>NC_064644.1:638249426-640911092 GCF_023864345.2 Schistocerca serialis cubense
TAATGTCTATGTTTTAAACCATTCCTGTGACACTAGTTATAGGTTCCGATGCTTCACTTCAGGTTTACTGTATCCCATGCACCTTCCTATTGACGATGAAACACAGAATTGCATCGGAATTAAACACAAGAGGTACAATGCCGACTTAAGTACAAGAAGACTGACTCTTCTTACTGTCTATGCTTTGAACAAATCCTGTGACACTAGTTATAGATTCAGATGCTTCACTTCTGGTTTACTGCATCCCTTGGACCTTCTTATTGACGATGAAACACAGATATTGCATCGGACTTAAATACAAAAGGCACAATGCCGTCTTAAGTACAAAAAGACTGACTCTTCTTACTGACTATGTTTTGAATCATTCCTGTGACACTAGTTATAGATTCCGAAGCTTCACTTCAGGTTTACTGTATCCCTCTGACCTTCTTATTGACGATGAAACACTGAAATTGCATCGGAATTAAATAGAAAAGGCACAATGCCGACTTAAGTACAAGAAGACTGACTCTTCTTACTGACTTCGTTTAGAACCATTCCTGTGACACTAGATATAGATTCCGATGCTTCACTTCAGGTATACTGTATCCCTTGGACCTTCTTATTGACGATGAAACACAGAAATTGCATCGGAATTAAATACAAAAGGCACAATGCCGACTTAAGTACAAGAAGACTGACTCTTCCTAATGTCTAAGTTTTGAACCATTCCTGTGACACTAGTTATAGACTCCGATGTTTGACTTCAGTTTTACTGTATCCCTTGGACCTTCTTATTGACGATGAAACACAGAAATTGCATGCAAATTAAATACAAAAGGCACTATGACGACTTAAGTACAAGAAGACTGACTCTTCTTACTGACTATGTTTTGAACCATTCCTGTGACACTGGTTATAGATTCCGATGCTTCACTTCTGGTTTACTGTATCCCTTGAACCTTCTTATTGACTATGAAACACAGAAATTGCATCGGAATTAAATATAAAAGGCACAATGCCGACTTAAGTACAAGAAGACTGACTGTTCCTACTGTCTAAGTTTTGAACCATTCCTGTGACACTAGTTATAGATTCCGATGTTCGACTTCAGTTTTACTGTATCCCTTGGACCTTCTTTTTGACTATGAAACACAGAAATTGCATCGGAATTAAATACAAAAGGCACAATGCCGAATTAAGTACAAGAGACTGACTCTTCTTACTGACTATGTTTTGAACCATTTCTGTGACACTAGTTATAGAATCCGATGCTTCGCAACAGGTTTACTGTATCCCTTGGACCTTCTTATTGACGATGAAACCCAGAAGTTGCATCGAAATCAAATACAAAAGGCACAATGCAGACTTAAGTACAAGAAGAATGAAACTTCTTACTGACTATGTTTGAACCATTCCTGTGACACTAGTTATAGATTCCGATGCTTCACTTCAGGTTTACTGTATCCCTTGGACCTTCTTATAGACGATGAAACCCAGAAATTGCATCGGAACCAAATACAAAAGGCACAATGCCGACTTAAGTACAAGAAGACTGTATCTTGTTACTGTCTATCTTTTGAACCATTCCTGTGACACTAGTTATAGATTCCGATGCTTCACTCC
Organism: Schistocerca serialis cubense; assembly: GCF_023864345.2. Classification (NCBI taxonomy): domain Eukaryota; kingdom Metazoa; phylum Arthropoda; class Insecta; order Orthoptera; family Acrididae; genus Schistocerca; species Schistocerca serialis. The sequence goes on from NC_064644.1 coordinate 638,251,032, forward strand.
AGGTTTACTGTATCCCTTGGACCATCTTATTGACGATGAAACACAGAAATTGCATCGGGATTAAATAGAAAAGGCACAATGCCGACTCAAGTACAAGAAGACTGACTCTTCTTACTGACTATGTCTTGAACCATTCCTGTGTCACTAGTTATAGATTTCGATTCTTCACTTCAGGTTTACTGTATCCCTCTGACCTTCTTATTGACGATGAAACGCAGAAATTGTATCGGAATAAAATTGAAAAGGCACAATGCCGACTTAAGTACAAGAAGACTAACACTTCTTACTGTCTATGTTTTGAACCAATCCTGTGACACTAGTTATAGATTCCGCTGATTTACTTCAGGTATACTGTATCCCATGGACCTTCTTATTGACGATGAAACACAGGAATTGCATCGGAATTAAATACAAAAGACACAATGCCGACTTAAGTACAAGAGACTGACTCTTCTTAATGTCCATGGTTGGAACCATTCCTGTGACACTAGTTATAGATTCCGATGCTTTACTTCAGGTTTACTGTATCCCATGGACCTACCTATTGACGATGAAACACAGAATTGTCTCGGAATTAAATACAAAAGGCACAATGCTGACTTAAGTACAAGAAGACTGACTCTTCTTACTGTCTATGTTTTGAACAAATCCTGTGACACTAGTTATAGATTCAGATGCTTCACTTCAGGTTTACTGCATCCCTTGGACCTTCTTATTGACGATGAAACACAGAAATTGCATCGGACTTAAATACAAAAGGCACAATGCCGACTTAAGTACAAAAAGACTGACTCTTCTTACTGACTATCTTTTGAACCATTCCTGTGACACTAGTTATAGGTTCCGATGCTTCACTTCAGGTTTACTGTATCCCATGCACCTTCCTATTGACGATGAAACACAGAATTGCATCGGAATTAAACACAAGAGGTACAATGCCGACTTAAGTACAAGAAGACTGACTCTTCTTACTGTCTATGCTTTGAACAAATCCTGTGACACTAGTTATAGATTCAGATGCTTCATTTCTGGTTTACTGCATCCCTTGGACCTTCTTATTGACGATGAAACACAGATATTGCATCGGACTTAAATACAAAAGGCACAATGCCGTCTTAAGTACAAAAAGACTGACTCTTCTTACTGACTATGTTTTGAATCATTCCTGTGACACTAGTTATAGATTCCGAAGCTTCACTTCAGGTTTACTGTATCCCTCTGACCTTCTTATTGACGATGAAACACTGAAATTGCATCGGAATTAAATAGAAAAGGCACAATGCCGACTTAAGTACAAGAAGACTGACTCTTCTTACTGACTTCGTTTAGAACCATTCCTGTGACACTAGATATAGATTCCGATGCTTCACTTCAGGTATACTGTATCCCTTGGACCTTCTTATTGACGATGAAACACAGAAATTGCATCGGAATTAAATACAAAAGGCACAATGCCGACTTAAGTACAAGAAGACTGACTCTTCCTAATGTCTAAGTTTTGAACCATTCCTGTGACACTAGTTATAGATTCCGATGTTTGACTTCAGTTTTACTGTATCCCTTGGACCTTCTTATTGACGATGAAACACAGAAATTGCATGCAAATTAAATACAAAAGGCACTATGACGACTTAAGTACAAGAAGACTGACTCTTCTTACTGACTATGTTTTGAACCATTCCTGTGACACTGGTTATAGATTCCGATGCTTCACTTCTGGTTTACTGTATCCCTTGGACCTTCTTATTGACTATGAAACACAGAAATTGCATCGGAATTAAATACAAAAGGCACAATGCCGACTTAAGTACAAGAAGACTGACTGTTCCTACTGTCTAAGTTTTGAACCATTCCTGTGACACTAGTTATAGATTCCGATGTTCGACTTCAGTTTTACTGTATCCCTTGGACCTTCTTTTTGACTATGAAACACAGAAATTGCATCGGAATTAAATACAAAAGGCACAATGCCGAATTAAGTACAAGAGACTGACTCTTCTTACTGACTATGTTTTGAACCATTTCTGTGACACTAGTTATAGAATCCGATGCTTCGCAACAGGTTTACTGTATCCCTTGGACCTTCTTATTGACGATGAAACCCAGAAGTTGCATCGAAATCAAATACAAAAGGCACAATGCAGACTTAAGTACAAGAAGAATGAAACTTCTTACTGACTATGTTTGAACCATTCCTGTGACACTAGTTATAGATTCCGATGCTTCACTTCAGGTTTACTGTATCCCTTGGACCTTCTTATAGACGATGAAACCCAGAAATTGCATCGGAACCAAATACAAAAGGCACAATGCCGACTTAAGTACAAGAAGACTGTATCTTGTTACTGTCTATCTTTTGAACCATTCCTGTGACACTAGTTATAGATTCCGATGCTTCACTCCAGGTTTACTGTAACCCTTGGACCATCTTATTGACGATGAAACACAGAAATTGCATCGGGATTAAATAGAAAAGGCACAATGCCGACTCAAGTACAAGAAGACTGACTCTTCTTACTGACTATGTCTTGAACCATTCCTGTGTCACTAGTTATAGATTTCGATTCTTCACTTCAGGTTTACTGTATCCCTCTGACCTTCTTATTGACGATGAAACGCAGAAATTGTATCGGAATAAAATTGAAAAGGCACAATGCCGACTTAAGTACAAGAAGACTAACACTTCTTACTGTCTATGTTTTGAACCAATCCTGTGACACTAGTTATAGATTCCGATGATTTACTTCAGGTATACTGTATCCCATGGACCTTCTTATTGACGATGAAACACAGGAATTGCATCGGAATTAAATACAAAAGACACAATGCCGACTTAAGTACAAGAGACTGACTCTTCTTAATGTCTATGGTTGGAACCATTCCTGTGACACTAGTTATAGATTCCGATGCTTTACTTCAGGTTTACTGTATCCCATGGACCTACCTATTGACGATGAAACACAGAATTGTCTCGGAATTAAATACAAAAGGCACAATGCTGACTTAAGTACAAGAAGACTGACTCTTCTTACTGTCTATGTTTTGAACAAATCCTGTGACACTAGTTATAGATTCAGATGCTTCACTTCAGGTTTACTGCATCCCTTGGACCTTCTTATTGACGATGAAACACAGAAATTGCATCGGACTTAAATACAAAAGGCACAATGCCGACTTAAGTACAAAAAGACTGACTCTTCTTACTGACTATCTTTTGAACCATTCCTGTGACACTACTTATAGATCCGACGCTTCACTTCAGGTTTACTGTATCCCTCTGACCTTCTTATTGACGATGAAACACAGAAATTGCACCGGAAGTAAATACAAAAGGCACTATGCCGACTTAAGTACAAGAAGACTGACTCTTCTTACTGACTATATTTTGAACCATTCCTGTGACACTAGTTATAGATTCGGAAGCTTCACTTCAGGTTTACTGTATCTCTCTGACCTTCTTATTGACGAAGAAACACAGAAATTGCATCGGAATTAAATAGAAAAGGCACAATGTCGACTTAAGTACATGAGACTGACTCTTCTAACTGACTATGTTTAGAACCATTCCTGCGACACTAGTTATAGATTCCGATGCTTCACTTCAGGTTTACTGTATCCCTTAGACCTTCTTTTGACGATGAAACCCAGAAATTGCATCGGAATTAAATACAAAAGGCACAATGCCGACTAAAGTACAAGAGACTGACTCTTCTTACTGACTATGTTTTGAACCATTCCTGTGACACTAGTTATAGATTCCGATGTTTGACTCCAGTTGTACTGTATCCCTTGAACCTTCTTATTGACGATGAAACACAGAAATTGCATCGGAATTAAATACAAAAGGCACAATGCCGACTTAAGTACATGAGACTGACTCTACTTACTGACTATGTTTTGAACCATTCCTGTGACACTAGTTATAGAATCCGATGCTTCGCTCCAAGTTTACTGTATCCCTTGGACCTTCTTATTGACGATGAAACCCAGAAATTGCACCGGAAGTAAATACAAAAGGCACTATGCCGACTTAAGTACAAGAAGTCTGACTCTTCTTACTGACTATATTTTTAACCATTCCTGTGACACTAGTTATAGATTCGGAAGCTTCACTTCAGGTTTACTGTATCTCTCTGACCTTCTTATTGACGAAGAAACACAGAAATTGCATCGGAATTAAATAGAAAAGGCACAATGTCGACTTAAGTACAAGAAGACTGACACTTCTTACTGACTTTGTTTTGAACCATTCCTGTGACACTAGATATAGATTCCGATGCTTCACTTCAGGGTTACTGTATTCCGTGGACCCTCTTATTGACGATGAAACACAGAAATTGCATCGGAATTAAATACAAAAGGCACAATGCCGACTTAAGTACATGAGACTGACTCTACTTACTGACTATGTTTTGAACCATTCCTGTGACACTAGTTATAGAATCCGATGCTTCGCTCCAAGTTTACTGTATCCCTTGGACCTTCTTATTGACTATGAAACACAGAAATTGCATCGGAATTAAATACAAAAGGCACAATGCCGACTTAAGTACAAGAAGACTGACTGTTCCTACTGTCTAAGTTTTGAACCACTCCTGTGACACTAGTTATAGATTCCGATGTTCGACTTCAGTTTTACTGTATCCCTTGGACCTTCTTTTTGACTATGAAACACAGAAATTGCATCGGAATTAAATACAAAAGGCACAATGCCGAATTAAGTACAAGAGACTGACTCTTCTTACTGACTATGTTTTGAACCATTTCTGTGACACTAGTTATAGAATCCGATGCTTCGCAACAGGTTTACTGTATCCCTTGGACCTTCTTATTGACGATGAAACCCAGAAGTTGCATCGAAATCAAATACAAAAGGCACAATGCAGACTTAAGTACAAGAAGAATGAAACTTCTTACTGACTATGTTTGAACCATTCCTGTGACACTAGTTATAGATTCCGATGCTTCACTTCAGGTTTACTGTATCCCTTGGACCTTCTTATAGACGATGAAACCCAGAAATTGCATCGGAACCAAATACAAAAGGCACAATGCCGACTTAAGTACAAGAAGACTGTATCTTGTTACTGTCTATCTTTTGAACCATTCCTGTGACACTAGTTATAGATTCCGATGCTTCACTCCAGGTTTACTGTATCCCTTGGACCATCTTATTGACGATGAAACACAGAAATTGCATCGGGATTAAATAGAAAAGGCACAATGCCGACTCAAGTACAAGAAGACTGACTCTTCTTACTGACTATGTCTTGAACCATTCCTGTGTCACTAGTTATAGATTTCGATTCTTCACTTCAGGTTTACTGTATCCCTCTGACCTTCTTATTGACGATGAAACGCAGAAATTGTATCGGAATAAAATTGAAAAGGCACAATGCCGACTTAAGTACAAGAAGACTAACACTTCTTACTGTCTATATTTTGAACCAATCCTGTGACACTAGTTATAGATTCCGCTGATTTACTTCAGGTATACTGTATCCCATGGACCTTCTTATTGACGATGAAACACAGGAATTGCATCGGAATTAAATACAAAAGACACAATGCCGACTTAAGTACAAGAGACTGACTCTTCTTAATGTCTATGGTTGGAACCATTCCTGTGACACTAGTTATAGATTCCGATGCTTTACTTCAGGTTTACTGTATCCCATGGACCTACCTATTGACGATGAAACACAGAATTGTCTCGGAATTAAATACAAAAGGCACAATGCTGACTTAAGTACAAGAAGACTGACTCTTCTTACTGTCTATGTTTTGAACAAATCCTGTGACACTAGTTATAGATTCAGATGCTTCACTTCAGGTTTACTGCATCCCTTGGACCTTCTTATTGACGATGAAACACAGAAATTGCATCGGACTTAAATACAAAAGGCACAATGCCGACTTAAGTACAAAAAGACTGACTCTTCTTACTGACTATCTTTTGAACCATTCCTGTGACACTAGTTATAGGTTCCGATGCTTCACTTCAGGTTTACTGTATCCCATGCACCTTCCTATTGACGATGAAACACAGAATTGCATCGGAATTAAACACAAGAGGTACAATGCCGACTTAAGTACAAGAAGACTGACTCTTCTTACTGTCTATGCTTTGAACAAATCCTGTGACACTAGTTATAGATTCAGATGCTTCACTTCTGGTTTACTGCATCCCTTGGACCTTCTTATTGACGATGAAACACAGATATTGCATCGGACTTAAATACAAAAGGCACAATGCCGTCTTAAGTACAAAAAGACTGACTCTTCTTACTGACTATGTTTTGAATCATTCCTGTGACACTAGTTATAGATTCCGAAGCTTCACTTCAGGTTTACTGTATCCCTCTGACCTTCTTATTGACGATGAAACACTGAAATTGCATCGGAATTAAATAGAAAAGGCACAATGCCGACTTAAGTACAAGAAGACTGACTCTTCTTACTGACTTCGTTTAGAACCATTCCTGTGACACTAGATATAGATTCCGATGCTTCACTTCAGGTATACTGTATCCCTTGGACCTTCTTATTGACGATGAAACACAGAAATTGCATCGGAATTAAATACAAAAGGCACAATGCCGACTTAAGTACAAGAAGACTGACTCTTCCTAATGTCTAAGTTTTGAACCATTCCTGTGACACTAGTTATAGATTCCGATGTTTGACTTCAGTTTTACTGTATCCCTTGGACCTTCTTATTGACGATGAAACACAGAAATTGCATGCAAATTAAATACAAAAGGCACTATGACGACTTAAGTACAAGAAGACTGACTCTTCTTACTGACTATGTTTTGAACCATTCCTGTGACACTGGTTATAGATTCCGATGCTTCACTTCTGGTTTACTGTATCCCTTGGACCTTCTTATTGACTATGAAACACAGAAATTGCATCGGAATTAAATACAAAAGGCACAATGCCGACTTAAGTACAAGAAGACTGACTGTTCCTACTGTCTAAGTTTTGAACCATTCCTGTGACACTAGTTATAGATTCCGATGTTCGACTTCAGTTTTACTGTATCCCTTGGACCTTCTTTTTGACTATGAAACACAGAAATTGCATCGGAATTAAATACAAAAGGCACAATGCCGAATTAAGTACAAGAGACTGACTCTTCTTACTGACTATGTTTTGAACCATTTCTGTGACACTAGTTATAGAATCCGATGCTTCGCAACAGGTTTACTGTATCCCTTGGACCTTCTTATTGACGATGAAACCCAGAAGTTGCATCGAAATCAAATACAAAAGGCACAATGCAGACTTAAGTACAAGAAGAATGAAACTTCTTACTGACTATGTTTGAACCATTCCTGTGACACTAGTTATAGATTCCGATGCTTCACTTCAGGTTTACTGTATCCCTTGGACCTTCTTATAGACGATGAAACCCAGAAATTGCATCGGAACCAAATACAAAAGGCACAATGCCGACTTAAGTACAAGAAGACTGTATCTTGTTACTGTCTATCTTTTGAACCATTCCTGTGACACTAGTTATAGATTCCGATGCTTCACTCCAGGTTTACTGTATCCCTTGGACCATCTTATTGACGATGAAACACAGAAATTGCATCGGGATTAAATAGAAAAGGCACAATGCCGACTCAAGTACAAGAAGACTGACTCTTCTTACTGACTATGTCTTGAACCATTCCTGTGTCACTAGTTATAGATTTCGATTCTTCACTTCAGGTTTACTGTATCCCTCTGACCTTCTTATTGACGATGAAACGCAGAAATTGTATCGGAATAAAATTGAAAAGGCACAATGCCGACTTAAGTACAAGAAGACTAACACTTCTTACTGTCTATGTTTTGAACCAATCCTGTGACACTAGTTATAGATTCCGATGATTTACTTCAGGTATACTGTATCCCATGGACCTTCTTATTGACGATGAAACACAGGAATTGCATCGGAATTAAATACAAAAGACACAATGCCGACTTAAGTACAAGAGACTGACTCTTCTTAATGTCTATGGTTGGAACCATTCCTGTGACACTAGTTATAGATTCCGATGCTTTACTTCAGGTTTACTGTATCCCATGGACCTACCTATTGACGATGAAACACAGAATTGTCTCGGAATTAAATACAAAAGGCACAATGCTGACTTAAGTACAAGAAGACTGACTCTTCTTACTGTCTATGTTTTGAACAAATCCTGTGACACTAGTTATAGATTCAGATGCTTCACTTCAGGTTTACTGCATCCCTTGGACCTTCTTATTGACGATGAAACACAGAAATTGCATCGGACTTAAATACAAAAGGCACAATGCCGACTTAAGTACAAAAAGACTGACTCTTCTTACTGACTATCTTTTGAACCATTCCTGTGACACTACTTATAGATCCGACGCTTCACTTCAGGTTTACTGTATCCCTCTGACCTTCTTATTGACGATGAAACACAGAAATTGCACCGGAAGTAAATACAAAAGGCACTATGCCGACTTAAGTACAAGAAGACTGACTCTTCTTACTGACTATATTTTGAACCATTCCTGTGACACTAGTTATAGATTCGGAAGCTTCACTTCAGGTTTACTGTATCTCTCTGACCTTCTTATTGACGAAGAAACACAGAAATTGCATCGGAATTAAATAGAAAAGGCACAATGTCGACTTAAGTACATGAGACTGACTCTTCTAACTGACTATGTTTAGAACCATTCCTGCGACACTAGTTATAGATTCCGATGCTTCACTTCAGGTTTACTGTATCCCTTAGACCTTCTTTTGACGATGAAACCCAGAAATTGCATCGGAATTAAATACAAAAGGCACAATGCCGACTAAAGTACAAGAGACTGACTCTTCTTACTGACTATGTTTTGAACCATTCCTGTGACACTAGTTATAGATTCCGATGTTTGACTCCAGTTGTACTGTATCCCTTGAACCTTCTTATTGACGATGAAACACAGAAATTGCATCGGAATTAAATACAAAAGGCACAATGCCGACTTAAGTACATGAGACTGACTCTACTTACTGACTATGTTTTGAACCATTCCTGTGACACTAGTTATAGAATCCGATGCTTCGCTCCAAGTTTACTGTATCCCTTGGACCTTCTTATTGACGATGAAACCCAGAAATTGCACCGGAAGTAAATACAAAAGGCACTATGCCGACTTAAGTACAAGAAGTCTGACTCTTCTTACTGACTATATTTTTAACCATTCCTGTGACACTAGTTATAGATTCGGAAGCTTCACTTCAGGTTTACTGTATCTCTCTGACCTTCTTATTGACGAAGAAACACAGAAATTGCATCGGAATTAAATAGAAAAGGCACAATGTCGACTTAAGTACAAGAAGACTGACACTTCTTACTGACTTTGTTTTGAACCATTCCTGTGACACTAGATATAGATTCCGATGCTTCACTTCAGGGTTACTGTATTCCGTGGACCCTCTTATTGACGATGAAACACAGAAATTGCATCGGAATTAAATACAAAAGGCACTATGCCGACTTAAGTACAAGAAGACTGACTCATCTAACTGACTATGTTTAGAACCATTCCTGCGACACTAGTTATAGATTCCGATGCTTCACTTCAGGTTTACTGTATCCCTTAGACCTTCTTTTGACGATGAAACCCAGAAATTGCATCGGAATTAAATACAAAAGGCACAATGCCGACTTAAGTACAAGAGACTGACTCTTCTTACTGACTATGTTTTGAACCATTCCTGTGACACTAGTTATAGATTCCGATGCTTCACTTCAGGTTTACTGTATCCCATGCACCTTCCTATTGACGATGAAACACAGAATTGCATCGGAATTAAACACAAAAGGTACAATGCCGACTTAAGTACAAGAAGACTGACTCTTCTTACTGTCTATGCTTTGAACTAATCCTGTGACACTAGTTATAGATTCAGATGCTTCACTTCAGGTTTACTGCATCCCTTGGACCTTCTTATTGACGATGAAACACAGAAATTGCATCGGACTTAAATACAAAAGGCACAATGCCGTCTTAAGTACAAAAAGACTGACTCTTCTTACTGACTATGTTTTGAGTCATTCCTGTGACACTAGTTATAGATTCCGAAGCTTCACTTCAGGTTTACTGTATCCCTCTGACCTTCTTATTGACGATGAAACACTGAAATTGCATCGGAATTAAATAGAAAAGGCACAATGCCGACTTAAGTACAAGAAGACTGACTCTTCTTACTGACTTCGTTTTGAACCATTCCTGTGACACTAGATATAGATTCCGATGCTTCACTTCAGGTATACTGTATCCCTTGGACCTTCTTATTGACGATGAAACACAGAAATTGCATCGGAATTAAATACAAAAGGCACAATGCCGACTTAAGTACAAGAAGACTGACTCTTCCTAATGTCTAAGTTTTGAACCATTCCTGTGACACTAGTTATAGGTTCCGATGTTTGACTTCAGTTTTACTGTATCCCTTGGACCTTCTTATTGACGATGAAACACAGAAATTGCATGCAAATTAAATACAAAAGGCACTATGACGACTTAAGTACAAGAAGACTGACTCTTCTTACCGACTATGATTTGAACCATTCCTGTGACACTGGTTATAGATTCCGATGCTTCACATCTGGTTTACTGTATCCCTTGGACCTTCTTATTGACTATGAAACACAGAAATTGCATCGGAATTAAATACAAAACGCACAATGCCGACTTAAGTACAAGAAGACTGACTGTTCCTACTGTCTAAGTTTTGAACCATTCCTGTGACACTAGTTATAGATTCCGATGTTTGACTTCAGTTTTACTGTATCCCTTGGACCTTCTTATTGACTATGAAACACAGAAATTGCATCGGAATTAAATACAAAAGGCACAATGCCGAATTAAGTACAAGAGTCTGACTCTTCTTACTGACTATGTTTTGAACCATTTCAGTGACACTAGTTATAGAATCCGATGCTTCGCAACAAGTTTACTGTATCCCTTGGACCTTCTTATTGACGATGAAACCCAGAACTTGCATCGAAATCAAATACAAAAGGCACAATGCAGACTTAAGTACAAGAAGAATGACACTTCTTACTGACTATGTTTGAACCATTCCTGTGACACTAGTTATAGATTCCGATGCTTCACTTCAGGTTTACTGTATCCCTTGGACCTTCTTATAGACGATGAAACCCAGAAATTGCATCGGAACCAAATACAAAAGGCACAATGCCGACTTAAGTACAAGAAGACTGTATCTTGTTACTGTCTATCTTTTGAACCATTCCTGTGACACTAGTTATAGATTCCGATGCTTCACTCCAGGTTTACTGTATCCCTTGGACCATCTTATTGACGATGAAACACAGAAATTGCATCGGGATTAAATAGAAAAGGCACAATGCCGACTCAAGTACAAGAAGACTGACTCTTCTTACTGACTATGTTTTGAACCATTCCTGTGTCACTAGTTATAGATTTCGATGCTTCACTTCAGGTTTACTGTATCCCTCTGACCTTCTTATTGACGATGAAACACAGAATTGTATCGGAATTAAATACAAAAGGCACAATGCCGACTTAAGTACAAGAAGACTGACTCTTCTTACTGTCTATGTTTTGAACAAATCCTGTGACACTAGTTATTGATTCGGAAGCTTCACTTCAGGTTTACTGTATCCCTCTGACCTTCTTATTGACGAAGAAACACAGAAATTGCATCGGAATTAAATAGAAAAGGCACAATGTCGACTTAAGTACAAGAAGACTGACACTTCTTACTGACTTTTTTTTGAACCATTCCTGTGACACTAGTTATAGATTCCGATGCTTCACTCCAGGTTTACTGTATCCCTTGGACGATCTTATTGACGATGAAACACAGAAATTGCATCGGACTTAAATACAAAAGGCACAATGCCGACTTAAGTACAAAAAGACTGACTCTTCTTACTGACTATCTTTTGAACCATTCCTGTGACACTACTTATAGATCCGGCGCTTCACTTCAGGTTTACTGTATCCCTCTGACCTTCTTATTGACGATGAAACACAGAAATTGCACCGGACGTAAATACAAAAGGCACTAAGCCGACTTAAGTACAAGAAGACTGACTCTTCTTACTGACTATATTTTGAACCATTCCTGTGACACTAGTTATAGATTCGGAAGCTTCACTTCTGGTTTACTGTATCCCTCTGACCTTCTTATTGACGAAGAAACACAGAAATTGCATCGGAATTAAATAGAAAAGGCACAATGTCGACTTAAGTACAAGAAGACTGACACTTCTTACTGACTTTGTTTTGAACCATTCCTGTGACACTAGATATAGATTCCGATGCTTCACTTCAGGGTTACTGTATTCCGTGGACCCTCTTATTGACGATGAAACACAGAAATTGCATCGGAATTAAATACAAAAGGCACTATGCCGACTTAAGTACAAGAAGACTGACTCTTCTAACTGACTATGTTTAGAACCATTCCTGCGACACTAGTTATAGATTCCGATGCTTCACTTCAGGTTTACTGTATCCCTTAGACCTTCTTTTGACGATGAAACCCAGAAATTGCATCGGAATTAAATACAAAAGGCACAATGCCGACTTAAGTACAAGAGACTGACTCTTCTTACTGACTATGTTTTGAACCATTCCGGTGACACTAGTTATAGATTCCGATGTTTGACTCCAGTTGTACTGTATCCCTTGAACCTTCTTATTGACGATGAAACACAGAAATTGCATCGGAATTAAATACAAAAGGCACAATGCCGACTTAAGTACATGAGACTAACTCTACTTACTGACTATGTTTTGAACCATTCCTGTGACACTAGTTATAGAATCCGATGCTTCGCTCCAAGTTTACTGTATCCCTTGGACCTTCTTATTGACGATGAAACCCAGAAATTGCATCGCAATCAAATACAAAAGGCACAATGCCGACTTAAGTACAAGAAGACTGACTTTTCTTACTATGTTTTGAACCATTCCTGTAACACCAGTTATAGAATCCGTTGCTTCACTTCAGGTTTACTGTATCCCTTTGACCTTCTTATTGACGATGAAACACAGAAATTGCATCCGAATTAAATACAAAAGGCACTATGCCGACTTAAGTACAAGAAGATTGACTCTTCCTACTGACTATGTTTGGAACCATTCCTGTGACACTAGTTATAGATTCCGATGCTTCACTTCAGGTTTACTGTATTACTCTGACCTTCTTATTGACGATGAAACACAGATATTGCATCGGAATTAAATAGAAAAGACACAATGCCGACTTAAGTACAAATAGACTGACACTTCTTACTGACTATGTTTTGAACCATTCCTGTGACACTAGTTATAGATTCCGATGCTTCACTTCAGGTTTACTGTATCCCTTAGACCTTCTTTTGACGATGAAAACCAGAAATTGCATCGGAATTAAATACAAAAGGCACAATGCCGACTTAAGTACAAGAGACTGACTCTTCTTACTGACTATGTTATTAACCATTCCTGTGACACTAATTACAGATTCTGATGCTTCACTTCAGGATTACTGTATCCCTTGGACGTTCTTATTGACGATGAAATACAGAAATTGGATCGGAATTAAATACAAAATGCACAATGCCGACTTAAGTACAAGAAGACTGACTCTTCCTACTGTCTAAGTTTTGAACCATTCATGTGACACTAGTTATTGATTCCGATGTTGACTTCAGTTTTACTGTATCCCTTGGACCTTCTTATTCACGATGTAACACAGAAATTGCATCGGAATTAAATACAAAAGGCACAATGCCGAATTAAGTACAAGAGACTGACTCTTCCTACTGTCTAAGTTTTGAACCATTCATGTGACACTAGTTATTGATTCCGATGTTGACTTCAGTTTTACTGTATCCCTTGGACCTTCTTATTCACGATGTAACACAGAAATTGCATCGGAATTAAATACAAAAGGCACAATGCCGAATTAAGTACAAGAGACTGACTCTTCTTACTGACCATGATTTGAACCATTCCTGTGACACTAATTATAGAATCCGATGCTTCACTCCAGGTTTACTGTATCCCTTGGACCTTCTTATTGACGATGAAACACAGAAATTGCATCGGACTTAAATACAAAAGGCACAATGCCGACTTAAGTACAAGAAGATTGACTCTTCTTACTGACTATGTTTTGAACCATTCCTGTGACATTAGTTACAGATTCAGATGCTTCACTTCAGGTTTACTGTATCCCTCTGACCTTCTTATTGACGATGAAACACAGCAATTGCATCGGAGTTAAATAGAAAAGGCACAATGCCGACTTAAGTACAAGAAGACTGACTCTTCTTACTGTCTATGTTTTGAACCATTCCTGCGACACTAGTTATAGATTCCGATGCTTGACTTCAGTTTTACTGTATCCGTTGGACCTTCTTATTCACGATGAAACACAGAAATTGAATCGGAATTAAATACAAAACACACAATGCCGACTTAAGTACAAGAAGACTGCCTCTTCTTACTGTCTATGCTTTGAACAAATCCTGTGACACTAGTTATAGATTCCGATGCTTCACTTCAGGTTTAATGTATCCCTTGGACCTTCTTGACGACGATGAAACACCGAAATTGCATCGGAATTAAATACAAAAGGCACAATGCCGACTTAAGTACAAGAAGACTGACTCTTCCGACTGTCTGTGTTTTGAACCATTCTTGTGACACTAATTTTGGATTCCGATGCTTCACTTCAGGTTTACTGTATCCCTCTGACCTTCTTATTGACGATGAAACACAGTAATAGCATCGGAATTAAATACAAAAGGCACAATGCCGACTTAAGTACAAGAAGACTGACTCAGCTTACTGTCTATGCTTTGAACCATTCCTGTGACACTAGTTGTAGATTCCGCTGCTTCACTTCAGGTTTACTGTATCCCTTCGGTCCTTCTCATTGACGATGAAACACAGAAATTGCATCGGAATTAAATACAAAAGGCACAATGCCGACTAAAGGACGAGAAGACTGACTCTTCTTACTGACTATGTTTTGAACCATTCCTGTAACACTAGTTATAGATTCCGATGCTTCACTTCAGGTTTACCTTATCCCTCTGACCTTCTTATTGCCGATGAAACACAGAAATTGCATCGGAAGTAAATTAAAAAGGCACTATGCCGACTTAAGTACAAGAAGACTGACCCTTCTTACTTACTATGTTTTGAATTATTCCTGTGACACTAGTTACAGTTTCCGATGCTTCACTTCAGGTTTACTGTATCGCTCTGTCCTTCTTATTGACGATGAAACACAGAAATTGCATCGGAATTAAATAGAAAACTACAAGAAGGCTGACTCTCCTTACTGTCTATGTTTTGAACCATTCCTGCGACACTAGTTATAGATTCCGATGCTTGACTTCAGTTTTACTGTACCCCTTAGACCTTCTTTTGACGATGAAACCCAAAAATTGCATCGGAATTAAATACAAAAGGCACTATGCTGACTTAAGTACAAGAAGACTGACTCTTCTTACTGACTATGTTTTGAACCATTCCTGTGACACTAGTTATAGATTCCGATGCTTCACTTCAGGTTTATTGTATCCCTCTGACCTTCTTATTGACGATGAAACACAGATATTGCATCGGAATTAAATAGAAAAGACACAATGCCGACTTAAGTATAAGAAGACTGACACTTCTTACTCACTATGTTTTGAACCATTCCTGTGACACTAGTTATAGATTCCGATGCTTCACTTCAGGTTTACTGTGTCCCTTAGACCTTCTTTTGACGATGAAACCCAGAAATTGCATCGGAATTAAATACAAAAGGCACAATGCCGACTTAAGTACATGAGACTGACTCTTCTTATTGACTTTGTTCTGTTCCATTCCTGTGACACTAGTTATAGATTCCGATGCTTCACTTCAGGTTTACGGTATTCCTTGGACATTCTTATTGACGATGAAACACAGAAATTGCATCGGAATCAAATACAAAAGGCACAATGCCGACTTAAGTACAAGAAGACTGACTCTTCTTACTGACTATGTTTTGAACCGTTCCTGTGACACTAGTTATAGATTCCGATGCTTCACTTCAGGTTTACTGTATCCCTTGGATGTTATTATTGACGATGAAACACAGAAATTGCATCGGAATTAAATACAAAAGGCACAATGCCGACTTAAGTACAAGAAGACTGACTCTTCCTACTCTCTAAGTTTTGAACCATTCCTGTGACACTAGTTATAGATTCCGATGTTTGACTTCAGTTTTACTGTATACCTTGGACCTTCTTATTGACGATGAAACACAGAAATTGCATCGGAATTAAATACAAAAGGCACAATGCCGATTTAAGTACAAGAGACTGACTCTTCTTACTGACTATGTTTTGAACCCCTCCTGTGACACTAGTTATAGAATCCGATGCTTCACAACAGGTTTGCTGTATCCCTTGGACATTCTTATTGACGATGAAACCCGGAAATTGCATCGAAATCAAATACAAAAGGCACAATGCCGACTTAAGTACATGAAGACTGACGCTTCTTACTGACTATGTTTGAACCATTCCTGTGACACTAGTTATAGATTCCGATGCTTCACTTCAGGTTTACTGTATCCCTTGGACCTTGTTATTGACGATGAAACCCAGAAATTGCATCGGAACCAAATACAAAAGGCACAATGCCGACTTAAGTACAAGAAGACTGTATCTTGTTACTGTCTATCTTTTGAACCATTCCTGTGACACTAGTTATAGATCCCGATGCTTCACTCCAGGTTTACTGTATCCCTTGGACCTTCTTATTGACGATGAAACACAGAAATTGCATCGGGATTAAATAGAAAAGGCGCAATGCCGACTTAAGTACAAGAAGACTGACTCTTCTTACTGACTATGTTTTGAACCATTCCTGTAACACTAGTTATAGATTCCGATGCTTCACTTCAGGTTTACCTTATCCCTCTGACCTTCTTATTGTCGATGAAACACAGAAATTGCACCGGAAATAAGCACATAAGGCACTATGCCTACATAAGTACAAGAAGACTGACTCTTCTTAATGACTATGTTTTGAACCATTCCTGTGACATTAGTTACAGATTCCGATGCTTCACTTCAGGTTTACTGTATCCCTCTGACCTTCTTATTGACGATGAAACACAGAAATTGCATCGGAATTAAATAGAAAAGGCACAATGCCGACTTAAGTATAGGAAGCCTGACTCTTCTTACTGTCTATGTTTTGAACCATTCCTGCGACACTAGTTATAGATTCCGATGCTTGACTTCAGTTTTACTGTATCCCTTGGACCTTCTTATTCACGATGAAACACAGAAATTGCATCGGAATTAAATACAAAAGACACAATGCCGACTTAAGTACAAGAGACTGACTCTTCTTAATGTCTATGTTTTGAACCATTCCTGTGCCACTAGTTATAGATTCCGATGCTTTACTTCAGGTTTACTGTATCCCATGGGCCTTCCTATTGACGATGAAACACAGAATTGCATCGGAATTAAATACAAAAGGCACAATGCCGACTTAAGTACAAGAAGACTGACTCTTCTTACTGTCTATGTTTGAACAAATCCTGTGACACTAGTTATAGATCCAGATGCTTCACTTCAGGTTTACTGCATCCCTTGGACCTTCTTATTGACGATGAAACACAGAAATTGCATCGGTCTTAAATACAAATGGCACAATGCCGACTTAAGTACAAGAAGACTGACTCTTCTTACTGACTATGTTTTGAACCATTCCTGTGACACTAGTTATAGATTTCGATGCCTCACTTCCTGTTTACTGTATCCCTCTGACCTTCTTATTGACGATAAAACACTGAAATTGCATCGGAATTAAATACAAAAGGCACAATGCCGACGTAAGTACAAGAGACTGACTCTTCTTACTGACTATGTTTTGAACCATTCCTGTGACACTAGTTGTAGATTCCGATGCTTCACTTCAGGTTTACTGTATCCCTTGGACGTTATTATTGACGATGAAACACAGAAATTGCATCGGAATTAAATACATAAGGCACAATGCCGACTTAAGTACAAGAAGACTGACTCTTCCTACTGTCTAAGTTTGAACCATTCCTGTGACACTAGTTATAGATTCCGATGTTTGACTTCAGTTTTACTGTATCCCTTGGACCTTCTTATTGACGATGAAACACAGAAATTGCATCGGGATTAAATAGAAAAGGCGCAATGCCGACTTAAGTACAAGAAGACTGACTCTTCTTACTGACTATGTTTTGAACCATTCCTGTAACACTAGTTATAGATTCCGATGCTTCACTTCAGGTTTACCTTATCCCTCTGACCTTCTTATTGTCGATGAAACACAGAAATTGCACCGGAAGTAAGCACATAAGGCACTATGCCGACATAAGTACAAGAAGACTGACTCTTCTTACTGACTATGTTTTGAACCATTCCTGTGACATTAGTTACAGATTCCGATGCTTCACTTCAGGTTTACTGTATCCCTCTGACCTTCTTATTGACGATGAAACACAGAAATTGCATCGGAATTAAATAGAAAAGGCACAATGCCGACTTAAGTATAGGAAGATGACTCTTCTTACTGTCTATGTTTTGAACCATTCCTGCGACACTAGTTATAGATTCCGATGCTTGACTTCAGTTTTACTGTATCCCTTGGACCTTCATATTCACGATGAAACACAGAAATTGCATCGGAATTAAATACAAAAGACACAATGCCGACTTTAGTACAAGAGACTGACTCTTCTTAATGTCTATGTTTTGAACCATTCCTGTGACACTAGTTATAGATTCCGATGCTTTACTTCAGGTTTACTGTATCCCATGGACCTTCCTATTGACGATGAAACACAGAATTGCATCGGAATTAAATACAAAAGGCACAATACCGACTTAAGTACAAGAAGACTGACTCTTCTTACTGTCTATGTTTTGAACAAATCCTGTGACACTAGTTATAGATCCAGATGCTTCACTTCAGGTTTACTGCATCCCTTGGACCTTCTTATTGACGATGAAACACAGAAATTGCATCGGTCTTAAATACAAAAGGCACAATGCCGACTTAAGTACAAAAAGACTGACTCTTCTTACTGACTATCTATTGAACCATTCCTGTGACACTAGTTATAGATTCCGACGCTTCACTTCAGGTTTACTGTATCCCTCTGACCTTCTTATTGACGATTAAACACAGAAATTGCACCGGAAGTAAATACAAAAGGCACTATGCCGACTTAAGTACAAGAAGACTGACTCTTCTTACTGACTATGCTTTGAACCATTCCTGTGACACTAGTTATAGATTCCGATGCTTCACTTCAGGTTTACTGTATCCCTCTGACTTCTTATTGACGATGAAACACAGAAATTGCATCCGAATAAGATACAAAAGGCACTATGCCGACTTAAGTACAAGAAGACTGACTCTTCTTACTGACTATGTTTTGAACCATTCCTGTGACACTAGTTAAAGATTTCGATGCCTCACTTCAGGTTTACTGTATGCCTCTGACCTTCTTATTGACGATCAAACACAGATATTGCATCGGAATTAAATAGAAAAGACACAATGACGACTTAAGTACAAGAAGACTGACACTTCTTACTGACTATGTTTTGCACCATTCCTCTGACACTAGTTATAGATTCCGATGCTTCACTTCAGGTTTACTGTATCCCTTAGACCTTCGTTTGACGATGAAACCCAGAAAGTGCATCGGAATTAAATACAAAAGGCACAATGCCGACTTAAGTACAAGAGACTGACTCTTCTTACTGACTATGTTTTGAACCATTCCTGTGACACTAGTTATAGATTCCGATGCTTCACTTCAGGTTTACTGTATCCCTTGGACGTTATTATTGACGATGAAACACAGAAATTGCATCGGAATTAAATAAAAAAGGCACAATGCCGACTTAAGTACAAGAAGACTGACTCTTCCTACTGCCTAAGTTTTGAACCATTCCTGTGACACTAGTTATAGATTCCGATGTTTGACTTCAGTTTTACTGTATCCCTTGGACCTTCTTATTGACGATGAAACACAGAAATTGCATCGGAATTAAATACAAAAGGCACAATGCCGAATTAAGTACAAGAGACTGACTCTTCTTACTGACTATTTTTTGAACCATTCCTGTGACACTAGTTATAGAATCCGATGCTTCACTCCAGGTTTACTGTATCACTTGGACCTTCTTATTGACGATGAAACCCAGAAACTGCATCGAAATCAAATACAAAAGGCACAATGCCAACTTAAGTACAAGAAGACTGACACTTCTTAGTGACTATATTTTGAACCATTCCTGTGACACTAGTTATATATTCCGATGCTTCACTTCAGGTTTACTGTATCCCTTGGACCTTCTTATTGACGATGAAACCCAGAAATTGCATCGGAATCAAATACAAAAGGCACAATGCCGACTTAAGTACAAGAAGACTGACTCTTCTTACTGTCTATGTTTTGAAACATTCCTGTGACACTAGTCATAGATTCCGATTCTTCACTTCAGGATTAATGTATCCCTTGGACCTGCTTCTTGACGATGAAACACCGATATTGCATCGGGATTCAATAGAAAAGGCACAATGCCGACTTAAGTACAAGAGACTGACTCTTCTTACTGACTATTTTTTGAACCATTCCTGTGACACTAGTTATAGAATCCGATGCTTCACTCCAGGTTTACTGTATCCCTTGGACCTTCTTATTGACGATGAAACTCAGAAACTGCATCGAAATCAAATACAAAAGGCACAATGCCGACTTAAGTACAAGAAGACTGACACTTCTTACTGACTATACTTTGAACCATTCCTGTGACACTAGTTATAGATTCCGATGCTTCACTTCAGGTTTACTGTATCCCTTGGACCTTCTTATTGGCGATGAAACCCAGAAATTGCATCGGGATTAAATAGAAAAGGCACAATGCCGACTTAAGTACAAGTAGACTGACTCTTCTTACTGTTTATGTTTTGAACCATTCCTGCGACACTAGTTATAGATTCCGATGCTTGACTTCAGTTTTACTGTATCCCTTGGACCTTCTTATTCACGATGAAACACAGAAATTGCATCGGAATTAAATACAAAAGACACAATGCCGACTTAAGTACAAGAGACTGACTCTTCTTAATGTCTATGATTTGAACCATTCCTCTGACACTAGTTGTAGATTCCGATGCTTTACTTCAGGTTTACTGTATCCCATGGACCTTCCTATTGACGATGAAACACAGAATTGCATCTGAATTAAATACAAAAGGCACAAGAAGACTGACTCTTCCTACTGTCTATGTTTTGAACAAATCCTGTGACATTAGTTATAAATTCAGATGCTTCACTTCAGGTTTACTGCATCCCTTGGACCTTCTTATTGACGATGAAACACAGAAATTGCATCGGACTTAAATACAATAGGCACAATGCCGACTAAAGTACAAAAAGACTGACTCTTCTTACTGACTATGTTTTGAACCATTCCTGTGACACTAGTTATAGATTCCGATGCTTCACTTCAGGTTTACTGTATCCCTCTGACCTTCTTATTGACGATGAAACACTGAAATTGCATCGGAATTAAATAGAAAAGGCACAATGTCGACTTAAGTACAAGAAGACTGAATCTTCTTACTGACTTTGTTTTGAACCATCCCTGTGACACTAGATATAGATTCCGATGCTTCACTTCAGGTATACTGTATCCCTTGGACCTTCTTATTGACGATGAAACACAGAAATTGCATCGGAATTAAATAGAAAATGCACAATGCCGTCTTAAGTACAAGAAGACTGACTCTTCCGACTGTCTGTGTTTTGAACCGTTCCTCTTACACTAGTTATAGATTCCGATGCTTCACTTCAGGTTTACTGTATCCCTTCGGTCTTTCTTATTGACGATGCAACACAGAAATTGCATCGGAATTAAATACAAAAGGCACAATGCCGACTAAAGGACGAGAAGACTGACTCTTCTTACTGACTATGTTTTGAACCATTCCTGTAACACTAGTTATAGATTCCGATGCTTCACTTCAGGTTTACCTTATCCCTCTGACCTTCTTATTGTCGATGAAACACAGAAATTGCATCGGAATTAAATACAAAAGGCACAATGCCGACTTAAGTACAAAAAGACTGACTCTTCTTACTGACTATGTTTTGAACCATTCCTGTGACACTAGTTATAGATTCCGATGCTTCACTTCAGATTTACTGTATCCCTTGGACCTTCGTATTGACGATGAAACACAGAAATTGCATCGGAACTAAATACAAAACGCACAATGCCGACCTAAGTACATGAAGACCGACTCTTCTTATTGACTATGTTTTGAACCATCCCTGTGACATTAGTTACAGATTCCGATGCTTCACTTCAGGTTTACTGTATCCCTCTGACCTTCATATTGACGATGAATCACAGAAATTGCATCGGAATTAAATAGAAATGGCACAATGCCGACTTAAGTACAAGTAGACTGACTCTTCTTACTGTCTATGTTTTGAACTATTCCTGCAACACTAGTTATGGATTCCGATGCTTGACTTCAGTTTTACTGTATCCCTTGGACCTTCTTATTCACGATGAAACACAGAAATTGCATCGGAATTAAATACAAAAGACACAATGCCGACTTAAGTACAAGAAAACTGAATCTTCTTACTGACTTTGTTTTGAACCATTCCTGTGACACTAGATATAGATTCCGATGCTTCACTTCAGGTGTACTGTATCCCTTGGACCTTCTTATTGACGATGAACCACAGAAATTGCATCCGAATTAAATAGAAAATGCACAATGCCGACTTAATTACAAGAAGACTGACACTAATTACTGACTATTTTTTGAAACATTCCTGTGACACAAGTTATAGATTCCAATGCATCACTTAAGGTTTACTGTATCGAGCTGACCTTCTTATTGACGATGAAACACTGAAATTGCATCGGAATTAAATAGAAAATGCACAATGTCGACTTACGTACAAGAAGACTGAATCTTCTTACTGACTTTGTTTTGAACCATTCCTGTGACACTAGATATAGATTCCGATGCTTCACTTCAGGTTTACTGTATCCCTTGGACCTTCTTATTGACGATGAAACCCAGAAATTGCATCGGAATCAAGTACAAAAGGCACAATGCCGACTTAAGTACAAGAAGACTGTATCTTCTTACTGTCTATCTTTTGAACCATTCCTGTGACACTAGTTATAGATTCCGATGCTTCACTCCTGGTTTACTGTATTCCTTGGACCTTCTTATTGACGATGAAACACAGAAATTGCATCGGGATTAAATAGAAAAGGCACAATGCCGACTTAAGTACAAGAAGACTAACTCTTCTTACTGACTATGTTTTGAACCATTCCTGTGACACTAGTTAGAGATTTCGATGCTTCACTTCAGGTTTACTGTATCCCTCCGCTCCTTCTTATTGACGATGAAACACAGAAATTGCATCAGAATTAAATACAAAAGGCTCAATGCCAACTTAAGGACAAGAAGACTGACTCTTCTTACTGACTATGTTTTGAACCATTCCTGTAACACTAGTTATAGATTCCGATGTTTCTCTTCAGGTTTACCTTATCCCTCCGACCTTCTTATTGTCGATGAAACACAGAAATTGCACCGGAAGTAAACACATAAGGCAGTATGCCGACTTAAGTACAAGAAGACTGACTCTTCTTACTGACTATGTTTTGAACCATTCCTGTGACATTAGTTACAGATTCCGATGCTTCACTTCAGGTTTACTGAATCCCTCTGACCTTCTTATTGACGATGAAACACTGAAATTGCATCGGAATTAAATAGAAAAGGCACAATGTCGACTTAAGTACAAGAAGACTGAATCTTCTTACTGACTTTGCTTTGAACCATTCCTGTGACACTAGATATAGATTCCGATGCTTCACTTCAGGTATACTGTATCCCTTGGACCTTCTTATTGACGACGAACCACAGAAATTGCATCCGAATTAAATGGAAAATGCACAATGCCGACTTAATTACAAGAAGACTGACACTTCTTACTGACTATTTTTTGAAACATTCCTGTGACACTAGTTATAGATTCCAATGCTTCACTTAAGGTTTACTGTATCGAGCTGACCTTCTTATTGACGATGAAACACTGAAATTGCATCAGAATTAAATAGAAAATGCACAATGCCGACTTAAGTACAAGTCGACTGACTCTTTTTACTGTCTATGTTTCGAACCATTCCTGCGACACTAGTTATAGATTCCGATGCTTGACTTCAGTTTTACTTTATCCCTTGGACCTTCTTATTCACGATGAAACACAGAAATTGCATCAGAATTAAATACAAAAGACACAATGCCGACTTAAGTACAAGAGACTGACTCTTCTTAATGTCTATGTTTTGAACCATTCCTGTGACACTAGTTATAGATTCCGATGCTTTACTTCAGGTTTACTGTATCCCATGGACCTTCCTATTGACGATGAAACACAGAATTCCATCGGAATTAAATACAAAAGGCACAATGCCGGCTTAAGTACAAGAAGACTGACTCTTCTTACTGTCTATGTTTTGAACAAATCCTGTGACACTAGTTATAGATTCAGATGCTTCACTTTCTGTTTACTGTATCCCTTGGACCTGCTTATTGACGATGAAACACAGAAATTGCACCGGAAGTAAATACAAAAGGCACTATGATATGTACAAGAAGACTGACTCTTCTTACTGACTATGTTTTGAACCATTCCTGTGACACTAGTTATAGATTCCGATGCTTCACTTCAGGTTTACTGTATCCCTCTGACCTTCTTATTGACGATGAAACACTGAAATTACATCGGAATTAAATAGAAAAGGCACAATGTCGACTTAAGTACAAGAAGACTGTATCTTCTTACTGACTTTGTTTTGAACCATTCCTGTGACACTAGATATAGATTCCGATGCTTCACTTCAGGTTTACTGTATCCCTTGGACCTTCTTAATGACGATGAAACACAGAAATTGCATCGGAATTAAATAGAAAATGCACAATGCCTACTTAAGTACAAGAAGACTGACTCTTCTTACTGACTATGTTTTGAAACATTCCTGTGACACTAGTTATAGATTCCGATTCTTCACTTCAGGTTTAATGTATCCCTTGGACCTTCTTCTTGACGATGAAACACCGAAATTGCATCGGAATTAAATACAAAAGGCACAATGCCGACTTAAGTACAAGAAGACTGACTCTTCCGACTGTCTGTGTTTTGAACCATTCCTGTGACAGTAGTTATAGATCCCGATGCTTCACTTCAGGTTTACTGTATCCCTTCGGTCCTTCTTACTGACGATGAAACACAGAAATTGCATCGGAATTAAATACAAAAGGCACAATGCCGACTAAAGGACGAGAAGACAGACTCTTCTTACTGACTATGTTTTGAACCATTCGTGTAACACTAGTTATAGATTCCGATGCTTCACTTCAGGTTTACCTTATCCCTCTGACCTTCTTATTGTCGATGAAACACAGAAATTGCATCGGAAGTAAATAAAAAAGGCACTATGCCGACTTAAGTACAAGAAGACTGACTCTTCTTACTGACTATGTTTTGAACCATTCCTGTGACACTAGTAACAGATTCCGATGCTTCACTTCAGGTTTGCTGTACCCCTTGGACCTTCTTATTGACGATGAAACACAGAAATTGCATCGGAATTAAATACAAAAGGCACAATGCCGACTTAAGTACAAGAGACTGACTCTTCATACTGTCTATTTTTTGAACCATTCCTGTGACACTAGTTATAGATTCCGATGCTTCACTTCCTGTTTACTGTATCCCTTGGACCTGCTTATTGTCGATGAAACACAGAATTGCATCGGAATTAAACACAAACGGCACAATGCCGACTTAAGTACAAGAAGACGGACATTTCTTACTGTCTATGTTTTGAACAAATCCTGTGACACTAGTTATAGACTCCGACGCTTCACTTCAGGTTTACTGTATCCCCCTGACCTTCTTATTGACGATGAAACACAGATATTGCATCGGAATTAAATACAAAAGGCAGAATGCCGACTTAAGTACCGTCTATGTTTTGAACGATTCCTGTGACACTAGTTATAGATTCCGATGCTTCACTCCAGGATTACTGTATCCCTTGGAACTTCTTATTGACGATGAAACACAGAAATTTCATCGGAATTAAATAGAAAAGGCACAATGCCGACTGAAGTACAAAATGACTGACTCTTCATACTGACTATGTTTTGAACCATTCCTGTGGCACTAGTTATAGATTCCGATGCTTCACTTCAGGTTTACTGTATCCCTCTGACCTTCTTATTGACGATGAAACACAGAAAAGACTCAGAATTAAATAGAAAAGGCACAATGCCGACTTAAGTACAAGAAGACTGACTCTTCTAACTGACTATGTTTTCAACCATTCCTTTGACACTAGTTACAGATTCCGATGCTTCACTTCAGGTTTACTGTATCCCTCTGACCTTCTTATTGACGATAAAACACAGAAATTGCATCGGTATTAAATACAAAAGGCACAATGCCGACTTAAGTACACGAAGGCTGACTCTTCCTACTGTCTGTGTTTTGAACCATTCCTTTGACACTAGTTGTAGAATACGATGCTTCACTTCAGGTTTACTGTATCCCTCTGACCTTATTGACGATGAAACACAGAAATTGCATCGGAATTAAATACAAAAGGCACAATGCCGACTTAAGTACCGTCTATGTTTTGAACCATTCCTGTGACACTAGTTATGGACTCCGATGCTTCACTCCAGGTTTACTGTATCCCTTGGACCTTCTTATTGACGATGAAACACAGAAATTGCATCGGAATTAAATAGAAAAGGCACAATGCCGACTTAAGTACAAGAGGACTGATTCTTCTAACTGACTATGTTTTGAACCATTCCTGTGACACTAGTTATAGATTGCGATGCTTCACTTCAGGTTTACTGTACGCCTCTGACCTTCTTATTGACGATGAAACACAGAAATTGCATCGGAATTACATAGAAAACGCACAATGCCGACTTAAGTACAAGAAACTGACTCTTCTTAATGTCTATGTTTTGAACCATTCCTGTGACACTAGTTATAGATTCCGATGCTTCACTTCAGGTATACTGTATCCCTTGGACCTTCTTATTGACGATGAAACACAGAAATTGCATCAGAATTAAATATAAAAGGCACAATGCCGACTTAAGTACAAGAAGACTGACTCTTCCCACTGTGTATGTTATGAACCATTCCTGTGACACTAGTTATAGATTCCGATGCCTCACTTCAGGTTTACTGTATCCCTTGGACCTTCGTATTGACGATGAAACACAGAAATAGCATCGGAATTAAATACAAAAGGCACAATGCCGACTTAAGTACAAGAAGACTGACTCTTCCTACTGTCTATGATTTGAACCATTCCTGTGACACTAGTTATAGATTCCGATGCTTCACTCAAGGTTGCCCATATCCCTTGGACCTTCTTATTGACAATGAAACACAGAAATTGCATCGGAAATAAATAGAAAAGGCACAATGCCGACTTAAGTACAATAAGACTGACTCTTCTTAGTGTCTATGTTTTGAACCATTCCTGTGACGCTAGTTACAGATTACGTTGCTTCACTTCAGGTTTACTGTATCCCTTGGACCTTCTTATTGACGATGAAACACAGAAATTGCATCGGAATTAAATACAGAATGCACTATGCCGACTTAGGTACAAGAAGACTGACTCTTCTTACTGACTATGCTTTGAACCATTCCTGTGACACTAGTTATAGATTGCGATGCTTAACTTCAGGTTTACTGTATCCCTCTGCCCTTCTTATTGACGATGAAACACAGAAATTGCGTCGGAATGAAATACAAAAGGCGCAAATCCGACTTAAGTACAAGAAGACCCCACTCATCATACTGTCTATGTTATGAACCATTCCTGTGACACTAGTTATTGATTCCGATGCTTCACTCCAGGCTTACTGAATCCCTTGGACCTTCATATTGACGATGAAACACAGAAATTGCATCGGAATTAAATACAAAAGGCACAATGCAGACTTAAGCACAAGAAGACTGACTCTTCCCACTGTCTATGATTTGAACCATTCCTGTGACACTAGTTATAGATTCAGATGCTTCACTTCAGGTTTACTGTATCCCTTGGACCTTCTTATTGACGATGAAACACAGAAATTACATCGGAATTTGATACAAAAGGCACAATGCCGACTTAAGTACAAGAATACTGATTCTTCTTACTGTCTATGCTTTGAACCATCACTGTGACACTAATTATAGATTCCGATGCTTCACTCCCGGTTTACTGTATCCCTTGGACCTTCTTATTGACGATGAAACACAGAAATTGCATCGGAATTAGATACAAAAGGCACAATGCTGACTTTAGTACAAGAAGACTGACTCTTCTTACTGACTATGTTTTGAACCATTCCTGTGACATTAGTTATGGATTCCGATGCTTCACTTCAGATATACTGTATCCCTCTGACGTTCTTATTGACGATGAAACACAAAAATTGCGTCGGAATTAAATACAAAAGGCACAATGCCGAATTAAGTACAAGAAGACTGACTCTTCTTACTGACTATGTTTTGAACCATTCCTTTGACAATAGTTATAGATTCCGATGCTTCACTTCAGGTTTACTGTATCCCTCTGACCTTCTTATTGACGATGAAACACAGAAATTGCATCGGAAATAAATACAAAAGGCACAATGCTGAATGAAGTACAAGAAGACTGACTCTTCTTACTGACTATGCTTTGTACCATTCCTGTGACACTAGTTACAGATTCCGATGCTTCACTCCAGGTTTACAGTATCCCTTGGACCTTCCTATTGACAATGAAACACAGAAATTACATCGGAATCAAATTCAAAAGGCACAATGGCGACTTAAGTACAAGAAGACTGACTCTTCTTACTGACTATGTTTTGAACCATTCATGTGACACTAGTTATAGATTCCGGTGCTTCACGTGAGGTTTACTGTATCCCTTGGACCTTCTTATTGACAATGAAACACAGAAATTGCATCGGAATTAAATACAAAAGGCACAATGCCGACTTAAGTACAAGAACACTGACTCTTCTTAATGACTATGTTTTTAACCATTCCTGTGACACTATATAGGTTCCGATGGTTCACTTAAGATTTACTGTATCCCTCTGACCTTCTTATTGACGATGAAACACAGAAATTGCATCGGAATTAAATACTACAGGCACAATGCCGAATTAAGTACAAGAAGACTGACTCTTCTTACAGTCGATGTTTTGAACCAATCCTGTGACACTAGTTATAGATTCCGATGCTTCACTCCAGGTTTACTGTATACCCTTGGACCTTCTTCTTGACGATGAAACACAGAAATTCCATCGGAATTAAATAAAAAAGGCACAATGCCGACTTAAGTACAAGGAGACCGACTCTTCTTACTGTCTATGTTTCAACCATTCCTGTAACACTAGTTATACATTCCGATGCTTCACTCCAGGTTTACTATATCCCTTGGACCTTCTTATCGACGATGAAACACTGAAATTGCATCGGAATAAATAGAAAAGGCACAATGCCAACTTAAGTACAATATGACTGACTCTTCCTACTGTCTGTGTTTTGAACCATTTCTGTGTCACTAGTTATAGATTCCGATCCTTCACTTCACTCTGACTTTCTTATTGACGATGAAACACAGAAATTGCATCGGAATTAAATACAAAAGACACAATGCCGACTTAAGTACAAGAAGACTGACTCTTCCCACTGTCTATGATATGAACCATTCCTGTGACACTAGTTATAGATTCCGATGCCTCACTTCAGGTAAACTGTATCCCTTGGACCTTCTTATTGACGATGAAACACAGAAATTGCATCGGAATTAGATACAAAAGGCACAATTCCGACTTAAGTACAAGAATACTGACTCTTCTTACTGTCTATGTTTGAACCATCACTGTGACACTAATAATAGATTCCGATGCTTCACTCCAGGTTTACTGTATCCCTTGGACCTTCTTATTGACGATGAAACACCGAAATTGCATCGGAATTAAATAAAAAAGGCACAATGCCAACTTAAGTACAAGAAGACTGACCCTGCTTACTGCCTATGTTTGGAACCATTCCTGTGACACTAGTTATAGAATCCGATGCTTCACTCCAGGTTTACTGTATCCCTTGGACCTTCTTATAGACGATTAAACAAAGAAACTGCTTCGGAACTAAATACAAAATGCACTATGCCGATTTAAGTACAAGAAGACTGACTCTTCTTACTGACTATGCTTTGAACCATTCCTGTGACACTAGTTATAGATTCCGATGCTTCACTTCAGGTTTACTGTATCCCTCTGCCCTTCTTATTGACGATGAAACACAGAAATTGCATCGGAATTAAATAGAAAAGGCACAATGCCGACTTAAGTACAAGAATACTGACTATTCTTCTATCTATGTTTTGAACCTTCCTGTGACACTAGTTATAGATTCCGATGCTTCACTTCGGGTTTACTGTATCACTTGGACATTCTTATTGACGATGAAACACAGAAATTGCTTCGGAATTAAATACAAAAGGCACAATGCCGAATTAAGTACAAGAAGACTGACTCCTCTTACCGTCTATGTTTTGAACCATTCCTGTGACACTAGTTACAGAATCCGATGCTTCACTCTAGGTTTACTGTATCCCTTGGCCCTTTTATTGACGATGAAACAGAGAAATTGCATCGGAATTAAATAAAAAAGGCACAATGCCGACTGAAGTACAAGAAGACTGACTCTTCTTACTGTCTATGTTTTGAACCATTCCTGTGACACTAGTTACAGATTCCGATGCTTCACTCCAGGTTTACTGTATCCCTTGGACATTCTTATTGACGATGAAACACAGAAATTGCATCGGAATTAAATACAAAAGGCACAATGCCGACTTAAGTACAAGAAGACTGGCTCTTCTTACTGACTATGCTTTGAACCATTCCTGTGACTCTAGTTATAGATTCCGATGCTTCTCTTCAGGTTCACTGTATCCCTTGGACCTTCTTATTGACGATGAAACACAGAAATTGCATCGGAATTAATTAGAAAAGGCACAATGCCGAATTAAGTACAAGAAGACTGACTCCTCTTACCGTCTATGTTTTGAACCATTCCTGTGACACTAGTTACAGAATCCGATGCTTCACTCTAGGTTTACTGTATCCCTTGGACCTTCTTATTGACGATGAAACAGAGAAATTGCATCGGAATTAAATAAAAAAGGCACAATGCCGACTGAAATACAAGAAGACTGACTCTTCTTACTGTCTATGTTTTGATCCATTCCTGTGGCACTAGTTACAGATTCCGAAGCTTCACTCCAGGTTTACTGTATCCCTTGGACCTTCTTATTGACGATGAAACACAGAAATTGCATCGGAATGAAATACAAAAGGCACAATGCCGTCTTAAGTACGAGAAGATTGAAGCTTCTTCTGTCAATGCTTTGAACCATTCCAGTGATACTAGTTATAGATTTTGATGCTTCACTTCAGGTTTACTGTATCCCTTGGACCTTCTTATTGATGATGAAACACAGAAATTGCATCGGAATTAAATACAAAAGGCACAATGCCCACTTATGTACAAGGAGACTGACTCTTCTTACTGACTATGGGTTGAACTAATCCTGTTACACTAGTTATAGATTCTGATGCTTCACTGCAGGTTTAGTGAATGCCTTGGACCTTCTTATTGGCGATGAAACACAGAAATTGCTTTGCAATAAAATACGAAAGGCACAATGCCTACTTAAGTACAAGAAGACTGACTCTTCTTACTAACTATGCTTTGAACCATTCCTGTGACACTAGTTATAGATTCCGATGCTTCACTTCAGGTTTGCTTTAACCCTTGGACCTTCTTATTGACGATGAAGCACTGCAATTGCATCGGAATTAATTAGAAAAGGCACAATGCCGACTTATGTACAAGGAGTCTGACTCTTCTTACTGACTATGTTTTGAACTAATCCTGTTACACTAGTTATAGATTCTGATGCTTCACTTCAGGTTTACTGAATGCCTTGGACCTTCTTATTGGCGATGAAACACAGAAATTGCTTTGGAATTAAATACAAAAGGCACATTGCCGACTTAAGTACAAGAAGACTGACTCTTCTTACTAACTATGCTTTGAACCATTCCTGTGACACTAATTATAGATTCCGATGCTTCACTTCAGGTTTGCTTTATCCCTTGGACCTTCTTATTGACGAAGAAGCACAGCAATTGCATCGGAATTAATTAGAAAAGGCACAATGCCGACTTACGTACAAGAAGACTGACTCATCTTCTGTCTATGTTTTGAACAATTCCTGTGACACTAGTTATAGATTTCGATGCTTCACTTCAGGTTTACTGTCTCCCTTGGACCTTCTTGTTGACGATGAAACACAGAAATTGCATCGGAATTAAATACAAAAGGCACAATGCCGACTTAACTACAAGAAGACCGACTCTTCTTACTGACCATGTTTTGAACCATTCCTGTGTCACTAGTTATAGATTCTGATGCTTCACTTCAGGTTTACGGTATCCCTCTGACCTTCTTATTGACGATAAAACACAGAAATTACATCGGAATTAAATACAAAAGACACAATGCCGACTTAAGTACAAGACGACTGACTCTTCCCACTGTCTATGTTATGAACCATTCCTGTGACACTAGTTATAGATTCTGATGCTTCACTTCAGGTTTACTGTATCCCATGGACCTTCTTCTTGGCGATGAAACACAGAAATTGCATCGGAATGAAATACAAAAGGCGGAATGCCGACATAAGTACAATAAGACCCCACTCATCTTACTGTCTATGATTTGAACCATTCCTGTGAAACTAGTTATAGATTCCGATGCTTCACTCCAGGTTTGCTGTGTCCCTTGGACCTTCATATTGACGATGAAACATTGAAATTGCATCGGAATTAAATACAAAAGGCGCAATGCCGACTTAAGTACAAGATGACTGACTCTTCTTACTGTCTATGTTTTGAACCATTCCTGTGACACTAGTTATAGATTCCGATGCTTCACTTCAGATTTACTGTATCCCTCTGACGTTCTTATTGACAATGAAACACAGAAATTGCGTCGGAATTAAATACAAAAGGCACAATGCCGAATTAAGTACAAGAAGACTGACTCCTCTTACCGTCTATGCTTTTGTACCATTCCTGTGACACTAGTTACAGAATCCGATGCTTCACTCTAGGTTTACTGTATCCCTTGGACCTTCTTAGTGACGATGAAACAGAGAAATTGCATCGGAATTAAATAAAAATGGCACAATGCCGACTGAAGTACAAGAAGACTGACTCTTCTTACTGTCTATGTTTTGAACCATTCCTGTGACACTAGTTACAGATTCCGATGCTTCACTCCAGGTTTACTGTATCCCTTGGACATTCTTATTGACGATGAAACACAGAAATTGCATCGGAATTAAATACAAAAGGCACAATGCCGACTTATATACAAGAAGACTGGCTCTTCTTACTGACTACGCTATGAACCATTCCTGTGACACTAGTTATAGATTTCGATGCTACCTTTCAGGGTCACTGTATCCCTAGGAACTTCTTATTGACGATGAAACACAGAAATTGCATCGGAATTAAATAGAAAAGGCACAATGCCGACTAAAGTACAAGAAGACTGACTCTTCCTACTGTCTATGTTTTGAACCATTCCTGTGACACTAGTTATGGATTCCGAGGCTTCACTTTAGGTTTACTGTATCCCTCTGCCCTTCTTATTAACGATGAAACACAGAAATTGCATCGGAATTAAATACAAAAGTCATAATGCCGTCTTAAGTACGAGAAGATTGACGCTTCTTCTGTCAATGTTTTGAACCATTCCTGTGATTCTAGTTATAGATTTTGATGCTTCACTTCAGGTTTACTGTATCCCTTGGACCTTCTTATTGACGATGAAACACAGAAATTGCATCGGAATTAAATACAAAAGGCACAATGCCGACTTATGTACAAGGAGACTGACTCTTCTTACTGTCTATGTTTTGAACTAATCCTGTTAACCTAGTTATAGATTCTGATGATTCACTTCAGGTTTACTGAAAGCCTTGGACCTTCTTATTGGCGATGAAACACAGAAATTGCTTTGGAATTAAATAGAAAAGGCACAATGCCGACTTACGTACAAGAAGACTGACTCTTCTTCTGTCTATGTTTTGGACAATTCCTGTGACACTAGTTATAGATTTCGATGCTTCACTTCAGGTTAACTGTCCCCCTTGGACCTTCTTGTTGACGATGAAACACAGAAATTGCATCGGAATTAAATACAAAAGTCACAATGCCGACTTAAGTACAAGAAGACCGACTCTTCTTACTGACTATGTTTTGAACCATTCCAGTAACACCAGTTATAGATTCCGATGCTTCACTTGAGGTTTACTGTTTCCCTCTGACCTTCTTATTGACGATGAAACAAAGAAATTGCATCCGAATAAAATACAAAAGGCACTATGCCGACTTAAGTACAAGAAGACTGACTCATCTTACTGTCAATGTTTTGAACAATTCATGTGACACTAGTTATAGATTCCGATGCTTCACTGCAGGTTTTCTGTATACCTTGGACCTTCATATTGACGATGAAACACAAAAATTGCATCGGAATTAGATACAAATGGCACATGCCGACTTAATACAAGAAGACTGACTCTTCTTACTGACTATGCTTTGAACCATTCCTGTGACACTAGTTATAGATTCCGATACTTCACTTCAGGTTTACTGTATCCCTCTGCCCTTCTTATTGACGATGAAACACAGAAATTGCATCGGAATTAAATACAAAAGGCACAATGACGACTTAAGTACAAGAATACTGACTCTTCTTCAGTCTATGTTTTGAACCTTCCTGTGACACTAGTTATAGATTCCGATGCTTCACTTCAGGTTTACTGTATCCCTTGGACCTTCTTATTAACGATGAAACACAGATATTGCATCGGAATTAAATACAAAGGGCACAATGCCGACTTAAGTACAAGAAGACTGACTCTTCTTACTGACTATATTTTGAACCATTCCTGTGACACTAGTTATAGATTCTGATGCTTCACTTCAGGTTTACTGTATCCCATGGACCTTCTTCTTGGCGATGAAACTCAGAAATTGCATCGGAATGAAATACAAAAGGCGGAATGCCGACTTAAGTACAATAATACCCCACTCATCGTACTGTCTATGTTTTGAACCATTCCTGTAACACTAGTTATAGATTCCGATGCTGCACTTCAGATTTACTGTATCCCTCTGACGTTCGTATTGACAATGAAACACAGAAATTGCGTCGGAATTAAATACAAAAGGCACAATGCCGAATTAAGTACAAGAAGACTGACTCCTCTTACCGTCTATGTTTTGAACCATTCCTGTGACACTAGTTACAGATTCCGATGCTTCACTCCAGGTTTACTGTATCCCTTGGACATTCTTATTGACGATGAAACACAGAAATTGCATCGGAATTAAATACAAAAGGCACAATGCCGACTTAAGTACTAGAAGACTGGCTCTTCTTACTGACTATGCTTTGAACCATTCCTGTGACACTAGTTATAGATTCCGATGCTTCCCTTCAGGTTCACTGTATCCCTTGGACCTTCTTATTGACGATGAAACACAGAAATTGCATCGGAACTAAATAGAAAAGGCACAATGCCGACTTAAGTACAAGAAGACTGACTCTTCCTACTGTCTATGTTTTGAACCATTCCTGTGACACTAGTTATGGATTCCGATGCTTCACTTTAGGTTTACTGTATCCCTCTGCCCTTCTTATTGACGATGAAACACAGAAATTGCATCGGAATTAAATACAAAAGGCATAATGCCGTCTTAAGTACGAGAAGATTGACTCTTCTTCTGTCAATGTTTTGAACCATTCCTGTGATACTAGTTATAGATTTTGATGCTTCACTTCAGGATTACTGTATCCCTTGGACCTTCTTATTGACGATGAATTACAGAAATTGCATCGGAATTAAATAAAAAAGCCACAATGCCGACTTATGTACAAGGAGACTGACTCTTCTTACTGACTATGTTTTGAACTAAACCTGTTACACTAGTTATAGATTCTGATGCTTCACTTCAGGTTTACTGAAAGCCTTGGACCTTCTTATTGGCGATGAAACACAGAAATTGCTTTGGAATTAAATAGAAAAGGCACAATGCCGACTTACGTACAAGAAGACTGACTCTTCTTCTGTCTATGTTTTGAACAATTCCTGTGACACTAGTTATAGATTTCGATGCTTCACTTCAGGTTAACTGTCTCCCTTGGACCTTCTTGTTGACGATGAAACACAGAAATTGCATCGGAATTAAATACAAAAGGCACAATGCCGACTTAAGTACAAGAAGACCGACTCTTCTAACTGACCATGTTTTGAACCATTCCCGTGTCACTAGTTATAGATTCTGATGCTTCACTTCAGGTTTACGGTATCCCTCTGACCTTCTTATTGACGATAAAACACAGAAATTACATCGGAATTAAATACAAAAGACACAATGCCGACTTAAGTACAAGATGACTGACTCTTCTTACTGACTATGTTTTGAACCATTCCTGTGACACTAGTTATATATTCCGATGCTTCACTTCAGGGTTACTGTATCCCTCTGACCTTCTTATTGACGATAAAACACAGAAAATACATCGGAATTAAATACAAAAGGCACAATGCCGACTTAAGTACAAGAAGACTGACTCTTCTTACTGTCTATGTTTTGAACCATTCCTGTGACACTAGTTACAGATTCCGATGCTTCACTCCAGGTTTACTGTATCCCTTGGACATTCTTATTGACGATGAAACACAGAAATTGCATCGGAATTAAATACAAAAGGCACAATGCCGACTTATATACAAGAAGACTGCCTCTTCTTACTGACTACGCTTTGAACCATTCCTGTGACACTAGTTATAGATTCCGATGCATCCTTTCAGGTTCACTGTATCCCTAGGAACTTCTTATTGACGATGAAACACAGAAATTGCATCGGAATTAAATTGAAAAGGCACAATGCCGACTTAAGTACAAGAAGACTGACTCTTCCTACTGTCTATGTTTTGAACCATTCCTGTGACACTAGTTATGGATTCCGAGGCTTCACTTTAGGTTTACTGTATCCCTCTGCCCTTCTTATTAACGATGAAACACAGAAATTGCATCGGAATTAAATACAAAAGGCATAATGCCGTCTTAAGTACGAGAAAATTGACTCTTCTTCTGTCAATGTTTTGAACCATTCCTGTGATACTAGTTATAGATTTTGATGCTTCACTTCAGGTTTACTGTATCCCTTGGACCTTCTTATTGACGATGAAACACAGAAATTGCATCGGAATTAAATACAAAAGGCACAATGCCGACTTATGTACAAGGAGACTGACTCTTCTTACTGACTATGTTTTCAACTAATCCTGTTAACCTAGTTATAGATTCTGATGCTTCACTTCAGGTTTACTGAAAGCCTTGGACCTTCTTACTGGCGATGAAACACAGAAATTGCTTTGGAATTAAATAGAAAAGGCACAATGCCGACTTACGTACAAGAAGACTGACTCTTCTTCTGTCTATGTTTTGAACAATTCCTGTGACACTAGTTATAGATTTCGATGCTTCACTTCAGGTTAACTGTCCCCCTTGGACCTTCTTGTTGACGATGAAACACAGAAATTGCATCGGAATGAAATACAAAAGTCACAATGCCGACTTAAGTACAAGAAGACCGACTCTTCTTACTGACTATGTTTTGAACCATTCCAGTAACACCAGTTATAGATTCCGATGCTTCACTTGAGGTTTACTGTTTCCCTCTGACCTTCTTATTGACGATGAAACAAAGAAATTGCATCCGAATAAAATACAAAAGGCACTATGCCGACTTAAGTACAAGAAGACTGACTCATCTTACTGTCAATGTTTTGAACAATTCATGTGACACTAGTTATAGATTCCGATGCTTCACTGCAGGTTTTCTGTATCCCTTGGACCTTCATATTGACGATGAAACACAGATATTGCATCGGAATTAAATACAAATGGCACATGCCGACTTAATACAAGAAGACTGACTCTTCTTACTAGCTATGTTTTGAACCATTCCTGTGCCACTAGTTATAGATTCTGATGCTTCACTTCAGGTTTACTGTATCCCATGGACCTTCTTCTTGGCGATGAAACACAGAAATTGCATCGGAATGAAATACAAAAGGCGGAATGCCGACTTAAGTACAATAATACCCCACTCATCTTACTGTCTATGTTTTGAACCATTCCTGTAACACTAGTTATAGATTCCGATGCTTCACTTCAGATTTACTGTATCCCTCTGACGTTCTTATTGACAATGAAACACAGAAATTGCGTCGGAAATAAATACAAAAGGCACAATGCCGAATTAAGTACAAGAAGACTGACTCCTCTTACCGTCTATGTTTTGAACCATTCCTGTGACACTAGTTACAGAATCCGATGCTTCACTCTAGGTTTACTGTATCCCTTGGACCTTCTTATTGACGATGAAACACAGAAATTGCATCGGAATTAAATACAAAAGGCACAATGCCGACTTAAGTACTAGAAGACTGGCTCTTCTTACTGACTATGCTTTGAACCATTCCTGTGACACTAGTTATAGATTCCGATGCTTCCCTTCAGGTTCACTGTATCCCTTGGACCTTCTTATTGACGATGAAACACAGAAATTGCATCGGAACTAAATAGAAAAGGCACAATGCCGACTTAAGTACAAGAAGACTGACTCTTCCTACTGTCTATGTTTTGAACCATTCCTGTGACACTAGTTATGGATTCCGATGCTTCACTTTAGGTTTACTGTATCCCTCTGCCCTTCTTATTGACGATGAAAC
This sequence comes from Schistocerca serialis cubense, assembly GCF_023864345.2. Taxonomy (NCBI): domain Eukaryota; kingdom Metazoa; phylum Arthropoda; class Insecta; order Orthoptera; family Acrididae; genus Schistocerca; species Schistocerca serialis. The sequence continues at coordinate 638,290,106 of NC_064644.1, forward strand.
ACAGAAATTGCATCGGAATTAAATACAAAAGGCATAATGCCGTCTTAAGTACGAGAAGATTGACTCTTCTTCTGTCAATGTTTTGAACCATTCCTGTGATACTAGTTATAGATTTTGATGCTTCACTTCAGGATTACTGTATCCCTTGGACCTTCTTATTGACGATGAAACACAGAAATTGCATCGGAATTAAATAAAAAAGCCACAATGCCGACTTATGTACAAGGAGACTGACTCTTCTTACTGACTATGTTTTGAACTAAACCTGTTACACTAGTTATAGATTCTGATGCTTCACTTCAGGTTTACTGAAAGCCTTGGACCTTCTTATTGGCGATGAAACACAGAAATTGCTTTGGAATTAAATAGAAAAGGCACAATGCCGACTTACGTACAAGAAGACTGACTCTTCTTCTGTCTATGTTTTGAACAATTCCTATGACACTAGTTATAGATTTCGATGCTTCACTTCAGGTTAACTGTCTCCCTTGGACCTTCTTGTTGACGATGAAACACAGAAATTGCATCGGAATTAAATACAAAAGGCACAATGCCGACTTAAGTACAAGAAGACCGACTCTTCTAACTGACCATGTTTTGAACCATTCCTGTGTCACTAGTTATAGATTCTGATGCTTCACTTCAGGTTTACGGTATCCCTCTGACCTTCTTATTGACGATAAAACACAGAAATTACATCGGAATTAAATACAAAAGACACAATGCCGACTTAAGTACAAGAAGACTGACTCTTCCCACTGTCTATGTTATGAACCATTCCTGTGACACTAGTTATAGATTCTGATGCTTCACTTCAGGTTTACTGTATCCCATGGACCTTCTTCTTGGCGATGAAACACAGAAATTGCATCGGAATGAAATACAAAAGGCGGAATGCCGACATAAGTACAATAAGACCCCACTCATCTAACTGTCTATGATTTGAACCATTCCTGTGAAACTAGTTATAGATTCCGATGCTTCACTCCAGGTTTGCTGTATCCCTTGGACCTTCATATTGACGATGAAACATTGAAATTGCATCGGAATTAAATACAAAAGGCGCAATGCCGACTTAAGTACAAGATGACTGACTCTTCTTACTGACTATGTTTTGAACCATTCCTGTGACACTAGTTATATATTCCGATGCTTCACTTCAGGGTTACTGTATCCCTCTGACCTTCTTATTGACGATAAAAGACAGAAAATACATCGGAATTAAATACAAAAGGCACAATGCCGACTTAAGTACAAGAAGACTGACTCTTCTTACTGTCTATGTTTTGAACCATTCCTGTGACACTAGTTACAGATTCCGATGCTTCACTCCAGGTTTACTGTATCCCTTGGACATTCTTATTGACGATGAAACACAGAAATTGCATCGGAATTAAATACAAAAGGCACAATGCCGACTTATATACAAGAAGACTGGCTCTTCTTACTGACTACGCTTTGAACCATTCCTGTGACACTAGTTATAGATTCCGATGCATCCTTTCAGGTTCACTGTATCCCTAGGAACTTCTTATTGACGATGAAACACAGAAATTGCATCGGAATTAAATTGAAAAGGCACAATGCCGACTTAAGTACAAGAAGACTGACTCTTCCTACTGTCTATGTTTTGAACCATTCCTGTGACACTAGTTATGGATTCCGAGGCTTCACTTTAGGTTTACTGTATCCCTCTGCCCTTCTTATTAACGATGAAACACAGAAATTGCATCGGAATTAAATACAAAAGGCATAATGCCGTCTTAAGTACGAGAAAATTGACTCTTCTTCTGTCAATGTTTTGAACCATTCCTGTGATACTAGTTATAGATTTTGATGCTTCACTTCAGGTTTACTGTATCCCTTGGACCTTCTTATTGACGATGAATCACAGAAATTGCATCGGAATTAAATACAAAAGGCACAATGCCGACTTATGTACAAGGAGACTGACTCTTCTTACTGACTATGTTTTCAACTAATCCTGTTAACCTAGTTATAGATTCTGATGCTTCACTTCAGGTTTACTGAAAGCCTTGGACCTTCTTATTGGCGATGAAACACAGAAATTGCTTTGGAATTAAATAGAAAAGGCACAATGCCGACTTACGTACAAGAAGACTGACTCTTCTTCTGTCTATGTTTTGAACAATTCCTGTGACACTAGTTATAGATTTCGATGCTTCACTTCAGGTTAACTGTCCCCCTTGGACCTTCTTGTTGACGATGAAACACAGAAATTGCATCGGAATTAAATACAAAAGTCACAATGCCGACTTAAGTACAAGAAGACCGACTCTTCTTACTGACTATGTTTTGAACCATTCCAGTAACACCAGTTATAGATTCCGATGCTTCACTTGAGGTTTACTGTTTCCCTCTGACCTTCTTATTGACGATGAAACAAAGAAATTGCATCCGAATAAAATACAAAAGGCACTATGCCGACTTAAGTACAAGAAGACTGACTCATCTTACTGTCAATGTTTTGAACAATTCATGTGACACTAGTTATAGATTCCGATGCTTCACTGCAGGTTTTCTGTATCCCTTGGACCTTCATATTGACGATGAAACACAGAAATTGCATCGGAATTAAATACAAATGACACATGCCGACTTAATACAAGAAGACTGACTCTTCTTACTAGCTATGTTTTGAACCATTCCTGTGACACTAGTTATAGATTCCGATGCTTCACTTCAGGTTTACTGTATCCTATGGACCTTCTTATTGACGATGAAACAGAGAAATAGCATCGGAATTAGATACAAAAGGCACAATGCCGACTTAAGTACAAGAATACTGACTCTTCTTACTGTCTATGTTTGAACCATCACTGTGACACTAATTATGGATTCCGATGCTTCCCTCCAGGTTTACTGTATCCCTTGGACCTTCTTATTGACGATGAAACACAGAAATTGCATCGGAACTAAATACAAAATGCACTATGTCGACTTAAGTACAAGAAGACTGACTCTTCTTACTGACTATGCTTTGAACCATTCCTGTGACACTAGTTATAGATTCCGATACTTCACTTCAGGTTTACTGTATCCCTCTGCCCTTCTTATTGACGATGAAACACAGAAATTGCATCGGAATTAAATACAAAAGGCACAATGACGACTTAAGTACAAGAATACTGACTCTTCTTCAGTCTATGTTTTGAACCTTCCTGTGACACTAGTTATAGATTCCGATGCTTCACTTCAGGTTTACTGTATCCCTTGGACCTTCTTATTAACGATGAAACACAGAAATTGCATCGGAATTAAATACAAAGGGCACAATGCCGACTTAAGTACAAGAAGACTGACTCTTCTTACTGACTATATTTTGAACCATTCCTGTGACACTAGTTATAGATTCTGATGCTTCACTTCAGGTTTACTGTATCCCATGGACCTTCTTCTTGGCGATGAAACACAGAAATTGCATCGGAATGAAATACAAAAGGCGGAATGCCGACTTAAGTACAATAATACCCCACTCATCTTACTGTCTATGTTTTGAACCATTCCTGTAACACTAGTTATAGATTCCGATGCTTCACTTCAGATTTACTGTATCCCTCTGACGTTCTTATTGACAATGAAACACAGAAATTGCGTCGGAAATAAATACAAAAGGCACAATGCCGAATTAAGTACAAGAAGACTGACTCCTCTTACCGTCTATGTTTTGAACCATTCCTGTGACACTAGTTACAGAATCCGATGCTTCACTCTAGGTTTACTGTATCCCTTGGACCTTCTTAGTGACGATGAAACAGAGAAATTGCATCGGAATTAAATAAAAATGGCACAATGCCGACTGAAGTACAAGAAGACTGCCTCTTCTTACTGTCTATGTTTTGAACCATTCCTGTGACACTAGTTACAGGTTCCGATGCTTCACTCCAGGTTTACTGTATCCCTTGGACATTCTTATTGACGATGAAACACAGAAATTGCATCGGAATTAAATACAAAAGGCACAATGCCGACTTAAGTACTAGAAGACTGGCTCTTCTTACTGACTATGCTTTGAACCATTCCTGTGACACTAGTTATAGATTCCGATGCTTCCCTTCAGGTTCACTGTATCCCTTGGACCTTCTTATTGACGATGAAACAAAGAAATTGCATCGGAACTAAATAGAAAAGGCACAATGCCGACTTAAGTACAAGAAGACTGACTCTTCCTACTGTCTATGTTTTGAACCATTCCTGTGACACTAGTTATGGATTCCGATGCTTCACTTTAGGTTTACTGTATCCCTCTGCCCTTCTTATTGACGATGAAACACAGAAATTGCATCGGAATTAAATACAAAAGGCATAATGCCGTCTTAAGTACGAGAAGATTGACTCTTCTTCTGTCAATGTTTTGAACCATTCCTGTGATACTAGTTATAGATTTTGATGCTTCACTTCAGGTTTACTGTATCCCTTGGACCTTCTTATTGACGATGAAACACAGAAATTGCATCGGAATTAAATAAAAAAGGCACAATGCCGACTTATGTACAAGGAGACTGACTCTTCTTACTGACTATGTTTTGAACTAAACCTGTTACACTAGTTATAGATTCTGATGCTTCACTTCAGGTTTACTGAAAGCCTTGGACCTTCTTATTGGCGATGAAACACAGAAATTGCTTTGGAATTAAATAGAAAAGGCACAATGCCGACTTACGTACAAGAAGACTGACTCATCTTCTGTCTATATTTTGAACAATTCCTGTGACACTAGTTATAGATTTCAATGCTTCACTTCAGGTTAACTGTCTCCCTTGGACCTTCTTGTTGACGATGAAACACAGAAATTGCATCGGAATTAAATACAAAAGGCACAATGCCGACTTAAGTACAAGAAGACCGACTCTTCTTACTGACCATGTTTTGAACCATTCCTGTGTCACTAGTTATAGATTCTGATGCTTCACTTCAGGTTTACTGTATCCCTTGGACCTTCTTATTGGCAATGAAACACAGAATTTGCATCGGAATTAAATACAAAAGGCTCAATGCAGACTTAAGTACAAGAAGACTGACTCATCTTACTGACTATGTTTTGAACAATTCCTGTGACACTAGTTATAGATTCCGATGCTTCACTGCAGGTTTTCTGTATCCCTTGGACCTTCATATTGACGATGAAACACAGAAATTGCATCGGAATTAAATACAAATGGCACATGCCGACTTAATACAAGAAGACTGACTCTTCTTACTAGCTATGTTTTGAACCATTCCTGTGACACTAGTTATAGATTCCGATGCATCACTTCAGGTTTACGGTATCCCTTTGACCTTCTTATTGACGATAAAACACAGAAATTACATCGGAATTCATTACAAAAGGCACAATGCCGACTTAAGTACAAGAAGACTTAATCTTCCAACTCTCTTTAATTTGAACCATTCCTGTGACACTAGTTATAGATTCCCATGCTGCACTTCAGGTTTACTGTATCCCTCTGACCTTCTTATTGACGATGAAAACACAGAAATTGCATCGGAATTAAATAGAAAAGGCACAATACCGACTTAAGTAAAAGAAGACTGACTCTTCCTGCTGTCTATGATTTGAACCATTCCTGTGGCACTAGTTATAGATTCCGATGCTTCACTTCAGGTTTACTGTATCCCTTGGACCTTCTTATTGACGATGAAACACAGAAATTGCATCGGAATTAAATACAAAAGGCACAATGCCGACATAAGTACAAGAAGACTGACTCTTCTTACTGACTATGTTCTGAACCATTCCTGTGACACTATTTATAGATTCCGATGCTTCACTTCAGGTTTACTGTATCCCTCTGTCCTTCTTATTGACGATGAAACACAGAAATTGCATCGGAATTAAATACAAAAGGCACAATGCCGACTTAAATACAAGAAGACTGACTCTTCTTACTGACTATGTTTTGAACCTTTCAGGTGACAATTGTTATAGATTTCGGTTCTTTACTTCAGGTTTACTGTATCCCTTGGACCTTCTTATCGACGATGAAACACAGATATTGCATCGGAATTAAATACAATAGCCACAATGCCGACTTAAGTACAAGAAGTCTGACTCTTCTTACTGACTATGTTTTGAACCATTCCTGTGACACTAGTTATAGATTCCGATGCTTCACTTCAGGTTTACTGTATCCCTTGGACCTTCTTATTGACGATGAAACACAGAAATGCATCGGAATTAAATACAAAAGGCACAATGACGACTTAAGTACAAGAAGACTGACTCTTCTTAATGACTATGTTTTGCACCATTCCTGTGACACTAGTTATAGATTCCGATGCTGCACTTCAGGTTTACTGTATCCCTCTGTCCTTATTGATGATGAAACACAGAAATTGCATCGGAATTAAATACAAAAGGCACAATGCCGACTTAAGTACAAGATGACTGACTCATCTAACTGACTATGTTTTGAACCATTCCTGTGACACTAGTTATATATTCCGATGCTTCGCTTCATGTTTACTATATCCCTCTGACCTTCCCATTGACGATAAAACACAGAAGCTACATCGGAATTAAATACAAATGGCACAATGCCGACTTAAGTACAAGTAGACTGACTCTTCTTACTGTCTATGTTTTGAACCATTCCTGTGACACTAGGTATAGATTCCGATGCTTCACTTCAGATTTACTGTATCCCTCTGACGTTCTTATTTACGATGAAACACAGAAATTGCGTCGGAATTAAATACAAAAGGCACAATGCCGAATTAAGTACAAGAAGACTGACTCCTCTTACCGTCTATGTTTTGAACCATTCCTGTGACACTAGTTATAGAATCCGATGCTTCATTCTAGGTTTACTGTATCCCTTGGACCTTCTTATTGACGATGAAACACAGAAATTGCATCGGAATTAAATAAAAAAGTGACAATGCCGACTTAAATACAAGAAGATTGACTCTTCTTACAGTCTATGTTTTGAACCATTCCTGTGACACTAGTTACAGATTCCGATGCTTCACTCATGGTTTACTGTATCCCTTGGACATTCTTATTGACGATGAAACACAGAAATTGCATCGGAATTAATTACAAAAGGCACAATGCCGACTTAAGAATAAGAAGACTGGCTCTTCTTACAGACTATGCTTTGAACCATTCCTGTGACACTAGTTATAGATTCCGAGGCTTCCCTTCAGGTTCACTGTATCCCTTGGACCTTCTTATTGACGATGAAACACAGAAATTGCATCGGAATTAAATAGCAAAGGACCAATGCCGACTTAAGTACAAGAAGACTGACTCTTCCTACTGTCTATGTTTTGAACCATTCCTGTGACACTAGTTATAGATTCCGATGCTTCACATCAGGTTTACTGTATCCCTCTGCCCTTCTTGTTGACGATGAAACACAGAAATTGCATGGGATTTAAATACAAAAGGCACAATGCCGACTTCAGTACAAGAAGACTGACTCTTCTTCTGTCTATGTTTTGAACAATTCCTGTGACACTAGTTATAGATTTCGAAGCTTCACTTCAGGATTACTGTATCCCTTGGACCTTCTTGTTGACGATGAAACACAGATATTGCATCGGAATTAAATACAAAATGCACAATGCCGACTTAAGTACAAGACGACAGACTCTTCTTACTGAACATGTTTTGAACCATTCCTGTGTCACTAGTAATAGATTCTGATGCTTCACTTCAAGTTTACTGTATCCCTTGGACCTTCTTATTGGCGATGAAACACAGAAATTGCATCGGAATTAAATACAAAAAGCACAATGCAGACTTAAGTACAAGAAGACTGACTCATCTTACTGTCTATGTTTTGAACAATTCCTGTGACACTAGTTATAGATTTCAATGCTTCACACCAGGTTTACTGTATCCCTTGGACCTTCATAGTGACGATGAAACACAGAAATTGCATCGGAATTAAATACAAATGGCACATGCCGACTTAATACAAGAAGACTGACTCTTCTTACTAGCTATGTTTTGAACCATTCCTGTGACACTAGTTATAGATTCCGATGCTTCACTTCAGGTTTACGGTATCCCTCAGACCATCTTATTGACGATAAATTACAGAAATTACATCGGAATTAAATACAAAAGGCACAATGCCGACTTAAGTACAAGAGGACTGAATCTTCCAACTCTCTATGATTTAAACCATTCCTGTGACACTAGTTATAGATTCCGATGCTTCACTTCAAGTTTACTGTATCCCTCTGACCTTCTTAATGACGATGAAAACACAGAAATTGCATCGGAATTAAATAGAAAAGGCACAATACCGACTTAAGTAAAAGAAGACTGACTCTTCCTACTGTCTATGATTTGAACCATTCCTGTGACACTAGTTATAGATTCCGATGCTTCACTTCAGGTTTACTGTATCCCTTGGACCTTCTTATTGACGATGAAACACAGAAATTGCATGGGAATTAAATACAAAAGGCACTATGCCGACTTAAGTACAAGAAGACTGACTCTTCTTACTGACTATGTTTTGAACCATTCCTGTGACACTAGTTATAGATTCCGATGCCTCCCTTCAGATTTACTGTATCCCTCTGTCCTTCTTATTGACGATGAAACACAGAAATTGCATCGGAATTAAATACAAAAGGCACAATGCCGACTTAAATACAAGAAGACTGACTCTTCTTACTGACTATGTTTTGAACCTTTCCTGTGACAATAGTTATATATTTCGGTGCTCTACTTCAGGTTAACTGTATCCATTGGACCTTCTTATAGACGATTAAACACAGATATTGCATCGGAATTAAATACAATATGCACATGCCGACTTAAGTACAAGAAGACTGACTCTTCTTACTGACTATGTTTTGAACCATTCCTGTGACACTAGTTATAGATTCGGATGCTTCCCTTCAGGTTTACTGTATCCCTTGGACCTTCTTATTGGCGATGAAACACAGAAATTGCATCAGAATTAAATACAATGGGCACAATGCCGACTTAAGTACAAGAAGACTGACTCTTCTTAATGACTACGTTTTGCACCATTCCTGTGACACTAGTTATAGATTCCGATGCCTCACTTCAGGTTTACTGTATCCCTCTGTCCTTATTGATGATGAAACACAGAAATTACATCGGAATTAAATTCAAAAGGCACAATGCCGACTTAAGTACAAGAAGACTGACTCTTCTTACAGTCGATGTTTTGAACCAATCCTGTGACACTAGTTATAGATTCCGATGCTTCAATCCAGGTTTACTATATCCCTTGGACCTTCTTATTGACGATGAAACACAGAAATTCCATCGGAATTAAATAAAAAAGGCACAATGCTGACTTAAGTATAATAAGACTGACTCTTCCTACTGTCTATGTTTTGAACCATTCCTGTGATACTAGTTATAGATTCCGATGCTTCACTTCAAGTTTACTGTATCCCTCTGACGTTCTTATTGACGATGAAACACAGAAATTGCATCGGAATTAAATACAAAAGGCGCAATGCCGACTTAAGTACAAGAAGACTGACTCTTCTTACTGACTATGTTTTGAACCATTCCTGTGACACTAGTTATAGATTCCGATGCCTCCCTTCAGGTTTACTGTATCCCTCTGTCCTTCTTATTGACGATGAAACACAGAAATTGCATCGGAATTAAATACAAAAGGCACAATGCCGACTTAAATACAAGAAGACTGACTCTTCTTACTGACTATGTTTTGAACCTTTCCTGTGACAATAGTTATAGATTTCGGTGCTTTACTTCAGGTTTACTGTATCCCTTGGACCTTCTTATAGACGATTAAACACAGATATTGCATCGGAACTAAATACAATATGCACATGCCGACTTAAGTATAAGAAGACTGACTCTTCTTACTGACTATGTTTTGAACCATTCCTGTGACACTAGTTATAGATTCGGATGCTTCCCTTCAGGTTTACTGTATCCCTTGGACCTTCTTATTGGCGATGAAACACAGAAATTGCATCAGAATTAAATACAATGGGCACAATGCCGACTTAAGTACAAGAAGACTGACTCTTCTTAATGACTACGTTTTGCACCATTCCTGTGACACTAGTTATAGATTCCGATGCTTCACTTCAGGTTTACTGTAACCCTCTGTCCTTATTGATGATGAAACACAGAAATTACATCGGAATTAAATACAAAAGGCACAATGCCGACTTAAGTACAAGAAGACTGACTCTTCTTACAGTCGATGTTTTGAACCAATCCTGTGACACTAGTTATAGATTCCGATGCTTCAATCCAGGTTTACTATATTCCTTAGACCTTCTTATTGACGATGAAACACAGAAATTCCATCGGAATTAAATAAAAAAGGCACAATGCCGACTTCAGTACAAGAACACTGACTCTTCCTACTGTCTATGATTTGAACCATTCCTGTGTCACTAGTTATAGATTCCGTTGCTTCACTCCAGGTTTACCATATCCCATGGTCCTTCTTATTGACGATGAAACACAGAAATTGCATCGGAAATAAATAGAAGAGGCACAATGCCAACTTAAGTATAATAAGACTGACTCTTCCTACTGTCTATGTTTTGAACCATTCCTGTGATACTAGTTATAGATTCCGATGCTTCACTTCAAGATTACTGTATCCCTCTGACGTTCTTATTGACGATGAAACACAGAAATTGCATCGGAATTAAATACAAAAGGCGCAATGCCGACTTAAGTACAACAAGACTGACTCTTCGCACTGTCTATGTTTTGAACCATTCCTGTGACACTAGTTATATATTCCGCTGCTTCACTTCAGGTTTACTGTATCCCTCTGACCTTCTTATTGACGATAAAACACAGAAATTACATCGGAATTAAATACAAAAGGCACAATGTCAACTTAAGTACAAGAAGACTGACTCTTCTTACTGACTATGTTTTGATCCATTCCTGTGACACTAGTTATAGACTCTGATGCTTCATTTCAGGTTTACTGTATCCCTTGGTACTTCGTATTGAAGATGAAACACAGAAATTGTATCGGAATTAAATACAAAAGGCACAATGCCGACTTAAGTACAAGAATACTGACTCTTCTTACTGACTATGTTTTGAACCATTCCTGTGACACTAGTTATAGATTCCGATGCTTCACTTCTGATTTACTGTATCCCTCTGCCCTTCTTATTGACGATGATACACAGAAATTGCATCGGAATTAAATACAAAAGGCACAATGCCGACTTAAGTACAAGAATACTGACTCTTCTTCTGTCTATGTTTTGAACCATTCCTGTGTCACTAGTTATAGATTTCGATGCTTCACTCTAGGTTTACTGTATCCCTTGGACCTTCTTATTGACGATGAAACACAGAAATTGCATCGAAATTAAATAAAAAAGGCACAATGCCGACTAAAGTACAAGAAGACTGACTCGGCTTACTGACTATGCTTTGAACCATTCCTGTGACACTAGTTATAGATTCCGATGCTTCACTTCAGGTTTACTGTATCCCTCTGCCCTTCTTATTGACGATGATACACAGAAATTGCATCGGAATTAAATACAAAAGGCACAATGCCGACTTAAGTACAAGAATACTGACTCTTCTTCTGTCTATGTTTTGAACCATTCCTGTGTCACTAGTTATAGATTTCGATGCTTCACTTCAGGTTTACTCTTTCCGTTGGACCTTCTTATTGACGATGAATGCCTACTTAAGTACAAGAAGACTGACTCTTCTTACTGACTATGCTTTGAACCATTCCTGTGACACTAGTTATAGATTCTGATGCTTCACTTCAAGTTTACTGTATCCCATGGACCTTCTTATTGGCGATGAAACATAGAAATTGCATCGGAATGAAATACAAAATGCACACTGCCGACTTAAGTACAAGAAGACCCCACTCATCTTACTGTTTATGTTTTGAACCACACCTGTGACACTAGTTATAGATTCCGATGCTTCACTCCAGGTTTACTGTATCCCTTGGACCTACATATTGACGCTGAAACACAGAAATTGCATCGGAATTAGATACAAATGGCACAATGCCGACTAAAGTACAAGATGACTGACTCTTCGTACTGACTATGTTTTGAACCATTCCTGTGACACTAGTTATATATTCCGTTGCTTCACTTCAGGTTTACTGTATCCCTCTGACCTTCTTATTGACGATAAAACACAGAAATTACATCGGAATTAAATACAAAAGGCACAATGCCGACTTAAGTACGAGAAGAATGACTCTTCTTACTGTCTATGTTTTGAACCATTCCTGTGACACTAGATATAGATTCCGATGCTTCACTTCAGATTTACTGCATCCCTCTGACGTTCTTATTGACGATGAAACACAGAAATTGCGTCGGAATTAAATACAAAAGGCACAATGCCGAATTAAGTACAAGAAGACTGACTCCTCTTACTGTCTATGTTTTGAACCTTTCCTGTGACACTAGTTATAGAGTCCGATGCTTCACTCTAGGTTTACTGTATCCCTTGGACCTTCTTATTGACGATGAGACATAGAAATTGCATCGGAATTAAATACAAAAGGCACAATGCCGACTTATGTACAAGGAGACTGACTCTTCTTACTGACTATGTTTTGAACTAATCCTGTTACACTAGTTAAAGATTCTGATGTTTCACTTCAGGTTTACTGAAAGCCTTGGACCTTCTTATTGGCGATGAAACACAGAAATTGCTTTGGAATTAAATAGAAAAGGCACAATGCCGACTTACGTACAAGAAGACTGACTCTTCTTCTGTCTATGTTTTGAACAATTCCTGTGACACTAGTTATAGATTTCGATGCTTCACTTCAGGTTAACTGTCTCCCTTGGACCTTCTTGTTGACGATGAAACACAGAAATTGCATCGGAATTAAATACAAAAGGCACAATGCCGACTTAAGTACAAGCAGACCGACTCTTCTTACTGACCATGTTTTGAACCATTCCTGTGTCACTAGTTATAGATTCTGATGCTTCACTTCAGGTTTACGGTATCCCTCTGACCTTCTTATTGACGATAAAACACAGAAATTACATCGGAATTAAATACAAAAGGCACAATGCCGACTTAAGGACAAGTAGACTTAATCTTCCAACTCTCTTTGATTTGAACCATTCCTGTGACACTAGTTATAGATTCCCATGCTTCACTTCAGGTTTGCTGTATCCCTCTGACCTTCTTATTGACGATGAACACACAGAAATTGCATCGGAATTAAATAGAAAAGGCACAATACCGACTTAAGTACAAGAAGACTGACTCTTCTTACTGACTATGTTTTGAACCATTCCTGTGACACTATTTATAGATTCCGATGCTTCACTACAGGTTTACTGTATCCCTCTGTCCTTCTTATTGACGATGAAACACAGAAATTGCATCGTAATTAAATACAAAAGGCACAATGCCGACTTAAATACAAGAAGACTGTTTCTTCTTACTGACTATGTTTTGAACCTTTCAGGTGACAATTGTTATAGATTTCGGATCTTTACTTCAGGTTTACTGAATCCCTTGGACCTTCTTATCGACGATGAAACACAGATATTGCATCGGAATTAAATACAATAGCCACAATGCCGACTTAAGTACAAGAAGACTGACTCTTCTTACTGACTATGTTTTGAACCATTCCTGTGACACTAGTTATAGATTCCGATGCTTCACTTCAGGTTTACTGTATCCCTTGGACCTTCTTATTGACGATGAAACACAGAAATGCATCGGAATTAAATACAAAAGGCACAATGGCGACTTAAGTACAAGAAGACTGACTCTTCTTAATGACTATGTTTTGCACCATTGCTGTGACACTAGTTATAGATTCCGATGCCTCACTTCAGGTTTACTGTATCCCTCTGTCCTTATTGATGATGAAACACAGAAATTGCATCGGAATTAAATACAAAAGGCACAATGCCGACTTAAGTACAAGATGACTGACTCTTCTTACTGACTATGTTTTGAACCATTCCTGTGACACTAGTTATATATTCTGATGCTTCACTTCATGTTTACTATATCCCTCTGACCTTCTTATTGACGATAAAATACAGAAGCTACATCGGAATTAAATACAAATGGCACAATGCCGACTTAAGTACAAGTAGACTGACTCTTCTTACTGTCTATGTTTTGAACCATTCCTGTGACACTAGTTATAGATTCCGATGCTTCACTTCAGATTTACTGTATCCCTCTGACGTTCTTAATTACGATGAAACACAGAAATTGCATCGGAATGAAATACAAAAGGCACAATGCCGAATTAAGTACAAGAAGACTGACTCCTCTTACCGTCTATGTTTTGTACCATTCCTGTGACACTAGTTATAGAATCCGATGCTTCACTCTGGGTTACAGTATCCCTTGGACCTTCTTATTGACGATGAAACACAGATATTGCATCGGAATTAAATAAAAAAGTCACAATGCCGACTTAAGTACAAGAAGACTGACTCTTCTTTCAGTCTATGATTTGAACCATTCCTGTGACACTAGTTACAGATTCCGATGCTTCACTCATGGTTTACTGTATCCCTTGGACACTCTTATTGACGATGAAACACAGAAATTGCATCGGAATTAATTACAAAAGGCACAATGCCGACTTAAGTATAAGAAGACTGGCTCTTCTTACAGACTATGCTTTGAACCATTCCTGTGACACTAGTTATAGATTCCGAGGCTTCCCTTCAGGTTCACTGTATCCCTTGGACCTTCTTATTGACGATGAAACACAGAAATTGCATCGGAATTAAATAGAAAAGGAACAATGCCGACTTAAGTACAAGAAGACTGACTCTTCTTCTGTCTATGTTTTGAACAATTCCTGTGACACTAGTTATAGATTTCGATGCTTCACTTCAGGTTTACTGTATCCCTTGGACCTTCTTGTTGACGATGAAACACAGAAATTGCATCGGAATTAAATACAAAAAGCACAATGCCGACTTAAGTACAAGAAGACAGACTCTTCTTACTGAACATGTTTTGAACCATTACTATGTCACTAGTAATATATATTCTGTTGCTTCACTTCAGGTTTACTGTATCCCTTGGACCTTCTTATTGGCGATGAAACACAGAAATTGCATCGGAATTAAATACAAAAGGCACAATGCAGACTTAAGTACAAGAAGACTGACTCATCTTACTGTCTATGTTTTGAACAATTCCTGTGACACTAGTTATAGATTTCGATGCTTCACTCCAGGTCTACTGTATCCCTTGGACATTCATATTGACGATGAAACACAGAAATTGCATCGGAATTAAATACAAATGGCACATGCCGACTTAATACAAGAAGACTGACTCTTCTTACTAGCTATGTTTTGAACCATTCCTGTGACACTAGTTATAGATTCCGATGCTTCACTTCAGGTTTACGGTATCCCTCAGACCTTCTTATTGACGATAAAACACAGAAATTACATCGGAATTAAATACAAAAGGCACAATGCCGACCTAAGTACAAGAGGACTGAATCTTCCAACTCTCTATGATTTAAACCATTCCTGTGACACTAGTTATAGATTCCGATGCTTCACTTCAAGTTTACTGTATCCCTCCGACCTTCTTAATGACGATGAAAACACAGAAATTGCATCGGAATTAAATAGAAAAGGCACAATACCGACTTAAGTAAAAGAAGACTGACTCTTCCTACTGTCTATGATTTGAACCATTCCTGTGATACTAGTTATAGATTCCGATGCTTCACTTCAGGTTTACTGTATCCCTTGGACCTTCTTATTGACGATGAATCACAGAAATTGCATCGGAATTAAATACAAAAGGCACTATGCCTACTTAACTACAAGAAGACTGACTCTTCTTACTGACTATGTTTTGTACCATTCCTGTGACACTAGTTATAGATTCCGATGCCTCACTTCAGGTTTACTGTATCCCTCTGTACTTCTTATTGACGATGAAACACAGAAATTGCACCCGAATTAAATACAAAAGGCACAATGCCGACTTAAATACAATAAGACTGACTCTTCTTACTGACTATGCTTTGAACCTTTCCTGTGACAATAGTTATAGATTTCGGTACTTTACTTCTGGTTTACTGTATCCCTTGGACCTTCTTATAGACGATGAAACACAGATATTGCATCGGAATTAAATACAATATGCACATGCCGACTTAAGTACAAGAAGACTGACTCTTCTTACTGTCTATTATTTGAACCATTCCAGTGACACTAGTTATAGATTCGGATGCTTCCCTTCAGGTTTACTGTATCCCACTGTCCTTATTGATGATGAAACACAGAAATTACATCGGAATTAAATACAAAAGGCACAATGCCGACTTAAGTACAAGAAGACTGACTCTTCTTACAGTCGATTTTTTGAACCAATCCTGTGACACTAGTTATAGATTCCGATGCTTCAATCCAGGTTTACTGTATCCCTTGGACCTTCTTATTGACGATGAAACACAGAAATTGCATCGGAAATAAATAGAAAAGGCACTATGCCGACTTAAGTATAATTAGACTGACTCTTCCTACTGTCTATGTTTTGAACCATTCCTGTGATACTAGTTATAGATTCCGATGCTTCACTTCAAGTTTACTGTATCCCTCTGAAGTTCTTATTGACGATGAAACACAGAAATTGCATCGGAATTAAATACAAAAGGCACAATGCCGACTTAAGTACATGAAGACTGACTCTTCGCACTGTCTATGTTTTGAACCATTCCTGTGACACTAGTTATAGATTCCGATGCTTCACTTCCGGTTTACTGTATCCCGTGGACCTTCTTATTGACGATGAAACACAGAAATTGCATCGGAATTAAATACAAAAGGCACAATGCCGACTTAAGTACAAGAAGACTGACTCTTCTTACTGACTATGTTTTGATCCATTCCTGTGACACTAGTTATAGACTCTGATGCTTCATTTCAGGTTTACTGTATCCCTTGGACATTCGTAGTGAAGATGAAACACAGAAATTGTATCGGAATAAAATACAAAAGGCACAATGCCGACTTAAGTACAAGAATACTGACTCTCCTTACTGTCTATGATTTGAACCATCACTGTGACACTAATTATAGATTCCGATGCTTCACTCCAGGTTTACTGTATCAATTGGGCCTTCTTATTGACGATGAAACACAGACATTGCATCGGAATTAAATACAAAAGGCACAATGCCGACTTTAGTACAAGAAGATTGACTCTTCTTACTGACTAAGTTTGAACCATTCCTGTGACACTAGTTATAGATTCCGATGCTTCACTTCTGATTTACTGTATCGCTCTGACGTTCTTATTGACGACGAAACACAGAAATTGCGTCGGAATTAAATACATAAAGCACAATGCCGAATTAAGTACAAGAAGACAGACTCATCTTACTGTCTATGTTTTGAACCATTCCTGTGACACTAGTTATAGATTCCTATGCATCACTCTAGGTTTACTGTATCCCTTGGACCTTCTTATTGACGATGAAACACAGAAATTGCATCGGAATTAAATAAAAAAGGCACAATGCCGACTTAAGTACAAGAAGACTGACTCGGCTTACTGACTATGCTTTGAACCATTCCTGTGACACTAGTTATAGATTCCGATGCTTCACTTCAGGTTTACTGTATCCCTCTGCCCTTCTTATTGACGATGAAACACAGAAATTGCATCGGACTTAAATACAAAAGGCACAATGCCGACTTAAGTATAAGAATACTGACTCTTCTTCTGTCTATGTTTTGAACCATTCCTGTGACACTAGTTATAGATTTCGATGCTTCACTTCAGGTTTACTCTTTCCGTTGGACCTTCTTATTGACGATGAATGCCGACTTAAGTACAAGAAGACTGACTCTTCTTACTGACTATGCTTTGAACCATTCCTGTGACACTAGTTATTGATTCTGTTGCTTCACTTCAAGCTTAATGTATCCCATGGACCTTTTTATTGGCGATGAAACATAGAAATTGCATCGGAACGAAATACAAAAGGCACAATGCCGACTTAAGCACAAGAGGACCCCACTCATCTTACTGTTTATGTTTTGAACCACACCTGTGACACTAGTTTTAGATTCCGATGCTTCACTCCAGGTTTACAGTATCCCTTGGACCTACATATTGACGATGAAACACAGAAATTGCATCGGAATTAAATACAAATGGCACAATGCCGACTAAAGTACAAGATGACTGACTCTTCGTACTGACTATGTTTGAACCATTCCTGTGACACTAGTTATATATATCCGATGATTCACTTCAGATTTACTGTATCCCTCTGACCTTCTTATTGACGATAAAACACAGAAATTACATCGGAATTAAATACAAAAGGCACAATGCCGACTTAAGTACAAGAAGAATGACTCTTCTTACTGTCTATGTTTTGAACCATTCCTGTGACACTAGATATAGATTCCGATGCTTCACTTCAGATTTAGTGTTTCCCTCTGACGTTCTTATTGACGATGAAACACAGAAATTGTGTCGGAATTAAATACAAAAGGCAAAATGCCGAATTAAGTACAAGAAGACTGACTCCTCTTACTGTCTATGTTTTGAACCTTCCCTGTGACACTAGTAATGGAGTCCGATGCTTCACTCTAGGTTTACTGTATCCCGTGGACCTTCTTATTGACGATGAGGCACAAAAAATTGCATCGGAATTAAATAAAAAAGGCACAATGCCGACTTAAGTACAAGAAGACTGACTCTTCTTACTGTCTATGTTTTGAACCATTCCTGTGACACTAGTTACAGATTCCGATGCTTCACTCCAGGTTTACTGTATCCCTTGGACATTCTTATTGACGATAAAACACAGAAATTGCATCGGATTTAAATACAAAAGGCACAATTCCGACTTAAGTACAAGAAGACTGGCTCTTTTTACTGACTATGCTATGAAATATTCCTGTGACACTAGTTATAGATTTCGATGCTTCCCTTCAGGTTCACTGTACCCCTTGGACCTTCTTATTGACAGTGAAACACAGAAATTGCATCGGAATTAAATAGAAAAGGGACAATGCCGACTTAAGTACAAGAAGACTGACTCTTCTTACTGTCCATATTTTGAACCATTCCTGTGACACTAGTTATAGATTCCGATGCTTCACTTCAGGTTTACTGTTTCCCTCTGCCCTTCTTATTGACGATGAAACACAGATATTGCCTCGGAATTAAATACAAAAGGCGCAAAGCCGACTTAAGTACAAGAAGATTGACTCTTTTTCTGTCAATGCTTTTAACCATTCCTGTGACACTAGTTTAGATTTTGATGCTTCACTTCAGGTTTACTGTATCCCTAGGAACTTCTTATTGACGATGAAGCACAGAAATTGCATCGGAATTAAATACAAAATTAACAATGCCGACTTATGTACAAGGAGACTGACTCTTCTTACTGACTATGTTTTGAACTAATCCTGTTACACTAGTTATAGATTCTGATGCTTCACTTCAGGTTTACTGAATCCCTTGGACCTTCTTATTGGCGATGAAACACAGAAATTGCATCGGAATTAAATACAAATGGCACAATGCCGACTTAAGTACAAGAAGACTGACTCTTCTTACTGACTATGCTTTAAAACATTCCTGTGACACTAGTTATAGATTCCGATGCTTCACTTCAGGTTTACTGTATCCCTCTGTCCTTCTTATTGACGATGAAACACAGAAACTGCATCGGAATTAAATACAAAAGGCACAATGCCTACTTAAATACAAGAAGTCTGACTCTTCTTACTGACTATGTTTTGAACCTTTCCTGTGACAATAGTTATAGATTTCGGTGCTTTACTTCAGGTTTACTGTATCCCTTGGACCTTCTTATAGACGATGAAACACAGATATTGCATCGGAATTAAAACAATATGCACATGCCGACTTAAGTACAAGTAGACTGACTCTTCTTACTGACTATGTTTTGAACCATTCCTGTGACACTATTTATAGATTCTGATGCTTCACTTCAGGTTTACTGTATCCCTTGGACCTTCTTATTGGCGATGAAACACAGAAATTGCATCGGAACTAAATACAAAAGGCACAATGCCGACTTAAGTACAAGAAGACTGACTCTTCTTAATGACTACGTTTTGCACCATTCCTGTGGCACTAGTTATAGATTCCGATGCTTCACTTCAGGTTTACTGTAACCCTCTGTCTTTATTGATGATGAAACACAGAAATTACATCGGAATTAAATACAAAAGGCACATTGGCGACTTAAGTACAAGAAGACTGACTCTTCTTACAGTCGATGTTTTGAACCAATCCTGTGACACTAGTTATAGATTCCGATGCTTCAATCCAGGTTTACTGTATCCCTTGGACCTTCTTATTGACGATGAAACACAGAAATAACATCGGAATTAAATAAAAAAGGCACAATGCCGACTTAAGTACAAGAAGACTGACTCTTCCTACTGTCTATGATTTGAACCATTCCTGTGACACTAGTTATAGATTCCGATGCTTCACTCCAGGTTTACTGTATCCCTCTGACCTTCTTATTGACAATGAAACACAGAAATTGCATCGGAATTAAATACAAAAGGCACAATGCCGACTTAAGTACAAGAAGACTAACTCTTCTTACTGATTATGTTTTGATCCATTCCTGTGACACTAGTTATAGACTCTGATGCTTCATTTCAGGTTTACTGTATCCCTTGGACATTCTTATTGAAGATAAAACACAGAAATTGAATCGGAATTAAATACAAAAGGCACAATGCCGACTTAAGTTCAGGAATACTGACTCTCCTTACTGTCTATGATTTGAACCATCACTGTGACACTAATTATAGATTCCGATGCTTCACTCCAGGTTTACTGTATCAATTGGACCTTCTTATTCACGATGAAACACAGACATTGCATCGGAATTAAATACAAAAGGCACAATGCCGACTTAAGTGCAAGAAGACTGACTCTTCTTACTGACTATGTTTTGAACCATTCCTGTGACACTAGTTATAGATTCCGATGTTTCACTTCTGATTTACTGTATCGCTCTGACGTTCTTATTGACGATGAAACACAGAAATTGCGTCGGAATTAAATACAAAAAGTACAATGCCGAATTAAGTACAAGAAGACTGACTCTTCTTACTGTCTATGTTTTGAACCATTCCTGTGACACTAGTTATAGATTCCGATGCTTCACTCTTGGTTTACTGTATCCCTTGGACCTTCTTATTGACGATGAAACACAGAAATTGCATCGGAATTAAATAAAAAAGGCACAATGACGACTTAAGTACAAGAAGACTGACTCTGCTTACTGACTATGCTTTGAACCATTCCTGTGACACTAGTTATAGATTCCGATGCTTCACTTCAGGTTTACTGTATCCCTCTGCCATTCTAATTGACGATGAAACACAGAAATTGCATTGGAATTAAATACAAAAGGCACAATGCCGACTTAAGTACAAGAATACTGACTCTTCTTCTGTCTATGTTTTGAACCATTCCTGTGACACTAGTTATAGATTTCGATTCTTCACTTCAGGTTTACTCTTTCCGTTGGACCTTCTTATTGACGATGAAACACAGACATTGCATCGGAATTAAATACAAAAGGCACAATGCCGACTTTAGTACAAGATGACTGACTCTTCTTACTGACTATATTTTGAACCATTCCTGTGACACTAGTTAAAGATTCCGATGCTTCACTTCTGATTTACTGTATCGCTCTGACGTTCTTATTGACGATGAAACACAGAAATTGCGTCGGAATTAAATACATAAAGCACAATGCCGACTTAAGTACAAGAATACTGACTCTTCTTCTGTCTATGTTTTGAACCATTGCTGTGACACTAGTTATAGATTTCTATGCTTCACTTCAGGTTTACTCTTTCCGTTGGACCTTCTTATTGACGATGAATGCCGACTTAAGTACAAGAAGACTGACTCTTCTTACTGACTATGTTTTGAACCATTCCTGTGACACTAGTTATAGATTCTGATGCTTCACTTCAAGTTTACTGTATCCCTTGGACCATCTTATAGACGATGAAACACAGATATTGCATCGGAATTATATACAATATGCACATGCCGACTTAAGTACAAGATGACTGACTCTTCTTACTGACTATGTTTTGAACCATTCCTGTGACACTAGTTATAGGTTCTGATGCTTCACTTCAGGTTTACTGTAACCCTTGGACCTTCTTATTGGCGATGAAACACAGAAATTGCATCGGAATTAAATACAAAAGACACAATGCCGACTTAAGTACAAGAAGACTGACTCTTCTTAATGAATACGATTTGCACCATTCCTGTGACACTTGTTATAGATTCCGATGCATCACTTCAGGTTTACTGTATCCCTCTGTCCTTATTGATGATGAAACACAGAAATTACATCGGAATTAAATACAAAAGGCACAATGCCGACTTAAGTACAAGAAGACTGACTCTTCTTACAGTCGATGTTTTGAACCAATCCTGTGACACTAGTTATAGATTCCGATGCTTCAATCCAGGTTAACTGTATCCCTTGGACCTTCTTATTGACGATGAAACACAGAAATTCCATCGGAATTAAATAAAAAAGGCACAATGCCGACTTAAGTACAAGAAGACAGACTCTTCCTACTGTCTATGATTTGAACCATTCCTGTGACACTAGTTATAGATTCCGATGCTTCACTCCAGGTTTACCATATCCCTTGGACCTTCCTATTGACGATGAAACACAGAAATTGCATCGGAATTAAATACAAAAGGCACAATGCCGACTTAAATACAAGAAGACTGACTCTTCTTACTGACTATGATTTGAACCATTCCTGTGATACTAGTTATAGATTCCGATGCTTCACTTCAAGTTTACTGTATCCCTCTGACCTTCTTATTGACGATGAAACACAGAAATTGCATCGGAATTAAATACAAAAGGCACAATGCCGACTTAAGTACAAGAGGACTGACTCTTCGCACTCTCTATGTTTTGAACCAATCCTGTGACACTAGTTATAGATTCCGACGCTTCACTTCCGGTTTACTGTATCCCTTGGACCTTCTTATTGACGATGAAACACAGAAATTGCATCGGAATTAAATACAAAAGGCACAATGCCGACTTAAGTACAAGAAGACTGACTCTTCTTACTGACTATGTTTTGATCCATTCCTGTGACACTAGTTATAGACTCTGATGCTTCATTTCAGGTTTACTGTATCCCTTGGACATTCTTATTGAAGATGAAACACAGAAATTGTATCGGAATTAAATACAAAAGGCACAATGCCGACTTAAGTACAAGAATACTGACTCTCCTTACTGTCTATGTTTTGAACCATCACTGTGACACTAATTATAGACTCCGATGCTTCACTTCAGGTTTACTGTATCCCTTGGACCTTCTTATTGGCGATGAAACACAGAAATTGCATCGGAACTAAATACAAAAGGCACAATGCCGACTTAAGTACAAGAAGGCTGACTCTTCTTAATGACTACGTTTTGCACCATTCCTGTGGCACTAGTTATAGATTCCGATGCTTCACTTCAGGTTTACTGTAACCCTCTGTCTTTATTGATGATGAAACACAGAAATTGCATCGGAATTAAATACAAAAGGCACATTGCCGACTTAAGTACAAGAAGACTGACTCTTCTTACAGTCGGTGTTTTGAACCAATCCTGTGACACTAGTTATAGATTCCGATGCTTCAATCCAGGTTTACTGTATCCCTTGGACCTTCTTATTGACGATGAAACACAGAAATAACATCGGAATTAAATAAAAAAGGCACAATGCCGACTTAAGTACAAGAAGACTGACTCTTCCTACTGTCTATGATTTGAACCATTCCTGTGACACTAGTTATAGATTCCGATGCTTCACTCCAGGTTTACCATATCCCTTGGACCTTCTTATTGACGATGAAACACAGAAATTGCATCGGAAATAATTAGAAAAGGCACAATGCCGACTTATATATAATAAGACTGACTCTTCCTACTGTCTATGTTTTGAACCATTCCTGTGATACTAGTTATAGATTCCGATGCTTCACTTCAAGTTTACTGTATCCCTCTGACCTTCTTATTGACAATGAAACACAGAAATTGCATCGGAATGAAATACAAAAGGCACAATGGCGACTTAAGTACAAGAAGACTAACTCTTCTTACTGATTATGTTTTGATCCATTCCTGTGACACTAGTTATAGACTCTGATGCTTCATTTCAGGTTTACTGTATCCCTTGGACATTCTTATTGAAGATGAAACACAGAAATTGAATCGGAATTAAATACAAAAGGCACAATGCCGACTTAAGTTCAGGAATACTGACTCTCCTTACTGTCTATGTTTTGAACCATCACTGTGACACTAATTATAGATTCCGATGCTTCACTCCAGGTTTACTGTATCAATTGGACCTTCTTATTCACGATGAAACACAGACATTGCATCGGAATTTAATACAAAAGGCACAATGCCGACTTAAGTGCAAGAAGACTGACTCTTCTTACTGACTATGTTTTGAACCATTCCTGTGACACTAGTTATAGATTCTGATGCTTCACTTCTGTTTTACTGTATCGCTCTGACGTTCTTATTGACGATGAAAGACAGAAATTGCGTCGGAATTAAATACAAAAAGTACAATGCCGAATTAAGTACAGGAAGACTGACTCTTCTTACTGACTATGTTTTGAACCATTCCTGTGACACTAGTTATAGATTCCGATGCTTCACTCTTGGTTTACTGTATCCCTTGGACCTTCTTATTGACGATGAAACACAGAAATTGCATCGGAATTAAATAAAAAAGGCACAATGACGACTTAAGTACAAGAAGACTGACTCTGCTTACTGACTATGCTTTGAACCATTCCTGTGACACTAGTTATAGATTCCGATGCTTCACTTCAGGTTTACTGTATCCCTCTGCCATTCTAATTGACGATGAAACACAGAAATTGCATTGGAATTAAATACAAAAGGCACAATGCCGACTTAAGTACAAGAATACTGACTCTTCTTCTGTCTATGTTTTGAACCATTCCTGTGACACTAGTTATAGATTTCGATGCTTCACTTCAGGTTTACTCTTTCCGTTGGACCTTCTTATTGACGATGAAACACAGACATTGCATCGGAATTAAATACAAAAGGCACAATGCCGACTTTAGTACAAGATGACTGACTCTTCTTACTGACTATATTTTGAACCATTCCTGTGACACTAGTTAAAGATTCCGATGCTTCACTTCTGATTTACTGTATCGCTCTGACGTTCTTATTGACGATGAAACACAGAAATTGCGTCGGAATTAAATACATAAAGCACAATGCCGACTTAAGTACAAGAATACTGACTCTTCTTCTGTCTATGTTTTGAACCATTGCTGTGACACTAGTTATAGATTTCTATGCTTCACTTCAGGTTTACTCTTTCCGTTGGACCTTCTTATTGACGATGAATTCCGACTTAAGTACAAGAAGACTGACTCTTCTTACTGACTATGTTTTGAACCATTCCTGTGACACTAGTTATAGATTCTGATGCTTCACTTCAAGTTTACTGTATCCCTTGGACCATCTTATAGACGATGAAACACAGATATTGCATCGGAATTATATACAATATGCACATGCCGACTTAAGTACAAGATGACTGACTCTTCTTACTGACTATGTTTTGAACCATTCCTGTGACACTAGTTATAGGTTCTGATGCTTCACTTCAGGTTTACTGTAACCCTTGGACCTTCTTATTGGCGATGAAACACAGAAATTGCATCGGAATTAAATACAAAAGACACAATGCAGACTTAAGTACAAGAAGACTGACTCTTCTTAATGAATACGATTTGCACCATTCCTGTGACACTAGTTATAGATTCCGATGCATCACTTCAGGTTTACTGTATCCCTCTGTCCTTATTGATGATGAAACACAGAAATTACATCGGAATTAAATACAAAAGGCACAATGCCGACTTAAGTACAAGAAGACTGACTCTTCTTACAGTCGATGTTTTGAACCAATCCTGTGACACTAGTTATAGATTCCGATGCTTCAATCCAGGTTAACTGTATCCCTTGGACCTTCTTATTGACGATGAAACACAGAAATTCCATCGGAATTAAATAAAAAAGGCACAATGCCGACTTAAGTACAAGAAGACAGACTCTTCCTACTGTCTATGATTTGAACCATTCCTGTGACACTAGTTATAGATTCCGATGCTTCACTCCAGGTTTACCATATCCCTTGGACCTTCCTATTGACGATGAAACACAGAAATTGCATCGGAATTAAATACAAAAGGCACAATGCCGACTTAAATACAAGAAGACTGACTCTTCTTACTGACTATGTTTTGAACCATTCCTGTGATACTAGTTATAGATTCCGATGCTTCACTTCAAGTTAACTGTATCCCTCTGACCTTCTTATTGACGATGAAACACAGAAATTGCATCGGAATTAAATACAAAAGGCACAATGCCGACTTAAGTACAAGAGGACTGACTCTTCGCACTCTCTATGTTTTGAACCATTCCTGTGACACTAGTTATGGATTCCGACGCTTCACTTCCGGTTTACTGTATCCCTTGGACCTTCTTATTGACGATGAAACACAGAAATTGCATCGGAATTAAATACAAAAGGCACAATGCCGACTTAAGTACAAGAAGACTGACTCTTCTTAATGACTATGTTTTGATCCATTCCTGTGACACTAGTTATAGACTCTGATGCTTCATTTCAGGTTTACTGTATCCCTTGGACATTCTTATTGAAGATGAAACACAGAAATTGTATCGGAATTAAATACAAAAGGCACAATGCCGACTTAAGTACAAGAATACTGACTCTCCTTACTGTCTATGTTTTGAACCATCACTGTGACACTAATTATAGACTCCGATGCTTCACTTCAGGTTTACTGTATCCCTTGGACCTTCTTATTGGCGATGAAACACAGAAATTGCATCGGAACTAAATACAAAAGGCACAATGCCGACTTAAGTACAAGAAGGCTGACTCTTCTTAATGACTACGTTTTGCACCATTCCTGTGGCACTAGTTATAGATTCCGATGCTTCACTTCAGGTTTACTGTAACCCTCTGTCTTTATTGGTGATGAAACACAGAAATTACATCGGAATTAAATACAAAAGGCACATTGCCGACTTAAGTACAAGAAGACTGACTCTTCTTACAGTCGATGTTTTGAACCAATCCTGTGACACTAGTTATAGATTCCGATGCTTCAATCCAGGTTTACTGTATCCCTTGGACCTTCTTATTGACGATGAAACACAGAAATAACATCGGAATTAAATAAAAAAGGCACAATGCCGACTTAAGTACAAGAAGACTGACTCTTCCTACTGTCTATGATTTGAACCATTCCTGTGACACTAGTTATAGATTCCGATGCTTCACTCCAGGTTTACCATATCCCTTGGACCTTCTTATTGACGATGAAACACAGAAATTGCATCGGAAATAATTAGGAAAGGCACAATGCCGACTTATATATAATAAGACTGACTCTTCCTACTGTCTATGTTTTGAACCATTCCTGTGATACTAGTTATAGATTCCGATGCTTCACTTCAAGTTTACTGTATCCCTCTGACCTTCTTATTGACAATGAAACACAGAAGTTGCATCGGAATGAAATACAAAAGGCACAATGGCGACTTAAGTACAAGAAGACTAACTCTTCTTACTGATTATGTTTTGATCCATTCCTGTGACACTAGTTATAGACTCTGATGCTTCATTTCAGGTTTACTGTATCCCTTGGACATTCTTATTGAAGATGAAACACAGAAATTGAATCGGAATTAAATACAAAAGGCACAATGCCGACTTAAGTTCAGGAATACTGACTCTCCTTACTGTCTATGTTTTGAACCATCACTGTGACACTAATTATAGATTCCGATGCTTCACTCCAGGTTTACTGTATCAATTGGACCTTCTTATTCACGATGAAACACAGACATTGCATCGGAATTTAATACAAAAGGCACAATGCCGACTTAAGTGCAAGAAGACTGACTCTTCTTACTGACTATGTTTTGAACCATTCCTGTGACACTAGTTATAGATTCTGATGCTTCACTTCTGATTTACTGTATCGCTCTGACGTTCTTATTGACGATGAAAGACAGAAATTGCGTCGGAATTAAATACAAAAAGTACAATGCCGAATTAAGTACAGGAAGACTGACTCTTCTTACTGTCGATGTTTTGAACCATTCCTGTGACACTAGTTATAGATTCCGATGCTTCACTCTTGGTTTGCTGTATCCCTTGGACCTTCTTATTGACGATGAAACACAGAAATTGCATCGGAATTAAATAAAAAAGGCACAATGACGACTTAAGTACAAGAAGACTGACTCTGCTTACTGACTATGCTTTGAACCATTCCTGTGACACTAGTTATAGATTCCGATGCTTCACTTCAGGTTTACTGTATCCCTCTGCCATTCTAATTGACGATGAAACACAGAAATTGCATTGGAATTAAATACAAAAGGCACAATGCCGACTTAAGTACAAGAATACTGACTCTTCTTCTGTCTATGTTTTGAACCATTCCTGTGACACTAGCTATAGATTTCGATGCTTCACTTCAGGTTTACTCTTTCCGTTGGACCTTCTTATTGACGATGAAACACAGACATTGCATCGGAATTAAATACAAAAGGCACAATGCCGACTTTAGTACAAGATGACTGACTCTTCTTACTGACTATATTTTGAACCATTCCTGTGACACTAGTTAAAGATTCCGATGCTTCACTTCTGATTTACTGTATCGCTCTGACGTTCTTATTGACGATGAAACACAGAAATTGCGTCGGAATTAAATACATAAAGCACAATGCCGACTTAAGTACAAGAATACTGACTCTTCTTCTGTCTATGTTTTGAACCATTGCTGTGACACTAGTTATAGATTTCTATGCTTCACTTCAGGTTTACTCTTTCCGTTGGACCTTCTTATTGACGATGAATGCCGACTTAAGTACAAGAAGACTGACTCTTCTTACTGACTATGTTTTGAACCATTCCTGTGACACTAGTTATAGATTCTGATGCTTCACTTTAAGTTTACTGTATCCCTTGGACCATCTTATAGACGATGAAACACAGATATTGCATCGGAATTATATACAACATGCACATGCCGACTTAAGTACAAGATGACTGACTCTTCTTACTGACTATGTTTTGAACCATTCCTGTGACACTAGTTATAGGTTCTGATGCTTCACTTCAGGTTTACTGTAACCCTTGGACCTTCTTATTGGCGATGAAACACAGAAATTGCATCGGAATTAAATACAAAAGACACAATGCCGACTTAAGTACAAGAAGACTGACTCTTCTTAATGAATACGATTTGCACCATTCCTGTGACACTAGTTATAGATTCCGATGCATCACTTCAGGTTTACTGTATCCCTCTGTCCTTATTGATGATGAAACACAGAAATTACATCGGAATTAAATACAAAAGGCACAATGCCGACTTAAGTACAAGAAGACTGACTCTTCTTACAGTCGATGTTTTGAACCAATCCTGTGACACTTGTTATAGATTCCGATGCTTCAATCCAGGTTAACTGTATCCCTTGGACCTTCTTATTGACGATGAAACACAGAAATTCCATCGGAATTAAATAAAAAAGGCACAATGCCGACTTAAGTACAAGAAGACTGACTCTTCCTACTGTCTATGAATTGAACCATTCCTGTGACACTAGTTATAGATTCCGATGCTTCACCCCAGGTTTACCATATCCCTTGGACCTTCCTATTGACGATGAAACACAGAAATTGCATCGGAATTAAATACAAAAGGCACAATGCCGACTTAAATACAAGAAGACTGACTCTTCTTACTGACTATGTTTTGAACCATTCCTGTGATACTAGTTATAGATTCCGATGCTTCACTTCAAGTTTACTGTATCCCTCTGACCGTCTTATTGACGATGAAACACAGAAATTGCATCGGAATTAAATACAAAAGGCACAATGCCGACTTAAGTACAAGAAGACTGACTCTTCGCACTCTCTATGTTTTGAACCATTCCTGTGACACTAGTTATAGATTCCAACGCTTCACTTCCGGTTTACTGTATCCCTTGGACCTTCTTATTGACGATGAAACACAGAAATTGCATCGGAATTAAATACAAAAGGCACAATGCCGACTTAAGTACAAGAAGACTGACTCTTCTTACTGACTATGTTTTGATCCATTCCTGTGACACTAGTTATAGACTCTGATGCTTCATTTCAGGTTTACTGTATCAATTGGACCTTCTTATTGACGATGAAACACAGACATTGCATCGGAATTAAATACAAAAGGCACAATGCCGACTTTAGTACAAGAAGACTGACTCTTCTTACTGACTATGTTTTGAAACATTCCTGTTACACTAGTTATAGATTCCGATGCTTCACTTCTGATTTACTGTATCGCTCTGACGTTCTTATTGACGATGAAACACAGAAATTGCGTCGAAATTAAATACAAAAAGCACAATGCCGAATTAAGTACAAGAAGACAGACTCTTCTTACTGTCTATGTTTTGAACCATTCCTGTGACACCAGTTATAGATTCCGATGCTTCACTCTAGTTTTACTGTATCCCTTGGACCTTCTTATTGACGATGAAACACAGAAATTGTATCGAAAATTAAATAAAAAAGGCACAATGCAGACTTAAATACAAGAAGACTGACTCTGCTTACTGACTATGCTTTAAAACATTCCTGTGACACTAGTTATAGATTCCGATGCTTCACTTCAGGTTTACTGTATCCCTAGGAACTTCTTATTGACGATGAAGCACAGAAATTGCATCGGAGATAAATACAAAAGGCACAATGCCGACATATGTACAAGGAGACTGACTCTTCTTACTGACTATGTTTTGAACTAATCCTTTTACACTAGTTATAGATTCTGATGCTTCACTTCAGGTTTACTGAATCCCTTGGACCTTCTAAATGACGACGAAACACAGCAATTGCATCGGTATTAAATAGAAAATGCACAATGCCGTCTGAAGTACAAGAAGACTGACTCTTCCTACTGTCTATGTTTTGAACCATTCCTGTGACACTAGTTATAGATTCCGATGCTTCACTTCAGGTTTACTGTATCCCTAGGAACTTCCTATTGACGATGAAACACAGAAATTGCATCGGAATTAAATCAAAAGGCACAATGCCGTCTTAAGTACATGTAGACTGACTTTTCCTACTGTCTATGCTTTGAACCATTCCTGTGACACTAGTTATAGATTCCGATGGTTCACTTCAAGTTTACTGTAGTCCTCTGCCTTTCTTATTGACGATGAAACACAGAAATAGCATCGGAATTAAATACAAAAGGCTCAATGCCGAATTAAGTACAAGAAGACTGACTCTTCTTCTGTCTATGTTTTGAACCATTCCTGTGTTACTAGTTATAGATTTCGATGCTTCACTTCTGGTTTACTGTATCCCTTGGACCTTCCTATTGGCGATGAGACACAGAAATCGCATCGGATTTAAATAGAAAAGGCACAATGCCGACTTAAGTACAACAAGACTGACTCTTCCAACTGTCTATGATTTGAACCATTCCTGTGACACTAGTTATAGATTCCGATGCTTCACTCCAGGTTTACCATATCCCTTGGACCTTCTAATTGATGATGAAACACAGAAATTGCATCGGAAATAAATAGAAAAGGCACAATGCCGAATTAAGTATAATAAGACTCTCTCTTCCTACTGTCTATGTTTTGAACCATTCCTGTGACACTAGTTATAGATTCCGATGCTTCACTCCAGGTTTACCATATCCCTTGGACCTTCTTACTGACGATGAATCACAGAAATTGCATCGGAATTAAATACAAAAGGCACAATGCCGACTTAAGTACAAGAAGACTGAGTCTTCGCACTGTCTATGTTTTGAACCATTCCTGTGACACTAGTTACAGATTCCGATGCTTCACTTCTGTTTTCTGCATCCCTTGGACCTTCTTATTGACGATGAAACACAGAAATTGCATCGGAATTAAATACAAAAGGCACAATGCCGACTTAAGTACAAGAAGACTGACTCTTCTTACTGACTATGTTTTGATCCATTCCTGTGACACTAGTTATAGACTCTGATGCTTTCATTCAGGTTTACTGTAATCCTTGGACATTCTTATTGAAGATGAAAAACAGAAATTGTATCGGAATTAAATACAAAAGGCACAATGCCGACTTAAGTACAGGAATACTGACTCTTCATACTGTCTATGTTTTGAACCATCACTGTGACACGAATTATAGATTCCGATGCTTCACTCCAGGTTTACTGTATCAATTGGACCTTCTTATTGACGATGAAACACAGAAGTTGCATCGGAATTAAATACAAAAGGCACAATGCCGACTTTAGTACAAGAAGACTGACTCTTCTTACTGACTATGTTTTGAACCATTCCTGTGACACTAGTTATAGATTCCGATGCTTCACTTCTGATTTACTGTATCGCTCTGACGTTCTTATTGACCATGAAACACAGAAATTACGTCGGAATTAAATACAAAAGGCACAATGCCGACTTAAGTACAAGAAGACTGACTCTGCTTACTGACTATGCTTTGAACCATTCCTGTGACACTAGTTATAGATTCAGATGCTTCACTTCAGGTTTACTGTATCCCTCCGCCCTTCTTATTGACGATGATCACAGAAATTGCATAGGAATTAAATACAAAATGCACAATGCCGACTTTAGTACAAGAAGACTGACTCTTCTTACTGACTATGTTTTGAACCATTCCTGTGACACTAGTTATAGATTCCGATGCTTCATTTCTGATTTACTGTATCGCTCTGACGTTCTTATTGACCATGAAACACAGAAATTGCGTCGGAATTATATACAAAAGGCACAATGCCGAATTAAGTACAAGAAGACTGACTCTTCTTACTGTCTATGTTTTGAACCATTCCTGTGACACTAGTTATAGATTCCGATGCTTCACTCTAGGTTTACTGTATCCCTTGGACCTTCTTATTGACGATGAAACACAGAAATTGCATCGGAATTAAATAAAAAAGGCACAATGCCGACTTAAGTACAAGAAGACTGACTCTGCTTACTGACTATGCTTTGAACCATTTCTGTGACACTAGTTATAGATTCCGATGCTTCACTTCTGGTTTACTGTATCCCTCTGCCCTTCTTATTGCCGATGAAACACAGAAATTGCATTGGAATTAAATACAAAAGGCACAATGCCGTCTTAAGTACAAGAATACTGACTCTTCTTCTGTCTATGTTTTGAACCATTCCTGTGACACTAGTTATAGATTTCGATGCTTCACTTCAGGTTTACTGTATCCGTTGGACCTTCTTATTGACGATGAATGCCGACTTATGTACAAGAAGACTGACCCGTCTTACTGACTATGTTTTGAAATTCCTGTGACACTAGTTATAGATTCTGATGCTTCACTTCAAGTTTACTGTATCCCATGGACCTTCTTATTGGCGATGAAACACAGAAATTGCATCGGAATGAAATACAAAAGGCACAATGCCGACTTAAGTACAAGAAGACCCCACTCATCTTACTGTCTATGTTATGAACCACACCTGTGACACTAGTTATAGATTCCGATGCTTCACTCCAGGTTTACTGTATCCCTTGGACCTTCATATTGACGATGAAACACAGAAATTGCATCGGAATTAAATACAAATGGCACAATGCCGACTAAAGTACAAGATGACTGACTCCTCGTACTGACTATGTTTTGAACCATTCCTGTGACACTAGTTATAGATTCCGATGTTTCCCTTCAGGTTCACTGTATTCCTTGGACATTTTTATTGACGATGAAACACAGAAATTGCATCGGATTTAAATACAAAAGGCACAATGCCGACTTAAGTACATGAAGACTGGCTCTTCTTACTGACAATGCTTTGAACCATTCCTGTGACACAAGTTATAGATTCCGATGCTTCCCTTCAGGATCACTGTATCCCTTGGACCTTCTTATTGACGATGAAACACAGAAATTGCATCGGAATTAAATAGAAAAGGCACAATGCCGACTTAAGTACAAGAAGACTGAGTATTCTTACTGTCTATGTTTTGAACCATTCCTGTGACACTAGTTATAGATTCCGATGCTTCACTTCAGGTTTACTGTATCCCTCTGCCCTACTTATTGACGATGAAACACAGAAATTGCATCGGAATTAAATACAAAAGGCACAATGCCGACTTAAGTACAAGAAGACTGACTCTTCTTACTGTCAATGTTTTGAACCGTTCCTTTGACACTAGTTATAGAGTCCAATGCTTCACTCCAGGTTTACTGTATCCCTTGGACCTTCCTATTGGCGATGAGACACAGAAATCGCATCGGATTTAAATAGAAAAGGCACAATGCCGACTTAAGTACAACAAGACTGACTCTTCCTACTGTCTATGATTTGAACCATTCCTGTGACACTTGTTATAGATTCCGATGCTTCACTCCAGGTTTACCATATCCCTTGGACCTTCTTATTGACGATGAAACACAGAAATTGCATCGGAAATAAATGGAAAAGGCACAATGCTGAATTAAGTATAATAAGACTGACTTTTCCTACTGTCTATGTTTTGAACCATTCCTGTGACACTAGTTATAGATTCCGATGCTTCACTCCAGGTATACTGTATCCCTTGGACCTTCCTATTGGCGATGAGACACAGAAATCGCATCGGATTTAAATAGAAAAGGCACAATGCCGACTTAAGTACAACAAGACTGACTCTTCCTACTGTCTATGATTTGAACCATTCCTGTGACACTAGTTATAGATTCCGATGCTTCACTCCAGGTCTACCATATCCCTTGGACCTTCTTATTGACGATGAAACACAGAAATTGCATCGGAAATAAATAGAAAAGGCACAATGCTGAATTAAGTATAATAAGACTGACTCTTCCTACTGTCTATGTTTTGAACCATTCCTGTGACACTAGTTATAGATTCCGATGCTTCACTCCAGGTTTACCATATCCCTTGGACCTTCTTATTGACGATGAAACGCAGAAATTGCATCGGAATTAAATACAAAAGGCACAATGCCGACTTAAGTACAAGAAGACTGACTCTTCGCACTGTCTATGTTTTGAACCATTCCTGTGACACTAGTTATAGATTCCCATGCTTCACTTCTGTTTCCTGTATCCCTTGGACATTCTTATTGAAGATGAAAAACAGAAATTGTATCGGAATTAAATACAAAAGGCACAATGCCGACTGAAGTACAAGAATACTGACTCTTCTTACTGTCTATGTTTTGAACCATCACTGTGACACTAATTATAGATTCCGATGCTTCACTCCAGGTTTACTGTATCAATTCGACCTTCTTATTGACGATGAAACACAGAAATTGCATCGGAATTAAATACAAAAGGCACAATGCCGACTTTAGTACAAGAGGACTGACTCTTCTTACTGACTAAGTTTTGAACCATTCCTGTGACACTAGTTATAGATTCCGATGCTTCACTTCTTATTTACTGTATCGCTCTGACGTTCTTATTGACCATGAAACACAGAAATTGCGTCGGAATTAAATACAAAAGGCACAATGCCGAATTAAGTGCAAGAAGACTGACACTTCTTACTGTCTATGTTTTGAACCATTCCTGTGACACTAGTTATAGATTCCGATGCTTCACTCTAGGTTTACTGTATCCCTTGGACCTTCTTATTTACGATGAAACACAGAAATTGCATCGGAATTAAATAAAAAAGGCACAATGCCGACTTTAGTACAAGAAGACGGACTCTGCTTACTGACTATGCTTTGAACCATTCCTGTGACACTAGTTATAGATTCCGATGCTTCACTTCTGGTTTACTGTATCCCTCTGCCCTTCTTATTGACGATGAAACACAGAAATTGCATAGGAATTAAATACAAAAGGCACAATGCCGACTTTAGTTCAAGAAGACTGACTCTTCTTACTGACTATGTTTTGAACCATTCCTGTGACACTACTTATAGATTCCAATGCTTCACTTCTGATTTACTGTATCGCTCTGACGTTCTTATTGACCATGAAACACAGAAATTGCGTCGGAATTGCATACAAAAGGCACAATGCCGAATTAAGTACAAGAAGACTGACTCTTCTTACTGTCTATGTTTTGAACCATTCCTGTGACACTAGTTATAGATTCCGATGCTTCACTCTAGGTTTACTGTATCCCTTGGACCTTCTTATTGACGATGAAACACAGAAATTGCAACGGAATTAAAAAAAAAGGCACAATGCCGACTTAAGTACAAGAAGACTGACGCTGCTTACTGACTATGCTTTGAACCATTCCTGTGCCACTAGTTATAGATTCCGATGCTTCACTTCTGGTTTACTGTATCCCTCTGCCCTTCTTATTGACGATGAAACACAGAAATTGCATTGGAATTAAATACAAAAGGCACAATGCCGACTTAAGTACAAGAATACTGACTCTTCTTCTGTCTATGTTTTGAACCATTCCTGTGACACTAGTTATAGATTTCGATGCTTCACTTCAGGTTTACTGTATCCGTTGGACCTTCTTATTGACGATGAATGCCGACTTATGTACAAGAAGACTGACCCTTCTTACTGACTATGTTTTGAACCATTCCTGTGACACTAGTTATAGATTCTGATGCTTCACTTCAAGTTTACTGTATCCCATGGACCTTCTTATTGGCGATGAAATACAGAAATTGCATCGGAATGAAATACAAAAGGCACAATGCCGACTTAAGTACAAGAAGACCCCACTCATCTTACTGTCTATGTTTTGAACCACACCTGTGACACTAGTTATAGATTCCGATGCTTCACTCCAGGTTTACTGTATCCCTTGGACCTTCATATTGACGATGAAACACAGAAATTGCATCGGAATTGAATAGAAATGGCACAATGCCGACTAAAGTACAAGATGACTGACTCTTCGTACTGTCTATGTTTTGAACCATTCCTGTGACACTAGTTATAGATTCCGATGTTTCCCTTCAGGTTCACTGTATCCCTTGGACATTCTTATTGACGATGAAACACAGAAATTGCATCGGATTTAAATACAAAAGGCACAATGCCGACTTAAGTACAAGTAGACTGGCTCTTCTTACTGACTATGCTTTGAACCATTCCTGTGACACTAGTTATAGATTCCGATGCTTCCCTTCAGGATCACTGTATCCCTTGGACCATCTTATAGACGATGAAACACAGAAATTGCATCGGAATTAAATAGAAAAGGCACAATTCCGACTTAAGTACAAGAAGACTGAGTCTTCTTACTGTCTATGTTTTGAACCATTCCTGTGACACTAGTTATAGATTCCGATGCTTCACTTCAGGTTTACTGTATCCCTCTGCCCTTCTTATTGACGATGGAACACAGATATTTCATCGGTATTAAATACAAAAGGCGCAAAGCCGACTTAAGTACAAGAAGATTGACTCTTCTTCTGTCAATGTTTTAAACCATTCCTGTGACACTTGTTATAGATTTTGATGCTTCACTTCAGGTTTACTGTATCCCTTGGACCTTCTTATTGACGATGAAGCACAGAAATTGCATCGGAATTAAATACAAAATGCACAATGCCGACTTAAGTACAAGAAGACTGACTCTTCTTACTGACTATGTTTTGATCCATTCCTGTGACACTAGTTATAGACCCTGATGCTTCATTTCAGGTTTACTGGATCCCTTGGACATTCTTATTGAAGATGAAACACAGAAATTGTGTCGGAATTAAATACAAAAGGCACAATGCCGTCTTAAGTACAAGAATACTAACTCTCCTTACTGTCTATGTTTTGAACCATCACTGTGACACTAATTATAGATTCCGATGCTTCACTCCAGGTTTACTGTATCAATTGGACCTTCTTATTGTCGATGAAACACAGAAATTGCATCGGAATTAAATACAAAAGGCACAATTCCGACTTTAGTACAAGAAGACTGACTCTTCTTACTGACTATGTTTTGAACCATTCCTGTGACACTAGTTATAGATTCCGATGCTTCACTTCTGATTTACTGTATCGCTCTGACGTTCTTATTGACGATGAAACACAGAAATTGCGTCGGAATTAAATACAAAAGGCACAATGCCGAATTAAGTACAAGAAGGCTGACCCTTCTTACTGTCTATGTTTTGAACCATTCCTGTGACACCAGTTATAGATTCCGATGCTTCACTTCAGGTTTACTGTATCCCTCTGCCCTTCTTATTGACGATGAAACACAGAAATTGCATCGGAATAAAATACAAAAGGCACAATGCCGACTGAAGTACAAGAATACTGACTCTTCTTTTGTCTATGTTTTGAAACATTCCTGTGACACTAGTTATAGATTTTGATGCTTCACTTCAGGTTTACTGTATCCGTTGGACCTTCTTATTGACGATGAATGCCGACTTAAGTACAAGAAGACTGACTCTTCTTACTGACTATGTTTTGAACCATTCCTGTGACACTAGTTATAGATTTCGATGCTTCACTTCAGGTTTACTGTATCCGTTGGACCTTCTTATTGACGATGAATGCCGACTTAAGTACAAGAAGACTGACTCTTCTTACTGACTATGTTTTGAACCATTCCTCTGACACTTGTTATAGATTCTGTTGCTTCACTTCAAGTTTACTGTATCCCATGGACCTTCTTATTGGCGATGAAACACAGAAATTGCATCCGAATGAAATACAAAAGGCACAATGCCGACTTAAGTACAAGAAGAATGACCCTTCTTACTGTCTATGTTTTGAACCATTCCTGTGACACTAGTTATAGATTCCGATGCTTCACTTCAGATTTACTGTATCACTCTGACGTTCTTATTGACGATGAAACACAGAAATTGCGTCGGAATTAAATACAAAAGGTACAATGCTGAATTAAGTACAAGAAGACTGACTCCTCTTACTGCCTATGTTTTGAACCATTCCTGTGACACTAGTAATAGAGTCCCATGCTTCACTCTAGGTTTACTGTATCCCTTGGATCTTCTTATTGACGATGAAACACAAAAATTGCATCGGAATTAAATAAAAAAGTCACAATGCCGACTTAAGTACAAGAAGACTGACGCTTCTTACTATCTATGATTTGAACCATTCCTGTGACACTAGTTACAGATTCCGATGCTTCACTCCAGGTTTACTGTATCCCTTGGACATTCTTATTGACGATGAAACACAGAAATTGCATCGGATTTAAATACAAAAGGCACAATGCCGACTTAAGTACAAGAAGACTGGCTCTTCTTACTGACTATGCATTGAACCATTCCTGTGACACTAGTTATAGATTCCGATGCTACACTTCAGGTTTACTGTATCCCTCTGCCCTTCTTATTGACGATGAAACACATTTATTGCATCGGAATTAAATACAAAAGGCGCAAAGCCGACTTAAGTACTAGAAGATTGGCTCTTCTTCTGTCAATGTATTGAACCATTCCTGTGACACTAGTTATAGATTTTGATGTTTCACTTCAGGTTTACTGTATCCCTTGGACATTCTTATTGAAGATGAAATACAGAAATTGTATCGGAATTAAATACAAAAGGCACAATGCCGACTTAAGTACAAGAATACTGACTCTCCTTACTGTCTATGTTTTGAACCATCACTGTGACACTAATTATAGATTCCGATGCTTCACTCCAGGTTTACTGTATCAATTGGACTTTCTTATTGACGATGAAACACAGAAATTGCATCGGAATTAAATACAAAAGGCACAATGCCGACTTTAGTACAAGAAGACAGACTCTTCTTACAGACTATGCTTTGAACCATTCCTGTGACACTAGTTATAGATTCCGATGCTTCACTTCTGGTTTACTGTATCCCTCTGCCCTTCTTATTGACGATGAAACACAGATATTGCATAGGAATTAAATACAAAAGGCACAATGCCGACTTTAGTACAAGAAGACTGACTCTTCTTACTGACTATGTTTTGAACCATTCCTGTGACACTAGTTATAGATTCCGATGCTTCACTCCAGGTTTACTGTATCCCTTGGACCTTCATATTGACGATGAAACACAGAAATTGCATCGGAATTAAATACAAATGGCACAATGCCGACTAAAGTACAAGATGACTGACTTTTCGTACTGACTATGTTTTGAACCATTCCTGTGACACTAGTTATAGATTCCGATGTTTCACTTCAGGTTCACTGTATCCCTTGGACATTCTTATTGACGATGAAACACAGAAATTGCATCGGATTTAAATACAAAAGGCACAATGCCGACTTAAGTACAGGAAGACTGGCTCTTCTTACTGACTATGCTTTGAACCATTCCTGTGACACTAGTTATAGATTCCGATGCTTCCCTACAGGTTCACTGTATCCCTTGGACCTTCTTATTGACGATGAAACACAGAAATCGCATCGGAATTAAATAGAAAAGGCACAATGCCGACTTAAGTACAAGAAGACTGACTCTTCTTACTGTCTCTGTTTTGAACCATTCCTGTGACACTAGTTATAGATTCCGATGCTTCACTTCATGTTTACTGTATCCCTCTGCCCTTCTTATTGACGATGAATCTCAGATATTGCATCGGAATTAAATACAAAAGGCGCAAAGCCGACTTAAGTACAAGAAGATTGACTCTTCTTCTATCAATGTTTTGAACCATTCCTGTGACACTAGTTATAGATTTTGATGCTTCACTTCAGGTTTACTGTATCCCTTGGACTTTCTTATTGACAATGAAGCACAGAAATTGCATCGGAATTAAATACAAAAGGCACAATGCCGACTTAAGTACAAGATGACTGACTCTTCTTACTGACTATGTTTTGATCCATTCCTGTGACACTAGTTATAGACTCTGATGCTTCATTTCAGGTTTACTGTATCCCTTGGACATTCTTATTGAAGATGAAACACAGAAATTGTATCGGAATTAAATACAAAAGGCACAATGCCGACTTAAGTACAAGAATACTGACTCTCCTTACTGTCTATGTTTTGAACCATCACTGTGACACTAATTACAGATTCCGATGCTTCACTCCAGGTTTACTGCATCAATTGGACCTTCTTATTGACGATGAAACACAGAAATTGCGTCGGAATTAAATACAAATGCACAATGCCGAATTAAGTACAAGAAGACTGACCCTTCTTAGTGTCTATGTTTTGAACCATTCCTGTGACACCAGTTATAGATTCCGATGCTTCACTTCAGGTTTACTGTATCCCTCTGCCCTACTTATTGACTATGAAACACAGAAATTGCATCGGAATTAAATACAAAAGGCACAATGCCGACATAAGTACAAGAAGACTGACTCTTCTTACTGTCTATGATTTGAACCATTCCTGTGACACTAGTTACAGATTCCGATGCTTCACTCCAGGTTTACTGTATCCCTTCGACATTCTTATTGACGATGAAACACAGAAATTGCATCGGATTTAAATACAAAAGGCACAATGCCGACTTAAGTACAAGAAGACTGGCTCTTCTTACTGACTATGCTTTGAACCATTCCTGTGACACAAGTTATAGATTCCGATGCTTCCCTTCAGGATCACTGTATCCCTTGGACCTTCTTATTGACGATGAAACACAGAAATAGCATCGGAATTAAATAGAAAAGGCACAATGCCGACTTAAGTACAAGAATACTGAGTCTTCTTACTGTCTATGTTTTGAACCATTCCTGTGACACTAGTTATAGATTCCGATGCTTCACTTCAGTTTTACTGTATCCCTCTGCCCTTCTTATTGATGATGGAACACAGATATTTCATCGGAATTAAATACAAAAGGCGCAAAGCCGACTTAAGTACAAGAAGATTGACTCTTCTTCTGTCAATGTTTTGAACCATTCCTGTGACACTTGTTATAGATTTTGATGCTTCACTTCAGGTTTACTGTATCCCTTGGACCTTCTTATTGACGATGAAGCACAGAAATTGCATCGGAATTAAATACAAAAGGCACAATTCCGACTTTAGTACAAGAAGACTGACTCTTCTTACAGACTATGTTTTGAACCATTCCTGTGACACTAGTTATAGATTCCGATGCTTCACTTCTGATTTACTGTATCGCTCTGACGTTCTTATTGACGATGAAACACAGAAATTGCATCGGAATTAAATACAAAAGGCACAATGCCGACTGAAGTTCAAGAATACTGACTCTTTTTTGTCTATATTTTGAAACATTCCTGTGACACTAGTTATAGATTTCGATGCTTCACTTCAGGTATACTGTATCCGTTGGACCTTCTTATTGACGATGAATGCCGACTTAAGTACAAGAAGACTGACTCTTCTTACTGCCTATGTTTTGAACCATTCCTGTGACACTAGTTATAGATTTCGATGCTTCACTTCAGGTTTACTGTATCCGTTGGACCTTCTTATTGACGATGAATGCCGACTTAAGTACAAGAAGACTGACTCTTCTTACTGACTATGTTTTGAACCATTCCTCTGAAACTTGTTATAGAATCTGTTGCTTCACTTCAAGTTTACTGTATCCCATGGACCTTCTTATTGGCGATGAAACACAGAAATTGCATCGGAATGAAATACAAAAGGCACAATGCCGACTTAAGTACAAGAAGAATGACTCTTCTTACTGTCTATGTTTTGAACCATTCCTGTGACACTAGTTATAGATTCCGATGCTTCACTTCAGATTTACTGTATCCCTCTGACGTTCTTATTGACGATGAAACACAGAAATTGCGTCGGAATTAAATACAAAAGGTACAATGCTGAAT
The DNA here is from genome assembly GCF_023864345.2 of Schistocerca serialis cubense. NCBI lineage: Eukaryota > Metazoa > Arthropoda > Insecta > Orthoptera > Acrididae > Schistocerca > Schistocerca serialis. The sequence goes on from NC_064644.1 coordinate 638,332,986, forward strand.
TAAGTACAAGAAGACTGACTCCTCTTACTGCCTATGTTTTGAACCATTCCTGTGACACTAGTAATAGAGTCCCATGCTTCACTCAAGGTTTACTGTATCCCTTGGATCTTCTTATTGACGATGAAACACAAAAAATGGCATCGGAATTAAATAAAAAAGGCACAATGCCGACTTAAGTACAAGAAGACTGACGCTTCTTACTGTCTATGATTTGAACCATTCCTGAGACACTAGTTACAGATTCCGATGCTTCACTCCAGGTTTACTGTATCCCTTGGACATTCTTATTGACGATGAAACACAGACATTGCATCGGATTTAAATACAAAAGGCACAATGCCGACTTAAGTACAAGAAGACTGGCTCTTCTTACTGACTATGCATTGAACCATTCCTGTGACACTAGTTATAGATTCCGATGCTTCCCTTCAGGTTCACTGTATCCCTCGGACCTTCTTATTGACGATGAAACACAGAAATTGCATCGGAATTAAATAGAAAAGGCACAATGCCGACTTAAGTACAAGAAGACTGACTCTTTTTACTGTCTATGTTTTGAACCATTCCTGTGACACTAGTTATAGATTCCGATGCTACACTTCAGGTTTACTGTATCCCTCTGCCCTTCTTATTGACGATGAAACACAGATATTGCATCGGAATGAAATACAAAAGGTGCAAAGCCGACTTAAGTACTAGAAGATTGGCTCTTCTTCTGTCAATGTTTTGAACCATTCCTGTGACACTTAGTTATAGATTTTGATGTTTCACTTCAGGTTTACTGTATCCCTTGGACATTCTTATTGAAGATGAAACACAGAAATTGTATCGGAATTAAATACAAAAGGCACAATGCCGACTTAAGTACAAGAATACTGACTCTCCTTACTGTCTATGTTTTGAACCATCACTGTGACACTAATTATAGATTCCGATGCTTCACTCCAGGTTTACTGTATCAATTGGACTTTCTTATTGACGATGAAACACAGAAATTGCATCGGAATTAAATACAAAAGGCACAATGCCGACTTTAGTACAAGAAGACTGACTCTTCTTACTGACTATGTTTTGAACCATTCCTGTGACACTAGTTATAGATTCCGATGCTTCACTTCTGATTTACTGTATCGCTCTGACGTTGTTATTGACGATGAAACACAGAAATTGCATCGGAATGAAATACAATAGGCTCAATGCCGACTTAAGTACATGAAGACCCCACTCATCTTACTGTCTATGTTTTGAACCACACCTGTGACACTAGTTATAGATTCCGATGCTTCACTCCAGGTTTACTGTATCCCTTGGACCTTCATATTGACGATGAATCACAGAAGCTGCATCGGAATTAAATACAAATGGCACAATGCCGACTAAAGTACTGGATGACTGACTCTTCGTACTGACTATGTTTTGAACCATTCCTGTGACACTAGTCATATATTCCGACGCTGCACTTCAGGTTTACTGTATCCCTCTGACCTTCTTATTGACGATAAAACACAGAAATTACATCGGAATTAAATACAAAAGGCGCAAAGCCGACTTAAGTACAAGAAGATTGACTCTTCTTCTGTCAACGTTTTGAACGATTCCTGTGACACTAGTTATAGATTTTCATGCTTCACTCCAGGTTTACTGTATCCCTCTGCCCTTCTTATTGACGATGAAACATAGAAATTGCATCGGAATTAAATAGAAAAGGCACAATACCGACTTAAGTACAAGAAGACTAACTCTTCCTACTGTCTATGATTTGAACCATTCCTGTGACACTAGTTATAGATTCCGATGCTTCACTTCAGGTTTACTGTATCCCTTGAACCTTCTTATTGACCATGGAACACAGAAATTGCATCGGAATTAAATACAAAAAGCACAATGCCGACTTAAGTACAAGAAGACTGACTCTTCTTACTGACTATGTTTGAACCATTCCTGTGACACTAGTTATAGATTCCGATGCTTCACTTCAGGTTTACTGTATCCCTCTGTCCTTCTTATTGACGATGAAACACAGAAATTGCATCGGAATTAAATCAAAAGGCACAATGCCGTCTTAAGTACATGTAGACTGACTCTTCTTCTGTCTATGTTTTGAACCATTCCTGTGTTACTAGTTATAGATTTCGATGCTTCACTTCTGGTTTACTGTATCCCTTGGACCTTCGTATTGACGATGAAACACAGAAATTGCATCGGAATTAAATACAAAAACCACAATGCCGACTTAAGTACAAGAAGACTGACTCTTCCTACTCTCTATGTTTTGAACCATTCCTGTGACACTAGTTTTTTATTCCGATGCTTCACTTGAGGTTTACTGTATCACTCGGACCTTCTTATGGACGATGCAACACAGTAATTGCATCGAATGAAATACAAAAGGCACAATGCCGACTTAAGTCCAAGAAGACTGAATCTTCCAAATCTCTATGTTTTGAACCATTCCTGTGACACTAGTTATAGATTCCGATGCTTCACCTCAGGTTTACTGTATCCCTCTGACCTTCTTATTGAAGATAAAACACAGAAATTGCATCGGAATTAAATACAAAAGGCACAATGCCGAATTAAGTACAAGAAGACTGACTCTTCTCATTGTCTATGTTTTGAACCATTCCTGTGGCACTAGTAATAGATTCCGAAGCTTCACTCTAGGTTTACTGTATCGCTTGGACCTGCTTATTGACGATGAAAGACAGAAATTGCATCGGAATGAAACAGAAAAAGCACAATGCCAACTTAAGTACAAGAAGACTGACTCTTCTTACTGACTATGTTTGAACTATTCCTGTGACACTAGTTATAGATTCCGATGCTTCGCTTGAGGTTCACTGTATCCCTTGGACCTTCCTATTGACGATGAGACACAGAAGTCGCATCGGAATTAAATAGAAAAGGCACAATGCCGACTTAAGTACAAGAAGACTGACTCTTCCTACTCTCTATGTTTTGAACCATTCCTGTGACACTAGTTTTTTATTCCGATGCTCCACTTGAGTTTTTCTGTATCACTCGGACCTTCTTATGGACGATGAAACACAGTAATTGCATCGGAATTAAATACAAAAGGCACAATATCGACTTAAGTACAAGAAGACTGAATCTTCCAACTCTCTATGTTTTGAACCAATCCTGTGACACTAGTTATAGATTCCGATGCTTCGCTTCAGGTTCACTGTATCCCTAGGACCTTCCTATTGACGATGAAACACAGAAATAGCATCTTAATTAAATACAAAAGGCACAATGCCGACTTAAGTACAAGAAGACTGACTCTTCTTACTGTCTATGTTTTGAACCATTCCTGTGACACTAGTTATAGATCCCGATGCTTCACTTCAGATTTACTGTATCCCTCTGACGTTCTTATTGACGATGAAACACAGACATTGCCTCGGAATTAAATATAAAAGGCACAATGCCGAATTAAGTACAAGAAGACTGACTCTTCTTACTATCTATGTTTTGAACCATTCCTGTGACACTAGTTATAGAGTCCGATGCTTCACTCTAGGTTTACTGTATCCCTTGGACCTTCTTATTGACGATGAAACACACACATTGCATCGGAATTAAAAAAAAAAGGCACAATGCCGACTTAAGTACAAGAATACTGACTCTTCTTACTGTCTATGTTTTGAACCAATCCTGTGACACTAGTTACAGATTGCGATGCTTCATTCCATTTTTACTGTATCCCTTGGACCTTCTTATTGACGATGAAACACAGAAATTGCATCGGAATTAAATACAAAAGGCACAATGCCGACTTAAGTACAAGAAGACTGCCTCTTCTTACTGACTACGCTTTGAACCATTCCTGTGACACTAGTTATAGATTCCGATGCTTCCCTTCAGTTTCACTGTATCCCTTGGACCTTCTTATTGACGATGAAACACAGAAATTGCATCGGAATTAAATAGAAAAGGCACAATGCCGACATACGTACAAGAAGACTGACTCTTCCTACTGTCTATGTTTTGAACCATTCCTGTGACACTAGTTATAGATTCCGATCCTTCACTTCAGGTTTACTGTATCCCTCTGCCCTTCTTATTGACGATGAAACACAGATATTGCATCGGAATTAAATACAAAAGGCACAAAGCCGACTTAAGTACAAGAAGACTGACTCTTCTTACGGACTATGTTTTGAACCATTCCTGTGACACTAGTTATAGATTCTGATGCTTCACTTCAGGTTTACTGTATCCCATGGACCTCCTTATTGGCGATGAAACACAGAAATTGCATTGGTATTAAATACAAAACGCACAATGCCGACTTAAGTACAAGAAGACCCTACTCATCTTACTGTCTATGTTTTGAACCATTCCTGTGACACTAGTTATAGTTTCCGATGCTTCACTCCAGGTTTACTGTATCCCTTGGACCTTGATATTGACGATGAAACACAGAAATTGCGTCGGAATTAAATGCAAAAGGCACAATGCCGACTTAAGTACAAGAAGACTGCCTCTTCTTACTGACTACGCTTTGAACCATTCCTGTGACACTAGTTATAGATTCCGATGCTTCCCTTCAGATTCACTGTATCCCTTGGACCTTCTTATTGACGATGAAACACAGAAATTGCATCGGAATTAAATAGAAAAGGCACAATGCCGACTTAAGTACAAGAAGACTGGTTCTTCCTACTGTCTATGTTTTGAACCATTCCTGTGACACTAGTTATAGATTCCGATGCTTCACTTCAGGTTTACTGAATCCCTCTGCCCTAATTATTGACGATGAAACACAGAAATTGCATCGGAATTAAATACAAAAGGCACAAAGCCGACTTAAGTACAAGAAGATTGACCTATCTCTCTGTCTATGATTTGAACCATTCCTGTGCACTAGTTATAGATTCCGATGCTTCACTTCAGACTTACTGTATCCCTCTGACGTTCTTATTGACGATGAAACACAGAAATTTCGTCGGAATTAAATACAAAAGGCACAATGCCGACTTAAGTACAAGAAGACTGACCTATCTCTCTGTCTATGATTTGAACCATTCCTGTGCACTAGTTATAGATTCCGATGCTTCACTTCAGACTTACTGTATCCCTCTGACGTTCTTATTGACGATGAAACACAGAAATTTCGTCGGAATTAAATATAAAAGGCACAATGCCGAATTAAGTACAAGAAGACTGACTCTTCCTACTGTCTATGTATTGAACCATTCCTGTGACACTAGTTATAGAGTCCGATGCTTCACTCTAGGTTTACTGTATCCCTTGGACCTTCTTATTGACGATGAAACACAGAAATTGCATCGGAATTAAATACAAAAGGCACAATGCCGACTTAAGTACAAGAAGACTGACTCTTCTTACGCTCTATGTTTTGAACCAATCCTGTGACACTAGTTACAGATTCCGATGCTACACTCCAGGTTTACTGTTTCCCTTGGACCTTCTTATTGACGATGAAACACAGAAATTGCATCGGAATTAAATAGAAAAGGCACAATGCCGACTTAAGTACATGAAGATTGCCTCTTCTTACTGACTACGCTTTGAACCATTCCTGTGACACTAGTTATAGATTCCGATGCTTCACTTCAGGTTCACTGTATCCCTTGGACCTTCTTATTGACGATGAAACATAGAAATTGCATCGTAATTAAATAGAAAAGGCACAATGCCGACTTTAGTACAAGAAGATTGACTCTTCCTACTGTCTATGTTTTGAACCATTCCTGTGACACTAGTTATAGATTCCGATGCTTCACTTCAGGTTTACTGTGTCCCTCTACCCTTCTTATTGACGATGAAACACAGGAATTGCATCGTAGTAAAGTACAAAAGGCACAATGCCGACTTAAGTACAAGAAGACTGACTCTTCTTCTGACTATGTTTACAAACATTCCTGTGTTACTAGTTATAGATTTCGATGCTTCACTTCAGGGTTACTGTATCCCTTATACCTTCTTATTGGCGATGAAACACAGAAATTGCATCGGAATTAAACACAAAAGACACAATGCCAACTTAAGTACAAGAAGACTGACTGTTCTTACTGACTATGATTTGAACTATTCCTGTTACACTAGTTATAGATTCCGATGCTTCACTTCAGGTTTACTGTATCCCTTTGACCTTCCTATTGGCGATGAAACAAAGAAATTGCATCGGAAATAAATACAAAAGGCACAATGCCGACTTAAGTACAAGAAGACTGACTCATCTTACTGTCTATGTTTTGAACCATTCCTGTGACATTAGTTATAAATTCCGATGCTTCACTCCAGGTTTACTGTATCCCTTGGAACTTCTTATTGACGTTGAAACACAGAAATTGCATCAGAATTAAATACAAAAGCTCAATGTCGACTTAAGTACAAGAAGACTGACTCTTCTTACTGACTATGTTTTGAACCATTCCTGTGACACTAGTTATAGAGTCCGATGCTTCACTCCAGGTTTACTGTATCCCTCTGCCCTTCTTATTGACGATGACACACAGAAATTGCATCAGAATTAAATACAAAAAGCACAATGCCGGCTTAAGTACAAGAAGATTGACTCTTCTTCTGTCTATGGTTTGAACCATTCCTGTGACACTAGTTATAGATATTGATGCTTCACTTCAGGTTTACTGTATCCCTTGGACCTTCTTATTGACGACGAAACACAGAAATTGCAGCGGAATTAAAAACAAAAGGCACAATGCCGACTTAAGTACAAGAAGACTGACTCTACTTTCTGACTATGTTTTGAACTTATCCTGTTACACTAGTTATAGATTCTGATGCTTCACTTCAGGTTTACTGTATCCCTTGGACCTTCTTATTGGCGATGAAACACAGAATTTGCATCGGAATTAAATACAGAAGACACAATGCCGACTTATGTACACGAAGACTGTTTCTTCTTACTGACTATGCTTTAAACCATTCCTGTGACACTAGTTATAGATGCCGATGCTTCACTTCAGGTTTACTGTATCCCTTGGATCTTCTTATTGGCTATGAAACACAGCAATTGCATCGGAATTAAATAGAAAATGCACAATGCCGACTTAAGTACAAGGAGACTGACTCTTCTTACTGTCTAGGCATTGAACCATTCCTTTAACACTAGTTACAGACTCCGATGCTTCACTCCAGGTTTACTGTATCCCTTGGACCTTCTTATTGACGATGAATCACATAAATTGCATTGGAATTAAATACAAAAGGCACAATGCCGACTTAAGTACAAGAAGACTGGCTCTTCTTACTGACTATGTTTTCAACCATTCCTGTGACACTAGTTACAGATTCCGATGCTTCACTTCAGGTTCACTGTATCTCTTGGACCTTCTAATTGACGATGAAACATTGAAATTGCATCGGAATTAAATAGAAAAGGCACAATGCCGTCTTAAGTACAAGAAGACTGACTCTTCCTAGTGTCTATGATTTGAACCATTCCTGTGACACTAGTTATAGATTCTGATGCTTCACTTCAGGTATACTGTGTCCCTCTGCCCTTCTTATTGACGATGAAACACTGGAATTGCATAGTAATAAAGTACAAAAGGCACAATGCCGACTTAAGTACAAGAAGACTGACTCATCTTACTGTCTATGTTTTGAACCATTCCTGTGACACTAGTTATAGATTCCGATGCTTCACTCCAGGTTTACTGTATCCCTTGGAACTTCTTATTGACGTTGAAACACAGAAATTGCATCGGAATTAAATACAAAAGCTCACTGTGGACTTAAGTACAAGAAGACTGACTCTTCTTACTGACTATGTTTTGAACCATTCCTGTGACACTAGTTATAGATTCCGATGCTTCACTTCAGGTTAACTGTATCCATTTGACCTTCTTATTGACGATAAAACACAGAAATTGCATCGGAATTAAATACAAAAGGCACAATGCCGACATAAGTACAAGAAGATTGACTCTTCTCACTGTCTATGTTTTGAACCATTCCTGTGACACTAGTTATAGATTCCGATGCTTCACTTCAGGTTTACTGAATTCCTCTGCCCTTCTTATTGACGATGAAACACAGAAATTGCATCGGAATTAAATACAAAAGGCACAAAGCCGACTTAAGTACAAGAAGATTGACTCTTCTTCTGTCAATGTATTGAACCATTCCTGTGATACTAGTTATAGATTTTGATGCTTCACTTCAGGTTTACTGTATCCCTTGGACCTTCTTGTTGACGATGAAACACGGAAATTGCATCGGAATTAAATACAAAAGACACAATGCCGACTTATGTACAAGGATACTGACTCTTCTTACTGACTATGTTTTGAACTAATCCTGTTACACTAGTTATAGCTTCTGATGCTTCACTTCAGGTTTGCTGAATCCCTTGGACCTTCTTATTGGCGATGAAACACAGAAATTGCATCGGAATTTAATAGAAAAGGCACAATGCCGACTTAAGTACAAGAAGACTGACTCTTCCTACCGTCTATGTTTTGAACCATTCCTGTGACACTAGTTATAGATTCCCATGCTTCACTTCAGGTTTACTGTATCCCTCTGCCCTTCTTATGGACGATGAAACACAGAAATTGCATCGGAATTAAATAGAAAAGGCACAATACCGACTTAAGTACAAGAAGACTGACTCTTCCTACAGTCTATGGTTTGAACCATTCCTGTGACACTAGTTATAGATTCCGATGCTTCACTTCAGGTTTACTGTATCCCTTGGACCTTCTTATTGACGAGGAAACACAGAAATTGCATCGGAATTAAATACAAAAGGCACAATGCCGACTTAAGTACAAGAAGACTGACTCTTCTTCTGTCTATACTTTGAACCATTCCTGTGACACTAGTTATAGATTTCGATGCTTCACTTCAGGTTTACTGTATCTCTTGGACCTTCTTATTGACGATGAAACACAGAAATTGCAACGGAATTAAATACAAAAGGCACAATGCCGACTTAGGTACAAGAAGACTGACTCTTCCTACGGACTATGTTTTCAACCATTCCTGTCACACTAGTTATAGATTCTGATGCTTCACTTCAGGTTTACTGTATCCAATGGACCTCCTTATTGGCGATGAAACACAGAAATTGCATCGGAATTAAATACAAAAGGCACAATGCCGACTTAAGTACAAGAAGACTGACTCATCTCTCTGTCTATGTTTTGAACCATTCCTGTGACACTAGTTATAGATTCCGATGCTTTACTTCAGATGTACTGTATCCCTCTGACGTTCTTTTTGACGATGAAACACAGAAATTGCGTCGGAATTAAATATAAAAGGCACAATGCCGAATTAAGTACAAGAAGACTGACTCTTCCTACTGTCTATGTATTGAACTATTCCTGTGACACTAGTTATAGAGTCCGATGCTTCACTCTAGGTTTACTGTATCCCTTGGACCTTCTTATTGACGATGAAACACAGAAATTGCATCGGAATTAAATACAAAAGGCACAATGCCGACTTAAGTACAAGAAGACTGACTCTTCTTACGCCCTATGTTTTGAACCAATCCTGTGACACTAGTTACAGATTCCGATGCTACACTCCAGGTTTACTGTTTCCCTTGGACCTTATTATTGACGATGAAACACAGAAATTGCATCGGAATTAAATACAAAAGGCACAATGCCAACTTAAGTACAAGAAGACTGCCTCTTCTTATTGACTACGCTTTGAACCATTCCTGTGACACTAGTTATAGATTCCGATGCTTCACTTCAGGTTCACTGTATCCCTTGGACCTTCTTATTGACGATGAAACATAGAAATTGCATCGTAATTAAATAGAAAAGGCACAATGCCGACTTCAGTACAAGAAGACTGACTCTTCCTACTGTCTATGTTTTGAACCATTCCTGTGACACTAGTTATAGATTCCGATGCTTCACTTCAGGTTTACTGGATCCCTCTGCCCTTCTTATTGAAGATGAAACACAGAAATTGCATCGGAATTAAATACAAAAATCACAATGCCGGCTTAAGTACATGAAGATTGACTCTTCTTCTGTCTATGTTTTGAACTTATCCTGTTACACTATTTATAGATTCTGATGCTTCACTTCAGGTTTACTGTATCCCTTGGACCTTCTTATTGGCGATGAAAAACAGAAATTGCATCGGAATTAAATACAAAAGGCACAATGCCGACTTATGTACTAGAAGACTGACTCTTCTTACTGACTATGCTTTGAACCATTCCTGTGACACTAGTTATAGATTCCGATGCTTCACTTCAGGTTTACTGTATCCCTTGGACCTTCTTATTGACGATGAAACACAGCAATTTCATCGGAATTAAATAGAAAAGGCACAATGCCGACTTAAGTACAAGGAGACTGACTCTTCTTTCTGTCTATGCTTTGAACCATTCCTTTGACACTAGTTACAGATTCCGATGCTTCACTCCAGGTTTACTGTATCCCTTGGACCTTCTTATTGACGATGAAACACAGAAATTGCATCGGAATTAAACACAAAAGGCACAATGCCGACTTAAGTACAAGAAGACTGGCTCTTCTTACTGACTATGCTTTGAACCATTCCTGTGACACTAGTTACAGATTCCGATGCTTCACTTCAGGTTCACTGTATCCCTTGGACCTTCTAATTGACGATGAAACACAGCAATTGCATCGGAATTAAATAGAAAAGGCACAATGCCAACTTAAGTACAAGGAGACTGACTCTTCTTACTGTCTATGCTTTGAACCATTCCTTTAACACTAGTTACAGATTACGATGCTTCACTCCAGGTTTACTGTATCCCTTGGAACTTCTTATTGACATAGGAACACAGAAATTGATTGGGAATTAAATACAAAAGCTAAATGTCGACTTAAGTACAAGAAGACTGACTCTTCTTACTGACTATGTTTTGAACCATTCCTGTGACACTAGTTATAGATTCCGATGCTTCACTTCAGGTTTACTGAATCCATCTGACCTTCTTAATGACGATAAAACACAGAAATTGCATCGGAATTAAATACAAAAGGCACAATGCCGACTTAAGTACAAGAAGATTGACTCTTCTCACTGTCTATGTCTTGAACCATTCCTGTGACACTAGTTATAGATTCCGATGCTTCACTCCAGATTTACTGTATCCCTTGGACCTTCTTATTGCCGCCGAAACTCAGAAATTGCATCGGAATTAAACAGAAAAGGCACAATGCCGACTTAAGTACAAGAAGACTGACTCTTTTTACTGACTATGTTTTGAACCATTCCTGTGACACTAGTTATAGATTCCGATGCTTCAATTCAGGTTTACTGTATCCAGTGGGCCTTCCTATTGACGATGAGACACAGAAATCGCATCGGAATTAAATAGAAAAGGCACAATGCCGACTTAAGTACAAGAAGACTGACTCATTCTACTCTCTATGTTTTGAACCATTCCTGTGACACTAGTTTTTTATTCCGATGCTTCACTTGAGGATTACTGTATCACTAAGACCTTCTTATGGACGATGAAAGACAGAAATTGCACCGGAATTAAATACAAAAGGCACAATGCCGACTTAGGTACAAGAAGACTGACTCATCTTTCTGTCTATGTTTTGAACCATTCCTGTGACACTAGTTATAGATTCCGATGCTTCACTCCAGGTTTACTGTATCCCTTGGACTTTCTTATTGACGATGGAACACAGAAATTGCATCTGAACAAAATACAAAAGGCACAATGCCGACTTAAGTACAAGAAGACTGACTCTTCTTACTGACTATGTTTTGAACCATTCCTGTGACACTAGTTGTAGATTCCGATGCTTCACTTCAGGTTTACTGAATCCATCTGACCTTCTTAATGACGATAAAACACAGAAATTGCATCGGAATTAAATACAAAAGGCACAATGCCGACTTAAGTACAAGAAGATTGACTCTTCTCACTGTCTATGTCTTGAACCATTCCTGTGACACTAGTTATAGATTCCGATGCTTCACTCCAGATTTACTGTATCCCTTGGACCTTCTTATTGCCGCCGAAACTCAGAAATTGCATCGGAATTAAACAGAAAAGGCACAATGCCGACTTAAGTACAAGAAGACTGACTCTTTTTACTGACTATGTTTTGAACCATTCCTGTGACACTAGTTATAGATTCCGATGCTTCAATTCAGGTTAACTGTATCCAGTGGGCCTTCCTATTGACGATGAGACACAGAAATCGCATCGGAATTAAATAGAAAAGGCACAATGCCGACTTAAGTACAAGAAGACTGACTCTTTCTACTCTCTATGTTTTGAACCATTCCTGTGACACTAGTTTTTTATTCCGATGCTTCACTAGAGGATTACTGTATCACTAAGACCTTCTTATGGACGATGAAAGACAGAAATTGCACCGGAATTAAATACAAAAGGCACAATGCCGACTTAGGTACAAGAAGACTGACTCATCTTTCTGTCTATGTTTTGAACCATTCCTGTGACACTAGTTATAGATTCCGATGCTTCACTCCAGGTTTACTGTATCCCTTGGACCTTCTTATTGACGTTGAAACACAGAAACTGCATCGGAATTAAATACAAAGGCACAATGCCGACTTAAGTACAAGAAGACTGACTCTTCTTACTGACTATGATTTGAACCATTCCTGTGACACTAGTTATAGATTCCGATGCTTGACTTCAGGTTTACTGTATCCCTCTGACCTTCTTATTGACTGTAAAACACAAAAATTGCATCGGAATTAAATACAAAAGGCACAATGCCAACTTAAGTACTAGAAGACTGCCTCCTCTTACTGACTACGCTTTGAACCATTCCTGTGACACTAGTTATAGATTCCGATGCTTCACTTCAGGTTCACTGTATCCCTTGAACCATCTTATTGTCGATGAAACATAGAAATTGCACCGGAATTAAATAGAAAAGGCACAATGCCGACTTCAGTACAAGAAGACTGACTCTTCCTACTGTCTATGTTTTGAACCATTCCTGTGACACTAGTTATAGATTCCGATGGTTCACTTCAGGTTTACTGTATCCCTCTGCCCTTCTTATTGACGATGAAACACAGAAATTGCATCGGAATTAAATACAAAAAGCACAATGCCGGCTTAAGTACAAGAAGATTGACTCTTCTTCTGTCTATGTTTTGAACCATTCCTGTGACACTAGTTATAGATTCCGATGCATCACTTCAGGTTTACTGTATCCCTCTGCCCTTCTTATTGTCGATGGAACATAGAAATTGCACCGGAATTAAATACAAAAGGCACAATGCCGACTTAAGTACAAGAAGACTGAATCTTCCAACTCTCTATGTTTTGAACCATACCTGTGACACTAGTTATAGATTCCGATGCTTCACTTCAGGTTTACTGTATCCCTCTGCCCTTCTTATTGACGATGGAACACAGAAATTGCATCGGAACAAAATACAAAAGGCACAATGCCGACTTAAGTACAAGAAGACTGACTCTTCTTACTGACTATGTTTTGAACCATTCCTGTGACACTAGTTGTAGATTCCGATGCTTCACTTCAGGTTTACTGTATATCTCTGCCCTTCTTATTGACGATGAAACACAGAAATTGCATCGGAATTAAATACAAAAGGCACAATGCCGACTTAAGTACATGTAGACTGTTTTTTCCTAATGTCTATGTTTTGAACCATTCCTGTGACACTAGTTATCGATTCCGATGGTTCACTTCAGGTTTACTGTATCCCTCTGCCCTTCTTATTGACGATGAAAGACAGAAATTGCACCGGTATTAAATAAAAAAGGCACAATGCCGACTTAAGTACAAGGAGACTGACTCTTCTTACTGTCTATGCTTTGTACCATTTCTTTGACACTAGTTACAGATTCCGATGCTTCACTCCAGGTTTACTGTATCCCTTGGACCTTCTTATTGACGATGAAACACTGAAATTGCATCGGAATTAAATACAAAAGGCACAATGCCGACTTAAGTACAAGAAGACTGGCTCTTCTTACTGACTATGCTTTGAACCATTCCTGTGACACTAGTTACAGATTCCGATGCTTCACTTCAGGTTCACTGTATCCCTTGGACCTTCTTATTGACGATGAAACATTGAAATTGCATCGGAATTAAATAGAAAAGGCACAATGCCGTCTTAAGTACAAGAAGACTGACTCTTCCTAATGTCTATGATTTGAACCATTCCTGTGACACTAGTTATAGATTCCGATGGTTCACTTCAGGTTTACTGTATCCCTCTGCCCTTCTTATTGACGATGAAACACAGAAATTGCATCGGAATTAAATACAAAAAGCACAATGCCGGCTTAAGTACAAGAAGATTGACTCTTCTTCTGTCTATGTTTTGAACCATTCCTGTGACACTAGTTATAGATTCCGATGCATCACTTCAGGTTTACTGTATCCCTCTGCCCTTCTTATTGTCGATGAAACATAGAAATTGCACCGGAATTAAATACAAAAGGCACAATGCCGACTTAAGTACAAGAAGACTGAATCTTCCAACTCTCTATGTTTTGAACCATACCTGTGACACTAGTTATAGATTCCGATGCTTCACTTCAGGTTTACTGTATCCCTCTGACCTTCTTATTGACGATGAGAACACAGAAATTGCATCGGAATTATATAGAAAAAAAAATGGTGCAAATGGCTCTGAGCACTATGGGACTCAACTGCTGAGATCATTAGTCCCCTAGAACTTAGAACTAGTTCAACCTAACTAACCTAAGGACATCACAAACATCTCTGCCCGAGGCAGGATACGAACCTGCGACCGTAGCGGTCCTGCGGTACCAGGCTGCAGCGCATTTAACCGCACGGCCACTTCGGCCGGCAATTAAATAGAAAAGGCACAATACCGACTTAAGTACAAGAAGACTGACTCTTCCTACTGTCTATGATTTGAACCATTTCAGTGACACTAGTTATAGATTCCGATGCTTCTCTTCTGGTTTACTGTATCCATTGGACTTTCTTATTGACGATGGAACACAGAAATTGCATCGGAACAAAATACAAAAGGCACAATGCCGACTTAAGTACAAGAAGACTGACTCTTCTTACTGACTATGTTTTGAACCATTCCTGTGACACTAGTTGTAGATTCCGATGCTTCACTTCAGGTTTACTGTATATCTCTGCCCTTCTTATTGACGATGAAACACAGAAATTGCATCGGAATTAAATACAAAAGGCACAATGCCGACTTAAGTACATGTAGACTGTTTTTTCCTAATGTCTATGTTTTGAACCATTCCTGTGACACTAGTTATCGATTCCGATGGTTCACTTCAGGTTTACTGTATCCCTCTGCCCTTCTTATTGACGATGAAAGACAGAAATTGCACCGGTATTAAATAAAAAAGGCACAATGCCGACTTAAGTACAAGGAGACTGACTCTTCTTACTGTCTATGCTTTGTACCATTTCTTTGACACTAGTTACAGATTCCGATGCTTCACTCCAGGTTTACTGTATCCCTTGGACCTTCTTATTGACGATGAAACACTGAAATTGCATCGGAATTAAATACAAAAGGCACAATGCCGACTTAAGTACAAGAAGACTGGCTCTTCTTACTGACTATGCTTTGAACCATTCCTGTGACACTAGTTACAGATTCCGATGCTTCACTTCAGGTTCACTGTATCCCTTGGACCTTCTTATTGACGATGAAACATTGAAATTGCATCGGAATTAAATAGAAAAGGCACAATGCCGTCTTAAGTACAAGAAGACTGACTCTTCCTAATGTCTATGATTTGAACCATTCCTGTGACACTAGTTATAGATTCCGATGCTTCACTTCAGGTTTACTGTGTCCCTCTGCCCTTCTTATTGACGATGAAACACAGGAATTGCATCGTAATAAAGTACAAAAGGCACAATGCCGACTTAAGTACAAGAAGACTGACTCTTCTTCTGACTATGTTTACAACCATTCCTGTGTTACTAGTTATAGATTTCGATGCTTCACTTCAGGTTTACTGTATCCCTTGGACCTTCTTATTGACGATGAAACACAGCAATTGCATAAGAATTAAATAGAAAAGGCACAATGCCGACTTAAGTACAAGGAGACTGACTCTTCTTACTGTCTATGCTTTGAACCATTCCTTTGACACTAGTTACAGATTCCGATGCTTCACTCCAGGTTTACTGTATCCCTTGGACCTTCTTATTGACGATGAAACACAGAAATTGCATCGGAATTAAATACAAAAGGCACAATGCCGACTAAAGTACAAGAAGACAGACTCTTTTTACTGACTGTGTTTTGAACCATTCCTGTGACACTAGATTTTTATTCCGATGCTTCACTTGTGGTTTACTGTATCACTCGGACCTTCTTATGGACGATGAAACACAGAAATTGCATCGGAATAAAATACAAAAGGCACAATGCCGACTTCAGTACAAGAAGACTGAATCTTCCAACTCTCTATGTTTTGAACCATACCGGTGACACTAGTTATAGATTCCGATGCTTCACTTCAGGTTTACTGGATCCCTCTGACCTTCTTATTGACGATGAAAACACAGAAATTGCATCGGAATTAAATAGAAAAAAAAAATTGTTCAAATGGCTCTGAGCACTATGGGACTCAACTGCTGAGGTCATTAGTCCCCTAGAACTTAGAACTAGTTCAACCTAACTAACCTAAGGACATCACAAACATCTCTGCCCGAGGCAGGATACGAACCTGCGACCGTAGCGGTCCTGCGGTACCAGGCTGCAGCGCATTTAACCGCACGGCCACTTCGGCCGGCAATTAAATAGAAAAGGCACAATACCGACTTAAGTACAAGAAGACTGACTCTTCCTACTGTCTATGATTTGAACCATTTCAGTGACACTAGTTATAGATTCCGATGCTTCTCTTCTGGTTTACTGTATCCATTGGACTTTTTTATTGACGATGGAACACAGAAATTGCATCTGAACAAAATACAAAAGGCACAATGCCGACTTAAGTACAAGAAGACTGACTCTTCTTACTGACTATGTTTTGAACCATTCCTGTGACACTAGTTGTAGATTCTGATGCTTCACTTCAGGTTTACTGTATCACTCTGCCCTTCTTATTGACGATGAAACACAGAAATTGCATCGGAATTAAATACAAAAGGCACAATGCCGACTTAAGTACATGTAGACTGTTTTTTCCTAATGTCTATGTTTTGAACCATTCCTGTGACACTAGTTATCGATTCCGATGGTTCACTTCAGGTTTACTGTATCCCTCTGCCCTTCTTATTGACGATGAAAGACAGAAATTGCACCGGAATTAAATAAAAAAGGCACAATGCCGACTTAAGTTCAAGAAGACTGACTCTACTTTCTGACTATGTTTGGAACCTATCCTGTTACACTAGTTATAGATTCTGATGCTTCACGTCAGGTTTACTGTATCCCTTGGACCTTCTTAATGGCGATGAAACACAGAAATTGCATCGGAATTAAATACAGAAGGCACAATGCCGACTTATGTACAAGAAGACTGACTCTTCTTACTGACTATGCTTTGAACCATTCCTGTGACACTAGTTATAGATTCCGATGCTTCACTTCAGGTATACTGTATCCCTTGGACCTTCTTATAGACGATGAAACACAGCAAATGCATCGGAATTAAATAGAAAAGGCACAATGCCGACTTAAGTACAAGGAGACTGACTCTTCTTACTGTCTATGATTTGTACCATTTCTTTGACACTAGTTACAGATTCCGATGCTTCACTCCAGGTTTACTGTATCCCTCTGCCATTCTTATTGACGATGAAACACAGAAATTGCATCGGAATTAAATACAAAAGGGCACAATGCCGACTTAAGTACATGTAGACTGACTTTTCCTAATGTCTATGTTTCGAACCATTCCTGTGACACTAGTTATCGAATCCGATGGTTCACTTCAGGGTTACTGCATCCCTTGGACCTGCTTATTGACAACGAAACACAGAAATTGCATCGGAATTAAACAGAAAAGGCACAATGCCGACTTAAGTACAAGAAGACTGACTGTTCCTACTGTCTATGTTTTGAACCATTCCTGTGACACTAGTTATAGATTCCGATGCTTCACTTCAGGTTTACTGTATCACTTGGACCTTCTTATGGACGATGAAACACAGAAATTGCATCGGAATTAAATACAAAAGGCACAATGCCGACTTAAGTACAAGAAGACTGAATCTTCCAACTGTCTATGCTTTGAACCATTCCTGTGACACTAGTTATAGATTCCGATGCTTCACTTCAGGTTTACTGTATCCCTCTGACCTTCTTATTGACGATGAAACACAGAAATTGCATCGGAATTAAATAGAAAATGCACAATACCGACTTAAGTAAAAGAAGTCTGACTGTTCCTACTGTCTATGTTTTGAACCATTCCTGTGACACTAGTTATAGATTCCGATGCTTCACTTCAGGTTTACTGTATCACTTGGACCTTCTTATTGATGATGAAACATAGGAATTACATCGGAATTAAATAGAAAAGGCACAATGCCGACTTAAGTACAAGAAGAATGACTCTTTTTACTGACTATGTTTTGAACCATTCCTGTGACACTAGTTATAGATTCCGATGCTTCACTTCAGGTTTACTGTATCACTTGGACCTTCTTATTGATGATGAGACACAGAAATCGCATCGGAATTAAATAGAAAAGGCACAATGCCGACTGAAGTACAAGAAGACTGACTCTTCTTCTGTCTATGTTTTGAACCATTCCTGTCTTACTAGTTATAGATTTCGATGCTTCACTTCAGGTTTACTGTATCCCTTGTACCTTCGTAATCGCGATGAAACACATAAATTGCATCGGAATTAAATACAAAAGGCGCAATGCCGACTTAAGTACAAGAAGACTGACTCTTCTCACTGACTATGTTTTGAACCATTCCTGTGACACTAGTTATAGATTCTGATGCTTCACTTCAGGTTTACTGTATCCCTTGGACCTTCTTTTTGGCGATGAAACACAGAAATTGCATCGGAATTAAATACAAAAGGCACAATGCCAACTTAAGTACAAGAAGACTGACTCATCTTTCTGTCTATGTTTTTAACCATTCCTGTGTCACTAGTTATAGATTCCGATGCTACACTTCGGGGATACTGTATCCCTCTGACCTTCTTATTGACGATGAAACACAGAAATTGCATCGGAAGTAAATGGAAAAGGCACAATGCCGACTTAACTACAAAATAGACTGACTTTTCTTACTGACTTTGCTTTGAACCATTCCTGTGACACTAGTTATAGATTCCGATGCTTAACTTCAGGATTACTGTATACCACTGACCTTCGTAGTGACGATGAAACACAGAAATTGCAGCGGAATTAAATACAAGAAGCACAATGCCGACTTAAGTACAAGAATACTGACTCATCTCACTGTCTATGTTTTGAACCGTCCCTGTGACACTAGTTATAGATTCCGATGCTTCACTCCAGGTTTACTGTATCCCTTGGACCTTCTTATTGACGATGAAACACAGAAATTGCATCGGAATTAAATACAAAAGGCACAATGCCGACATAATTACAAGAAGACTGACACTTCTTACTGACTATGTTTTGAACCATTCCTGTGACACTAGTTATAGATTCCGATGCTTCACTTCAGGTTTACTGAATCCATCTGACCTTCTTAATGACGATAAAACACAGAAATTGCATCGGAATTAAATACAAAAGGCACAATGCCGACTTAAGTACAAGAAGATTGACTCTTCTCACTGTCTATGACTTGAACCATTCCTGTGACACTAGTTATAGATTCCGATGCTTCACTCCAGATTTACTGTATCCCTTGGACCTTCTTATTGCCGACGAAACTCAGAAATTGCATCGGAATTAAACAGAAAAGGCACAATGCCGACTTAAGTACAAGAAGACTGACTCTTTTTACTGACTATGTTTTGAACCATTCCTGTGACACTAGTTATAGATTCCGATGCTTCAATTCAGGTTTACTGTATCCAGTGGGCGTTCCTATTGACGATGAGACACAGAAATCGCATCGGAATTAAATAGAAAAGGCACAATGCCGACTTAAGTACAAGAAGACTGACTCCTTCTACTCTCTATGTTTTGAACCATTCCTGTGACACTAGTTTTTTATTCCGATGCTTCACTTGAGGATTACTGTATCACTCAGACCTTCTTATGTACGATGAAACACAGATATTGCATCGGAATTAAATACAAAAGGCACAATGCCGACTTAAGTACAAGAAGACTGAATCTTCCAACTCTATATGTTTTCAACCATACCTGTGACACTAGTTATAAATTCCGATGCTTCACTTCAGGTTTACTGTATCCCTCTGACCTTCTTATTGACGATGAAAACACAGAAATTGCAACGGAATTAAATAGAAAAAAAATGGTTCAAATGGCTCTGAGCACTATGGGACTCAACTGCTGAGGTCATTAGTCCCCTAGAACTTAGAACTAGTTAAACCTAACTAACCTAAGGACATCACAAACATCTCTGCCCGAGACAGGATACGAACCTGCGACCGTAGCGGTCCTGCGGTGCCAGGCTGCAGCGCATTTAACCGCACGGCCACTTAGGCCGGCAATTAAATAGAAAAGGCACAATACCGACTTAAGTACAAGAAGAGCGACTCTTCCTACTGTCTATGATTTGAACCATTCCAGTGACACTAGTTATAGATTCCGATACTTCTCTTCTGGTTTACTGTATCCCTTGGACCTTCTTATTGACGATGAAACACAGAAATTGCATCGGAACTAAATACAAAGGGCACAATGCCGACTTAAGTACAAGAAGACTGACTCTTCTTACTGACTATGTTTTGAACCATTCCTGTGACACTAGTTCTAGATTCCGATGCTTCACTTCAGGTTTACTGTATCCCTCTGCCCATCTTATTGACTATGAAACACAGAAATTGCATCGGAATTAAATACAAAAAGCACAATGCCGACTTAAGTACATGTAGACTGTTTTTTCCTAATGTCTATGTTTTGAACCATTCCAATGACACTAGTTATCGATTCCGATGGTTCACTTCAGGTTTACTGTATCCCTCTGCCCTTCTTATTGACGATGAAAGACAGAAATTGCACCGGAATTAAATACAAAAGGCACAATGCCGACTTAGGTACAAGAAGACTGAATCATCTTTCTGTCTATGTTTTGAACCATTCCTGTGACACTAGTTATAGATTCCGATGCTTCACTCCAGGTTTACTGTATCCCTTGGACCTTCTTATTGACGTTGAAACACAGAAACTGCATCGGAATTAAATACAAAGGCACAATGCCGACTTAAGTACAAGAAGACTGACTCTTCTTACTGACTATGATTTGAACCATTCCTGTGACACTAGTTATAGATTCTGATGCTTCACTTCAGGTTTACTGTATCCCTCTGACCTTCTTATTGACTGTAAAACACAAAAATTGCATCGGAATTAAATACAAAAGGCACAATGCCGACTTAAGTACTAGAAGACTGCCTCCTCTTACTGACTACGCTTTGAACCATTCCTGTGACACTAGTTATAGATTCCGATGCTTCACTTCAGGTTCACTGTATCCCTTGAACCATCTTATTGTCGATGAAACATAGAAATTGCACCGGAATTAAATAGAAAAGGCACAATGCCGACTTCAGTACAAGAAGACTGACTCTTCCTACTGTCTATGTTTTGAACCATTCCTGTGACACTAGTTATAGATTCCGATGGTTCACTTCAGGTTTACTGTATCCCTCTGCCCTTCTTATTGACGATGAAACACAGAAATTGCATCGGAATTAAATACAAAAAGCACAATGCCGGCTTAAGTACAAGAAGATTGACTCTTCTTCTGTCTATGTTTTGAACCATTCCTGTGACACTAGTTATATATTCCGATGCATCACTTCAGGTTTACTGTATCCCTCTGCCCTTCTTATTGTCGATGAAACATAGAAAATGCACCGGAATTAAATACAAAAGGCACAATGCCGACTTAAGTACAAGAAGACTGAATGTTCCAACTCTCTATGTTTTGAACCATACCTGTGACACTAGTTATAGATTCCGATGCTTCACTTCAGGTTTACAGTATCCCTCTGATCTTCTTATTGACGATGAGAACACAGAAATTGCATCGGAATTATATAGAAAAAAAATGGTTCAAATGGCTCTGAGCACTATGGGACTCAACTGCTGAGATCATTAGGCCCCTAGAACTTAGAACTAGTTCAACCTAACTAACCTAAGGACATCACAAACATCTCTGCCCGAGGCAGGATACGAACCTACGACCGTAGCGGTCCTGCGGTACCAGGCTGCAGCGCATTTAACCGCACGGCCACTTCGGCCGGCAATTAAATAGAAAAGGCACAATACCGACTTAAGTACAAGAAGACTGACTCTTCCTACTGTCTATGATTTGAACCATTTCAGTGACACTAGTTATAGATTCCGATGCTTCTCTTCTGGTTTACTGTATCCATTGGACTTTCTTATTGACGATGGAACACAGAAATTGCATCGGAATTAAATACTGAATGCACAATGCCGACTTAAGTACAAGAAGACTGACTCTTCTTACTGACTATGCTTTGAACCATTCCTGTGACACTAGTGATAGATTCCGATGCTTCACTTCAGGTATACTGTATCCCTCTGCCCTTCTTATTGACGATGAAACACAGAAATGGCATCGGAATTAAATACAAAAGGCACAATGCCGACTTAAGTACTTGTAGACTGTTTTTTCCTAATGTCTATGTTTTGAACCATTCCTGTGACACTAGTTATCGATTCCGATGGTTCACTTCAGGTTTACTGTATCCCTCTGCCCTTCTTATTGACGATGAAAGACAGAAATTGCACCGGAATTAAATAAAAAAGGCACAATGCCGACTTAAGTACAAGAAGACTGACTCTACTTTTTGACTATGTTTGGAACCTATCCTGTTACACTAGTTATAGATTCTGATGCTTCACTTCAGGTTTACTGTATCCCTTGGACCTTCTAATTGGCGATGAAACACAGAAATTGCATCGGATTTAAATACTGAAGGCACAATGCCGACTTATGTACAAGAAGACTGACTCTTCTTACTGACTATGCTTTGAACCATTCCTGTGACACTAGTTATAGATTCCGATGCTTCACTTCAGGTATACTGTATCCCTTGGACCTTCTTATTGACGATGAAACACAGCAATTGCATCGGAATTAAATAGAAAAGGCACAATGCCGACTTAAGTACAAGGAGACTGACTCTTCTTACTGTCTATGTTTTGTACCATTTCTTTGACACTAGTTACAGATTCCGATGCTTCACTCCAGGTTTACTGTATCCCTTGGACCTTCTTATTGACGATTAAACACTGAAATTGCATCGGAATTAAATACAAAAGGCACAATGCCGACTTAAGTACAAGAAGACTGGCTCTTCTTACTGACTATGCTTTGAACCATTCCTGTGACACTAGTTACAGATTCCGATGCTTCACTTCAGGTTCACTGTATCCCTTGGACCTTCTTATTGACGATGAAACATTGAAATTGCATCGGAATTAAATAGAAAAGGCACAATGCCGACTTAAGTACAAGAAGACTTTCTCTTCTTCTGACTATGTTTACAACCATTCCTGTGTTACTAGTTATAGATTTCGATGCTTCACTTCAGGTTTACTGTATCCCTTGGACCTTCTTATTGACGATGAAACACAGGATTTGCATCGGAATTAAATCGAAAAAGCACAATGCCGACTTAAGTACAAGGAGACTGACTCTTCTTACTGTCTATGCTTTGAACCATTCCTTTGACACTAGTTACAGATTCCGATGCTTCACTCCAGGTTTACTGTGTCCCTTGGACCTTCTTATTGACGATGAAACACAGAAATTGCATCGGAATTAAATACAAAAGGCACAATGCCGACTTAAGTACGAGAAGACTGACTCATCTTACTGTCTATGTTTTGAACCATTCCTGTGACACTAGTTATAGATTCCAATGCTTCACTTCAGGTTTACTGTATCCACCTGACCTTCTTATTGACGATAAAACACAGAAATTGCATCGGAATTAAATACAAAAGGCACAATGCCGTCTAAAGTACAAGAAGACTGACTCTTTTTACTGACTGTGTTTTGAACCATTCCTGTGACACTAGATTTTTATTCCGATGCCTCACTTGAGTTTTACTATATCACTCGGACCTTCTTATGGACGATGAAACACAGAAATTGCATCGGAATAAAATACAAAAGGCACAATGCCGACTTCAGTACAAGAAGACTGAATCTTCCAACTCTCTATGATTTGAACCATACCGGTGACACTAGTTATAGATTCCGATGCTTCACTTCAGGTTTACTGGATCCCTCTGACCTTCTTATTGACGATGAAAACACAGAAATTGCATCGGAATTAAATAGAAAAAAAATTGTTCAAATGGCTCTGAGCAGTATGGGACTCAACTGCTGAGGTCATTAGTCCCCTAGAACTTAGAACTAGTTCAACCTAACTAACCTAAGGACATCACAAACATCTCTGCTCGAGGCAGGATACGAACCTGCGACCGTAGCGGTCCTGCGGTACCAGGCTGCAGCGCATTTAACCGCACGGCCACTTCGGCCGGCAATTAAATAGAAAAGGCACAATACCGACTTAAGTACAAGAAGACTGACTCTTCCTACTGTCTATGATTTGAACCATTTCAGTGACACTAGTTATAGATTCCGATGCTTCTTTTCTGGTTTACTGTATCCATTGGACTTTCTTATTGACGATGGAACACAGAAATTGCATCGGAACAAAATACAAAAGGCACAATGCCGACTTAAGTACAAGAAGACTGACTCTTCTTACTGACTATGTTTTGAACCATTCCTGTGACACTAGTTGTAGATTCTGATTCTTCACTTCAGGTTTACTGTATCACTCTGCCCTACTTATTGACGATGAAACACAGAAATTGCATCGGAATTAAATACAAAAGGCACAATGCCGACTTAAGTACATGTAGACTGTTTTTTCCTAATGTCTATGTTTTGAACCATTCCTGTGACACTAGTTATCGATTCCGATGGTTCACTTCAGGTTTACTGTATCCCTCTGCCCTTCTTATTGACGATGAAAGACAGAAATTGCACCGGAATTAAGTAAAAAAGGCACAATGCCGATTTAAGTTCAAGAAGACTGACTCTACTTTGTGACTATGTTTGGAACCTATCCTGTTACACTAGTTATAGATTCTGATGCTTCACTTCAGGTTTACTGTATCCCTTGGACCTTCTTATTGGCGATGAAACACAGAAATTGCATCGGAATTAAATACAGAAGGCACAATGCCGACTTATGTACAAGAAGACTGACTCTTCTTACTGTCTATGATTTGTACCATTTCTTTGACACTAGTTACAGATTCCGATGCTTCACTCCAGGTTTACTGTATCCCTCTGCCCTTCTTATTGACGATGAAACACAGAAATTGCATCGGAATTAAATACAAAAGGCACAATGCTGACTTAAGTACATGTAGACTGACTTTTCCTAATGTCTATGTTTCGAACCATTCCTGTGACACTAGTTATCGATTCCGATGGTTCACTTCAGGGTTACTGC
Organism: Schistocerca serialis cubense; assembly: GCF_023864345.2. NCBI lineage: Eukaryota > Metazoa > Arthropoda > Insecta > Orthoptera > Acrididae > Schistocerca > Schistocerca serialis. The sequence goes on from NC_064644.1 coordinate 638,358,565, forward strand.
ATCCCTTGGACCTGCTTATTGACAACGAAACACAGAAATTGCATCGGAATTAAACAGAAAAGGCACAATGCCGACTTAAGTACAAGAAGACTTACTCTTTTTACTGACTATAATTTTAACTATTCCTCTGACACTAGTTATAGATTCCGATGCTTCACTTCAGGTTCACTGTATCGCTTGGACCTTCCTATTGACGATGAGACACAGAAATCGCATCGGAATTAAATAGAAAAGGCACAATGCCGACTTAAGTACAAGAAGACTTACTCTTCCTACTCTCTATGTTTTGAACCATTCCTGTGACACTAGTTTTTTATTCCGATGCTCCACCTGAGGTTTTCTGTATCACTCGGACCTTCTTATGGACGATGAAACACGGAAATTGCATCGGAATTAAATACAAAAGGCACAATGCCGACTTAAGTACAAGAAGACTGAATCTTCCAACTCTCTATGCTTTGAACCATTCCTGTGACACTAGTTATAGATTCCGATGCTTCACTTCAGGTTTACTGTATCCCTCTGACCTTCTTATTCACGATGAAACACAGAAATTGCATCGGAATTAAATAGAAAAGGCACAATACCGACTTAAGTAAAAGAAGTCTGACTGTTCCTACTGTCTATGTTTTGAACCATTCCTGTGACACTAGTTATAGATTCCGATGCTTCACTTCAGGTTTACTGTATCACTTGGACCTTCTTATTGATGATGAAACATAGGAATTCCATCGGAATTAAATAGAAAAGGCACAATGCCGACTTAAGTACAAGAAGAATGACTCTTCTTACTGACTATGATTTGAACCATTCCTGTGACACTAGTTATAGATTCCGATGCTTCACTTCAGGTTTACTGTATCACTTGGACCTTCTTATTGATGATGAGACACAGAAATCGCATCGGAATTAAATAGAAAATGCACAATGCCGACTGAAGTACAAGAAGACTGACTCTTCTTCTGTCTATGTTTTGAACCATTCCTGTGTTACTAGTTATAGATTTCGATGCTTCACTTCAGGTTTACTGTATCCCTTGTACCTTCGTAATCGCGATGAAACACATAAATTGCATCGGAATTAAATACAAAAGGCGCAATGCCGACTTAAGTACAAGAAGACTGACTCTTCTCACTGACTATGTTTTGAACCATTCCTGTGACACTAGTTATAGATTCCGATCCTTAACATCAGGATTACTGTATACCACTGACCTTCGTAGTGACGATGAAACACAGAAATTGCAGCGGAATTAAATACAAGAAGCACAATGCCGACTTAAGTACAAGAATACTGACTCATCTCACTGTCTATGTTTTGAACCGTCCCTGTGACACTAGTTATAGATTCCGATGCTTCACTCCAGGTTTACTGTATCCCTTGGACCTTCTTATTGACGATGAAACACAGAAATTGCATCGGAATTAAATACAAAAGGCACAATGCCGACTTAATTACAAGAAGACTGACGCTTCTTACTGACTATGTTTTGAACCACTCCTGTGACACTAGTTATAGATTCCGATGGTTCACTTCAGGTTTACTGTATCCCTCTGATCTTCTTATTGACGGTGAAACACAGAAATTGCATCGGAATTAAATACAAAAGGCACAATGCCGACTTAAGTAAAAGAGTTCTGACTCTTCTTACTGTCTATGTTTTGAACCATTCCTGTGACACTTCTTATAGATTCCGATGCATCACTTCAGGTTTACTGTATCCCTCTGTCCTTCTTATTGACGATGAAACACAGAAATTGCATCGGAATTAAATACAAAAGGCACAATGTTGACTTAAGTACATGTAGACTAACTTTTTCTACTGTCTATGATTTGAACAATTCCTGTGACACTTGTTATAGATTCCGATGGTTCACTTCGGGTTTACTGTATCCCTCTGCCCTTCTTATTCACGATGAAACACAGATATTGCATCGGAATTAAATACAAAAGGCACAATGCCGACTCAAGTACAAGAAGACTGACTCTTCTCCTGTCTATGTTTTGAACCACGCCTGTGTTACTAGTTATAGATTTCGATGCTTCACTTCAGGGTTACTGTATCCCTTGGACCTTCGTATTGGCGATGAAACACAGAAATTGCATCGGAATTAAATACAAAAGGCAGAATGCCGAATTAAGTAAAAGAAGACTGACTCTTCTTACTGTCTATGTTTTGAACTATTCCTGTGACACTAGTGATGGATTCTGATGCTTCACTTCAGGTTTAATGTACCCCTTGGACCTTCTTGTTGGCGATGAAACACAGAAATTGCATCGGAATTAAATACAAATGGCACAATGCTAACTTAAGTACAAGAAGACTGACTCATCTTTCTGTCTATGTTTTGAACCATTCCTGTGACACTAGTTAGATATTCCGATGCTTCACTCCAGGTTTACTGTATCCCTTGGACCTTCTTATTGACGTTTAAACACAGAAATTGCATGGGCATTAAATACAAAAGCACAATGCCGACTCAAGTACAAGAAGACTGACTCTTCTCCTGTCTATGTTTTGAACCACACCTGTGTTACTAGTTATAGATTTCAATGCTTCACTTCAGGGTTACTGTATCCCTTGGACCTTCGTATTGGCGATGAAACACAGAAATTGCATCGGAATTAAATACAAAAGGCAGAATGCCGAATTAAGTAAAAGAAGACTGACTCTTCTTACTGACTATGTTTTGAACTATTCCTGTGACACTAGTGATGGATTCTGATGCTTCACTTCAGGTTTAATGTATCCCTTGGCCCTTCTTGTTGGCGAAGAAACACAGAAATTGCATCGGAATTAAATACAAAAGGCACAATGCCAACTTAAATACAAGAAGACTGACTCATCTTTCTGTCTATGTTTTGAACCATTCCTGTGTCACTAGTTATATATTCCGATGCTTCACTCCAGGTTTACTGTATCCCTTGGACCTTCGTATTGACGTTTAAACACAGAAATTGCATGGGCATTAAATACAAAAGCACAATGCCGACTCAGTTACAAGAAGACTGACTCTTCTTAATGACTATGTTTTGAACCATTCCTGTGACACTAGTTATAGATTCCGATGCTTCACTTCAGGTTTACTGTATCCCTTAAAAATTCGTATTGGCGATGAAACACAGAAATTGCATCGGAATTAAATACAAAAGGCACCATGCCGACTTAAGTACAAGAAGACTGAATCTTCCAACTCTCTATGTTTTGAACCATTCCTGTGACGCTAGTTATAGATTCCGATGTTTCACTTCAGGTTTACTGTATCCCACTGCCCTTCTTATTGACGATGAAACACAGAAATTGCATCGGAATTAAATACAAAAGGCACAATGCCGACTTAAGTACAAGAAGACTGACACATCTTTCTGTCTATGTTTTGAACCATTCCTGTGACACTAGTTATAGATTCCGATGCTGCACTCTAGGTTTACTGTATCCCTTGGACCTTCTTATTGGCGATGAAACACAGAAATTGCATCGGAATTAAATACAAAAGGCACAATGCCGACTTAAGTACAAGAAGACTGACTCTTCTTACTGTCTATGTTTTGAACCATACCTGTGACACTAGTTATAGATTCCGATGCTTCACTTCAAGTTTACTGTATCCCTTGGACCTTCTTCTTGACGATGAAACACAGAAATTGCATCGGAATTAAATACAAAATGCACAATACCGACTTAAGTACAAGAAGACTAACTCTCCTTACTGACTATGATTTGAACCATTCCTGTGATAATAGTCATAGATTCCGATGCTTAACTTCAGGATTACTGTATCACTCTGACCCTCTTGTTGACGATGAATCACAGAAATTGCATCAGAATTAAATATAAAAGGCACAAAGCCGACTTAAGTACAAGATGACTGACGCTTCTTACTGACTATGTTTTGAACCAGTCCTTTGACACTAGTTACAGATTCCGATGCTTCAATCAGGGTTACTGTATCCCTTGGACCTTCTAATTGACGATGAAACACAGAAATTGCATCGGAATGAAATACAATTGGCACAATGCCGACTTATGTTCAAGAAGACTGACTCTTCTCCTGTCTATGTTTGAACCACACCTGTGTTACTAGTTATAGATTTCGATGCTACACTTCAGGGTTACTGTATCCCTTGGACCTTCGTATCGGCGATGAAACACAGAAATTGCATCGGAATTAAATACAAAAGGCACAATGCCGAATTAAGTAAAAGAAGACTGACTCTTCTTACTGACTATGTTTTGAACTATTCCTGTGACACTAGTGATGGATTCTGATGCTTCACTTCAGGTTTAATGTATCCCTTGGACCTTCTTGTTGACGATGAAACACAGAAATTGCATCGGAAATAAATACAAAAGGCACAATGCCAACTTAAGTACAAGAAGACTGACTCATCTTTTTGTCTATGTTTTGAACCATACCTGTGACTCTAGTTATATATTCCGATGCTTCACTTCAGGTTTACTGTATCCCTTGGACCTTCCTATTGACGTTTAAACACAGAAATTGCATGGGCATTAAATACAAAAGCACAATGCCGACTCAAGTACAAGAAGACTGACTCTTCTTAATGACTATGTTTTGAACCATTCCTGTGACACTAGTTATAGATTCCGATGCTTCACTTCAGGTTTGCTGTATCCCTTGAACCTTCGTATTGGCGATGAAACACAGAAATTGCATCGGAATTAAATACAAAAGCACAATGCCGACTCAAGTACAAGAAGACTGACTCTTCTCCTGTCTATGTTTGAACCACACCTGTGTTACTAGTTATAGATTTCGATGCTACACTTCAGGGTTACTGTATCCCTTGGACCTTCGTATCGGCGATGAAACACAGAAATTGCATCGGAATTAAATACAAAAGGCACAATGCCGAATTAAGTAAAAGAAGACTGACTCTTCTTACTGACTATGTTTTGAACCATTCCTGTGACACTAGTTATAGATTCCGATGCTTCACTTCAGGTTTACGGTATCCCTTGAACCTTCGTATTGGCGATGAAACACAGAAATTGCATCGGAATTGAATACAAAAGGCACCATGCCGACTTAAGTACAAGAAGACTGAATCTTCCAACTCTCTATGTTTTGAACCATTCCTGTGACACTAGTTATAGATTCCGATGCTTCACTTCAAGTTTACTGTATCCCTTGGACCTTCTTCTTGACGATGAAACACAGAAATTGCATCGGAATTAAATACAGAATGCACAATACCGACTTAAGTACAAGAAGACTGACTCTCCTTACTGACTGTGTTTTGAACCATTCCTGTGACAATAGTCATAGATTCCGATGCTTAACTTCAGGATTACTGTATCACTCTGACCCTCTTGTTGACGATGAAACACAGAAATTGGATAAGAATTAAATACAAAAGGCACAAAGCCGACATAAGTACAAGATGATTGACGCTTCTTACTGACTATGTTTTGAACCACTCCTGTGACACTAGTTATAGATTCCGATGCTTCACTTGAGGGTTACTGTATCCCTTGGACCTTCTAATTGACGATGAAACACAGAAATTGCATCGGAATGAAATACAATAGGCACAATGCCGACTTTAGTTCAAGAAGACTGACTCTTTTTACTGACTATGTTTTGAACCATTCCTGTGACTCTAGTTATAGATTCCGATTCTTCACTTCGGGTTTGCTGTATCCCATGGACCTTCTTCTTGACGATGGAACACAGAAATTGCATCGGAATTAAATACAAAAAGCACAATGCCGACTTAAGTACAAGAATACTGACTCATCTCACTGTCTATGTTTTGAACCGTCCCTGTGACACTAGTTATAGATTCCGATGCTTCACTCCAGGTTTACTGTATCCCTTGGACGTTCTTATTGACGATGAAACACAGTAATTGCATCGGAATTAAATACAAAAGGCACAATGCCGACTTAATTACAAGAAGACTGACACTTCTTACTGACTATGTTTTGAACCACTCCTGTTACACTAGTTATAGATTCCGATGGTTCACTTCAGGTTTACTGTATCCCTCTGATCTTCTTATTGACGATGAAACACAGAAATTGCATCGGAATTAAAAACAAAAGGCACAATGCCGACTTAAGTAAAAGAGTTCTGACTCTTCTTACTGTCTATGTTTTGAACCATTCCTGTGACACTTCTTATAGATTCCGATGCATCACTTCAGGTTTACTGTATCCCTCTGTCCTTCTTATTGACGATGAAACACTGAAATTGCATCGGAATTAAATACAAAAGGCACAATGTTGACTTAAGTACATGTAGACTAACATTTTCTACTGTCTATGATTTGAACCATTCCTGTGACACTTGTTATAGATTCCGATGGTTCACTTCAGGTTTACTGTATCCCTCTGCCCTTCTTATTGACGATGAAACACAGAAATTGCATCGAAATTAAATACAATAGGCACAATGCCAACTTAAGTACAAGAAGACTGACTCATTTTTCTGTCTATGTTTTGAACCATTCCTGTGACACTAGTTATAGATTCCGATGCTTCACTTCAAGTTTACTGTATCTCTTGGACCTTCTTCTTGACGATGAAACACAGAAATTGCATCGGAATTAAATACAAAATGCACAATACCGACTTAAGTACAAGAAGACTGACTCTAATTACTGACTATGTTTTGAACCATTCCTGTGACAATAGTCATAAATTCCGATGCTTAACTTCAGGATTACTGTATCACTCTGACCCTCTTGTTGACGATGAATCACAGAAATTGCATCAGAATTAAATACAAAAGGCACAAAGCCGACTTAAGTACAAGATGACTGACGCTTCTTACTGACTATGCTTTGAATCACTAATGTGACACTAGTTATAGATTACGATGCTTCACTTCAGGGTTACTGTATCCCTTGGACCTTCTAATTGATGATGAAACACAGAAATTGCATCGGAATGAAATACAATAGGCACAATGCCGACTTAAGTACAAGAAGACTGACACATCTTTCTGTCTATGTTTTGAACCATTCCTGTGACACTAGTTATAGATTCCGATGCTGCACTCCAGGTTTACTGTATCCCTTGGACCTTCTTATTGGCGATGAAACACAGAAATTGCATAGGAATTAAATACAAAAGGCACAATGCCGACTTAAGTACAAGAACACTGAATCTTCTTACTGACTATGCTTTGAAGCATTCCTGTGACACTAGTTATAGATTCCGTTCTTCAATTCAGGTCTACTGAATCCCTTGGACCTTCTTATTGACGATCAAACACAGAAATTGCATCGGAATTAAATACTAAAGGCACAATGCCGACTTAAGTACGAGAAGACTGACTCTTCTTACTGCCTATGTTTTGAACCATTCCTGTGACACTAGTTATAGATTCCGATGCTTCACATCAGGTTTACTGTATCCCTCTGACTTTCTTATAGAAGATGAAACACAGAAATTTCATCGGAATTAAATACAAAAGGCACAATACCGACTTAAGTACACGTAGACTGACTTATCCTACTGTCTATGTTTTGAAACATTCCTGTGACACTAGTTATAGATTCCGATGGTTCATTTCAGGTTTACTGTATCCCTTGGACCTTCTTATTGACGATGAAACACAGAAATTGCATCGGAATTAAATACAAAAGGCACAATGCCGACTTAAGTACAAGAAGACTAACTTTTCCAACTGTCTATGTTTTGAACCATTCCTGTGACACTAGCTATAGATTCCGATGCTTCACTTCAGGTTTACTATATCTCTCTGACTGACGTATTGACGATGAAACACAGAAATTGCATCGGAATTAAATAGAAAAGGCACAATGCCGACTTAAGTACTCGAAGAGTGACTCCTCCTACTGTCTATAATTTGAACCATTCCTGTGACACTAGTTATAGATTCCGATGCTTCACTCCAGGTTTACTGTATCCCTAGGACCTTCCTATTGACGATGAAACACAGAAATTGCATCAGAATTAAATAGAAAATGCACAATGATGACATAAGTACAAGAAGACTGACTCTTCTTACTGACTATGTTTTGAACCATTCCTGTGACACTAGTTATAGATTCCGATGCTTCACTGCAGGTTTACTGTATCCCTTGGACCTTCTTATTGCCGATGAAACACAGAAATTGCATCGGATTTAAATACAAAAGGCACAATACCGACATAAGTACAAGAAGACTGACTCTTCTTACTGACTATGGTTTGAACCATTCCTGTTACACTAGTCACAGATTCCGATGCTTAACTTCAGGATTACTGTATCCCTCTGACCTTCTTATTGACGATGAAACATAGAAATTGCATCGGAATTAAATACAAAAGGCACAATGTCGACATAAGTACAAGAAGACTGGCTCTTCTTACTGTCTAGCTTTGATCCATCCATGTGACACTAGTTATAGATTCCGATGCTTCCCTCCACGTTTACTGTATCCCTTGGACCTTCTTATTGACGATGAAACACAGCAATTGCATCGGAATTAAATACAATATGCATAATGCCGACTTAAGTACAAGAAGACTGATTCTTCCTACTGTCTATGTTTTGAACCATTCCTGTGACACTAGTTATAGATTCCGATGCTTCACTTCAGGTTTACTGTATCCCTTGGACCTTCTTATTGGCGATGAAACACAGAAATTGCATCGGAATTAAATACAAAAAGCACAATGCCGACTTAAGTTCAAGATGACTGACGCTTCTTACTGACTATGCTTTGAACCATTCCTGTGACACTAGTTATAGATTCCGATGCTTCACTTCAGGTTTACTGTATCCCTCTGCCCTTCTTATTGGCGATGAAACACAGAAATTGCATCGGAATTAAATACAAAAGGCACAATGCCGACTTAATTACGTGTAGACTGACTTTTCCTACTGTCTATGTTTGAACCATTCCCCTTGACACTAGTTATAGATTCCGATGGTTCATTTCAGGTTTACTGTATCCCTTGGACCTTCTAATTGACGATGAAACACAGAAATTGCATCGGAATTAAATACAAAAGGCACAATGCCGACTTAAGTACAAGAAGACTGACTCTTCCAATTGTCTATGATTTGAACCGTTCCTGTGACACTAGTTATAGATTCCGATGCTTCACTTCAGGTCTACTGTACCCCTCTGACCGTCTTATGGACGATGAAACACAGAAATTGCATCGGAATTAAATAGAAAAGGCACAATGCCGACTTAAGTACTAGAAGACTGACTCTTCCTACTGTCTATGTTTTGAACCATTCCTGTGACACTAGTTATAGATTCCGATGCTTCACTTCAGGTTAACTGTATCACTTGGACCTTCTTATTGACGATGAAACACAGAAATTGAATCGGAAATAAATAGAAAAGGCAGAATGCCGACTTAAGTACAAGAATACTGACTCACCTTACTGTCTATGTTTTGAACCGTCCCTGTGACACTTGTTACAGATTCCGATGCTTCACTCCAGGTTTACTGTTTCCCTTGGACCTTCTTATTGACGATGAAACACAGAAATTGAGTCGGATTTAAATACAAAGGGCACAATGCCGACTTAAGTACAAGAGGTCTGACTCTTCTTACTGACTATGTTTTGAACCATTCCTGTGACACAAGTTATAGATTCCGATGCGTCACTTCAGGTTTACTGTATCCCTCTGAATTTCTTATTGGCGATGAAACACAGAAATTGCATCGGAATTAAATACAAAAGGCACAATGCAGAATTAAGTACAAGAAGACTGACTCTTCTTACTGTCTATGTTTTGAACCATTCCTGTGACACTAGTTATAGATTCCGATGCTTCACTTCAGGTTTACTGTATCCCTTGGACCTTCTTATTGACGATGTAACACAGAAATTGCATCGGAATTAAATACAAAAGGCACAATGCCGACTAAAGTACAAGAAGACAGACTCTTCTTACAGTCTATGATTTGAACCATTCCTGTGACTCTAGTTATGGATTCCGGTGCTTCACTCCAGGTTTACTGTATCGCTTGGCCCTTCTTATTGACGATGAATCAGAGATATTGCATCGGAATTAAATAGAAAAGGCACAATGCTGACTTAAGTACAGGACGACTGACTCTTCTCACTGTTTATGTTTTGAACCATTCCTGTGACACTAGTTATAGATTCCGAGGCTTCACTCCAGGTTTACTGTATCCCTCTGACCTTTCTATTGACGATGAAAAACAGAAAATGCATCCGAATTAAATACAAAAGGCACAATGCCGACTTAAGTACAAGAAGACTGACTCTTCCATCATCCTATGCTTTGAACCATTCCTGTGACATTAGTTATAGATTCCTATGCTTCTCTTCAGGCTTACTGTATCCCTTGGACCTTCTTATTGACGATGAAACACAGAAATTGCATCGGAATTAAATACAAAAGGCACAATACCGACTTAAGTACAAGTGGACTGACTCTTCTTACTGTCTATGATTTGAACCATTCCTGTGACACTAGTTATAGATTCCGATGCTTCACTTCAGGTTTACAGTATCCCTTGGACCGTCTTATTGACGATGAAACACAGAAATTGCATCAGAATGACATAGAAAATGCACAATGATGACTTAAGTACAAGAAGACAATCACTTCTTACTGACTATGTTTTGAACCATTCCTGTGACACTAGTTATAGATTCCGATGCTTCACTTCAGGTTTACTGTATCTCTCTGACCTTCGTATTGACGATGAAATACAGAAATTGCATACGAATTAAATACAAAAGGCACAATGCCGACTTAAGTACAAGAAGCCTGACTCTTCTTACTGACTATGATTTGAACCATTCCTGTGACACTAGTTATAGATTCCGATGCTTCCCTCCAGGTTTACTGTATCCCTGGGATTTTCTTATTGACGATGAGACACAGATATTGCATCGGAATTAAATACAAAAGGCACAATGCCGACTTAAGTACAAGTAGACTGACATCTCCTACTGTCTATGTTTTGAACCATTCCCCTTGACAATAGTTATAGATTCCGAAGGTTTATTTCACGATTAATGTATCCCTTGGACCTTCTTATTGACGATGAAACACAGAAATTGCATCGGAATTAAATACAAATGGCACAATGCCGACTTAAGTACTAGAAGACTGACTCTTCCTACTGTCTATGTTTTGAACCATTCCTGTGACACTAGTTATAGGTTCCGATGCTTCACTTCAGGTTTACTGTATCCCTTGGACCTTCTTATTGGCGATGAAACACAGAACTTGCATCGGAATTAAATACAAAAGGCACAATGCAGAATTAAGTACAGGAAGACTGACCCTTCTTACTGTCTATGTTATGAACCATTCCTGTGACACTAGTTATAGATTCCGATGCTTCACTCCAGGTTTACTGTATCCCTCTGACCTTTCTATTGACGATGAAATACAGAAAATGCATCCGAATTAAATACAAAAGGCACAATGCCGACTTAAGTACAAGAAGACTGACTCTTCCATCTTCCTATGTTTTGAACCATTCCTGTGACACTAGTTATAGATTCCTATGCTTCTCTTCAGGTTTACTGTATCCCTTGGACCTTCTTATTGACGATGAAACACAGAAATTGCATCGGAATTAAATACAAAAGGCACAATACCGACTTAAGTACAAGAGGACTGACTCTTCTTACTGTCTATGTTTTGAACCATTCCTGTGACACTAGTTATAGATTCCGATGCTTCACTTCAGGTTTACAGTATCCCTTGGACCGTGTTATTGACGATGAAACACAGAAATTGCATCAGAATGACATAGAAAATGCACAATGATGACTTAAGTACAAGAAGACAAACTCTTCTTACTGACTATGTTTTGAACCATTCCTGTGACACTAGTTATAGATTCCGATGCTTCCCTCCAGGTTTACTGTATCCCTGGGATTTTCTTATTGACGATGAGACACAGATATTGCATCGGAATTAAATACAAAAGGCACAATGCCGACTATAGTACAAGAAGACTGACTCTTCTTACAGTCTATGTTTGAACCATTCCTGTGACACTATTTATAGATTCCTGTGCTTCACTCCAGGTTTACTGTAACCCTTGGACCTTCTTATTGACGATGAAACACAGAAATTGTATCAGAATTAAATACAAAAAGCACAATGCCGACTTAAGTACAAGATGACTGACGCTTCTTACTGACTATGCTTTGAACCATTCTTGTGACACTAGTTATAGAGTCCGATGCTTCTCTTCAGGTTTACTGTATCCCTTGGACCTTCTTATTGACGATGAAACACAGATATTGCATCGGAATTAAATAGAGAATGCACAATGCCGGCTTAAGTACAGGAAGACTGACTCTTCTCACTGTTTATGTTTTGAACCATTCCTGTGACACTAGTTATAGATTCCGATGCTTCACTTCAGGTTTACTGTATCCCTTGGACCTTCTTATTGACGATGAAACACAGAAATTGCATCGGAATTAAATACAAAAGGCACAATGCCGACTTAAGTACAAGAAGACTGACTCTTCTTACAGTCTATGCTTTGAACCATTCCTGTGACAGTAGTTACACATTCCGATTCTTCTCTCCAGGTTTACTGTATCCCTTGGACCTTCTTATTGACGATGAAACACAGAAATTGCATCGGAATTAAATACAAAAGGCACAATGCCGACTTAAGGACAAGAAGACTAACTCTTCTTACTGACAATGATTTGAACCATTCGTGTGGCACTAGCTATTGATTCCGATGCTTCACTTCAGTTTTACTGTATCCCTCTGACCTTCATATTGACGATGAAACACAGAAATTGCATCGGAATTAAATACAAAAGGCACAATGCGGTCTTCAGTACAAGAAGACTGACTCGTCTTACTGTCTATGCTTTGAACCATTCCATTGACACTAGTTATAGATTCCGATGCTTCACTCCAGGTTTACTGTATCCCTTGGACCTTCTTATTGACGAAGAAAAACACAGAAATTGCATCGGAATTAATTAGAAAAGGCACATTGCCGACATAAGTACAAGAGTACTGACTCTTCTTACTGACTATGTTTTGAACCATTCCGGTGACACTAGTCATAGATTCCGATGCTTCACCACAGGTTTACTGTATCCCTTGGACCTTCTTATTGACGATGAAAAACAGAAATTGCATCGGAATGAAATACAAAAGGCACAATGCCGACTTAAGGACAAGAAGACTGACTCTTCTGACTGTCTATGTTTTGAACCATTCCTGTGACACTAGTTATAGATTCCGATGCTTCGCTCCAGGTTTACTGTATCCCTTGGACCTCCTTATTGACGATGAAACACAGAAATTGCATCGGAATTAAATAGAAAAGGCACAATGCCGACTTAAGTACAAGAGGACTGACTCTTCCTACTGTCAATGTTTTGAACCATTCCTGTGACACTAGTTATAGATTCCGGTGCTTCACTCCAGGTTTACTGTTTCCCTTGGACCTTCTTATTGACGATGAAACACAGAAATTGCATCAGAATTAAATAGAAAAGGCACAATCCCGACTTAAGTACAAGAAGACTGACGCTTCTTACTGACTATGTTTTTCAACCATTCCTGTGACACTAGTTATAGATTCCGGTGCTTCACTCCAGGTTTACTGTATCCCTTGGACCTTCTTATTGACGATGAAACACAGAAATTGCATCGGAATTAAATACAAAAGGCACAATGCCGACTTAAGTACAAGAAGACTGACTCTTCTTACTGACTACGTTTGAACCATTCCTGTGTCACTAGTTATAGATTCCGATGCTTCACTTCAGGTTTGCTGTATCCCTCTGACCTTCTTATTGACGATGAAACACAGAAATTGCATCGGAATTAAATACAAAATTCACAATGCCGACTTAAGTACAAGAAGACTGACTCTTCTTACTGACTATGATTTGAACCATTCCTGTGTCACTAGTTATAGATTCCGATGCTTCACTTCTGGTTTACTGTATACCTTGGACTTTCTAATTGACGATGAAACAAAGAAATTGCGTCGGAATTAAATAGATAAGGCACAATGCCGACTTAAGTACAAGAAGACTGACTCTTCTTACTGTCTATGTTTTGAACCATTTCTGTGACACTAGTTATAGATTCCGATGCTACACTTCAGGTTTACTGTATCCCTCTGATCTTCTTATTGACGATGAAACACAGAAATTCCATCGGAATTAAATACAAAAGGCACAATGCAGAATTAAGTACAGGAAGACTGACCCTTCTTACTCTCTATGTTATGAACCATTCCTGTGACACTAGTTATAGATTCCGATGCTTCACTCCAGGTTTACTGTATCCCTTGGATTTTCTTATTGACGATGAGACACAGATATTGCATCGGAATTAAATACAAAAGGCACAATGCCGACTATAGTACAAGAAGACATGACTCTTCTTACAGTCTATGTTTGAACCATTCCTGTGACACTAGTTATAGATTCCGATGCTTCACTTCAGGTTTACTGTATCCCTTGGACCTTCTTATTGACGATGAAACACAGATATTGCATCGGAATTAAATAGAAAAGGCACAATGCCGGCTTAAGTACAGGAAGACTGACTCTTCTCACTGTTTATGTTTTGAACCATTCCTGTGACACTAGTTATAGATTCCGATGCTTCACTTCAGGTTTACTGTATCTCTCTGACCTTCCTATTGACGATGAAATACAGAAATGGCATACGAATTAAATACAAAAGGCACAATGCCGACTTAAGTACAAGAAGCCTGACTCTTCTTACTGACTATGATTTGAACCATTCCTGTCACACTAGTTGTAGATTCCGATGCTTCACATCAGGTTTACTGTATAACTCTGACCATCTTATTGACGATGAAACACAGAAATTGCATCGGAATTAAATACAAAAGGCAGAATGCCGACTTAAGTACAAGAAGACTGACTCTTCCTACTGTCTATGTTTTGAACCATTCCTGTGACACTAGTTATAGATTCCGATGCTTCACTTCAGGTTTACTGTATCCCTTGGACCTTCTTATTAACGATGAAACACAGAAATTGCATCGGAATTAAATACAAAAGGCACAATGCCGACTTAAGTACAAGAAGACTGACTCTTCTTACAGTCTATGCTTTGAACCATTCCTGTGACAGTAGTTACACATTCCGATTGTTCTCTCCAGGTTTACTGTATCCCTTGGACCTTCTTATTGACGATGAAACACAGAAATTGCATCGGAATTAAATACAAAAGGCACAATGCCGACTTAAGGACAAGAAGACAAACTCTTCTTACTGACAATGATTTGAACCATTCGTGTGGCACTAGCTATTGATTCCGATGCTTCACTTCAGGTTTACTGTATCCCTCTGACCTTCTTATTGACGATGAAACACAGAAATTGCATCGGAATTAAATACAAAAGGCACAATGCGGTCTTCAGTACAAGAAGACTGACTCGTCTTACTGTCTATGCTTTGAACCATTCCATTGTCACTAGTTATAGATTCCGATGCTTCACTCCAGGTTTACTGTATCCCTTGGACCTTCTTATTGACGATGAAACACAGAAATTGCATCGGAATTAAATAGAAAAGGCACATTGCCGACTTAAGTACAAGAGTACTGACTCTTCCTACTGTCAATGTTTTGAACCATTCCTGTGACACTAGTTATAGATTCCGGTGCTTCACTCCAGGTTTACTGTTTCCCTTGGACCTTCTTATTGACGATGAAAAACAGAAATTGCATCAGAATTAAATAGAAAAGGCACAATCCCGACTTAAGTACAAGAAGACTGACGCTTCTTACTATGTTTTTCAACCATTCCTGTGACACTAGTTATAGATTCCGGTGCTTCACTCCAGGTTTACTGTATCCCTTGGACCTTCTTATTGACGATGAAACACAGAAATTGCATCGGAATTAAATACAAAATGCACAATGCCGACTTAAGTACAAGAAGACTGACTCTTCTTACTGACTATGTTTGAACCATTCCTGTGTCACTAGTTATAGATTCCGATGCTTCACTTCAGGTTTGCTGTATCCCTCTGACCTTCTTATTGACGATGAAACACAGAAATTGCATCGGAATTAAATACAAAATTCACAATGCCGACTTAAGTACAAGAAGACTGACTCTTCTTACTGACTATGATTTGAACCATTCCTGTGTCACTAGTTATAGATTCAGATGCTTCACTTCTGGTTTACTGTATACCTTGGACTTTCTAATTGACGATGAAACAAAGAAATTGCATCGGAATTAAATAGCAAAGGCACAATGCCGACTTCAGTACAAGAAGACTGACTCTTCTTACTGTCTATGTTTTGAACCATTTCTGTGACACTAGTTATAGATTCCGATGCTTCACTTCAGGTTTACTGTATCCCTCTGATCTTCTTATTGACGATGAAACACAGAAATTGCATCGGAATTAAACACAAGAGGCACAATGCCGACTTAAGTACAAAAAGACTGTCTCTTCTGACTGACTATGATTTGAGCCATTCCTGTGACACTAGTTATAGATTCCGATGCTTCACTTCAGGTTTACTGTATCCCTCTGACCTTCTTATTGACGATTAAACACAGAAATTGCATTG
Source organism: Schistocerca serialis cubense (assembly GCF_023864345.2). NCBI lineage: Eukaryota > Metazoa > Arthropoda > Insecta > Orthoptera > Acrididae > Schistocerca > Schistocerca serialis. The sequence continues at coordinate 638,375,107 of NC_064644.1, forward strand.
GAATAAAATAGTAAAGGCACAATGCCGACTTAAGTACAAGACGACTGACTTTTCTTACTGTCTATCTTTTGAACCATTCCTGTGACACTAGTTACAGATTCCGATGCTTCACTTCAGGTTTACTGTATCCCTCTGATCTTCCTATTGACGATGAAACACAGAAATTGCATCGGATTTAAATACAAAAGGCACAATGCCGACTTAAGTACAAGTGGACTGATCCTTCTTACTGTCTCTTTTTTGAACCATTCTTGAGACACTAGTTATAGATTCCGATGCTTCACTTCAGGTTTACTGTATCCCTCTGATCTTCTTATTGATGATGAAACACAGAAATTGCATCGGAATTAAATACAAAAGGCACAATGCAGACTTAAGTACAAGATAACTGACTCCTCTTACTGACTATGTTTTGAACCATTCCTGTGACACTAGTTATAGATTGCGATGCTTCACTTCAGGTTTGCTGTATCCCTCTGCCCTTCTTATTGACGATGAAACACAGAATTTGCATCGGAATTAAATACAAAAGGCACAATGCCAATTTAAGTATAAGAAGACTTACTCTTCCTACTGTCTATGTTTTGAACCATTCCTGTGACACTAGTTATAGATTCCGATGCTTCACTTCAGGTTTACTGTATCCGTTGGACCTTCTTATTGACGATGAAACACAGAAATTGCATCGGAATTAAATACAAAAGGCACAATGCCGATTTAAGTACATGAAGACCGACTCTTTCTACTGACTATGTTTTGAACCATTCCTGTGACACTAGTTATAGATTCCGATGCTTCACTTCAGGTTTACTGTATCCCTTGGACCTGCTTATTGACGATGAAACACAGAAATTGCATCGGAATTAAATACAAAAGGCACAATGCCGACTTAAGTACAAGAAGACTGACTCTTCTTACTGACTATGCTTTGAACCATTCCTGTGACAGTAGTTACACATTCCGATTCTTCACTCCAGGTTTACTGTATCCCTTGGTCCTTCTTATTGACGATGAAACACAGAAATTGCATCGGAATTAAATACAAAGGGCGAAATGCCGACTTAAGTTCACGAAGACTGACTCTTCTTACTGCCTATGTTTTGAACAATTCCTGTGATACTAGTTATAGTTTCCGATGCTACACTCCACGTTTACTGTATCCCTTGGACCTTCTTATTGACGATGAAAAACAGAAATTGCATCAGAATGAAATACAAAAGGCACAATGCCGACTTAAGGACAAGAAGACTGACTCTTCTTACTGACTATGTTTTGAACCATTCCTGTGTCACTAGTTATAGATTCCGATGCTTCACTTCAGGTTTACTGTATACCTTGGACTTTCTAATTGACGATGATACACAGAAATTGCATCGGAATTAAATACAAAAGGCACAATGCCGACTTAAGTACAAGAAGACTGACTCTTCTTACTGTCTATGCTTTGAACCATTCCTGTTACACTAGTTATAGATTCCGATGCTTCACTTCAGGCTTACTGTATCCCTTGGACCTTCTTATTGACAATGAAACACAGAAATTGCATCGGAATTAAACACAAAAGGCACAATGCCGACTTAAGTACAAATAGACTGACTCTTCTTACTGACTATGTTTTAGACCATTCCTGTGACACTGGTTATAGATTCTGTTGCTTCACTTCAGGTTTACTGTACCCCTCTGACCTTCTTATTGACGATGAAACACAGAAATTGCATCGGAATTAAATACAAAAGGCACAATGCCGACTTAAGGACAAGAAGACTGACTCTTTTTACTGACTATGTTTTGAACCATTCCTGTGACACTAGTTATGGATTCGGATGCTTTACTTCTGGTTTACTGTATCCCTCTGACCTTCTTATTGACGATGAAACACAGAAATTGCATCGGAATTAAATAGTAAAGACACAATGCCGACTGAAGTATAAGACGGCTGACATTTCTTACTGTCTAAGTATTGAACCATTCCTGTGACAATAGTTATAGATTCCGATGCTTCACTTCAGGTTTACTGTATCCCTCTGATCTTCTTATTGACGATGAAACACAGAAATTGCATCGGAATTAAATACAAAAGGCACAAAGCCGACTTAAGTACAAGAGGACTGATCCTTCTTACCGTCTATGTTTTGAACCATTCCTGAGACACTAGTTATAGATTCCGATGCTTCACTTCAGGTTTACTGTAACCCTCTGACCTTCTTATTGATGATGAAACACAGAAATTGCATCGGAGTTAAATATAAAAGGCACAATGCAGACTTAAGTACAAGAAGACTGACTCTTCTTACAGACTATGTTTTGAAATATTCCTGTGACAGTAGTTATAGATTGCGATGCTTCACTTCAGGTTTGCTGTATCCCTCTGACCTTCTTATTGACGATGAAACACAGCATTTGCATCGGAATTAAATACAAAAGGCACAATGCCGACTTAACTACAAGAAGACAGACTCTTCCTACTGTCTGTGTTTTGAACCATTCCTGTTACACTAGTTATAGATTCCGATGCTTCACTTCAGGTTTACTGTATCCCTTGGACCTTCTTATTGACGATGAAACACAGAAATTGCATCGGAATTAAATACAAAAGGCACAATACCGACTTAAGTACAAGAAGACTGACTCTTCTTACTGTCTATGTTTTGAACCATTCCTGTGACACTAGTTATAGATTCCGACTCTTCACTTCAGGTTTACTGTATCCCTCTGATCTTCTCATTGACGATGAATCACAGAAATTGCATCGGAATTAAATACAAAAGGCACAATGCCGACTTAAGTACAAGAAGACTGACTCTTCTTACTGTCTATGCTTTGAACCATTCCTGTTACACTAGTTATAGATTCCGATGCTTCACTTCAGGCTTACTGTATCCCTTGGACCTTCTTATTGACGATGAAACACAGAAATTGCATCGGAATTAAACACAAAAGGCACAATGCCGACTTAAGTACAAATAGACTGACTCTTCTTACTGACTATGTTTTGAACCATTCCTGTGACACTGGTTATAGATTCTGATGCTTCACTTCAGGTTTACTGTACCCCTCTGACCTTCTTATTGACGATGAAACACAGAAATTGCATCGGAATTAAATACAAAAGACACAATGCCGACTTAAGGATAAGAAGACTGACTCTTTTTACTGACTATGTTTTGAACCATTCCTATGACACTAGTTATGGATTCGGATGCTTTACTTCTGGTTTACTGTATCCCTCTGACCTTCTTATTGACGATGAAACACAGAAATTGCATCGGAATTAAATAGTAAAGACACAATGCCGACTTAAGTACAAGACGACTGACTTTTCTTACTGTCTATGTATTGAACCATTCCTGTGACACTAGTTATAGATTCCGATGCTTCACTTCAGGTTTACTGTATCCCTCTGATCTTCTTATTGACGATGAAACACAGAAATTGCATCGGAATTAAATACAAAAGGCACAAAGCCGACTTAAGTACAAGAGGACTGATCCTTCTTACCGTCTATGTTTTGAACCATTCCTGAGACACTAGTTATAGATTCCGATGCTTCACTTCAGGTTTACTGTAACCCTCTGACCTTCTTATTGATGATGAAACACAGAAATTGCATCGGAATTAAATATAAAAGGCACAATGCAGACTTAAGTACAAGAAGACTGACTCTTCTTACAGACTATGTTTTGTAACATTCCTGTGACAGTAGTTATAGATTGCGATGCTTCACTTCAGGTTTGCTGTATCCCTCTGACCTAATTATTGACGATGAAACACAGCATTTGCATCGGAATTAAATACAAAAGGCACAATGCCGACTTCAGTACAAGAAGACAGACTCTTCCTACTGCCTATGTTTTGAACCATTCCTGTTACACTAGTTATAGATTCCGATGCTTCACTTCAGGTTTACTGTATCCCTTGGACCTTCTTCGTGACGATGAAACACAGAAATTGCATCGGAATTAAATACAAAAGGCACAATGCCGACTTAAGTACAAGAAGACTGACTCCTCTTACAGTCTATGCTTTGAACCATTCCTGTGACTCTAGTTACACATTCCGATTCTTCACTCCACGTTTACTGTATGCCTTGGACCTTTTTATTGACGATGAAACACAGATATTGCATCGGAATTAAATACAAAAAGCACAATGCCGACTTAAGGACGAGAAGGCTAACTCTTCTTACTGACAATGTTTTGAACCATTCCTGTGACACTAGCTATAGATTCCGATGCTTCACTTCAGGTTTACTGTATCCCTCTGACCTTCGTATTGGCGATGAAACACAGAAATTGCATCGGAATTAAATACAAAAGGCACAATGCCGACTTAAGTACAAGAAGACTGACTCTTATTACTGTCTATGCTTTGAACCATTCCATTGACACCAGTTATAGATTCCGATGTTTCACTCCAGGTTTACTGTATCCCTTTGACCTTCTTATTAACGATGAAACACAGAAATTGCATCGGAATTAAATAGAATAGGCACAATGCCGACTTAAGTACAAGAGGACTGACTCTTCCTACTGTCAATGTTTTGAACCATTCCTGTGACACTAGTTATAGATTCCGGTGCTTCACTCCAGGTTTACTGTTTCCCTTGGACCTTCTTATTGACGATGAAACACAGAAATTGCATCAGAATTAAATAGAAAAGCCACAATGACGACTTAAGTACAAGAAGACTGACGCTTCTTACTGACTATGTTTTTGAACCATTCCTAAGACACTAGTTATAGATTCCGATGCTTCACTTCAGGTTTACTGTGTCCCTTGGACCTTCTTATTGACGATGAAACACAGATATTGCATCGGAATGAAATAGAAAAGGCACAATGCCGACTTAAGTACAAGAAGACTGACTCTTCTTACTGTTTTTGTTTGAACCATTCCTGTGACACTAGTTATAGATTCCGATGCTTCACTTCAGGTTTACTGTATCCCTCTGACCTTCCTATAGACGATGAAACACAGAAATTGCATCCGAATTAAATACAAAAGGCACAATATCGACTTAAGTACAAGAAGACTGACTCTTCCTACTGTCTATGTTTTGAACCATTCCTGTGACACTAGTTATAGATTTCGATGCTACACTTCAGGTTTACTGTATCCCTCTTACCTCCTTATTGAGGATGAAACACAGAAATTGCATCGGAATTAAATACAAAAGGCACAATGCCGACTTAAGTACAGGAAGACTGACTCTTCTTACTGACTATGTTTTGAACCATTCTCGTGACCCTAGTTATAGATTCCGTGCTTCACTTCAGGTTTACTGTATCCCTTAAACCTTCTTATTGACGATGAAACACAGAAATTGCATCGGAATTAAATACAAAAGGCACAATGCCGACTTAAGTACAAGAAGACTGACTCCTCTTACTGAGTATGTTTGAACCATTTCAGTGTCACTTGTTATAGATTCCGATGCTTCACTTCAGGTTTACTGTATACCTTGGACCTTATAATTAACGATGAAACACAGAGATTGCATCGGAATTAAATACAAAAGGCACAATGCTGACTTAAGTACAAGAAGACTGACTCTTCTTACAGCCTATGCTTTGAACCATTCCTGTGACACTAGTTATAGATTCCGATGCTTCACTCCAGGTTTACTGTTTCCGTTGGACCTTCTTATTGACGATGAAACACAGATATTGCATCGGAATGAAATAGAAAGGGCACAATGCCGACTTAAGTACAAGAAGACTGACTCTTCTTACTGTTTATGTTTGAACCATTCCTGTGACACTAGTTATAGTTTCCGATGCTTCACTTCAGGTTTACTGTATCCCTCTGACCTTCCTATAGACGATGAAACACAAAAATTGCATCCGAATTAAATACAAACGGCACAATATCGACTTAAGTACAAGAAGACTGAGTCTTCCTACTGACTATGTTTTGAACCATTCCTGTGACACTAGTTATAGATTTCGATGCTACACTTCAGGTTTGCTGTATCCCTCTGACCTTCTTATTAACGATGAAACACAGAAATTGCATCGGAATTAAATACAAAAGGCACAATGCCGACTTAAGTACAGGAAGAGTGACTCTTCTTACTGACTATGTTTTGAATCATTCTCGTGACACTAGTTATAGATTACGATGCTTCACTTCAGGTTTACTGTATCCCTTAAACCTTCATATTGACGATGAAACACAGAAATTGCATCGGAATTAAATACAAAAGGCACAATGCCGACTTAAGTACAAGAAGACTGACTCTTCTTACTGACTATGTTTTGAACCATTCCGGTGACACTAGTCATAGATTCCGATACTTCACTTCAGGTTTACTGTATCCCTAGGACCTGCTTATTGACGATGAAACACAGAAATTGCATCGGAATTAAATACAAATGGCACAATGCCGACTTAAGTACATGAAGACTGACTCTTCTTACTGTCTATGCTTTGAACCATTCCTGTGACCGTAGTTACACATTCCGATTCTTCACTCCAGGTTTACTGTATCCCTTGGTCCTTCTTATTGACGATGAAACACAGAAATTGCATCGGAATTAAATACAAAAGGCACAATGCCGACTTAAGTACAAGAAGACTGACTCTTCTTACTGACTATGTTTTGAACCATTCCGGTGACACTAGTCATAGATTCCGATGCTTCACTTCAGGGTTACTGTATCCCTTGGACCTTCTTATTGACGATGAAACACAGAAATTGCATCGGAATTAAATACAAAGGGCAAAATGCCGACTTAAGTACACGAAGACTGACGTTTCTTACTGACTATGTTTTGAACCATTCCTGTGTCACTAGTTATAGATTCCGATGCTTCACTCCAGGTTTACTGTATCCCTTGGATTTTCTTATTGACGATGAGACACAGATATTGCATCGGAATTAAATGCAAAAGGCACAATGCCGACTATAGTACAAGAAGACTGACTCTTCTTACAGTCTATGTTTGAACCATTCCTGTGACACTATTTATAGATTCCTGTGCTTCACTCCAGGTTTACTGTAACCCTTGGACCTTCTTATTGACGATGAAACACAGAAATTGCATCAGAATTAAATACAAAAAGCACAATGCCGACTTAAGTACAAGATGACTGACGCTTCTTACTGACTATGCTTTGAACCATTCCTGTGACACTAGTTATAGATTCCGATGCTTCACTTCAGGTTTACTGTATCCCTTGGACCTTCTTATTGACGATGAAACACAGATATTGCATCGGAATTAAATAGAAAAGGCACAATGCCGGCTTAAGTACAGGAAGACTGACTGTTCTCACTGTTTATGTTTTGAACCATTCCTGTGACACTAGTTATAGATTCCGATGCTTCACTTCAGGTTTACTGTATCTCTCTGACCTTCCTATTGACGATGAAATACAGAAATTGCATACGAATTAAATACAAAAGGCACAATGCCGACTTAAGTACAAGAAGCCTGACTCTTCTTACTGACTATGATTTGAACCATTCCTGTGACACTAGTTATAGATTCCGATGCTTCACATCAGGTTTACTGTATAACTCTGACCATCTTATTGACGATGAAACACAGAAATTGCATCGGAATTAAATACAAAAGGCAGAATGCCGACTTAAGTACAAGAAGACTGACTCTTCCTACTGTCTATGTTTTGAACCATTCCTGTGACACTAGTTATAGATTCCGATGCTTCACTTCAGGTTTACTGTATCCCTTGGACCTTCTTATTGAGGATGAAACACAGAAATTGCATCGGAATTAAATACAAAAGGCACAATGCCGACTTAAGTACAAGAAGACTGACTCTTCCTACTGTCTATGTTTTGAACCATTCCTGTGACACTAGTTTTAGATTCCGATGCTTCACTTCAGGTTTACTGTATCCCTTGGACCTTCTTATTGACGATGAAACACAGAAATTGCATCGGAATTAAATAGAAAAGGCACATTGCCGACTTAAGTACAAGAGTACTGACTCTTCTTACTGACTATGTTTTGAACCATTCCGGTGACACTAGTCATAGATTCCGATGCTTCACCACAGGTTTACTGTATCCCTTGGACCTTCTTATTGACGATGAAAAACAGAAATTGCATCGGAATGAAATACAAAAGGCACAATGCCGACTTAAGGACAAGAAGACTGACTCTTCTGACTGTCTATGTTTTGAACCATTCCTGTGACACTAGTTATAGATTCCGATGCTTCGCTCCAGGTTTACTGTATCCCTTGGACCTCCTTATTGACGATGAAACACAGAAATTGCATCGGAATTAAGTAGAAAAGGCACAATGCCGACTTAAGTACAAGAGGACTGACTCTTCCTACTGTCAATGGTTTGAACCATTCCTGTGACACTAGTTATAGATTCCGGTGCTTCACTCCAGGTTTACTGTTTCCCTTGGACCTTCTTATTGACGATGAAACACAGAAATTGCATCAGAATTAAATAGAAAAGGCACAATCCCGAATTAAGTACAAGAAGACTGACGCTTCTTACTGACTATGTTCTTCAACCATTCCTGTGTCACTAGTTATAGATTCCGATGCTTCACTTCTGGTTTGCTGTATCCCTCTGACCTTCTTATTGACGATGAAACACAGAAATTGCATCGGAATTAAATACAAAATTCACAATGCCGACTTAAGTACAAGAAGACTGACTCTTCTTACTGTCTATGTTTTGAACCATTTCTGTGACACTTGTTATAGATTCCGATGCTTCACTTCAGGTTTACTGTATCCCTCTGATCTTCTTATTGACGATGAAACACAGAAATTGCATCGGAATTAAACACAAGAGGCACAATGCCGACTTAAGTACAAAGAGACTGACTCTTCTTACTGACTATGATTTGAACCATTCCTGTGACACTAGTTATAGATTCTGATGCTTCACTTCAGGTTTACTGTATCCCTCTGACCTTCTTATTGACGATTAAACACAGAAATTGCATTGGAATAAAATAGTAAAGGCACAATGCCGACTTAAGTACAAGACGACTGACTTTTCTTACTGTCTATCTTTTGAACCATTCCTGTGACACTAGTTATAGATTCCGATGCTTCACTTCAGGTTTACTGTATCCCTCTGATCTTCCTATTGTCGATGAAACACAGAAATTGCATCGGAATTAAATACAAAAGGCACAATGCCGACATAAGTACAAGTGGACTGATCCTTCTTACTGTCTCTTTTTTGAACCACTCCTGAGACACTAGTTATAGATTCCGATGCTTCACTTCAGGTTTACTGTATCCCTCTGACCTTCTTATTGATGATGAAACACAGAAATTGCATCGGAATTAAATACAAAAGGCACAATGCAGACTTAAGTACAAGTTAACTGACTCTTCTTACTGACTATGTTTTGAACCATTCCTGTGACACTAGTTATAGATTGCGATGCTTCACTTCAGGTTTGCTGTATCCCTCTGCCCTTCATATTGACGATGAAACACAGAATTTGCATCGGAATTAAATACAAAAGGCACAATGCCAATTTAAGTATAAGAAGACTTACTCTTCCTACTGTCTATGTTTTGAACCATTCCTGTGACACTAGTTATAGATTCCGATGCTTCACTTCAGGTTTACTGTATCCGTTGGACCTTCTTATTGACGATGAAACACAGAAATTGCATCGGAATTAAATACAAAAGGCACAATGCCGATTTAAGTACATGAAGACCGACTCTTTCTACTGACTATGTTTTGAACCAATTCTGTGACACTAGTGGTAGATTCCGATGCTTCACTTCAGGTTTACTGTATCCCTTGGACCTGCTTGTTGACGATGAAACACAGAAATTGCATGGGAATTAAATACAAAAGGCACAATGCCGACTTAAGTACAAGAAGACTGACTCTTCTTACTGTCTATGCTTTGAACCATTCCTGTGACAGTAGTTACACATTCCGATTCTTCACTCCAGGTTTACTGTATCCCTTAGTCCTTCTTATTGACGATGAAACACAGAAATTGCATCGGAATTAAATACAAAGGGCGAAATGCCGAATTAAGTACACGAAGACTGACTCTTCTTACTGCCTATGTTTTGAACAATTCCTGTGACACTAGTTATAGTTTCCGATGCTACACTCCACGTTTACTGTATCCCTTGGACCTTCTTATTGACGATGAAAAACAGAAATTGCATCGGAATGAAATACAAAAGGCACAATGCCGACTTAAGGACAAGAAGACTGACTCTTCTTACTGACTATGTTTTGAACCATTCCTGTGTCACTAGTTATAGATTCCGATGCTTCACTTCAGGTTTACTGTATACCTTGGACTTTCTAATTGACGATGATACACAGAAATTGCATCGGAATTAAATACAAAAGGCACAATGCCGACTTAAGTACAAGAAGACTGACTCTTCTTACTGTCTATGCTTTGAACCATTCCTGTTACACTAGTTATGGATTCCGATGCTTCACTTCAGGCTTACTGTATCCCTTGGACCTTCTTATTGACAATGAAACACAGAAATTGCATCGGAATTAAACACAAAAGGCACAATGCCGACTTAAGTACTAATAGACTGACTCTTCTTACTGACTATGTTTTAGACCATTCCTGTGACACTGGTTATAGATTCTGATGCTTCACTTCAGGTTTACTGTACCCCTCTGACCTTCTTATTGACGATGAAACACAGAAATTGCATCGGAATTAAATACAAAAGGCACAATGCCGACTTAAGGACAAGAAGACTGACTCTTTTTACTGACTATGTTTTGAACCATTCCTGTGACACTAGTTATGGATTCGGATGCTTTACTTCTGGTTTACTGTATCCCTCTGACCTTCTTATTGACGATGAAACACAGAAATTGCATCGGAATTAAATAGTAAAGACACAATGCCGACTGAAGTACAAGACGACTGACTTTTCTTACTGTCTATGTATTGAACCATTCCTGTGACACTAGTTATAGATTCCGATGCTTCACTTCAGGTTTACTGTATCCCTCTGATCTTCTTATTGACGATGAAACACAGAAATTGCTTCGGAATTAAATACAAAAGGCACATAGCCGACTTAAGTGCAAGAGGACTGATCCTTCTTACCGTCTATGTTTTGAACCATTCCTGAGACACTAGTTATAGATTCCGATGCTTCACTTCAGGTTTACTGTAACCCTCTGACCTTCTTATTGATGATGAAACACAGAAATTGCATCGGAGTTAAATATAAAAGGCACAATGCAGACTTAAGTACAAGAAGACTGACTCTTCTTACAGACTATGTTTTGAAATATTCCTGTGACAGTAGTTATAGATTGCGATGCTTCACTTCAGGTTTGCTGTATCCCTCTGACCTTCTTATTGACGATGAAACACAGCATTTGCATCGGAATTAAATACAAAAGGCACAATGCCGTCTTAACTACAAGAAGACAGACTCTTCCTACTGTCTATGTTTTGAACCATTCCTGTTACACTAGTTATAGATTCCGATGCTTCACTTCAGGTTTACTGTATCCCTTGGACCTTCTTATTGGCGATGAAACACAGAAATTGCATCGGAATTAAATACAAAAGGCACAATACCGACTTAAGTACAAGAAGACTGACTCTTCTTACTGTCTATGTTTTGAACCATTCCAGTGACACTAGTTATAGATTCCGACTCTTCACTTCATGTTTACTGTATCCCTCTGATCTTCTTATTGACGATGAATCACAGAAATTGCATCGGAATTAAATACAAAAGGCACAATGCCGACTTAAGTACAAGAAGACTGACTCTTCTTACTGTCTATGATTTGAACCATTCCTGTTACACTAGTTATAGATTCCGATGCTTCACTTCAGGCTTACTGTATCCCTTGGACCTTCTTATTGACGATGAAACACAGAAATTGCATTGGAATTATACACAAAAGGCACAATGCCGACTTAAGTACAAATAGACTGACTCTTCTTACTGACTATGTTTTGAACCATTCCTGTGACACTGGTTATAGATTCTGATGCTTCACTTCAGGTTTACTGTACCCCTCTGACCTTCTTATTGACGATGAAACACAGAAATTGCATCGGAATTAAATACAAAAGACACAATGCCGACTTAAGGATAAGAAGACTGACTCTTTTTACTGACTATGTTTTGAACCATTCCTATGACACTAGTTATGGATTCGGATGCTTTACGTCTGGTTTACTGTATCCCTCTGACCTTCTTATTGACGATGAAACACAGAAATTGCATCGGAATTAAATAGTAAAGACACAATGCCGACTTAAGTACAAGACGACTGACTTTTCTTACTGTCTACGTATTGAACCATTCCTGTGTCACTAGTTATAGATTCCGATGCTTCACTTCAGGTTTACTGTATACCTTGGACCTTATAATTGACGATGAAACACAGAGATTGCATCGGAATTAAATAGAAAAGGCACAATGCCGACTTAAGTACAAGAAGGCTGCCTCTTTTTACTATTTATGTTTTGAACCATTCCTGTGACACTAGTTATAGATTCCGATGCTTCACTTCAGGTTTACTGTATCCCTTGGACCTGCTTATTGACGATGAAACACAGAAATTGCATCGGAATTAAATACAAAAGGCACAATGCCGACTTAAGTACAAGGAGACTGACTCTTCTTACTGTCTATGCTTTGAACCATTCCTGTGACAGTAGTTACACATTCCGATTCTTCACTCCAGGTTTACTGTATCCCTTGGTCCTTCTTATTGACGATGAACCACAGAAATTGCATCGGAATTAAATACAAAAGGCACAATGCCGACTTAAGTACAAGAAGACTGAGTCTTCCTACTGACTATGTTTTGAACCATTCCTGTGACACTAGTTATAGATTTCGATGCTACACTTCAGGCTTACTGTATCCCTTGGACCTTCTTATTGACGATGAAACACAGAAATTGCTTCGGAATTAAACACAAAAGGCACAATGCCGACTTAAGTACAAATAGACTGACTCTTCTTACTGACTATGTTTTGAACCACTCCTGTGACACTGGTTATAGATTCTGATGCTTCACTTCAGGTTTACTGTACCCCTCTGACCTTCTTATTGACGATGAAACACAGAAATTGCATCGGAAATAAATAGTAAAGACACAATGCCGACTTAAGTACAAGACGACTGACTTTTCTTACTGCCTTTGTATTGAACCATTCCTGTGACACTAGTTATAGATTCCGATGCTTCACTTCAGGTTTACTGTATCCCTCTGATCTTCTTATTGACGATGAAACACAGAAATTGCATCGGAATTAAATACAAAAGGCACAAAGCCGACTTAAGTACAAGAGGACAGATCCTTCTTACCGTCTATGTTTTGAACCATTCCTGAGACACTAGTTATAGATTCCGATGCTTCACTTCAGGTTTACTGTAACCCTCTGACCTTCTTATTGATGATGAAACACAGAAATTGCATCGGAGTTAAATATAAAAGGCACAATGCAGACTTAAGTACAAGAAGACTGACTCTTCTTACAGACTATGTTTTGAAATATTCCTGTGACAGTAGTTATAGATTGCGATGCTTCACTTCAGGTTTGCTGTATCCCTCTGACCTTCTTATTGATGATGAAACACAGAAATTGCATCGGAGTTAAATATAAAAGGCACAATGCAGACTTAAGTACAAGAAGACTGACTCTTCTTACAGACTATGTTTTGAAACATTCCTGTGACAGTAGTTATAGATTGCGACGCTTCACTTCAGGTTTGCTGTATCCCTTGGACCTTCTTATTGACGATGAAACACAGAAATTGCATCAGAATTAAATAGAAAAGGCACAATGACGACTTAAGTACAAGAAGACTGACGCTTCTTACTGACTATGATTTTGAACCATTCCTAAGACACTAGTTATAGATTCCGATGCTTCACTTCTGGTTTACTGTATCCCTTGGACCTTCTTATTGACGATGAGACACAGATATTGCATCGGAATGAAATAGAAAAGGCACAATGCCGACTTAAGTACAAGAAGACTGACTCTTATTACTGTCTATGCTTTGAACCATTCCATTGACACCAGTTATAGATTCCGATGTTTCACTCCAGGTTTACTGTATCCCTTGGACCTTCTTATTAACGATGAAACACAGAAATTGCATCGGAATTAAATAGAATAGGCACAATGCCGACTTAAGTACAAGAGGACTGACTCTTCCTACTGTCAATGTTTTGAACCATTCCTGTGACACTAGTTATAGATTCCGGTGCTTCACTCCAGGTTTACTGTTTCCCTTGGACCTTCTTATTGACGATGAAACACAGAAATTGCATCAGAATTAAATAGAAAAGGCACAATGACGACTTAAGTACAAGAAGACTGACGCTTCTTACTGACTATGATTTTGAACCATTCCTAAGACACTAGTTATAGATTCCGATGCTTCACTTCAGGTTTACTGTATCCCTTGGACCTTCTTATTGACGATGAGACACAGATATTGCATCGGAATGAAATAGAAAAGGCACAATGCCGACTTAAGTACAAGAAGACTGACTCTTCTTACTGTTTATGTTTGAACCATTCCTGTGACACTAGTTATAGATTCCGATGCTTCACTTTAGGTTTACTGTATACCTTGGACCTTATAATTGACGATGAAACACAGAGATTGCATCGGAATTAAATAGAAAGGGCACAATGCCGACTTAAGTACAAGAAGGCTGCCTCTTTTTACTATTTATGTTTTGAACCATTCCTGTGACACTAGTTATAGATTCCGATGCTTCACTTCAGGTTTACTGTATCCCTTGGACCTGCTTATTGACGATGAAACACAGAAATTGCATCGGAATTAAATACAAAAGGCACAATGCCGACTTAAGTACAGGAAGTCTGACTCTTCTTACTGACTATGTTTTGAACCATTCTCGTGACCCTAGTTATAGATTCCGATGCTTCACTTCAGGTTTACTGTATCCCTTAAACCTTCTTATTGACGATGAAACACAGAAATTGCATCGGAATTAAATACAAAAGGCACAATGCCGACTTAAGTACAAGAAGACTGACTCTTCTTACTGAGTATGTTTGAACCATTTCAGTGTCACTTGTTATAGATTCCGATGCTTCACTTCAGGTTTACTGTATACCTTGGACCTTATAATTAACGATGAAACACAGAGATTGCATCGGAATTAAATACAAAAGGCACAATGCTGACTTAAGTACAAGAAGACTGACTCTTCTTACAGCCTATGTTTTGAACCATTCCTGTGACACTAGTTATAGATTCCGATGCTTCACTCCAGGTTTACTGTTTCCGTTGGACCTTCTTATTGACGATGAAACACAGATATTGCATCGGAATGAAATAGAAAGGGCACAATGCCGACTTAAGTACAAGAAGACTGACTCTTCTTACTGTTTATGTTTGAACCATTCCTGTGACACTAGTTATAGTTTCCGATGCTTCACTTCAGGTTTACTGTATCCCTCTGACCTTCCTATAGACGATGAAACACAGAAATTGCATCCGAATTAAATACAAACGGCACAATATCGACTTATGTACAAGAAGACTGAGTCTTCCTACTGACTATGTTTTGAACCATTCCTGTGACACTAGTTATAGATTTCGATGCTACACTTCAGGTTTACTGTATCCCTCTGACCTTCTTATTGACGATGAAACACAGAAATTGCATCGGAATTAAATACAAAAGGCACAATGCCGACTTAAGTACAGGAAGAGTGACTCTTCTTACTGACTATGTTTTGAACCATTCTCGTGACACTAGTTATAGATTACGATGCTTCACTTCAGGTTTACTGTAGCCCTTAAACCTTCATATTGACGATGAAACACAGAAATTGCATCGGAATTAAATACAAAAGGCACAATGCCGACTTAAGTACAAGAAGACTGACTCTTCTTACTGAGTATGTTTGAACCATTCCTGCGTCACTAGTTATAGATTCCGATGCTTCACTTCAGGTTTACTGTATACCTTGGACCTTATAATTGACGATGAAACACAGAGATTGCATCGGAGTTAAATAGAAAAGGCACAATGCCGACTTAAGTACAAGAAGGCTGCCTCTTTTTACTATTTATGTTTTGAACCATTCCTGTGACACTAGTTATAGATTCCGATGCTTCACTTCAGGTTTACTGTATCCCTTGGACCTGCTTATTGACGATGAAACACTGAAATTGCATCGGAATTTAATACAAAAGGCACAATGCCGACTTAAGTACAAGAAGACTGACTCTTCTTACTGTCTATGCTTTGAACCATTCCTGTGACAGTAGTTACACATTCCGATTCTTCACTCCAGGTTTACTGTATCCCTTGGTCCTTCTTATTGACGATGAAACACAGAAATTGCATCGGAATTAAATACAAAAGGCACAATGCCGACTTAAGTACAAGAAGACTGAGTCTTCCTACTGACTATGTTTTGAACCATTCCTGTGACACTAGTTATAGATTTCGATGCTACACTTCAGGCTTACTGTATCCCTTGGACCTTCTTATTGACGATGAAACACAGAAATTGCATCGGAATTAAACACAAAAGGCACAATGCCGACTTAAGTACAAATAGACTGACTATTCTTACTGACTATGTTTTGAACCACTCCTGTGACACTGGTTATAGATTCTGATGCTTCACTTCAGGTTTACTGTACCCCTCTGACCTTCTTATTGACGATGAAACACAGAAATTGCATCGGAAATAAATAGTAAAGACACAATGCCGACTTAAGTACAAGACGACTGACTTTTCTTACTGCCTTTGTATTGAACCATTCCTGTGACACTAGTTATAGATTCCGATGCTTCACTTCAGGTTTACTGTATCCCTCTGATCTTCTTATTGACGATGAAACACAGAAATTGCATCGGAATTAAATACAAAAGGCACAAAGCCGACTTAAGTACAAGAGGACAGATCCTTCCTACCGTCTATGTTTTGAACCATTCCTGAGACACTAGTTATAGATTCCGATGCTTCACTTCAGGTTTACTGTAACCCTCTGACCATCTTATTGATGATGAAACACAGAAATTGCATCGGAGTTAAATATAAAAGGCACAATGCAGACTTAAGTACAAGAAGACTGACTCTTCTTACAGACTATGTTTTGAAACATTCCTGTGACAGTAGTTATAGATTGCGACGCTTCACTTCAGGTTTGCTGTATCCCTCTGACCTTCTTATTGACGATGAAACACAGCATTTGCATCGGAATTAAATACAAAAGGCACAATGCCGAATTAAGTACAAGAAGACTGACTCTTCCTACTGTCTATGTTTTGAACCATTCCTGTTACACTAGTTATAGATTCTGATGCTTCACTTCAGGTTTACTGTATCCCTTGGACCTTCTTATTGACGATGAAACACAGAAATTGCATCGGAATTAAATACAAAAGGCACAATGCCGATTTAAGTACATGAAGACCGACTCTTTCTACTGACTATGCTTTGAACCATTCCTGTGACACTAGTTATAGATTCCGATGCTTCACTTCAGGTCTACTGTATCCCTTGGACCTTCTTCGTGACGATGAAACACAGAAATTGCATCGGAATTAAATACAAAAGGCACAATGCCGACTTAAGTACAAGAAGACTGACTCCTCTTACAGTCTATGCTTTGAACCATTCCTGTGACACTAGTTACACATTCCGATTCTTCACTCCAGGTTTACTGTATCCCTTGGACCTTTTTATTGACGATGAAACACAGAAATTGCATCGGAATTAAATACAAAAAGCACAATGCCGACTTAAGGACAAGAAGGCTAACTCTTCTTACTGACAATGTTTTGAACCATTCCTGTGACACTAGCTATAGATTCCGATGCTTCACTTCAGGTTTACTGTATCCCTCTGACCTTCGTATTGACGATGAAACACAGAAATTGCATCGGAATTAAATACAAAAGGCACATTGCCGACTTAAGTACAAGAAGACTAACTCTTCTTACTGTCTATATTTTGAACTATTCCTGTGACACTAGTTATAGATTCCGATGCTTCACTCCAGATTTACTGTATCCCTTGGACCTTCTTGTTGACAATGAAACACAGAAATTGCATCGGAATTAAATAGAAAAGGCACAATGCCGACTTAAGTACAAGAGGACTGACTCTTCCTACTGTCAATGTTTTGAACCATTCCTGTGACACTAGTTATAGATTCCGGTGCTTCACTCCAGGTTTACTGTTTCCCTTGGACCTTCTTATTGACGATGAAACACAGAAATTGCATCAGAATTAAATAGAAAAGGCACAATGCCGACTTAAGTACATGAAGACTGACGCTTCTTACTATGATTTTGAACCATTCCTGTGACACTAGTTATAGATTCCGATGCTTCACTTCAGGTTTACTGTATCCCTTGGACCTTCTTATTGACGATGAAACACAGATATTGCATCGGAATGAAATAGAAAAGGCACAATGCCGACTTAAGTACTAGAAGACTGACTCTTCTTACTGTTTATGATTGAATCATTCCTGTGACACTAGTTATAGATTCCGATGCTTCACTTCAGGTTTCCTGTATCCCTCTGACCTTCCTATAGACGATGAAACACAGAAATTGCATCCGAATTAAATACAAAAGGCACAATATCGACTTAAGTACAAGAAGACTGACTCTTCCTACTGTCATGTTTTGAACCATTCCTGTGACACTAGTTATAGATTTCGATGCTACACTTCAGGTTTACTGTATCCCTCTGACCTTCTTATTGACGATGAAACATAGAAATAGCATCGGAATTAAATACAAAAGGCACAATGCCGACTTAAGTACAAGAAGACTGACTCTTCTTACTGAGTATGTTTGAACCATTCCTGTGTCACTAGTTATAGATTCCGAACTTCACTTCAGGTTTACTGTATACCTTGGACCTTATAATTGACGATGAAACACAGAAATTGCATCGGAACTAAATACAAAAGGCACAATGCAGACTTAAGTACAAGAAGACTGACTCTTCTTACAGTCTATGTTTTGAACCATTCCTGTGACACTAGTTATAGATTCCGATGCTTCACTTCAGGCTTACTGTATCCCTTGGACCTTCTTATTGACGATGAAACACAGAAATTGCATCAGAATTAAATAGAAAAGGAACAATGCCGACTTAAGTACAAGAAGACTGACGGTTCTTACTGACTATGTTTTTCAACCATTCCTGCGACACTAGTTATAGATTCCGGTGCTTCACTCCAGTTTTACTGTATTACTTGGACCTTCTTATTGACGATGAAACACAGTAATTGCATCGGAATTAAATACAAAAGGCACAATGCAGACTTAAGTACAAGAAGACTGACTCTTCTTACTGACTATGTTTGAACCATTCCTGTGTCACTAGTTATAGATTCCGATGCTTCACTTCAGGTTTACTGTATACCTTGGACCTTGTAATTGACGATGAAACACAGAGATTGCATCGGAATTAAATAGAAAGGCACAATGCCGACTTAAGTACACGAATGCTGCCTCTTTTTACTGTCTATGTTTTGAACCATTTCTGTGACACTAGTTATAAATTGCGATGCTTCACTTCAGGTTTACTGTCTCCCCTGGACCTTCTTATTGACGATGAAACACAGAACTTGCATCGGAATTAAATACAAAAGGCACAATACCGACTTAAGTACAAGAAGACTGACTCTTCTTACTGTCTATGTTTTGAACCATTCCTGTGACACTAGTTATAGATTCCGATGCTTCACTTCAGGTTTACTGTATCCCTATGATCTTCTTATTGACGATGAAACACAGAAATTACATCGGAATTAAATACAAAAGGCACAATCCCGACTTAAGTACAAGAGGGCTGATCCTTCTTACTGTCTATGTTTTGAACCATTCCTGAGACACTAGTTATAGATTCCGATGCTTCACTTCAGGTTTACTGTAACCCTCTGACCTTCTTATTGACGATGAAACACAGAAATTGCATCGGAATTAAATACAAAAGGCACAATGCAGACTTATGTACAATAAGACTGATTCTTCTTACTGTCTATGTTTTGAACCATTCCTGTGACACTAGTTATAGATTCCGATGCTTCACATCAGATTTACTGTATCCCTATGATCTTCTTATTGACAATGAAACACAGAAATTGCATCGGAATTAAATACAAAAGGCACAATGCTGACTTAAGTACAATAAGACTGACTCTTCTTACAGTCTATGTTTTGAACCATTCCTGTGACACTAGTTATAGATTCCGGTGCTTCACTCCAGATTTACTGTTTGCCTTGGAACTTCTTATTGACGATGAAACACAGAAATTGCATCAGAATTAAATAGAAAAGGCACAACGCCGACTTAAGTACAAGAAGACTGACGCTTCCTACTGACTATGTTTTTGAACCATTCCTGTGACACTAGTTATAGATTCCGATGCTTCACTTCAGGTTTACTGTATCCCTTGGACCTTCTTATTGACGATGAAACACAGATATTGCATCGGAATGAAATAGAAAAGGCACAATGCCGACTTAAGTACAAGAAGGCTGCCTCTTTTTACTGTCTATGTTTTGAACCATTTCTGTGACACTAGTTACAGATTGCGATGCTTCACTTCAGGTTTACTGTCTCCCTTGGACCTTCTTATTGACGATGAAACACAGAAATTGCATCGGAATTAAATACTAAAGGCACAATACCGACTTAAGTACAAGAAGACTGACTCGTCTTACTGTCTATGTTTTGAACCATTCCTGTGACACTAGTTATAGATTCCGATGCTTCACTTCAGGCTTACTGTATCCCTTGGACCTTCTTATTGACGATGAAACACAGACATTGCATCAGAATTAAATAGAAAAGGAACAATGCCGACTTAAGTACAAGAAGACTGACGCTTCTTACTGACTATGTTTTTCAACCGTTCCTGTGACACTAGTTATAGATTCCGGTGCTTCACTCCAGGTTTACTGTTTCCCTTGGACCTTCTTATTGACGATGAAACACAGAAATTGCATCGGAATTAAATACAAAAGGCACAATGCCGACTTAAGTACAAGAAGACTGACTGTTCTTACTGACTATGTTTGAACCATTCCTGTCTCACTAGTTATAGATTCCGATGCCTCACTTCAGGTTTACTGTATACCTTGGACCTTGTAATTGACGATGAAACACAGAGATTGCATCGGAATTAAATAGAAAAGGCACAATGCCGACATAAGTACAAGAAGACTGACTCTTCTTACTGTCTATGTTTTGAACCATTCCTGTGACACTAGGTATAGATTCCGATGCATCACATCAGATTTACTGTATCCCTATGATCTTCTTATTGACAATGATACACAGAAATTGCATCGGAATTAAATACAAAAGGCACAATGCTGACTTAAGTACAAGAAGACTGACTCTTCTTAAAGTCTATGTTTTGAACCATTCCTGTGACACTAGTTATAGATTCCGGTGCTTCACTCCAGGTTTACTGTTTCCCTTGGACCTTCTTATTGACGATGAAACACAGAAATTGCATCGGAATTAAATAGAAAAGGCACAATGCCGACATAAGTACAAGAAGACTGACTCGTCTTACTGACTATGTTTGAACCATTCCTGTGTCACTAGTTATAGATTCCGATGCTTCACTTCAGGTTTACTGTATACCTTGGTCCTTCTAATTGACGATGACACACAGAGATTGCATCGGAATTAAATAGAAAAGGCACAATGCCGACTTAAGTACACGAATGCTGCCTCTTTTTACTGTCTATGCTTTGAACCATTCCTGTTACACTAGTTATAGATTGCGATGCTTCACTTCAGGTTTACTGTCTCCCTTTGACCTTCTTATTGACGATGAAACACAGAAATTGCATCGGAATTAAATACAAAAGGCACAATACCGACTTAAGTACAAGAAGACTGACTCTTCTTACTGTCTATGTTTTGAATCATTCCTGTGACACTAGTTATAGATTCCGATGCTTCACTTCAGGTTTACTGTATCCCTATGATCTTCTTATTGATGATGAAACACAGAAATAGCATCGGAATTAAATACAAAAGGCACAATCCCGACTTAAGTACAAGAGGACTGATCCTTCTTACTGTCTATGCTTTGAACCATTCCTGAGACACTAGTTATAGATTCCGATGCTTCACTTCAGGTTTACTGTAACCCTCTGACCTTCTTATTGATGATCAAACACAGAAATTGCATCGGAATTAAATACAAAAGGCACAATGCAGACTTAAGTACAATAAGACTGACTCTTCTTACAGACTATGTTTTGAACCATTCCAGTGACACTGGTTATAGATTGCGATGCTTCACTTCAGGTTTGCTGTATCCCTCTGACCTTCTTATTGACGATGAAACACAGAATTTGCATCGGAATTAAATACAAAAGGCACAATGCCGACTTAAGTACAAGAAGACTGACTCTTCCTACTGTCTATGTTTTGAACCATTCCTGTGACACTAGTTATAGATTCCGATGCTTCACTTCAGGTTTACTGTATCCCTTGGACCTTCTTATTGACGATGAAACACAGAAATTGCATCGGAATTAAATACAAAAGGCTAAATGCCGATTTAAGTACATGAAGACGGACTCTTTCTACTGACTATGCTTTTGGACTATTCCTGTGACACTAGTTATAGATTCCGATGCTTCACTTCAGGTTTACTGTATCCCTTCGACCTTCTTATTGACGATGAAACACAGAAATTGCATCGGAATTAAATACAAAAGGCACAATGCCGACTTAAGTACAAGAAGACTGACTCTTCTTACAGTCTATGCTTTGAACCATTCCTGTGACAGTAGTTACACATTCTAATTCTTCTCTCCAGGTTTACTGTATCCCTTGGACCTTCTTATTGACGATGAAACACAGAAATTGCATCGGAATTAAATACAAAAGGCACAATGCTGACCTAAGGACAAGAAGACTAACTCGTCTTACTGACAATGATTTGAACCATTCCTGTGACTCTAGCTATAGATTCCGATGCTTCACTTCAGGTTTACTGTATCCCTCTGACCTTCTTATTGACGATGAAACACAGAAATTGCATCGGAATTAAATAGAAAAGGCACAATGCCGACTTCAGTACAAGAAGACTGACTCTTCTTACTGTCTATGCTTTGAACCATTCCATTGACACTAGTTATAGATTCCGATGCTTCACTCCAGGTTTACTGTATCCCTTGGACCTTCTTATTGACGATGAAACACAGAAATTGCATCGGAATTAAATAGAAAAGGCACAATGCCGTCTTAAGTACAAGAGTACTGACTCTTCTTCCTTCTATGCTTTGAACCATTCCGGTGACACTAGTCATAGATTCCGATGCTTCACCACAGGTTTACTGTATCCCTTGGACCTTCTTATTGACGATGAAACACAGAAATTGCATCGGAATTAAATACAAAGGGCAAATTGCCGACTTAAGTACACGAAGACTGACTCTTCTTACTGCCTATGTTTTGAACCATTCCTGTGACACTAGTTATAGATTCCGATGCTACACTCCAAAATTACTGTATCCCTTGGACCTTGTAATTGACGATGAAACACAGAGATTGCATCGAAATTAAATAGAAAAGGCACAATGCCGACTTAAGTACAAGAAGGCTGCCTGTTCTTAGTGTCTATGTTTAGAACCATTTCTGTGACACTAGTTACAGATTGCGATGCTTCACTTCAGGTTTACTGTGTCCCTTGGACCTTCTTATTGACGATGAAACACAGAAATTGCATCGGAATTAAATACAAATGGCACAATACCGACTTAAGTACAAGAAGACTGACGCTTCTTACTGACTATGTTTTTTAACCATTCCTGTGACACTAGTTATAGATTCCGATGCTTCACTTCAGGTTTACTGTATCCCTTGGACCTTCTTATTGACGATGAAACA
Organism: Schistocerca serialis cubense; assembly: GCF_023864345.2. Classification (NCBI taxonomy): domain Eukaryota; kingdom Metazoa; phylum Arthropoda; class Insecta; order Orthoptera; family Acrididae; genus Schistocerca; species Schistocerca serialis. The sequence continues at coordinate 638,398,989 of NC_064644.1, forward strand.
CAGATATTGCATCGGAATGAAATAGAAAAGGCACAATGCCGACTTAAGTACAACAAGACTGACTCTTCTTACTGTCTATGTTTTGAACCATTCCTGTGACACTAGTTATAGATTCCGATGGTTCACATCAGGTTTACTGTATCCCTATGATCTTCTTAATGACAATGAAACACAGAAATTGCATCGGAATTAAATACAAAAGGCACAATGCTGACTTAAGTACAAGAAGACTGACTCTTCTTACAGTCTATGTTTTGAACCATTCCTGTGACACTAGTTATAGATTCCGATGCTTCACTTCAGGCTTACTGTATCCCTTGGACCTTCTTATTGACGATGAAACACAGAAATTGCATCAGAATTAAATAGAAAAGGAACAATGCCGACTTAAGTACAAGGAGACTGACGCTTCTTACTGACTATGTTTTTCAACCATTCCTGTGACACTAGTTATAGATTCCGATGCTTCACTTCAGGTTTACTGTATCCCTATGAACTTCTAATTGACGATGAAACACAGAAATTGCATCGGAATTAAATACAAAAGGCACAATCCCGACTTAAGTACAAGAGGACTGATCCTTCTTACTGTCTATGTTTTGAACCATTCCTGAGACACTAGTTATAGATTCCGATGCTTCATTTCAGGTTTACTGTAACCCTATGACCTTCTTATTGACGATGAAACACAGAAATTGCATCGGAATTAAATACAAAAGGCACAATGCTGACTTAAGTACAAGAAGACTGACTCTTCTTACAGTCTATGTTTTGAACCATTCCTGTGACACTAGTTATAGATTCCGGTGCTTCACTCCAGGTTTACTGTTTCCCTTGGACCTTCTTATTGACGATGAAACACAGAAATTGCATCAGAAATAAATAGAAAAGGCACAATGCCGACTTAAGTACAAGTAGACTGACGCTTCTTACTGACTATGTTTTTGAACCATTCCTGTGACACTAGTTATAGATTCCGATGCTTCACTTCAGGTTTACTGTATCCCTTGGACCTTCTTATTGACGATGAAACACAGATATTGCATCGGAATGAAATAGAAAAGGCACAATGCCGACTTAAGTACAAGAAGGCTGCCTCTTTTTACTGTCTATGTTTTGAACCATTTCTGTGACACTAGTTACAGATTGCGATGCTTCACTTCAGGTTTACTGTCTCCCTTGGACCTTCTTATTGACGATGAAACACAGAAATTGCATCGGAATTAAATACAAAAGGCACAATACCGACTTAAGTACAAGAAGACTGACTCTTCTTACTGTCTATGTTTTGAACCATTCCTGTGACACTAGTTATAGATTCCGATGCTTCACATCAGGTTTACTGTATCCCTATGATCTTCTTAATGACAATGAAACACAGAAATTGCATCGGAATTAAATACAAAAGGCACAATGCTGACTTAAGTACAAGAAGACTGACTCTTCTTACAGTCTATGCTTTGAACCATTCCTGTGACACTAGTTATAGATTCCGATGCTTCACTTCAGGCTTACTGCATCCCTTGGACCTTCTTATTGACGATGAAACACAGAAATTGCATCAGAATTAAATAGCAAAGGAACAATGCCGACTTAAGTACAAGAAGACTGACGCTTCTTACTGACTATGTTTTTCAACCATTCCTGTGACACTAGTTATAGATTCCGGTGCTTCACTCCAGGTTTACTGTTTCCATTGGACCTTCTTATTGACGATGAAACACAGAAATTGCATCGGAATTAAATACAAAAGGCACAATGCCGACTTAAGTACAAGAATACTGACTGTTCTTACGGACTATGTTTGAATCATTCCTGTGTCACTAGTTATAGATTCCGATGCTTCACTTCAGGTTTACTGTATACCTTGGACCTTGTAATTGACGATGAAACACAGAGATTGCATCGGAATTAAATAGAAAAGGCACAATGCCGACTTAAGTACACGAATGCTGCCTCTTTTTACTGTCTATGTTTTGAACCATTTCTGTGACACTAGTTATAGATTGCGATGCTTCACTTCAGGTTTACTGTCTCCCTTGGACCTTCTTATTGACGATGAAACACAGAACTTGCATCAGAATTAAATACAAAAGGCACAATACCGACTTAAGTACAAGAAGACTGACTCTTCTTACTGTCTATGTTTTGAACCATTCCTGTGACACTAGTTATAGATTCCGATGCTTCACTTCAGGTTTACTGTAACCCTCTGACCTTCTTATTGATGATCAAACACAGAAATTGCATCGGAATTAAATACAAAAGGCACAATGCAGACTTATGTACAATAAGACTGACTCTTCTTACTGTCTATGTTGTGAACCATTCCTGTGACACTAGTTATGGATTCCGATGCTTCACTTCAGGTTTACTGTAACCCTCTGACCTTCTTATTGATAATCAAACACAGAAATTGCATCGGAATTAAATACAAAAGGCACAATGCAGACTTATGTACAATAAGACTAACTCTTCTTACTGTCTATGCTTTGAACCATTCCTGTGACACTAGTTATAGATTCCGATGCTTCACATCAGATTTACTGTATCCCTATGATCTTCTTATTGACAATGAAACACAGAAATTGCATCGGAATTAAATACAAAAGGCACAATGCTGACTTAAGTACAAGAAGACTGACTCTTCTTAAAGTCTATGTTTTGAACCATCCCTGTGACACTAGTTATAGATTCCGGTGCTTCACTCCAGGTTTACTGTTTCCCTTGGACCTTCTTATTGACGATGAAACACAGAAATTGCATCAGAATTAAATAGAAAAGGCACAATGCCGACATAAGTACAAGAAGACTGACGCTTCTTACTGACTATGTTTTTGAACCATTCCTGTGACACTAGTTATAGATTCCGATGCTTCACTTCAGGTTTACTGTATCCCTTGGACCTTCTTATTGACGATGAAACACAGCTATTGCGTCGGAATGAAATAGAAAAGGCACAATGCCGACTTAAGTACAAGAAGGCTGCCTCTTTTTACTGTCTATGTTTTGAACCATTTCTGTGACACTAGTTATAGATTCCGATGCTTCACTTCAGGCTTACTGTGTCCCTTGGACCTTCTTATTGACGATGAAACACAGAAATTGCATCAGAATTAATTAGAAAAGGAACAATGCCGACTTAAGTACAAGAAGACTGACGCTTCTTACTGACAATGTTTTTCAACCATTCCTGTGACACTAGTTATAGATTCCGGTGCTTCACTCCAGATTTACTGTCTCCCTTGGACCTTCTTATTGACGATGAAACACAGAAATTGCATCGGAATTAAATACAAAAGGCACAATACCGACTTAAGTACAAGAAGACTGACTCTTCTTACTGTCTATGTTTTGAACCATTCCTGTGACACTAGTTATAGATTCCGATGCTTCACTTCAGGTTTACTGTATCCCTATGATCTTCTTATTGATGATGAAACACAGAAATTGCATCGGAATTAAATACAAAAGGCACAATCCCGACTTAAGTACAAGAGGACTGATCCTTCTTACTGTCTATGTTTTGAACCATTCCTGAGACACTAGTTATAAATTCCGATGCTTCACTTCAGGTTTACTGTAACCCTCTGACCTTCTTATTGATGATCAAACACAGAAATTGTATCGGAATTAAATACAAATGGCACAATGCAGACTTAAGTACAATATGACTGACTCTTCTTACAGACTATGTTTTGAACCATTCCTGTGACACTGGTTATAGATTGCGATGCTTCACTTCAGGTTTGCTGTATCCCTCTGACCTTCTTATTGACGATGAAACACATAATTTGCATCGCAATTAAATACAAAAGGCACAATGCCGACTTAAGTACAAGAAGACTGACTCTTCCTACTGTCTATGTTTTGAACCATTCCTGTGACACTAGTTATAGATTCCGATGCGTCACTTCAGGTTTAATGTATCCCTTGGACCTTCTTATTGACGATGAAACACAGAAATTGCATCGGAATTAAATACAAAAGGCACAATGCCGATTTAAGTACATGAAGACGGACTCTTTCTACTGACTATGCTTTTGAACTATTCCTGTGACACTAGTTATAGATTCCGATGCTTCACTTCAGGTTTACTGTATCCCTTCGACCTTCTTATTGACGATGAAACACAGAAATTGCATCGGAATTAAATACAAAAGGCACAATGCCAACTTAAGTACAAGAAGACTGACTCTTATTACAGTCTATGCTTTGCACCATTCCTGTGACAGTAGTTACACATTCCGATTCTTCTCTCCAGGTTTACTGTATCCCTTGGACCTTCTTATTGACGATGAAACACAGAAATTGCATCGGAATTAAATACAAAAGGCACAATGCCGACCTAAGGAGAAGAAGACTAACTCATCTTACTGACAATGATTTGAACCAATCCTGTGACACTAGCTATAGATTCCGATGCTTCACTTCAGGTTTACTGTATCCCTCTGACCTTCTTATTGACGATGAAACACAGAAATTGCATCGGAATTAAATACAAAAGGCACAATGCCGACTTCAGTACAAGAAGACTGACTCTTCTTACTGTCTATGCTTTGAACCATTCCATTGACACTAGTTATAGATTCCGATGCTTCACTCCAGGTTTACTGTATCCCTTGGACCTTCTTATTGACGATGAAAAACAGAAATTGCATCGGAATTAAATACAAAAGGCACAATACCGACTTAAGCACAAGAAGACTGACTCTTCTTACTGTCTATGTTTTGAACCATTCCGGTGACACTAGTTATAGATTCCGATGCTTCACTTCAGGTTTACTGTAACCCTCTGACCTTCTTATTGATGATCAAACACAGAAATTGCATCGGAACTAAATACAAAAGGCACAATGCAGACTTATGTACAATAAGACTGACTCTTCTTACTGTCTATGTTTTGAACCATTCCTGTGACACTAGTTATAGATTCCGATGCTTCACATCAGATTTACTGAATCCCTATGATCTTCCTATTGACAATGAAACACAGAAATTGCATCGGAATTAAATACAAAAGGCACAATGCTGACTTAAGTACAAGAAGACTGACTCTTCTTACTGTCTATGTTTTGAACCATTCCGGTGACACTAGTTATAGATTCCGATGCTTCACTTCAGGTTTACTGTAACCCTCTGACCTTCTTATTGATGATCAAACACAGAAATTGCATCGGAACTAAATACAAAAGGCACAATGCAGACTTATGTACAATAAGACTGACTCTTCTTACTGTCTATGTTTTGAACCATTCCTGTGACACTAGTTATAGATTCCGATGCTTCACATCAGATTTACTGTATCCCTATGATCTTCTTATTGACAATGAAACACAGAAATTGCATCGGAATTAAATACAAAAGGCACAATGCTGACTTAAGTACAAGAAGACTGACTCTTCTTAAAGTCTATGTTTTGAACCATTCCTGTGACACTAGTTATAGATTCCGGTGCTTCACTCCAGGTTTACTGTTTCCCTTGGACCTTCTTATTGACGATGAAACACAGAAATTGCATCAGAATTAAATAGAAAAGGCACAATGCCGACATAAGTACAAGAAGACTGACGCTTCTTACTGACTATGTTTTTGAACCAATCCTGTGACACTAGTTATAGATTCCGATGCTTCACTTCAGGTTTACTGTATCCCTCTGACCTTCTTATTGACGATGAAACACAGAATTTGCATCGCAATTAAATACAAACGGCACAATGCCGACTTAAGTACAAGAAGACTGACTCTTCCTACTGTCTATGTTTTGAACCATTCCTGTGACACTAGTTACAGATTCCGATGCGTCACTTCAGGTTTACTGTATCCCTTGGACCTTCTTATTGACGATGAAACACAGAAATTGCATCGGAATTAAATACAAAAGGCACAATGCCGATTTAAGTACATGAAGACGGACTCTTTCTACTGACTATGCTTTTGAACTATTCCTGTGACACTAGTTATAGATTCCGATGCTTCACTTCAGGTTTACTGTATCCTTTCGACCTTCTTATTGACGATGAAACACAGAAATTGCATCGGAATTAAATACAAAAGGCACAATGCCAACTTAAGTACAAGAAGACTGACTCTTCTTACAGTCTATGCTTTGAACCATTCCTGTGACACTAGTTATAGATTCCGGTGCTTCACTCCAGGTTTACTGTATCCCTTGGACCTTCTTATTGACGATGAAACACAGAAATTTCATCGGAATTAAATACAAAAGGCACAATGCCGACTTAAGGACAAGAAGACTAACTCTTCTTACTGACAATGATTTGAACCATTCCTGTGACACTAGCTATAGATTCCGATGCTTCACTTCAGGTTTACTGTATCCCTCTGACCTTCTTATTGACGATGAAACACAGAAATTGCATCGGAATTAAATACAAAAGGCACAATGCCGACTTCAGTACAAGAAGACTGACTCTTCTTACTGTCTATGCTTTGAACCATTCCATTGACACTAGTTATAGATTCCGATGCTTCACTCCAGGTTTACTGTATCCCTTGGACCTTCTTTTTGACGATGAAACACAGAAATAGCATCGGAATTAAATAGAAAAGGCACAATGCCGTCTTAAGTACAAGAGTACTGACTCTTCTTTCTTCTATGTTTTGAACCATTCCGGTGACACTAGTCATAGATTCCGATGCTTCACCACAGGTTTACTGTATCCCTTGGACATTCTTATTGACGATGAAACACAGAAATTGCATCGGAATTAAATACAAAGGGCAAATTGCCGACTTAAGTACACGAAGACTGACTCTTCTTACTGCCTATGTTTTGAACCATTCCTGTGACACTAGTTATAGATTCCGATGCTACACTCCAAGTTTACTGTATCCCTTGGACCTTCTTATTGACGATGAAAAACAGAAATTGCATCGGAATTAAATACAAAAGGCACAATACCGACTTAAGTACAAGAAGACTGACTCTTCTTACTGTCTATGTTTTGAACCATTCCTGTGACACTAGTTATAGATTCCGATGCTTCACATCAGATTTACTGTATCCCTATGATCTTCTTATTGACAATGAAACACAGAAATTGCATCGGAATTAAATACAAAAGGCACAATGCTGACTTAAGTACAAGAAGACTGACTCTTCTTACAGTCTATGTTTTGAACCATTCCTGTGACATTAGTTATAGATTCCGGTGCTTCACTCCAGGTTTACTGTTTCCCTTGGACCTTCTTATTGACGATGAAACACAGAAATTGTATCAGAATTAAATAGAAAGGGCACAATGCCGACTTAAGTTCAAGAAGACTGACGCTTCTTACTGACTATGTTTTTGAACCATTCCTGTGACACTAGTTATAGATTCCGATGCTTCACTTCAGGTTTACTGTATCCCTTGGACCTTCTTATTGACGATGAAACACAGATATTGCATCGGAATGAAATAGAAAAGGCACAATGCCGACTTAAGTACAAGAAGGCTGCCTCTTTTTACTGTCTATGTTTTGAACCATTTCTGTGACACTAGTTACAGATTGCAATACTTCACTTCAGGTTCACTGTCTCCCTTGGACCTTCTTATTGACGATGAAACACAGAAATTGCCTCGGAATTAAATACATAAGGCACAATACCGACTTAAGTACAAGAAGACTGACTCTTCCTACTGTCTATGTTTTGAACCATTAATGTGACACTAGTTATAGATTCCGATGCTTCACATCAGGTTTACTGTATCCCTATGATCTTCTTAATGACAATGAAACACAGAAATTGCATCGGAATTAAATACAAAAGGCACAATGCTGACTTAAGTACAAGAAGACTGACTCTTCTTACAGACTATGTTTTGAACCATTCCTGTGACACTAGTTATAGATTCCGATGCTTCACTTCAGGCTTACTGTATCCCTTGGACCTTCTTATTGACGATGAAACACAGAAATTGCATCAGAATTAAATAGAAAAGGAACAATGCCGACTTAAGTACAAGAAGACTGACGCTTCTTACTGACTATGTTTTTCAACCATTCCTGTGACACTAGTTATAGATTCCGGTGCTTCACTCCAGGTTTACTGTTTCCCTTGGACCTTCTTATTGACGATGAAACACAGAAATTGCATCGGAATTAAATACAAAAGGCACAATGCCGACTGAAGTACAAGAAGACTGACTCTTCTTACTGACTATGTTTGAACCATTCCTGTGTCACTAGTTATAGATTCCGATGCTTCACTTCAGGTTTACTGTATACCTTGGACCTTGTAATTGACGATGAAACACAGAGATTGCATCGGAATTAAATAGAAAAGGCACAATACCGACTTAAGTACAAGAAGACTGACTCTTCTTACTGTCTATGTTTTGAACCATTCCTGTGACACTAGTTATAGATTCCGATGCTTCACTTCAGGTTTACTGTATGCCTATGATCTTCTTAATGACAATGAAACACAGAAATTGCATCGGAATTAAATACAAAAGGCACAATGCTGACTTAAGTACAAGAAGACTGACTCTTCTTACAGTCTATGTTTTGAACCATTCCTGTGACACTAGTTATAGATTCCGATGCTTCACTTCAGGCTTACTGTATCCCTTGGACCTTCTTATTGACGATGAAACACAGAAATTGCATCAGAATTAAATAGAAAAGGAACAATGCCGACTTAAGTACAAGAAGACTGACGCTTCTTACTGACTATGTTTTTCAACCATTCCTGTGACACTAGTTATAGATTCCGGTGCTTCACTCCAGGTTTACTGCTTCCCTTGGACCTTCTTATTGACGATGAAACACAGAAATTGCATCGGAATTAAATACAAAAGGCACAATGCCGATTTAAGTACATGAAGACGGACTCTTTCTACTGACTATGCTTTTGAACTATTCCTGTGACACTAGTTATAGATTCCGATGCTTCACTTCAGGTTTACTGTATCCTTTCGACCTTCTTATTGACGATGAAACACAGAAATTGCATCGGAATTAAATACAAAAGGCACAATGCCAACTTAAGTACAAGAAGACTGACTCTTCTTACAGTCTATGCTTTGAACCATTCCTGTGACACTAGTTATAGATTCCGGTGCTTCACTCCAGGTTTACTGTATCCCTTGGACCTTCTTATTGACGATGAAACACAGAAATTTCATCGGAATTAAATACAAAAGGCACAATGCCGACTTAAGGACAAGAAGACTAACTCTTCATACTGACAATGATTTGAACCATTCCTGTGACACTAGCTATAGATTCCGATGCTTCACTTCAGGTTTACTGTATCCCTCTGACCTTCTTATTGACGATGAAACACAGAAATTGCATCGGAATTAAATACAAAAGGCACAATGCCGACTTCAGTACAAGAAGACTGACTCTTCTTACTGTCTATGCTTTGAACCATTCCATTGACACTAGTTATAGATTCCGATGCTTCACTCCAGGTTTACTGTATCCCTTGGACCTTCTTTTTGACGATGAAACACAGAAATAGCATCGGAATTAAATAGAAAAGGCACAATGCCGTCTTAAGTACAAGAGTACTGACTCTTCTTTCTTCTATGTTTTGAACCATTCCGGTGACACTAGTCATAGATTCCGATGCTTCACCACAGGTTTACTGTATCCCTTGGACATTCTTATTGACGATGAAACACAGAAATTGCATCGGAATTAAATACAAAGGGCAAATTGCCGACTTAAGTACACGAAGACTGACTCTTCTTACTGCCTATGTTTTGAACCATTCCTGTGACACTAGTTATAGATTCCGATGCTACACTCCAAGTTTACTGTATCCCTTGGACCTTCTTATTGACGATGAAAAACAGAAATTGCATCGGAATTAAATACAAAAGGCACAATACCGACTTAAGTACAAGAAGACTGACTCTTCTTACTGTCTATGTTTTGAACCATTCCTGTGACACTAGTTATAGATTCCGATGCTTCACATCAGATTTACTGTATCCCTATGATCTTCTTATTGACAATGAAACACAGAAATTGCATCGGAATTAAATACAAAAGGCACAATGCTGACTTAAGTACAAGAAGACTGACTCTTCTTACAGTCTATGTTTTGAACCATTCCTGTGACATTAGTTATAGATTCCGGTGCTTCACTCCAGGTTTACTGTTTCCCTTGGACCTTCTTATTGACGATGAAACACAGAAATTGTATCAGAATTAAATAGAAAGGGCACAATGCCGACTTAAGTTCAAGAAGACTGACGCTTCTTACTGACTATGTTTTTGAACCATTCCTGTGACACTAGTTATAGATTCCGATGCTTCACTTCAGGTTTACTGTATCCCTTGGACCTTCTTATTGACGATGAAACACAGATATTGCATCGGAATGAAATAGAAAAGGCACAATGCCGACTTAAGTACAAGAAGGCTGCCTCTTTTTACTGTCTATGTTTTGAACCATTTCTGTGACACTAGTTACAGATTGCAATACTTCACTTCAGGTTCACTGTCTCCCTTGGACCTTCTTATTGACGATGAAACACAGAAATTGCCTCGGAATTAAATACATAAGGCACAATACCGACTTAAGTACAAGAAGACTGACTCTTCTTACTGTCTATGTTTTGAACCATTAATGTGACACTAGTTATAGATTCCGATGCTTCACATCAGGTTTACTGTATCCCTATGATCTTCTTAATGACAATGAAACACAGAAATTGCATCGGAATTAAATACAAAAGGCACAATGCTGACTTAAGTACAAGAAGACTGACTCTTCTTACAGACTATGTTTTGAACCATTCCTGTGACACTAGTTATAGATTCCGATGCTTCACTTCAGGCTTACTGTATCCCTTGGACCTTCTTATTGACGATGAAACACAGAAATTGCATCAGAATTAAATAGAAAAGGAACAATGCCGACTTAAGTACAAGAAGACTGACGCTTCATACTGACTATGTTTTTCAACCATTCCTGTGACACTAGTTATAGATTCCGGTGCTTCACTCCAGGTTTACTGTTTCCCTTGGACCTTCTTATTGACGATGAAACACAGAAATTGCATCGGAATTAAATACAAAAGGCACAATGCCGACTTAAGTACAAGAAGACTGACTCTTCTTACTGACTATGTTTGAACCATTCCTGTGTCACTAGTTATAGATTCCGATGCTTCACTTCAGGTTTACTGTATACCTTGGACCTTGTAATTGACGATGAAACACAGAGATTGCATCGGAATTAAATAGAAAAGGCACAATACCGACTTAAGTACAAGAAGACTGACTCTTCTTACTGTCTATGTTTTGAACCATTCCTGTGACACTAGTTATAGATTCCGATGCTTCACTTCAGGTTTACTGTATGCCTATGATCTTCTTAATGACAATGAAACACAGAAATTGCATCGGAATTAAATACAAAAGGCACAATGCTGACTTAAGTACAAGAAGACTGACTCTTCTTACAGTCTATGTTTTGAACCATTCCTGTGACACTAGTTATAGATTCCGATGCTTCACTTCAGGCTTACTGTATCCCTTGGACCTTCTTATTGACGATGAAACACAGAAATTGCATCAGAATTAAATAGAAAAGGAACAATGCCGACTTAAGTACAAGAAGACTGACGCTTCTTACTGACTATGTTTTTCAACCATTCCTGTGACACTAGTTATAGATTCCGGTGCTTCACTCCAGGTTTACTGCTTCCCTTGGACCTTCTTATTGACGATAAAACACAGAAATTGCATCGGAATTAAATACAAAAGGCACAATGCCGACTTAAGTACAAGAGGACTGACTGTTCTTACTTACTATGTTTGAACCATTCCTTTGTCACTAGTTATAGATTCCGATGCTTCACTTCAGGTTTACTGTATACCTTGGACCTTGTAATTGACGATGAAACACAGAGATTGCATCGGAATTAAATAGAAAAGGCACAATGCCGACTTAGGTACACGAATGCTGCCTCTTTTTACTGTCTATGTTTTGAACCATTTCTGTGACACTAGTTATAGATTACGATGCATCACTTCAGGTTTACTGTCTCCCTTGGACCTTCTTATTGTCGATGAAACACAGAACTTGCATCGGAATTAAATACAAAAGGCACAATACCGACTTAAGTACAAGAAGACTGACTCTTCTTACTGTCTATGTTTTGAACCATTCCTGTGACACTAGTTATAGATTCCGATGCTTCACTTCAGGTTTACTGTAACCCTCTGACCTTCTTATTGATGATCAAACACAGAAATTGCATCGGAATTAAATACAAAAGGCACAATGCAGACTTATGTACAATAAGACTGACTCTTCTTACTGTCTATGTTTTGAACCATTCCTGTGACACTAGTTATAGATTCCGATGCTTCACAGCAGATTTACTGTATCCCTATGATCTTCTTATTGACAATGAAACACAGAAATTGCATCGGAATTAAATACAAAAGGCACAATGCTGACTTAAGTACAAGAAGACTGACTCTTCTTAAAGTCTATGTTTTGAACCATTCCTGTGACACTAGTTATAGATTCCGGTGCATCACTCCAGGTTTACTGTTTCCCTTGGACCTTCTTATTGACGACGAAACACAGAAATTGCATCAGAATTAATTAGAAAAGGCACAATGCCGACATAAGAACAAGAAGACTGACGCTTCTTACTGACTATGTTTTTGAACCATTCCTGTGACACTAGTTATAGATTCCGATGCTTCACTTCAGGTTTACTGTATCCCTTGGACCTTCTTATTGACGATGAAACACAGATATTGCGTCGGAATGAAATAGAAAAGGCACAATGCCGACTTAAGTACAAGAAGGCTGCCTCTTTTTACTGTCTATGTTTTGAACCATATCTGTGACACTACTTACAGATTGCGATGCTTCACTTCAGGTTTACTGTCTCCCTTGGACCTTCTTATTGACGATGAAACACAGAAATTGCATCGGAATTAAATACAAAAGGCACAATACCGACTTAAGTACAAGAAGACTGACTCTTCTTACTGTCTATGTTTTGAACCATTCCTCTGACACTAGTTATAGATTCCGATGCTTCACTTCAGGTTTACTGTATCCCTATGATCTTCTTAATGACAATGAAACACAGAAATTGCATCGGAATTAAATACAAAAAGCACAATGCTGACTTAAGTACAAGAAGACCGACTCTTCTTACAGTCTATGTTTTGAACCATTCCTGTGACACTAGTTATAGATTCCGATGCTTCACTTCAGGCTTACTGTATCCCTTGGACCTTCTTATTGACGATGAAACACAGAAATTGCATCAGAATTAAATAGAAAAGGAACAATGCCGACTTAAGTACAAGAAGACTGACGCTTCTTACTGACAATGTTTTTCAACCATTCCTGTGTCACTAGTTATAGATTCCGGTGCTTCACTCAAGGTTTACTGTCTCCCTTGGACCTTCTTATTGACGATGAAACACATAAATTGCATCGGAATTAAATACAAAAGGCACAATGCCGACTTAAGCACAAGAAGACTGACTCGTCTTACTGACTATGTTTGAACCATTCCTGTGTCACTAGTTATAGATTCCGATGCTTCACTTCAGGTTTACCGTATACCTTGGACCTTCTAATTGACGATGAAACACAGAGATTGCATCGGAATTAAATAGAAAAGGCACAATGCCGACTTAAGTACACGAATGCTGCCTCTTTTTACTGTCTATGTTTTGAACCATTTCTGTGACACTAGTTATAGATTGCGATGCTTCACTTCAGGTTTACTGTCTCCCTTGGACCTTCTTATTGACGATGAAACACAGAAATTGCATCGCAATTAAATACAAAAGGCACAATACCGACATAAGTACAAGAAGACTGACTCTTCTTACTGTCTATGTTTTGAACCATTCCTGTGACACTAGTTATTGATTCCGATGCTTCACTTCAGGTTTACTGTATCCCTATGATCTTCTTATTGATGATGAAACACAGAAATTGCATCGGAATTAAATACAAAAGGCACAATCCCGACTTAAGTACAAGAGGACTGATCCTTCTTACTGTCTATGTTTTGAACCATTCCTGAGACACTAGTTATAGATTCCGATGCTTCACTTCAGGTTTACTGTCACCCTCTGACCTTCTTACTGATGATCAAACACAGAAATTGCATCGGAATTAAATACAAAAGGCACAATGCAGACTTAAGTACAATAAGACTGACTCTTCTTACAGACTATGTTTTGAACCATTCCTGTGACACTGGTTACAGATTGCGATGCTTCACTTCACGTTTGCTGTATCCCTCTGACCTTCTTATTGACGATGAAACACAGAAATTGCATCGGAATTAAATACAAAATGCACAATGCCGACTTAAGAACAAGAAGACTAACTCTTCTTACTGACAATGATTTGAACCATTCCTGTGACACTAGCTATAGATTCCGATGCTTCACTTCAGGTTTACTGTATCCCTCTGACCTTCTTATTGACGATGAAACACAGAAATTGCATCGGAATTAAATACAAAAGGCACAATGCCGACTTCAGTACAAGAAGACTGGCTCTTCTTACTGTCTATGCTTTGAACCATTCCATTGTCACTAGTTATAGATTCCGATGCTTCACTCCAGGTTTACTGTATCCCTTGGACCTTCTTATTGACAATGAAACACAGAAATTGCATCGGAATTAAATACAAAGGTCAAATTGCCGACTTAAGTACACGAAGACTGACTCTTCTTACTGTCTATGTTTTGAACCATTCCTGTGACACTAGTTATAGATTGCGATGCTTCACTTCAGGTTTACTGTCTCCCCTGGACCTTCTTATTGACGATGAAACACAGAACTTGCATCGGAATTAAATACAAAAGGCACAATACCGTCTTAAGTACAAGAAGACTGACTCTTCTTACTGTCTATGTTTTGAACCATTCCTGTGACACTAGTTATAGATTCCGATGCTTCACTTCAGGTTTACTGTATCCCTATGATCTTCTTATTGACGATGAAACACAGAAATTGCACCGGAATTAAATACAAAAGGCACAATCCCGACTTAAGTACAAGAGGACTGATCCTTCTTACTGTGTATGTTTTGAACCATTCCTGAGACACTAGTTATAGATTCCGATGCTTCACTTCAGGTTCACTGTAACCCTCTGACCTTCTTATTGATGATCAAACACAGAAATTGCATCGGAATGAAATACAATAGGCACAATGCAGACTTATGTACAATAAGACAGACTCTTCTTACTGTCTATGTCACTTCAGGTTTACTGTCTCCCCTGGACCTTCTTATTGACGATGAAACACAGAACTTGCATCGGAATTAAATACAAAAGGCACAATGCAGACTTAAGTACAATAAGACTGACTCTTCTTATAGACTATGTTTTGAACCATTCCTGTGGCACTGGTTATAGATTGCGATGCTTCACTTCAGGTTTGCTGTATCCCTCTGACCTTCTTATTGACGATGAAACACAGAATTTGCATCGGAATTAAATACAAAAGGCACAATGCCGACTTAAGTACAAGAAGACTGATTCTTCCTACTGTCTATGTTTTGAACCATTCCTGTGACACTAGTTATAGATTCCGATGCTTCACTTCAGGTTTACTGTATCCCTTGGACCTTCTTATTGACGATGAAACACAGAAATTGCATCGGAATTAAATACAAAAGGCACAATGCCGATTTAAGTACATGAAGACGGACTCTTTCTACTGCCTATGCTTTTGAACTATTCCTGTGACACTAGTTATAGATTCCGATGCTTCACTTCAGGTTTACTGTATCCCTATGATCTTCTTATTGACGATGAAACACAGAAATTGCATCGGAATTAAATACAAAAGGCAAATTGCTGACTTAAGTACAAGATGACTGACTCTTCTTACAGTCTATGTTTTGAACCATTCCTGTGACACTAGTTATAGATTCCGCTGCTTCACTTCAGGCTTACTGTATCCCTTGGACCTTCTTATTGACGATGAAACACAGAAATTGCATCGGAATTAAACACAAAAGGCACAATGCCGACTTAAGTACAAAAAAACTGCCTCTTCTTACTGACTATGCTTTGAAAAATTCCTGTGACACTAGTTATAGATTCCGATGCTTCACTTCAGGTTTACTGTATCCCTTGGACCTTCTTATTGACGATGAAACACAGAAGTTGCATCGGAATTAAATACAAAAGGCGCAATGCCGACTTAAGGACAAGAAGACTGACTCTTTTTACTGACTATGTTTTGAACCATTCCTGTGACACTAGTCATAGATTCCGATGCTTCACCACAGGTTTACTGTATCCCTTGGCCCTTCTTATTGACGATGAAACACAGAAATTGCATCGGAATTAAATACAAAGAGCAAATACACGAAGACTGACACTTGTTACTGCCTATGTTTTGAACCATTCCTGTGACACTAGTTATAGATTACGATGCTACACTCCAAGTTTACTGTATCCCTTGGACCTTCTTTTTGACGATGAAAAACAGAAATTGCATCGGAATTAAATACAAAAGGCACAATGCCGACTTAAGGACAAGAAGACTGACTCTTCTAACTGTCTATGTTTTGAACCATTCCTGTGACACTAGTTATAGATTCCGATGCTTCACTTCAGGCTTACTGTATCCCTTGGACCATCCTATTGACGATGAAACACAGAAATTGTATCGGAATTAAACACAAAAGGCACAATGCCGACTTAAGTACAAAAAGACTGCCTCTTCTTACTGACTATGCTTTGAACCATTCCTGTGACACTAGTTATAGATTGCGATGCTTCACTTCAGGTTTACTGTATCCCATGGACCTTCTTATTGACGATGAAACACAGAAGTTGCATCGGAATTAAATACAAAAGGCACAATGCCGACTTAAGGACAAGAAGACTGACTCTTTTTACTGACTATGTTTTGAACCATTCCTGTGACACAAGTTATAGATTCCGATGCTTCACTTCAGGTTTACTGTATCCCTCTGATCTTCTTATTGACGATGAAACACAGAAATTGCATCGGAATTAAATACAAAAGGCACAATGACGACTTAAGTACAAGAAGACTGACTCTTCTTACTGTCTATGTTTTGAACCATTCCTGTGGCACTGGTTATAGATTGCGATGCTTCACTTCAGGTTTGCTGTATCCCTCTGACCTTCTTATTGACGATGAAACACAGAATTTGCATCGGAATTAAATACAAAAGGCACAATGCCGACTTAAGTACAAGAAGACTGATTCTTCCTACTGTCTATGCTTTGAACCATTCCTGTGACACTAGTTATAGATTCCGATGCTTCACTTCAGGTTTACTGTATCCCTTGGACCTTCTTATTGACGATGAAACACAGAAATTGCATCGGAATTAAATACAAAAGGCACAATGCCGATTTAAGTACATGAAGACGGACTCTTTCTACTGCCTATGCTTTTGAACTATTCCTGTGAGACTAGTTATAGATTCCGCTGCTTCACTTCAGGTTTACTGTATCCCTATGATCTTCTTATTGACGATGAAACACGGAAATTGCATCGGAATTAAATACAAAAGGCACAATGCTGACTTAAGTACAAGATGACTGACTCTTCTTACAGTCTATGTTTTGAACCATTCCTGTGACACTAGTTATAGATTCCGCTGCTTCACTTCAGGCTTACTGTATCCCTTGGACCTTCTTATTGACGATGAAACACAGAAATTGCATCGGAATTAAACACAAAAGGCACAATGCCGACTTAAGTACAAAAAAACTGCCTCTTCTTACTGACTATGCTTTGAACCATTCCTGTGACACTAGTTATAGATTCCGATGCTTCACTTCAGGTTTACTGTATCCCTTGGACCTTCTTATTGACGATGAAACACAGAAGTTGCATCGGAATTAAATACAAAAGGCGCAATGCCGACTTAAGGACAAGAAGACTGACTCTTTTTACTGACTATGTTTTGAACCATTCCTGTGACACTAGTCATAGATTCCGATGCTTCACCACAGGTTTACTGTATCCCTTGGACCTTCTTATTGACGATGAAACACAGAAATTGCATCGGAATTAAATACAAAGGGCAAATACACGAAGACTGACTCTTCTTACTGCCTATGTTTTGAACCATTCCTGTGACACTAGTTATAGATTACGATGCTACACTCCAAGTTTACTGTATCCCTTGGACCTTCTTTTTGACGATGAAAAACAGAAATTGCATCGGAATTAAATACAAAAGGCACAATGCCGACTTAAGGACAAGAAGACTGACTCTTCTAACTGTCTATGTTTTGAACCATTCCTGTGACACTAGTTATAGATTCCGATGCTTCACTCCAGGTTTACTGTATCCCTTGGACCTTCTTATTGACGATGAAACACAGAAATTGCCTCAGAATTAAATAGAAAAGGCACAATGCCGACTAAAGTACAAGAGGACTGACTCTTGCTACTGTCAATGTTTTGAACCATTCCTGTGACACTAGTTATAGATTCCGGTGCTTCACTCCAGGTTTACTGTTTCCCTTGGACCTTCTTATTGACGATGAAACACAGAAATTGCATCAGAATTAAATAGAAAAGGAACAATGCCGACTTAAGTACAAGAAGACTGACTCTTATTACTGTATATGTTTTGAACCATTCCTGTAAAACAAGTTATAGATTCCGATGCTTCACTTCAGGTTTACTGTATCCCTATGATCTTCTTATTGACGATGAAACACAGAAATTGCATCGGAATTAAATGCAAAAGGCACAATGCTGACTTAAGTACAAGATGACTGACTCTTCTTACAGTCTATGTTTTGAACCATTCCTGTGACACTAGTTATAGATTCCGATGCTTCACTTCAGGCTTACTGTATCCCTTGGACCATCCTATTGACGATGAAACACAGAAATTGTATCGGAATTAAACACAAAAGGCACAATGCCGACTTAAGTACAAAGAGACTGCCTCTTCTTACTGACTATGCTTTGAACCATTCCTGTGACACTAGTTATAGATTGCGATGCTTCACTTCAGGTTTACTGTATCCCTTGGACCTTCTTATTGATGATGAAACACAGAAGTTGCATCGGAATTAAATACAAAAGGCACAATGCCGACTTAAGGACAAGAAGACTGACTCTTTTTACTGACTATGTTTTGAACCATTCCTGTGACACAAGTTATAGATTCCGATGCTTCACTTCAGGTTTACTGTATCCCTCTGATCTTCTTATTGACGATGAAACACAGAAATTGCATCGGAATTAAATACAAAAGGCACAATGACGACTTAAGTACAAGAAGACTGACTCTTCTTACTGTCTATGTTTTGAACCATTCCTGTGACACTAGTTATAGATTCCGATGCTTCACTTCAGGTTTACTGTATCCCTATGATCTTCCTATTGACGATGAAACACAGAAATTGTATCGGAATTAAATACAAAAGGCACAATCCCGACTTAAGTACAAGAAGACTGACTCTTCTTACTGTCTATGTTTTGATACATTCCTGTGACACTAGGTATAGATTCAGATGCTTCACTTCAGGTTTACTGTATCCCTATGATCTTCTTATTGACGATGAAACACAGAAATTGCATCGGAATTAAATACAAAAGGCACAATGCTGACTTAAGTACAAGAAGACTGACTCTTCTTACAGTCTATGTTTTGAACCATTCCTGTGACACTAGTTATAGATTCCGGTGCTTCACTCCAGGTTTACTGTTTCCCTTGGACCTTCTTATTGACGATGAAACACAGAAATTGCATCAGAATTAAATAGAAAATGCACAATGCCGACTTAAGTACAAGAAGACTGACGCTTCTTACTGACTATGTTTTTGAACCATTCCTGTGACACTAGTTATAGATTCCGATGCTTCACTTCAGGTTTACTGTATCCCTTGGACCTTCTTATTGACGATGAAACACAGATATTGCATCGGAATGAAATAGAAAAGGCACAATGCCGACATAAGTACAAGAAGGCTGACTCTTTTTACTGTCTATGTTTTGAACCATTTCTGTGACACTAGTTACAGATTGCGATGCTTCACTTCAGGTTTACTGTCTCCGTTGGACCTTCTTATTGACGATGAAACACAGAAATTGCATCGGAATTAAATAGAAAAGGCACAATACCGACTTAAGTACAAGAAGACTGACTCTACTTACTGTCAATGTTTTGAACCATTCCTGTGACACTAGTTATAGATTCCGATGCTTCACATCACGTTTACTGTATCCCTGTGATCTTCTTAATGACAATGAAACACAGAAATTGCATCGGAATTAAATACAAAACTCACAGTGCTGACTTAAGTACAAGAAGACTGACTCTTCTTACAGTCTATGTTTTGAACCATTCCTGTGACACTAGATATAGATTCAGATGCTTCACTTCAGGCTTACTGTATCCCGTGGACCTTCTTATTGACGATGAAACACAGAAATTGCATCAGAATTAAATAGAAAAGGAACAATGCCGACTTAAGTACAAGAAGACTGACGCTTCTTACTGACTATGTTTTTCAACCATTCCTGTGACACTAGTTTTAGATTCCGGTGGTTCACTAAAGGTTTACTGTCTCCCTCGGACCTTCTTATTGACGATGAAACACAGAAATTGCATCGGAATTAAATACAATAGGCACAATGCCGACTTAAGTACAAGAAGACTGACTCGTCTTACTGACTATGTTTGAACCATTCCTGTGTCACTAGTTATAGATTCCGATGCTTCACTTCAGGTTTACTGTATACCTTGGACCTTCTAATTGACGATGAAACACAGAGATTGTATCGGAATTAAATAGAAAAGGCACAATGCCGACTTAAGTACACGAATGCTGCCTCTTTTTACTGTCTATGTTTTGAACCATTTCTGTGACACTAGTTATAGATTGCGATGCTTCACTTAAGGTTTACTGTGTCCCTTGGACCTTCTTATTGACGATGAATCACAGAAATTGCATCGGAATTAAATACAAAAGGCACAATCCCGACTTAAGTACAAGAAGACTGACTCTTCTTACTGTCTATGTTTTGAAACATTCCTGTGACACTAGTTATAGATTCCGATGCTTCACTTCAGGTTTACTGTATCCCTATGATCTTCTTATTGACGATGAAACACAGAAATTGCATCGGAATTAAATACAAAAGGCACAATGCTGACTTAAGTACAAGAAGACTGACTCTTCTTACTGTCTATGTTTTGAACCATTCCTGTGACACTAGTTATAGATTCCGGTGCTTCACTCCAGGTTTAGTGTTACCCTTGGACCTTCTTATTGACGATGAAACACAGAAATTGCATCAGAATTAAATAGAAAATGCACAATGCCGACTTAAGTACAAGAAGACTGACGCTTCTTACTGACTATGTTTTGAACCATTCCTGTGACACTAGTTATAGATTCCGATGCTTCACTTCAGGTTTACTGTATCCCTTGGACCTTCTTATTGACGATGAAACACAGATATTGCATAGGAATGAAATAGAAAAGGCACAATGCCGACTTAAGTACAAGAAGGCTGCCTCTTTTTACTGTCTATATTTTGAACCATTTCTGTGACACTAGTTACAGATTGCGATGCTTCACTTCAGGTTTACTGTCTCCGTTGGACCTTCTTATTGACGATGAAACACAGAAATTGCATCGGAATTAAATACAAAAGGCACACTACCGACATAAGTACAAGAAGACTGACTCTTCTTACTGTCAATGTTTTGAACCATTCCTGTGACACTAGTTATAGATTCCGATGCTTCACATCACGTTTACTGTATCCCTGTGATCTTCTTAATGACAATGAAACACAGAAATTGCATCGGAATTAAATACAAAACTCACAATGCTGACTTAAGTACAAGAAGACTGACTCTTCTTACAGTCTATGTTTTGAACTATTCCTGTGACACTAGATATAGATTCCGATGCTTCACTTCAGGCTTACTGTATCCCTTGGACCTTCTTATTGACGATGAAACACAGAAATTGCATCAGAATTAAATAGAAAAGGAACAATGCCGACTTAAGTACAAGAAGACTGACGCTTCTTACTGACTATGTTTTTCAACCATTCCTGTGACACTAGTTATAGATTCCGGTGGTTCACTAAAGGTTTACTGTCTCCCTTGGACCTTCTTATTGACGATGAAACACAGAAATTACATCGGAATTAAATACAATAGGCACAATGCCGACTTAAGTACAAGAAGACTGACTCGTCTTACTGACTATGTTTGAACCATTCCTGTGTCACTAGTTATAGATTCCGATGCTTCACTTCAGGTTTACTGTATACCTTGGACCTTCTAATTGACGATGAAACACAGAAATTGTATCGGAATTAAATAGAAAAGGCACAATGCCGACTTAAGTACACGAATGCTGCCTCTTTTAACTGTCTATGTTTTGAACCATTTCTGTGACACTAGTTATAGATTGCGATGCTTCACTTCAGGTTTACTGTCTCCCTTGGACCTTCTTATTGACGATGAAACACAGAAATTGCATCGGAATTAAATACAAAAGGCACAATACCGACTTAAGTACATGAAGACTGACTCTTCTTACTGTCTATATTTTGAACCTTTCCTGTGACACTAGTTATAGATTCCGATGCTTCACTTCAGGTTTACTGTATCCCTATGATCTTCTTATTGATGATGAAACACAGAAATTGCATCGGAATTAAATACAAAAGGCACAATCCCGACATAAGTACAAGAGGACTGATCCTTCTTACTGTCTATGTTTTGAACCATTCCTGAGACACTAGTTATAGATTCCGATGCTTCACTTCAGGTTTACTGTAACCCTCTGACCTTCTTATTGATGATCAAACACAGAAATTGCATCGGAATTAAATACAAAAGGCACAATGCAGACTTAAGTACAATAAGACTGACTCTTCTTACAGACTATGTTTTGAACCATTCCTGTGACACTGGTTATAGATTGCGATGCTTCACTTCAGGTTTGCTGTATCCCTCTGACCTTCTTATTGACGATGAAACACAGAATTTTTATCGGAATTAAATACAAAAGGCACAATGCCGACTTAAGTACAAGAAGACTGACTCTTCCTACTGTCTATGTTTTGAACTATTCCTGTGACACTAGTTATAGATTCCGATGCTTCACTTCAGGTTTACTGTATCCCTTGGACCTTCTTATTGACGATGAAACACAGAAATTGCATCGGAATTAAATACAAAAGGCACAATGCCGATTTAAGTACATGAAGACGGACTCTTTCTACTGACTATGCTTTTGAACTATTCCTGTGACACTAGATATAGATTCCGATGTTTCACTTCAGGTTTACTGTATCCCTTCGACCTTCTTATTGACGATGGAACACAGAAATTGCATCGGAATTAAATACAAAAGGCACAATGCCAACTTAAGTACAAGTAGACTGACTCTTCTTACAGTCTATGCTTTGAACCATTCCTGTGACAGTAGTTACACATTCCGATTCTTCTCTCCAGATTTACTGTATCTCTTGGACCTTCTTATTGACGATGAAACACAGAAATTGCATCGGAATTAAATACAAAAGGCACAATGCCGACTTAAGGACAAGAAGACTAAGTCTTCTTACTGACAATGATTTGAACCATTCCTGTGACACTAGCTATAGATTCCGATGCTTCACTTCAGGTTTACTGTATCCCTCTGACCTTCTTATTGACGATGAAACACAGAAATTGCATCGGAATTAAATACAAAAGGCACAATGCCGACTTCAGTACAAGAAGACTGACTCTTCTTACTGTCTAAGCTTTGAACCATTCCATTGACACTAGTTATAGATTCCGATGCTTCACTCCAGGTTTACTGTATCCCTTGGACCTTCTTATTGACGATGAAACACAGAAATTGCATCGGAATTAAATAGAAAATGCACAATGCCGTCTTAAGTACAAGAGTACTGACTCTTCTTCCTTCTATGTTTTGAACCATTCCGGTGACACTAGTCATAGATTCCGATGCTTCACCACAGGTTTACTGTATCCGTTGGACCTTCTTATTGACGATGAAACACAGAAATTGCATCGGAATTAAATACAAAGGCAGATTGCCGACTTAAGTACACGAAGACTGACTCTTCTTCCTTGTATGTTTTGAACCATTCATGTGACACTAGTTATAGATTCCGATGCTACACTCCAAGTTTACTGTATCCCTTGGACCTTCTTAATGACGATGGAAAACAGAAATTGCATCGGAATTAAAAACAAAATTCACAATGCCGACTTAAGGACAAGAAGACTGACTCTTCTAACTGTCTATGTTTTGAACCATTCCTGTGACACTAGTTATAGATTCCGATGCTTCACTCCAGGTTTACTGTATTCCTTGGACCTTCTTATTGACGATGAAACACAGAAATTGCCTCGGAATTAAATAGAAAAGGCACAATGCCGACTTAAGTACAAGAGGACTGACTCTTCCTACTGTCAATGTTTTGAACCATTCCTGTGACACTAGTTATAGATTCCGGTGCTTCACTCCAGGTTTACTGTTTCCCTTGGACCTTCTTATTGACGATGAAACACAGAAATTGCATCAGAATTAAATAGAAAAGGAACAATGCCGACTTAAGTACAAGAAGGCGGACGCTTCTTACTGACTATGTTTTTCAACCATTCCTGTGACACTAGTTATAGATTCCGGTGCTTCACTCCAGGTTTACTGTTTCCCTTGGACCTTCTTATTGACGATGAAACACAGAAATTATATCGGAATTAAATACAAAAGGAAAAATGCCGACTTAAGTACAAGAAGACTGATTCATCTTACTGACTATGTTTGAACCATTCCTGTGTCACTAGTTATAGATTCCGATGCTTCACTTCAGGTTTACTGTATACCTTGGACCTTCTAATTGACGATGAAACACAGAGATTGCATCGGAATTAAATAGAAAAGGCACAATGCCGACTTAAGTACAAGAATGCTGCCTCTTTTTACTGTCTATGTTTTGAACCATTTCTGTGACACTAGTTATAGATTGCGATGTTTCACTTCAGGTTTACTGTCTCCCTTGGCCCTTCTTATTGACGATGAAACAAAGAAATTGCATCAGAATTAAATACAAAAGGCACAATACCGACTTAAGTACAAGAAGTCTGACTCTTCTTACTGACTATGCTTTGAACCATTCCTGTGACACTAGTTATAGATTCCGATGCTTCACTCTAGGTTTACTGCTTCCCTTGGACGTTCTTATTGACGATGAAACACAGAAATTGCATCAGAATTAAATAGAAAAGGCACAATGCCGACTTAAGTACAAGAACACTGATTCTTCTTACAGTCTATGTTTTGAACCATTCCTGTGACACTAGATATAGATTCCGATGCTTCACTTCAGACTTACTGTATCCCTTGGACCTTCTTATTGACGATGAAACACAGAAATTGCTTCGGAATTAAACACAAAAGGCACAATGCCGACTTAAGTACAAAAAGACTGCCTCTTCTTACTGACTATGCTTTGAACCATTCCTGTGACACTAGTTATAGATTCCGATGCTTCACTCCAGGTTTACTGTATCCCTTGGACCTTCTTATTGACGATGAAACACAGATTATGCATCGGAATGAAATTGAAAAGGCACAATGCCGACTTAAGTACACGAAGGCTGCCTCATTTTACTGTCTATGTTTTGAACCATTTCTGTGACACTAGTTACAGATTGCGATGCTTCACTTCAGGTTTACTGTCTCCCTTGGACCTTCTTATTGACGATGAAACACAGAAATTGCATCGGAATTAAATACAAAAGGCACAATACCGACTTAAGTACAAGAAGACTGACTCTTCTTACTGTCTATGTTTTGAACCATTCCTGTGACACTAGTTATAGATTCCGATGCTTCACATCAAATTTACTGTATCCCTGTGATCTTCTTAATGACAATGAAACACAGAAATTGCATCGGAATTAAATACAAAAGGCACAATGCTGACTTAAGTACAAGAAGACTGATTCTTCTTACAGTCTATGTTTTGAACCATTCCTGTGACACTAGATATAGATTCCGATGCTTCACTTCAGACTTACTGTATCCCTTGGACCTTCTTATTGACGATGAAACACAGAAATTGCATCAGAATTAGATAGAAAAGGAACAATGCCGACTTAAGTACATGAAGACTGACGCTTCTTACTGACTATGTTTTTCAACCATTCCTGTGACACTAGTTATAGATTCCGGTGCTTCAGTCCAGGTGTACTGTCTCCCTTGGACCTTCTTATTGACGATGAAACACAGAAATTGCATCGGAATTAAATACAATGGGCACAATGCCGACTTAAGTACAAGAAGACTGACTCGTCTTACTGACTATGTTTGAACCATTCCTGTGTCACTAGTTATAGATTCCGATGCTTCACTTCAGGTTTACTGTATACCTTGGACCTTCTAATTGACGATGAAACACAGAGATTGCATCGGAATTAAATAGAAAAGGCACAATGCCGACTTAAGTACAAGAAGACTGACTCTTCCTACTGTCTATGTTTGAACCATTCCTGTGACACTAGTTATAGATTCCGATGCTTCACTTCAGGTTTACTGTATCCCTTGGACCTTCTTATTGCCGATGAAACACAGAAATTGCATCGGAATTAAATACAAAAGGCACAATGCCGATTTAAGTACATGAAGAGGGACTCTTTCTACTGACTATGCTTTTGAACTATTCCTGTGACACTAGTTATAGATTCCGATGTTTCACTTCAGTTTTACTGTATCCCTTCGACCTTCTTATTGACGATGAAACACAGAAATTGCATCGGAATTAAATACAAAAGGCACAATGCCAACTTAAGTACAAGAAGACTGACTCTTCTTACAGTCTATGCTTTGAACCATTCCTGTGACAGTAGTTACAAATTCCGATTCTTCTCTCCAGGTTTACTGTATCCCTTGGACCTTCTTATTGACGATGAAACACAGAAATTGAATCGGAATTAAATAAAAAAGGCACAATGCCGACTTAAGGACAAGAAGACTAACTCTTCTTACTGACAATGATTTGAACCATTCCTGTGACACTAGCTATAGATTCCGATGCTTCACTTCAGGTTTACTGTATCCCTCTGACCTTTTTATTGACGATGAAACACTGAAATTGCATCGGAATTAAATACAAAAGGCACAATGCCGACTTCAGTACAAGAAGACTGATTCTTCTTACTGTCTATGCTTTGAACCATTCCATTGACACTGGTTATAGATTCCGATGCTTCATTCCAGGTTTACTGTATCCCTTGGACCTTCTTATTGACGATGAAACACAGAAATTGCATCGGAATTAAATAGAAAAGGCACAATGCCATCTTAAGTACAAGAGTACTGACTCTTCTTCCTTCTATGTTTTGAACCATTCCGGTGACACTAGTCATAGATTCCGATGCTTCACCACAGGTTTACTGTATCCCTTGGACCTTCTTATTGACGATGAAACACAGAAATTGCATCGGAATTAAACACAAAGGGCAAATTGCCGACTTAAGTACACGAAGACTGACTCTTCTTACTGCCTATGTTTTGAACCATTCCTGTGCCACTAGTTATAGATTCCGATGCTACACTCCAAGTTTACTGTATCCCTTGGACCTTCTTATTGACGATGAAAAACAGAAATTGCATCGGAATTAAATACAAAAGGCACAATGCCGACTTAAGGACAAGATGACTGACTCTTCTAGCTGTCTATGTTTTGAACCATTCCTGTGACACTAGTTATAGATTCCGATGCTTCACTCCAGGTTTACTGTATCCCTTGGACCTTCTTATTGACGATGAAACACAGAAATTGCCTCGGAATTAAATAGAAAAGGCACAATGCCGACTTAAGTACAAGAGGACAGACTCTTCCTACTGTCAATGTTTTGAACCATTTCTGTGACACTAGTTATAGATTCCGGTGCTTCACTCCAGGTTTACTGTTTCCCTTGGACCGTCTTATTGACGATGAAACACAGAAATTGCATCAGAATTAAATAGAAAAGGAACAATGCCGACTTAAGTACAAGAAGACTGACGCTTCTTACTGACTATGTTTTTCAACCATTCCTGTGACACTAGTTATAGATTCCGGTGCTTCACTCCAGGTTTACTGTTTCCCTTGGACCTTCTTATTGACGATGAAACACAGAAATTGCATCGGAATTAAATACAAAAGGCACAATGCCGACTTAAGTACAACAAGACTGACTCTTCTTACTGACTATGTTTGAACCATTCCTGAGTCACTAGTTATTGATTCCGATGCTTCACTTCAGGTTTACTGTATCCCTTGGACCTTCTTATTGACGATGAAACACAGAAATTGCATCGGAATTAAACACAAAAGGCACAATGCCGACTTAAGTACAAAAAGACTGCCTCTTCTTACTGACTATGCTTTGAACCATTCCTGTGACACTAGTTACAGATTGCGATGCTTCACTTCAGGTTTACTGTATCCCTTGGACCTTCTTATTGACGATGAAACACAGAAATTGCATCGGAATTAAACACAAAAGGCACAATGCCGACTTAAGTTCAAATAGACTGACTCTTTTTACTGACTATGTTTTGAACCATTCCTGTGACACTAGTTATGGATTCGGATGCTTCACTTCTGGTTTACTGTATCCCTCTGATCTTCTAATTGACGATGAAACACAGAAATTGCATCGGAATTAAATACAAAAGGCACAATGCCGACTTAAGTACAAGAATGCTGCCTCTTTTTACTGTCTATGATTTGAACAATTTCTGTGACACTAGTTATAGATTGCGATGCTTCACTTCAGGTTTACTGTCTCCCTTGGACCTTCTTATTGACGATGAATCACAGAAATTGCATCGGAATTAAATACAAAAGGCACAATACCGACTTAAGTACAAGAAGACTGACTCTTCTTACTGTCTATGTTTTGAACCATTCCTGTAAAACTAGTTATAGATTCCGATGCTTCACTTCAGGTTTACTGTATCCCTATGATCTTCTTATTGACGATGAAACACAGAAATTGCATCGGAATTAAATGGAACAGGCACAATGCCGACTTAAGTACAAGAAGACTGACTCTTCTTACTGTCTATGTTTTTGAACCATTCCTGTGTCACTAGTTATAGATTCCGATGCTTCACTCCAGGTTTACTGTATCCCTTGGACCTTCTTATTGACGATGAAACACAGAAATTGCATCGGAATTAAATAGAAAAGGCACAATGCCATCTTAAGTACAAGAGTACTGACTCTTCTTCCTTCTATGTTTTGAACCATTCCGGTGACACTAGTCATAGATTCCGATGCTTCACCACAGGTTTACTGTATCCCTTGGACCTTCTTATTGACGATGAAACACAGAAATTGCATCGGAATTAAACACAAAGGGCAAATTGCCGACTTAAGTACACGAAGACTGACTCTTCTTACTGCCTATGTTTTGAACCATTCCTGTGCCACTAGTTATAGATTCCGATGCTACACTCCAAGTTTACTGTATCCCTTGGACCTTCTTATTGACGATGAAAAACAGAAATTGCATCGGAATTAAATACAAAAGGCACAATGCCGACTTAAGGACAAGATGACTGACTCTTCTAACTGTCTATGTTTGAACCATTCCTGTGACACTTGTTATAGATTCCGATGCTTCACTCCAGGTTTACTGTATCCCTTGGACCTTCTTATTGACGATGACACACAGAAATTGCCTCGGAATTAAATAGAAAAGGCACAATGCCGACTTAAGTACAAGAGGACAGACTCTTCCTACTGTCAATGTTTTGAACCATTCCTGTGACACTAGTTATAGATTCCGGTGCTTCAGTCCAGGTATACTGTTTCCCTTGGACCTTCTTATTGACGATGAAACACAGAAATTGCATCAGAATTAAATAGAAAAGGCACAATGCCGACTTAAGTACAAGAAGACTGACGCTTCTTAGTGACTATGTTTTTGAACCATTCCTGTGACACTAGTTATAGATTCCGATGCTTCACTTCAGGTTTACTGTATCCCTCTGATCTTCTTATTGACGATGAAACACAGATATTGCATCGGAATGAAATAGAAAAGGCACAATGCCGACTTAAGTACAAGAAGACTGACTCTTCCTACTGTCTATGTTTTGAACCATTCCTGTGAAACTAGTTATAGATTCCGATGCTTCACTTCAGGTTTAATGTATCCCTCTGACCTTCTTATTGACGATGAAACACAGAAAATGCATCGGAATTATATACAAAAGGCACAATGCCGACTTAAGTACTAGAAGACAGACTCTTCTTACTGACTATGTTTTGAACCATTCTCGTGACACTAGTTATAGATTCCGATGCTTCACTTCAGGTTTACCGTATCCCTTAAACCTTCTTATTGACGATGAAACACAGAAATTGCATCGGAATTAAATACAAAAGGCACAATGCCGAGTTATGTACAAGATGACTGACTCTTCTTACTGACTATGTTTGAACCATTCCTGTGTCACTAGTTATAGATTCCGATGCTTCACTTCTGGTTTACTGTATACCTTGGACCTTCTAATTGACGATGAAACACAGAGATTGCATCGGAATTAAATAGAAAAGGCACAATGCTGACTTAAGTACAAGAAGACTGACTCTTCCGACTGTCTATGTTTTGAACCATTCCTGTGACACTAGTTATAGATTCCGATGCTTCACGTCAGGCTTACTGTATCCCTTGGACCTTCTTATTGACGATGAAACACAGAAATTGCATCGGAATTAAACACAAAAGGCACAATGCCGACTTAAGTACAAAAAGACTGACTCTTCTTACTGACAATGCTTTGAACCATTCCTGTGACACTAGTTATAGATTCCGATGCTTCACTTCAGGTTTACTGTATCCCTTGGACCTTCTTATTGACGATGAAACACAGAAATTGCATCGGAATTAAATACAAAAGGTACAATGCCGACTTAAGTACAAGAAGACTGACTCTTTTTACTGACTATGTTTGAACCATTCCTGTGACACTAGTTATGGATTCGGATGTTTCACTTCTGGTTCACTGTATCCCTCTGACCTTCTTATTGACGATGAAACACAGAAATTGCATCGAAATTAAATAGAAAAGGCACAATGCCGACTTAAGTACAAGACGACTGACTTTTCTTACTGTCTATGTTTTGACTATTCCTGTGACACTAGTTATAGATTCCGATGCTTCACTTCAGGTTTACTGTATCCCTCTGATCTTCTTATTGACGATGAAACACAGAAATTGCATCGGAATTAAATACAAAAAGGCTCAATGCCGACTTAAGTACAAGAGGACTGATCTTTCTTACTGTCTATGTTTTGAACCATTCCTGTGACACCAGTTATAGATTCCGATGCTTCACTTCAGGTTTACTGTATCCCTTGGACCTTCTTATTGACGATGAAACACAGAAATTGCATCAGAATTAAATAGAAACGGCACAATGCCGACTTAAGTACAAGAAGACTGACGCTTCTTACTGACTATGTTTTTCAACCATTCCTGTGACACTAGTTATAGATTCCGGTGGTTCACTAAAGGTTTCCTGTCTCCCTTGGACCTTCTTATTGACGATGAAACACAGAAATTGCATCGGAATTAAATACAATAGGCACAATGCCGACTTAAGTACAAGAAGACTGAATCGTCTTACTGACTAAGTTTGAACCATTCCTGTGTCACTAGTTATAGATTCCGATGCTTCACTTCAGGTTTACTGTATACCTTGGACCTTCTAATTGACGATGAAACACAGAGATTGTATCGGAATTAAATAGAAAAGGCACAATGCCGACTTAAGTACACGAATGCTGCCTCTTTATACTGTCTATGTTTTGAACCATTTCTGTGACACTAGTTATAGATTGCGATGCTTCACTTCAGGTTTACTGTCTCCCTTGGACCTTCTTATTGACGATGAAACACAGAAATTGCATCGGAATTAAATACAAAAGGCACAATACCGACTTAAGTACAAGAAGACTGACTCTTCTTACTGTCTATGTTTTGAACCTTTCCTGTGACACTAGTTATAGATTCCGATGCTTCACTTCAGGTTTACTGTCTCCCTATGATCTTCTTATTGATGATGAAACACAGAAATTGCATCGGAATTAAATACAAAAGGCACAATCCCGACATAAGTACAAGAGGACTGATCCTTCTTATTGTCTATGCTTTGAACCATTCCTGAGACACTAGTTATAGATTCCGATGCTTCACTTCAGGTTTACTGTAACCCTCTGACCTTCTTATTGATGATCAAACACAGAAATTGCATCGGAATTAAATACAAAAGGCACAATACAGACTTAAGTACAATAAGACTGACTCTTCTTACAGACTATGTTTTGAACCATTCCTGTGACACTGGTTATAGATTGCGATGCTTCACTTCAGGTTTGCTGTATCCCTCTGACCTTCTTATTGACGATGAAACACAGAATTTGCATCGGAATTAAATACAAAAGGCACAATGCCGACTTAAGTACAAGAAGACTGACTCTTCCTACTGTCTATGTTTTGAACTATTCCTGTGACACTAGTTATAGATTCCGATGCTTCACTTCAGGTTTACTGTATCCCTTGGACCTTCTTATTGACGATGAAACACAGAAATTGCATCGGAATTAAATACAAAAGGCACAATGCCGATTTAAGTACATGAAGACGGACTCTTTCTACTGACTATGCTTTTGAACTATTCCTGTGACACTAGTTATAGATTCCGATGTTTCACTTCAGGTTTACTGTATCCCTTCGACCTTCTTATTGACGATGGAACACAGAAATTGCATCGGAATTAAATACAAAAGGCACAATGCCAACTTAAGTACAAGAGGACTGACTCTTCTTACAGTCTATGCTTTGAACCATTCCTGTGACAGTAGTTACACATTCCGATTCTTCTCTCCAGATTTACTGTATCTCTTGGACCTTCTTATTGACGATGAAACACAGAAATTGCATCGGAATTAAATACAAAAGGCACAATGCCGACTTAAGGACAAGAAGACTAAGTCTTCTTACAGACAATGATTTGAACCATTCCTGTGACACTAGCTATAGATTCCGATGCTTCACTTCAGGTTTACTGTATCCCTCTGACCTTCTTATTGACGATGAAACACAGAAATTGCATCGGAATTAAATACAAAAAGCACAATGCCGACTTCAGTACAAGAAGACTGACTCTTCTTACTGTCTATGCTTTGAACCATTCCATTGACACTAGTTATAGATTCCGATGCTTCACTCCAGGTTTACTGTATCCCTTGGACCTTCTTATTGACGATGAAACACAGAAATTGCATCGGAATTAAATAGAAAATGCACAATGCCGTCTTAAGTACAAGAGTGCTGACTCCTCTTCCTTCTATGTTTTGAACCATTCCGGTGACACTAGTCATAGATTCCGATGCTTCACCACAGGTTTACTGTATCCCTTGGACCTTCTTATTGACGATGAAACACAGAAATTGCATCGGAATTAAATACAAAGGCAGATTGCCGACTTAAGTACACGAAGACTGACTCTTCTTCCTTGTATGTTTTGAACCATTCATGTGACACTAGTTATAGATTCCGATGCTACACTCCAAGTTTACTGTATCCCTTGGACCTTCTTAATGACGATGGAAAACAGAAATTGCATCGGAATTAAATACAAAATTCACAATGGCGACTTAAGGACAAGAAGACTGACTCTTCCTACTGTCAATGTTTTGAACCATTCCTGTGACACTAGTTATAGATTCCGGTGCTTCACTCCAGGTTTACTGTTTCCCTTGGACCTTCTTATTGACGATGAAACACAGAAATTGCATCAGAATTAAATAGAAAAGGAACAATGCCGACTTAAGTACAAGAAGACTGACTCATCTTACTGACTATGTTTGAACCATTCCTGTGTCACTAGTTATAGATTCCGATGCTTCACTTCAGGTTTAATGTATACCTTGGACCTTCTAATTGACGATGAAACACAGAGATTGCATCGGAATTAAATAGAAAAGGCACAATGCCGACTTAAGTACAAGAATGCTGCCTCTTTTTACTGTCTATGTTTTGAACCATTTCTTTGACACTAGTTATAGATTGCGATGCTTCACTTCAGGTTTACTGTCTCCCTTGGCCCTTCTTATTGACGATGAAACAAAGAAATTGCATCCGAATTAAATACAAAAGGCACAATACCGACTTAAGTACAAGAAGACTGACTCTTCTTACTGACTATGCTTTGAACCATTCCTGTGACACTAGTTATAGATTCCGATGCTTTACTCCAGGTTTACTGCTTCCCTTGGACCTTCTTATTGACGATGAAACACAGAAATTGCATCAGAATTAAATAGAAAAGGCACAATGCCGACTTAAGTACAAGAAGACTGATTCTTCTTACAGTCTATGTTTTGAACCATTCCTGTGACACTAGATATAGATTCCGATGCTTCACTTCAGACTTACTGTATCCCTTGGACCTTCTTATTGACGATGAAACACTGAAATTGCTTCGGAATTAAACACAAAAGGCACAATGCCGACTTAAGTACAAAAAGACTGCCTCTTCTTACTGACTATGCTTTGAACCATTCCTGTGACACTAGTTATAGATTCCGATGCTTCACTCCAGGTTTACTGCTTCCCTTGGACCTTCTTATTGACGATGAAACACAGAAATTGCATCAGAATTAAATAGAAAAGGCACAATGCCGACTTAAGCACAAGAAGACTGACGCATCTTACTGACTATGTTTTTGAACCATTCCTGTGACACTAGTTATAGATTCCGATGCTTCACTTCAGGTTTACTGTATCCCTTGGACCTTCTTATTGACGATGAAACACAGACATTGCATCGGAATGAAATTGAAAAGGCACAATGCCGACTTAAGTACACGAAGGCTGCCTCATTTTACTGTCTATGTTTTGAACCATTTCTGTGACACTAGTTACAGATTGCGATGCTTCACTTCAGGTTTACTGTCTCCCTTGGACCTTCTTATTGACGATGAAACACAGAAATTGCATCGGAATTAAATACAAAAGGCACAATACCGACTTAAGTACAAGAAGACTGACTCTTCTTACTGTCTATGTTTTGAACCATTCCTGTGACACTAGTTATAGATTCCGATGCTTCACATCAGGTTTACTGTATCCCTGTGATCTTCTTAATGACAATGAAACACAGAAATTGCATCGGAATTAAATACAAAAGGCACAATGCCGATTTAAGTACATGAAGAGGGACTCTTTCTACTGACTATGCTTTTGAACTATTCCTGTGACACTAGTTATAGATTCCGATGTTTCACTTCAGTTTTACTGTATCCCTTCGACCTTCTTATTGACGATGAAACACAGAAAATGCATCGGAATTAAATACAAAAGGCACAATGCCAACTTAAGTACAAGAAGACTGACTCTTCTTACAGTCTATGCTTTGAACCATTCCTGTGACAGTAGTTACAAATTCCGATTCTTCCCTCCAGGTTTACTGTATCCCTTGGACCTTCTTATTGACGATGAAACACAGAAATTGCATCGGAATTAAATAAAAAAGGCACAATGCCGACTTAAGGACAAGAAGACTAACTCTTCTTACTGACAATGATTTGAACCATTCCTGTGACACTAGCTATAGATTCCGATGCTTCACTTCAGGTTTACTGTATCCCTCTGACCTTTTTATTGACGATGAAACACTGAAATTGCATCGGAATTAAATACAAAAGGCACAATGCCGACTTCAGTACAAGAAGACTGACTCTTCTTACTGTCTATGCTTTGAACCATTCCATTGACACTAGTTATAGATTCCGATGCTTCATTCCAGGTTTACTGTATCCCTTGGACCTTCTTATTGACGATGAAACACAGAAATTGCATCGGAATTAAATAGAAAAGGCACAATGCCATCTTAAGTACAAGAGTACTGACTCTTCTTCCTTCTATGTTTTGAACCATTCCGGTGACACTAGTCATAGATTCCGATGCTTCACCACAGGTTTACTGTATCCCTTGGACTTTCTTATTGACGATGAAACACAGAAATTGCATCGGAATTAAACACAAAGGGCAAATTGCCGACTTAAGTACACGAAGACTGACTCTTCTTACTGCCTATGTTTTGAACCATTCCTGTGCCACTAGTTATAGATTCCGATGCTACACTCCAAGTTTACTGTATCCCTTGGACCTTCTTATTGACGATGAAAAACAGAAATTGCATCGGAATTAAATACAAAAGGCACAATGCCGACTTAAGGACAAGATGACTGACTCTTCTATCTGTCTATGTTTTGAACCATTCCTGTGACACTAGTTATAGATTCCGATGCTTCACTCCAGGTTTACTGTATCCCTTGGACCTTCTTATTGACGATGAAACACAGAAATTGCCTCGGAATTAAATAGAAAAGGCACAATGCCGACTTAAGTACAAGAGGACAGACTCTTCCTACTGTCAATGTTTTGAACCATTTCTGTGACACTAGTTATAGATTCCGGTACTTCACTCCAGGTTTACTGTTTCCCTTGGACCGTCTTATTGACGATGAAACACAGAAATTGCATCAGAATTAAATAGAAAAGGAACAATACCGACTTAAGTACAAGAAGACTGACGCTTCTTACTGACTATGTTTTTCAACCATTCCTGTGACACTAGTTATAGATTCCGGTGCTTCACTCCAGGTTTACTGTTTCCCTTGGACCTTCTTATTGACGATGAAACACAGAAATTGCATCGGAATTAAATACAAAAGGCACAATGCCGACTTAAGTACAACAAGACTGACTCTTCTTACTGACTATGTTTGAACCATTCCTGAGTCACTAGTTATTGATTCCGATGCTTCACTTCAGGTTTACTGTATCCCTTGGACCTTCTTATTGACGATGAAACACAGAAATTGCATCGGAATTAAACACAAAAGGCACAATGCCGACTTAAGTACAAAAAGACTGCCTCTTCTTACTGACTATGCTTTGAACCATTCCTGTGACACTAGTTACAGATTGCGATGCTTCACTTCAGGTTTACTGTATCCCTTGGACCTTCTTATTGACGATGAAACACAGAAATTGCAACGGAATTAAACACAAAAGGCACAATGCCGACTTAAGTTCAAATAGACTGACTCTTTTTACTGACTATGTTTTGAACCATTCCTGTGACACTAGTTATGGATTCGGATGCTTCACTTCTGGTTTACTGTATCCCTCTGATCTTCTAATTGACGATGAAACACAGAAATTGCATCGGAATTAAATACAAAAGGCACAATGCCGACTTAAGTACAAGAATGCTGCCTCTTTTTACTGTCTATGATTTGAACCATTTCTGTGACACTAGTTATAGATTGCGATGCTTCACTTCAGGTTTACTGTCTCCCTTGGACCTTCTTATTGACGATGAAACACAGAAATTGCATCGGAATTAAATACAAAAGGCACAATACCGACTTAAGTACAAGAAGACTGACTCTTCTTACTGTCTATGTTTTGAACCATTCCTGTAAAACTAGTTATAGATTCCGATGCTTCACTTCAGGTTTACTGTATCCCTATGAACTTCTTATTGACGATGAAACACAGAAATTGCATCGGAATTAAATGGAACAGGCACAATGCCGACTTAAGTACAAGAAGACTGACTCTTCTTACTGTCTATGTTTTTGAACCATTCCTGTGACACTAGTTATAGATTCCGATGCTTCACTCCAGGTTTACTGTATCCCTTGGACCTTCTTATTGACGATGAAACACAGAAATTGCATCGGAATTAAATAGAAAAGGCACAATGCCGACTTAAGTACAAGAGGACTTACTCTTCCTACTGTCAATGATTTGAACCATTCCTGAGACACTAGTTATAAATTCCGGTGCTTCAGTCCAGGTATACTGTTTCCCTTGGACCTTCTTATAGACGATGAAACACAGAAATTGCATCAGAATTAAATAGAAAAGGCACAATGCCGACTTAAGTACAAGAAGACTGACGCTTCTTAGTGACTATGTTTTTGAACCATTCCTGTGACACTAGTTATAGAATCCGATGCTTCACTTCAGGTTTACTGTATCCCTCTGATCTTCTTATTGACGATGAAACACAGATATTGCATCGGAATGAAATAGAAAAGGCACAATGCCGACTTAAGTACAAGAAGACTGACTCTCCCTACTGTCTATGTTTTGAACCATTCCTGTGAAACTAGTTATAGATTCCGATGCTTCACTTCAGGTTTAATGTATCCCTCTGACCTTCTTATTGACGATGAAACACAGAAAATGCATCGGAATTATATACAAAAGGCACAATGCCGACTTAAGTACTAGAAGACAGACTCTTCTTACTGACTATGTTTTGAACCATTCTCGTGACACTAGTTATAGATTCCGATGCTTCACTTCAGGTTTACCGTATCCCTTAAACCTTCTTATTGACGATGAAACACAGAAATTGCATCGGAATTAAATACAAAAGGCACAATGCCGAGTTATGTACAAGATGACTGACTCTTCTTACTGACTATGTTTGAACCATTCCTGTGTCACTAGTTATAGATTCCGATGCTTCACTTCTGGTTTACTGTATACCTTGGACCTTCTAATTGACGATCAAACACAGAGATTGCATCGGAATTAAATAGAAAAGGCACAATGCTGACTTAAGTACAAGAAGACTGACTCTTCCGACTGTCTATGTTTTGAACCATTCCTGTGACACTAGTTATAGATTCCGATGCTTCACGTCAGGCTTACTGTATCCCTTGGACCTTCTTATTGACGATGAAACACAGAAATTGCATCGGAATTAAACACAAAAGGCACAATGCCGACTTAAGTACAAAAAGACTGACTCTTCTTACTGACTATGCTTTGAACCATTCCTGTGACACTAGTTATAGATTCCGATGCTTCACTTCAGGTTTACTGTATCCCTTGGACCTTCTTATTGACGATGAAACACAGAAATTGCATCGGAATTAAATACAAAAGGTACAATGCCGACTTAAGTACAAGAAGACTGACTCTTTTTACTGACTATGTTTGAACCATTCCTGTGACACTAGTTATGGATTCGGATGCTTCACTTCTGGTTCACTGTATCCCTCTGACTTTCTTATTGACGATGAAACACAGAAATTGCATCGAAATTAAATAGAAAAGGCACAATGCGGACTTAAGTACAAGACGACTGACTTTTCTTACTGTCTATGTTTTGACTATTCCTGTGACACTAGTTATAGATTCCGATGCTTCACTTCAGGTTTACTGTATCCCTCTGATCTTCTTATTGACAATGAAACACAGAAATTGCATCGGAATTAAATACAAAAAGGCTCA
Organism: Schistocerca serialis cubense; assembly: GCF_023864345.2. Taxonomy (NCBI): domain Eukaryota; kingdom Metazoa; phylum Arthropoda; class Insecta; order Orthoptera; family Acrididae; genus Schistocerca; species Schistocerca serialis. The sequence continues at coordinate 638,438,350 of NC_064644.1, forward strand.
ATGCCGACTTAAGTACAAGAGGACTGATCTTTCTTACTGTCTATGTTTTGAACCATTCCTGTGACACCAGTTATAGATTCCGATGCTTCACTTCAGGTTTACTGTATCCCTCTGACCTTCTTATTGATGTTGAAACACAGAAATTGCATCGGAATTAAATACAAAAGGCACAATGCCGACTTAAGTACAAGAATGCTGCCTCTTTTTACTGTCTATGTTTTGAACCATTTCTGTGACACTAGTTATAGATTGCGATGCTTCACTTCAGGTTTACTGTCTCCCTTGGACCTTCCTATTGACGATGAAACACATAAATTGCATCGGAATTAAATACAAAAGGCACAATACCGACTTAAGTACAAGAAGACTGACTCTTCTTACTGTCTATGTTTTGAACCATTCCTGTGACACTAGTTTTAGATTCCGATGCTTCACTTCAGGTTTACTGTATCCCTATTATCTTCTTATTGACGGTGAAACACAGAAATTGCATCGGAATTAAACACAAAAGGCACAATACCGACTTAAGTACAAATAGACTGACTCTTTTTACTGACTATGTTTTGAACCATTCCTGTGACACTAGTTATGGATTCGGATGCTTCACTTCTGGTTTACTGTATCCCTCTGACCTTCTTATTGACGATGAAACACAGAAATTGCATGGGAATTAAATAGTAAAGACACAATGCCGACTAAAGTACAAGACGACTGACTTTTCTTACTGTCTATGTTTTGAACCATTCCTGTGACACTAGTTATAGATTCCGATGCTTCACTTCAGGTTTACTGTATCCCTCTGATCTTCTAATTGACGATGAAACACAGAAATTGCATCGGAATTAAATACAAAAGGCACAATGCCGACTTAAGTACAAGAGGACCGATCCTTCTTACTGTCTATGTTTTGAACCATCCCTGAGACTCTAGTTATAGATTCCGATGCTTCACTTCAGGTTTACTGTAACCCTCTGACCTTCTTATTGATGATGAAACACAGAAATTGCATCGGAATTAAATACAAAAGGCACAATGCAGACATAAGTACAAGAAGACTGACTCTTCTTACAGACTATGTTTTGAACCATTCCTGTGACACAAGTTATAGATTGCGATGCTTCACTTCAGGTTTGCTGTATCCCTCTGACCTTCTTATTGACGATGAAACACAGAATATGCATCGGAATTAAATACAAAAGGCACAATGCCGACTTAAGTACAAGAAGACTGACTCTTTCTACTGTCTATGTTTTGAACCATTCCTGTTACACTAGTTATAGATTCCGATGCCTCACTTCAGGTTTACTGTATCCCTTGGACCTTCTTATTGACGATGAAACACAGAAATTGCATCGGAATTAAATACAAAAGGCACAATGCCGACTTAAGTACACGAAGACTGACTCTTCTTACTGCCTATGTTTTGAACCACTCCTGTGGCACTAGTTATAGATTCCGATGCTACACTCCGGGCTTACTGTATCCCTTGGACCTTCTTATTGATGATGAAAAACAGAAATTGCATCGGAATTAAATACAAAAGGCCCAATGCCGACTTAAGGACAAGAAGACTGACTCTTCTTACTGAAAATGTTTTGAACCATTCCTGTGACACTAGTTATAGATTCCGATGCTTCACTTCAGGTTTACATTATCGCTCTTACCTTCTTATTGACGATGAAACACAGAAATAGCATCGGAATTAAATGGAACAGGCACAATGCCGACTTAAGTACAAGAAGACTGACTCATCTTACTGTCTATGTTTTTGAACCATTCCTGTGACACTAGTTATAGATTCCGATGCTTCACTCCAGGTTTACTGTATCCCTTGGACCTTCTTATTGACGATGAAACACAGAAATTGCATCGGAATTAAATAGAAAAGGCACAATGCCGACTTAAGTACAAGAGGACTGACTCTTCCTACTGTCAATGTTTTGAACCATTCCTGTGACACTAGTTATAGATTGCGGTGCTTCACTCCAGGTTTACTGTTTCCCTTGGACCTTCTTATTGACGATGAAACACAGAAATTGCATCAGAATTAAATAGAAAAGGCACAATGCCGACTTAAGTACAAGAAGACTGACGCTTCTTACTGACTATGTTTTTGAACCATTCCTGTGACACTAGTTATAGATTCCGATGCTTCACTTCAAGTTTACTGTATCCCTCTGACCTTCCTATAGACGATGAAACACAGAAATTGCATCCGAATTAAATACAAAAGGCACAATACCGACTTAAGTACAAGAAGACTGACTCTTCTTACTGTCTATGTTTTGAACCATTCCTGTGAAACTAGTTATAGATTCCGATGCTTCAGTTCATGTTTAATGTATCCCTCTGACCTTCTTATTGACGATGAAACACAGAAATTGCATCGGAATTATATACAAAAGGCACAATGCCGACTTATGTACAAGAAGACAGACTCTTCTTACTGACTATGTTTTGAACCATTCTCGTGACACTAGTTATAGATTCCGATGCTTCACTTGAGGTTTACTGTATCCCTTAAACCTTCTTATTGACGATGAAACACAGAAATTGCATCGGAATTAAATACAAAAGGCACAAAGCCGACTTAAGTACAAGAAGACTGACTCTTCTTACTGACTATGTTTGAACCGTTCCTGTGTCACTAGATATAGATTCCGATGCTTCACTTCAGGTTTACTAAATACCTTGGACCTTCTAATTGACGTTGAAACACAGAGATTGCAACGCAATTAAATAGAAATGGCACAATGCCGACTTAAGTACAAGAAGGCTGCCTCTTTTTACAGTCTATGTTTTGAACCATTTCTGTGACACTAGTTATAGATTGCGATGCTTCACTTCAGTTTTACTGTCTCCCTTGGACCTTCTTATTGACGATGAAACACAGAAATTGCATCGGAATTAAATACAAAAGGTACAATACCGACTTAAGTACAAGAAGACTGACTCTTCTTACTGTCTATGATTTGAACCATTCCTGTGACACTAGTTATAGATTCCGATGATTCACTTCAGGTTTACTGTGTCCCTATGATCTTCTTATTGACGATGAAACACAGAAATTGCATCGGAATTATATATAAAAGGCACAATGCTGACTTAAGTAAAAGAAGACTGACTCTTCTGACTGTCTATGTTTTGAACCATTCCTGTGACACTAGTTATAGATTCCGATGCTTCACGTCAGGCTTACTGTATCCCTTGGACCTTCTTATTGACGATGAAACACAGAAATTGCATCGGAATTAATCACAAAAGGTACAATGCCGACTTAAGTACAAAAAGACTGACTCTTCTTACTGACTATGCTTTGAACCATTCCTGTGACACTAGTTATAGATTCCGATGCTTCACTTCAGGTTTACTGTATCCCTTGGACCTTCTTATTGACGATGAAACTCAGAAATTGCATCGGAATTAACTACAAGAGGTACAATGCCGACTTAAGTACAAGAAGACTGACTCTTTTTACTGACTATGTTTGAACCATTCCTGTGACACTAGTTATGGATTCGGATGCTTCACTTCTGGTTCACTGTATCCCTCTGACCTTCTTATTGACGATGAAACACAGAAATTGCATCGGAATTAAATAGAAAAGGCACAATGCCGACCTAAGTACAAGACGACTGACTTATCGTACTGTCTATGTTTTGAACTATTCCTGTGACACTAGTTATAGATTCCGATGCTTCACTTCAGGTTCACTGTATCCCTTTGATCTTCTTATTGACGATGAAACACAGAAATTGCATCGGAATTAAATACAAAAGCACAATGGCGACTTAAGTACAAGAGGACTGATCTTTCTTACTGTCTATGTTTTGAACCATTCCTGTGACACTAGTTATAGATTCCGGTGCTTCACTTCAGGTTTACTGTATCCCTCCGACCTTCTTATTGATGTTGAAACACAGAAATTGCATCGGAATTAAATACAAAAGGCACAATGCAGACTTAAGTACAAGAAGACGGACTCTTCTTACTGACTATGTTTTGAACCATTCCTGTGACACTAGTAATAGATTGCGATGCTTCACTTCAGGTTTGCTGTATCCCTCTGACCTTCTTAATGACGATGAAACACAGAATTTGCATCGGAATTAAATACAAAAGGCACAATGCCGACTTAAGTAAAAGAAGACTGACACTTCGTACTGACTATGTTTGAACCATTCCTGTGTCACTAGTTATAGATTCCGATGCTTCACTTCAGGTTTACTGAAACCCTCTGACCTTCTTATTGATGATCAAACACAGAAATTGCATCGGAATTAAATACAAAAGGCACAACGCAGACTTAAGTACAAGAAGACTGACTCTTCTTACAGACTATGTTTTGAACCATTCCTGTGACACTAGTTATAGATTGCGATGGTTCACTTCAGGTTCGCTGTATCCCTCTGACCTTCTTATTGACGATGAAACACAGAATTTGCATCGGAATTAAATACAATAGGCACAATGCCGACTTAAGTACAAGAAGACTGACTCTTCCTACTGTCTATGTTTTGAACCATTCCTGTGACACTAGTTATAGATTCTGATGCTTCACTTCAGGTTTACTGTATCCCTTGGACCTTCTTATTGACGATGAAACACAGAAATTGCATCGGAATTAAATACAAAAGGCACAATGCCGATTTAAGTACATGATGACCGACTCTTTCTACTGACTATGTTTTCAACCATTCCTGTGACACTAGTTATAGATTCCAATGCTTCACTTCAGGTTTACTGTATCCCTTGGACCTTCTTATTGACGATGAAACACAGAAATTGCATCGGAATTAAATACAAAAGGCACAATGCCGACTTAAGTACAAGAAGACTGACGCTTCTTACTGACTATGATTTTGAACCATTCCTGTTACACTAGTTATAGATTCCGATGCTTCACTTCAGGTTTACTTTATCCCTTGGACCTTCTTATTGACGATGAAACACAGATATTGCATCGGAATGAAATAGAAAAGGCACAATGCCGACTTAAGTACAAGAAGACTGACTCTTCTTACTGACTATGTTTTGAACCATTACTGTGACACTAGTTATAAATTCCGATGCTTCACTTCAGGTTAACATTATCCCTCTGACCTTCTTATTGACGATGAAACACAGAAATTGCATCGGAATTAAATAGAACAGGCACAATGCCGACTTAAGTACAAGAAGACTGACTCTTCTTACTGACTATGTTTTGAACCATTCCTGTGACCCTAGTTATAGATTCCGATGCTTCACTTCAGGTTTACTGTATCCCTCTGATCTTCTTATTGACGATGAAACACAGAAATTGCATCAGAATTAAATACAAAAGGCACAATGCCGACTTAAGTACAAGAAGACTGACTCTTCCTACTGTCTATGCTTTGAACCATTCCTGTGACACTAGTTATAGATTCCGATGCTTCACTCCAGGTTTACTGTATCCCTTGGACCTTCTTATTGACGATCAAACACAGAAATTGCATTGGAATTAAATAGAAAAGGCACAATGCTTACTTAAGTACAAGAAGACTGACTCTTCTGACTGTCTATGTTTTGAACCATTCCTGTGACACTAGTTATAGATTCCGATGCTTCACGTCAGGCTTACTGTATCCCTTGGACCTTCTTATTGACGATGAAACACAGAAATTGCATCGGAATTAATCACAAAAGGTACAATGCCGACTTAAGTACAAAAAGACTGACTCTTCTTACTGACTATGCTTTGAACCATTCCTGTGACACTAGTTATAGATTCCGATGCTTCACTTCAGGTTTACTGTATCCCTTGGACCTTCTTATTGACGATGAAACTCAGAAATTGCATCGGAATTAAATACAAGAGGTACAATGCCGACTTAAGTACTAGAAGACTGACCCTTTTTACTGACTATGTTTGAACCATTCCTGTGACACTAGTTATGGATTCGGATGCTTCACTTCTGGTTCACTGTATCCCTCTGACCTTCTTATTGACGATGAAACACAGAAATTGCATCGGAATTAAATAGAAAAGGCACAATGCCGACCTAAGTACAAGACGACTGACTTTTCTTACTGTCTATGTTTTGAACTATTCCTGTGACACTAGTTATAGATTCCGATGCTTCACTTCAGGTTTACTGTATCCCTCTGATCTTCTTATTGACGATGAAACACAGAAATTGCATCGGAATTAAATACAAAAGGCACAATGGCGACTTAAGTACAAGAGGACTGATCTTTCTTACTGTCTATGTTTTGAACCATTCCCGTGCCACTAGTTATAGATTCCGATGCTTCACTTCAAGTTTACTGTATCCCTCTGACCTTCCTATAGACGATGAAACACAGAAATTGCATCCGAATTAAATACAAAAGGCACAATACCGACTTAAGTACAAGAAGACTGACTCTTCTTACTGTCTATGTTTTGAACCATTCCTGTGAAACTAGTTATAGATTCCGATGCTTCAGTTCATGTTTAATGTATCCCTCTGACCTTCTTATTGACGATGAAACACAGAAATTGCATCGGAATTATATACAAAAGGCACAATGCCGACTTATGTACAAGAAGACAGACTCTTCTTACTGACTATGTTTTGAACCATTCTCGTGACACTAGTTATAGATTCCGATGCTTCACTTGAGGTTTACTGTATCCCTTAAACCTTCTTATTGACGATGAAACACAGAAATTGCATCGGAATTAAATACAAAAGGCACAAAGCCGACTTAAGTACAAGAAGACTGACTCTTCTTACTGACTATGTTTGAACCGTTCCTGTGTCACTAGATATAGATTCCGATGCTTCACTTCAGGTTTACTAAATACCTTGGACCTTCTAATTGACGTTGAAACACAGAGATTGCAACGCAATTAAATAGAAATGGCACAATGCCGACTTAAGTACAAGAAGGCTGCCTCTTTTTACAGTCTATGTTTTGAACCATTTCTGTGACACTAGTTATAGATTGCGATGCTTCACTTCAGTTTTACTGTCTCCCTTGGACCTTCTTATTGACGATGAAACACAGAAATTGCATCGGAATTAAATACAAAAGGTACAATACCGACTTAAGTACAAGAAGACTGACTCTTCTTACTGTCTATGATTTGAACCATTCCTGTGACACTAGTTATAGATTCCGATGATTCACTTCAGGTTTACTGTGTCCCTATGATCTTCTTATTGACGATGAAACACAGAAATTGCATCGGAATTATATATAAAAGGCACAATGCTGACTTAAGTAAAAGAAGACTGACTCTTCTGACTGTCTATGTTTTGAACCATTCCTGTGACACTAGTTATAGATTCCGATGCTTCACGTCAGGCTTACTGTATCCCTTGGACCTTCTTATTGACGATGAAACACAGAAATTGCATCGGAATTAATCACAAAAGGTACAATGCCGACTTAAGTACAAAAAGACTGACTCTTCTTACTGACTATGCTTTGAACCATTCCTGTGACACTAGTTATAGATTCCGATGCTTCACTTCAGGTTTACTGTATCCCTTGGACCTTCTTATTGACGATGAAACTCAGAAATTGCATCGGAATTAACTACAAGAGGTACAATGCCGACTTAAGTACAAGAAGACTGACTCTTTTTACTGACTATGTTTGAACCATTCCTGTGACACTAGTTATGGATTCGGATGCTTCACTTCTGGTTCACTGTATCCCTCTGACCTTCTTATTGACGATGAAACACAGAAATTGCATCGGAATTAAATAGAAAAGGCACAATGCCGACCTAAGTACAAGACGACTGACTTATCGTACTGTCTATGTTTTGAACTATTCCTGTGACACTAGTTATAGATTCCGATGCTTCACTTCAGGTTCACTGTATCCCTTTGATCTTCTTATTGACGATGAAACACAGAAATTGCATCGGAATTAAATACAAAAGCACAATGGCGACTTAAGTACAAGAGGACTGATCTTTCTTACTGTCTATGTTTTGAACCATTCCTGTGACACTAGTTATAGATTCCGGTGCTTCACTTCAGGTTTACTGTATCCCTCCGACCTTCTTATTGATGTTGAAACACAGAAATTGCATCGGAATTAAATACAAAAGGCACAATGCAGACTTAAGTACAAGAAGACGGACTCTTCTTACTGACTATGTTTTGAACCATTCCTGTGACACTAGTTATAGATTGCGATGCTTCACTTCAGGTTTGCTGTATCCCTCTGACCTTCTTAATGACGATGAAACACAGAATTTGCATCGGAATTAAATACAAAAGGCACAATGCCGACTTAAGTAAAAGAAGACTGACACTTCGTACTGACTATGTTTGAACCATTCCTGTGTCACTAGTTATAGATTCCGATGCTTCACTTCAGGTTTACTGAAACCCTCTGACCTTCTTATTGATGATCAAACACAGAAATTGCATCGGAATTAAATACAAAAGGCACAACGCAGACTTAAGTACAAGAAGACTGACTCTTCTTACAGACTATGTTTTGAACCATTCCTGTGACACTAGTTATAGATTGCGATGGTTCACTTCAGGTTCGCTGTATCCCTCTGACCTTCTTATTGACGATGAAACACAGAATTTGCATCGGAATTAAATACAATAGGCACAATGCCGACTTAAGTACAAGAAGACTGACTCTTCCTACAGTCTATGTTTTGAACCATTCCTGTGACACTAGTTATAGATTCCGATGCTTCACTTCAGGTTTACTGTATCCCTTGGACCTTCTTATTGACGATGAAACACAGAAATTGCATCGGAATTAAATACAAAAGGCACAATGCCGATATAAGTACATGATGACCGACTCTTTCTACTGACTATGTTTTCAACCATTCCTGTGACACTAGTTATAGATTCCAATGCTTCACTTCAGGTTTACTGTATCCCTTGGACCTTCTTATTGACGATGAAACACAGAAATTGCATCGGAATTAAATACAAAAGGCACAATGCCGACTTAAGTACAAGAAGACTGACGCTTCTTACTGACTATGATTTTGAACCATTCCTGTTACACTAGTTATAGATTCCGATGCTTCACTTCAGGTTTACTTTATCCCTTGGACCTTCTTATTGACGATGAAACACAGATATTGCATCGGAATGAAATAGAAAAGGCACAATGCCGACTTAAGTACAAGAAGACTGACTCTTCTTACTGACTATGTTTTGAACCATTACTGTGACACTAGTTATAAATTCCGATGCTTCACTTCAGGTTAACATTATCCCTCTGACCTTCTTATTGACGATGAAACACAGAAATTGCATCGGAATTAAATAGAACAGGCACAATGCCGACTTAAGTACAAGAAGACTGACTCTTCTTACTGACTATGTTTTGAACCATTCCTGTGACCCTAGTTATAGATTCCGATGCTTCACTTCAGGTTTACTGTATCCCTCTGATCTTCTTATTGACGATGAAACACAGAAATTGCATCAGAATTAAATACAAAAGGCACAATGCCGACTTAAGTACAAGAAGACTGACTCTTCCTACTGTCTATGCTTTGAACCATTCCTGTGACACTAGTTATAGATTCCGATGCTTCACTCCAGGTTTACTGTATCCCTTGGACCTTCTTATTGACGATCAAACACAGAAATTGCATTGGAATTAAATACAAAAGGCACAATGCTTACTTAAGTACAAGAAGACTGACTCTTCTGACTGTCTATGTTTTGAACCATTCCTGTGACACTAGTTATAGATTCCGATGCTTCACGTCAGGCTTACTGTATCCCTTGGACCTTCTTATTGACGATGAAACACAGAAATTGCATCGGAATTAATCACAAAAGGTACAATGCCGACTTAAGTACAAAAAGACTGACTCTTCTTACTGACTATGCTTTGAACCATTCCTGTGACACTAGTTATAGATTCCGATGCTTCACTTCAGGTTTACTGTATCCCTTGGACCTTCTTATTGACGATGAAACTCAGAAATTGCATCGGAATTAAATACAAGAGGTACAATGCCGACTTAAGTACTAGAAGACTGACCCTTTTTACTGACTATGTTTGAACCATTCCTGTGACACTAGTTATGGATTCGGATGCTTCACTTCTGGTTCACTGTATCCCTCTGACCTTCTTATTGACGATGAAACACAGAAATTGCATCGGAATTAAATAGAAAAGGCACAATGCCGACCTAAGTACAAGACGACTGACTTTTCTTACTGTCTATGTTTTGAACTATTCCTGTGACACTAGTTATAGATTCCGATGCTTCACTTCAGGTTTACTGTATCCCTCTGATCTTCTTATTGACGATGAAACACAGAAATTGCATCGGAATTAAATACAAAAGGCACAATGGCGACTTAAGTACAAGAGGACTGATCTTTCTTACTGTCTATGTTTTGACCATTCCCGTGCCACTAGTTATAGATTCCGATGCTTCACTTCAGGTTTACTGTATCCCTCCGACCTTCTTATTGATGTTGAAACACAGAAATTGCATCGGAATTAAATACAAAAGGCACAATGCAGACTTAAGTACAAGAAGACTGACTCTTCTTACTGACTATGTTTGAACCATTCCTGTGTCACTAGTTATAGATTCCGATGCTTCACTTCAGGTTTACTGTAACCCTCTGACCTTCTTATTGATGATCAAACACAGAAATTGCATCGGAATTAAATACAAAAGGCACAACGCAGACTTAAGTACAAGAAGACTGACTCTTCTTACAGACTATGTTTTGAACCATTCCTGTGACACTAGTTATAGATTGCGATGGTTCAATTCAGGTTCGCTGTATCCCTCTGACCTTCTTATTGACGATGAAACACAGAATTTGCATCGGAATTAAATACAATAGGCACAATGCCGACTTAAGTACAAGAAGACTGACTCTTCCTACTGTCTATGTTTTGAACCATTCCTGTGACACTAGTTATAGATTCCGATGCTTCACTTCAGGTTTACTGTATCCCTTGGACCTTCTTATTGACGATGAAACACAGAAATTGCATCGGAATTAAATACAAAAGGCACAATGCCGATTTAAGTACATGAAGACCGACTCTTTCTACTGACTATGTTTTGAACCATTCCTGTGACACTAGTTATAGATTCCGATGCTTCACTTCAGGTTTACTGTATCCCTTGGACCTTCTTATTGACGATGAAACACAGAAATTGCATCGGAATTAAATACAAAAGGCACAATGCCGATTTAAGTACATGAAGACCGACTCTTTCTACTGACTATGTTTTCAACCATTCCTGTGACACTAGTTATAGATTCCAATGCTTCACTTCAGGTTTACTGTATCCCTTGGACCTTCTTATTGACGATGAAACACAGAAATTGCATCAGAATTAAATACAAAAGGCACAATGCCGACTTAAGTACAAGAAGACTGACGCTTCTTACTGACTATGACTTTGAACCATTCCTGTTACACTAGTTATAGATTCCGATGCTTCACTTCAGGTTTACTTTATCCCTTGGACCTTCTTATTGACGATGAAACACAGATATTGCATCGGAATGAAATGGAAAAGGCACAATGCCGACTTAAGTACAAGAAGACTGACTCTTCTTACTGACTATGTTTTGAACCATTACTGTGACACTAGTTATAAATTCCGATGCTTCACTTCAGGTTTACATTATCCCTCTGACCTTCTTATTGACGATGAAACACAGAAATTGCATCGCAATTAAATAGAACAGGCACAATGCCGACTTAAGTACAAGAAGACTGACTCTTCTTACTGACTATGTTTTGAACCATTCCTGTGACCCTAGTTATAGATTCCGATGCTTCACTTCAGGTTTACTGTATCCCTCTGATCTTCTTATTGACGATGAAACACAGAAATTGCATCAGAATTAAATACAAAAGGCACAATGCCGACTTAAGTACAAGAAGACTGACTCTTCCTACTGTCTATGCTTTGAACCATTCCTGTGACACTAGTTATAGATTCCGATGCTTCACTCCAGGTTTACTGTATCCCTTGGACCTTCTTATTGACGATCAAACACAGAAATTGCATTGGAATTAAATACAAAAGGCACAATGCCGACTTAAGTAGATGACACCGACTCTTCCTACTGACTATGTTTTGAACCATTCCTGTGACACTAGTTATAGATTCCGATGCTTCACTTCAGGTTTACTGTATCCCTTGGACCTTCTTATTGACGATGAAACACAGAAATTGCATCGGAATTAAATACAAAAGGCACAATACCGACTTAAGTACAAGAAGACTGACTCTTCTTACTGTCTATGTTTTGAACCATTCCTGTAAAACTAGTTATAGATTCCGATGCTTCACTTCAGGTTTACTGTATCCCTATGATCTTCTTATTGACGATGAAACACAGAAATTGCATCGGAATTAAATGCAAAAGGCACAATGCTGACTTAAGTACAAGATGACTGATTCTTCTTACAGTCTATGTTTTGAACCATTCCTGTGACACTAGTTATAGATTCCGATGCTTCACTTCAGGTTTACTGTGTCCCTATGATCTTCCTTTTGACGATGAAACACAGAAATTGCATCGAAATTAAATACAAAAGGCACAATCCCGACTTAAGTACAGGAAGACTGACTCTTCTTACTATCTATGTTTTGAAACATTCCTGTGACACTAGTTATAGATTCCGATGCTTCACTTCAGGTTTACTGTATCCCTATGATCTTCTTATTGACGATGAAACACAGAAATTGCATCGGAATTAAATACAAAAGGCACAATGCTGACTTAAGTACAAGAAGACTGACTCTTCTTACAGTCTATGTTTTGAACCATTCCTGTGACACTAGTTATAGATTCCGGTGCTTCACTCCAGGTTTACTGTTTCCCTTGGACCTTCTTATTGACGATGAAACACAGAAATTGCATCAGAATTAAATAGAAAATGCACAATGCCGACTTAAGTACAAGAAGACTGACGCTTCTTACTGACTATGTTTTTGAACCATTCCTGTGACACTAGTTATACATTCCGATGCTTCACTTCAGGTTTACTGTATCCCTTGGACCTTCTTATTGACGATGAAACACAGATATTGCATCGGAATGAAATAGAAAAGGCACAATGCCGACTTAAGTACAAGAAGGCTGCCTCTTTTTACTGTCTATGTTTTGAGCCATTTCTGTGACACTAGTTATAGATTGCGATGCTTCACTTCAGGTTTACTGTCTCCCTTGGACCTTCTTATTGACGGTGAAACACAGAAATTGCATCGGAATTAAATACAAAAGGCACAATCCCGACTTAAGTACAAGAAGACTGACTCTTCTTACTGTCTATGTTTTGAAACATTCCTGTGACACTAGTTATAGATTCCGATGCTTCACTTCAGGTTTACTGTATCCCTATGATCTTCTTATTGACGATAAAACACAGAAATTGCATCGGAATTAAATACAAAAGGCACAATGCTGACTTAAGTACAAGAAGACTGACTCTTCTTACTGTCTATGTTTTGAACCATTCCTGAGACACTAATTATAGATTCCGGTGCTTCACTCCAGGTTTACTGTTTCCCTTGGACCTTCTGATTGACGATGAAACACAGAAATTGCATCAGAATTAAATAGAAAACGCACAATGCCGACTTAAGTACAAGAAGACTGACGCTTCTAACTGACTATGTTTTGAACCATTCCTGTGACACTAGTTATAGATTCCGATGCTTCACTTCAGGTTTACTGTATCCCTTGGACCTTCTTATTGACGATGAAACACAGATATTGCATCGGAATGAAATAGAAAAGGCACAATGCCGACTTAAGTACAAGAAGGCTGCCTCTTTTTACTGTCTATGTTTTGAACCATTTCTGTGACACTAGTTACAGATTGCGATGCTTCACTTCAGGTTTACTGTCTCCGTTGGACCTTCTTATTGACGATGAAACACAGAAATTGCATCGCTATTAAATACAAAAGGCACAATACCGACTTAAGTACAAGAAGACTGACTCTTCTTACTGTCAATGTTTTGAACCATTCCTGTGACACTAGTTATAGATTCCGATGCTTCACATCACGTTTACTGTATCCCTGTGATCTTCTTAATGACAATGAAACACAGAAATTGCATCGGAATTAAATACAAAACTCACAATGCTGACTTAAGTACAAGAAGACTGACTCTTCTTACAGTCTATGTTTTGAACCATTCCTGTGACACTAGATATAGATTCCGATGCTTCACTTCAGGCTTACTGTATCCCTTGGACCTTCTTATTGACGATGAAACACAGAAATTGCATCAGAATTAAATAGAAAAGGAACAATGCCGACTTAAGTACAAGAAGACTGACGCTTCTTACTGACTATGTTTTTCAACCATTCCTGTGACACTAGTTATAGATTCCGGTGGTTCACTAAAGGTTTACTGTCTCCCTTGGACCTTCTGATTGACGATGAAACACAGAAATTGCATCGGAATTAAATACTATAGGCACAATGCCGACTTAAGTACAAGAAGACTGACTCGTCTAACTGACTATGTTTGAACCATTCCTGTGTCACTAGTTATAGATTCCGATGCTTCACTTCAGGTTTACTGTATCCCTATGATCTTCTTATTGATGATGAAACACAGAAATTGCATCGGAATTAAATACAAAAGGCACAATCCCGACTTAAGTACAAGAGGACTGATCCTTCTTACTGTCTATGTTTTGAACCATTCCTGAGACACTAGTTATAGATTCCGATGCTTCACTTCAGGTTTACTGTAACCCTCTGACCTTCTTATTGATGATCAAACACAGAAATTGCATCGGAATTAAATACAAAAGGCACAATGCAGACTTAAGTACAATAAGACTGACTCTTCTTACAGACTATGTTTTGAACCATTCCTGTGACACTGGTTATAGATTGCGATGCTTCACTTCAGGTTTGCTGTATCCCTCTGACCTTCTTATTGACGATGAAACACAGAATTTGCATCGGAATTAAATACAAAAGGCACAATGCCGACTTAAGTACAAGAAGACTGACTCTTCCTACTGTCTATGTTTTGAACTATTCCTGTGACAGTAGTTATAGATTCCGATGCTTCACTTCAGGTTTACTGTATCCCTTGGACCTTCTTATTGACGATGAAACACAGAAATTGCATCGGAATTAAATACAAAAGGCACAATGCCGATTTAAGTGCATGAAGACGGACTCTTTCTACTGACTATGCTTTTGAACTATTCCTGTGACACTAGTTATAGATTCCGATGTTTCTTTTCAGGTTTACTGTATCCCTTCGACCTTCTTATTGACGATGGAACACAGAAATTGCATCGGAATTAAATACAAATGGCACAATGCCAACTTAAGTACAAGAAGACTGACTCTTCTTACAGTCTATGCTTTGAACCATACCTGTGACAGTAGTTACACATTCCGATTCTTCTCTCCAGATTTACTGTATCTCTTGGACCTTCTTATTGACGATGAAACACAGAAATTGCATCGGAATTAAATACAAAAGGCACAATGCCGACTTAAGGACAAGAAGACTAAGTCTTCTTACTGACAATGATTTGAACCATTCCTGTGACACTAGCTATGGATTCCGATGCTTCACTTCAGGTTTACTGTATCCCTCTGACCTTCTTATTGACGATGAAATACAGAAATTGCATCGGAATTAAATACAAAAGGCACAATGCCGACTTCAGTACAAGAAGACTGACTCTTCTTACTGTCTATGCTTTGAACCATTCCATTGACACTAGTTATAGATTCCGATGCTTCACTCCAGGTTTACTGTATCCCTTGGACCTTCTTATTGACGATGAAACACAGACATTGCATCGGAATTAAATAGAAAATGCACAATGCCGTCTTAAGTACAAGAGTACTGAATCTTCTTCCTTCTATGTTTTGAACCATTCCGGTGACACTAGTCATAGATTCCGATGCTTCACCACAGGTTTACTGTATCCCTTGGACCTTCTTATTGACGATGAAACACAGAAATTGCATCGGAATTAAATACAAAGGCAAATTGCCGACTTAAGTACACGAAGACTGACTCTTCTTCCTTGTATGTTTTGAACCATTCCTGTGACACTAGTTATAGATTCCGATGCTACACTCCAAGTTTACTGTATCCCTTGGACCTTCTTAATGACGATGAAAAACAGAAATTGCATCGGAATTAAATACAAAATTCAGAATGCCGACTTAAGGACAAGAAGACTGACTCTTCTAACTGTCTATGTTTTGAACCATTCCTGTGACACTAGTTATAGATTCCGATGCTTCACTCCAGGTTTACTGTATCCCTTGGACCTTCTTATTGACGATGAAACACAGAAATTGCCTCGGAATTAAATAGAAAAGGCACAATGCCGACTTAAGTACAAGAGGACTGACTCTTCCTACTGTCAATGTTTTGAACCATTCCTGTGACACTAGTTATAGATTCCGGTGCTTCACTCCAGGTTTACTGTTTCCCTTGGACCTTCTTATTGACGATGAAACACAGAAATTGCATCAGAATTAAATAGAAAAGGAACAATGCCGACTTAAGTACAAGAAGGCTGACGCTTCTTACTGACTATGTTTTTCAACCATTCCTGTGACACTAGTTATAGATTCCGGTGCTTCACTCCAGGTTTACTGTTTCCCTTGGACCTTCTTATTGACGATGAAACACAGAAATTGCATCGGAATTAAATACAAAAGGCAAAATGCCGACTTAAGTACAAGAAGACTGACTCATCTTACTGACTATGTTTGAACCATTCCTGTGTCACTAGTTATAGATTCCGATGCTTCACTTCAGGTTTACTGTATACCTTGGACCTTCTAATTGACGATGAAACACAGAGATTGCATCGGAATTAAATAGAAAAGGCACAATGCCGACTTAAGTACAAGAATGCTGCCTCTTTTTACTGTCTATGTTTTGAACCATTTCTGTGACACTAGTTATAGATTGCGATGCTTCACTTCAGGTTTACTGTCTCCTTTGGACCTTCTTATTGACGATGAAACAAAGAAATTGCATCGGAATTAAATACAAAAGGCACAATACCGACTTAAGTACAAGAAGACTGACTCTTCTTACTGTCTATGTTTTGAACCATTCCTGTAAAACTAGTTATAGATTCCGATGCTTCACTTCAGGTTTACTGTATCCCTATGATCTTCTTATTGACGATGAAACACAGAAATTGCATCGGAATTAAATACAAAAGGCACAATGCTGACTTAAGTACAAGATGACTGACTCTTCTTACAGTCTAAGTTTTGAACCATTCCTGTGACACTAGTTATAGATTCCGATGCTTCACTTCAGGCTTACTGTATCCCTTGGACCTCCTTATTGACGATGAAACACAGAAATTGCATCGGAATTAAACACAAAAGGCACAATGCCGACTTAAGTACAAAAAGACTGCCTCTTCTTACTGACTATGCTTTGAACCATTCCTGTGACACTAGTTATAGATTCCGATGCTTCACTCCAGGTTTACTGCTTCCCTTGGACCTTCTTATTGACGATGAAACACAGAAATTGCATCAGAATTAAATAGAAAAGGCACAATGCCGACTTAAGTACAAGAAGACTGACGCATCTTACAGACTATGTTTTTGAACCATTCCTGTGACACTAGTTATAGATTCCGATGCTTCACTTCAGGTTTACTGTATCCCTTGGACCTTCTTATTGACGATGAAACACAGATATTGCATCGGAATGAAATTGAAAAGGCACAATGCCCACTTAAGTACACGAAGGCTGCCTCATTTTACTGTCTATGTTTTGAACCATTTCTGTGACACTAGTTCCAGATTGCGATGCTTCACTTCAGGTTTACTGTCTCCCTTGGACCTTCTTATTGACGATGAAACACAGAAATTGCATCGGAATTAAATACAAAAGGCACAATACCGACTTAAGTACAAAAGGCTGACTCTTCTTACTGTCTATGTTTTGAACCATTCCTGTGACACTAGTTATAGATTCCGATGCTTCACATCAGGTTTACTGTATCCCTGTGATCTTCTTAATGACAATGAAACACAGAAATTGCATCGGAATTAAATACAAAAGGCACAATGCTGACTTAAGTACAAGAAGACTGATTCTTCTTACAGTCTATGTTTTGAACCATTCCTGTGACACTAGATATAGATTCCGATGCTTCACTTCAGACTTACTGTATCCCTTGGACCTTCTTATTGACGATGAAACACAGAAATTGCATCAGAATTAGATAGAAATGGAACAATGCCGACTTAAGTACAAGAAGACTGACGCTTCTTACTGACTATGTTTTTCAACCATTCCTGTGACACTAGTTATAGATTCCGGTGCTTCACTCCAGGTTTACTGTCTCCCTTGGACCTTCTTATTGACGATGAAACACAGAAATTGCATCGGAATTAAATACAATAGGCACAATGCCGACTTAAGTACAAGAAGACTGACTCGTCTTACTGACTATGTTTGAACCATTCCTGTGTCACTAGTTATAGATTCCGATGCTTCACTTCAGGTTTACTGTATACCTTGGACCTTCTAATTGACGATGAAACACAGAGATTGCATCGGAATTAAATAGAAAAGGCACAATGCCGACTTAAGTACAAGAAGACTTACTCTTCCTACTGTCTATGTTTGAACCATTCCTGTGACACTAGTTATAGATTCCGATGCTTCACTTCAGGTTTACTGTATCCCTTGGACCTTCTTATTGCCGATGAAACACAGAAATTGCATCGGAATTAAATTCAAAAGGCACAATGCCGATTTAAGTACATGAAGACGGACTCTTTCTACTGGCTATGCTTTTGAACTATTCCTGTGACACTAGTTATAGATTCCGATGTTTCACTTCAGTTTTACTGTATCCCTTCGACCTTCTTATTGACGATGAAACACAGAAATTGCATCGGAATTAAATACAAAAGGCACAATGCCAACTTAAGTACAAGAAGACTGACTCTTCTTACAGTCTATGCTTTGAACCATTCCTGTGACAGTAGTTACACATTCCGATTCTTCTCTCCAGGTTTACTGTATCCCTTGGACCTTCTTATTGACGATGAAACACAGAAATTGCATCGGAATTAAATAAAAAAGGCACAATGCCGACTTAAGGACAAGAAGACTAACTCTTCTTACTGACAATGATTTGAACCATTCCTGTGACACTAGCTATAGATTCCGATGCTTCACTTCAGGTTTACTGTATCCCTCTGACCTTCTTATAGACGATGAAACACTGAAATTGCATCGGAATTAAATACAAAAGGCACAATGCCGACTTCAGTACAAGAAGACTGACTCTTCTTACTGTCTATGCTTTGAACCATTCCATTGACACTAGTTATAGATTCCGATGCTTCACTTCAGGTTTACTGTATCCCTATGATCATCTTATTGACGATGAAACACAGAAATTGCATCGGAATTAAATACAAAAGGCACAATCCCGACTTAAGTACAAGAAGACTGACTCTTCTTACTGTCTATGTTTTGAACCATTCCTGTGACACTAGTTATAGATTCCGGTGCTTCACTCCAGGTTTACTGTTTCCCTTGGACCTTCTTATTGACGATGAAACACAGAAATTGCATCAGAATTAAATAGAAAACGCACAATGCCGACTTAAGTACAAGAAGACTGACGCTTCTAACTGACTATGTTTTTGAACCATTCCTGTGACACTAGTTATAGATTCCGATGCTTCACTTCAGGTTTACTGTATCCCTTGGACCTTCTTATTGACGATGAAACACAGATATTGCATCGGAATGAAATAGAAAAGGCACAATGCCGACTTAAGTACAAGAAGGCTGCCTCTTTTTACTGTCTATGTTTTGAACCATTTCTGTGACACTAGTTACAGATTGCGATGCTTCACTTCAGGTTTACTGTCTCCGTTGGACCTTCTTATTGACGATGAAACACAGAAATTGCATCGGAATTAAATACAAAAGGCACAATACCGACTTAAGTACAAGAAGACTGACTCTTCTTACTGTCAATGTTTTGAACCATTCCTGTGACACTAGTTATAGATTCCGATGCTTCACATCACGTTTACTGTATCCCTGTGATCTTCTTAATGACAATGAAACACAGAAATTGCATCGGAATTAAATACAAAACTCACAATGCTGACTTAAGTACAAGAAGACTGACTCTTCTTACAGTCTATGTTTTGAACCATTCCTGTGACACTAGATATAGATTCCGATGCTTCACATCAGGCTTACTGTATCCCTTGGACCTTCTTATTGACGATGAAACACAGAAATTGCATCGGAACTAAATACAAAGGGCAAATACACGAAGACTGACTCTTCTTACTGCCTATGTTTTGAACCATTCCTGTGACACTAGTTATAGATTCCGATGCTACACTCCAAGTTTACTGTATCCCTTGGACCTTCTTTTTGACGATGAAAAACAGAAATTGCATCGGAATTAAATACAAAAGGCACAATGCCGACTTAAGGACAAGAAGACTGACTCTTCTAACTGTCTATGTTTTGAACCATTCCTGTGACACTAGTTATAGATTCCGATGCTTCACTCCAGGTTTACTGTATCCCTTGGACCTTCTTATTGACGATGAAACAAAGAAATTGCCTCAGAATTAAATAGAAAAGGCACAATGCCGACTAAAGTACAAGAGGACTGACTCTTGCTACTGTCAATGATTTGAACCATTCCTGTGGCACTAGTTATAGATTCCGGTGCTTCACTCCAGGTTTACTGTTTCCCGTGGACCTTCTTATTGACGATGAAACACAGAAATTGCATCAGAATTAAATAGAAAAGGAACAATGCCGACTTAAGTACAAGAAGACTGACTCTTATTACTGTCTATGATTTGAACCATTCCTGTAAAACTAGTTATAGATTCCGATGCTTCACTTCAGGTTTACTGTATCCCTATGATCTTCTTATTGACGATGAAACACAGAAATTGCATCGGAATTAAATGCAAAAGGCACAATGCTGACTTAAGTACAAGATGACTGACTCTTCTTACAGTCTATGTTTTGAACCATTCCTGTGACACTAGTTATAGATTCCGATGCTTCACTTCAGGCTTACTGTATCCCTTGGACCATCTTATTGACGATGAAACACAGAAATTGTATCGGAATTAAACACAAAAGGCACAATGCCGACTTAAGTACAAAAAGACTGCATCTTCTTACTGACTATGCTTTGAACCATTCCTGTGACACTAGTTATAGATTGCGATGCTTCACTTCAGGTTTACTGTATCCCTTGGACCTTCTTATTGACGATGAAACACAGAAGTTGCATCGGAATTAAATACAAAAGGCACAATGCCGACTTAAGGACAAGAAGACTGACTCTTTTTACTGACTATGTTTTGAACCATTCCTGTGACACAAGTTATAGATTCCGATGCTTCACTTCAGGTTTACTGTATCCCTCTGATCTTCTTATTGACGATGAAACACAGAAATTGCATCGGAATTAAATACAAAAGGCACAATGACGACTTAAGTACAAGAAGACTGACTCTTCTTACTGTCTATGTTTGAACCATTCCTGTGACACTAGTTATAGATTCCGATGCTTCACTTCAGGTTTACAGTGTCCCTATGGTCTTCCTTTTGACGACGAAACACAGAAATTGCATCGGAATTAAATACAAAAGGCACAATCCCGACTTAAGTACAAGAAGACTGACTCTTCTTACTGTCTATGTTTTGAAACATTCCTGTGACACTAGTTATAGATTCCGATGCTTCACTTCAGGTTTACTGTATCCCTATGATCTTCTTATTGACGATGAAACACAGAAATTGCATCGGAATTAAATACAAAAGGCACAATGCTGACTTAAGTACAAGAAGACTGACTCTTCTTACAGTCTATGTTTTGAACCATTCCTGTGACACTAGTTATAGATTCCGGTGCTTCACTCCAGGTTTACTGTTTCCCTTGGACCGTCTTATTGACGATGAAACACAGAAATTGCATCAGAATTAAATAGAAAATGCACAATGCCGACTTAAGTACAAGAAGACTGACGCTTCTTACTGACTATGTTTTTGAACCATTCCTGTGACACTAGTTATAGATTCCGATGCTTCACTTCAGGTTTACTGTATCCCTTGGACCTTCTTATTGACGATGAAACACAGATATTGCATCGGAATGAAATAGAAAAGGCACAATGCCGACTTAAGTACAAGAAGGCTGCCTCTTTTTACTGTCTATGTTTTGAACCATTTCTGTGACACTAGTTACAGATTGCGATGCTTCACTTCAGGTTTACTGTCTCCGTTGGACCTTCTTATTGACGATGAAACACAGAAATTGCATCGGTATTAAATACAAAAGGCACAATACCGACTTAAGTACAAGAAGACTGACTCTTCTTACTGTCAATGTTTTGAACCATTCCTGTGACACTAGTTATAGATTCCGATGCTTCACATCACGTTTACTGTATCCCTGTGATCTTCCTAATGACAATGAAACACAGATATTGCATCGGAATTAAATACAAAACTCACAATGCTGACATAAGTACAAGAAGACTGACTCTTCTTACAGTCTATGTTTTGAACCATTCCTGTGACACTAGATATAGATTCCGATGCTTCACTTGAGGCTTACTGTATCCCTTGGACCTTCTTATTGACGATGAAACACAGAAATTGCATCAGAATAAATAGAAAAGGAACAATGCCGACTTAAGTACAAGAAGGCTGACGCTTCTTACTGACTATGTTTTTCAACTATTCCTGTGACACTAGTTATAGATTCCCGTGGTTCACTAAAGGTTTACTGTCTCCCTTGGACCTTCTTACTGACGATGAAACACAGAAATTGCATCGGAATTAAATACAATAGGCACAATGCCGACTTAAGTACAAGAAGACTGACTCGTCTTACTGACTATGTTTGAACCATTCCTGTGTCACTAGTTATAGATTCCGATGCTTCACTTCAGGTTTACTGTATACCTTGGACCTTCTAATTGACGATGAAACACAGAGATTGTATCGGAATTAAATAGAAAAGGCACAATGCCGACTTAAGTACACGAATGCTGCCTCTTTTTACTGTCTATGTTTTGAGCCATTTCTGTGACACTAGTTATAGATTGCGATTGCTTCACTTCAGGTTTACTGTCTCCCTTGGACCTTCTTATTGACGGTGAAACACAGAAATTGCATCGGAATTAAATACAAAAGGCACAATCCCAACTTAAGTACAAGAAGACTGACTCTTCTTACTGTCTATGTTTTGAAACATTCCTGTGACACTAGTTATAGATTCCGATGCTTCACTTCAGGTTTACTGTATCCCTATGATCTTCTTATTGACGATGAAACACAGAAATTGCATCGGAATTAAATACAAAAGGCACAATGCTGACTTAAGTACAAGAAGACCGACTCTTCTTACTGTCTATGTTTTGAACCATTCCTGTGACACTAGTTATAGATTCCGGTGCTTCACTCCAGGTTTACTGTTTCCCTTGGACCTTCTTATTGACGATGAAACACAGAAATTGCATCAGAATTAAATAGAAAACGCACAATGCCGACTTAAGTACATGAAGACTGACGCTTCTAACTGACTATGTTTTTGAACCATTCCTGTGACACTAGTTATAGCTTCCGATGCTTTACTTCAGGTTTACTGTATCCCTTGGACCTTCTTATTGACAATGAAACACAGATATTGTATCGGAATGAAATAGAAAAGGCACAATGCCGACTTAAGTACAAGAAGGCTGCCTCTTTTTACTGTCTATGTTTTGAACCATTTCTGTGACACTAGATACAGATTGCGATGCTTCACTTCAGGTTTACTGTCTCCGTTGGACCTTCTTATTGACGATGAAACACAGAAATTGCATCGGAATTAAATACAAAAGGCACAATACCGACTTAAGTACAAGAAGACTGACTCTTCTTACTGTCAATGTTTTGAACCATTCCTGTGACACTAGTTATAGATTCCGATGCTTCACATCACGTTTACTGTATCCCTGTGATCTTCTTAATGACAATGAAACACAGAAATTGCATCGGAATTAAATACAAAACTCACAATGCCGACTTAAGTACAAGAAGACTGACTCTTCTTACAGTCTATGTTTTGAACCATTCCTGTGACACTAGATATAGATTCCGATGCTTCACTTCAGGCTTACTGTATCCCTTGGACCTTCTTATTGACGATGAAACACAGAAATTGCATCAGAATTAAATAGAAAAGGAACAATGCCGACTTAAGTACAAGAAGACTGACGCTTCTTACTGACTATGTTTTTCAACCATTCCTGTGACACTAGTTATAGATTCCGGTGGTTCACTAAAGGTTTACTGTCTCCCTTGGACCTTCTTATTGACGATGAAACACAGAAATTGCGTCGGAATTAAAAACTATAGGCACAATGCCGACTTAAGTACAAGAAGACTGACTCGTCTAACTGACTATGTTTGAACCATTCCTGTGTCACTAGTTATAGATTCCGATGCTTCACTTCAGGTTTACTGTATACCTTCGACCTTCTAATTGACGATAAAACACAGAGATTGTATCGGAATTAAATAGAAAAGGCACAATGCCGACTTAAGTACACGAATGCTGCCTCTTTTTACTGCCTATGTTTTGAGCCATTTCTGTGACACTAGTTATAGATTGCGAGCTTCACTTCAGGTTTACTGTCTCCCTTGGACCTTCTTATTGACGGTGAAACACAGAAATTGCATCGGAATTAAATACAAAAGGCACAATCCCGACTTAAGTACAAGAAGACTGACTCTTCTTACTGTCTATGTTTTGAACCATTCCTGTGACACTAGTTATAGATTCCGGTGCTTCACTCCAGGTTTACTGTTTCCCTTGGACCGTCTTATTGACGATGAAACACAGAAATTGCATCAGAATTAAATAGAAAATGCACAATGCCGACTTAAGTACAAGAAGACTGACGCTTCTTACTGACTATGTTTTTGAACCATTCCTGTGACACTAGTTATAGATTCCGATGCTTCACTTCAGGTTTACTGTATCCCTTGGACCTTCTTATTGACGATGAAACACAGATATTGCATCGGAATGAAATAGAAAAGGCACAATGCCGACTTAAGTACAAGAAGGCTGCCTCTTTTTACTGTCTATGTTTTGAACCATTTCTGTGACACTAGTTACAGATTGCGATGCTTCACTTCAGGTTTACTGTCTCCGTTGGACCTTCTTATTGACGATGAAACACAGAAATTGCATCGGTATTAAATACAAAAGGCACAATACCGACTTAAGTACAAGAAGACTGACTCTTCTTACTGTCAATGTTTTGAACCATTCCTGTGACAGTAGTTATAGATTCCGATGCTTCACATCACGTTTACTGTATCCCTGTGATCTTCCTAATGACAATGAAACACAGATATTGCATCGGAATTAAATACAAAACTCACAATGCTGACATAAGTACAAGAAGACTGACTCTTCTTACAGTCTATGTTTTGAACCATTCCTGTGACACTAGATATAGATTCCGATGCTTCACTTGAGGCTTACTGTATCCCTTGGACCTTCTTATTGACGATGAAACACAGAAATTGCATCAGAATAAATAGAAAAGGAACAATGCCGACTTAAGTACAAGAAGGCTGACGCTTCTTACTGACTATGTTTTTCAACTATTCCTGTGACACTAGTTATAGATTCCCGTGGTTCACTAAAGGTTTACTGTCTCCCTTGGACCTTCTTACTGACGATGAAACACAGAAATTGCATCGGAATTAAATACAATAGGCACAATGCCGACTTAAGTACAAGAAGACTGACTCGTCTTACTGACTATGTTTGAACCATTCCTGTGTCACTAGTTATAGATTCCGATGCTTCACTTCAGGTTTACTGTATACCTTGGACCTTCTAATTGACGATGAAACACAGAGATTGTATCGGAATTAAATAGAAAAGGCACAATGCCGACTTAAGTACACGAATGCTGCCTCTTTTTACTGTCTATGTTTTGAGCCATTTCTGTGACACTAGTTATAGATTGCGATTGCTTCACTTCAGGTTTACTGTCTCCCTTGGACCTTCTTATTGACGGTGAAACACAGAAATTGCATCGGAATTAAATACAAAAGGCACAATGCTGACTTAAGTACAAGAAGACCGACTCTTCTTACTGTCTATGTTTTGAACCATTCCTGTGACACTAGTTATAGATTCCGGTGCTTCACTCCAGGTTTACTGTTTCCCTTGGACCTTCTTATTGACGATGAAACACAGAAATTGCATCAGAATTAAATAGAAAAGGAACAATGCCGACTTAAGTACATGAAGACTGACGCTTCTTACTGACTATGTTTTTCAACCATTCCTGTGACACTAGTTATAGATTCCGGTGGTTCACTAAAGGTTTACTGTCTCCCTTGGACCTTCTTATTGACGATGAAACACAGAAATTGCGTCGGAATTAAAAACTATAGGCACAATGCCGACTTAAGTACAAGAAGACTGACTCGTCTAACTGACTATGTTTGAACCATTCCTGTGTCACTAGTTATAGATTCCGATGCTTCACTTCAGGTTTACTGTATACCTTCGACCTTCTAATTGACGATAAAACACAGAGATTGTATCGGAATTAAATAGAAAAGGCACAATGCCGACTTAAGTACACGAATGCTGCCTCTTTTTACTGCCTATGTTTTGAGCCATTTCTGTGACACTAGTTATAGATTGCGATGCTTCACTTCAGGTTTACTGTCTCCCTTGGACCTTCTTATTGACGGTGAAACACAGAAATTGCATCGGAATTAAATACAAAAGGCACAATCCCGACTTAAGTACAAGAAGACTGACTCTTCTTACTGTCTATGTTTTGAAACATTCCTGTGACACTAGTTATAGATTCCGATGCTTCACTTCAGGTTTACTGTATCCCTATGATCTTCTTATTGACGATGAAACACAGAAATTGCATCGGAATTAAATACAAAAGGCACAATGCTGACTTAAGTACAAGAAGACCGACTCTTCTTACTGTCTATGTTTTGAACCATTCCTGTGACACTAGTTATAGATTCCGGTGCTTCACTCCAGGTTTACTGTTTCCCTTGGACCTTCTTATTGACGATGAAACACAGAAATTGCATCAGAATTAAATAGAAAACGCACAATGCCGACTTAAGTACAAGAAGACTGACGCTTCTAACTGACTATGTTTTTGAACCATTCCTGTGACACTAGTTATAGATTCCGATGCTTCACTTCAGGTTTACTGTATCCCTTGGACCTTCTTATTGACGATGAAACACAGATATTGCATCGGAATGAAATAGAAAAGGCACAATGCCGACTTAAGTACAAGAAGGCTGCCTCTTTTTACTGTCTATGTTTTGAACCATTTCTGTGACACTAGTTACAGATTGCGATGCTTCACTTCAGGTTTACTGTCTCCGTTGGACCTTCTTATTGACGATGAAACACAGAAATTGCATCGGAATTAAATACAAAAGGCACAATACCGACTTAAGTACAAGAAGACTGACTCTTCTTACTGTCAATGTTTTGAACCATTCCTGTGACACTAGTTATAGATTCCGATGCTTCACATCACGTTTACTGTATCCCTGTGATCTTCTTAATGACAATGAAACACAGAAATTGCATCGGAATTAAATACAAAACTCACAATGTTGACTTAAGTACAAGAAGACTGACTCTTCTTACAGTCTATGTTTTGAACCATTCCTGTGACACTAGATATAGATTCCGATGCTTCACTTCAGGCTTACTGTATCCCTTGGACCTTCTTATTGACGATGAAACACAGAAATTGCATCAGAATTAAATAGAAAAGGAACAATGCCGACTTAAGTACAAGAAGACTGACGCTTCTTACTGACTATGTTTTTCAACCATTCCTGTCACACTAGTTATAGATTCCGGTGGTTCACTAAAGGTTTACTGTCTCCCTTGGACCTTCTTATTGACGATGAAACACAGAAATTGCATCGGAATTAAAAACAATAGGCACAATGCCGACTTAAGTACAAGAAGACTGACTCGTCTAACAGACTATGTTTGAACCATTCCTGTGTCACTAGTTATAGATTCCGATGCTTCACTTCAGGTTTACTGTATACCTTGGACCTTCTAATTGACGATGAAACACAGAGATTGTATCGGAATTAAATAGAAAAGGCACAATGCCGACTTAAGTACACGAATGCTGCCTCTTTTTACTGTCTATGTTTTGAACCATTTCTGTGACACTAGTTATAGATTGCGATGCTTCACTTCAGGTTTACTGTCTCCCTTGGACCTTCTTATTGACGATGAAACACAGAAATTGCATCGGAATTAAATACAAAAGGCACAATACCGACTTAAGTACATGAAGACTGACTCTTCTTACTGTCTATGTTTTGAACCTTTCCTGTGACACTAGTTATAGATTCCGATGCTTCACTTCAGGATTACTGTATCCCTATGATCTTCTTATTGATGATGAAACACAGAAATTGCATCGGAATTAAATACAAAAGGAACAATCCCGACTTAAGTACAAGAGGACTGATCCTTCTTACTGTCTATGTTTTGAACCATTCCTGAGACACTAGTTATAGATTCCGATGCTTCACTTCAGGTTTACTGTAACCCTCTGACCTTCTTATTGATGATCAAACACAGAAATTGCATCGGAATTAAATACAAAAGGCACAATGCAGACTTAAGTACAATAAGACTGACTCTTCTTACAGACTATGTTTTGAACCATTCCTGTGACACTGGTTATAGATTGCGATGCTTCACTTCAGGTTTGCTGTATCCCTCTGACCTTCTTGTTGACGATGAAACACAGAATTTGCATCGGAATTAAATACAAAAGGCACAATGCCGACTTAAGTACAAGAAGACTGACTCTTCCTACTGTCTATGTTTTGAACTATTCCTGTGACACTAGTTATAGATTCCGATGCTTCACTACAGGTTTACTGTATCCCTTGGACCTTCTTATAGACGATGCAACACAGAAATTGCATCGGAATGAAATACAAAAGGCACAATGCCGATTTAAGTGCATGAAGACGGACTCTTTCTACTGACTATGCTTTTGAACTATTCCTGTGACACTAGTTATAGATTCCGATGTTTCTTTTCAGGTTTACTGTATCCCTTCGACCTTCTTATTGCCGATGGAACACAGAAATTGCATCGGAATTAAATACAAAAGGCACAATGCCAACTTAAGTACAAGAAGACTGACTCTTCTTACAGTCTATGCTTTGAACCATTCCTGTGACAGTAGTTACACATTCCGATTCTTCTCTCCAGATTTACTGTATCTCTTGGACCTTCTTATTGACGATGAAACACAGAAATTGCATCGGAATTAAATACAAAAGGCACAATGCCGACTTAAGGACAAGAAGACTAAGTCTTCTTACTGACAATGATTTGAACCATTCCTGTGACACTAGCTATAGATTCCGATGCTTCACTTCAGGTTTACTGTATCCCTCTGACCTTCTTATTGACGATGAAACACAGTAATTGCATCGGAATTAAATACAAAAGGCACAATGCCGACTTCAGTACAAGAAGACTGACTCTTCTTACTGTCTATGCTTTGAACCATTCCATTGACACTAGTTATAGATTCCGATGCTTCACTCCAGGTTTACTGTATCCCTTGGACCTTCTTATTGACGATGAAACACAGAAATTGCATCGGAATTAAATACAAAAGGCACAATACCGACTTAAGTACAAGAAGACTGACTCTTCTTACTGTCTATGTTTTGAACCATTCCTGTGACACTAGTTATAGATTCCGATGCTTCACATCAGGTTTACTGTATCCCTGTGATCTTCTTAATGACAATGAAACACAGAAATTGCATCAGAATTAAATACAAAAGGCACAATGCTGACTTAAGTACAAGAAGACTGATTCTTCTTACAGTCTATGCTTTGAACCATTCCTGTGACACTAGATATAGATTCCGATGCTTCACTTCAGACTTACTGTATCCCTTGGACCTTCTTATTGACGATGAAACACAGAAATTGCATCAGAATTAGATAGAAAAGGAACAATGCCGACTTAAGTACAAGAAGACTGACGCTTCTTACTGACTATGTTTTTCAACCATTCCTGTGACACTAGTTATAGATTCCGGTGCTTCACTCCAGGTTTACTGTCTCCCTTGGACCTTCTTATTGACGATGAAACACAGAGATTGCATCGGAATTAAATACAATAGGCACAATGCCGACTTAAGTACAAGAAGACTTACTCATCCTACTGTCTATGTTTGAACCATTCCTGTGACACTAGTTATAGATTCCGATGCTTCACTTCAGGTTTACTGTATCCCTTGGACCTTCTTATTGACGATGAAACACAGAAATTGCATCGGAATTAAATACAATAGGCACAATGCCGACTTAAGTACAAGAAGACTGACTCGTCTTACTGACTATGTTTGAACCATTCCTGTGTCACTAGTTATAGATTCCGATGCTTCACTTCAGGTTTACTGTATCCCTTCGACCTTCTTATTGACGATGGAACACAGAAATTGCATCGGAATTAAATACAAAAGGCACAATGCCAACTTAAGTACAAGAAGACTGACTCTTCTTACAGTCTATGCTTTGAACCGTTCCTGTGACAGTAGTTACACATTCCGATTCTTCTCTCCAGATTTACTGTATCTCTTGGACCTTCTTATTGACGATGAAACACAGAAATTGCATCGGAATTAAATACAAAAGGCACAATGCCGACTTAAGGACAAGAAGACTAAGTCTTCTTACTGACAATGATTTGAACCATTCCTGTGACACTAGCTATAGATTCCGATGCTTCACTTCAGGTTTACTGTATCCCTCTGACCTTCTTATTGACGATGAAACACAGTAATTGCATCGGAATTAAATACAAAAGGCACAATGCCGACTTCAGTACAAGAAGACTGACTCTTCTTACTGTCTATGCTTTGAACCATTCCATTGACACTAGTTATAGATTCCGATGCTTCACTCCAGGTTTACTGTATCCCTTGGACCTTCTTATTGACGATGAAACACAGAAATTGCATCGGAATTAAATAGAAAAAGCACAATGCCGTCTTAAGTACAAGAGTACTGACTCTTCTTCCTTCTATATTTTGAACCATTCCGGTGACACTAGTCATAGATTCCGATGCTTCACCACAGGTTTACTGTATCCCTTGGACCTTCTTATTGACGATGAAACACAGAAATTGCATCGGAATTAAATACAAAGGCAAATTGCCGACTTAAGTACACGAAGACTGACTCTTCTTCCTTGTATGTTTTGAACCATTCCTGTGACACTAGTTATAGATTCCGATGCTACACTCCAAGTTTACTGTATCCCTTGGACCTTCTTAATGACGATGAAAAACAGAAATTGCATCGGAATTAAATACAAAATTCACAATGCCGACTTAAGGACAAGAAGACTGACTCTTCTAACTGTCTATGTTTTGAACCATTCCTGTGACACTAGTTATAGATTCCGATGCTTCACTCCAGGTTTACTGTATCCCTTGGACCTTCTTATTGACGATGAAACACAGAAATTGCCTCGGAATTAAATAGAAAAGACACAATGCCGACTTAAGTACAAGAGGACTGACTCTTCCTACTGTCAATGTTTTGAACCATTCCTGTGACACTAGTTATAGATTCCGGTGCTTCACTCCAGGTTTACTGTTTCCCTTGGACCTTCTTATTGACGATGCAACACAGAAATTGCATCAGAATTAAATAGAAAAGGAACAATGCCGACTTAAGTACAAGAAGGCTGACGCTTCTTACTGACTATGTTTTTCAACCATTCCTGTGACACTAGTTATAGATTCCGGTGCTTCACTCCAGGTTTACTGTTTCCCTTGGACCTTCTTATTGACGATGAAACACAGAAATTGCATCGGAATTAAATACAAAAGGCATAATGCCGACTTAAGTACAAGAAGACTGACTCATCTTACTGACTATGTTTGAACCATTCCTGTGTCACTAGTTATAGATTCCGATGCTTCACTTCCGGTTTACTGTATACCTTGGACCTTCTAATTGACGATGAAACACAGAGATTGCATCGGAATTAAATAGAAAAGGCACAATGCCGACTTAAGTACAAGAATGCTGCCTCTTTTTACTGTCTATGTTTTGA
Source organism: Schistocerca serialis cubense (assembly GCF_023864345.2). Lineage (NCBI taxonomy): Eukaryota > Metazoa > Arthropoda > Insecta > Orthoptera > Acrididae > Schistocerca > Schistocerca serialis. The sequence continues at coordinate 638,470,543 of NC_064644.1, forward strand.
ACCATTTCTGTGACACTAGTTATAGATTGCGATGCTTCACTTCAGGTTTACTGTCTCCCTTGGACCTTCATATTGACTATGAAACAAAGAAATTGCATCGGAATTAAATACAAAAGGCACAATACCGACTTAAGTACAAGAAGACTGACTCTTCTTACTGTCTATGTTTTGAACCATTCCTGTAAAACTAGTTATGGATTCCGATGCTTCACCACAGGTTTACTGTATCCCTTGGACCTTCTTATTGACGATGAAACACAGAAATTGCATCGGAATTAAACACAAAGGGCAAATTGCCGACTTAAGTACACGAAGACTGACTCTTCTTACTGCCTATGTTTTGAACCATTCCTGTGACACTAGTTATAGATTCCGATGCTACACTCCAAGTTTACTGTATCCCTTGGACCTCCTTATTGACGATGAAACACAGAAATTGCATCGGAATTAAACACAAAAGGCACAATGCCGACTTAGGTACAAAAAGACTGCCTCTTCTTACTGACTATGCTTTGAACCATTCCTGTGACACTAGTTATAGATTCCGATGCTTCACTCCAGGTTTACTGCTTCCCTTGGACCTTCTTATTGACGATGAAACACAGAAATTGCATCAGAATTAAATAGAAAAGGCACAATGCCGACTTAAGTACAAGAAGACTGACGCATCTTACTGACTATGTTAATGAACCATTCCTGTGGCCCTAGTTATAGATTCCGATGCTTCACTTCAGGTTTACTGTATCCCTTGGACCTTCTTATTGACGATGAAACACAGATATTGCATCGGAATGAAATTGAAAAGGCACAATGCCCACTTAAGTACACGAAGGCTGCCTCATTTTACTGTCTATGTTTTGAACCATTTCTGTGACACTAGTTACAGATTGCGATGCTTCACTTCAGGTTTACTGTCTCCCTTGGACCTTCTTATTGACAATGAAACACAGAAATTGCATCGGAATTAAATACAAAAGGCACAATACCGACTTAAGTACAAGAAGACTGACTCTTCTTACTGTCTATGCTTTGAACCGTTCCTGTGACAGTAGTTACACATTCCGATTCTTCTCTCCAGATTTACTGTATCTCTTGGACCTTCTTATTGACGATGAAACACAGAAATTGCATCGGAATTAAATACAAAAGGCACAATGCCGACTTAAGGACAAGAAGACTAAGTCTTCTTACTGACAATGATTTGAACCATTCCTGTGACACTAGCTATAGATTCCGATGCTTCACTTCAGGTTTACTGTATCCCTCTGACCTTCTTATTGACGATGAAACACAGTAATTGCATCGGAATTAAATACAAAAGGCACAATGCCGACTTCAGTACAAGAAGACTGACTCTTCTTACTGTCTATGCTTTGAACCATTCCATTGACACTAGTTATAGATTCCGATGCTTCACTCCAGGTTTACTGTATCCCTTGGACCTTCTTATTGACGATGAAACACAGAAATTGCATCGGAATTAAATAGAAAAAGCACAATGCCGTCTTAAGTACAAGAGTACTGACTCTTCTTCCTTCTATATTTTGAACCATTCCGGTGACACTAGTCATAGATTCCGATGCTTCACCACAGGTTTACTGTATCCCTTGGACCTTCTTATTGACGATGAAACACAGAAATTGCATCGGAATTAAATACAAAGGCAAATTGCCGACTTAAGTACACGAAGACTGACTCTTCTTCCTTGTATGTTTTGAACCATTCCTGTGACACTAGTTATAGATTCCGATGCTACACTCCAAGTTTACTGTATCCCTTGGACCTTCTTAATGACGATGAAAAACAGAAATTGCATCGGAATTAAATACAAAATTCACAATGCCGACTTAAGGACAAGAAGACTGACTCTTCTAACTGTCTATGTTTTGAACCATTCCTGTGACACTAGTTATAGATTCCGATGCTTCACTCCAGGTTTACTGTATCCCTTGGACCTTCTTATTGACGATGAAACACAGAAATTGCCTCGGAATTAAATAGAAAAGACACAATGCCGACTTAAGTACAAGAGGACTGACTCTTCCTACTGTCAATGTTTTGAACCATTCCTGTGACACTAGTTATAGATTCCGGTGCTTCACTCCAGGTTTACTGTTTCCCTTGGACCTTCTTATTGACGATGCAACACAGAAATTGCATCAGAATTAAATAGAAAAGGAACAATGCCGACTTAAGTACAAGAAGGCTGACGCTTCTTACTGACTATGTTTTTCAACCATTCCTGTGACACTAGTTATAGATTCCGGTGCTTCACTCCAGGTTTACTGTTTCCCTTGGACCTTCTTATTGACGATGAAACACAGAAATTGCATCGGAATTAAATACAAAAGGCATAATGCCGACTTAAGTACAAGAAGACTGACTCATCTTACTGACTATGTTTGAACCATTCCTGTGTCACTAGTTATAGATTCCGATGCTTCACTTCCGGTTTACTGTATACCTTGGACCTTCTAATTGACGATGAAACACAGAGATTGCATCGGAATTAAATAGAAAAGGCACAATGCCGACTTAAGTACAAGAATGCTGCCTCTTTTTACTGTCTATGTTTTGAACCATTTCTGTGACACTAGTTATAGATTGCGATGCTTCACTTCAGGTTTACTGTCTCCCTTGGACCTTCATATTGACTATGAAACAAAGAAATTGCATCGGAATTAAATACAAAAGGCACAATACCGACTTAAGTACAAGAAGACTGACTCTTCTTACTGTCTATGTTTTGAACCATTCCTGTAAAACTAGTTATAGATTCCGATGCTTCACCACAGGTTTACTGTATCCCTTGGACCTTCTTATTGACGATGAAACACAGAAATTGCATCGGAATTAAACACAAAGGGCAAATTGCCGACTTAAGTACACGAAGACTGACTCTTCTTACTGCCTATGTTTTGAACCATTCCTGTGACACTAGTTATAGATTCCGATGCTACACTCCAAGTTTACTGTATCCCTTGGACCTCCTTATTGACGATGAAACACAGAAATTGCATCGGAATTAAACACAAAAGGCACAATGCCGACTTAGGTACAAAAAGACTGCCTCTTCTTACTGACTATGCTTTGAACCATTCCTGTGACACTAGTTATAGATTCCGATGCTTCACTCCAGGTTTACTGCTTCCCTTGGACCTTCTTATTGACGATGAAACACAGAAATTGCATCAGAATTAAATAGAAAAGGCACAATGCCGACTTAAGTACAAGAAGACTGACGCATCTTACTGACTATGTTAATGAACCATTCCTGTGGCCCTAGTTATAGATTCCGATGCTTCACTTCAGGTTTACTGTATCCCTTGGACCTTCTTATTGACGATGAAACACAGATATTGCATCGGAATGAAATTGAAAAGGCACAATGCCCACTTAAGTACACGAAGGCTGCCTCATTTTACTGTCTATGTTTTGAACCATTTCTGTGACACTAGTTACAGATTGCGATGCTTCACTTCAGGTTTACTGTCTCCCTTGGACCTTCTTATTGACAATGAAACACAGAAATTGCATCGGAATTAAATACAAAAGGCACAATACCGACTTAAGTACAAGAAGACTGACTCTTCTTACTGTCTATGATTTGAACCATTCCTGTGACACTAGTTATAGATTCCGATGCTTCACATCAGGTTTACTGTATCCCTGTGATCTTCTTAATGACAATGAAACACAGAAATTGCATCAGAATTAAATACAAAAGGCACAATGCTGACTTATGTACAAGAAGACAGATTCTTCTTACAGTCTATGTTTTGAACCATTCCTGTGACACTAGATATAGATTCCGATGCTTCACTTCAGACTTACTGTATCCCTTGGACCTTCTTATTGACGATGAAACACAGAAATTGCATCAGAATTAGATAGAAAAGGAACAATGCCGACTTAAGTACAAGAAGACTGACGCTTCTTACTGACTATGTTTTTCAACCATTCCTGTGACACTAGTTATAGATTCCGGTGCTTCACTCCAGGTTTACTGTCTCCCTTGGACCTTCTTATTGACGATGAAACACAGATATTGCATCGGAATTAAATACAATAGGCACAATGCCGACTTAAGTACAAGAAGACTGACTCGTCTTACTGACTATGTTTGAACCATTCCTGTGTCACTAGTTATAGATTCCGATGCTTCACTTCAGGTTTACTGTATACCTTGGACCTTCTAATTGACGATGAAACACAGAGATTGCATCGGAATTAAATAGAAAAGGCACAATGCCGACTTAAGTACAAGAAGACTTACTCTTCCTACTGTCTATGTTTGAACCATTCCTGTGACACTAGTTATAGATTCCGATGCTTCACTTCAGGTTTACTGTATCCCTTGGACCTTCTTATTGCCGATGAAACACAGAAATTGCATCGGAATTAAATACAAAAGGCACAATGCCGACTTAAGGACAAGAAGACTAACTCTTCTTACTGACAATGATTTGAACCATTCCTGTGACACTAGCTATAGATTCCAATGCTTCACTTCAGGTTTACTGTATCCCTCTGACCTTCTTATTGACGATGAAACACTGAAATTGCATCGGAATTAAATACAAAAGGCACAAAGCCGACTTCAGTACAAGAAGACTGACTCTTCTTACTGTCTATGCTTTGAACCATTCCATTGACACTAGTTATAGATTCCGATGCTTCATTCCAGGTTTACTGTATCCCTTGGTCCTTCTTATTGACGATGAAACATAGAAATTGCATCGGAATTAAATAGAAAAGGCACAATGCCATCTTAAGTACAAGAGTACTGACTCTTCTTCCTTCTATGTTTTGAACCATTCCGGTGACACTAGTCATAGATTCCGATGCTTCACCACAGGTTTACTGTATCCCTTGGACCTTCTTATTGACGATGAAACACAGAAATTGCATCGGAATTAAACACAAAGGGCAAATTGCCGACTTAAGTACACGAAGACTGACTCTTCTTACTGCCTATGTTTTGAACCATTCCTGTGACACTAGTTATAGATTCCGATGCTACACTCCAAGTTTACTGTATCCCTTGGACCTTCTTATTGACGATGAAAAACAGAAATTGCATCGGAATTAAATACAAAAGGCACAATGCCGACTTAAGTACAAGAGGACTGACTCTTCCTACTGTCAATGTTTTGAACCATTTCTGTGACACTAGTTATAGATTCCGGTGCTTCACTCCAGGTTTACTGTTTCCCTTGGACCTTCTTATTGACGATGAAACACAGAAATTGCATCAGAATTAAATAGAAAGGGAACAATGCCGACTTAAGTACAAGAAGACTGACGCTTCTTACTGACTATGTTTTTCAACCATTCCTGTGACACTAGTTATAGATTCCGGTGCTTCACTCCAGGTTTACTGTTTCCCTTGGACCTTCTTATTGACGATGAAACACAGAAATTGCATCGGAATTAAACACAAAAGGCACAATGCCGACTTAAGTACAAAAAGACTGCCTCTTCTTACTGACTATGCTTTGAACCATTCCTGTGGCACTAGTTATAGATTCCTATGCTTCACTTCAGGTTTACTGTATCCCTTGGACCTTCTTATTGACGATGAAACACAGAAGTTGCATCGGAATTAAATACAAAAGGCACAATGCCGACTTAAGGACAAGAAGACTGACTCTTTTTACTGACTATGTTTTGAACCATTCCTGTGAATCTAGTTATAGATTCCGATGCTTCACTTCAGGTTTATTGTATCCCTCTGATCTTCTTATTGACGATGAAACACAGAAATTGCATCGGAATTAAATACAAAAGGCACAATGCCGACTTAAGTACAAGAAGACTGACTCTACTTACTGTCTATGTTTTGAACCATTCCTGTGACACTAGTTATAGATTCCGATGCTTCACTTCAGGCTTACTGTATCCCTTGGACCTTCTTATTGACGATGAAACACAGAAATTGCATCGGAATTAAACACAAAAGGCACAATACCGACTTAAGTTCAAATAGACTGACTCTTTTTACTGACTATGTTTTGAACCATTCCTGTGACACTAGTTATGGATTCGGATGCTTCACTTCTAGTTTACTGTATCCCTCTGATCTTCTTATTGACGATGAAACACAGAAATTGCATCGGAATTAAATACAAAAGGCACAATGACGACTTAAGTACAAGAAGACTGACTCTTCTTACTGTCTATGTTTTGAACCATTCCTGTGACACTAGTTATAGATTCCGATGCTTCACTTCAGGTTTACTGTGTCCCTATGATCTTCCTTTTGACGATGAAACACAGAAATTGCATCGGAATTAAATACAAAAGGCACAATCCCGACTTAAGTACAAGAAGACTGACTCTTCTTACTGTCTATGTTTTGAAACATTCCTGTGACACTAGTTATAGATTCCGATGCTTCACTTCAGGTTTACTGTATCCCTATGATCTTCTTATTGACGATGAAACACAGAAATTGCATCGGAATTAAATACAAAAGGCACAATGCTGACTTAAGTACAAGAAGACAGACTCTCCTTACAGTCTATGTTTTGAACCATTCCTGTGACACTAGTTATAGATTCCGGTGCTTCACTCCAGGTTTACTGTTTCCCTTGGACCTTCTTATTGACGATGAAACACAGAAATTGCATCAGAATTAAATAGAAAATGCACAATGCCGACTTAAGTACAAGAAGACTGACGCTTCTTACTGACTATGTTTTGAACCATTCCTGTAAAACTAGTTATAGATTCCGATGCTTCACTTCAGGTTTACTGTATACCTATGATCTTCTTATTGACGATGAAACACAGATATTGCATCGGAATGAAATAGAAAAGGCACAATGCCGACTTAAGTACAAGAAGACTAACTCTTCTTACTGTTTATGTTTGAACCATTCCTGTGACACTAGTTATAGATTCCGATGCTTCACTTCAGGTTTACTGTATCCCTCTGACCTTCCTATAGACGATGAAACACAGAAATTGCATCCGAATTAAATACAAAAGGCACAATACCGACTTAAGTACAAGAAGACTGACTCTTCCTACTGTCTATGTTTTGAACCATTCCTGTGAAACTAGTTATAGATTCCGATGCTTCACTTCAGGTTTAATGTATCCCTCTGACCTTCTTATTGACGATGAAACACAGAAAATGCATCGGAATTATATACAAAAGGCACAATGCCGACTTAAGTACTAGAAGACAGACTCTTCTTACTGACTATGTTTTGAACCATTCTCGTGACACTAGTTATAGATTCCGATGCTTCACTTCAGGTTTACCGTATCCCGTAAACCTTCTTATTGACGATGAAACACAGAAATTGCATCGGAATTAAATACAAAAGGCACAATGCCGAGTTATGTACAAGATGACTGACTCTTCTTACTGACTATGTTTGAACCATTCCTGTGTCACTAGTTATAGATTCCGATGCTTCACTTCTGGTTTACTGTATACCTTGGACCTTCTAATTGACGATGAAACACAGAGATTGCATCGGAATTAAATAGAAAAGGCACAATGCTGACTTAAGTACAAGAAGACTGACCCTTCCGACTGTCTATGTTTTGAACCATTCCTGTGACACTAGTTATAGATTACGATGCTTCACGTCAGGCTTACTGTATCCCTTGGACCTTCTTATTGACGATGAAACACAGAAATTGCATCGGAATTAAACACAAAAGGCACAATGCCAACTTAAGTACAAAAAGACTGACTCTTCTTACTGACTATGCTTTGAACCATTCCTGTGACACTAGTTATAGATTCCGATGCTTCACTTCAGGTTTACTGTATCCCTTGGACCTTCTTATTGACGATGAAACACAGAAATTGCATCGGAATTAAATACAAAAGGTACAATGCCGACTTAAGTACAAGAAGAGTGACTCTTTTTACTGACTATGTTTGAACCATTCCTGTGATACTAGTTATGGATTCGGATGCTTCACTTCTGGTTCACTGTATCCCTCTGACCTTCTTATTGACGATGAAACACAGAAATTGCATCGAAATTAAATAGAAAAGGCACAATGCCGACTTAAGTACAAGACGACTGAATTTTCTTACTGTCTGTTTTGAACTATTCCTGTGACACTAGTTATAGATTCCGATGCTTCACTTCAGGTTTACTGTATCCCTCTGATCTTCTTATTGACGATGAAACACAGAAATTGCATCGGAATTAAATACAAAAAGGCTCAATGCCGACTTAAGTACAAGAGGACTGATCTTTCTTACCGTCTATGTTTTGAACCATTCCTGTGACACCAGTTATAGTTTCCGATGCTTCACTTCAGGTTTACTGTATCCCTCTGACCTTCTTATTGATGTTGAAACACAGATATTGCATCGGAATTAAATACAAAAGGCACAATGCCGACTTAAGTACAAGAATGCTGCCTCTTTTTACTGTCTATGTTTTGAACCATTTCTGTGACACTAGTTATAGATTGCGATGCTTCACTTCAGGTTTACTGTCTCCCTTGGACCTTCCTATTGACGATGAAACACATAAATTGCATCGGAATTAAATACAAAAGGCACAATACCGACTTAAGTACAAGAAGACTGACTCTTCTTACTGTCTATGTTTTGAACCATTCCTGTGACACTAGTTATAGATTCCGATGCTTCACTTCAGGTTTACTGTATCCCTATTATCTTCTTATTGACGGTGAAACACAGAAATTGCATCGGAATTAAACACAAAAGGCACAATGCCGACTTAAGTACAAATTGACTGACTCTTTTTACTGACTATGTTTTGAACCATTCCTGTGACACTAGTTATGGATTCGGATGCTTCACTTCTGGTTTACTGTATCCCTCTGACCTTCTTATTCACGATGAAACACAGAAATTGCATGGGAATTAAATAGTAAAGACACAATGCCGACTAAAGTACAAGACGACTGACTTTTCTTACTGTCTATGTTTTGAACCATTCCTGTGACACTAGTTATAGATTCCGATGCTTCACATCAGGTTTACTGTATCCCTCTGATCTTCTAATTGACGATGAAACACAGAAATTGCATCGGAATTAAATACAAAAGGCACAATGCCGACTTAAGTACAAGAGGACCGATCCTTCTTACTGTCTATGTTTTGAACCATCCCTGAGACACTAGTTATAGATTCCGATGCTTCACTTCAGGTTTACTGTAACCCTCTGACCTTCTTATTGATGATGAAACACAGAAATTGCATCGGAATTAAATACAAAAGGCACAATGCAGACATAAGTACAAGAAGACTGACTCCTCTTACAGACTATGTTTTGAACCATTCCTGTGACACAAGTTATAGATTGCGATGCTTCACTTCAGGTTTGCTGTATACCTCTGACCTTCTTATTGACGATGAAACACAGAATTTGCATCGGAATTAAATACAAAAGGCACAATGCCGACTTAAGTACAAGAAGACTGACTCTTTCTACTGTCTATGTTTTGAACCATTCCTGTTACACTAGTTATAGATTCCGATGCTTCACTTCAGGTTTACTGTATCCCTTGGACCTTCTTATTGACGATGAAACACAGAAATTGCATCGGAATTAAGTACAAAAGGCACAATGCCGACTTAAGTACACGAAGACTGACTCTTCTTATTGCCTATGTTTTGAACCACTCCTGTGACACTAGTTATAGATTCCGATGCTACACTCCAGGCTTACTGTATCCCTTGGACCTTCTTATTGATGATGAAAAACAGAAATTGCATCGGAATTAAATACAAAAGGCCCAATGCCGACTTAAGGACAAGAAGACTGACTCTTCTTACTGAAAATGTTTTGAACCATTCCTGTGACACTAGTTATAGATTCCGATGCTTCACTTCAGGTTTACATTATCGCTCTTACCTTCTTATTGACGATGAAACACAGAAATTGCATCGGAATTAAATGGAACAGGCACAATGCCGACTTAAGTACAAGAAGACTGACTCTTCTTACTGTCTATGTTTTTGAACCATTCCTGTGACACTAGTTATAGATTCCGATGCTTCACTCCAGGTTTACTGTATCCCTTGGACCTTCTTATTGACGATGAAACACAGAAATTGCATCGGAATTAAATAGAAAAGGCACAATGCCGACTTATGTACAAGAGGACTGACTCTTCCTACTGTCAATGTTTTGAACCATTCCTGTGACACTAGTTATAGATTGCGGTGCTTCACTCCAGGTTTACTGTTTCCCTTGGACCTTCTTATTGACGATGAAACACAGAAATTGCATCAGAATTAAATAGAAAAGGCACAATGCCGACTTAAGTACAAGAAGACTGACGCTTCTTACTGACTATGTTTTTGAACCATTCCTGTGACACTAGTTATAGATTCCGATGCTTCACTTCAAGTTTACTGTATCCCTCTGACCTTCCTATAGACGATGAAACACAGAAATTGCATCCGAATTAAATACAAAGGCACAATACCGACTTAAGTACAAGAAGACTGACTCTTCCTACTGTCTATGTTTTGAACCATTCCTGTGAAACTAGTTATAGATTCCGATGCTTCAGTTCATGTTTAATGTATCCCTCTGACCTTCTTATTGACGATGAAACACAGAAATTGCATCGGAATTATATACAAAAGGCACAATGCCGACTTATGTACAAGAAGAGAGACTCTTCTTACTGACTATGTTTGAACCATTCTCGTGACACTAGTTATAGATTCCGATGCTTCACTTCAGGTTTACTGTATCCCTTAAACCTTCTTATTGACGATGAAACACAGAAATTGCATCGGAATTAAATACAAAAGGCACAAAGCCGACTTAAGTACAAGAAGACTGACTCTTCTTACTGACTATGTTTGAACCATTCCTGTGTCACTAGATATAGATTCCGATGCTTCAATTCAGGTTTACTAAATACCTTGGACCTTCTAATTGACGATGAAACACAGAGATTGCAACGCAATTAAATAGAAAAGGCACAATGCCGACTTAAGTACAAGAAGGCTGCCTCTTTTTACAGTCTATGTTTTGAACCATTTCTGTGACACTAGTTATAGATTGCGATGCTTCACTTCAGTTTTACTGTCTCCCTTGGACCTTCTTATTGACGATGACACACAGAAATTGCATCGGAATTAAATACAAAAGGCACAATACCGACTTAAGTACAAGAAGACTGACTCTTCTTACTGTCTATGTTTTGAACCATTCCTGTGACACTAGTTATAGATTCCGATGCTTCACGTCAGGCTTACTGTATCCCTTGGACCTTCTTATTGACGATGAAACACAGAAATTGCATCGGAATTAATCACAAAAGGTACAATGCCGACTTAAGTACAAAAAGACTGACTCTTCTTACTGACTATGCTTTGAACCATTCCTGTGACACTAGTTATAGATTCCGATGCTTCACTTCAGGTTTACTGTATCCCTTGGACCTTCTTATTGACGATGAAACTCAGAAATTGCATCGGAATTGAATACAAGAGGTACAATGCCGACTTAAGTACAAGAAGACTGACTCTTTTTACTGACTATGTTTGAACCATTCCTGTGACACTAGTTATGGATTCGGATGCTTCACTTCTGGTTCACTGTATCCCTCTGACCTTCTTATTGACGATGAAACACAGAAATTGCATCGGAATTAAATGTAAAAGGCACAATGCCGACCTAAGTACAAGACGACTGACTTTTCTTACTGTCTATGTTTTGAAGTACTCCTGTGACACTAAATATAGATTCCGATGCTTCACTTCAGGTTTACTGTATCCCTCTGATCTTCTTATTGACGATGAAACACAGAAATTGCATCGGAATTAAATACGAAAGGCACAATGGCGACTTAAGTACAAGAGGACTGATCTTTCTTACTGTCTATGTTTTGAACCATTCCTGTGACACTAGTTATAGATTCCGATGCTTCACTTCAGGTTTACTGTATCCCTCTGACCTTCTTATTGATGTTGAAACACAGAAATTGCATCGGAATTAAATACAAAAGGCACAATGCAGACTTAAGTACAAGAAGACTGACTCTTCTTACTGACTATGTTTTGAACCATTCCTGTGACACTAGTTATAGATTGCGATGCTTCACTTCAGGTTTGCTGTATCCCTCTGACCTTCTTAATGACGATGAAACACAGAATTTGCATCGGAATTAAATACAAAAGGCACAATGCCGACTTAAGTACAAGAAGACTGACTCTTCGTACTGACTATGTTTGAACCATTCCTGTGTCACTAGTTATAGATTCCGATGCTTCACTTCAGGTTTACTGTAACCCTCTGACCTTCTTATTGATGATCAAACACAGAAATTGCATCGGAATTAAATACAAAAGGCACAACGCAGACTTAAGTACAAGAAGACTGACTCTTCTTACAGACTATGTTTTGAACCATTCCTGTGACACTAGTTATAGATTGCGATGGTTCACTTCAGGTTCGCTGTATCCCTCTGACCTTCTTATTGACGATGAAACACAGAATTTGCATCGGAATTAAATACAATAGGCACAATGCCGACTTAAGTACAAGAAGACTGACTCTTCCTACTGTCTATGTTTTGAACCATTCCTGTGACACTAGTTATAGATTCCGATGCTTCACTTCAGGTTTACTGTATCCCTTGGACCTTCTTATTGACGATGAAACACAGAAATTGTATCGGAATTAAGTACAAAAGGCACAATGCCGATTTAAGTACATGAAGACCGACTCTTTCTACTGACTATGTTTTGAACCATTCCTGTGACACTAGTTATAGATTCCGATGCTTCACTTCAGGTTTACTGTATCCCTTGGACCTTCTTATTGACGATGAAACACAGAAATTGCATCGGAATTAAATACAAAAGGCACAATGCCGATTTAAGTACATGAAGACCGACTCTTTCTACTGACTATGTTTTCAACCATTCCTGTGACACTAGTTATAGATTCCAATGCTTCACTTCAGGTTTACTGTATCCCTTGGACCTTCTTATTGACGATGAATCACAGAAATTGCATCGGAATTAAATACAAAAGGCACAATGCCGACTTAAGTACAAGAAGACTGACGCTTCTTACTGACTATGACTTTGAACCATTCCTGTTACACTAGTTATAGATTCCGATGCTTCACTTCAGGTTTACTTTATCCCTTGGACCTTCTTATTGACGATGAAACACAGATATTGCATCGGAATGAAATAGAAAGGGCACAATGCCGACTTAAGTACAAGAAGACTGACTCTTCTTACTGACTATGTTTTGAACCATTCCTGTGACACTAGTTATAAATTCCGATGCTTCACTTCAGGTTTACATTATCCCTCTGACCTTCTAATTGACGATGAAACACAGAAATTGCATCGGAATTAAATAGAACAGGTACAATGCCGACTTAAGTACAAGAAGACTGACTCTTCTTACTGACTATGTTTTGAACAATTCCTGTGACACTAGTTATAGATTCCGATGCTTCACTCCAGTTTTACTGTATCCCTTGGACCTTCTTATTGACGATGACACACAAAAATTGCATCGGAATTAAATAGAAAAGGCACATTGCCGACTTAAGTACAAGAGGACTGACTCTTCCTACTGTCTATGTTTTGAACCATTCCTGTGACACTAGTTATAGATTCCGGTGCTTCACTCCAGGTTTACTGTTTCCCTTGGACCTTCTTATTGACGATGAAACACAGAAATTGCATCAGAATTAAATAGAAAAGGCACAATGACGACTTAAGTACAAGAAGACTGACGCTTCTTACTGACTATGACTTTGAACCATTCCTGTGACACTAGTTATAGATTCCGATGCTTCACTTCAGGTTTAATTTCTCCCTTGGACCTTCTTATTGACGATGAAACACAGATATTGCATCGGAATTAAATAGAAAAGGCACAATGCCGACATAAGTACAAGAAGACTGACTCTTCTTACTGCTTATGTTTGAACCATTCCTGTGACACTAGTTATAGTTTCCGATGCTTCACTTAAGGTTTACTGTATCCCCAGAGGGATGCAATTTCTGTGTCTCATCGTCTATAGGAAGGTCAGAACCTTCCTATAGACGAAGAGTCACAGAAATTGCATCCGAATTAAATACAAAAGGCACAGTACCGACTTAAGTACAAGAAGACGGACTCTTCCAACTGTCTATGTTTTGATCCATTCCTGTGACACTAGTTATAGATTCCGATGCTTCACTTCAGGTTTACTGTATCCCTCTCACCTTCTTATTGACGATGAAACACAGAAATAGCATCGGAATTAAATACAAAAGGCACAATGCCGACTTAAGTACAAGAAGACTGACTCTTCGTACTGACTATGATTTGAACCATTCTCGTAACACTAGGTATGGAGTCCGATGCTTCACTTCAGGTTTACTGTATCTCTTAAACCTTCTTATTGACGATGAAACACAGAAATTGCATCGGAATTAAATACAAAAGGCACAATGCCGACTTAAGTACAAGAAGACTGACTCTTCTACTGACTATGTTTGAACCAATCCTGTTTCACTAGTTATAGATGCCGATGCTTCACTTCAGGTTTACTGTATACCTTGGACCTTTTAATTGAAGATGAAACACAGAAATTGCATCGGAATTAAACACAAAAGGCACAATGCGGACTTAAGTACAAAAAGACTGACTCTTCTTACTGACTATGTTTTGAACCATTCCTGTGACACTAGTTATGGATTCGGATGCTTCACTTCTGGTTTACTATATCCCTCTGACCTTCTTATTGACGATGAAACACAGAAATTGCATCGGAATTAAATAGAAAAGGCACAATGCCGACTTAAGTACAAGACGACTGACTTTTCTTACTGTCTATGTTTTGAACCATTCCTGTGACCCTAGTTATAGATTCCGATGCTTCACTCCAGGTTTACTGTATCCCTTGGACCTTCTTATTGACGATCAAACACAGAAATTGCATTGGAATTAAATACAAAAGGCACAATGCCGACTTAAGTACATGACACCGACTCTTCCTACTGACTATGTTTTGAACCATTCCTGTGACACTAGTTATAGATTCCGATGCTTCACTTCAGGTTTACTGTATCCCTTGGACCTTCTTATTGACGATGAAACACAGAAATTGCATCGGAATTAAATACAAAAGGTACAATGCCGACTTAAGTACAAGAAGACTGACTCTTTTTACTGACTATGATTTGAACCATTCCTGTGACACTAGTTATGGATTCTCATGCTTCACTTCAGGTTTACTGTATCCCTCTGACCTTCTTATTGACGATGAAACACAGAAATTGCATCGGAATTAAATACAAAGGGCAAAATGCCGACTTAAGTACAAGAAGACTGACTCTTCTTACTGCCTATGTTTTAAACAATTCCTGTGACACCAATTATAGATTCCGATGCTACACTCCAGGTTTACTGTATCCCTTGGACCTTCTTATTGACGATGAAAAACAGAAATTGCATTGGAATTAATTACAAAAGGCACAATGCCGACTTAAGGAGAAGAAGACTGACTCT
This sequence comes from Schistocerca serialis cubense, assembly GCF_023864345.2. Taxonomy (NCBI): domain Eukaryota; kingdom Metazoa; phylum Arthropoda; class Insecta; order Orthoptera; family Acrididae; genus Schistocerca; species Schistocerca serialis. Next base: position 638,486,034 of record NC_064644.1, read on the forward strand.
TCTTGCTGACTATGTTTTGAACCATTCCTGTGACACTAGTTATAGATTCCGATGCTTCACTCCAGGTTTACTGTATCCCTTGGACCTTCTTATTGACGATGAAACACAGAAATTGCATCAGAATTAAATACAAAAGGCACAATGCCGACTTAAGTACAAGAAGACTGACTCTTCCTACTGTCTATGTTTTGAACCATTCCTGTGACACTAGTTATAGATTCCGGTTCTTCACTCCAGGTTTACTGTATCCCTTGGATCTTCTTATTGACGATGAAACACAGAAATTGCATCAGAATTAAATAGAAAAGGCACAATGCCGACTTAAGTACAAGAAGACTGACGCTTCTTACTGATTACGTTTTGAACCATTCTTGTGACTCTAGTTATAGATTCTGATGCTTCACTTCAGGTGTACTGTATCCCTTAAACCTACTTATTGGCGATGAAACACAGAAATTGCATCGGAATTAAATACAAAAGGCACAATGATGACTTAAGTACAAGAAGACTGACTCTTCGTACTGTCTATGTTTTGAAACGTTTCTGTGACACTAGTTATAGATTCCGATGCTTCACTTCAGGTTTACTGTATCCCTCTGACCTTCTTATTGACGATAAAACACAGAAATTGCATCGGAATTAAATACAAAACGCAAAATTCCGAACTAAGTACCCGAAGACTGACTCTTCTTACTGCCTATGTTTTGAACCATTCCTGTGACACTAGTTGTAGATTCCGGTGCTTCACTCCAGGTTTACTGTATCCCTTGGACCTTCTTATTGACGATGAAAAACAGAAATTGCAACGGAATTAAATACAAAAGGCACAACGCCGAATTAAGTACAAGATGACTGACTCTTCTTACTCCCTATGTTTTGAACCATTACTGTGACACTAGTTATAGATTCCGATGCTTCACTTCAGGTTTACTGTATCCCTCTGACCTTCTTATTGATGATGAAACACAGAAATTGCATCGGAATTAAATAGAAAGGGCACAATGCCGACTTAAGTACAAGAAGACTGACTCTTCTTACTGTCTATGTTTTGAACCATACCCGTGACACTAGTTATAGATTCCGATGCTTCACTCCAGGTTTACTGTATCCCTTGGACCTTCTTATTGACGATGAAACACAGAAATTGCATCAGAATTAAATACAAAAGCCACAATGCCGACTTAAGTACAAGAAGACTGACGCTTCTTACTGATTATGTTTTGAACCATTCCTGTGACACTAGTTATATATTCCGATGCTTCACTTCAGGTTTACTGTATCCCTTGGACCTTCTTATTGATGATGAAACACAGATATTGCATCGGAATGAAATAGAAAAGGCACAATGCCGAGTTAAGTACAAGAAGACTGACTCTTCTTACTGTTTATCTTTGCACCATTCCTGTGACACTAGTTATACATTCCGATTCTTCAATTCAGGTTTACTGTATCACTCTGACCTTCTTATTGACTATGAAACACAGAAATTGCATCGGAATTAAAAGCAAAAGGTACAATGCCAACTTAAGTACAAGAAGACTGACTTTTACTACTGTCTATGTTTTGAACCATTCCTGTGACACTAGTTATAGATTCCGATGGTTCACTTCAGGTTTACTGTATCCCTTTGACGTTATTGCCGATGAAACACAGAAATTGCTTCGGAATTAAATACAAAAGGCACAATGCCGACTTAAGGACAAGAACACTGACTCTTCTTACTGACTATGTTTTGAACCAATCCTGTGACACTAGTTATAGATTCCGATGCTTCACTTCAGGTTTACTGTATCCCTTGGACATTCTTATTGACGATGAAACACAGAAATTTCATCGGAATTAAATACAAAAAGGCACAATGCCGACTTAAGTACATGAAGACCGACTCTACTTATTGAGAATGATTTGAACCATTCCTGTTACACTAGTTATAGATTCCGATGCTACACTTCATGTTTACTGTATCCCTTGGACATTCTTATTAACGATGAAACACAGAAATTGCATCGGAATTAAATACAAAAGGCACAATGCCGATTTAAGTACAAGAAGACTGACTCTTCTTGCTGTCTATGTTTTGAACCATTCCTGTTACACTAGTTATAGATTCCGATGCTTCACTCCAGGTTTACTATATCCCTTGGACCTTCTTATTGACGATGAAACATAGAAATTGCAACGGAATTAAATACAAAAGGCGCAATGCCAACTTAAGGACAAGAAGACTGACTCTTCTTACTGACTATGTTTTGCACCATTCCTGTGACACTAGTTATGGATTCCGATGCTTCACCTTAGGTTTACTGTATCCCTCTGACCTTCTTATTGACGATGAAACTCAGAAATTGCATCGGAATTAAAAGCAAAAGGTACAATGCCGACTTAAGTACAAGAAGACTGACTCTTCCTACTGTCTATGTTTTAAACCATTCCTGTGACACTAGTTATAGATTCCGATGCTTCACTTCAGGTTTACTGTATCCCTCTGACCTTATTGCCGATGAAACACAGAAACTGCATCGGAAATAAATACAAAAGGCACAATGCCGACTTAAGGACAAGAGGACTGAATCTTCTTACTGACTATGCTTTGAACGATTCCTGTGACACTAGTTATAGATTCCAATGCTTCACTTCTGGTTTACTGTATCTCTCTGACCTTATTATTGACGATGAAAAACAGTAATTGCATCGGAATGAAATACAAAAGGCACAATGCCGACTTAAGTAAATGAAGACCGACTCTTGTCATTGACAATTATTTGAACCATTCCTGTGACACTAGTTATAGATTCCGATGCTTCACTGCAGATTTACCGTATCCCTTGGACCTTCTTATTGACGATGAAACACATAGAAATTGCATCGGAATTAAATAGAAAAGGCACAATGCCGACTTAAGTACACGAAGACTAACTCTTCTTACTGTCTATGTTTTGAATCTTCCCTGTGACACTAGTTATAGATTCCGATGCTACACTCCAGGTTTACTGTATCCCTTGGACCTCCTTATTGACGATGAAACACAGAAATTGCATCGGAATTAAATACAAAAGGCACAATGCCGACTTAAGTACAAGAAGACTGACGCTTCTTACTGACTATGACTTTGAACCATTCCTGTTACACTAGTTATAGATTCCGATGCTTCACTTCAGGTTTACTTTATCCCTTGGACCTTCTTATTGACGATGAAACACAGATATTGCATCGGAATGAAATAGAAAAGGCACAATGCCGACTTAAGTACAAGAAGACTGACTCTTCTTACTGACTATGTTTTGAACCATTCCTGTGACACTAGTTATAAATTCCGATGCTTCACTTCAGGTTTACATTATCCCTCTGACCTTCTTATTGACGATGAAACACAGAAATTGCATCGGAATTAAATAGAACAGGTACAATGCCGACTTAAGTACAAGAAGACTGACTCTTCTTACTGACTATGTTTTGAACAATTCCTGTGACACTAGTTATAGATTCCGATGCTTCACTCCAGTTTTACTGTATCCCTTGGACCTTCTTATTGACGATGACACACAAAAATTGCATATGAATTAAATAGAAAAGGCACAATGCCGACTTAAGTACAAGAGGACTGACTCTTCCTACTGTCTATGTTTTGAACCATTCCTGTGACACTAGTTATAGATTCCGGTGCATCACTCCAGGTTTACTGTTTCCCTTGGACCTTCTTATTGACGATGAAACACAGAAATTGCATCAGAATTAAATAGAAAAGGCACAATGACGACTTAAGTACAAGAAGACTGACGCTTCTTACTGACTATGACTTTGAACCATTCCTGTGACACTAGTTATAGATTCCGATGCTTCACGTCAGGTTTAATTTATCCCTTGGACCTTCTTATTGACGATGAAACACAGATATTGCATCGGAATGCAATAGAAAAGGCACAATGCCGACTTAAGTACAAGAAGACTGACTCTTCTTACTGCTTATGTTTGAACCATTCCTGTGACACTAGTTATAGTTTCCGATGTTTCACTTAAGGTTTACTGTATCCCCAGAGGGATGCAATTTCTCTGTCTCATCGTCTATAGGAAGGTCAGAACCTTCCTATAGACGATGAGTCACAGTAATTGCATCCGAATTAAATACAAAAGGCACAGTACCGACTTAAGTACAAGAAGACGGACTCTTCCAACTGTCTATGTTTTGATCCATTCCTGTGACACAAGTTATAGATTCCGATGCTTCACTTCAGGTTTACTGTATTCCTCTCACCTTCTTATTGACGATGAAACACAGAAATAGCATCGGAATTAAATACAAAAGGCACAATGCCGACTTAAGTACAAGAAGACTGACTCTTCGTACTGACTATGATTTGAACCATTCTCGTAACACTAGTTGTGGAGTCCGATGCTTCACTTCAGGTTTACTGTATCTCTTAAACCTTCTTATTGACGATGAAACACAGAAATTGCATCGGAATTAAATACAAAAGGCACAATGCCGACTTAAGTACAAGAAGACTGACTCTTCTACTGACTATGTTTGAACCAATCCTGTTTCACTAGTTATAGATTCCGATGCTTCACTTCAGGTTTACTGTATACCTTGGACCTTTTAATTGAAGATGAAACACAGAAATTGCATCGGAATTAAACACAAAAGGCACAATGCGGACTTAAGTACAAAAGGACTGACTCTTCTTACTGACTATGTTTTGAACCATTCCTGTGACACTAGTTATGGATTCGGATGCTTCACTTCTGGTTTACTATATCCCTCTGACCTTCTTATTGACGATGAAACACAGAAATTGCATCGGAATTAAATAGAAAAGGCACAATGCCGACTTAAGTACAAGACGACTGACTTTTCTTACTGTCTATGTTTTGAACCATTCCTGTGACCCTAGTTATAGATTCCGATGCTTCACTCCAGGTTTACTGTATCCCTTGGACCTTCTTATTGACGATCAAACACAGAAATTGCATTGGAATTAAATACAAAAGGCACAATGCCGACTTAAGTACATGACACCGACTCTTCCTACTGACTATGTTTTGAACCATTCCTGTGACACTAGTTATAGATTCCGATGCTTCACTTCAGGTTTACTGTATCCCTTGGACCTTCTTATTGACGATGAAACACAGAAATTGCATCGGAATTAAATACAAAAGGTACAATGCCGACTTAAGTACAAGAAGACTGACTCTTTTTACTGACTATGATTTGAACCATTCCTGTGACACTAGTTATGGATTCTCATGCTTCACTTCAGGTTTACTGTATCCCTCTGACCTTCTTATTGACGATGAAATACAGAAATTGCATCGGAATTAAATACAAAGGGCAAAATGCCGACTTAAGTACAAGAAGACTGACTCTTCTTACTGCCTATGTTTTAAACCATTCCTGTGACACCAATTATAGATTCCGATGCTACACTCCAGGTTTACTGTATCCCTTGGACCTTCTTATTGACGATGAAAAACAGAAATTGCATTGGAATTAATTACAAAAGGCACAATGCCGACTTAAGGAGATGAAGACTGACTCTTCTTGCTGACTATGTTTTGAACCATTCCTGTGACACTAGTTATAGATTCCGATGCTTCACTCCAGGTTTACTGTATCCCTTGGACCTTCTTATTGACGATGAAACACAGAAATTGCATCAGAATTAAATACAAAAGGCACAATGCCGACTTAAGTACAAGAAGACTGACTCTTCCTACTGTCTATGTTTTGAACCATTCCTGTGACACTAGTTATAGATTCCGGTTCTTCACTCCAGGTTTACTGTATCCCTTGGATCTTCTTATTGACGATGAAACACAGAAATTGCATCAGAATTAAATAGAAAAGGCACAATGCCGACTTAAGTACAAGAAGACTGACGCTTCTTACTGATTACGTTTTGAACCATTCTTGTGACTCTAGTTATAGATTCTGATGCTTCACTTCAGGTTTACTGTATCCCTTAAACCTACTTATTGGCGATGAAACACAGAAATTGCATCGGAATTAAATACAAAAGGCACAATGATGACTTAAGTACAAGAAGACTGACTCTTCGTACTGTCTATGTTTTGAAACGTTTCTGTGACACTAGTTATAGATTCCGATGCTTCACTTCAGGTTTACTGTATCCCTCTGACCTTCTTATTGACGATAAAACACAGAAAATGCATCGGAATTAAATACAAAACGCAAAATGCCGAACTAAGTACCCGAAGACTGACTCTTCTTACTGCCTATGTTTTGAACCATTCCTGGGACACTAGTTGTAGATTCCGGTGCTTCACTCCAGGTTTACTGTATCCCTTGGACCTTCTTATTGACGATGAAAAACAGAAATTGCAACGGAATTAAATACAAAAGGTACAATGCCGACTTAAGTACAAGAAGACTGACTCTTTTTACTGACTATGATTTGAACCATTCCTGTGACACTAGTTATGGATTCTCATGCTTCACTGCAGATTTACCGTATCCCTTGGACCTTCTTATTGACGATGAAACACATAGAAATTGCATCGGAATTAAATAGAAAAGGCACAATGCCGACTTAAGTACACGAAGACTAACTCTTCTTACTGTCTATGTTTTGAATCTTCCCTGTGACACTAGTTATAGATTCCGATGCTACACTCCAGGTTTACTGTATCCCTTGGACCTCCTTATTGACGATGAAACACAGAAATTGCATCGGAATTAAATACAAAAGGCACAATGCCGACTTAAGTACAAGAAGACTGACGCTTCTTACTGACTATGACTTTGAACCATTCCTGTTACACTAGTTATAGATTCCGATGCTTCACTTCAGGTTTACTTTATCCCTTGGACCTTCTTATTGACGATGAAACACAGATATTGCATCGGAATGAAATAGAAAAGGCACAATGCCGACTTAAGTACAAGAAGACTGACTCTTCTTACTGACTATGTTTTGAACCATTCCTGTGACACTAGTTATAAATTCCGATGCTTCACTTCAGGTTTACATTATCCCTCTGACCTTCTTATTGACGATGAAACACAGAAATTGCATCGGAATTAAATAGAACAGGTACAATGCCGACTTAAGTACAAGAAGACTGACTCTTCTTACTGACTATGTTTTGAACAATTCCTGTGACACTAGTTATAGATTCCGATGCTTCACTCCAGTTTTACTGTATCCCTTGGACCTTCTTATTGACGATGACACACAAAAATTGCATCGGAATTAAATAGAAAAGGCACAATGCCGACTTAAGTACAAGAGGACTGACACTTCCTACTGTCTATGTTTTGAACCATTCCTGTGACACTAGTTATAGATTCCGGTGTTTCACTCCAGGTTTACTGTTTCCCTTGGACCTTCTTATTGACGATGAAACACAGAAATTGCATCAGAATTAAATAGAAAAGGCACAATGACGACTTAAGTACAAGAAGACTGACGCTTCTTACTGACTATGACTTTGAACCATTCCTGTGACACTAGTTATAGATTCCGATGCTTCACGTCACGTTTAATTTATCCCTTGGACCTTCTTATTGACAATGAAACACAGATATTGCATCGGAATGCAATAGAAAAGGCACAATGCCGACTTAAGTACAAGAAGACTGACTCTTCTTACTGCTTATGTTTGAACCATTCCTGTGACACTAGTTATAGTTTCCGATGCATCACTTAAGGTTTACTGTATCCCCAGAGGGATGCAATTTCTGTGTCTCATCGTCTATAGGAAGGTCAGAACCTTCCTATAGACGATGAGTCACAGAAATTGCATCCGAATTAAATACAAAAGGCACAGTACCGACTTAAGTACAAGAAGACGGACTCTTCCAACTGTCTATGTTTTGATCCATTCCTGTGACACTAGTTATAGATTCCGATGCTTCACTTCAGGTTTACTGTATCCCTCTCACCTTCTTATTGACGATGAAACACAGAAATAGCATCGGAATTAAATACAAAAGGCACAATGCCGACTTAAGTACAAGAAGACTGACTCTTCGTACTGACTATGATTTGAACCATTCTCGTAACACTAGTTATGGAGTCCGATGCTTCACTTCAGGTTTACTGTATCTCTTAAACCTTCTTATTGACGATGAAACACAGAAATTGCATCGGAATTAAATAAAAAAGGCACAATGCCGACTTAAGTACAAGAAGACTGACTCTTCTACTGACTATGTTTGAACCAATCCTGTTTCACTAGTTATAGATTCCGATGCTTCACTTCAGGTTTACTGTATACCTTGGACCTTTTAATTGAAGATGAAACACAGAAATTGCATCGGAATTAAACACAAAAGGCACAATGCGGACTTAAGTACAAAAAGACTGACTCTTCTTACTGACTATGTTTTGAACCATTCCTGTGACACTAGTTATGGATTCGGATGCTTCACTTCTGGTTTACTATATCCCTCTGACCTTCTTATTGACGATGAAACACAGAAATTGCATCGGAATTAAGTAGAAAAGGCACAATGCCGACTTAAGTACAAGACGACTGACTTTTCTTACTGTCTATGTTTTGAACCATTCCTGTGACCCTAGTTATAGATTCCGATGCTTCACTCCAGGTTTACTGTATCCCTTGGACCTTCTTATTGACGATCAAACACAGAAATTGCATTGGAATTAAATACAAAAGGCACAATGCCGACTTAAGTACATGACACCGACTCTTCCTACTGACTATGTTTTGAACCATTCCTGTGACACTAGTTATAGATTCCGATGCTTCACTTCAGGTTTACTGTATCCCTTGGACCTTCTTATTGACGATGAAACACAGAAATTGCATCGGAATTAAATACAAAAGGTACAATGCCGACTTAAGTACAAGAAGACTGACTCTTTTTACTGACTATGATTTGAACCATTCCTGTGACACTAGTTATGGATTCTCATGCTTCACTTCAGGTTTACTGTATCCCTCTGACCTTCTTATTGACGATGAAACACAGAAATTGCATCGGAATTAAATACAAAGGGCAAAATGCCGACTTAAGTACAAGAAGACTGACTCTTCTTACTGCCTATGTTTTAAACCATTCCTGTGACACCAATTATAGATTCCGATGCTACACTCCAGGTTTACTGTATCCCTTGGACCTTCTTATTGACGATGAAAAACAGAAATTGCATTGGAATTAATTACAAAAGGCACAATGCCGACTTAAGGAGAAGAAGACTGACTCTTCTTGCTGACTATGTTTTGAACCATTCCTGTGACACTAGTTATAGATTCCGATGCTTCACTCCAGGTTTCCTGTATCCCTTGGACCTTCTTATTGACGATGAAACACAGAAATTGCATCAGAATTAAATACAAAAGGCACAATGCCGACTTAAGTACAAGAAGACTGACTCTTCCTACTGTCTATGTTTTGAACCATTCCTGTGACACTAGTTATAGATTCCGGTTCTTCACTCCAGGTTTACTGTATCCCTTGGATCTTCTTATTGACGATGAAACACAGAAATTGCATCAGAATTAAATAGAAAAGGCACAATGCCGACTTAAGTACAAGAAGACTGACGCTTCTTACTGATTACGTTTTGAACCATTCTTGTGACTCTAGTTATAGATTCTGATGCTTCACTTCAGGTTTACTGTATCCCTTAAACCTACTTATTGGCGATGAAACACAGAAATTGCATCGGAATTAAATACAAAAGGCACAATGATGACTTAAGTACAAGAAGACTGACTCTTCGTACTGTCTATGTTTTGAAACGTTTCTGTGACACTAGTTATAGATTCCGATGCTTCACTTCAGGTTTACTGTATCCCTCTGACCTTCTTATTGACGATAAAACACAGAAATTGCATCGGAATTAAATACAAAACGCAAAATGCCGAACTAAGTACCCGAAGACTGACTCTTCTTACTGCCTATGTTTTGAACCATTCCTGTGACACTAGTTGTAGATTCCGGTGCTTCACTCCAGGTTTACTGTATCCCTTGGACCTTCTTATTGACGATGAAAAACAGAAATTGCAACGGAATTAAATACAAAAGGCACAACGCCGAATTAAGTACAAGATGACTGACTCTTCTTACTCCCTATGTTTTGAACCATTACTGTGACACTAGTTATAGATTCCGATGCTTCACTTCAGGTTTACTGTATCCCTCTGACCTTCTTATTGATGATGAAACACAGAAATTGCATCGGAATTAAATAGAAAGGGCACAATGCCGACTTAAGTACAAGAAGACTGACTCTTCTTACTGTCTATGTTTTGAACCATACCCGTGACACTAGTTATAGATTCCGATGCTTCACTCCAGGTTTACTGTATCCCTTGGACCTTCTTATTGACGATGAAACACAGAAATTGCATCAGAATTAAATACAAAAGGCACAATGCCGACTTAAGTACAAGAAGACTGACGCTTCTTACTGATTATGTTTTGAACCATTCCTGTGACACTAGTTATATATTCCGATGCTTCACTTCAGGTTTACTGTATCCCTTGGACCTTCTTATTGACGATGAAACACAGATATTGCATCGGAATGAAATAGAAAAGGCACAATGCCGAGTTAAGTACAAGAAGACTGACTCTTCTTACTGTTTATCTTTGCACCATTCCTGTGACACTAGTTATACATTCCGATTCTTCAATTCAGGTTTACTGTATCACTCTGACCTTCTTATTGACTATGAAACACAGAAATTGCATCGGAATTAAAAGCAAAAGGTACAATGCCAACTTAAGTACAAGAAGACTGACTTTTACTACTGTCTATGTTTTGAACCATTCCTGTGACACTAGTTATAGATTCCGATGCTTCACTTCAGGTTTACTGTATCCCTTTGACGTTATTGCCGATGAAACACAGAAATTGCTTCGGAATTAAATACAAAAGGCACAATGCAGACTTAAGGACAAGAACACTGACTCTTCTTACTGACTATGTTTTGAACCAATCCTGTGACACTAGTTATAGATTCCGATGCTTCACTTCAGGTTTACTGTATCCCTTGGACATTCTTATTGACGATGAAACACAGAAATTTCATCGGAATTAAATACAAAAAGGCACAATGCCGACTTAAGTACATGAAGACCGACTCTACTTATTGAGAATGATTTGAACCATTCCTGTTACACTAGTTATAGATTCCGAAGCTACACTTCATGTTTACTGTATCCCTTGGACATTCTTATTAACGATGAAACACAGAAATTGCATCGGAATTAAATACAAAAGGCACAATGCCGATTTAAGTACAAGAAGACTGACTCTTCTTGCTGTCTATGTTTTGAACCATTCCTGTTACACTAGGTATAGATTCCGATGCTTCACTCCAGGTTTACTATATCCCTTGGACCTTCTTATTGACGATGAAACATAGAAATTGCAACGGAATTAAATACAAAAGGCGCAATGCCAACTTAAGGACAAGAAGACTGACTCTTCTTACTGACTATGTTTTGCACCATTCCTGTGACACTAGTTATGGATTCCGATGCTTTACCTTAGGTTTACTGTATCCCTCTGACCTTCTTATTGACGATGATACTCAGAAATTGCATCGGAATTAAAAGCAAAAGGTACAATGCCGACTTAAGTACAAGAAGACTGACTCTTCCTACTGTCTATGTTTTAAACCATTCCTGTGAAACTAGTTATAGATTCCGATGCTTCACTTCAGGTTTACTGTATCCCTCTGACCTTATTGCCGATGAAACACAGAAACTGCATCGGAAATAAATACAAAAGGCACAATGCCGACTTAAGGACAAGAGGACTGAATCTTCTTACTGACTATGCTTTGAACGATTCCTGTGACACTAGTTATAGATTCCAATGCTTCACTTCAGGTTTACTGTATCTCTCTGACCTTATTATTGACGATGAAAAACAGTAATTGCATCGGAATGAAATACAAAATGCACAATGCCGACTTAAGTAAATGAAGACCGACTCTTGTCATTGACAATTATTTGAACCATTCCTGTGACACTAGTTATAGATTCCGATGCTTCACTGCAGATTTACCGTATCCCTTGGACATTCTTATTGACGATGAAACACATAGAAATTGCATCGGAATTAAATAGAAAAGGCACAATGCCGACTTAAGTACACGAAGACTGACTCTTCTTACTGTCTATGTTTTGAATCTTCCCTGTGACACTAGTTATAGATTCCGATGCTACACTCCAGGTTTACTGTATCCCTTGGACCTCCTTATTGACGATGAAACACAGAAATTGCATCGGAATTAAATACAAAAGGCACAATGCCGACTTAAGTACACGAAGACTGACTCTTCTTACTGTCTATGTTTTGAATCTTTCCTGTGACACTAGTTATAGATTCCGATGCTACACTCCAGGTTTACTGTATCCCTTGGACCTCCTTATTGACGATGAAACACAGAAATTGCATCGGAATTAAATACAAAAGGCACAATGCCGACTTAAGTACACGAAGACTGACTCTTCTTACTGACTATGTTTTGAACCATTCTTGTGACACTAGTTATAGTTTCCGATGCTTCACTTCAGGTTTACTGTATCCCTCTGACGTTCTTATTGACGATGATACTCGGAAATTGCATCGGAATTAAATAGAAAAGGCACAATGCCGGCTTAAGTACAAGAAGACTGACTCTTCTTACAGTCTATGAATTGAACCATTCCTGTGACTCTAGTTATAGATTCCGATGCTTCACTGCAGGTTTACCGTATCCCTTGGACCTTCTTATTGACGATGAAACACAGAAATTGCATCGGAAATAAATAGAAAAGGCATAATGCCGACTTAAGTACAAGAAGACTGACTCTTCTTACTGACTATGTCTTGAACCATTCCTGTGACACTAGATATAGATTGCGATGCTTCACTTCAGGTTTGCTGTATCCCTCTGACCTTCTTAATGACGATGAAACACAGAATTTCCATCGGAATTAAATACAAAAGGCACAATGCCGCCTTAAGTACAAGAAGACTGACTCTTCGTACTGACTGTGTTTGAACCATTCCTGTGTCACTAGTTATAGATTCCGATGCTTCACTTCAGGTTTACTGTAACCCTCTGACCTTCTTATTGATGAACAGACACCGAAATTACATCGGAATTAAATACAAAAGGCCCAACGCAGACTTAAGTACAAGAAGACTGACTCTTCTTACAGACTATGTTTTGAACCATTCCTGTGACACTAGTTATAGATTGCGATGGTTCACTTCAGGTTCGCTGTATCCCTCTGACCTTCTTATTGACGATGAAACACAGAATTTGCATCGGAATTAAATACAATAGGCACAATGCCGACTTAAGTGCAAGAAGACTGACTCTTCCTACTGTCTATGTTTTGAACCATTCCTGTGACACTAGTTATAGATTCCGATGCTTCACTTCAGGTTTACTGTATCCCTTCGACCTTCTTATTGACGATGAAACACAGAAATTGCATCGGAATTAAATACAAAAGGCACAATGCCGATTTAAGTACATGAAGACCGACTCTTTCTACTGACTATGTTTTGAACCATTCCTGTGACACTAGTTATAGATTCCGATGCTTCACTTCAGGTTTACTGTATCCCTTGGACCTTCTTATTGACGATGAAACACAGAAATTGCATCGGAATTAAATACAAAAGGCACAATGCCGATTTAAGTACATGAAGACCGACTCTTTCTACTGACTATGTTTTGAGCCATTCCTGTGACACTAGTTATAGATTCCAATGCTTCACTTCAGGTTTACTGTATCCCTCTGACCTTATTGCCGATGAAACACAGAAACTGCATCGGAAATAAATACAAAAGGCACAATGCCGACTTAAGGACAAGAGGATTGAATCTTCTTACTGACTATGCTTTGAACGATTCCTGTGACACTAGTTATAGATTCCGATGCTTCACTTCAGGATTACCGTATCCCTCTGCCCTTCTTATTGACGATTAAACACAGAAATTGCATCGGAATTAAATACAAAAGGCACAATGCCGACCTAAGTACAAGAAGACTGACTCTTCTTACTGACTATGTTTTGAACCATTCCTGTGACACTAGTTATAGATTCCAATGCTTCACTTCAGGTTTACTGTATCTCTCTGACCTTATTATTGACGATGAAAAACAGTAATTGCATCGGAATGAAATACAAAAGGCACAATGCCGACTTAAGTACATGAAGACCGACTCTTGTCATTGACAATTATTTGAACCATTCCTGTGACACTAGTTATAGATTCCGATGCTTCACTGCAGATTTACCGTATCCCTTGGACCTTCTTATTGACGATGAAACACATAGAAATTGCATCGGAATTAAATAGAAAAGGCACAATGCCGACTTAAGTACACGAAGACTGACTCTTCTTACTGTCTATGTTTTGAATCTTCCCTGTGATTCTAGTTAGAGATTCCGATGCTACACTCCAGGTTTACTGTATCCCTTGGACCTCCTTATTGACGATGAAACACAGAAATTGCATCGGAATTAAATACAAAAGGCACAATGCCGACTTAAGTACACGAAGACTGACTCTTCTTACTGTCTATGTTTTGAATCTTTCCTGTGACACTAGTTATAGATTCTGATGCTACACTCCAGGTTTACTGTATCCCTTGGACCTCCTTATTGACGATGAAACACAGAAATTGCATCGGAATTAAATACAAAAGGCACAATGCCGACTTAAGTACACGAAGACTGACTCTTCTTACTGACTATGTTTTGAACCATTCTTGTGACACTAGTTATAGTTTCCGATGCTTCACTTCAGGTTTACTGTATCCCTCTGACGTTCTTATTGACGATGAAACTCGGAAATTGCATTGGAATTAAATAGAAAAGGCACAATAACGGCTTAAGTACAAGAAGACTGACTCTTCTTACAGTCTATGAATTGAACCATTCCTGTGACTCTAGTTATAGATTCCGATGCCTCACTACAGGTTTACCGTATCCCTTGGACCTTCTTATTGACGATGAAACACAGAAATTGCATCGGAATTAAATAGAAAAGGCATAATGCCGACTTAAGTACAAGAAGACTGACTCATCTTACTGACTATGTCTTGAATCATTCCTGTGACACTAGATATAGATTGCGATGCTTCACTTCAGGTTTGCTGTATCCCTCTGACCTTCTTAATGACGATGAAACACAGAATTTCCATCGGAATTAAATACAAAAGGCACAATGCCGACTTAAGTACAAGAAGACTGACTCTTCGTACTGACTGTGCTTGAACCATTCCTGTGTCACTAGTTATAGATTCCGATGCTTCACTTCAGGTTTACTGTAACCCTCTGACCTTCTTATTGATGAACAGACACAGAAATTGCATCGGAATTAAATACAAGCGGCCCAACGCAGACTTAAGTACAAGAAGACTGACTCTTCTTACAGACTATGTTTTGAACCATTCCTGTGACACTAGTTATAGATTGCGATGGTTCACTTCAGGTTCGCTGTATCCCTCTGACCTTCTTATTGACGATGAAACACAGAATTTGCATCGGAATTAAATACAAAAGGCACAATGCCGATTTAAGTACATGAAGACCGACTCTTTCTACTAACTATGTTTTGAACCATTCCTGTGACACTAGTTATAGATTCCGATGCTTCACTTCAGGTTTACTGTATCCCTTGGACCTTCTTATTGACGATGAAACACAGAAATTGCATCGGAGTTAAATACAAAAGGCACAATGCCGATTTAAGTACATGAAGACCGACTCTTTCTACTGACTATGTTTTGAGCCATTCCTGTGACACTAGTTATAGATTCCAATGATTCACTTCAGGTTTACTGTATCCCTTGGACCTTCTTATTGACGATGAAACACAGAAATTGCATCGGAATTAATTACAAAAGGCACAATGCCGACTTAAGTACAAGAAGACTGACGCTTCTTACTGACTATGACTTTGAACCATTCCTGTTACACTAGTTATAGATTCCGATGCTTCACTTCAGGTTTGCTTTATCCCTTGGACCTTCTTATTGACGATGAAACACAGATATTGCATCGGAATGAAATAGAAAAGGCACAATGCCGACTTAAGTACAAGAAGACTGACTCTTCTTACTGACTATGTTTTGAACCATTCCTGTGACACTAGTTATACATTCCGATGCTTCACATCAGGTTTACATTATCCCTCTGACCTTCTTATTGACGATGTAACACAGAAATTGCATCGGAATTAAATAGAACAGGCACAATGCCGACTTAAGTACAAGAAGACTGACTCTTCATACTGACTATGTTTTGAACCATTCCTGTGACACTAGTTATAGATTCCGATGCTTCACTCCAGTTTTACTGTATCCCTTGGACCTTCTTATTGACGATGACACACAAAAATTGCATCGGAATTAAATAGAAAAGGCACAATGCCAACTTATGTACAAGAGGACTGACTCTTCCTACTGTCTTTGTTTTGAACCATTCCTGTGACACTAGTTATAGATTCCGGTGCTTCACTCCAGGTTTACTGTTTCCCTTGGACCTTCTTATTGACGATGAAACACAGAAATTGCATCAGAATTAAATAGAAAAGGCACAATGACGACTTAAGTACAAGAAGACTGACGCTTCTTACTGACTATGACTTTGAACCATTCCTGTGACACTAGTTATAGATTCCGATGCTTCACTTCAGGATTACTTTATCCCTTGGACCTTCTTATTGACGATGAAACACAGATATTGCATCGGAATGAAATAGAAAAGGCACAATGCCGACTTAAGTACAAGAAGACTGACTCTTCTTACTGCTTATGTTTGAACCATTCCTGTGACACTAGTTATAGTTTCCGATGCTTCACTTAAGGTTTACTGTATCCCCAGAGGGATGCAATTTCTGTGTCTCGTCGTCTATAGGAAGGTCAGAACTTCCTATAGACGATGAGACACAGAAATTGCATCCGAATTAAATACAAAAGGCACAGTACCGACTTAAGTACAAGAAGACTAACTCTTCCAACTGTCTATGTTTTGATCCATTCCTGTGACACTAGTTATAGATTCCGATGCTTCACTTCAGGTTTACTGTATCCCTCTCACCTTCTTATTGACGATGAAACACAGAAATAGCATCGGAATTAAATACAAAAGGCACAATGCCGACTTAAGTACAAGAAGACTGACTCTTCGTACTGACTATGATTTGAACCATTCTCGTAACACTAGTTATGGATTCCGATGCTTCACTTCAGGTTTACTGTATCCCTTAAACCTTCTTATTGACGATGAAACACAGAAATTGTATCGGAATTAAATACAAAAGGCACAATGCCGACTTAAGTACAAGAAGACTGACTCTTCTACTGACTATGTTTGAACCAATCCTGTTTCACTAGTTATAGATTCCGATGCTTCACTTCAGGTTTACTGTATACCTTGGACCTTTTAATTGACGATGAAACACAGAAATTGCATCGGAATTAAACACAAAAGGCACAATGCGGACTTAAGTACAAAAAGACTGACTCTTCTTACTGACTATGTTTTGAACCATTCCTGTGACACTGGTTATAGATACCGATGCTTCACTTCAGGTTTACTGTATCCCTTGGACCTTCTTATTGACGATGAAACACAGAAATTGCATCGGAATTAAATACAAAAGTGACAATGCCGACTTATGTACAAGAGGACTGACTCTTTTTAGTGACTATGTTTTGAACCATTCCTGTGACACTAGTTATGGATTCGGATGCTTCACTTCTGGTTTACTATATCCCTCTGACCTTCTTATTGACGATGAAACACAGAAATTGAATCGGAATTAAATAGAAAAGGCACAATGCCGACTTAAGTACAAGGGAACTGACTTTTCTTACTGTCTATGTTTTGAACCATTCCTGTGACCCTAGTTATAGATTCCGATGCTTCACTTCAGGTTTACTGTATCCCTCTGATCTTCTTATTGACGATGAAACACAGAAATTGCATCAGAATTAAATACAAAAGGCACAATGCCGACTTAAGTACAAGAAGACTGACTCTTCCTACTGGCAATGCTTTGAACCATTCCTGTGACACTAATTATAGATTCCGATGCTTCACTCCAGGTTTACTGTATCCCTTGGACCTTCTTATTGACGATCAAACACAGAAATTGCATTGGAATTAAATACAAAAGGCACAATGCCGACTTAAGTACATGACACCGGCTCTTCCTACTGACTATGTTTTGAACCATTCCTGTGACACTAGTTATAGATTCCGATGCTTCACTTCAGGTTTACTGTATCCCTTGTTCCTTCTTATTGACGATGAAACACAGAAATTGCATCGGAATTAAATACAATAGGTACAATGCCGACTTAAGTACAAGAAGACTGACTCATTTTACTGACTATGATTTGAACCATTCCTGTGACACTAGTTATGGATTCTCATGCTTCACTTCAGGTTTACTGTATCCCTCTGACCGTCTTATTGACGATGAAACACAGAAATTGCATCGGAATTAAATACAAAGGGCAAAATGCCGACTTAAGTACAAGAAGACTGACTCTTCTTACTGCCTATGTTTTAAACCATTCCTGTGACACCAATTATAGATTCCGATGCTACACTCCAGGTTTACTGTATCCCTTGGACCTTCTTATTGACGATGAAAAACAGAAATTGCATTGGAATTAATTACAAAAGGCACAATGCCGACTTAAGGAGAAGAAGACTGACTCTTCTTGCTGACTATGTTTTGAACCATTCCTGTGACACTAGTTATAGATTCCGATGCTCCAGGTTTACTGTATCCCTTGGACCTTCTTATTGACGATGAAACACAGAAATTGCATCAGAATTAAATACAAAAGGCACAATGCCGACTTAAGTACAAGAAGACTGACTCTTCCTACTGTCTATGTTTTGAACCATTCCTGTGACACTAGTTATAGATTCCGGTTCTTCACTCCAGGTTTACTGTATCCCTTGGATCTTCTTATTGACGATGAAACACAGAAATTGCATCAGAATTAAATAGAAAAGGCACAATGCCGACTTAAGTACAAGAAGACTGACGCTTCTTACTGATTATGTTTTGAACCATTCTTGTGACACTAGTTATAGATTCTGATGCTTCACTTCAGGTTTACTGTATCCCTTAAACCTACTTATTGGCGATGAAACACAGAAATTGCATCGGAATTAAATACAAAAGGCACAATGATGACTTAAGTACAAGAAGACTGACTGTTCGTACTGTCTATGTTTTGAAACGTTTCTGTGACACTAGTTATAGATTCCGATGCTTCACTTCAAGTTTACTGTATCCCTCTGACCTTCTTATTGACGATAAAACACAGAAATTGCATCGGAATTAAATACAAAACGCAAAATGCCGAACTAAGTACCCGAAGACTGACTCTTCTTACTGCCTATGTTTTGAACCATTCCTGTGACACTAGTTGTAGATTCCGGTGCTTCACTCCAGGTTTACTGTATCCCTTGGACCTTCTTATTGACGATGAAAAACAGAAATTGCAACGGAATTAAATACAAAAGGCACAACGCCGAATTAAGTACAAGATGACTGACTCTTCTTACTCCCTATGTTTTGAACCATTACTGTGACACTAGTTATAGATTCCGATGCTTCACTTCAGGTTTACTGTATCCCTCTGACCTTCTTATTGACGATGAAACACAGAAATTGCATCGGAATTAAATAGAAAGGGCACAATGTCGACTTAAGTACAAGAAGACTGACTCTTCTTACTGTCTATGTTTTGAACCATACCCGTGACACTAGTTATAGATTCCGATGCTTCACTCCAGGTTTACTGTATCCCTTGGACCTTCTTATTGACGATGAAACACAGAAATTGCATCAGAATTAAATACAAAAGGCTCAATGCCGATTTAAGTACAAGAAGACTGACGCTTCTTACTGATTATGTTTTGAACCATTCCTGTGACACTAGTTATAGATTCCGATGCTTCCCTTCAGGTTTACTGTATCCCTTGGACCTTCTTATTGATGATGAATCACAGATATTGCATCGGAATGAAATAGAAAAGGCACAATGCCGTGTTAAGTACAAGAAGACTGACTCTTCTTACTGTTTATCTTTGCACCATTCCTGTGACACTAGTTATACATTCCGATTCTTCAATTCAGGTTTACTGTATCCCTCTGACCTTCTTATTGACTATGAAACACAGAAATTGCATCGGAATTTAAAACCAAAAGGTACAATGCCGACTTAAGTACGAGAAGACTGACTTTTACTACTGTCTATGTTTTGAACCATTCCTGTGACACTAGTTATAGATTCCGATGCTTCACTTCAGGTTTACTGTATCCCTTTGACGTTATTGCCGATGAAACACAGAAATTGCTTCGGAATTAAATACAAAAGGCACAATGCCGACTTAAGGACAAGAACACTGACTCTTCTTACTGACTATGTTTTGAACCAATCCTGTGACACTAGTTATAGATTCCGATGCTTCACTTCAGGTTTACTGCATCCCTTGGACATTCTTATTGACGATGAAACACAGAAATTTCATCGGAATTAAATACAAAAAGGCACAATGCCGACTTAAGTACGTGAAGACCGACTCTACTTATTGAGAATGATTTGAACCATTCCTGTTACACTAGTTATAGATTCCGATGCTACACGTCATGTTTACTGTATCCCTTGGACATTCTTATTAACGATGAAACACAGAAATTGCATCGGAATTAAATACAAAAGGCACAATGCCAACTTAAGGACAAGAAGACTGACTCTTCTTACTGACTATGTTTTGCACCATTCCTGTGACACTAGTTATGGATTCCGATGCTTCACCTTAGGTTTACTGTATCCCTCTGACCTTCTTATTGACGAAGAAACTCAGAAATTGCATCGGAATTAAAAGCAAAAGGTACAATGCCGACTTAAGTACAAGAAGACTGACTCTTCCTACTGTCTATGTTTTAAACCATTCCTGTGACACTAGTTATAGATTCCGATGCTTCACTTCAGGTTTACTGTATCCCTCTGACCTTATTGCCGATGAAACACAGAAACTGCATCGGAAATAAATACAAAAGGCACAATGCCGACTTAAGGACAAGAGGACTGAATCTTCTTACTGACAATGCTTTGAACGATTCCTGTGACACTAGTTATAGATTCCGATGCTTCACTTCAGGATTACCGTATCCCTCTGCCCTTCTTATTGACGATGAAACACAGAAATTGCATCGGAATTAAATACAAAAGGCACAATGCCGACTTAAGTACAAGAAGACTGACTCTTCTTACTGACTATGTTTTGAACCATTCCTGTGACACTAGTTATAGATTCAAATGCTTCACTTCAGGTTTACTGTATCTCTCTGACCTTATTATTGACGATGAAAAACAGTAATTGCATCGGAATGAAATACAAAAGGAACAATGCCGACTTAAGTACATGAAGACCGACTCTTGTTATTGACAATTATTTGAAACATTCCTGTGACAATAGTTATAGATTCCGATGCTTCACGTCAGGTTTACTGCATGCCTCTGACGTTCTTATTGACGATGAAACACAGAAATTGCATCGGAATTAAATAGAAAAGGCACAATGCCGACTTAAGTACAAGAAGCCTGACTCTTCTTACTGTCTATGTTTTGAATCTTTCCTGTGACACTAGTTATAGATTCCGATGCTACACTCCAGGTTTACTGTATCCCTTGGACCTCCTTATTGACGATGAAACACAGAAATTGCATCGGAATTAAATACAAAAGGCACAATGCCGACTTAAGTACACGAAGACTGACTCTTCTCACTGACTATGTTTTGAACCATTCTTGTGACACTAGTTATAGTTTCCGATGCTTCACTTCAGGTTTACTGTATCCCTCTGACGTTCTTATTGACGATGAAACACGGAAATTGCATCGGAATTAAATAGAAAAGGCACAATGCCGACTTAAGTACAAAAAGACTGACTCTTCTTACAGTCTATGAATTGAACCATTCCTGTGACTCTAGGTATAGATTCCGATGCTTCACTGCAGGTTTACCGTAACCCTTGGACCTTCTTATTGACGATGAAACACAGAAATTGCATCGGAATTAAATAGAAAAGGCATAATGCCGACTTAAGTACAAGAAGACTGACTCTTCTTACAGACTATGTTTTGAACCATTCCTGTGACACAAGTTATAGATGTCGATGCTTCACTTCAGGTTTACTATATCCCTTGGACCTTCTTATTGACGATGAAACATAGAAATTGCAACGGAATTAAATACAAAAGGCACAATGCCGACTTAAGGACAAGAAGACTGACTCTTCTTACTGACTATGTTTTGAACCATTCCTGTGACACTAGTTACAGATTCCGATGCTTCACTTCAGGTTTGCTGTATACCTTGGACCTTCTTATTGACGATGAAACACATAAATTCCATCAGACTTAAATACAAAAGGCACAATGCCGACTTAAGTACAAGAAGACTGACTCTTCCTACTGTCTATGTTTTGAACCATTCCTGTGAAACTACTTTTGGATTCCGATGCTTCACTTCAGGTTTACTGTATCCCTCAGACCTTCTTATTGACGATGAAACACAGAAATTGCATCGGAATTAAATACAAAAGGCACAATGCCAACTTAGGTACAAGATGACTGACTCTTCCTACTGTCTATGTTTGAACCATTCCTGTGACACTAGTTATAGATTCCGATGCTTCACTTCAGGTTTACTGTATCCCTCTGACCATATTGCCGATGAAACACAGAAATTGCATCGGAACTAAATAGCAAAGGCACATTTCCGATTTAAGGACAAGAAGACTGACTCTTCTTACTGACTATGTTTTGATCCATTCCTAAGACACTAGTTATAGATTCCGATGCTTCACTTCAGGTTTACTGTATCCCTCTGACATTCTAATTGACGATGAAACACAGAAATTGCATCGGAATTAAATACAAAAGCCACAATGCCGACTTAAGTACAAGAAGACTGACTCTCCTTACTGACCATGTTTTGAACCATTCCAGTGACACTAGTTATAGATTCCGATGCTTCACTTCAGGTTTACTGTAACCCTCTGACCTTCTTATTGATGATCAAACACAGAAATTGCATCGGAATTAAATACAAAAGGCACAGTGCAGACTTAAGTACAATAAGACTGACTCTTCTTACAGACTATGTTTTGAACCATTCCTGTGGCACTGGTTATAGATTGCGATGCTTCACTTCAGGTTTGCTGTATCCCTCTGACCTTCTTATTGACGATGAAACACAGAATTTGCATTGGAATTAAATACAAAAGGCACAATGCCGACTTAAGTACAAGAAGACTGATTCTTCCTACTGTCTATGTTTTGAACCACTCCTGTGACACTAGTTATAGATTCCGATGCTTCACTTCAGGTTTACTGTATCCCTTGGACCTTCTTATTGACGATGAAACACAGAAATTGCATCGGAATTAAATACAAAAGGCACAATGCCGATTTAAGTACATGAAGACGGACTCTTTCTACTGACTATGCATTTGAACTATTCCTGTGACACTAGTTATAGATTCCGATGCTTCACTTCAGATTTACTGTATCCCTTCGACCTTCTTATTGACGATGAAACACAGAAATTGCATCGGAATTAAATACAAAAGGCACAATGCCAACTTAAGTACAAGAAGACTGACTCTTCTTACAGTCTATGCTTTGAACCATTCCTGTGACAGTAGTTACACATTCCGATTCTTCTCTCCAGGTTTACTGTATCCCTTGGACCTTCTTATTGACGATGAAACACAGAAATTGCATCGGAATTAAATACAAAAGGCACAATGCCGACTTAAGTACAAGAAGACTGACTCTTCATACTGACTATGTTTGAACCATTCCTGTGTCACTAGTTATAGATTCCGATGCTTCACTTCAGGTTTACTGTATACCTTGGACCTTCTAATTGACGATGAAACACAGAGATTGCATCGGAATTAAATAGAAAAGGCACAATGCCGACTTAAGTACAAGAATGCTGCCTCTTTTTACTGTCTATGTTTTGAACCATTTCTGTGACACTAGTCATAGATTCCGATGCTTCACCACAGGTTTACTGTATCCCTTGGACCTTCTTATTGACGATGAAACACAGAAATTGCATCGGAATTAAATACAAAAGGCACAATACCGACTTAAGTACAAGAAGACTGACTCTTCTTACTGTCTATGTTTTGAACCATTCCTGTAAAACTAGTTATAGATTCCGATGCTTCACTTCAGGTTTACTGTATCCCTATGATCTTCTTATTGACGATGAAACACAGAAATTGCATCGGAATTAAATACAAAAGGCACAATGCTGACTTAAGTACAAGATGACTGACTCTTCTTACAGTCTATGCTTTGAACCATTCCTGTGACACTAGTTATAGATTCCAATGCTTCACTTCAGGCTTACTGTATCCCTTGGACCTTCTTATTGACGATGAAACACAGAAATTGCATCGGAATTAAACACAAAAGGCACAATGCCGACTTAAGTAATAAAAGACTGCCTCTTCTTACTGACTATGCTTTGAACCATTCCTGTGACACTAGTTATAGTTTCCGATGCTTCACTTCAGGTTTACTGTATCCCTTGGATCTTCTTATTGACGATGAAACACAGAAGTTGCATCGGAATTAAATACAAAAGGCACAATGCCGACTTAAGGACAAGAAGACTGACTCTTTTTACTGACTATGTTTTGAACCATTCCTGTGACACTAGTCATAGATTCCGATGCTTCACCACAGGTTTACTGTATCCCTTGGACCTTCTTATTGACGATGAAACATAGAAATTGCATCGGAATTAAATACAAAGGGCAAATTGCCGACTTAAGTACACGAAGACTGACTCTTCTTACTGCCTATGTTTTGAACCATTCCTGTGACACTAGTTATAGATTCCGATGCTACACTCCAAGTTTACTGTATCCCTTGGACCTTCTTATTGACGATGAAAAACAGAAATTGCATCGGAATTAAATACAAAAGGCACAATGCCGACTTAAGGACAAGATGACTGCCTCTTCTAAATGTCTATGTTTTGAACCATTCCTGTGACACTAGTTATAGATTCCGATGCTTCAATCCAGGTTTACTGTATCCCTTGGACCTTCTTATTGACGATGAAACACAGAAATTGCCTCGGAATTAAATAGAAAAGGCACAATGCCGACTTAAGTACAAGAGGACTGACTCTTCCTACTGTCAATGTTTTGAACCATTCCTGTGACACTAGTTACAGATTCCGGTGCTTCACTCCAGGTTTACTGTTTCCCTTGGACCTTCTTATTGACGATGAAACACAGAAATTGCATCAGAATTAAATAGAAAAGGAACAATGCCGACTTAAGTACAAGAAGACTGACTCTTCTTACTGTCTATGTTTTGAACCATTCCTGTAAAACTAGTTATAGATTCCGATGCTTCACTTCAGGATTACTGTATCCCTATGATCTTCTTATTGACGATGAAATACAGAAATTGCATCGGAATTAAATACAAAAGGCACAATGCTGACTTAAGTACAAGATGACTGACTCTTCTTACAGTCTATGTTTTGAACCATTCCTGTGACACTAGTTATAGATTCCGATGCTTCACTTCAGGCTTACTGTATCCCTTGGACCTTCTTATTGACGATGAAACACAGAAATTGCATCGGAATTAAACACAAAAGGCACAATGCCGACTTAAGTACAAAAAGACTGCCTCTTCTTACTGACTATGCTTTGAACCATTCCTGTGACACTAGATATAGATTCCGATGCTTCACTTCAGGTTTACTGTATCCCTTGGACCTTCTTATTGACGATGAAACACAGAATTTGCATCGGAATTAAACACAAAAGGCACAATGCCGACTTAAGTACAAAAAGACTGCCACTTCTTACTGACTATGCTTAGAACCATTCCTGTGACACTAGTTATAGATTCCGATGCTTCACTTCAGGTTTACTGTATCCCTTGGACCTTCTTATTGACGATGAAACACAGAAGTTGCATCGGAATTAAATACAAAAGGCACAATGCCGACTTAAGGACAAGAAGACTGACTCTTTTTACTGACTATGTTTTGAACCATTCCTGTGACACTAGTTATAGATTCCGATGCTTCACTTCAGGTTTACTGTATCCCTCTGATCTTCTTATTGACGATGAAACACAGAAATTGCATCGGAATTAAATACAAAAGGCACAATGCCGACTTAAGTACAAGAAGACTGACTCTTCTTACTGTCTATGTTTTGAACCATTCCTGTGACACTAGTTATAGATTCCGATGCTTCACTCCAGGTTTACTGTTTCCCTTGGACCTTCTTATTGACGATGAAACACAGAAATTGCATCAGAATTAAATAGAAAAGGCACAATGCCGACTTAAGTACAAGAAGACTGACGCTTCTTAGTGACTATGTTTTTGAACCATTCCTGTGACACTAGTTATAGATTCCGATGCTTCACTTCAGGTTTACTGTATCCCTTGGACCTTCTTATTGACGATGAAACACAGATATTGCATCGGAATGAAATATAAAAGGCACAATGCCGACTTAAGTACAAGAAGACTGACTCTTCTTACTGTTTATGTTTGAACCATTCCTGTGACACTAGTTATAGATTCCGATGCTTCACTTCAGGTTTACTGTATCCCTCTGACAATCCTATAGACGATGAAACACAGAAATTGCATCCGAATTAAATACAAAAGGCACAATACCGACTTAAGTACAAGAAGACTGACACTTCCTACTGTCTATGTTTTGAACCATTCCTGTGAAACTTGTTATAGATTCCGATGCTTCACTTCAGGTTTAAAGTATCCCTCTGACCTTCTTATTGACGATGATACACAGAAAATGCATCGGAATTATATACAAAAGGCACAATGCCGACTTAAGTACAAGAAGACAGACTCTTCTTACTGACTATGTTTTGAACCATTCTCGTGACACTAGTTATAGATTCCGATGCTTCACTTGAGGTTTACTGTATCCCTTAAATCTTCTTATTGACGATGAAACATAGAAATTGCATCGGAATTAAATACAAATGGCACAATGCCGAGTTATGTACAAGATGACTGACTCTTCTTACTGACTATGTTTGAACCATTCCTGTGTCACTAGTTATAGATTCCGATGCTTCACTTCTGGTTTACTGTATACCTTGGACCTTCTAATTGACGATGAAACACAGAGATTGCATCGGAATTAAATAGAAAAGGCACAATGCTGACTTAAGTACAAGGAGATTGACTCTTCCGACTGTCTATGTTTCGAACCATTCCTGTGACACTAGTTATAGATTCCGATGCTTCACGTCAGGCTTACTGTATCCCTTGGACCTTCTTATTGACGATGAAATACAGAAATTGCATCGGAATTAAACACAAAAGGCACAATGCCGACTTAAGTACAAAAAGACTGACTCCTCTTACTGATTATGCTTTGAACCATTCCTGTGACACTAGTTATAGATTCCGATGCTTCACTTCAGGTTTGCTGTATCCCTTGGACCTTCTTATTGACGATGAAGCACAGAAATTGCATCGGAATTAAATACAAAAGGTACAATGCCGACTTAAGTACAAGAAGACTGACTCTTTTTACTGACTATGTTTGAACCATTCCTGTGACACTAGTTATGGATTCGGATGCTTCACTTCTGGTTCACTGTATCCCTCTGACCTTCTTATTGACGAAGAAACACAGAAATTGCATCGGAATTAAATAGAAAAGGCACAATGCCGACTTAAGTACAAGACGACTGACTTTTGTTACTGTCTATGTTTTGAACTATTCCTGTGACACTAGTTATAGATTCCGATGCTTCACTTCAGGTTTACTGTATCCCTCTGATCTTCTTATTGACGATGAAACACAGAAATTGCATCGGAATTAAATACAAAAGGCTCAATGCCGACTTAAGTACAAGAGGACTGATCTTTATTACTGTCTAAGTTTTGAACCATTCCTGTGACACTAGTTATAGATTCCGATGCTTCACTTCAGGTTTACTGTATCCCTCTGACCTTCTTATTGATGCTGAAACACAGAAATTGCATCGGAATTAAATACAAAAGGCACAATGCCGACTTAAGTACAAGAATGCTGCCTCTTTTTACTGTCTATGTTTTGAACCATTTCTGTGACACTAGTTGTAGATTGCGATGCTTCACTTCAGGTTTACTGTCTCCCTTGGACCTTCCTATTGACGATGAAACACAGAAATTGCATCGGAATTAAATACAAAAGGCACAATACCGACTTAAGTACAAGAAGACTGACTCTTCTTACTGTCTATGTTTTGAACCATTCCTGTGACACTAGTTATAGATTCCGATGCTTCACTTCAGGTTTACTGTATCCCTATGATCTTCTTATTGACGGTGAAACACAGAAATTGCATCGGAATTAAATACAAAAGGCACAATGCTGACTTAAGTACAAGATGTCTGACTCTTCTTACTGTCTATGCTTTGAACCATTCCTGTGACACTAGTTATAGATTCCGATGCTTCACTTCAGGCTTACTGTATCCCTTGGACCTTCTTATTGACGATGAAACACAGAAATTGCATCGGAAATAAACACAAAATGCACAATGCCGACTTAAGTACAAAAAGACTGCCTCTTCTTACTGACTCTGCTTTGAACCATTCCTGTGACACTAGTTATAGTTTCCGATGCTTCACTTCAGGTTTACTGTATCCCTTGGACCTTCTTATTGACGATGAAACACAGAAATTGCATCGGATTTAAATACAAAAGGCACAATGCCGACTTAAGGACAAGAAGACTGACTCTTTTTACCGACTATGTTTTGAACCATTCCTGTGACACTAGTTATAGAATCCGATGCTTCACTTCAGGTTTACTGTATCCCTCTGATCTTCTTATTGACGATGAAACACAGAAATTGCATCGGAATTAAATACAAAAGGCACAATGCCGACTTAAGTACAAGAAGACTGACTCTTCTTACTGTCTATGATTTGAACCATTGCTGTGACACTAGTTATAGATTCCGATGCTTCACTTCAGGCTTACTGTATCCCTTGGACCTTCTTATTGACGATGAAACACAGAAATTGCATCGGAATTAAACACAAAAGGCACAATGCCGACTTAAGTACAATTAGACTGACTCTTTTTACTGACTATGTTTTGAACCATTCCTGTGAAAACTAGTTATGGATTCGGATGCTTCACTTCTGGTTTACTGTATCCCTCTGACCTTCTTATTGACGATGAAACACAGAAATTGCATGGGAATTTAATAGTAAAGACACAATGCCGACTAAAGTACAAGACGACTGACTTTTCTTACTGTCTATGTTTTGAACCATTCCTGTGACACTAGTTATAGATTCCGATGCTTCACTTCAGGTTTACTGTATCCCTCTGATCTTCTAATTGACGATGAAACACAGAAATTGCATCGGAATTAAATACAAAAGGCACAATGCCGACTTAAGTACAAGAGGACCGATCCTTCTTACTGTCTATGTTTTGAACCATCCCTGAGACACTAGTTATAGATTCCGATGCTTCACTTCAGGTTTACTGTAATCCTCTGACCTTGTTATTGATGATGAAACACAGAAATTGCATCGGAATTAAATACAAAAGGTACAATGCAGACATAAGTACAAGAAGACTGACTCTTCTTACAGACTATGTTTTGAACCATTCCTGTGACACAAGTTATAGATGTCGATGCTTCACTTCAGGTTTGCTGTATACCTCTGACCTTCTTATTGACGATGAAACACAGAATTTGCATCGGAATTAAATACAAAAGGCGCAATGCCGACTTAAGTACAAGAAGACTGACTCTTCCTACTGTCTATGTTTTGAACCATTCCTGTTACACTAGTTATAGATTCCGATGCTTCACTTCAGGTTTACTGTATCCCTTGGACCTTCTTATTGACGATGAAACACAGAAATTGCATCGGAATTAAATACAAAAGGCACAATGCCGACTTAAGTACACGAAGACTGACTCTTCTTACTGCCTATGTTTTGAACCACTCCTGTGACACTAGTTATAGATTCCGATGCTACACTCCAGGTTTACTGTATCCCTTGGACCTTCTTATTGATGATGAAAAACAGAAATTGCATCGGAATTAAATACAAAAGGCACAATGCCGACTTAAGGACAAAAAGACTGACTCTTCTTACTGACTATGTTTTGAACCATTCCTGTGACACTAGTTATAGATTCCGAAGCTTCACTTCAGGTTTACATTATCGCTCTTACCTTCTTATTGACGATCAAACACAGAAATTGCATCGGAATTAAATGGAACAGGCACAATGCCTACTTAAGTACAAGAGGACTGACTCTTTTTACTGTCAATGTTTTGAACCATTCCTGTGACACTAGTTATAGATTGCGGTGCTCCACTCCAGGTTTACTGTTTCCCTTGGACCTTCTTATTGACGATGAAACACAGAAATTGCATCAGAATTAAATAGAAAAGGCACAATGAAGACTTAAGTACAAGAAGACTGACGCTTCTTACTGACTATGTTTTTGAACCATTCCTGTGACACTAGTTATAGATTCCGATGCTTCACTTCAGGTTTACTGTATCCCTCTGACCTTCCTATAGACGATGAAACACAGAAATTGCATCCGAATTAAATACAAAAGGCACAATACCGACTTAAGTACAAGAAGACTGACTCTTCCTACTGTCTATGTTTTGAACCATTCCTGTGAAACTAGTTATAGATTCCGATGCTTCACTTCAGGTTTAATGTATCCCTCTGACCTTCTTATTGACGATGAAACACAGAAATTGCATCGGAATTATATTCAAAAGGCACAATGCCGACTTAAGTACAAGAAGACAGACTCTTCTTATTGACTATGTTTTGAACCATTCTCGTGACACTAGTTATAGATTCCGATGCTTCACTTCAGGTTTACTGTATCCCTTAAACCTTCTTATTGACGATGAAACACAGAAATTGCATCGGAATTAAATACATAAGGCACAAAGCCGACTTAAGTACAAGAAGACTGACTCTTCTTACTGACTATGTTTGAACCATTCCTGTGTCACTAGATATAGATTCCGATGCTTCACTTCAGGTTTACTGTATACCTTGGACCTTCTTATTGACGATGAAGCACAGAAATTGCATCGGAATTAAATACAAAAGGTACAATGCCGACTTAAGTACAAGAAGACTGACTCTTTTTACTGACTATGTTTGAACCATTCCTGTGACACTAGTTATGGATTCGGATGCTTCACTTCTGGTTCACTGTATCCCTCTGACCTTCTTATTGACGAAGAAACACAGAAATTGCATCGGAATTAAATAGAAAAGGCACAATGCCGACTTAAGTACAAGACGACTGACTTTTGTTACTGTCTATGTTTTGAACTATTCCTGTGACACTAGTTATAGATTCCGATGCTTCACTTCAGGTTTACTGTATCCCTCTGATCTTCTTATTGACGATGAAACACAGAAATTGCATCGGAATTAAATACAAAAGGCTCAATGCCGACTTAAGTACAAGAGGACTGATCTTTATTACTGTCTAAGTTTTGAACCATTCCTGTGACACTAGTTATAGATTCCGATGCTTCACTTCAGGTTTACTGTATCCCTCTGACCTTCTTATTGATGCTGAAACACAGAAATTGCATCGGAATTAAATACAAAAGGCACAATGCCGACTTAAGTACAAGAATGCTGCCTCTTTTTACTGTCTATGTTTTGAACCATTTCTGTGACACTAGTTGTAGATTGCGATGCTTCACTTCAGGTTTACTGTCTCCCTTGGACCTTCCTATTGACGATGAAACACAGAAATTGCATCGGAATTAAATACAAAAGGCACAATACCGACTTAAGTACAAGAAGACTGACTCTTCTTACTGTCTATGTTTTGAACCATTCCTGTGACACTAGTTATAGATTCCGATGCTTCACTTCAGGTTTACTGTATCCCTATGATCTTCTTATTGACGGTGAAACACAGAAATTGCATCGGAATTAAATACAAAAGGCACAATGCTGACTTAAGTACAAGATGACTGACTCTTCTTACTGTCTATGCTTTGAACCATTCCTGTGACACTAGTTATAGATTCCGATGCTTCACTTCAGGCTTACTGTATCCCTTGGACCTTCTTATTGACGATGAAACACAGAAATTGCATCGGAAATAAACACAAAATGCACAATGCCGACTTAAGTACAAAAAGACTGCCTCTTCTTACTGACTCTGCTTTGAACCATTCCTGTGACACTAGTTATAGTTTCCGATGCTTCACTTCAGGTTTACTGTATCCCTTGGACCTTCTTATTGACGATGAAACACAGAAATTGCATCGGATTTAAATACAAAAGGCACAATGCCGACTTAAGGACAAGAAGACTGACTCTTTTTACCGACTATGTTTTGAACCATTCCTGTGACACTAGTTATAGAATCCGATGCTTCACTTCAGGTTTACTGTATCCCTCTGATCTTCTTATTGACGATGAAACACAGAAATTGCATCGGAATTAAATACAAAAGGCACAATGCCGACTTAAGTACAAGAAGACTGACTCTTCTTACTGTCTATGATTTGAACCATTGCTGTGACACTAGTTATAGATTCCGATGCTTCACTTCAGGCTTACTGTATCCCTTGGACCTTCTTATTGACGATGAAACACAGAAATTGCATCGGAATTAAACACAAAAGGCACAATGCCGACTTAAGTACAATTAGACTGACTCTTTTTACTGACTATGTTTTGAACCATTCCTGTGAAAACTAGTTATGGATTCGGATGCTTCACTTCTGGTTTACTGTATCCCTCTGACCTTCTTATTGACGATGAAACACAGAAATTGCATGGGAATTTAATAGTAAAGACACAATGCCGACTAAAGTACAAGACGACTGACTTTTCTTACTGTCTATGTTTTGAACCATTCCTGTGACACTAGTTATAGATTCCGATGCTTCACTTCAGGTTCACTGTATCCCTCTGATCTTCTAATTGACGATGAAACACAGAAATTGCATCGGAATTAAATACAAAAGGCACAATGCCGACTTAAGTACAAGAGGACCGATCCTTCTTACTGTCTATGTTTTGAACCATCCCTGAGACACTAGTTATAGATTCCGATGCTTCACTTCAGGTTTACTGTAACCCTCTGACCTTGTTATTGATGATGAAACACAGAAATTGCATCGGAATTAAATACAAAAGGTACAATGCAGACATAAGTACAAGAAGACTGACTCTTCTTACAGACTATGTTTTGAACCATTCCTGTGACACAAGTTATAGATGTCGATGCTTCACTTCAGGTTTGCTGTATACCTCTGACCTTCTTATTGACGATGAAACACAGAATTTGCATCGGAATTAAATACAAAAGGCACAATGCCGACTTAAGTACAAGAAGACTGACTCTTCCTACTGTCTATGTTTTGAACCATTCCTGTTACACTAGTTATAGATTCCGATGCTTCACTTCAGGTTTACTGTATCCCTTGGACCTTCTTATTGACGATGAAACACAGAAATTGCATCGGAATTAAATACAAAAGGCACAATGCCGACTTAAGTACACGAAGACTGACTCTTCTTACTGCCTATGTTTTGAACCACTCCTGTGACACTAGTTATAGATTCCGATGCTACACTCCAGGTTTACTGTATCCCTTGGACCTTCTTATTGATGATGAAAAACAGAAATTGCATCGGAATTAAATACAAAAGGCACAATGCCGACTTAAGGACAAAAAGACTGACTCTTCTTACTGACTATGTTTTGAACCATTCCTGTGACACTAGTTATAGATTCCGAAGCTTCACTTCAGGTTTACATTATCGCTCTTACCTTCTTATTGACGATCAAACACAGAAATTGCATCGGAATTAAATGGAACAGGCACAATGCCGACTTAAGTACAAGAGGACTGACTCTTTTTACTGTCAATGTTTTGAACCATTCCTGTGACACTAGTTATAGATTGCGGTGCTCCACTCCAGGTTTACTGTTTCCCTTGGACCTTCTTATTGACGATGAAACACAGAAATTGCATCAGAATTAAATAGAAAAGGCACAATGAAGACTTAAGTACAAGAAGACTGACGCTTCTTACTGACTATGTTTTTGAACCATTCCTGTGACACTAGTTATAGATTCCGATGCTTCACTTCAGGTTTACTGTATCCCTCTGACCTTCCTATAGACGATGAAACACAGAAATTGCATCCGAATTAAATACAAAAGGCACAATACCGACTTAAGTACAAGAAGACTGACTCTTCCTACTGTCTATGTTTTGAACCATTCCTGTGAAACTAGTTATAGATTCCGATGCTTCACTTCAGGTTTAATGTATCCCTCTGACCTTCTTATTGACGATGAAACACAGAAATTGCATCGGAATTATATTCAAAAGGCACAATGCCGACTTAAGTACAAGAAGACAGACTCTTCTTATTGACTATGTTTTGAACCATTCTCGTGACACTAGTTATAGATTCCGATGCTTCACTTCAGGTTTACTGTATCCCTTAAACCTTCTTATTGACGATGAAACACAGAAATTGCATCGGAATTAAATACATAAGGCACAAAGCCGACTTAAGTACAAGAAGACTGACTCTTCTTACTGACTATGTTTGAACCATTCCTGTGTCACTAGATATAGATTCCGATGCTTCACTTCAGGTTTACTGTATACCTTGGACCTTCAAATTGACGATGAAACACAGAGATTGCATCGGAATTAAATAGAAAAGGCACAATGCCGACTTAAGTACAAGAAAGCTGCCTCTTTTTACTGTCTATGTTTTGAACCATTTCTGTGACACTAGTTATAGATTGCGATGCTTCACTTCAGGTTTACTGTCTCCCTTGGACCTTCTTATTGACGATGAAACACAGAAATTGCATCGGAATTAAATACAAAAGGCACAATACCGACTTAAGTACAAGAAGACTGACTCTTCTTACTGTCTATGTTTTGAACCATTCCTGTGACACTAGATATAGATTCCGATGCTTCACTTCAGGTTCACTGTGTCCCTATGATCTTCTTATTGACGATGAAACACAGAAATTGCATACGAATTAAATACAAAATGCACAATGCTGACTTAAGTACAAGAAGACTGACTCTTCTGACTGTCTATGTTTTGAACCATTCCTGTGACACTAGTTATAGATTGCGATGCTTCACTTCAGGTTTGCTGTATCCCTCTGACCTTCTTATTGACGATGAAACACAGAATTTGCATCGGAATTAAATACAAAAGGCACAATGCCGACTTAAGTACAAAAAAACTGACTCTTCCTACTGTCTATGTTTTGAACCATTCCTGTGACACTAGTTATAGATTGCGATGCTTCACTCCAGGTTTACTGTATCCCTTGGACCTTCTTATTGACGATGAAACACAGAAATTGCTTCGGAATTAAATACAAAAGGCACAATGCCGACTTAAGTACAAGAGGACTGATCCTTTTTACTGTCTGTGTTTTGAACCATTCCTGAGACACTAGTTATAGATTCCGATGCTTCACTCCAGGTTAACTGTATCCTTGGACCTTCTTATTGACGATCAAACACAGAAATTGCATCAGAATTAAATACAAAAGGCACAATGCCGACTTAAGTACAAGAAGACTGACTCTTCCTACTGTCTATGTTTTGAACCATTCCTGTGACACTAGTTATAGATTCCGGTTCTTCACTCCAGGTTTACTGTATCCCTTGGATCTTCTTATTGACGAGGAAACACAGAAATTGCATCAGAATTAAATAGAAAAGGCACAATTCCGACTTAAGTACAAGAAGACTGACGCTTCTTACTGATTATGTTTTGAACCATTCTTGTGACACTAGTTATAGATTCTGATGCTTCACTTCAGGTTTACTGTATCCCTTAAAACTACTTATTAGCGATGAAACACAGAAATTGCATCGGAATTAAATACAAAAGGCACAATGATGACTTAAGTACAAGAAGACTGACTCTTCGTACTGTCTATGTTTTGAAACATTTCTGTGACACTAGTTATAGATTCCGATGCTTCACTTCAGGTTTACTGTATACCTCTGACCTTCTTATTGACGATAAAACAGAGAAATTGCATCGGAATTAAATACAAAACGCAAAATGCCGACTTAAGTACCCGAAGACTGACTCTTCTTACTGCCTATGTTTTGAACCATTCCTGTGACACTAGTTGTAGATTCCGGTGCTTCACTCCAGGTTTACTGTATCCCTTGGACCTTCTTATTGACGATGAAAAACAGAAATTGCAACGGAATTAAATACAAAAGGCACAACGCCGAATTAAGGACAAGAAGACTGACTCTTCTTACTCCCTATGTTTTGAACCATTACTGTGACACTAGTTATAGATTCCGATGCTTCACTTCAGGTTTACTGTATCCCTCTGACCTTCTTATTGACGATGAAACACAGAAATTGCATCGGAATTAAATAGAAAGGGCACAATGCCGACTTAAGTACAAGAAGACGGACTCTTCTTACTGTCTATGTTTTGCACCATACCCGTGACACTAGTTATAGATTGCGATGCTTCACTCCAGGTTTACTGTATCCCTTGGACCTTCTTATTGACGATGAAACACAGAAATTGCATCAGAATTAAATACAAAAGGCACAATGCCGACTTAAGTACAAGAAGACTGACTCTTCCTACTGTCAATGTTTTGAACCACTCCTGTGACACTAGTTATAGATTCCGGTTCTTCACTCCAGGTTTACTGTATCCCTTGGATCTTCTTATTGACGATGAAACTCAGAAATTGCATCAGAACTAAATAGAAAAGGCACAATGCCGACTTAAGTACAAGAAGACTGACGCTTCTTACTGATTATGTTTTGAACCATTCCTGTGACACTAGTTATAGATTCCGATGCTTCACTTCAGGTTTACTGTATCCCTTGGACCTTCTTATTGACGATGAAACACAGATATTGCATCGGAATGAAACAGAAAAGGCACAATGCCGAGTTAAGTACACGAAGACTGACTCTTCTTACTGTTTATCTTTGCACCATTCCTGTGACACTAGTTATACATTCCGATTCCTCAATTCAGGTTTACTGTAGCCCTCTGACCTTCTTATTGACTATGAAACACAGAAATTGCATCGGAATTAAAAGCAAAAGGTACAATGCCGACTTAAGTACAAGAAGACTGACTTTTACTACTGTCTATGTTTTGAACCATTCCTGTGACACTAGTTATAGATTCCGATGCTTCACTTCAGGTTTACTGTATCCCTTTGACGTTATTGCCGATGAAACACAGAAATTGCTTCAGAATTAAATACAAAAGGCACAATGCCGACTTAAGGACAAGAACACTGACTCTTCTTACTGACTATGTTTTGAACCAATCCTGTGACACTAGTTATAGATTCCGATGCTTCACTTCAGGTTTACTGTATCCCTTGGACATTCTTATTGACGATGAAACACAGAAATTTCATCGGAATGAAATACAAAAAGGCACAATGCCGACTTAAGTACATGAAGACCGATTCTACTTATTGAGAATGATTTGAACCATTCCTGTTACACTAGTTATAGATTCCGATGCTACACTTCAGGTTTACTGTATCCCTTGGACATTCTTTTTAACGATGAAACTCAGAAATTGCATCGGAATTAAATACAAAAGGCACAATGCCGACTTAAGTACAAGAAGACTGACTCTTCTTACTGTCTATGTTTTGAACCATTCCTGTGACTCTAGTTATAGATTCCGATGCTTCACTCCAGGTTTACTATATCCCTTGGACCTTGTTATTGACGATGAAACACAGAAATTGCATCGGAACTAAATACAAAAGGCACAATGCCGACTTAAGGACAAGAAGACTGACTCTTCTTACTGACTATGCTTTGAACCATTCCTGTGACACTAGCAATAGATTCCGATGCTTCACTTCAGGTTTACTGTATCCCTCTGATCTTCGTATTGACGATGAAACACAGAAATTGCATCGGAATTAAATAGAAAAGGCACAATGCCGACTTAAGTGCAAGAAGACTGACTCTTCTTACTGTCTATGTTTTGAACCATTCCTGTGACTCTAGTTATAGATTCCGATGCTTCACTCCAGGTTTACTGTATCCCTTGGACCTTCGTATAGACGATGATACACAGAAATTGCATCGGAATTAAATAGAAAAGGCACAATGCCGAATTAAGTACAAGAAGACTGACTCTTCTTACTGACTATGTTTTGAACCATTCCTGTGACACTAGTTACAGATTCTGATGCTTCACTTCAGGTTTGCTGTATACCTTGGACCTTCTTATTGACGATGAAACACATAAATTCCTTCAGAATTAAGTACAAAAGGCACAATGGCGACTTAAGTACAAGAAGACTGACTCTTCTACTGTCTATGTTTTGAACCATTCCTGTGACACTTGTTTTGGATTCCGATGCTTCACTTCAGGTTTACTGTATCCCTCAGACCTTCTTATTGACGACGAAACACAGAAATTGCATCGGAATTAAATACAAAAGGCACAATGCCGACTTATGTACAAGAAAACTGACTCTTCTTACTGACTATGTTTTGAACCATTCCTGTGACACTAGTTATAGATTCCAATGCTTCATTTCAGGTTTACTGTATCTCTCTGACCTTATTATTGACGATGAAAAACAGTAATTGCATCGGAATTAAATACAAAAGCCACAATGCCGACTTAAGTACATGAAGACCGACTCTTGTTATTGACAATTATTTGAACCATTCCTGTGACACTAGTTATAGATTCCGATGCTTCACTTCAGGTTTACTGTATGCCTCTGACGTTCTTATTGACGATGAAACACAGAAATTGCATCGGAATTAAATAGAAAAGGCACAATGCCGACTTAAGTACAAGAAGACTGACTCTTCTTACTGTCTATGACTTGAACCATTCCTGTGACTCTAGTTATAGATTCCGATGCTTCACTGCAGGTTTGCCGTATCCCTTGGACCTTCTTATTGACGATGAAACACAGAAATTGCATCGGAATTAAATAGAAAAGGCACAATGCCGACTTAAGTACACGAAGACTGACTCTTCTTACTGTCTATGTTTTGAATCTTTCCTGTGACACTAGTTATAGATTCCGATGCTACACTCCAGGTTTACTGTATCCCTTGGACCTTCTTATTGACGATGAAACACAGAAATTGCATCGGAATTAAATACAAAACGCACAATGCCGACTTATGTACAAGAAAACTGACTCTTCTTACTGACTATGTTTTGAACCATTCCTGTGACACTAGTTATAGATTCCAATGCTTCATTTCAGGTTTACTGTATCTCTCTGACCTTATTATTGACGATGAAAAACAGTAATTGCATCGGAATTAAATACAAAAGCCACAATGCCGACTTAAGTACATGAAGACCGACTCTTGTTATTGACAATTATTTGAACCATTCCTGTGACACTAGTTATAGATTCCGATGCTTCACTTCAGGTTTACTGTATCCCTCTGTCGTTCTTATTGACGATGAAACACAGAAATTGCATCGGAATTACATAGAAAAGGCACAATGCCGACTTAGGTACAAGAGGACTGACTCTTCCTACTGTGTATGTTTTGAAGCATTCCTGTGACACTAGTTTTGGATTTCGATGCTTCACTTCAGGTTTACTGTATCCCTCTGACCTTCTTATTGACGATGAAAGAAATTGCATCGGAATTAAAGACTAAAGGTACAATGCCGACTTAAGTACAAGAAGACTGACTTTTTCTACTGTCTATGTTTTGAACCATTCCTGTGACACTAGTTATAGATTCCGATGCTTCACTTCAGGTTTACTGTATCCCTCTGACGTTATTGCCGATAAAACACAGAAATTGCTTCGGAATTAATTACAAAAGGCACAATGCCGACTTAAGGACAAGAACACTGACTCTTCTTACTGACTATGTTTTGAACCAATCCTGTGACA
Source organism: Schistocerca serialis cubense (assembly GCF_023864345.2). Classification (NCBI taxonomy): domain Eukaryota; kingdom Metazoa; phylum Arthropoda; class Insecta; order Orthoptera; family Acrididae; genus Schistocerca; species Schistocerca serialis. The sequence continues at coordinate 638,526,056 of NC_064644.1, forward strand.
CTAGTTATAGATTCCGATGCTGCACTTCAGGTTTACTGTATCCCTCTGACCTTCTTATTGACAATGACACACAGTAATTGCTTCGGAATTAAATACAAAAGGCACAATGCCGACTTAAGTACATGAAGACCGACTCTTGTTATTGACAATGATTTGAACCATTCCTGTGACACTAGTTATAGATTCCGATGCATCACTTCAGGTTTACTGTATCCCTTGGACATTCTTATTGACGATGAAACACAGAAATTGCATCGGAATTAAATACAAAAAGGCACAATGCCGACTTAAGTACATGAAGACCGACTCTACTTATTGAGAATGATTTGAACCATTCCTGTTACACTAGTTATAGATTCCGATGCCTCACTTCAGGTTTACTGTATCCCTTGGACATTCTTATTAACGATGAAACACAGAAATTGCATCGGAATTAAATACAAAAGGCACAATGCCGACTTAAGTACAAGAACACTGACTCTTCTTACTGACTATGCTTTGAACCATTCCTGTGACACTAGTTATAGATTCCGATGCATCACTTCGGGATTACCGTTTCCCTCTGCCCTTCTTATTGACGATGAAACACAGAAATTGCATCGCAATTAAATACAGAAGGCACAATGCCGATTTAAGTACATGAAGACCGACTCTTCTTCTTGACAATGATTTGAACCATTCCTGTGACACTAGTTATAGATTCCGATGCTTCACTCCAGGTTTACTATATCCCTTGGACCTTCTTATTGACGATGCGACATAGAAATTGCAACGGAATTAAATACAAAACGCACAATGCCGACTTAAGGACAAGAAGACTGACTGTTCTTACTGACTATGTTTTGAACCATCCCTGTGACACTAGTTACAGATTCCGATGCTTCACTTCAGGTTTGCTGTATACCTTGGACCTTCTTATTGACGATGAAACACATAAATTCCATCAGACTTAAATACAAAAGGCACAATGTCGACTTAAGTACAAGAAGACTGACTCTTCCTACTGTCTATGCTTTGAACCATTCCTGTGACACTACTTTTGGATTCCGATGCTTCACTTCAGGTTTACTGTATCCCTCTGACCTTCTTATTGACGATGAAACACAGAAATTGCATCGGAATTAAATACAAAAGGCACAATGCAAACTTAAGTACAAGAAGACTGACTCTTCCTACTGTCTATGTTTGAACAATTCCTGTGACACTAGTTATAGATTCCGATGCTTCACTTCAGGTTTACTGTATCCCTATGACCTTATTGCAGATGAAACACAGAAATTGCATCGGAATTAAATAGAAAAGGCACATTTCCGATTTAAGGACAAGAAGACTGACTCTTCTTACTGACTATGTTTTGATCCATTCCTGAGACACTAGTTATAGATTCCGATGCTTCACTTCAGGTTTACTGTATCCCTCTGACATTCTTATAGACGATGAAACACAGAAATTGCATCGGAATTAAAGACAAAAGCCACAATGCCGACTTAAGTACAAGAAGACTGACTCTCCTTACTGACCATGTTTTGAACCATTCCTGTGACACTAGTTATAGATTCCGATGCTTCACTTCAGGTTTACTGCATCCCCTGGACCTTCTTATTGACGATGAAACACAGAAATTGTATCGGATTTAAATACAAAAGGCACAATGCCGACTTAAGTACAAGAAGACAGACTCTTCTTACTGTCTATGTTTTGAACCATTCCTGTGATACTAGTTGTTGATTCCGATGCTTCACTTCAGGTTTACTGCATCCCCTGGACCTTCTTATTGACGATGAAACACAGAAATTGCATCGGAATTAAATACAAATGTCACAATGCCGACTTAAGTACAAGAACACTGACTCTTCCTACTGTCTATGCTTTGAACCATTCCGGTGACACTAGTTATAGATTCCGATGCTTCACTTCAAGTTTACTGAATCCCTTGTACCTTCTTATTGACGCTGAAACACAGAAATTGCATCGGACTTAAATACAAAAGGCACAATGCCGACTTAAGTAAAAGAAGACTGACTCTTCCTACTGTCTATGATTTGAACCATTCCTGTGACACTAGTTATAGATTCCGATGCTTCAATTCAGGTTTATTGTAACCCTCTGACCTTATTGACGATGAAACACAGAAATTGCATCGGAATTAAATACAAAAGGAACAATACCGACTTAAGTACAAGAAGACTGAATCTTCTTTCTGTCTATGTTTTGAACCATTCCTGTGACACTAGTTTTATATTCCGATGCTTCACTTTAGGTTACTGTATCCCTTGGACCTTCTTATTGACGATGAAACACCGAAATTGCATCGGCATTAAATACAAAAGGCACAATGCCGACTTAAGTACAAGAAGACTGACTCTTCCTACTGTCTATGTTTTGAACTATTCCTGTGACACTAGTAATAGAGTCCGAAGCTTCACTTCTGGTTTACTGTATCCCTTGGACCCTCTTATTGACGATGAAACACAGAAATTGCATTGGAACTAAATACAAAAGGCACAATGCTGACTTAAGTACAAGAAGACTGACTCTTCCTACTGTGTATGTTTTGAACCATTCCTGTGACACTAGTTTTGGATTCCGATGCTTCACTTCAGGTTTACTGTATCCCTCTGACCTTCTTATTGACGATGAAACACAGAAATTGCATCGGAATTAAAAACAAAAGGTACAATGCCGACATAAGTACAAGAAGACTGACTTTTTCTACTGTCTATGTTTTGAACCATTCCTGTGACACTAGTTATAGATTCCGATGCTTCACTTCAGGTTTACTGTATCCCTCTGACGTTATTGCCGATGAAACACAGAAATTGCTTCGGAATTAAATACAAAAGGCACAATGCCGACTTAAGGACAAGATCACTGACTCTTCTGACTGACTATGTTTTGAACCAATCCTGTGACACTAGTTATAGATTCCGATGCTGCACTTCAGGTTTACTGTATCCCTCTGACCTTCTTATTGACGATGAAACACAGTAATTGCTTCGGAATTAAATACAAAAGGCACAATGCCGACTTAAGTACATGAAGACCGCCTCATGTTATTGACAATGATTTGAACCATTCCTGTGACACTAGTTATAGATTCCGATGCTTCACTTCAGGTTTACTGTATCCCTTGGACATTCTTATTGACGATGAAACACAGAAATTGCATCGGAATTAAATACAAAAAGGCACAACGCCGACTTAAGTACATGAAGACCGACTCTACTTATTGAGAATGATTTGAACAATTCCTGTTACACTAGTTATAGATTCCGATGCTTCACTTCAGGTTTACTGTATCCCTTGGACATTCTTATTAACGATGAAACACAGAAATTGCATCGGAATTAAATACAAAAGGCACAATGCCGACTTAAGTACAAGAAGACTGACTCTTCTTACTGTCTATGTTTTGAACCATTCCTGTGACACTAGTTATAGATTTCGATGCTTCACTCAAGGTTTACTATATCCCTTGGATCTTCTTATTGACGATGAAACATAGAAATTGCAACGGAATTAAATACAAAAGGCACAATGCCGACTTAAGGACAAGAAGACTGACTCTTCTTACTGACTATGTTTTGAACCATTCCTGTGACACTAGATACAGATTCCGATGCTTCACTTCAGGTTTGCTGTATACCTTGGACCTTCTTATTGACGATGAAACACATAAATTCCATCAGATTTAAATACAAAAGGCACAATGCCGACTTAAGTACAAGAAGTCTGACTCTTCCTACTGTCTATGTTTTGAACCATTCCTTTGACACTAGTTTTGGATTCCGATGCTTCACTTCAGGTTTACTGTATCCCTCAGACTTTCTTATTGACGATGAAACACAGAAATTGCATCGGAATTAAATACAAAAGGCAGAATGCCAACTTAAGTACAAGAAGACTGACTCTTCCTACTGTCTATGTTTGAACCATTTCTGTGACACTAGTTATAGATTCCGATGCTTCACTTCAGGTTTACTGTATCCCTCTGACCTTATTGCCGATGAAACACAGAAATTGCATCGGAATTAAATAGAAAAGGCACATTTCCGATTTAAGGACAAGAAGACTGACTCTTCTTACTGACTATGTTTTGATCCATTCCTGAGACACTAGTTATAGATTCCGATGCTTCACTTCAGGTTTACAGTTTCCCTTGGACCTTCTTATTGACGATGAAACACAGAAATTGCATCGGAATTAAATACAAAAGTCACAATGCTGACTTAAGTACAAGAAGACAGACTCTTCTTACGGTTTATGTTTTGAACCATTCCTGTGATACTAGTTGTTGATTCCGATGCGTCACTTCAGGTTTACTGCATCCCCTGGACCTTCTTATTGACGATGAAACACAGAAATTGCATCGGAATTAACCCTGCTGTTCTGTTCACTTTTACTTGACATATATACTGTTCGGGTCAATATGACCCGACATATCAAAATGCTTTAGAAACATAAATTTTGGTACAGTTTTAGCTATCGACATTGTTGTTCTATTCCAGTACCTTGTTAGTAATAATAATAATAATAATAATAATAATAATAATGGTAATAATAATAATAATAACAATGCATACAACTTTATTGAGGGATATTTTTCATTTAAATATGCACATAAATTTGAAACAACAGACAGTTTCCATTACAGGCATTCAACTTAGAAAGCACTACAGTTTTTCCATACTTCTATTCTTATTGTTGACAGTTTAGACGTAAGTATTGACATTTTCTAACAACAGACAGTTGTCATTACAGATATTCATCTTAGAGCACACTACAGTACAGAACACACTACAGTTTTTTTATTACATTCCAACATAGAAAGCACTACAACTTTAGAATCCTCTCTTCTTACTGATTGTAGTTTAGGCACAAGTATTCACATAAATTTGAAACAACAGAATTTTCAATACAATCATCTTATAAAATACTACAGTTCTTTTCTTACTGCTTGCACTGTGGACACAAGTAGGTTACATGTTTCTTGCAAATATGTTTACTACATTTTCCACACACCATGTTTGTTTTATTGTCATTACTTGATGGACAGAACTTACAGCGTGCACGTTTTGTAGATTTTCTTGTTGTTACCGATTCTGACACACCACCCACATCATTCGGGTTTTGGATGCTTGTGACCATTCTCAAAGAATCTTCTGTTCTTGGGAAATGCGTTCTTGATGCAATATGTTCTTTTATCAGTGACTTTCCAAGTTCCTCCAAGAATATTCTCCTTCTAGTCAATTTGCTTGCATTCCAATTAGGGTCAACCGAAATCCACAAAACGTATGCATTATAAGCAGAAACATCAAGAATATTGTAGAAAACTATCATTGGCCACCTATTACTTTTTCGTTTGCATGTATATGTACCTAATAACTGATCAAGCGTGTCTACAGCACCTTTGGTTGAATTATAGTCCAAAATCATTTTTGGCTTCTTATCAGCCCTGTCACTGATTTCCGCATCATGGTGGAGAGTGCTCATAAGTACAACATTCTTGTGTCTCTTAGGAATATAATTAACCACAGTAGTGTCATTTGTGAAGTAAAATGAAGAGCTGTGTACCTCCTTGTTGGTCATTTTGTGTGGAAGCTCCGGCTTATTTTTCCGTATAGTTCCCAACATAGTCAATTTCCTTTTCAGAAGCAGCTGCCCCAAATTGTACGACGTAAAAAAGTTGTCACACGTGATATTCTGACCACGTAACTCAGAAGTGAGATCAGATACCACCCTCATTCCCTGATTTCTTTCTGGTGCCGCTCCACTCACCTTTCCTGTATAAATTTGGGCTTTCAGTACGTATGAAGTTTTGCTGTCACACATGGTCCATATTTTGATCCCATATTTTGCCGGTTTACTTGGGATATACTGCTTGAATGGACAGCGACCTCTAAATGCTACTAACTGCTCGTCAACAGTAACATTTTCTCCTGGATTATACAGTTTAGGAAGGACCTCTACCCACTTCTCCCAAATACTACGAATTGCGGCAAGTTTGTCAGTACGTCGTCTTTCCTCTCTAGTAGATTTCTTGTCAAATCGCAGGACACGTGATATCTTACAGAATGTTTCATGAGACATGGTTGCTCGAAATATGTTTCGCCCAGTATCTTTATCCCACAAACTTTTTGTAGACTCCCCATGAGATCGATATACACCCGCTAGGAGTAAGAGTCCTAAGTATGCATGGAAAACAGAACCATCAATATCTGTCCACTGTTCACCATAAACTCGCTGCCCTTCAATATTTGTCATCTCTATTATTTCATTTTGAAGCGCTGTGTGAAATACTGCTTCAAATGAACATTTTACATCAGATATTCTGCTGACTGCATACCTGGTAACTCCTGGGGTACTCTTGATGATGTTCGAAGCTGGTAGGCGACCATGTTGTGCTGGTGGATGCAACTGCCATTCTATATTCCCATTTTTAGAAAGAAAAGTCTCTACACTATTTTGTATGGGCTGTGGACTGTCGTAACTGTCATCGGAACACTCGCTTTCAGATGCATTGCTGATGTGATCTTCAAACTCAGAAAGTGATCCTTCATCTGGTGAGGCATTTACTATTTCTTCCAACTCACGATCATTCAATGGTCTCATCGCCATGGTGTCACAAGTCAAACTGGGCAGAAACAAAGCATTCCAATTATTGAGAACTGCCAATTATTATTTCCTGGGGAAAGCAACAAACAAGCCCATTGTTGTGAACGCATGGAGCTTTAGGTGATTGTTGAGAGTAAGTTGGAATGATGCAGTCACTATTCCCACACAACACAACAAAAATAATTTTCGCCATTTCCAGATTTTAGAAATAAATACGAGTTACACTAAACATATTTGTGTCGGGTCATTATGACCCGAACATTACATATGCAACTATTACAGTTGAAGCCCAAACTTCTTAAACTTTTTTAAAACCTTTTAAAACACATGCTGCTCATCCATTTTCAGACAAAGTCACAAAGTTTCATAAATATATATTGGTATTTACATAATGTAAAATAACGTTCATATTCGTTTCGGGTCATATAGACCCGAACAGAACAGCAGGGTTAAATACAAATGTCACAATGCCGACTTAAGTACAAGAACACTGACTCTTCCTACTGTCTATGCTTTGAACCATTCCGGAGACACTAGTTATAGATTCCGATGCTTCACTTTAGGTTTATTGTAACCCTCTGACCTTATTGACAATGAAACACAGAAATTGCATCGGAATTAAATACAAAAGGAACAATACCGACTTAAGTACAAGAAGACTGAATCTTCTTTCTGTCTATGTTTTGAACCATTCCTGTGACACTAGTTATATATTCCGATGCTTCACTTTAGGTTACTGTATCCCTTGGACCTTCTTATTGACGATGAAACACAGAAATTGCATCGGCATTAAATACAAAAGGCACAATGCCGACTTAAGTACAAGAAGACTGACTCTTCCTACTGTCTATGTTTTGAACTATTCCTGTGACACTAGTAATAGAGTACGATGCTTCACTTCTGGTTTACTGTATCCCTTGGACCCTCTTATTGACGATGAAACACAGACATTGCATTGGAACTAAATACAAAAGGCACAGTGCTGACTTAAGTACAAGAAGACTGACTCTTCCTACTGTCTATGTTTTGAACCATTCCCGTGACACGAGTTATAGATTCCGATGCTTCACTTCTGGTTTACTGTATCCCTTGGACCTTCTAGTTGACGATGAAACACAGAAATTGCTTCGGAATTAAATACAAAAGACACAATGCCGACTTAAGTACAAGAACACTGACTCTTCTTACTGTCTATGTTTTGAACCATTCCTGTGACACTAGTTATAGATTCCGATGCTTCACTCCAGGTTTACTGTATCCATTGGACATTCTTACAGACGATGAAACACAGAAATTGCATCGGAATTAAATACAAAAGGCCCAATGCCGACTTAAGTACAAGAAGACTGACTCTTCTCACTGTCTATGCTTTGTACCATTCCTGTGACACTAGTTATAGATTCCGATGCTACACTCCAGGTTTACTGTATCCCCTGGACCTTCTTATTGACGATGAAACACAGAAATTGCGTCGGAATTAAATACAAAAGGCACAATGCCGATTTAAGGAAAAGAAGACTGACTCTTCTTACTGACTATGTTTTGAACCATTCCTGTGACACTAGTTATAGATTCCGATGCTTCATTTCAGGTTTACTGTATCCCTGTGACCTTCTTATTGACGACGAAACACAGAAATTGCATCGGAATTAAATAGAAATGGCACAATGGCAACTTAAGTACAGGAAGACTGACTCTTCTTACTGTCTACGTTTTGAACCATTCCTGTGAAACTAGTTGTAGATTCCGATGCTTCACTTCAGGTTTACTGTATCCCTTGGACCTTCTTATTGACGATGAAACACAGAAATTGCATCGGAATTACTGACTCTTCCTACTGTCTATGTTTTGAACCATTCCTGTGACACTAGCTATAGATTTCGACGCTTCACTTCAGGTTTACTGTATCTCTTTGACCGTCATATTGACGATGAAACACAGAAATTGCATCGGAATTAAATACAAAAGGCACAATGCCGACTTAAGTACAAGAAGTCTGACGCTGCTTACAGTCTATGTTTTGAACCATTACTGTGACACTAGTTATAGATTCCGATGCTTCACTTCAGGTTTACTGTATCCCTTGGACCTTCTAGTTGACGATGAAACACAGAAATTGCTTCCGAATTAAATGCAAAAGGCACAATGCCGAGTTAAGTACATGAAGACCGACTCTTGTTATTAACAATAATTTGAACCACTCCTGTGACACTAGTTATAGATTCCGATGCTTCACTTCAGGTTTACTGTATCCCTTGGACATACTTCTTGACGATGAAACACAGAAATTGTATCCGAATTAAATACAAAAGGCACAATGCCGACTTAATTACAAGAAGACTGACTCTTCCTACTGTCTATGTTTTGAACCATTCCTGTGACACTAGTTATAGATTCCGATGCTTCACTTCAGGTTTATTGTATCCCTCTGACCTTATTGACGATGAAACACAGAAATTGCATCGGAATTAAATACAAAAGGAACAATACGGACTTAAGTACAAGAAGACTGACTCTTCTTACTGTCTATGTTTTGAACCATTCCTGTGACACTAGTTATATATTCCGATGCTTCACTTTAGGTTACTGTATCCCTTGGACCTTCTTATTGACGATGAAACACAGAAACTGCATCGGCATTAAATACAAAAGGCACAATGCCGACTTAAGTACATGAAGACCGACTCTTCTTACTGTCTATGATTTGAACCATTCTCTGTGACACTAGTTATAGATTCCGGTGCTACACTACAGGTTTACTGTATCCCTTGGACCTTCTTATTGACGATGAAACACGGAAATTGCATCGGAATTAAATACAAAAGGCACAATGCCGACCAAACGACAAGAAGACTGACTCTTCTTACTGACTATGTTTTGAACCATTCCTGTTACACTAGTTATAGATTCCGATGCTTCACTTCAGGTTTACTCTATCATTTCGACCTTCCTATTGACGATGAAACACAGAAATTGCATCGGAATTAAATAGAAAAAGCACAATGCCGACTTAAGTACAAGAAGACTGACTCTTCTTACTGTCTATGTTTTGAACCATTCCTGAGACACTAGTTATAGATTCCTATGCTTCACTTTAGGTTTACTGTATCCCTTGGACCCTCTTATTGACGATGAAACACAGAAATTGCAACGGAATTAAATACACAAGGCACAATGCCGACTTAAGTACAAGAAGACTGACTCTTCCTGCTGTCTATGTTTTGAACCATTCCTGTGACACTAGTTTTGGATTCCGATGCTTAACTTTCGGTTTACTGTATCCCTCTGACCTTCTTATTGACGATGAAACACAGAAATTGCATCGGAATTAAATAGAAAAGGCACAATGCCGACTTAAGTACAAGAAGACTGACTCTTCCTACTGTCTATGTTTTGAACCACTCCTGTGACACTAGTTATAGATTCCGATGCTTCACTTCAGGTATATTGTATCCCTCTGACCTTATTGACGATGAAACACAGAAATTGCATCGGAATTAAATACAAAAGGAACAATACGGACTTAAGTACAAGAAGACTGACTCTTCTTACTGTCTATGTTTTGAACCATTCCTGTGACACTAGTTATATATTCCGATGCTTCACTTTATGTTACTGTATCAGTTGGACCTTCTTATTAACGATGAAACACAGAAATTGCATCGGCATTAAATACAAAAGGCACAATGCCGACTTAAGTACAAGAAGACTGACTCTTCCTACTGTCTATTTTTTGAACTATTCCTGTGACACTAGTTACTGATTCCGATGCTTGACTTCAGGTTTACTGTATCCCTTGGACCCTCTTATTGATGATGAAACACAGAAATTGCATCGGAATTAAATACAAAAGGCACAATGCCGACTTAAGTACAAGAAGACTGACTCTTCCTACTGTCTATGCTTTGAACCATTCCCGTTACACGAGTTATAGATTTCGATGCTTCACTTCAGGTTTACTGTATCCCTTGGACCTTCTAGTTGACGATGAAACACAGAAATTGCTTCGGAATTAAATACAAAAGACACAATGCCGACTTAAGTACAAGAAGACTGACTCTTCTTACTGCCTATGTTTTGAACCATTCCTGTGACACTAGTTATAGATTCCGATGCTTCACTCCAGGTTTACTGTATCCATTGGACACTCCTACAGACGATGAAACACAGAAATTGCATCGGAATTAAATACAAAAGGCACAATGTCGACTTAAGTACAAGAAGACTGACTCTTCTTACTGTCTATGCTTTGTACCATTCCTGTGACACTAGTTATAGTTTCCGATGCTACACTCCAGGTTTACTGTATCCCTAGGACCTTCTTATTGACAATGAAACACAGAAATTGCATCGGAATTAAATACAAAATGCACAATGCCGACTTAAGTACAAGAAGACTGACTCTTCTTACTGACTATATTTTGATCCATTCCTGTGACACTAGTTATAAATTCCGATGCTTCACTTCAGGTTTACTGTATCTCTTTAACCTTCATAATGACGATGAAACACAAAAATTTGATCGGAATTAAATAGAAAAGGCACAATGCCACTTAAGTACAAGAAGACTGACTCTTCTTACTGTCTATGTTTTCAACCATTCCTGTGACACTAGTTGTAGATTCCGATGCTTCACTTCAGGTTTACTGTATCCCTTGGACCTTTTTATGGACGATGAAACACAGAAATTGCATCGGAATTAAATACAAAAGGCACAATGTCGACTTAAGTACAAGAACACTGACTCTTCCTACTGTCTATGTTTTGAACCATTCCTGTGACACTAGTTGTAGATTCCGATGATTCACTTCAGGTTTACTGTTTCCCTTGGACCTTCTTATTGACGATGAAACTCAGAAATTGCATCGGAATTAAATACAAAAGGCACAATGCTGACTTAAAAACAAGAAGACTGACTCTTCCTACTGTCTATGTTTTGAACCATTTCTGTGACACTAGTTATAGTGTCCGATGCTTCACTTCAGGTTTACTGTATCCCTTTGACCTTCTTACTGTCGATGAAACACAAAAATTGCATCAGAATTAAATACAAAAGGCACAATGCCGACTTAAGTACAAGAAGACTGACGCTGCTTACAGTCTATGTTTTGAACCATTACTGTGTCACTAGTTATAGAATCCGTTGCTTCACTCCAGGTTTACTGTATCCCCTGGACCTTCTTATTGACGATGAAACACTGAAATTGGGTCGGAATTAAATACAAAAGGCACAATGCCGACTTAAGGACAAGAAGACCGACTCTTCTTACTGACTATGTTTTGAACCATTCCTGTGACACTAGTTATAGATTCCGATGCTTCACTTCAGGTTTACTGTATGCCTCTGACCTTCTTATTGACGATGAAACACAGAAATTGCATCGGAATTAAATTGAAAAGGCACAATGCCGACTTAAGTACAGGAAGACTGACTCTTCTTACTGTCTATGTTTTGAACCATTCCTGTGAAACTAGTTGTAGACTCCGATGCTTCACTTCAGGTTTACTGTATCCCTTGGACCTTCTTATTGACGATGAAACCTAGAAATTGCATCGGAATTACTGACTCTTCCTACTGTCTTTGTTTTGAATTATTCCTGTGACACTAGCTATAGATTCCGATGGTTCACTTCAGGTTTACTGTATCCCTTGTACCTTCTTATTGACGATGTAACACAGAAACTGCATCGGAATTAAATACAAAAGGCACAATGCCGACTTAAGTACATGAAGTCCGACTCTTCTTATTAACAAAGATTTGAACCACTCCTGTGACACTAGTTATAGATTCCGATGCTTCACTTCAGGTTTACTGTATCCCTTGGACATTCTTATTGACGATGAAACACTGAAATTGTATCGGAATTAAATACAAAAGGCACAAAGCCGACTTAAGTGCAAGAAGACTGACTCTTCTTACTGTCTATGATTTGAACCATTCCTGTGACACTAGTTATAGATTCCGATGTTTCACTCCAGGTTTACTATATCCCTTGGACCTTCTTCATGACGATGAAACACAGAAATTGCATCGGAGTTAAATACAAAAGGCACAATGCCGACTTAAGGGCAAGAAGACTGACTCTTCTTACTGACTATGTTTTGAACCATTCCTGTGACAATAGTTATTGATACCGATGCTTCACTTTAGGTTTACTGCATCCCTCTGACCTTCTTATTGACGATGAAACTCAGAAATTGCATCGGAATTAAATACAAAAGGCACAATGCCGACTTAAGAACATGAAGACCGACTCTTCTTACTGTCTATGATTTGAACCATTCTCTGTGACACTAGTTATAGATTCCGGTGCTACACTCCACGTTTACTGTATCCCTTGGACCTTCTTATTGACGATGAATCACAGAAATTGCATCGGAATTAAATACAAAAGGCACAATGCCGACCTAAGGACAAGAAGACTGACTCTTCTTACAGACTATGTTTTGAACCATTCATGTAACACTAGTTATAGATTCCGATGCTTCGCTTATGGTTTACTGTATCATTTGGACCTTCTTATTGACGATGAAACACAGAAATCGCATCGGAATTAAATACAAAAGGCACAATGCCGACCTAAGGACAAGAAGACTGACTCTTCTTACTGTCTATGATTTGAACCATTCCTGAGACACTAGTTATAGATTCCTATGCTTCACTTTAGGTTTACTGTATCCCTTGGACCCTCTTATTGACGATGAAACACAGAAATTGCAACGGAATTAAATACACAAAGCACAATGCCGACTTAAGTACAAGAAGACTGACTCTTCCTGCTGTCTATGTTTTGAACCATTCCTGTGACACTAGTTTTGGATTCCGATGCTTCACTTTCGGTTTACTGTATCCCACTGACCTTCTTATTGACGATGAAACACAGAAATTGCATCGGAATTAAATACAAAAGGCACAATGCCGACTTAAGTACAAGAAGACTGACTCTTCCTACTGTCTATGTTTTGAACCATTCCTGTGACACTAGTTATAGATTCCGATGCTTCACTTCAGGTTTATTGTATCCCTCTGACCTTATTGACGATGAAACACAGAAATCGCATCGGAATTAAATACAAAAGGAACAATACGGACTTAAGTACAAGAAGACTGACTCTTCTTACTGTCTATGTTTTGAACCATTCCTGTGACACTAGTTATATATTCCGATGCTTCACTTTACGTTACTGTATCCCTTGGACCTTCTTATTGACGATGTTGTTGTTGTTGTGGTCTTCAGTCCTGAGACTGGTTTGATGCAGCTCTCCATGCCACTCTATCCTGTGCAAGCTTTTTCATCTCCCAGTACCTACTGCAACCTACATCCTTCTGAATCTGCTTAGTGTATTCATCTCTTGGTCTCCCTCTACGATTTTTACCCTCCACGCTGCCCTCCAATACTAAATTGGTGATCCCTTGATGCCTCAGAACATGTCCTACCAACCGATCCCTTCTTCTGGTCAAGTTGTGCCACAAACTTCTCTTCTCCCCAATCCTATTCAATACTTCCTCATTAGTTATGTGATCTACCCATCTAATCTTCAGCATTCTTCTGTACCACCACATTTCGAAAGCTTCTATTCTCTTCTTGTCCAAACTATTTATCGTCCATGTTTCACTTCCATACATGGCTACACTCCATACGAATACTTTCAGAAATGACTTCCTGACACTTAAATCAAAACTGGATGTTAACAAATTTCTCTTCTTCAGAAACGCTTTCCTTGCCATTGCCAGCCTACATTTTATATCCTCTCTACTTCGACCATCATCAGTTATTTTGCTCCCCAAATAGCAAAACTCCTTTACTACTTTAAGTGCCTCATTTCCTAGTCTAATTCCCTCAGCATCACCCGACTTAATTAGATTACATTCCATTATCCTTGTTTTGCTTTTGTTGATGTTCATCTTATATCCTCCTTTCAAGACACTGTCCATTCCATTCAACTGCTCTTCCAAGTCCTTTGCTGTCTCTGACAGAATTACAATGTCATCGGCGAACCTCAAAGTTTTTATTTCTTCTCCATGAATTTTAATACCTACCCCGTATTTTTCTTTTGTTTCCTTTACTGCTTGCTCAATATACAGATTGAACAACATCGGGGAGAGGCTACAACCCTGTCTTACTCCCTTCCCAACCACTGCTTCCCTTTCATGTCCCTCGACTCTTATAACTGCCATCTGGTTTCTGTACAAATTGTAAATAGCCTTTCGCTCCCTGTATTTTACCCCTGCCACCTTTAGAATTTGAAAGAGAGTATTCCAGTCAACATTGTCAAAAGCTTTCTCTAAGTCTACAAATGCTAGAAACGTAGGTTTGCCTTTCCTTAATCTTTCTTCTAAGATAAGTCGTAAGGTCAGTATTGCCTCACGTGTTCCAGTGTTTCTACGGAATCCAAACTGATCTTCGCCGAGGTTGGCTTCTACTAGTTTTTCCATTCGTCTGTAAAGAATTCGTGTTAGTATTTTGCAGCTGTGACTTATTAAGCTGATAGTTCGGTAATTTTCACATCTGTCAACACCTGCTTTCTTTGGGATTGGAATTATTATATTCTTCTTGAAGTCTGAGGGTATTTCGCCTGTTTCATACATCTTGCTCACCAGATGGCAGAGTTTTGTCAGGACTGGCTCTCCCACGGCCGTCAGTAGTTCCAATGGAATATTGTCTACTCCGGGGGCCTTGTTTCGACTCAGGTCTTTCAGTGCTCTGTCAAACTCTTCACGCAGTATCGTATCTCCCATTTCATCTTCATCTACATCCTCTTCCATTTCCATAATATTGTCCTCAAGTACATTGCCCTTGTATAGACCCTCTATATACTCCTTCCACCTTTCTGCTTTCCCTTCTTTGCTTAGAACTGGGTTTCCATCTGAGCTCTTGATATTCATACCAGTCGTTCTCTTATCTCCAAAGGTCTCTTTAATTTTCCTGTAGGCGGTATCTATCTTACCCCTAGTGAGATAGGCCTCTACATCCTTACATTTGTCCTCTAGCCATCCCTGCTTAGCCATTTTGCACTTCCTGTCGATCTCATTTTTGAGATGTTTGTATTCCTTTTTGCCTGTTTCACTTACTGCATTTTTATATTTTCTCCTTTCATCAATTAAATTCAATATTTCTTCAGTTACCCAAGGATTTCTATTAGCGCTCGTCTTTTTACCTACTTGATCCTCTGCTGCCTTCACTACTTCATCCCTCAAAGCTACCCATTCTTCTTCTACTGTATTTATTTCCTCCATTCCTGTCAATTGCTCCCTTATGCTCTCCCTGAATCTCTGTACAACCTCTGGTTCTTTCAGTTTATCCAGGTCCCATCTCCTAAAATTCCCACCTTTTTGCAGTTTCTTCAGTTTTAATCTACAGGTCATAGCCAATAGATTGTGGTCAGAGTCCACATCTGCCCCTGGAAATGTCTTACAATTTAAAACCTGGTTCCTAAATCTCTGTCTTACCATTATATAATCTATCTGATACCTTTTAGTATCTCCAGGGTTCTTCCATGTATACAACCTTCTTTCATGATTCTTAAACCAAGTGTTAGTTATGATTATGTTGTGCTCTGCGCAAAATTCTACCAGGCGGCTTCCTCTTTCATTTCTGTCCCCCAATCCATATTCACCTACTATGTTTCCTTCTCTCCCTTTTCCTACACTCGAATTCCAGTCACCCATGACTATTAAATTTTCGTCTCCCTTCACAATCTGAATAATTTCTTTTATTTCATCATACATTTCTTCAATTTCTTTGTCATCTGCAGAGCTAGTTGGCATATAAACTTGTACTACTGTAGTAGGTGCGGGCTTCGTATCTATCTTGGCCACAATAATGCGTTCACTATGCTGTTTGTAGTAGCTTACCCGCATTCCTATTTTCCTATTCATTATTAAACCTACTCCTGCATTCCCCCTATTTGATTTTGTGTTTATAACCCTGTAGTCACCTGACCAGAAGTCTTGTTCCTCCTGCCACCGAACTTCACTAATTCCCACTATATCTAACTTCAACCTATCCATTTCCCTTTTTAAATTTTCTAACCTACCTGCCCGATTAAGGGATCTGACATTCCACGCTCCGATCCGTAGAACGCCAGTTTTCTTTCTCCTGATAACGACATCCTCTTGAGTAGTCCCCGCCCGGAGATCCGAATGGGGGACTATTTTACCTCCGGAATATTTTACCCAAGAGGACGCCATCATCATGTAATCATACAGTAAAGCGGGAAAAATTACGGCTGTAGTTTCCCCTTGCTTTCAGCCGTGTTGTGTTAGTACAGACTATTATTTCAAGTCACACAGATTACATCGTTCAGTGTAGGCAAGGTCTTGTCAGGACAACTTATTACGGTATTACGACAGTGAGCTACACTGTCTGACTTTGCTTTTCTCCTACGAATTGCAGTGCAGTTAAAGCCTTTTCATACAGTATATATCCTACGTTTTAGTAGTATCTAAAAGTTGGCGCTGTACGTGGGCTTCTGGGTTTCGCACAGGACGACCTGGTAGCACGCATCTTACAGGCAAATAGTGACACGGCGAGCACGTACATTTAGACACGTAATTCTGGGCTGGTGCGTCTCGCAGTCACAGCCTGGTACGGACTGCACAGTGACTCAGCTATTGCTGACGTGCGTCCGACACCTGCCGCGCCGCAGACATTATCTCCGACTGTTCCTATGCCTCTCACTGTCACCTCTGTATCCTCTCGTCCTTAACAGGTCTTCACACTTTCAATAATATTGTCAACTCGTAAATATTGATCGTTCGAGGGAGCTATTGTTAATACCAGAGACATTGATGAGCAATACTGATCGCCCTGCAATTATTCTTAGTATTGTCAAAACATACAGAACGTCTGAGGTCAAATACTGATGGTTTAATAACACTGTCCATTCTGATGTTGAGAAAGTTTTATGAATCGTCCATACGTCGATAGTATGCACTGTTTGTTTTCTATTCACCTCTATACGTACCACACGTCAGATTCCATGTTTCATGCAGTCTTTCAACACAAAACAATTTTGAGATCTACGCGAAGATAATCATTGCATGTACAACTTTAGGATGGTCAACGGAGGATTCTGTACGGCACTGTTTACTTTACTGGTTTGAAAATATAGTGTAGTTCGTTGAGTCACATAACAGTGTGAAAAAAGCGCTTCTTTTTTTTAAAAATACATAGCAGTTAAAAAAAAAAAAGACGAATACACCGCTACCACTTCGAAAAATACGCCGTATATCTGCAGTGACTAGTGAGAGGTCTGCTAAATGAATGTCCGTTTCAGCAAATTATTACAAAACTTAAAAAACATGTTTTACGGTAATTGCCTGAACATATTCTCTCCAGGCAGATGTAATTGCTTCACAGGTTTACATGCAATTTTACTGTGTTTACTGATATTACAGAACTAAACTTCGGCCATTCCAATAACTTGTCTGTCGTCAGAAATCTCAATTATTCCTCATCTCTCGTCGAGTGCGATTGCCTCTGCCATTAACGTATTTTGTTTCTCCATTAATACCTTGATTCAGTGCTCTTCGAAAAATAATTCAGGGAATCTTTGGATTCCGTACTTCTGATATGTCAGTAAATTAACATGTGACCAGATGTTTTTTTTTTTCCCCTCCAACCATTCTCGGACCAATTTCCTCTTTTTTTGCGGTTTACTATTGTTTCAAAGTAGTTGTTGCTGTTGTTGAGGTCCTCAGTCCTGAGAATGGTTTGATGCAGCTCTCCAGGTTACTCTATCCTGTGCAAGCTTCTTCATCTCCCAGTAACTACTGCCCGCATCTCGTGGTCGTGCGGTAGCGTTCTCGCTTCCCACGCCCGGGTTCCCGGGTTCGATTCCCGGCGGGGTCAGGGATTTTCTCTGCCTCGTGATGGCTGGGTGTTGTGTGATGTCCCTAGGCTAGTCAGGTCTAAGTAGTTCCAAGTTCCAGGGGACTGATGACCTAAGATGTCAAGTCACATAGTGCACAGAGCCAGTAACTACTGCAACCTACATCCTTCTGAATCTGCTTAGTGTATTCATCTCTTGGTCTCCCTCTACGATTTTTACCCCCACGCTGCCCTCCAATAATAAACTGGTGATCCCTTGATGCCTCAGAACATGTCCTACCAACCGATCCCTTCTTCTAGTCAAGTTGTCCGACAAACTCCTTTTCTCCCCCATTCTGTTCAACACCTCCTCATTATTTACGTGATCTAACCATCTAATCATCATTCTTCTGTAGCACCACATTTCGAAAACTTCTATTCTCTTCTTGTCCAAACTACTTATCGTCCATGTTTCACTTCCATACATGGCTACACTCCATACAAGTACTTTCAGAAACGACTTCCTGACATTTAAACCTATACTCGATGTTAAGAAATATCTCTTCTTCAGAAACGCTTTCCTTACCATTGCCAGTCTTCATTTTATATCCTCTTTACTTCGACCATCATCAGTTATTTTGCTCCCCAAATAGCAAAACTCCTTTACTACTGTAAGTGTCTCCTTTCCTAATCTAATTCCCTCAGCATCACCCGACTTAATTCGACTACATTCCAATATCCTCGTTTTGCTTTTGTTGATGTTCATCTTATATGCTCCTTTCAAGACACTGTCCATTCCGTTCAACAGCTCTTCCAAGTCCTTTTCTGTCTCTGACAGAATTACAATGTCATCGACGAACCTCAACGTTTTTATTTGTTCTCCATGGACTTTAATACCTACTCCGAATTTTATTGACGATGAAACACAGAAATTGCACCGGCATTAAATACAAAAGGCACAATGCCGACTTAAGTACAAGAAGACTGACTCTTCCTACTGTCTATGTTTTGAACTATTCCTGTGACACTAGTAATAGAGTCCGATGCTTCACTTCAGGTTTACTGTATCCCTTGGACCTTCTTATTGACGATGAAACACAGAAATTGCATCGGAATTAAAAACAAAAGGCACATTGCCGACTTAAGTACAAGAAGACTGACTCTTCCTACTGTCTATGTTTTGAACCATTCCCGTGACACGAGTTATAGATTCCGATGCTTCACTTCAGGTTTACTGTATCCCTTGGACCTTCTAGTTGACGATGAAACACAGAAATTGCTTTGGAATTAAATACAAAAGACACAATGCCGACTTAAGTGCAAGAAGACTGACTCTTCTTACTGTCTATGTTTTGAACCATTCCTGTGACACTAGTTATAGATTCCGATGCCTCACTCCAGGTTTACTGTATCCATTGGACATTCTTACAGACGATGAAACACAGAAATTGCATCGGAATTAAATACAAAAGGCACAATGCCGACTTAAGTACAAGAAGACTGACTCTTCTTACTGTCTATGCTTTGTACCATTCCTGTGACACTAGTTATAGTTTCCGATGCTACACTCCAGGTTTACTGTATCCCTAGGACCTTCTTATTGACAATGAATCACAGAAATTGCATCGGAATGAAATACAAAAGGCACAATGCCGACTTAAGTACAAGAAAACTGACTCTTCTTACTGACTATATTATGATCCATTCCTGTGACACTAGTTATAGATTCCGATGCTTCACTTCAGGTTTACTGTATATCTTTGACCTTCATATTGACGATGAAACACAGAATTTGGATCGGAATTAAATAGAAAAGGCACAATGCCGACTTAAGTACAAGAAGACTTATTCTTCTTACTGTCTATGTTTTGAACCATTCCTGTGACACTAGTTGTAGATTCCGATGCTTCACTTCAGGTTTACTGTATCCCTTGGACCCTTTTATAGACGATGAAACACAGAAATTGCATCGGAATTAAATAGAAAAGGCACAATGTCGACTTAAGTACAAGAACACTGACTCTTCCTACTGTCTATGTTTTGAACCATTCCTGTGACACTAGTTGTAGATTCCGATGCTTCACTTCAGGTTCACTGTTTCCCTTTGACCTTCTTATTGTCGATGAAACACAAAAATTGCATCGGAATTAAATACATAAGGCACAATGCCGACTTAAGTACAAGAAGACTGACGCTGCTTACAGTCTATGTTTTGATCTATTACTGTGACACTAGTTATAGATTCCGTTGCTTCACTACAGGTTTACTGTATCCCCTGGACCTTCTTATTGACGATGAAACACAGAAATTGGGTCGGTATTAAATACAAAAGGCACAATGCCGACTTAAGGACAAGAAGACTGACTCTTCATACCGACAATGTTTCGAACCATTCCTGTGACACTAGTTATAGATTCCGATGCTTCACTTCAGGTTTACTGTATGCCTCTGACCTTCTTATTGACGATGAAACACAGAAATTGCATCGGAATTAAATAGAAAAGGCACAATGCCGACTTAAGTACAGGAAGACTGACTCTTCTTACTGTCTATGTTTTGAACCATTCTTGTGAAACTAGTTGTAGATTCCGATGCTTCACTTCAGGTTTACTGTATCCCTTGGACCTTCTTATTGACGATGAAACACAGAAATTGCATCGGAATTACTGACTCTTCCTACTGTCATTGTTTTGAACCATTCCTGTGACACTAGCTATAGATTCCAATGCTTCACTTCAGGGTTACTGTATCCCTTGTACCTTCTTATTGACGATGTAACACAGAAATTGCATCGGAATTAAATACCAAAGGCACAATCCCGACTTAAGTACGTGAAGACCGACTCTTCTTATTAACAAAGATTTGAACCACTTCCGTGACACTAGTTATAGATTCCGATGCTTCACTTCAGGTTTACTGTATCCCTTGGACATTCTTATTGACGATGAAACACAGAAATTGTATCGGAATTAAATACAAGAGGCACAATGCCGACTTAAGTGCAAGAAGACTGACTCTTCTTACTGTCTATGATTTGAACCATTCCTGTGACACTAGTTATAGATTCCGATGCTTCCCTCCAGGTTTACTATATCCCTTGGACCTTCTCATTGACGATGGAACACAGAAATTGCATCGGAATTAAACACAAAAGGCACAATGCCGACTTAAGGACAAGAAGACTGACTCTTCTTACTGACTATGTTTTGAACCATTCCTCTGACAATAGTTATTGATACCGATGCTTCACTTTAGCTTTACTGCATCCCTCTGACCTTCATTTGACGATGAAACTCAGAAATTGCATCGTAATTAAATACAAAAGCCACAATGCCGAATTGAGTACAAGAAGACTGACTCTTCTTACTGTCTATGTTTTGAACCATTCCATTGACACTAATTATAGATTCCGATGCTTCACTCCAGGTTTATTGTATCCCTTGGACCTTTAAAATTGACGATGAAACACAGAAATTGCATCGGAATGAAGTAGAAAAGGCACAATTCCGACTTAAGTACAAGAAGACTGACTCTTCTTACTGACTATGTTTGGAACCATTTTTGTGACACTAGTTATAGATTCCAGTGCTACACTCCAGGTTTACTGTATCCCTTGGACCTTCTTATTGACGATGAAACACAGAAATTGCATCGGAATTATGTAGAAAAGGCACAATGCCGACTAAAGTACAAGAAGACTGACTCTTCTTACTGACTATGTTTGGAACCACTCTTGTGACACTAGTTATAGATTCCGATGCTTCACTTCAGGTTTACTGTATATTTTGGACCTTCTTATTGACGATGAAACACAGAAATTGCATCCCAATTAAATACAAAAGGCACAATGCCGACTTAAGTACATGAAGACCGACTCTTCTTACTGTCTATAATTTGAACCACTCTCTGTGACACTAGTTATAGATTCCGGTGCTACACTCCAGGTTTACTGTATTCCTTGGACCTTCTTATTGACGATGAAACACAGAAATAGCATCGGAATTAAATACAAAAGGCACAATGCCGACTTAAGTGCAAGAAGACTGACTCTTCTTACTGTCTATGATTTGAACCATTCCTGTGACACTAGTTATAGATTCCGATGTTTCACTCCAGGTTTACTATATCCCTTGGACCTTCTTCATGACGATGAAACACAGAAATTGCATCGGAGTTAAATACAAAAGGCTCAATGCCGACTTAAGGGCAAGAAGACTGACTCTTCTTACTGACTATGTTTTGAACCATTCCTGTGACAATAGTTATTGATACCGATGCTTCACTTTAGGTTTACTGCATCCCTCTGACCTTCTTATTGACGATGAAACTCAGAAATTGCATCGGAATTAAATACAATAGCCACAATGCCGAATTAAGTACAAGAAGACTGACTCTTCTTACTGTCTATGTTTTGAACCATTCCATTGTCACTAGTTATAGATTCCGATGCTTCACTCCCGGTTTATTGTATCCCTTGGACCTACTTATTGACGATGAAACACAGAAATTGCATCGGAATTAAATACAAAAGGCACAATGCCGACTTAAGAACATGAAGACCGACTCTTCTTACTGTCTATGATTTGAACCATTCTCTGTGACACTGGTTATAGATTCCGGTGCTACACTCCACGTTTACTGTATCCCTTGGACCTTCTTATTGACGATGAAACACAGAAATTGCATCGGAATTAAATACAAAAGGCACAATGCCGACCTAAGGACAAGAAGACTGACTCTTCTTACAGACTATGTTTTGAACCATTCATGTAACACTAGTTATAGATTCCGATGCTTCACTTAAGGTTTACTGTATCATTTGGACCTTCTTATTGACGATGAAACACAGAAATTGCATCGGAATTAAATAGAAAAGGCACAATGCCGACTTAAGTACAAGAAGACTGACTCTTCTTACTGTCTATGATTTGAACCATTCCTGAGACACTACTTACAGATTCCTATGCTTCACTTTAGGTTTACTGTATCCCTTGGACCCTCTTATTGACGATGAAACACAGAAATTGCAACGGAATTAAATACACAAAGCACAATGCCGACTTAAGTACAAGAAGACTGACTCTTCCTGCTGTCTATGTTTTGAACCATTCCTGTGACACTAGTTTTGGATTCCGATGCTTCACTTTCGGTTTACTGTATCCCACTGACCTTCTTATTGACGATGAAACACAGAAATTGCATCGGAATTAAATACAAAAGGCACAATGCCGACATAAGTACAAGAAGACTGACTCTTCCTACTGTCTATGTTTTGAACCATTCCTGTGACACTAGTTATAGATTCCGATGCTTCACTTCAGGTTTATTGTATCCCTCTGACCTTATTGACGATGAAACACAGATATTGCATCGGAATTAAATACAAAAGGAACAATACCGACTTAAGTACAAGAAGACTGACTCTTCTGACTGTCTATGTTTTGAACCATTCCTGTGACACTAGTTATATATTCCAATGCTTCACTTTACGTTACTGTATCCCTTGGACCTTCTTATTGACGATGAAACACAGAAATTGCATCGGCATTAAATACAAAAGGCACAATGCCGACTTAAGTACAAGAAGACTGACTCTTCCTACTGTCTATGTTTTGAACCATTCCCGTGACACGAGTTATAGATTCCGATGCTTCACTTCAGGTTTACTGTATCCCTTGGACCTTCTAGTTGACGATGAAACACAGAAATTGCTTTGGAATTAAATACAAAAGACACAATGCTGACTTAAGTGCAAGAAGACTGACTCTTCTTACTGTCTATGTTTTGAACCATTCCTGTGACACTAGTTATAGATTCCGATGCTTCCCTCCAGGTTTACTGTATCCATTGGACATTCTTACAGACGATGAAACACAGAAATTGCATCGGAATTAAATACAAAAGGCACAATGCCGACATAAGTACAAGAAGACTGACTCTTCTTACTGTCTATGCTTTGTACCATTCCTGTGACACTAGTTATAGTTTCCGATGCTACACTCCAGGTTTACTGTATCCATAGGACCTTCTTATTGACAATGAAACACAGAAATTGCATCGGAATTAAATACAAAAGGCACAATGCCGACTTAAGTACAAGAAAACTGACTCTTCTTACTGACTATATTATGATCCATTCCTGTGACACTAGTTATAGATTCCGATGCTTCACTTCAGGATTACTGCATATCTTTGACCTTCATATTGACGATGAAACACAGAATTTGGATCGGAATTAAATAGAAAAGGCACAATGCCGACTTAAGTACAAGAAGACTTATTCTTCTTACTGTCTATGTTTTGAACCATTCCTGTGACACTAGTTGTTAATTCCGATGCTTCACTTCAGGTTTACTGTATCCCTTGGACCTTTTTATAGACGATGAAACACAGAAATTGCATCGGAATTAAATAGAAAAGGCACAATGTCGACTTAAGTACAAGAACACTGACTCTTCCTACTGTCTATGTTTTGAACCATTCCTGTGACACTAGTTGTAGATTCCGATGCTTCACTTCAGGTTCACTGTTTCCCTTTGACCTTCTTATTGTCGATGAAACACAAAAATTGCATCGGAATTAAATACATAAGGCACAATGCCGACTTAAGTACAAGAAGACTGACGCTGCTTACAGTCTATGTTTTGATCTATTACTGTGACACTAGTTATAGATTCTGTTGCTTCACTCCAGGTTTACTGTATCCCCTGGACCTTCTTATTGACGATGAAACACAGAAATTGGGTCGGTATTAAATACAAAAGGCACAATGCCGACTTAAGGACAAGAAGACTGACTCTTCATACTGACTATGTTTTGAACCATTCCTGTGACACTAGTTATAGATTCCGATGCTTCACTTCAGGTTTACTGTATGCCTCTGACCTTCTTATTGACGATGAAACACAGAAATTGCATCGGAATTAAATAGAAAAGGCACAATGCCGACTTAAGTACAAGAACACTGACTCTTCCTACTGTCTATGTTTTGAACCATTCCTGTGACACTAGTTGTAGATTCCGATGCTTCACTTCAGGTTCACTGTTTCCCTTTGACCTTCTTATTGTCGATGAAACACAAAAATTGCATCGGAATTAAATACATAAGGCACAATGCCGACTTAAGTACAAGAAGACTGACGCTGCTTACAGTCTATGTTTTGATCTATTACTGTGACACTAGTTATAGATTCTGTTGCTTCACTCCAGGTTTACTGTATCCCCTGGACCTTCTTATTGACGATGAAACACAGAAATTGGGTCGGTATTAAATACAAAAGGCACAATGCCGACTTAAGGACAAGAAGACTGACTCTTCATACTGACTATGTTTTGAACCATTCCTGTGACACTAGTTATAGATTCCGATGCTTCACTTCAGGTTTACTGTATGCCTCTGACCTTCTTATTGACGATGAAACACAGAAATTGCATCGGAAATAAATAGAAAAGGCACAATGCCGGCTTAAGTACAGGAAGACTGACTCTTCTTACTGTCTATGTTTTGAACCATTCCTGTGAAACTAGTTGTAGATTCCGATGCTTCACTTCAGGTTTACTGTATCCCTTGGAAATTCTTATTGACGATGAAACACAGAAATTGCATCGGAATTACTGACTCTTCCTACTGTCATTGTTTTGAACCATTCCTGTGACACTAGCTATAGATACCGATGCTTCACTTCAGGTTTACTGTATCCCTTGTACCTTCTTATTGACGATGTAACACAGAAATTGCATCGGAATTAAATACAAAAGGCACAATGCCGACTTAAGTACATGAAGACCGACTCTTCTTATTAACAAAGATTTGAACCACTCCTGTGACACTAGTTATTGATTCCGATGCTTCACTTCAGGTTTACTGTATCCCTTGGACATTCTTATTGACGATGAAACACAGAAATTGTATCGGAATTAAATACAAGAGGCACAATGCCGACTTAAGTGCAAGAAGACTGACTCTTCTTACTGTCTATGATTTGAACCATTCAGTGACACTAGGTATAGATTCCGATGCTTCCCTCCAGGTTTACTATATCCCTTGGACCTTCTCATTGACGATGGAACACAGAAATTGCATCGGAATTAAACACAAAAGGCACAATGCCGACTTAAGGACAAGAAGACTGACTCTTCTTACTGACTATGTTTGAACCATTCCTCTGACAATAGTTATTGATACCGATGCTTCACTTTAGGTTTACTGCATTCCTCTGACCTTCTTTTGACGATGAAACTCAGAAATTGCATCGTAATTAAATACAAAAGCCACAATGCCGAATTAAGTACAAGAAGACTGACTCTTCTTACTGTCTATGTTTTGAACCATTCCATTGACACTAGTTATAGATTCCGATGCTTCACTCCAGGTTTATTGTATCCCTTGGACCTTCTTATTGACGATGAAACACAGAAATTGCATCGGAATTAAGTAGAAAAGGCACAATTCCGACTTAAGTACAAGAAGACTGACTCTTCTTACTGACTATGTTTGGAACCATTTTTGTGACACTAGTTATAGATTCCGGTGCTACACTCCAGGTTTACTGTATCCCTTGGACCTTCTTATTGACGATGAAACACAGAAATTGCATCGGAATTAAATACAAAAGGCACAATGCCGACTTAAGTACATGAAGATCGACTCTTCTTACTGTCTATGATTTGAACCATTCTCTGTGACACTAGTTATAGATTCCGGTGCTACACTCCAGGTTTACTGTATTCCTTGGACCTTCTTATTGACGATGAAACACAGAAATTGCATCGGAATTAAATACAAAAGGCACAATGCCGACCTAAGGACAAGAAGACTGACTCTTCTTACAGACTATGTTTTGAACCATTCCTGTGACACTAGTTATAGATTCCGATGATTCACTTCAGGATTACTGTATCATTTGGACCTTCTTTTTGACGATGAAACACAGAAATTGCATCGGAATTAAATAGAAAAGGCACAATGCCGACTTAAGAACAAGAAGACTGACCCTTCTTACTGTCTATGATTTGAACCATTCCTGAGACACTAGTTATAGATTCCTATGCTTCACTTTAGGTTTACTGTATCCCTTGGACCCTCTTATTGACGATGAAACACAGAAATTGCAACGGAATTAAATACACAAGGCACAATGCCGACTTAAGTACAAGAAGACTGACTCTTCCTGCTGTCTATGTTTTGAACCATTCCTGTGACACTAGTTTTGGATTCCGATGCTTCACTTTCGGTTTACTGTATCCCACTGACCTTCTTATTGACGATGAAACACAGAAATTGCATCGGAATTAAATACAAAAGGCACAATGCCGACTTAAGTACAAGAAGACTGACTCTTCCTACTGTCTATGTTTTGAACCATTCCTGTGACACTAGTTATAGATTCCGATGCTTCACTTCAGGTTTATTGTATCCCTCTGACATTATTGACGATGAAACACAGAAATTGCATCGGAATTAAATACAAAAGGAACAATACGGACTTAAGTACAAGAAGACTGACTCATCTTACTGTCTATGTTTTGAACCATTCCTGTGACACTAGTTATATATTCCGATGCTTCACTTTAGGTTACTGTATCCCTTGGACCTTCTTATTGACGATGAAACACAGAAATTGCATCGGCATTAAATACAAAAGGCACAATGCCGACGTAAGTACAAGAAGACTGACTCTTCCTACTGTCTATGTTTTGAACCATTCCCGTGACACGAGTTATAGATTCCGATGCTTCACTCCAGGTTTACTGTATCCATTGGACATTCTTACAGACGATGAAACACTGAAATTGCATCGGAATTAAATACAATAGGCACAATGCCGACTTAAGTACAAGAAGACTGACTCTTCTTACTGTCTATGTTTTGAACCATTCCTGTGACACTAGTTATAGATTCCGATGCTTCACTCCAGGTTTACTGTATCCATTGGACATTCTTACAGACGATGAAACACTGAAATTGCATCGGAATTAAATACAAAAGGCACAATGCCGACTTAAGTACAAGAAGACTGACTCTTCTTACTGTCTATGCTTTGTACCATTCCTGTGACACTAGTTATAGTTTCCGATGCTACACTCCAGGTTTACTGTATCCCTTGGACCTTCTAGTTGACGATGAAACACAGAAATTGCTTCTTAATTAAATACAAAAGACACAATGCCGACTTAAATGCAAGAAGACTGACTCTTCTTACTGTCTATGTTTTGAACCATTCCTGTGACACTAGTTATAGATTCCGATGCTTCACTCCAGGTTTACTGTATCCATTGGACATTCTTACAGACGATGAAACACTGAAATTGCATCGGAATTAAATACAAAAGGCACAATGCCGACTTAAGTACAAGAAGACTGACTCTTCTTACTGTCTATGCTTTGTACCATTCCTGTGACACTAGTTATAGTTTCCGATGCTACACTCCAGGTTTACTGTATCCCTAGGACTTTCTTATTGACAATGAAACACAGAAATTGCATCGGAATTAAATACAAAAGGCACATTGCCGACTTAAGTACAAGAAGAGTGACGCTGCTTCCAGTCTATGTTTTGAACCATTCCTGTGACACTAGTTATAGATTCCGTTGCTTCACTCCAGGTTTACTGTATCCCCTGGACCTTCTTATTGACGATGAAACACAGAAATTGGGTCGGAATTAAATACAAAAGGCACAATGCCGACTTAAGGACAAGAAGACTGTCTCTTCATACTGTCTATGTTTTGAACCATTCCTGTGAGACTAGTTATAGATTCCGATGCTTCACTTCAGGTTTACTGTATGCCTCTGACCTCCTTATTGACGATGAAACACAGAAGTTGCATCGGAATTTAATAGAAAAGGCACAATGCCGAGTTAAGTACAGGAAGACTGACTCTTCTTACTGTCTATGTTTTGAACCATTCCTGTGAAACTAGTTGTAGATTCCGATGCTTCACTTCTAGTTTACTGTATCCCTTGGACCTTCTTATTGACGATGAAACACAGAAATTGCATCGGAATTACTGACTCTTCCTACTGTCTTAGTTTTGAACCATTCCTGTGACACTAGCTATAGATTCCGATGCTTCACTTCAGGTTTACTGTATCCCTTGGACATTCTTATTGACGATGAATCACAGAAATTGTATCGGAATGAAATACAAAAGGCACAATGCCGACTTAAGTGCAAAAAGACTGATTTTTCTTACTGTCTATGATTTGAAGCATTCCTGTGACACTAGTTATAGATTCCGATGCTTCCCTCCAGGTTTACTATATCCTTTGGACCTTCTCATTGACGATGAAACACAGAAATTGCAACGGAATTAAATACAAAAGGCACAATGCCGGCTTAAGGACAAGAAGACTGACTATTCTTACTGACTATGTTTTGAACCATTCCTGTGACAATAGTTATTGATACCGATGCTTCACTTTAGGTTTACTGCACCCCTCTGACCTTCTTTTGACGATGAAACTCTGAAATTGCATCGGTATTAAATACAAAAGTTACAATGCCGAATTAAGTACAAGAAGACTGACTCTTCTTACTGTCTATGATTTGAACCATTCCATTGCCACTAGTTATAGATTCCGATGCTTGACTCTAGGTTTATTGTATCCCTTGGACCTTCTTATTGACGATGAAACACAGATATTACATCGGAATTAAGTAGAAAAGGCACAATGCCGACTTAAGTACAAGAAGACTGACTCTTCTTACTGACTATGTTTGGAACCATTTTTGTGACACTAGTTATAGATTCCGATGCTTCACTTCAGGTTTACTGTATCTTTTGGACCTTCTTATTCACGATGAAACACAGAAATTGCATCGGAATCATATAGAAAAGGCACAATGCCGACTTAAGTACAAGAAGACTGACTCTTCTTACTGTCTATGTTTTGAACCATTCCTGTGACACTAGTTATAGATTCCTATGCTTCACTTTAGGTTTACTGTATCCCTTGGACCTTCTTATTGACGATGAAACACAGAAATTGCAACGAAATTAAATACACCAGGCACAATGCCAACTTAAGTACAAGAAGACTGACTCTTCCTGCTGTCTATGATTTGGACCATTCCTGTGACACTAGTTTTGGATTCCGATGCTTCACTTTAGGTTTACTGTATCCCTCTGACCTTCTTATTGACGATGAGACACAAAAATTGCATCGGAATTATATACAAAAGGCACAATGCCGACTTAAGTACAAGAAGACTGACTCTCCTTACTGTCTATGTTTTGAACCATTCCTGTGACACTAGTTATAGATTCCGATACTTCACTTCAGGTTTACTGTATCATTTGGACCTTCTTATTGACGATGAAACACAGAAATTGCATCGGAATTATATAGAAAAGGCACAATGCCGACTTCAGTACAAGAAGACTGACTCTTCTTACTGTCTATGTTTTGAACCATTCCTGTGACACTAGTTATAGATTCCTATGCTTCACTTTAGGTTTACTGTATCCCTTGGACCTTGTTATTGACGATGAAACACAGAAATTGCATCGGAATTATATAGAAAAGGCACAATGCCGACTTAAGTACAAGAAGACTGACTCTTCTTACTGTCTATGTTTTGAACCATTCCTGTGACACTAGTTATTGATTCCTATGCTTCACTTTAGGTTTACTGTATCCCTTGGACCTTCTTATTGACGATGAAACACAGAAATTGCAACGAAATTAAATACACCAGGCACAATGCCAACTTAAGTACAAGAAGTCTGACTCTTCCTGCTGTCTATGATTTGGACCATTCCTGTGACACTAGTTTTGGATTCCGATGCTTCACTTTAGGTTTACTGTATCCCTCTGACCTTCTTATTGACGATGAGACACAAAAATTGCATCGGAATTACAGTACTTTAAACATAGCTGCGCTACAGCAACGGTTCCACGTAAATCAGACTAAGAGCAGCCGACCAGTTGCAAAGGATAAAGTAATCTTTACCTAGGTTTCAATAGATATAAATCTATCTTCTTCAGAAGACGGCAGTATTATAACAACATGAAGTGATATGTCCTTATCGTTTAGGCAAACATCTGCATAGTTACATTAATCATATAAAATATAGCCCTGAAAACAGGGTTTGTCAGACAAATAAAATAGGTACATAGAAGTTGCAGAGCGCCTAAGCGACTAGTTAGTCTGATTTGCATCGGAATTAAATACAAAAGGCACAATGCCGACTTAAGTACAAGAAGACTGACTCTCCTTACTGTCTATGTTTTGAACCATTCCTGTGACACTAGTTATAGATTCCGATGCTTCACTTCTGGTTTACTGTATCCCTCTGACCTTCTTATTGACGATAAAACACAGAAATTGCATCGTAATTAAATAGTAAAGGCACAATGCCGACTTAAGTACAAGGAGACTGACTCTTCTTACTGACTATGTTTGAACCATTCCTGTGACACTAGTTATAGATTCCGATGCTTCACTTCAGGTTAACTGTATCCCTTGGACCTTCTTATTGACGATGAAACACAGAAATTGCATCGGAATGAAATACAAAAGGGACACTGCCGACTAAAGTACATGAAGACTGACACTTCTTACTGACTATGTTTTGAACCATTCCTGTGACACTACTTATAGATTCCGATGCTTAACTTCAGGTTTACTGTATCCCTTGGACCTTCTTATTGACGTTGAAACACAGAAATTGCATCTGAATTAAATACAAAAGGCACAATGCCGACTTAAGTACTGTCTATGTTTTGAACCATTGCTGTGACACTAGTTACAGATTCCGATGCTTCACTCCAGGTTTACTGTATCCCTTGGACCTTCTTATTGACGATGAAACACAGAAATAGCATCGGAATTAAATACAAAAGGCACAATGCCGGCATAGGCACATGCAGACTGACTCTTCTTACTGTCTATGTTTTGAACCATTCCTGTGATACTAGTTATAGATTCCGATGCTTCACTTCTGGTTTACTGTATCCCTCTGACCTTCTTATTGACGATGAAACACAGAACTTGCACCGGAATTTAATACAAAAGGCACAATGCCGACTTAAGTACATGAAGACCAACTCTTCTTACTGACTATGTTTAGAACCATTTCTGTGACACTAGTTATAGATTCCGATGCTTCAGTTCAGGGTTACTATATCCCTCTGACCTTCTTATTGACGATGAAACACAGAAATTGCATCGGAATTAAATACTAGAGGCACAATGCCGACTTAAGTACAAGAAGACTGACTCTTCTTACTGTCTATGTTTTGAACCATTCCTGTGACACTAGTTACAGATTCCGATGCTTCACTTCAGGTTTACTGTATCCTTTGGACCTTCTTATTGGCGATGAAACACAGAAATTGCATCGGAATTAAGTAGAAAAGGCACAATGCCGACTTAAGTACAAGGAGAATGTATCTACTTACTGTCTATGCTTTGAACCATTCCTGTGACACTAATTATAGATTCCGATGCTTCACTCCAGGTTAAATGTATCCCTTGGACCATCTTATTGGCGATGAAACACAGAAATTGCATCGGTATTATATACAAAAGGCACAATGCCGACTTAAGGACAAGAAGAGTGACTCTTCTTACTGACTATGTTTTGAACCATTCCTGTGGCACTAGTTATAGATTGCGATGATTAACTTCAGGTTTACTGTATCCCTCTGACCTTCTAACTGACGATGAAACACAGAATTTGCACCGGAATTAAATACAAAATGCTCAATGCCGAACTAAGTACAAGAAGACTGACTCTACTTACTGTCTATTTTTTGAACCATTCCTGTGGCACTAGTTATAGATTCCGATGCCTCACTTCAGGTTTACTGTATCCCTTGGACCTTCTTATTGACGATGAAACACAGAAATTGCATCGGAATTAAATACAAAACGCACAAGTCCGACTTAAGTACATGAAGACTGACTCTTCTTACTGACTATGTTTTGAACCATACCTGTGACACTAGTTACAGATTCCGATGCTTCACTTCAGGTTTACTGTATCCCTTGAACCTTCTTATTGACGATGAAACACAGAAGTTGCATCGGAATTAAATACAAGACGCACAATGCCGACATAGGTACAAGAGGACTGACTCTTCTTTCTGTCTATGTTTTGAACCATTCCTGTGACACTAGTTACAGATTCCGATGCTTGACTTCAGGTTTACTGTATCCCTTGGACCTTCTTATTGACGATGAAACACAGAAACTGCATCGGAATTTAATACAAAAGGCACAATGCCGACTCAAGTACAAGGAGACTGACTCTCTTACTGTCTATGCTTTAAACCATTCCAGTGACACTAGTTATAGTTTCCGATGCTTCACTGCAGGTTTACTGTATCCCTCTGACCTTCTTATTGACGATGAAACACAGAAATTGCATCGGAATTAGATACAAACGGCAAAATGCCGGCTTAAGTACAAGACGACTGACTCTTCCTACTGTCTATGTTTTGAACCATTCCTGTGACTCTAGTTATAGATTCCGATGCTTCACATCAGGTTTACTGTATCCCTCTGACCTTATTCACGATGAAACACAGAAATTGCATCCGAATGTAATACAAAAGGAACAATACCGACTTAAGTACGAGAAGACTGACTCTTCTTAATGTCTATGTCTTGAACCATTCCTGTGACACTAGTTATTGATTCCGATGCTTCACTTCAGATTTACTGTATCATTTTGAACTTCTTATTGGCGATGAAACACAGATATTACATCGGAATCAAATACAAAAAGCATAATGCCGACTTAAGTACAAAAAGTCTGACTCTTCTTACTGACTATGTTTTGAACCATTCCTGTGCCACTAGTTATAGATTCCGATGCTTCACTTCAGGTTTACTGTATCCCTCTGACCTTATTCACGATAAAACACAGAAATTGCATCGGAAATAAATACAAAAGGCACAATACCGACTGACTCTTCTTACTGTCTATGATTTGTACAATTCCTGTGACACTAGTTATAGATTCCGATGCTTCACATCAGGTTTACTGTATCCCTCTGACCTTATTCACGATGAAACACAGAAATTGCATCCGAATGTAATACAAAAGGAACAATACCGACTTAAGTACGAGAAGACTGACTCTTCTTAATGTCTATGTTTTGAACCATTCATGTGACACTAGTTATAGATTCCGATGCTTCACTTGAGGTTTACATTATCCCTCTGACCTTCTTATTGACGATGAAACTTAGAAATTGCATCGGAATTAAATAGAAACGGCAGAATGCCGAATTAAGTACAAGAAGACTGACTCTTCTTACTGTCAACGTTTTGATCCATTCCTGTGACACTAGTTATAGATTCCGATGCTTCACTTCAGGTTTACTGTGTCCCTCTGACCTTCTTATTGACGATGAAACACAGAAATTGCCTCGGAATTAAATACAAAAAGCACAATGCCGACTTAAGTACAAGAAGACAGACTTTTCTTACTGACTATGTTTTGAACAATTCCTGTGACACTAGTTATAGATTCCGATGCTTCACTTCAGGTTTACTGTATGCCTCTGACCTTCTTATCGACGATGAAACACAGAATTTGCATCGGAATTAAATACAAAAGGCACAATGCCGACTTAAGGACAAGAAGACTGACTCTTCTTACTGTCTATGTTTTGAACCATTCCTGTGACACTAGTAATAGATTCCGATGCTTCACTTCAGGTTTAGTATATCCCTCTGACCTTCTTATTGACGATGAAACACAGAAATTGCACCGGAATTAAATAAAAAAGGCACAATGCCGACTTAAGGACATGAAGACTGACTCTTCATACTGTCTATGTTTTGAACCATTCCATTGACACTAGTTATAGATTCCGATGCTTCACTCCAGGTTTACTGTATCCCTTTTAAATTCTTATTGACGATGAAACACTGAAATTGCATCGGAATTAAATACAAAAGGCAAAATGTCGACTTAAGTACAAGATGACTGACTCTTCTTAGTGTCTATGCTTTGAACCATTCCATTGACACTTGTTATAGATTCCGATGCTTCACGACAGGTTTTCTGTATCCCTTGGACCTTCTTATTGACGATGAAACACTGAAATTGCATCGGAATTAAATACAAAAGGCACAACGCCGACTTAAGGGCAAGAAGACTGACTCTTCTTACTGACTATGTTTTGAACCATTCCTGTGCCACTAGTTATAGATTCCGACGCTTCACTTCAGGTTTACTGGATCCCTCTGACCTTATTCACGATAAAACACAGAAATTGCGTCGGAAATAATTACAAAAGGCACAATTCCGACTGACTCTTCTTACTGTCTATGTTTTGAACAATTCCTGTGACACTAGTTATAGATTCCGATGCTTCACTTCAGGTTTACTGTATGCCTCTGACCTTCTTATTGACGATGAAACACAGAATTTGCATCGGAATTAAATACGAAAGGCACAATGCCGACTTAAATACAAGAAAACAGACTCTTCTTACTGTCTATGTTTTGAACCATTCCTGTGACACAAGTTATAGATTCCGATGCTTCACTTCAGGTTTACTGTATCCCTCTGACATTCCTATTGAGGATGAAACATTGAAATTGCATCGGAATTAAATACAAAAGGCACAATGCTGACTTAAGTACAACAAAACTGACTCTTGTTACAGTCTATGTTTGAACCATTCTTGTGACACTAGTTATAGATTCCGATGCTTCACTTGAGGTTTACATTATCCCTCTGACCTTCTTACTGACGATGAAACATAGAAATTGCATCGGAATTAAATACAAAAGGCACAATGCCGACTTAAGGTTAAAAAGACTGACTCTTCTAACTGACTATGTTTTGAACCATTCCTGTGCAACTAGTTATAGACTCCGATGCTTCACTTCTGGTTTACTGTATCCCTCTGACCTTCTTATTGACGATGAACCACAGAACTTGCACCGGAATTAAATACAAAAGGCACAATGCCGACTTAAGTACATGAAGAACGACTCTTCTTACTGACTATGTTTAGAACCATTTCTGTGACACTAGTTATAGATTCCGATGCTTCAGTTCAGGGTTACTATATCCCTCTGACCTTCTTATTGACGATGAAACACAGAAATTGCGTCGGAATTAAATACTAAAGGCACAATGCCGACTTAAGTACAAGAAGACTGACTCTTCTTACTGTCTATGTTTTGAACCATTCCTGTGACACTAGTTACAGATTCCGATGCTTCACTTCAGGTTTACTGTATCCTTTGACCTTCTTATTGGCGATGAAACACAGAAATTGCATCGGAATTAAGTAGAAAAGGCACAATGCCGACTTAAGTACAAGAAGAATGTATCTTCTTACTGTCTATGTTTTGAACCATTCCTGTGACACTAATTATAGATTCCGATGCTTCACTCCAGGTTAACTGTATCCCTTGGACCATCTTATTGGCGATGAAACACAGAATTTGCACCGGAATTAAATACAAAAGGCTCAATGCCGAACTAAGTACAAGAAGACTGACTCTACTTACTGTCTATTTTTTGAACCATTCCATTGACACTAGTTATAGATTCCGATGCTTCACTCCAGGTTTACTGTATCCCTTGGACTTTCTTATAGACGATGAAACACAGAAATTGCATCGGAATTAAATACAAGTGGCACAATACCGACTTATGTAGAAGAAGACTGTCTCTTCCTACTGTCTATATTTTGAACCTTTCCTGTGACACTAGTTACAGATTCCGATGCTTCACTTCAGGTTTACTGTATCCCTTGAACCTTCTTATTGACGATGAAACACAGAAATTGCATCGGAATTAAATACAAAACGCACAATGCCGACATAGGTACATGAAGACTGACTCTTCTTACTGTCTATGTTTTGAACCATTCCTGTGACACTAGTTACAGATTCCGATGCTTGACTTCAGGTTTACTGTATCCCTTGGACCTTCTTATTGACGATGAAACACAGAAACTGCATCGGAATTTAATACAAAAGGCACAATGCCGACTCAAGTACAAGGAGACTGACTCTCTTACTGTCTATGCTTTAAACCATTCCAGTGACACTAGTTATGGTTTCCGATGCTTCACTGCAGGTTTACTGTATCCCTCTGACCTTCTTATTGACGATGAAACACAGAAATTGCATCGGAATTAAATACAAAAGGCAAAATGCCGGCTTAAGTACAAGACGACTGACTCTTCCTACTGTCTATGTTTTGAACCATTCCTGTGACCCTAGTTATAGATTCCGATGCTTCACATCAGGTTTACTGTATCCCTCTGACCTTATTCACGATGAAACACAGAAATTGCATTCGAATGAAATACAAAAGGAACAATACCGACTTAAGTACAAGAAGACTGACTCTTCTTAATGTCTATGTCTTGAACCATTCCTGTGACACTAGTTATTGATTCCGATGCTTCACTTCAGATTTACTGTATCATTTTGAACTTCTTATTGGCGATGAAACACAGATATTACATCGGAATCAAATACAAAAAGCATAATGCCGACTTAAGTACAAAAAGTCTGACTCTTCTTACAGACTATGTTTTGAACCATTCCTGTGCCACTAGTTATAGATTCTGATGCTTCACTTCAGGTTTACTGTATCCCTCTGACCTTATTCACGATAAAACACAGAAATTGCATCGGAAATAAATACAAAAGGCACAATACCGACTGACTCTTCTTACTGTCTATGTTTTGAACAATTCCTGTGACACTAGTTATAGATTCCGATGCTTCACTTCAGGTTTACTGTATGCCTCTGACTTTCTTATTGACGATGAAACACAGAATTTGCATCGGAATTAAATACGAAAGGCACTATGCCGACTTAAGTACAAGAAAACTGACTCTTCTTACTATCTATGCTTTGAACCATTCCTGTGACACAAGTTATAGATTCCGATGCTTCACTTCAGGATTACTGTATCCCTCTGACATTCTTATTGACGATGAAAGATAGAAATTGCATCGGAATTAAATACAAAAGGCACAATGCTGACTTAAGTACAACAAAACTGACTCTTGTTACTGTCTATGTTTTGAACCATTCATGTGACACTAGTTATAGATTCCGATGATTCACTTGAGGTTTACATTATCCCTCTGACCTTCTTATTGACGATGAAACTTAGAAATTGCATCGGAATTAAATAGAAAAGGCAGAATGCCGAATTAAGTACAAGAAGACTGACTCTTCTTACTGTCTACGTTTTGATCCATTCCTGTGATACTAGTTATAGATTCCGATGCTTCACTTCAGGTTTTTCTATATCCCTCTGACCTTCTTATTGACGATGAAACACAGAAATTGCACCGGAATTAAATAAAAAAGGCACAATGCCGACTTAAGGACATGAAGACTGACTCTTCTTACTGTCTATGTTTTGAACCATTCCATTGACACTAGTTATAGATTCCGATGCTTCACTCCAGGTTTACTGTATCCCTTTTAAATTCTTATTGACGATGAAACACTGAAATTGCATCGGACTTAAATACAAAAGGCAAAATGCCGGCTTAAGTAAACGAAGACTGACTCTTCTTAATGTCTATGTCTAGAACCATTCCTGTGACACTAGTTATTGATTCCGATGCTTCACTTCAGGTTTATTGTATCATTTTGAACTTCTTATTGACGGTGAAACACAGAAATTACATCGGAATCAAATACAAAAAGCATAATGCCGACTTAAGTACAAAAAGACTGACTCTTCTTACTGACTATGTTTTGAACCATTCCTGTGCCACTAGTTATAGATTCCGATGCTTCACTTCAGGATTACTGTATCCCTCTGACCTTATTCACGATGAAACACAGAAATTGCATCGGAATTAAATACAAAAGGCACAATACCGACTGACTCTTCTTACTGTCTATGTTTTGACCAATTCCTGTGTCACTAGTTATAGATTCCGATGCTTCACTTCTGGTTTACTGTATGCCTCTGACCTTCTTATTGACGATGAAACACAGAATTTGAATCGGAATTAATTACACAAGGCACAATGCCGACTTAAGTACCAGAAAACTGACTCTTCTTACTGTCTATCTTTTGAACCATTCATGTGACATAAGTTATAGATTCCGATGCTTCACTTCATGTTTACTGTATCCCTCGTACATTCTTATTGACGATGAAACATAGAAATTGCATCGGAATTAAATACAAAAGGCACAATGCTGACTTAAGTACAAGAAAACTGACTCTTCTTACTGTCTATGTTTTGAACCATTCAAGTGACACTAGTTATAGATTCCGACGCTTCACTTGAGGTTTACATTATCCCTCTGAACTTCTTATTGACGATGAAACACAGAAATTGCATCGGAATTAAATAGAAAAGGCACAATGCCGAATTAAGTACAAGAAGACTGACTCTTCTTACTGTCTATGTTTTGAACCATTCCTGTGACACTAATTACAGATTCCGATGCTTCACTTCAGGTTTGCTGTATCCCTCTGACCTTATTCACGATGAAACACAGAATTTGCATCGGAATTAAATACAAAAGGCACAATACCGACTGACTCTTCTTACTGCCTATGTTTTGAACATTTCCTGTGTCACTAGTTATAGATTCCGATGCTTCACTGCAGGTTTACTGTATGCCTCTGACCTTCTTATTGACGATGAAACACAGAATTTGCATCGGAATTAATTACAAAAGGCACAATGCCGACTTAAGTACCAGATAACTGACTCATCTTACTGTCTATTTTTGAACCATTCATGTGACACAAGTTATAGATTCCGATGCTTCACTTCATGTTTACTGTATCCCTCGTACATTCTTATTGACGATGAAACATAGAAATTGCATCGGAATTAAATACAAAAGGCACAATGCTGACTTAATGACAAGAAGACTGACTCTTCTTACTGACTATGTTTTGAACCATTCCTGTGACACTAGTTATTGATTCCGATGCTTCACTCCAGGTTTACTGTATCCCTCTGACCTTCTTATTCACGATGAAACACAGAAATTGCATCGGAATTAAATACAAAAGGCAGAATGCCGACTTAAGTACAAGATGACTGACTCTTCTTTGTGTCTATGTTTTGAACCATTCCATTGACACTTGTTATAGATTCCGATGCTTCACGCCAGGTTTTCTGTATCCCTTGGACCTTCTTATTGACGATGAAACACTGAAATTGCATCGGAATTAAATACAAAAGGCACAACGCCGACTTAAGGACAAGAAGACTGACTCTTCTTACTGACTATGTTTTGAACCATTCCTGTGCCACTAGTAATAGATTCCGATGCTTCACTTCAGGTTTACTGGATCCCTCTGACCTTATTCACGATAAAACACAGAAATTGCATCGGAAATAAATACAAAAGGCACAATTCCGACTGACTCCTCTTACCGTCTATGTTTTGAACAATTCCTGTGACACTAGTTATAGATTCCGAAGCTTCACTTCAGGTTTACTGTATGCCTCTGACCTTCTTATTGACGATGAAATACAGAATTTGCATCGGAATTAAATACGAAAGGCACAATGCCGACTTAAGTACAAGAAAACTGACTCTTCTTACTGTCTATGTTTTGAACCATTCCTGTGACACAAGTTATAGATTCCGATGCTTCACTTCAGGTTTACTGTATCCCTCTGACATTCTTATTGAGGATGAAACATTGAAATTGCATCGGAATTAAATACAAAAGGCACAATGCTGACTTAAGTACAACAAAACTGACTCTGGTTACAGTCTATGTTTTGAACCATTCATGTGACACTAGTTATAGATTCCGATGCTTCACTTGAGGTTTACATTATCCCTCTGACCTTCTTATTGACGATGAAACACAGAAATTGCACCGGAATTAAATAAAAAAGGCACAATGCCGACTTAAGGACATGAAGACTGACTCTTCTTACTGTCTATGTTTTGAACCATTCCATTGACACTAGTTATAGATTCCGATGCTTCACTCCAGGTTTACTGTATCCCTTTTAAATTCTTATTGACGATGAAACACTGAAATTGCATCGGAATTAAATACAAAAGGCAAAATGCCGGCTTAAGTAAAAGAAGACTGACTCTACCTACTGTCTATGTTTTGAACTATTCCTGTGACACTAGTTATAGATTCCGATGCTTCACTTCAGGTTTACTGTATCCCTCTGACCTTATTCACGATGAAACACAGAAATTGCATCTTAATGGAATACAAAAGGAACAATACCGACTTAAGTACAAGATGACTGACTCTTCTTAATGTCTATGTTTTGAACCATTCCTGTGACACTAGTTATTGATCCCGATGCTTCACTTCAGATTTACTGTATCATTTTGAACTTCTTATTGACGGTGAAACACAGAAATTACATCGGAATCAAATACAGAAAGCATAATGCCGACTTCAGTACAAAAAGACTGACTCTTCTTACTGACTATGTTTTGAACCATTCCTGTGCCACTAGTTATAGATTCCGATGCTTCACTTGAGGTTTACTGTATCCCTCTGACCTCATTCACGATGAAACACAGAAATTGCATCGGAATTAAATACAAAAGGCAGAATGCCGAATTAAGTACAAGAAGACTGACTCTTCTTACTGTCTACGTTTTGAACCATTCCTGTGACACTAGTTATAGATTCCGATGCTTCACTTCAGGTTTACTGTATGCCTCTGACCTTCTTATTGACGATGAAACACAGAATTTGCATCGGAATTAATTACAAAAGGAACAATGCCGACTTAAGTACCAGAAAACTGACTCTTCTTACTGTCTATCTTTTGAACCATTCATGTGACACAAGTTATAGATTCCGATGCTTCACTTCATGTTTACTGTATCCCTCGTACATTCTTATTGACGATGAAACATAGAAATTGCATCGGAATTAAATACAAAAGGCACAATGCTGACTTAAGTACAAGAAAACTGACTCTTCTTACTGTCTATGTTTTGAACCATTCATGTGACACTAGTTATAGATTCCTACGCTTCACTTGAGGTTTACATTATCCCTCTGAACTTCTAATTGACGATGAAACACAGAAATTGCTTCGGAAATTAATAGAAAAGGCAGAATGCCGACTTAAGTACAAGATGACTGACTCTTCTTAGTGTCTATGTATTGAACCATTCCATTGACACTTGTTAAAGATTCCGATTCTTCACGCCAGGTTTTCTGTATCCCTTGGACCTTCTTATTGACGATGAAACACTGAAATTGCATCGGAATTAAATACAAAAGGCACAATGCCGACTTAAGGAAAAGAAGACTGACTCATCTTACTGACTATGTTTTGAACCATTCCTGTG
Source organism: Schistocerca serialis cubense (assembly GCF_023864345.2). Classification (NCBI taxonomy): domain Eukaryota; kingdom Metazoa; phylum Arthropoda; class Insecta; order Orthoptera; family Acrididae; genus Schistocerca; species Schistocerca serialis. The sequence goes on from NC_064644.1 coordinate 638,568,760, forward strand.
ACACTAGTTATTGATTATGATGTTTCACATCAGGTTAACTGTATCATTTTGAACTTCTTATTGACGATGAAACACAGAAATTACATCGGAATCAAATACAAAAAGCATAATGCCGACTTAAGTACAAAAAGACTGACTCTTCTTACTGACTATCTTTTGAACTATTCCTGTGCCACTAGTTATAGATTCCGATGCTTCACTTCAGGTTTACTGTATCCCTCTGACCTTATTCACGATGAAACACAGAAATTGCATCGGAATTAAATACAAAAGGCACAATACCGACTGACTCTTCTTACTGTCTATGTTTTGAACAATTCCTGCGACACTAGTTATAGATTCCGATGCTTCACTTCAGGTTTACTGTATCCCTCTGACATTCATATTGACGATGAAACATAGAAATTGCATCGGAAATAAATACAAAAGGCACAATGCATACTTAAGTACAAGAAAACTGACTCTTCTTACTGTCTATGTTTTGAACCATTCATGTGACACTAGTTATAGATTCCGACTCTTCACTTGAGGTTTACATTATCCCTCTGACCTTCTTATTGACGATGGAACACAGAAATTGCATCGGAATTAAATAGAAAAGGCACAATTACGAATTAAGTACAAGAAGACTGACTCTTCTTGCTGTCTATGATTTGAACCATTCCAGTGACACTAGTTATAAATTCCGATGCTTGACTTCAGATTTACTGTATCCTTTGGACCTTCTTATTGACGATGAAACACAGAAATTGCATCGGAATTTAATACAAAAGGGACAATGCTGACTCAAGTACAAGAAGACTGACTCTTCTTACTGTCTATGTTTTGAAACATTCCTGTGACACTAGTTATAGATTCCGATGCTTCACTTCAGGTTTACGGTATCCCTCTGACTTTCGTATTGACGATGAAACACAGAAGTTGCACCTGTATTAAATACAAATGGCACAATGCTCACTTAAGGACAAGAAGACTGACTCTTCTTACTGCCTATGTTTTGAACCATTATGTGACACTAGTTATCGATTCCGATGCTTCACTTCAGGTTTACTGTATCCCTCTGACCTTCTTATTGACGATGAAACACAGAAATTGCATCGGAATTAAACACAAAAGGCACAATTCCGACTGAGGTACAAGAAGGCTGACTGTTCTTACTGTCTATGTTTTGAACCATTCCATTGACACTTGTTATAGATTCCAATACTTCACGCCAGGTTTACTGTATCCCTTGGACCTTCTTATTGACGATGAAACACTGAAATTGCATCGGAATTAAACACAAAAGGCACAATGCCGACTTAAGGAGAAGAAGCCTGACTCTTCTTACTGACTATGTTTAGAACCATTCCTGTGACACTAGTTATAGATTCCTATGCTTCACTTCAGGTTTACTGTATCCCTCTGACCTTCCTATTGACGATGAGACAAAGAAATTGCACCGGAATTAAATACAAAAGGCACAATGCCGACTTAAGAACAAGAAGACTGACTCTTCTTTCTGTCTATGTTTTGAACCATTCCATTGACACTAGTTATAGATTCCGATGCTTCACTCCAGGTTTACTGTATCCCTTTTAACTTCTTATTGACGATGAAGCACTGAAATTGCATTGGAATTAAATACAAAAGACAAAATGCCGACTTAAGTACATGAAGCATGACTCTTCCTACTGTCAATGATTGAACCATTCCTGTGACACTAGTTATAGATTCCGATGCTTCACTTCAGGTTTACTGTATCCCTCTGACTTTATTCACGATGAAACACAGAAATTGCATCGGAATTAATTTCAAAAGGCACAATACCGACTTAAGTACAAGAAGGTTGACTCTTCTTACTGTCTATGTTTTGAGCAATTCCTGTGTCACTAGTTATAGATTCCGATGATTCACTTCACATTTACTGTATGCTTCTGACCTTCTTATTGACGATGAAACACAGCATTTGCATCGGAATTAAATACAAAAGGCACAATGCCGACTTAAGTACAAGAAAACTGACTCTTCTTACTCTCTATGCTTTGAACCATTCCTGTGACACTAGTTATAGATTCCGATGCTTGACTTCAGGTTTACTGAATCCCTTGGACCGTCTTATTGATGATGAAACACAGAAATTGCATCGGAATTTAATACAAAAGGCACAATGCCGACTCAAGTACAAGAAGACTGACTCTTCTTACTGTCTATGTTTTGAACCATTCCTGTGACACTAGTTATAGATTCCGATGCTTCACTCCAGGTTTACTGTATCCCTTTTAACTTCTTATTGACGATGAAACACTGAAATTCCAATGCTTCACTTCAGGTTTACTGTATCCCTCTGACCTTATTCACGATGAAACACAGAAATTGCATCTGAATTAAATACAAAAGGCACAATACCGACTGACTCTTCTTACTGTCTATGTTTTGAACAATTCCTGTGACACTAGTTATAGATTCCGATGCTTCACTTCAGGTTTACTGTATGCCTCTGACCTTCTTATTGACGATGAAACACAGAATTTGCATCGGAATTAAATACAAAAGGCACAGTGCCGACTTAAGTACAAGAAAACTGACTCTTCTGACCCTCTATGTTTTGAACCATTCCTGTGACACAAGTTATAGATTCCGATGCTTCACTTCAGGTTTACTGTATCCCTCTGACTTTCGTATTGACGATGAAACACAGAAGTAGCACCGGAATTAAATACAAAAGGCACAATGCTGACTTAAGGACTAGAAGAATGACTCTTCTTACTGACTATGTTTTGAAGCATCCTGTGACACTAGTTTTCGATTCCGATGCTTCACATCAGGTTTACTGTATCCCTCTGACCTTCTCATTGACGATGAAACACAGAAGTTGCATCGGAATTAAATAGAAAAGGCACAATGCCGAATTAAGTACAAGAATATTGACTCTTCTTACTGTCTATGTTTGAACCATTCCTGTGACACTAATTACAGATTCCGAAGCTTGACTTCAGGTTTACTGTATCCCTTGTACCTTCTTATTGACGATGAAACACAGAATTTGCATCGGAATTTAATACAAAAGGGGGAATGCCGGCTTAAGGACAAGAAGACTGACTCTTCTTACTGACTATGTTTTGAACCATTCCTGTGACACTAGTTATTGATTCCGATGCTTCACTCCAGGTTTATTGTATCCCTCTGACCTTCTTATTGACGATGAAACACAAAAATTGCATCGGAATTAAATACAAAAGGCTGAATGCCGACTTAAGTACAAGATGACTGACTCTTCTTAGTGTCTATGTTTTGAACCATTCCATTGACACTGGTTATAGATTCCGATGCTTCACGCCAGGTTTTCTGTATCCCTTGGACCTTCTTATTGACGATGAAACACTGAAATTGCATCGGAATTAAATACAATAGGCACAATGCCGACTTAAGGACAAGAAGACTGATTCTTCTTACTGACTATGTTTTGAACCATTCCTGTGACACTAGTTATTGATTCCGATGCTTCACTTCAGGTTAACTGTATCATTTTGAACTTCTTATTGACGATGAAACACAGAAATTACATCGGAATCAAATACAAAAAGCATAATGCCGACTTAAGTACAAAAAGACTGACTCTTCTTACTGACTATCTTTTGAACCATTCCTGTGCCACTAGTTATAGATTCCGATGCTTCACATCAGGTTTACTGTATCCCTCTGACATTCTTATTGACGATGAAACACAGAAATTGCATCGGAATTAAATAGAAATGGCACAATGCCGTATTAAGTACAAGAAGACTGACTCTTCCTACTGTCTTGCTTTGAACCATTCCTGTGACGCTAGTTATATATTCCGATGCTTCACTTCAGGTTTACTGTATCCCTTGGACCTTCTTATTGACGATGAAGCACAGAAATTGCATCGGAATTAAATACAAAAAGGCACAATGACGACTTAAGTACAAGAAGACTGACTCTTCTTACTGACTATGTTTTGAACCATTCCTGTGACACTAGTACAGATTCCGATTCTCACTTCAGGTTTACTGTATCCAACTGACTTTCGTATTGACGATGAAACACAGAAATTGCACCGGAATTAAATACAAAAGGCACAATACCGACTTAAGGACAAGAAGACTGATTCTTCTTACTGACTATGTTTTGAACCATTCCTGTGCCACTAGTTATAGATTCCGATGCTTCACATCAGGTTTACTGTATCCCTCTGACATTCTTATTGACGATGAAACACAGAAATTGCATCGGAATTAAATAGAACAGGTACAATGCCGACTTAAGTACAAGAAGACTGACTCTTCTTACTGACTATGTTTTGAACAATTCCTGTGACACTAGTTATAGATTCCGATGCTTCACTCCAGTTTTACTGTATCCCTTGGACCTTCTTATTGACGATGACACACAAAAATTGCATCGGAATTAAAATCCAAAGGCACAATGCTGACTTAAGTACAAGAAAACTGACTCTTCTTACTGTCTATGTTTTGAACCATTCATGTGACACTAGTTATAGATTCCGACGCTTCACTTGAGGTTTACATTATCCCTCTGACCATCTTATTGACAATGAACACAGTAATTGCATCGGAATTAAAGAGAAAAGGCACAATGCCGACTTAAGTAGAAGAAGACTGATCTTCTTACTGACTATGTTTTGAACCATTCCTGAGACACTACTTATAGATTCCGATGCTTCACTTCAGGTTTACTGTATCCCTCTGACCTTCTTATTGACGATGAAACACAGAAATTGCATCGGAATTAAATAAAAAAGGCACAATGCCGACTTAAATACGAGAAGACTGACTCTACTTACTGTCTACGTTTTGAACCATTCCATTGACACTATTCATAGATTCCGATGCTTCACACCAGGTTTACTGTATCCCTTTTACATTCTTATTGACGATGAAACAATGAAATTGCATCGGAACACTGACTCTTCCTACTGTCTACGTTTTGAACCATTCCTGTGACACTAGTTATAGATTACGATACTTTACTTCAGGTTTACTGTATCCCTCTGACCTTATTCACGATGAAACACAGAAATTGCATCGTAATGAAATACAAAAGGCACAATACCGACTTACGTACAAGAAGACTGTCTCTTCTTACTGTCTATGTTTTGAACCATTCCTGTGACACTAGTTATTGATTCCGATGCTTCACTTCAGGTTTACTGTATCATTTTGAACTTCTTATTGACGATGAAACTCAGAAATTACATCGGAATCAAATACAAAAATCATAATGCCGACTTAAGTACAAAAAGACTGACTCTTCTTACTGACTATGTTTTGAACCATTCCTGTGACACTAGTTACAAATTCCGATGCTTGACTTCAGGTTTACTGTATCCCTTGGCCCTTCTTATTGACGATGAAACACAGATATTGCATCGGAATTTAATACAAAAGGGACAATGCCGACTCAAGTACAAGAATACTGACTCTTCTTACTGGCTATGCTTTGAACCATTCCTGTGACACAAGTTATAGATTCCGATGCTTCACTTCAGGTTTACTGTATCCCTCTGACTTTCGTATTGACGATGAAACACAGAAGTAGCACCGGAATTAAATACAAAAGGCACAATGCTGACTTAAGGACTAGAAGAATGACTCTTCTTACTGACTATGTTTAGAACCATCCTGTGACACTAGTTTTCGATTCCGATGCTTCACATCAGGTTTACTGTATCCCTCTGACCTTCTCATTGACGATGAAACACAGAAGTTGCATCGGAATTAAATAGAAAAGGCACAATGCCGAATTAAGTACAAGAATATTGACTCTTCTTACTGTCTATGTTTGAACCATTCCTGTGACACTAATTACAGATTCCGATGCTTGACTTCAGGTTTACTGTATCCCTTGTACCTTCTTATTGACGATGAAACACAGAATTTGCATCGGAATTTAATACAAAAGGGGCAATGCCAGCTTAAGGACAAGAAGACTGACTCTTCTTACTGACTATGTTTTGAACCATTCCTGTGACACTAGTTATTGATTCCGATGCTTCACTCCAGGTTTATTGTATCCCTCTGACCTTCTTATTGACGATGAAACACAAAAATTGCATCGGAATTAAATACAAAAGGCTGAATGCCGACTTAAGTACAAGATGACTGACTCTTCTTAGTGTCTATGTTTTGAACCATTCCATTGACACTGGTTATAGATTCCGATGCTTCACGCCAGGTTTTCTGTATCCCTTGGACCTTCTTATTGACGATGAAACACTGAAATTGCATCGGAATTGAATACAATAGGCACAATGCCGACTTAAGGACAAGAAGACTGATTCTTCTTACTGACTATGTTTTGAACCATTCCTGTGACACTAGTTATTGATTCCGATGCTTCACTTCAGGTTAACTGTATCATTTTGAACTTCTTATTGACGATGAAACACAGAAATTACATCGGAATCAAATACAAAAAGCATAATGCCGACTTAAGTACAAAAAGACTGACTCTTCTTACTGACTATCTTTTGAACCATTCCTGTGCCACTAGTTATAGATTCCGATGCTTCACATCAGGTTTACTGTATCCCTCTGACATTCTTATTGACGATGAAACACAGAAATTGCATCGGAATTAAATAGAAATGGCACAATGCCGTATTAAGTACAAGAAGACTGACTCTTCCTACTGTCTTGCTTTGAACCATTCCTGTGACGCTAGTTATATATTCCGATGCTTCACTTCAGGTTTACTGTATCCCTTGGACCTTCTTATTGACGATGAAGCACAGAAATTGCATCGGAATTAAATACAAAAAGGCACAATGACGACTTAAGTACAAGAAGACTGACTCTTCTTACTGACTATGTTTTGAACCATTCCTGTGACACTAGTACAGATTCCGATTCTCACTTCAGGTTTACTGTATCCAACTGACTTTCGTATTGACGATGAAACACAGAAATTGCACCGGAATTAAATACAAAAGGCACAATACCGACTTAAGGACAAGAAGACTGATTCTTCTTACTGACTATGTTTTGAACCATTCCTGTGCCACTAGTTATAGATTCCGATGCTTCACATCAGGTTTACTGTATCCCTCTGACATTCTTATTGACGATGAAACACAGAAATTGCATCGGAATTAAATAGAACAGGTACAATGCCGACTTAAGTACAAGAAGACTGACTCTTCTTACTGACTATGTTTTGAACAATTCCTGTGACACTAGTTATAGATTCCGATGCTTCACTCCAGTTTTACTGTATCCCTTGGACCTTCTTATTGACGATGACACACAAAAATTGCATCGGAATTAAAATCCAAAGGCACAATGCTGACTTAAGTACAAGAAAACTGACTCTTCTTACTGTCTATGTTTTGAACCATTCATGTGACACTAGTTATAGATTCCGACGCTTCACTTGAGGTTTACATTATCCCTCTGACCATCTTATTGACAATGAACACAGTAATTGCATCGGAATTAAAGAGAAAAGGCACAATGCCGACTTAAGTAGAAGAAGACTGATCTTCTTACTGACTATGTTTTGAACCATTCCTGAGACACTACTTATAGATTCCGATGCTTCACTTCAGGTTTACTGTATCCCTCTGACCTTCTTATTGACGATGAAACACAGAAATTGCATCGGAATTAAATAAAAAAGGCACAATGCCGACTTAAATACGAGAAGACTGACTCTACTTACTGTCTACGTTTTGAACCATTCCATTGACACTAGTCATAGATTCCGATGCTTCACACCAGGTTTACTGTATCCCTTTTACATTCTTATTGACGATGAAACAATGAAATTGCATCGGAACACTGACTCTTCCTACTGTCTACGTTTTGAACCATTCCTGTGACACTAGTTATAGATTCCGATACTTTACTTCAGGTTTACTGTATCCCTCTGACCTTATTCACGATGAAACACAGAAATTGCATCGTAATGAAATACAAAAGGCACAATACCGACTTACGTACAAGAAGACTGTCTCTTCTTACTGTCTATGTTTTGAACCATTCCTGTGACACTAGTTATTGATTCCGATGCTTCACTTCAGGTTTACTGTATCATTTTGAACTTCTTATTGACGATGAAACTCAGAAATTACCTCGGAATCAAATACAAAAATCATAATGCCGACTTAAGTACAAAAAGACTGACTCTTCTTACTGACTATGTTTTGAACCATTCCTGTGACACTAGTTACAAATTCCGATGCTTGACTTCAGGTTTACTGTATCCCTTGGCCCTTCTTATTGACGATGAAACACAGATATTGCATCGGAATTTAATACAAAAGGGACAATGCCGACTCAAGTACAAGAATACTGACTCTTCTTACTGGCTATGCTTTGAACCATTCCTGTGACACTAGTTATAGATTCCATTGCTTCACTTCAGGTTTACTGTATCCCTCTGACCTTCCTATTGACGATGAAACACAGAAATTGCACCGGAATTAAATACAAAAGGCACAATGCCGACTTATGAACAAGGAGACTGACCCTTCTTTCTGTCTATGTTTTGAACCATTCCATTGACACTAGATATAGATTCCGATGCTTCACTCCTGGTTTACTGTATCCCTTTTAACTTCGTATTGACGACGAAACACTGAAATAGCATTGGAATTAAATACAAAAGACAAAATGCCGACTTAAGTACAAGAAGACTGACTCTTCCTACTGTCTATGTTTGATCCATTCCTGTGACACAAGTTATAGATTCCGATGCTTCACTTCAGGTTTACTGTATCCCTCTGACCTTATTCACGATGAAACACAGAAATTGCATCGGAATTAATTTCAAAAGGCACAATACCGACTTAAGTACAAGAAGGCTGACTCTTCTTACTGTCTATGTTTTGAACAATTCCTGTGACACTAGTTACAGATTCCGATACTTCACTTCACATTTACTGTATGCCTCTGACCTTCTTATTGACGATGAAACACAGCATTTCCATCGGAATTAAATACAAAAGGCACAATGCCGACTTAAGTACAAGAAAACTGACTCTTCCTACTCTCTATGTTATGAACCATTCCTGTGACACCAGTTATAGATTCCGATGCTTCACTTCAGGTTTACTGAACCCCTTGGACCTTCTTATTGACGATGAACCACAGACATTGCATCGGAATTAAATAGAAAAGGCACAATGCCGAATTAAGTACAGGAAGACTAACACTTCGTACTGTCTATGTTTTGAACCATTCCTGTGACACTAGTTATATATTCCGATGCTTCACTTCAGGTTTACTGTACTCCTTGGACCCTCTTATTGACGATGAAACACAGAAATTGCATCGGAATTAAATACAAAAAGGCACAATGACGACTTAAGTACAAGAAGACTGACTCTTCTTCCTGTCTATGCTTTGAACCATTCCTTTGACACTAGTTATAGATTCCAATGCTTCACTTCAGGTTTACTGAATCCCTCTGAACTTCTTATTGACGATGAAACACAGAAATTGCATCGGAATTAAATAGAAAAGGCACAATGCCGAATTAAGTACAGGAAGACTGACACTTCGTACTGTCTATGTTTTGAACCATTCCTGTGACACTAGTTATATATTCCGATGCTTCACTTCAGGTTTACTGTACTCCTTGGACCCTCTTATTGACGATGAAACACAGAAATTGCATCGGAATTAAATACAAAAAGGCACAATGACGACTTAAGTACAAGAAGACTGTATCTTCTTACTGTCTATGTTTTGAAACATTCCTGTGACACTAGTTATAGATTCCGATGCTTCACTCCAGGTTTACTGGATTCCTTGGACCTTCTTATTGACGATGAAACACAGAAAATGCATTGGAATTAAATACAAAAGGCCCAAGGCCGACTTAAGTACAAGAAGACTGACTCTTCTTACTGACTATGTTTTGAACCATTCCTGTGACACTAGTTATAGATTCCGATTCTCACTTCAGGTTTACTGTATCCCTCTGACTTTCGTATTGACGATGAAACACAGAAATTGCACCGGAATTAAATACAAAAGGCACAATGCCGACTTAAGTACAAGAAGACTGACTCTTCTTACTGTCTATTTTTTGAACCATTCCATTGACACCAGTTATAGATTCCAATGCTTCACTCCAGGTTTACTGTATCCCTTTTACATTCTTATTGACGATGAAACACTGAAATTGCATCGGAATTAAATACAAAAGTCAAAATGCCGGCTTAAGTACAAGGACACTGACTCTTCCTACTGTCTATGTTTTGAAACATTCCTGTGACACTAGTTATGGATTCCGATGCTTCACTTCAGGTTTACTGTATCTCTCTGACCTTATTCGCGATGAAACACAGAAAATGCATCGTAATGAAATACAAAAGGCACAATACCGACATAAGTACAAGAAGACTGACTCTTCTTACTGTCTATGTTTTGAAGCATTCCTGTGACACTAGTTATTGATTCCGATGCTTCACTTCAGGCTTACTGTATCATTTTGAACTTCTTATTGACGATGAAACTCAGAAATTACATCGGAATCAAATACAAGAAGCATAATGCCGACTTAAGTTCAAAAAGACTGACTCTTCTTACTGACTATGTTTTGAACCATTCCTGTGACACTAGTTATAGATTCCGATGCTTCACTTCAGGTTTGCTGTATCCCTCTGACATTCTTATTGACGATGAAACATAGAAATTGCATCGGAATTAAATACAAAAGGCACAAGCTGACTTAAGTACAAGAAAACTGACTCTTCTTACTGTCTATGTTTTGAACCATTCATGTGACACTAGTTATAGATTCCGATGCTTCACTTGAGGTTTACATTATCCCTCTGAACTTCTTTTTGACGAAGAAACGCAGAAATTGCATCAGAATTAAATAGAAAAGGCACAATGCCGACTTAAGTACAAGAAGACTGACTCTTCTTAATGTCTATGTTTTGAACCATTCCTGTAACACTAGTTAAAGATTCCGATGCTTCACTCTAGGTTTAGTGCATCCCTTGGACCTTCTTATTGACGATGAACACAGTAATTGCATCGGAATTAAATAGAAAAGGCACAATGACGAATTAAGTACGAGAACACTGACTCTTCCTACTGTCTATGTTTTGAACCATTTCTGTGACACTAGTTATATATTCCGATGCTTCACTTCAGATTTACTGTATCCCTTGGACCTTCTTATTGACGATGAAACACAGAAATTGCTTCGGAATTAAATAGAAAAAGGCACAATGCCGACTTAAGTACAAGAAGACTGTATCTTCTTACTGTCTATGTTTTGAAACATTCCTGTGACACTAGTCATAGATTCCGATGCTTCACTCCAGGTTTACTGTATCCCTTGGACCTTCTTATTGACGATGAAACACAGAAAATGCATCGGAATTAAATACAAAAGGCCCAAGGCCGACTTAAGTACAAGAAGACTGACTCTTCTTACTGACTATGTTTTGAACCATTCCTGTGACACTAGTTATAGATTCCGATGATTCACTTCAGGTTTACTGTATCCCTCTGACCTTCTTATTGACGAAGACACACAGAAATTGCCTCGGGATTAAATAGAAAAGGCACAATGCCGAATTAAGTACAAGAAGACTGACTCTACTAAATGTCTATGTTTTGAACCATTCCTGTGACACTAGTTATAGATTCCGATGCTTCACTCTAGGTTTAGTGTATCCCTTGGACCTTCTTATTGATGATGAACACAGTAATTGAATCGGAATTAAAGAGAAAAGACACAATGCCGACTTAAGTAGAAGAAGACTGACTCTTCTTACTGACTATGTTTTGAACCATTCCTGAGACACTAGCTATACATTCCGATGCTTCACTTCAGGTTTACGGTATCCCTCTGACCTTCTTATTGACGATGACACAAAGAAATTGCATCGGAATTAAATAAAAAAGGCACAATGCCGACTTAAGTACAAGAAGACTGACTGTTCTTACTGTCTATGCTTAGAACCATTCCTGTGACACTAGTTATAGATTCCAATGCTTCACTTCAGGTTTACTGTATCCCTCTGACTTTCTTATTGACGATGAAACACTGAAATTGCATCGGAATTAAATACAAAAGGCACATTGCCGACTCAAGTACAAGAAGACTGACTCTTCTTACTGTCTATGTTTGAACCATTTCTGTGACACTAGTTATAGATTCCAATGCTTCACTTCAGGTTTACTGTATCCCACTGAACTTCTTATTGACGATGAAACACACAAATTGCATCGGAATTAAATAAAAAAGGCACAATGCCGAATTAAGTACAAGAAGACTGACTCTTCCTACTGTCTATGTTTTGAACCATTCCTGTGACACTAGTTATATATTCCGATGCTTCACTCCAGGTTTACTGTATCCCTTGGACCTTCTTATTGACGATGAAACACAGAAATTGCATCGAAATTAAATACAAAAGGCACAATGCCGACTTAAGGACAAGAAGACTGACTCTTCTTACTGACTATGTTTTGAAGCATTCCTGTGACACTAGTTATAGATTCCGATGCTTCACTTCAGGTTTACTGTATCCCTCTGACCTTCTTATTGACGAAGACACACAGAAATTTCCTCGGAATTAAATAGAAAAGGCACAATGCCGACTTAAGTACAAGAAGACTGTCTCTTCTTAATGTCTATGTTTTGAACCATTCCTGTGACACTAGTTATAGATTCCGATGCTTCACTCTAGGTTTACTGTATCCCTTGGACCTTCTTATTGACGATGAAACACAGATATTGCATCGGAATTAAATACAAAAGGCACAATGCCGACTTAAGGACAAGAAGACTGACTCTTCTTACTGACTATGTTTTGAACCATTCCTGTGACACTAGTTATAGATTCCGATGCTTCACTTCAGGTTTACTGTATCCCTCTGACCTTATTCACGATGAAACACAGAAATTGCATCGGAATTAAATACAAAAGGCACAATACCGATTGACTCTTCTTACTGTCTATGTTTTGAACAGTTCCTGTGACACTAGTTATAGATTCCGATGCTTCACTTCAGGTTTACTGAATGCCTCTGACCTTCTTATTGACGATGAAACACAGAATTTGCATCGCAATTAAATACAAAATGCACAATGCCGAATTAAGTACAAGAAGACTGACTCTTTCTACTGTCTATGTATTGAACCGTTCCATTGACACTAGTTATAGATTCCGATGCTTGACTTCAGGTTTACTGTATCCCTTGGACCTTTTTATTGACGATAAAACACAGAAATTGCATCGGAATTTAATACAAAAGGCACAATGCCGACTCAAGTACAAGAAGACTGACTCTTCTTACTGTCTATGTTTTGAACCATTCCTGCGACACTAGTTATACATTCCAATGCTTCACTTCAGGTTTACTCTATCCCTCTGACCTTCTTATTGACGATGAAACACAGAAATTGCATCGGAATTAAATAGGAAAGGCACAATGCCGAATTAAGTACAAGAAGACTGACTTTTCCTACTGTCTATGATTTGAACCATTTCTGTGACACTAGTTATATATTCCGATGCTTCACTTCAGGTTTACTGTATCCCTTGGACGTTCTTATTGACGATGAAACACAGAAATTGCATCGGAATTAAATACAAAAGGCACAATGCCGACTCAAGTACAAGAAGACTGTATCTTCATACAGTCTATGTTTTGAAACATTCCTGTGACACTAGTTATAGATTCCGATGCTTCACTCCAGGTTTACTGTATCCCTTGGACCTTCTTATTGACGATGAAACACAGAAATTGCACCGGAATTAAATACAAAAGGCACAATACCGACTTAAGGACAAGAAGACTGACTCTTCTTACTGACTATGTTTTGTACCATTCCTGTGACACTAGTTATAGATTCTGATGCTCAATTCAGGTTTACTGTATCCCTCTGACTTTCTTATTGACGATGAAACACAGAAATTGCATCGGAATTAAATACAAAAGGCACAATGCCGGCTTAAGGACAAGAAGACTGACTCTTCTTACTGACTATGATTTGAACCATTCCTGTGACACTAGTTATAGATTCCGATGCTTCACTTTATGTTTACTGTATCCCTCTGACCTTCTTATTGACGAAGACACACAGAAATTGCCTTGGAATTAAATAGAAAAGGCACAATCCCGACTTAAGTACAAGAAGACTGACTCTTCTTACTGTCTATGTTTTGAAACATTCCTGTGACACCAGTTATAGATTCCGATGCTTCACTTCAGGTTTACTGTATCCCTCTGACTTTCTTATTGACGATGAGACACAGAAGTTAAACCGAAATTAAATAGAAAAGGCACAATGCCGACTTAAGGACAAGAATACTGACTCTTCTTACTGACTATGTTTTGAACCATTCCTGTGACACTAGTTATAGATTCCGATGATTCACTTCAGGTTTACTGTATCCCTCTGACCTTCTTATTGACGAAGACACACAGAAATTGCCTCGGAATTAAATAGAAAAGGCACAATGCCGACTTAAGTACAAGAAGACTGACTCTTCTTAATGTCTATGTTTTGAACCATTCCTGTGACACTAGTTATAGATTCCGATGGTTCACTCTAGGTTTAGTGTATCCCTTGGACCTTCTTATTGACGATGAACACAGTAATTGCATCGGAATTAAAGAGAAAAGACACAATGCCGACATAAGTAGAAGAAGACTGACTCTTCTTACTGACTATGTTTTGAACCATTCCTGAGACACTAGTTATACATTCCGATGCTTTACTTCAGGTTTACGGTATCCCTCTGACCTTCTTATTGACGATGACACACAGAAATTGCATCGGAATTAAATAAAAAAGGCACAATGCCGACTTAAGTTCAAGAAGACTGACTCTTCTTACTGTCTATGCTATGAACCATTCCCGTGACACTAGTTATTGATTCCAATGCTTCACTTCAGGTTTACAGTAACCCTCTGACCCTCTTATTGACGATGAAACACAGAAATTGCATCGGAATTAAATAGAAAAGGCACAATGCCGAATTAAGTACAAGAAGACTGACTCTTCCTACTGTCTATGGTTTGAACCATTTCTGTGACACTAATTATATATTCCGATGCTTCACTTCAGGTTTACTGTATCCCTTGGACCTTCTTATGGACGATGAAACACAGAAATTGCATCGGAATTAGATACAAAAGGCACAATGCCGAATTAAGTACAAGAAGACTGACTCTTCCTACTGTCTATGTTTTGAACCATTCCATTGACACTAGTTATAGATTCCGATGCTTCACTCCAGGTTTACAGTATCCCTTTTACATTCTTATTGACGATGAAACACTGAAATTGCATCGGAATTAAATACAAAAGGCACAATGCCGACTCAAGTACACGAAGACTGACTCTTCTTACTGACTATGTTTTGAAGCATTCCTGTGACACTAGTTATGGATTCCGATGCTTCACTTCAGGTTTACTGTATCCCTCTGACCTTCTTATTGACGAAGACACACAGAAATTGCCTCGGAATTAAATAGAAAAGGCACAATGCCGACTTAAGTAAAAGAAGACTGACTCTTATTAAAATCTATGTTTTGAACCTTTCCTGTGACACTAGTTATAGATTCCGATGCTTCACTCTAGGTTTACTGTATCCCTTGGACCTTCTTATTGACGATGAAACACAGAAATTGCACCGGAATTAAATACAAAAGGCACAATACCGACTTAAGGACAAAAAGACTGACTCTTCTTACTGACTATGTTTTGTACCATTCCTGTGACACTAATTATAGATTCTGATGCTCACTTCAGGTTTACTGTATCCCTCTGACTTTCTTATTGACGATGAAACACAGAAATTGCACCGGAATTAAATACAAAAGGCACAATGCCGGCTTAAGGACAAGAAGACTGACTCTTCTTACTGACTATGATTTGAACCATTCCTGTGACACTAGTTATAGATTCCGATGCTTCACTTTATGTTTACTGTATCCCTCTGACCTTCTTATTGACGAAGACACACAGAAATTGCCTTGGAATTAAATATAAAAGGCACAATCCCGACTTAAGTACAAGAAGACTGACTCTTCTTACTGTCTATGTTTTGAAACATTCCTGTGACACTAGTTATAGATTCCGATGCTTCACTTCAGGTTTACTGTATCCCTCTGACTTTCTTATTGACGATGAAACACAGAAGTTAAACCGGAATTAAATACAAAAGGCACAATGCCGACTTAAGGACAAGAATACTGACTCTTCTTACTGACTATGTTTTGAACCATTCCTGTGACACTAGTTATAGATTCCGATGATTCACTTCAGGTTTACTGTATCCCTCTGACCTTCTTATTGACGAAGACACACAGAAATTGCCTCGGAATTAAATAGAAAAGGCACAATGCCGACTTAAGTACAAGAAGACTGACTCTTCTTAATGTCTATGTTTTGAACCATTCCTGTGACACTAGTTATAGATTCCGATGCTTCACTCTAGCTTTAGTGTATCCCTTGGACCTTCTTATTTACGATGAACACAGTAATTGCATCGGAATTAAAGAGAAAAGACACAATGCCGACATAAGTAGAAGTAGACTGACTCTTCTTACTGACTATGTTTTGAACCATTCCTGAGACACTAGTTATACCTTCCGATGCTTTACTTCAGGTTTACGGTATCCCTCTGACCTTCTTATTGACGATGACACACAGAAATTGCATCGGAATTAAATAAAAAAGGCACAATGCCGACTTAAGGACAAGAAGACTGACTCTTCTTACTGTCTATGCTTTGAACCATTCCTGTGACACTAGTTATTGATTCCAATGCTTCACTTCAGGTTTACTGTATCCCTCTGACCCTCTTATTGACTATGAAACACAGATATTGCATCGGAATTAAATAGAAAAGGCACAATGCCGAATTAAGTACAAGAAGACTGACTCTTCCTACTGTCTATGGTTTGAACCATTTCTGTGACACTAATTATATATTCCGATGCTTCACTTCAGGTTTACTGTATCCCTTGGACCTTCTTATTGACGATGAAACACAGAAATTGCATCGGAATTAAATACAAAATGCACAATGCCGAATGAAGTACAAGAGGACTGACTCTTCCTACTGTCTATGTTTGGAACCATTCCATTGACACTAGTTATAGATTCCGATGCTTCACTCCAGGTTTACAGTATCCCTTTTACATTCTTATTGACGATGAAACACTGAAATTGCATCGGAATTAAATACAAAAGGCACAATGCCGACTCAAGTACAAGAAGACTGTCTCTTCTTACTGACTATGTATTGAAGCATTCCTGTGACACTAGTTATAGATTCCGATGCTTCACTTCAGGTTTACTGTATCCCTCTGAACTTCTTATTGACGAAGACACACAGAAATTGCCTCGGAATTAAATAGAAAAGGCACAATGCCGTCTTAAGTAAAAGGAGACTGACTCTTATTAAAATCTATGTTTTGAACCATTCCTGTGACACTAGTTATAGATTCCGATGATTCACTCTAGGTTTACTGTATCCCTTGGACCTTCTTATTGACGATGAAACACAGAAATTGCATCGGAATTAAATACAAAAGGCACAATGCCGACTCAAGTACAAGAAGACTGTATCTTCATACAGTCTATGTTTTGAAACATTCCTGTGACACTAGTTATAGATTCCGATGCTTCACTCCAGGTTTACTGTATCCCTTGGACCTTCTTATTGACGATGAAACACAGAAATTGCACCGGAATTAAATACAAAAGGCACAATACCGACTTAAGGACAAGAAGACTGACTCTTCTTACTGACTATGTTTTGTACCATTCCTGTGACACTAGTTATAGATTCTGATGCTCAATTCAGGTTTACTGTATCCCTCTGACTTTCTTATTGACGATGAAACACAGAAATTGCATCGGAATTAAATACAAAAGGCACAATGCCGGCTTAAGGACAAGAAGACTGACTCTTCTTACTGACTATGATTTGAACCATTCCTGTGACACTAGTTATAGATTCCGATGCTTCACTTTATGTTTAGTGTATCCCTCTGACCTTCTTATTGACGAAGACACACAGAAATTGCCTTGGAATTAAATAGAAAAGGCACAATCCCGACTTAAGTACAAGAAGACTGACTCTTCTTACTGTCTATGTTTTGAAACATTCCTGTGACACCAGTTATAGATTCCGATGCTTCACTTCAGGTTTACTGTATCCCTCTGACTTTCTTATTGACGATGAGACACAGAAGTTAAACCGAAATTAAATAGAAAAGGCACAATGCCGACTTAAGGACAAGAATACTGACTCTTCTTACTGACTATGTTTTGAACCATTCCTGTGACACTAGTTATAGATTCCGATGATTCACTTCAGGTTTACTGTATCCCTCTGACCTTCTTATTGACGAAGACACACAGAAATTGCCTCGGAATTAAATAGAAAAGGCACAATGCCGACTTAAGTACAAGAAGACTGACTCTTCTTAATGTCTATGTTTTGAACCATTCCTGTGACACTAGTTATAGATTCCGATGGTTCACTCTAGGTTTAGTGTATCCCTTGGACCTTCTTATTGACGATGAACACAGTAATTGCATCGGAATTAAAGAGAAAAGACACAATGCCGACATAAGTAGAAGAAGACTGACTCTTCTTACTGACTATGTTTTGAACCATTCCTGAGACACTAGTTATACATTCCGATGCTTTACTTCAGGTTTACGGTATCCCTCTGACCTTCTTATTGACGATGACACACAGAAATTGCATCGGAATTAAATAAAAAAGGCACAATGCCGACTTAAGTTCAAGAAGACTGACTCTTCTTACTGTCTATGCTATGAACCATTCCCGTGACACTAGTTATTGATTCCAATGCTTCACTTCAGGTTTACAGTAACCCTCTGACCCTCTTATTGACGATGAAACACAGAAATTGCATCGGAATTAAATAGAAAAGGCACAATGCCGAATTAAGTACAAGAAGACTGACTCTTCCTACTGTCTATGGTTTGAACAATTTCTGTGACACTAATTATATATTCCGATGCTTCACTTCAGGTTTACTGTATCCCTTGGACCTTCTTATGGACGATGAAACACAGAAATTGCATCGGAATTAGATACAAAAGGCACAATGCCGAATTAAGTACAAGAAGACTGACTCTTCCTACTGTCTATGTTTTGAACCATTCCATTGACACTAGTTATAGATTCCGATGCTTCACTCCAGGTTTACAGTATCCCTTTTACATTCTTATTGACGATGAAACACTGAAATTGCATCGGAATTAAATACAAAAGGCACAATGCCGACTCAAGTACTAGAAGACTGACTCTTCTTACTGACTATGTTTTGAAGCATTCCTGTGACACTAGTTATAGATTCCGATGCTTCACTTCAGGTTTACTGTATCCCTCTGACCTTCTTATTGACGAAGACACACAGAAATTGCCTCGGAATTAAATAGAAAAGGCACAATGCCGACATAAGTAAAAGAAGACTGACTCTTATTAAAATCTATGTTTTGAACCTTTCCTGTGACACTAGTTATAGATTCCGATGCTTCACTCTAGGTTTACTGTATCCCTTGGACCTTCTTATTGACGATGAAACACAGAAATTGCACCGGAATTAAATACAAAAGGCACAATACCGACTTAAGGACAAAAAGACTGACTCTTCTTACTGACTATGTTTTGTACCATTCCTGTGACACTAGTTATAGATTCTGATGCTCACTTCAGGTTTACTGTATCCCTCTGACTTTCTTATTGACGATGAAACACAGAAATTGCACCGGAATTAAATACAAAAGGCACAATGCCGGCTTAAGGACAAGAAGACTGACTCTTCTTACTGACTATGATTTGAACCATTCCTGTGACACTAGTTATAGATTCCGATGCTTCACTTTATGTTTACTGTATCCCTCTGACCTTCTTATTGACGAAGACACACAGAAATTGCCTTGGAATTAAATAGAAAAGGCACAATCCCGACTTAAGTACAAGAAGACTGACTCTTCTTACTGTCTATGTTTTGAAACATTCCTGTGACACTAGTTATAGATTCCGATGCTTCACTTCAGGTTTACTGTATCCCTCTGACTTTCTTATTGACGATGAAACACAGAAGTTAAACCGGAATTAAATACAAAAGGCACAATGCCGACTTAAGGACAAGAATACTGACTCTTCTTACTGACTATGTTTTGAACCATTCCTGTGACACTAGTTATAGATTCCGATGATTCACTTCAGGTTTACTGTATCCCTCTGACCTTCTTATTGACGAAGACACACAGAAATTGCCTCGGAATTAAATAGAAAAGGCACAATGCCGACTTAAGTACAAGAAGACTGACTCTTCTTAATGTCTATGTTTTGAACCATTCCTGTGACACTAGTTATAGATTCCGATGCTTCACTCTAGCTTTAGTGTATCCCTTGGACCTTCTTATTTACGATGAACACAGTAATTGCATCGGAATTAAAGAGAAAAGACACAATGCCGACATAAGTAGAAGTAGACTGACTCTTCTTACTGACTATGTTTTGAACCATTCCTGAGACACTAGTTATACCTTCCGATGCTTTACTTCAGGTTTACGGTATCCCTCTGACCTTCTTATTGACGATGACACACAGAAATTGCATCGGAATTAAATAAAAAAGGCACAATGCCGACTTAAGGACAAGAAGACTGACTCTTCTTACTGTCTATGCTTTGAACCATTCCTGTGACACTAGTTATTGATTCCAATGCTTCACTTCAGGTTTACTGTATCCCTCTGACCCTCTTATTGACTATGAAACACAGATATTGCATCGGAATTAAATAGAAAAGGCACAATGCCGAATTAAGTACAAGAAGACTGACTCTTCCTACTGTCTATGGTTTGAACCATTTCTGTGACACTAATTATATATTCCGATGCTTCACTTCAGGTTTACTGTATCCCTTGGACCTTCTTATTGACGATGAAACACAGAAATTGCATCGGAATTAAATACAAAATGCACAATGCCGAATTAAGTACAAGAGGACTGACTCTTCCTACTGTCTATGTTTTGAACCATTCCATTGACACTAGTTATAGATTCCGATGCTTCACTCCAGGTTTACAGTATCCCTTTTACATTCTTATTGACGATGAAACACTGAAATTGCATCGGAATTAAATACAAAAGGCACAATGCCGACTCAAGTACAAGAAGACTGTCTCTTCTTACTGACTATGTTTTGAAGCATTCCTGTGACACTAGTTATAGATTCCGATGCTTCACTTCAGGTTTACTGTATCCCTCTGAACTTCTTATTGACGAAGACACACAGAAATTGCCTCGGAATTAAATAGAAAAGGCACAATGCCGTCTTAAGTAAAAGGAGACTGACTCTTATTAAAATCTATGTTTTGAACCATTCCTGTGACACTAGTTATAGATTCCGATGCTTCACTCTAGGTTTACTGTATCCCTTGGACCTTCTTATTGACGATGAAACACAGAAATTGCATCGGAATTAAATACAAAAGGCACAATGCCGACTTAAGTACAAGAAGACTGACTCTTCTTACTGACTATGTTTTGAACCATTCCTGTGACACTAGTTATAGATTCCGATGCTTCACTTCAGGTTTACTGTATCCCTCTGACCTTATTCACGATGAAACACAGAAATTGCATCGGAATTAAATACAAAAGGCACAATACCGACTGACTCTTCTTACTGTCTATGTTTTGAACCATTCCTGTGACACTAGTTATAGATTCCGATGCTTCACTTCAGGTTTACTGTATCCCTCTGACCTTCTTATTGACGAAGACACACAGAAATTGCATCGGAATTAAATAGAAAAGGCACAATGCCGAATTAAGTACAAGAAGACTGACTCTTCCTACTGTCTATGGTTTGAACCATTTCTGTGACACTAATTATATATTCCGATGCTTCACTTCAGGTTTACTGTATCCCTTGGACCTTCTTATTGACGGTGAAACACAGAAATTGCACCGGAATTAAATACAAAAGGCACAATACCGACTTAAGGACAAGAAGACTAACTCTTCTTACTGACTATGTTTTGAACCATTCCTGTGGCACTAGTTATAGATTCCGATGCTCACTTCAGGTTTACTGTATCCCTCTGACTTTCTTATTGACGATGAAACACAGAAATTGCACCGGAATTAAATACAAAAGGCACAATGCCGGCTTAAGGACAAGAAGACTGACTCTTCTTACAGTCTATGTTTTGAAACATTCCTGTGACACTAGTTATTGATTCCGATGCTTCACTTCAGGTTTACTGTATCCCTCTGACTTTCTTATTGACGATGAAACACAGAAGTTAAACCGGAATTACATACAAAAGGCACAATGCTGACTTAAGGACAAGAGGACTGACCCTTCTTACTGACTATGTTTTGAACCATTCCTGTGACACTAGTTATAGATTCCTATGCTTCACTTCAGGTTTACTGTATCCCTATGACCTTCTTATTGACGATGAAACACAGAAATTGCATCGGAATTAAATAGAAAAAAAGCACAATGCCGTATTAAGTACTAGAAGACTGACTCTCCCTACTGTCTATGTTTTGAACCATTCCTGTGACACTAGTTATAGATTCCGATGCTTCACTCTAGGTTTAGTGTATCCCTTGGACCTTCTTGTTGACGATGAACACAGTAATTGCATCGGAATTAAATAGAAAAGGCACAATGCCAACTTAAGTAGAAGAAGACTGACTCTTCCTACTGACTATGTTTTGAAGCATTCCTGTGACACTAGTTATAGATTCCGATGCTTCACTTCAGGTTTTCTGTATCCGTCTGACCTTCTTATTGACGAAGACACACAGAATTTGCCTCGGAATTAAATAGAAAAGGCACATGCCGACTTAAGTACAGGAAGACTGACTCTTCCTAATGTCTATGTTTTGAACCATTCCTGTGTCACTAGTAATAGATTCCGATGCTTCACTTTAGGTTTAGAGTATCCCTTGGACCTTCTTATTGACGATGAACACAGTAATTGCATCGGAATTAAATTAAATTGGCACAATGCCGACTTAAGTAGAAGAAGACAGACTCTTCCTACTGTCTATGTTTTGAACCATTCCTGTGACACTAGCTATTGATTCCGATGCTTCACTTCATGTTTACTGTATCATTTTGAACATCTTATTGACGATGAAACACAGAAATTACATCGGAATCAAATACCAAAAGCATAATGCCGACTTAAGTACAAAAAGACTGACTCTTCTTACAGACTATGTTTTGAACCATTCCTGTGACACTACGTATAGATTCCGAAGCTTCAGTTCAGGTTTATTGTATCCCTCTGACCCTATTCACGATGAAACACAGAAATTGCATCGGAATTAAATACAAAAGGCACAATACCGGCTGACTCTTCTCACTGTCTATGTTTTGAACAATTCCTGTGACACTAGTTATAGATTCCGATGCTTCAATTCAGGTTTACTGAATGCCTCTGACCTTCTTATTGACGATGAAACACGGAATTTGCATCAGAATTAAATACAAAAGGCACAATGCCGACTTAGGTACAAGAAAACTGACTCTTCTTACTGTCTATGTTTTGAACCATTCCTGTGACACATGTTATAGATTCCGATGCTTGACTTCAGGTTTACTGTATCCCTTGGACCTTCTTATTGGCGATGAAACACAGAAATTGCATCGGAATTTAATACAAAAGGCTCAGTGCCGTCTCAAGTACAAGAAGACTGACTCTTCTTACTGTCTATGTTTGAAACATTCCTGTGACACTAGTTATAGTTTCCGATGCTTCACTTTGGGTTTACTGTATCTCTCTGACTTTCTTATTGACGATGAAACACAGAAGTTGCACCGGAATTAAATACAAAAGGCACAATGCTGACTTAAGGTCAGGAAGACTGACTCTTCTTACTGACTATGTTTTGAACCATTCCTGTGACACTAGTTATAGATTCCGATGCTTCACATTAGGTTTACTGTATCCCTCTGACCTTCTTATTGACGATGAAACACAGAAATAGCATCGGAATTAAATACAAAAGGCAGAATGCCGAATTAAGTACAAGAAGAGTGACTCTTCCTACTGTCTATGTTTTGAACCATTTCTGTGACACTAGTTATATATTCCGATGTTCACGTCAGGTTTACTGTATCCCTTGGACCTTCCTATTGACGATGAAACACAGAAATTGCATCGGAATTAAATGCAAAAGGCACAATGCCGACTTAAGTACAAGAAGATTGTATGTTCTTAATGTCTATGTTTCGAAACATTCCTGTGACACTAGTTATAGATTCCGATGCTTCACTCCAGGTTTACTGTATCCCTTGGACCTTCTTATTGACGATGAAACACAGATATTGCATCGGAATTAAATACAAAATGCACAAGGCCGACTTAAGGACAAGAAGACTGACTCTTCTTACTGACTATGTTTTGAACCATTCCTGTGACACTAGTTATAGATTCCGATGCTCACTTCATGTTTACTGTATCCCTCTGACTTTCTTATTGACGATGAAACACAGAAATTGCACCGGAATTAAATACAAAAGGCACAATGCCGACATAAGGACAAGAAGACTGACTCTTCTTACTGACTATGTTTTGAACCATTTATGTGACACTAGTTATAGATTCCGATGCTTCACTTTAGGTTTACTGTATCCCTCTGACATTCTTATTGACGATGAAACTCAGAAATTGCATCGGAATTAAATACAAAAGGCACAATGCCGAATTAAGTACAAGAAGACTGACACTTCCTACTGTCTATGTTTTGAACCATTTCTGTGACACTAGTTATATATTCCGATGCTTCACTTCAGGTTTACTGTATCCCTTGGACCTTATTATTGACGATGAAACACAGAAATAGCATCGGAATTAAATACAACAGGCACAATGCCGAATTAAGTACAAGAAGACTGACTCTTTCTACTGTCTATATTTTGAACCATACCTGTGACACTAGTTATAGATGCCAATGCTTCACTTCAGGTTTACTGTATCCCTATGACCTTCTTATTGACGATGAAACACAGAAATTGCATCGGAATTAAATAGAAAAAAAGCACAATGCCGTATTAAGTACAAGAAGACTGACTCTTCCTACTGTCTATGTTTTGAACCATTCCTGTGACACTAGTTATATATTCCGATGCTTCACATCAGGTTTACTGTATACCTTGGACCCTCTTATTGACGATGAAACACAGAAATTGCATCGGAATAAAATCAAAAGGCACAATGCCGACTTAAGTACAAGAAGACTGTATCTTCTTACTCTCTATGTTTTGAAACATTCCTGTGACACTAGTTATTGATTCAGATGCTTCACTCCAGCTTTACTGTATCCCTTGGACCTTCTTATTGACGATGAAACACAGAAATTGCATCGGAATTAAATACAAAAGGCACAATGCCCACTTAAGGACAAGAAGACTGACTCTTATTACTGACTATGTTTTGAAGCATTCCTGTGACACTAGTTATAGATTCCGATGCTTCACTTCAGGTTTTCTGTATCCGTCTGACCTTCTTATTGACGAAGACACACAGAATTTGCCTCGGAATTAAATAGAAAAGGCACATGCCGACTTAAGTACAGGAAGACTGACTCTTCTTAATGTCTATGTTTTGAACCATTCCTGTGACTCTAGTTATAGATTCCGATGCTTCACTTTAGATTTAGGGTATCCCTTGGACCTTCTTATTGACGATGAACACAGTAATTGCATCGGAATTAAATTAAATTGGCACAATGCCGACTTAAGTAGAAGAAGACAGACTCTTCCTACTGTCTATGTTTTGAACCATTCCTGTGACACTAGTTATAGATTCCGATGCTTCACTTCAGGTTTACTGTATCCCTCTGACCTTATTCACGATGAAACACAGAAATTGCATTGGAATGAAATACAAAAGGCACAATACCGACTTAAGTACAAGAAGACTGACTCTTCTTACTGTCTATGTTTTGAACCATTCCTGTGACACTGGATATTGATTCCGATGCTTCACTTCTGGTTTACTGTATCATTTTGAACTTCTTATTGACGATGAAACACAGAAATTACATCGGAATCAAATACCAAAAGCATAATGCCGACTTAAGTACAAAAAGACTGACTCTTCTTACTGACTATGTTTTGAACCATTCCTGTGACACTACTTATAGTTTCCGAAGCTTTAGTTCAGGTTTACTGTATCCCTCTGACCCTATTCACGAAGAAACACAGAAATTGCAACGGAATTAAATACAAAAGGCACAATACCGACTGACTCTTCTCGCTGTCTATGTTTTGAACAATTCCTGTGACACTAGTTATAGATTCCGATGCTTCACTTCACGTTTACTGAATGCCTCTGACCTTCTTATTGACGATGAAACACGGAATTTGCATCAGAATTAAATACAAAAGGCACAATGCCGACTTAGGTACAAGAAAACTGAATCCTCTTACTGTCTATGTTTTGAACCATTCCTGTGACACATGTTATAGATTCCGATGCTTGACTTCAGGTTTACTGTATCCCTTGGACCTTCTTATTGACGATGAAACACAGAAATTGCATCGGAATTTAATACAAAAGGCTCAGTGCCGTCTCAAGTACAAGAAGACTGACTCTTCTTACTGTCTATGTATTGAAACATTCCTGTGACACTAGTTATAGATTCCGATGCTTCACTTTGGGTTTACTGTATCTCTCTGACTTTCTTATTGACGATGAAACACAGAAGTTGCACCGGAATTAAATACTAAAGGCACAATGCTGACTTAAGGACAGGAAGACTGACTCTTCTTACTGACCATGTTTTGAACCATTCCTGTGACACTAGTTATAGATTCCGATGCTTCACTTCAGGTTTACTGTATCCCTCTGACCTTCTTATTGACGATGAAACACAGACATAGCATCGGAATTAAATACAAAAGGCAGAATGCCGAATTAAGTACAAGAAGAGTGACTCTTCCTACTGTCTATGTTTTGAACCATTTCTGTGACACTAGTTATATATTCCGATGCTTCACGTCAGGTTTACTGTATCCCTTGGACCTTCCTATTGACGATGAAACACAGAAAATGCATCGGAATTAAATACAAAAGGCACAATGCCGACTTAAGTACAAGAAGATTGTATCTTCTTAATGTCTATGTTTTGAAACATTCCTGTGACACTAGTTATAGATTCCGATGCTTCACTCCAGGTTTACTGTATCCCTTGGACCTTCTTATTGACGATGAAACACAGAAATTGCATCGGAATTAAATACAAAAAGCACAAGGCCGACTTAAGGACAAGAAGACTGACTCTTCTTACTGACTACGTTTTGAACCATTCCTGTGAGACTACTTATAGATTCCGATGCTCACTTCATGTTTACTGTATCCCTCTGACTTTCTTATTGACGATGAAACACAGAAATTGCATCGGAATTAAATACAAAAGGCACAATGCCGACATAAGGACAAGAAGACTGACTCTTCTTACTGACTATGTTTTGAACCATTTATGTGACACTAGTTATAGATTCCGATGCTTCACTTTAGGTTTACTGTATCCCACTGACCTTCTTATTGACGAAGACACACAGAAATTGCCTCGGAATTAAATAGAAAAGGCACAATGTCGACTTAAGTACAAGAAGACTGACTCTTCCTACTGTCTATGTTTTGAACCATTTCTGTGACACTAGTTATATATTCCGATGCTTCACTTCAGGTTTACTTTATCCCTCTGACCTTCTTATTGACGATGAAACACAGAAATTGCATCGGAATTAAATAGAAAAGGCACAATGCCGAATTAAGTACAAGAAAACTGACTCTTCCTACTGTCTGTGGTTTGAACCATTTCTGTGACACTAGTTATAGATTCGGATGCTACACTTTAGGTTTACTGTATCCCTCTGACTTTCTTATTGACGATGAAACACAGTAATTGCACCGGAATTAAATACAAAAGGCACAATGCCGACATAAGGACAAGAAGACTGACTCTTCTTACTGACTATGTTTTGAACCATTTATGTGACACTAGTTATATATTCCGATGCTTCACTTTAGGTTTACTGTATCCCTCTGACCTTCTTATTGACGAAGACACACAGAAATTGCCTCGGAATTAAATAGAAAAGGCACAATGACGTTTAAGTACAAGAAGACTGACTCTTCTTAATGTCTATATTTAGAACCATTCCTGTGACACTAGTTATAGATTCCGATGCTTCACTCTAGGTTTAGTGTATCCCTTGGACCTTCTTGTTGACGATGAACACAGTAATTGCATCGGAATTAAATAGAAAAGGCACAATGCCAAACTAAGTAGAAGAAGACTGACTCTTCTTACTGACTATGTTTGAACCATTCCTGAGACACTAGTTATAGATTCCGATGCTTCACTTCAGGTTTACTGTATCCCTCTAACCTTCTTATTGACGATGAAACACAGAAATTGCATCGGAATTAAATACAAAAGGCACAATGAAGACTTAAGTACAAGAAGACTAACTGTGCCCACTGTCTATGTTTTGAATCATTCCTGAGACACTAGTTAAAGATTCCGACGCTACACTTCAGGTTTACTGTATCCCTCTGACCTACATATTGACGATGAAACACAGAAATTACACCGGAATTCAATACAATAGGCACAATGCCGACTTAAGTACAAGAAGACTGACTCTTCTTACTGTCAATGTTTTGAACCATACCACTGACACAAGTTATAGTTTCCGATGCTTCACTCCAGGTTTACTGTATCCCTTGGACCTTCTTATTGACGATGAAACACAGAAATTGCATCGCAATTAAATAGAAAAGGCACAATGCCGACTAAAGTACAAGAAGACTGACTCTTCTTACTGTCTATGTTTTGAAACATTCCTGTGACACTAGTTATAGATACCGATGCTTCACTCCAGGTTTACTGTATCCCTTGGACCATCTTATTGACGATGAAACACAGAAATTGCATCGGAATTAAATACAAAAGGCACAAGGCCGACTTAAGGACAAGAAGACTGACTCTTCTTACTGACTATGTTTTGAACCATTCCTGTGACACTAGTTATAGATTCCGATGCTCACTTCAGGTTTACTGTATCCCTCAGACTTTCTTATTGACGGTGAAACACAGATATTGCACCGGAATTAAATTCAAAAGGCACAATGCCGACATAAGGACAAGAAGACTGACTCTTCTTACTGACTATGTTTTGAACCATTCCTGTGACACTAGTTATAGATTCCGATGCTTCACTTTAGGTTTACTGTATACCTCTGACCTTCTTATTGACGAAGACACACAGAAATTGCCTCGGAATTAAATAGAAAAGGCACAATGCCGACTTAAGTACAAGAAGACTGACTCTTCCTACTGTCTATGTTTTGAACCATATCTGTGACACTAGTTGTATATTCCGATGCTTCACTTCAGGTTTACTGTATCCCTTGGACCTTATTATTGACGATGAAACACAGAAATAGCAACGGAATTAAGTACAAAAGGCACAATGCCGAATTAAGTACAAGAAGACTGACTCTTCCCACTGTCTATGTTTTGAACCATTCCATTGACACTAGTAATAGATTCCGATGCTTGACTTCAGGTTTACTCAATCCCTTGGACCTTCTTATTGACGATAAAACACAGAATTGCATCGCAATTTAATACAAAAGGCACAATGCCGACTCAAGTACAAGAAGACTGACTCTTCTTACTGTCTATGTTTTGAACCATTCCTGTGACACTAGTTATACATTCCAATGCTTCACTTCAGGTTTACTGTATCCCTCTGACCTTCTTATTGACGATGAAACACAGAAATTGCATCGGAATTAAATAGAAAAGGCACAATGCCGAATTAAGTACAAGAAGACTGACTCTTCCTACTGTCTATGGTTTGAACCATTTCTGTGACACTAGTTATATATTCCGATGCTTCACTTCAGGTTTACTGTATCCCTTGGACCTTCTTATTGACGATGAAACACAGAAATTGCATCGGAATTCAATACAAAAGGCACAATGCCGAATGAAGTAAAAGAAGACTGACTCTTCCTAGTGTCTATGTTTTGAACCATTCGATTGACACTAGTTATAGATTCCGATGCTTCACTCCAGGTTTACTGTATCCCTTTTACATTCTTATTGAAGATGAAACACTGAAATTGCATCGGAATTAAATACAAAAGGCACAATGCCGACTCAAGTACAAGAAGACTGACTCTTCTTACTGTCTATGTTTTGAACCATTCCTGTGACACTAGTTATAGATTCCAATGCTTCACTTCAGGTTTACTGTATCCCTCTGACCTTCTTATTGACGATGAAAGACAGAAATTGCATCGGAATTAAATACAAAAGGCAGAATGCCGACTTAAGTACAAGAAAACTGACTCTTCTTACTCGCTATGTTTTGAACCATTCCTGTGACACTAGTTATAGATTCCGATGCTTGACTTCAGGTTTACTGAAACCCTTGGACCTTCTTATGGCCGATGAATCACAGAAATTGCATCGGAATTTAATACAAAAGGCACAATGCCGACTCAAGTACAAGAAGACTGACTCTTCTTACTGTCTATGTTTTAAAACATTCCTGTGACACTAGTTATAGATTCCGATGCTTCACTTCGGTTTACTGTATCCCTCTGACTTTCGTATTAACGATGAAACACAGAAGTTGCACCGGAATTAAATACAAAAGGCACAATGCTGACTTAAGGACAAGAAGACTGACTCTTCTTGCTGACTATGTTTTGAACCATTCCTGTGACACTAGTTATAGATTCGGATGTTCACTTCAGGTTTACTGTATCCCTCTGACCTTCTTATTGACGATGAAACACAGAAATTGCATCGGAATTAAATACAAAAGGCACAATGCCGACTGAAGTACAAGAAGACTGACTCTTCTTACTGACTATGTTTTGAACCATATCTGTGACACTAGTTATAGCTTCCGATGCTTCACTTCAGGTTTACTGTATCCCTCTGACCTTCTTACTGACGATGAAACACAGAAATTGCACGGAATTAAATACAAAAGGCACAATGGCGACTTAAGTACAAGAGGACTGATCTTTCCTACTGTCTATGGTTTGAACCATTTCTGTGACACTAGTTATAGATTCGGATGCTACACTTTAGGTTTACTGTATCCCTCTGACTTTCTTATTGACGATGAAACACAGTAATTGCACCGGAATTAAATACAAAAGGCACAATGCCGACATAAGGACAAGAAGACTGACTCTTCTTACTGACTATGTTTTGAACCAATTATGTGACACTAGTTATATATTCCGATGCTTCACTTTAGGTTTACTGTATCCCTCTGACCTTCTTATTGACGAAGACACACAGATATTGCCTCGGAATTAAATAGAAAAGGCACAATGACGTTTAAGTACAAGAAGACTGACTCTTCTTAATGTCTATACTTTGAACCATTCCTGTGACACTAGTTATAGATTCCGATGCTTCACTCTAGGTTTAGTGTATCCCTTGGACCTTCTTGTTGACGATGAACACAGTAATTGCATCGGAATTAAATAGAAAAGGCACAATGCCAACTTAAGTAGAAGAAGACTGACTCTTCTTACTGACTATGTTTTGAACCATTCCTGAGACACTAGTTATAGATTCCGATGCTTCACTTCAGGTTTACTGTATCCCTCTAACCTTCTTATTGACGATGAAACACAGAAATTGCATCGGAATTAAATACAAAAGGCACAATGAAGACTTAAGTACAAGAAGACTAACTGTGCCCACTGTCTATGTTTTGAATCATTCCTGAGACACTAGTTAAAGATTCCGACGCTACACTTCAGGTTTACTGTATCCCTCTGACCTACATATTGACGATGAAACACAGAAATTACACCGGAATTCAATACAAAAGGCACAATGCCGACTTAAGTACAAGAAGACTGACTCTTCTTACTGTCAATGTTTTGAACCATACCACTGACACAAGTTATAGTTTCCGATGCTTCACTCCAGGTTTACTGTATCCCTTGGACCTTCTTATTGACGATGAAACACAGAAATTGCATCGGAATTAAATAGAAAAGGCACAATGCCGACTAAAGTACAAGAAGACTGACTCTTCTTACTGTCTATGTTTTGAAACATTCCTGTGACACTAGTTATAGATACCGATGCTACACTACAGGTTTACTGTATCCCTTGGACCATCTTATTGACGATGAAACACAGAAATTGCATCGGAATTAAATACAAAAGGCACAAGGCCGACTTAAGGACAAGAAGACTGACTCTTCTTACTGACTATGTTTTGAACCATTCCTGTGACACTAGTTATAGATTCCGATGCTCACTTCAGGTTTACTGTATCCCTCTGACTTTCTTATTGACAGTGAAACACAGATATTGCACCGGAATTAAATTCAAAAGGCACAATGCCGACATAAGGACAAGAAGACTGACTCTTCTTACTGACTATGTTTTGAACCATTCCTGTGACACTAGTTATAGATTCCGATGCTTCACTTTAGCTTTACTGTATCCCTCTGACCTTCTTATTGACGAAGACACACAGAAATTGCCTCGGAATTAAATAGAAAAGGCACAATGCCGACTTAAGTGCAAGAAGACTGACTCTTCCAACTGTCTATGTTTTGAACCATTTCTGTGACACTAGTTATATATTCCGATGCTTCACTTCAGGTTTACTGTATCCCTTGGACCTTATTATTGACGATGAAACACAGAAATAGCAACGGAATTAAGTACAAAAGGCACAATGCCGAATTAAGTACAAGAAGACTGACTCTTCCTACTGTCTATGTTTTGAGCCATTCCATTGACACTAGTTATAGATTCCGATGCTTGACTTCAGGTTTACTGAATCCCTTGGACCTTCTTATTGACGATAAAGCACAGAATTGCATCGCAATTTAATACAAAAGGCACAATGCCGACTCAAGTACAAGAAGACTGACTCTTCTTACTGTCTATGTTTTGAACCATTCCTGTGACACTAGTAATACATTCCAATGCTTCACTTCAGGTTAACTGTATCCCTCTGACCTTCTTATTGACGATGAAACACAGAAATTGCATCGGAATTAAATAGAAAAGGCACAATGCCGAATTAAGTACAAGAAGACTGACTCTTCCTACTGTCTATGGTTTGAACCATTTCTGTAACACTAGTTATATATTCCGATGCTTCACTTCAGGTTTACTGTATCCCTTGGACCTTCTTATTGACGATGAAACACAGAAATTGCATCGGAATTAAATACAAAAGGCACAATGCCGAATTAAGTAAAAGAAGACTGACTCTTCCTAGTGTCTATGTTTTGAACCATTCCATTGACACTAGTTATAGATTCCGATGCTTCACTCCAGGTTTACTGTATCCCTTTTACATTCTTATTGAAGATGAAACACTGAAATTGCATCGGAATTAAATACAAAAGGCACAATGCCGACTCAAGTACAAGAAGACCGACTCTTCTTACTGTCTATGTTTTGAACCATTCCTGTGACACTAGTTATAGATTCCAATGCTTCACTTCAGGTTTACTGTATCCCTCTGACCTTCTTATTGACGATGAAACACAGAAATTGCATCGGAATTAAATACAAAAGCCAGAATGCCGACTTAAGTACAAGAAAACTGACTCTTCTTACTCTCTATGTTTTGAACCATTCCTGTGACACTAGTTATAGATTCCGATGCTTGACTTCAGGTTTACTGAAACCCTTGGACCTTCTTATGGCCGATGAATCACAGAAATTGCATCGGAATTTAATACAAAAGGCACAATGCCGACTCAAGTACAAGAAGACTGACTCTTCTTACTGTCTATGTTTTGAAACATTCCTGTGACACTAGCTATAGATTCCGATGCCTCACTTCGGTTTACTGTATCCCTCTGACTTTCGTATTAACGATGAAACACAGAAGTTGCACCGGAATTAAATACAAAAGGCACAATGCTGACTTAAGGACAAGAAGACTGACTCTTCTTACTGACTATGTTTTGAACCATTCCTGTGACACTAGTTATAGCTTCCGATGCTTCACTTCAGGTTTACTGTAACCCTCTGACCTTCTTATTGACGATGAAACACAGAAATTGCACGGAATTAAATACAAAAGGCAGAATGCCGACTTAAGTACAATAAAACTGACTCTTCTTACTCTCTATGTTTTGAACCATTCCTGTGACACTAGTTATAGATTCCGATGCCTGACTTCAGGTTTACTGAAACCCTTGGACCTTCTTATTGACGATAAAACACAGAAATTGCATCGGAATTTAATACAAAAGTCACAATGCCGACTCAAGTACTATAAGACTTACTCTTCTTACTGTCTATGTTTAGAACCATTCCTGTGACACTAGTTATAGATTCCAATGCTTCACTTCGGTTTACTGTATCCCTCTGACTTTCGTATTAACGATGAAACACAGAAGTTGCACCGGAATGAAATACAAAAGGCACAATGCTGACTTTAGGACAAGAAGACTGACTCTTCTTTCTGTCTATGTTTTGAACCATTCCTGTGACACTAGTTATAGATTCCGATGCTTCACTTCACGTTTACTGTATCCCTCTGACCTTCTTATTGACGATGAAACACAGAAATTGCTTCGGAATTAAATACAAAAGGCACAATGCCGACTTAAGTACAAGAAGACTGACTGTGGCTACTGACTATGTTTTGAATCATTCCTGAGACACTATTTAAAGATTCCGATGCTTCACTTCAGGTTTACTGTATCCCTCTGACCTACATATTGACGATGAAACACAGAAATTGCACCGGAATTCAATACAAAAGGCACAATGCCGACTTAAGTACAAGAAGACTGACTCTTCTTACTGTCTATGTTTTGAGCCATACCACTGACACTAGTTATAGTTACCGATGCTTCACTCCAGGTTTACTGTATCCCTTGGACCTTCTTATTGACGATGAAACACAGAAATTGCATCGGAATTAAATAGAAATGGCACAATGCCGACTAAAGTACAAGAAGACTGACTCTTCTTACTGTCTATGTTTTAAAACATTCCTGCGACACTAGTTACAGCTTCCGATGCTTCACTCCAGGCTGAGGGTATCCCTTGGACCTTCTTATTGACGATGAAACACAGAAATTGCATCGGAATTAAATAGAAAAGGCACAATACCAACTTAAGTACAAGAAGACTGACTCTTCTTACTGTCTATGATTTGAACCACTCCTGTGACACTAGATATAGATTCCGTTGCTTCACTTGAGATTTACTGCATCATTTGGACCTTCTTGTTGACGAAGAAACACAGAAATTAAATCGGAATTAAATACAAAAGGCAGAATGCCGACTTAAGTACAATAAAACTGACTCTTCTTACTCTCTATGTTTTGAACCATTCCTGTGACACTAGTTATAGATTCCGATGCTTGACTTCAGGTTTACTGAAACCCTTGGACCTTCTTATTGACGATAAAACACAGAAATTGCATCGGAATTTAATACAAAAGTCACAATGCCGACTCAAGTACAATAAGACTTACTCTTCTTACTGTCTATGTTTTGATCCATTCCTGTGACACTAGTTATAGATTCCGATGCTTCACTTCAGGTTTACTGTATCCCTCTGACCTTCTTATTGACGATGAAACACAGAAATTGGATAAGAATTAAATAAAAAAGGCACAATGAGGACTTAAGTACAAGAAGACTGACTCTTCTTACTGTCTATGTTTGAACCATTCCATTGACACTAGCTATAGCTTCCGATGCTTCACTTCAGGTTTATTGTTTCCCTTGGACCCTCTTATTAACGATGAAACAATGAAATTGCATCGGAATTAAATACAAAAGGCACAATGCCGACTTAAGTACATGAAGACTGATTCTTCTTACTGACTATGTTTTGAACCATTCCTGTGACACTAGTTATAGATTCCGATGCTTCACTTCAGGTTTACTGTATCCCTCTGACCTTCTTATTGACGAAGACACACAGAAATTGCCTCGGAATTAAATAGAAAAGGCACAATGCCGACTTAAGTACAAGAAGACTGTCTCTTCTTAATGTCTATGTTTTGAACCATTCCTGTGACACTAGTTATAGATTCCGATGCTTCACTCTAGGTTGACTGTATCCCTTGGACCTTCTTATTGACGATGAAACACAGAAATTGCATCGGAATTAAATACAAAAGGCACAATGCCGACTTAAGGACAAGAAGACTGACTCTTCTTACTGACTATGTTTTGAACCATTCCTGTGACACTAGTTATAGATTCCGATGCTTCACTTCAGGTTTACTGTATCCCTCTGACCTTATTCACGATGAAACACAGAAATTGCATCGGTATTAAATACAAAAGGCACAATACCGACTGACTCTTCTTACTGTCTATGTTTTGAACAGTTCCTGTGACACTAGTTATAGATTCCGATGCTTCACTTCAGGTTTACTGAATGCCTCTGACCTTCTTATTGACGATGAAACACAGAATTTGCATCGGAATTAAATACAAAATGCACAATGCCGAATTAAGTACAAGAAGACTGACTCTTTCTACTGTCTATGTATTGAACCGTTCCATTGACACTAGTTATAGATTCCGATGCTTGACTTCAGGTTTACTGTATCCCTTGGACCTTCTTATTGACGATAAAACACAGAAATTGCATCGGAATTTAATACAAAAGGCACAATGCCGACTCAAGTACAAGAAGACTGACTCTTCTTACTGTCTATGTTGTGAACCATTCCTGCGACACTAGTTATACATTCCAATGCTTCACTTCAGGTTTACTGTATCCCTCTGACCTTCTTATTGACGATGAAACACAGAAATTGCATCGGAATTAAATAGGAAAAGCACAATGCCGAATTAAGTACAAGAAGACTGACTTTTCCTACTGTCTATGTTTTGAACCATTTCTGTGACACTAGTTATATATTCCGATGCTTCACTTCAGGTTTACTGTATCCCTTGGACCTTCTTATTGACGATGAAATTGAATCGGAATTAAATACAAAAGGTACAATGCCGACTTAAGTACAAGAAGACTGTATCTTCATACAGTCTATGTTTTGAAACATTTCTGTGACACTAGTTATAGATTCCGATGCTTCACTCCCGGTTTACTGTATCCCTTGGACCTTCTTATTGACGATGAAACACAGAAATTGCACCGGAATTAAATACAAAAGGCACAATACGGACTTAAGGACAAGAAGACTGACTCTTCTTACTGACTATGTTTTGTACCATTCCTGTGACACTAGTTATAGATTCTGATGCTCACTTCAGGTTTACTGTATCCCTCTGACTTCCTTATTGACGATGAAACACAGAAATTGCACCGGAATTAAATACAAAAGGCACAATGCCGGCTTAAGGACAAGAAGACTGACTCTTCTTACTGACTATGATTTGAACCATTCCTGTGACACTAGTTATAGATTCCGATGCTTCACTTTATGTTTACTGTATCCCTCTGACCTTCTTATTGACGAAGACACACAGAAATTGCCTTGGAATTAAATAGAAAAGGCACAATCCCGACTTAAGTACAAGAAGACTGACTCTTCTTACTGTCTATGTTTAGAAACATTCCTGTGACACTAGTTATAGATTCCGATGCTTCACTTCAGGTTTACTGTATCCCTCTGACTTACTATTTGACGATGAAACACAGAAGTTAAACCGGAATTAAATACAAAAGGCACAATGCCGACTTAAGGACAAGAATACTGACTCTTCTTACTGACTATGTTTTGAACCATTCCTGTGACACTAGTTATAGATTCCGATGATTCACTTCAGGTTTACTGTATCCCTTTGACCTTCTTATTGACGAAGACACACAGAAATTGCCTCGGAATTAAATAGAAAAGGCACAATGCCGACTTAAGTACAAGAAGACTGACTCTTCTTAATGTCTATGTTTTGAACCATTCCTGTGACACTAGTTACAGATTCAGATGCTTCACTCTAGGTTTAGTGTATCCCTTGGACCTTCTTATTGACGATGAACACAGTAATTGCATCGGAATTAAAGAGAAAAGACACAATGCCGACATAAGTAGAAGAAGACTGACTATTCTTACTGACTATGTTTTAAACCATTCCTGAGACACTAGTTATACATTCCGATGCTTTACTTCCGGTTTACGGTATCCCTCTGACCTTCTTATTGACGATGACACACAGAAATTGCATCGGAATTAAATAAAAAAGGCACAATGCCGACTTAAGTACAAGAAGACTGACTCTTCTTACTGTCTATGCTTTGAACCATTCCCGTGACACTAGTTATTGATTCCAATGCTTCACTTCAGGTTTACTGTATCCCTCTGACCCTCTTATTGACGATGAAACACAGAAATTGCATCGGAATTAAATAGAAAAGGCACAATGCCGAATTAAGTACAAGAAGACTGACTCTTCCTACTGTCTATGGTTTGAACCATTTCTGTGACACTAATTATATATTCCGATGCTTCACTTCAGGTTTACTGTATCCCTTGGACCTTCTTATTGACGATGAAACACAGAAATTGCATCGGAATTAAATACAAAAGGCACAATGCTGAATTAAGTACAAGAAGACTGACTCTTCCTACTGTCTATGTTTTGAACCATTCCATTGACACTAGTTATAGATTCCGATGCTTCACTCCAGGTTTACAGTATCCCTTTTACATTCTTATTGACGATGAAACACTGAAATTGCATCGGAATTAAATACAAAAGGCACAATGCCGACTCAAGTACAAGAAGACTGACTCTTCTTACTGACTATGTTTTGAAGCATTCCTGTGACACTAGTTATAGATTCCGATGCTTCACTTCAGGTTTACTGTATCCCTCTGACCTTCTTATTGACGAAGACACACAGAAATTGCCTCGGAATTAAATAGAAAAGGCACAATGCCGACTTAAGTAAAAGAAGACTGACTCTTATTAAAATCTATGTTGTGAACCATTCCTGTGACACTAGTTATAGATTCCGATTCTTCACTCTAGGTTTACTGTATCCCTTGGACCTTCTTATTGACGATGAAACACAGAAATTGCATCGGAATTAAATACAAAAGGCACAATGCCGACTTAAGGACAAGAAGACTGACTCTTCTTACTGACTATGTTTTGAACCATTCCTGTGACACTAGTTACAGATTCCGATGCTTCACTTCAGGTTTACTGTATCCCTCTGACCTTATTCACGATGAAACACAGAAATTGCATCGGAATTAAATACAAAAGGCTCAATACCGACTGACTCTTCGCACTGTATATGTTTTGAACAATTCCTGTGACACTAGTTATAGATTCCGATGCTTCAATTCAGGTTTACTGAATGCCTCTGACCTTCTTATTGACGAAGAAACACAGAATTTGCATCGGATTTAAATACAAAAGGCACAATGCCGAATTAAGTACAAGAAGACTGTATCTTCATACGGTCTATGCTTTGAAACATTCCTGTGACACTTGTTATAGATTCCGATGCTTCACTCCAGGTTTACTGTATCCCTTGGACCTTCTTATTGACGGTGAAACACAGAAATTGCACCGGAATTAAATACAAAAGGCACAATACCGACTTAAGGACAAGAAGACTAACTCTTCTTACTGACTATGTTTTGAACCATTCCTGTGACACTTGTTATAGGTTCCGATGCTCACTTCAGGTTTACTGTATCCCTCTGACTTTCTTATTGACGATGAAACACAGAAATTGCACCGGAATTAAATACAAAAGGCACAATGCCGGCTTAAGGACAAGAAGACTGACTCTTCTTACTGACTATGATTTGAACCATTCCTGTGACACTAGTTATAGATTCCGTTGCCTCACTTTAGGTTTACTGTATCCCTCTGACCTTCTTATTGACGAAGACACACAGAAATTGCCTTGGAATTAAATAGAAAAGGCACAATGCCGACTTAAGTACAAGAAGACTGACTCTTCTTACTGTCTATGTTTTGAAACATTCCTGTGACACTAGTTATAGATTCCGATGCTTCACTTCTGGTTTACTGTATCCCTCTGACTTTCTTATTGACGATGAAACACAGAAGATAAACCGGAATTAAATACAAAAGGCACAATGCTGACTTAAGGACAAGAGGACTGACCCTTCTTACTGACTATGATTTGAACCATTCCTGTGACACTAGTTATAGATTCCGATGCTTCACTCCAGGTTTACAGTATCCCTTTTACATTCTTATTGACGATGAAACACTGAAATTGCATCGGAATTAAATAAAAAAGGCACAATGCCGGCTTAAGTACAAGAAGACTGACTCTTCTTACTGTCTATGCTTTGAACCATTCCCGTGACACTAGTTATTGATTCCAATGCTTCACTTCAGGTTTACTGTATCCCTCTGACCCTCTTATTGACGATGAAACACGGAAATTGCATCGGAATTAAATAGAAAAGGCACAATGCCGAATTAAGTACAAGAAGACTGACTCTTCCTACTGTCTATGGTGTGAACCATTTCTGTGACACTAATTATATATTCCGATGCTTCACTTCAGGTTTACTGTATCCCTTGGACCTTCTTATTGACGATGAAACACAGAAATTGCATCGGAATTAAATACAAAAGGCACAATGCCGAATTAAGTACAAGAAGACTGACTCTTCCTACTGTCTATGTTTTGAACCATTCCATTGACACTAGTTATAGATGCCGATGCTTCACTCCAGGTTTACAGTATCCCTTTTACATTCTTATTGACGATGAAACACTGAAATTGCATCGGAATTAAATACAAAAGGCACAATGCCGACTCAAGTACAAGAAGACTGACTCTTCTTACTGACTATGTTTTGAAGCATTCCTGTGACACTAGTTATAGATTCCGATGCTTCACTTCAGGTTTACTGTATCCCTCTGACCTTCTTATTGACGAAGACACACAGAAATTGCCTCGGAATTAAATAGAAAGGGCACAATGCCGACTTAAGTAAAAGAAGACTGACTCTTATTAAAATCTATGTTGTGAACCATTCCTGTGACACTAGTTATAGATTCCGATGCTTCACTCTAGGTTTACTCTATCCCTTGGACCTTCTTATTGACGATGAAACACAGAAATTGCATCGGAATTAAATACAAAAGGCACAATGCCGACTTAAGGACAAGAAGACTGACTCTTCTTACTGACTATGTTTTGAACCGTTCCTGTGACACTAGTTATAGATTCCGATGCTTCACTTCAGGTTTACTGTATCCCTCTGACCTTATTCACGATGAAACACAGAAATTGCATCGGAATTAAATACAAAAGGCACAATACCGACTGACTCTTCTCACTGTCTATGTTTTGAACAATTCCTGTGACACTAGTTATAGATTCCGATGCTTCAATTCAGGTTTACTGAATGCCTCTGACCTTCTT
This sequence comes from Schistocerca serialis cubense, assembly GCF_023864345.2. Classification (NCBI taxonomy): domain Eukaryota; kingdom Metazoa; phylum Arthropoda; class Insecta; order Orthoptera; family Acrididae; genus Schistocerca; species Schistocerca serialis. The sequence continues at coordinate 638,610,183 of NC_064644.1, forward strand.
ATTGACGATGAAACACAGAATTTGCATCGGATTTAAATACAAAAGGCACAATGCCGAATTAAGTACAAGAAGACTGACTCTTCCTACTGTCTATGTATTGAACCGTTCCATTGACACTAGTTATAGATTCCGATACTTGACTTCAGGTTTACTGTATCCCTTGGACCTTCTTATTGACGATAAAACACAGAAATTGCATCGGAATTTAATACAAAAGGCACAATGCCGACTCAAGTACAAGAAGACTGACTCTTCTTACTGTCTATGTTTTGAACCATTCCTGCGACACTAGTTATACATTCCAATGCTTCACTTCAGGTTTACTGTATCCCTCTGACCTTCTTATTGACGATGAAACACAGAAATTGCATTGGAATTAAATAGAAAAGGCACAATGCCGAATTAAGTACAAGGAGACTGACTTTTCCTACTGTCTATGTTTTGAACCAATTCTGTGACACTAGTTATATATTCTGATGCTTCACTTCAGGTTTACTGTATCCCTTGGACCTTCTTATTGACAATGAAACACAGAAATTGTATCGGAATTAAATACAAAAGGCACAATGCCGACTTAAGTACAAGAAGACTGTATCTTCATACGGTCTATGCTTTGAAACATTCCTGTGACACTTGTTATAGATTCCGATGCTTCTCTCCAGGTTTACTGTATCCCTTGGACCTTCTTATTGACGGTGAAACACAGAAATTGCACCGGAATTAAATACAAAAGGCACAATACCGACTTAAGGACAAGAAGATTAACTCTTCTTACTGACTATGTTTTGAACCATTCCTGTGACACTTGTTATAGATTCCGATGCTCACTTCAGGTTTACTGTATCCCTCTGACTTTCTTATTGACGATGAAACACAGAAATTGCACCGGAATTAAATACAAAAGGCACAATGCCGGCTTAAGGACAAGAGGACTGACTCTTCTTACTGACTATGATTTGAACCATTCCTGTGACACTAGTTATAGATTCCGTTGCCTCACTTTAGGTTTACTGTTTCCCTCTGACCTTCTTATTGACGAAGACACACAGAAATTGCCTTGGAATTAAATAGAAAAGGCACAATGCCGACTTAAGTACAAGAAGACTGACTCTTCTTACTGTCTATGTTTTGAAACATTCCTGTGACACTAGTTATAGATTCCGATGCTTCACTTCTGGTTTACTGTATCCCTCTGACTTTCTTATTGACGATGAAACACAGAAGTTAAACCGGAATAAAATACAAAAGGCACAGTGCTGACTTAAGGACAAGAGGACTGACCCTTCTTACTGACTATGATTTGAACCATTCCTGTGACACTAGTTATAGATTCCGATGCTTCACTCCAGGTTTACAGTATCCCTTTTACATTCTTATTGACGATGAAACACTGAAATTGCATCGGAATAAAATAAAAAAGGCACAATGCCGACTTAAGTACAAGAAGACTGACTCTTCTTACTGTCTATGCTTTGAACCATTCCCGTGACACTAGTTATTGATTCCAATGCTTCACTTCAGGTTTACTGTATCCCTCTGACCCTCTTATTGACGATGAAACACAGAAAATGTATCGGAATTAAATAGAAAAGACACAATGCCGAATTAAGTACAAGAAGACTGACTCTTCCTACTGTCTATGGTTTGAACCATTTCTGTGACACTAGTTATAGATTCCGATGCTTCACTCCAGGTTTACAGTATCCCTTTTACATTCTTATTGACGATGAAACACTGAAATTGCATCGGAATTAAATACAAAAGGCACAATGCCGACTCAAGTACAAGAAGACTGACTCTTCTTACTGACTATGTTTTGAAGCATTCCTGTGACACTAGTTATAGATTCCGATGCTTCACTTCAGGTTTACTGTATCCCTCTGACCTTCTTATTGACGAAGACACACAGAAATTGCCTCGGAATTAAATAGAAAAGGCACAATGCCGACTTAAGTAAAAGAAGACTGACTCTTATTAAAATCTATGTTGTGAACCATTCCTGTGACACTAGTTATAGATTCCGATGCTTCACTCTAGGTTTACTGTATCCCTTGGACCTTCTTATTGACGATGAAACACAGAAATTGCATCGGAATTAAATACAAAAGGCACAATGCCGACTTAAGGACAAGAAGACTGACTCTTCTTACTGACTATGTTTTGAACCATTCCTGTGACACTAGTTATAGATTCCGATGCTTCACTTCAGGTTTACTGTATCCCTCTGACCTTATTCACGATGAAACACAGAAATTGCATCGGAATTAAATACAAAAGGCACAATACCGACTGACTCTTCTCACTGTCTATGTTTTGAACAATTCCTGTGACACTAGTTATAGATTCCGATGCTTCAATTCAGGTTTACTGAATGCCTCTGACCTTCTTATTGACGATGAAACACAGAATTTGCATCGGATTTAAATACAAAAAGCACAATGCCGAATTAAGTACAAGAAGACTGACTCTTCCTACTGTCTATGTATTGAACCGTTCCATTGACACTAGTTATAGATTCCGATACTTGACTTCAGGTTTACTGTATCCCTTGGACCTTCTTATTGACGATAAAACACAGAAATTGCATCGGAATTTAATACAAAAGGCACAATGCCGACTCAAGTACAAGAAGACTGACTCTTCTTACTGTCTATGTTTTGAACCATTCCTGCGACACTAGTTATACATTCCAATGCTTCACTTCAGGTTTACTGTATCCCTCTGACCTTCTTATTGACGATGAAACACAGAAATTGCATTGGAATTAAATAGAAAAGGCACAATGCCGAATTAAGTACAAGGAGACTGACTTTTCCTACTGTCTATGTTTTGAACCAATTCTGTGACACTAGTTATATATTCCGATGCTTCACTTCAGGTTTACTGTATCCCTTGGACCTTCTTATTGACAATGAAACACAGAAATTGCATCGGAATTAAATACAAAAGGCACAATGCCGACTTAAGTACAAGAAGACTGTATCTTCATACGGTCTATGCTTTGAAACATTCCTGTGACACTTGTTATAGATTCCGATGCTTCACTCCAGGTTTACTGTATCCCTTGGACCTTCTTATTGACGGTGAAACACAGAAATTGCACCGGAATTAAATACAAAAGGCACAATACCGACTTAAGGACAAGAAGATTAACTCTTCTTACTGACTATGTTTTGAACCATGCCTGTGACACTTGTTATAGATTCCGATGCTCACTTCAGGTTTACTGTATCCCTCTGACTTTCTTATTGACGATGAAACACAGAAATTGCACCGGAATTAAATACAAAAGGCACAATGCCGGCTTAAGGACAAGAAGACTGACTCTTCTTACTGACTATGATTTGAACCATTCCTGTGACACTAGTTATAGATTCCGTTGCCTCACTTTAGGTTTACTGTTTCCCTCTGACCTTCTTACTGACGAAGACACACAGAAATTGCCTTGGAATTAAATAGAAAAGGCACAATGCCGACTTAAGTACAAGAAGACTGACTCTTCTTACTGTCTATGTTTTGAAACATTCCTGTGACACTAGTTATAGATTCCGATGCTTCACTTCTGGTTTACTGTATCCCTCTGACTTTCTTATTGACGATGAAACACAGAAGTTAAACCGGAATAAAATACAAAAGGCACAGTGCTGACTTAAGGACAAGAGGACTGACCCTTCTTACTGACTATGATTTGAACCATTCCTGTGACACTAGTTATAGATTCCGATGCTTCACTCCAGGTTTACAGTATCCCTTTTACATTCTTATTGACGATGAAACACTGAAATTGCATCGGAATAAAATAAAAAAGGCACAATGCCGACTTAAGTACAAGAAGACTGACTCTTCTTACTGTCTATGCTTTGAACCATTCCCGTGACACTAGTTATTGATTCCAATGCTTCACTTCAGGTTTACTGTATCCCTCTGACCCTCTTATTGACGATGAAACACAGAAATTGTATCGGAATTAAATAGAAAAGGCACAATGCCGAATTAAGTACAAGAAGACTGACTCTTCCTACTGTCTATGGTTTGAACCATTTCTGTGACACTAATTATATATTCCGATGCTTCACTTCAGGTTTACTGTATCCCTTGGACCTTCTTATTGACGATGAAACACAGAAATTGCATCGGAATTAAATACAAAAGGCACAATGCCGAATTAAGTACAAGAAGACTGACTCTTCCTACTGTGTATGTTTTGAACCATTCCATTGACACTAGTTATAGATTCCGATGCTTCACTCCAGGTTTACAGTATCCCTTTTACATTCTTATTGACGATGAAACACTGAAATTGCATCGGAATTAAATACAAAAGGCACAATGCCGACTCAAGTACAAGAAGACTGACTCTTCTTACTGACTATGTTTTGAAGCATTCCTGTGACACTAGTTATAGATTCCGATGCTTCACTTCAGGTTTACTGTATCCCTCTGACCTTCTTATTGACGAAGACACACAGAAATTGCCTCGGAATTAAATAGAAAAGGCACAATGCCGACTTGAGTAAAAGAAGACTGACTCTTATTAAAATCTATGTTGTGAACCATTCCTGTGACACTAGTTATAGATTCCGATGCTTCACTCTAGGTTTACTGTATCCCTTGGACCTTCTTATTGACGATGAAACACAGAAATTGCATCGGAATTAAATACAAAAGGCACAATGCCGACTTAAGGACAAGAAGACTGACTCTTCTTACTGACTATGTTTTGAACCATTCCTGTGACACTAGTTATAGATTCCGATGCTTCACTTCAGGTTTACTGTATCCCTCTGACCTTATTCACGATGAAACACAGAAATTGCATCGGAATTAAATACAAAAGGCACAATACCGACTGACTCTTCTCACTGTCTATGTTTTGAACAATTCCTGTGACACTAGTTATAGATTCCGATGCTTCAATTCAGGTTTACTGAATGCCTCTGACCTTCTTATTGACGATGAAACACAGAATTTGCATCGGATTTAAATACAAAAGGCACAATGCCGAATTAAGTACAAGAAGACTGACTCTTCCTACTGTCTATGTATTGAACCGTTCCATTGACACTAGTTATAGATTCCGATACTTGACTTCAGGTTTACTGTATCCCTTGGACCTTCTTATTGACGATAAAACACAGAAATTGCATCGGAATTTAATACAAAAGGCACAATGCCGACTCAAGTACAAGAAGACTGACTCTTCTTACTGTCTATGTTTTGAACCATTCCTGCGACACTAGTTATACATTCCAATGCTTCACTTCAGGTTTACTGTATCCCTCTGACCTTCTTATTGACGATGAAACACAGAAATTGCATCGGAATTAAATAGAAAAGGCACAATGCCGAATTAAGTACAAGGAGACTGACTTTTCCTACTGACTATGTTTTAAACCAATTCTGTGACACTAGTTATATATTCCGATGCTTCACTTCAGGTTTACTGTATCCCTTGGACCTTCTTATTGACAATGACACACAGAAATTGCATCGGAATTAAATACAAAAGGCACAATGCCGACTTATGTACAAGATGACTGTACCTTCATACGGTGTATGCTTTGAAACATTCCTGTGACACTTGTTATAGATTCCGATGCTTCACTCCAGGTTTACTGTATCCCTTGGACCTTCTTATTGACGGTGAAACACAGAAATTGCACCGGAATTAAATACAAAAGGCACAATACCGACTTAAGGACAAGAAGACTAACTCTTCTTACTGACTATGTTTTGAACCATTCCTGTGACACTAGTTATAGATTCCGATGCTCACTTCAGGTTTACAGTATCCCTCTGACTTTCTTATTGACGATGAAACACAGAAATTGCACCGGAATTAAATACAAAAGGCACAATGCCGGCTTAAGGACAAGAAGACTGACTCTTCTTACTGACTATGATTTGAACCATTCCTGTGACACTAGTTATAGATTCCGTTGCCTCACTTTAGGTTTACTGTATCCCTCTGACCTTCTTATTGACGAAGACACACAGAAATTGCCTTGGAATTAAATAGAAAAGGCACAATGCCGACTTAAGTACAAGAAGACTGACTCTTCTTACTGTCTATGTTTTGAAACATTCCTGTGACACTAGTTATAGATTCCGATGCTTCACTTCTGGTTTACTGTATCCCTCTGACTTTCTTATTGACGATGAAACACAGAAGTTAAACCGGAATTAAATACAAAAGGCACAATGCTGACTTAAGGACAAGAGGACTGACCCTTCTTACTGACTATGTTTTGAACCATTCCTGTGACACTAGTTATAGATTCCGATGCTTCACTTCAGGTTTACATTATCCCTCTGACCTTCTTATTGACGATGAAACTCAGATATTGCATCGGAATTAAATACAAAAGGCACAATGCCGAATTAAGTACAAGAAGACTGACTCTTCCTACTGTCTATGTTTTGAACCATTTCTGTGACACTAGTTATATATTCCGATGCTTCACTTCAGGTTTACTGTATCCCTTGGACCTTATTATTGACGATGAAACACAGAAATAGCATCGGAATTAAATACAACAGGCACAATTGCGAATTAAGTACAAGAAGACTGACTCTTTCTACTGCCTATGTTTTGAACCATTCCATTGACACTAGTTATAGATTCCGATGCTTGACTTCAGGCTTACTGAATCCCTTGGACCTTCTTATTGACGATAAAACACAGAAATTGCATCGGAATTTAATACAAAAGGCACAATGTTGACTCAAGTACAAGAAGACTGACTCTTCTACTGTGTATGTTTTGAACCATTCCTGTGACACTAGTTATAGATTCCGATGCTTCACTTCAGGTTTACTGTATCCCTCTGACCCTCTTATTGACGATGAAACACTGAAATTGCATCGGAATTAAATACAAAATGCACAATTCCGACTCAAGTACAAGAAGACTGACTCTTCTTACTGTCTATATTTTGAACCATTCCTGTGACACTAGTTATAGATGCCAATGCTTCACTTCAGGTTTACTGTATCCCTATGACCTTCTTATTGACGATGAAACACAGAAATTGCATCGGAATTAAATAGAAAAAAAGCACAATGCCGTATTAAGTACAAGAAGACTGACTCTCCCTACTGTCTATGTTTTGAACCATTCCTGTGACACTAGTTATATATTCCGATGCTTCACTTCAGGTTTACTGTATCCCTTGGACCTTCTTATTGACGATGAAACACAGAAATTGCATCGGAATTAAATACAAAAGGCACAATGCCGACTTAAGTACAAGAAGACTGTATCTTCTTACTCTCTATGTTTTGAAACATTCCTGTGACACTAGTTATTGATTCAGATGCTTCACTCCAGGTTTACTGTATCCCTTGGACCTTCTTATTGACGATGAAACATAGAAATTGCATCGGAATTAAATACAAAAGGCACAATGCCGACTTAAGGACAAGAAGACTGACTCTTCTTACTGACTATGTTTTGAAGCATTCCTGTGACACTAGTTATAGATTCCGATGCTTCTCTTCAGGTTTTCTGTATCCGCCTGACCTTCTTATTGACGAAGACACACAGAATTTGCCTCGGAATTAAATAGAAAAGGCACATGCCGACTTAAGTACAGGAAGACTGACTCTTCTTAATGTCTATGTTTTGAACCATTCCTGTGACACTAGTTATAGATTCCGATGCTTCATTTTAGGTTTAGAGTATCCCTTGGACCTTCTTATTGACGATGAACACAGTAATTGCATCGGAATTAAATTAAATTGGCACAATGCCGACTTAAGTAGAAGAAGACAGACTCTTCCTACTGTCTATGTTTTGAACCATTCCTGTGACACTAGTTATAGATTCCGATGCTTCACTTCAGGTTCACTGTATCCCTCTGACCTTATTCACGATGAAACACAGAAATTGCATTGGAATGAAATACAAAAGGCACAATGCCGACTTAAGTACAAGAAGACTGCCTCTTCTTACTGTCTATGTTTTGAACCATTCCTGTGACACTAGCTATTGATTCCGATGCTTCACTTCAGGTTTACTGTATCATTTTGAACTTCGTATTGACGATGAAACACAGAAATTACATCGGAATCAAATACCAAAAGCATAATGCCGACTTAAGTACAAAAAGACTGACTCTTCTTACTGACTATGTTTTGAACCATTCCTGTGACTCTACTTATAGATTCCGAAGCTTCAGTTCAGGTTTACTGTATCCCTCTGACCCTATTCACGATGAAACACAGAAATTGAGTCGGAATTAAATACAATAGGCACAATACCGACTGACTCTTCTCAGTGTCTATGTTTTGAACAATTCCTGTGACACTAGTTATAGATTCCGATGCTTCAATTCAGGTTTACTGAATGCCTCTGACCTTCTTATTGACGATGAAACACGGAATTTGCATCAGAATCAAATACAAAAGGCACAATGCCGACTTAGGTACAAGAAAACTGACTCTTCTTACTGTCCTTGTTTTGAACCATTCCTGTGACACATGTTATAGATTCCGATGCTTGACTTCAGGTTTACTGTATCCCTTGGACCTTCTTATTGGCGATGAAACACAGAAATTGCATCGGAATTTAATACAAAAGGCTCAGTGCCGACTCAAGTACAAGAAGACTGACTCTTCTTACTGTCGATGTTTTGAAACATTCCTGTGACACTAGTTATAGATTCCGATGCTTCACTTTGGGTTTACTGTATCTCTCTGACTTTCTTATTGACGATGAAACACAGAAGTTGCACCGGAATTAAATACAAAAGGCACAATGCTGACTTAAGGTCAGGAAGACTGACTCTTCTTACTGACTATGTTTTGAACCATTCCTGTGACACTAGTTATAGATTCCGATGCTTCACTTCAGGTTTACTGTATCCCTCTAACCTTCTTATTGACGATGAAACACAGAAATTGCATCGGAATTAAATACAAAAGGCACAATGAAGACTTAAGTACAAGAACACTAACTGTGCCCACTGACTATGTTTTGAATCATTCCTGAGACACTAGTTAAAGATTCCGACGCTACACTTCAGGTTTACTGTATCCCTCTGACCTACATATTGACGATGAAACACAGAAATTACACCGGAATTCAATACAAAAGGCACAATGCCGACTTAAGTACAAGAAGACTGACTCTTCTTACTGTCAATGTTTTGAACCATACCACTGACACAAGTTATAGTTTCCGATGCTTCACTCCAGGTTTACTGTATCTCTTGGACCTTCTTATTGACGATGAAACACAGAAAAAGCATCGGAATTAAATACAAAAGGCAGAATGCCGAATTAAGTACAAGAAGAGTGACTCTTCCTACTGTCTATGTTTTGAACCATTTCTGTGACACTAGTTATATATTCCGATGCTTCACGTCAGCTTTACTGTATCCCTTGGACCTTATTATTGACGATGAAACACAGAAATAGCAACGAAATTAAATACAAAAGGCACAATGCCGAATTAAGTACAAGAAGACTGACTCTTCCTACTGTCTATGTTTTGAACCATTCCATTGACACTAGTTATAGATTCCGATGCTTGACTTCAGGTTTACTGATTCCCTTGGACCTTCTTATTGACGATAAAACACAGAAATTGCATCGCAATTTAATACAAAAGTCACAATGCCGACTCAAGTACAAGAAGACTGACTCTTCTTACTGTCTATAATTTGAACCATTCCTGTGACACTAGTTATACATTCCAATGCTTTACTTCAGGTTTACTTTATCCCTCTGACCTTCTTATTGACGATGAAACACAGAAATTGCATCGGAATTAAATAGAAAAGGCACAATGCCGAATTAAGTACAAGAAGACTGACTCTTCCTACTGTCTATGGTTTGAACCATTTCTGTGACACTAGTTATAGATTCGGATGCTACACTTTAGGTTTACTGTATCCCTCTGACTTTCTTAATGACGATGAAACACAGAAATTGCACCGGAATTAAATACAAAATGCACAATGCCGACAAAAGGACAAGAAGACTGACTCTTCTTACTGACTATGTTTTGAACCATTTATGTGACACTAGTTATAGATTCCGATGCTTCACTTTAGGTTTACTGTATCCCTCTGAACTTCTTATTGACGAAGACACACAGAAATTGCCTCGGAATTAAATAGAAAAGGCACAATGACGTTTAAGTACAAGAAGACTGACTCTTCTTCATGTCTATATTTTGAACCATTCCTGTGACACTAGTTATAGATTCCGATGCTTCACTCTAGGTTTAGTGTATCCCTTGGACCTTCTTGTTGACGATGAACACAGTAATTGCATCGGAATTAAATAGAAAAGGCACAATGCCAACTTAAGTAGAAGAAGACTGACTCTTCTTACTGACTATGTTTTGAACCATTCCTGAGACACTAGTTATAGATTCCGATGCTTCACTTCAGGTTTACTGTATCCCTCTAACCTTCTTATTGACGATGAAACACAGAAATTGCATCGGAATTAAATACAAAAGGCACAATGAAGACTTAAGTACAAGAACACTAACTGTGCCCACTGACTATGTTTTGAATCATTCCTGAGACACTAGTTAAAGATTCCGACGCTACACTTCAGGTTTACTGTATCCCTCTGACCTACATATTGACGATGAAACACAGAAATTACACCGGAATTCAATACAAAAGGCACAATGCCGACTTAAGTACAAGAAGACTGACTCTTCTTACTGTCAATGTTTTGAACCATACCACTGACACAAGTTATAGTTTCCGATGCTTCACTCCAGGTTTACTGTATCTCTTGGACCTTCTTATTGACGATGAAACACAGAAATTGCATCGGAATTTAATACAAAAGGCACAAGGCCGACTTAAGGACAAGAAGACTGACTCTTCTTACTGACTATGTTTTGAACCATTCCTGTGACACTAGTTATAGATTCCGATGCTCACTTCAGGTTTACTCTATCCCTCTGACTTTCTTATTGACGGTGAAACACAGATATTGCACCGGAATTAAATTCAAAAGGCACAATGCCGACATAAGGACAAGAAGATTGACTCTTCTTACTGACTATGTTTTGAACCATTCCTGTGACACTAGTTATAGATTCCGATGCTTGACTTCAGGTTTACTGAATCCCTTGGACCTTCTTATTGACGATAAAACACAGAATTGCATCGCAATTTAATACAAAAGGCACAATGCCGACTCAAGTACAAGAAGACTGACTCTTCTTACTGTCTATGTTTTGAACCATTTCTGTGACACTAGTGTTACATTCCAATGCTTCACTTCAGGTTTACTGTATCCCTCTGACCTTCTTATTGACGATGAAACACAGAAATTGCATCGGAATTAAATAGAAAAGGCACATTGACGAATTAAGTACAAGAAGACTGACTCTTCCCACTGTCTATGGTTTGAACCATTTCTGTGACACTAGTTATATATTCCGATGCTTCACTTCAGGTCTACTGTATCCCTCTGACCTTCTTATTGACGATGAAACACAGAAATTGCATCGGAATTAAATAGAAAAGGCACAATGCCGAATTAAGTACAAGAAGACTGACTCTTCCTACTGTCTATGGTTTGAACCATTTCATGGACACTAGTTATAGATTCGGATGCTACACTTTAGGTTTACTGTATCCCTCTGACTTTCTTATTGACGATGAAACACAGAAATTGCACCGGAATTAAATACAAAAGGCACAATGCCGACAAAAGGACAAGAAGACTGACTCTTCTTACTGACTATGTTTTGAACCATTTATGTGACACTAGTTATAGATTCCGATGCTTCACTTTAGGTTTACTGTATCCCTCTGACCTTCTTATTGACGAAGACACACAGAAATTGCCTCGGAATTAAATAGAATGGGCACAATGCCGACTTAAGTACAAGAAGACTGACTCTTCCTACTGTCTATGTATTGAACCATTTCTGTGACACTAGTTATATATTCCGATGCTTCACTTCAGGTTTACTGTATCCCTTGGACCTTATTATTGACGATGAAACACAGAAATAGCAACGGAATTAAGTACAAAAGGCACAATGCCGAATTAAGTTCAAGAAGACTGACTCTTCCTACTGTCTATGTTTTGAACCATTCCATTGACACTAGTTATAGATTCCGATGCTTGACTTCAGGTTTACTGAATCCCTTGGACCTTCTTATTGACGATAAAACACAGAATTGAATCGCAATTTAATACAAAAGGCACAATGCCGACTCAAGTACAAGAAGACTGACTCTTCTTACTGTCTATGTTTTGAACCATTTCTGTGACACTAGGTATACATTCCAATGCTTCACTTCAGGTTTACTGTATCCCACTGACCTTCTTATTGACGATGAAACACAGAAATTGCATCGGAATTAAATAGAAAAGGCACAATGCCGAATTAAGTACAAGAAGACTGACTCTTCCTACTGTCTATGGTTTGAACCATTTCTGTGACACTAGTTATATATTCCGATGCTTCACTTCAGGTTTACTGTATCCCTTGGACCTTCTTATTGACGATGAAACACAGAAATTGCATCGGAATTAAATACAAAAAGCACAATGCCGAATTAAGTAAAAGAAGACTGACTCTTCCTAGTGTCTATGTTTTGAACCATTCCCTTTACACTAGTTATAGATTCCGATGCTTCACTCCAGGTTTACTGTATCCCTTTTACATTCTTATTGAAGATGAAACACTGAAATTGCATCGGAATTAAATACAAAAGGCACAATGCCGACTCAAGTACAAGAAGACTGACTCTTCTTACTGTCTATGTTTTGAACCATTCCTGTGACACTAGTTATAGATTCCAATGCTTCACTTCAGGTTTACTGTATCCCTCTGACCTTCTTATTGACGATGAAACACAGAAATTGCATCGGAATTAAATAGGAAAGGCACAATGCCGAATTAAGTACAAGAAGACTGACTCCTCCTACTGTCTATGTTTTGAACCATTCCTGTGACACTAGTTATATATTCCGATGCTTCACTTCAGATTTACTGTATCCCTTGGACCTTCTTATTGACGATGAAACACAGAAATTGCATCGGAATTAAATACAAAAGGCACAATGCCGACTTAAGTACAAGAAGACTGTATCTTCTTACTATCTATGTTTTGAAACATTCCTGTGACACTAGTTACAGATTTCGATGCTTCACTCCAGATTTACTGTATCCCTTGGACTTTCTTATTGACGATGAAACACAGAAATTGCATCGGAATTAAATACAAAAGGCACAATGCCGACTTAAGGACAAGAAGACTGACTCTTCTTACTGACTATGTTTTGAACCATTCCTGTGACACTAGTTATAGATTCCGATGCTTCACTTCGGGTTTACTGTATACCTCTGACCTTATTCACGATGAAACACAGAAATTGCATCGGAATTAAATACAAAAGGCCAAATACCGACTGACTCTTCTTACTGTCTATGTTTTGAGCCATTCCTGTGACACAAGTTATAGATTTCGACGCTTGACTTCAGGTTTACTGCATCCCTCTGACCTTCTTATTGACGATGAAACACAGAAATTGCACGGAATTAAATACAAAAGGCAGAATGCCGACTTAAGTACAAGAAAACTGACTCTTCTTACTCTCTATGTTTTGAACCATTCCTGTGACACTAGTTATAGATTCCGATGCTTGACTTCAGGTTTACTGAATCCCTTGGACCTTCTTATGGCCGATGAATCACAGAAATTGCATCGGAATTTAATACAAAAGGCATAATGCCGACTCAAGTACAAGAAGACTGACTCTTCTTACTGTCTATATTTTGAAACATTCCTGTGACACTAGTTATAGATTCCGATGCTTCACTTCGGTTTACTGTATCCCTCTGACTTTCGTATTAACGATGAAACACAGAAGTTGCACCGGAATTAAATACAAAAGGCACAATGCTGACTTAAGGACAAGAAGACTGACTCTTCTTACTGACTGTGTTTTGAACCATTCCTGTGACACTAGTTATAGATTCGGATGCTTCACTTCAGGTTTACTGTATCCCTCTGACCTTCTTATTGACGATGAAACACAGAAATTGCAAAGGAATTAAATACAAAAGGCACAATGCCGACTGAAGTACAAGAAGACTGACTCTTCTTACTGACTATGTTATGAACCATATCTGTGACACTAGTTATAGCTTCCGATGCTTCATTTCAGGTTTACTGTATCCCTCTGACCTTCTTATTGACGATGAAACACAGAAATTGCACGGAATTAAATACAAAAGGCAGAATGCCGACTTAAGTACAATACGACTTACTCTTCTTACTGTCTATGTTTTGAACCATTCCTGTGACACTAGTTATAGATTCCAATGCTTCACTTCAGGTTTACTGTATCCCTCTGACCTTCTTATTGACGATGAAACACAGAAATTGCATCGGAATTAAATACAAAAGGCACAATGCCGACTGAAGTACAAGAAGACTGACTCTTCTTACTGACTATGTTTTGAACCATTTCTATGACACTAGTTATAGCTTCCGATGCTTCACTTCAGGTTTACTGTATCCCTCTGACCTTCTTATTGACGATGAAACACAGAAATTGAACGGAATTAAATACAAAAGGCAGAATGCCGACTTAAGTACAATAAAACTGACTCTTCTTGCTCTCTATGTTTTGAACCATTCCTGTGACACTAGTTATAGATTCCGATGCTTGACTTCAGGTTTACTAAAACCCTTGGACCTTCTTATTGACGATAAAACACAGAAATTGCATTGGAATTTAATACAAAAGGCACAATGCCGACTCAAGTACAAGAAGACTTACTCTTCTTACTGTCTATGTTTTGAACCATTCCTGTGACACTAGTTATAGATTCCAATGCTTCACTTCAGGTTTACTGTATCCCTCTGACCTTCTTATTGACGATGAAACACAGAAATTGCATCGGAATTAAATAGAAAAGGCACAGTGCCGAATTAAGTACAAGAAGACTGACTCTTCCTACTGTCTATGTTTTGAACCATTTATGTGACACTAGTTATATATTCCGATGCTTCACTTCAGGTTTACTGTATCCCTCTGACCTTCTTATTGACGATGAAACACAGAAATTGCACCGGAATAAAATACAAGAGGCACAATGCCGACTTAAGGACAAGAAGACTGACTCTTCTTACTGACTATGTTTTGAACCATTCCTGTGACACTAGTTATAGATTCCGATGCTTCTCTTCACGTTTACTGTATCCCTCTGACCTTCTTATTGACGAAGACACACAGAAATTGCCTCGGGATTAAATAGAAAGGGCACAATGCCGTTTAAGTACAAGAAGACTGACTCTTCTTAATGTCTATGCTTTAAACCATTCCTGTGACACTAGTTATAGATTCCGATGCTTCACTCTAGGTTTAGTGTATCCCTTGGACCTTCTTATTGACGATGAACACAGTAATTGCATCGGAATTAAACAGAAAAGGCACAATGCCGACTTAAGTAGAAGAAGACTGACTCTTCTTACTGACTATGTTTTGAACCATTCCTGAGACACTAGTTATAGATTCCGACGCTTCACTTCAGGTTTACTGTATCCCTCTGACCTTCTTATTGACGATGAAACACAGAAATTGCATCGGAATTAAATACAAAAGGCACAATGCCGACTTAACTACAAGAAGACTGACTGTGGCCACTGTCTATGTTTTGAATCATTCCTGAGACACTAGTTAAAGATTCCGATGCTTCACTTCAGGTTTACTGTATCCCTCTGACCTACATATTGACGATGAAACACAGAAATGGCACCGGAATTCAATACAAAACGCACAATGCCGACTTAAGTACAAGAAGACTGACACTTCTTACTGTCTATGTTTTGAACCATACCACTGACACTAGTTATAGTTACCGATGCTTCACTCCAGGTTTACTGTATCCCTTGGACCTTCTTATTGACGATGAAACACAGAAATTGCATCGGAATTAAATACAAAAGGCAGAATGCCGACTTAAGTACAAGAAAACTGACTCTTCTTACTCTCTATGTTTTGAACCATTCCTGTGACACTAGTTATAGATTCCGATGCTTGACTTCAGGTTTACCGATTCCCTTGGACCTTCTTATGGCCGATGAATCACAGAAATTGCATCGGAATTTAATACAAAAGGCATAATGCCGACTCAAGTACAAGAAGACTGACTCTTCTTACTGTCTATATTTTGAAACATTCCTGTGACACTAGTTATAGATTCCGATGCTTCACTTCGGTTTACTGTATCCCTCTGACTTTCGTATTAACGATGAAACACAGAAGTTGCACCGGAATTAAATACAAAAGGCACAATGCTGACTTAAGGACAAGAAGACTGACTCTTCTTACTGACTGTGTTTTGAACCATTCCTGTGACACTAGTTATAGATTCGGATGCTTCACTTCAGGTTTACTGTATCCCTCTGACCTTCTTATTGACGATGAAACAGAGAAATTGCAAAGGAATTAAATACAAAAGGCACAATGCCGACTGAAGTACAAGAAGACTGACTCTTCTTACTGACTATGTTTTGAACCATATCTGTGACACTAGTTATAGCTTCCGATGCTTCATTTCAGGTTTACTGTATCCCTCTGACCTTCTTATTGACGATGAAACACAGAAATTGCACGGAATTAAATACAAAAGGCAGAATGCCGACTTAAGTACAATAAAACTGACTCTTCTTACTCTCTATGTTTTGAACCATTCCTGTGACACTAGTTATAGATTCCGATGCTTGACTTCAGGTTTACTGAAACCCTTGGACCTTCTTATTGATGATAAAACACAGAAATTGCATCGGAATTTAATACAAAAGTCACAATGCCGACTCAAGTACAATACGACTTACTCTTCTTACTGTCTATGTTTTGAACCATTCCTGTGACACTAGTTATAGATTCCAATGCTTCACTTCAGGTTTACTGTATCCCTCTGACCTTCTTATTGACGATGAAACACAGAAATTGCATCGGAATTAAATACAAAAGGCACAATGCCGACTGAAGTACAAGAAGACTGACTCTTCTTACTGACTATGTTTTGAACCATTTCTGTGACACTAGTTATAGCTTCCTATGCTTCACTTCAGGTTTACTGTATCCCTCTGACCTTCTTATTGACGATGAAACACAGAAATTGAACGGAATTAAATACAAAAGGCAGAATGCCGACTTAAGTACAATAAAACTGACTCTTCTTACTCGCTATGTTTTGAACCATTCCTGTGACACTAGTTATAGATTCCGATGCTTGACTTCAGGTTTACTAAAACCCTTGGACCTTCTTATTGACGATAAAACACAGAAATTGCATTGGAAATTAATACAAAAGGCACGATGCCGACTCAAGTACAAGAAGACTTACTCTTCTTACTGTCTATGTTTTGAACCATTCCTGTGACACTAGTTATAGATTCCAATGCTTCACTTCAGGTTTAGTGTATCCCTCTGACCTTCTTATTGACGATGAAACACAGAAATTGCATCGGAATTAAATAGAAAAGGCACAGTGCCGAATTAAGTACAAGAAGACTGACTCTTCCTACTGTCTATGTTTTGAACCATTTATGTGACACTAGTTATATATTCCGATGCTTCACTTCAGGTTTACTGTATCCCTCTGACCTTCTTATTGACGATGAAACACAGAAATTGCACCGGAATAAAATACAAGAGGCACAATGCCGACTTAAGGACAAGAAGACTGACTCTTCTTACTGACTATGTTTTGAACCATTCCTGTGACACTAGTTATAGATTCCGATGCTTCACTTCACGTTTACTGTATCCCTCTGACCTTCTTATTGACGAAGACACACCGAAATTGCCTCGGGATTAAATAGAAAGGGCACAATGCCGTTTAAGTACAAGAAGACTGACTCTTCTTAATGTCTATGTTTTAAACCATTCCTGTGACACTAGTTATAGATTCCGATGCTTCACTCTAGGTTTAGTGTATCCCTTGGACCTTCTTATTGACGATGAACACAGTAATTGCATCGGAATTAAACAGAAAAGGCACAATGCCGACTTAAGTAGAAGAAGACTGACTCTTCTTACTGACTATGTTTTGAACCATTCCTGAGACACTAGTTATAGATTCCGATGCTTCACTTCAGGTTTACTGTATCCCTCTGACCTTCTTATTGACGATGAAACACAGAAATTGCATCGGAATTAAATACAAAAGGCACAATGCCGACTTAACTACAAGAAGACTGACTGTGGCCACTGTCTATGTTTTGAATCATTCCTGAGACACTAGTTAAAGATTCCGATGCTTCACTTCAGGTTTACTGTATCCCTCTGACCTACATATTGACGATGAAACACAGAAATTGCACCGGAATTCAATACAAAACGCACAATGCCGACTTAAGTAGAAGAAGACTGACTCTTCTTACTGACTATGTTTTGAACCATTCCTGAGACACTAGTTATAGATTTCGACGCTTGACTTCAGGTTTACTGCATCCCTCTGACCTTCTTATTGACGATGAAACAGAGAAATTGCACGGAATTAAATACAAAAGGCAGAATGCCGACTTAAGTACAAGAAAACTGACTCTTCTTACTCTCTATGTTTTGAACCATTCCTGTGACACTAGTTATAGATTCCGATGCTTGACTTCAGGTTTACTGAATCCCTTGGACCTTCTTATGGCCGATGAATCACAGAAATTGCATCGGAATTTAATACAAAAGGCATAATGCCGACTCAAGTACAAGAAGACTGACTCTTCTTACTGTCTATATTTTGAAACATTCCTGTGACACTAGTTATAGATTCCGATGCTTCACTTCGGTTTACTGTATCCCTCTGACTTTCGTATTAACGATGAAACACAGAAGTTGCACCGGAATTAAATACAAAAGGCACAATGCTGACTTAAGGACAAGAAGACTGACTCTTCTTGCTGACTGTGTTTTGAACCATTCCTGTGACACTAGTTATAGATTCGGATGCTTCACTTCAGGTTTACTGTATCCCTCTGACCTTCTTATTGACGATGAAACACAGAAATTGCAAAGGAATTAAATACAAAAGGCACAATGCCGACTGAAGTACAAGAAGACTGACTCTTCTTACTGACTATGTTTTGAACCATATCTGTGACACTAGTTATAGCTTCCGATGCTTCATTTCATGTTTACTGTATCCCTCTGACCTTCTTATTGACGATGAAACACAGAAATTGCACGGAATTAAATACAAAAGGCAGAATGCCGACTTAAGTACAATAAAACTGACTCTTCTTACTCTCTATGTTTTGAACCATTCCTGTGACACTAGTTATAGATTCCGATGCTTGACTTCAGGTTTACTGAAACCCTTGGACCTTCTTATTGATGATAAAACACAGAAATTGCATCGGAATTTAATACAAAAGTCACAATGCCGACTCAAGTACAATACGACTTACTCTTCTTACTGTCTATGTTTTGAACCATTCCTGTGACACTAGTTATAGATTCCAATGCTTCACTTCAGGTTTACTGTATCCCTCTGACCTTCTTATTGACGATGAAACACAGAAATTGCATCGGAATTAAATACAAAAGGCACAATGCCGACTGAAGTACAAGAAGACTGACTCTTCTTACTGACTATGTTTTGAACCATTTCTGTGACACTAGTTATAGCTTCCGATGCTTCACTTCAGGTTTACTGTATCCCTCCGACCTTCTTATTGACGATGAAACACAGAAATTGAACGGAATTAAATACAAAAGGCAGAATGCCGACTTAAGTACAATAAAACTGACTCTTCTTACTCTCTATGTTTTGAACCATTCCTGTGACACTACTTATAGATTCCGATGCTTGACTTCAGGTTTACTAAAACCCTTGGACCTTCTTATTGACGATAAAACACAGAAATTGCATTGGAATTTAATACAAAAGGCACAATGCCGACTCAAGTACAAGAAGACTTACTCTTCTTACTGTCTATGTTTTGAACCATTCCTGTGACACTAGTTATAGATTCCAATGCTTCACTTCAGGTTTACTGTATCCCTCTGACCTTCTTATTGACGATGAAACACAGAAATTGCATCGGAATTAAATAGAAAAGGCACAGTGCCGAATTAAGTACAAGAAGACTGACTCTTCCTACTGTCTATGTTTTGAACCATTTATGTGACACTAGTTATATATTCCGATGCTTCACTTCAGGTTTACTGTATCCCTCTGACCTTCTTATTGACGATGAAACACAGAAATTGCACCGGAATAAAATACAAGAGGCACAATGCCGACTTAAGGACAAGAAGACTGACTCTTCTTACTGACTATGTTTTGAACCATTCCTGTGACACTAGTTATAGATTCCGATGCTTCACTTCACGTTTACTGTATCCCTCTGACCTTCTTATTGACGAAGACACACAGAAATTGCCTCGGGATTAAATAGAAAGGGCACAATGCCGTTTAAGTACAAGAAGACTGACTCTTCTTAATGTCTATGTTTTAAACCATTCCTGTGACACTAGTTATAGATTCCGATGCTTCACTCTAGGTTTAGTGTATCCCTTGGACCTTCTTATTGACGATGAACACAGTAATTGCATCGGAATTAAACAGAAAAGGCACAATGCCGACTTAAGTAGAAGAAGACTGACTCTTCTTACTGACTATGTTTTGAACCATTCCTGAGACACTAGTTATAGATTCCGATGCTTCACTTCAGGTTTACTGTATCCCTCTGACCTTCTTATTGACGATGAAACACAGATATTGCATCGGAATTAAATACAAAAGGCACAATGCCGACTTAACTACAAGAAGACTGACTGTGGCCACTGTCTATGTTTTGAATCATTCCTGAGACACTAGTTAAAGATTCCGATGCTTCACTTCAGGTTTACTGTATCCCTCTGACCTACATATTGACGATGAAACACAGAAATTGCACCGGAATTCAATACAAAACGCACAATGCCGACTTAAGTATAAGAAGACTGACTCTTCTTACTGTCTATGTTTTGAACCATACCACTGACACTAGTTATAGTTACCGATGCTTCACTCCAGGTTTACTGTATCCCTTGGACCTTCTTATTGACGATGAAACACAGAATTTGCATCGGAATTAAATAGAAAAGGCACAATGCCGACTAAAGTACAAGAAGACTGACTCTTCTTACTGTCTATGTTTTAAACCATTCCTGCGACACTAGTTACAGCTTCCGATGCATCACTCCAGGCTTAGGGTATCCCTTGGACCTTCTTATTGACGATGAAACACAGAAATTGCATCGGAATTAAATAGAAAAGGCACTATGCCGACTTAAGTACAAGATGACTGACTCTTCTTACTGACTATGTTTTGAGCCATTCCTGTGACACTAGTTATAGATTCCGATGCTTGACTTCAGGTTTACTGTATCCCTTAGACCTACTAATTGACGATGAAACACAGAAATTGCATCGGAATTAAATACAAAAGGCACAATACCAACTTAAGTACAAGAAGACTGACTCTTCTTACTGTCTATGATTTGAACCACTCCTGTGACACTAGATATAGATTCCGTTGCTTCACTTCAGGTTTACTGCATCATTTGGACCTTCTTGTTGACGAAGAAACACAGAAATTAAATCGGAATTAAATACAAAAGGCAGAATGCCGACTTAAGTACAATAAAACTGACTCTTCTTACTCTCTATGTTTTGAACCATTCCTGTGACACTAGTTATAGATTCCGATGCTTGACTTCAGGTTTACTGAAACCCTTGGACCTTCTTATTGACGATAAAACACAGAAATTGCATCGGAATTTAATACAAAAGTCACAATGCCGACTCAAGTACAATAAGACTTACTCTTCTTACTGTCTATGTTTTGATCCATTCCTGTGACACTAGTTATAGATTCCGATGCTTCACTTCAGGTTTACTGTATCCCTCTGACCTTCTTATTGACGATGAAACACAGAAATTGGATAAGAATTAAATAGAAAAGGCACAATGAGGACTTAAGTACAAGAAGACTGACTCTTCTTACTGTCTATGTTTGAACCATTCCATTGACACTAGCTATAGCTTCCGATGCTTCACTTCAGGTTAATTGTTTCCCTTGGACCTTCTTATTAACGATGAAACAATGAAATTGCATCGTAATTAAATACAAAAGGCACAATGCCGACTTAAGTACGTGAAGACTGATTCTTCTTACTGACTATGTTTTGAACCATTCCTGTGACACTAGTTATAGATTCCGATGCTTCACATCAGGGTTACTGTATCCCTCTGACCTTCTTATTGACGATGAAATACAGAAATTGTATCAGAATTAAATACAAAAGTCACAATGCCTACTTAAGTACAAGAAGACCGTCTCTTCCTTCTGTCTATGATTTGATCCATTCCTGTGACACTAGTTATGGATTCCCATGCTTCACTTCAGGTTTACTGTATCCCTTCGACCTTCTTATTGACGATGAAACCCAGAAATTGCATCGGAATTAAATAGAAAACGCACAATGCCGACTTAAGTACAAGAAGACTGACTCATCCTAATGTCTATGTTTGAACCATACCATTGACACTTGTTATAGCTTCCGATGCTTCACTTCAGGTTTAGTGTTTCCCTCGGACCTTCTTATTAACGATGAAACAATGAAATTGCATCGGAATTAAATACAAAGGTCACAATGCCGACTTAAGTATATGAAGACTGACTCTTCTTACTGTCTATGTTTTGAACCCTTTCTGTGACACTAGTTATAGATTCCGATGCTTCACTTCAGGGTTACTGTATCCCTCTGACCTTCTTATTGACGATGAAACACAGAAATTGCATCAGAATTAAATACAAAAGTCGCAATGCCTACTTAAGTACAAGAACACTGACTCTTCCATCTGTCTATGTTTTGATCCATTCCTGTGATACTAGTTATGGATTCCGATGCTTTACTTCAGGTTTACTGTATCCCTTGGACCTTCTTATTGACGATGAAACACAGAAATTGCATCGGAATTAAATACAAAAGGCACAATGCTCACTTAAGTGCATGAAGACTGATTCTTCTTACTGACTACGTTTTATACCATTCCTGTGACACTAGTTATAGATTCCGATGGTTCACTTCAGGTTTACTGTATCCGTTGGACCTTCTTATTGACGATGAAAAACAGAAATTGCATCGGAATTAAATACAAAAGGAACAATGCCACTTAAGTACAAGAAGACTGACTCATCCTACTGTCTATGTTTGAACCATTCCCTTGACAGTAGTTATAGCTTCCAAAGCTTCACTTCAGGTTTACTGTTTCCCTTGGACGTTCTTATTAACGATGAAACAATGAAATTGCATCGGAATTAAATACAAAAGGCGCAATGCCGACTTAACTACATGAAGACTGATTCTTCTTACTGTGTATGATTTGAACCATTCCTGTGACACTAGTGATAGATTGCGATCCTTCACCCCAGGTTTACTGTATCCCTTGCACATTCTTATTGACGATGAAACACAGAAATTGCATCGGAATGAAATACAAAAGGCACAATGCCGACATAAGGACAAGAAGACTGTATCTTCTTACTGCCTATGTTTTGAACTATTCCTGTGACACTAGTTATAGATTCCGATGCCTCACTTCAGATTTACTGTATCCCTCTGACCTTCTTATTGACGATGAAACACAGAAATTGCATCGGAATTAAATTCGAAAGGCACAATGCCGACTTAAGTGCAAGGAGACTGACTCTTCTCACTGTCTATGTTTTGAACCCTTACTGTGACACTAGTTATAGGTTCTGATGCCTCACTTCAGGTTTACTGTATCCCTTGGATCTTCTTATTGACGATGAAACACAGAAATTGCATCAGAATCAAATACAAAAGGCACAATGCCGACTTAAGGACAAGAAGACTGACTCTTCTTACTGACTATGTTTGGACCTTTCCTGTGACACAAGTTATGGATTCTGATGCTTCACTCCAGGTTTACTGTATCCCTTGGACGTTCTTATTGACGATGAAACACAGAAATTGCATCGGAATTAAATACAAAATGCACAATGACGACTTAAGTATAAGAAGACTGACTCTTCTTACTGTCTATGTTTTGAAACATTCCTGTGACACTAGCTATAGATTCCGATGCTTCACTTAATTATTACAGTATCCCTCTGACCTTATTGACGATGAAACACAGAAATTGCATCGGAATTAAATACGAAAGGCACAATACCGCCTTAGGTACAAGAAGACTGACTCTTCTTACTGTCTATGTTTTGAACCACTCCTGTGATACTAGATATAGATTCCGATGCTTCACTTCAGGTTTACTGTATCATTTGGACCTTCTTGTTGACGATGAAACAAAGAAATTACATCGAAATTAAATACAAAAGGCACAATGCCGACTATCTGTGACAAGTACAAAAAGACTGACTCTTCTTACTGACTATGATTTGTACCATTCCTGTGACACTAGTTATACATTCCGATGCTTCACTTCAGGTGTACTGTATCCCTCTGACCTTCTTATTGACGATGAAACACAGAAATTGCATCGGAATTAAATAGAAAAGGCACAATGAGGACTTAAGTACAAGAAGACTTACCCTTCTTACTGTCTATGTTTTGAACCATTCCTGTGACACTAGTTATAGATTCCGATGCTTGACTTCAGGTTTACTGTATCCCATGGAACTTCTTATTGACGATGAAACACAGAAATTGCATCGGAATTTAATGCAAAAGGCACAATGCCGACTCAAGTACAAGAAGACTGACTCTTCTGATTGTCTATGTTTTGAACCACTCCTGTGACACTAGTTATAAATTCCGATGCCTCAATTCAGGTTTACTGTATCGGTCTGACCTTCTTATATACGATGAAAGACAGAAATTGCATCGGAATTAAATACAAAATGCACAATGCCGACTTAAGTACATGAAGACTGAGTCTTCTTACTGTCTATGTTTTGAACCATTTCTGTGACACTAGTTATAGATTCCGATGCTTCACTTCAGGGTTACTGTATATCTCTGACCTTCTTATTGACGATGAAACCCAGAAATTGCATCGGAATTAAATACAAAAGGCACAATGCCGACTTAAGTACAAGAAGACTGACTCATCCTATTGTCTATGTTTGAACCATTCCATTGACACTAGTTATAGCTTCCGATGCTTCACTTCAGGATTACGGTTTCCCTTGGACCTTCTTATTAACGATGAAACAATGAAATTGCATCGGAATTAAATACAAAAGGCACAATGCCGACTTAAGTACATGTAGACTGATACTTCTTACTGACTATGTTTTGAACCATTCCTGTGACACTAGTTATAGATTCCGATGCTTCACTTCAGGTTTACTGTATCCGTTGGACCTTCTTATTGACGATGAAACACAGAAATTGCATCGGAATTAAATAGAAAAGGCACAATGCCGACTTAAGTACAAGAAGAATGACTCTTCTAACTGACTATGTTTTGAACCATTCGTGTGACACTAGTTATACAATCCGATGCTTCACTTCAGGTTTACTGTATCCCTTGGACCGTCTTATTGACGATGAAACACAGAAATTGCATCGGAATTAAATACAAAAGGCACAATGCCGACGTTAGTGCAAAAAGACTGACTCTTCCTTCTGTCTATGTTTTGATCCATTCCTGTGACACTAGTTATGGATTCCGATGCTTCACTTCAGGTTTACTGTATCCCTTGGACCTTCTTATTGACGATGAAACACAGAAATTGCATCGGAAATAAATAGAAAAGGCACAATGCCGACTTAAGTACAAGAAGACTGACTCTTCTAACTGACTATGTTTTGAACCATTCGTGTGACACTAGTTATAGATTCCTATGCTTCACTTCAGCTTTACTGTATCCCTCTGACTTTCTTATTGACGATGAAACACAGAAATTGCAGCGAAATTAAATACAAAAGCACAATGCCGACTTAAGTACAAGAAGACTGACTCTTCCTACAGACTAGGCTTTGAACCATTCCTGTGACACTAGTTATAGATTCCGATGCTTCACTTCAGGTTTACTGAATCCCTTGGACGACAAAACACAGAAATTGCATCGGAATTAAATGCAAAAAGCACAATGCCTACTTAAGTACAAGAAGACTGACTGTTCTTACTGTCTATGTTTTGAACCATTCCTGTGACACTAGTTATAGATTCCTATGCTTCACTTCAGGTTTACTGTTTCCCTTGGACCTTCTTATTTACGATGAAACAATGAAATTGCATCGGAATTAAGTACAAAAGGCACAATGCCGACTTAAGTACAAGAAGACTGATTCTTCTTACTGACTACGATTTGAACCATTCCTGTGGCACTGGTTATAGATTCCGATGCTTCACTTCAGGTTTTCTGTATCCCTTGGGCCTTCTTATTGACGATGAAACCCAGTTATTGCATCGGAATTAAATACAAGAGGCAGAATGCCGACTTAAGTACAAGAAGGCTGACTCTTCTTACTGTCTATGCTTTGAACCATTCCTGTGACACTAGTTATAGATTCCGATGCTTCACTCCAGGTTTACTGTATCCCTTGCACCTTCTTATTGACGATGAAACACTGAAATTGCATCGGAATTAAATACAAAAGGCACAATGCCGACTTAAGGATAAGAAGACAGACTCTTCTTACTGACTATGTTTGAACCATTCCTGTGACACTAGTTAAAGATTCCGATGCTTCACTTCATGTTCACTGTATCCCTCTGACACTCTTATTGACGATGGAACACAGAAACTGCATCGGAATTAAATAGAAAAGGCACAATGCCGACTTAAGTACAAGAAGTCTGACTCTTCTCACTATGTTTGAACCATTCCTGTGACACTAGTTATACAATCCGATGCTTCACTTCAGGTTTACTGTATCCCTTGGACCGTCTTATTTACGATGAAACACAGAAATTGCATCGGAATTAAATAGAAAAAGGCACAATGGCGATTTAAGTACAAGAAGACTGACTCTTCCTACTGTCTATGTTTTGAACCATTCCTGTGACACTAGTTTTAGATTCCGATGCTTTACTTCAGCCTTACTGTATCCCTCTGACCTTCTTATTGACGATGAAACACAGAAATTGCAGCGGAATTAAGTACAAAAGGCACAAATCCGACTTAAGTACAAGAAGACTGACTCTTCCTACAGACTAGGTTTTGAACCATCCCTATGACACTAGTTAGAGATTCCGATGCTTCACTTCAGGTTTACTGAATCCCTTGGAACTTCTTATTGACGACAAAACACAGAAATTGCATCGGAATTAAATACAAAAGGCAGAATGCCGACTTAAGTACAAGAAGACTGACTGTTCTTACTGTCTATGTTTTGAACCATTCCTGTGACAGTAGTTATAGATTACGATTCTTCACACCAGGTTTACTGTATCCCTTGAACATTCTTATTGACGATGAAACACCGAAATAGCATCGGATTTAAATAAAAAAGGCACAATGCCGACTTAGGTACAAGAAGACTGACGCTTGTTACTGACTATGTTTTGAACCATCCCTGTGACACTAGTTATAGATTCCGATGCTTCGCTCCAGGTTTACTGTATCCCTTGGACCTTCTTATTGACGATGAAACTCAGAAATTGCATCGGAATTAAATACAAAAGGCACAAATACCGACTATAGTACAAGAAGACTGACTCTTCCTACTGTCTATGATTTGAACCATTCCTGTGACACTTGTTATAGATTCCGATGCTTCACTTCAGGTTTACTGTATCCCTCTGACTTTCGTATTACGATGAAACACAGAAATTGCACCGGAATTAAATACAAAAGGCACAATGCCGACTTAAGGACAAGAAGACTGACTCTTCTTACTGTCTATGTTTTGAACCATTCCTGTGACACTAGTTATAGATTCCGATGCTTCACTTTCGGTTTACTGTATCCCTCTGACTTTCTTATTGACGATGAAACACAGATATTGCACCGGAATTAAATACAAAAGGCACAACGCCGACTTAAAGACAAGAAGACTGACCCGTATTACTTACTATGCTTTGAACCATTCCTGTGACACTAGTTATAGATTTAGATGCTTCACTTCAGGTTTACTGTATCCCTCTGACCTTCTTATTGACGATGAAACACAGAAAGTGCCTCGGAATTAAATAGAAAAGGCACAATGCCAACTTAAGTACAAGAAGACTGACTCTTCTCACTGTCTATGTTTTGAACCATTCCTGTGACACTAGTTATAGATTCCGATGCTTCACTCCAGGTTTAGTGTATCCCTCTGACCTTCTTATTGACGATGAAACACAGAAATTGCAACGGAATTAAATACAAAAGGCACAATGCCGACTTAAGTGCAGGAAGACTGATTCTTCTTACTGTCTATGTTTTGAACCATTCCTTATACACTAGTTATAGGTTCTGATGCTTCACTTCAGGTTTACTGTCTCCCTTGGATCTTCTTATTGTCGATGAAAAACAGAAATTGCATCGGACTTAAATACAAAAGGCACAATGCCGACTTAAGGACAAGAAGACAGACTCTTCTCACTGACTATGTTTTGAACCATTCCTGTGACACTAGTTATAGATTCCGATGCTTCACTCCAGGTTTACTGTATCCCTTGCACCTTCTTATTGACGATGAAACACTGAAATTGCATCGGAATTAAATACAAAAGGCACAATGCCGACTTAAGGACAAGAAGACTGTATCTTCTTACTGCCTATGTTTAGAACCCTTCCTGTGACACTAGTTATAGATTCCGATGCTTCACTTCAGGTTTACTGTATCCCTCTGACCTTCTTATTGACGATGAAACACAGAAATTGCATCGGAATTAAATACAAAAGGCACAATGCCGACTTAAGTGCAAGAAGACTGACTCTTCTTACTGTCTATGATTTGAACCATTCCTGTGACACTAGTTATGGGTTCTGATGCTTCACTACAGGTTTACAGTATCCCTTGGATCTTCTTATTGACGATGAAACACAGAAATTGGATCGAAATTAAATACAAAAGGCACAATGCCGACTTAAGGATGAGAAGACAGACTCTTCTTACTGACTATGTTTGAACCATTCCTGTGACACTAGTTAAAGATTCCAATGCTTCACTTCATGTTGACTGTATCCCTATGACACTCTTATTGACGATGGAACACAGAAACAGCATCGGAATTAAATAGAAAAGGCACAATGCCGACTTAAGTACAAGAAGTCTGACTCTTCTCACTGACTATGTTTTGAACCATTCCTGTGACACTAGTTATACAATCCGATGCTTCACTTCAGGTTTACTGTATCCCTTGGACCGTCTTATTGACGATGAAACACAGAAATTGCATCGGAATTAAATAGAAAATGCACAATGGCGACTTAAGTACAAGAAGACTGACTCTTCCTACTGTCTATGCTTTGAACCATTCCTGTGACACTAGTTTTAGATTCCGATGCTACACTTCAGCTTTACTGTATCCCTCTGACCTTCTTATTGTCGATGAAACACAGAAATTGCAGCGGAATTAAGTACAAAAGGCACAATTCCGACTTAAGTACAAGATGACTGACTCTTCCTACAGACTAGGTTTTGAACCATTCCTGTGACACTAGTTATACAATCCGATGCTTCCCTCCAGGTTTACTGTATCCCTTGGACCTTTTTATTGACGATGAAACTCAGAAATTGCATCATATTTAATAGAAAAGGCACAATGCCGACTAAAGTAGAAGAAGACTGACACTTCTGACTGACTATGTTTTGAACCATTCCTGTGACACTAGTTATAGATTCCGATGCTTCACTTCAGGATTACTGTATCCCTTGGACCTTCTTATTGACGATGAAACACATAAATTGCATCGGAACTAAATACAAAAGGCACAATGCCGACTTAAGTACAAGAAGACTGACTCTTCTTACTGTCTATGTTTTCAATCATTCCTGTGACACTAGTTATAGATTCCGATGCTTCACTCCAGGTTTACTGTATCCCTTGGACCTTCTTATTGACGATGAAACACCGAAATTGCATTGGAATTAAATACAAAAGGCACAATGCCGACTTAAGTACATGAGGACTGACTCTCCTTACAGACAATGCTTTGAATCATTCCTGTGACACTAGTTATAGATTCCGATGCTTCACTTCAGGTTTACTGTATCCCTCTGAACTTCTTATTGACGATGAAACAAAGAAATTGCATCGGAATTAAATACAAAAGGCACAATGCCGACTTAAGTACAAGAAGACTGACTCTTCTTACTGTCTATGTTTTGAACCATTCCTGTGACACTAGTTTTGGATTCCGATGCTTCACTTCTAGTTTACTGTATCCCTCTGACCTTCTTATTGACGATGAAACACTGAAATTGCAGCGGAATTAAGTACAAAAGGAACAATTCCGACTTAAGTACAAGAAGACTGACTCTTCCTAGAGACTAGGTTTTGAACCATTCCTGTGACACTAGTTAGAGATTCCGATGCTTCACTTCAGGTTTACTGAATCCCTTGGACCTTCTTATTGACGACAAAACACAGAAATTGCATCGCAATTAAATACAAAAGGCACAATGCCGACTTAAGTACAAGATGACTGACTGTTCTTTCTGTCTATGTTTTGAACCATTCCTCTGACAGTAGTTATAGATTCCGATGCTTCACTTCCGGTTTACTGTATCCCTTTTACCTTCTTATTGACGATGAAACACATAAATTGCATCGGAATTAAATACAAAAGGCACATTGCCGACTTAAGGACAAGAAGACAGACTCTTCTCACTGACTATGTTTTGAACCATTTCTGTGACACTTGTTATAGATTCCGATGCTTCACTTCATGTTCACTGTATCCCTCTGACACTCTTATTGACGATGGAACACAGAAACTGCATCGGAATTAAATAGAAAAGGCACAATGCTGACTTAAGTACAAAAAGACCGACTCTTCATACTGTCTATGTTTTGAACCATTGCTGTGACACTAGTTATAGAGTCCGAGCTTCACTCCAGGTTTACTATATCCCTTGGACCTTCTTATTGACGATGAAACACAGAAATTGCATCGGAATTAAATAGAAAAGGCACAATGCCGACTTAAGTACAAGAAGACTGACTCTTCTCACTGGCTATGTTTTGAACCATTCCTGTGACACTTGTTATACAATCCGATGCTTCACTTCAGGTTTACTGTATCCCTTGGACCATCTTATTGACGATGAAACACAGATATTGCATCGGAATTAAATAGAAATGGCACAATGCCGACTTAAGTACAAGATGACTGACTCTTCCTACTGCCAATGTTTTGAACCATTCCTGTGACACTAGTTTTAGATTCCGATGCTTCACTTCAGCTTTACTGTATCCCTCTGACATTCTTATTGACGATGAAACACAGAAATTGCAGCGAAATTAAATACAAAAGCACAATGCCGACTTAAGTACAAGAAGACTGACTCTTCCTACAGACTAGGCTTTGAACCATTCCTGTGACACTAGTTATAGATTCCGATGCTTCACTTCAGGTTTACTGAATCCCTTGGACGACAAAACACAGAAATTGCATCGGAATTAAATGCAAAAGGCACAATGCCTACTTAAGTACAAGAAGACTGACTGTTCTTACTGTCTATGTTTTGAACCATTCCTGTGACACTAGTTATAGATTCCTATGCTTCACTTCAGGTTTACTGTTTCCCTTGGACCTTCTTATTTACGATGAAACAATGAAATTGCATCGGAATTAAGTACAAAAGGCACAATGCCGACTTAAGTACAAGAAGACTGATTCTTCTTACTGACTACGATTTGAACCATTCCTGTGGCACTGGTTATAGATTCCGATGCTTCACTTCAGGTTTACTGTATCCCTTGGGCCTTCTTATTGACGATGAAACCCAGTTTTTGCATCGGAATTAAATACAAGAGGCAGAATGCCGACTTAAGTACAAGAAGGCTGACTCTTCTTACTGTCTATGCTTTGAACCATTCCTGTGACACTAGTTATAGATTCCGATGCTTCACTCCAGGTTTACTGTATCCCTTGCACCTTCTTATTGACGATGAAACACTGAAATTGCATCGGAATTAAATACAAAAGGCACAATGCCGACTTAAGGATAAGAAGACAGACTCTTCTTACTGACTATGTTTGAACCATTCCTGTGACACTAGTTAAAGATTCCGATGCTTCACTTCATGTTCACTGTATCCCTCTGACACTCTTATTGACGATGGAACACAGAAACTGCATCGGAATTAAATAGAAAAGGCACAATGCCGACTTAAGTACAAGAAGTCTGACTCTTCTCACTATGTTTGAACCATTCCTGTGACACTAGTTATACAATCCGATGCTTCACTTCAGGTTTACTGTATCCCTTGGACCGTCTTATTTACGATGAAACACAGAAATTGCATCGGAATTAAATAGAAAAAGGCACAATGGCGATTTAAGTACAAGAAGACTGACTCCTCCTACTGTCTATGTTTTGAACCATTCCTGTGACACTAGTTTTAGATTCCGATGCTTTACTTCAGCCTTACTGTATCCCTCTGACCTTCTTATTGACGATGAAACACAGAAATTGCAGCGGAATTAAGTACAAAAGGCACAAATCCGACTTAAGTACAAGAAGACTGACTCTTCCTACAGACTAGGTTTTGAACCATCCCTATGACACTAGTTAGAGATTCCGATGCTTCACTTCAGGTTTACTGAATCCCTTGGAACTTCTTATTGACGACAAAACACAGAAATTGCATCGGAATTAAATACAAAAGGCAGAATGCCGACTTAAGTACAAGAAGACTGACTGTTCTTACTGTCTATGTTTTGAACCATTCCTGTGACAGTAGTTATAGATTACGATTCTTCACACCAGGTTTACTGTATCCCTTGAACATTCTTATTGACGATGAAACACCGAAATAGCATCGGATTTAAATAAAAAAGGCACAATGCCGACTTAGGTACAAGAAGACTGACGCTTGTTACTGACTATGTTTTGAACCATCCCTGTGACACTAGTTATAGATTCCGATGCTTCGCTCCAGGTTTACTGTATCCCTTGGACCTTCTTATTGACGATGAAACTCAGAAATTGCATCGGAATTAAATACAAAAGGCACAAATACCGACTATAGTACAAGAAGACTGACTCTTCTCACTGACGATGTTTTGAACCATTCCTGTGACACTAGTTATAGATTCCGATGCTTCACTTCAGGTTTACTGTATCCCTTGGACCATCTTATTAACGATGAAAAACATAAATTGCATCGGAAGTAAATACAAAAGGCACAATGCCGACATAAGTACAAGAAGACTGACTCTTCCTACTGTCTATGTTTTGAACCATTCCTGTGACACTTGTTATAGATTCCGATGCTTCACTTCAGGTTTACTGTATCCCTCTGACTTTCGTATTACGATGAAACACAGAAATTGCACCGGAATTAAATACAAAAGGCACAATGCCGACTTAAGTACATGAGGACTGACTCTCCTTACAGACAATGCTTTGAATCATTCCTGTGACACTAGTTATAGATTCCGATGCTTCACTTCAGGTTTACTGTATCCCTCTGAACTTCTTATTGACGATGAAACACAGAAATTGCATCGGAATTAAATACAAAAGGCACAATGCCGACTTAAGTACAAGAAGACTGACTCTTCTTACTGTCTATGTTTTGAACCATTCCTGTGACACTAGTTTTGGATTCCGATGCTTCACTTCTAGTTTACTGTATCCCTCTGACCTTCTTATTGACGATGAAACACTGAAATTGCAGCGGAATTAAGTACAAAAGGAACAATTCCGACTTAAGTACAAGAAGACTGACTCTTCCTAGAGACTAGGTTTTGAACCATTCCTGTGACACTAGTTAGAGATTCCGATGCTTCACTTCAGGTTTACTGAATCCCTTGGACCTTCTTATTGACGACAAAACACAGAAATTGCATCGCAATAAAATACAAAAGGCACAATGCCGACTTAAGTACAAGATGACTGACTGTTCTTTCTGTCTATGTTTTGAACCATTCCTCTGACAGTAGTTATAGATTCCGATGCTTCACTTCCGGTTTACTGTATCCCTTTTACCTTCTTATTGACGATGAAACACATAAATTGCATCGGAATTAAATACAAAAGGCACATTGCCGACTTAAGGACAAGAAGACAGACTCTTCTCACTGACTATGTTTTGAACCATTTCTGTGACACTTGTTATAGATTCCGATGCTTCACTTCATGTTCACTGTATCCCTCTGACACTCTTATTGACGATGGAACACAGAAACTGCATCGGAATTAAATAGAAAAGGCACAATGCTGACTTAAGTACAAAAAGACCGACTCTTCATACTGTCTACGTTTTGAACCATTGCTGTGACACTAGTTATAGAGTCCGAGCTTCACTCCAGGTTTACTATATCCCTTGGACCTTCTTATTGACGATGAAACACAGAAATTGCATCGGAATTAAATAGAAAAGGCACAATGCCGACTTAAGTACAAGAAGACTGACTCTTCTCACTGGCTATGTTTTGAACCATTCCTGTGACACTTGTTATACAATCCGATGCTTCACTTCAGGTTTACTGTATCCCTTGGACCATCTTATTGACGATGAAACACAGATATTGCATCGGAATTAAATAGAAATGGCACAATGCCGACTTAAGTACAAGATGACTGACTCTTCCTACTGCCAATGTTTTGAACCATTCCTGTGACACTAGTTTTAGATTCCGATGCTTCACTTCAGCTTTACTGTATCCCTCTGACATTCTTATTGACGATGAAACACAGAAATTGCAGCGAAATTAAATACAAAAGCACAATGCCGACTTAAGTACAAGAAGACTGACTCTTCCTACAGACTAGGCTTTGAACCATTCCTGTGACACTAGTTATAGATTCCGATGCTTCACTTCAGGTTTACTGAATCCCTTGGACGACAAAACACAGAAATTGCATCGGAATTAAATGCAAAAGGCACAATGCCTACTTAAGTACAAGAAGACTGACTGTTCTTACTGTCTATGTTTTGAACCATTCCTGTGACACTAGTTATAGATTCCTATGCTTCACTTCAGGTTTACTGTTTCCCTTGGACCTTCTTATTTACGATGAAACAATGAAATTGCATCGGAATTAAGTACAAAAGGCACAATGCCGACTTAAGTACAAGAAGACTGATTCTTCTTACTGACTACGATTTGAACCATTCCTGTGGCACTGGTTATAGATTCCGATGCTTCACTTCAGGTTTACTGTATCCCTTGGGCCTTCTTATTGACGATGAAACCCAGTTTTTGCATCGGAATTAAATACAAGAGGCAGAATGCCGACTTAAGTACAAGAAGGCTGACTCTTCTTACTGTCTATGCTTTGAACCATTCCTGTGACACTAGTTATAGATTCCGATGCTTCACTCCAGGTTTACTGTATCCCTTGCACCTTCTTATTGACGATGAAACACTGAAATTGCATCGGAATTAAATACAAAAGGCACAATGCCGACTTAAGGATAAGAAGACAGACTCTTCTTACTGACTATGTTTGAACCATTCCTGTGACACTAGTTAAAGATTCCGATGCTTCACTTCATGTTCACTGTATCCCTCTGACACTCTTATTGACGATGGAACACAGAAACTGCATCGGAATTAAATAGAAAAGGCACAATGCCGACTTAAGTACAAGAAGTCTGACTCTTCTCACTATGTTTGAACCATTCCTGTGACACTAGTTATACAATCCGATGCTTCACTTCAGGTTTACTGTATCCCTTGGACCGTCTTATTTACGATGAAACACAGAAATTGCATCGGAATTAAATAGAAAAAGGCACAATGGCGATTTAAGTACAAGAAGACTGACTCCTCCTACTGTCTATGTTTTGAACCACTCCTGTGACACTAGTTTTAGATTCCGATGCTTTACTTCAGCCTTACTGTATCCCTCTGACCTTCTTATTGACGATGAAACACAGAAATTGCAGCGGAATTAAGTACAAAAGGCACAAATCCGACTTAAGTACAAGAAGACTGACTCTTCCTACAGACTAGGTTTTGAACCATCCCTATGACACTAGTTAGAGATTCCGATGCTTCACTTCAGGTTTACTGAATCCCTTGGAACTTCTTATTGACGACAAAACACAGAAATTGCATCGGAATTAAATGCAAAAGGCAGAATGCCGACTTAAGTACAAGAAGACTGACTGTTCTTACTGTCTATGTTTTGAACCATTCCTGTGACAGTAGTTATAGATTACGATTCTTCACACCAGGTTTACTGTATCCCTTGAACATTCTTATTGACGATGAAACACCGAAATAGCATCGGATTTAAATAAAAAAGGCACAATGCCGACTTAGGTACAAGAAGACTGACGCTTGTTACTGACTATGTTTTGAACCATCCCTGTGACACTAGTTATAGATTCCGATGCTTCGCTCCAGGTTTACTGTATCCCTTGGACCTTCTTATTGACGATGAAACTCAGAAATTGCATCGGAATTAAATACAAAAGGCACAAATACCGACTATAGTACAAGAAGACTGACTCTTCTCACTGACGATGTTTTGAACCATTCCTGTGACACTAGTTATAGATTCCGATGCTTCACTTCAGGTTTACTGTATCCCTTGGACCATCTTATTAACGATGAAAAACATAAATTGCATCGGAAGTAAATACAAAAGGCACAATGCCGACATAAGTACAAGAAGACTGACTCTTCCTACTGTCTATGTTTTGAACCATTCCTGTGACACTTGTTATAGATTCCGATGCTTCACTTCAGGTTTACTGTATCCCTCTGACTTTCGTATTACGATGAAACACAGAAATTGCACCGGAATTAAATACAAAAGGCACAATGCCGACTTAAGGACAAGAAGACTGACTCTTCTTACTGTCTATGTTTTGAACCATTCCTGTGACACTAGTTATAGATTCCGATGCTTCACTTTCGGTTTACTGTATCCCTCTGACTTTCTTATTGACGATGAAACACAGATATTGCACCGGAATTAAATACAAAAGGCACAACGCCGACTTAAAGACAAGAAGACTGACCCGTATTACTTACTATGCTTTGAACCATTCCTGTGACACTAGTTATAGATTTAGATGCTTCACTTCAGGTTTACTGTATCCCTCTGACCTTCTTATTGACGATGAAACACAGAAAGTGCCTCGGAATTAAATAGAAAAGGCACAATGCCGCCTTAAGTACAAGAAGACTGACTCTTCTCACTGTCTATGTTTTGAACCATTCCTGTGACACTAGTTATAGATTCCGATGCTTCACTCCAGGTTTAGTGTATCCCTCTGACCTTCTTATTGACGATGAAACACAGAAATTGCAACGGAATTAAATACAAAAGGCACAATGCCGACTTAAGTGCAGGAAGACTGATTCTTCTTACTGTCTATGTTTTGAACCATTCCTTATACACTAGTTATAGGTTCTGATGCTTCACTTCAGGTTTACTGTCTCCCTTGGATCTTCTTATTGTCGATGAAAAACAGAAATTGCATCGGACTTAAATACAAAAGGCACAATGCCGACTTAAGGACAAGAAGACAGACTCTTCTCACTGACTATGTTTTGAACCATTCCTGTGACACTAGTTATAGATTCCGATGCTTCACTCCAGGTTTACTGTATCCCTTGCACCTTCTTATTGACGATGAAACACTGAAATTGCATCGGAATTAAATACAAAAGGCACAATGCCGACTTAAGGACAAGAAGACTGTATCTTCTTACTGCCTATGTTTAGAACCCTTCCTGTGACACTAGTTATAGATTCCGATGCTTCACTTCAGGTTTACTGTATCCCTCTGACCTTCTTATTGACGATGAAACACAGAAATTGCATCGGAATTAAATACAAAAGGCACAATGCCGACTTAAGTGCAAGAAGACTGACTCTTCTTACTGTCTATGATTTGAACCATTCCTGTGACACTAGTTATAGGTTCTGATGCTTCACTACAGGTTTACTGTATCCCTTGGATCTTCTTATTGACGATGAAACACAGAAATTGGATCGAAATTAAATACAAAAGGCACAATGCCGACTTAAGGATGAGAAGACAGACTCTTCTTACTGACTATGTTTGAACCATTCCTGTGACACTAGTTAAAGATTCCAATGCTTCACTTCATGTTGACTGTATCCCTATGACACTCTTATTGACGATGGAACACAGAAACAGCATCGGAATTAAATAGAAAAGGCACAATGCCGACTTAAGTTCAAGAAGTCTGACTCTTCTCACTGACTATGTTTTGAACCATTCCTGTGACACTAGTTATACAATCCGATGCTTCACTTCAGGTTTACTGTATCCCTTGGACCGTCTTATTGACGATGAAACACAGAAATTGCATCGGAATTAAATAGAAAATGCACAATGGCGACTTAAGTACAAGAAGACTGACTCTTCCTACTGTCTATGCTTTGAACCATTCCTGTGACACTAGTTTTAGATTCCGATGCTACACTTCAGCTTTACTGTATCCCTCTGACCTTCTTATTGTCGATGAAACACAGAAATTGCAGCGGAATTAAGTACAAAAGGCACAATTCCGACTTAAGTACAAGATGACTGACTCTTCCTACAGACTAGGTTTTGAACCATTCCTGTGACACTAGTTATACAATCCGATGCTTCCCTCCAGGTTTACTGTATCCCTTGGACCTTTTTATTGACGATGAAACTCAGAAATTGCATCATATTTAATAGAAAAGGCACAATGCCGACTAAAGTAGAAGAAGACTGACACTTCTGACTGACTATGTTTTGAACCATTCCTGTGACACTAGTTATAGATTCCGATGCTTCACTTCAGGATTACTGTATCCCTTGGACCTTCTTATTGACGATGAAACACATAAATTGCATCGGAACTAAATACAAAAGGCACAATGCCGACTTAAGTACAAGAAGACTGACTCTTCTTACTGTCTATGTTTTCAATCATTCCTGTGACACTAGTTATAGATTCCGATGCTTCACTCCAGGTTTACTGTATCCCTTGGACCTTCTTATTGACGATGAAACACCGAAATTGCATTGGAATTAAATACAAAAGGCACAATGCCGACTTAAGTACATGAGGACTGACTCTCCTTACAGACAATGCTTTGAATCATTCCTGTGACACTAGTTATAGATTCCGATGCTTCACTTCAGGTTTACTGTATCCCTCTGAACTTCTTATTGACGATGAAACCCAGAAATTGCATCGGAATTAAATACAAAAGGCACAATGCCGACTTAAGTACAAGAAGACTGACTCTTCTTTCTGTCTATGTTTTGAACCATTCCTCTGACAGTAGTTATAGATTCCGATGCTTCACTTCCGGTTTACTGTATCCCTTTTACCTTCTTATTGACGATGAAACACATAAATTGCATCGGAATTAAATACAAAAGGCACAATGCCGACTTAAGGACAAGTAGACAGACTCTTCTCACTGACTATGTTTTGAACCATTTCTGTGACACTTGTTATAGATTCCGATGCTTCACTTCATGTTCACTGTATCCCTCTGACACTCTTATTGACGATGGAACACAGAAACTGCATCGGAATTAAATAGAAAAGGCACAATGCTGACTTAAGTACAAAAAGACCGACTCTTCATACTGTCTATGTTTTGAACCATTCCTGTGACACTAGTTATAGAGTCCGATGCTTCACTCCAGGTTTACTATATCCCTTGGACCTTCTTATTGACGATGAAACACAGAAATTGCATCGGAATTAAATAGAAAAGGCACAATGCCGACTTAAGTACAAGAAGACTGACTCTTCTCACTGGCTATGTTTTGAACCATTCCTGTGACACTTGTTATACAATCCGATGCTTCACTTCAGGTTTACTGTATCCCTTGGACCATCTTATTGACGATGAAACACAGATATTGCATCGGAATTAAATAGAAATGGCACAATGCCGACTTAAGTACAAGATGACTGACTCTTCCTACTGCCAATGTTTTGAACCATTCCTGTGACACTAGTTTTAGATTCCGATGCTTCACTTCAGCTTTACTGTATCCCTCTGACATTCTTATTGACGATGAAACACAGAAATTGCAGCGAAATTAAATACAAAAGCACAATGCCGACTTACGTACAAGAAGACTGACTCTTCCTACAGACTTGGTTTTGAACCATTCCTGTGACACTAGTTATAGATTCCGATGCTTCACTTCAGGTTTACTGTATCCCTTGGACCTTCTTATTTTCGATGAAACACAGAAATTGCATCGGAATTAAATACAAAAGGCAAAATGCTGACTTAAGTACATGAAGACTGACTCTCCCTACTGACTATGTTTTGAACCATTCCTGTGACACTAGTTATAGATTCCGATGCTTCACTTCAGGTTTACTGTATCCCTTGGATCTTCTTATTGACGATGAAACACCGAAATTGCATGGGAATTAATTACAAAAGGCACAATGCCGACATAAGGACAAGAAGACTGACTCTTCCTACTGTCTATGTTTGAACCATTCCATTGTCACTAGTTATAGATTCCTATGCTTCACTTCAGGTTTACTGTTTCCCTTGGACCTTCTTATTGACGATAAAACAATGAAATTGCATCGGAATTAAATACAAAAGGCACAATGCCGACTTAAGTACAAGAAGACTGATTCTCCTTACTGACTATGTTTTGAACCATTCCTGTGACACTAGTTATACAATGCGATGCTTCACTTCAGGTTTACTGTATCCCTTGGACCGTCTTATTGGCGATGAAACACAGAAATTGCATCGGAATTAAATAGAAAAGGCACAATGGCGACTTAAGTACAAGAAGACTGACTATTCCTAGTGTCTATGTTTTGAACCATTCCTGTGACACTAGTTTTAGATTCCGATGATTCACTTCAGCTTTACTGTCTCCCTCTGACCTTCTAATTGACGATGAAACACAGAAATTGCAGCGGAATTAAGTACAAAAGGCACAATTCCGACTTAAGTACAAGAAGACTGACTCTTCCTACAGACTTGGTTTTGAACCATTCCTATGACACTAGTTAGAGATTCCGATGCCTCACTTCAGGTTTACTGAATCCCTTGGACCTTCTTATTGACGACAAAACACAGAAATTGCATCGGAATTAAATACAAAAGGCACAATGCCGACTTAAGTACAAGAAGACTGACTGTTCTTACTGTCTATGTTTTGAACCATTCCTGTGACAGTATTTATAGTTTCCGATTCTTCACACCAGGTTTACTGTATCCCTTGGACCTTCTTATTGACGATGAAACACCGAAATAGCATCGGATTTAAATAGAAAAGGCACAATGCCGACTATGGTACAAGAAGACTGACTCTTGTTACTGACTATGTTTTGAACCATCCCTGTGACACTAGTTATTGATTCCGATGCTTCACTTCAGGTTTACTGTATCCCTTGGACCTTCTTATTGACGATGAAACACATAAATTGCATCGGAACTAAATACAAAAGGCACAATGGCGACTTAAGTACAAGAAGACTGACTCTTCTTACTGTCTATGTTTTGAATCATTCCTGTGACACTAGTTATAGATTCCGATGCTTCACTCCAGGTTTACTGTATCCCTTGGACCTTCTTATTGACGATGAAACACCGAAATTGCATTGGAATTAAATACAAAAGGCACAATGCCGACTTAAGTACATGAGGACTGACTCTCCTTACTGACTATGCTTTGAACCATTCCTGTGACACTAGTTATGGATTCCGATTCTTCACTTCAGGTTTAGTGTATCCCTCTGAACCTCTTATTGACGATGAAACACAGAAATTGCATCGGAATTAAATACAAAGGGCACAATGCCGACTTAAGTACAAGAAGACTGACTCTTCTTACTGTCTATGATTTTAACCAATCCTGTGACACTAGTTATAGATTCCGATGCTTCACTTCAGGTTTACTGTATCCCTTGCACCTTCTTATTGACGATGAAACCCAGAAATTTCATCGGAATTAAATACAAGAGGCACAATGCAGACTTAAGTACAAGAAGACTGACTCTTCTTACTGTCTATGCTTTGAAACATTCCTGTGACACTAGTTATAGATTCCGATGCTTCACTCCAGGTTAACTGTATCCCTTGCACCTTCTTATTGACGATGAAACACTGAAATTGCATCGGAATTAAATACAAAAGGCACAATGCCGACTTAAGGACAAGAAGACTGTTTCTTCTTACTGCCTATGTTTTGAACCATTCCTGTGACACTAGTTATAGATTCCGATGCTTCACTTCAGGTTTACTGTATCCCTCTGACCTTCTTATTGACGATGAAACACAGAAATTGCATCGGAATTAAATACAAAAGGAACAATGCCGACTTAAGGATAAGAAGACAGACTCTTCTTACTGACTATGTTTGAACCATTCCTGTGACACTAGTTAAAGATTCCGATGCTTCACATCAGGTTTACTGAATCCCTTGGACCTACTTATTGACGACGAAACACAGAAATTGCATCGGAATTAAATACAAAAGGCACAATGCCGACTTAAGTACAAGAAGACTGACTCTTCCTACAGACTAGGTTTTGAACCATTCCTGTGACACTAGTTAGAGATTCCGATGCTTCACTTCAGGTTTACTGAATCCCTTGGACCTTCTTATTGACGTCGAAACACAGAAATTGCATCGGAATTAAATACAAAAGGCACAATGCCGACTTAAGTACAAGAAGACTGACAGTTCTTACTGTCTATGTTTTGACCCATTCCTGTGACAGTAGTTATAGATTCCGATTCTTCACACCAGGTTTACTGTATCCCTTGGACCTTCTTATTGACGATGAAACACCGAAATTGCATCGGATTTAAATAGAAAAGGCACAATGCCGACTTAGGTACAAGAGGACTGACTCTTGTTACTGACTATGTTTTGAACCGTCCCTGTGACACTAGTTATAGATTCCGATGCTTCACTTCAGGTTTACTGTATACCTCTGACCTTCTTATTGACGATGAAACACAGAAATTGCATCGGAATTAAATACAAAAGGCACAATGCCGACTTATGTACAAGAAGACTGACTCTTCTTACTGTCTATATTTTGAACCATTCCTGTGACACTAGTTATAGATTCCGATGCTTCCCTCCAGGTTTACTGTATCTCTTGAACCTTTTTATTGACGATGAAATTCAGAAATTGCATCGGAATTAAATAGAAAAGGCACAATGCCGACTAAAGTAGAAGAAGACTGACTCTTCTCACTGACTATGTTTTGAACCATTCCTGTGACACTAGTTATAGATTCCGATGCTTCACTTCAGGATTACTGTATCCCTTGGACCTTCTTATTGACGATGAAACACATAAATTGCATCGGAACTGAATACAAAAGGCACAATGCCGACTTAAGTACAGGAAGACTGACTCTTCTTACTGTCTATGATTTGAATCATTCCTGTGACACTAGTTATAGAATCCGATGCTTCACTCCAGGTTTACTGTATCCCTTGGACCTTCTTATTGACGATGAAACACCGAAATTGCATTGGAATTAAATACAAAAGGCACAATGCCGACCTAAGTACATGAGGACTGACTCTCCTTACTGACTATGCTTTGAATCATTCCTGTGACACTAGTTATAGATTCCGATGCTTCACTTTAGGTTTACTGTATCTCTCTGACCTTCTTATTGACGATGAAACACAGATGTTGCATCGGAATTAAATACAAAAGGCACAATGCCGACTTATGTACAAGAAGACTGACTCTTCTTACTGTCTATATTTTGAACCATTCCTGTGACACTAGTTATAGATTCCGATACTTCCCTCCAGGTTTACTGTATCCCTTGGACCTATTTATTGACGATAAAATTCAGAAATTGCATCGGAATTAAATACAAAAGGCACAATGCCGACTTAAGTAGAAGAAGACTGACTCTTCCTACTGTCTATGTTTTGAACCATTCCTGT
This sequence comes from Schistocerca serialis cubense, assembly GCF_023864345.2. Lineage (NCBI taxonomy): Eukaryota > Metazoa > Arthropoda > Insecta > Orthoptera > Acrididae > Schistocerca > Schistocerca serialis. Next base: position 638,654,158 of record NC_064644.1, read on the forward strand.
GACACTTGTTATAGATTCCGATGCTTCACTCCAGGTTTACTGTATCCCTTGCACCTTCTTATTGACGATGAAACACAGAAATTGCACCGGAGATAAATACAAAAGGCACAATGCCGACTTAAGGACAAGAAGACGACTCTTCTTACTGACTATGTTTTGAACCATTCCTGTGACACTAGTTATAGATTCCGATGCTTCACTTCAGGTTTACTGTATCCCTTGGATCTTCTTATTGACGATGAAACACCGAAATTGCATGGGAATTAATTACAAAAGGCACAATGCCGACATAAGGACAAGAAGACTGACTCTTCCTACTGTCTATGTTTGAACCATTCCATTGTCACTAGTTATAGATTCCTATGCTTCACTTCAGGTTTACTGTTTCCCTTGGACCTTCTTATTGACGATAAAACAATGAAATTGCATCGGAATTAAATACAAAAGGCACAATGCCGACTTAAGTACAAGAAGACTGATTCTCCTTACTGACTATGTTTTGAACCATTCCTGTGACACTAGTTATACAATGCGATGCTTCACTTCAGGTTTACTGTATCCCTTGGACCGTCTTATTGGCGATGAAACACAGAAATTGCATCGGAATTAAATAGAAAAGGCACAATGGCGACTTAAGTACAAGAAGACTGACTATTCCTAGTGTCTATGTTTTGAACCATTCCTGTGACACTAGTTTTAGATTCCGATGATTCACTTCAGCTTTACTGTCTCCCTCTGACCTTCTAATTGACGATGAAACACAGAAATTGCAGCGGAATTAAGTACAAAAGGCACAATTCCGACTTAAGTACAAGAAGACTGACTCTTCCTACAGACTTGGTTTTGAACCATTCCTATGACACTAGTTAGAGATTCCGATGCCTCACTTCAGCTTTACTGAATCCCTTGGACCTTCTTATTGACGACAAAACACAGAAATTGCATCGGAATTAAATACAAAAGGCACAATGCCGACTTAAGTACAAGAAGACTGACTGTTCTTACTGTCTATGTTTTGAACCATTCCTGTGACAGTATTTATAGTTTCCGATTCTTCACACCAGGTTTACTGTATCCCTTGGACCTTCTTATTGACGATGAAACACCGAAATAGCATCGGATTTAAATAGAAAAGGCACAATGCCGACTATGGTACAAGAAGACTGACTCTTGTTACTGACTATGTTTTGCACCATCCCTGTGACACTAGTTATAGATTCCGATGCTTCACTTCAGGTTTACTGTATCCCTTGGACCTTCTTATTGACGATGAAACACATAAATTGCATCGGAACTAAATACAAAAGGCACAATGGCGACTTAAGTACAAGAAGACTGACTCTTCTTACTGTCTATGTTTTGAATCATTCCTGTGACACTAGTTATAGATTCCGATGCTTCACTCCAGGTTTACTGTATCCCTTGGACCTTCTTATTGACGATGAAACACCGAAATTGCATTGGAATTAAATACAAAAGGCACAATGCCGACTTAAGTACATGAGGACTGACTCTCCTTACTGACTATGCTTTGAACCATTCCTGTGACACTAGTTATGGATTCCGATTCTTCACTTCAGGTTTAGTGTATCCCTCTGAACCTCTTATTGACGATGAAACACAGAAATTGCATCGGAATTAAATACAAAGGGCACAATGCCGACTTAAGTACAAGAAGACTGACTCTTCTTACTGTCTATGATTTGAACCAATCCTGTGACACTAGTTATAGATTCCGATGCTTCACTTCAGGTTTACTGTATCCCTTGCACCTTCTTATTGACGATGAAACCCAGAAATTTCATCGGAATTAAATACAAAAGGCACAATGCCGACTTAAGTAGAAGAAGACTGACTCTTCCTACTGTCTATGTTTTGAACCATTCCTGTGACACTTGTTATAGATTCCGATGCTTCACTCCAGGTTTACTGTATCCCTTGGACCTTCTTATTGACGATGAAACACATAAATTGCATCGGAACTAAATACAAAAGGCACAATGGCGACTTAAGTACAAGAAGACTGACTCTTCTTACTGACTATGTTTTGAACCATTCCTGTGACACTAGTTATAGATTCCGATGCTTCACTCCAGGTTTACTGTATCCCTTGGACCTTCTTATTGACGATGAAACACAGAAATTGCATCGGAATTAAATACAAAGGGCACAATGCCGACTTAAGTACAAGAAGACTGACTCTTCTTACTGTCTATGATTTGAACCAATCCTGTGACACTAGTTATAGATTCCGATGCTTCACTTCAGGTTTACTGTATCCCTTGGATCTTCTTATTGACGATGAAACACCGAAATTGCATGGGAATTAATTACAAAAGGCACAATGCCGACATAAGGACAAGAAGACTGACTCTTCCTACTGTCTATGTTTGAACCATTCCATTGTCACTAGTTATAGATTCCTATGCTTCACTTCAGGTTTACTGTTTCCCTTGGACCTTCTTATTGACGATAAAACAATGAAATTGCATCGGAATTAAATACAAAAGGCACAATGCCGACTTAAGTACATGAGGACTGACTCTCCTTACTGACTATGCTTTGAACCATTCCTGTGACACTAGTTATGGATTCCGATTCTTCACTTCAGGTTTAGTGTATCCCTCTGAACCTCTTATTGACGATGAAACACCGAAATTGCATTGGAATTAAATACAAAAGGCACAATGCCGACTTAAGGACAAGAAGACTGTTTCTTCTTACTGCCTATGTTTTGAACCATTCCTGTGACACTAGTTATAGATTCCGATGCTTCACTTCAGGTTTACTGTATCCCTCTGACCTTCTTATTGACGATGAAACACAGAAATTGCATCGGAATTAAATAGAAAAGGCACAATGGCGACTTAAGTACAAGAAGACTGACTATTCCTAGTGTCTATGTTTTGAACCATACCTGTGACACTAGTTTTAGATTCCGATGATTCACTTCAGCTTTACTGTCTCCCTCTGACCTTCTAATTGACGATGAAACACAGAAATTGCAGCGGAATTAAGTACAAAAGGCACAATTCCGACTTAAGTACAAGAAGACTGACTCTTCCTACAGACTTGGTTTTGAACCATTCCTATGACACTAGTTAGAGATTCCGATGCCTCACTTCAGGTTTACTGAATCCCTTGGACCTTCTTATTGACGACAAAACACAGAAATTGCATCGGAATTAAATACAAAAGGCACAATGCCGACTTAAGTACAAGAAGACTGACTGTTCTTACTGTCTATGTTTTGAACCATTCCTGTGACAGTATTTATAGTTTCCGATTCTTCACACCAGGTTTACTGTATCCCTTGGACCTTCTTATTGACGATGAAACACCGAAATAGCATCGGATTTAAATAGAAAAGGCACAATGCCGACTATGGTACAAGAAGACTGACTCTTGTTACTGACTATGTTTTGATCCATCCCTGTGACACTAGTTATAGATTCCGATGCTTCACTTCAGGTTTACTGTATCCCTTGGACCTTCTTATTGACGATGAAACACATAAATTGCATCGGAACTAAATACAAAAGGCACAATGGCGACTTAAGTACAAGAAGACTGACTCTTCTTACTGTCTATGTTTTGAATCATTCCTGTGACACTAGTTATAGATTCCGATGCTTCACTCCAGGTTTACTGTATCCCTTGGACCTTCTTATTGACGATGAAACACCGAAATTGCTTTGGAATTAAATACAAAAGGCACAATGCCGACTTAAGTACATGAGGACTGACTCTCCTTACTGACTATGCCTTGAACCATTCCTGTGACACTAGTTATGGATTCCGATTCTTCACTTCAGGTTTAGTGTATCCCTCTGAACCTCTTATTGACGATGAAACACAGAAATTGCATCGGAATTAAATACAAAGGGCACAATGCCGACTTAAGTACAAGAAGACTGACTCTTCTTACTGTCTATGATTTGAACCAATCCTGTGACACTAGTTATAGATTCCGATGCTTCACTTCAGGTTTACTGTATCCCTTGCACCTTCTTATTGACGATGAAACCCAGAAATTTCATCGGAATTAAATACAAGAGGCACAATGCAGACTTAAGTACAAGAAGACTGACTCTTCTTACTGTCTATGCTTTGAAACATTCCTGTGACACTAGTTATAGATTCCGATGCTTCACTCCAGGTTAACTGTATCCCTTGCACCTTCTTATTGACGATGAAACACTGAAATTGCATCGGAATTAAATACAAAAGGCACAATGCCGACTTAAGGACAAGAAGACTGTTTCTTCTTACTGCCTATGTTTTGAACCATTCCTGTGACACTAGTTATAGATTCCGATGCTTCACTTCAGGTTTACTGTATCCCTCTGACCTTCTTATTGACGATGAAACACAGAAATTGCATCGGAATTAAATACAAAAGGAACAATGCCGACTTAAGGATAAGAAGACAGACTCTTCTTACTGACTATGTTTGAACCATTCCTGTGACACTAGTTAAAGATTCCGATGCTTCACTTCAGGTTTACTGAATCCCTTGGACCTACTTATTGACGACGAAACACAGAAATTGCATCGGAATTAAATACAAAAGGCACAATGCCGACTTAAGTACAAGAAGACTGACTCTTCCTACAGACTAGGTTTTGAACCATTCCTGTGACACTAGTTAGAGATTCCGATGCTTCACTTCAGGTTTACTGAATCCCTTGGACCTTCTTATTGACGTCGAAACACAGAAATTGCATCGGAATTAAATACAAAAGGCACAATGCCGACTTAAGTACAAGAAGACTGACAGTTCTTACTGTCTATGTTTTGACCCATTCCTGTGACAGTAGTTATAGAATCCGATTCTTCACACCAGGTTTACTGTATCCCTTGGACCTTCTTATTGACGATGAAACACCGAAATTGCATCGGATTTAAATAGAAAAGGCACAATGCCGACTTAGGTACAAGAGGACTGACTCTTGTTACTGACTATGTTTTGAACCGTCCCTGTGACACTAGTTATAGATTCCGATGCTTCACTTCAGGTTTACTGTATACCTCTGACCTTCTTATTGACGATGAAACTCAGAAATTGCATCGGAATTAAATACAAAAGGCACAATGCCGACTTATGTACAAGAAGACTGACTCTTCTTACTGTCTATATTTTGAACCATTCCTGTGACACTAGTTATAGATTCCGATGCTTCCCTCCAGGTTTACTGTATCTCTTGAACCTTTTTATTGACGATGAAATTCAGAAATTGCATCGGAATTAAATAGAAAAGGCACAATGCCGACTAAAGTAGAAGAAGACTGACTCTTCTCACTGACTATGTTTTGAACCATTCCTGTGACACTAGTTATAGATTCCGATGCTTCACTTCAGGATTACTGTATCCCTTGGACCTTCTTATTGACGATGAATCACATAAATTGCATCGGAACTGAATACAAAAGGCACAATGCCGACTTAAGTACAGGAAGACTGACTCTTCTTACTGTCTATGATTTGAATCATTCCTGTGACACTAGTTATAGAATCCGATGCTTCACTCCAGGTTTACTGTATCCCTTGGACCTTCTTATTGACGATGAAACACCGAAATTGCATTGGAATTAAATACAAAAGGCACAATGCCGACCTAAGTACATGAGGACTGACTCTCCTTACTGACTATGCTTTGAATCATTCCTGTGACACTAGTTATAGATTCCGATGCTTCACTTTAGGTTTACTGTATCTCTCTGACCTTCTTATTGACGATGAAACACAGATATTGCATCGGAATTAAATACAAAAGGCACAATGTCGACTTATGTACAAGAAGACTGACTCTTCTTACTGTCTATATTTTGAACCATTCCTGTGACACTAGTTATAGATTCCGATACTTCCCTCCAGGTTTACTGTATCCCTTGGACCTATTTATTGACGATAAAATTCAGAAATTGCATCGGAATTAAATACAAAAGGCACAATGCCGACTTAAGTAGAAGAAGACTGACTCTTCCTACTGTCTATGTTTTGAACCATTCCTGTGACACTTGTTATAGATTCCGATGCTTCACTCCAGGTTTACTGTATCCCTTGCACCTTCTTATTGACGATGAAACACAGAAATTGCACCGGAGTTAAATACAAAAGGCACAATGCCGACTTAAGGACAAGAAGACGACTCTTCTTACTGACTATGTTTTGAACCATTCCTGTGACACTAGTTATAGATTCCGATGCTTCACTTCAGGTTTACTGTATCCCTCTGACCTTCTTATTGACGATGAAACACGGAAATTGCCTCGGAATTAAATAGAAAAGGCACAATGCCGACTTTAGTACAAGAAGACTGACTTTACTTACTGTCTATGTTTTGAACCACTCCTGAGACACTAGTTGAAGATTCCGATGCTTCACTTCAGGTTTACTGTATCCCTCTGAGTTTCTTATTGACGATGAAAGACAGAAATTGCATCGGAATTAAATATAAAAGGCACAATGCCGACTAAAGTAGAAGAAGACTGACTCTTCTCACTGACTATGTTTTGAACCATTCCTGTGACACTAGTTATAGATTCCGATGCTTCACTACAGGTTCACTGAGTTTCTTATTGACGATGAAAGACAGAAATTGCATCGGAATTAAATATAAAAGGCACAATGCCGACTATAGTACAAGAAGACTGACTCTTCCCACTGACTATGTTTTGAACCATTCCTGTGACACTAATTTTAGATTCCGATGCTTCACTTCAGGATTACTGTATCCCTTGGACCTTCTTATTGACGATGAAACTCAGAAAATGCATCGGAATTAAAAACAAAAGGCACAATGCCGACTATAGTACAAGAAGACTGACTCTTCCCACTGACTATGTTTTGAACCATTCCTGTGACACTAGTTATAGATTCCGATGCTTCACTTCAGGATTACTGTATCCCTTGGACCATCTTATTAACGATGAAAAACATAGATTGCATCGGAAGTAAATACAAAAGGCACAATGCCGACTTAAGTACAAGAAGACTGACTCTTCCTACTGTCTATGCTTTTGAACCATTCCTGTGACACTTGTTATAGATTCCGATGCTTCACTTCAGGTTTACTGTATCCCTCTGACTTTCGTATTGACGATGAAACACAGAAATTGCACCGGAATTAAATAAAAAAGGCACAATGCCGACTTAAGTACAAGAAGACTGAATCTTCTTACTGTCTATGACTTGAACCACTTCTGTGAGACTAGATATAGATTCCGATGCTTCACTTCAGGTTTACTGTATCATTTGGACCTTCTTATTGACGATGGAACACAGAAATTACATCGGAATTAAATACAAAATTCACAATGCCGACTTAAGTACAAAAAGACTGACTCTTCTTACTGACTATGTTTTGAACCATTCCTGTGACACTAGTTATAGATTCCGATGCTTCAGTTGAGTTTACTGTATCCCTCTGACCTTCTTATTGACGATGAAACACAGAAATTGGATCATAATTAAATAGAAAAGGCACAATGCCGACTTAAGTACAAGAAGACTGACTCTTCTTACAGTCTATGCTTTGAACCATTCCTGTGACACTAGTTATAGATTCCGATGCTTGGCTTCAGGTTTACTGTATCCCTTGGAGCTTCTTATTGACGATGAAACACAGAAATAGCATCGGAATTTAATACACAAGGCACAATGCCGACTCAAGTACAAGAAGACTGACTCTTCTGACTGTCTATGTTGTGAACCATTCATGTGACACTAGTTATAGTTTCCGATGCCGCACATCAGGTTTACTGTATCGGTCTGACCTTCTTATTGACGATGAAACACAGAAATTGCATCGGAATTAAATACAAAATGCACAATCCCGACTTAAGTACATGAAGACTGACTAATCTTACTGTCTATGTTTTCAACCATTACTGTGACACTAGTTATAGATTCCGATGCTTCACTTCAGGTTTACTGTTTACCTTGGACCTTCTTATTAACGATGAAACAATGAAATTGCATCGGAATAAAATACAAAAGGCACATTGCCGACTTAAGTACATGAAGACTGATTCTTCTTACTGACTATGTTTTGAACCATTCCTGTGACACTAGTTATAGATTCCGATGATTCACTTCAGGTTTTCTGTAACCCTTGGACCATCTTATTGACGATGAAACACAGAAATTGCATCGGAATTAAATACAAATGGCACAATGATGACTTAAGTACAAGAAGGCTGACTCTTCTTACTGTCTATGTTTTGAACCAATCCTGTGACACTAGTTATAGATTCCGATGCTTCACTCCAGGTTTACTGTATCCCTTGCACCTTCTTATTGACGATGAAACACAGAAATTGCACCGGAATTAAATACAAAAGGCACAATGCCGACTTAAGGACAAGAAGACGACTCTTCTTACTGACTATGTTTTGAACCATTCCTGTGACACTAGTTATAGATTCCAATGTTTCACTTCAGGTTTACTGTATCCCTCTGACCATCTTATTGACGATGAAACACGGAAATTGCCTCGGAATTAAATAGAAAAGGCACAATGCCGACTTTAGTACAAGAAGACTGATTTTTCTTACTATCTATGTTTTGAACCACTCCTGAGACACTAGTTGATGATTCCGATGCTTCACTTCAGGTATACTGTATCCCTCTGACCTTCTTATTGACGATGAAACACAGAAATTGCACCGGAATTAAATACAAAAGGCACAATGCCGACTTAAGTACAAGAAGACTGACTCTTCTTACTGTCTATATTTTGAACCATTCCTGTGACACTAGTTATAGATTCCGATACTTCCCTCCAGGTTTACTGTATCCCTTGGACCTATTTATTGACGATAAAATTCAGAAATTGCATCGGAATTAAATAGAAAATGCACAATGCCGACTAAAGTAGAAGAAGACTGACTCTTCTCACTGACTATGTTTGAACCATTCCTGTGACACTAGTTATAGATTCCGATGCTTCACTTCAGGATTACTGTATCCCTTGGACCTTCTTATTGACGATGAAACACATAAATTGCATCGGAACTAAATACAAAATGCACAATGCCGCCTTAAGTACAAGAAGACTGACTCTTCTTACTGTCTATGTTTTGAATCATTCCTGTGACACTAGTTATAGATTCCGATGCTTCACTCCAGGTTTACTGTATCCCTTGGACCTTCTTATTGACGATGAAACACCGAAATTGAATTGGAATTAAATACAAAAACACAATGCCGACTTAAGTACACGAGGACTGACTCTCCTTACTGACTATGCTTTGAATCATTCCTGTGACACTAGTTATAGATTCCGATGCTTCACTTCAGGTTTACTGTATCCCTCTGAACTTCTTATTGACGATGAAACACAGAAATTACATCGGAATTAAATACAAAAGGCACAATGCCGACTTAAGTACAAGAAGACTGACTCTTCTTACTGTCTATGATTTGAACCATTCCTGTGACACTAGTTATAGATTCCGATGCTTCTCTCCAGGTTTACTGTATCCCTTGGACCTTCTTATTGACGATGAAACTCAGATATTGCATCGGAATTAAATACAAAAGGCACAATGCCGACTATAGTACAAGAAGACTGACACTTCCCACTGACTATGTTTTGAACCATTCCTGTGACACTAGTTATAGATTCCGATGCTTCAGTTCAGGATTACTGTATCCCTTGGACCATCGTATTAACGATGAAAAACATAAATTGCATCGGAAGTAAATACAAAAGGCACAATGCCGACTTAAGTAGAAGAAGACTGACTCTTCCTACTGTCTATGTTTTGAACCATTCCTGTGACACTTGTTATAGATTCCGATGCTTCACTCCAGGTTTACTGTATCCCTTGCACCTTCTTATTGACGATGAAACACAGAAATTGCACCGGAGTTAAATACAAAAGGCACAATGCCGACTTAAGGACAAGAAGACGACACTTCTTACTGACTATGTTTTGAACCATTCCTGTGACACTAGTTATAGATTCCGATGCTTCACTTCAGGTTTACTGTATCCCTCTGACCTTCTTATTGACGATGAAACACGGAAATTGCCTCGGAATTAAATAGAAAAGGCACAATGCCGACTTTAGTACAAGAAGACTGACTTTTCTTACTGTCTATGTTTTGAACCACTCCTGAGACACTAGTTGAAGATTCCGATGCTTCACTTCAGGTTTACTGTATCCCTCTGAGTTTCTTATTGACGATGAAAGACAGAAATTGCATCGGAATTAAATATAAAAGGCACAATGCCGACTAAAGTAGAAGAAGACTGACTCTTCTCACTGACTATGTTTTGAACCATTCCTGTGACACTAGTTATAGATTCCGATGCTTCACTACAGGTTCACTGTATCCCTCTGAGTTTCTTATTGACGATGAAAGACAGAAATTGCATCGGAATTAAATATAAAAGGCACAATGCCGACTATAGTACAAGAAGACTGACTCTTCCCACTGACTATGTTTTGAACCATTCCTGTGACACTAATTTTAGATTCCGATGCTTCACTTCAGGATTACTGTATCCCTTGGACCTTCTTATTGACGATGAAACTCAGAAAATGCATCGGAATTAAAAACAAAAGGCACAATGCCGCCTATAGTACAAGAAGACTGACTCTTCCCACTGACTATGTTTTGAACCATTCCTGTGACACTAGTTATAGATTCCGATGCTTCACTTCAGGATTACTGTATCCCTTGGACCATCTTATTAACGATGAAAAACATAGATTGCATCGGAAGTAAATACAAAAGGCACAATGCCGACTTAAGTACAAGAAGACTGACTCTTCCTACTGTCTATGCTTTTGAACCATTCCTGTGACACTTGTTATAGATTCCGATGCTTCACTTCAGGTTTACTGTATCCCTCTGACTTTCGTATTGACGATGATACACAGAAATTGCACCGGAATTAAATAAAAAAGGCACAATGCCGACTTAAGTACAAGAAGACTGAATCTTCTTACTGTCTATGACTTGAACCACTTCTGTGAGACTAGATATAGATTCCGATGCTTCACTTCAGGTTTACTGTATCATTTGGACCTTCTTATTGACGATGAAACACAGAAATTACATCGGAATTAAATACAAAATTCACAATGCCGACTTAAGTACAAAAAGACTGACTCTTCTTACTGACTATGTTTTGAACCATTCCTGTGACACTAGTTATAGATTCCGATGCTTCAGTTGAGTTTACTGTATCCCTCTGACCTTCTTATTGACGATGAAACACAGAAATTGGATCATAATTAAATAGAAAAGGCACAATGCCGACTTAAGTACAAGAAGACTGACTCTTCTTACAGTCTATGCTTTGAACCATTCCTGTGACACTAGTTATAGATTCCGATGCTTGGCTTCAGGTTTACTGTATCCCTTGGAGCTTCTTATTGACGATGAAACACAGAAATAGCATCGGAATTTAATACACAAGGCACAATGCCGACTCAAGTACAAGAAAACTGACTCTTCTGACTGTCTATGTTGTGAACCATTCATGTGACACTAGTTATAGTTTCCGATGCCGCACATCAGGTTTACTGTATCGGTCTGACCTTCTTATTGACGATGAAACACAGAAATTGCATCGGAATTAAATACAAAATGCACAATCCCGACTTAAGTACATGAAGACTGACTAATCTTACTGTCTATGTTTTCAACCATTACTGTGACACTAGTTATAGATTCCGATGCTTCACTTCAGGTTTACTGTTTACCTTGGACCTTCTTATTAACGATGAAACAATGAAATTGCATCGGAATAAAATACAAAAGGCACAATGCCGACTTAAGTACATGAAGACTGATTCTTCTTACTGACTATGTTTTGAACCATTCCTGTGACACTAGTTATAGATTCCGATGATTCACTTCAGGTTTTCTGTATCCCTTGGACCATCTTATTGACGATGAAACACAGAAATTGCATCGGAATTAAATACAAATGGCACAATGATGACTTAAGTACAAGAAGGCTGACTCTTCTTACTGTCTATGTTTTGAACCAATCCTGTGACACTAGTTATAGATTCCGATGCTTCACTCCAGGTTTACTGTATCCCTTGCACCTTCTTATTGACGATGAAACACAGAAATTGCACCGGAATTAAATACAAAAGGCACAATGGCGACTTAAGGACAAGAAGACGTCTCTTCTTACTGACTATGTTTTGAACCATTCCTGTGTCACTAGTTATAGATTCCGATGCTTCACTTCAGGTTTACTGTATCCCTCTGACCTTCTTATTGACGATGAAACACGGAAATTGCCTCGGAATTAAATAGAAAAGGCACAATGCCGACTTTAGTACAAGAAGACTGACTTTTCTTACTGTCTATGTTTTGAACCACTCCTGAGACACTAGTTGATGATTCCGATGCTTCACTTCAGGTATACTGTATCCCTCTGGCCTTCTTATTGACGATGAAACACAGAAATTGCACCGGAATTAAATACAAAAGGCACAATGCCGACTTAAGTACAAGAAGTCAGACTCTTCTTACTGTCTATGTTTTGAACCATTCCATTGACACTAGTTATAGATTCCCATGCTTCACTCCAGGTTTACTGTATCCCTTGGACCTTCTTATTGACGATGAAACACTGAAATTGCATTGGAATTAAATACAAAAGGCACAATGCCGACTTAAGTACATGAGGACTGACTCTCCTTACTGACTATGCTTTGAATCATTCCTGTGACACTAGTTATAGATTCCGATGCTTCACTTCAGGTTTACTGTATCCCTCTGACTTTCTTATTGACGATTAAACACAGAAATTGCATCGGAATGAAATACAAAAGGCACAATGCCGACTTATGTACAAGAAGACTGACTCTTCTTACTGTCTATATTTTGGACCATTCCTGTGACACTAGTTATAGATTCCGATGCTTCACTTCAGGTTTACTGTATCCCTCTGACCTTCTTATTGACGATGAAACACAGAAATTGCATCGGAATTAAATACAAAAAGCACAATGCCGACTTAAGTCTTCTTACTGTCTATGATTTGAACCATTCCTGTGACACTAGTTATAGGTTCTGATGCTTCACTACAGGTTTACTGTATCCCTTGGATCTTCCTATTGACGATGAAACACAGAAATTGCATCGAAATTAAATACAAAAGGAACAATGCCGACTTAAGGATAAGAAGACAGACTCTTCTTACTGACTATGTTTGAACCATTCCTGTGACACTAGTTAAAGATTCCGATGCTTCACTTCAGGTTTACTGAATCCCTTGGACCTTCTTATTGACGACGAAACACAGAAATTGCATCGGAATTAAATACAAAAGGCACAATGCCGACTTAAGTACAAGAAGACTGACTCTTCCTACAGACTAGGTTTTGAACCATTCCTGTGACACTAGTTAGAGATTCCGATGCTTCACTTCAGGTTTACTGAATCCCTTGGCCCTTCTTATTGACGACGAAACACAGAAATTGCATCGGAATTAAATACAAAAGGCACAATGCCGACTTAAGTACAAGAAGACTGACAGTTCTTACTGTCTATGTTTTGAACCATTCCTGTGACAGTAGTTATAGATTCCGATTCTTCACACCAGGTTTACTGTATCCCTTGGACCTTCTTATTGACGATGAAACACCGAAATAGCATCGGATTTAAATAGAAAAGGCACAATGCCGACTTAGGTACAAGACGACTGACTCTTGTTACTGACTATGTTTTGAACCGTCCCTGTGACACTAGTTATAGATTCCGATGCTTCACTTCAGGTTTACTGTATCCCACTGACCTTCTTATTGACGATGAAACACAGAAATTGCATCGGAATTAAATACAAAAGGCACAATGCCGACTTATGTACAAGAAGACTGACTCTTCTTACTGTCTATATTTTGAACCATTCCTGTGACACTAGTTATAGATTCCGATGCTTCCCTCCAGGTTTACTGTATCCCTTGAACCTTTTTATTGACGATGAAATTCAGAAATTGCATCGGAATTAAATAGAAAAGGCACAATGCCGACTAAAGTAGAAGAAGACTGACTCTTCTCACTGACTATGTTTTGAACCATTCCTGTGACACTAGTTATAGATTCCGATGCTTCACTTCAGGATTACTGTATCCCTTGGACCTTCTTATTGACGATGAAACACATAAATTGCATCGGAACTGAATACAAAAGGCACAATGCCGACTTAAGTACAAGAAGACTGACTCTTCTTACTGTCTATGTTTTGAATAATTCCTGTGACACTAGTTATAGAATCCGATGCTTCACTCCAGGTTTACTGTATCCCTTGGACCTTCTTATTGACGATGAAACACCGAAATTGCATTGGAATTAAATACAAAAGGCACAATACCGACTTAAGTACATGAGGACTGACTCTCCTTACTGACTATGCTTTGAATCATTCCTGTGACACTAGTTATAGATTCCGATGCTTCACTTCAGGTTTACTGTATCTCTTTGACCTTCTTATTGACGATGAAACACAGAAATTGCATCGGAATTAAATACAAAAGGCACAATGCCGACTTATGTACAAGAAGACTGACTCTTCTTACTGTCTATATTTTGAACCATTCCTGTGACACTAGTTATAGATTCCGATGCTTCCCTCCAGGTTTACTGTATCCCTTGGACCTATTTATTGACGATAAAATTCAAAAATTGCATCGGAATTAAATAGAAAATGCACAATGCCGACTAAAGTAGAAGAAGACTGACTCTTCTCACTGACTATGTTTGAACCATTCCTGTGACACTAGTTATAGATTCCGATGCTTCACTTCAGGATTACTGTATCCCTTGGACCTTCTTATTGACGATGAAACACATAAATTGCATCGGAACTAAATACAAAATGCACAATGCCGACTTAAGTACAAGAAGACTGACTCTTCTTACTGTCTATGTTTTGAATCATTCCTGTGACACTAGTTATAGATTCCGATGCTTCACTCCAGGTTTACTGTATCCCTTGGGCCTTCTTATTGACGATGAAACACCGAAATTGAATTGGAATTAAATACAAAAGCACAATGCCGACTTAAGTACACGAGGACTGACTCTCCTTACTGACTATGCTTTCAATCATTCCTGTGACACTAGTTATAGTTTCCGATGCTTTACTTCAGGTTTACTGTATCCCTCTGAACTTCTTATTGACGATGAAACACAGAAATTACATCGGAATTAAGTACAAAAGGCACAATGCTGACTTAAGTACAAGAAGACTGACTGTTCCCACTGTCTATGGTTTGAACCATTCCTGAGACACTAGTTGAAGATTCCGATGCTTCACTTCAGGTTTACTGTATCCCTCTGACCTTCTTATTGACGATGAAACACTGAAATTGCACCGGAATTAAATACAAAAGCACAATGCCGACTATAGTACAAGAAGACTGACACTTCCCACTGACTATGTTTTGAACCATTCCTGTGACCCTAGTTATAGATTCCGATGCTTCAGTTCAGGATTACTGTATCCCTTGGACCATCTTATTAACGATGAAAAACATAAATTGCATCGGTGGTAAATACAAAAGGCACAATGCCGACTTAAGTAGAAGAAGACTGACTCTTCCTACTGTCTATGTTTTGAACCATTCCCGTGACACTTGTTATAGATTCCGATGCTTCACTTCAGGTTTACTGTATCCCTCTGACTTTCGTATTGACGATGAAACACTGAAATTGCACCGGAATTAAATACAAAAGGCACAATGCCGACTTAAGGACAAGAAGACTGACTCTTCTTACTGTCTATGTTTTGAACCATTCCCGTGACACTAGTTATAGATTCCGATGCTTCACTTTCGGTTTACTGTATCCCTCTGACTTTCTTATTGACGATGAAACACAGAAATTGCACCGGAATTAAATACAAAAGGCACAATGCCGACTTAAGGACAAGAAGACTGACTAGTCTTACTGACAATGTTTTGAACCATTCCTGTGACACTAGTTATAGATTCCGATGATTCAGTCCAGGTTTAGTGTATCCCTTGGACCTTCTTATTGACGATGAAACACAGTAATTTCATCGGAATTAAATAGAAAAGGCACAATGGCGACTTAAGTACAAGAAGACTGACTCTTCTTACTGTCTATGTTTTGAACCATTCCTGTGACACTAATTTTGGATTCCGATGCTTCACTTCAGGTTTACTGTATCCCTCTGACCTTCTTATTGACGATGAAACACAGAAATTTCATCGGAATTAAATACATAAGGCACAATGCCGACTTAAGTACAAGAAGACTGACTGTTCCCACTGTCTATGGTTTGAACCATTCCTGAGACACTAGTTGAAGATTCCGATGCTTCACTTCAGGTTTACTGTATCCCTCTGACCTTCTTATTGACGATGAAACACTGAAATTGCACCGGAATTAAATACAAAAGCACAATGCCGACTTAAGTACAAGAAGACAGAACCTTCTTACTGTCTATGATTTGAACCATTCCATTGACACTAGTTATAGATTCCGATGCATCACTCCAGGTTTACTGTATCCCTTGGACCTTCTTATTGACGATAATACACTGAAATTGCATCGGAATTAAATAGAAAAGGCACAATGCCGACTTAAGTACAAGAAGACTGACTCTTCTTAGTGTCTTTGATTTGAACCATTCCTATGACACTAGCTATAGATTCCGATGCTTCACTCCAGGTTTACTGTATCCCTTGGACCTTCTTATTGACGATGAAACTCAGATATTGCATCGGAATTAAATACCGAAGGCACAATGCCGACTATAGTACAAGAAGACTGACTCTTCTCACTGACTATGTTTTGAACCATTCCTGTGACACTAGTTATAGATTCCGATGCTTCACTTCAGGATTACTGTATCCCTTGGACCTTCTTATTGACGATGAAACACATAAAATGCATCGGAACTAAATACAAAATGCACAATGCCGACTTAAGTACAAGAAGACTGACTCTTCTTACTGTCTATGTTTTGAATCATTCCTGTGACACTAGTTATAGATTCCGATGCTTCACTCCATGTTTACTGTATCCCTCTGAACTTCTTATTGACGATGAAACACAGAAATTGCATCGGAATTAAATACAAAAGGCACAATGCCGACTTAAGTACAAGAAGACTGACTCTTCTTACTGTCTATGATTTGAACCATTCCTGTGACACTAGTTATAGATTCCGATGCTTCACTCCAGGTTTAGTGTATCCCTTGGACCTTCTTATTGACGATGAAACACAGAAATTGCATCGGAATTAAATAGAAAAGGCACAATGGCGACTTAAGTACAAGAAGACTGACTCTTCTTACTGTCTATGTTTTGAACCATTCCTGTGACACTAATTTTGGATTCCGATGCTTCACTTCAGGTTTACTGTATCCCTCTGACCTTCTTATTGACGATGAAACACAGAAATTTCATCGGAATTAAATACATAAGGCACAATGCCGACTTAAGTACAAGAAGACTGACTGTTCCCACTGTCTATGTTTTGAACCATTCCTGAGACACTAGTTGAAGATTCCGATGCTTCACTTCAGGTTTACTGTATCCCTCTGACCTTCTTATTGACGATGAAACACTGAAATTGCACCGGAATTAAATACAAAAGGCACAATGCCGACTTAAGTACAAGAAGAAAGAACCTTCTTCCTGTCTATGTTTTGAACCATTCCATTGACACTAGTTATAGATTCCGATGCATCACTCCAGGTTTACTGTATCCCTTGGACCTTCTTATTGACGATAATACACTGACATTGCATCGGAATTAAATAGAAAAGGCACAATGCCGACTTAAGTACAAGAAGACTGACTCTTCTTACTGTCTTTGTTTTGAACCATTCCTGTGACACTAGCTATAGATTCCGATGCTTCACTCCAGGTTTACTGTATCCCTTGGACCTTCTTATTGACGATGATACTCAGAAATTGCATCGGAATTAAATACAAAAGGCACAATGCCGACTATAGTACAAGAAGACTGACTCTTCTCACTGACTGTGTTTTGAATAATTCCTGTGACACTAGTTATAGATTCCGATGCTTCACTTCAGGTTTACTGTATCCCTTGGACCTTCTTATTAACGATGAAACACATAAATTGCATCGTAATTAATAACAAAAGGCACAATGCCGACTTAAGTACTAGAAGACTGACTCTTCCTACTGTCTATGATTTGGACCATTTCTGTGACACTAGTTATTGATTCCGATGCTTCACTTCAGGTTTACCGTATCCCTCTGACTTTCGTATTGACGATGAAACACAGATATTGCATCGGAATTAAATAAAAAAGGCACAATGCCGACATAAGTACAAGAAGACTGACTCTTCTTACTGTCATTGTTTTGAATCATTCCTGTGACACTAGTTATAGCTTCCGATGCTTCACTCCAGGTTTAGTGTATCCCTTGGACCTTCTTATTGAAGATGAAACACAGAAATTGCATCGGAATTAAATAGAAAAGGCACTATGCCGACTTAAGTACAAGATGACTGACTTTTCTTACTGACTATGTTTTGAACAATTCCTGTATCACTAATTATAGATTCCGATGCTTGACTTCAGGTTTACTGTATCCCTTGGACCTTCTTATTGACGATGAAACACAGAAATTGCATCGGAATTAAATACAAAAGGCAAAATGCCGACTTCAGTACAAGAAGACTGACTCTTCCTACTGTCTATGTTTTGAACCATTCCTGTGACACTAGCTATAGATTCCGATGCCTCACTTGAGGTTTACTGTATCCCTTGGGCCTTCTTATTGACGATGAAATTCAGAATTTGCATCGGAATTAAATACAAAAGGCACAATGCCGACTATAGTACAAGAAGACTGACTCTTCTCACTGACTTTAGATTGAACCATTCCTGTGACACTAGTTATAGATTCCGATGCTTCACTTCAGGTTTACTGTTTACCTTGGACCTTCTTATTAACGATGAAACAATGAAATTGCATTGGAATTAAATACAAAAGGCACAATGCCGACTTAAGTACATGAGGACTGATTCTTCTTACGGACTATGTTTTGAACCATTCCTGTGACACTAGTTCTAGATTCCGATGATTCACTTCATGTTTACTGTATCCCTTGGACCTTCTTATTGTCGATGAAACACAGAAATTGCATCGGAATTAAATACAAATGGCACAATGCCGACTTAAGTACAAGAAGGCTGACTCTTCTTACTGTCTATGTTTTGAACCATTCCTGTGACACTAGTTATAGATTCCGATGCTTCACTCCAGGTTTACTGTATCCCTTGCACCTTCTTATTGACGATGAAACACAGAAATTGCACCGGAATTAAATACAAAAGGCACAATGCCGACTTAAGGACAAGAAGACGACTCTTCTTACTGACTATGTTTTGGACCATTCCTGTGACACTAGTTATAGATTCCGATGCTTCACTTCAGGTTTACTGTATCCCTCTGACCTTCTTATTGACGATGAAACACGGAAATTGCCTCGGAATTAAATAGAAAAGGCACAATGCCGACTTTAGTACAAGAAGACTGACTTTTCTTACTGTCTATGTTTTGAACCACTCCTGAGACACTAGTTGAAGATTCCGATGCTTCACTTCAGGTTTACTGTATCCCTCTGAGTTTCTTATTGACGATGAAAGACAGAAATTGCATCGGAATTAAATATAAAAGGCACAATGCCGACTAAAGTAGAAGAAGACTGACTCTTCTCACTGACTATGTTTTGAACCATTCCTGTGACACTAGTTATAGATTCCGATGCTTCACTACAGGTTCACTGTATCCCTCTGAGTTTCTTATTGACGATGAAAGACACAAATTGCATCGGAATTAAATATAAAAGGCACAATGCCGACTATAGTACAAGAAGACTGACTCTTCCCACTGACTATGTTTTGAACCATTCCTGTGACACTAATTATAGATTCCGATGCTTCACTTCAGGATTACTGTATCCCTTGGACCTTCTTATTGACGATGAAACTCAGAAAATGCATCGGAATTAAAAACAAAAGGCACAATGCCGACTATAGTACAAGAAGACTGACTCTTCCCACTGACTATGTTTTGAACCATTCCTGTGACACTAGTTATAGATTCCGATGCTTCACTTCAGGATTACTGTATCCCTTGGACCATCTTATTAACGATGAAAAACTCATAAATTGCATCGGAAGTAAATACAAAAGGCACAATGCCGACTTAAGTACAAGAAGACTGACTCTTCCTACTGTCTATGTTTTGTACCATTCCTGTGACACTTGTTATAGATTCCGATGCTTCACTTCAGGTTTACTGTATCCCTCTGACTTTCGTATTGACGATGAAACACAGAAATTGCACCGGAATTAAATAAAAAAGGCACAATGCCGACTTAAGTACAAGAAGACTGAATCTTCTTACTGTCTATGACTTGAACCACTTCTGTGAGACTAGATATAGATTCCGATGCTTCACTTCAGGTTTACTGTATCATTTGGACCTTTTTATTGACGATGAAACACAGAAATTACATCGGAATTAAATACAAAATTCACAATGCCGACTTAAGTACAAAAAGACTGACTCTTCTTACTGACTATGTTTTGAACCATTCCTGTGACACTAGTTATAGATTCCGATGCTTCAGTTCAGTTTACTGTATCCCTCTGACCTTCTTATTGACGATGAAACACAGAAATTGGATCATAATTAAATAGAAAAGGCACAATGCCGATTTAAGTACAAGAAGACTGACTCTTCTTACAGTCTATGCTTTGAACCATTCCTGTGACACTAGTTATAGATTCCGATGCTTGGCTTCAGGTTTACTGTATCCCTTGGAGCTTCTTATTGACGATGAAACACAGAAATAGCATCGGAATTTAATACACAAGGCACAATGCCGACTCAAGTACAAGAAGACTAACTCTTCTGACTGTCTATGTTGTGAACCATTCATGTGACACTAGTTATATTTTCCGATGCCGCACATCAGGTTTACTGTATCGGTCTGACCTTCTTATTGACGATGAAACACAGAAATTGCATCGGAATTAAATACAAAATGCACAATCCCGACTTAAGTACATGAAGACTGACTAATGTTACTGTCTATGTTTTGAACCATTACTGTGACACTAGTTATAGATTGCGATGCTTCACGTCAGGTTTACTGTTTACCTTGGACCTTCTTATTAACGATGAAACAATGAAATTGCATCGGAATAAAATACAAAAGGCACAATGCCGACTTAAGTACATGAAGACTGATTCTTCTTACTGACTATATTTTGAACCATTCCTGTGACACTAGTTATAGATTCCGATGCTTCACTCCAGGTTTACTGTATCCCTTGCACCTTCTTATTGACGATTGAAACACAGAAATTGCACCGGAATTAAATACAAAAGGCACAATGCCGACTTAAGGACAAGAAGACGACTCTTCTTACTGACTATGTTTTGAACCATTTCTGTGACACTAGTTATAGATTCCGATGCTTCACTTCAGGTTTACTGTATCCCGCTGACCTTTTTATTGACGACGAAACACGGAAATTGCCTCGGAATTAAATAGAAAAGGCACAATGCCGACTTTAGTACAAGAAGACTGACTTTTCTTACTGTCTATGTTTTGAACCACTCCTGAGACACTAGTTGAAGATTCCGATGCTTCACTTCAGGTTTACTGTATCCCTCTGACCTTCTTATTGACGATGAAACACAGAAATTGCACCGGAATTAAATACAAAAGGCACAATGCCGACTTAAGTACAAGAAGACAGACTCTCCTTACTGTCTATGTTTTGAACCATTCCATTGACACTAGTTATAGATTCCGATGCTTCCCTCCAGGTTTACTGTATCCCATGGACCTTCTTATTGACGATGAAACACCGAAATTGCATTGCAATTAAATTCAAAAAGGCACAATGCCGACTTAAGTACATGAGGACTGACTCTCCTTACTGACTATGCTTTGAATCATTCCTGTGACACTAGTTATAGATTCCGATGCTTCACTTCAGGTTTACTGTATCCCTTGGACCTTCTTATTGACGATGAAACACAGAAATTGCATCGGAATTAAATACAAAAGGCACAATGCCGACCTTATGTACAAGAAGACTGACTCTTCTTACTGTCTAAATTTTGAACCATTCCTGTGACACTAGTTATAGATGCCGATGCTTCCCTCCAGGTTTACTGTATCCCTTGGACCTTTTTATTGACGATGAAATTCAGAAATTGCATCGGAATTAAATAGAAAAGGCACAATGCCGACTAAAGTAGAAGAAGACTGACTCTTCTCACTGACTATGTTTTGAACCATTCCTGTGACACTAGTTATAAATTCCGATGCTTCACTTCAGGATTACTGTATCCCTTGGACCTTCTTATTGACGATGAAACACATAAATTGCATCGGAACTAAATACAAAAGGCACAATGCCGACTTAAGTACACGAAGACTGACTCTTCTTACTGGCTATGTTTTGAATCATTCCTGTGACACTAGTTATAGATTCCGATGCTTCACTCCAGGTTTACTGTATCATTTGGACCTTCTTATTGACGATGAAACACAGAAATTACATCGGAATTAAATACAAAATGCACAATGCCGACTTAAGTACAAAAAAGACTGACTCTTCTTACTGACTATGATTTGAAACATTCCTGTGACACTAGTTATAGATTCCGATGCTTCACTTCAGTTTACTGTATCCCTCAGACCTTCTTATTGACGATGAAACACAGAAAT
This sequence comes from Schistocerca serialis cubense, assembly GCF_023864345.2. NCBI lineage: Eukaryota > Metazoa > Arthropoda > Insecta > Orthoptera > Acrididae > Schistocerca > Schistocerca serialis. Next base: position 638,676,906 of record NC_064644.1, read on the forward strand.
TGGATCATAATTAAATAGAGAGGGCACAATGCCGACTTAAGTACAAGAAGACTGCTTCTTCTTACAATCTATGCTTTGAACCATTCCTGTGACACTAGTTATAGATTCCGATGCTTGGCTTCAGGTTTACTGTATCCCTTGGAGCTTCTTATTGACGACGAAACACAGAAATAGCATCGGAATTTAATACACAAGGCACAATGCCGACTCAAGTACAAGAAGACTGACTCTTCTGACTGTCTATGTTGTGAACCATTCATGTGACACTAGTTATAGTTTCCGATGCCGCACATCAGGTTTACTGTATCGGTCTGACCTTCTTATTGACGATGAAACACAGAAATTGCATCGGAATTAAATACAAAATGCACAATGCCAACTTAAGTACATGAAGACTGACTAATCTTACTGTCTATGTTTTGAACCATTACTGTGACACTAGTTATAGATTCCGATGCATCACTTCAGGTTTACTGTTTACCTTGGAGATTCTTATTAACGATGAAACAATGAAATTGCATCGGAATAAAATACAAAAGGCACAATGCCGACGTAAGTACATGAAGACTGATTCTTCTTACTGTCTATGCTTTGAACCATTCCTGTGACACTAGTTATAGATTCCGATGATTCACTTCAGGTTTTCTGTATCCTTGGACCATCTTATTGACGATGAAACACAGAAATTGCATCGGAATTAAATACAAATGGCACAATGCCGACTTAAGTACAAGAAGGCTGACTCTTCTTACTGTCTATGTTTTGAACAACCTCAATCCTGTGACACTAGTTATAGATTCCGATGCTTCACTCCAGGTTTACTGTATCCCTTGCACCTTCTTATTGACGATGAAACACAGAAATTGCACCGGAATTAAATACAAAAGGCACAATGCCGACTTAAGGACAAGAAGACGACTCTTCTTACTGACTATGTTTTGAACCATTCCTGTGACACTAGTTATAGATTCCGATGCTTCACTTCAGGTTTACTGTATCCCTCTGACCTTCTTATTGACGATGAAACACGGAAATTGCCTCGGAATTAAATAGAAAAGGCACAATGCCGACTTTAGTACAAGAAGACTGACTTTTCTTACTGTCTATGTTTTGAACCACTCCTGAGACACTAGTTGAAGATTCCGATGCTTCACTTCAGGTTTACTGTATCCCTCTGAGTTTCTTATTGACGATGAAAGACAGAAATTGCATCGGAATTAAATATAAAAGGCACAATGCCGACTAAAGTAGAAGAAGACTGACTCTTCTCACTGACTATGTTTTGAACCATTCCTGTGACACTAGTTATAGATTCCGATGCTTCACTACAGGTTCACTGTATCCCTCTGAGTTTCTTATTGACGATGAAAGACACAAATTGCATCGGAATTAAATATAAAAGGCACAATGCCGACTATAGTACAAGAAGACTGACTCTTCCCACTGACTATGTTTTGAACCATTCCTGTGACACTAATTATAGATTCCGATGCTTCACTTCAGGATTACTGTATCCCTTGGACCTTCTTATTGACGATGAAACTCAGAAAATGCATCGGAATTAAAAACAAAAGGCACAATGCCGACTATAGTACAAGAAGACTGACTCTTCCCACTGACTATGTTTTGAACCATTCCTGTGACACTAGTTATAGATTCCGATGCTTCACTTCAGGATTACTGTATCCCTTGGACCATCTTATTAACGATGAAAAACATAAATTGCATCGGAAGTAAATACAAAAGGCACAATGCCGACTTAAGTACAAGAAGACTGACTCTTCCTACTGTCTATGTTTTGTACCATTCCTGTGACACTTGTTATAGATTCCGATGCTTCACTTCAGGTTTACTGTATCCCTCTGACTTTCGTATTGACGATGAAACACAGAAATTGCACCGGAATTAAATAAAAAAGGCACAATGCCGACTTAAGTACAAGAAGACTGAATCTTCTTACTGTCTATGACTTGAACCACTTCTGTGAGACTAGATATAGATTCCGATGCTTCACTTCAGGTTTACTGTATCATTTGGACCTTTTTATTGACGATGAAACACAGAAATGACATCGGAATTAAATACAAAATTCACAATGCCGACTTAAGTACAAAAAGACTGACTCTTCTTACTGACTATGTTTTGAACCATTCCTGTGACACTAGTTATAGATTCCGATGCTTCAGTTCAGTTTACTGTATCCCTCTGACCTTCTTATTGACGATGAAACACAGAAATTGGATCATAATTAAATAGAAAAGGCACAATGCCGATTTAAGTACAAGAAGACTGACTCTTCTTACAGTCTATGCTTTGAACCATTCCTGTGACACTAGTTATAGATTCCGATGCTTGGCTTCAGGTTTACTGTATCCCTTGGAGCTTCTTATTGACGATGAAACACAGAAATAGCATCGGAATTTAATACACAAGGCACAATGCCGACTCAAGTACAAGAAGACTAACTCTTCTGACTGTCTATGTTGTGAACCATTCATGTGACACTAGTTATAGTTTCCGATGCCGCACATCAGGTTTACTGTATCGGTCTGACCTTCTTATTGACGATGAAACACAGAAATTGCATCGGGATTAAATACAAAATGCACAATCCCGACTTAAGTACATGAAGACTGACTAATGTTACTGTCTATGTTTTGAACCATTACTGTGACACTAGTTATAGATTGCGATGCTTCACGTCAGGTTTACTGTTTACTTTGGACCTTCTTATTAACGATGAAACAATGAAATAGCATCGGAATAAAATACAAAAGGCACAATGCCGACTTAAGTACATGAAGACTGATTCTTCTTACTGACTATATTTTGAACCATTCCTGTGACACTAGTTATAGATTCCGATGCTTCACTCCAGGTTTACTGTATCCCTTGCACCTTCTTATTGACGATGAAACACAGAAATTGCACCGGAATTAAATACAAAAGGCACAATGCCGACTTAAGGACAAGAAGACGACTCTTCTTACTGACTATGTTTTGAACCAATTCTGTGACACTAGTTATAGATTCCGATGCTTCACTTCAGGTTTACTGTATCCCGCTGACCTTTTTATTGACGACGAAACACGGAAATTGCCTCGGAATTAAATAGAAAAGGCACAATGCCGACTTTAGTACAAGAAGACTGACTTTTCTTACTGTCTATGTTTTGAACCACTCCTGAGACACTAGTTGAAGATTCCGATGCTTCACTTCAGGTTTACTGTATCCCTCTGACCTTCTTATTGACGATGAAACACAGAAATTGCACCGGAATTAAATACAAAAGGCACAATGCCGACTTAAGTACAAGAAGACAGACTCTTCTTACTGTCTATGTTTTGAACCATTCCATTGACACTAGTTATAGATTCCGATGCTTCCCTCCAGGTTTACTGTATCCCATGGACCTTCTTATTGACGATGAAACACCGAAATTGCATTGCAATTAAATTCAAAAAGGCACAATGCCGACTTAAGTACATGAGGACTGACTCTCCTTACTGACTATGCTTTGAATCATTCCTGTGACACTAGTTATAGATTCCGATGCTTCACTTCAGGTTTACTGTATCCCTTGGACCTTCTTATTGACGATGAAACACAAAAATTGCATCGGAATTAAATACAAAAGGCACAATGCCGACTTATGTACAAGAAGACTGACTCTTCTTACTGTCTAAATTTTGAACCATTCCTGTGACACTAGTTATAGATGCCGATGCTTCCCTCCAGGTTTACTGTATCCCTTGGACCTTTTTATTGACGATGAAATTCAGAAATTGCATCGGAATTAAATAGAAAAGGCACAATGCCGACTAAAGTAGAAGAAGACTGACTCTTCTCACTGACTATGTTTTGAACCATTCCTGTGACACTAGTTATAAATTCCGATGCTTCACTTCAGGATAACTGTATCCCGTGGACCTTCTTATTGACGATGAAACACATAAATTGCATCGGAACTAAATACAAAAGGCACAATGCCGACTTAAGTACACGAAGACTGACTCTTCTTACTGGCTATGTTTTGAATCATTCCTGTGACACTAGTTATAGATTCCGATGCTTCACTCCAGGTTTACTGTATCATTTGGACCTTCTTATTGACGATGAAACACAGAAATTACATCGGAATTAAATACAAAATGCACAATGCCGACTTAAGTACAAAAAGACTGACTCTTCTTACTGACTATGATTTGAAACATTCCTGTGACAGTAGTTATTGATTCCGATGCTTCACTTCAGTTTACTGTATCCCTCAGACCTTCTTATTGACGATGAAACACAGAAATTGGATCATAATGAAATAGAAAGGGCACAATGCCGACTTAAGTACAAGAAGACTGCTTCTTCTTACAGTCTATGCTTTGAACCATTCCTGTGACACTAGTTATAGATTCCGATGCTTGGCTTCAGGTTTACTGTATCCCTTGGAGCTTCTTATTGACGACGAAACACAGAAATAGCATCGGAATTTAATACACAAGGCACAATGCCGACTCAAGTACAAGAAGACTGACTCTTCTGACTGTCTATGTTGTGAACCATTCATGTGACACTAGTTATAGTTTCCGATGCCGCACATCAGGTTTACTGTATCGGTCTGACCTTCTTATTGACGATGAAACACAGAAATTGCAACGGAATTAAATACAAAATGCACAATGCCAACTTAAGTACATGAAGACTGACTAATCTTACTGTCTATGTTTTGAACCATTACTGTGACACTAGTTATAGATTCCGATGCATCACTTCAGGTTTACTGTTTGCCTTGGAGATTCTTATTAACGATGAAACAATGAAATTGCATCGGAATAAAATACAAAAGGCACAATGCCGACTTAAGTACATGAAGACTGATTCTTCTTACTGTCTATGTTTTGAACCATTCCTGTGACACTAGTTATAGATTCCGATGATTCACTTCAGGTTTTCTGTATCCCTTGGACCATCTTATTGACGATGAAACACAGAAATTGCATCGGAATTAAATACAAATGGCACAATGCCGACTTAAGTACAAGAAGGCTGACTCTTCTTACTGTCTATGTTTTGAACCAATCCTGTGACACTAGTTATAGATTCCGATGCTTCACTCCAGGTTTACTGTATCCCTTGCACCTTCTTATTGACGATGAAACACAGAAATTGCACCGGAATTAAATACAAAAGGCACAATGCCGACTTAAGGACAAGAAGACGACTCTTCTTACTGACTATGTTTTGAACCATTCCTGTGACACTAGTTATAGATTCAGATGCTTCACTTCAGGTTTACTGTATCCCTCTGACCTTCTTATTGACGATGAAACACGGAAATTGCCTCGGAATTAAATAGAAAAGGCACAATGCCGACTTTAGTACAAGAAGACTGACTTTTCTTACTGTCTATGTTTTGAACCACTCCTGAGACACTAGTTGATGATTCCGATGCTTCACTTCAGGTTTACTGTATCCCTCTGACCTTCTTATTGACGATGAAACACAGTAATTGCACCGGAATTAAATACAAAAGGCACAATGCCAACTTAAGTACAAGAAGACAGACTCTTCTTACTGTCTATGTTTTGAACCATTCCATTGACACTAGTTATAGATTCCGATGCTTCACTCCAGGTTTACTGTATCCCTTGGACCTTCTTATTGACGATGAAACACATAAATTGCATCGGAACTAAATACAAAAGGCACAATGCCGACTTAAGTACAAGAAGACTGACTCTTCTTACTGTCTATGTTTTGAATCATTCCTGTGACACTAGTTATAGATTCCGATGCTTCACTCCAGGTTTACTGTATCCCTTGGACCTTCTTATTGACGATGAAACACCGAAATTGCATTGGAATTAAATACAAAAGGCACAATGCCGACTTAAGTACATGAGGACTGACTCTCCTTACTGACTATGCTTTGAATCATTCCTGTGACACTAGTTATAGATTCCGATGTTTCACTTCAGGTTTACTGTATCCCTTGGACCATCTTATTAACGATGAAAAACATAAATTGCATCGGAAGTAAATACAAAAGGCACAATGCCGACTTAAGTACAAGAAGACTGACTCTTCTTACTGTCTATATTTTGAACCATTCCTGTGACACTAGTTATAGATTCCGATGCTTCCCTCCAGGTTTACTGTATCCCTTGGACCTTTTTATTGACGATGAAATTCAGAAATTGCATCGGAATTAAATAGTAAAGACACAATGCCGACTAAAGTAGAAGAAGACTGACTCTTCTCACTGACTATGTTTTGAACCATTCCTGTGACACTAGTTATGGATTCCGTTGCTTCACTTCAGGATTACTGTATCCCTTGGACCATCTTATTAACGATGAAAAACATAAATTGCATCGGAAGTAAATATAAAAGGCACAATTCCGACTTAAGTACAAGAAGACTGACTCTTCCTACTGTCTATGTTTTGAACCATTCCTGTGACACTTGTTATAGATTCCGATGCTTCACTTCAGGTTTACTGTATCCCTCTGACTTTCGTATTGACGATGAAACACAGAAATTGCACCGGAATTAAATAAAAAAGGCACAATGCCGACTTAAGGACAAGAAGACTGACTCTTCTTACTGTCTATATTTTGAACCATTCCTGTGACAATAGTTATAGATTCCGATGATTCACTTCATTTTTACTGTATCCCTTGGACCTTCTTATTGACGATGAAACACAGAAATTGCATCGGAATTAAATACAAATGGCACAATGCCGACTTAAGTACAAGAAGGCTGACTCTTCTTACTGTCTATGTTTTGAACCATTCCTGTGACACTAGTTATAGATTCCGATGCTTCACTCCAGGTTTACTGTATCCCTTGCACCTTCTTATTGACGATGAAACACAGAAATTGCACCGGAATTAAATACAAAAGGCACAATGCCGACTTAAGGACAAGAAGACGACTCTTCTTACTGACTATGTTTTGAACCATTCCTGTGACACTAGTTATAGATTCCGATGCTTCACTTCAGGTTTACTGTATCCCTCTGACCTTCTTATTGACGACGAAACACGGAAATTGCCTCGGAATTAAATAGAAAAGGCACAATGCCGACTTTAGTACAAGAAGACTGACTTTTCTTACTGTCTATGTTTTGAACCACTCCTGAGACACTAGTTGATGATTCCGATGCTTCACTTCAGGTTTACTGTATCCCTCTGACCTTCTTATTGACGATGAAACACAGAAATTGCACCGGAATTAAATACAAAAGGCACAATGCCGACTTAAGTACAAGAAGACAGACTCTTCTTACTGTCTATGTTTTGAACCATTCCATTGACACTAGTTATAGATTCCGATGCTTCCCTCCAGGTTTACTGTATCCCTTGGACCTTCTTATTGACGATGAAACACCGAAATTGCATTGCAATTAAATACAAAAGGCACAATGCCGACTTAAGTACATGAGGACTGACTCTCCTTACTGACTATGCTTTGAATCATTCCTGTGACACTAGTTATAGATTCCGATGCTTCACTTCAGGTTTACTGTATCCCTCTGACCTTCTTATTGACGATGAAACACAGAAATTGCATCGGAATTAAATACAAAAGGCACAATGCCGACTTATGTACAAGAAGACTGACTCTTCTTACTATCTATATTTTGAACCATTCCTGTGACACTAGTTATAGATTCCGATGCTTCCCTCCAGGTTTACTGTATCCCTTGGACCTTTTTATTGACGATGAAATTCAGAAATTGCATCGGAATTAAATAGTAAAGACACAATGCCGACTAAAGTAGAAGAAGACTGACTCTTCTCACTGACTATGTTTTGAACCATTCCTGTGACACTAGTTATAGATTCCGTTGCTTCACTTCAGGATTACTGTATCCCTTGGACCATCTTATTAACGATGAAAAACATAAATTGCATCGGAAGTAAATATAAAAGGCACAATTCCGACTTAAGTACAAGAAGACTGACTCTTCCTACTGTCTATGTTTTGAACCATTCCTGTGACACTTGTTATAGATTCCGATGCTTCACTTCAGGTTTACTGTATCCCTCTGACTTTCGTATTGACGATGAAACACAGAAATTGCACCGGAATTAAAAAAAAAAGGCACAATGCCGACTTAAGGACAAGAAGACTGACTCTTCTTACTGTCTATATTTTGAACCATTCCTGTGACAATAGTTATAGACTCCGATGATTCACTTCATTTTTACTGTATCCCTTGGACCTTCTTATTGACGAAGAAACACAGAAATTGCATCGGAATTAAATACAAATGGCACAATGCCGACTTAAGTACAAGAAGGCTGACTCTTCTTACTGTCTATGTTTTGAACCATTCCTGTGACACTAGTTATAGATTCCGATGCTTCACTCCAGGTTTACTGTATCCCTTGCACCTTCTTATTGACGATGAAACACAGAAATTGCACCGGAATTAAATACAAAAGGCACAATGCCGACTTAAGGACAAGAAGACGACTCTTCTTACTGACTATGTTTTGAACCATTCCTGTGACACTAGTTATAGATTCCGATGCTTCACTTCAGGTTTACTGTATCCCTCTGACCTTCTTATTGACGACGAAACACGGAAATTGCCTCGGAATTAAATAGAAAAGGCACAATGCCGACTTTAGTACAAGAAGACTGACTTTTCTTACTGTCTATGTTTTGAACCACTCCTGAGACACTAGTTGATGATTCCGATGCTTCACTTCAGGTTTACTGTATCCCTCTGACCTTCTTATTGACGATGAAACACAGAAATTGCACCGGAATTAAATACAAAAGGCACAATGCCGACTTAAGTACAAGAAGACAGACTCTTCTTACTGTCTATGTTTTGAACCATTCCATTGACACTAGTTATAGATTCCGATGCTTCCCTCCAGGTTTACTGTATCCCTTGGACCTTCTTATTGACGATGAAACACCGAAATTGCATTGCAATTAAATACAAAAGGCACAATGCCGACTTAAGTACATGAGGACTGACTCTCCTTACTGACTATGCTTTGAATCATTCCTGTGACACTAGTTATAGATTCCGATGCTTCACTTCAGGTTTACTGTATCCCTCTGACCTTCTTATTGACGATGAAACACAGAAATTGCATCGGAATTAAATACAAAAGGCACAATGCCGACTTATGTACAAGAAGACTGACTCTTCTTACTATCTATATTTTGAACCATTCCTGTGACACTAGTTATAGATTCCGATGCTTCCCTCCAGGTTTACTGTATCCTTGGACCTTTTTATTGACGATGAAATTCAGAAATTGCATCGGAATTAAATAGAAAAGGCACAATGCCGACTAAAGTAGAAGAAGACTGACTCTTCTCACTGACTATGTTTTGAACCATTCCTGTGACACTAGTTATAGATTCCGATGCTTCACTTCAGGATTACTGTATCCCTTGGACCTTCTTATTGACGATGAAACACATAAATTGCATCGGAACTAAATACAAAAGGCACAATGCCGACTTAAGTACAAGAAGACTGACTCTTCTTACTGTCTATGTTTTGAATCATTCCTGTGACACTAGTTATAGATTCCGATGCTTCAGTCCAGGTTTACTGTATCCCTTGGACCTTCTTATTGACGATGAAACACCGAAATTGCATTGGAATTTAATACAAAAGGCACAATGCCGACTTAAGTACATGAGGACTGACTATCCTTACTGACTATGCTTTGAATCATTCCTGTGACACTAGTTATAGATTCCGATGCTTCACTACAGGTTCACTGTATCCCTCTGAGTTTCTTATTGACGATGAAAGACAGAAATTGCATCGGAATTAAATACAAAAGGCACAATGCCGACTATAGTACAAGAAGACTGACTCTTCCCACTGACTATGTTTTGAACCATTCCTGTGACACTAGTTATAGATTCCGATGCTTCACTTCAGGATTACTGTATCCCTTGGACCTTGTTATTGACGATGAAACTCAGAAATTGCATCCGAATTAAAAACAAAAGGCACAATGCCGACTATAGTACAAGAATACTGATTCTTCCCACTGACTATGTTTTGAACCATTCCTGTGACACTAGTTATAGATTCCGATGCTTCCCTTCAGGATTACTGTATCCCTTGGACCATCTTATTAACGATGAAAAACATAAATTGCATCGGAAGTAAATACAAAAGGCACAATGCCGACTTAAGCACAAGAAGACTGACTCTTCCTACTGTCTATGTTTTGAACCATTCCTGTGACACTTGTTATAGATTCCGATGCTTCACTTCAGGTTTACTGTATCCCTCTGACTTTCGTATTGACGATGAAACACAGAAATTGCACCGGAATAAAATAAAAAAGGCACAATGCCGACTTAAGGACAAGAAGACTGACTCTTCTTACTGTCTATGTTTTGAAGCATTCCTGTGACACTAGATATAGATTCCGATGCTTCACTTTAGGTTTACTGTATCCCTCTGAGTTTCTTATTGACGATGAAAGACAGAAATTGGACCGGAATTAAATACAAAAGGCACAATGCCGACTTAAGTACAAGGACACTGACTGTTCCCACTGTCTATGTTTTGAACCATTCCTGACACACTAGTTGAAGATTCCGATGCTTCACTTCAGGTTTACTGTATCCCTCACCTTCTTATTGACGATGAAACACTGAAATTGCACCGGAATTAAATACAAAAGGAACAATGCCGACTTAAGTACAAGAAGACAGACTCTTCTTACTGTCTATGTTTTGAACCATTCCTGTGACACTAGCTATAGATTCCGATGCTTCACTTCATTTTTACTGTATGCCTCTGACCTTATTGACGATGAAACACAGAAATTGCATCGGAATTAAATACAAAAGGCACAATACCGACTTAAGTACAAGAAGACTGACTCTTCTTACTGTCTATGTTTTGAATCATTCCTGTGACACTAGTTATAGATTCCGATGCTTCCCTCCAGGTTTACTGTATCCCTTGGACCTTTTTATTGACGATGAAATTCAGAAATTGCATCAGAATTAAATAGAAAAGACACAATGCCGACTAAAGTAGAAGAAGACTGACTCTTCTCACTGACTATGTTTTGAACCATTCCTGTGACACTAGTTATAGATTCCGTTGCTTCACTTCAGGATTACTGTATCCCTTGGACCATCTTATTAACGATGAAAAACATAAATTGCATCGGAAGTAAATACAAAAGGCACAATGCCGACTTAAGTACAAGAAGACTGACTCTTCCTACTGTCTATGTTTTGAACCATTCCTGTGACACTTGTTATAGATTCCGATGCTTCACTTCAGGATTACTGTATCCCTTGGACCTTCTTATTGACGATCAAACACATAAATTGCATCGGAACAAAATACAAAAGGCACAATGCCGACTTAAGTACAAGAAGACTGACTCTTCTTACTGTCTATGTTTTGAATCATTCCTGTGACACTAGTTATAGATTCCGATGCTTCACTCCAGGTTTACTTTATCCCTTGGACCTTCTTATTGACGATGAAACACCGAAATTGCATTGGAATTAAATACAAAAGGCACAATGCCGACTTAAGTACAAGAAGACTGACTCTTCTTACTGTCTATGTTTTGAATCATTCCTGTGACACTAGTTATAGATTCCGATGCTTCCCTCCAGGTTTACTGTATCCCTTGGACCTTTTTATTGACGATGAAATTCAGAAATTGCATCAGAATTAAATAGAAAAGACACAATGCCGACTAAAGTAGAAGAAGACTGACTCTTCTCACTGACTATGTTTTGAACCATTCCTGTGACACTAGTTATAGATTCCGTTGCTTCACTTCAGGATTACTGTATCCCTTGGACCATCTTATTAACGATGAAAAACATAAATTGCATCGGAAGTAAATACAAAAGGCACAATGCCGACTTAAGTACAAGAAGACTGACTCTTCCTACTGTCTATGTTTTGAACCATTCCTGTGACACTTGTTATAGATTCCGATGCTTCACTTCAGGTTTACTGTATCCCTCTGACTTTCGTATTGACGATGAAACACAGAAATTGCACCGGAATTAAATAAAAAAGGCACAATGCCGACTTAAGGACAAGAAGACTGACTCTTCTTACTGTCTATATTTTGAACCATTCCTGTGACACTAGTTATAGATTCCGATGATTCACTTCATGTTTACTGTATCCCTTGGACCTTCTTATTGACGATGAAACACAGAAATTGCATCGGAATTAAATACAAATGGCACAATGCCGACTTAAGTACAAGAAGGCTGACTCTTCTTACTGTCTATGTTTTGAACCATTCCTGTGACACTAGTTATAGATTCCGATGCTTCACTCCAGGTTTACTGTATCCCTTGCACCTTCTTATTGACGATGAAACACAGAAATTGCACCGGAATTAAATACAAAAGGCACAATGCCGACTTAAGGACAAGAAGACGACTCTTCTTACTGACTATGTTTTGAACCATTCCTGTGACACTAGTTATAGATTCCGATGCTTCACTTCAGGTTTACTGTATCCCTCTGACCTTCTTATTGACGACGAAACACGGAAATTGCCTCGGAATTAAATAGAAAAGGCACAATGCCGACTTTAGTACAAGAAGACTGACTTTTATTACTGTCTATGTTTTGAACCACTCCTGAGACACTAGTTGAAGATTCCGATGCTTCACTTCAGGTTTACTGTATCCCTCTGACCTTCTTATTGACGATGAAACACAGAAATTGCACCGGAATTAAATACAAAAGGCACAATGCCGACTTAAGTACAAGAAGACAGACTCTTCTTACTGTCTATGTTTTGAACCATTCCATTGTCACTAGTTATAGATTCCGATGCTTCCCTCCAGGTTTACTGTATCCCTTGGACCTTCTTATTGACGATGAAACACCGAAATTGCATTGCAATTAAATACAAAAGGCACAATGCCGACTTAAGTACATGAGGACTGACTCTCCTTACCGACTATGCTTTGAATCATTCCTGTGACACTAGTTATTGATTCCGATGCTTCACTTCAGGTTTACTGTATCCCTCTGACCTTCTTATTGACGATGAAACACAGAAATTGCATCGGAATTAAATACAAAAGGCACAATGCCGACTTATGTACAAGAAGACTGACTCTTCTTACTGTCTATATTTTGAACCATTCCTGTGACACTAGTTATAGATTCCGATGCTTCCCTCCTGGTTTACTGTATCCCTTGGACCTTTTTATTGACGATGAAATTCAGAAATTGCATCGGAATTAAATAGAAAAGGCACAACGCCGACTAAAGTAGAAGAAGACTGACTCTTCTCACTGACTATGCTTTGAACCATTCCTGTGACACTAGTTATAGATTCCGATGCTTCACTTCAGGATTACTGTATCCCTTGGACCTTCTTATTGACGATGAAACACATAAATTGCATCGGAACTAAATACAAAAGGCACAATGCCGACTTAAGTGCAAGAAGACTGACTCTTCTTACTGTCTATGTTTTGAATCATTCCTGTGACACTAGTTATAGATTCCGATTCTTCACTCCAGGTTTACTGTATCCCTTGGACCTTCTTATTGACGATGAAACACCGAAATTGCATTGGAATTAAATACAAAAGGCACAATGCCGACTTAAGTACATGAGGACTGACTATCCTTACTGACTATGCTTTGAATCATTCCTGTGACACTAGTTATAGATTCCGATGCTTCACTACAGGTTCACTGTATCCCTCTGAGTTTCTTATTGACGATGAAAGACAGAAATTGCATCGAAATTAAATACAAAAGGCACAATGCCGACTATAGTACAAGAAGACTGACTCTTCCCACTGACTATGATTTGAACCATTCCTGTGACACTAGTTATAGATTCCGATGCTTCACTTCAGGATTACTGTATCCCTTGGACCTTCTTATTGACGATGAAACTCAGAAATTGCATCGGAATTAAAAACAAAAGGCACAATGCTGACTATAGTACAAGAAGACTGACTCTTCCCACTGACTATGTTTTGAACGATTCCTGTGACACTAGTTATAGATTCCGATGCTTCCCTTCAGGATTACTGTATCCCTTGGACCATCTTATTAACGATGAAAAACATAAATTGCATCGGAAGTAAATACAAAAGGCACAATGCCGACTTAAGTACAAGAAGACTGACTCTTCCTACTGTCTATGTTTTGAACCATTCCTGTGACACTTGTTATAGATTCCGATGCTTCACTTCAGGTTTACTGTATCCCTCTGACTTTCGTATTGACGATGAAACACAGAAATTGCACCGGAATTAAATAAAAAAGGCACAATGCCGACTTAAGGACAAGAAGACTGACTCTTCTTACTGTCTATGTTTTGAAGCATTCCTGTGACACTAGATATAGATTCCGATGCTTCACTTTAGGTTTACTGTATCCCTCTGAGTTTCTTATTGACGATGAAAGACAGAAATTGGACCGGTATTAAATACAAAAGGCACAATGCCGACGTAAGTACAAGAACACTGACTGTTCCCACTGTCTATGTTTTGAACCATTCCTGACACACTAGTTGAAGATTCCGATGCTTCACTTCAGGTTTACTGTATCCCACACCTTCTTATTGACGATGAAACACTGAAATTGCACCGGAATTAAATACAAAAGGAACAATGCCGACTTAAGTACAAGAAGACAGACTCTTCTTACTGTCTATGTTTCGAACCATTCCTGTGACACTAGCTATAGATTCCGATGCTTCACTTCATTTTTACTGTATGCCTCCGACCTTATTGACGATGAAACACAGAAATTGCATCGGAATTAAATACAAAAGGCACAATACCGACTTAAGTACAAGAAGACTGAATCTTCTTACTGTCTATGTGTTGAACCACTTCAGTGAGACTAGATATAGATTCCGATGCTTCACTTCAGGTTTACTGTATCATTTGGACCTTCTTATTGACGATGAAACACAGAAATTACATCGGCATTAAATACAAAATGCACAATGCCGACTTAAGTACAAAAAGACTGACTCTTCTTACTGACTATGTATTGAACCATTCCTGTGACACTAGTTATAGATTCTGATGCTTCACTTCAGTTTACTGTATCCCTCTGACCTTCTTATTGACGATGAAACACAGAAATTGGATCATAATTAAATAGAAAAGGCACAATGCCGACTTAAGTACAAGAAGACTGACTCTTCTTACAGTCTATGCTTTGAACCATTCCTGTGACACTAGTTATAGATTCCGATGCTTGGCTTCAGGTTTACTGTATCCCTTGGAGCTTCTTATTGACGATGAAACACAGAAATAGCATCGGAATTTAATACACAAGGCACAATGCCGACTCAAGTACAAGAAGACTGACTCTTCTGACTGTCTATGTTGTGAACCATTCATGTGACACTAGTTATAGTTTCCGATGCCGCACATCAGGTTTACTGTATCGGTCTGACCTTCTTATTGACGATGAAACACAGAAATTGCATCGGAATTAATAACAAAAGGCACAATGCCGACGTAAGTACAAGAAGAATGACTCTTCCTACTGTCTATGATTTGAACCATTTCTGTGACACTAGTTATAGATTCTGATGCTTCACTTCAGGTTTACTGTATCCCTCTGACTTTCGTATGGACGATGAAACACAGATATTGCATCGGAATTAAATAAAAAAGGCACAATGCCGACTTAAGTACAAGAAGACTGACTCTTCTTACTGTCTTTGTTTTGAACCATTCCTGTGACACTAGTTATAGCTTCCGATGCTTCACTCCAGGTTTAGTGTATCCCTTGGACCTTCTTATTGAAGATGAAACACAGAAATTGCATCGGAATTAAATAGAAAAGGCACTATGCCGACTTAAGTACAAGATGACTGACTCTTCTTACTGACTATGTTTTGAACAATTCCTGTATCACTAGTTATAGATTCCGATGCTTGACTTCAGGTTTACTGTATCCCTTGGACTTTCTTATTGACGATGAAACACAGAAATTGCATCGGAATAAAATACAAAAGGCACAATGCCGACTTAAGTACAAGAAGACTGACTCTTCCTACCGTCTATGTTTTGAACAATTCCTGTGACACTAGCTATAGATTCCGATGCTTCACTTGAGGTTTACTGTATCCCTTGGGCCTTCTTATTGACGATGAAATTCAGAAATTGCATCGGAATTAAATACAAAAGGCACAATGCCGACTATAGTACAAGCAGACTGACTTTTCTCACTGACTATAGTTTGAACCATTCCTGTGGCACTAGTTATAGATTCCGATGCTTCACTTCATGTTTACTGAATCCCTTGGACATTCTTATTAACGATGAAACACATAAATTGCATCGGAATTAATTACAAAAGGCACAATGCCGACTTAAGTACAGGAAGACTGACTCTTCCTACTGTCTATGATTTGAATCATTCCTGTGACACTAGTTATAGATTCCGATGCTTCACTTCAGGTTTACTGAATCCCTCGGACTTTCGTATTGACGATGAAACACAGAAATTGCACCGGAACTAAATAAAAAAGGCACAATGCCGACTTAAGGACAAGAAGACTGACTCTTCTTACTGTCTATGTTTTGAACCATTCCTGTGACACTAGATATACATTCCGATGCTTCACTTTAGGTTTACTGTATCCCTCTGAGTTTCTTATTGACGATGAAAGACAGAAATTGGACCGGAATTAAATACAAAAGGCACAATGACGACTTAAGTACAAGAAGACTGACTGTTCCCACTGTCTATGTTTTGAACCATTCCTGAGACACTAGTTGAAGATTCCGATGCTTCACTTCAGGTTTACTGTATCCCTCACCTTCTTATTGACGATGAAACACTGAAATTGCACCGGAATTAAATACAAAAGGCACAATGCCGACTTAAGTACAAGAAGACAGACTCTTCTTACTGTCTATGTTTTGAACCATTCCTGTGACACTAGCTATAGATTCCGATGCTTCACTTCATTTTTACTGTATGCCTCTGACCTTATTGACGATGAAACACAGAAATTGCATCGGAATTAAATACAAAAGGCACAATACCGACTTAAGTACAAGAAGACTGACTCTTCTTACTGTCTATGTTTTGAACCACTCCTGTGAGACTAGATATAGATTCCGATGCTTCACTTCAGGTTTACTGTATCATTTGGACCTTCTTATTGACGATGAAACACAGAAATTACATCGGAATTAAATACCAAATGCACAATGCCGACTTAAGTACAAAAAGACTGACTCTTCCTACTGACTATGTTTTGAACCATTCCTGTGACACTAGCTATAGATTCCGATGCTTCACTTCATTTTTACTGTATGCCTCTGACCTTATTGACGATGAAACACAGAAATTGCATCGGAATTTAATACACAAGGCACAATGCCGACTCAAGTACAAGAAGACTGACTCTTCTGACTGTCTATGTTGTGAACCATTCATGTGACACTAGTTATAGTTTCCGATGCCGCACATCAGATTTACTGTATCGGTCTGACCTTCTTATTGACGATGAAACACAGAAATTGCATCGGAATTAAATACAAAATGCACAATGCCGACTTAAGTACATGAAGACTGACTAATCTTACTGTCTATGTTTTGAACCATTTCTGTGACATTAGTTATAGATTCCGATGATTCACTTCAGGATTACTGTATCCCTTGCACCTTCTTATTCACGATGAAACACAGAAATTGCACCGGAATTAAATACAAAAGGCACAATGCCGACTTAAGGACAAGAAGACGACTCTTCTTACTGACTATGTTTTGAACCATTCCTGTGACACTAGTTATAGATTCCGATGCTTCACTTCAGGTTTACTGTATCCCTCTGACCTTCTTATTGACGATGAAACACGGAAATTGCCTCGGAATTAAATAGAAAAGGCACAATGCCGACTTTAGTACAAAAAGACTGACTTTTCTTACTGTCTATGTTTTGAACCACTCCTGAGACACTAGTTGAAGATTCCGATGCTTCACTTCAGGTTTACTGTATCCCTCTGACCTTCTTATTGACGATGAAACACAGAAATTGCACCGGAATTAAATACAAAAGGCACAATGCCGACTTAAGTACAAGAAGACAGACTCTTCTTACTGTCTATGTTTTGAACCATTCCATTGACACTAGTTATAGATTCCGATGTTTCACTTCAGGTGTACTGTATCCCTTGGACCTTATTATTGACGACAATACACTGAAATTGTATCGGAATTAAATAGAAAAGGCACAATGCCGACTTAAGTACAAGAAGACTGACTCCTCTTACTGTCTATGTTTTGAACCATTCCTGTGACACTAGTTATAGCTTCCGATGCTTCAGGTTTAGTGTATCCCTTGGACCTTCTTATTGACGATGAAACACAGAAATTGCTTCGGAATTAAATACATAAGGCACAATGCCGACATAAGTACAAGAAGACTGACTCTTCCTACTGTCTATGTTTTGAACGATTCCTGTGACACTAGCTATAGATTCCGATGCTTCACTTCATTTTTACTGTATCCCTCTGACCTTATTGACGATGAAACACAGAAATTGCAACGGAATTAAATACAAAAGGCACAATGCCGACTTAAGTACAAAAAGACTGACTCTTCTTATTGACTATGTGTTGCACCATTCCTGTGACACTGGTTATAGATTCCGATGCTTCACTTCAGGTTTACTGTATCCCTCTTACCTTCTTATTGACGATGAAACACAGAAATTGCATCGGAATTAAATTGAAAAGGCACAATGTCGACTTAAGTACAAGAAGACGGACTCTTCTTACCGTCTATGCTTTGAACCATTCCTGTGACACTAGTTACAGATTCCGATGCTAGACTTCAGGTTTACTGTATCCCTTGGACCTTCTTATTGACGATGAAACACAGAAATAGCATCGGAATGTAATACAAAAGGCACAATGCCGACTCAAGTACAAGAAGACTGACTCTTCTGACTGTCTATGTTGTGAACCATTCCTGTGCCACTAGTTATAGATTCCGATGCCTCACTTCAGGTTTACTGTATCGGTCTGACATTCTTATTGACGATGAAACACAGAAATTTGATCGGAATTAAATACAAAATGCACAATGCCGACTTAAGTACATGAAGACTGACTCATCTTACTGTCTATGATTTGAACGATTTCTTTGACACTAGTCATAGATTCCGATGCTTCACTTCAGGGTTACTGTATCCCTCTGACCTTCTTATTGACGATGAAACACAGAAATTGCATCGGAATTAAATACAAAAAGCAAAATGCCGACTTACGTACAAGAAGACTGACCCTACTTTCTGTCTATGTTTGAAACATTACTTTGACACTAGTTATAGATTCCGATGCCCCACTTCAGGTTTACTGTATCCCTTGGACCTTCTTATTAACGATGAAACAATGAAATTGCATCGGAATTAAATACAAAAGGCACAATGCCGACTTATGTTCATGAAGACTGATTCTTCTTGCTGACTATGTATTGAACCATTCCTGTGACACTAGTTATAGATTCCGATGCTTCACTTCAGGTTTACTGTATCCCTTGGACCTTCTTATTGACGATGAAACACAGAAATTGCATCGGAATTAAATACAAAAGGCACAATGCCGACTTAAGTACAAGAAGGCTGACTCTTCTTACTGTCTACGTTTTGAACCATTCCTGGGACACTAGTTATAGATTCCGATGCTTCACTCCAGGTTTACTGTATCCCTCTGACCTTCTTATTGACGATGAAACACAGAAATTGGATCGGAATTAAATAGAAAGAGCACAATGCCGACTTAAGTACAAGAAGACTGACTCTTCTTACTGTCTATGTTTTGAACCATTCCTGTGACACTAGTTACTGATTCCGATGCTTCACTTCAAGTTTACTGTATCCCTCAGACCTTCTTATTGACGATGAAACACAGAAATTGGATCGAAATTAAATAGAAAAGGCACAATGCCGACTTCAGTGCAAGAAGACTGACTCTTCTTACTGTCTATGTTTTGAACCATTCCTGTGACACTAGTTATAGATTCCGATGCTTGACTTCAGGTTTAGTGTTTCCCTCTGACCTTCTTATTGACGATGAATCACATAAATTGGATCGGAATTAAATACAAAAGGCACAATGCCGACTTAAGTACAAGAAGACAGACTCTTCTTACTGTCTAAATTTTGAACCATTCCATTGACACTAGTTATAGATTACGATGCTTCACTCCAGGTTTACTGTAGCCCTTGGCCCTTCTTATTGACGATAATACACTGAAATTGCATCGGAATTAAATACAAAAGGCACAATGCCGACTTAAGTACAAGAAGACTGATTAGTCTTACTGTCTATGTTTTGAACCATTCCTGTGACACTAGTTATAGCTTCCGATGCTTCACTACAGGTTTAGTGTATCCCTTGGACCTACTTATTGACGATGAAACCCAGAAATTGCATCGGAATTAAATAGAAAAGGCACTATGCCGACTTAAGTACAAGATGACTGACTCTTCTTACTGACTATGTTTTGAACCATTCCTGTGTCACTAGTTATAGAATCCGATGCTTGACAAGAAGACTGACTCTTCCTACTGTCTATGTTTTGAACGATTCCTGTGACACTAGCTATAGATTCCGATGCTTCACTTCATTTTTACTGTGTCCCTCTGACCTTATTGACGATGAAACACAGAAATTGTGTCGGAATTAAATGCAAAAGGCACAATACCGACTTAAGTATAAGAAGTCTGACTTTTCTTACTGTCTATGTTTTGAACCACTCCTGTGACACTAGATACAGATTCCGATGCTTCACTCCAGGTTTACTGTATCCCTTGGACCTTCTTATTGACGATAATACACTGAAATTGCATCGGAATTAAATAGAAAAGGCACAATGCCGACTTAAGTACAAGAAGACTGACTCGTCTTACTGTCTATGTTTTGAACCATTCCTGTGACACTAGTTATAGCTTCCGATGCTTCACTCCAGGTTTAGTGTATCCCTTGGACCTTCTTATTGACGATGAAACACAGAAATTACATCGGAATTAAATACAAAAGGCACAATGCCGACTTAAGTACAAAAAGACTGACTCTTCTTACTGACTATGTTTTGAACCATTCCTGTGACACTAGTTATAGATTCCGATTCTTCACTTCAGGTTTACTGTATCCCTCTGACCTACTTATTGACGATGAAACACAGAAATTGGATCGGAATTAAATAGAAAAGGCACAATGCCGACTTAAGTACAAGAAGACTGACTCTTCTTACTGTCTATGCTTTGAACCATTCCTGTGACACTAGTTATAGATTCCGATGCTTGACTTCAGGTTTACTGTATCCCTTGGACGTTCTTATTGACGATGAAACACAGAAATAGCATCGGAATTTAATACAAATGGCACAATGCCGACTCAAGTACAAGAAGACTGACTCTTCTGACTGTCTATGTTGTGAACCATTCCTGTGACACTAGTTATAGACTCCGATGCCTCACTTCAGGTTTACTGTATCGGTCTGACCTTCTTATTGACGATGAAACACAGAAATTGCATCGGAATTAAACACAAAATGCACAATGCCGACACAAGTACATGAAGACTGACTCATCTTACTGTCTATGTTTTGAACCATTTCTGTGACACTAGTTATAGATTCCGATGCTTCACTTCAGGGTTACTGTATCCCTCTGAAATTCTTATTGACGATGAAACACAGAATTTGCCTCGGAATTAAATACAAAAGGACAATGCCGATTAAAGTAGAAGAGGACTGACTCTTCCCACTGTCTATGTTTGAAGCATTGCATTGACTCTAGTTACAGATTCCGATGCTTCATTTTAGGTTTACTGTTTCCCTTGGACCTTCTTATTAACGACGAAACAATGAAATTGCATCGGAATTAAATACAAAAGGCACAATGCCGACTTAAGTACATGAAGACTGATTCTTCTTACTGACTATGTATTGAATCATTCCTGTGACACTAGTTATATATTCCGATGCTTCACTTTAGGTTTAATGTATCCCTTGGACCTTCTTATTGACGATGAAACACAGAAATTGCATCGGAATTAAATTGAAAAGGCACAATGCCGACTTAAGTACAAGAAGACTGACTCTTCTTACTGTCTATGCTTTGAACCATTCCTGTGACACTAGTTATAGATTCCGATGCCTCACTTCAGGTTTACTGTATCGGTCTGACATTCTTATTGACGATGAAACACAGAAATTGCATCGGAATTAAATACAAAAGGCACAATGCCGACTTAAGTACAAGAAGACTGACTATTCTTTCTGTCTATGTTTTCAACCATTCCTGTGACACTAGTTATGGATTCCGATGCTTCACTTCAGGTTTACTGTATCCCTTGGACCCTCTTATTGACGATGAAACACAGAAATTGCCTCGTAATTAAATACAAAAAGCAAAATGCCGACTTACGTACAAGAAGACTGACCCTACTTACTGTCTATGTTTGAAACATTCCTTTGACACTAGTTATAGATTCCGATGCCTCACTTCAGGTTTACTGTATCCCTTGGACCTTCTTATTAACGATGAAACAATGAAATTGCATTGGAATTAAATACAAAAGGCACAATGCCGACTTATGTTCATGAAGACTGATTCTTCTTGCTGACTATGTATTGAACCATTCCTGTGACACTAGTTATAGATTCCGATGCTTCACTTCAGGTTTACTGTATCCCTTGGATCTTCTTATTGACGATGAAACACAGAAATTGCATCGGGATTAAATACAAAAGGCACAATGCCGACTTAAGTACAAGAAGGCTGACTTTTGTTACTGTCTACGTTTTGAACCATTCCTGGGACACTAGTTATAGATTCCGATGCTTCACTCCAGGTTTACTGTATCCCTCTGACCTTCTTATTGATGATGAAACACAGAAATTGGATCGGAATTAAATAGAAAAGGCACAATGCCGACTTAAGTACAAGAAGACTGACTCTTCTTACAGTCTATGTTTTGAACCATTCCTGTGACACTAGTTACTGATTCCGATGCTTGACTTCAGGTTTACTGTATCCCTCTGACCTTCTTATTGACGATGAAACACAGAAATTGGATCGAAATTAAATAGAAAAGGCACAATGCCGACTTCAGTGCAAGAAGACTGACTCTTCTTACTGTCTATGTTTTGAACCATTCCTGTGACGCTAGTTATAGATTCCGATGCTTGACTTCAGGTTTAGTGTTTCCCTCTGACCTTCTTATTGACGATGAATCACAGAAATTGGATCGGAATTAAATACAAAAGGCACAATGCCGACTTAAGTACAAGAAGACAGACTCTTCTTACTGTCTAAATTTTGAACCATTCCATTGACACTAGTTATAGATTACGATGCTTCACTCCACGTTTACTGTATCCCTTGGACCTTCTTATTGACGATAATACACTGAAATTGCATCGGAATTAAATACAAAAGGCACAATGCCGACTTAAGTACAAGAAGACTGACTCGTCTTACTGTCTATGTTTTGAACCATTCCTGTGACACTAGTTATAGCTTCCGTTGCTTCACTCCAGGTTTAGTGTATCCCTTGGACCTTCTTATTGACGATGAAACCCAGAAATTGCATCGGAATTAAATAGAAAAGGCACTATGCCGACTTAAGTACAAGATGACTGACTCTTCTTACTGACTATGTTTTGAACCATTCCTGTGTCACTAGTTATAGATTCCGATGCTTGACAAGAAGACTGACTCTTCCTACTGTCTATTTTTTGAACGATTCCTGTGACACTAGCTATAGATTCCGATGCTTCACTTCATTTTTACTGTATCCCTCTGACCTTATTGACGATGAAACACAGAAATTGTATCGGAATTAAATACAAAAGGCACAATACCGACTTAAGTACAAGAAGTCTGACTTTTCTTACTGTCTATGTTTTGAACCAATCCTGTGACACTAGATACAGATTCCGATGCTTCACTCCAGGTTTACTGTATCCCTTGGACCTTCTTATTGACGACAATACACTGAAATTGCATCGGAATTAAATAGAAAAGTCACAATGCCGACTTAAGTACAAGAAGACTGACTCGTCTTACTGTCTATGTTTTGAACCATTCCTGTGACACTAGTTATAGCTTCCGATGCTTCACTCCAGGTTTAGTGTATCCCTTGGACCTTCTTATTGACGATGAAACACAGAAATTACATCGGAATTAAATACAAAAGGCACAATGCCGACTTAAGTACAAAAAGACTGACTCTTCTTACTGACTATGTTTTTTAACCATTCCTGTGACACTAGTTATAGATTCCGATTCTTCACTTCAGGTTTACTGTATCCCTCTGACCTTCTTATTGACGATGAAACACAGAAATAGGATCGGAATTAAATAGAAATGGCACAATGCCGACTTAAGTACAAGAAGCCTGACTCTTCTTACTGTCTATGCTTTGAAACATTCCTGTGACACTAGTTACAGATTCCGATGCTTGACTTCAGGTTTACTGTATCCCTTGGACCTTCTTATTGACGATGAAACACAGAAATAGCATCGGAATTTAATACAAATGGCACAATGCCGACTCAAGTACAAGAAGACTGACTCTTCTGACTGTCTATGTTGTGAACCATTCCTGTGACACTAGTTATAGATTCCGATGCCTCACTTCAGGTTTACTGTATCGGTCTGACCTTCTTATTGACGATGAAACACAGAAATTGCATCGGAATTAAACACAAAATGCACAATGCCGACATAAGTACATGAAGACTGACTCATCTTACTGTCTATGTTTTGAACCATTTCTGTGACACTAGTTATAGATTCCGATGCTTCACTTCAGGGTTAATGTATCCCTCTGAAATTCTTATTGACGATGAAACACAGAAATTGCATCGGAATTAAATACAAAAGGCACAATGCCGACTAACGTACAAGAAGACTGACTCTTCTTTCCGTCTATGCTTTGAACCATTCCTGTGACACTAGTTATGGATTCCGATGCTTCACTTCAAGTTTACTGTTTCCTTCGAACCTTCTTATTGACGATGAAACACAGAATTTGCCTCGGAATTAAATACAAAAGGACAATGCCGAATAAAGTAGAAGAGGACTGACTCTTCCCACTGTCTATGTTAGAACCATTGCATTGACTCTAGTTATAGATTCCGATGCTTCATTTTAGGTTTACTGTTTCCCTTGGACCTTCTTATTAACGATGAAACAATGAAATTGCATCGGAATTAAATACAAAAAGCACAATGCCGACTTAAGTACATGAAGACTGATTCTTCTTACTGACTATGTATTGAATCATTCCTGTGACACTAGTTATATATTCCGATGCTTCGCTTTAGGTTTAATGTATCCCTTGGACCTTCTTATTGACGATGAAACACAGAAATTGCATCGGAATTAAATACAAAAGGCACAATGCCGACTTAAGTACAAGAAGGCTGACTCTTCTTACTGTCTATGTTTTGAACCATTCCTGTGACTCTAGTTATAGATTCCGATGCTTCACTCCAGGTTTACTGTATCCCTTGCACCTTCTTATTGACGATGAAACACAGGAATTGCATCGGAATTAAATACAAAAGGCACAATGACTACTTAAGTACAAGAAGACTGACTCTTCCTACTGTCTATGTTTTGAACCATTCCTTTGACACTAGCTATAGATTCCGATTCTTCACTTCATTTTTACTGTATCCGTCTGACCTTATTGACGATGAAACACAGAAATTGCATCGGAATTATATACAAAAAGCACAATACCGACTTAAGTACAAGAAGACTGACTCTTCTTACTGACTATGTTTTGAACCATTCCTGTGACACTAGCTATAGATTCCGATTCTTCACTTCATTTTTACTGTATCCGTCTGACCTTATTGACGATGAAACACAGAAATTGCATCGGAATTATATACAAAAAGCACAATACCGACTTAAGTACAAGAAGACTGACTCTTCTTACTGTCTTTGTTTGAACCACTCCTGTGACACTAGATATAGGTTCCGATGCTTCACTTCAGGTTTACTGTATTATTTGGACCTTCTTATTGACGATGAAACACAGAAATTACATCGGAATTAAATACAAAAGGCACAATGCCGACTTAAGTACAAAAAGACTGACTCTTCTTACTGACTATGTTTCGAACCATTCCTGTGACACTAGTTATAGATTCCGGTGCTTCACTTCAGGTTTACTGTATCCCTCTGACCTTCTTATTGACGATGAAACACAGAAATTGGATCGGAATTAAATAGAAAATGCACAATGCCGACTTAAGTGCAAGAAGACTGACTTTTCTTACTGTCTATGTTTTGAACCATTCCTGTGACACTAGCTATAGATTCCGATTCTTCACTTCATTTTTACTGTATCCGTCTGACCTTATTGACGATGAAACACAGAAATTGCATCGGAATTATATACGAAAAGCACAATACCGACTTAAGTACAAGAAGACTGACTCTTCTTACTGTCTTTGTTTGAACCACTCCTGTGACACTAGATATAGGTTCCGATGCTTCACTTCAGGTTTACTGTATTATTTGGACCTGCTTATTGACGATGAAACACAGAAATTACATCGGAATTAAATAGAAAAGGCACAATGCCGACTTAGGTACAAGAAGACTGACTCTTCGTACTGACTATGTTTGAACCATTCCATTGACACTAGTTATAGATTCCGAGCTCCACTTCAGGTTTACTGTTTCCCTTGGATCTTCATATTAACGATGATACAATGAAATTGCATCGGAATTAAATACAAAAGGCACATTGCCGACTTAGGTACATCAAGACTGATTCTTCTTACTGACTATGTTTTGAACCATTCCTGTGACACTAGCTATAGATTCCGATGCTTCACTTCAGGTTTACTGTATCCCTCTGACTTTCGTATTGACGATGAAACACAGAAATTGCACCGGAATTAAATACAAAAGGCACAATGCCGACTTAAGGACAAGAATACTGACTCTTCTTACTGTCTATGTTTTGAACCATTCCTGTGACACTAGTTATAGATTCCGATGCTTCACTTTCGGTTTACTGTATCCCTCTGACTTTCTTATTGACGATGAAACACAGAAATTGCACCGGAATTAAATACAAAAGGCACAATGCCGACTTAAGGACAAGAAGACTGACTCGTCTTACTGACTATGTTTTGAACCATTCCTGTGACACTAGTTATAGATTCCGATGCTTCACTCCAGGTTTAGTGTATCCCTTGGCCCTTCTTATTGACGATGAAACACAGAAATTGCATCGGAATTAAATAGAAGAGGCACAATGCCGACTTAAGTACATGAAGACTGACTCTTCTTACTGTCTATGTTTTGAAACA
This sequence comes from Schistocerca serialis cubense, assembly GCF_023864345.2. Lineage (NCBI taxonomy): Eukaryota > Metazoa > Arthropoda > Insecta > Orthoptera > Acrididae > Schistocerca > Schistocerca serialis. Next base: position 638,704,259 of record NC_064644.1, read on the forward strand.
TTCCTGTGACACTAATTTTGGATTCCGATGCTTCACTTCAGGTTTACTGTATCCCTCTGACCTTGTTATTGACGATGAAACACAGAAATTGCATCGGAATTAAATACATAAGGCACAATGCCGACTTAAGTACAAGAAGACTGACTGTTCCCACTGTCTATGCTTTGAACCATTCCTGAGACACTAATCGAAGACTCCGATGCTTCACTTCAGGTTTACTGTATCCCTCTGACCTTCTTATTGACGATGAAGCACTGAAATTGCACCGGAATTAAATACAAAAGGCACAATGCCGACCTAAGTACAAGAAGACAGACCCTTCTTACTGTCTATGTTTTGAACCATTCCATTGACACTAGTTATAGATTCCGATGCATCACTCCAGGTTTACTGTATCCCTTGGACCTTCTTATTGACGATAATACACTGAAATTGCATCGGAATTAAATACAAAAGGCACAATGCCGTCTTAAGTACAAGAAGGCTGACTCTTCTTACTTTCTATGTTTTGAACCATTCCTGTGACTCTAGTTATAGATTCCGATGCTTCACTCCGGGTTTACTGTATCCCTTGCACCTTCTTATTGACGATGAAACACAGGAATTGCATCGGAATTAAATACAAAAGGCACAATGACTACTTAAGTACAAGAAGACTGACTCTTCCTACTGTCTATGTTTTGAACCATTCCTGTGACACTAGCTATAGATTCCGATTCTTCACTTCATTTTTACTGTATCCGTCTGACCTTATTGACGATGAAACACAGAAATTGCATCGGAATTATATACAAAAAGCACAATACCGACTTAAGTACAAGAAGACTGACTCTTCTTACTGTCTTTGTTTGAACCACTCCTGTGACACTAGATATAGGTTCCGATGCTTCACTTCAGGTTTACTGTATTATTTGGACCTTCTTATTGACGATGAAACACAGAAATTACATCGGAATTAAATACAAAAGGCACAATGCCGACTTAAGTACAAAAAGACTGACTCTTCTTACTGACTATGTTTTGAACCATTCCTGTGACACTAGTTATAGATTCCGATGCTTCACTTCAGGTTTACTGTATCCCTCTGACCTTCATATTGACGATGAAACACAGAAATTGGATCGGAATTAAATAGAAAATGCACAATGCCGACTTAAGTGCAAGAAGACTGACTCTTCTTACTGTCTATGTTTTGAACCATTCCTGTGACACTAGCTATAGATTCCGATTCTTCACTTCATTTTTACTGTATCCGTCTGACCTTATTGACGATGATACACAGAAATTGCATCGGAATTATATACAAAAAGCACAATACCGACTTAAGTACAAGAAGACTGACTCTTCTTACTGTCTTTGTTTGAACCACTCCTGTGACACTAGATATAGGTTCCGATGCTTCACTTCAGGTTTACTGTATTATTTGGACCTGCTTATTGACGATGAAACACAGAAATTACATCGGAATTAAATAGAAAAGGCACAATGCCGACTTAGGTACAAGAAGACTGACTCTTCGTACTGACTATGTTTGAACCATTCCATTGACACTAGTTATAGATTCCGAGCTCCACTTCAGGTTTACTGTTTCCCTTGGACCTTCATATTAACGATGATACAATGAAATTGCATCGGAATTAAATACAAAAGGCACAATGCCGACTTAGGTACATCAAGACTGATTCTTCTTACTGACTATGTTTTGAACCATTCCTGTGACACAAGCTATAGATTCCGATGCTTCACTTCAGGTTTACTGTATCCCTCTGACTTTCGTATTGACGATGAAACACAGAAATTGCACCGGAATTAAATACAAAAGGCACAATGCCGACTTAAGGACAAGAATACTGACTCTTCTTACTGTCTATGTTTTGAACCATTCCTGTGACACTAGTTATAGATTCCGATGCTTCACTTTCGGTTTACTGTATCCCTCTGACTTTCTTATTGACGATGAAACACAGAAATTGCACTGGAATTAAATACAAAAGGCACAATGCCGACTTAAGGACAAGAAGACTGACTCGTCTTACTGACTATGTTTTGAACCATTCCTGTGACACTAGTTATAGATTCCGATGCTTCACTCCAGGTTTAGTGTATCCCTTGGCCCTTCTTATTGACGATGAAACACAGAAATTGCATCGGAATTAAATAGAAAAGGCACAATGCCGACTTAAGTACATGAAGACTGACTCTTCCTACTGTCTATGTTTTGAAACATTCCTGTGACACTAATTTTGGATTCCGATGCTTCACTTCAGGTTTACTGTATCCCTCTGACCTTCTTATTGACGATGAAACACAGAAATTGCATCGGAATTAAATACATAAGGCACAATGCCGACTTAAGTACAAGAAGACTGACTGTTCCCACTGTCTATGCTTTGAACCATTCCTGAGACACTAATTGAAGACTCCGATGCTTCACTTCAGGTTTACTGTATCCCTCTGACCTTCTTATTGACGATGAAGCACTGAAATTGCACCGGAATTAAATACAAAAGGCACAATGCCGACCTAAGTACAAGAAGACAGACCCTTCTTACTGTCTATGTTTTGAACCATTCCATTGACACTAGTTATAGATTCCGATGCATCACTCCAGGTTTACTGTATCCCTTGGACCTTCTTATTGACGATAATACACTGAAATTGCATCGGAATTAAATACAAAAGGCACAATGCCGACTATAGTACAAGAAGAATGACTCTCCTCACTGACTATGTTTTGAACCATTCCTGTGACACTAGTTATAGATTCCGATGCTTCACTTCAGGTTTACTGTATCCCTTGGACCTTCTTATTAACGATGAAACACATAAATTGCATCGGAATTAATTACAAAACTCACAATGCCGACTTAAGTACAAAAAGACTGACTCTTCTTACTGACTATGTTTTGAACCAATCCTGTGACACTAGTTAAAGATTCCGATTCTTCACTTCAGGTTTACTGTATCCCTCTGACCTTCTTATTGACGATGAAACAAAGAAATTGGATCGGAATTAAATAGAAAAGGCACAATGCCGACTTAAGTACAAGAAGACTGACTCTTCTTACTGTCTATGCTTTGAACCATTCCTGTGACTCTAGTTATAGATTCCGATGCTTGACTTCAGGTTTACTGTATCCCTTGGACCTTCTTATTAACGATGAAACACATAAATTGCATCGGAATTAATTACAAAACTCACAATGCCGACTTAAGTACAAAAAGACTGACTCTTCTTACTGACTATGTTTTGAACCATTCCTGTGACACTAGTTAAAGATTCCGATTCTTCACTTCAGGTTTACTGTATCCCTCTAAAATTCTTATTGACGATGAAACACAGAAATTGCATCGGAATTAAATACAAAAGGCACAATGCCGACTTACGTACAAGAAGACTGACTGTTCTTTCCGTCTATGCTTTGAACCATTCCTGTGACACTAGTTATGGATTCCGATGCTTCACTTCAGGTTTACTGTATCCCTTGAACCTTCTTATTGACGATGAAACACAGAAATTGCCTCGGAATTAAATACAAAAGGACAATGCCGATTAAAGTAGAAGAAGACTGACTGTTCCCACTGTCTATGTTTGAACCATTGCATTGACTCTAGTTATAGATTCCGATGCTTCATTTCAGGTTTACTGTTTCCCTTAGACCTTCTTATTAACGATGAAACAATGAAATTGCATCGGAATTAAATACATAAAGCACAATGCCGACTTAAGTGCATGAAGACTGATTCTTCTTACTGACTATGTATTTGGACCTTCTTATTAACGATGAAACAATGAAATTGCATCGGAATTAAATACAAAAGGCACAATGCCGACTTAAGTACATGATGACTGATTCTTCTTACTGACTATGTATTGAATCATTCCTGTGACACTAGTTATATATTCCGATGCTTCACTTCAGGTTTACTGTATCCCTTGGACCTTCTTATTGACGATGAAACATAGAAATTGCATCGGAATTAAATACAAAAGGCACAATGCCGACTTAAGGAAAAGAAGACGACTCTTCTTACTGACTATGTTTTGAACCATTCCTGTGACACTAGTTATAGATTCCGATGCTTCACTTCAGGTTTACTGTATCCCTCTGACCTTCTTATTGACGATGAAACACGGAAATTGCCTCGGAATTAAATAGAAAAGGCACAATGCCGACTTTAGTACAAGAAGACTGACATTTCTTACTGTCTATGTTTTGAACCATTCCTGTGACACTAGTAATAGATTCCGATGCTTCACTCCAGGTTTAGTGTATCCCTTGGACCTTCTTATTGACGATGAAACACAGAAATTGCATCGGAATTAAATAGAAAAGGCACAATGCCGACTTAAGTACAAGAAGACTGACTCTTCTTACTGACTATGTTTTGAACCATTCCTGTGACACTAGTTATAGATTCCGATGCTTCCTTCAGGTTTACTCTATCCCTTGGACCTTCTTATTGACGATGAAACTCTGAAATTGCATCGGAATTAAATACAAGAGGCACAATGCCGACTTAAGTACATGAAGACTGACTCTTCTTACTGTCTATGTTTTGAAACATTCCTGTGACACTAATTTTGGATTCCGATGCTTCACTTCAGGTTTACTGTATCCCTCTGACCTTCTTATTGACGATGAAACACAGAAATTGCATCGGAATTAAATACATAAGGCACAATGCCGACTTAAGTACAAGAAGACTGACTGTTCCCACTGTCTATGCTTTGAACCATTCCTGAGACACTAATTGAAGACTCCGATGCTTCACTTCAGGTTTACTGTATCCCTCTGACCTTCTTATTGACGATGAAGCACTGCAATTGCACCGGAATTAAATACAAAAGGCACAATGCCGACCTAAGTACAAGAAGACAGACCCTTCTTACTGTCTATGCTTTGAACCATTCCATTGACACTAGTTATAGATTCCGATGCATCACTCCAGGTTTACTGTATCCCTTGGACCTTCTTATTGACGATAATACACTGAAATTGCATCGGAATTAAATACAAAAGGCACAATGCCGACTATAGTACAAGAAGACTGACTCTTCTCACTGACTATGTTTTGAACCATTCCTGTGACACTAGTTATAGATTCCGATGCTTCACTTCAGGTTTACTGTATCCCTTGGACCTTCTTATTAACGATGAAACACATAAATTGCATAGGAATTAATTACAAAACTCACAATGCCGACTTAAGTACAAAAAGACTGACTCTTCTTACTGACTATGTTTTGAACCAATCCTGTGACACTAGTTAAAGATTCCGATTCTTCACTTCAGGTTTACTGTATCCCTCTGACCTTCTTATTGACGATGAAACAAAGAAATTGGATCGGAATTAAATAGAAAAGGCACAATGCCGACTTAAGTACAAGAAGACTGACTCTTCTTACTGTCTATGCTTTGAACCATTCCTGTGACTCTAGTTATAGATTCCGATGCTTGACTTCAGGTTTACTGTATCCCTTGGACCTTCTTATTAACGATGAAACACATAAATTGCATCGGAATTAATTACAAAACTCACAAAGCCGACTTAAGTACAAAAAGACTGACTCTTCTTACTGACTATGTTTTGAACCATTCCTGTGACACTAGTTAAAGATTCCGATTCTTCACTTCAGGTTTACTGTATCCCTCTAAAATTCTTATTGACGATGAAACACAGAAATTGCATCGGAATTAAATACAAAAGGCACAATGCCGACTTACGTACAAGAAGACTGACTGTTCTTTCCGTCTATGCTTTGAACCATTCCTGTGACACTAGTTATGGATTCCGATGCTTCACTTCAGGTTTACTGTATCCCTTGAACCTTCTTATTGACGATGAAACACAGAAATTGCCTCGGAATTAAATACAAAAGGACAATGCCGATTAAAGTAGAAGAAGACTGACTGTTCCCACTGTCTATGTTTGAACCATTGCATTGACTCTAGTTATAGATTCCGATGCTTCATTTCAGGTTTACTGTTTCCCTTGGACCTTCTTATTAACGATGAAACAATGAAATTGCATCGGAATTAAATACATAAAGCACAATGCCGACTTAAGTGCATGAAGACTGATTCTTCTTACTGACTATGTATTTGGACCTTCTTATTAACGATGAAACAATGAAATTGCATCGGAATTAAATACAAAAGGCACAATGCCGACTTAAGTACATGATGACTGATTCTTCTTACTGACTATGTATTGAATCATTCCTGTGACACTAGTTATATATTCCGATGCTTCACTTCAGGTTTACTGTATCCCTTGGACCTTCTTATTGACGATGAAACATAGAAATTGCATCGGAATTAAATACAAAAGGCACAATGCCTACTTAAGGAAAAGAAGACGACTCTTCTTACTGACTATGTTTTGAACCATTCCTGTGACACTAGTTATAGATTCCGATGCTTCACTTCAGGTTTACTGTATCCCTCTGACCTTCTTATTGACGATGAAACACGGAAATTGCCTCGGAATTAAATAGAAAAGGCACAATGCCGACTTTAGTACAAGAAGACTGACATTTCTTACTGTCTATGTTTTGAACCATTCCTGTGACACTAGTAATAGATTCCGATGCTTCACTCCAGGTTTAGTGTATCCCTTGGACCTTCTAATTGACGATGAAACACAGAAATTGCATCGGAATTAAATAGAAAAGGCACAATGCCGACTTAAGTACAAGAAGACTGACTCTTCTTACTGACTATGTTTTGAACCATTCCTGTGACACTAGTTATAGATTCCGATGCTTCCTTCAGGTTTACTCTATCCCTTGGACCTTCTTATTGACGATGAAACTCTGAAATTGCATCGGAATTAAATACAAGAGGCATAATGCCGAATTAAGTACAAGAAGAATGACCCTTCCTACTGTCTATGATTTGAACCATACCTGTGACACTAATTTTAGATTCCGATGCTTCATTTCAGTTTTACTATATCCCTCTGACCTTCTTATTGACGAAGAAACACAGAAATTGCTTCGGAATTAAATAGATAAGGCACAATGCCGACATAAGTACAAGAAGACTGACTGTTCCCACTGTCTATGTTTTGAACCATTCCTGAGACACTAGATGAAGATTCCGATGCTTCACTTCAGGTTTACTGTATCCCTCTGACCTTCTTATTGACGATGAAACACAGAAATTGCACCGGAATTAAATACAAAAGGCACAATGCCGACTTAAGTACAAGAAGACAGACTCTTCTTACTGTCTATGTTTTGAACCATTCCATTGACACTAGTTATAGATTCTTATGCTTCACTTCAGGTGTACTGTATCCCTTGGACCTTCTTATTGACGATAATACACTGAAATTGCATCGGAATTAAATAGAAAAGCCACAATGCCGACTTAAGTACAAGAAGACTGACTCTTCTTACTGTCTATGTTTTGAACCATTCCTGTGACACTAGTTATAGCTTCCGATGCTTCAGGTTTAGTGTATCCCTTGGACCTTCTTATTGACGATGAAACACAGAAATTGCATCGGAATTAAATATAAATGGCACTATGCCGACTTAAGTTCAAGATGACTGACTCTTCTTACTGACTATGTTTTGAACCATTCCTGTGTCACTAGTTATAGATTCCGATGCTTGACTTCAGGTTTACTGTATCCCGTGGACCTTCTTATTGACGATGAAACACATAAATTGCATCGGAATTAATTACAAAACTCACAATGCCGACTTAAGTACAAAAAGACTGACTCTTCTTACTGACTATGTTTTGAACCATTCCTGTGACACTAGTTAAAGATTCCGATTCTTCACTTCAGGTTTACTGTATCCCTCTAAAATTCTTATTGACGATGAAACACAGAAATTGCATCGGAATTAAATTCAAAAGGCACAATGCCGACTTACGTACAAGAAGACTGACTGTTCTTTCCGTCTATGCTTTGAACCATTCCTGTGACACTAGTTATGGATTCCGATGCTTCACTTCAGGTTTACTGTATCCCTTGAACCTTCTTATTGACGATGAAACACAGAAATTGCCTCGGAATTAAATACAAAAGGACAATGCCGATTATAGTAGAAGAAGACTGACTGTTCCCACTGTCTATGTTTGAACCATTGCATTGACTCTAGTTATAGATTCCGATGCTTCATTTCAGGTTTACTGTTTCCCTTGGACCTTCTTATTAACGATGAAACAATGAAATTGCATCGGAATTAAATACATAAAGCACAATGCCGACTTAAGTGCATGAAGACGGATTCTTCTTACTGACTATGTATTTGGACCTTCTTATTAACGATGAAACAATGAAATTGCATCGGAATTAAATACAAAAGGCACAATGCCGACTTAAGTACATGATGACTGATTCTTCTTACTGACTATGTATTGAATCATTCCTGTGACACTAGTTATATATTCCGATGCTTCACTTCAGGTTTACTGTATCCCTTGGACCTTCTTATTGACGATGAAACATAGAAATTGCATCGGAATTAAATACAAAAGGCACAATGCCGACTTAAGGAAAAGAAGACGACTCTTCTTACTGACTATGTTTTGAACCATTCCTGTGACACTAGTTATAGATTCCGATGCTTCACTTCAGGTTTACTGTATCCCTCTGACTTTCTTATTGACGATGAAACACGGAAATTGCCTCGGAATTAAATAGAAAAGGCACAATGCCGACCTTAGTACAAGAAGACTGACTCTTCTTACTGACTATGTTTTGAACCATTCCTGTGACACTAGTTATAGATTCCGATGCTTCCTTCAGGTTTACTCTATCCCTTGGACCTTCTTATTGACGATAATACACTGAAATTGCATCGGAATTAAATAGAAAAGCCACAATGCCGACTTAAGTACAAGAAGACTGACTCTTCTTACTGTCTATGTTTTGAACCATTCCTGTGACACTAGTTATAGCTTCCGATGCTTCAGGTTTAGTGTATCCCTTGGACCTTCTTATTGACGATGAAACACAGAAATTGCATCGGAATTAAATATAAATGGCACTATGCCGACTTAAGTTCAAGATGACTGACTCTTCTTACTGACTATGTTTTGAACCATTCCTGTGTCACTAGTTATAGATTCCGATGCTTGACTTCAGGTTTACTGTATCCCTTGGACCTTTTTATTGACGATGTAACACAGAACTTGCATCGGAATTAAATACAAAAGGCACAATGCCGACTTAAGTACAAGAAGACTGACTCTTCCTACTGTCTATGTTTTGAACCATTCCTGTGACACTAGGTATAGATTCCGATGCTTCACTTCATTTTTACTGTATCCCTCTGACCTTATTGACGATGTAACACAGAAATTGCAACGGAATTAAATACAAAAGGCACAATACCGACTTAAGTACAAGAATACTGACTCTTCTTACCGTCTATGTTTTGAACCACTCCTGTGACACTAGATATAGATCCTGATGCTTCACGTCAGGTTTACTCTATCATTTGGACCTTCTTATTGGCGATGAAACACAGAAATTACATCGGAATTAAATACAAAAGCCACAATGCCGACTTAAGAACAAAAAGACTGACTCTTCTTACTGACTATGATTTGCACCATTCCTGTGACACTGGTTATAGATTCCGATGCTTCACTTCAGGTTTACTGTATCCCTCTGACCTTCTTATTGACGATGAAACACAGAAATTGGATCGGAATTAAATTGAAAATGCACAATGCCGAGTTAAGTACAAGAAGACTGACTCTTCTTACTGTCTATGCTTTGAACCATTCCTGTGACACTAGTTACAGATTCCGATGCTTGACTTCAGGTTTACTGTATCCCTTGGACCTTCTTATTGACGATGAAACACAGATATAGCATCGGAATGTAATACAAAAGGCACAATGCCGACTCAAGTACAAGAAGACTGACTCTTCTGACTGTCTATGTTGTGAACCATTCCTGTGCCACTAGTTATAGATTCCGATGCCTCACTTCAGGTTTACTGTATCGGTCTGACATTCTTATTGACGATGAAACACAGAAATTGCATCGGAATTAAATACAAAATGCACAATGCCGACTTAAGTACATGAAGACTGACTCATCTTACTGTCTATGTTTTGAACCATTTCTGTGACACTAGTCATAGATACCGATGCTTCACTTCAGGGTTACTGTATCCCTCTGACCTTCTTATTGACGATTAAAAACAGAAATTGCATCGGAATTAAATACAAAAGGCACAATGCCGACTTAAGTACAAGAAGACTGACTATTCTTTCTGTCTACGTTTTAACCATTCCTGTGACACTAGTAATGGATTCCGATGCTTCACTTCAGGTTTACTGTATCTCTTGGACCCTCTTATTGACGATGAAACACAGAAATTGCCTCGGAATTAAATACAAAAAGCACAATGCCGACTTACGTACAAGAAGACTGACTCTACTTACTGTCTATGTTTGAAACATTCCTTTGACACTTGTTATTGATTCCGATGCCTCACTTCAGGTTTACTGTATCCCTTGGACCTTCTTATTAACGATGAAACAATGAAATTGCATCGGAATTAAATACAAAAGGCACAATGCCGACTTATGTTCATGAAGACTGATTCTTCTTACTGACTATGTATTGAACCATTCCTGTGACACTAGTTATAGATTCCGATGCTTCACTTCAGGTTTACTGTATCCCTTGGACCTTCTTATTGACGATGAAACATAGAAATTGCATCGGAATTAAATACAAAAGGCACAATGCCGACTTAAGTACAAGAAGGCTGACTCTTCTTACTGTCTACGCTTTGAACCATTCCTGTGACACAAGTTATAGATTCCGATGCTTCACTCCAGGTTTACTGTATCCCTCTGACCTTCTTATTGACGATGAAACACAGAAATTGGATCGGAATTAAATAGAAAAGGCACAATGCCGACTTAAGTACAAGAAGACTAACTCTTCTTACTGTCTATGTTTTAACCATTCCTGTGACACTAGTTACAGATTCCGATTCTTGACTTCAGGTTTACTGCATCCCTCTGACCTTCTTATTGACGATGAAACACAGATATTGGATCGAAATTAAATAGAAAAGGCACATTGCCGACTTCAGTACAAGAAGACTGACTCTTCTTACTGTCTATGTTTTGAACCATTCCTGTGACACTAGTTACAGATTCCGATGCTTGACTTCAGGTTTACTGTTTCCCTCTGACCTTCTTATTGACGATAAAACACAGAAATTGGATCGGAATTAAATACAAAAGGCACAATGCCTACTTAAGTACAAGAAGACAGACTCTTCTTACTGTCTATGTTTTGAACCATTCCATTGATACTAGTTATAGATTGCGATGCTTGACTCCATGTTTACTGTATCCCTTGGACCTTCTTATTGACGATTATACACTTAAATTGCATCGCAATTAAATAAAAAAGGCACAATGCCGACTTAAGTACAAGAAGACTGACTCGCCTTACTGTCTATGTTTTGAACCACTCCTATGACACTAGATATAGATTCCGATGCTTCACTTCAGGTTTACTGTATCATTTGGACCATCTTATTGACGATGAAACACAGAAATTACATCGGAATTAAATACAAAAGGCACAATGCCGACTTAAGTACAAAAAGACTGACTCTTCTTACTGACTATGATTTGAACCATTCCTGTGACACTAGTTATAGCTTCCGATGCTTCACTCCAGGTTTAGTGTATCCCTTGGACCTTCTTATTGACGATGAAACACAGAAATTGAATGGGAATTAAATACAAAAGGCACAATGCCGACTTAAGTACAAGAAGACTGACTCACCTTACTGTCTATGTTTTGAACCATTTCTGTGACACTAGTTATAGCTTCCGATGCTTCACTCCAGGTTTAGTGTATCCCTTGGACCTTCTTATTGACGATGAAACACAGATATTGGATCGAAATAAAATAGAAAAGGCACATTGCCGACTTCAGTACAAGAAGACTGAGTCTTCTTACTGTCTATGCTTTGAACCACTCCTATGACACTAGATATAGATTCCGATGCTTCACTCCAGGTTTACTGTATCCCTTGCACCTTATTATTGACGATGAAACACAGGAATTGCATCGGAATTAAATACAAAAGGCACAATGCCGACTTAAGTACAAGAAGACTGACTCTTCCTACTGTCTATGTTTTGAACCATTCCTGTGACACTAGCTATAGATTCCGATTCTTCACTTCATTTTTACTGTATCCGTCTGACCTTATTGACGATGAAACACAGAAATTGCATCGGAATTATATACAAAAGGCACAATACTGCCTTAAGTACAAGAAGACTGACTCTTCTTACTGTCTATGTTTTGAACCACTCCTGTGACACTAGATATAGGATCCGACGCTTCACTTCAGGTTTACTGTATAATTTGGACCGTCTTATTGACGATGAAACCCAGAAATTACATCGGAATTAAATACAAAAGGCACAATGCCGACTTAAGTACAAAAAGACTGACTCTTCTTACTGACTATGTTTTGAACCATTCCTGTGACACTAGTTATAGATTCCGATGCTTCACTTCAAATTTACTGTATCCCTCTGACCTTCTTATTGACGATGAACACAGAAATTGGATCGGAATTAAATAGAAAATGCACAATGCCGACTGAAGTGCAAGAAGAATGACTCTTCTTACTATCTATGATTTGAACCATTCCTGTGACACTAGTTATAGATTCCGATGCTTCACACCAGGTATACTGTATCCCTTGGACCTTCTTAATGACGATGAAACACCGAAATTGCAACGGAATTAAATAGAAAAGGCACAATGCCGACTTAGGTACAAGAAGACTGACTCTTGTTACTGACTATGTTTTGAACCATTCCTGTGACACTATTTACGGATTCCGATGCTTCACTTCATTTTTACTGTATACCTTGGATCTTCTTATTAACGATGAAACACAGAAATTGCATCGGAATTAAATACAAAAGGCACAATGCCGACTTAAGGACAAGAAGACTGACTCTTCTTACTTACTATTTTTTGAACCATTCCAGTGACACTAGTAATAGATTCCGATGCTTCACTTCATGTTCACTGTATCCCTCTAACCCTCTTATTGACGATGAAACACAGAAATAGCATCGGAATTAAATCGAAAAGGCACAATGCCGACTCAAGTAGAAGGTAGACTGACTCTTATGAGTGTCTATGTTGTGAACCATTCCAGTGACACTAGTTATAAATTCCGATGCCTCACTTCAGGTTTACTGTATTGGTCTGACCTTCTTATTGACGATGAATCACAGAAATTGCTTCGGAATTAAATTCAAAATGCACAATGCCGAATTAAGTACATGAAGACTGACTCATCTTACTGTCTATGTGTTGAACCATTCCTGTGACACTAGTTATGGATTCCGATGCTTCACTTCAGGTTTACTGTATCCCTTGGATCTTCTTATTGACGATGAAACACAGAAATTGCCTCGGAATTAAATACAAAAGGCACAATGCCGACTTAAGTACAAGAAGACTGACTCTTCCTACTGTCTATGTTTGAACCATTCCATTGACACTAGTTATACATTCCGATGCTCCACTTAAGATTTACTGTTTCCCTTGGACCTTCATATTAACGATGAAACAATGAAACTGCATCGGAATAAAATACAAAAGGCACAATGCCGACTTAAGTACATCAAGACTGATTCTTCTTACTGACTATGTTTTGAACCATTCCTGTGACACTAGCTATAGATTCCGATGCTTCACTTCATTTTTACTGTATCCCTCTGACCGTATTGACGACGAGACACAGAAATTGCATCGGAATTAAATACAAAATGCCCAATGCCCACTTAAGTACAAGAAGACTGACTCTTCTTACTGTCTATGTTTTTAACCATTCCTGTGACACTTGTTATAGATTCTGATGCTTCACTCCAGGTTTACTGTATCCCTTGCACCTTCTTATTGTCGATGAAACACAGAAATTGCATCGGAATTAAATACAAAAGGCACAATGCCGACTTAAGGACAAGAAGACTGTATCTTCTTACTGCCTATGATTTGAACCATTCCTGTGACACTAGTTATAGATTCAGATGCTTCACTTCAGGGTTACTGTATCCCTCTGACCTTCTTATTGACGATAAAACACAGAAATTGCATCGGAATTAAATACAAAAGGCACAATGCCGACTTAAGTGCAAGAAGACTGACTCTTCTTACTGACTATGATTTGAACCATTCCTGTGACACTAGTTATAGATTCTGATGCTTCACTCCAAGTTTACTGTATCCCACTGACCTTCTTATTGACGATGAAACACAGAAATTGGATCGGAATTAAATAGAAAAGGCACAATGCCGCCTTAAGTACAAAAAGACAGACTCTTCTTACTGTCTATGTTTGAACCATTCCTGTGACACTAGTTATAGATTCCGACGCTTGACTTCAGGTTTACTGTATCCCTTGGACCTTCTTATTGACGGTGAAACACAGAAATAGCATCGGAATTTAATACAAAAGGCACAATGCCGACTCAAGTACAAGAAGACTTACTCTTCTGACTGTCTTTGTTTGGAACCATTCCTGTGACACTATTTATAGATTCCGATGCCTCCCTTCAGGTTTACTGTATCGGTCTGACCTTCTTATTGACGATGAAACACAGATATTGCATCGGAATTAATTTCAAAATGCACAATGCCGACATAAGTACTAGAAGACTGACTCTTATTTCTGTCTATGTTTTGAACCATTCCTGTGACACTAGTTATGGATTCCGATGCATAACTTCTGGTTTACTGTATCCCTCTGACCTTCTTATTGACGATGAAACACTGAAATTGAATCGGAACTAAATACAAAAGGCACAATGCCAACTTAAGGACTAGAAGACTGAATCTTATTTCTGTCTATGTTTTGAACCATTCCTGTGACACTAGTTATGGATTCCGATGCATAACTTCTGGTTTACTGTATCCCTCTGACCTTCTTATTGACGATGAAACACTGAAATTGCATCGGAATTAAATACAAAATGCACAATGCCGAATTAAGTACATGAAGACTGACTCATCTTACTGTCTATGTGTTGAACCATTCCTGTGACACTAGTTATGGATTCCGATGCTTCACTTCAGGTTTACTGTATCCCTTGGATCTTCTTATTGACGATGAAACACAGAAATTGCCTCGGAATTAAATACAAAAGGCACAATGCCGACTTAAGTACAAGAAGACTGACTCTTCCTACTGTCTATGTTTGAACCATTCCATTGACACTAGTTATACATTCCGATGCTCCACTTAAGGTTTACTGTTTCCCTTGGACCTTCATATTAACGATGAAACAATGAAACTGCATCGGTATTAAATACAAAAGGCACAATGCCGACTTAAGTACATCAAGACTGATTCTTCTTACTGACTATGTTTTGAACCATTCCTGTGACACTAGCTATAGATTCCGATGCTTCACTTCATTTTTACTGTATCCCTCTGACCGTATTGACGACGAGACACAGAAATTGCATCGGAATTAAATACAAAATGCCCAATGCCCACTTAAGTACAAGAAGACTGACTCTTCTTACTGTCTATGTTTTGAACCATTCCTGTGACACTTGTTATAGATTCTGATGCTTCACTCCAGGTTTACTGTATCCCTTGCACCTTCTTATTGTCGATGAAACACAGAAATTGCATCGGAATTAAATACAAAAGGCACAATGCCGACTTAAGGACAAGAAGACTGTATCTTCTTACTGCCTATGATTTGAACCATTCCTGTGACACTAGTTATAGATTCAGATGCTTCACTTCAGGGTTACTGTATCCCTCTGACCTTCTTATTGACGATAAAACACAGAAATTGCATCGGAATTAAATACAAAAGGCACAATGCCGACTTAAGTGCAAGAAGACTGACTCTTCTTACTGTCTATGTTTTTAACCATTCCTGAGACACTAGCTATAGATTCCGATGCTTCACTTCATTTTTTCTGTATCCCTCTGACCTTATTGACGATGAAACACAGAAATTGCATCGGAATTAAATACATAAGTCACAAAACCGACTTAAGTACAAGAATACTGACTCTTCCTACTGACTATGTTTAGAACCACTCCTATGACACTAGATATAGATTCCGATGCTTCACTTCAGGTTTACTGTATCATTTGGACCCTCTTATTGACGATGAAACACAGAAATTACATCGGAATTAAATTCAAAAGGCACAATGCCGACTTAAGTACAAAAAGACTGACTCTTCTTACTGACTATGATTTGAACCATTCCTGTGACACTAGTTATAGATTCTGATGCTTCACTCCAAGTTTACTGTATCCCTCTGACCTTCTTATTGACGATGAAACACAGAAATTGGATCGGAATTAAATAGAAAAGGCTCAATGCCGCCTTAAGTACAAAGAGACAGACTCTTCTTACTGTCTATGTTTGAACCATTCCTGTGACACTAGTTATAGATTCCGACGCTTGACTTCAGGTTTACTGTATCCCTTGGACCTTCTTATTGACGGTGAAACACAGAAATAGCATCGGAATTTAATACAAAAGGCACAATGCCGACTCAAGTACAAGAAGACTTACTCTTCTGACTGTCTTTGTTTGGAACCATTCCTGTGACACTATTTATAGATTCCGATGCCTCCCTTCAGGTTTACTGTATCGGTCTGACCTTCTTATTGACGATGAAACACAGATATTGCATCGGAATTAATTTCAAAATGCACAATGCCGACATAAGTACTAGAAGACTGACTCTTATTTCTGTCTATGTTTTGAACCATTCCTGTGACACTAGTTATAGATTCCGATGCTTCACTTCAGAATTACTGTACCCTTTGGACCTTGTTATTGACGATGAAACACATAAATTGCATCGGAATTAAATACAAAAGGCACAATGCCGACTTAAGTACAAGATGACTGACTCCTCCTACTGTCTATGTTTTGAACCATTCCTGTGACACTAGTTATAGATTCCGATGCTTCACTTCAGGTTTACTGTATCCCTTGGACCTTCTTATTGGCGATGAAACACAGAAATGGCATCGGAATTAAATACAAAAGGCACAATGCCGACTTAAGTACAAGAAGACTGACTCTTCTTACTGTTTATGTTATGAACCATTCCAGTGACGCTAGTTTTAGATTCCGATGCTTCACTTCAGGTTTATTGTATAACTTGGACCTTCTTATTGACGACGAAACACAGAAATTGCATCGGAAATAATACAAAAAGCACAATGCCGACTTAAGTACAAAAAGACTGGCTCTTTCTACTGACTATGTTTTGAACCATTCCCGTGACACTAAGTATAGATTCCGATGCTTCATTTCAGGTTTACTGTATCCCTTGGACGTTCTTATTGGCGACGAATCACAGAAATTGCATCGGAATTAAATAGAAAAGGCACAATGCCGACTTAAGTACAAGAAGACTGACTCTTCCTACTGTCTATGTTTTGAACCATTCCTGAGACACTAGTTATAGATTCCGATGCTTCACCTCCGGTTATCTGTATCCCTTTGACCTTCTTATTCACGATGAAACACAGAAATTGCATCGGAACTAAATAGAAAAGGCACAATGCTGACTTAAGTACAAGAAGACTGACTCTTCCTACTGTCTATGTTTTGAACCATTCCTGAGACACTAGTTATAGATTCCGATGCTTCACCTCCGGTTATCTGCATCCCTTTGACCTTCTTGTTGACGATGAAACACAGAAATTGCATCGGAACTAAATAGAAAAGGCACAATGCTGACTTAAGTACAAGAAGACTGACTCTTCTTACTGTCTATGTTTTGAACCATTCCTGTGACGCTAGTTGCAGATTCCGATGCTTCACTTCAGGTTTACTGTATCCCTTGGACCTTCTTATTGACGATGAAACACAGAAATTGCATCGCAATTAAATAGAAAATGCACAATGCCGACTTAAGTACAAGAAGACTGATTGTCCTTACTGACTATGTTATGAACCATTCCTGTGATTCTAGTTATAGATTCCGACGCTTCACCTCAGGTTTACTGTATCCCTCTCACCTTCCTACTGACGATGAAACACAGAAATTGGATCGGAACTCAATAGAAAAGGCACAATGCCGACTTAAGTACAAGAAGACAGACTCTTCTTACTGTCTATGCTTTGAACCATTGCTGTGACACTAGTTATAGATTCCGATGCTTCACTCCAGGTTTACTGTATCGCTTGGACCTTCTTAAAGACGATGAAACACAAAAATTGCATCGGAATTAAATACAAAAGGCACAATGCCGACTTAAGTAGAAGAAGACTGACTCTTCTTACTGTCTACGCTTTGAACCATTCCTGTGACACTAGTTATAGATTCCGATGTTTCACTCCAGGTTTACTGTATCGCTTGGACCTTCTTATTGACGATGAAACACCGAAATTGCATCGGAATTAAATACTAAAGGCACAAAGCCGACTTAAGTACAAGAAGACTGACTCTTCTTACTGACTATGTTTTGAACCATTCCTGTGACACTAGTTATACATTCCGATGCTTCACTTCAGGTTTGCTGAATCCCTTGGATATTCTTATTGACGATGAAACACAGAAATTGCATCAGAATTAAATACAAAAGGCACAATGCCGAATTAAGTACAAGAAGACTGACTCTTCTTACTGTTTATGTTATGAACCATTCCAGTGACGCTAGTTGTAGATTCCGATGTTTCACTTCAGGTTTATTGTATAACTTGGACCTTCTTATTGACGACGAAACACAGAAATAGCGTCGGAATTAAATAGAAGAGGCACAATACCGACTTAAGTACAAGAAGACTATCTCTTCGTACTGTCTATGTTTTGTACCATTCCTGTGACACTAGTTATAGATTCCGACGCTTCTCTTCAGATTTACTGTATCCCTTGGACCTTCTTATTAACGGTGATACACATAAATTGCATCGGAATTAAATACAAAAGGCACAATGCCGACTTAAGTACAAGAAGACTGACTCTTCCTACTGTCTATGTTTGGAACAATTCCTGTGACACTAGTTTTAGATTCCGATGCTTCACTTCAGGTTTACTGAATCCCTTGGACCTTCTTATTGACAATGAAACACAAAAATTGCATCGGAATTAAATACAAAAAGCACAATGCCGACTTAAGTAGAAGAAGACTGACTCTTCTTACTGTCTATGATTTGAACCATTCCTGTGACACTAGTTATAGATTCCGATGCTTCACTCCAGGTTTACTGTATCGCTTGGACCTTCTTATTGACGATGAAACACCGAAATTGCATCGGAATTAAATACAAAAGGCACAATATCCACTTAAGTACATGAAGACTGACTCTCCTTGCTGACTATGTTTTGAACCATTCCTGTGACACTAGTTATAGATTCCGATGCTTCACTTCAGGTTTACTCTATCCGTTGGACCTTCTTATTGACGATGAAACACAGAAATTGCAACGGAATTAAATCCAAAAGGCATAATGCCGACTTAAGTACAAGAAGACTGACTCTTCTTACTGATTATATTTTGAACCATTCCTGTGACACTCGTTATTGATTCCGATGCTTCACTTCAGGTTTACTGTATCCCTTGGATCTTCTTATTGATGATGAAACACAGAAATTGCATCGGAAAAAATACAAAAAGCACAATGCCGACTTAAGTACAAAAAGACTGGCTCTTTCTACTGACTATGTTTTGAACCATTCCCGTGACACTAAGTATTATTTCCGATGCTTCACTTCAGGTATACTGTATCCCTTGGACGTTCTTATTGACGATGAAACACAGAAATTGCATCGGAATTAAATACAAAAGGCACAATGCAGACTTAAGTACAAGATGACTGACTCCTCCTACTGTCTATGTTATGAACCATTCCTGTGACACTAGTTATGGATTCCGATGCTTCACTTCAGATTTACTGTATCCCTTGGACCTTTATATTGGCGATGAAACACAGAAATGGCATCGGAATTAAATACAAAAGGCACAATGCCGACTTAAGTACAAGAAGACTGACTCTTCTTACTGACTATGTTTTGAACCATTCCTGTGACACTAGTTATACATTCCGATGCTTCACTTCAGGTTTGCTGAATCCCTTGGATATTCTTATTGACGATGATACACAGAAATTGCATCGGAATTAAATACAAAAGGCACAATGCCAACTTAAGTACATGAAGACTGACTCTCATTGCTGACTATGTTTTGAACCATTCCTGTGACACTAGTTATAGATTCCGATGCTTCACTTCAGGTTTACTGTATCCGTTGGACCTTCTTATTGACGATGAAACACAGAAATTGCATCGGAATTAAATACAAAAGGCATAATGCCGACTTAAGTACAAGAAGACTGACTCTTCTTACTGATTATATTTTGAACCATTCCTGTGACACTAGTTATTGATTCCGATGCTTCACTTCAGGTTTACTGTATCCCTTGGATCTTCTTATTGATGATGAAACACAGAAATTGCATCGGAAATAATACAAAAAGCACAATGCCGACTCAAGTACAAAAAGACTGGCTCTTTCTACTGACTATGTCTTGAACCATTCCCGTGACACAAAGTATAGATTCCGATGCTTCACTTCAGGTATACTGTATCCCTTGGACGTTCTTATTGACGATGAAACACAGAAATTGCATCGGAATTAAATACAAAAGGCACAATGCAGACTTCAGTTCAAGAAGACTGACTATTCCTACTGTCTATTCTTTGAACCATTCCTGTGACATTAGTTACAGATTCCGATGCTTCACTTCAGGTTTACTGTATCCTTTGCACCTTCTTATTGGCGACGAGACACAGAAATTGCATCGAAATGAAGTAGAAATGGCACAATGCCGACTTAAGTACAAGAAGACTGACTCTTCCTACTGTCTATGATTTGAACCATTCTTGTGACACTAGTTATAGATTCCGTTGTTTCACCTCCGGTTATCTGTATCCCTCTGACCTTCTTATTGACGATGAAACACAGAAATTGCATCGGAATTAAATAGAAAAAGCACAATGCCGACTAAAGTACAAGAAGATGACTCTTCTTACTGTCTATGTTTTGAAACATTCCTGTGACGCTAGTTAAAGATTCCGATGCTTCACTTCAGGTTTACTGTATCCCTAGGACCTTCTTATTGGCGATGAAACACAGAAATTGCATTGCAATTAAATAAAAAAAGCACAATGCCGACTTAAGTACAAGAAGACTGATTGTCCTTACTGACTATGTTATGAACCATTCCTGTAATTCTAGTTATAGATTCCGACGCTTCACCTCAGGTTTACTGTATCCCTCTCACCTTCTTACTGACGATGAAACACAGAAATTGCATCGGAATTAAATAGAAAAGTCACAATGCCGACTTAAGTACAAGAAGACTGACTCATCTTACTGACTATGTTTGAACCATTCCTGTGACACTAGTTATAGATTCCGATGCTTCACTTCAGGTTTACTGTATCCCTTGGACGTTCTTATTGACGATGAAACACATAAATTGCATCGGAATTAAATACAAAAGGCAAAATGCCGACTTAAGTACAAGAAGACTGACTCTTCTTACTGTCTATGTTTTGAACCATTCCTGTGACACTAGTTATGGATTCCGATGCTTCACTTCAGGTTTACTGTATCCCTTGGACCTTCTTATTGACAATCAAACACAGAAATTGCATCGGAATTGGATACAAAAGGCACAATGCCGACTTAAGTACAAGAAGACTGACTCTTCATACTGACTATATCTTGAGCCTTTCCTGTGACAATAGTTATAGATTTCGATGCTTCACTTCAGGTTTACTGTATCCCTTGAATCTTCTTATTGACGATGAAACACAGAAATTGCATCGGAATTAAATACAAAAGTTACAATGCCGACTTAAGTACAAGAAGACTGACTCTTCTTACTGTCTATGTTTGAACCATTCCTGTGACGCTATTTATAGATTCCGATGCTTCACTTCAGGTTTACTGTATCCCTTGGACCTTCTTATTGATGACGAAACACAGAAATTGCATCGGAATTAAATAGAAAAGGCACAATGACGACTTATGTACAAGAAGACTGCCTCTTCCTACTGTCTATGTTTTGAACCACTCCTGTGACACTAGTTATGGATTCCGATGCTTCACTTCAGGTTTACTGAATCCCTTGGACCTTCTTATTGACGATGAAACACAAAAATTGCATCGGAATTAAATACAAAAGGCACAATGCCGACTTAAGTAGAAGAAGACTGACTCTTCTTACTGTCTATGCTTTGACCCATTCCTGTGACACTTGTTATAGATTCCGATGCTTCACTCCAGGTTTACTGTATCGCTTGGACCTTCTTATTGACGATGAAACACCGAAATTGCATCGGAATTAAATACAAAAGGCACAATGCCGACTTAAGTACATGAAGACTGACTCTCCTTGCTGACTATGTTTTGAACCATTCCTGTGACACTAGTTATAGATTCCGATGCTTCACTTCAGGTTTACTGTATCCCTCTGACCTTCTTAGTGACGATGAAACACAGAAATTGTATTGGAATTAAATAGAAAAGGCACAATGCCGACTTAGGTACAAGAAGACTGACTCTTGTTACTGACTATGTTTTGAACCATTCCTGTGACACTATTTATGGATTCCGATGCTTCACTTCATTTTTACTGTATACCTTGGATCTTCTTATTAACGATGAAACACAGAAATTGCATCGGAATTAAATACAAAAGGCACAATGCCGACTTAAGGACAAGAAGACTGACTCTTCTTACTTACTATTTTTTGATCCATTCCAGTGACACTAGTAATAGATTCCGATGCTTCACTTCATGTTCACTGTATCCCTCTAACCCTCTTATTGACGATGAAACACAGAAATTGCATCGGAATTAAATCGAAACGGCACAATGCCGACTTAAGTAGAAGAAGACTGACTCTTCTCACTGACTATGTTTTGAACCACTCCTGTGACACTAGTTATATATTCCGATGCTTCACTTCAGGTTTACTGTATCCCTTGGACCTTCTTATTGACGATGAAACGCAGAAATAGCATCGGAATTTAATACAAAAGGCACAATGCCGACTCAAGTAGAAGGTAGACTGACTCTTCTGAGTGTCTATGTTGTGAACCATTCCAGTGACACTAGTTAT
Organism: Schistocerca serialis cubense; assembly: GCF_023864345.2. Taxonomy (NCBI): domain Eukaryota; kingdom Metazoa; phylum Arthropoda; class Insecta; order Orthoptera; family Acrididae; genus Schistocerca; species Schistocerca serialis. The sequence continues at coordinate 638,727,425 of NC_064644.1, forward strand.
AAATTCCGATGCCTCACTTCAGGTTTACTGTATCGGTCTGACCTTCTTATTGACGATGAAACAGAGAAATTGCTTCGGAATTAAATACAAAATGCACAATGCCGAATTAAGTACATGAAGACTGACTCATCTTACTGTCTATGTTTTGAACCATTCCTGTGACACTAGTTATGGATTCCGATGCTTCACTTCAGGTTTACTGTATCCCTTGGATCTTCTTATTGACGATGAAACACAGAAATTGCCTCGGAATTAAATACAAAAGGCACAATGCCGACTTAAGTACAAGAAGACTGACTCTTCCTACTGTCTATGTTTGAACCATTCCATTGACACTAGTTATACATTCCGATGCTCCACTTAAGGTTTACTGTTTCCCTTGGACCTTCATATTAACGATGAAACAATGAAACTGCATCGGAATTAAATACAAAAGGCACAATGCCGACTTAAGTACATCAAGACTGATTCTTCTTACTGACTATGTTTTGAACCATTCCTGTGACACTAGCTATAGATTCCGATGCTTCACTTCATTTTTACTGTATCCCTCTGACCGTATTGACGACGAGACACAGAAATTGCATCGGAATTAAATACAAAATGCCCAATGCCCACTTAAGTACAAGAAGACTGACTCTTCTTACTGTCTATGTTTTGAACCATTCCTGTGACACTTGTTATAGATTCTGATGCTTCACTCCAGGTTTACTGTATCCCTTGCACCTTCTTATTGTCGATGAAACACAGAAATTGCATCGGAATTAAATACAGAAGGCACAATGCCGACTTAAGGACAAGAAGACTGTATCTTCTTACTGCCTATGATTTGAACCATTCCTGTGACACTAGTTATAGATTCAGATGCTTCACTTCAGGGTTACTGTATCCCTCTGACCTTCTTATTGACGATAAAACACAGAAATTGCATCGGAATTAAATACAAAAGGCACAATGCCGACTTAAGTGCAAGAAGACTGACTCTTCTTACTGTCTATGTTTTTAACCATTCCTGTGACACTAGCTATAGATTCCGATGCTTCACTTCATTTTTTCTGTATCCCTCTGACCTTATTGACGATGAAACACAGAAATTGCATCGGAATTAAATACATAAGTCACAAAACCGACTTAAGTACAGGAATACTGACTCTTCCTACTGACTATGTTTAGAACCACTCCTATGACACTAGATATAGATTCCGATGCTTCACTTCAGGTTTACTGTATCATTTGGACCCTCTTATTGACGATGAAACACAGAAATTACATCGGAATTAAATACAAAAGGAACAATGCCGACTTAAGTACAAAAAGACTGACTCTTCTTACTGACTATGATTTGAACCATTCCTGTGACACTAGTTATAGATTCTGATGCTTCACTCCAGGTTTACTGTATCCCTCTGACCTTCTTATTGACGATGAAACACAGAAATTGGAACGGAATTAAATAGAAAAGGCACAATGCCGACTTAAGTACAAGAAGACAGACTCTTCTTACTGTCTATGTTTGAACCATTCCTGTGACACTAGTTATAGATTCCGACGCTTGACTTCAGGTTTACTGTATCCCTTGGACCTTCTTATTGACGGTGAAACACAGAAATAGCATCGGAATTTAATACAAAAGGCACAATGCCGACTCAAGTACAAGAAGACTGACTCTTCTGACTGTCTTTGTTTGGAACCATTCCTGTGACACTATTTATAGATTCCCATGCCTCCCTTCAGGTTTACTGTATCGGTCTGACCTTATTGACGATGAAACACAGATATTGCATCGGAATTAAATTCAAAATGCACAATGCCGACATAAGTACTAGAAGACTGACTCTTATTTCTGTCTATGTTTTGAACCATTCCTGTGACACTAGTTATGGATTCCGATGCTTAACTTCTGGTTTACTGTATCCCTCTGACCTTCTTATTGACGATGAAACACAGAAATTGCATCGGAACTAAATACAAAAGGCACAATGCCGATTTAAGGACTAGAAGACTGAATCTTATTTCTGTCTATGTTTTGAACCACTCCTGTGACACTAGTTATGGATTCCGATGCTTCACTTCTGGTTTACTGTATCCCTCTGAACCTCTTATTAACGATGAAACAAAGAAGCTGCATCGGAATTAAATACAAAAGGCACAATGCCGACTTAAATACAAGAAGACTGACTCTTCCTACTGTCTATGTTTGGAGCCATTCCTGTGACACTAGTTTTAGATTCCGATGCTTCACTTCAGGTTTACTGAATCTCTTGGACCTTCTTATTGTCGATGAAACACAAAAATTGCATCGGAATTAAAAACAAAAGGCAAAATGCCGACTTAAGTAGAAGAAGACTGACTCTTCTTACTGTCTATGCTTTCAACCAATCCTGTGACATTAGTTATATATTCCGATGCTTCACTCCAGGTTTACTGTATCGCTTGGACCTTCTTATTGACGATGAAACACCGAAATTGCATCGGAATTAAATAGAAAAGGCACAATGCCGACTTAAGTACAAGAAGACCGACTCTTCTCACTGACTATGTTTTGAACCATTCCTGTGACACTAGTTATAGATTCCGATGCTTCACTTCAGAATTACTGTACCCCTTGGACCTTGTTATTGACGATGAAACACATAAATTGCATCGGAATTAAATACAAAAGGCACAATGCCGACATAAGTACAAGATGACTGACTCCTCCTACTGTCTATGTTTTGAACCATTCCTGTGACACTAGTTATAGATTCCGATGCTTCACTTCAGGTTTACTGTATCCCTTGGACCTTCTTATTGGCGATGAAACACAGAAATGGCATCGGAATTAAATACAAAAGGCACAATGCCGACTTAAGTACAAGAAGACTGACTCTTCTTACTGACTATGTTTGAACCATTCCTGTGACACTAGTTATAGATTCCGATGCTTCACTTCAGGTTTACTGTATCCCTTGGACCTTCTTATTGGCGATGAAACACAGAAATGGCATCGGAATTAAATACAAAAGGCACAATGCCGACTTAAGTACAAGAAGACTGACTCTTCTTACTGTTTATGTTATGAACCATTCCAGTGACGCTAGTTGTAGATTCCGATGCTTCACTTCAGGTTTATTGTATAACTTGGACCTTCTTATTGACGACGAAACACAGAAATTGCATCGGAAATAATACAAAAAGCACAATGCCGACTTCAGTACAAAAAGACTGGCTCTTTCTACTGACTATGTTTTGAACCATTCCCGTGACACTAAGTATAGATTCCGATGCTTCACTTCAGGTTTACTGTATCCCTTGGACGTTCTTATTGGCGACGAATCACAGAAATTGCATCGGAATTAAATAGAAAATGCACAATGCCGACTTAAGTACAAGAAGACTGACTCTTCCTACTGTCTATGTTTTGAACCATTCCTGAGACACTAGTTATAGATTCCGATGCTTCACCTCCGGTTATCTGTATCCCTTTGACCTTCTTATTGACGATGAAACACAGAAATTGCATCGGAACTAAATAGAAAAGGCACAATGCTGACTTAAGTACAAGAAGACTGACTCTTCTTACTGTCTATGTTTTGAACCATTCCTGTGACGCTAGTTGCAGATTCCGATGCTTCACTTCAGGTTTACTGTATCCCTTGGACCTTCTTATTGACGATAAAACACAGAAATTGCATCGCAATTAAATAGAAAATGCACAATGCCGACTTAAGTACAAGAAGACTGATTGTCCTTACTGACTATGTTATGAACCATTCCTGTGATTCTAGTTATAGATTCCGACGCTTCACCTCAGGTTTACTGTATCCCTCTCACCTTCTTACTGACGATGAAACACAGAAATTGGATCGGAATTAAATAGAAAAGGCACAATGCCGACTTAAGTACAAGTAGACAGACTCTTCTTACTGTCTATGCTTTGAACCATTCCTGTGACACTAGTTATAGATTCCGATGCTTCACTCCAGGTTTACTGTATCGCTTGGACCTTCTTAAAGACGATGAAACACAAAAATTGCATCGGAATTAAATACAAAAGGCACAATGCAGACTTAAGTAGAAGAAGACTGACTCTTCTTACTGTCTACGCTTTGAACCATTCCTGTGACACTAGTTATAGATTCCGATGCTTCACTCCAGGTTTACTGTATAGCTTGGACCTTCTTATTGACGATGAAACACCGAAATTGCATCGGAATTAAATACTAAAGGCACAATGCCGACTTAAGTACAAGAAGACTGACTCTTCTTACTGACTATGTTTTGAACCATTCCTGTGACACTAGTTATAGATTCCGATGCTTCACTTCAGGTTTGCTGAATCCCTTGGATTTTCTTATTGACGATGAAACACAGAAATTGCATCAGAATTAAATACAAAAGGCACAATGCCGAATTAAGTACAAGTAGACTGACTCTTCTTACTGTTTATGTTATGAACCATTCCAGTGACGCTAGTTGTAGATTCCGATGTTTCACTTCAGGTTTATTGTATAACTTGGACCTTCTTATTGACGACGAAACACAGAAATAGCGTCGGAATTAAATAGAAGAGGCACAATACCGACTTAAGTACAAGAAGACTATCTCTTTGTACTGTCTATGTTTTGTACCTTTCCTGTGACACTAGTTATAGATTCCGACGCTTCTCTTCAGATTTACTGTATCCCTTGGACCTTCTTATTAACGATGATACACATAAATTGCATCGGAATTAAATACAAATGGCACAATGCCGACTTAAGTACAAGAAGACTGACTCTTCCTACTGTCTATGTTTGGAACAATTCCTGTGACACTAGTTTTAGATTCCGATGCTTCACTTCAGGTTTACTGAATCCCTTGGACCTTCTTATTGACGATGAAACACAAAAATTGCATCGGAATTAAATACAAAAAGCACAATGCCGACTTCAGTAGAAGAAGACTGACTCTTCTTACTGTCTATGATTTGAACCATTCCTGTGACACTAGTTATAGATTCCGATGCTTCACTCCAGGTTTACTGTATCGCTTGGACCTACTTATTGACGATGAAACACCGAAATTGCATCGGAATTAAATACAAAAGGCACAATGCTGACTTAAGAACATGAAGACTGACTCTCCTTGCTGACTATGTTTTGAACCACACCTGTGACACTAGTTATAGATTCCGATGCTTCACTTCAGGTTTACTCTATCCGTTGGACCTTCTTATTTGACGATGAAACACAGAAATTGCATCGGAATTAAATACAAAAGGCATAATGCCGACTTAAGTACAAGAAGACTGACTCTTCTTACTGATTATATTTTAAACCATTCCTGTGACACTAGTTATTGATTCCGATGCTTCACTTCAGGTTTACTGTATCCCTTGGATCTTCTTATTGATGATGAAACACAGAAATTGCATCGGAAATAATACAAAAAGCACAATGCCGACTTAAGTACAAAAAGACTGGCTCTTTCTACTGACTATGTTTTGAACCATTCCCGTGAAACTAAGTGTAGATTCCGATGCTTCACTTCAGGTATACTGTATCCCTTGGACGTTCTTATTGACGATGAAACACAGAAATTACATCGGAATTAAATACAAAAGGCACAATGCAGACTTAAGTACAAGATGACTGACTCCTCCTACTGTCTATGTTATGAACCATTCCTGTGACACTAGTTATGGATTCCGATGCTTCACTTCAGGTTTACTGTATCCCTTGGACCTTTATATTGGCGATGAAACACAGAAATGGCATCGGAATTAAATACAAAAGGCACAATGCCGACGTAAGTACAAGAAGACTGACTCTTCTTACTGACTATGTTTTGAACCATTCCTGTGACACTAGTTATAGATTCCGATGCTTCACTTCAGGTTTGCTGAATCCCTTGGATATTCTTATTGACGATGAAACACAGAAATTGCATCAGAATTAAATACAAAAGGCACAATGACGAATTAAGTACATGAAGACTGACTCTTCTTACTGTTTATTTATGAACCATTCCAGTGACGCTAGTTGTAGATTCCGATGCTTCACTTCAGGTTTATTGTATAACTTGGACCTTTTTATTGACGACGAAACACAGAAATAGCGTCGGAATTAAATAGAAGAGGCACAATACCGACTTAAGTACAAGAAGACTATCTCTTCGTACTGTCTATGTTTTGTACCATTCCTGTGACACTAGTTATAGATTCCGACGCTTCATTTCAGATTTACTTTAGCCCTTGGACCTTCTTATTAACGATGATACACATAAATTGCATCGGAATTAAATACAAAAGGCACAATGCCGACTTAAGTACAAGAAGACTGACTCTTCCTACTGTCTATGTTTGGAACAATTCCTGTGACACTAGTTTTAGATTCCGATGCTTCACTTCAGGTTTACTGAATCCCTTGGACCTTCTTATTGACGATGAAACACAAAAATTGCATCGGAATTAAATACAAAAAGCACAATGCCGACTTAAGTAGAAGAAGACTGACTCTTCTTACTGTCTATGATTTGAACCATTCCTGTGACACTAGTTATAGATTCCGATGCTTCACTCAAGGTTTACTGTATCGCTTGGACCTTCTTATTGACGATGAAACACCGAAATTGCATCGGAATTAAATACAAAAGGCACAATGCCAACTTAAGTACATGAAGACTGACTCTCATTGCTGACTATGTTTTGAACCATTCCTGTGACACTAGTTATATATTCCGATGCTTCACTTCAGGTTTACTGTATCCGTTGGACCTTCTTATTGACGATGAAACACAGAAATTGCATCGGAATTAAATACAAAAGGCATAATGCAGACTTAAGTACAAGAAGACTGACTCTTCTTACTGATTATATTTTGAACCATTCCTGTGACACTAGTTATTGATTAAGATGCTTCACTTCAGGTTTACTGTATCCCTTGGATCTTCTTACTGATGATGAAACACAGAAATTGCATCGGAAATAATACAAAAAGCACAATGCCGACTTAAGTACAAAAAGACTGGCTCTTTCTACTGACTATGTTTTGAACCATTCCCGTGACACAAAGTATAGATTCCGATGCTTCACTTCAGGTATACTGTATCCCTTGGACGTTCTTATTGACGATGAAACACAGAAATTGCATCGGAATTAAATACAAAAGGCACAATGCAGACTTCAGTTCAAGAAGACTGACTATTCCTACTGTCTATTCTTTGAACCATTCCTGTGACATTAGTTACAGATTCCGATGCTTCACTTCAGGTTTACTGTACCCTTTGCACCTTCTTATTGGCGACGAGACACAGAAATTGCATCGAAATGAAGTAGAAATGGCACAATGCCGACTTAAGTACAAGAAGACTGACTCTTCCTACTGTCTATGATTTGAACCATTCCTGTGACACTAGTTATAGATTCCGTTGCTTCACCTCCGGTTATCTGTATCCCTCTGACCTTCTTATTGACGATGAAACACAGAAATTGCATCGGAATTAAATAGAAAAAGCACAATGCCGACTTAAGTACTAGAAGATGACTCTTCTTACTGTCTATGTTTTGAACCATTCCTGTGACGCTAGTTAAAGATTCCGATGCTTCGCTTCAGGTTTACTGTATCCCTAAGACCTTCTTATTGGCGATGAAACACAGAAATTGCATCGCAATTAAATAGAAAAAGCACAATGCCGACTTAAGTACAAGAAGACTGATTGTCCTTACTGACTATGTTATGAACCATTCCTGTAATTCTAGTTATAGATTCCGACGCTTCACCTCAGGTTTACTGTATCCCTCTCACCTTCTTACTGACGATGAAACACAGAAATTGCATCGGAATTAAATAGAAAAGTCACAATGCCGACTTAAGTACAAGAAGACTGACTCATCTTACTGACTATGTTTGAACCATTCCTGTGACACTAGTTATAGATTCCGATGCCTCACTTCAGGTTTTCTGTATCCCTTGGACATTCTTATTGACGATGAAACACATAAATTGCATCGGAATTAAATACAAAAGGCAAAATGCCGACTTAAGTACAAGAAGACTGACTCTTCTTACTGTCTATGTTTTGAACCATTCCTGTGACACTACTTATGGATTCCGATGCTTCACTTCAGGTTTACTGTATCCCTTGGACCTTCTTATTGACAATCAAACACAGAAATTGCATCGGAATTGGATACAAAAGGCACAATGCCGACTTAAGTACAAGAAGACTGACTCTTCATACTGACTATATCTTGAGCCTTTCCTGTGACACTAGTTCTAGATTTCGATGCTTCACTTCAGGTTTACTGTATCCCTTGAATCTTCTTATTGACGATGAAACACAGAAATTGCATCGGAATTAAATACAAAAGTCACAATGCCGACTTAAGTACAAGAAGACTGACTCTTCTTACTGTCTATGTTTGAACCATTCCTGTGACGCTATTTATAGATTCCGATGCTTCACTTCAGGTTTACTGTATCCCTTGGACCTTCTTATTGATGACGAAACACAGAAATTGCATCGGAATTAAATACAAAAGGCACAATGCCGACTTAAGTAGAAGAAGACTGACTCTTCTTACTGTCTATGCTTTGACCCATTCCTGTGACACTAGTTATAGATTCCGATGCTTCACTCCAGGTTTACTGTATCGCTTGGACCTTCTTATTGACGATGAAACACCGAAATTGCATCGGAATTAAATACAAAAGGCACAATGCCGACTTAAGTACATGAAGACTGACTCTCCTTGCTGACTATGTTTTGAACCATTACTGTGACACTAGTTATAGATTCCGATGCTTCACTTCAGGTTTACTGTATCCCTCTGACCTTCTTAGTGACGATGAAACACAGAAATTGTATTGGAATTAAATACAACAGGCACAATGCCGACTTAAGTACAAGAAGACTGACTCTTCTTACTGTCTATGTTTTGAACCATTCCTGTGACACTAGTTATAGATTCCAATGCTTCACTCCAGGTTCACTGTATCCCTTGGTACTTCTTATTGACGATGAAATTCAGAAATTGCATCGGAATTAAATAGAAAAGGCACAATGCCGACTTAAGTACAAGAAGGCCGACTCTTCTCATTGACTATGTTTTGAACCATTAATGTGACACTAGTTATAGATTCCGACGCTTCATTTCAGATTTACTTTAGCCCTTGGACCTTCTTATTAACGATGATACACATAAATTGCATCGGAATTAAATACTAAAGGCACAATGCCGACTTAAGTACAAGAAGACTGACTCTTCCTACTGTCTATGTTTGGAACAATTCCTGTGACACTAGTTTTAGATTCCGATGCTTCACTTCAGGTTTACTGAATCCCTTGGACCTTCTTATTGACGATGAAACACAAAAATTGCATCGGAATTAAATACAAAAAGCACAATGCCGACTTAAGTAGAAGAAGACTGACTCTTCTTACTGTCTATGATTTGAACCATTCCTGTGACACTAGTTATAGATTCCGATGCTTCACTGAAGGTTTACTGTATCGCTTGGACCTTCTTATTGACGATGAAACACCGAAATTGCATCGGAATTAAATACAAAAGGCACAATGCCAACTTAAGTACATGAAGACTGACTCTCATTGCTGACTATGTTTTGAACCATTCCTGTGACACTAGTTATATATTCCGATGCTTCACTTCAGGTTTACTGTATCCGTTGGACCTTCTTATTGACGATGAAACACAGAAATTGCATCGGAATTAAATACAAAAGGCATAATGCCGACTTAAGTACAAGAAGACTGACTCTTCTTACTGATTATATTTTGAACCATTCCTGTGACACTAGTTATTGATTAAGATGCTTCACTTCAGGTTTACTGTATCCCTTGGATCTTCTTATTGATGATGAAACACAGAAATTGCATCGGAAATAATACAAAAAGCACAATGCCGACTTAAGTACAAAAAGACTGGCTCTTTCTACTGACTATGTTTTGAACCATTCCCGTGACACAAAGTATAGATTCCGATGCTTCACTTCAGGTATACTGTATCCCTTGGACGTTCTTATTGACGATGAAACACAAAAATTGCATCGGAATTAAATACAAAAGGCACAATGCAGACTTCAGTTCAAGAAGACTGACTATTCCTACTGTCTATTCTTTGAACCATTCCTGTGACATTAGTTACAGATTCCGATGCTTTACTTCAGGTTTACTGTACCCTTTGCACCTTCTTATTGGCGACGAGACACAGAAATTGCATCGAAATGAAGTAGAAATGGCACAATGCCGACTTAAGTACAAGAAGACTGACTCTTCCTACTGTCTATGATTTGAACCATTCCTGTGACACTAGTTATAGATTCTGTTGCTTCACCTCCGGTTATCTGTATCCCTCTGACCTTCTTATTGACGATGAAACACAGAAATTGCATCGGAATTAAATAGAAAAAGCACAATGCCGACTTAAGTACTAGAAGATGACTCTTCTTACTGTCTATGTTTTGAACCATTCCTGTGACGCTAGTTAAAGATTCCGATGCTTCACTTCAGGTTTACTGTATCCCTAAGACCTTCTTATTGGCGATGAAACACAGAAATTGCATCGCAATTAAATAGAAAAAGCACAATGCCGACTTAAGTACAAGAAGACTGATTGTCCTTACTGACTATGTTATGAACCATTCCTGTAATTCTAGTTATAGATTCCGACGCTTCACCTCAGGTTTACTGTATCCCTCTCACCTTCTTACTGACGATGAAACACAGAAATTGCATCGGAATTAAATAGAAAAGTCACAATGCCGACTTAAGTACAAGAAGACTGACTCATCTTACTGACTATGTTTGAACCATTCCTGTGACACTAGTTATAGATTCCGATGCTTCACTTCAGGTTTACTGTATCCCTTGGACTATCTTATTGACGATGAAACACATAAATTGCATCGGAATTAAATACAAAAGGCAAAATGCCGACTTAAGTACAAGAAGACTGACTCTTCTTACTGTCTATGTTTTGAACCATTCCTGTGACACTACTTATGGATTCCGATGCTTCACTTCAGGTTTACTGTATCCCTTGGACCTTCTTATTGACAATCAAACACAGAAATTGCATCGGAATTGGATACAAAAGGCACAATGCCGACTTAAGTACAAGAAGACTGACTCTTCATACTGACTATATCTTGAGCCTTTCCTGTGACACTAGTTATAGATTTCGATGCTTCACTTCAGGTTTACTGTATCCCTTGAATCTTCTTATTGACGATGAAACACAGAAATTGCATCGGAATTAAATACAAAAGTCACAATGCCGACTTAAGTACAAGAAGACTGACTCTTCTTACTGTCTATGTTTGAACCATTCCTGTGACGCTATTTATAGATTCCGATGCTTCACTTCAGGTTTACTGTATCCCTTGGACCTTCTTATTGATGACGAAACACAGAAATTGCATCGGAATTAAATAGAAAAGGCACAATGCCGACTTATGTACAAGAAGACTGCCTCTTCCTACTGTCTATGTTTTGAACCACTCCTGTGACACTAGTTATGGATTCCGATGCTTCACTTCAGGTTTAATGAATCCCTTGGACCTTCTTATTGACGATGAAACACAAAAATTGCATCGGAATTAAATACAAAAGGCACAATGCCGACTTAAGTAGAAGAAGACTGACTCTTCTTACTGTCTATGCTTTGACCCATTCCTGTGACACTAGTTATAGATTCCGATGCTTCACTCCAGGTTTACTGTATCGCTTGGACCTTCTTATTGACGATGAAACACCGAAATTGCATCGGAATTAAATACAAAAGGCACAATGCCGACTTAAGTACATGAAGACTGACTCTCCTTGCTGACTATGTTTTGAACCATTCCTGTGACACTAGTTATAGATTCCGATGCTTCACTTCAGGTTTACTGTATCCCTCTGACCTTCTTAGTGACGATGAAACACAGAAATTGTATTGGAATTAAATACAACAGGCACAATGCCGACTTAAGTACAAGAAGACTGACTCTTCTTACTGTCTATGTTTTGAACCATTCCTGTGACACTAGTTGTAGATTCCAATGCTTCACTCCAGGTTCACTGTATCCCTTGGTACTTCTTATTGACGAAGAAATTCAGAAATTGCATCGGAATTAAATAGAAAAGGCACAATGCCAACTTAAGTACAAGAAGGCCGACTCTTCTCATTGACTATGTTTTGAACCATTAATGTGACATTAGTTATAGATTCCGATGCTTCACTTCAGGTTAACTGTATCCCTTGGACCTTCTTATTGACGATGAAACACATAAATTGCATCGGAATTAAATACAAAAGGCACAATGCCGACTTAAGTACAAGATGACTGACTCTTCTTACTGTTTACGTTTTGAACCATTCCAGTGACGCTAGTTGTAGATTCCGATGCTTCACCTCAGGTTTATTGTATAACTTGGACCTTCTTATTGATGAGGAAACACAGAAATAGCGTCGGAATTAAATAGAAGAGGCACAATGCCGACTTAAGTACAAGAAGACTATCTCTTCCTACTGTCTATGATTTGTACCATTCCTGTGACACTAGTTACAGATTCCGACGCTTTACTTCAGGCTTACTGTATCCCTTGGAGCTTCTTATTAATGAGATACACATAAATTGCATCGGAATTAAATACAAAAGGCACAATGTCGACATAAGTACAAGTAGACTGACTCTTCCTACTGTCTATGTTTGGAACCATTCCTGTGACACTAGTTTTAGAATCCGATGTTTCACTTCAGGTTTACTGAATCCCTTGGCCCTTCTTATTGACGATGAAACACAAAAATTGCATCGGAATTAAATACAAAAGGCACAATGCCGACTTAAGTAGAAGAAGACTGACTCTTCTTACTGTCTATGCTTTGAACCATTCCTGTGACACTAGTTATAGATTCCGATGCTTCACTCCAGGTTTACTGTATCGCTTGGACCTTCTTATTGACGATGAAACACCGAAATTGCATCGGAATTAAATACAAAAGGCACAATGCCGACTTAAGTACATGAAGACTGACTCTCCCTGCTGACTCTGTTTTGAACCATTCCTGTGACACTAGTTATAGATTCCGATGCTTCACTTCAAGTTTACTGTATCCGTTGGACCTTCTTATTGACGATGAAACACAGAAATTGCATCGGAATTAAATACATAAGGCATAATGCCGACTTAAGTACAAGAAGACTGACTCTTCTTACTGATTATATTTTGAACCATACCTGTGACACTAGTTATTGATTCCGATGCTTCACTTCAGGTTTACTGTATCCCTTGGATCTTCTTATTGATGATGAAACACAGAAATTGCATCGGAAATAATACAAAAAGCACAATGCCGACGTAAGTACAAAAAGACTGGCTCTTTCTACTGACTATGTTTTGAACCATTCCCGTGACACTAAGTATAGATTCCGATGATTCACTTCAGGTTTACTGTATCCCATGGACGTTCTTATTGACGATGAAACACAGAAATTGCATCGGAATTAAATACAAAAGGCACAATGCAGACTTCAGTACAAGAAGGCTGACTATTCCTACTGTCTATGATTTGAACCATTCCTGTGACATTAGTTACAGATTCCGATGCTTCACTTCAGGTTTACTGTATCCCTTAGGACGTCTTATTGACGATGAAACACAGAAATTTTATCGGAATTAAAGAGAAAAGGCAAAATGCCGAATCAAGTACAAGAAGACTGACTCTTCTAAGTGACTATGTTTGGAACCATTCCTGTGTCACTAGTTATAGATTCCGATGCCTCACTTCAGGTTTACTGTATCCCTTGGACCTTCTGATTGATGACGAAACACAGAAATTGCATCGGAATTAAATAGAAAATGCACAATGCCGACTTATGTACAAGAAGACTGCCTCTTCCTACTGTCTATGTTTTGAACCAGTCCTGTGACACTAGTTATGGATTCCGATGCTTCACTTCAGGTTTACTGTATCCCTTGGACCTTCTTATTGCCAATGAAACACAGAAATTGCATCGGAATTGGATACAAAAGGCACAATGCCGACTTAAGTACAAGAAGACTGACTCTTCATACTGACTATATCTTGATCCATTCCTGTGACACTAGTTATAGATTCCGATGCTTCACTTCAGGTTTACTGTATCCCTTGGATCTTCTTATTGACGCTGAAACACAGAAATTGCATCGGAATTAAATGCCGACTTAAGTACAAGAAGACTGACTCTTCTTACTGACTATGATTTGAACCATTCCAGTGACACTAGTTGTAGATTCCGATGCTTCAATTCAGGTTTACTGTATCCCTCTGACCTTCTTATTAACGATGAAACACCGATCTTGCATCGGAATTAAATAGAGAAGGCACAATACCGACTTAAGTACAAGAAGACCGACTCTTCCAACTGTCTATGTTTTGAACCATTCCTGTGACACTAGTTATGGATTCCGATGCTTCACCTCAGGTTCACTGTATCCCTCTGACCTTCTTATTGACTATGAAACACAGATATTGCATCGGAATTAAATAGAAAAGGCACAATGCCGTCTTAAGTACAAGCAGACTGACTCTTCTTAGTGTCTATGTTTTGAACCATTCCTTTGACGCTAGTTACAGATTCCGATGCTTCACTTCAGGTTTACTGTATCCCTTGGACCTTCTTATTGACGATGAAACACAGAAATTGCATCGGAATTAAATTCAAAAGGCACAATGCCGACTTAAGTACAAGTAGACTGACTCTTCTTACTGACAATGTGTTGAACCATTCCTGTGACACTATTTAGAGATTCCGATGCTTCACTTCAGGTTTACTGTATCCCTCTGACCTTCTTATTGTCGATTAAACACAGTAATTGCATCGGAATTAAATTGAAAAGGGCACAATGCCGACTTAAGTACAAGAAGACTGACTCTTCTTACTGACAATGTGTTGAACCATTCCTGTGACACTAGTTATAGATTCCGATGCTCCACTTCAGGTTTACTGTATCTCTTGGACCTTCTTATTGACGATGAGACACAGCAATTGCATCGGAATTAAATACAAAAGGCACAATGCCGACTTAAGTACACGAAGACTGACTCTTCTTACTGACTATATCTTGATCCAGTCCTGTGACACTAGTTATAGATTCCGATGCTTCAATTCAGGTTTACTGTATCCCTTGGACCTTCTTATTGACGATGAAACACAGCAATTGCATCGGAATTAAATACAAAAGGCACATGGCCTACTTAAGTACAATAAGACTGACTCTTCTTACTGACTATGTTTTGAACCATTCCTGTGACACTAGTTGTATATTTCGATGCTTCACTTCAGGTTTACTGCATCACTAGGACCTTCTTATTGACGATGAAACACAGAAATTGCATCGGAACTAAATACAAAAGGCACAATGCCGACTTATGTATAAGGTGACTGACTCTTCCTACTGTCTATGTTTTCAACCATTCATGTGACATTATTTATGGATTCCAATGCTTCACTTCAGGTTTACTGTATCCTTTGGACATTCTTATTGGCGACGAAAAACAGAAATTGCATCGGAATTAATTAGTAAAGGCACAATGCCGACTTAAGTACAAGAAGACTGACTCATCTTACTGTCTATGTTTTGAACCATTCCTGTGACACTAGTTATGGATTGCGATGCTTCACTTCAGGTTTACTGTATCCCTTGGACCTTCTTATTGACGATTAAACACAGATATTGTCTCGGAATTAAATACAAAAGGCACAATGCCGACTTAAGTACAAGAAGACTGACTCTTCCTGCTGTCTATGTTTGAACCATTCCATTGACACTAGTTATAGATTCCGATGCTTCACACCAGGTATACTGTATCCCTTGGACCTTCTAAATGTAGATGAAACACCGAAATTGCAACGGAATTAAATAGAAAAGGCACAATGCCGACTTAGGTACAAGAAGACTGACTCTTGTTACTGAGTATGTTTTAAACCATTCCTGTGATACTAGTTATGGATTCCGATGCTTCACTTCATTTTTACTGTATACCTTGGACCTTTTTATTAACGAAGAAACACAGAAATTGCATCGGAATTAAATACAAAAGGCACAATGCCGACTTAAGTACAAGAAGACTGACTCTTCTTACTGTCTATGTTTTGAACCATTCCTGTGACACTAGTTATAGATTTCGATGCTTCACTTCCGGTTATCTGTATCCCTCTGACCTTCTTATTGAAGATGAAACACAGAAATTGCATCGGAATTAAATCGGAAAGGCACAATGCCGACTTAAGTACAAGAAGACTGACTCTTCTCACTGACTATGTTTTGAACCACTCCTGTGACACTAGTTATAGATTCCGGTGCTTCACTTCAGGTTTACTGTATCCCTTGGACCTTCTTATTAACGATGATACATATAAATTGCATCGGAATTAAATACAAAAGGCACAATGCCGAATTAAGTACAAGAAGACTGACTCTTCCTACTGTCTATGTTTGGAACCATTCCTGTGACACTAGTTATAGATTCCGATGCTTCACTTCAGGTTTACTGAATCCCTTGGACCTTCTTATTGACGATGAAACACAAAAATTGCATCGAATTAAATACAAAAGGCACAATGCCGACTTAAGTACAAGAAGACTGACTCTTCTTACTGTCTATGTTTTGAACCATTCCTGTGACACTAGTTATAGATTCCGATGCTTCACCTCCGGTTATCTGTATCCCTCTGACCTTCTTATTGACGATGAAACACAGAAATTGCATCGGAATTAAATAGAAAAGGCACAATGCCGACTTAAGTACAAGAAGACTGACTCTTCTTACTGTCTATGTTTTGAACCATTCCTGTGACGCTAGTTACAGGTTCCGATGCTTCACTTCAGGTTAACTGTATCCCTTGGACATTCTTATTGGCGATGAAACACAGAAATTGCATCGCAATTAAATAGAAAAAGCACAATGCCGACATAAGTACAAGAAGACTGATTGTCCTTACTGACTATGTTATCAACCATTCCTGTGATTCTAGTTATAGATTCCGACGCTTCACGTGAGGTTTACTGTATCCCTCTCACCTTCTTACTGACGATGAAACACAGAAATTGCATCGGAATTAAATAGAAAAGTCACAATGCCGACTTAAGTACAAGAAGACTGACTCATCTTACTGACTATGTTGGAACCATTCCTGTGACACTAGTTATAGATTTCGATGCTTCATTTCAGGTTTACTGTATCCCTTTGGCATTCTTATTGACGATGAAACGCAGAAATAGCATCGGAATAAAGTACAAAAGGCACAATACCGACTTAAGTACAAGAAGACTGACTCGTCTTACTGACTATGATTTGAACCATTCCTGTGACACCAGTTGGAGATTCCGATGCTTCACTTCAGGTTTACTGTATCCCTTGGACCTTCTTATTGACGATGAAATACAGAAATTGCATCGGAATTAAATACAAAAGGCACAATGCCGACTTAAGTAGAATATGACCGACCCTTCTTACTGTCTATGTTCTGAACCATTCATGTGACAAAAGTTCTAAATTCCGACGCTTCACTTCAGGTTTACTGTATCCCTCTGACCATCCTATTGACGATGAAACACAGAAATTGCATCGGAATTAAGTAGAAAAGGCACAATGCCGAATCAAGTACAAGAAGACTGACTCTTCTAACTGACTATGATTTGAACAATTCCTGTGACACTAGTTATGGATTCCGATGATTCACTTCAGGTCTACTGTGTCCCTCTGACCTTGTTATTGAAGATGAAACACAGAAATAGCATCGGAATTAAATACAAAAGGCACAATGCCGACTTAAGTACAAGAAGACTGACTCTTCTTACTGTCTATGTTTTGAACCATTCCTGTGACGCTAGTTATAGATTCCGATGCTTCACTTCAGGTTTACTGTATCCCTTGGAAATTCTTATTGATGACGAAACACAGAAATTGCATCGAAATTAAATAGAAAAGGCACAATGCCGACTTATGTACAAGAAGACTGCCTCTTCCTACTGTCTATGTTTTGAACCATTCCTGTGACACTAGTTATTGATTCCGATGCTTCACTTCAGGTTTACTGTATCCCTTGGACCTTCTTATTGACAGTGAAACACAGAAATTGCATCGGAATTGAATACAAAAGGCACAATGCCGACTTATGTACAAGAAGACTGATCTTCATACTGACTATACCTTGATCCATTCCTGTGACACTAGTTATAGATGCCGATGCTTCACTTCAGGTTTACTGTATCCCTTGGATCTTCTTATTGACGATGAAACACAGAAATTGCATCGGAATTAAATACAAAAGGCACAATGCCGAATTAAGTACAAGAAGACTGACTCTTCTTACTGACTATGATTTGAACCATTCCAGTGATACTAGTTGTAGATTCCGATGCTTCACTTCATGTTTACTGTATCCCTCTGACCTTCTTATTAACGATGAAACACCGATATTGCATCGGAATTAAATAGAAAAGGCACAATGCCGACTTAAGTACAAGAAGACCGACTCTTCCAACTGTCTATGTTTTGAACCATTCCTGTGACACTAGTTATAGATTCCGATGCTTCACCTCAGGTTCACTGGATCCCTCTGACCTTCTTATTGACGATGAAACACAGAAATTGCATCGGAATTAAATAGAAAAGGCACAATGCCGTCTTAAGTACAAGCAGACTGACTCTTCTTAGTGTCTATGTTTTGAACCATTCCTGTGACGCTAGTTACAGATTCCGATGCTTCACTTCAATTTTACTGTATCCCTTGGACCTTCTTATTGACGATGAAACACAGAAATTGCATCGGAATTAAATACAAAAGGCACAATGCTGACTTAAGTACAAGAAGACTGACTCTTCTTACTGACTATGTGTTGAACCATTCCTGTGACACTATTTGGAGAATCCGATGCTTCCCTTCAGGTTTACTGTATCCCTCTGACCTTCTTATTGTCGATTAAACACAGTAATTGCATCGGAATTAAATTGAAAAGGGCACAATGACGACTTAAGTACAAGAAGACTGACTCTTCTTTCTGTCTATGTTTTGAACCATTCCTGTGACACTAGCTATAGATTCCGATGCTCCACTTCAGGTTTACTGTATCTCTTGGACCTTCTTATTGACGATGAAACACAGAAGTTGCATCGGAATTAAATACAAAAGGCACAATGCCGACTTAAGTACAAGAAGACTGACTCTTCTTACCGACTATGATTTGAATCATTCCTGTGACACTAGATATAGATTCCGATGCTTCACTTCAGGTTTACTGTATCCCTCTGACCTTCTTATTGACGATGAAACACAGAAATATCATCGGAAATAATTACAAAAGGCACAATACGGACTGAAGTACATGTAGACTGAATCTTCCTACTGTCTAAGTTAAGAACCATTCCCATGACACTAGTTATAGATTCCGATGCTTCATATCAGGTTTACTGTAACCCTTGGACCTTCTTAATGACGATGAAACACAGATAGTGCATCGGAATGAAATACAAAAGGCCCAATGCCAACTTAAGTACAAGAAGACTGACTCTTCCTATTGTGTATGTTTTGAACCATTCCTGTGACACTAGTTATAGATTCCGATGCTTCACTTCAGGGTTACTGTATCCCTCTGACCTTCTTTTTGACGATGAAACACAGATATTGCATCGGAATTAAATAGAAAAGGCACAATGCCGACTTAAGTACAGGAAGACTGACTCTTCATACTGACTATTTTTTGAACCATTCCTGTGACACTAGTTGTATATTTCGATGCTTCACTTCAGGTTTACTGCATCCCTAGGACCTTCTTATTGACGATGAAACACAGAAATTGCATCGGAACTAAATACAAAAGGCACAATACCGACTTATGTATAAGATGACTGACTCTTCCTACTGTCTATGTTTTGAACCATTCCTGTGACATTATTTATGGATTCCAATGCTTCACTTCAGGTTTACTGTATCCTTTGGACCATCTCATTGGCGACGAAACACAGAAATTGCATCGGAAATAATTAGAAGAGGCACAATGCCGACTTAAGTACAAGAAGACTGACTCTTCTTACTATCTATGTATTGAACCATTCCTGTGACACTAGTTATAGATTCCGATTCTTCACCTCAGTTTCACTGAATCCCTCTGACCTTCTTATTGACGATGAAACACAGAAATTGCATCGGAATTAAATACTAAAGGCACAATGCCGATATAAGTACAAGAAGGCTGACTCTTCCTATTGTGTATGTTTTGAACCATTCCTGTGACACTAGTTATAGATTCCGATGCTTCACTTCAGGGTTACTGTATCCCTCTGACCTTCTTTTTGACGATGAAACACAGAAATTGCATCGGAATTAAATAGAAAAGGCACAATGCCGACTTAAGTACATGAAGACTGACTCTTCTTAATGACTATGTTTTTAACCACTCCTGTGACATTAGTTGTAGATTCGGATGCTTCACTTCAGGTTTACTGTATCCCTTCGACCTTCTTAGTGACGATGAAACACATAAATTGCATTGGAATTAAATACAAATGGCACCATGCCGACTTAAGTACAAGAAGACTGACTCTTCCTACTGTCTATGTTTGGAACCATTCCTGTGACACTAGTTATAGATTCTGATGCTTCACTTCAGGTTTACTGAATCCCTTGGACCTTCTTATTGACGATGAAACACAAAAATTGCATCGGAATTAAATACAAAAGGCACAATGCCGACTTAAGTACAAGAAGACTGACTCTTCTTACTGTCTATGTTTTGAACCATTCCTGTGACACTAGTTATAGATTCCGATGCTTCACCTCCGGTTATCTGTATCCCTCTGACCTTCTTATTGACGATGAAACACAGAAATTGCATCGGAATTAAATAGAAAAGGCACAATGCCGACTTAAGTACAAGAAGACTTAACCTTCCTACTGTCTATGTTTCGAACCATTCCTGTGACACTAGTTACAGGTTCCGATACTTCACTTCAGGTTTACTGTATCCCTTGGACATTCTTATTGGCGATGAAACACAGAAATTGCATCGCAATTAAATAGAAAAAGCACAATGCCGACATAAGTACAAGAAGACTGATTGTCCTTACTGACTATGTTATCAACCATTCCTGTGATTCTAGTTATAGATTCCGACGCTTCACGTCAGGTTTACTGTATCCCTCTCACCTTCTTACTGACGATGAAACACAGAAATTGCATCGGAAATAAATAGAAAAGTCACAATGCCGACTTAAGTACAAGAAGACAGACTCATCTTACTGACTATGTTTGATCCATTCCTGTGACACTAGTTATAGATTCCGATGCTTCACTTCAGGTTTACTGTATCCCTTTGGCCTTCTTATTGACGATGAAACACAGAAATAGCATCGGAATGAAATACAAAAGGCACAATACCGACTTAAGTACAAGAAGACTGACTCGTCTTACTGACTATGATTTGAACCATTCCTGTGACACCAGTTAGAGATTCCGATGCTTCATTTCAGGTTTATTGTATCCCTCTGACCTTCGTATTGACGATGAAACACAGTAATTGCATCGGACTCAATTTAAAAAGGGCACAATGCCGACTCAAGTACAAGAAGACTGACTCTTCTTACTGTCTATGTTCTGAACCATTCATGTGACAAAAGTTCTAGATTCCGATGCTTCACTTCAGGTTTACTGTATCCCTCAGACCATCCTATTGACGATGAAACACAGAAATTGAATCGGAATTAAATACAAAAGGCACAATGCCGACTTAAGTACAAGAAGACTGACTCTTCTTACTGCCTATGTTTTGAGCCATATCTGTGACACTAGTTATAGATTCCGATGCTTCACTTCAGCTTTACTGTATCCCTTGGACCTTCTTATTGACGATGAAACACTGAAATAGCATCGGAATTAAATAGAAAAGGCACAATGCCGAATCAAGTACAAGAAGACTGACTCTTCTTACTGACTATGATTTGAACCATATCTGTGACACTAGTTATAGATTCCGATGATTCACTTCAGGTCTACTGTGTCCCTCTGACCTTCATATTGAAGATGAAACACAGAAATGGCATCGGAATTAAATAGAAAAGGTACAATGCCGTCTTAAGTACATGAAGACTGACTCTTCTTACTGACTATATCTTGAACCATTCCTGTGACACTAGTTATAAATCCCGATGCTTCACCTCAGTTTCACTGAATCCCTCTGACCTTCTTATTGACGATGAAACACAGAAATTGCATCGGAATTAAATAGAAAAGGCACAATGCCGACTTAAGTACAAGAAGACTGACTCTTCTTACTGCCTATGTTTTGAGCCATATCTGTGACACTAGTTATAGATTCCATTGCTTCACTTCAGCTTTACTGTATCCCTTGGACCTTCTTATTGACGATGAAACACTGAAATAGCATCGGAATGAAATAGATAAGGCACAATGCCGAATCAAGTACAAGAAGACTGACTCTTCTTACTGACTATGATTTGAACCATATCTGTGACACTAGTAATAGATTCCGATGCTTCACTTCAGGTTTACTGTATCCCTCAGACCTTCTTATTGACGATGAAACACAGAAAATGCATCGGAATTAAATACAAAAGGCACAATGCCGACTTAAGTGCAAGAAGACTGACTCTTCTTACTGTCTATGTTTTGAACCATTCCTGTGACACTAGTTATAGATTCCGATGCTTCACACCAGGTATACTGTATCCCTTGGACCTTCTAAATGTAGATGAAACACCGAAATTGCAACGGAATTAAATAGAAAAGGCACAATGCCGACTTAGGTACAAGAAGACTGACTCTTGTTACTGAGTATGTTTTAAACCATTCCTGTGACACTAGTTATGGATTCCGATGCTTCACTTCATTTTTACTGTATACCTTGGACCTTTTTATTAACGATGAAACACAGAAATAGCATCGGAATTAAATACAAAAGGCACAATGCCGACTTAAGTACAAGAAGACTGACTCTTCTTACTGTCTATGTTTTGAACCATTCCTGTGACACTAGTTATAGATTTCGATGCTTCACCTCCGGTTATCTGTATCCCTCTGACCTTCTTATTGCAGATGAAACACAGAAATTGCATCGGAATTAAATCGAAAAGGCACAATGCCGACTTAAGTACAAGAAGACTGACTCTTCTCACTGACTATGTTTTGAACCACTCCTGTGACACTAGTTATAGATTCCGGTGCTTCACTTCAGGTTTACTGTATCCCTTGGACCTTCTTATTAACGATGATACACATAAATTGCATCGGAATTAAATACAAAAGGCACAATGCCGACTTCAGTACAAGAAGACTGACTCTTCCTACTGTCTATGTTTGGAACCATTCCTGTGACACTAGTTATAGATTCCGATGCTTCACTTCAGGTTTACTGAATCCCTTGGACCTTCTTATTGACGATGAAACACAAAAATTGCATCGGAATTAAATACAAAAGGCACAATGCCGACTTAAGTACAAGAAGACTGACTCTTCTTACTGTCTATGTTTTGAACCATTCCTGTGACACTAGTTATAGATTCCGATGCTTCACCTCCGGTTATCTGTATCCCTCTGACCTTCTTATTGACGATGAAACACAGAAATTGCATCGGAATTAAATAGAAAAGGCACAATGCCGACTTAAGTACAAGAAGACTGACTCTTCTTACTGTCTATGTTTTGAACCATTCCTGTGACGCTAGTTACAGGTTCCGATGCTTCACTTCAGGTTTACTGTATCCCTTGGACATTCTTATTGGCGATGAAACACAGAAATTGCATCGCAATTAAATAGAAAAAGCACAATGCCGACATAAGTACAAGAAGACTGATTGTCCTTACTGACTATGTTATCAACCATTCCTGTGATTCTAGTTATAGATTCCGACGCTTCACGACAGGTTTACTGTATCCCTCTCACCTTCTTACTGACGATGAAACACAGAAATTGCATCGGAATTAAATAGAAAAGTCACAATGCCTACTTAAGTACAAGAAGACTGACTCATCTTACTGACTATGTTGGAACCATTCCTGTGACACTAGTTATAGATTTCGATGCTTCATTTCAGGTTTACTGTATCCCTTTGGCTTTCTTATTGACGATGAAACACAGAAATAGCATCGGAATGAAATTCAAAAGGCACAATACCGACTTAAGTACAAGAAGACTGACTCGTCTTACTGACTATGATTTGAACCATTCCTGTGACACCAGTTAGAGATTCCGATGCTTCACTTCAGGTTTACTGTATCCCTTGGACCTTCTTTTTGACGATGAAATACAGAAATTGCATCGGAATTAAATAAAAAAGGCACAATGCCGACTTAAGTAGAATATGACCGACACTTCTTACTGTCTATGTTCTGAACCATTCATGTGACAAAAGTTCTAAATTCCGACGCTTCACTTCAGGTTTACTGTATCCCTCTGACCATCCTATTGACGATGAAACACAGAAATTGCATCGGAATTAAATAGAAAAGGCACAATGCCGAATCAAGTACAAGAAGACTGACTCTTCTAACTGACTATGATTTGAACCATTCCTGTGACACTAGTTATAGATTCCGATGATTCACTTCAGGTCTACTGTGTCCCTCTGACCTTGTTATTGAAGATGAGACACAGAAATAGCATCGGAATTAAATACAAAAGGCACAATGCTGTCTTAAGTACAAGAAGACTGACTCTTCTTACTGTCTATGTTTTGAACCATTCCTGTGACGCTAGTTATAGATTCCGATGCTTCACTTCAGGTTTACTGTATCCCTTGGACCTTCTTGTTGATGACGAAACACAGAAATTGCATCGAAATTAAATAGAAAAGGCACAATGCCGACTTATGTACAAGAAGACTGCCTCTTCCTACTGTCTATGTTTTGAACCATTCCTGTGACACTAGTTATGGATTCCGATGCTTCACTTCAGGTTTACTGTATCCCTTGGACCTTCTTATTGACAATGAAACACAGAAATTGCATCGGAATTGAATACATAAGGCACAATGCCGACTTATGTACAAGAAGACTGATCTTCATACTGACTATGATTTGAACCATTCCAGTGATACTAGTTGTAGATTCCGATGCTTCACTTCATGTTTACTGTATCCCTCTGACCTTCTTATTAACGATGAAACACCGATATTGCATCGGAATTAAATAGAAAAGGCACAATGCCGACTTAAGTACAAGAAGACCGACTCTTCCAACTGTCTATGTTTTGAACCATTCCTGTGACACTAGTTATAGATTCCGATGCATCACCTCAGGTTCACTGGATCCCTCTGACCTTCTTATTGACGATGAAACACAGAAATTGCATCGGAATTAAATAGAAAAGGCACAATGCCGTCTTAAGTACAAGCAGACTGACTCTTCTTAGTGTCTATGTTTGAACCATTCCTGTGACGCTAGTTACAGATTCCGATGCTTCACTTCAATTTTACTGTATCCCTTGGACCTTCTTATTGACGATGAAACACAGAAATTGCATCGGAATTAAATACAAAAGGCACAATGCTGACTTAAGTACAAGAAGACTGACTCTTCTTACTGTCTATGTTTTGAACCATTCCTGTGACACTAGTTATAGATTCCGATGCTTCACCTCCGGTTATCTGTATCCCTCTGACCTTCTTATTGACGATGAAACACAGAAATTGCATCGGAATTAAATACTAAAGGCACAATGCCGATATAAGTACAAGAAGGCTGACTCTTCCTATTGTGTATGTTTTGAACCATTCCTGTGACACTAGTTATAGATTCCGATGCTTCACTTCAGGGTTACTGTATCCCTCTGACCTTCTTTTTGACGATGAAACACAGAAATTGCATCGGAATTAAATAGAAAAGGCACAATGCCGACTTAAGTACATGAAGACTGACTCTTCTTAATGACTATGTTTTTAACCACTCCTGTGACATTAGTTGTAGATTCGGATGCTTCACTTCAGGTTTACTGTATCCCTTGGACCTTCTTAGTGACGATGAAACACATAAATTGCATTGGAATTAAATACAAATGGCACCATGCCGACTTAAGTACAAGAAGACTGACTCTTCCTACTGTCTATGTTTGGAACCATTCCTGTGACACTAGTTATAGATTCTGATGCTTCACTTCAGGTTTACTGAATCCCTTGGACCTTCTTATTGACGATGAAACACAAAAATTGCATCGGAATTAAATACAAAAGGCACAATGCCGACTTAAGTACAAGAAGACTGACTCTTCATACTGTCTATGTTTGAACCATTCCTGTGACACTAGTTATAGATTCCGATGCTTCACCTCCGGTTATCTGTATCCCTCTGACCTTCTTATTGACGATGAAACACAGAAATTGCATCGGAAGTAAATAGAAAAGGCACAATGCCGACTTAAGTACAAGAAGACTTAACCTTCCTACTGTCTATGTATCGAACCATTCCTGTGACACTAGTTACAGGTTCCGATACTTCACTTCAGGTTTACTGTATCCCTTGGACATTCTTATTGGCGATGAAACACAGAAATTGCATCGCAATTAAATAGAAAAAGCACAATGCCGACATAAGTACAAGAAGACTGATTGTCCTTACTGACTATGTTATCAACCATTCCTGTGATTCTAGTTATAGATTCCGACGCTTCTGGTCAGGTTTACTGTATCCCTCTCACCTTCTTACTGACGATGAAACACAGAAATTGCATCGGAATTAAATAGAAAAGTCACAATGCCGACTTAAGTACAAGAAGACAGACTCATCTTACTGACTATGTTTGATCCATTCCTGTGACACTAGTTATAGATTCCGATGCTTCACTTCAGGTTTACTGTATCCCTTTGGCCTTCTTATTGACGATGAAACACAGCAATTGCATCGGAATTAAATACAAAAGGCACATGGCCTACTTAAGTACAATAAGACTGACTCTTCTTACTGACTATGTTTTGAACCATTCCTGTGACACTAGTTGTATATTTCGATGCTTCACTTCAGGTTTACTGCATCACTAGGACCTTCTTATTGACGATGAAACACAGAAATTGCATCGGAACTAAATACAAAAGGCACAATGCCGACTTATGTATAAGGTGACTGACTCTTCCTACTGTCTATGTTTTCAACCATTCATGTGACATTATTTATGGATTCCAATGCTTCACTTCAGGTTTACTGTATCCTTTGGACATTCTTATTGGCGACGAAAAACAGAAATTGCATCGGAATTAATTAGTAAAGGCACAATGCCGACTTAAGTACAAGAAGACTGACTCATCTTACTGTCTATGTTTTGAACCATTCCTGTGACACTAGTTATGGATTGCGATGCTTCACTTCAGGTTTACTGTATCCCTTGGACCTTCTTATTGACGATTAAACACAGATATTGTCTCGGAATTAAATACAAAAGGCACAATGCCGACTTAAGTACAAGAAGACTGACTCTTCCTGCTGTCTATGTTTGAACCATTCCATTGACACTAGTTATAGATTCCGATGCTTCACACCAGGTATACTGTATCCCTTGGACCTTCTAAATGTAGATGAAACACCGAAATTGCAACGGAATTAAATAGAAAAGGCACAATGCCGACTTAGGTACAAGAAGACTGACTCTTGTTACTGAGTATGTTTTAAACCATTCCTGTGACACTAGTTATGGATTCCGATGCTTCACTTCATTTTTACTGTATACCTTGGACCTTTTTATTAACGAAGAAACACAGAAATTGCATCGGAATTAAATACAAAAGGCACAATGCCGACTTAAGTACAAGAAGACTGACTCTTCTTACTGTCTATGTTTTGAACCATTCCTGTGACACTAGTTATAGATTTCGATGCTTCACTTCCGGTTATCTGTATCCCTCTGACCTTCTTATTGAAGATGAAACACAGAAATTGCATCGGAATTAAATCGAAAAGGCACAATGCCGACTTAAGTACAAGAAGACTGACTCTTCTCACTGACTATGTTTTGAACCACTCCTGTGACACTAGTTATAGATTCCGGTGCTTCACTTCAGGTTTACTGTATCCCTTGGACCTTCTTGTTGATGACGAAACAC
The DNA here is from genome assembly GCF_023864345.2 of Schistocerca serialis cubense. Lineage (NCBI taxonomy): Eukaryota > Metazoa > Arthropoda > Insecta > Orthoptera > Acrididae > Schistocerca > Schistocerca serialis. The sequence continues at coordinate 638,755,479 of NC_064644.1, forward strand.
AGAAATTGCATCGAAATTAAATAGAAAAGGCACAATGCCGACTTATGTACAAGAAGACTGCCTCTTCCTACTGTCTATGTTTTGAACCATTCCTGTGACACTAGTTATGGATTCCGATGCTTCACTTCAGGTTTACTGTATCCCTTGGACCTTCTTATTGACAATGAAACACAGAAATTGCATCGGAATTGAATACATAAGGCACAATGCCGACTTATGTACAAGAAGACTGATCTTCATACTGACTATGATTTGAACCATTCCAGTGATACTAGTTGTAGATTCCGATGCTTCACTTCATGTTTACTGTATCCCTCTGACCTTCTTATTAACGATGAAACACCGATATTGCATCGGAATTAAATAGAAAAGGCACAATGCCGACTTAAGTACAAGAAGACCGACTCTTCCAACTGTCTATGTTTTGAACCATTCCTGTGACACTAGTTATAGATTCCGATGCATCACCTCAGGTTCACTGGATCCCTCTGACCTTCTTATTGACGATGAAACACAGAAATTGCATCGGAATTAAATAGAAAAGGCACAATGCCGTCTTAAGTACAAGCAGACTGACTCTTCTTAGTGTCTATGTTTGAACCATTCCTGTGACGCTAGTTACAGATTCCGATGCTTCACTTCAATTTTACTGTATCCCTTGGACCTTCTTATTGACGATGAAACACAGAAATTGCATCGGAATTAAATACAAAAGGCACAATGCTGACTTAAGTACAAGAAGACTGACTCTTCTTACTGTCTATGTTTTGAACCATTCCTGTGACACTAGTTATAGATTCCGATGCTTCACCTCCGGTTATCTGTATCCCTCTGACCTTCTTATTGACGATGAAACACAGAAATTGCATCGGAATTAAATACTAAAGGCACAATGCCGATATAAGTACAAGAAGGCTGACTCTTCCTATTGTGTATGTTTTGAACCATTCCTGTGACACTAGTTATAGATTCCGATGCTTCACTTCAGGGTTACTGTATCCCTCTGACCTTCTTTTTGACGATGAAACACAGAAATTGCATCGGAATTAAATAGAAAAGGCACAATGCCGACTTAAGTACATGAAGACTGACTCTTCTTAATGACTATGTTTTTAACCACTCCTGTGACATTAGTTGTAGATTCGGATGCTTCACTTCAGGTTTACTGTATCCCTTGGACCTTCTTAGTGACGATGAAACACATAAATTGCATTGGAATTAAATACAAATGGCACCATGCCGACTTAAGTACAAGAAGACTGACTCTTCCTACTGTCTATGTTTGGAACCATTCCTGTGACACTAGTTATAGATTCTGATGCTTCACTTCAGGTTTACTGAATCCCTTGGACCTTCTTATTGACGATGAAACACAAAAATTGCATCGGAATTAAATACAAAAGGCACAATGCCGACTTAAGTACAAGAAGACTGACTCTTCATACTGTCTATGTTTGAACCATTCCTGTGACACTAGTTATAGATTCCGATGCTTCACCTCCGGTTATCTGTATCCCTCTGACCTTCTTATTGACGATGAAACACAGAAATTGCATCGGAAGTAAATAGAAAAGGCACAATGCCGACTTAAGTACAAGAAGACTTAACCTTCCTACTGTCTATGTATCGAACCATTCCTGTGACACTAGTTACAGGTTCCGATACTTCACTTCAGGTTTACTGTATCCCTTGGACATTCTTATTGGCGATGAAACACAGAAATTGCATCGCAATTAAATAGAAAAAGCACAATGCCGACATAAGTACAAGAAGACTGATTGTCCTTACTGACTATGTTATCAACCATTCCTGTGATTCTAGTTATAGATTCCGACGCTTCTGGTCAGGTTTACTGTATCCCTCTCACCTTCTTACTGACGATGAAACACAGAAATTGCATCGGAATTAAATAGAAAAGTCACAATGCCGACTTAAGTACAAGAAGACAGACTCATCTTACTGACTATGTTTGATCCATTCCTGTGACACTAGTTATAGATTCCGATGCTTCACTTCAGGTTTACTGTATCCCTTTGGCCTTCTTATTGACGATGAAACACAGCAATTGCATCGGAATTAAATACAAAAGGCACATGGCCTACTTAAGTACAATAAGACTGACTCTTCTTACTGACTATGTTTTGAACCATTCCTGTGACACTAGTTGTATATTTCGATGCTTCACTTCAGGTTTACTGCATCACTAGGACCTTCTTATTGACGATGAAACACAGAAATTGCATCGGAACTAAATACAAAAGGCACAATGCCGACTTATGTATAAGGTGACTGACTCTTCCTACTGTCTATGTTTTCAACCATTCATGTGACATTATTTATGGATTCCAATGCTTCACTTCAGGTTTACTGTATCCTTTGGACATTCTTATTGGCGACGAAAAACAGAAATTGCATCGGAATTAATTAGTAAAGGCACAATGCCGACTTAAGTACAAGAAGACTGACTCATCTTACTGTCTATGTTTTGAACCATTCCTGTGACACTAGTTATGGATTGCGATGCTTCACTTCAGGTTTACTGTATCCCTTGGACCTTCTTATTGACGATTAAACACAGATATTGTCTCGGAATTAAATACAAAAGGCACAATGCCGACTTAAGTACAAGAAGACTGACTCTTCCTGCTGTCTATGTTTGAACCATTCCATTGACACTAGTTATAGATTCCGATGCTTCACACCAGGTATACTGTATCCCTTGGACCTTCTAAATGTAGATGAAACACCGAAATTGCAACGGAATTAAATAGAAAAGGCACAATGCCGACTTAGGTACAAGAAGACTGACTCTTGTTACTGAGTATGTTTTAAACCATTCCTGTGACACTAGTTATGGATTCCGATGCTTCACTTCATTTTTACTGTATACCTTGGACCTTTTTATTAACGAAGAAACACAGAAATTGCATCGGAATTAAATACAAAAGGCACAATGCCGACTTAAGTACAAGAAGACTGACTCTTCTTACTGTCTATGTTTTGAACCATTCCTGTGACACTAGTTATAGATTTCGATGCTTCACTTCCGGTTATCTGTATCCCTCTGACCTTCTTATTGAAGATGAAACACAGAAATTGCATCGGAATTAAATCGAAAAGGCACAATGCCGACTTAAGTACAAGAAGACTGACTCTTCTCACTGACTATGTTTTGAACCACTCCTGTGACACTAGTTATAGATTCCGGTGCTTCACTTCAGGTTTACTGTATCCCTTGGACCTTCTTATTAACGATGATACATATAAATTGCATCGGAATTAAATACAAAAGGCACAATGCCGAATTAAGTACAAGAAGACTGACTCTTCCTACTGTCTATGTTTGGAACCATTCCTGTGACACTAGTTATAGATTCCGATGCTTCACTTCAGGTTTACTGAATCCCTTGGACCTTCTTATTGACGATGAAACACAAAAATTGCATCGAATTAAATACAAAAGGCACAATGCCGACTTAAGTACAAGAAGACTGACTCTTCTTACTGTCTATGTTTTGAACCATTCCTGTGACACTAGTTATAGATTCCGATGCTTCACCTCCGGTTATCTGTATCCCTCTGACCTTCTTATTGACGATGAAACACAGAAATTGCATCGGAATTAAATAGAAAAGGCACAATGCCGACTTAAGTACAAGAAGACTGACTCTTCTTACTGTCTATGTTTTGAACCATTCCTGTGACGCTAGTTACAGGTTCCGATGCTTCACTTCAGGTTAACTGTATCCCTTGGACATTCTTATTGGCGATGAAACACAGAAATTGCATCGCAATTAAATAGAAAAAGCACAATGCCGACATAAGTACAAGAAGACTGATTGTCCTTACTGACTATGTTATCAACCATTCCTGTGATTCTAGTTATAGATTCCGACGCTTCACGTGAGGTTTACTGTATCCCTCTCACCTTCTTACTGACGATGAAACACAGAAATTGCATCGGAATTAAATAGAAAAGTCACAATGCCGACTTAAGTACAAGAAGACTGACTCATCTTACTGACTATGTTGGAACCATTCCTGTGACACTAGTTATAGATTTCGATGCTTCATTTCAGGTTTACTGTATCCCTTTGGCATTCTTATTGACGATGAAACACAGAAATAGCATCGGAATAAAGTACAAAAGGCACAATACCGACTTAAGTACAAGAAGACTGACTCGTCTTACTGACTATGATTTGAACCATTCCTGTGACACCAGTTGGAGATTCCGATGCTTCACTTCAGGTTTACTGTATCCCTTGGACCTTCTTATTGACGATGAAATACAGAAATTGCATCGGAATTAAATACAAAAGGCACAATGCCGACTTAAGTAGAATATGACCGACCCTTCTTACTGTCTATGTTCTGAACCATTCATGTGACAAAAGTTCTAAATTCCGACGCTTCACTTCAGGTTTACTGTATCCCTCTGACCATCCTATTGACGATGAAACACAGAAATTGCATCGGAATTAAATAGAAAAGGCACAATGCCGAATCAAGTACAAGAAGACTGACTCTTCTAACTGACTATGATTTGAACAATTCCTGTGACACTAGTTATAGATTCCGATGATTCACTTCAGGTCTACTGTGTCCCTCTGACCTTGTTATTGAAGATGAAACACAGAAATAGCATCGGAATTAAATACAAAAGGCACAATGCCGACTTAAGTACAAGAAGACTGACTCTTCTTACTGTCTATGTTTTGAACCATTCCTGTGACGCTAGTTATAGATTCCGATGCTTCACTTCAGGTTTACTGTATCCCTTGGAAATTCTTATTGATGACGAAACACAGAAATTGCATCGAAATTAAATAGAAAAGGCACAATGCCGACTTATGTACAAGAAGACTGCCTCTTCCTACTGTCTATGTTTTGAACCATTCCTGTGACACTAGTTATGGATTCCGATGCTTCACTTCAGGTTTACTGTATCCCTTGGACCTTCTTATTGACAGTGAAACACAGAAATTGCATCGAAATTGAATACAAAAGGCACAATGCCGACTTATGTACAAGAAGACTGATCTTCATACTGACTATACCTTGATCCATTCCTGTGACACTAGTTATAGATGCCGATGCTTCACTTCAGGTTTACTGTATCCCTTGGATCTTCTTATTGACGATGAAACACAGAAATTGCATCGGAATTAAATACAAAAGGCACAATGCCGAATTAAGTACAAGAAGACTGACTCTTCTTACTGACTATGATTTGAACCATTCCAGTGATACTAGTTGTAGATTCCGATGCTTCACTTCATGTTTACTGTATCCCTCTGACCTTCTTATTAACGATGAAACACCGATATTGCATCGGAATTAAATAGAAAAGGCACAATGCCGACTTAAGTACAAGAAGACCGACTCTTCCAACTGTCTATGTTTTGAACCATTCCTGTGACACTAGTTATAGATTCCGATGCTTCACCTCAGGTTCACTGGATCCCTCTGACCTTCTTATTGACGATGAAACACAGAAATTGCATCGGAATTAAATAGAAAAGGCACAATGCCGTCTTAAGTACAAGCAGACTGACTCTTCTTAGTGTCTATGTTTTGAACCATTCCTGTGACGCTAGTTACAGATTCCGATGCTTCACTTCAATTTTACTGTATCCCTTGGACCTTCTTATTGACGATGAAACACAGAAATTGCATCGGAATTAAATACAAAAGGCACAATGCTGACTTAAGTACAAGAAGACTGACTCTTCTTACTGACTATGTGTTGAACCATTCCTGTGACACTATTTGGAGATTCCGATGCTTCCCTTCAGGTTTACTGTATCCCTCTGACCTTCTTATTGTCGATTAAACACAGTAATTGCATCGGAATTAAATTGAAAAGGGCACAATGACGACTTAAGTACAAGAAGACTGACTCTTCTTACTGTCTATGTTTTGAACCATTCCTGTGACACTAGCTATAGATTCCGATGCTCCACTTCAGGTTTACTGTATCTCTTGGACCTTCTTATTGACGATGAAACACAGAAGTTGCATCGGAATTAAATACAAAAGGCACAATGCCGACTTAAGTACAAGAAGACTGACTCTTCTTACCGACTATGATTTGAATCATTCCTGTGACACTAGATATAGATTCCGATGCTTCACTTCAGGTTTACTGTATCCCTCTGACCTTCTTATTGACGATGAAACACAGAAATATCATCGGAAATAATTACAAAAGGCACAATACGGACTGAAGTACATGTAGACTGAATCTTCCTACTGTCTAAGTTAAGAACCATTCCCATGACACTAGTTATAGATTCCGATGCTTCATATCAGGTTTACTGTAACCCTTGGACCTTCTTAATGACGATGAAACACAGATAGTGCATCGGAATGAAATACAAAAGGCCCAATGCCAACTTAAGTACAAGAAGACTGACTCTTCCTATTGTGTATGTTTTGAACCATTCCTGTGACACTAGTTATAGATTCCGATGCTTCACTTCAGGGTTACTGTATCCCTCTGACATTCTTTTTGACGATGAAACACAGATATTGCATCGGAATTAAATAGAAAAGGCACAATGCCGACTTAAGTACAGGAAGACTGACTCTTCATACTGACTATTTTTTGAACCATTCCTGTGACACTAGTTGTATATTTCGATGCTTCACTTCAGGTTTACTGCATCCCTAGGACCTTCTTATTGACGATGAAACACAGAAATTGCATCGGAACTAAATACAAAAGGCACAATACCGACTTATGTATAAGATGACTGACTCTTCCTACTGTCTATGTTTTGAACCATTCCTGTGACATTATTTATGGATTCCAATGCTTCACTTCAGGTTTACTGTATCCTTTGGACCATCTCATTGGCGACGAAACACAGAAATTGCATCGGAAATAATTAGAAGAGGCACAATGCCGACTTAAGTACAAGAAGACTGACTCTTCTTACTATCTATGTATTGAACCATTCCTGTGACACTAGTTATAGATTCCGATTCTTCACCTCAGTTTCACTGAATCCCTCTGACCTTCTTATTGACGATGAAACACAGAAATTGCATCGGAATTAAATACTAAAGGCACAATGCCGATATAAGTACAAGAAGGCTGACTCTTCCTATTGTGTATGTTTTGAACCATTCCTGTGACACTAGTTATAGATTCCGATGCTTCACTTCAGGGTTACTGTATCCCTCTGACCTTCTTTTTGACGATGAAACACAGAAATTGCATCGGAATTAAATAGAAAAGGCACAATGCCGACTTAAGTACATGAAGACTGACTCTTCTTAATGACTATGTTTTTAACCACTCCTGTGACATTAGTTGTAGATTCGGATGCTTCACTTCAGGTTTACTGTATCCCTTCGACCTTCTTAGTGACGATGAAACACATAAATTGCATTGGAATTAAATACAAATGGCACCATGCCGACTTAAGTACAAGAAGACTGACTCTTCCTACTGTCTATGTTTGGAACCATTCCTGTGACACTAGTTATAGATTCTGATGCTTCACTTCAGGTTTACTGAATCCCTTGGACCTTCTTATTGACGATGAAACACAAAAATTGCATCGGAATTAAATACAAAAGGCACAATGCCGACTTAAGTACAAGAAGACTGACTCTTCTTACTGTCTATGTTTTGAACCATTCCTGTGACACTAGTTATAGATTCCGATGCTTCACCTCCGGTTATCTGTATCCCTCTGACCTTCTTATTGACGATGAAACACAGAAATTGCATCGGAATTAAATAGAAAAGGCACAATGCCGACTTAAGTACAAGAAGACTTAACCTTCCTACTGTCTATGTTTCGAACCATTCCTGTGACACTAGTTACAGGTTCCGATACTTCACTTCAGGTTTACTGTATCCCTTGGACATTCTTATTGGCGATGAAACACAGAAATTGCATCGCAATTAAATAGAAAAAGCACAATGCCGACATAAGTACAAGAAGACTGATTGTCCTTACTGACTATGTTATCAACCATTCCTGTGATTCTAGTTATAGATTCCGACGCTTCACGTCAGGTTTACTGTATCCCTCTCACCTTCTTACTGACGATGAAACACAGAAATTGCATCGGAAATAAATAGAAAAGTCACAATGCCGACTTAAGTACAAGAAGACAGACTCATCTTACTGACTATGTTTGATCCATTCCTGTGACACTAGTTATAGATTCCGATGCTTCACTTCAGGTTTACTGTATCCCTTTGGCCTTCTTATTGACGATGAAACACAGAAATAGCATCGGAATGAAATACAAAAGGCACAATACCGACTTAAGTACAAGAAGACTGACTCGTCTTACTGACTATGATTTGAACCATTCCTGTGACACCAGTTAGAGATTCCGATGCTTCATTTCAGGTTTATTGTATCCCTCTGACCTTCGTATTGACGATGAAACACAGTAATTGCATCGGACTCAATTTAAAAAGGGCACAATGCCGACTCAAGTACAAGAAGACTGACTCTTCTTACTGTCTATGTTCTGAACCATTCATGTGGCAAAAGTTCTAGATTCCGATGCTTCACTTCAGGTTTACTGTATCCCTCAGACCATCCTATTGACGATGAAACACAGAAATTGAATCGGAATTAAATACAAAAGGCACAATGCCGACTTAAGTACAAGAAGACTGACTCTTCTTACTGCCTATGTTTTGAGCCATATCTGTGACACTAGTTATAGATTCCGATGCTTCACTTCAGCTTTACTGTATCCCTTGGACCTTCTTATTGACGATGAAACACTGAAATAGCATCGGAATTAAATAGAAAAGGCACAATGCCGAATCAAGTACAAGAAGACTGACTCTTCTTACTGACTATGATTTGAACCATATCTGTGACACTAGTTATAGATTCCGATGATTCACTTCAGGTCTACTGTGTCCCTCTGACCTTCATATTGAAGATGAAACACAGAAATGGCATCGGAATTAAATAGAAAAGGTACAATGCCGTCTTAAGTACATGAAGACTGACTCTTCTTACTGACTATATCTTGAACCATTCCTGTGACACTAGTTATAAATCCCGATGCTTCACCTCAGTTTCACTGAATCCCTCTGACCTTCTTATTGACGATGAAACACAGAAATTGCATCGGAATTAAATGGAAAAGGCACAATGCCGACTTAAGTACAAGAAGACTGACTCTTCTTACTGCCTATGTTTTGAGCCATATCTGTGACACTAGTTATAGATTCCATTGCTTCACTTCAGCTTTACTGTATCCCTTGGACCTTCTTATTGACGATGAAACACTGAAATAGCATCGGAATGAAATAGATAAGGCACAATGCCGAATCAAGTACAAGAAGACTGACTCTTCTTACTGACTATGATTTGAACCATATCTGTGACACTAGTAATAGATTCCGATGCTTCACTTCAGGTTTACTGTATCCCTTGGACCTTCTAAATGTAGATGAAACACCGAAATTGCAACGGAATTAAATAGAAAAGGCACAATGCCGACTTAGGTACAAGAAGACTGACTCTTGTTACTGAGTATGTTTTAAACCATTCCTGTGACACTAGTTATGGATTCCGATGCTTCACTTCATTTTTACTGTATACCTTGGACCTTTTTATTAACGATGAAACACAGAAATAGCATCGGAATTAAATACAAAAGGCACAATGCCGACTTAAGTACAAGAAGACTGACTCTTCTTACTGTCTATGTTTTGAACCATTCCTGTGACACTAGTTATAGATTTCGATGTTTCACCTCCGGTTATCTGTATCCCTCTGACCTTCTTATTGAAGATGAAACACAGAAATTGCATCGGAATTAAATCGAAAAGGCACAATGCCGACTTAAGTACAAGAAGACTGACTCTTCTCACTGACTATGTTTTGAACCACTCCTGTGACACTAGTTATAGATTCCGGTGCTTCACTTCAGGTTTACTGTATCCCTTGGACCTTCTTATTAACGATGATACACATAAATTGCATCGGAATTAAATACAAAAGGCACAATGCCGACTTCAGTACAAGAAGACTGACTCTTCCTACTGTCTATGTTTGGAACCATTCCTGTGACACTAGTTATAGATTCCGATGCTTCACTTCAGGTTTACTGAATCCCTTGGACCTTCTTTTTGACGATGAAACACAAAAATTGCATCGGAATTAAATACAAAAGGCACAATGCCGACTTAAGTACAAGAAGACTGACTCTTCTTACTGTCTATGTTTTGAACCATTCCTGTGACACTAGTTATAGATTCCGATGCTTCACCTCCGGTTATCTGTATCCCTCTGACCTTCTTATTGACGATGAAACACAGAAATTGCATCGGAATTAAATAGAAAAGGCACAATGCCGACTTAAGTACAAGAAGACTGACTCTTCTTACTGTCTATGTTTTGAACCATTCCTGTGACGCTAGTTACAGGTTCCGATGCTTCACTTCAGGTTTACTGTATCCCTTGGACATTCTTATTGGCGATGAAACACAGAAATTGCATCGCAATTAAATAGTAAAAGCACAATGCCGACATAAGTACAAGAAGACTGATTGTCCTTACTGACTATGTTATCAACCATTCCTGTGATTCTAGTTATAGATTCCGACGCTTCACGACAGGTTTACTGTATCCCTCTCACCTTCTTACTGACGATGAAACACAGAAATTGCATCGGAATTAAATAGAAAAGTCACAATGCCTACTTAAGTACAAGAAGAATTACTCATCTTACTGACTATGTTGGAACCATTCCTGTGACACTAGTTATAGATTTCGATGCTTCATTTCAGGTTTACTGTATCCCTTTGGCTTTCTTATTGACGATGAAACACAGAAATAGCATCGGAATGAAATTCAAAAGGCACAATACCGACTTAAGTACAAGAAGACTGACTCGTCTTACTGACTATGATTTGAACCATTCCTGTGACACCAGTTAGAGATTCCGATGCTTCACTTCAGGTTTACTGTATCCCTTGGACCTTCTTTTTGACGATGAAATACAGAAATTGCATCGGAATTAAATAAAAAAGGCACAATGCCGACTTAAGTAGAATATGACCGACCCTTCTTACTGTCTATGTTCTGAACCATTCATGTGACAAAAGTTCTAAATTCCGACGCTTCACTTCAGGTTTACTGTATCCCTCTGACCATCCTATTGACGATGAAACACAGAAATTGCATCGGAATTAAATAGAAAAGGCACAATGCCGAATCAAGTACAAGAAGACTGACTCTTCTAACTGACTATGATTTGAACCATTCCTGTGACACTAGTTATAGATTCCGATGATTCACTTCAGGTCTACTGTGTCCCTCTGACCTTGTTATTGAAGATGAGACACAGAAATAGCATCGGAATTAAATACAAAAGGCACAATGCTGTCTTAAGTACAAGAAGACTGACTCTTCTTACTGTCTATGTTTTGAACCATTCCTGTGACGCTAGTTATAGATTCCGATGCTTCACTTCAGGTTTACTGTATCCCTTGGACCTTCTTGTTGATGACGAAACACAGAAATTGCATCGAAATTAAATAGAAAAGGCACAATGCCGACTTATGTACAAGAAGACTGCCTCTTCCTACTGTCTATGTTTTGAACCATTCCTGTGACACTAGTTATGGATTCCGATGCTTCACTTCAGGTTTACTGTATCCCTTGGACCTTCTTATTGACAATGAAACACAGAAATTGCATCGGAATTGAATACATAAGGCACAATGCCGACTTATGTACAAGAAGACTGATCTTCATACTGACTATGATTTGAACCATTCCAGTGATACTAGTTGTAGATTCCGATGCTTCACTTCATGTTTACTGTATCCCTCTGACCTTCTTATTAACGATGAAACACCGATATTGCATCGGAATTAAATAGAAAAGGCACAATGCCGACTTAAGTACAAGAAGACCGACTCTTCCAACTGTCTATGTTTTGAACCATTCCTGTGACACTAGTTATAGATTCCGATGCATCACCTCAGGCTCACTGGATCCCTCTGACCTTCTTATTGACGATGAAACACAGAAATTGCATCGGAATTAAATAGAAAAGGCACAATGCCGTCTTAAGTACAAGCAGACTGACTCTTCCTAGTGTCTATGTTTGAACCATTCCTGTGACGCTAGTTACAGATTCCGATGCTTCACTTCAATTTTACTGTATCCCTTGGACCTTCTTATTGACGATGAAACACAGAAATTGCATCGGAATTAAATACAAAAGGCACAATGCTGACTTAAGTACAAGAAGACTGACTCTTCTTACTGTCTATGTTTTGAACCATTCCTGTGACACTAGTTATAGATTCCGATGCTTCACCTCCGGTTATCTGTATCCCTCTGACCTTCTTATTGACGATGAAACACAGAAATTGCATCGGAATTAAATACTAAAGGCACAATGCCGATATAAGTACAAGAAGGCTGACTCTTCCTATTGTGTATGTTTTGAACCATTCCTGTGACACTAGTTATAGATTCCGATGCTTCACTTCAGGGTTACTGTATCCCTCTGACCTTCTTTTTGACGATGAAACACAGAAATTGCATCGGAATTAAATAGAAAAGGCACAATGCCGACTTAAGTACATGAAGACTGACTCTTCTTAATGACTATGTTTTTAACCACTCCTGTGACATTAGTTGTAGATTCGGATGCTTCACTTCAGGTTTACTGTATCCCTTGGACCTTCTTAGTGACGATGAAACACATAAATTGCATTGGAATTAAATACAAATGGCACCATGCCGACTTAAGTACAAGAAGACTGACTCTTCCTACTGTCTATGTTTGGAACCATTCCTGTGACACTAGTTATAGATTCTGATGCTTCACTTCAGGTTTACTGAATCCCTTGGACCTTCTTATTGACGATGAAACACAGAAATTGCATCGGAATTAAATAGAAAAGTCACAATGCCGACTTAAGTACAAGAAGACAGACTCATCTTACTGACTATGTTTGATCCATTCCTGTGACACTAGTTATAGATTCCGATGCTTCACTTCAGGTTTACTGTATCCCTTTGGCCTTCTTATTGACGATGAAACACAGAAATAGCATCGGAATGAAATACAAAAGGCACAATACCGACTTAAGTACAAGAAGACTGACTCGTCTTACTGACTATGATTTGAACCATTCCTGTGACACCGGTAGAGATTCCGATGCTTCATTTCAGGTTTATTGTATCCCTCTGACCTTCGTATTGACGATGAAACACAGTAATTGCATCGGACTCAATTTAAAAAGGGCACAATACCGACTCAAGTACAAGAAGACTGACTCTTCTTACTGTCTATGTTTTGAACCATTCCTGTGACACTAGTTACAGATTCCGATGCTTCACTTCAGGTTTACTGTATCCCTTGGACCTTCTTATTGACGATGAAATACAGAAATTGCATCGGAATTAAATACAAAAGGCACAATGCCGACTTAAGTGGAAGATGACCGACCCTTCTTACTGTCTATGTTCTGAACCATTCATGTGACAAAAGTTCTAGATTCCGATGCTTCACTTCAGGTTTACTGTATCCCTCAGACCATCCTATTGACGATGAAACACAGAAATTGAATCGGAATTAAATACAAAAGGCACAATGCCGACTTAAGTACAAGAAGACTGACTCTTCTTACTGCCTATGTTTTGAGCCATATCTGTGACACTAGTTATAGATTCCGATGCTTCACTTCAGCTTTACTGTATCCCTTGGACCTTCTTATTGACGATGAAACACTGAAATAGCATCGGAATTAAATAGAAAAGGCACAATGCCGAATCAAGTACAAGAAGACTGACTCTTCTTACTGACTATGATTTGAACCATATCTGTGACACTAGTTATAGATTCCGATGATTCACTTCAGGTCTACTGTGTCCCTCTGACCTTCTTATTGAAGATGAAACACAGAAATGGCATCGGAATTAAATAGAAAAGGCACAATGCCGTCTTAAGTACATGAAGACTAACTCTTCTTACTGACTATATCTTGAACCATTCCTGTGACACTAGTTATAAATCCCGATGCTTCACCTCAGTTTCACTGAATCCCTCTGACCTTCTTATTGACGATGAAACACAGAAATTGCATCGGAATTAAATAGAAAAGGCACAATGCCGACTTAAGTACAAGAAGACTGACTCTTCTTACTGCCTATGTTTTGAGCCATATCTGTGACACTAGTTATAGATTCCATTGCTTCACTTCAGCTTTACTGTATCCCTTGGACCTTCTTATTGACGATGAAACAACGAAATTGCATCGGAATTAAATAGAAAAGGCACAATGCCGACTTAAGTACAAGAAGACTGACTCTTCTTACTGCCTATGTTTTGAGCCATATCTGTGACACTAGTAATAGATTCCGATGCTTCACTTCAGGTTTACTGTATCCCTCAGACCTTCTTATTGACGATGAAACACAGAAAATGCATCGGAATTAAATACAAAAGGCACAATGCCGACTTAAGTGCAAGAAGACTGACTCTTCTTACTGTCTATGTTTTGAACCATTCCTGTGACACTAGTTATAGATTCCGATGCTTCACACCAGGTATACTGTATCCCTTGGACCTTCTAAATGTAGATGAAACACCGAAATTGCAACGGAATTAAATAGAAAAGGCACAATGCCGACTTAGGTACAAGAAGCCTGACTCTTGTTACTGAGTATGTTTTAAACCATTCCTGCGACACTAGTTATGGATTCCGATGCTTCACTTCATTTTTACTGTATACCTTGGACCTTTTTATTAACGATGAAACACAGAAATTGCATCGGAATTACATACAAAAGGCACAATGCCGACTTAAGTACAAGAAGACTGACTCTTCTTACTGTCTATGTTTTGAACCATTCCTGTGACACTAGTTATAGATTTCGATGCTTCACCTCCGGTTATCTGTATCCCTCTGACCTTCTTATTGAAGATGAAACACAGAAATTGCATCGGAATTAAATCGAAAAGGCACAATGCCGACTTAAGTACAAGAAGACTGACTCTTCTCACTGACTATGTTTTGAACCACTCCTGTGACACTAGTTATAGATTCCGGTGCTTCACTTCAGGTTTACTGTATCCCTTGGACCTTCTTATTAACGATGATACACATAAATTGCATCGGAATTAAATACAAAAGGCACAATGCCGACTTCAGTACAAGAAGACTGACTCTTCCTACTGTCTATGTTTGGAACCATTCCTGTGACACTAGTTATAGATTCCGATGCTTCACTTCAGGTTTACTGAATCCCTTGGACATTCTTATTGACGATGAAACACAAAAATTGCACCGGAATTAAATACAAAAGGCCCAATGCCGACTTAAGTACAAGAAGACTGACTCTTCTTACTGTCTATGTTTTGAACCATTCCTGTGACACTAGTTATAGATTCCGATGCTTCACCTCCGGTTATCTGTATCCCTCTGACCTTCTTATTGACGATGAAACACAGAAATTGCATCGGAATTAAATAGAAAAGGCACAATGCCGACTTAAGTACAAGAAGACTGACTCTTCTTACTGTCTATGTTTTGAACCATTCCTGTGACGCTAGTTACAGGTTCCGATGCTTCACTTCAGGTTTACTGTATCCCTTGGACATTCTTATTGGCGATGAAACACAGAAATTGCATCGCAATTAAATAGAAAAAGCACAATGCCGACATAAGTACAAGAAGACTGATTGTCCTTACTGACTATGATTTGAACCATTCCTGTGACACCAGTTAGAGATTCCGATGCTTCACTTCAGGTTTACTGTATCCCTTGGACCTTCTTTTTGACGATGAAATACAGAAATTGCATCGGAATTAAATAAAAAAGGCACAATGCCGACATAAGTAGAATATGACCGACCCTTCTTACTGTCTATGTTCTGAACCATTCATGTGACAAAAGTTCTAAATTCCGACGCTTCACTTCAGGTTTACTGTATCCCTCTGACCATCCTATTGACGATGAAACACAGAAATTGCATCGGAATTAAATAGAAAAGGCACAATGCCGAATCAAGTACAAGAAGACTGACTCTTCTAACTGACTATGATTTGAACCATTCCTGTGACACTAGTTATAGATTCCGATGATTCACTTCAGGTCTACTGTGTCCCTCTGATCTTGTTATTGAAGATGAGACACAGAAATAGCATCGGAATTAAATACAAAAGGCACAATGCTGTCTTAAGTACAAGAAGACTGACTCTTCTTACTGTCTATGTTTTGAACCATTCCTGTGACGCTAGTTATAGATTCCGATGCTTCACTTCAGGTTTACTGTATCCCTTGGACCTTCTTATTGATGACGAAACACAGAAATTGCATCGAAATTAAATAGAAAAGGCACAATGCCGACTTATGTACAAGAAGACTGCCTCTTCCTACTGTCTATGTTTTGAACCATTCCTGTGACACTAGTTATGGATTCCGATGCTTCACTTCAGGTTTACTGTATCCCTTGGACCTTCTTATTGACAATGAAACACAGAAATTGCATCGGAATTGAATACATAAGGCACAATGCCGACTTATGTACAAGAAGACTGATCTTCATACTGACTATGATTTGAACCATTCCAGTGATACTAGTTGTAGATTCGAATGCTTCACTTCATGTTTACTGTATCCCTCTGACCTTCTTATTAACGATGAAACACCGATATTGCATCGGAATTAAATAGAAAAGGCACAATGCCGACTTAAGTACAAGAAGACCGACTCTTCCAACTGTCTATGTTTTGAACCATTCCTGTGACACTAGTTATAGATTCCGATGCATCACCTCAGGTTCACTGGATCCCTCTGACCTTCTTATTGACGATGAAACACAGAAATTGCATCGGAATTAAATAGAAAAGGCACAATGCCGTCTTAAGTACAAGCAGACTGACTCTTCTTAGTGTCTATGTTTGAACCATTCCTGTGACGCTAGTTACAGATTCCGATGCTTCACTTCAATTTTACTGTATCCCTTGGACCTTCTTATTGACGATGAAACACAGAAATTGCATCGGAATTAAATACAAAAGGCACAATGCTGACTTAAGTACAAGAAGACTGACTCTTCTTACTGACTATGTGTTGAACCATTCCTGTGACACTATTTGGAGATTCCGATGCTTCCCTTCAGGTTTACTGTATCCCTCTGACCTTCTTATTGTCGATTAAACACAGTAATTGCATCGGAATTAAATTGAAAAGGGCACAATGCCGACTTAAGTACAAGAAGACTGACTCTTCTTACTGTCTATGTTTTGAACCATTCCGGTGACACTAGCTATAGATTCCGATGCTCCACTTCAGGTTTACTGTATCTGTTGGACCTTCTTATTGACGATGAAACACAGAAGTTGCATCGGAATTAAATACAAAAGGCACAATGCCGACTTAAGTACAAGAAGACTGACTCTTCTTACCGACTATGATTTTAATCATTCCTGTGACACTAGATATAGATTCCGATGCTTCACTTCAGGTTTACTGTATCCCTCTGACCTTCTTATTGACGATGAAACACAGAAATATCATCGGAAATAATTACAAAATACACAATACGGACTGAAGTACATGTAGACTGAATCTTCCTACTGTCTAAGTTAAGAACCATTCCCATGACACTAGTTATAGATTCCGATGCTTCATATCAGGTTTACTGTAACCCTTGGACCTTCTTAATGACGATGAAACACAGATAGTGCATCGGAATTAAATACAAAAGGCCCAATGCCAACTTAAGTACAAGAAGACTGACTCTTCCTATTGTGTATGTTTTGAACCATTCCTGTGACACTAGTTATAGATTCCGATGCTTCACTTCAGGGTTACTGTATCCCTCTGACCTTCTTTTTGACGATGAAACACAGAAATTGCATCGGAATTAAATAGAAAAGGCACAATGCCGACTTAAGTACAGGAAGACTGACTCTTCATACTGACTATGTTTTGAACCATTCCTGTGACACTAGTTGTATATTTCGATGCTTCACTTCAGGTTTACTGCATCCCTAGGACCTTCTTATTGACGATGAAACACAGAAATTGCATCAGAACTAAATACAAAAGGCACAATGCCGACTTATGTATAAGATGACTAACTCTTCCTACTGTCTATGTTTTGAACCATTCCTGTGACACTAGTTATAGATTCCAATGCTTCACTTCAGGTTTACTGTATCCTTTGGACCTTCTTATTGGCGACGAAACACAGAAATTGCATCGGAAATAATTAGAAAAGGCACAATGCCGACTTAAGTACAAGAAGACTGACTCTTCTTACTGTCTATGTATTGAACCATTCCTGTGACACTAGTTATAGATTCCGATTCTTCACCTCAGTTTCACTGAATCCCTCTGACCTTCTTATTGACGATGAAACACAGAAATTGCATCGGAATTAAATAGAAAAGGCACAATGCCGTCTTAAGTACATGAAGACTGACTCTTCTTACTGACAATATCTTGAACCATTCCTGTGACACTAGTTATAGATTCCGATGCTTCACTTCAGGGTTACTGTATCCCTCTGACCTTCTTTTTGACGATGAAACACAGAAATTGCATCGGAATTAAATAGAAAAGGCACAATGCCGACTTAAGTACATGAAGACTGACTCTTCTTAATGACTATGTTTTTAACCACTCCTGTGACATTAGTTGTAGATTCGGATGCTTCACTTCAGGTTTACTGTATCCCTTGGACCTTCTTAGTGACGATGAAACACAGAAATTGCATCGGAATTAAATACAAAAGGCACAATGCCGACTTAAGTGTAAGATGGCTGACTCTTCTTACTGTCTATGATTTGAACCATTCCTGTGACACTAGTTATAGATTCCGATGCTTCACTCCAGGTTTACTCTATACCTTGGACCTTCTTATTAACGATGATACACATAAATTGCATCGGAATTAAATACAAATGGCACCATGCCGACTTAAGTACAAGAAGACTGACTCTTCCTACTGTCTATGTTTGGAACCATTCCTGTGACACTAGTTATAGATTCTGATGCTTCACTTCTGGTTTACTGAATCCCTTGGACCTTCTTATTGACGATGAAACACAAAAATTGCATCGGAATTAAATACAAAAGGCACAATGCCGACTTAAGTACAAGAAGACTGACTCTTCTTACTGTCTATGTTTTGAACCATTCCTGTGACACTAGTTATAGATTCCGATGCTTCACCTCCGGTTATCTGTATCCCTCTGACCTTCTTATTGACGATGAAACACAGAAATTGCATCGGAATTAAATAGAAAAGGCACAATGCCGACTTCAGTACAAGAAGACTGACTCTTCCTACTGTCTATGCTTCGAACCATTCCTGTGACACTAGTTACAGGTTCCGATGCTTCACTTCAGGTTTACTGTATCCCTTTGGCCTTCTTATTGACGATGAAACACAGAAATAGCATCGGAATGAAATACAAAAGGCACAATACCGACTTAAGTACAAGAAGACTGACTCGTCTTACTGACTATGATTTGAACCATTCCTGTGACACCAGTTAGAGATTCCGATGCTTCATTTCAGGTTTATTGTATCCCTCTGACCTTCGTATTGACGATGAAACACAGTAATTGCATCGGACTTAATTTAAAAAGGGCACAATTTTGACTTAAGTACAAGAAGACTGACTCTTCTTACTGTCTATGTTTTGAACCATTCCTGTGACACTAGTTATAGATTGCGATGCTTCACTTCAGGTTTACTGTATCCCTTGGACCTTCTTATTGACGATGAAATACAGAAATTGCATCGGAATTAAATACAAAAGGCACAATGCCGACTTAAGTAGAAGATGACCGACCCTTCTTACTGTCTATGTTCTGAACCATTCATGTGACAAGAGTTCTAGATTCCGATGCTTCACTTCAGGTTTACTGTATCCCTCAGACCATCCTATTGACGATGAAACACAGAAATTGAATCGGAATTAAATACAAAAGGCACAATGCCGACTTAAGTACAAGAACACTGACTCTTCTGACTGCCTATGTTTTGAGCCATATCTGTGACACTAGTTATAGATTCCGATGCTTCACTTCAGCTTTACTGTATCCCTTGGACCTTCTTATTGACGATGAAACACTGAAATAGCATCGGAATTAAATAGAAAAGGCACAATGCCGAATCAAGTACAAGAAGACTGACTCTTCTTACTGACTATGATTTGAGCCATATCTGTGACACTAGTTATAGATTCCGATGCTTCACCTCAGTTTCACTGAATCCCTCTGACCTTCTTATTGACGATGAAACACAGAAATTGCATCGGAATTAAATAGAAAAGGCACAATGCCGACTTAAGTACAAGAAGACTGACTCTTCTTACTGCCTATGTTTTGAGCCATATCTGTGACACTAGATATAGATTCCGATGCTTCACTTCAGCTTTACTGTATCCCTTGGACCTTCTTATTGACGATGAAACACTGAAATAGCATCGGAATGAAATAGATAAGGCACAATGCCGAATCAAGTACAAGAAGACTGACTCTTCTTACTGACTATGATTTGAACCATATCTGTGACACTAGTTATAGATTCCGATGCTTCACTTCAGGTTTACTGAATCCCTTGGACCTTCTTACTGACGATGAAACACAGAAATTGCATCGGAATTAAATACAAAAGGCACAATGCCGACTTAAGTGTAAGATGGCTGACTCTTCTTACTGTCTATGATTTGAACCATTCCTGTGACACTAGTTATAGATTCCGATGCTTCACTCCAGGTTTACTCTATACCTTGTACCTTCTTATTAACGATGATACACATAAATTGCATCGGAATTAAATACAAAAGGCACCATGCCGACTTAAGTACAAGAAGACTGACTCTTCCTACTGTCTATGTTTGGAACCATTCCTGTGACACTAGTTATAGATTCTGATGCTTTACTTCAGGTTTACTGAATCCCTTGGACTTTCTTATTGACGATGAAACACAAAAATTGCATCGGAATTAAATACAAATGGCACAATGCCGACTTAAGTACAAGAAGACTGACTCTTCTTACTGTCTATGTTTTGAACCATTCCTGTGACACTAGTTATAGATTCCGATGCAACGCTCCTCCGGTTATCTGTATCCCTCTGACCTTCTTATTGATGATGAAACACAGAAATTGCATCGGAATTAAATAGAAAAGGCACAATGCCGACTTAAGTACAAGAAGACTGACCCTTCCTACTGTCTATGTTTCGAACCATTCCTGTGACGCTAGTTACAGGTTCCGATGCTTCACTTCAGGTTTACTGTATCCCTTGGACATTCTTATTGGCGATGAAACACAGAAATTGCATCGCAATTAAATAGAAAAAGCACAATGCCGACATAAGTACAAGAAGACTGATTGCCCTTACTGACTATGTTATCAACCATTCCTGTGATTCTAGTTTTAGATTCCGACGCTTCTCGTCAGGTTTACTGTATCCCTCTCACCTTCTTACTGACGATGAAACACAGAAATTGCATCGGAATTAAATAGAAAAGTCACAATGCCGACTTAAGTACAAGAAGACTGACTCATCTTACTGACTATATTTGAACCATTCCTGTGACACTAGTTATAGATTCCGATGCTTCACTTCAGGTTTACTGTTTCCCTTTGGCCTTCTTATTGACGATGAAACACAGAAATAGCATCGGAATGCGATACAAAAGGCACAATACCGACTTAAGTACAAGAAGACTGACTCGTCTTACTGACTATGATTTGAACCATTCCTGTGACACCAGTTAGAGATTCCGATGCTTCATTTCAGATTTATTGTATCCCTCTGACCTTCGTATTGACGATGAAACACAGTAATTGCATCGGACTTAATTTGAAAAGGGCACAATGCAGACTTAAGTACAAGAAGACTGACTCTTCTTACTGTCTATGTTTTGAACCATTCCTGTGACACTAGTTATAGATTGCGATGCTTCACTTCAGGTTTACTGTATCCCTTGGACCTTCTTATTGACGATGAAATACAGAAATTGCATCGGAATTAAATACAAAAGGCACAATGCCGACTTAAGTAGAAGATGACCGACCCTTCTTACTGTCTATGTTCTGAACCATTCATGTGACAAAAGTTCTAGATTCCGATGCTTCACTTCAGGTTTACTGTATTCCTCTGACCATCCTATTGACGATGAAACACAGAAATTGAATCGGAATTAAATACAAAAGGCACAATGCCGACTTAAGTACAAGAAGACTGACTCTTCTTTCTGACTATGTTTTGAACCATATCTGTGACACTAGTTATAGATTCCGATGCTTCACTTCAGCTTTACTGTATCCCTTGGACCTTCTTATTGACGATGAAACACTGAAATAGCATCGGAATTGAATAGAATAGGCACAATGCCGACTTAAGTACAAGCAGACTGACTCTTCTTACCGACTATGCTTTGAACCATTCTTGTGACACTAGTTATAGATTCCGATGCTTCACTTCAGGTTTACTGTATCCCTCTGACCTTCTTATTGACGATGAAACACATAAATTGCATCGGAAATTAATACAAAAGGCACAATACGGACTGAAGTACGTGTAGACTGAATCTTCCTACTGTCTAAGTTAAGAACCATTCCCGTGACACTCGTTATAGATTCCGATGCTTAATATCAGGTTTACTATATCCCTTGCACCTTCTTAATGACGATGAAACACAGATAGTGCATCGTAATTCAGTACAAAAGGCACAATGCCAACTTAAGTACAAGAAGACTGACTCTTCCAATTGTCTATGTTTTGAACCATTCCTGTGTAACTAGTTATAGATTCCGATGCTTCACTTCAGGTTTACAGTATCCCTCTGACATTCTATTTGACGATGAAACACAGAAATTGCATCGGAATTAAATAGAAAAGGCACAATGCCGACTTAAGTACAGGAAGACTGACTCTTCTTACTGACTATATCTTGATCCATTCCTGTGACACTAGTTATAGATTCCGATGCTTCACTTCAGGTTTACTGTATCCCTTGGACCTTCTTATTGACGATGAAACACAGCAATTGCATCGGAATTAAATACAAAAGGGACAATGCCTACTTAAGTACAAGAAGACTGACTCTTCTTACTGTCTATGTTTTGAACCATTCCTGTGACACTAGTTATAGATTCCGATGCTTCACCTCCGTTTATTTGTATCCCTCTGACCTTCTTATTGACGATGAAACACAGAAATAGCATCGGAATGAAATACAAAAGGCACAATACCGACTTAAGTACAAGAAGACTGACTCGTCTTACTGACTATGATTTGAACCATTCCTGTGACACCAGTTAGAGATTCCGATGCTTCATTTCAGGTTTATTGTATCCCTCTGACCTTCGTATTGACGATGAAACACAGTAATTGCATCGGACTTAATTTGAAAAGGGCACAATGCCGACTTAAGTACAAGAAGACTGACTCTTCTTACTGTCTATGTTTTGAACCATTCCTGTGACACTAGTTATAGATTCCGATGCTTCACTTCAGGTTTACTGTATCCCTTGGACCTTATTGACGATGAAATACAGAAATTACATCGGAATTAAATACAAAAGGCACAATGCCGACTTAAGTAGAAGATGACCGACCCTTCTTACTGTCTATGTTCTGAACCATTCATGTGACAAAAGTTCTAGATTCCGATGCTTCACTTCAGGTTTACTGTATCCCTCTGACCATCCTATTGACGATGAAACACAGAAATTGAATCGGAATTAAATACAAAAGGCACAATGCCGACTTAAGTACAAGATGACTGACTCTACTTACTGACTATGTTTTGAGCCATATCTGTGACACTAGTTATAGATTCCGATGCTTCACTTCAGCTTTACTGTATCCCTTGGACCTTCTTATTGACGATGAAACACAGAAATTGCATCGGAATTAAATACTAAAGGCACAATGCCGACTTAAGTACAAGAAGGCTGACTCTTCCTATTGTGTATGTTTTGAACCATTCCTGTGACACTAGTTATAGATTCCGATGCTTCACTTCAGGGTTACTGTATCCCTCTGACCTTCTTTTTGACGATGAAACACAGAAATTGCATCGGAATTAAATAGAAAAGTCACAATGCCGACTTAAGTACATGAAGACTGACTCTTCTTAATGACTATGTTTTGAACCATTCCTGTGACACTAGTTATAGATTCCGATGCTTCACTTCAGGTTTACTGTATCCCTTGGACGTTCTTATTGACGATGAAACACAGAAATTGCATCGGAATTAAATACAAAAGGAAATGCCTACTTAAGTACAAGAAGACTGACTCTTCTTACTGTCTATGTTTTGAACCATTCCTGTGACGCTAGTTATGGATTCCGATGCTTCACTTCAGGTTTACTGTATCCCTTGGACCTTCTTATTGATGACGAAACACAGAAATTGCATCGGAATTAAATAGAAAAAGCACAATGCCGACTTATGTTCAAGAAGACTGCCTCTTCCTACTGTCTATGTTTTGAACCATTCCTGTGACACTAGTTATGGATTCCGATGCTTCTCTTTAGGTTTACTGTATCCCTTGGACCTTCTTATTCACAATGAAACACAGAAATTGCATCGGAATTGAATACAAAAGGCACAATGCCGACTTATGTACAAGAAGACTGACTCTTCATACTGACTATATCTTGATCCATTCCTGTAACACTAGTTATAGATTCCGATGCTTCACTTCAGGTTTACATTATCCCTTGGATCTTCTTATTGGCGATGAAACACAGAAATTGCATCGGAATTAAATACAAAAGGCACAATGCCGACTTAAGTACAAGAAGACTGACTCTTCTTACTGACTATGATTTGAACCATTCCAGTGATACTAGTTTTTGATTCCGATGCTTCACTTCATGTTTACTGTATCCCTCTGACCTTCTTATTAACGATGAAACACAGTTATTGCATTGGAATTAAATTGAAAAGGCACAATGCCGACTTAAGTACAAGAAGACCTTCTCTTCCAACTGTCTATGTTTTGAACCATTCCTGTGACACTAGTTATAGATTTCGATGCTTCACCTCAGGTTCACTGAATCCCTCTGACCTTCTTATTGACGATGAAACACAGAAATTGCATCGGAATTAAATAGAAAAGGCACAATGCCGTCTTAAGTACAAGCAGACTGACTCTTCTTACCGACTATGCTTTGAACCATTCTTGTGACACTAGTTATAGATTCCGATGCTTCACTTCAGGTTTACTGTATCCCTCTGACCTTCGTATTGACGATGAAACACATAAATTGCATCGGAAATAAATACAAAAGGCACAATACGGACTGAAGTACGTGTAGACTGAATCTTCCTACTGTCTAAGTTAAGAACCATTCCCGTGACACTCGTTATAGATTCCGATGCTTCATATCAGGTTTACTGTATCCCTTGGACCTTCTTAATGACGATGAAACACAGATAGTGCATCGTAATTCAGTACAAAAGGCACAATGCCAACTTAAGTACAAGAAGACTGACTCTTCCAATTGTCTATGTTTTGAACCATTCCTGTGTAACTAGTTATAGATTCCGATGCTTCACTTCAGGTTTACTGTATCCCTCTGACCTTCTTTTTGACGATGAAACACAGAAATTGCATCGTAATTAAATAGAAAAGGCACAATGCCGACTTAAGTACAGGAAGACTGACTCTTCTGACTGACTATATCTTGATCCATTCCTGTGACACTAGTTATAGATTCCGATGCTTCACTTCAGGTTTACTGTATCCCTAGGACCTTCTTATTGACGATGAAACACAGCAATTGCATCGGAATTAAATACAAAAGGGACAATGCCTACTTAAGTACAAGAAGACTGACTCTTCTTACTGTCTATGTTTTGAACCATTCCTGTGACACTAGTTATAGATTCCGATGCTTCACCTCCGGTTATTTGTATCCCTCTGACCTTCTTATTGACGATGAAACACAGAAATAGCATCGGAATGAAATACAAAAGGCACAATACCGACTTAAGTACAAGAAGACTGACTCGTCTTACTGACTATGATTTGAACCATTCCTGTGACACCAGTTAGAGATTCCGATGCTTCATTTCAGGTTTATTGTATCCCTGTGACCTTCGTATTGACGATGAAACACAGTAATTGCATCGGACTTAATTTGAAAAGGGCACAATGCCGACTTAAGTACAAGAAGACTGACTCTTCTTACTGTCTACGTTTTGAACCATTCCTGTGACACTAGTTATAGATTCCGATGCTTCACTTCAGGTTTACTGTATCCCTTGGACCTTATTGACGATGAAATACAGAAATTACATCGGAATTAAATACAAAAGGCACAATGCCGACTTAAGTAGAAGATGACCGACCCTTCTTACTGTCTATGTTCTGAACCATTCATGTGACAAAAGTTCTAGATTCCGATGCTTCACTTCAGGTTTACTGTATCTCTCTGACCATCCTATTGACGATGAAACACAGTAATTGAATCGGAATTAAATACAAAAGGCACAATGCTGACTTAAGTACAAGAAGACTGACTCTTCTTACTGACTATGTTTTGAGCCATATCTGTGACACTAGTTATAGATTCCGATGCTTCACTTCAGCTTTACTGTATCCCTTGGACCTTCTTATTGACGATGAAACACTGAAATAGCATCGGAATTAAATAGAAAAGGCACAATGCCGAATCAAGTACAAGAAGACTGACTCTTCTAACTGACTATGGTTGGAACCATTCCTGTGACACTAGTTATAGATTCCGATGATTCACTTCAGGTCTACTGTGTCCCTCTGACCTTCTTATTGAAGATGAAACACAGAAATAGCATCGGAATTAAATAGAAAAGGCACAATGCCGTCTTAAGTACGTGGAGACTGACTCTTCTTACTGACTATATCTTGAACCATTCCTGTGACACTAGTTATAGATTCCGATGCTTCACCACAGTTTCACTGAATCCCTCTGACCTTCTTATTGACGATGAAACACAGAAATTGCATCGGAATTAAATACTAAAGGCACAATGTCGACTTAAGTACAAGAAGGCCGACTCTTCCTATTGTGTATGTTTTGAACCATTCCTGTGACACTAGTTATAGATTCCGATGCTTCACTTCAGGGTTACTGTATCCCTCTGACCTTCTTTTTGACGATGAAACACAGAAATTGCATCGGAATTAAATAGAAAAGTCACAATGCCGACTTAAGTACATGAAGACTGACCCTTCTTAATGACTATGTTTTTAACCACTCCTTTGACATTAGTAGTAGATTCGGATGCTTCACTTCAGGTTTACTGTATCCCTTGGACCTTCTTAGTGACGATGAAACACAGAAATTGCATCGGAATTAAATACAAAAGGCACAATGCCGACTTAAGTGTAAGATGGCTGACTCTTCTTACTGTCTATGATTTGAACCATTCCTGTGACACTAGTTATAGATTCCGATGCTTCACTCGAGGTTTACTCTATACCTTGGACCTTCTCATTAACGATGATACACATAAATTGCATCGGAATTAAATACAAAAGGCACCATGCCGACTTAAGTACAAGAAGACTGACTCTTCCTACTGTCTATGTTTGGAACCAATCCTGTGACACTAGTTATAGATTCTGATGCTTTACTTCAGGTTTACTGAATCCCTTGGACCTTCTTATTGACGATGAAACACAAAAATTGCATCGGAATTAAATACAAAAGGCACAATGCCGACTTAAGTACAAGAAGACTGACTCTTCTTACTGTCTATGTTTTGAACCATTCCTGTGACACTAGTTATAGATTCCGATGCAACGCTCCTCCGGTTATCTGTATCCCTCTGACCTTCTTATTGACGATGAAACACAGAAATTGCATCGCAATTAAATAGAAAAAGCACAATGCCGACATAAGTACAAGAGGACTGATTTCCCTTACTGACTATGTTATCAACCATTCCTGTGATTCTAGTTATAGATTCCGACGCTTCACGTCAGGTTTACTGTATCCCTCTCACCTTCTTACTGACGATGAAACACAGAAATTGCATCGGAATTAAATAGAAAAGTCACAATGCCGACTTAAGTACAAGAAGACTGACTCATCTTACTGACTATGTTTGAACCATTCCTGTGACACTAGTTATAGATTCCGATGCTTCACTTCAGGTTTACTGTATCCCTTTGGCCTTCTTATTGACGATGAAACACAGAAATAGCAACGGAATGAAATACAAAAGGCACAATACCGACTTAAGTACAAGAATACTGACTCGTCTTACTGACTATGATTTGAACCATTCCTGTGACACCAGTTAGAGATTCCGATGCTTCATTTCAGGTTTATTGTATCCCTCTGACCTTCGTATTGACGATGAAACACAGTAATTGCATCGGACTTAATTTGAAAAGGGCACAATGCCGACTTAAGTACAAGAAGACTGACTCTTCTTACTGTCTATGTTTTGAACCATTCCTGTGACACTAGTTATAGATTCCGATGCTTCACTTCAGGTTTACTGTATCCCTCGGACCTTCTTATTGACGATGAAATACAGAAATTGCATCGGAATTAAATACAAAAGGTACAATGCCGGTTTAAGTAGAAGATGACCGACCCTTCTTACTGTCTATGTTCTGAACCATTCATGTGACAAAAGTTCTAGATTCCGATGCTTCACTTCAGGTTTACTGTATCCCTCTGACCATCCTATTGACGATGAAACACAGAAATTGAATCGGAATTAAATACAAAAGGCACAATGCCGACTTAAGTAAAAGAAGACTGACTCTTCTTACTGACTATGATTTGAACCATATCTGTGACACTAGTTATAGATTCCGATGCTTCTCTTCAGCTTTACTGTATCCCTTGGACCTTCTTATTGACGATGAAACACTGAAATAGCATCGGAATTAAATAGAAAAGGCACAATGCCGAATCAAGTACAAGAAGACTGACTCTTCTAACTGACTATGATTGGAACCATTCCTGTGACACTAGTTATAGATTCCGATTATTCACTTCAGGTCTACTGTGTCCCTCTGCCCTTCTTATTGAAGATGAATCACAGAAATAGTATCGGAATTAAATACAAAAGGCAAAATGCCTACTTAAGTACAAGAAAACTGACTCTTCTTACTGACTATGTTTTGAACCATTCCTGTGACACTAGTTATAGATTCCGATGCTTCACTTCAGGTTTACTGTATCCCTTGGACGTTCTTATTGACGATGAAACACAGAAATTGCATCGGAATTAAATACAAAAGGCAAAGTGCCTACTTAAGTACAAGAAGACTGACTCTTCTTACTGTCTATGTTTTGAACCATTCCTGTGACGCTAGTTACTGATTCTGATGCTTCACTTCAGGTTTACTGTATCCCTTGGACATTCTTATTGACGAAGAAACACAGAAATTGCAACGGAATTAAATACAAAAAGCACAATGCCGACTTAAGTACAAGAAGACTGACTCTTCTTACTATGTGTTGAACCATTCCTGTGACACTATTTGGAGATTCCGATGCTTCTCTTCAGGTTTACTGTATCCCTCTGACCTTCTTATTGTCGATTAAACACAGTAATTGCATCGGAATTAAATAGAAAAGGCACAATGCCGACTTAAGTACAGGAAGACTGACTCTTCTTACTGACTATATCTTGATCCATTCCTGTGACACTAGTTATACATTCCGATGCTTCACTTCAGGTTTACTGTATCCCTTGGACCTTCTTATTGACGATGAAACACAGCAATTGCATCGGAATTAAATACAAAAGGGACAATGCCTACTTAAGTACAAGAAGACTGACTCTTCTTACTGTTTATGTTTTGAACCATTCCTGTGACACTAGTTATATATTTCCATGCTTCACTTCAGGTTTACTGCATCCCTAAGACCTTCTTATTGACGATGAAACACAGAAATTGCATCGGAACTAAATACAAAAGGCAATGCCGACTTATGTGTAAGATGACTGACTCTTCCTACTGTCTACGTTTTGAACCATTCCTGCGACATTATTTGTGGATTCCAATGCTTCACTTCAGGTTTACTGTATCCTTTGGACCTTCTTATTGGCGACGAAACACAGAAATTGCATCGGAATTAATTAGAAAAGGCACAATGCCGACTTAAGTACAAGAAGACTGACTCTTCTTACTGTCTATGTTTTGAACCATTCCTGTGACACTAGTTATAGATTCCGATGCTTCACCTCAGGTTCACTGAATCCCTCTGACCTTCTTATTGACGATGAAACACAGAAATTGCATCGGAAATAAATAGAAAAGGCACAATGCCGTCTTAAGTACAAGCAGACTGACTCTTCTTGGTGTCTATGATTTGAACCATTCCTGTGACGCTAGTTACAGATTCCGATGCTACACTTCAGGTTTACTTTATCCCTTGGACCTTCTTATTGACGATGAAACACAGAAATTGCATCGGAATTAAATACAAAAGGCACAATGCCGACCTAAGTACAAGAAGACTGACTCTTCTTTCTGACTGTTTTGAACCATTCCTGTGACACTAGTTATAGATTCCGATGCTTCACTTCAGGTTTACTGTATCCCTCTGACCTTCTTATTGACGATGAAACACAGAAAATGCATCGGAATTATATGCAAAAAGCACAATGCCGACTTAAGTGCAAGAAGACTGACTCTTCCTACTGTCTATGTTTTGAACCCTTCCTGTGACACTAGTTACAGATTCCGATGCTTCACACCAGGTATACTTTATTCCTTGGACCTTCTTAATGACGATGAAGCACCGAAATTGCAACGGAATTAAATAGAAAAGGCACAATGCCGACTTAGGTACATGAAGACTGACTCTTGTTACTGACTATGATTTGAACCATTGCTGTGACACTAGTTATGGATTCCGATGCATCACTTCATTTTTACTGTATACCTTGGACCTTCTTATTAACGATGAAACATAGAAATTGCATCGGAATTAAATACAAAAGGCACAATGCCGACTTAAGGACAAGATGACTAACTCTTCTTACTTACTATGCTTTGAACCATTCCAGTGACACTAGTTATAGATTCCGATGCTTCACTTCATGTTCACTGTATCCCTCTAACCCTCTTATTGACGATGAAACACAGAAATTGCATCGGAATTAAATAGAAAAGGCACAATGCCGGCTTAAGTACAAGAAGACTGACTCTTCTTACTATCTATGGTTTGAACCTTTCCTGTGACACTAGTTATAGATTCCGATGCTCCACTTCAGGTTTACTGTATCTCTTGGACCTTCTTATTGACGATGAAGCACAGAAATTGCATCGAAATTAAATACAAAAGGCACAATGCCGACTTAAGTACAAGAAGACTGACTCTTCTTACTGACTATGTTTTGAACCATTCCTGTGACACTAGTTATAGATTCCGATGCTTCACTTCAGGTTTACTGTATACCTCTGACCTTCTTATTGAGGATGAAACACAGAATTTGCATCGGAAATAGATAGAAAACGAACAATACCGACTTAAGTACATGTAGACTGAATCTTCCTACTGTCTATGTTTTGAACCATTCCTGTGACACTAGTTATAGATTCCGATGCTTCATTTCAGATTTACTGTATCCCTTGGACCTTCTTAATGACGATGAAACACAGATAGTGCATCGGAATTAAATCCAAAAGGCACAATGCCAACATAAGTACAACCAGACTTACTCTTCCTACTGTCTATGTTTTGAAACATTCCTGTGACACTAGTAATAGATTCCGATGCTTCACTTCAGGTTTACTGTATCACTCTGACCTTCTTTTTGACGATGAAACACAGAAATGGCATCGGAATTAAATAGAAAAGGCACAATGCCGACTTAAGTACAAGAAGACTGACTCTTCTTACTGACTATATCTTGATCCATCCCTGTGACACTAGTTATAGATTCCGATGCTTCACTTCAGGTTTACTGTATCCCTTGGACCTTCTTATTGACGATGAAACACAGAGATTGCATCGGAATTAAATACAAAAGGTATAATGCCTACTGAAGTACAAGAAGACTGACTCTTCTTACTGACTATGCTTTGAACCATTCCTGTGACACTAGTTGTAGATTCCGATGCTTCTTTTCAGGTTCACTGTATCCCTAGGACCTTCTTATTGACGATGAAACACAGAAATTGCATCGGAACTAAATACAAAAGGCACAACGCCGACTTAAGTATAAGAAGACTGACTCTTCCCACTGTCTATGTTTAGAATCATTCCTGTGACATCAGTTATGGATTCCGATGCTTCAATTCAGGGTTACTGTATCCTTTGGACCTTCGTATTCTCGACGAAACACAGAAATTGCATCGGAACTAAATAGAAAAGGCACAATTCCTACATAAGTACAAGAAGACGGACTCTTCCTACTCTCTATGTTTTGAACCATTCCTATGACACTAGTTATAGATTCCGATGCTTCACCTCAGGTTCACTGTATCCCTCTGACCTTCTTATTGACGATGAATCACAGAAATTGCATCGGAATTAAATAGAAAAGGCACAATGCCGGCTTAAGTACAAGAAGACTGAC
Organism: Schistocerca serialis cubense; assembly: GCF_023864345.2. NCBI lineage: Eukaryota > Metazoa > Arthropoda > Insecta > Orthoptera > Acrididae > Schistocerca > Schistocerca serialis. Next base: position 638,788,028 of record NC_064644.1, read on the forward strand.
TCTTCTTACTATCTATGGTTTGAACCTTTCCTGTGACACTAGTTATAGATTCCGATGCTCCACTTCAGGTTTACTGTATCTCTTGGACCTTCTTATTGACGATGAAGCACAGAAATTGCATCGAAATTAAATACAAAAGGCACAATGCCGACTTAAGTACAAGAAGACTGACTCTTCTTACTGACTATGTTTTGAACCATTCCTGTGACACTAGTTATAGATTCCGATGCTTCACTTCAGGTTTACTGTATACCTCTGACCTTCTTATTGAGGATGAAACACAGAATTTGCATCGGAAATAGATAGAAAACGAACAATACCGACTTAAGTACATGTAGACTGAATCTTCCTACTGTCTATGTTTTGAACCATTCCTGTGACACTAGTTATAGATTCCGATGCTTCATTTCAGATTTACTGTATCCCTTGGACCTTCTTAATGACGATGAAACACAGATAGTGCATCGGAATTAAATCCAAAAGGCACAATGCCAACATAAGTACAACCAGACTTACTCTTCCTACTGTCTATGTTTTGAAACATTCCTGTGACACTAGTAATAGATTCCGATGCTTCACTTCAGGTTTACTGTATCACTCTGACCTTCTTTTTGACGATGAAACACAGAAATGGCATCGGAATTAAATAGAAAAGGCACAATGCCGACTTAAGTACAAGAAGACTGACTCTTCTTACTGACTATATCTTGATCCATCCCTGTGACACTAGTTATAGATTCCGATGCTTCACTTCAGGTTTACTGTATCCCTTGGACCTTCTTATTGACGATGAAACACAGAGATTGCATCGGAATTAAATACAAAAGGTATAATGCCTACTGAAGTACAAGAAGACTGACTCTTCTTACTGACTATGCTTTGAACCATTCCTGTGACACTAGTTGTAGATTCCGATGCTTCTTTTCAGGTTCACTGTATCCCTAGGACCTTCTTATTGACGATGAAACACAGAAATTGCATCGGAACTAAATACAAAAGGCACAACGCCGACTTAAGTATAAGAAGACTGACTCTTCCCACTGTCTATGTTTAGAATCATTCCTGTGACATCAGTTATGGATTCCGATGCTTCAATTCAGGGTTACTGTATCCTTTGGACCTTCGTATTCTCGACGAAACACAGAAATTGCATCGGAACTAAATAGAAAAGGCACAATTCCTACATAAGTACAAGAAGACGGACTCTTCCTACTCTCTATGTTTTGAACCATTCCTATGACACTAGTTATAGATTCCGATGCTTCACCTCAGGTTCACTGTATCCCTCTGACCTTCTTATTGACGATGAATCACAGAAATTGCATCGGAATTAAATTGAAAACGCACAATGCCGACTTAAGTACAAGAAGACTGACTCTTCTTAGTGTCTATGATTTGAACCATTCCTGTGACGATAGTTACAGATTACGATGCTTCACATCAGGTTTACTGTATCCCTTGGACCTGCTTATTGACGATGAAACACAGAAATTGCATCGGAATTAAATACAAAAGGCACAATGCCGACTTAAGTACAGGAAGACTGACTCTTCTTACTGACTGCTTAGAACCATTCCTGTGACACTAGTTATTGATTACGATGCTTCACTTCAGGTTAACGGTATCCCTCTGACCTTCTTATTGACGATGAAACACAGAAAATGCATCGGAATTAAATACAAAAGACACAATGCCGACTTAAGGATATAAAGACTGACTCTTCATACTGACTATGTTTTGAACCATTCCGGTGACACTAGTTATAGATTCCGATGCTTCACTTCATGTTCACTGTATCCCTCTGACACTCTTATTGACGGTGAAACACAGAAATTGCATCGGAATTAAATAGAAAAGGCACAATGCCGACTTAAGTACAAGAAGCCTGACTCTTCTTACTGTCTATGTTTTGAACCATTCCAGTGACACTAGTTATAGATAACGATGCTTCACTTCAGGTTTACTGTATCCCTCTGACCTTCTTTTTGACGATGAAACACAGAAATTGCATCTGAATTAAATAGAAAACGCACAATGTCGACTTAGGTACATGAAGACTGACTCTTCTTACTGACCATATATTGATCCATTCCTGTGACACTAGTTATTGATTCCGATGCTTCACTTCAGGTTTACTGTATCCCTTGGACCTTCTTATTGACGATGAAACATAGAAATTGCATCGGAATTAAATACTAAAGGTACAATGCCTACTTAAGTACAAGAAGACTGACACTTCTTACGGACTATGCTTTGAACCATTCCTGTGACACTAGTTGTAGATTCCGATGCTTCACTTCAGGTTTACTGTATCCCTTGGACCTTCTAATTGACGATGAACCACAGAAATTGCATCGGAACTAAATACAAAAGGCACAATGCCGACTTAAGTATAAGAAGACTGACTCTTCCTACTGTCTATGTTTTGAACCATTCCTGTGACATTAGTTATGGATTCCGAAGCTTCACTTCAGGGTTACTGTATCCTTTGGACCTTCTTATTGGCGACGAAACACAGAAATTGCATCGGAATTAAATACAAAAGGCACAATGCCGACTTAAGGATAAGAAGACTGACTCTTCTTACTGACTATGTTTGAACCATTCCTGTGAAACTAGTTATAGATTCCGATGCTTCACTTCAAGTTTACTGTATCCCTCTGACCTTCGTATTGACGATGAAACACAGAAATTGCATAGGAAATAAATACAAAATGCACAATACCGACTTAAGTACATGTATACTGAATCTTCCTACTGTTTATGTTTGGAACTATTCCTGTGACACTAGTTATAAATTCCAATGCTTCATTTCAGGTTTACTGTATCCCTTGGACGTTCTTATTGACGATGAAACACAGAAATTGCATCGGAATTAAATATAAAAGGCACAATGCCGTCTTAAGTACAAGAAGCCTGACTCTTCTTACTGTCTATGTATTGAACCATTCCAGTGACACTAGTTATAGATTCCGATGCTTCATTTCAGGTTTACTGTATCCCTTGGACCTTCTTAATGACGATGAAACACAGACAGTGCATGGGAATTAAGTACAAAAGTCACAATGCCAACTTAAGTACAAGAAGACTGACTCTTCCTACTGTCTATGATTTGAACCATTCCTGTGACACTAGTTATAGATTCCGATGCTTCACTTCAGGTTTACTGTATCCCTCTGACCTTCTTTTTGACGATGAAACACAGAAATTGCATCGGAATTAAATACAAAAGGCACAATGCCGACTTCAGTACAAGAAGACTGACTCTTCTTACTGACTATATGTTGATCCATTCCTGTGACACTAGTTATAGATTCCGATGCGTCACTCTAGGTTTACTGTATCCCTTGGACCTTCTTATTGACGATGAAACACAGAAATTGCATCGGAATTAAATACAAAAGGTACAATACCTACTTAAGTATAAGAAGACTGACTCTTCCCACTGTCTATGATTTGAACCATTCCTGTGACATTAGTTATGGATTCCGATGCTTCACTTCCGGGTTACTGTATCCTTTGGGTCTTCTTATTGGCGACGAAACACAGAAATTGCATCGGAATTAAATAGAAAAAGCCCAATGCGGACTTAAGTACAAGAAGACTGACTCTTCCTACGGTCTATGATTTGAACCATTCCTGTGACACTAGTTATAGATTCCGATGCTTCATTTCAGGTTTACTGTATAGCTTCGACCTTCTTAATGACGATGAAACACAGATAGTGCATCGGAATTAAATACAAAAGTCACAATGCCAACTTAAGTACAAGAAGACAGACTCTTCCTACTGTCTATTCTTTGAACCATTCCTGTGACACTAGTTATAGATTCCGATGCTTCACTTCAGGTTTACTGTATCCCTCTGACCTTCTTTTTGACGATGAAACACAGAAATTGCATCTGAATTAAATAGAAAACGCACAATGCTGACTTAAGTACAAGAACACTGACTCTTCCTACTGTCTATGTTTTGAACCATTCCTGTGACATTAGTTATGGATTCCGAAGCTTCACTTCAGGGTTACTGTAGCCTTTGGACCTTCTTATTGGCGACGAAACACAGAAATTGCATCGGAATTAAATACAAAAGGCACAATGCCGACTTAAGGATAAGAAGACTGACTCTTCTTACTGACTATGTTTTGAACCATTCTTGTGACACTAGTTATAGATTCCGATGCTTCACATCATGTTCACTGTATACCTCTAACCCTCTTATTGACGATGAAACACAGAAATTGCATCGGAATTAAATAGAAAAGGCACAATGCCGGCTTAAGTACAAGAAGACTGACTCTTCTTACTATCTATGTTTTGAACCTTTCCTGTGACACTAGTTATAGATTCCGATGCTCCACTTCAGGTTTACTGTATCTCTTGGATCTTCTTATTGACGATGAAACACAGAAATTGCATCGAAATTAAATACAAAAGGCACAATGCCGACTTAAGTACAAGAAGACTGACTCTTCTTACTGACTATGTTTTGAACCATTCCTGTGACACTAGTTATAGATTCCGATGCTTCACTTCAGGTTTACTGTATGCCTCTGACCTTCTTATTGAGGATGAAACACAGAATTTGCATCGGAAATAGATAGAAAACGAACAATACCGACTTAAGTACATGTAGACTGAATCTTCCTACTGTCTATGTTTTGAACCATTCCCGTGACACTAGTTATAGATTCCGATGCTTCATTTCAGATTTACTGTATCCCTTGGACCTTCTTAATGACGATGAAACACAGATAGTGCATCGGAATTAAATCCAAAAGGCACAATGCCAACATAAGTACAACCAGACTGACTCTTCCTACTGTCTATGCTTTGAAACATTCCTGTGACACTAGTAATAGATTCCGATGCTTCACTTCAGGTTTACTGTATCACTCTGACCTTCTTTTTGACGATGAAACACAGAAATTTCATCGGAATTAAATAGAAAAGGCACAATGCCGACTTAAGTACAAGAAGACTGACTCTTCTTACTGACTATACCTTGATTCATCCCTGTGACACTAGTTATAGATTCCGATGCTTCACTTCAGGTTTACTGTATCCCTTGGACCTTCTTATTGACGATGAAACACAGAGATTGCATCGGAATTAAATACAAAAGGTGCAATGCCTACTGAAGTACAAGAAGACTGACTCTTCTTACTGACTATGCTTTGAACCATTCCTGTGACACTAGTTGTAGATTCCGATGCTTCTTTTCAGGTTCACTGTATCCCTAGGACCTTCTTATTGACGATGAAACACAGAAATTGCATCGGAACTAATTACAAAAGGCACAACGCCGACTTAAGTATAAGAAGACTGACTCTTCCCACTGTCTATGTTTAGAACCATTCCTGTGACATCAGTTATGGATTCCGATGCTTCAATTCAGGGTTACTGTATCCTTTGGACCTTCGTATTCTCGACGAAACACAGAAATTGCATCGGAACTAAATAGAAAAGGCACAATTCCTACATAAGTACAAGAAGACTGACTCTTCCTACACTCTATGTTTTGAACCATTCCTATGACACTAGTTATAGATTCCGATGCTTCACCTCAGGTTCACTGTATCCCTCTGACCTTCTTATTGACGATGAATCACAGAAATTGCATCGGAATTAAATTGAAAACGCACAATGCCGACTTAAGTACAAGAAGACTGACTCTTCTTAGTGTCTATGATTTGAACCATTCCTGTGACGATAGTTACAGATTACGATGCTTCACATCAGGTTTACTGTATCCCTTGGACCTGCCTATTGACGATGAAACACAGAAATTGCATCGGAATTAAATACAAAAGGCACAATGCCGACTTAAGTACAAGAAGACTGACTCTTCTTACTGACTGCTTAGAACCATTCCTGTGACACTAGGTATTGATTCCGATGCTTCACTTCAGGTTAACGGTATCCCTCTGACCATCTTATTGACGATGAAACACAGAAAATGCATCGGAATTAAATACAAAAGACACAATGCCGACTTAAGGACATAAAGACTGACTCTTCATACTGACTATGATTTGAACCATTCCGGTGACACTAGTTATATATTCCGATGCTTCACTTCATGTTCACTGTTTCCCTCTGACACTCTTATTGACGGTGAACACTGAAATTGCATCGGAATTAAATAGAAAAGGCACAATGCCGGCTTAAGTACAAGAAGACTGACTCTTCTTACTATCTATGTTTTGAACCTTTCCTGTGACACTAGTTATAGATTCCGATGCTCCACTACAGGTTTACTGTATCTCTTGGACCTTCTTATTGACGATGAAACACAGAAATTGCATCGAAATTAAATACAAAAGGCACAATGCCGACTTAAGTACAAGAAGACTGACTCTTCTTACTGACTATGTTTGGAACCATTCCTGTGACACTAATTATAGATTCCGATGCTTCACATCAGGTTTACTGTATGCCTCTGACCTTCTTATTGAGGATGAAACACAGAATTTGCATCGGAAATAGATAGAAAACGAACAATACCGACTTAAGTACATGTAGACTGAACCTTCCTACTGTCTATGTTTTGAACCATTCCTGTGACACTAGTTATAGATTCCGATGCTTCATTTCAGATTTACTGTATCCCTTGGACCTTCTTAATGACGATGAAATACAGATAGTGCATCGGAATTAAATACAAAAGGCACAATGCCAACTTAAGTACAACCAGACTGACTCTTCCTACTGTCTATGCTTTGAAACATTCCTGTGACACTAGTAATAGATTCCGATGCTTCACTTCAGGTTTACTGTATCCCTTGGACCTTCTTATTGACGATGAAACACAGAGATTGCATCGGAATTAAATACAAAAGGTACAATGCCTACTGAAGTACAAGAAGACTGACTCTTCTTACTGACTATGCTTTGAACCATTCCTGTGACACTAGTTGTAGATTCCGATGCTTCTTTTCAGGTTCACTGTATCCCTAGGACCTTCTTATTGACGATGAAACACAGAAATTGCATCGGAACTAAATACAAAAGGCACAACGCCGACTTAAGAATAAGAAGACTGACTCTTCCCACTGTCTATGTTTAGAACCATTCCTGTGACATCAGTTATGGATTCCGATGCTTCAATTCAGGGTTACTGTATCCTTTGGACCTTCGTATTCTCGACGAAACACAGAAATTGCATCGGAACTAAATAGAAAAGGCACAATTCCTACATAAGTACAAGAAGACTGACTCTTCCTACTCTCTATGTTTTGAACCATTCCTATGACACTAGTTATAGATTCCGATGCTTCACCTCAGGTTCACTGTATCCCTCTGACCTTCTTATTGACGATGAATCACAGAAATTGCATCGGAATTAAATTGAAAACGCACAATGCCGACTTAAGTACAAGAAGACTGACTCTTCTTAGTGTCTATGATTTGAACCATTCCTGTGACGATAGTTACAGTTTACGATGCTTCACATCAGGTTTACTGTATCCCTTGGACCTGCTTATTGACGATGAAACACAGAAATTGCATCGGAATTAAATACAAAAGGCACAATGCCGACTTAAGTACAAGAAGACTGACTCTTCTTACTGACTGCTTAGAACCATTCCTGTGACACTAGGTATTGATTCCGATGCTTCACTTCAGGTTAACGGTATCCCTCTGACCATCTTATTGACGATGAAACACAGTAAATGCATCGGAATTAAATACAAAAGACACAATGCCGACTTAAGGACATAAAGACTGACTCTTCATACTGACGATGATTTGAACCATTCCGGTGACACTAGTTATATATTCCGATGCTTCACTTCATGATCACTGTATCCCTCTGACACTCTTATTGACGGTGAACACAGAAATTGCATCGGAATTAAATAGAAAAGGCACAATGCCGGCTTAAGTACAAGAAGACTGACTCTTCTTACTATCTATGTTTTGAACCTTTCCTGTGACACTAGTTATAGATTCCGATGCTCCACTTCAGGTTTACTGTATCTCTTGGACCTTCTTATTGACGACGAAACACAGAAATTGCATCGAAATTAAATCCAAAGGCACAATGCCGACTTAAGTACAAGAAGACTGACTCTTCTTACTGACTATGTTTTGAACCATTCCTGTGACACTAATGATAGATTCCGATGCTTCACTTCAGGTTTACTGTATGCCTCTGACCTTCTTATTGAGGATGAAACACACAATTTGCATCGGAAATAGATAGAAAACGAACAATACCGACTTAAGTACATGTAGACTGAACCTTCCTCCTGTCTATGTTTTGAACCATTCCTGTGACACTAGTTATAGATTCCGATGCTTCATTTCAGATTTACTGTATCCCTTGGACCTTCTTAATGACGATGAAATACAGATAGTGCATCGGAATTAAATACAAAAGGCACAATGCCAACTTAAGTACAACCAGACTGACTCTTCCTACTGTCTATGCTTTGAAACATTCCTGTGACACTAGTAATAGATTCCGATGCTTCACTTCAGGTTTACTGTATCCCTCTGACCTTCTTTTTGACGATGAAACACAGAAATTGCATCGGAATTAAATAGAAAAGGCACAATGCCGACTTAAGTACAAGAAGACTGACTCTTCTTAGTGTCTATGATTTGAACCATTCCTGTGACGATAGTTACAGATTACGATGCTTCACATCAGGTTTACTGTATCCCTTGGACCTGCTTATTGACGGTGAAACACAGAAATTGCATCGGAATTAAATAGAAAAGGCACAATGCCGGCTTAAGTACAAGAAGACTGACTATTCTTACTATCTATGTTTTGAACCTTTCCTGTGACACTAGTTATAGATTCCGATGCTCCACTTCAGGTTTACTGTATCTCTTGGACCTTCTTATTGACGATGAAACACAGAAATTGCATCGGAATTAAATACAAAAGGCACAATGCTGACTTAAGTACAAGAAGACTGACTCTTCTTACTGACTGCTTAGAACCATTCCTGTGACACTAGTTATTGATTCCGATGCTTCACTTCAGGTTAACGGTATCCCTCTGACCTTCTTATTGACGATGAAACACAGAAAATGCATCGGAATTAAATACAAAAGACACAATGCCGACTTAAGGATTTAAAGACTGACTCTTCATACTGACTATGTTTTGAACCATTCCGGTGACACTAGTTATAGATTCCGATGCTTCACTTCATGTTCACTGTATCCCTCTGACACTCTTATTGACGGTGAAACACAGAAATTGTATCGGAATTAAATAGAAAAGGCACAATGCCGACTTAAGTACAAGAAGCCTGACTCTTCTTACTGTCTATGTTTTGAACCATTCCAGTGACACTAGTTATAGATAACGATGCTTCTCTTCAGGTTTACTGTATCCCTCTGACCTTCTTTTTGACGATGAAACACAGAAATTGCATCTGAATTAAATAGAAAACGCACAATGTCGACTTAGGTACATGATGACTGACTCTTCTTACTGACCATATCTTGATCCATTCCTGTGACACTAGTTATTGATTCCGATGCTTCACTTCAGGTTTACTGTATCCCTTGGACCTTCTTATTGACGATGAAACATAGAAATTGCATCGGAATTAAATACTAAAGGTACAATGCCTACTTAAGTACAAGAAGACTGACACTTCTTACGGACTATGCTTTGAACCATTCCTGTGACACTAGTTGTAGATTCCGATGCTTCACTTCAGGTTTACTGTATCCCTTGGACCTTCTAATTGACGATGAACCAGAGAAATTGCATCGGAACTAAATACAAAAGGCACAATGCCGACTTAAGTATAAGAAGACTGACTCTTCCTACTGTCTATGTTTTGAACCATTCCTGTGACATTAGTTATGGATTCCGAAGCTTCACTTCAGGGTTACTGTATCCTTTGGACCTTCTTATTGGCGACGAAACACAGAAATTGCATCGGAATTAAATACAAAAGGCACAATGCCGACTTAAGGATAAGAAGACTGACTCTTCTTACTGACTATGTTTTGAACCATTCCTGTGAAACTAGTTACAGATTCCGATGCTTCACTTCAAGTTTACTGTATCCCTCTGACCTTCGTATTGACGATGAAACACAGAAATTGCATAGGAAATAAATACAAAATGCACAATACCGACTTAAGTACATGTATACTGAATCTTCCTACTGTTTATGTTTGGAACCATTCCTGTGACACTAGTTATAAATTCCAATGCTTCATTTCAGGTTTACTGTATCCCTTGGACGTTCTTATTGACGATGAAACACAGAAATTGCATCGGAATTAAATAGAAAAGGCACAATGCCGTCTTAAGTACAAGAAGCCTGACTCTTCTTACTGTCTATGTATTGAACCATTCCAGTGACACTAGTTATAGATTCCGATGCTTCATTTCAGGTTTACTGTATCCCTTGGACCTTCTTAATGACGATGAAACACAGACAGTGCATGGGAATTAAGTACAAAAGTCACAATGCCAACTTAAGTACAAGAAGACTGACTCTTCCTACTGTCTATGATTTGAACCATTCCTGTGACACTAGTTATAGATTCCGATGCTTCACTTCAGGTTTACTGTATCCCTCTGACCTTCTTTTTGACGATGAAACACAGAAATAGCATCGGAATTAAATACAAAAGGCACAATGCCGACTTCAGTACAAGAAGACTGACTCTTCTTACTGACTATATGTTGATCCATTCCTGTGACACTAGTTATAGATTCCGATGCGTCACTCTAGGTTTACTGTATCCCTTGGACCTTCTTATTGACGATGAAACACAGAAATTGCATCGGAATTAAATACAAAAGGTACAATACCTACTTAAGTATAAGAAGACTGACTCTTCCCACTGTCTATGATTTGAACCATTCCAGTGACATTAGTTATGGATTCCGATGCTTCACTTCCGGGTTACTGTATCCTTTGGGTCTTCTTATTGGCGACGAAACACAGAAATTGCATCGGAATTAAATAGAAAAAGCCCAATGCGGACTTAAGTACAAGAAGACTGACTCTTCCTACGGTCTATGATATGAACCATTCCTGTGACACTAGTTATAGATTCCGATGCTTCATTTCAGGTTTACTGTATAGCTACGACCTTCTTAATGACGATGAAACACAGATAGTGCATCGGAATTAAATACAAAAGTCACAATGCCAACTTAAGTACAAGAAGACAGACTCTTCCTACTGTCTATTCTTTGAACCATTCCTGTGACACTAGTTATAGATTCCGATGCTTCACTTCAGGTTTACTGTATCCCTCTGACCTTCTTTTTGACGATGAAACACAGAAATTGCATCTGAATTAAATAGAAAACGCACAATGCTGACTTAAGTACAAGAACACTGACTCTTCCTACTGTCTATGTTTTGAACCATTCCTGTGACATTAGTTATGGATTCCGAAGCTTCACTTCAGGGTTACTGTAGCCTTTGGACCTTCTTATTGGCGACGAAACACAGAAATTGCATCGGAATTAAATACAAAATGCACAATGCCGACTTAAGGATAAGAAGACTGACTCTTCTTACTGACTATGTTTTGAATCATTCTTGTGACACTAGTTATAGATTCCGATGCTTCACTTCATGTTCACTGTATTCCTCTGACCCTCTTATTGACGATGAAACACTGAAATTGCATCGGAATTAAATCGAAAAGGCACAATGCCGACTTAAGTACAAGAGGACTGACTCTTCTTACTGACTATGCTTTGAACCATTCCTGTGACACTAGTTATAGATTCCGATGCTTCACTTCAAGTTTACTGTATCCCACTGACCTTCGTATTGACGATGAAACACAGAAATTGCATCGGAAATAAATACAAAATGCACAATACCGACTTAAGTACTTGTATACTGAATCTACCTACTGTTTATGTTTGGAACCATTCCTGTGACACTAGTTATAAATTCCAATGTTTCATTTCACATTTTCTGTATCCCTTGGACGTTCTTAATGACGATGAAACACAGATAGTGCATCGGAATTAAATACAAAAGGCTCAATGCCGACCTAAGTACAAGAAGACTGACTCTTCTTACGGACTGTTTTGAACCATTCCTGTGACACAAGTTATAGATTCCGATGATTCATTTCAGGTTTACTGTATCCCTTGGACCTTCTTAATGACGATGAAACACAGATAGTGCATCGGAATTAAATACAAAAGGCACAATGCCAACTTAAGTACAAGAAGACTGACTCTTCCTACTGTCTATGCTTTTAACCATTCCTGTGACACTAGTTATGGATTCCGATGCTTCACTTCAGGTTTACTGTATCCCTCTGACCCTCTTTTTGACGATGAAACACTGAAATTGCATCGGAATTAAATAGAAAAGGCACAATGCCGACTTAAGTACAAGAAGACTGACTCTTCTTACTGAATATGATTTGAACCATCGCTGTGACACTAGTTATAATTTCCGATGCTTCATTTCAGGTTTACTGTATCCCTTCGACCTTCTTAATGACGATGAAACACAGATAGTGCATCGGAATTAAATACAAAAGGCACAATGCCAACTTAAGTACAAGAAGACTGACTCTTCCTACTGTCTATGTTTTGAACCATTCCTGTGACACTAGTTATAGATTCCGATGCTTCACTTCAGGTTTACTGTATATCCCTGACCTTCTTTTTGACGACGAAACACAGAAATTGCATCGGAATTGAATAGAAAATGCACAATGCCGACTTAAGTGCAAGAAGACTGACTCTTCTTACTGACTATATTTTGATCCATTCCTGTGACAGTAGTTATTGATTCCTATGCTTCACTTCAGATTTACTTTACCCCTTGGACTTCTGATTGACGATGATACACAGAAATTGCATCGAAATTAAATACAAAAGGTACAATGCCTACTTAAGTGCAAGAAGACTGACTCTTCTTACTGTCTATGTTTTGAACCATTCCTATGACACTAGTTATAGATTCCGATGCCTCACCTCAGGTTCACTGTATCCCTCTAACATTCATATTGACGATGAAGCACAGAAATTGCATCGGAATTACATAGAAAAGGCACAATGCCGACTTCAGTACAAGCAGACTGACTCTTCTTAGTGTCTATGATTTGAACCATTCCTGTGACGCTAGTTACAGATTCCGATGCTTCATTTCAGGTTTACTGTATCCCTTGGACCTTCTTATTGACGATGAAACACAGAAATTGCATCGGAATTAAATACAAAAGGCACAATGCCGACTTAAGTACAAGAAGACTGACTCATCTTACTGACTGCTTTGAACCGTTCCTGTGACACTAGTTATAGATTCCGATGCTTCACTTCAGGTTTACTGTATCCCTTGGACCTTCTTATTGACGATGAAACACAGAAATTGCATCGGAATTAAATACAAAAGGCACAATGCCGACTTAAGGACAAGTAGACTGACTCTTCTTATTGACTATGTTTTGAACCATTCCGGTGACACTAGTTATAGATTCCGTTGCATCACTTCATGTTCACTGTAACCCTCTGACCCTCTTATTGACGGTGAAGCACAGAAATTGCATCGGAATTAAATAGAAAAGGCACAATGCCGACTGAAGTATAAGAAGGCTGACTCTTCTTGCTGTCCATGTTTTGGACCATTCCTGTGACACTAGTTATGGATTCTGATGCTTCACGTCAGGTTTACTGAATCACTCTGACCTTCTTTTTGACGATGAAACACAGAAATTGAATCGGAATTAAATAGAAAAGGCCCAATGCCGACTAAACTACTAGAAGACTGATTCTTCTTACTGACTATGTTTTGAACCATTCCTGTGACACTAGTTATGGATTCCGATGCTTCGCTTCAGGTTTACTGTATCCCTCGGACCTTCTTATTGACGATGAAACACAGAAATTGCATCGGAACTAAATACAAAAGGCACAATGCCGAGTTAAGTATAATAAGACTGAATCTTCCTGCTGTCTATGTTTTGACCCATTCCTGTGACATTAGTTATGGATTCCGATGCTTCACTTCAGGGTTACTGTATCCTTTGGACCTTCTTATTGGCGACGAAACACAGAAATTGCATCGGAATTAAATACAAAAGGCACAATGCCGACTTAAGGACAAGTAGACTGACTCTCCTTACTGACTATGTTCTGAACCATTCTGGTGACACTAGTTATAGATTCCGTTGCATCACTTCATGTTCACTGTATCCCTCTGACCCTCTTATTGACGGTGAAACACAGAAATTGCATCGGAATTAAATAGAAAAGGCACAATGTCGACTTAAGTACAAGAAGTCTGACTCTTCTTACTGTCTATGTTTGAACCAATCCAGTGACACTAGTTATAGTTTCCGATGCTTCACTTCAGGGTTACTGTATCCTTTGGGCCTTCTTATTGGCGACGAAACACAGAAATTGCATCGGAATTAAATACAAAAGGCACAATGCCGGCTTAAGGACAAGAAGTCTGACTAGTCTTACTGACTATGTTTTGAACCATTCGTGTGACACTAGTTATAGATTCCGATGCTTCACTTCAAGTTAACTATATCCCTCTGACCTTCATATTGACGATGAAACACAGAAATTGCATCGGAAATAAATACAACAGGCACAATAGCGACTTAAGTACATGTAAACTGAATCTTCCTACTGTCTATGTTTTGAACCACTCCTGTGACACTAGATATAGATTCCGATGCTTCATTTCAGGTTTACTGTATCCCTTGGACCTTCTTAATGACGATGAAACACAGATAGTGCATCGGATTTAAATACAAAAGGCACAATGCCAACTTAAGTACAAGAAGAATGACTCTTCTTACTGACTATGTTTTGAACCATTCCAGTGACACTAGTTATAGATTGCGATGCTTCACTTCTGTTTTAATGTATCCCTTGGACCGTCGTATTGATGATGAAACACAGTAATTTCATCGGAATTAAATACAAAAGGCACAATGCCGACTTACGTACAAGAAGACTGACTCTTCTTACTGACTATGTGTTGAACCATTATTGTGACACTAGTTATGGATTCCGATGCTTCACTTCACGTTTACTGTATCCCATGGACCTTCTCATTGACGATGAAACACAGAAATTGCATCGGAATTAGATACAAACGGCACAATGCCGACTTAAGTACAACAAGACTGACTCTTCTTACTGACTACATCTTGATCCATACCTGTGACACTAGTTACAGATTCCGATGCTTCACTTCAGGTTTAATGTATCCCTTGGACCTTCTTATTGACGATGAAACACAGATATTGCATCGGAATTAAATACAAAAGAAACAATGCCGACTTAAGTACAAGAAGGCTGACTCTTCCTACTGTCTATGTTTTGAACCGTTCCTGTGACACTAGTTATAGTGTCCGATGCTTCACTCCAGGTTTACTGTATCCCTTGGACCTACTTATTGACGATGAAACACAGAAATTGCATCGGCATTAAATAGAAAAGGCACAATGCCGACTTAAGTACAAGAAGACTGACTCTTCCTACTGTCTATGTTTTGAACCATTCCTGTGACACTAGTTATAGATTCCGATGCTTCACCTCAGGTTCACTGTATCCCTCTGACCTACTTATTGACGATGAAACACATAAATTGCATCGGGATTAAATACAAAAGGCACAATGCCGTCTTAAGTACAAGCAGACTGACTCTTCTTAATGTCTATGTTTTGAACCATTCCTGTGACACTAGTTTTGGATTCCGATGCTTCACTTCAGGTGTACTGTATCCCTTGGACCTTCTTATTGACGATGAAACACAGAAATTGCATCGAAAATAAATACAAAAGGCACAATGCCGACTCAAGTACAACAAGACTGACTCTTCTCACTGGATATGCTTTGAACCATTCCTGTGACACTAGTTATAGATTGCGGTGCTTCACTTCAGGCGTACTGTATCCCTCTGACGTTCTTATTGACGATGAAACACAGAAATTGCATTGGAATTAAATACAAAAGGCACAATGCGACTTAAGAAGACTTACCCTTCTTACTGACTATGATTTGAACCATTCCTGTGACACTAGTTTTGGATTCCGATGCTTCACTTCAGGTTTACTGTATCCCTTGGACCTTCTCATTGACGATGAAACACAGAAATTGCATCGGAATTAAATACAAAAGGCACAATGTCGACTTAAGTACAAGAAGACTGACTCTTCTTACTGACTATATCTTGATCCATTCCTGTGACACTAGTTATAGATTCCGATGCTTCACTTCGGGATTACTGTATCCCTTGGACCTTCTTATTGACGATGAAACACAGGAATTGCATCGGAATTAAATACAAAAGGCACAATGCCAACTTAAGTACAAGAAGACTGACTCTTCCTACTGTCTATGTTTTGAACCATTCCTGTGACACTAGTTATAGTTTCCGATGCTTCACCTCAGGTTCACTCTATCCCTTGGACCTTCTTTTTGACGATGAAACACAGAAATTGCAACGGAGTTAAATACAAAAGGCACAATGCCGACTTAAGTACAAGAAGACTGACTCTTCTTACTGACTGTTTTGAACCATTCCTGTGACACTAGTTATAGATTACGATGCTTCACTTCAGGTTTACTGTATCCCTCTGACGTTCTTATTAACGATGAAACACAGATATTGCATCGGAATTAAATACAAAAGGCACAATGCCGACTTAAGTACAAGAAGACTGACTGTTCTTCCTGTCTATGTTTCGAACCATTGCTGTGACACTAGTTATAGATTCCGATGCTTCACCTCAGGTCCACTGTATCCCTCTGACCTTCTTATTGACGATGAAACACAGAAATTGCATCGGAATTAAATAGAAAAGGCACAATGTTGTCGTCAGTACAAGAAGACTGACTCTTCTTACTGTCTATGTTTGAACCATTCCAGTGACACTAGTTATAGTTTCCGATGCTCCACTTCAGGTTTACTGTATCTCTTGGACCTTCTTATTGACGATGAAACACAGAAATTTCACCGAAATTAAATACAAAATGCACAATGCCGACTTAAGTACAAGAAGACTGACTCTTCTTACTGACTATGTTTTGAACCATTCGTGTGACACTACTTATAGATTCCGATGCTTCACTTCAAGTTAACTGTATCCCTCTGACCTTCTTATTGACGATGAAACACAGAAATTGCATCGGAAATAAATACAACAGGCACAATACCGACTTAAGTACATGTAGACTGAATCTTCCTACTGTCTATGATTTGAACCATTCCTGTGACACTAGTTATAGATTCCGATGCTTCATTTCAGGTTTACTGTATCCCTTGGACCTTCTTAATGACGATGAAACACAGATAGTGCATCGGATTTAAATACAAAAGGCAGAATGCCAACTTAAGTACAAGAAGAATGACTCTTCTTACTGACTATGTTTTGAACCATTCCTGTGACACTAGTTATGGATTCCGATGCTTCACTTCAGGTTTACTGTATCCCATGGACCTTCTCATTGACGATGAAACACAGAAATTGCATCGGAATTAGATACAAAAGGCACAATGCCGACTTAAGTACAACAAGACTGACTCTTCTTACTGACTACATCTTGATCCATACCTGTGACACTAGTTACAGATTCCGATGCTTCACTTCAGGTTTACTGTATCCCTTGGACCTTCTTATTGACGATGAAACACAGATATTGCATCGGAATTAAATACAAAAGAAACAATGCCGACTTAAGTACAAGAAGGCTGACTCTTCTTACTGTCTATGTTTTGAACCATTCCTGTGACACTAGTTATAGATTCCGATGCTTCACCTCAGGTTCACTGTATCCCTCTGACCTTATTATTGACGATGAAACACAGAAATTGCATCGGAATGAAATACAAAAGGCACAGTGCCGACTTAAGAAGACTTACCCTTCTTACTGACTATGATTTGAACCATTCCTGTGACACTAGTTTTGGATTCCGATGCTTCACTTCGGGTTTACTGTATCCCTTGGACCTTCTTATTGACGATGAAACACAGAAATTTCATCGGAATTAAATACAAAAGGCACAATGTCGACTTAAGTACAAGAAGACTGACTCTTCTTACTGACTATATCTTGATCCATTCCTGTGACACTATTTATAGATTCCGATGCTTCACTTCGGGATTACTGTATCCCTTGGACGTTCTTATTGACGATAAAACACAGAAATTGCATCGGAATTAAATACAAAAGGCAAAGTGCCTACTTAAGTACAAGAAGACTGACTCTTCTTAGTGTCTATGTTTTGAACCATTCCTGTGACACTAGTTAAAGATTCCGATGCTTCACTTCAGGTTTGCTGTATCCCTTGGACCTTCTTATTGACGATGAAACACAGAAATTGCATCGAAAATAAATACAAAAGGCACAATGCCGACCTAAGTACAACAAGACTGACTCTTCTTACTGGATATGTTTTGAACCATTCCTGTGACACTAGTTATAGATTCCGATGCTTCACTTTAGGATTAGTGTATCCCTCTGATCTTCTTATTGACGATGAAACACAGAAATTGCATCGGAAATAAATAGAAAAGGCACAATACCGACTTAAGTACATGTAGACTGAATCTTCCTACTGTCTATGTTTTGAACCATTCCTGTGACACTAGTTATAGATTCCGATGCTTCATTTCAGGATTACTGCATCCCTCGGACCTTCTTAATGACGATGAAACACAGATAGTGCATCAGAATTAAATACAAAAGGTACAATGCCAACTTAAGTAGAAGAAGACTGACTCTTTCTACTGTCTATGTTTTGAACCATTCCTGTGACACTAGTTATACTTTCCGATGCTTCACCTCAGGTTCACTCTATCCCTTGGACCTTCTTATTGACGATGAAACACAGAAATTGCAACGGAGTTAAATACAAAAGGCACAATGCCGACTTAAGTACAAGAAGACTGACTCTTCTTACTGACTGTTTTGAACCATTCCTGTGACACTAGTTATAGAGGACGATGCTTCACTTCAGGTTTACTGTATCCCTCTGACCTTCTTACTAACGATGAAACACAGATATTGCATCGGAATTAAATACAAAAGGCACAATGCCGACTTAAGTGCAAGAAGACTGACTCTTCTTACTGTCTGTGTTTTGAACCATTCCTGTGACACTAGTTATAGATTCCGATGCTTCACACAAGGTTTACTGTATCCCTTGGACCTTCGTATCGACGATGAAACACAGAAAGTGCATGGGAATTAAATACAAAAGGCACAATGCCCAATGAAGTACTAGAAGACCGACTTTTCTTACTGACTATGTTTTGAACCATTCCTGTGACACTAGTTATGGATTCCGATGCTTCACTTCAGGTTTACTGTATCCCTCTGAACTTCTCATTGACGATGAAAAACTGAAATTGCATCTGAATTAAATGCAAAAGGCACAATGCCGACTTAAGTGCAAGAAGACTGACTCTTCTTACTGTCTGTGTTTTGAACCATTCCTGTGACACTAGTTATAGATTCCGATGCTTCACTTCATGTTTACTGTATCCCTCGGACCTTCTTATTGACGATGAAACACCAAAATTGCATCGGAATTAAATAGAAAAGGAACAATGCCGACTAAAGTACAAGAAGACCGACTCTTCTTACTGTCTATGTTTTGAAACATTCCTGTGACACTAGTTATAGATACCAATGCTTCACGCTAGGTTTACTGTATCCCTTGGACCATATTATTGACGATGAATCACTGAAATTGCATCGGAATTAAATACAAAAGGCACAAGGCCGACTTAAGGACAAGAAGACTGACTCTTCTTACTGACTATGTTTTGATCCATTCCTGTGACACTAGTTATAGATTCCGATGCTCACTTCAGGTTTACTGTATCCCTCTGACTTTCTTATTGACGATGAAACACAGAAATTGCACCGGAATTAAATTCAAAAGGCACAATGCCGACATAAGTACAAGAACACTGACTCTTCTTACTGACTATATATTGATCCATTCCTGTGACACTAGTTATAGATACCAATGCTTCACTTCAGGTTTACTGTATACCTTCGACCTTCTTATTGACGACGAAACACAGAAATTGCATCGGAATTGAATACAAAAGGCACAATGCCTACTAAAGTACAAGATGACTGGCTCTTCTTACTGAGTATGTTTTGAACCATTCCTGCGACACTAGTTGTAGATTCCGAGGCTTCACTTCAGGTTTACTGTATCCCTCTGACATTCTTATTAACGATGAAACACAGATATTGCATCGGAATTAAATACAAAAGGCACAATGCTGACTTAAGTACAAGAAGACTGACTCTTCTTACTGACTATGCTTTGAACCATTCCTGTGACACTAGTTATAGATTACGATGCTTCACTTCCGGTTTACCGTATCCCTTGGACCTTCGTATTGACGATGAAACACAGAAATTGCATCGGAATTAAATAGAAAAGGCACAATGCCGTCTCAAGTACAAGCAGACTGACTCTTCTTAGTGTCTATGTTTTGAACCATTCCTGTGACGCTAGTTAAAGATTCCGATGCTTCACTTCAGGTGTACTGTATCCGTTGGACCTTCTTATTGACGATGAAACACAGAAATTGCATCGGAATTGAATACAAAAGACACAATGCCGACTTAGGTACAAGAAGACTGTCTCTTCTTACTGTCTATGTTTTGAACCATTCCTGTGACACTAGTTATGGATTCCGATGCTTCACTTCAGGTTTAATGTATCCCTTGGACCTTCTTATTGACGTTGAAACACAGAAATTGCATCGGAACTAAATACAAAAGGCACAATGCCGACTTAAGTATAAGAAGACTGACTCTCTACTGCTGTCTATGTTTGAACCATTCCTGTGACATTAGTTATAGATTCCGATGCTTCACTTCAGGGTTAATGTATCCCTTGGACCTTCTTATTGACGATGAAACACAGAAATTGCATCGGAATTAAATACAAAAGAAACAATGCCGAATTAAGCACAAGAAGGCTGACTCTTCTTACTGTCTATGTTTTGAACCGTTCCTGTGACACTAGTTATAGAGTCCGATGCTTCACTCCAGGTTCACTGTATCCCTTGAACCTTCTCATTGACGATGAAACACAGAAATTACATCGCAATTCAATACAAAAGGCACAATGCCGACTTAGGTACAAGAAGACTGTCTCTTCTTACTGTCTATGTTTTGAACAATTCCTGTGATACTAGTTATGGATTCCGATGCTCCACTTCAGGTTTACTGTATCCCTCTAACCTTCTTATTGACGACGAAACACAGAAATTGCATCGGAATTAAATACAAAAGGCAAAATGGCGACTTAAGTACAAGAAGACTGACTCTTAGTACTGACTGTTTTGAACAATTCCTGTGACACTAGATATAGATTCCGATGCTTCACTTCAGGTTTACTGTATCCCTCTGACGTTCTTATTAACGATGAAACGCAAAAATTGCATCGGAATTAAATACAAAAGGCACAATGCCGACTTAAGTACAAGAAGACTGACTCTTCTTACTGCCTATGCTTTGAACCATTCCTGTGACACTAGTTATAGCTTCCGATGCTTCACTTCTGGTTTACTGTATCCCTTGGACCGTCGTATTGATGATGAAACACAGAAATTTCATCGGAATTAAATACAAAAGGCACAATGCCGACTTACGTACAAGAAGACTGACTCTTCTTACTGACTATGTTTTGAACCATTCCTGTGGCACTAGTTATAGATTCCGATGCTTCACTTCAGGTTTACTGTATCCCTTGGACCTTCTTATTGACGATGAAACACAGAAATTGCATCGGAATTAAATACAAAAGAAACAATGCCGAATTAAGTACAGGAAGGCTGACTCTTCTTACTGTCTATGTTTTGAACCGTTCCTATGACACTAGTTATAGAGTCCGATGCTTCACTCCAGGTTCACTGTATCCCTTGAACCTTCTCATTGACGATGAAACACAGAAATTACATCGCAATTAAATACAAAAGGCACAATGCTGACTTAAGGACAAGAAGCCTGAATCTTCTTACTGCCTATGTTTTGAACCATTCCTGTGACACTAGTTATAGATTCCGATGCTTCACTTCAGGCTTACTGTATCCTTCTGACCTTCATATTGACGACGAAACACAGAAATTGCATCGGATATAAATACAAAAGGCACAATGCCTACTTAAGAACAGTTACTCTTCTTACTGACAATGTTTTGAACCATTCCTGTGACACTAGTTTTGGATTCCGATGCTTCACTTCAGGTTTACTGTATCCGTTGGACCTTCTTATTGACGATGAAACACAGAAATTGCATCGGAATTGAATACAAAAGGCACAATGCCGACTTAGGTACAAGAAGACTGTCTCTTCTTACTGTCTATGTTTTGAACCATTCCTGTGACACTAGTTATGGATTCCGATGCTTCACTTCAGGTTTAATGTATCCCTTGGACCTTCTTATTGACGATGAAACACAGAAATTGCATCGGAATTGAATAGAAAAGGCACAATGCCGTCTTAAGTACAAGCAGACTGACTCTTGTTAGTGTCTATGTTTTGAACCATTCCTGTGACACTAGTTAAAGATTCCGATGCTTCACTTCAGGTTTGCTGTATCCCTTGGACCTTCTTATTGACGATGAAACACAGAAATTGCATCGAAAATAAATACAAAAGGCACAATGCCGACCTAAGTACAACAAGACTGACTCTTCTTACTGGATATGTTTTGAACCAATCCTGTGACACTAGTTATAGATTCCGATGCTTCACTTCAGGTTTAGTGTATCCCTCTGAACTTCTTATTGACGATGAAACACAGAAATTGCATCGGAAATAAATAGAAAAGGCACAATACCGACTTAAGTACATGTAGACTGAATCTTCCTACTGTCTATGTTTTGAACCATTCCTGTGACACTAGTTATAGATTCCGATGCTACATTTCAGGATTACTGCATCCCTCGGACCTTCTTAATGACGATGAAACACAGATAGTGCATCGGAATTAAATACAAAAGGTACAATGCCAACTTAAGTAGAAGAAGACTGACTCTTTCTACTGTCTATGTTTTGAACCATTCCTGTGACACTAGTTATACTTTCCGATGCTTCACCTCAGGTTTACTGTATCCCTTGGACCTTCTTATTAACGACGAAACACAGAAATTGCATCGGAATTAAATACAAAAGGCACAATGCCTACTTAAGAAGAGTTACTCTTCTTACTGACTATGTTTTGAACCATTCCTGTGACACTAGTTTTGGATTCCGATGCTTCACTTCAGGGTTACTGTATCCCTTGGACCTTCTAATTGACGATGAAACACAGAAATTGCATCGGAATTAAATACAAAAGGCACAATGTCGACATAAGTACAAGATGACTGACTCTTCTTACTGACTCTATCTTGATCCATTCCTGAGTCACTAGTTATAGATTCCGATGCTTCACTTCGGGTTTACTGTATCCCTTGGACCTTCTTATTGACGATGAAAAACAGAAATTGCATTGGAATTAAATACAAAAGGCACAAAGCCGACTTAAGTACAAGAAGACTGACTCTTCTTACTGACTATGATTTGAACCATTCCTGTGACACTAGTTGTAGATTCCGATGCTTCACTTCAGGTTTATTGTATCCCTCTGACCTTCTTATTAACGATGAAACACAGATATTGCATCGGAATTAAATACAAAAGGCACAATGCCGACTTAAGTACAAGCAGACTGACTCTTCTTACTGACTATGTTTTGATCCATTCCTGTGACACTAGTTATAGATTCCGATGCTTCACTTCTGGTTTACTGTATCCCTTGGACCTTCGTATTGACGACGAAACACAAAAATTGCATCGGAATTAAATACAAAAGGCACAATGCTGACTCAAGTACAAGAAGACTGACTCATCCTACTGACTATGTTTGAACGAATCCTCTGACATTAGTTATTGTTTCCGATGCTTCACTTCAGGTTTACTGTATCCTTTCGACCTTCCTATTGGCGACGAAACACAGAAATTGCATCGGAACAAAATACAAAAGGCACAATGCCGACTTAAGTACAAGAAGACTGACTCTTCCTACTGTCTATGTTTGAACGAATCCTGTGACATTAGCTGTAGATTCCGATGCTTCACTTCAGGTATACTGTATCCTTTGGACCTTCCTATTGGCGACGAAACACAGAAATTGCATCGGAATTAAATAGAAAAGGCACAATGCCGACTTAAGTACAAGCAAACTGACTCTTCTCACTGGATATGTTTTGAACCATTCCTGCGACACTAGTTATAGATTCCGATGCTTCACTTTAGGTTCACTCTATCCCTTGGACCTTCTTATTGACGATGAAACACAGAAATTGCAACGGAGTTAAATACAAAATGCACAATGCCGACTTAAGTACAAGAAGACTGACTCTTCTTACTGACTGTTTTGAACCATTCCTGTGACACTAGTAATAGATTCCGATGCTTCACTTCAGGTTTACTGTATACCTTGGACCTTCTTATTGACGACGAAACACAGAAATTGCATCGGAATTGAATACAAAAGGCACAATGCCTACTAAAGTACAAGATGACTGGCTCTTCTTACTGAGTATGTTTTGAACCATTCCTGCGACACTAGTTGTAGATTCCGAGGCTTCACTTCAGGTTTACTGTATCCCTCTGACTTTCTTATTGACGATGAAACACAGAAATTGCACCGGAATTAAATTCAAAAGGCACAATGCCGACATAAGTACAAGAACACTGACTCTTCTTACTGACTATATATTGATCCATTCCTGTGACACTAGTTATTGATACCAATGCTTCACTTCAGGTTTACTGTATACCTTGGACCTTCTTATTGACGACGAAACACAGAAATTGCATCGGAATTGAATACAAAAGGCACAATGCCTACTAAAGTACAAGATGACTGGCTCTTCTTACTGAGTATGTTTTGAACCATTCCTGCGACACTAGTTGTAGATTCCGAGGCTTCACTTCAGGTTTACTGTATCCCTCTGACATTCTTATTAACGATGAAACACAGATATTGCATCGGAATTAAATACAAAAGGCACAATGCTGACTTAAGTACAAGAAGACTGACTCTTCTTACTGACTATGCTTTGAACCATTCCTGTGACACTAGTTATAGATTACGATGCTTCACTTCCGGTTTACCGTATCCCTTGGACCTTCGTATTGACGATGAAACACAGAAATTGCATGGGAATTAAATAGAAAAGGCACAATGCCGTCTCAAGTACAAGCAGACTGACTCTTCTTAGTGTCTATGTTTTGAACCATTCCTGTGACGCTAGTTAAAGATTCCGATGCTTCACTTCAGGTTTACTGTATCCGTTGGACCTTCTTATTGACGATGAAACACAGAAATTGCATCGGAATTGAATACAAAAGACACAATGCCGACTTAGGTACAGGAAGACTGTCTCTTCTTACTGTCTATGTTTTGAACCATTCCTGTGACACTAGTTATGGATTCCGATGCTTCACTTCAGGTTTAATGTATCCCTTGGACCTTCTTATTGACGTTGAAACACAGAAATTGCATCGGAACTAAATACAAAAGGCACAATGCCGACTTAAGTATAAGAAGACTGACTCTCTACTGCTGTCTATGTTTGAACCATTCCTGTGACATTAGTTATAGATTCCGATGCTTCACTTCAGGGTTAATGTATCCCTTGGACCTTCTTATTGACGATGAAACACAGAAATTGCATCGGAATTAAATACAAAAGAAACAATGCCGAATTAAGCACAAGAAGGCTGACTCTTCTTACTGTCTATGTTTTGAACCGTTCCTGTGACACTAGTTATAGAGTCCGATGCTTCACTCCAGGTTCACTGTATCCCTTGAACCTTCTCATTGACGATGAAACACAGAAATTACATCGCAATTCAATACAAAAGGCACAATGCCGACTTAGGTACAAGAAGACTGTCTCTTCTTACTGTCTATGTTTTAACCATTCCTGTGATACTAGTTATGGATTCCGATGCTCCACTTCAGGTTTACTGTATCCCTCTAACCTTCTTATTGACGACGAAACACAGAAATTGCATCGGAATTAAATACAAAAGGCAAAATGGCGACTTAAGTACAAGAAGACTGACTCTTCGTACTGACTGTTTTGAACAATTCCTGTGACACTAGATATAGATTCCGATGCTTCACTTCAGGTTTACTGTATCCCTCTGACGTTCTTATTAACGATGAAACGCAAAAATTGCATCGGAATTAAATACAAAAGGCACAATGCCGACTTAAGTACAAGAAGACTGACTCTTCTTACTGCCTATGCTTTGAACCATTCCTGTGACACTAGTTATAGCTTCCGATGCTTCACTTCTGGTTTACTGTATCCCTTGGACCGTCGTATTGATGATGAAACACAGAAATTTCATCGGAATTAAATACAAAAGGCACAATGCCGACTTACGTACAAGAAGACTGACTCTTCTTACTGACTATGTTTTGAACCATTCCTGTGGCACTAGTTATAGATTCCGATGCTTCACTTCAGGTTTACTGTATCCCTTGGACCTTCTTATTGACGATGAAACACAGAAATTGCATCGGAATTAAATACAAAAGAAACAATGCCGAATTAAGTACAGGAAGGCTGACTCTTCTTACTGTCTATGTTTTGAATCGTTCCTATGACACTAGTTATAGAGTCCGATGCTTCACTCCAGGTTCACTGTATCCCTTGAACCTTCTCATTGACGATGAAACACAGAAATTACATCGCAATTAAATACAAAAGGCACAATGCTGACTTAAGGACAAGAAGCCTGAATCTTCTTACTGCCTATGTTTTGAACCATTCCTGTGACACTAGTTATAGATTCCGATGCTTCACTTCAGGCTTACTGTATCCCTCTGACCTTCTTATTGACGACGAAACACAGAAATTGCATCGGAATTAAATACAAAAGGCACAATGCCTACTTAAGAAGAGTTACTCTTCTTACTGACTATGTTTTGAACCATTCCTGTGACACTAGTTTTGGATTCCGATGCTTCACTTCAGGTTTACTGTATCTCTTGGACCTTCTAATTGACGATGAAACACAGAAATTGCATCGGAATTAAATACAAAAGGCACAATGTCGACTTAAGTACAAGATGACTGACTCTTCTTACTGACTCTATCTTGATCCATTCCTGTGTCACTAGTTATAGATTCCGCTGCTTCACTTCGGGTTTACTGTATCCCTTGGACCTTCTTATTGACGATGAAACACAGAAATTGCATTGGAATTAAATACAAAAGGCACAAAGCCGACTTAAGTACAAGAAGACTGACTCTTCTTACTGACTATGATTTGAACCATTCCTGTGACACTAGTTGTAGATTCCGATGCTTCACTTAAGGTTTATTGTATCCCTCTGACCTTCTTATTAACGATGAAACACAGATATTGCATCGGAATTAAATACAAAAGGCACAATGCTAACTCAAGTACAAGATGACTGACTCTTCCTACTGACTATGTTTGAACGAATCCTGTGACATTAGTTATTGTTTCCGATGCTTCACTTCAGGTTTACTGTATCCTTTCGACCTTCCTATTGGCGACGAAACACAGAAATTGCATCGGAACAAAATACAAAGGGCACAATGCCGACTTAAGTACAAGAAGACTGACTCTTCCTACTGTCTATGTTTGAACGAATCCTGTGACATTAGTTGTAGATTCCGATGCTTCACTTCAGGTTTACTGTATCCTGTGGACCTTCCTATTGGCGACGAAACACAGAAATTGCATGGGAATTAAATAGAAAAGGCACAATGCCGACTTAAGTACAAGCAG
The DNA here is from genome assembly GCF_023864345.2 of Schistocerca serialis cubense. Taxonomy (NCBI): domain Eukaryota; kingdom Metazoa; phylum Arthropoda; class Insecta; order Orthoptera; family Acrididae; genus Schistocerca; species Schistocerca serialis. Next base: position 638,815,820 of record NC_064644.1, read on the forward strand.
ACTGACTTACTCACTGGGTATGTTTTGAACCATTCCTGCGACACTAGTTATAGATTCCGATGCTTCACTTTAGGTTCACTCTATCCCTTGGACCTTCTTATTAACGATGAAACACAGAAATTGCAACGGAGTTAAATACAAAATGCACAATGCCGACTTAAGTACAAGAAGACTGACTCTTCTTACTGACTGTTTTGAACCATTCCTGTGCCACTAGATATAGATTCCGATGCTTCACTTCAGGTTTACTGTATCCCTCTGACGTTCTTATTAACGATGAAACGCAGATATTGCATCGGAATTAAATACAAAAGGCACAATGCCGACTTAAGTACAAGAAGACTGACTCTTCTTACTGACTATGTTTTGAACCATTCCTGTGACACTAGTTATAGATTCCGATGCTTCACTTCTGGTTTACTGTATCCCTTGGACCTTCGTATTGACGATGAAACACAGAAATTGCATGGGAATTAAATACAAAAGGCACAATACCCAATGAAGTACAAGAAGACTGACTCTTCATACTGACTATGTTTTGAACCATTCCTGTGACACTAGTTATGGATTCCGATGCTTCACTTCAGTTTTACTGTATCCCTTGGACCTTCGTATTGACGATGAAACACTGATATTGCATCGGTATTAAATACAAAAGGCACAGTGCCGACCTAAGTACGAGAAGACTGACTTCTCTTACTGACTATACCTTGATTCATTCCTGTGACACTAGTTATAGATTCCGATGCTTCACTTCAGGTTTACTGTATCCGTTGGACCTTCTTATTGCCGATGCAACACAGAAATTGCATCGGAATTGAATACAAAAGGCACAATGCCGACTTAGGTACAAGAAGACTGTCTCTTCTTACTGTCTATGTTTTGAACCATTCCTGTGACACTAGTTATGGATTCCGATGCTTCACTTCAGGTTTAATGTATCCCTTGGACCTTCTTATTGACGATGAAACACAGAAATTAGATCGGAACTAAATACAAAAGGCACAATGCCGACTTAAGTATAAGAAGACTGACTCTCTACTGCTGTCTATGTTTGAACCATTCCTGTGACATTAGTTATAGATTCCGATGCTTCACTTCAGGGTTAATTTATCCCTTGGACCTTCTTACTGACGATGAAACACAGAAATTGCATCGGAATTAAATACAAAAGATACAATGCCGAATTAAGTACAAGAAGGCTGACTCTTCTTACTGTCTATGTTTTGAACCGTTCCTGTGACACTAGTTAAAGATTCCGATGCTTCACCACAGGTTCACTGTATCCCTCTGACCTTCTTATTGACGATGAAACACAGAAATTGCATCGGAATTGAATAGAAAAGGCAAAATGCCGTCTTAAGTACAAGCAGACTGACTCTTGTTAGTGTCTATGTTTTGAACCATTCCTGTGACACTAGTTAAAGATTCCGATGCTTCACTTCAGGTTTGCTGTATCCCTTGGACCTTCTTATTGACGATGAAACACAGAAATTGCATCGAAAATAAATACAAAAGGCACAATGCTGACCTAAGTACAACAAGACTGACTCTTCTTACTGGATATGTTTTGAACCAATCCTGTGACACTAGTTATAGATTCCGATGCTTCACTTCAGGTTTAGTGTATCCCTCTGATCTTCTTATTGACGATGAAACACAGAAATTGCATCGGAAATAAATAGAAAAGGCACAATACCGACTTAAGTACATGTAGACTGAATCTTCCTACTGTCTATGTTTTGAACCTTTCCTGTGACACTAGTTATAGATTCCGATGCTACATTTCAGGATTACTGCATCCCTCGGACCTTCTTAATGACGATGAAACACAGATAGTGCATCGGAATTAAATACAAAAGGTACAATGCCAACTTAAGTAGAAGAAGACTGACTCTTTCTACTGTCTATGTTTTGAACCATTCCTGTGACACTAGTTATACTTTCCGATGCTTCACCTCAGGTTTACTGTATCCCTTGGACCTTCTTATTAACGACGAAACACAGAAATTGCATCGGAATTAAATACAAAAGGCACAATGCCTACTTGAGAAGAGTTACTCTTCTTACTGACTATGTTTTGAACCATTCCTGTGACACTAGTTTTGGATTCCGATGCTTCACTTCAGGTTTACTGTATCCCTTGGACCTTCTAATTGACGATGAAACACAGAAATTGCATCGGAATTAAATACAAAAGGCACAATGTCGACATAAGTACAAGATGACTGACTCTTCTTACTGACTCTATCTTGATCCATTCCTGAGTCACTAGTTATAGATTCCGATGCTTCACTTCGGGTTTACTGTATCCCTTGGACCTTCTTATTGACGATGAAAAACAGAAATTGCATTGGAATTAAATACAAAAGGCACAAAGCCGACTTAAGTACAAGAAGACTGACTCTTCTTACTGACTATGATTTGAACCATTCCTGTGACACTAGTTGTAGATTCCGATGCTTCACTTCAGGTTTATTGTATCCCTCTGACCTTCTTATTAACGATGAAACACAGATATTGCATCGGAATTAAATACAAAAGGCACAATGCCGACTTAAGTACAAGCAGACTGACTCTTCTTACTGACTATATTTTGATCCATTCCTGTGACACTAGTTATAGATTCCGATGCTTCACTTCTGGTTTACTGTATCCCTTGGACCTTCGTATTGACGACGAAACACAAAAATTGCATCGGAATTAAATACAAAAGGCACAATGCTGACTCAAGTACAAGAAGACTGACTCTTCCTACTGACTATGTTTGAACGAATCCTGTGACATTAGTTATTGTTTCCGATGCTTCACTTCAGGTTTACTGTATCCTTTCGACCTTCCTATTGGCGACGAAACACAGAAATTGCATCGGAACAAAATACAAAAGGCACAATGCCGACTTAAGTACAAGAAGACTGACTCTTCCTACTGTCTATGTTTGAACGAATCCTGTGACATTAGCTGTAGATTCCGATGCTTCACCTCAGGTTTACTGTATCCTTTGGACCTTCCTATTGGCGACGAAACACAGAAATTGCATCGGAATTAAATAGAAAAGGCACAATGCCGACTTAAGTACAAGCAGACTGACTCTTCTCACTGGATATGTTGTGAACCATTCCTGCGACACTAGTTATAGATTCCGATGCTTCACTTTAGGTTCACTCTATCCCTTGGACCTTCTTATTGACGATGAAACACAGAAATTGCAACGGAGTTAAATACAAAATGCACAATGCCGACTTAAGTACAAGAAGACTGACTCTTCTTACTGACTGTTTTGAACCATTCCTGTGACACTAGTAATAGATTCCGATGCTTCACTTCAGGTTTACTGTATCCCTCTGACGTTCTTATTAACGATGAAACGCAGATATTGCATCGGAATTAAATACAAAAGGCACAATGCCGACTTAAGTACAAGAAGACTGACTCTTCTTACTGACTATGTTTTGAACCATTCCTGTGACACTAGTTATAGATTCCGATGCTTCACTTCTGGTTTACTGTATCCCTTGGACCTTCGTATTGACGATGAAACACAGAAATTGCATGGGAATTAAATACAAAAGGCACAATACCCAATGAAGTACAAGAAGACTGACTCTTCATACTGACTATGTTTTGAACCATTCCTGTGACACTAGTTATGGATTCCGATGCTTCACTTCAGGTTTACTGTATTCCTTGGACCTTCGTATTGACGATGAAACACTGAAATTGCATCGGTATTAAATACAAAAGGCACAGTGCCGACCTAAGTACGAGAAGACTGACTTCTCTTACTGACTATACTTTGATTCATTCCTGTGACACTAGTTATAGATTCCGATGCTTCACTTCAGGTTTACTGTATCCCTTGGACCTTATTGTTGACGATGAAACACAGAAATTGCATCGGAATTAAATACAAAAGGCACAATGCCGACTAAAGGACAAGAAGACTGGATCTTCTTACTGCCTATGTTTTGAACCATTCCTGTGACACTAGTTATAGATTCCGATGCTTCACTTCAGGTTTACTGTATCCCTCTGACCTTCTCATTGACGATGAAACACAGAAATTGCATCTGAATTAAATACAAAAGGCACAATGACGACTTAAGTGCAAGAAGACTGACTCTTCTTACTGTCTATGTTTTGAACCATTCCTGTGACACTAGTTATAGATTCCGATGCTTCACACAAGGTTTACTGTATCCCTTGGACCTTCTTATTGACGATGAAACACCGAAATTGCATCGGAATTAAATAGAAAAGGCACAATGCCGACTTAGGTACAAGAAGACTGTCTCTTCTTACTGTCTATGTTTGAACCATTCCTGTGACACTAGTTATGGATTCCGAAGCTTCACTTCAGGTTTACTGTATCCCTTGGACCTTCTTATTGACGATGAAACACAGAAATTGCATCGGAATTAAATACAAAAGGCACAATGCCGACTTAAGTACAAGAACACTGACTCTTCTTACTGACTATATATTGATCCATTCCTGTGACACTAGTTATAGATTCGAATGCTTCACTTCAGGTTTACTGTTTACCTTGGACCTTCTTATTGACGACGAAACACAGAAATTGCATCGGAATTAAATACAAAAGGCACAATGCCGACTTAAGTACAAGAAGACTGACTCTTCTTACTGACTATGATTTGAACAATTCCTGTGACACTAGTTGTAGATCCCGATGCTTCACTTCAGGTTTACTGTATCCCTCTGACGTTCTTATTAACGATGAAACACAGATATTGCATCGGAATTAAATACAAAAGGCACAATGCTGACTTAAGTACAAGAAGACTGACTCTTATTACTGACTATGTTTTGAACCATTCCTGTGACACTAGTTATAGATTGCGATGCTTCACTTCCGGTTTACTGTATCCCTTGGACCTTCGTATTGACGATGAAACACAGAAATTGCATCGGAATTAAATACAAATGGCACAATGCCGACTTAAGTACAAGAAGACTGACTCTTCTTACTGACTATGATTTGAACAATTCCTGTGACACTAGTTGTTGATTTCGTGGCTTCACTTCAGGTATACTGTATCCCTAGGACCTTCTTATTGACGATGAAACACAGAAATTGCATCGGAACTAAATACAAAAGGCACAATGCCGACTTAAGTATAAGAAGACTGACTCTTTACTGCTGTCTATGTTTGAACCATTCCTATGACATTAGTTATAGATTCCGATGCTTCACTTCAGAGATACTGTATCCTTTGGACCTTCTTATTGGCGACGAAACACAGAAATTGCATCCTAATTAAACAGAAAATGCACAATGCCGACTTAAGTACAAGAAGACTGACTGTTCTTACTGTCTATGCTTCGAACCATTGCTGTGACGCTAGTTATAGATTCCGATGCTTCACCTCAGGTTCACTGTATCCCTCTGACCTTCTTATTGACGATGAAACACAGAAATTGCATCGGAATTAAATAGAAAAGGCACAATGCCGTCTTAAGTACAAGCAGACTGACTCTTCTTAGTGTCTATGTTTTGAACAATTCCTGTGACGCTAGTTACAGATTCCGATGCTTCACTTCAGGTTTACTGTGTCCCTTGGACCTTCTTATTGACGATGAAACACAGATATTGCATCGGAATTAAATACAAAAGGCAAAATGGCGACTTAAGTACAAGATGACTGACTCTTCTTACTGACTGTTTTGAAACATTCCTGTGACACTAGATATAGATTCCGATGCTTCACTTCAGGTTTACTGTATCCCTCTGACGTTCTTATTAACGATGAAACGCAGATATTGCATCGGAATTAAATACAAAAGGCACAATGCCGACTTAAGTACAAGAAGACTGACTCTTCTTACTGACTATGTTTTGAACCATTCCTGTGACACTAGTTATAGATTCCGATGCTTCACTTCTGGTTTACTGTATCCCTTGGACCGTCGTATTGACGATGAAACACAGAAATTGCATCGGAATTAGATACAAAAGTCACAATGCCGACTTATGTACAAAAAGACTGACTCTTCTTATTGACTATACCTTGTTCCATTCCTGTGACACTAGTTATAGATTCCGATGCTTCACTTCAGGTTTACTGTATCCCTTGGACCTTCTTATTGACGATGAAACACAAAAATTGCATCGGAATTAAATACAAAAGAAACGATGCCGAATTAAGTACAAGAAGGCTGACTCTTCTTACTGTCTATGTTTTGAACCGTTCCTGTGACACTAGTTATAGAGTCCGATGCTTCACTCCAGGTTCACTGTATCCCTTGAACCTTCTTATTGACGATGAAACACAGAAATTACATCGCAATTAAATACAAAAGGCATAATGCTGGCTTAAGGACAAGAAGCCTGAATCTTCTTACTGCCTATGTTTTGAACCATTCCTGTGACACTAGTTATAGATTCCGATGCTTCACTTCAGGCTTACTGTATCCCTCTGACCTTCTTATTGACGTCGAAACACAGAAATGGCATTGGAATTAAATACAAAAGGCACTATGCCTACTTAAGAAGACTGACTCTTCTTACTGACTATGTTTTGAACCATTCCTGTGACACTAGTTTTGGATTCCGATGCTTCACTTCAGGTTTACTGTATCCCTTGGACCTTCTAATTGACGATGAAATACAGAAATTGCATCGGAATTAAATACAAAAGGCACAATGTCGACTTAAGTACAAGATGACTGACTCTTCTTACTGACAATCTTGATCCATTCCTGTGACAGTAGTTATAGATTCCGATGCTTCACGTCGGGTTTACTGTATCCCTTGGACCTTCTTATTGACGATGAAACACAGAAATTGCATCGGAATTAAATACAAAAGGCACAATGCCGACTTAAGTACAAGAAGACTGACTCTTCTTACTGACTATGATTTGAACAATTCCTGTGACACTAGTTGTAGATCCCGATGCTTCACTTCAGGTTTACTGTATCCCTCTGACGTTCTTATTAACGAAGAAACACAGAAATTGCATCGGAATTAAATACAAATGGCACAATGCCGAATTAAGTACAAGAAGACTGTTTCTTCTTACTGACTATGATTTGAACAATTCCTGTGACACTAGTTGTTGATTTCGAGGCTTCACTTCAGGTATACTGTATCCCTAGGACCTTCTTATTGACGATGAAACACAGAAATTGCATCAGAACTAAATACAAAAGGCACAATGCCGACTTAAGTATAAGAAGACTGACTCTTTACTGCTGTCTATGTTTGAACCATTCCTGTGACATTAGTTATAGATTCCGATGCTTCACTTCAGAGGTACAGTATCCTTTGGACCTTCTTATTGGCGACGAAACACAGAAATTGCATCCTAATTTAATAGAAAATGCACAATGCCGACTTAAGTAGAAGAAGACTGACTCTTCTTACTGACTATGCTTCGAACCATTGCTGTGACACTAGTTATAGATTCCGATGCTTCACCTCAGGTTCACTGTATCATTCTGACCTTCTAATTGACGATGAAACACAGAAATTGCATCGGAATTAAATAGAAAAGGCACAATGCCGTCTTAAGTACAAGCAGACTGACTCATCTTAGTGTCTATGTTTTGAACCATTCCTGTGTCGCTAGTTACAGATTCCGATGCTTCACTTCAGGTTTACTGTGTCCCTTGGACCTTCTTATTGACGATGAAACACAGATATTGCATCGGAATTAAATACAAAAGGCAAAATGGCGACTTAAGTACAAGATGACTGACTCTTCTTACTGACTGTTTTGAATCATTCCTGTGACACTAGATATAGATTCCGATGCTTCACTTCAGGTTTGCTGTATCCCTCTGACGTTCTTATTAACGATGAAACGCAGATATTGCATCGGAATTAAATACAAAAGGCACAATGCCGACTTAAGTACAAGAAGACTGACTCTTCTTACTGACTATGTTTTGAACCATTCCTGTGACACTAGTTATAGATTCTGATGCTTAACTTCTGGTTTACTGTATCCCTTGGACCGTCGTATTGACGATGAAACGCAGAAATTGCATCGGAATTAGATACAATAGGCACAATGCCGACTTAAGTACAAAAAGACTGACTCTTCTTACTGACTATACCTTGTTCCATTCCTGTGACACTAGTTATAGATTCCGATGCTTCACTTCAGGTTTACTGTATCCCTTGGACCTTCTTATTGACGATGAAAGACAGATATTGCTTCGGAAATAAATACAAAAGAAACGATGCCGAATGAAGTAGAAGAAGGCTGACTCTTCTTACTGTCTATGTTTTGAACCGTTCCTGTGACACTAGTTATAGAGTCCGATGCTTCACTCCAGGTTTACTGTATCCCTTGAACCTTCTTATTGACGATGAAACACAGAAATTACATCGCAATTAAATACAAAAGGCATAATGCTGACTTAAGGACAAGAATCCTGAATCTTCTTACTGCCTATGTTTTGAACCATTCCTGTGACACTAGTTATAGATTCCGATGCTTCACTTCAGGCTTACTGTATCCCTCTGACCTTCTTATTTACGTCGAAACACAGAAATTGCATCGGAATTAAATACAAAAGGCACAATGCCTACTTAAGAAGACTTACTCTTCTTACTGACTATGTTTTGAACCATTCCTGTGACACTAGTTTTGGATTCCGATGCTTCACTTCAGGTTTACTGTATCCCTTGGACCTTCTAATTGACGATGAAATACAGAAATTGCATCGGAATTAAATACAAAAGGCACTATGTCGACTTAAGTACAAGATATCTGACTCTTCTTACTGACTGTATCTTGATCCATTCCTGTGACACTAGTTATAGATTCCGATGCTTCACTTCGGGTTTACTGTATCCCTTGGACCTTCTTATTGACGATGAAACACAGAAATTGCATTGGAATTAAATACAAAAGGCACAAAGCCGACTTAAGTACAAGAAGACTGACTCTTCTTACTGACTATGTTTTGAACCATTCCTGTGACACTAGTTGTAGATTCCGATGCTTCATTTCAGGTTTATTGTATCCCTCTGACCTTCTTATTAACGATGAAACGCAGATATTGCATCGGAATTAAATACAAAAGTCACAATGCCGACTTAAGTACAAGCAGACTGACTCTTCATACTGTCTGTGTTTTGAACCTTTCCTGTGACACTAGTTATAGATTCCGATGCTTCACTTCAGGTTTAGTGTATCCCTCTGACCTTCTTATTGACGATGAAACACAGATATTGCATCGGAAATAAATACAAAAGGCACAATACCGACTTAAGTACATGTAGACTGAATCTTCCTACTGTCTATGATTTGAACGATTCCTATGTCACTAGTTATCGATTCCGATGCTTCACTTCAGGTTTACTGTATCCCTTGGATCTTCGTATTGACGATGAAACACAGAAATTGTATGCGAATTAAATACAAAAGGCACAATACCCAATGTAGTACAAGAAGACTGACTCTTCTTACTGACTATGTTTGAACCATTCCTGTGACACTAGTTATGGATTCCGATGCTTCACTTCAGGTTTACAGTATACCTTGGACCTTCTTATTGACGACGAAACACAGAAATTGCATCGGAATTAAATACAAAAGGCACAATGCCGACTTAAGTACAAGAAGACAGACCCTTCTTACTGACTATGTTTTGAACCATTCCTGTGACACTAGTTATAGATTCCGATGCTTCACTTCTGGTTTACTGTATCCCTTGGACCGACGTATTGACGATGAAACACAGAAATTGCATCGGAATTACATACAAAAGGCACAATGCCGACTTAAGTACAAAAAGACTGACTCTTCTTACTGACTATACCTTGTTCCATTCCTGTGACACAAGTTATAGATTCCGATGCTTCACTTCAGGTTTACTGTATCCCTTGGACCTTCTTATTGACGATGAAACACAGAAATTGCATCGGAATTAAATACAAAAGAAACGATGCCGAATTAAGTACAAGAAGGCTGACTCTTCTTACTGTCTATGTTTTGAACCGTTCCTGTGACACTAGTTATAGAGTCCGATGCTTCACTCCAGGTTCACTGTATCCCTTGAACCTTCTTATTGACGATGAAACACAGAAATTACATCGCAATTAAATACAAAAGGCATAATGCTGACTTAAGGACAAGAAGCCTGAATCTTCTTACTGCGTATGTTTTGAACCATTCCTGTGACACTAGTTATAGATTCCGATGCTTCACTTCAAGCTTACTGTATCTCTCTGACCTTCGTATTAACGTCGAAACACAGAAATTGCATCGGAATTAAATACAAAAGGCACAATGCCTACTTAAGAAGACTTACTCTTCTTACTGACTATGTTTTGAACCATTCCTGTGACACTAGTTTTGGATTCCGATGCTTCACTTCAGGTTTACTGTATCCCTTGGACCTTCTAATTGACGATGAAATACAGAAATTGCATCGGAATTAAATACAAAAGGCACAATGTCGACTTAAGTACAAGATGACTGACTCTTCTTACTGACTCTATCTTGATCCATTCCTGTGACACTAGTTATAGATTCCGATGCTTCACTTCGGGTTTACTGTATCTCTTGGACCTTCTTGTTGACGATGAAACACAGAAATTGCATCGGAATTAAATACAAAAGGCACAATGCCGACTTAAGTACAAGAAGACTGACTCTTCTTACTGACTATGATTTGAACAATTCCTGTGACACTAGTTGTAGATCCCTATGCTTCACTTCAGGTTTACTGTATCCCTCTGAAGTTCTTATTAGCGATGAAACACAGATATTGCATCGGAATTAAATACAAAAGGCAAAATGGCGACTTAAGTACAAGATGACTGACTCTTCTTACTGACTGTTTTGAACCATTCCTGTGACACTAGATATAGATTCCGATGCTTCACTTCAGGTTTACTGTATCCCTCTGACGTTCTTATTAACGATGAAACGCAGATATTGCATCGGAATTAAATACAAAAGGCACAATGCCGACTTAAGTACAAGAAGACTGACTCTTCTTACTGACTATGTTTTGATCCATTCCTGTGACACTAGTTATAGATTCCGATGCTTCACTTCTGGTTTACTGTATCCCTTTGACCGTCGTATTGACGATGAAACGCAGAAATTGCATCGGAATTAGAAACAAAAGGCACAATGCCGACTTAAGTACAAAAAGACTGACTCTTCTTACTGACTATACCTTGTTCCATTCCTGTGACACTAGTTATAGATTCCGATGCTTCACTTCAGGCTTACTGTATCCTTCTGACCCTCCTATTTACGTCGAAACACAGAAATTGCATCGGAATTAAATACAAAAAGCACAATGCCTACTTAAGGAGACTTACTCATCTTACTGCCTATGTTTTGAACCATTCCTGTGACACTAGTTATAGATTCCGATGCTTCACTTCAGGTTTACTGTATCCCTTGGACCTTCTAATTGACGATGAAATACAGAAATTGCATCGGAATTAAATACAAAAGGCACTATGTCGACTTAAGTACAAGATGACTGACTCTTCTTACTGACTCTATCTTGATCCATTCCTGTGACACTAGTTATAGATTCCGATGCGTCACTTCGGGTTTACTGTATCCCTTGGACCTTCTTATTGACGATGAAACACAGATATTGCATTGGAATTAAATACAAAAGGCACAAAGCCGACTTAAGTACAAGAAGACTGACTCTTCTTACTGACTATGATTAGAACCATTCCTGTGACACTAGTTGTAGATTCCGATGCTTCACTTCAGGTTTATTGTATCCCTCTGACCTTCTTATTAACGATGAAACACAGATATTGCATCGGAATTAATTACAAAAGTCACAATGCCGACTTAAGTACAAGCAGACTGACTCTTCTTACCGTCTGTGCTTTCAACCATTCCTGTGACACTAGTTATAGAGTCCGATGCTTCACACAAGGTTTACTGTATCCCTTGGACCATCTTATTGACGATGAAACACAGAAATTGCATCGAAAATAAATAGAAATGGCACAATGTCGACCTAAGTACAACAAGACTGACTCTTCTTACTGGATATGTTTTGAACCATATCTGTGACACTAGTTATAGATTCCGATGCTTCACTTCAGGTTTAGTGTATCCCCCTGACCTTCTTATTGACGATGAAACACAGATATTGCATCGGAAATAAATACAAAAGGCACAATACCGACTTAAGTACATGTAGACTGAATCTTCCTACTGTCTACGATTTGAACGATTCCTATGTCACTAGTTATAGATTCCAATGCTTCACTTCTGGTTTACTGTATCCCTTGGACCTTCGTATTGACGATGAAACACAGAAATTGCATGCGAATTAAATACAAAAGGCACAATACCCAATGAAGTACAAGAAGACTGACTCTTCTTACTGACTATGTTTGAACCATTCCTGTGACACTAGTTATGGATTCCGATGCTTCACTTCAGGTTTACTGTATACCTTGGACCTTCTTATTGACGACGAAACGCAGGAATTGCATCGGAATTAAATACAAAAGGCACAATGCCGACTTAAGTACAAGAAGACTGACTCTTCTTACTGACTATGATTTGAACAATTCCTGTGACACTAGTTGTAGATCCCGATGCTTCACTTCAGGTTTACTGTATCCCTCTGACGTTCTTATTAACGATGAAACACAGATATTGCATCATAATTAAATACAAAAGGCACAATGCTGACTTAAGTACAAGAAGACTGACTCTTATTACTGACTATGTTTTGAACCATTCCTGTGACACTAGTTATAGATTACGATGCTTCACTTCCGGTTTACTGTATCCCTTGGACCTTCGTCTTGACGATGAAACACAGAAATTGCATCGGAATTAAATAGAAAAGGCACAATGCCGTCTTAAGTACAAGCAGACTGACTCTTCTTAGTGTCTATGTTATGAACCAATCCTGTGACGCTAGTTAAAGATTCCGATGCTTCACTTCAGGTTTACTGTATCCGTTGGACCTTCTTATTGACGATGAAACACAGAAATTGCATCGGAATTGAATACAAAAGGCACAATGGCTACTTAAGTACAAAAAGACTGACTCTTCTTACTGACTATAGCTTGTTCCATTCCTGTGACACTAGTTATAGATTCCGATGCTTCACTCCAGGTTCACTGTATCCCTTGGACCTTCTTATTGACGATGAAACACAGAAATTACATCGCAATTAAATACAAAAGGCACAATGCTGACTTAAGGACAAGAAGCCTGAATCTTCTTACTGCCTATGTTATGAACCATTCCTGTGACACTAGTTATAGATTCCGATGCTTCACTTCAGGCTTACTGTATCCCTCTGACCTTCTTATTGACGACGAAACACAGAAATTGCATCGGAATTAAATACAAAAGGCACAATGCCTACTTAAGAAGACTTACTCTTCTTACTGACTGTTTTTTGAACCATTCCTGTGATACTAGTTTTGGATTCCGATGCTTCACTTCAGGTTTACTGTATCCCTTGGACTTCTAATTGACGATGAAACACAGAAATTGCATCGGAATGAAATACAAAAGGCACAATGTCGACTTAAGTACAAGATGACTGACTCTTCTTACTGACTCTATCTTGATCCATTCCTGTGACTCTAGTTATAGATTCCGATGCTTCACTTCGGGTGTACTGTATCCCTTGGACCTTCTTATTGACGATGAAACACAGAAATTGCATCGGAATTAAATACAAAAGGCACAAAGCCGACTTAAGTACTAGAAGACTGACTCTTCTTACTGACTATGATTTGAACCATTCCTGTGCCACTAGTTGTAGATTCCGATGCTTCACTTCAGGTTTATTGTATCCCTCTGACCTTCTTATTAACGATGAAACACAGATATTGCATCGGAATTAAATAGAAAAGGCACAATGCCGACTTAAGTACAAGCAGACTGACTCTTCTTGCTGACTGTGTTTGATCAATTTCTGTGACACTAGTTATAGATTCCGATGCTTCACTTCTGGTTTACTGTATCCCTTGGACCTTCGTATTGACGACGAAACACAAAAATTGCATCGGAATTAAATACAACAGGCACAATGCTGTCTCAAGTACAAGAAGACTGACTCTTCCTACTGACTATGTTTGAACGAATCCTGTGACATTAGTTATTGTTTCCGATGCTTCACTTCAGGTTTACTGTATCCTTTCGACCTTCCTATTGGCGACGAAACACAGAAATTGCATCGGAACAAAATACAAAAGGCACAATGCCGACTTAAGTACAAGAAGACTGACTCTTCCTACTGTCTATGTTTGAACGAATCCTGTGACATTAGTTGTAGATTCCGATGCTTCACTTCAGGTTTACTGTATCCTTTGGACCATCCTATTGGCGACGAAACACAGAAATTGCATCGGAATTAAATAGAAAGGCACAATGCCGACATAAGTACAAGCAGACTGACTCTTCTCACTGGATATGTTTTGAACCATTCCTGTGACACTAGTTATAGATTCCGATGCTTCACTTCAGGTTTAGTGTATCCCTCTGACCTTCTTATTGACGATGAAACACAGAAATTGCATCCGAAATAAATACAAAAGGCACAATACCGGCTTAAGTACATGTAGACTGAATCTTCCTACTGTCTATGTTTTGAACCATTCCTGTGACACTAGTTACAGATTCCGATGCTTCATTTCAGGATTACTGCATCCCTTGGACCTTCGTAATGACGATGAAACACAGATAGTGCATCGGAATTAAATACAAAAGGTACAATGCCGACTTAAGTAGAAGAAGACTGACTCTTCCTACTGTCTATGTTTTGAACAATTCCTGTGACACTAGTTAAAGATTACGATGCTTCACTTCAGGTTTACTGTATCCCTCTGACCTTCTTATTAACGATGAAACACAGATATTGCATCGGAATTAAATACAAAAGGCACAATGCCGACTTAAGTACAAGAAGACTGACTCTTCTTACTGACTATGTTTTGAACCATTCCTGTGTCACTAGTTATAGATTCAATGCTTCACTTCTGGGTTACTGTATCCCTTGGACCTTCGTATTGACGATGAAACACAGAAATTGCATGGGAATTAAATACAAAAGGCACAATGCCCACTGAAGTACAAGAAAACTGACTCTTCTTACTTTCTATGTTTTGAACCATTCCTGTGACACTAGTTATGGATTCCGATGCTTCACTTCAGGTTTACTGTATCCCTTGGACCTTCGTATTGACGATGAAACACTGAAATTGCATCGGTATTAAATACAAAGGACACAGTGCCGACCTAAGTACGAGAAGACTGACTCCTCTTACTGACTATACCTTGATTCATTCCTGTGACACTAGTTATAGATTCCGATGCTTCACTTCAGGTTTCCTGTATCCCTTGGACCTTATTATTGACGATGAAACACAGAATTGCATCGGAATTAAATACAAAAGGCACAATGCCGACTAAAGGACAAAAAGACTGGATCTTCTTACTGCCTATGTTTTGAACCATTCCTGTGACACTAGTTATAGATTCCGATGCTTCACTTCAGGTTTACTGTATCACTCTGACCTTATCATTGACGATGAAACACAGAAATTGCATATTAATTAAATACAAAAGGCACAATGCCGTCTTAAGTACAAGAACACTAACTCTTCTTACTGACTATATATTGATCCATTCCTGTGACACTAGTTATAGATTCGGATGCTTCACTTCAGGTTTACTGTATCCCTGGGACCTTCTTATTGACGATGAAACACAGAAATTGCATGGGAATTAAATAGAAAAGGCACAATGCCGACTTAGGTACAAGAAGACTGTCTCTTCTTACTGTCTATGTTTTGAACCATTCCTGTGACACTAGTTATGGATTCCGATGCTTCACTTCAGGTTTACTGTATCCCTGGGACCTTCTTATTGACGATGAAACACAGAAATTGCATGGGAATTAAATACAAAAGGCACAATGCCGACTTAAGTACAAGAACACTAACTCTTCTTACTGACTATATATTGATCCATTCCTGTGACACTAGTTATAGATTCGGATGCTTCACTTCAGGTTTACTGTATACCTTGGACCTTCTTATTGACGACGAAACACAGAAATTGCATCGGAATTAAATACAAAAGGCACAATGCCGACTTAAGTACAAGAAGACTGACTCTTCTTACTGACTATGATTTGAACAATTCCTGTGACACTAGTTGTAGATCCCGATGCTTCACTTCAGGTTTACTGTATCCCTCTGACGTTCTTATTAACGATGAAACACAGATATTGCATCGGAATTAAATACAAAAGGCACAATGCTGACTTAAGTACAAGAAGACTGACTCTTCTTACTGACTATGTTTTGAACCATTCCTGTGACACTAGATATAGATTACGATGCTTCACTTCCGGTTTACTGTATCCCTTGGACCTTCGTATTGACGATGAAACAGAAATTGCATCGGAATTAAATAGAAAAGGCACAATGCCGTCTTAAGTACAAGCAGACTGACTCTTCTTAGTGTCTATGTTTTGAACCATTCCTGTGACGCTAGTTAAAGATTCCGATGCTTCACTTCAGGTTTACTGTATCCGTTGGACCTTCTTATTGACGATGAAACACAGAAATTGCATCGGAATTGAATACAAAAGGCACAATGCCTACTTAAGTACAAGATGACTGGCTCTTCTTACTGAGTATGTTTTGAACCATTCCTGTGACACTAGTTGTAGATTCCGAGGCTTCACTTCGGGTTTACTGTATCCCTAGGACCTTCTTATTGACGATGAAACACAGATATTGCATCGGAATTAAATACAAAAGGCACAATGCCGACTTAAGTACAAGCAGACTGACTCTTCTTGCTGACTATGTTTGATCCATTCCTGTGACACTAGTTATAGATTCCGATGCTTCACTTCTGGTTTACTGTATCCCTTGGACCTTCGTATTGACGATGAAACACAGAAATTGCATCGGAACTAAATAGAAAAGGCACAATGCCGTCTTAAGTACAAGCAGACTGACTCTTCTTAGTGTCTATGTTTTGAACCATTCCTGTGACACTAGTTATGGATTCCGATGCTTCACTTCAGGTTTACTGTATCCCTTGGACCTTCTTATTGACGATGAAACACAGAAATTGCATCGGAATTAAATACAAAAGGCACAATGCCGACTTAAGTACATGAACACTAACTCTTCTTACTGACTATATATTGATCCATTCCTGTGACACTAGTTATAGATTCTGTTGCTTCACCTCAGGTCCACTGTATCCCTCTGACCTTCTTATTGACGATAAAACACAGAAATTGCATCGGAATTAAATAGAAAAGGCACAATGCCGCCTTAAGTACAAGCAGACTGACTCTTCTTAGTGTCTATGTTTTGAACCATTCCTGTGACGCTAGTTACAGATTCCGATGCCTCACTTCAGGTTTACTGTGTCCCTTGGACCTTCTTATTGACGATGAAACACAGAAATTGCATCGGAATTAAATACAAAGGGCAAAATGGCGACTTAAGTACAAGAAGACTGACTCTTCTTACTGACTGTTTTGAACCATTCCTGTGACAGTAGATATAGATTCCGATGCTTCACTTCAGGTTTACTGTATCCCTCTGACATTCTTATTAACGATGAAACGCAGATATTGCATCGGAATTAATTACAAAAGGCACAATGCCGACTTAAGAACAAGAAGACTGACTCTTCTTACTGACTATGTTTTGGACCATTCCTGTGACACTAGTTATAGATTCCGATGCTTCACTTCAGGTTTACTGTATCCCATGGACCTTCTTATTGACGATGAAACACAGAAATTCCATCGGAATTAGATACAAAAGGCACAACCATGAACCGTTCCTGTGACACTAGTTATAGAGTCCGATGCTTTACTCCAGGTTCACTGTATCCCTTGGACCTTCTTATTGACGATGAAACACAGAAATTACATCGCAATTAAATACAAAAGGCACAATGCTGACTTATGTACAAAAAGACTGACCCTTCTTACTGACTATATCTTGTTCCATTCCTGTGACACTAGTTATAGATTCCGATGCTTCACTTCAGGTTTACTGTATCCCTTGGACCTTCTTATTGACGATGAAACACAGAAATAGCATCGGAATTAAATACAAAAGAAACAATGCCGAATTAAGTACAAGAAGGCTGACTCTTCTTACTGTCTATGTTGTGAACCGTTCCTGTGACACTAGTTATAGAGTCCGATGCTTTACTCCAGGTTCACTGTATCCCTTGGACCTTCTTATTGACGATGAAACACAGAAATTACATCGCAATTAAATACAAAAGGCACAATGCTGACTTAAGGACAAGAAGCCTGAATCTTCTTACTGCCTATGTTTTGAACCATTCCTGGGACACTAGTTATAGATTCCGATGCTTCACTTCAGGCTTACTGTATCACTCTGTCCTTCGTATTGACGACGTAACACAGAAATTGCATCGGAATAAAACACAAAAGGCACAATGCCTACTTAAGAACACTTACTCTTCTTACTGACTATGTTTTGAACCATTCCTGTGACACAAGTTTTGGTTTCCGATGCTTCACTTCAGGTTTACTGTATCCCTTGGACCTTCTAATTGACGATGAAACACAGAAATTGCATCGGAATTAAGTACAAAAGGCACAATGTCGACTTAAGTAAAAGGAGACTGACTCTTCTTACTGACTATGTTTTGAACCATTCCTGTGACACTAGTTATAGATTACGATGCTTCACTTCAGTTTTATTGTATCCCTCTGACCTTTTTATTAACGATGAAACACACATATCGCATCGGAATTAAATACAAAAGGCACAATGCCGACTTAAGTACAAGCAGACTGACTCTTCTTACTGACTATGTTTTGATCCATTCCTGTGACACTCGTTATAGATTCCGATGCTTCACTTCTGGTTTACTGTACCCCTTGGACCTTCGTATTGACGACGAAACACAAAAATTGCATCGGAATTAAATACAAAAGGCACAATGCTGACTCAGGTACAAGATGACTGACTCTTCCTACTGACTATGTTTGAACGAATCCTGTGACATTAGTTATTGTTTCCAATGCTTCACTTCAGGTTTACTGTATCCTTTCGACCTTCCTATTGGCGACGAAACACAGAAATTGCATCGGAACAAAGAACAAAAGGCACAATGCCGACTTAAGTACAAGAAGACTGACTCTTCCTACTGTCTATGTTTGAACGAATCCTGTGACATTAGTTGTAGATTCCGATGCTTCACTTCAGGTTCACTGACCTTCGTATTGGCGACGAAACACAGAAATTGCGTCGGAATTAAATAGAAAAGGCACAATGCCGTCTTAAGTACAAGCAGACTGACTCTTCTCACTGGATATGTTTTGAACCATTCCTGTGACACTAGTTATAGATTCGGATGCTTCACTACATTTTTACTGTATACCTTGGACCTTCTTATTGACGACGAAACACAGAAATTGCATCGGAATTAAATACAAAAGGCACAATGCCGCCTTAAGTACAAGAAGACTGACTCATCTTACTGACTATGATTTCAACAATTTCTGTGACACTAGTTGTAGATCCCGATGCTTCACTTCAGGTTTACTGTATCCCTCTGACGTTCTTATTAACGATGAAACACAGATATTGCATCGGAATTAAATACAAAAGGCACAATGATGACTTAAGTACAAGGAGACTGACTCTTCTTACTGACTATGTTTTGAACCATTCCTGTGACACTAGTTATAGATTACGATGCTTCACTTCCGGTTTACTGTATCCCTTGGACCTTCGTATCGACGATGAAACACAGAAATTGCATCGGAATTAAATAGAAAAGGCACAATGACGTCTTAAGTACAAGCAGACTGACTCTTCTTAGTGTCTATGTTTTGAACCATTCCTGTGACGCTAGTTAAAGATTCCGATGCTTCACTTCAGGTTTACTGTATCCGTTGGACCTTCTTGTTGACGATGAAACACAGAATTTGCATCGGAATTGAATACAAAAGGCACAATGCCTACTTAAGTACAAGATGACTGGCTCTTCTTACTGAGTATGTTTTGAACCATTCCTGTGACACTAGTTATAGATTCCGATGCTTCACTTCAGTTTTACTGTATCCCTCTGACCTTCTTATTGACGATGAAACACAGAAATTGCATCGGAAATAAATACAAAAGGCACAATACCGGCATAAGTACATGTAGACTGAATCTTCCTACTGTCAATGTTTTGAACCATTCCTGTGACACTAGTTACAGATTCCGATGCTTCAATTCAGGATTACTGCATCCCTGGGACCTTCGTAATGACGATGAAACACACATAGTGCATCGGAATTAAATACAAAAGGTACAATGCCAACTTAAGTAGAAGAAGACTGACTCTTCCTACTCTCTATGTTTTGAACCATTCCTGTGACACTAGTTATAGATTCCGATGCTTCACTTTAGGTTTACTGTATCCCTTGGACCTTCTTATTGACGATGAAACACAGAAATTGCATCGGAATTAAATACAAAATGCACATTGCCGACTTAAGTACAAGAAGGCTGACTCTTCAAACTGTCTATGTTTTGAACCATTCCTGTGACACTAGTTATAGATTCTGATGCTTCACTCCTGGTTTACTGTATCCCTTCGACCTTATTATTGACGATGAAACACAGAAATTGCATCGGAATTAAATACAAAAGGCACAATGCCGACTTAAGGACAAGAAGACTGGATCTTCTTACTGCCACTGTTTTGAACCATTCCTGTGACACTAGTTATAGATTCCGAAGCTTCACTTCAGGTTTACTGTATCCCTCTGACCTTCGCATTGACGATGAAACACAGAAATTGCCTCTGAATTAAATACAAAAGGCACAATGCCGACTTAAGTGCAAGAAGACTGACTCTTCTTACTGCCTATGTTTTGAACCATTCCTGTGACACTAGTTATAGATTCCGATGCTTCACTTCTGGTTTACTGTATCCGTTGGACCTTCTTATTGACGATGAAACACAGAAATGGCATCGGAATTGAATAAAAAGGCACAATGCCTACTTAAGTACAAGATGACTGGCTCTTCTTACTGAGTATGTTCTGAACCATTCCTGTGACACTTGTTGTAGATTCCGAGGCTTCACTTCAGGTTTACTATATCCCTAGGACCTTCTTATTGACAATGAAACACAGAAATTGCATCGGAACTAAATACAAAAGGCACAATGCCGACTTAAGTATAAGAAGACTGACTCTTTACTGGGGTCTATGTTTGAACCATTCCTGTGACATTAGTTATAGATTCGGATACTTCACTTCAGGGTTACTGTATCCTTTGGACCTTCTTATTGGCGACGAAACACAGAAATTGCATCGGAATTAAATAGAAACTGCACAATGCCGACTTAAGTACAAGAAGACTGACTCTTCTTACTGTCTATGTTTGAACCATTGCTGTGACACTAGTTATATATTCCGATGCTTCACCTCAGGTCCACTGTATCCCTCTGACCTTCTTATTGACGATGAAACACAGAAATTGCATCGGAATTAAATAGACAAGGCACAATGCCGACTTAAGTACAAGAAGACTGACTCTTCTTACTGACTATGATTTGAACAATTCCTGTGACACTAGTTGTAGATTCCGATGCTTCACTTCTGGTTTACTGTATCCCTTGGACCGTCGTATTGATGATGAAACACAGAAATTTCATCGGAATTGAATACAAAAGGCACAATGCCGACTTACGTACAAGAAGACTGACTCTTCTTACTGACTATGTTTTGAACCATTCCTGTGACACTAGTTATGGATTCCGATGCTTCACTTCAGGTTTACTGTATCCAATGGACCTTCTTATTGACGATGAAACACAGAAATTGCATCGGAATTAGATACAAAAGGCACAATGCCGACTTAAGTACAACAAGACTGACTCTTCTTACTGACTATATCTTGATCCATTCCTGTGACACTAGTTATAGATTCCGATGCTTCACTCCAGGTTTACTGTATCCCTTGGACCTTCTTATTGACGATGAAACACAGAAATTACATCGCAATTAAATACAAAAGAGACAATGCTGACTTAAGGACAAGAAGACTGAATCTTCTTACTGCCTATGATTTGAACCATTCCTGTGACACTAGTTATAGATTCCGATGCTTCACTTCAGGCTTACTGTATCCCTCTGACCTTCTTATTGACGATGAAACACAGAAATTGCATTGGAATTAAATACAAAAGGCACAATGCCTACTTAAGAAGACTTACTCTTCTTACTGACTATGTTTTGAACCATTCCTGTGACACTAGTTTTGGATTCCGATGCTTCACTTCAGGTTTACTGTATCCCTTGGACCTTCTAATTGACGATGAAACACAGAAATTGCATCGGAATTAAATACAAAAGGCACAATGTCGACTTAAGTACAAGATGACTCACTCTTCTTACTGACTCTATCTTGATCCATTCCTGTGACACTAGTTATAGATTCCGATGCTTCACTTCAGGTTTACTGTATCCCTCTGACCTTCTCATTGACGATGAAACACAGACATTGTATCTGAATTAAATACAAAAGGCACAATGCCGACTTAAGTGCAAGAAGACTGACTCTTCTTACTGCCTATGTTTTGAACCATTCCTGTGACACTAGTTATAGATTCCGATGCTTCACTTCAGGTTTACTGTATCCGTTGGACCTTCTTATTGACGATGAAACACAGAAATTGCATCGGAATTGAATACAAAAGGCACAATGCCTACTTAAGTACAAGATGACTGGCTCTTCTTACTGAGTATGTTTTGAACCATTCCTGTGAAACTAGTTGTAGATTCCGAGGCTTCACTTCAGGTTTACTGTATCCCTAGGACCTTCTTATTGACGATGAAACACAGAAATTGCATCGGAACTAAATACAAAAGGCACAATGCCGACTTAAGTATAAGAAGACTGACTCTTTTCTGCTGTCTATGTTTGAACCATTCCTGTGACATTAGTTATAGATTCCGATGCTTCACTTCAGGGTTACTGTATCCTTTGGACCTTCTTATTGGCGACAAAACACAGAAATTGCATCGGAATTAAATAGAAAATGCACAATGCCGACTTAAGTACAAGAAGACTGACTCTTCTTACTGTCTATGTTTCGAACCATTGCTGTGACACTAGTTATATATTCCGATGCTTCACCTCAGGTCCACTGTATCCCTCTGACCTTCTTATTGACGATGAAACACAGAAATTGCATCGGAATTAAATAGACAAGGCACAATGCCGACTTAAGTACAAGAAGACTGACTCTTCTTACTGACTATGTTTTGAACCATTCCTGTGACACTAGTTATGGATTCCGATGCTTCACTTCAGGTTTACTGTATCCCATGGACCTTCTTATTGACGATGACACAGAAATTGCATCGGAATTAAATACAAAAGGCACAATGCCGACTTAAGTACAACAAGACTGACTCTTCTTACTGACTATATCTAGATCCATTCCTGTGACACTAGTTATAGATTCCGATGCTTCACTTCAGGTTTACTGTATCCCTTGGACCTTCTTATTGACGATGAAACACAGAAATTGCATCGGAATTAAATACAAAAGAAACAATGCCGAATTAAGTACAAGAAGGCTGACTCTTCTTACTGTCTATGTTTAGAACCGTTCCTGTGACACTAGTTATAGAGTCCGATGCTTCACTCCAAGTTTACTGTATCCCTTGGACCTTCTTATTGACGATGAAACACAGAAATTACATCGCAATTAAATACAAAAGGCACAATGCTGACTTAAGGACAAGAAGACTGAATCTTCTTACTGCCTATGTTTTGAACCATTCCTGTGACACTAGTTATAGATTCCGATGCTTCACTTCAGGCTTACTGTATCCCTCTGACCTTCTTATTGACGATGAAACACAGAAATTGCATCGGAATTAAATACAAAAGGCACAATGCCTACTTAAGAAGACTTACTCTTCTTACTGACTATGTTTTGAACCATTCCTGTGACACTAGTTTTGGATTCCGATGCTTCACTTCAGGTTTACTGTATCCCTTGGACCTTCTAATTGACGATGAATCACAGAAATTGCATCGGAATTAAATACAAAAGGCACAATGTCGACTTAAGTACATGATGACTGACTCTTCTTACTGACTCTATCTTGATCCATTCCTTTGACACTAGTAATAGATTCCGATGCTTCACTTCGGGTTTACTGTATCCCTTGGACCAACTTATTGACGATGAAACACAGAAATTGCATCGGAAATAAATACAAAAGGCACAATGCCGACTTAAGTACAAGAAGACTGACTCTTCTTATTGACTATGATTTGAAACATTCCTGTGACACTAGTTGTAGATTCCGATGCTTCACTTCAGGTTTATTGTATCCATCTGACCTTCTTATTAACGATGAAACACAGATATTGCATCGGAATTAAATACAAAAGGCACAATGCCGACTTAAGTACAAGCAGACTGACTCTTCTTACTGACTATGTTTTGATCCATTCCTGTGACACTAGTTATAGATTCCGATGCTTCACTTCTGGTTTACTGTATCCCTTGGACCTTCGTATTGACGACGAAACACAAAAATTGCATCGGAATTAAATACAAAAGGCACAATGCTGACTCAAGTACAAGAAGACTGACTCTTCCTACTGTTTATGTTTGAACGAATCCTGTGACATTAGTTATTGTTTCCGATGCTTCACTTCAGGTTTACTGTATCCTTTCGACCTTCCTATTGGCGACGAAACACAGAAATTGCATCGGAACAAAATACAAAAGGCACAATGCCGACGTAAGTACAAGAAGACTGACTCTTCCTACTGTTTATGTTTGAACGAATCCTATGACATTAGTTATAGATTCCGATGCTTCACTTCAGGTTTACTGTATCCTTTGGACTTTCCTATTGGCGACGAAACACAGAAATTGCATCGGAATTAAATAGAAAAGGCACAATGCCGACTTAAGTACAAGAAGACTGACTCTTCCTACTGTCTATGATTTGAACCATTCCTGTGACACTAGTTATAGATTCCGATGCTTCACCTCAGGTTCACTGTATCCCTCTGACCTTCTTATTGACGATGAAACACAGAAATTGCATCGGAATTATATACGAAAGGCACAATGTCGACTTAAGTACAAGATGACTGACTCTTCTTACTGACTCTATCTTGATCCATTCCTGTGACACTAGTTATAGATTCCGATGCTTCACTTCGAGTTTACTGTATCCCTTGGACCTTCTTATTGACTATGAAACACAGAAATTGCATCGGAATTAAATACAAAAGGCACAATGCCGACTTAAATACAAGAAGACTGACTCTTCTTACTGACTATGATTTGAACCATTCCTGTGACACTAGTTGTAGATCCCAATGCTTCTCTTCAGGTTTACCGTATCCCTCTGACGTTCTTATTAACGATGAAACACAGATATTGCATCGGAATTAAATACAAAAGGTACAATGCTGACTTAAGTACAAGAAGACTGACTCTTCTTACTGACTATGTTTTGAACCACTCCTGTGACACTAGTTATAGGTTGCGATGCTTCACTTCCGGTATACTGTATCCCTTGGACCTTCGTATTGACGATGAAACACAGAAATTGCATCGGAATTAAATAGAAAAGGCACAATACCGTCTTAAGTACAAGAAGACTGACTCTTCTTACTGACTATGATTTGAACAATTCCTGTGACACTAGTTGTAGATTCCGATGCTTCTCTTCTGGTTAACTGTATCCCTTGCACCGTCGTATTGATGATGAAACACAGAAATTTCATCGGAATTGAATACAAAAGGCACAATGCCGACTTACGTACAAGAAGACTGACTCTTCTAATTGACTATGTTTTGAACCATTCCTGTGACACTAGTTATGGACTCCGATGCTTCATTTCAGGTTTACTGTATCCCATGGACCTTCTTATTGACGATGATACACAGAAATTGCATCGGAATTAGATACAAAAGGCACAATGCCGACTTAAGTACAACAAGACTGACTCTTCTTACTGACTATATCTTGATCAATTCCTGTGACACTAGTTATAGATTCCGATGCTTTAGTTCAGGTTTACTGTATCCCTTGGACCTTCTTATTGACGATGAAACACAGAAACTGCATCGGAATTAAATACAAAAGAGACAATGCCGAATTAAGTACAAGAAGGCTGACTCTTCTTACTGTCTATGTTTTGAACCGTTCCTGTGACACTAGTTATAGAGTCCGATGCTTCACTCCAGGTTTACTGTATCCCTTGGACCTTCTTATTGACGATGAAACACAGAAATTACATCGCAATTAAATACAAAAGACACAATGCTGACTTAAGGACAAGAAGACTGACTCTTCTTATTGACTATGTTTTGAACCATTCCTGTGACACTAGTTATAGATTCCGATGCTTCACTTCAGGCTTACTGTACCCCTCTGACCTTCTTATTGACGATGAAACACAGAAATTGCATCGGAATTAAATACAAAAGTCACAAGGCCTACTCAAAAGACTTACTCTTCTTACTGACTATGTTTTGAACCATTCCTGTGACACTAGTTTTGGATTCCGATGCTTCACTTCAGGTTTACTGTATCCCTTGGACCTTCTAATTGACGATGAAACACAGAAATTGCATCGGAATTAAATACAAAAGGCACAATGTCGACTTAAGTACAAGATGACTGACTCTTCTTACTAACTCTATCTTGATCCATTCCTGTGACACTAGTTATAGATTCCGATGCTTCACTTCGGGTTTACTGTATCCCTTGGACCTTCTTATTGACGATGAAACACAGAAATTGCATCGGAATTAAATACAAAAGGCACAATGCCGACTTAAGTACAAGAAGACTGACTCTTCTTACTGACTATGATTTGAACCATTCCTGTGACACTAGTTGTAGATTCCGATGCTTCACTTCACGTTTATTGTATCCCTCTGACCTTCTTATTAACGATGAAACACAGATATTGCATCGGAATTAAATACAAAAGGCACAATGCCGACTTAAGTACAAGAAGACTGACTCTTCTTATTGACTATGTTTTGAACCATTCCTGTGACACTAGTTATGGATTCCGATGCTTCACTTCAGGTTCACTGTATCCCTCTGAAATTCTTATTGACGATGAAACACAGAAATTGCATCGGAATTAGATACAAAAGGCACAATGCCGACTTAAGTACAACAAGACTGACTCTTCTTACTGACTATATCTTGATCAATTCCTGTGACACTATTTATAGATTCCGATGCTTTACTTCAGGTTTACTGTATCCCTTGGACCTTCTTATTGACGATGAAACACAGAAACTGCATCGGAATTAAATACAAAAGAAACAATGCCGAATTAAGTACAAGAAGGCTGACTCTTCTTACTGTCTATATTTTGAACCGTTCCTGTGACACTAGTTATAGAGTCCGATGCTTCACTCCAGGTTTACTGTATCCCTTGGACCTTCTTATTGACGATGAAACACAGAAATTACATCGCAATTAAATACAAAAGACACAATGCTGACATAAGGACAAGAAGACTGAATCTTTTTACTGCCAATGTTTTGAACCATTCCTGTGACACTAGTTATAGATTCCGATGCTTCACTTCAGGCTTACTGTACCCCTCTGACCTTCTTATTGACGATGAAACACAGAAATTGCATCGGAATTAAATACAAAAGTCACAATGCCTACTTAAAAGACTTACTCTTCTTACTGACTATGTTTTGAACCATTCCTGTGACACTAGTTTTGGATTCCGATGCTTCACTCCAGGTTTACTGTATCCCTTGGACCTTCTAATTGACGATGAAACACAGAAATTGCATCGGAATTAAATACAAAAGGCACAATGTCGACTTAAGTACAAGATGACTGACTCTTCTTACTGACTCTATCTTGATCCATTCATGTGACACTAGTTATAGATTCCGATGCTTCACTTCGGGTTTACTGTATCCCTTGGACCTTCTTATTGACGATGAAACACAGAAATTGCATCGGAATTAAATACAAAAGGCACAATGCCGACTTAAGTACAAGAAGACTGACTCTTCTTACTGACTATGATTTGAACCATTCCTGTGACACTAGTTGTAGATTCCGATGCTTCACTTCAGTTTTACTGTATACTTTGGACCTTCCTATTGGCGACGAAACACAGATATTGCATCGGAATTAAATAGAAAAGGCACAATGACGACTTTAGTACAAGAAGACTGACTCTTCCTACTGTCTATGATTTGAACCATTCCTGTGAAACTAGTTATAGTTCCGATGCTTCACCTCAGGTTCACTGTATCCCTCTGAAATTCTTATTGACGATGAAACACAGAAATTGCATCGGAATTAAATAGAAAAGGCACAATGCCGTCTTAAGTACAAGCAGACTGACTCTTCTTAATGTCTATGTTTTGAACCATTCCTGTGACACTAGTTATAGATTCTGATGCTTCACTTCAGGTCTAGTCTATCCCTCTGACCTTCTTATTGACGATGAAACACAGAAATTGCATCGGAAATAAATACAAAGGGCACAATACCGGCTTAAGTACATGTAGACTGAATCTTCCTACTGTCAATGTTTTGAACCATTCCTGTGACACTAGTTACAGATTCCGATGCTTCATTTCAGGATTACTGCATCCCTTGGACCTTCGTAATGACGATGAAACACAGATAGTGCATCGGAATTTAATACAAAAGGTACAATGCCAACTTAAGTAGAAGAAGACTGACTCTTCTTACTGGATATATTTGAACCATTCCTGTGACACTAGTTATAGATTCCGATGCTTCACTTCAGGTTAACTGTATCCGTTGGACCTTCTTATTGACGATGAAACCCAGAAATTGCATCGGAATTGAATACAAAAGGCACAATGCCTACTTAAGTACAAGATGACTGGCTCTTCTTACTGAGTATGTTTTGAACCATTTCTGTGACACTAGTTGTAGATTCCGAGGCTTCACTTCAGGTTTACTGTATCCCTAGGACCTTCTTATTGACGATGAAACAAGGAAATTGCATCGGAACTAAATACAAAGGGCACAATGTCGACTTAAGTATAAGAAGACTGACTCTTTACTGCTGTCTATGTTTGAACCATTCCTGTGACATTAGTTATAGATTCCGATGCTTCACTTCAGGGTTACTGTATCCTTTGGACCTTCTTATTGGCGACGAAACACAGAAATTGCATCGGAATTAAATAGAAAATGCACAATGCCGACTTAAGTACAAGAAGACTGACTCTTCTTACTGCCTATGTTTCGAACCATTGCTGTGACACTAGTTATATATTCCGATGCTTCACCTCAGGTCCATTGTATCCCTCTGACCTTCTTATTGACGATGAAACACAGAAATTGCATCGGAATTAAATAGAAAAGGCACAATACCGTCTTAAGTACAAGAAGACTGACTCTTCTTACTGACTATGATTTGAACAATTCCTGTGACACTAGTTGTAGATTCCGATGCTTCTCTTCTGGTTAACTGTATCCCTTGCACCGTCGTATTGATGATGAAACACAGAAATTTCATCGGAATTGAATACAAAAGGCACAATGCCGACTTACGTACAAGAAGACTGACTCTTCTAATTGACTATGTTTTGAACCATTCCTGTGACACTAGTTATGGACTCCGATGCTTCATTTCAGGTTTACTGTATCCCATGGACCTTCTTATTGACGATGATACACAGAAATTGCATCGGAATTAGATACAAAAGGCACAATGCCGACTTAAGTACAACAAGACTGACTCTTCTTACTGACTATATCTTGATCAATTCCTGTGACACTAGTTATAGATTCCGATGCTTTAGTTCAGGTTTACTGTATCCCTTGGACCTTCTTATTGACGATGAAACACAGAAACTGCATCGGAATTAAATACAAAAGAGACAATGCCGAATTAAGTACAAGAAGGCTGACTCTTCTTACTGTCTATGTTTTGAACCGTTCCTGTGACACTAGTTATAGAGTCCGATGCTTCACTCCAGGTTTACTGTATCCCTTGGACCTTCTTATTGACGATGAAACACAGAAATTACATCGCAATTAAATACAAAAGACACAATGCTGACTTAAGGACAAGAAGACTGACTCTTCTTATTGACTATGTTTTGAACCATTCCTGTGACACTAGTTATAGATTCCGATGCTTCACTTCAGGCTTACTGTACCCCTCTGACCTTCTTATTGACGATGAAACACAGAAATTGCATCGGAATTAAATACAAAAGTCACAAGGCCTACTCAAAAGACTTACTCTTCTTACTGACTATGTTTTGAACCATTCCTGTGACACTAGTTTTGGATTCCGATGCTTCACTTCAGGTTTACTGTATCCCTTGGACCTTCTAATTGACGATGAAACACAGAAATTGCATCGGAATTAAATACAATAGGCACAATGTCGACTTAAGTACAAGATGACTGACTCTTCTTACTAACTCTATCTTGATCCATTCCTGTGACACTAGTTATAGATTCCGATGCTTCACTTCGGGTTTACTGTATCCCTTGGACCTTCTTATTGACGATGAAACACAGAAATTGCATCGGAATTAAATACAAAAGGCACAATGCCGACTTAAGTACAAGAAGACTGACTCTTCTTACTGACTATGATTTGAACCATTCCTGTGACACTAGTTGTAGATTCCGATGCTTCACTTCACGTTTATTGTATCCCTCTGACCTTCTTATTAACGATGAAACACAGATATTGCATCGGAATTAAATACAAAAGGCACAATGCCGACTTAAGTACAAGAAGACTGACTCTTCTTATTGACTATGTTTTGAACCATTCCTGTGACACTAGTTATGGATTCCGATGCTTCACTTCAGGTTCACTGTATCCCTCTGAAATTCTTATTGACGATGAAACACAGAAATTGCATCGGAATTAGATACAAAAGGCACAATGCCGACTTAAGTACAACAAGACTGACTCTTCTTACTGACTATATCTTGATCAATTCCTGTGACACTATTTATAGATTCCGATGCTTTACTTCAGGTTTACTGTATCCCTTGGACCTTCTTATTGACGATGAAACACAGAAACTGCATCGGAATTAAATACAAAAGAAACAATGCCGAATTAAGTACAAGAAGGCTGACTCTTCTTACTGTCTATATTTTGAACCGTTCCTGTGACACTAGTTATAGAGTCCGATGCTTCACTCCAGGTTTACTGTATCCCTTGGACCTTCTTATTGACGATGAAACACAGAAATTACATCGCAATTAAATACAAAAGACACAATGCTGACATAAGGACAAGAAGACTGAATCTTTTTACTGCCAATGTTTTGAACCATTCCTGTGACACTAGTTATAGATTCCGATGCTTCACTTCAGGCTTACTGTACCCCTCTGACCTTCTTATTGACGATGAAACACAGAAATTGCATCGGAATTAAATACAAAAGTCACAATGCCTACTTAAAAGACTTACTCTTCTTACTGACTATGTTTTGAACCATTCCTGTGACACTAGTTTTGGATTCCGATGCTTCACTCCAGGTTTACTGTATCCCTTGGACCTTCTAATTGACGATGAAACACAGAAATTGCATCGGAATTAAATACAAAAGGCACAATGTCGACTTAAGTACAAGATGACTGACTCTTCTTACTGACTCTATCTTGATCCATTCCTGTGACACTAGTTATAGATTCCGATGCTTCACTTCGGGTTTACTGTATCCCTTGGACCTTCTTATTGACGATGAAACACAGAAATTGCATCGGAATTAAATACAAAAGGCACAATGCCGACTTAAGTACAAGAAGACTGACTCTTCTTACTGACTATGATTTGAACCATTCCTGTGACACTAGTTGTAGATTCCGATGCTTCACTTCAGTTTTACTGTATACTTTGGACCTTCCTATTGGCGACGAAACACAGATATTGCATCGGAATTAAATAGAAAAGGCACAATGACGACTTAAGTACAAGAAGACTGACTCTTCCTACTGTCTATGATTTGAACCATTCCTGTGAAACTAGTTATAGTTCCAAAGCTTCACCTCAGGTTCACTGTATCCCTCTGAAATTCTTATTGACGATGAAACACAGAAATTGCATCGGAATTAAATAGAAAAGGCACAATGCCGTCTTAAGTACAAGCAGACTGACTCTTCTTAATGTCTATGTTTTGAACCATTCCTGTGACACTAGTTATAGATTCTGATGCTTCACTTCAGGTCTAGTCTATCCCTCTGACCTTCTTATTGACGATGAAACACAGAAATTGCATCGGAAATAAATACAAAGGGCACAATACCGGCTTAAGTACATGTAGACTGAATCTTCCTACTGTCAATGTTTTGAACCATTCCTGTGACACTAGTTACAGATTCCGATGCTTCATTTCAGGATTACTGCATCCCTTGGACCTTCGTAATGACGATGAAACACAGATAGTGCATCGGAATTTAATACAAAAGGTACAATGCCAACTTAAGTAGAAGAAGACTGACTCTTCTTACTGGATATATTTGAACCATTCCTGTGACACTAGTTATAGATTCCGATGCTTCACTTCAGGTTAACTGTATCCGTTGGACCTTCTTATTGACGATGAAACCCAGAAATTGCATCGGAATTGAATACAAAAGGCACAATGCCTACTTAAGTACAAGATGACTGGCTCTTCTTACTGAGTATGTTTTGAACCATTTCTGTGACACTAGTTGTAGATTCCGAGGCTTCACTTCAGGTTTACTGTATCCCTAGGACCTTCTTATTGACGATGAAACAAGGAAATTGCATCGGAACTAAATACAAAGGGCACAATGTCGACTTAAGTATAAGAAGACTGACTCTTTACTGCTGTCTATGTTTGAACCATCCTGTGACATTAGTTATAGATTCCGATGCTTCACTTCAGGGTTACTGTATCCTTTGGACCTTCTTATTGGCGACGAAACACAGAAATTGCATCGGAATTAAATAGAAAATGCACAATGCCGACTTAAGTACAAGAAGACTGACTCTTCTTACTGCCTATGTTTCGAACCATTGCTGTGACACTAGTTATATATTCCGATGCTTCACCTCAGGTCCATTGTATCCCTCTGACCTTCTTATTGACGATGAAACACAGAAATTGCATCGGAATTAAATAGAAAATGCACAATGCCGACTTAAGTACAAGAAGACTGACTCTTCTTACTGACTATGATTTGAACAATTCCTGTGACACTAGTTGTAGATTCCGATGCTTCACTTCTGGTTTACAGTATCCCTTGGACCGTCGTATTGATGATGAAACACAGAAATTTCATCTGAATTGAATACAAAAGGCACAATGCCGACTTACGTACAAGAAGACTGACTCTTCTTACTGACAATGTTTTGAACCATTAATGTGAAACTAGTTATGGATTCCGATGCTTCACTTCAGGATTACTGTATCCCGTGGACCTTCTTATTGACGATGAAACACAGAAATTGCATCGGAATTAGATACAAAAGGCACAAAGCCGACTTAAGTACAACAAGACTGACTCTTCTTACTGACTATATCTTGATCCATTCCTGTGACACTAGTTATAGATTCCGATGCTTCACTTCAGGTTTACTGTATCCATTGGACCTTCTAATTAACGATGAAACACAGAAATTGCATCGGAATTAAATACAAAAGGCACAATGTCGACTTAAGTACAAGATGACTGACTCTTCTTACTGACTCTGTCTTGATCCATTCCTGTGACACTAGTTATAGATTCCGATTCTTCACTTCGGGTTTACTGTATCCCTTGGACCTTCTTATTGACGATGAAACACAGAAATTGCATCGGAATTAAATACAAAAGGCACAATGCCGACTTAAGTACAAGAAGACTGACTCTTCCTACTGACTATGTTTGAACGAATCCAGTGACATTAGTTATTGTTTCCGATGCTTCACTTCAGGTTTACTGTATCCTTTCGACCCTACTATTGGCGACGAAACACAGAAATTGCATCCGAAAAAAATACAAAAGGCACAATGCCGACTTAAGTACAAGAAGACTGACTCTTCCAACATTCTATGTTTGAACGAATCCTGTGTCATTAGCTATAGATTCCGATGCTTCACTTCAGGTTTACTGTATCCTTTGGACCTTCCTATTGGCGACGAAACACAGAAATTGCATCGGAATGAAATAGAAAATGCACAATGCCGACTTAAGTACAAGAAGACTGACTCTTCCTACTGTCTATGATTTGAACCATTCCTGTGACACTAGTTATAGATTCCGATGCTTCACCTCAGGTTCACTGTATCCCTCTGACCTTCTTATTGACGATGAAACACAGAAATTGCATCGGAATTAAATACAAAAGGCACAATGCCGACTTAGGTACAAGAAGACTGACTCTTCTTACTGACAATGATTTGAACAATTCCTGTGACACTAGTTGTAGATCCCAATGCTTCACTTCAGGTTTACCGTATCCCTCTGACGTTCTTATTAACGATGTAACACAGATATTGCATCGGAATGAAATAGAAACGGCACAATGCCTTCTTAAGTACAAGAAGACTGACTCTTCTTACTGACTATGTTTTGAACCACTCCTGTGACACTAGTTATAGATTACGATGCTTCACTTCCGGTATACTGTATCCCTTGGACCTTCGTATTGACGATGAAACACAGAAATTGCATCGGAATTAAATAGAAAAGGCACAATGCCGACTTAAGTACAAGAAGACTGACTCTTCCTACTGTCTATGTTTTGAACCATTCCTGTGACGCTAGTTAAAAATTCCGATGCTTCACTTCAGGTTTACTGTATCCGTTGGACCTTCTTATTGACGATGAAACACAGAAATTGCATCGGAATTGAATACAAAAGGCACAATGCCTACTTAAGTACAAGATGACTGGCTCTTCTTACTGAGTATGTTTTGAACCATTCCTGTGACACTAGTTGTAGACTCCGAGGCCTCACTTCAGGTTTACTGTATCCCTAGGACCTTCTTATTGACGATGAAACACAGAAATTGCAACGGAACTAAATACAAAATGCACAATGCCGACTTAAGTACAAGAAGACTGACTCTTCTTACTGTCTATGTTTCGAACCATTGCTGTGACACTAGTTATATACTCCGATGCTTCACCTCAGGTCCACTGTATCCCTCTGACCTTCTTATTGACGATGAAACACAGCAATTGCAACGGAATTAAATAGAAAAGGCACAATGCCGACTTAAGTACAAGAAGACTGACTCTTCTTACTGACTATGATTTGAACCATTCCTGTGACGCTAGTTGTAGATTCCGATGCTTCACTTCAGGTTTATTGTATCCCTCTGACCTTCTTATTAACTATGAAACACAAAAATTGCATCAGAATTAAATACAAAAGGCACAATGCTGACTCAAGTACAAGAAGACTGACTCTTCCTACTGACTATTTTTGAACGAATCCTGTGACATTAGTTATTGTTTCCGATGCTTCACTTCAGGTTTACTGTATCCTTTCGACCTTCCTATTGGCGACGAAACACAGAAATTGCATCGGAACAAAATACAAAAGGCACAATGCCGACTTAATTACAAGAAGACTGACTCTTGCTACTGTCTATGTTTGAACGAATCCTGTGACATTAGTTATAGATTCCGATGCTTCACTTCAGGTGTACTGTATTCTTTGGGCCTTCGTATTGGCGCGAAA
The DNA here is from genome assembly GCF_023864345.2 of Schistocerca serialis cubense. Classification (NCBI taxonomy): domain Eukaryota; kingdom Metazoa; phylum Arthropoda; class Insecta; order Orthoptera; family Acrididae; genus Schistocerca; species Schistocerca serialis. The sequence continues at coordinate 638,851,525 of NC_064644.1, forward strand.
CACAGAAATTGCATCGGAATTAAATAGAAGAGGCACAATGCCGACTTAAGTACAAGAAGACTGACTCTTCCTTCTCTCTATGATTTGAACCATTCCTGTGACACTAGTTATAGATTCAGATGCTTCACCTCAGGTTCACTGTATCCCTCTGAAATTCTTATTGACGATGAAACACAGAAATTGCATCGGAATTAAATAGAAAAGGCACAATGCCGTCTTAAGTACAAGCAGACTGACTCTTCTTAATGTCTATGTTTTGAACCATTCCTGTGACACTAGTTAAAGATTCCGATGCTTCAGTTCAGGTTTACTGTATCCCTTGGACCTTCTTATTGACGATGAAACACAGAAATTGCATCGAAAATAAATACAAAAGGCACAATGCCGACTTAAGTACAACAAGACTGACTCTTCTCACTGGATATGTTTTGAACCATTCCTGTCACACTAGTTATAGATTCCGATGCTTCACTTCAGGTTTACTGTATCCCTCTGACCTTCTTATTGACGATGAAACACAGAAATTGCATCGGAAATAAATACAAAAGGCACAATACCGGCTTAAGTACATGTAGACTGAATCTTCCTACTGTCAATGTTTTGAACCATTCCTGTGACACTAGTTACAGATTCCGATGCTTCATTTCAGGATTACTGCATCCCTTGGACCTTCGTAATGACGATGAAACACAGATAGTGCATCGGAATTTAATACAAAAGGTACAATGCCAACTTAAGTAGAAGAAGACTGACTCTTCTTAATGGATATGTTTTGAAACATTCCTGTGACACTAGTTATAGATTCCGATGCTTCACCTCAGGTTTACTGTATCCATCTGACCTTCTTATTGACGATGAAACACAGAAATTGCATCGGAAATAAATAAAAAAGGCACAATGCCGACTTAAGTATCAGAAGACTGACTCTTCTTACTGTCTATGTTTTGAACCATTCCTGTGACCTTCTTATTAACGATGAAACACACAAATTGCATCGGAATTAAATACAAAAGGCACAATGCCGACTTAAGTACAAGAAGACTGACTCTTCCTACTGACTACGTTTTGAAACATTCCTGTGACACTAGTCATAGATTCCGATGCTTCACTTCAGGTTTACTGTATCCCTCTGACCTTCTTATTGACGATGAATCAAGGAAATTGCATCGGAATTAAATACAAAAGGCACATAGCAGACATAAGTACATGTAGACTGACTTTTCCTAATGTCTATGATTTGAACCATTCCTGTGACACTAGTTATAGATTCCGAAGCTTCACTTCAGTTTCACTGTATCCCTTGCAACTACTTATTGACGATGAAACCCAGAAATTGCATCGGAATTAAATAGAAAAGGCCCAATGCCGACTTAAGTACAAGAACACTGACTCTTCCTACTGTCTATGATTTGAACCATTCCTATGATACTAGTTATAGATTTTGATGCTTCACTTCAGGTTTACTGTATGCCTTGGACCTTCTTATTGCCGACGAAACACAGAAATTGCATCGCAATTAAATACAAAAAGCACAATGCCGACTTAAGTACAAGAAGACTGACTCTTCTTACTGACTATGTTTTGAACCATTCCTGTGACACTAGTTATAGATTCTGATGCTTCACTTCAGGTTTACTGTATCCCTTGGACCTTCTTATTGGCGTGAAACTCAGAAATTGCATCGGAGTTAAATACAAAAGCACAATGCCGACTTAAGTACAAGAAGACGGACTCTTCTTACTGACTATGCTTTGAACCATTCCTGCGACACTAGTTATAGATTCCGATGCTTCACTTCAGGTTTACTGTATCCCTTGGACATTCCTATTGACGATGGGACACAGAAATCGCATCGGAATTAAATAGAAAAAGCACAATGCCGACTTAAGTACAAAAAGGCTGTCTCTTCCTACTCTCTATGTTTTGAATCATTCCTGTGACACTAGTTTTTTTATTCCGATGCTTCACTTGAGGTTTACTGTATCCCTCGGACCTTCTTATGGACGGTGAAACACAGAATTTGCATCCTAATAAAATACAAAAGGCAAAATCCCGACTTAAGTACAAGAAGACTGAATCTTCCAACTCTCTATGTTTTGTACCATTCCTGTGACACTAGTTATAATTTCCGATGCTTCACTTCAGGTTTATTGTATCCCTCTGACCTTCTTATTGACGATGAAACACAGAAATTGCGTCGTAATTAAATAGAGAAGGCACATTACCGACTTAAGTACAAGAAGACTGACTCTTCCTACTGTCTATGTTTTGAACCATACCTGTGACACTAGTTATAGATTCCGATGCTTAACTTCAGGATAACTGTATCCCTTGGACCTTCATATTGGCGATGAAACACAGAAATTGCGTCGGAATTAAATACAAAAGGCACAACGCCGAATTAAGTACAAGAAGACTGACTCTACTTACTGACTATGTTTTGAACCATTCCTGTGACACTAGATATAGATTCCGATGCTTCACTCTAGATTGACTGAATCCCTTGGACCTAATTATTGACGATGAAACACAGAAATTGCGTCGGAATTAAATACAAAAGGCACAACGCCGAATTAGTACAAGAAGAGTGACTCTTTTTACTGTCTATGTTTTGAACCAATGCTGTGACACTAGATATGGATACCGATGCTTGACTCTACGTTTACTATATCCCTTGGACCTTCTTATTGACGATGAAACACAGAAATTGCATCGGAATTAAATAAAAAATGCACAATGCCGACTTAAGAACAAGAGGACTGACTCCTTTTACTATCTATGCTTTGAACCATTCCTGTGACACTTGTTACAGATTCCGATGCTTCTCTCCAGGTTTACTGTATCCCTTGGACCTTCTAATTGACAATGAAACACAGAAATTGCATCGGAATTCAATACAAAAGGCACAATGCCGACTTAAGTACAAGAAGACTGGCTCTTCTTACTGACTATGCTTTGAACCATTCTTGTGACACTAGTTATAGATTCCGATGCTTCACTTCAGATTCACTGTATCCCTTGGACCTTCTTATTGACGATGAAACACAGAAATTGCATCGGAATTAAATAGAAAAGGCACAATGCCGACTTAAGTACAAGAAGACTGGCTCTTCTTACTGACTATGCTTTGAACCATTCCTGTGACACTAGTTATAGATTCCGATACTTCACTTCCGTTTCACTGTATCCTTGGACCTTCTTATTGACGATGAAACACAGAAATTGCATCGGAATTACAGAGAAAAGGCACAATGCCGACTTAAGTACAAGAAGACTGACTCTTCCTACTGTCTATGTTTTGAAACATTCCTGTGACACTAGTTATAGATTCCGATGCTTCACTTCAGGTTTACTGTATCCCTTGGAGCTTCTTATTAACGATGAAACACACAAATTGCATCGGAATTAAATACAAAAGGCACAATGCCGACTTAAGTACAAGAAGACTGACTCTTCTTACTGACTATGTTTTGAACCATTCCTGTAACACTAGTTATGGTTTCCGATGCTTCACTTCGGGTTTACTGTATCCCTCTGACCTTCTTATTGACACAGAAATTGCATCGGAATTAAATACAAAAGGCACAAAGCAGACTTAAGTACATGTAGACTGACTTTTCCTAATGTCTATGTTTTGAACCATTCCTGTGACACTAGTTATAGATTCCGATGGTTCATTTCAGGTTTACTGTATCCCTTGGACCTTCTTATTGACGATGAAACAAAGAAATTGCATCGTAATTAAATACAAAAGGCACAATGCCGACTTTAGTACAAGAAGACTGACTCCTCAAACTGTCTACGTTTTGAACCATTCCTGTGACACTAGTTATAGATTCCGATGCTTCACTTCAGGTTTACTGTATCCCTTGGACCTTCATATTGACGATGAAACACAGAAATAGCATCGGAATTAAAGACAAAAAGCAAAATGCCGACTTAAGTACAAGAAGACTGACTCTACTTACGGTCTATGTTTTGAACCATTCCTGTGACACTAGTTATAGGTCCCGATGTTTCACTCCAGGTTTACTGTATCCCTTGGACCTTCATATTGCCGATGAAACACAGAAATAGCATCGGAATTAAAGACAAAAGGCAAAATGCCGACTTAAGTACAAGAAGACTGACTCTTCTTACTGTCTATGTTTTGAACCATTCCTGTGACAGTAGATATGGATTCCGATGCTTGACTCTAGGTTTACTGTATCCCTTGGACCTTCTAATTGACGATGAAACACAGAAATTGCATCGGAATTCAATACAAAAGGCACAATGCCGACTTAAGTAAAGGATGACTGGCTCTTCTTACTGACTATGCTTTGAACCATTCCTGTGACACTAGTTATAGATTCCGATGCTTCACTTCAGATTCACTGTATCCCTTGGACCTTCTTATTGACGATGAAACACAGAAATTGCATCGGAATTAAATAGAAATGGCACAATGCCGACTTACGTACAAGAAGACTGTCTCTTCCTACTGTCTATGTTTTGTACCATTCCTGTGACACTAGTTATAGATTCCGATGCTTCACTTCAGGTTTACTGTATCCCGTGGACCTTCTTATTAACGATGAAACACACAAATAGCATCGGAATTAAATACAAAAGGCACAATGCCGACTTAAGTACAAGTAGACTGTCACTTCCTACTGACTATGTTTTGAACCATTCCTGTGACACTAGTTATAGATTCCGATGCTTCACTTCAGGTTTACTGTATCCCTCTGAGCTTCTTATTGACGATGAATCACAGAAATTGCATCGGAATTAAATACAAAAGGCACAAAGCAGACATAAGTACATGTAGACTGACTTTTCCTAATGTCTGTGATATGAACCATTCCTGTGACACTAGTTATGGATTCCGATAGTTCATTTCAGGTTTACTGAATCCCTTGGACATTCTTATTGACGATGAAACACAGAAATTGCATCGGAATTAAATAGAAAAGGCACAATACCGACTTCAGTACGAGAAGACTGACTCTTCCAACTGTCTACGTTTCGAACCATTCCTGTGACACTAGTTATAGATTCCGATGCTTCACTTCAGTTTACTGTATCCCTCTGAGCTTCTTATTGACGATGAAACACAGAAATAGCATCGGAATTAAATACAAAAGGCACAATGCTGACTTAACTACAAGAAGACTGACTCTTCTTACTGACTATGTTTTGAACCATTCCTGTGTCACTGGTTATAGATTTCGATGCTTCACTTCACGTTTACTGTATCCCTTGGACCTTCTTATTGACGATGAAACACAGAAATTGCATCGGAATTAAATACAAAAGGCACAATGCCGACTTAAGTACAAGAAGACTGACTCTTCTTACTGTCTATGCTTTGAACCATTCCTGTGACACTAGTTACAGATTCAGATGCTTCACTCCAGGTTTACTGTATCCCTTGGACCTTCTTATTTACGATGAAACACAGAAATTGCATCGGAATTAAATACAAATGGCACAATGCGGACTTAAGTACAAGAAGACTGGCTCTTCTTACTGACTATGCTTTGAACCATTCCTGTGACACTAGTTATAGATTCCGATGCTTCACTTCAGTTTCACTGTATCACTTGGACCTTCTTACTGACGATGAAACCCAGAAATTGCATCAGAATTAAATAGAAAAGGCCAAATGCCGGCTTAAGTACAAGAAGACTGACTCTTCCCACTGTCTATGATTTGAACCATTCCTGTGACAGTAGTTTGTTATTCCGATGCTTCACTTGACGTTTACTGTATCCCTCGGACCTTCTTATGGACGGTGAAACACAGAAATTGCATCGGAATAAAATACAAAAGGCACAATCCCGACTTAAGTACAAGAAGACTGAATCTCCCAACTCTCTATGTTTTGTACCAATCCTGTGACACTAGATATAGTTTCCGATGCTTCACTTCAGGTTTACTGTATCCCTCTGACCATCTTATTGACGATGAAAAACAGAAATTGCATCGGAATGAAATAGAGAAGGTACAATACCGACTTAAGTACAAGAAGACTGACTCATCCTACTGTCTATGTTTTGAACCATTCCTGTGACACTAGTTATAGATTCCGATGCTTCACTTCAGGTTTACTGTATCCCTTGGACCTTCTTATTAACTATGAAACAAACAAATTGCATCGGAATTAAATACAAAAGGCACAATGCCGACTTAAGTACAAAAAGACTGATTCTTCTTACTGACTATGTTTTGAACCAATCCTGTGACACTAGTTATGGATTCCGATGCTTCACTTCAGGTTTACTGTATCCCTCTGACCTTGTTATTGACGATGAATCACAGAAATTGCATCGGAATAAAATACAATAGGCACAACGCAGACTTAAGTACATGTAGACTGACTTTTCCTAATGTCTATGTTTTGAACCATTCCTGTGACACTAGTTACAGATTCGGATGGTTCATTTCAGGTATACTGTATCCCTTGGACCTCCTTATTGACGATGAAACACAGAAATTGCATCGGAATTAAATACAAATGCACAGTGCCGACTTTACTACAAGAAGACTGACTCTTCCAACTGTCTACGTTATGAACCATTCCTGTGACACTAGTTATAGATTCCGATGCCTCACTTCAGATATACTGTATCCCTGTGACCTTCGTATTGACTATGAAACACAGAAATTGCATCTGAATTAAATAGAAAAGGCACAATGCCGACTTAACTACAAGAAGACTGACTCTTCTTACTGACTATGTTTTGAACCATTCCTGTGACACTAGTTATAGATTTCGATGCTTAACTTCAGGATATCTGTATCCCACTGACCTTCTTAGTGACGATGAAACACAGAAATTGCATCGTAATTAAATACAAAAGGCACATTGCCGACTTAAGTACAAGAAGACTGACTCTTCTTACTGACTATGTTTTGAACCATTCCTGTGACACTAGTTATAGATTCTGATGCTTCACTTCAGGTTTACTGTATCCCTTGGACCTTCTTATTGGCGATGAAACACAAAAATTGCATCGGAATTAAATACAAAAAGCACAATGCCGAATTAAGTACAAGAAGACTGACTCATCTTACTGTCTATGTTTTGAACCATTCCTGTGACACTAGTTATAGATTCCGATGCTTCACTCCAGGGTTACTGTATCTCTTCGACCTTCATATTGACGATGAAACACAGAAATTGCATCGGAATTAAATACAACAAAGCACAATGCCGACTTAAGTACAAGAAGACTGACTCTACTTACTGAATATGTTTTGAACCATTCCTGTGACACAAGTTATAGATTCCGATGCCTCACTTCACATTTACTGTATCCCTCTGACCTTCTAATTGACGATAAAACACAGAAATTACATCGGAATTAAATACATAAGGCGCAATGCCGACTTAAGTACAAGAAGACTGAATCTTCTTACTGTCAATGTTTTGAACCATTCCTGTGACACTAGATATAGATTCCGATGCTTCACTCTAGGTTTACTGTATCCCTTGGACATACTTATTGACGATGAAACACAGAAATTGCATCGGAATTAAATACAAAAGGCACAATGCCGACTTAAGTACAAGAAGACTGGCCCTTCTTACTGCCTATGCTTTGAACCATTCCTGTGACACTAGTTGAAAATTCCGATGCTTCACTTCAGGTACACTGTAACCCTTGGACCTACTGATTGACGATGAAACACAGAAATTGCATCGGAATTAAATAGAAAAGGCACAATGCCGACTTAAGTACAAGAAGACTGACTCTTCATACTGTCTATGTTTTGAACCATTCCTGTGACACTAGTTATAGATTCCGATGCTTCACTTCCGGTTTACTGTATCCCTCTGGTCTTCTTATTGACGATGAAAAACAGAAATTGCATCGGAATTAAAAACAAAAGGCAGAATGCCGACTTAAGTACAAAAAGACTGACTCTGCTTACTGTCTATGATTTGAACCATTCCTGTGATACTAGTTATAGATTTCGATGCTTCACTTCAGGTTTACTGAATCCCTTGGACCTTCTTATTGGCGATGAAACACAGAAATTGCATCGGATTTAAATACAAAATGCACAATGCCGACTTAAGTACAAGAAGACGGACTCTTCTTACTGACTATGTATTGAACCATTCCTGTGACACTAGTTATGGATTCCGATGCTTCACTTCAGGTTTACTGTATCCCTCTGACCTTCTTATTGACGATAAAACACAGAAATTGCATCGGAATTAAATACAAAAGGCACAATGCCGACTTAAGTACAAGAAGACTGACTCTTCTTACTGTCAATGTTTTGAACCATTCCTGTGACACTAGTTATAGATTCCGATGCTTCACTCCAGGTTTAATGTATCCCTTGGACCTTCTTATTCACGATGAAACACAGAAATTGCATCAGAATTAAATTGAAAAGGCACAATGCCGTTTTAAGTACAAGAAGACTGACTCTTCTTATTGACTATGTTTGGAACCATTGCTGTGACACTAGTTATAGATTCCAATGCTTCACTTCAGGTTTACTGTATCCCTTGGACCATCCTATCGACGATGAGACACAGAAATCGCATCGGAATTAAATAGAAAAAGCACAATGCCGACTTAAGTTCAAGAAGACTGACTCTTCCTACTGTCTATGTTGTGAACCATTCCTGTGACACCAGTTTTTTATTCCGATGCTTAACTTAAGGTTTACTGTATCCCTCTGACCTTCTTATAGAAGATGAAACACAGAAATTGCATCGGAATTAAATAGAAACGGCACAATGCCGACTTAACTACAAGAAGACTGACTCTTCTTACTGACTATATTTTGAACCATTCCTGTGACACTAGTTATAGATTCCGATGCTTAATTTCAGGATTACTGTATACCACTGACATTCTTAGTGACGATGAAACACAGAAATTGCATCGGAATTAAATACAAAAGGCACAATGCCGACTTAAGTACAAGAAGACTGACTCCTCTTACTGTCTATGTTTTGAACCATTCCTGTGACACTAGTCATAGATTCCGATGCTTCACTTCAGGTTTACTGTATCCCTCTTACCTTCGTATTGACTATGAAACACAGATATTGCATCGGAATTAAATACAAATGGCACAATGCCGAATTGAGTACAAGAAGATTGACTCTTCTTACTGTCTATGTTTTGAACCATTCCTGTGACACTAGTTATGGACTCCGATGCTTCACTCCAGTTTTACTGTATCCCTTGGACCTTCTTATTGACGATGAAAGACAGAAATTGCATCGGAATTAAATTCAAAAAGTACAATGCCGAATGAAGTAAAAGAAGTCTGACTCTTCTTACTGTCTATGTCTTGAACCATTAATGTGACACTAGTTATAGATTACGATGCTTCACTCCAGGTTTACTGTATTCCATGGACCTTCTTATTGACGATGAAACAGAGAAATTGCATCATATTTATATAGAAAAGGCACAATGATAACTTAAGTACAAGAAGACTGACTCTTCTTACTGACTATGTTTTCAACCATTCCTGTGAATCTAGTCATAGATTCCGATGCTTCACTTCAGGATTACTGTATCCCTCTGACCTTCTTATTGACGATGAAACACAGAAATTGCATCGGAATTAAATACAAAAGGCACAATGCCGATTTAAGAACGTGTAGACTGACTTTTCCTACTGTCTATGTTTTGAACCATTCCTGTGACACTTGTTATAGATTCCGATGGTTCATTTCTGGTTTACTCTATCCCTTCGACCTTCTTATTGTCGATGAAACACAGAAATTGCATCGGAATTAAATACAATAGGCCCAATTCCGACTTAACTACAAGAAGACTGACTCTTCCAACTGTCTATGTTTTGAACAATCCCTGTGACACTAGTTATAGATTCCGATGCTTCACTTCAGGTTTTCTTTATCTCTCTGACCGTCGTATTGACGAAGAAACACAGAAATTGCATCGGAATTAAATAGAAAAGGCACAATGCCGACTTAAGTACTAGAAGACTGACTCTTCCTACTGTCTATGTTTTGAACTATTCCTGTGACACTAGTTATAGATTCAGATGCTTAACTTCATGATTACTTTATCCCTCTGACCTTCTTAGTGACGATGAAACACAGAAATTGCATCGGAATTAAATACAAAAAGCACATGGCCGACTTAAGTACAAGAAAACTGACTCATCTTACTGGCTATGTTTTGAACCGTCCCTGTGACGCTAGTTATTGATTCCGAAGCTTCACTCCAGGTTTACTGTACCCCTTGGACCTTCTTATTGACGATGAAACACAGAAATTGCATCGGAATTAAATACAAAAAGCACAATGCCGACTTAAGTATTAGAAGACTGTCTCTTCTTACTGACTATGTTTTGAACCATTCCTGTGACACTAATTATAGATTCCGATGCTTCACTTCAGGTTTACTGTATCCCTCTGAACCTTCTTATTGACGATGAAACACAGAAATTGCATCGGAATTAAATTCAAAATGTACAATGCCGAATGAAGTAAAAGAAGTCTGACTCTTCTTACTGTCTATGTTTTGAACCATTGATGTGACACTAGTTATAGATTACGATGCTTCACTCCAGGTTTACTGTATTCCTTGGACCTTCTTATTGACGATGAAACAGAGAAATTGCATCATAATTAAATAGAAAAGGCACAATGAGAACTTAAGTACAAGAAGACTGACTCTTTTTACTGACTATGTTTTGAACCATTGATGTGAGACTAGTTATAGATTCCGATGCTTCACTCCAGGTTTACTGTATCCCTTGGACCTTCTTATTGACGATGAAACACAGAAATTGCATCGGAATTAAATACAAAAGGCAAAATGCCGACTAAAGTACAAGAAGACTGACTCTTCCAACTGTCTATGCTTTGAACAATTCCTGTGACACTAGGTATAGATTCCGATGCTTCACTTCAGGTTTTCTTTATCCCTCTGACCGTCGTATTGACGAAGAAACACAGAAATTGCATCGGAATTAAATAGAAAAGGCACAATGCCGACTTAAGTACTAGAAGACTGACTCTTCCTACTGTCTATGTTTTGAACCATTCCTGTGACACTAGTTATAGATTCCGATGCTGCACTTCAGGTTTACTGTATCCCTTGGACTTTCTTATTGTCGATGAAACACAGAAATTGCATCGGAATAAAATACAAAAGGCTCAATGCCGACTTAACTACAAGAAGACTGACTCTTCTTACTGACTATGCTTTGAACCATTCCTGTGACACTAGTTTTTTATTCCGATGCTTCACTTGAGGTTTACTGTATCCCTTCGACCTTCTTATTCACTACGAAACACAGAAATTGCATCGGAATTAAATAGAAAAGGGACAATGCCGACATAAGTACTAGAAGACTGACTCTTCCTACTGTCTATGTTTTGAACCATTCCTGTGACACTAGTCATCGAATCCGATGCTTCTCTTCAGGTTTACTGTATCCCTCTGACCTTCTTATTGACGATGAAACACAGAAATTGCATCGGAATTAAATACAAAAGGACACAATGCCGACTTAAGTACAAGAAGACTGTCTCTTCCTACTGACTATGTTTTGAACCATTCCTGTGACACTAGTTATAGATTCCGATGCTTCACTTCAGGTTTACTGTATCCCTCTGAGCTTCTTATTGACGATGAATCACAGATATTGCATCGGAATTACATACAAAAGGCACAAAGGAGACATAAGTACATGTAGACTGACTTTTCCTAATGTCTATGATATGAACCATTCCTGTGACACTAGTTATAGATTCCGATGGTTCATTTCAGGTTTACTGTATCCCTTGGACATTCTTATTGACGATGAAACACAGAAATTGCATCGGAATTAAATACAAAAGGCACAATGGCGACTTAAGTACAAGAAGACTGACTCTTCCAACTGTCTACGTTTCGAACCATTCCTGTGACACTAGTTATAGATTCCGAAGCTTCACTTCAGGTTTACTGTATCCCTCTGACCTTCTTATTGACGATGAAACACAGAAATTGCATCGGAATTAAATACAAAAGGCACTATGCCGACTTAACTACAAGAAGACTGACTCTTCTTACTGACTATGTTTTGAACCATTCCTGCGACACTAGTTATAGATTCCGATGCTTAACTTCAGGATAACTGTATCCCACTGACCTTCTTAGTGGCGATGAAACACAGAAATTGCATCGAAATTAAATACAAAAGGCACAATGCCGACTTAGGTACAAGAAGACTGACTCTTCTTACTGACTATGTTTTGAACCATTCCTGTGACATTAGTTATAGATTCTGATGCTTCTATTCGGGTTTACTGTATCCCTTGGACCTTCTTATTGGCGATGAAACACAGAAAGAGCATCGGAATGAAATACAAAGGCACAATGCCGACTTAAGCACAAGAAGACTGACTCATCTTACTGTCTATGTTTGAACCATTCCTGTGACACTAGTTACAGATTCCGATGCTTCACTCCAGGTTTACTGTATCCCTTGGACCTTCTTATTGACGATGAAAGACAGAAATTGCATCGGAATTAAATTCAAAAAGTACAATGCCGAATGAAGTAAAAGAAGTCTGACTCTTCTTACTGTCTATGTCTTGAACCATTAATGTGACACTAGTTATAGATTACGATGCTTCACTCCAGGTTTACTGTATTCCATGGACCTTCTTATTGACGATGAAACAGAGAAATTGCATCATATTTATATAGAAAAGGCACAATGATAACTTAAGTACAAGAAGACTGACTCTTCTTACTGACTATGTTTTCAACCATTCCTGTGAATCTAGTCATAGATTCCGATGCTTCACTTCAGGATTACTGTATCCCTCTGACCTTCTTATTGACGATGAAACACAGAAATTGCATCGGAATTAAATACAAAAGGCACAATGCCGATTTAAGAACGTGTAGACTGACTTTTCCTACTGTCTATGTTTTGAACCATTCCCGTGACACTTGTTATAGATTCCGATGGTTCATTTCTGGTTTACTCTATCCCTTCGACCTTCTTATTGTCGATGAAACACAGAAATTGCATCGGAATTAAATACAATAGGCCCAATTCCGACTTAACTACAAGAAGACTGACTCTTCCAACTGTCTATGTTTTGAACAATCCCTGTGACACTAGTTATAGATTCCGATGCTTCACTTCAGGTTTTCTTTATCTCTCTGACCGTCGTATTGACGAAGAAACACAGAAATTGCATCGGAATTAAATAGAAAAGGCACAATGCCGACTTAAGTACTAGAAGACTGACTCTTCCTACTGTCTATGTTTTGAACTATTCCTGTGACACTAGTTATAGATTCAGATGCTTAACTTCATGATTACTTTATCCCTCTGACCTTCTTAGTGACGATGAAACACAGAAATTGCATCGGAATTAAATACAAAAAGCACATGGCCGACTTAAGTACAAGAAAACTGACTCATCTTACTGGCTATGTTTTGAACCGTCCCTGTGACGCTAGTTATTGATTCCGAAGCTTCACTCCAGGTTTACTGTACCCCTTGGACCTTCTTATTGACGATGAAACACAGAAATTGCATCGGAATTAAATACAAAAAGCACAATGCCGACTTAAGTACAAGAAGACTGTCTCTTCTTACTGACTATGTTTTGAACCATTCCTGTGACACTAATTATAGATTCCGATGCTTCACTTCAGGTTTACTGTATCCCTCTGAACCTCTTATTGACGATGAAACACAGAAATTGCATCGGAATTAAATACAAATTGCACAATGCCGAATTGAGTACAAGAAGATTGACTCTTCTTACTGTCTATGTTTTGAACCATTCCTGTGACAGTAGTTATGGACTCCGATGCTTCACTCCAGGTTTACTGTATCCCTTGGACCTTCTTATTGACGATGAAACACAGAAATTGCATCTGAATTAAATTCAAAATGTACAATGCCGAATGAAGTAAAAGAAGTCTGACTCTTCTTACTGTCTATGTTTTGAACCATTGATGTGACACTAGTTATAGATTACGATGCTTCACTCCAGGTTTACTGTATTCCTTGGACCTTCTTATTGACGATGAAACAGAGAAATTGCATCATAATTAAATAGAAAAGGCACAATGAGAACTTAAGTACAAGAAGACTGACTCTTTTTACTGACTATGTTTTGAACCATTGATGTGAGACTAGTTATAGATTCCGATGCTTCACTCCAGGTTTACTGTATCCCTTGGACCTTCTTATTGACGATGAAACACAGAAATTGCATCGGAATTAAATACAAAAGGCAAAATGCCGACTAAAGTACAAGAAGACTGACTCTTCCAACTGTCTATGCTTTGAACAATTCCTGTGACACTAGGTATAGATTCCGATGCTTCACTTCAGGTTTTCTTTATCCCTCTGACCGTCGTATTGACGAAGAAACACAGAAATTGCATCGGAATTAAATAGAAAAGGCACAATGCCGACTTAAGTACTAGAAGACTGACTCTTCCTACTGTCTATGTTTTGAACCATTCCTGTGACACTAGTTATAGATTCCGATGCTGCACTTCAGGTTTACTGTATCCCTTGGACTTTCTTATTGTCGATGAAACACAGAAATTGCATCGGAATAAAATACAAAAGGCTCAATGCCGACTTAACTACAAGAAGACTGACTCTTCTTACTGACTATGCTTTGAACCATTCCTGTGACACTAGTTTTTTATTCCGATGCTTCACTTGAGGTTTACTGTATCCCTTCGACCTTCTTATTCACTACGAAACACAGAAATTGCATCGGAATTAAATAGAAAAGGGACAATGCCGACATAAGTACTAGAAGACTGACTCTTCCTACTGTCTATGTTTTGAACCATTCCTGTGACACTAGTCATCGAATCCGATGCTTCTCTTCAGGTTTACTGTATCCCTCTGACCTTCTTATTGACGATGAAACACAGAAATTGCATCGGAATTAAATACAAAAGGACACAATGCCGACTTAAGTACAAGAAGACTGTCTCTACCTACTGACTATGTTTTGAACCATTCCTGTGACACTAGTTATAGATTCCGATGCTTCACTTCAGGTTTACTGTATCCCTCTGAGCTTCTTATTGACGATGAATCACAGATATTGCATTGGAATTACATACAAAAGGCACAAAGGAGACATAAGTACATGTAGACTGACTTTTCCTAATGTCTATGATATGAACCATTCCTGTGACACTAGTTATAGATTCCGATGGTTCATTTCAGGTTTACTGTATCCCTTGGACATTCTTATTGACGATGAAACACAGAAATTGCATCGGAATTAAATACAAAAGGCACAATGGCGACTTAAGTACAAGAAGACTGACTCTTCCAACTGTCTACGTTTCGAGCCATTCCTGTGACACTAGTTATAGATTCCGATGCTTCACTTCAGGTTTACTGTATCCCTCTGACCTTCTTATTGACGATGAGACACAGAAATTGCATCGGAATTAAATACAAAAGGCACTATGCCGACTTAACTACAAGAAGACTGACTCTTCTTACTGACTATGTTTTGAACCATTCCTGCGACACTAGTTATAGATTCCGATGCTTAACTTCAGGATAACTGTATCCCACTGACCTTCTTAGTGGCGATGAAACACAGAAATTGCATCGAAATTAAATACAAAAGGCACAATGCCGACTTAGGTACAAGAAGACTGACTCTTCTTACTGACTATGTTTTGAACCATTCCTGTGACATTAGTTATAGATTCTGATGCTTCTATTCGGGTTTACTGTATCCCTTGGACCTTCTTATTGGCGATGAAACACAGAAAGAGCATCGGAATGAAATACAAAGGCACAATGCCGACTTAAGCACAAGAAGACTGACTCATCTTACTGTCTATGTTTGAACCATTCCTGTGACACTAGTTACAGATTCCGATGCTTCACTCCAGGTTTACTGTATCCCTTGGACCTTCATATTGACGTTGAAACACAGAAATTGCATCGGAATTAAATACAAAAGACACAATGCCGACTTAACTACAATAAGACTGACTCTTCTTCTGTCTATGTTTTGAACCATTCCTGTGTCACTGGTTATAGATTTCGATGCTTCACTTCACGTTTACTGTATCCCTTGGGCCTTCTTATTGACGATGAAACACTGAAATTGCATCGGATTTAAATACAAATGGTACAATGCCGACTGAAGTACAAAAGACAGACTCTTCTTACTGACTATGTTTTGAACCATTCCTGTGACACTAGATATAGATTACGATGCTTCACTCAAGGTTTACTCAATCCCTTAGACCTCCTTATTGACGATGAAACACAGAAATTGCATCGCAATTAAATAAATAATGCACAATGCCGACTTAAGAACAATAAGACTGACTCTTATTACTGTCTATGCTTTGAACCATTCCTGTGACACTAGTTACAGATTCAGATGCTTCACTCCAGGTTTACTGTATCCCTTGGACCTTCTTATTTACGATGAAACACAGAAATTGCATCGGAATTAAATACAAAAGGCACAATGCTGACTTAAGTACAAGAAGACTGGCTCTTCTTACTGACTATGCTTTGAACCATTCCTGTGACACAAGTTATAGATTCCGATGGTTCATTTCTGGTTTACTGTATCCCTTGGACCTTCTTATTGACGATGAAACACAGAAATTGCATCGCAATTAAATACAAAAGACACAATGCCGACTTAAGTACAAGAAGACTCACTCTTCCAACTGTCTATGTTTTAAGCATTTCTGTGACACTAGTTATAGATTCCGATGCTTCACTTCAGGTTTACTTTATCCCTCTGACCGTCGTATCGACGAAGAAACACAGAAATTGCATCGGAATTAAATAGAAATGGCACAATGCCGACTTAAGTACAAGAAGACTGACTCTTCTTACTGATTATGATTTGAGCCATTCCTGTGACACTTAAATTCCGAGGATTCACTTCAGGTTTACTGTATCCCTTGGACCTTCTTATTGACGATGAAACACAAAAATTGCATCGGAATTAAATACAAAAGGCACAATGCAGAATTAAGTACAAGAAGACTGAATCTTCTTACTGTCTATGTTTTGAACCATTCCTGTGACACTAGTTATAAATTCCGATGCTACACTCCAGGTTTACTGTATCCCTTGGACCTTCTTATTGACGATGAAATACAGAAAATGCATCAGAATTAAATAGAAAAGGCACAATGCCGACTTAAGTACATGAAGACTGACGCTCCTTACTGACTATGTTTTGAACCATTCCTGTGACACTAGTTCTAGATTCCGATGGTTCATTTCTGGTTTACTGTATCCCTTGGACCTTCTTATTGACGATGAAACACAGAAATTGCGTCGGAATTAAATACAAAAGGCACATTGCAGAATTAAGTACAGGAAGACTTACTCTTCTTACTGTCAATGTTTTGAAACGTTTCTGTGACACTAGTTATGGATTCCGATGCTTCACTCCAGGTTTACTGTATCCCTTGGACCTTCTTATTGACGAAGAAACACAGAAATTGCATCGGAATTAAATACAAAAGGCACAATGCCGACTTAAGTACATGTAGACTGACTATTCCTACTGTCTATGTTTTGAACCATTTCTGTGACACTAGTTATAGATTCCGATGGTTCATTTCTGGTTTACTGTATCCCTTGGACCTTCTTATTGACGATGAAACACAGAAATTGCATCGCAATTAAATACAAAAGACACAATGCCGACTTAAGTACAAGAAGATTGACTCTTCCAACTGTCTATGTTTTAAGCATTCCTGTGACACTAGTTATAGATTCCGATGCTTCACTTCAGGCTTACTTTATCCCTCTGACCGTCGTATTGACGAAGAAACACAGAAATTGCATCGGAATTAAATAGAAATGGCACAATGCCGACTTAAGTACTACAAGACTGACTCTTCCTACTGTCTATGTATTGAACCATTCCTGTGACACTAGTTATAGATTCCGATGCTTCACTTCAGGTTTACTGTATCCCTTGGACCTTCTTATTGACGATGAAACAAAGAAATTGCATCAGAATTAAATACAAAACGCACAATGTCGACTTAACTACAAGATGACTGACTCTTCTTACTGACTATGCTTTGAACCATTCCTGTGACTCTAGTTATTGATTCCGATGCTTAACTTCAGGATTACTGTATCCCTCTGACCTTCTTAGTGACGATGAAACACAGAAATTGCATCGGAATTAAATACAAAAGGCACAATGCCGACTTAAGTACAAGAAGCCTGTCTCTTCTTACTGTCTATGTTTTGAACCATCCCTGTGACACTAGTTATAGATTCCGATGCCTCACTCCAGGTTTACTGTATCCCTTGGACCTTCGTATTGGCGATGAAACACAGAAATAGTATCGAGATTAAATACAAAACTTACAATGCCGACTTAAGTACCAGAAGTCTGACTCTTCTTACTGACTATGTTTTGAACCATTCCTGTGACACTAGTTATAGATTCCGATGCTTCACATCATGTTTACTGTATCCCTCTGACCTTCGTATTGACGATGAAACATAGAAATTGCATCGGAATTTAATACAAAGGGCACAATGCCGACCTAAGTACAAGAAGACTGACTCTTCTTACTGACTATGCTTTGAAACATTCCTGTGACACTAGTCATAGATTCCGATGCTTAACTTCAGGATTACTGTATCCCTTGGACCTTCTTATTGACGATGAAACACAGAAATTGCATCGGAATTAAATACAAAAGGCACAATGCCAACTTAAGTACAAGAAGACTGACTCTTCTTACTGACTATGTTTTGAACCATTCTTGTGACACTAGCTATAGAATCCGATGCTTCACTTCAGGTTTACTGTATCCCTTAAACCTTCTTACTGACGATGAAACACAGAAATTGCATCGGAATTAAATACAAAAGGCACAATGCCGACTTAAGTACAAGAAGACTGACTCTACTGACTGTCTATGTTTTGAACCGTTCCTGTGACTCTAGTTATAGATTCCGATGATTCACTCCAGGTTTGCTGTGTCCCATGGACCTACTTATTGACAATTAAACACAGAAATTGCATCGGAATTAAATACAATAGGAACAATGACTACTTAAGTACATGTAGACTGACTCTTCCTACTATTTATGCTTTGAACCATTCCTGTGACACTAGTTTTAGATTCCGATGCTTAACATCAGGATTACTTTATCCCTTGGACCTTCTTATTGACGATGAAACACAGAAATTGCATCGGAATTAAATACAAAAGTAACATTGCCGACTTAAGTACAAGAAGACTGACTCTTCTTACTGACTGTGACTTGAACCGTTCCTGTGATACTAGTTATAGATTCCGATGCTTCACTTCAGGTTTACTGTATCCCTTGGACCTTCTTATTGACGATGAATCTCAGAAATTGCATCGGAATAAAATACAAAAGGCACAATGCCGACTTAAGTACAAGAAGGCTGACTCTTCTTACTGTCTATGTTCTGAACCATTCCTGTGACTCTAGTTATAGTTTCCGATGCTTCACTTCAGGTTTACTGTATCCCTCTGACCTTCTTATTGACGATGAAACACAGAAATTGCATCGGAATTAAATACAAAAGGCACAATGCCGACTTAAGTACAAGAAGAATGACTCTTCTTATGTTCTACGTTTAGAAATAATCCTATGACACTAGTTATAGATTCCGATGCTTCAATTCAGGTCTACTGTATCCCTTGAACCTTCTTATTGACCATGAAACACAGAAATTACATCGGAATTGAATACAAAATGCACAATGCCGACTTAAGTACAAGAAGACTGACTCTTCCTACTGTCTATGTTTAAAACCATTCCTGTGACACTAGTTATAGATTCCGATGCTTCACTCCAGGTTTACTGTATCCCTTGGACCTTCTTATTGACGATGAAACACAGAAATTGCATCGGAATTAAATACAAAAGTAACAAAGCCGACTTAAGTACAAGAAGACTGACTCTTCTTACTGACTATGACTTGAACGGTTCCTGTGACACTAGTTATAGATTCCGATGCTTCACTTCAGGTTTACTGTATCCCTTGGACCTTGTTATTGACGATGAAACACAGAAATTGCATCTGAATTAAACACAAAAGGCACAATGCCGACTTAAGTACAAAAAGACTGACTCTTCTTACCGGCTATGTTTTGAACCATTCCTGTGACACTAGTTATAGATTACGATGCTTCACTTCAGGTATACTGTATCATTCTGACCTTCTTATTGACGACGAAACACAGAAATTGCATCGGAATTAAATACAAAAGGCACAATGCCGACTTCAGTACAAGAAGACTGATTTTTTTTACTGACTATGTTTTGAACCATTCCTGTGACACTAGTTATAGATTCGGATGCTTCACTTCAGGTTTACTGTATCCCTCTGACCTTGTTATTGACGATAAACACAGAAATTGCATCGGAATAAAATAGAAAAGGCACAATGCCCACTTAAGTACAAGACGACTGACTTATCTCACTGTCTATGTTTTGAACCGTTCCTGTGACACTAGTTGTAGATTCCGATGCTTCACTTCAGGTTTACTGTATCATTTGGACCTTCTTATTGACGATGAAACACAGAAATTGTATCGGAGTTAAATACAAAAGGCACAATGCCGACTTAAGTACAAAAAGACTGAGTCTTCTTACTGACTATGCTTTGAACCGTTCCTGTGACACTAGTTATAGATCCCGATGCTTCACTTCAGGTTTACTGTATCCCTCTGACCTTCTTATTGACGACGAAACACAGAAATTGCATCGGAATTAAATAGATACGCCACAGTGCCTACTTAAGTACGAGAAGACTGACTCTTCTTACTGGCTATGTTTTGAACCATTCCTGTGACACTAGTTATAGATTCCGATGCTTGACTTCGGTTTTACTGTATCCCTTGAACCTTCTTATTGACGATGAAACACAGAAATTGCATCGGAATTAAATACAAAGGGCACAATGCCGACTTAAGTATAGGAAGACTGACCCTTCCTACTGTCATTGTTTTGAACCATTCCTGTGACACTTGTTATAGATTCCGATGCTTCACTTCAGGTTTACTGTATCCCTCTGATGTTCTTATTGACGATGAAACACAGAAATTGCATCGAAAATCAATACAAAAGGCACAATGCCGACTTAAGTACAAGAAGACTGACTCTTCTTACTGTCTATGTTTTGAAGCATTCTTGTGACACTAGTTATAGATTCCGATGCTTCACTTCAGGTTTACTGTATCCCTTGGACCTTGTTATTGACGATGAAACACAGAAATTGCATCTGAATTAAACACAAAAGGCACAATGCCGACTTAAGTACAAAAAGACTGACTCTTCTTACCGGCTATGTTTTGAGCCGTTCCTGTGACACTAGTTATAGATTCCGATGCTTCACTTCAGGTATACTGTATCCCTCTGACCTTCTTATTGACGATGAAACACAGAAATTGCATCGGAATAAAATACAAAAGGCACAATGCCGACTTCAGTACAAGAAGACTGATTTTTTTTACTGACTATGTTTTGAACCATTCCTGTGACACTAGTTATAAATTCAGATGCTTCACTTCAGGTTTACTGTAACCCTCTGGACCTTCTTATTGACGATAAACACAGAAATTGCATCGGAATAAAATAGAAAAGGCACAATCCCGAATTAAGTACAAGACGACTGATATTTCATACTGTGTATGTTTTGAACCGTTCCTGTGACACTAGTTGTAGATTCCTATGCTTCACTTCAGGTTTACTGTATCATTTGGACCTTCTTATTGTCGATGAATCACAGAAATTGCATCGGAGTTAAATACAAAAGGCACAATGCCGACTTAAGTACAAGAAGACCGACTCTTTTTACTGACTATGTTTTGAACCACTCCTGTGACACTAGTTATAGATCCCGATGCTTCACTTCAGGTTTACTGTATCCCTCTGACCATCTTATTGACGAGGAAACACAAAAATTGCATCGGAATTAAATAGATACGCCACAGTGCCTACTTAAGTATGAGAAGACTGACTCTTCTTACTGGCTATGTTTTGAACCATTCCTGTGACACTAGTTATAGATTCCGATGCTTTACTTCGGTTTTACTGTATCCCTTGGACCTTCTAATTGACGATGAAACACAGAAATTGCATCGGAATTAAATACAAAAGGCACAATGCCGACTTCAGTACAAGAAGACTGATTTTTTTTACTGACTATGATTTGAACCATTCCTGTGACACTAGTTATAGATTCGGATGCTTCACTTCAGGTTTACTGTATCCCTCTGACCTTTTTATTGACGATAAACACAGAAATTGCATCGGAATAAAATAGAAAAGGCACAATGCCGACTTAAGTACAAGACGACTAAATTTTCTTACTGTCTATGTTTTGAACCGTTACTGTGACACTAGTTGTAGATTTCGATGCTTCACTTCAGGTTTACTGTATCATTTGGACCTTCCTATTGACGATGAAACACAGAAATTGCATCGGAGTTAAATACAAAAGCCACAATGCCGACTTAAGTACAAGAAGACTGACTCTTCTTACTGACTATGTTTTTAACCATTCCTGTGACACTAGTTATAGATCCCGATGCTTCACTTCAGGTTTACTGTATCCCTTGGACCTTCTAATTGACGATGAAACACAGAAATTAGATCGTAATTAAATAGAAAATGCACAATTCCGACTTAAGTACATGAAGACTGATTCTTCTTACTGTCTATGTTTTGAACCATTCCTGTGACACTAGTTATAGCTTCCGATGCTTCACTTCAGGTTTACTGTACCCCTTGGACCCTCTTATTGACGAGGAAACACAGAAATTGCATCGGATTTAAATACAAAAGGCACAATTCCGACTTAAGTACAAGAAGACTGACTCTTCTTACTGTCTATGTTTTGAACCATTCCTGTGACACTAGTTATAGATTCCGATGCTTCACTTCAGGTTTACTGTATCCCTTGGACCTTCTTATTGACGATGAAACACAGAAATTGCATCGGAATTAAATACAAAAGGCACAATGCCGACTTAAGTATAGGAAGACTGACCCTTCCTACTGTCATTGTTTTGAACCATTCCTGTGACACTTGTTATAGATTCCGATGCTTCACTTCAGGTTTACTGTATCCCTCTGATGTTCTTATTGACGATGAAACACAGAAATTGCATCGAAAATCAATACAAAAGGCACAATGCCGACTTAAGTACAAGAAGACTGACTCTTCTTACTGTCTATGTTTTGAAGCATTCTTGTGACACTAGTTATAGATTCCGATGCTTCACTTCAGGTTTACTGTATCCCTTGGACCTTGTTATTGACGATGAAACACAGAAATTGCATCTGAATTAAACACAAAAGGCACAATGCCGACTTAAGTACAAAAAGACTGACTCTTCTTACCGGCTATGTTTTGAACCGTTCCTGTGACACTAGTTATAGATTCCGATGCTTCACTTCAGGTATACTGTATCCCTCTGACCTTCTTATTGACGATGAAACACAGAAATTTCATCGGAATTAAATACAAAAGGCACAATGCCGACTTCAGTACAAGAAGACTGATTTTTTGTACTGACTATGTTTTGAACCATTCCTGTGACACTAGTTATAGATTCAGATGCTTCACTTCAGGTTTACTGTATCCCTCTGGACCTTCTTATTGACGATAAACACAGAAATTGCATCGGAATAAAATAGAAAAGGCACAATCCCGAATTAAGTACAAGACGACTGATATTTCATACTGTGTATGTTTTGAACCGTTCCTGTGACACTAGTTGTAGATTCCTATGCTTCACTTCAGGTTTACTGTATCATTTGGACCTTCTTATTGTCGATGAATCACAGAAATTGCATCGGAGTTAAATACAAAAGGCACAATGCCGACTTAAGTACAAGAAGACTGACTCTTCTTACTGACTATGTTTTGAACCATTCCTGTGACACTAGTTATAGATCCCGATGCTTTACTTCGGTTTTACTGTATCCCTTGGACCTTCTAATTGACGATGAAACACAGAAATTGCATCGGAATTAAATACAAAAGGCACAATGCCGACTTCAGTACAAGAAGACTGATTTTTTTTACTGACTATGTTTTGAACCATTCCTGTGACACTAGTTATAGATTCGGATGCTTCACTTCAGGTTTACTGTATCCCTCTGACCTTTTTATTGACGATAAACACAGAAATTGCATCGGAATAAAATAGAAAAGGCACAATGCCGACTTAAGTACAAGACGACTAAATTTTCTTACTGTCTATGTTTTGAACCGTTACTGTGACACTAGTTGTAGATTTCGATGCTTCACTTCAGGTTTACTGTATCATTTGGACCTTCCTATTGACGATGAAACACAGAAATTGCATCGGAGTTAAATACAAAAGCCACAATGCCGACTTAAGTACAAGAAGACTGACTCTTCTTACTGACTATGTTTTTAACCATTCCTGTGACACTAGATGCTTCACTTCAGGTTTACTGTATCCCTCTGACCTTCTTACTGACGAGGAAACACAGAAATTGCATCGGAATTAAATAGATACGCCACAGTGCCTACTTAAGTACGAGAAGACTGACTCTTCTTACTGGCTATGTTTTGAACTATTCCTGTGACACTAGTTATAGATTCCGATGCTTGACTTCGGTTTTACTGTATCCCTTGGACCTTCTTATTGACGATGAAACACAGAAATTGCATCGGAATTAAATACAAATGGCACAATGCCGACTTAAGTACAAGAAGACTGACCCTTCTTTCAGTCTATGATTTGAACCATTCCTGTGACACTAGTTATAGATTCCAATGCTTAACTTCAGGTTTACTGTATCCCTTGGACCTTCTTATTGACGATGAAACACAGAAATTGCATCGGAATTAAATACAATAGGAACAATGTCGACTTAAGTACAAGTAGACTGACTCTTCCTACTGTCTATGCTTTGAACCATTCCTGTGACACTAGTTTTAGATTCCGATGCTTAACTTCAGTATTACTGTATCCCTTGGACCTTCTTATTGACGATGAAACACAGAAATTGCATCGGAATAAATACAAAAGGCACAATGCTGACTTAAGTACAAGAAGACTGACTCTTCCTGCTGTCTATGTTTTGAACCATCCCTGTGACACTAGTTATAGATTCCGATGCTTTACTCCAGGTTAACTGTATCCCTTGGTCCTTCTTATTGACGATGAAACACAGATATTGCATCGGATTTAAATACAAAATTCACAATGCCGACTTAAGTACAAGAAGACTGACTCTTCTTACTGATTATGATTTGAGCCATTCCTGTGACACTTAAATTCCGTGGATTCACTTCAGGTTTACTGTATCCCTTGTACCTTCTTATTGACGATGAAACGCAAAAATTGCATCGGAATTACATACAAAAGGCACAATGCAGAATTAAGTACAAGAAGACTTAATGTTCTTACTGTCTATGTTTTGAACCATTCCTGTGACACTAGTTATAAATTCCGATGCTACACTCCAGGTTTACTGTATCCCTTGGACTTTCTTATTGACGATGAAACACAGAAATTGCATCGGAATTAAATACAAAAGGCACAATGCCGACTAATGTACAAGAAGACTGACTCTTCTTACAGTGTATGTTTTGAACCATTCCTGTGACACTAGTTATAGATTCCGGTGCTTCACTCCAGGTTTACTGTATCCCTTGGACCTTCTTATTGACGATGAAACACAGAAATTGCATCAGAATTAAATGGAAAGGGCACAATGCCGACTAAAGTACAAGAAGACTGACGCTTCTTACTGACTATGTTTTGAACCATTACTGTGACACTGGTTATATTTCCCGATGCTTCACTTCAGGTTTACTGTATCCCTTGGACCTTCTTATTGATGATGAAACACAGATATTGCATCGGAATTAAATAGAAAAGGAACAATGCCGACTTAAGTACAAGAAGACTGACTCTTCTTACTGTTTATGTTTTGAACCATTCCTGTGACACTAGTTTTGGATTCCGATGCATCACTTCAGGTTTACTGTATCCCTCTGACCTTCTTATTGACGATGAAACACAGAAATTGCATTGGAATTAAATAGAAAAAGCACATTGCCAACTAAAGTACAAGAAGACTGACTCTTCTTTCAGTCTATGGTTTGAACCATTCCGGTGACACAAGTTATAGATTCCGAAGCTTCACTCCAGGTTTACTGTATCCCTTGGACCTTCTTATTGACGATGAAACATAGAAATTGCATCAGAATTAAATAGAAAAGGCACAATGCCGACTTAAGTACAAGAAGACTGACGCTCCTTGCTGACTATGTTTTGAACCATTCCTGTGACACTAGTTATAGATTCCGATGCTTCACTTCAGGTTTACTATATCCCTTGTACCTTCTCATTAACGATGAAACACAGAAATTGCATCGGATTTAAATACAAAAGGCACAATACCGACTTAAGTACAAGAAGACTGACTCTTCTTACTGACTATGTTTTGAACCATTCCTGTGACACTAGTTATAGATCCCGATGCTTCACTTCCGGTTTATTGTATCCATCCGACCTTCTTATTGACGAGGAAACACAGAAATTGTATCGGAATAAAATAGAAACGCCACAATGCCTACTAAGGTACAAGAAGACTGACTCTTTTTACTGGCTATGTTTTGAACCATTCCTGTGACACTAGGTATAGATTCTGATGCTTGACTTTCGTTTTACTGTATCCCTTGGACCTTCTTACTGACGATGAAACACAGAAATTGCATCGGAATTAAATACAAAAGGCACAATGCCGACTTCAGTACAAGAAAACTGACTCTTCTTACTGACTATGTTTTGAACCATTCTTGTGACACTAGCTATAGATTCCGATGCTTCACTTCAGGTTTACTGTAGCCCTTAGACCTTCTTATTGACGATGAAACACAGAAAATGCTTCGGAATTAAATACAAAAGGCACAATGCCGACTTAAGTACAAGAAGACTGACTCTACTGACTGTCTATGCTTTGAACCATTCCTGTGACTCTAGTTATAGATTCCGATGCTTCAATTCAGGTCTACTGTATCCCTTGGACCTTCTTATTGACGATGAAACACAGAAATTGCATCGGAATTAAATACAAAAGGTACAATGCCGACTTAAGTACAAGAAGACTGACTCTTCTTACTGACTTTGCTTTGATGCATTCCTGTGACACTAGTTATGGATTCCGATGCTTCACATCAGGTTTACTGTATCCCTCTGACCGTCTTATGTACGATGAAACACAGAAATTGCATCGGAATTAAATGCAAAAGGCACAATGCCGACTTATGAACATGTAGATTGACTTTTCCTACTGTCTATGATTTGAACCATTCCTGTGACACTAGTCATAGAATCTGATGGTTCATTTCAGGTTTACTGTATCCCTCTGACCTTCTTAGTGTCGATGAAACACAGATATTGCATCGGAATTAAATACAAAATGCGCGGTGCCGAATAAAATACAAGAAGACTGACTCTTCTTCTTGTCAACGCTTTGAACCATTCCTGTGACACTAGTTATAGATTCCGATGCTTAACTTCAGGTTTACTGTATCCCTTGGACCTTCTAATTGACGATGAAACACAGAAATTAGATCGTAATTAAATAGAAAATGCACAATTCCGACTTAAGTACATGAAGACTGACGCTTCTTACTGTCTATGTTTTGAACCATACCTGTGACACTAGTTATAGATTCCGATGCTTCACTTCAGGTTTACTGCATCCCTTGGACCTTCTTATTGACGATGAAACACAGAAATTGCATCGGAATTAAATACAATAGGCACAATGCCGACTTAAGTACAGGAAGACTGACCCTTCCTACTGTCAATGTTTTGAACCATTCCTGTGACATTTGTTATAGATTCCTATGCTTCACTTCAGGGTTACTGTATCCCTCTGATCTTCTTATTGACGATGTAACACAGAAATTGCATCGAAAATAAATACAAAAGGCACAATGCCGACTTAAGTAGAAGAAGACTGACTCTTCTTACTGTCTATGTTTTGAAGCATTCTTGTGACACTAGTTATAGATTCCGATGCTTCACTTCAGGTTTACTGTATCCCTTGGAGCTTGTTATTGACGATGAAACACAGAAATTGCATCTGAATTAAATACAAAAGGCACAATGCCGACTTCAGTACAAGAAAACTGATTTTTTTTACTGACTATGTTTTGAATCATTCCTGTGACACTAGTTATAGATTCCGATGCTTCACTTCAGGTTTACTGTATCATTTGGACCTTCTTATTGACGATGAATCACAGAAATTGCATCGGAGTTAAATACAAAAGGCACAATGCCGACTTAAGTACAAGAAGACTGACTCTTCGTACTGACTATGTTTTGAACCATTACTGTGACACTAGTTATAGATCCCGATGCTTCACTTCAGGTTTACTGTATACCTCTGACCATCTTATTGACGAGGAAACACAAAAACTGCATCGGAATTAAATAGATACGCCACAGTGCCTACTAAAGTACGAGAAGACTGACTATTCTTACTGGCTATGTTTTGAACCATTCCTGTGACACTAGTAATACATTCCGATGCTTGACTTCGGTTTTACTGTATCCATTGGACCTTCTAATTGACGATGAAACACAGAAATTGCATCGGAATTAAATACAAAAGGCACAATGCCGACTTCAGTACAAGAAGACTCATTTTTTTTACTGACTATGTTTTGAACCATTCCTGTGACACTAGTTATAGATTCGGATGCTTCACTTCAGGTTTACTGTATCCCTCTGACCTTCTTATTGACGATAAACACAGAAATGGCATCGGAATAAAATAGAAAAGGCACAATGCCGACATAAGTACAAGACGACTGACTTTTCATACTGTCTATGTTTTGAACCGTTCCTGTGACACTAGTTGTAGATTTCGATGCTTCACTTCAGGTTTACTGTATCATTTGGACCTTCTTATTGACGATGAAACACAGAAACTGCATCGGAGTTAAATACAAAAGCCACTATGCCGACTTAAGTACAAGAAGACTGACTCTTCTTACTGACTATGTTTTGAACCATTCCTGTGACACTAGTTATAGATCCCGATGCTTCACTTCAGGTTTACTGTATCCCTCTGACCTTCTTATTGACGAGGAAACACAGAAATTGCATCGGAATTAAACAGATACGCCACAGTGCCTACTTAAGTACGAGAAGACTGACTCTTCTTACTGGCTATGTTTTGAACTATTCCTGTGACACTAGTTATAGATTCCCATGCTTGACTTCGGTTTTACTGTATCCCTTGGACCTTCTTATTGTCGATGAAACACAGAAATTGCAACGGAATTAAATACAAAAGGCACAATGTCGACCTAACTACAAGAAGACTGACGCTTCCTACTGTCAATGCTTTGAACCATTCCTGTGACACTTGTTATAGATTCCGATGCTTCACTTCAGGTTTACTGTATCCCTCTGATATTCTTATTGACGATGAAACACAGAAATTGCATCGAAAATAAATACAAAAGGCACAATGCCGACTTAAGATCAAGAAGACTGACTCTTCTTACTGTCTATGTTTTGAACCATTCCTGTGACACTAGTTATAGATTCCGATGCTTCACTTCTGGTTTACTGTATCCCTTGGACCTACTAATTGACGATGAAACACAGAAATTGCATCGGAATTAAACACAAAAGGCACAATGAAGACTTAAGTAGAAAAAGACTGACTCTTCTTAATGACTATGTTTGAACCATTCCTGTGACACTAGTTATAGATTCCGATGCTTCGCTTCAGGTTTACTGTATCCCTTGGACCTACTTATTGACGATGAAACACAGAAATTGCATCAGAATTAAACACTAAACGCACAATGCCGACTTAAGTACAAAAAGACAGACTCTTCTTACTGACTATGTTTTGAGCCATTCCAGTGACACTAGTTATAGATTCCGATGCCTCACTTCAGGTTTACTGTATCCCTCTGACCCTCTTATTGGCGATGAAACACAGAAATGGCATCGTAATTAAATAGAAATGTCACAATGCCGACTTAAGTACAAGAACACTGACTCTTCTTACTGTCTATGTTTAGAACCATTCCTGTGACACTAGTTATAGATTCCGATGCTTCACTTCAGGATTACTGTATCCCTTGGACCTTCTTATTGACGATGAAACACAGAAATTGCATCGGAATTAAATAGAAAAGACACAATGCCGACTTAAGTACAAGACGACTGACTTTTCTTACTGTCTATGTTTTGAACCATTCCTGTGACACTATATAAAGGCACATTTGCATGCCGAGCGTGAGTTTCCTCGGAAACGCGAGATATTAATTAAATAAATAATCAGTGACAAATAAATAAAGCCTATGGCACACAACTGCAGCGCTGTGTCGCTGATAAAACAAAAGTACATTTTCGTTAGTCGTATGTTTGATTAAAAAAAAAAAGAAGAGCTCTCGTTGAAGTGGTGCGAGAAGCACGTATTTTAGTTTATTGTCTGGCACACCGCCATATTTCATGATATAGAAAATTGCAACCATACTAGGCACTCGATTCTGTAAAGAATTTATATTTATAAAAGTAAGTAGGATTATGAACTGTAGGCTTATTCATTGAATATATCTGATTCAACTAACTGTGTAATTTTTTGTTTAGTAGACAATCACCTCTGTACGACGTTTTGGCATGGCTGGCAAATTATTGTAATATTGAGATTTAGATTATGAGTCCGCACCTACCGCAGCAGTCTTTGGAAACGATTTAATTACGAAGTCCGATTATTTCAGTTTTATTTCACGGTCAACTACGAGTAACATTGCCTTTACGAAAAAGCCATTGTCAAGCGTCTGATAGCGAATAATCAAAACCTGACGACTCATAGGAGAGCCAATCAGACAGATAAAAATAATTAATATTTTATTTTATTTTATTTTATTTTATTTATTTTATATTGGCGACTGCGTGTCGGACTTGTTATTTTGTCATTTGTTACATTGTTCTCTTTGTTTCATGTGAAAAATCAACCTTCTGGTCCTGGACTTGACTATATGAGAAATAAAAAAAAATCAGAAGATATTTGCCAATTATAAAATTTTGCGGGAAGACGCAAAGAAGCTTCCAGCAAAATAAGGTAAGACGCAGCATCTTTGCATTAGCAGGCTTGACCAGACGTATAATTCGGTGTATTAGCTTTTCAGTAAAATTCTGTAGTGTTTCTTTTCCGCATAACAGTTTCAGTGATAAATTCCATTCTCAGTATTTTTCCTTAAACAATAACGTATGCAACAATACCAATACACGAGTGTACAATATGGCCGACTTCTGTACGATATCATGTAACATGGCCAGCAGCCATTACCAATAATCTCAAATTCAGTTTATATTTTTAAATTAACAGACAGCCATTGTTGCTACGACCGATTCATGCTCAACTGCATTTTATTTTAAAACCAGTGTCAAACATTAATTTCTTGAAATATATAGCACGTGTGGCATGGTAATAACTAGAAAACAATACGCAAAAATGGAACAGCAAAGACGTACTATTCAGACGCAATCCGACTCGGACGAGAGACAAATGTTAGAAAATGACTTTACGACAGCAACCGGTAGTGACGATACATCAAATATTGACGCAAGTGTCAACGGAAATTTTGACAATAGGCCGTCCACCACAAAAATTTCAAAGTCTCAGTCAGAGCCCATGTTAATACATGACGTCACGTCTAATGACGCGGCGGGGGCAGAGACCTTGCAAACAGTAAACATTGCCAACATGTTACAAATGCTAATGAAACAAAACGCAGAAAATATGGCAACCTTAAGGATGCAGAACGCGGAAAACATGGCAACCTTAAAGACACAAAATGAACAGTTAAAGACACAAAATGACGAAATTAAATCTGATCTCATAGCAATCAAGGCATGTAATGACACTTTGTGTAAACGTGTGGAACTTATAGACGCCACACTGACCGAACAGATGACTGAACTCAGTACGAAATTTTCCAAGCTTAATACGAGACAAGAAAAGACTACAAATGACGTAGCACTTTTACAGAAACAATTAAAAAACCTTAATGTCACGTGTGAAGCTCTTACTGAACAAATTCAAACATATCCTTCAGTACACGACAACCTTGAAAAACGAATTACTGACGTGCAGAATAAATTTGACGATGTTGAACAACACCTGACTGACATCTTACAATCTGATGCCACAGCTCATTTTCAAAATATTAATAAAGAATTTCATGATTGGGTAGAGAACAAAGACAAACATTTTGATAGATGCATACGTGAAAATTTACCAACAATTGTGCACGACTCCGTAGCGGAATACATCACTAATAACAAACAGCTGATTAGTGACGCAGTACAATCCGTCACTGCACCCATGAGACAATTCACCGATCAACCACAGTCTGAATGTAACGAAAATATCAGTCAAAATGTACAGTTCAGAAACCAATATACATTCGAGTATGACGCACACATACCGCACACCAAAAACACACAAGAACAAAACACACCACGACTACAACACATACCACGACGTGCAACCACAAACACAAGCTATTATCATGGTAAACCACAGCAACATTATCGTAATTACTCGCCAGCTGAGCATTGCAGTAATTACAGTGGAACAAATCCATATCTTAATGCAAAGGAAGAAGAGAGCTTAATAAAACACAGGCAATTTCAGGCTTTTATCCCAGAGAAACGAACCATTCATCCGGTGATTTTTCTTAAATCTTTTAGTAACGCATTTCCACGCACTTGGAGTGACCGGAAAAAGATTTCATATATTGTCGGTTACATCCAAGGCGATGCAGCTGTCTGGGCATACAGTCAAGCTGACGTATGTACCACGTACAGTGAGTTTGAGCGTGCCTTTCTGAACAAATTCTGGTCGCAATCCGTCCAGGAGCGACTCAGGAGACAAATTTTAGAACCTGAAACTTTTAACAGTAAAAATGGTAACTTACGCAGATATTTTGAAAAATACTTGAACATGGGACATTTTTTAGACGAACCAGTCGCAACACGTGATATACTCCGAGCGTTGAAGGCCAAATTGCCTTTCAACATTAAGGAAAAACTTCTACATATCCCGGATGACGATTCAGATTATTTTTTAACAGCTTTAGATTCGGTTGACATGTTACTTGAAGATCAGCGCTTCGCGCGGCAAAACAGCAGCCACAATGTTTACACTAGTGGTATGCAAAACATGCAGGCTTGCCAACACAATTCTGGCGCGCCCACAGTTGGATACGCGGTACAACAAAAACAGCAAACTCACATGCCGTCTCAGTACGGAAATCAAAATCAACACGCGTATTCCAATACGAACAATAGTTACAACAGTAATAACATTTCATGCGGCAATCCATACAAAAGGCACCGCGGTAATAACTGCAACGGTAACAACGGATACAAAGGTAATAACAAAAACACAAACAGAAATAGAAATAATAATAACTACGAGCCAAGACAGCATCAAGGTTGGACTCGTAACGATCAGTACTTTCATTCAAACTCTGCTTTACCACAGCAGCCACCAGGTCAAAATTGGAGCATACCTTACGACCGACAGGTAAGTTATAATGCGCAACAGCAACAACAACCGCAAAAGTTTGGAGATCATAATAGGCAATATCCGAATGTGAATATAATAGAAATGACACCTGATGCACAACCTCAATCTGTGTCAGTACCTAGTACAAATGATAATCCAACAAACTAGAAACAGTCACTACTTTGCCCCAGGTCGTGGCTGAAGAATCCTTGGGGGGCGGCTTCAATGTTAATCAGTTATTTGACACCACACTTGAACAACAGAATAATGATATGCCGAGTAATTCTAAACAAAAACTACCTGTTTTATTTATAAGATACAACCACAATAACAATATATCAGATGAACTTTTACAAGACAGTACACAATGTCGTTTAAACACAAATGAAATTGTTTTAGCATCCACTACTGGTGTAGTAGGTGGGATTCCAACTACTATTATCCTAGATACAGGTGCAGCTGTGAGCGTTTTATCTTTTAATTTTTATAAAAAGATGTGTGAATTGGAACCTGTGCCTGAGTTTCCTGCCCAAAACTGTAAAATAACTACTGCACTAGGTAATAAGTCATGTAGGGTTACGAAGCAAGTTTTTGTAAACGTTAAAATAGGTAATGGAACCGTACAATGGCCATTCCTGGTTGTACAAAACCTTGTGACAAATTGCATATTAGGAATAGATATTATGAGCGAGAAGGACTGCATTATAGACTTCTCCAAAGGTAAATGTATTTTAAATGATAAAGGCAGTGTAATTATTATTGATTTGGACAGGAGAACTCTAAAGCATGACAAACACTGTACAGGGTACAAGGTACAGTTAGTACTTGACAAAGACATTCAAGACATGCAAACACACTCATCTGACAGAGAGCTAATGGACTTGAAAACATTGCTTGATCATAAGATAAGTGAAGCTACAGCTCTCAGTGTACATGAACGTATAAAACTACAGGAAGTGTTATCCAAATATTTACAAGTTTTTACCAAACGATTAGGTGTTATCAACACGTATGTGTACAAGATTGAAGTTAAGCCTCACAAGATCTTCTACCATAAGACATATAACGTACCGTTATCTCAACGACCTGCTGTGTGGCAAGAATTAAAACAAATGTTAGACTGGAAGGTCATTGAACCATCCACCTCACCTTATTGTAGTCCTCTACTTGTTGTCAAAAAATCAAATGGAGGCATTAGGTTAGTGTTAGACGCACGAGCTATTAATGAAATAATTTTACCGGTTCACACAAAACCTGAAAATTTAGAAGAGCAATTACAGAAATTTCTAGATGCAAAATATTTTTCCACAATAGATCTCGCTAATTCGTTTTGGCAGGTGGGTATCACTCCTGATTCTCGGAAATATACTGCATTTATGTTCGGGGGGCGAACCTATCAGTTTTGTGTTCTACCCTTCGGACTGAATGTCAGCTCTGGGGTATTCATTACAGCCCTGGATACCGTGCTTGGCGACGATTTAGTTGAGACAGTCACACACTATGTAGATGATATACTGATAGCTACACAATCCTGGAATGAACACGTTGACACACTTCAAAGAATTTTAGAAAATTTGCACAAGCTGGAGTCACAGCCAACCTAAGAAAATCAAAATTTGGTTGCAGTGAGATAAAGTATTTAGGACATATCATTAATTCACAGGGCATACGTCCGGATCCCAGTAAATTAGATGCTATCAGAAACTTTCCTAGCCCTCGAACTAAAAAGCAGTTAAAATCATTCCTTGGGCTATGTTCATTTTTCAGACGTTTTTTGCCACAACCACTTTTGAACAGTAAACATCTGCTAAATCTACTCAGAAGGAATCAAGTTTGGATCTGGTCGGAACAGTGCCAGAATGACTTTAATACAATTAAACATGCTTTAGTGAATGCTAACATTTTGAGCCATCCAGATTTCAATTTAGATTTTTGTATGACTTGTGACGCTTCACGTACTGGCTTGGGCTGTTGCTTATTTCAAGTTGTAAAGAATAAAGAGGAGGAACAGATAAGAATTATTGGGTTTGCGAGTCGCACTCTAACTGAATGTGAGCGTACATACTCCACTACTGAGTTAGAAACACTTTCCATAGTATGGGCATTCAAGAAATTCAATTATTATTTATTTGGAAAACATACGGTAATTTACACCGATCACCAGGCCCTGACATTTTTGTTAACTTGTAAACTTGTACATCCTAGACTATCACGATGGGCAGTTACACTTCAGAACTACTCTTTTGAAATTAAGTACATAAGAGGTAAGGACAACACCATTGCAGACACTTTGTCTAGACTTCCACAAGGTATGAATGATACCAACAGTGACTTAGAAAATATAAATGACTACAGGATTCTCTTAATGCAAGACAAGCAGTATCACCAATATTATATTGATATGTGCAGAAACATGGCTGAATTACATAAATCTGATCCTCACTGGTATAAGATAATAACATTACTGGTAGAAAAACACAACCATCCTTTGACTCAGTATTACAAGTTACACAATGATGTGTTATTTTACCGCCGACATCCAAATGCTACTAACTGGTGTGTATGCATTCCCAAAGAGTCTGAACGTAATCTAATTTGGCACACACACTTAGTTTGGGGTCATTATGGGACGAAAAAGTGTTTGGCAAAGCTCAGTACATACTGTTATTTTAGCAATATGAGAAGAAAAATTTACAGGGAACTAAAAACATGTGTCATATGTCAAAAATCAAAACCTCAGAATTTATCCACAAAAACAGATTTACATTCTATTTTACCTGGTAGACCCCTGGAAATTCTGTGTACTGACATTAGTGGACCGCATCCAGCAAGCTCTGGAGGCGTCAAATATATCTTAGCTTTTTACGATATATTTTCTAAACACGTAAAACTTTATGCTTTAAAATCCGCCACTGCAAATGCTATAATACGAAGATTCTCAAGTGATTACCTGACGCACGTGGGAAAACCTAAAGCAATTCTGTCAGATAATGCAGCATACTACTCTGGGTACAAATGGAGAAATTTCTTGAAGGACAATAACATTAAAAGTATATTTATTTCGAGGTTTAGTCCACAATGTAACGCGACTGAGAGACTTTTCCGAGAATTAAATCGATTCATGAGGACCTATATTTCATCAAAACATACTAATTGGGTGTCCTACCTAAGTCTTTTCGAAGACGTACACAATAACTTAAATATTTACGATACAAATTACACACCTAACGAGATCATGTTCAATTGCAAACAGAACGATCAGTGGATAGAACCATTACCTAAGTTGTCAGACAAGGAAATCACACCTGAACAGAAAATAAAAGAAGTATTGACTACGCTGACACATCACGCACAGATACGAAACAAACATCACAGAAACATAATAAAAAGAAAACAAAAATTCGAGGTAGGAATGCTTGTACTACTTCGTACTCATCATAAATCTGTTGCACTCAAACGACGCAACGCTAAGTGGCGTCTGCTATATGAAGGACCTTATATAATTGTTAACATACCGCACCCTGGTGCCTATCTGTTACAACATCGTAGAACTAACAAAATAATTGGGCTATACGCACACCGAGATCTTAGAGCATTTCATGCTGAATAATGTAAAAGTCATACCCATCAAAATGTTGCTAAGCAACTCGAAAAACTCTGTTGCTACAACACAGATAATGAGTAGTATAGAAATTTTCATTTCAGCGTTCCAGAGTCGCAGTTGAAGACAGAAGAACTTTTCTTTCAACGCCGCGGTTCCACCGAGAAGACTGAATATTAAAGTAAAATTTATGATTACGTAGCAGTGAATGATATATCAATTTTTCACGGAACATTTGTGACTGTAGGTACCACTGACTTGCTATGACACCTGACGAACCGACAGACGTCATCTGTGAAGCGATCTTTTACTTCGAGAAATAGATTAGACGCACATCTCTCAGCAAGAAAAGCATCTACCAGTAGTCAAGGCCACACAGACACACTACACACACGCACAAAACGCGAGGAATCGAACATTTTCTCTCTCTTACTATTTTGAATATTTATTGAGTAGTGAAAACGCCTGGTCTTGCCTACTGATGTAATGAATGTTGTGTCTAACCTATCTTAATTTCAGATGACATCACAAAAAACATCGATAATATCCCAGCAAAACCGCTAAAGAGGATGTAAATATCTGCAATTCATGTAATCAAATATGACACAATGTAATAACCTATAGCTATGTAATGATGATGTAAACATGTTTATGTGCAACTGTATTATGTTTATGCTAAGAAAATATGTGACGTGTGTATGTATTATTACTTATGTTTTTTTTAAACTGATGTATAATGTAACTGTTACTGTGTGAAAATTTGAACGATAACGAGTGCCAAAATGTGAAAAACTTTTTTAAAAAAAAAAAAAAATTGCGTAGTGAACCACTATTCACGGACATTAACGTACATTACTAAGTCTGCAACTACGCAGAAACCTATGTGAAAGAAACTGTTAATGACATTCATGATGCATCGTACCTTTGTTAACGCGATGAACGATTTCTTCGATGAGTAACCACGAACATTTAGGTGAGCTATATTTAAAAAAAAAAAAAAAACTGAATATGTGAAGTGCATAATTCGTGCATCGTCTAGCGACATTACTACAGTACCCAACTTCAAGATGTTAACTGGATTAAATGGACACAAAGTGCCTGTCCAGAAAACAACACGACGGGTGGAAGAATTTTGGTTGGAACTTCAGGGAATGAAATGTTCTCGAAATGTGACGGACACGCTTACCTGGACTGTCCAAGGATCGACGCCAGCTATGTGCCGTCCGAGGTTCTGCAACCAAGCTTCCACGGAATATCGAAAACGAACTGCATATGGACTAATTACTCGACGGGTCACGTCTGATCTGTAATAAACAATGCTTTTTGTCACAACGAACTGCATCACAACGACTATAATGGAAATAGGAAATGGACATGCTTATGTATCAATCACGTTGTTATACAACGATGTTACTGTGATCAAAAAAACTTTACCACGACGATACTAACCTGTAAAAAATTATTGTGCAGCAGATGAATATGAACTGTGATAACGACACCATGTGTATAGGTCAACGCACCTGAAAAATACGGACATTTTTCTTTGAAGCATTTCATTGCAATGCTATGTAACTAAGAACATTCAACAATCTAAAGTTGTATTGTATTATAACAAATATTGTAATTTTAAAACTAAGTTACCTGTCATAGAATGTAGTCTTCATATGTAATCTTGGTGGAATATTTTCTTTGTGCAACGACTAAGAAATGCGCGCGCACACGAACAATATGAACTGCAATACTGTGCCGCGTGATCTAAATTTACGAAATAACGGCAGTGCCGTAGTTACACAGACGCTTCTGCGCATGCGCGCACTCTGTTTTGCCAACATAAGAACTTTTTCGGCGCACGCGCGTCATTCAAATTTTGTGTATAATATACAGTATAATGTAAGTCATGTAAATAGTTGTAGATAACTTAGATTTTCTTGTGCCTTTAGGTGAATTGCTCGCCTGCAGGTGTGTCCTTTCGCCTCGCAATTCAGGGGGCAATATAAAGGCACATTTGCATGCCGAGCGTGAGTTTCCTCGGAAACGCGAGATATTAATTAAATAAATAATCAGTGACAAATAAAT
The DNA here is from genome assembly GCF_023864345.2 of Schistocerca serialis cubense. Taxonomy (NCBI): domain Eukaryota; kingdom Metazoa; phylum Arthropoda; class Insecta; order Orthoptera; family Acrididae; genus Schistocerca; species Schistocerca serialis. The sequence continues at coordinate 638,890,793 of NC_064644.1, forward strand.
AAAGCCTATGGCACACAACTGCAGCGCTGTGTCGCTGATAAAACAAAAGTACATTTTCGTTAGTCGTATGTTTGATTAAAAAAAAAAAGAAGAGCTCTCGTTGAAGTGGTGCGAGAAGCACGTATTTTAGTTTATTGTCTGGCACACCGCCATATTTCATGATATAGAAAATTGCAACCATACTAGGCACTCGATTCTGTAAAGAATTTATATTTATAAAAGTAAGTAGGATTATGAACTGTAGGCTTATTCATTGAATATATCTGATTCAACTAACTGTGTAATTTTTTGTTTAGTAGACAATCACCTCTGTACGACGTTTTGGCATGGCTGGCAAATTATTGTAATATTGAGATTTAGATTATGAGTCCGCACCTACCGCAGCAGTCTTTGGAAACGATTTAATTACGAAGTCCGATTATTTCAGTTTTATTTCACGGTCAACTACGAGTAACATTGCCTTTACGAAAAAGCCATTGTCAAGCGTCTGATACCGAATAATCAAAACCTGACGACTCATAGGAGAGCCAATCAGACAGATAAAAATAATTAATATTTTATTTTATTTTATTTTATTTTATTTTATTTTATTTATTTTATAACTAGTCATAGATTCCGATGCTTCACTTCCGGTTTACTGTTTCCCTTGGACCTTCTCATTGACGATGAAACACAGAAATTGCATCGGATTTAAATACAAAAGGCACAATACCGACTTAAGTACAAGAAGACTGACTCTTCTTACTGACTATGTTTTGAACCATTCCTGTGACACTAGTTATAGATCCCGATGCTTCACTTCCGGTTTATTGTATCCATCCGACCTTCTTATTGACGAGGAAACACAGAAATTGTATCGGAATAAAATAGAAACGCCACAATGCCTACTAAGGTACAAGAAGACTGACTCTTTTTACTGGCTATGTTTTGAACCATTCCTGTGACACTAGGTATAGATTCTGATGCTTGACTTTCGTTTTACTGTATCCCTTGGACCTTCTTACTGACGATGAAACACAGAAATTGCATCGGACTTAAATACAAAAGGCACAATGCCGACTTCAGTACAAGAAGACTGACTCTTCTTACTGACTATGTTTTGAACCATTCTTGTGACACTAGCTATAGATTCCGATGCTTCACTTCAGGTTTACTGTAGCCCTTAGACCTTCTTATTGACGATGAAACACAGAAATTGCTTCGGAATTAAATACAAAAGGCACAATGCCGACTTAAGTACAAGAGGACTGACTCTACTGACTGTCTATGCTTTGAACCATTCCTGTGACTCTAGTTACAGATTCCGATGCTTCAATTCAGGTCTACTGTATCCCTTGGACCTTCTTATTGACGATGAAACACAGAAATTGCATCGGAATTAAATACAAAAGGTACAATGCCGACTTAAGTACAAGAAGACTGACTCTTCTTACTGACTTTGCTTTGATGCATTCCTGTGACACTAGTTATAGATTCCGATGCTTCACATCAGGTTTACTGTATCCCTCTGACCATCTTATGTACGATGAAACACAGAAATTGCATCGGAATTAAATGCAAAAGGCACAATGCCGACTTATGAACATGTACATTGACTTTTCCTACTGTCTATGATTTGAACCATTCCTGTGACACTAGTCATAGAATCTGATGGTTCATTTCAGGTTTACTGTATCCCTCTGACCTTCTTAGTGTCGATGAAACACAGATATTGCATCGGAATTAAATACAAAAAGCGCGGTGCCGAATAAAATACAAGAAGACTGACTCTTCTTCTTGTCAACGCTTTGAACCATTCCTGTGACACTAGTTACAGACTCTGATGCTTCACTCCAGGTTTACTGTATCCCTTGGTCCTTCTTATTGACGATGAAACACAGAAATTGCATCGGATTTAAATACAAAAGGCACAATGCCGACTTAAGTACAAGAAGACTGGCTCTTCTTTCTGATTATGATTTGAGCCATTCCATTGACACTTAAATTCCGATGATTCACTTCAGGTTTACTGCATCCCTTGGACCTGCTTATTGACGATGAAATACAAAAATGGCATCGGAATTAAATACAAAAGGCAGAATGCAGAATTAAGTACAAGAAGACTGACTCTTCTTTCAGTCTATGTTTTAACCATTCCTGTGACACTAGTTATAGATTCCGATGCTTAACTCCAGGTTTACTGTATCCCTTGGACCTTCTTATTGACGATGAAACACAGAAATTACATTGGAATTAAATACAAAAGGAACAATGCCGACTTATGTAAAAAAAGTCTGACTGTTCTTACTGACTATGACTTGAACCGTTCCTGTGACACTAGTTATAGATTCCGATGCTTCACTTCAGGTTTACTGTATCCCTTGGACCTTCTTATTGACGATGAAACACAGAAATTGCATCGGAATTAAATAGAAAAGGCACAAAACCGACTTAAGTACATGAAGACTGACTCTAATTACTGTCTATGTTTTGAACCATTCCTGTGACACTAGTTATCGTTTTCGATGCTTCATTTCAGGTATACTGTATCATTTGGACCTTCTTATTGACGATGAAACACAGAAATTGCATCGGAATTAAATACAAAATCACAATACCGGCTTAAGTACAAGAAGACTAACTCTTCCTACTGTCAATGTTTTGAACCATTCCTGTCACACTAGTAATACATTCCGATGCTTCACTTCAGGTTTAGTGTATCCCTCTGATCTTCTTATTAACGATAAACACAGATATTGCATCGGAATAAAATAGAAAAGGCACAATGCCGACTTAAGTGCAAGAAGACAGACTCTTCTTACTGTCTATGTTTTGAACCATTCCTGTGACACTAGTTATAGATCCTGATGCTTCACTTCAGGTTTACTGTATCCCTCTGACCTTCTTATTGACGAGGAAACACAAAAAAGTGCATCGGAATTAAACAGATACGCCACAGTGTCTACTTAAGTACGAGAAGACTGACTCTACTTACTGGCTATGTTTTGAACCATACCTGTGACACTAGTTATAGATTCCGATGCTTAACTTCTGGTTTACTGTATCCCTTGGACCTTCTTATTGACGATGAAACACAGAAATTGCATCGTAATTAAATAGAAAATGTACAATGCCGACTTAAGTACATGAAGACTGATTCATCTTACTGTCTATGTTTTGAACCATTCCTGTGACACTAGTTATAGATTCCGATGCTTCACTTCAGGTTTACTGTATCCGTTGGACCTTCTTATTGACGATGGAACACAGAAATTGTATCGGAATTAAATAGAAACGCCACAATGCCTTCTAAGGTACAAGAAGACTGACTCTTCTTACTGGCTATGTTTTGAACCACTCCTGTGACACTAGTTATAGATTCTGATGCTTGACTTCCGTTTTACTGTACCCCTTGGACCTTCTTACTGACGATGAAACACAGAAATTGCATCGGAATTAAATGCAATAGGCACAATGCCGACTTAAGTACAAGAAGACGGACCCTTCTTAATGTCTATGCTGTGAACCATTCCTGTGACACTAGTTACAGATTCCGATGCTTCACTTTAGGTTTACTGTATCCCTCTGACCTTCTTATCGACTATGAAACACAGAACTTGCAGCGGAATTGAATACAAAAGGCACAATGCCGACTTAAGTACAAGAAGACTGACTCTTTTTACTGACTATGTTTGAACCATTCCTGCGACACTAGTTATAGATTGCAACGCTTCACTTCATGTTTACTGTATCCCTCTGACCTTCTTATTGACGATGAAACACAGAAATTGCATCGGAATTAAATAGAAATGTCACAATGCCGACTTAAGTACAAGAAGACTGACTCTTCTTACTGTCTATGTTATGAACCATTCCTGTGACACTAGTTATAGATTCCGATGCATCACTTCAGGTTTACTGTATCCCTTGGACCTTCTTATTGACGATGAAACACAGTAATTGCATCGGAATTAAATCAAAAAGGCACAAAGCCGACTTAAGTACAAGACGACTGCCTTTTCTTACTGTCTATGTTTTGAACCGTTCCTGTGACACTAGTTATAGATTCCGATGCTTCACTCCAGGTTTACTGTGTCCCTTGGACCTACTTATTGACCATGAAACACAAAAATTGCATCGGAATTAAATACAATAGGAACAATGTCGACTTCAGTACAAGTAGTCTGACTCTTCCTACTGTCTATGCTTTTAACCATTCCTGTGACACTAGTTTTAGATTCCGATGCTTAACTTCAGGATTACTTTATCCCTTGGACCTTCTTATAGACGATGAAACACAGAAATTCCATCGGAATTAAATACAAAAGGGACAATGCCGACTTAAGTACAAGAAGACAGACTCATCTTACTGTCTATGGTTTGAACCATCCCTGTGACACTAGTTATAGATTCCGATGCTTCACTCAAAGTTAACTGTATCCCTTGGTCCTTCTTATTGACGATGAAACACAGAAATTGCATCGGAATTAAATACAAAAAGCACAATGCCGACTTAAGTACAAGAAGACTGACTCTTCTTACTGACTATGTTTTGAACCATTCCTGTGACACTAGTCATAGATTCCGATGCTTAACTTCAGGATTACTGTATCCCTTGGACCTTCTTATTGACGATGAAACACAGAAATTGCATCGGAATTAAATACAAAAGGCACAATGGCGACTTAAGTACAAGAAGACTGACTCTTCTTACTGACTATGTTTTGAACCATTCTTGTGACACTAACTATAGATTCCGGTGCTTCACTTCAGGTTTACTGTATCCCTTAAACCTTCTTATTGACGATGGAACACAGAAATTGCATCGGAATTAAATACAAAAGGCACAATGCCGACTTAAGTACAAGAAGACTGACTCTACTGACTGTCTATGCTTTGAACCATTCCTGTGACTCTAGTTATAGATTCCGATGCTGCACTTCAGGTTTACTGTAGCCCTCTGACCTTCTTATTGACGATGAAACACAGAAATTGCATCGGAATTAAATACAAAAGGTACAATGCCGACTTAAGTACAAGAAGACTGACTATTCTTACTGTGTATGTTTTGAACCATTCCTGTGACACTAGTTATAGATTCCGATGCTTCAATTCAGGTCTACTGTATCCCTTGGACCTTCTTATTGACGATGAAACACAGAAATTGCATCGGAATTAAATACAAAAGGCACAATGCCGACTTAAGTACAAGAAGACTGACTCTTCTTACTGACTATGTTTTGTACCATCCCTGTGACAGTAGTTATAGATTCCGATGCTTCACTCCAGGTATACTGTGTCCCTTGCAGAAATTGCATCGGAATTAAATACAATAGGAACAATGTCGACTTAAGTACAAGTATACTGACTCATCCTACTGTCTATGTTTTGAACCATTCCTGTGACACTAGTTTTAATTCCGATCCTTAACTTCAGGATTACTGTATCCCTTGGCCCTTCTTATTGACGATGAAACACAGAAATTGCATCGGATTTGAATACAAAAGGCACAATGCCGACTTAAGTACAAGAAGACTGACTCTTCTAACTGATTATGATTTGAGCCATTCCTGTGACACTTAAATTCCGATGATTCACTTCAGGTTTACTGCATCCCTTGGACCTTCTTATTGACGATGAAATTCAAAAATTGCATCGGAATTAAATACAAAAAGCACAACGCAGAATTAAGTACAAGAAGACTGACTCTTCTTACTGACTATGTTTTGAACCATTGCTGTGACACTAGTTATAGATTCCGATGCTTCACTTCAGGATTACTGTATCCCTTGGACCTTCTTACTGACGATGAAACGCAGATATTGCATCGGAATTAAATAGAAAAGGAACAATGCCGACTTAAGTACAAGAAGACTGACTCTTCTTACTGTTTATGTTTTGAACCATTCCTGTGACACTAGTTTTGGATTCCGATGCATCACTTCAGGTTTACTGTATCCCTTGGACCTTCTTATTGACGATGAAACACAGAAATTGCATCGGAATTTAATAGAAAAGGCACAATGCCAACTATAGTACAAGAAGACTGACTCTTCTCTCAGTCTATGTTTTAACCATTCCTGTGACACTAGTTATAGATTCCGATGCTTAACTCCAGGTTTACTCTATCCCTTGGACCTTCTTATTGACGATGAAACACAGAAATTACATCGGAATTATATACAAAAGGAACAATGCCGACTTAAGTAAAAGAAGACTGACTCTTCCTACTGTCAACGTTTTGAACCATTCCTGTCACACTAGTAATACATTCCGATGCTTCACTTCAGGTTTACTGTGTCCCTCTAATCTTCTTATTGACGATAAACAAAGATATTGCATGGGAATAAAATAGAAAAGGCACAATGCCGACTTAAGTACATGACGACTGAATTTTCTCACTGTCTAAGATTTGAACCATTCCTGTGACACCAGTTGTAGATTCCGATGCTTCACTTCAGGTTAACTGTATCATTTGGACCTTCTTATTGACGATGAAACACAGAAATTGCATCGGAGTTAAATACAAAAGGCACAATGCCGACTTAAGTACTAGAAGACTGACTCTTCTTACTGACTATGTTTGAACCATTCCTGTGACACTAGTTATAGATCCCGATGCGTCACTTCAGGTTTACTGTATCCCTCTGACCTTCTTATTGACGAGGAAACACAGAAATTGCATCGGAATTAAATAGATACGCCACAGTGCCTACTTAAGTACGAGAAGACTGAGTCTACTTACTGGCTATGTTTTGAAACATTCCTGTGTCACTAGTTATAGATTCCGATGCTTGACTTCGGTTTTACTGTATCCCTTGGACCTTCTTATTGACGATGAAACACAGATATTGCATCGGAATTAAATACAAAAGGCACAATGCCGACTTAAGTACAAGAAGACTGACCCTTCTTACAGTCTATGTTTTGAACCATTCCTGTGACACTAGTTATAGATTCCGATGCTTAACTTCAGGATTACTGTATCCCTTGGACCTTCTTATTGACGATGAAACACAGAAATTGCATCGTAATTAAATAGAAAATGCACAATGCCGACTTAAGTACATGAAGACTGATTCTTCTTACTGTCTATGTTTTGAACCATTCCAGGGACACTCGTTATTGCTTCCGATGCTTCACTTCAGGTTTACTGTATCCCTTGGACCCTCTTATTGACGATGAAACACAGAAATTGCATCGGAATTAAATACAAAAGGCACAATACCGAGTTAAGTACGAGAAGACTGACTCTTCTTACTGTCTATGTTTTGAACCATTCCTGTGACACTAGTTATAGATTCCGATGCTTCACTTCAGGTTATACTGTATCCCTTGGACCTTCTTATTGACGATGAAACACAGAATTTGCATCGGAATTAAATAAAAAAGGGACTAAGCCGACTTAAGAACAAGAAGACTGACCCTTCCTACTGTTAATGTTTTGAACCATTCCTTTGACACTTGTTATAGACTCCGATGCTTCACTTCAGGTTTACTGTATCCCTCTGATCTTCTTATTGACGATGAAACACAGAAATTGCATCGAAAATAAATGCAAAAGGCACAATACCGACTTAAGTACAAGAAGACTGACTCTTCTTACTGTCTATGTTTGAACCATTCCTGTGACACTAGTTATAGATTCCGATGCTTCACTTCAGGTTTAATGTATCACTTGGACCTACTTATTGACGATGAAACACAGAAATTGCACCGGAATTAAACACAAAAGGCACAATGCCGACTTAAGTACAAAAAGACTGACTCTTCTTAATGACTATGTTTTGAACCATTCCTGTGACACTAGTTATAGATTCCGATGCTTCACTTCAGGTGTACTGTATCCCTTGGACCTACTTATTGACGATGAAACACAGAAATTGCATCGGAATTAAACACAAAAGGCACAATGCCGACTTAAGTACAAAAAGACAGACTCTTCTTACTGACTATGTTTTGAACCATTCCAGTGACACTAGTTATAGATTCCGATGCTTCACTTCTGGTTTACTGTATACCTCTGACCCTCTTATTGACGATGAAACACAGAAATTGCATCGGAATTAGATACAAAAGGCACAATGCCGACTTAAGTACAAGTAGTCTGACTCTTTTTACTGACTATGTTTTGAACAATTCCTGTGACACTAGTTATAGATTAGGATGCTTCACTTCAGGTTTACTTTATCCCTCTGACATTCTTGTTGACGATGAAACACAGAAATTGCATCGGAATTAAATAGAAAAGGCACGATGCCGACTTAAGTACAAGACGACTGACTTTTCTTACTGTCTATGTTTTAAACCATTCCAGTGACACTAGTTATAGATTCCGATGCTTCACTTCCGGTTTACTGTGTCCCTTGGACCTTCTCATTGACGATGAAACACTGAAATTGCATCGGAATTAAATACAAAAGGCACAATGCCGACTTAAGTACAAGAAGACTGACTCTTCTTACTGACTATGTTTTGAACCTTTCCTGTGACACTAGTTATAGTTTCCGATGCTTCACTCCAGGTTTACTGTATTCCTTGGACCTTCTTGTAGACGATGAAACACAGAAGTTGCATCGGAATTAAATACAAAAGGCATAATGCCGACTTAAGGACAAGAAGACTGACTCTTCTTTCTGACTATGTTTTGAACCATTCCTGTGACACTAGTTATAGATTCCGATGCTTTACCCCAGGTTTACTGTATCACTTGGACCTTCCTATTGACGAAGAAACACAGAAATTTGATCGGAATTAAATAGAAAAGGCTCAATGCCGACTTAAGTACAAGAAGACTGACTCTTTTTACTGCCTATGTTTTGAACCATTCCTGTGACACTAGTTATAGATTCCGATGCTTCACTTCAGGTTTACTGTATCCCTGGGACCTTCTTATTGACGATGAAACACAGAAATTGCATCGGAATTAAATACAAAAGGCAAAATGCCGACTTAAGTACATGAAGACTGACTCTTCTTACTATCTATGTTTTGAACCATTCCTGTAACACTAGTTTTTGATTCCGATGCTTCACTTCAGGTTTACTGTACACCTTGGACCTTCTTATTGACTATGAAACACAGAAATCGCATCGGAATTAAATACAAAAGGCACAATGCCGACTTAAGTACAAGAAGACTGACTCTTCCTACTGTCTATATTTTGAACCATTCCTGTGACACTAGTTATAGATTCCGATGCTTCCCTTCAGGTTTACTGTATCCCTCTGACCTTATTGCCGATGAAACACAGAAATTGCATCGGAATTAAATAGAAAAGGCACAATGCCGACTTAAGTACAAGAAGGCTGTCTCTTCTTCTTTGTCTATGCTTTAAACCATTCCTGTGACACTAGTTATAGATTCCGATGCTTCACTTCAGGTTTACTGTATCCCTTGCACCTTCTTATTGACGATGAAACAAAGAAATTGGTTCGGAATTCAATACAAAAGGCACAATGCCGACTTAGCTACAGGAAGACTGACTCTTCTTACTGACTATGCTCTGAACCATTCCTGTGACACTAGTTATAGATTCCGATGCTTAACTTCAGGATTACTGTATCCCTCTGACCTTCTTAGTGCCGATGAAACACAGAAATTGCATCGGAATTAAATACAAAAAGCACAATGCCGACTTAAGTACAAGAATACTGACTCATCTTACTGTCTATGATTTGAACCATTCCTGTGACACTAGTTATAGATTCCGATGCTTCACTCCAGGTTTACTGTATCCCGCTGACCTTCTTATTGACGATGAAACACAGATATTGCATCGGAATTAAATACAAAAGGCACAATGCCGACTTAAGTACAAGAGGACTGACTCTTCTTACTGTCTATGTTTTGGACCATTCCATTGACACTAGTTATAGATTCCGATTCTTCACTCCAGGTTTACCGTTTCCCTTGGACCATCTTATTGACGATGAAACACAGAAATTGCATCGGAATTAAATAGAAAAGGCACAATGCCGACCTAAGTACAGGAAGACTCAATCTTTTTACTGACTATGTTTTAAACCATTCCTGTGATACTAGTTATAGATTCCGATGCTTCACTTCAGGTTTGCTGTATCCCTTGGACCTTCTTATTGACGATGAAACACAGAAATTGCATCGGAATTAAATACAAAAGGCAAAATGCCGACATAAGTACACGAAGACTGACTCTTCTTACTTTCTGTGGCTTGAACCATTCCTGTGACACTGGTTATAGATTCCGATGTTACACTCCAGGTTTACTGTATCCCTTGGACCTTCTTATATACGATGAAACACAGAAATTGCATCGGAATTAAATACAAAAGGCACAATGTCGACTTAAGGACAAGAAGACTGACGCTTCTTTCTGACTATGTTTTGAACCATTCCTGTGACTCTAGTTATAGATTCCGATGCTTCACTTCAGGTTTACTGTATCCCTCTGACCTTCTTATTGACGATGAAACACAGAAATTGCATCGGAATTAAATACAAAAGGCACAATGCCGACTTAAGGACAAGAAGACTGACACTTTTTACTATCCATGCTTTGAACCATTCCCGTGACACTAGTTATAGATTCCGATGCTTCACTGCAGGCTTACTGTGTCCCTTAGACCTTCTTATTGTCGATGAAACACAGAAATTAAATCGGAATTAAATACAATAGGCACAATGCCGACATGAGTACAAGAAGACTGACTCTTCCTACTGTCTATGTTTTGAACCATTCCTGTGACACTAGTTATAGATTCCGATGCTTCACTTCAGTTTTACTGTATCCCTTGGACCGTCTTATTGACGATGAAACACAGATATTGCATCGGAATTAAATACAAAAGGCACAATACCGACTTAAGAACAAGAAGACTGACTCTTCTTACTGTCTATGATTTGAACCATCCCTGTGACACTAGTTAGAGTTTTCGATGCTTCACTCCAGGTTTACTGTATCCCTTGGTCCTTCTTATTGACGAAGAAAAACAGAAATTGCATCGGAATTAAATACAAAAGGCACAATGCCGACTTAAGAACAAGAAGACTGACTCTTATTACTGACTGTGTTTTGGACCATTCCTGTGACACTAGTTATAAATTCCGATGCTTCACTTCGGGTTTACTGTATCCCTTTGACCATCTTATTGACGATGAAACACAGAAATTGCATCGGATATAAATAGAAAAGGCACAATGTCGAATTAAGTACAAGAAGACTGACTCTTCTTACTGTCTATGTTTTGAGCCATTCCTGTGACACTAGTTATAGATTCCGATGCTTCACTCCAGGTTTACTGTATCCCTTGGACCTTCTTATTGACAATGAAACACAGAAATTACATCGGAATTAAATACAAAAGGAACAAAGCCGACTTAAGTAAAAGAAGACTGACTCTTCCTACTGTCAATGTTTTGAACCATTCCTGTCACACTAGTAATACATTCCGATGCTTCACTTCAGGTTTACTGTATCCCTCTGATCTTCTTATTGACGATAAACAAAGATATTGCATCGGAATAAAATAGAAAAGGCACAATGCCGACTTAAGTACAAGACGACTGAATTTTCTCACTGTCTAAGATTTGAACCATTCCTGTGACACTAGTTGTAGATTCCGATGCTTCACTTCAGGTTTACTGTATCTTTGGACCTTCTTATTGACGATGAAACACAGAAATTGCATCGGAGTTAAATACAAAAGGCACAATGCCGACTTAAGTACAAGAAGACTGACTCTTCTTACTGACTATGTTTTGAACCATTCCTGTGACACTAGTTATAGATCCCGATGCGTCACTTCAGGTTTACTGTATCCCTCTGACCTTCTTATTGACGAGGAAACACAGAAATTGCATCGGAATTAAATAGATACGCCACAGTGCCTACTTAAGTACGAGAAGACTGAGTCTACTTACTGGCTATGTTTTGAAACATTCCTGTGACACTAGTTATAGATTCCGATGCTTGACTTCGGTTTTACTGTATCCCTTGGACCTTCTTATTGACGATGAAACACAGATATTGCATCGTAATTAAATACAAAAGGCACAATGCCGACTTAAGTACAAGAAGACTGACCCTTCTTACAGTCTATGTTTTGAACCATTCCCGAGTCACTAGTTATAGATTCCGATGCTTAACTACAGGTTTACTGTATCCCTTGGACCTTCTTATTGACGATGAAACACAGAAATTGCATCGTAATTAAATAGAAACTGCAGAATGCCGACTTAAGTACATGAAGACTGATTCTTCTTACTGTCTATGTTTTGAACCATTCCAGTGACACTCGTTATAGCTTCCGATGCTTCACTTCAGGTTTACTGTATCCCTTGGACCCTCTTATTGACGATGAAACACAGAAATTGCATCGGAATTAAATACAAAAGGCACAATACCGACTTAAGTAAGAGAAGACTGACTCTTCTTACTGTCTATGTTTTGAACCATTCCTGTGACACTAGTTATAGATTCCGATGCTTCACTTCAGGTTTACTGTATCCCTTGGACCTTCTTATTGACGATGAAACACAGAATTTGCATCGGAATTAAATAAAAAAGGGACAATGCCGACTTAAGTACAAGAAGACTAACCCTTCCTACTGTCAATGTTTTGAACCATTCCTTTGACACTTGTTATAGACTCCGATGCTTCACTTCAGGTTTACTGTATCCCTCTGATCTTCTTATTGACGATGAAACACAGAAATTGCATCGAAAGTAAATACAAAAGGCACAATGCCGACTTAAGTACAAGAAGACTGACTCTTCATACTGTCTATGTTTTGAACCGTTCCTGTGACACTTGTTATAGATTCCGATGCTTCACTTCAGGTTTAATGTATCTCTTGGACCTACGTATTGGCGATGAAACACAGAACTTGCATCGGAATTAAATACAAAAGGCACAATGCCGATTTAAGTACAAGAAGACTGACTCTTCTTACTGACTATGTTTTGATCCATTCCTGTGACACTAGTTACAGATTGCAACGCTTCACTTCAGGTTTACTGTATCCCTCTGACCTTCTTATTGACGATGAAACACAGAAATTGCATCGGAATTAAATACAAAAGGCACAATACCGACTTAAGTACAAGAAGACTGACACTTCGTAATGTCTATGTTTTGAACCATTCCTGTGACACTAGTTATAGATTCCGATGCTTCACTCCAGGTTTACTGTATTCCTTGGACCTTCTTGTAGACGATGAAACACAGAAGTTGCATCGGAATTAAATACAAAAGGCACAATGCCGACTTAAGGACAAGAAGACTGACTCTTCTTACTGACTATGTTTTGAACCATTCCTGTGACACTAGTTACAGATTCCGATGCTTTACCCCAGGTTTACTGTATCACTTGGACCTACTTATTGACGAAGAAACACAGAAATTTCATCGGAATTAAATAGAAAAGGCTCAATGCCGACTTAAGTACAAGAAGACTGACTCTTTTTACTGACTATGTTTTGAACCATTCCTGTGACACTAGTTATAGATTCCGATGCTTCACTTCAGGTTTACTGTATCCCTTGGACCTTCTTATTGACGATGAAACACAGAAATTGCATCGGAATTAAATACAAAAGGCAAAATGCCGACTTAAGTACATGAAGACTGACTCCTCTTACTATCTATGTTTGAACCATTCCTGTAACACTAGTTATTGATTCCGATGCTTCACTTCAGGTTTACTGTACACCTTGGACCTTCTTATTGACTATGAAACACAGAAATCGCATCGGAATTAAATACAAAAGGCACAATGCCGACTTAAGTACAAGAAGACTGACTCTTCCTACTGTCTATATTTTGAAACATTCCTGTGACACTAGTTATAGATTCGGATGCTTCACTTCAGGTTTACTGTATCCCTTGCACCTTCTTATTGACGATGAAACAAAGAAATTGGTTCGGAATTCAATACAAAAGGCACAATGCCGACTTAGCTACAGGAAGACTGACTCTTCTTACTGACTATGCTCTGAACCATTCCTGTGACACTAGTTATAGATTCCGATGCTTAACTTCAGGATTACTGAATCCCTCTGACCTTCTTAGTGACGATGAAACACAGAAATTGCATCGGAATTAAATACAAAAAGCACAATGCCGACTTAAGTACAAGAATACTGACTCATCTTAATGTCTATGATTTGCACCATTCCTGTGACACTAGTTATAGATTCCGATGCTTCACTCCAGGTTTACTGTATCCTTTGGACCTTCTTATAGACGATGAAACACAGAAATTGCATCGGCATTAAATACAAAAGGCACAATGCCGACTTAAGGACAAGAAGGCTGACTCTTCTTACTGACTATGTTTTGAACCATTCCTGTGACACTAGTTATAGATTCCGATACTTCACTTTAGGTTTACTGTATCCCGCTGACCCTCTTATTGACGATGAAACACAGATATTGCATCGGAATTAAATACAAAAGGCACAATGCCGACTTAAGTACAAGAGGACTGACTCTTCTTACTGTCTATATTTTGGACCATTCCATTGAAACTAGTTATAGATTCCGATTCTTCACTCCAGGTTTACCGTTTCCCTTGGACCATCTTATTGACGATGAAACACAGAAATTGCATCGGAATTAAATAGAAAAGGCACAATGCCGACTTAGTACAGGAAGACTCAATCTTTTTGCTGACTATGTTTTAAACCATTCCTGTGACACTAGTTATAGATTACGATGCTTCACTTCAGGTTTGCTGTATCCCTTGGACCTTCTTATTGACGATGAAACACAGAAAATGCATCGGAATTAAATACAAAAGGCAAAATGCCGACATAAGGACACGAAGACTGACTCTTCTTACTTTCTATGGCTTGAACCATTCCTGTGACACTGGTTATAGATTCCGATGTTACACTCCAGGTTTACTGTATCCCTTGGTCCTTCTTATTGACGAAGAAAAACAGAAATTGCATCGGAATTAAATACAAAAGGCACAATGCCGACTTAAGAACATGAAGACTGACTCTTATTACTGACTGTGTTTTGGACCATTCCTGTGACACTAGTTATAAATTCCGATGCTTCACTTCAGGTTTGCTGTATACCTTGGACCTTCTTATTGACGATGAAACACATAAATTCCATCAGAATTAAATACAAAAGGCACAATGCCGACTTAAGAACAAGAAGACTGACTCTTATTACTGACTATGCTTTGAACCATTCCAGTGACACTAGTTATAGATTAAGATGCCTAACTTCAGGATTACTGTATCCCACTGAGCTTGTTAGTGACGATGAAACACAGAAATTGCATCGGAATTAAATACAAAAGGCACAATACCGACTTAAGAACAAGAAGACTGACTCTTCTTACTGTCTATGTTTTGAACCATCCCTGTGACACTAGTTAGAGTTTTCGATGCTTCACTCCAGGTTTACTGTATCCCTTGGTCCTTCTTATTGACGAAGAAAAACAGAAATTGCATCGGAATTAAATACAAGAGGCACAATGCCGACTTAAGAACAAGAAGACTGACTCTTATTACTGACTGTGCTTTGGACCATTCCTGTGACACTAGTTATAAATTCCGATGCTTCACTTCGGGTTTACTGTATCCCTTTGACCATCTTATTGACGATGAAACACAGAAATTGCATCGGATATAAATAGAAAAGGCACAATGTCGAATTAAGTACAAGAAGACTGACTCTTCTTACTGTCTATGATTTGAGCCATTCCTGTGACACTAGTTATAGATTCCGATGCTTCACTCCAGGTTTACTGTATCCCTTGGACCTTCTTATTGACGATGAAACACAGAAATTACATCGGAATTAAATACAAAAGGAACAATGCCGACTTAAGTAAAAGAAGACTGACTCTTCCTACTGTCAATGTTTTGAACCATTCCTGTCACACTAGTAATACATTCCGATACTTCACTTCAGGTTTACTGTATCCCTCTGATCTTCTTATTGACGATAAACAAAGATATTGCATCGGAATAAAATAGAAAAGGCACAATGCCGACTTAAGTACAAGACGACTGAATTTTCTCACTGTCTAAGATTTGAACCATTCCTGTGACACTAGTTGTAGATTCCGATGCTTCACTTCAGGTTTACTGTATCTTTGGACCTTCTTATTGACGATGAAACACAGAAATTGCATCGGAGTTAAATACAAAAGGCACAATGCCGACTTAAGTACAAGAAGACTGACTCTTCTTACTGACTATGTTTTGAACCATTCCTGTGACACTAGTTATAGATCCCGATGCGTCACTTCAGGTTTACTGTATCCCTCTGACCTTCTTATTGACGAGGAAACACAGAAATTGCATCGGAATTAAATAGATACGCCACAGTGCCTACTTAAGTACGAGAAGACTGAGTCTACTTACTGGCTATGTTTTGAAACATTCCTGTGACACTAGTTATAGATTCCGATGCTTGACTTCGGTTTTACTGTATCCCTTGGACCCTCTTATTGACGATGAAACACAGATATTGCATCGTAATTAAATACAAAAGGCACAATGCCGACTTAAGTACAAGAAGACTGACCCTTCTTACAGTCTATGTTTTGAACCATTCCCGAGTCACTAGTTATAGATTCCGATGCTTAACTTCAGGTTTACTGTATCCCTTGGACCTTCTTATTGACGATGAAACACAGAAATTGCATCGTAATTAAATAGACACTGCAGAATGCCGACTTAAGTACATGAAGACTGATTCTTCTTACTGTCTATGTTTTGAACCATTCCAGTGACACTCGTTATAGCTTCCGATGCTTCACTTCAGGTTTACTGTATCCCTTGGACCCTCTTATTGACGATGAAACACAGAAATTGCATCGGAATTAAATACAAAAGGCACAATACCGACTTAAGTAAGAGAAGACTGACTCTTCTTACTGTCTATGTTTTGAACCATTCCTGTGACACTAGTTATAGATTCCGATGCTTCACTTCAGGTTTACTGTATCCCTTGGACCTTCTTATTGACGATGAAACACAGAATTTGCATCGGAATTAAATAAAAAAGGGACAATGCCGACTTAAGTACAAGAAGACTAACCCTTCCTACTGTCAATGTTTTGAACCATTCCTTTGACACTTGTTATAGACTCCGATGCTTCACTTCAGGTTTACTGTATCCCTCTGATCTTCTTATTGACGATGAAACACAGAAATTGCATCGCAAGTAAATACAAAAGGCACAATGCCGACTTAAGTACAAGAAGACTGACTCTTCATACTGTCTATGTTTTGAACCGTTCCTGTGACACTTGTTATAGATTCCGATGCTTCACTTCAGGTTTAATGTATCTCTTGGACCTACGTATTGGCGATGAAACACAGAACTTGCATCGGAATTAAATACAAAAGGCACAATGCCGATTTAAGTACAAGAAGACTGACTCTTCTTACTGACTATGTTTTGATCCATTCCTGTGACACTAGTTACAGATTGCAACGCTTCACTTCAGGTTTACTGTATCCCTCTGACCTTCTTATTGACGATGAAACACAGAAATTGCATCGGAATTAAATACAAAAGGCACAATACCGACTTAAGTACAAGAAGACTGACACTTCGTAATGTCTATGTTTTGAACCATTCCTGTGACACTAGTTATAGATTCCGATGCTTCACTCCAGGTTTACTGTATTCCTTGGACCTTCTTGTAGACGATGAAACACAGAAGTTGCATCGGAATTAAATACAAGAGGCACAATGCCGACTTAAGGACAAGAAGACTGACTCTTCTTACTGACTATGTTTGGAACCATTCCTGTGACACTAGTTACAGATTCCGATGCTTTACCCCAGGTTTACTGTATCACTTGGACCTACTTATTGACGAAGAAACACAGAAATTTCATCGGAATTAAATAGAAAAGGCTCAATGCCGACTTAAGTACAAGAAGACTGACTCTTTTTACTGACTATGTTTTGAACCATTCCTGTGACACTAGTTATAGATTCCGATGCTTCACTTCAGGTTTACTGTATCCCTTGGACCTTCTTATTGACGATGAAACACAGAAATTGCATCGGAATTAAATACAAAAGGCAAAATGCCGACTTAAGTACATGAAGACTGACTCCTCTTACTATCTATGTTTGAACCATTCCTGTAACACTAGTTATTGATTCCGATGCTTCACTTCAGGTTTACTGTACACCTTGGACCTTCTTATTGACTATGAAACACAGAAATCGCATCGGAATTAAATACAAAAGGCACAATGCCGACTTAAGTACAAGAAGACTGACTCTTCCTACTGTCTATATTTTGAACCATTCCTGTGACACTAGTTATAGATTCGGATGCTTCACTTCAGGTTTACTGTATCCCTTGCACCTTCTTATTGACGATGAAACAAAGAAATTGGTTCGGAATTCAATACAAAAGGCACAATGCCGACTTAGCTACAGGAAGACTGACTCTTCTTACTGACTATGCTCTGAACCATTCCTGTGACACTAGTTATAGATTCCGATGCTTAACTTCAGGATTACTGAATCCCTCTGACCTTCTTAGTGACGATGAAACACAGAAATTGCACCGGAATTAAATACAAAAAGCACAATGCCGACTTAAGTACAAGAATACTGACTCATCTTACTGTCTATGATTTGCACCATTCCTGTGACACTAGTTATAGATTCCGATGCTTCACTCCAGGTTTACTGTATCCTTTGGACCTTCTTATAGACGATGAAACACAGAAATTGCATCGGCATTAAATACAAAAGGCACAATGCCGACTTAAGGACAAGAAGGCTGACTCTTCTTACTGACTATGTTTTGAACCATTCCTGTGACACTAGTTATAGATTCCGATACTTCACTTCAGGATTACTGTATCCCGCTGACCCTCTTATTGACGATGAAACACAGATATTGCATCGGAATTAAATACAAAAGGCACAATGCCGACTTAAGTACAAGAGGACTGACTCTTCTTACTGTCTATATTTTGGACCATTCCATTGACACTAGTTATAGATTCCGATTCTTCACTCCAGGTTTACCGTTTCCCTTGGACCATCTTATTGACGATGAAACACAGAAATTGCATCGGAATTAAATAGAAAAGGCACAATGCCGACTTAGTACAGGAAGACTCAATCTTTTTGCTGACTATGTTTTAAACCATTCCTGTGACACTAGTTATAGATTACGATGCTTCACTTCAGGTTTGCTGTATCCCTTGGACCTTCTTATTGACGATGAAACACAGAAAATGCATCGGAATTAAATACAAAAGGCAAAATGCCGACATAAGGACACGAAGACTGACTCTTCTTACTTTCTATGGCATGAACCATTCCTGTGACACTGGTTATAGATTCCGATGTTACACTCCAGGTTTACTGTATCCCTTGGTCCTTCTTATTGACGAAGAAAAACAGAAATTGCATCGGAATTAAATACAAAAGGCACAATGCCGACTTAAGAACATGAAGACTGACTCTTATTACTGACTGTGTTTTGGACCATTCCTGTGACACTAGTTATAAATTCCGATGCTTCACTTCGGGTTTACTGTATCCCTTTGACCATCTTATTGACGATGAAACACAGAAATTGCATCGGATATAAATATAAAAGGCACAATGTCGAATTAAATACAAGAAGACTGACTCTTCTTACTGTCTATGATTTGAGCCATTCCTGTGACACTAGTTATAGATTCCGATGCTTCACTCCAGGTTTACTATATCCCTTGGACCTTCTTATTGACGATGAAACACAGAAATTGCATCGGAATTAAATAGAAAAGGCACAATGCCGACTTAAGTACAAGAAGACTGACGCTTCTTACTGACTATGCTATGAACCATTCCTGTGACACTAGTTACAGATTCCGATGCTTCACTTCAGGTTTACTGTACACCTTGGACCTTGTTATTGACTATGAAACACAGAAATCGCATCGGATTAAATACAAAAGGCACAATTTTGACTTAAGTACAAGAAGACTGACTCTTCCTACTGGCTATATTTTGAATCATTCCTGTGACACTAGTTATAGATTCCGATGCTTCAATTTAGGTTTACTGTATCCCTCTGACGTTATTGCCGTTGAAACATAGAAGTTGCATCGGAATTAAATACAAAAGGCACAATGCCGACTTAAGGACAAGAAGACTGACCCTTCTTACTATCTATGTTTTGAACCAGTCCTGTGACACTAGTGATAGATTTCGATGCCTCACTTCAGGTTTACTGTTTCCCTTGGACCTTGTTATTTACGATGAATCACAGAAATTGCATCGGATTTAAATACAAAAGGCACAATGCCGACTTAAGTACAAGAAGGCCGACTCTTCTTACTGTCTATAATTTCAACCATTCCAGTGACACTAGTTATAGATTCCGATACTTCACTTCATGTTTACTGTATCCTTCTGACCTTCTTATTGACGATGAAACACAGAAATTGCATCGGAATTAAATAGAAAAGCCACTATGCCGACTTAAGTACAAGAAGACTGACTCTTCTTACTGTCTATGCTTTGAACCATTCCTGTGACACTAGTTATAGATTCCGATGCTTCACTTCAGGTTTACTGTATCCCTTGCACCTTCTTATTGACGATGAAACACAGAAATTAGTTCGGAATTCAATACAAAAGGCACAATGCCGACTTAACTACAAGAAGACTGACTCTTCTTACTGACTATGCTTTGAACCATTCCAGTGACACTAGTTATAGATTAAGATGCCTAACTTCAGGATTACTGTATCCCACTGACCTTGTAAGTGACGATGAAACACAGAAATTGCATCGGAATTAAATACAAAAAGCACAATGCCGACTTAAGTACAAGAATACTGACTCATCTTACTGTCTATGATTTGCACCATTCCTGTGACACTAATTATAGATTCCGATGCTTCACTTCAGGTTTACTGTTTCCCTTGGACCTTCTTATTGACGATGAAACACAGAAATTGCATCGGAATTAAATACAAAACGCACAATGCCGACTTATGTACAAGAAGACTGACTCTTCCTACTGTCTATGCTTTGAACCTTTTCTGTACCACTAGTTATAGAGTCGGATGCTTCACTTCAGGTTTACTGTATCCCTTGGACCTTGTTATTTACGATGAATCACAGAAATTGCATCGGAATTAAATACGAAAGGCACAATGCCAAATTAAGTTCAAGAAGACTGACTCTTCTTACTGACTATGTTTTGAACCATTCCTGTGACACTACTTATAGATTCTGATACATCACTTCATGTTTACTGTATCCTTCTGACCGTCTTATTGACGATGAAACACAGAAATTGCATCGGAATTAAATAGAAAAGGCACTATGCCGACTTAAGTACAAGAAGACTGACTCTTCTTACTGTCTATGCTTTGAGCCATTCCTGTGACACAAGTTATAGATTCCGTTGCTTCACTTCAGGTTTACTGTATCCCTTGCACCTTCTTATTGACGATGAAACACAGAAATTAGTTCGGAATTCAATACAAAAGGCACAATGCCGACTTAACTACAAGAAGACTGACTCTTCTTACTGACTATGCTTTGAACCATTCCAGTGACACTAGTTATAGATTAAGATGCCTAACTTCAGGATTACTGTATCCCACTGAGCTTGTTAGTGACGATGAAACACAGAAATTGCATCGGAATTAAATACAAAAAGCACAATGCTGACTTAAGTACAAGAATACTGACTCATCTTACTGTCTATGATTTGCACCATTCCTGTGACACTAATTATAGATTCCGATGCTTCACTTCAGGTTTACTGTTTCCCTTGGACCTTCTTATTGACGATGAAACACAGAAATTGCATCGGAATTAAATACAAAAGGCACAATGCTGACTCATGTACAAGAAGACTGACTCTTCCTACTGTCTATGTTTTGAACCATTTATGTGACACAAGTTATAGAGTCGTATGCTTCACTTCAGGTTTACTGTATCCCTTGGACCTTGTTATTTACGATGAATCACAGAAATTGCATCGGAATTAAATACAAAAAGCACAATGCCAGCTTAAGTACAAGAATACTGACTCATCTTACTGTCTATGAATGCACCATTACTGTGACACTAGTTATGGATTCCGATGCTTCACTTCAGGTTTACTGTATCCCTTGGACCTTTTTATTGACGATGAAACACAGAAATTGCATCGGAATTAAATACAAAAGACACAATGCCGACTTAAGTACAAGAAGACTGACTCTTCCTACTGTCTATATTTTGAACCATTACTGTGACACTAGTTACAGATTCCGATGCTTCACTCCAGGTTTACTGTATCCCTTGGACCTTCTTATTGACGATGAAACACAGAAATTGCATCGAAATTAAATACAAAATGCACAATGCCGACTTTAGTACAAGAAGACTGACTCTTCCAACTGTCTATGTTTTGAACCATTCCTGTGACTCTAGTTATACATTCCGATGCTTAACTTCCGGATTACTGTATCCCTCTGACTTTCTTATTGACGATGAAACACAGAAATTGCATCGGAATTAAATACAAAAAGCACAATGCCGACTTAAGTACAAGAATACTGACTCATCTTACTGTCTATGTTTTGAACTGTCCCTGTGACACTAGTTATGGATTCCGATGTTTCACTCCAGGTTGACTGTATCCCTTGGACCTTCTTATTGACGATGAAACACAGAAATTGCAACGGAATTAAATACAAAATGCACAATGCCGACTTAAGTACAAGAAGACTGACCCTTCTTACTGACTATGTTTTGAACCATTCCTGTGACACTAGTTATAAATTCCGATGCTTCACTTCGGGTTTACTGTATCCCTTGGACCATCTTATTGAGGATGAAAAACAGAAATTGCATCGGATATAAATAGAAAAGGCACAATGCCGACTTAAGTACAAGAAGACTGACTCTTCCTACTGTCTATATTTTGAACCATTCCTGTGACACTAGTTATAGATTCCGATGCTTCAATTTAGGTTTACTGTATCCCTCTGACCTCATTGCCGATGAAACACAGAAATTGCATCGGAATTAAATACAAAAGGCACAATGCCGACTTAAGGAAAAGAAGACTGACCCTTCTTACTATCTATGTTTTGAACCAGCCCTGTGACACTAGTTATAGATTCCGATGCTTCACTTCTGGTTTACTGTTTCCCTTGGACCTTCTTATTGGCGATGAAACACAGAAATTGCATCGGAATTAAATACAAAAGGCACAATGCCGACTTATGTACAAGAAGACTAACTCTTCCTACTGTCTATGTTTTGAACCATTTCTGTGACACTAGTTATTGAGTCCGCTGCTTCACTTCATGTTTACTGTCTCCCTTGGGCCTTCTTATTGACGATGAAACACAGAAATTGCATCGGAATTAAATACAAAAGGCACAATGCCGACTTAAGTACAAGAATACTGACTCATCTCACTGTCTATGTTTTGAACCGTCCCTGTGACACTAGTTATAGATTCCAATGTTTCACTCCAGGTTCACTGTATCCCTTGGACCTTCTTATTGACGATGAAACACAGAAATTGCATCGGAATTAAATACAAAATGCACAATGCCGACTTAAGTACAAGAAGACTGACCCTTCTTACTGACTATGTTTTGAACCATTCCTGTGACACTAGTTATAGATTCCGTTGTGTCACTTCAGGTTTACTGTATCCCTCTGACCTTCTTATTGACGATGAAACACAGAAATTGCATCGGAATTAAATACAAAAGGCACAATGCCGAATTAAGTGCAAGAAGACTGACTCTTCTTACTGTCTATGTTTTAACTATTCCTGTGACACTAGTTATAGACTCCGATGCTTCACTCCAGGTTTACTGTATCCCTTCGACCTTCTTATTGACGGTGAAACACAGAAATTACATCGGAATTAAATGCAAAAGGCACAATGCCGACTTAAGTACAAGAAGACTGACTCTACTTACTGTCTATGATTTGAACCATCCCTGTGACACTAGTTATAGATTCCGATGCTTCACTGCAGGTTTACTGTGTCCGTTAGACCTTCTTATTGACGATGAACCACAGAAATTTCATCGGAATGAAATACAATAGGCACAATGCCGACTTAAGTACAAGAAGACTGACTCTTCCTACTGTCTATGTTTTGAACCATTCGAGTGACACTAGTTATAGATTCCGATGCTTCACTCCAGGTTTACTGTATCCCTTGGTCCTTCTTATTGACGAAGAAACACAGAAATTGCATCGGAATTATATACAAAAGGCACAATGCCGACTTAAGTACAAGAAGACTGACTCTTATTAATGACTATGTTTTGGACCATTCCTGTGACACTAGTTATAAATTCCGATGCTTCACATCAGGTTTACTGTATCCCTCTGACCATCTTATGTACGATGAAACACAGAAATTGCATCGGAATTAAATACAAAAGGCACAATGCCGACTTATGAACATGTAGATTGACTTTTCCTACTGTCTATGATTTGAACCATTCCTGTGACACTAGTCATAGAATCCGATGGTTCATTTCAGGTTTACTGTATCCCTCTGCCCTTCTTAGTGACGATGAAACACAGAAATTGCATCGGAATTAAATACAAAAGGTACAATGCTGACTTAAGTACAAGAAGACTGACTCTTCTTACTGACTTTGTTTTGAAGCATTCCTGTGACACTAGTTATAGATTCCGATGCTTCACTTCAGGTTTACTGTATCCCTTGGACCTTCTTATTGACGATGAAACACAGAAATTGCATCGGATTTAAATACAAAAGGCACAATGCCGACTTAAGTACAAGAAGACTGGCTCTTCTTACTGATTATGATTTGAGTCATTCCTGTGACACTTAAATTCCGATGATTCACTTCAGGTTTACTGTATCCCTTGGACCTTCTTATTGACGATGAAACACAGAAATTGCATCGGATTTAAATACAAAAGGCACAATGCCGACTTAAGTACAAGAAGACTGGCTCTTCTTACTGATTATGATTTGAGCCATTCCTGTGGCACGTAAATTCCGATGATTCACTTCAGGTTTACTGTATCCCTTGGACCTTCTTATTGACGGTGAAACACAGAAATTGCATCGGAATTAAATACGAAAGGCACATTGCCAACTTAAGCACAAGAAGACTGACTCTTCTTCCTGACTATGTTTTGAACCATTCCTGAGACACTAGTTATAGATTCCGATGCTTCAATTCAGGTCTACTGTATCCCTTGGACCTTCTTATTGACGATGAAACACAGAAATTGCATCGGAATTAAATACAAAAGGTACAATGCTGACTTAAGTACAAGAAGACTGACTCTTCTTACTGACTTTGTTTTGAAGCATTCCTGTGACACTAGTTATAGATTCCGATGCTTCACTTCAGGTTTACTGTATCCCTTGGACCTTCTTATTGTCGATGAAACACAGAAATTGCATCGGAATTCAATACAAAAGCACAAGGCCGACTTAACTACAAGAAGACTGACCCTTCTTACTGACTGTGTTTTGAACCATTCCTGTGACACTAGTTATAGATTCCGTTGCTTCACTTCAGGTTTACTGTATCCCTCTGACCTTCTTATTGACGATGAAACACAGAAACTGCATCGGAATTAAATACAAAAGGCACAATGCCGAATTAAGTACAAGAAGACTGACTCTTCATACTGTGTATGCTTTTAACCATTCCTGTGACACTAGACATAGACTCCGATGCTTCACTCCAGGTTTACTGTATCCCTTCGACCTTCTTATTGACGATGAAACACAGAAATTGCATCGGAATTAAATACAAAAGGCACAATGCCGACTTAAGTACAAGAAGACTGACTCTTCTTACTGTCTACGCTTTGAACCATCCCTGTGACACTAGTTATAGATTCCGATGTTTCAATTCAGGTTTACTGTATCCCGTGGACCGTGTAATTGACCATGAAACACAGAAATTGCATCGGAAATAAATACAAAAAGCACAATACCGACTTAAGAACAAGAAGACTGACTCTTCTTATGGACTATGCTTTGAACTATTCCTGTGACACTAGTCATAGATTCCGATGCTTAACTTCAGGATTAATGTATCCCTCTGACCTTCTTATTGACGATGAAACACAGAAATTGCATCCGTATTAAATACAAAAGGCACAATGCCGACTTAAGTACAAGAAGTCTGACTCTTCTTACTGTCTATGTTTTGAACCATCCCTGTGACACTAGTTATAGTTTCCGATGCTTCACTCCTGGTTTACTGTATCCCTTGGTCCTTCTTATTGACGAAGAAACACTGAAATTGCATCGGAATTAAATACAAAAGGCACAATGCCGACTTAAGGACAAGAAGACTGACCCTTCTTACTATCTATGTTTTGAACCAGTCCTGTGACACTAGTTATAGATTCCGATGCTTCACTTCAGGTTTACTGTTTCCCTTGTACCTTCTTATTGACGATGAAACACAGAAATTGCATCGGAATTAAATACAAAAGGGACAATGCCGACTTATGTAGAAGAAGACTAACTCTTCCTACTGTCTATGTTTTGAACCATTTCTGTGACACTAGTTATAGAGTCCGTTGCTTCAATTCAGGTTTACTGTATCCTTTGGGCTTTCTCATTGACGGTGAAACACAGAAATTGCATCGGAATTAAATACGAAAGGCACAATGCCAACTTAAGTTCAAGAAGACTGACTTTTCTTACTGACTATGTTTTGAACCATTCCTGTGACTCTAGTTATAGATTCCGATGCTTCACTGCAGGTTTACTGTATCCTTCTGACCTTCTTATTGACGATGAAACACAGAAATTGCATCGGAATTAGGTAGAAAAGGCAGTATGCCGACTTAAGTACAAGAAGACTGACTCTTCTTACTGTCTATGCTTTGAACCATTCCTGTGACACTAGTTATAGATTCCGACGCGTTACTTCAGGATTACTGTCTCCCTCTGACCTTCTTATGGACGATGAAACACAGAAATTGCATCGGAATTAAATACAAAAGGCACAATGCCGACTTCAGTACAAGAACACTGACTCTTCTTACTGACTATGTTTTGAACCATTCTTGTGACACTAGCTATAGATTCCGATGCTTCACTTCAGGTTTACAGTAGCCCTTAAACCTTCTAATTGACGATGAAACACAGAAATTGCATCGGAATTAAATACAAAAGGCACAATGCCGACTTAAGTACAAGATGACTGACTCTACTGACTGTCTATGCTTTGAACCATTCCTGTGACTCTAGTTATAGATTCCGATGCTTCAATTCAGGTCTACTGTATCCCTTGGACCTTCTTATTGACGATGAAACACAGAAATTGCATCGGAATTAAATACAAAAGGTACAATGCCGACTTAAGTACAAGAAGACTGACTCTTCTTACTGACTTTGTTTTGAAGCATTCCTGTGACACTAGTTATAGATTCCGATGCTTCACATCAGGTTTACTGTATCCCTCTGACCATCTTATGTACGATGAAACACAGAAATTGCATCGGAATTTAATACAAAAGGCACAATGCCGACTTATGAACATGTAGATTGACTTTTCCTACTGTCTATGATTTGAACCATTCCTGTGACACTAGTCATAGAATCCGATGGTTCATTTCAGCTTTACTGTATCCCTCTGCCCTTCTTAGTGACGATGAAACACAGAAATTGCATCGGAATTAAATACAAAAAGCGCAATGCCGAATAAAATACAAGAAGACTGACTCTTCTTCTTGTCTACGCTTTGAACCATTCCTGTGACACTAGTTACAGACTCCGATGCTTCACTCCAGGTTTACTGTATCCCTTGGACCTTCTTATTGACGATGAAACACAATGCCGACTTAAGTACAAGAAGACTGGCTCTTCTTACTGATTATGATTTGAGCCATTCCTGTGACACGTAAATTCCGATGATTCACTTCAGGTTTACTGTATCTACATCTACATCTACATCTATAGTCCGCGAGCCACCTTACGGTGTGTGGCGGAGCGTACTTATTGTACCACTATCTGATCCCCCCTTCCCTGTTCCATTCACGAATTGTGCGTGGAAAGAACGACTGCTTGTAGGTCTCCGTATTTGCTCTAATTTATCGGATCTTTTCGTTGTGATCATTACGCGAGATATATGTGGGCGGTAGTAATATGTTGCCCATCTCTTCCCGGAATGTGCTCTCTCGTAATTTCGATAATAAACCTCTCCGTATTGCGTAACGCCTTCCTTGAAGTGTCCGCCACTGGAGCTTGTTCAGCATCTCCGTAACGCTCTCGCGCTGACTAAATGTCCCCATGACGAATCGCGCTGCTTTTCGCTGGATCATGTCTATCTCTTCTATTAATCCAACCTGGTAAGGGTCCCATACTGATGAGCAATACTCAAGAATCGGACGAACAAGCGTTTTGTAAGCTACATCTTTCGTCGATGAGTCACATTTTCTTAGAATTCTTCCTATGAATCTCAACCTGGCGCCTGCTTTTCCCACTATTTGTTTTATGTGATCATTCCACTTCAGATCGCTCCGGATAGTAACTCCTAAGTATTTTACGGTCGTTACCGCTTCCAATGATTTACCACCTATGGCATAATCGTACTGGAATGGATTTCTGCCCCTATGTATGCGCATTATATTACATTTATCTACGTTTAGGGAAAGCTGCCAGCTGTCGCACCATGCATTAATCCTCTGCAGGTCCCTTGGCCCTTCTTATTGACGATGAAACACAGAAATTGCATCGGAAATAAATACAAAAGGCACAATACCGACTTAAGTACAAGAAGACTGACTCTTCTTACTGTCTATGTTTTGAACCATCCCTGTGACACTAGTTATAGATTCCGATGCTTCACTCCAGGTTAACTGTATCCCATGGTCCTTCTTATTGACGATGAAACACAGAATATGCATCGGAATTAAATACAAAAGGCACAATGCCGACTTAAGTACAAGAAGACTGACTCTTCCTACTGTCTATGTTTTGAACCATTACTGTGACACTAGTTATAGATTCCGATACTTCACTCCAGGTTTACTGTATCCCTTGGACCTTCTTATTCACGGTGAAACACAGAAATTGCATCGGAATTAAATACGATAGGCACATTGCCAACTTAAGCACAAGAAGACTGACTCTTCTTCCTGACTATGTTTTGAACCATTCCTGAGACACTAGTAATAGATTCCGATGCTTCACTTCTGGTTTACTGTATCCCCCTGACCGTCTTATTGACGATGAAACACAGAAATTGCATCCGAATTAAATAGAAAAGCACAATGCCGACTTAAGTACTAGAAGACTGACTCTTCCTACTGTCTATGTTTTGAACCATTCCTAAGACACTTGTTATAGATTCCGATGCTTCACTTCAGGTTTACTGTATCCCTTGGACCTTCTTATTGTCGATGAAACACAGAAATTGTATCGGAATTCAATACAAAAGGCACAAGGCCGACTTAACTACAAGAAGACTGACCCTTCTTACTGACTGTGTTTTGAACCATTCCTGTGACACTAGTTATAGATTCCGTTGCTTCACTTCAGGTTTACTGTATCCCTCTGACCTTCTTATTGACGATGAAACACAGAAATTGCATCGGAATTAAATACAAAAGGCACAATGCCGAATTAAGTACAAGAAGACTGACTCTTCTTACTGTGTATGCTTTTAACCATTCCTGTGACACTAGTTATAGACTCCGATGCTTCACTCCAGGTTTACTGTATCCCTTCGACCTTCTTATTGACGATGAAACACAGAAATTGCATCGGAATTAAATACAAAAGGCACAATGCCGACTTAAGTACAAGAAGACTGACTCTTCTTACTGTCTACGCTTTGAACCATCCCTGTGACACTAGTTATAGATTCCGATGTTTCAATTCAGGTTTACTGTATCCCGTGGACCGTGTTATTGACGATGAAACACAGAAATTGCATCGGAAATAAATACAAAAAGCACAATACCGACTTAAGAACAAGAAGACTGACTCTTCTTATGGACTATGCTTTGAACTATTCCTGTGACACTAGTCATAGATTCCGATGCTTAACTTCAGTATTACTGTATCCCTCTCACCTTCTTATTGACGATGAAACACAGAAATTGCATCCGTATTTAATACAAAAGGCACAATGCCGACTTAAGTACAAGAAGTCTGACTCTTCTTACTGTCTATGTTTTGAACCATCCCTGTGACACTAGTTATAGTTTCCGATGCTTCACTCCTGGTTTACTGTATCCCTTGGACCATCTTATTGACGATGAAACACAGAAATTGCATCGGATATAAATAGAAAAGGCACAATGTCGACTTAAGTACAAGAAGACTAACGCTTCTCACTGACTATGCTTTGAACCATACCTCTGACACTAGTTATGGATTCCGATGCTTCACTTCAGGTTTACTGTACACCTTGGACCTTCTTATTGACTATGAAACACAGAAATCGCATCGGAATTAAATACAAAAGGCAGAATGCCGACTTAAGTACAAGAAGACTGACTCTTCCTACTGTCTATATTTTGAACCATTCCTGTGACACTAGTTATAGATTCCGATGCTTCAATTTAGGTTTACTGTATCCCTCTGACCTTATTGCCGATGAAACACAGAAATTGCATCGGAATTAAATACAAAAGGCACAATGCCGACTTAAGGACAAGAAGACTGATCCTTCTTACTATCTATGTTTGAACCAGTCCTGTGACACTAGTTATAAATTCCGATGCTTCACTTCAGGTTTACTGTTTCCCTTGGACCATCTAATTGACGATGAAACACAGAAATTGCATCGGAATTAAATACAAAAGGCACAATGCCGACTTATGTACATGAAGACTAACTCTTCCTACTGTCTATGTTTTGAACCATTTCTGTGACACTAGTTATAGAGTCCGTTGCTTCACTTCAGGTTTACTGTATCCCTTGGGCCTTCTTATTGACGGTGAAACACAGAAATTGCATCGGAATAAAATACGAAAGGCACAATGCCAACTAAAGTTCAACAAGACTGACTCTTCTTACTGACTATGTACTGAACCGTTCCTGTGACACTAGTTACAGATTCCGATGCTTCACTTCAGGTTTACTGTATCCTTCTGACCTTATTATTGACGATGACACACAGAAATTGCATCGGAATTAAATAGAAAAGGCAGTATGCCAACTTAAGTACAAGAAGACTGACTCTTCTTACCGTCTATGCTTTGAACCATTCCTGTGACACTAGTTATAGATTCCGATGCTTCACTTCAGGTTTACTGTATCCCTTGCACCTTCTTATTGACGATGAAACACAGAAATTGGTTCGGAATTCAATACAAAAGGCACAATGCCGACTTAACTACAAGAACACTGACTCTTCTTACTGACTATGCTTTGAACCATTCCAGTTACACTAGTTATAGATTCCGATGCCTAACTTCAGGATTACTGTATCCCACTGACCTTGTTAGTGACGATGAAACACAGAAATTACATCGGAATTAAATACAAAAAGCACAATGCCGACTTAAGTACAAGAATACCGACTCATCTTACTGTCTATGATTTGCACCATTCCTGTGACACTAGTTATAGATTCCGATGCTTCACTTCAAGTTTACTGTTTCCTTTGGACCTTCTTATTGACGATGAAACACAAAAATTGCATCGGAATTAAATACAAAAGGCACAATGCCGACTTAAGTACAAGAAGACCGACTCTTCTTACTGTCTATAATTTGAACCATTCCAGTGACACTAGTTATAGATTCCGATGCTTCACTTCAGGATTACTGTATCCCTCTGACCTTCTTAGTGACGATGAAACACATAAATTGCATCGGAATTAAGTACAAAAAGCACAATGCCGACTTATGTACAAGAATACTGACTCATCTTATTGTCTATGAATTGCACCATTCCTGTGACACTAGTTATAGATTCCGATGCTTCACGCCAGGTTTAATGTATCCCTTGGACCTTGTTATTTACGATGAATCACAGAAATTGCATCGGAGATAAATACAAAAGGCACAATGCCGACTTAAGTACAAGAAGACTGACTCTTCCTACTGTCTATATTTTGAACCATTCCTGTGACACTAGTTATAGATTCCGATGCTTCACTTCAGGTTTACTGTATCCCTTGGACCTTCTTATTGACGATGAAACACAGAAATAGCATCGGAATTAAATACAAAAGGCAGAATGCCGACTTAAGTACAAGAAGACTGACTCTTCCTACTGTCTATATTTTGAACCATTCCTGTGACACTAGTTATAGATTCCGATCCTTCACTTCAGGTTTACTGTATCCCTTGGACCTTCTTATTGACGATGAAACACAGAAATAGCATCGGAATTAAATACAAAAGACACAATGCCGACTTAAGTACAAGAAGACTGACTCTTCCAACTGTCTATGTTTTGAACCATTCCTGAGACATTAGTTATAGATTCCGATGCTTCACTTCAGGCTTACTGTATCCCCCTGACCGTCTTATTGACGATGAAACACAGAAATTGCATACGAATTAAATAGAAATGGCAAAATGCCGACTTAAGTACTAGAAGACTGACTCTTCCTACTGTCTATGTTTTGAACCATTCCTAAGACACTTGTTATAGATTCCGTTGCTTCACTTCAGGTTTACTGTATCCCTCTGACCTTCTTATTGACGATGAAACACAGAAATTGCATCGGAATTAAATACAAAAGGCACAATGCCGAATTAAGTACAAGAAGACTGACTCTTCTTACTGTCTATGCTTTTAACCATTCCTGTGACACTAGTTATAGACTCTGATGCTTCGCTCCAGATTTACTGTATCACTTCGACCTTCTTATTGACGATGAAACACAGAAATTGCATCGGAATTAAATACAAAAGGCACAATGCCGACTTAAGTACATGAAGACTGACTCTTCTTACTGTCTATGCTTTGAACCATCCCTGTGACACTAGTTATAGATTCCGATGCTTCACTGCAGGTTTACTGTGTCCCTTAGACCTTCTTATTGACGATGAAACACAGAAATTACATCGGAATTAAATACAATAGGCTCAATGCCGACTTAAGTACTAGAAGACTGACTCTTATTAATGACTGTGTTTTGGACCATTCCTGTGACACTAGTTATAAATTCCGATGCTTCACTTCGGGTTTACTGTATCCCTTGGACCATCTTATTGACAATGAAACACAGAAATTGCATCGGATATAAATAGAAAAGGCACAATGTCGACTTAAGTACAAGAAGACTGACGCTTCTCACTGACTATGCTTTGAACCATTCCTGTGACACTAGTTATAGATTCCGATGCTTCACTTCAGGTTTATTGTACACCTTGGACCTTCTTATTGACTATGAAACACAGAAATCGCATCGGAATTAAATACAACACGCACAATGCCGACTTATGTACAAGAAGACTAACTCTTCCTACTGTCTATGTTTTGAACCATTTCTGTGACACTAGTTATAGAGTCCGTAGCTTCACTTCAGGTTTACTGTACCCCTTGGGCCTTCTTATTGACGGTGAAACACAGAAATTGCATCGGAATTAAATACGAAAGGCACAATGCCAACTTAAGTACAAGAAGACTGACTATTCTTACTGACTATGTTTTGAACCATTCCAGTGACACTAGTTATAGATTCCGATGCTTCACTTCAGGTTTACTGTATCCCTTAAACATTCTTATTGACGATGAAACGCAGAAATTGCATCGGAATTAAATACAAAAGACACAATGCCGACTTAAGTACAAGAAGACTGACTCTTCTTACCGTCTATGTTTTGACCCGTCCCTGTGACCCTAGTTATAGATTCCGATGTTTCACTCCAGGTTGACTGTATCCCTTGGACCTTCTTATTGACGATGAAACACAGAAATTGCATCGGAATTAAATACAAAATGCACAATGCCGACTTAAGTACAAGAAGACTGACTCTTCTTACTGACTATGCTTTTGAACCATTCCTGTGACACTAGTTATAGATTCCGTTGCTTCACTTCAGGTTTACTGTACCCCTCTGACCTTCTTATTGACGATGAAACACAGAAATTGCATCGGAATTAAATTCAAAATGCACAATGCCGAATTAAGTACAAGAAGACTGACTCTTCTTACTGTCTATGCTTTTAACCATTCCTGTGACACTGGTTATAGACTCCGATGCTTCAGTCCACGTTTACTGTATCCCTTCGACCTTCTTATTGACGATGAAACACAGAAATTGCATCGGAATTAAATACAAAAGGCACAATGCCGACTTAAGTACAAGAAGTCTGACTCTTCTTACTGTCTATGTTCATAACCATCCCTGTGACACTTGTTATAGTTTCCGATGCTTCATTCCTGGTTTACTATATCCCTTGGGCCTTCTTATTGACGGTGAAACACAGAAATTGCATCAGAATTAAATAGAAAAGGCAGTATGCCAACTTAAGTACAAGAAGACTGACTCTTCTTACTGTCTATGCTTTGAACCATTCCTGTGACACTAGTTATAGATTCCGATGCTTCACTTCAGGTTTACTGCATCCCTTGCACCTTCTTATTGACGATAAAACACAGAAATTGGTTCGGAATTCAATACAAAAGGCACAATGCCGACTTAACTACAAGAACACTGACTCTTCTTACTGACTATGCTTTGAACCATTCCAGTGACACTAGTTATAGATTCCGATGCCTAACTTCAGGATTACTGTATCCCACAGACCTTGTTAGCGACGATGAAACACAGAAATTGCATCGGAACTAAATACAAAAAGCACAATGCCGACTTAAGTACAAGAATACTGACTCATCTTAAAGTCTATGATTTGCACCTTTCCTGTGACACTTGTTATAGATTCCGATGCTTCACTTCAGGTTTACTGTTTCTCTTGGACCTTCTTATTGACGATGAAACACAGAAATTGCATCGGAATTAAATACAAAAGCCACGATGCCGACTTATGTACAAGAAGTCTGACTCTTCCTTCTGTCTATGTTTTGAACCATTTCTGTGACACTAGTTATAGAGTCCGATGCTTCACTTTGGGTTTACTGTATCCCTTGGACCTTGTTATTTACGATGAATCACAGAAATTGCATCGGAATTAAATACAAAAGGCACAATGCCGACTTAAGTACAAGAAGACCGACTCTTCTTACTGTCTATAATTTGAACCATTCCAGTGACACTAGTTATAGATTCCGATGCTTCACTTCAGGATTACTGTATCCCTCTGACCTTCTTAGTGACGATGAAACACAGAAATGGCATCGGAATTAAATACAAAAAGCACAATGCCGACTTAAGTACAAGAATACTGACTCATCTTATTGTCTATGAATTGCACAATTCCTGTGACACTAGTTACAGATTCCGATGCTTCACGTCAGGTTTAATGTATCCCTTGGACCGTGTTATTTACGATGAGTCACAGAAATTGCATTGGAGATAAATACAAAAGGCACAATGCCGACTTAAGTACAAGGAGACTGACTCTTCTTACTGTCTATAATTTGAACCATTCCAGTGACACTAGTTATAAATTCCGTTGCTTCACTTCATTTTTACTGTATCCCTCTGACCTTCTTATTGACGATGAAACACATTAATTGCATCGGAATTAAATACAAAAGGCACAATGCCGACTTAAGTACATAAAGACTGACTCTTCTTACTGTCTATGCTTTGAACCATCCCTGTGACACTAGTTATAGATTCCGATGCTTCACTGCAGGTTTACTGTGTCCCTTAGACCTTCTTATTGACGATGAAACACAGAAATTACATCGGAATTAAATACAATAGGCACAATGCCGACTTAAGTACAAAAAGACTGACTCCTCTTACTGTCTATAGTTTGAACCATTCCAGTGCCACTAGTTATAGATTCCGATGCTTCACTTCATGTTTACTGTATTCCTTGGACCTTCTTATTGACGATGAAACACAGAAATTGCACCGGAATTAAATACAAAATGTACAATGCCGACTTATGTACAAGAAGACTGACTCTTCCTACTGTCTACGTTTTGACCCATTTCTGTGACACTAGTTATAGAGTCCGATGCTTCACTTCAGGTTTACTGTATCCCTTGGACCTTCTTATTGACGGTGAAACACAGAAATTGCATTGGAATTAAATACGAAAGGCACAATGCCAACTTAAGTACAAGAAGACTGACTCTTCTTACTGACTATGTTTTGAACCATTCCAGTGACACTAGTTATAGATTCCGATGCTTCACTTCAGGTTTACTGTATCCCTTAAACCTTCTTATTGACGATGAAACGCAGAAATTGCATCGGAATTAAATACAAAAAACACAATGCCGACTTAGGTACAAGAAGACTGACTCTTCCAACTGTCTATGTTTTGAACCATTCTTGTGACGCTAGTTATAGATTCCGATGCTTCACTTCAGGTTAACTGTATCCCTCTGACCGTCTTAGTGACGATGAAACACAGAAATTGCATCCGAATTAATACAAAAGGCACAATGCCGACTTAAGTACAAGAAGACTGACTCTTCTTACCGTCTATGTTTTGAACCGTCCCTGTGACCCTAGTTATAGATTCAGATGTTTCACCCCAGGTTGACTGTATCCCTTGGACCTTCTTATTGACGATGAAAAACAGAAATTGCATCGGAATTAAATACAAAATGCACAATGCCGACTTAAGTACTAGAAGACTGACTCTTCTTACTGACTATGTTTTGAACCATTCCTGTGACACTAGTTATAGATTCCGTTGCTTCACTGCAGGTTTACTGTGTCCCTTAGACCTTCTTATTGACGATGAAACACAGAAATTACATCGGAATTAAATACAATAGGCACAATGGCGACTTAAGTACAAGAAGACTGACTCTTCTTACTGTCTATAGTTTGAACCATTCCAGTGCCACTAGTTATAGATTCCGATGCTTCACTTCATGTTTACTGTATCCCTCTGACCTTCTTATTGACGATGAAACACAGAAATTGCATCGGAATTAAATACAAAAGGCACAATGCCGAATTAAGTACAAGAAGACTGACTCTTCTTATTGACTATGCTTTTAACCATTCCTGTGACACTTGTTATAGACTCCGATGCTTCAGTCCAGGTTTACTGTATCCCTTCGACCTTCTTATTGTCGATGAAACACAGAAATTGCATCGGAATTAAATACAAAAGGCACAAAGCCGACTTAAGTACATGAAGACTGACTCTTCTTACTGTCTATGCTTTGAACCATCCCTGTGAACTAGTTATAGATTCCGATGCTTCACTGCAGGTTTACTGTGTCCCTTAGACCTTCTTATTGACGATGAAACACAGAAATTACATCGGAATTAAATACAATAGGCACAATGCCGACTTAAGTACTAGAAGACTGACTCTACCTACTGTCTATGTTGTGACCCATTTCTGTGACACTAGTTATAGAGTTCGATGCTTCACTGCAGGTTTACTGTGTCCCTTAGACCTTCTTATTGACGATGAAACACAGAAATTACATCGGAATTAAATACAAAAGGCACAATGCCGACTTAAGTACAAGAAGACCGACTCTTCTTACTGTCTATAATTTGAACCATTCCAGTGACACTAGTTATAGATTCCGATGCTTCACTTCAGGATTACTGTATCCCTCTGACCTTCTTAGTGACGATGAAACACAGAAATTGCATCGGAATTAAATACAAAAGGCACAATGCCGACTTATGTACAAGAATACTGACTCAACTTATTGTCTATGGATTGCACCATTCCTGTGACACTAGTTATAGATTCCGATGCTTCACGTCAGGTTTAATGTATCCCTTGGACCTTGTTATTTACGATGAATCACAGAAATTGCATCGGAGATAAATACAAAAGGCACAATGCCGACTTAAGTACAAGAAGACTGACTCTTCTTACTGTCTATAATTTGAACCATTCCAGTGACACTAGTTATAGATTCCGATGCTTCACTTCATGTTTACTTTATCCCTCGGACCTTCTTATTGACGATGAAACACAGAAATTGCATCGGAATTAAATACAAAAGGCACAATGCCGACTTAAGTACAAGAAGACTGACTCTTCCTACTGTCTATGATTTGAACCATTACTGTGACACTAGTTATAGAATCCGATGCTTCACTCCAGGTTTACTGTATCCCTTGGACCTTCTTATTAACGGTGAAACACAGAAATTGCATCGGAATTAAATACGAAAGGCACATTGCCAACTTAAGTACAAGAAGACTGACTCTTCTTCCTGACTATGTTTTCAACCATTCCTGTGACACTAGTTGTAGATTCCGATGCTTTACTTCAGGTTTACTGTATCCCTTGGACCTTCTTATTGACGATGAAACACAGAAATAGCATCGGAATTAAATACAAAAGACACAATGCCGACTTAAGTACAAGAAGACTGACTCTTCCAACTGTCTATGTTTTGAACCATTCCTGAGACACTAGTTATAGATTCCCATGCTTCACTTC
The DNA here is from genome assembly GCF_023864345.2 of Schistocerca serialis cubense. Lineage (NCBI taxonomy): Eukaryota > Metazoa > Arthropoda > Insecta > Orthoptera > Acrididae > Schistocerca > Schistocerca serialis. The sequence continues at coordinate 638,929,217 of NC_064644.1, forward strand.
AGGCTTACTGTATCCCCCTGACCGTCTTATTGACGATGAAACACAGAAATTGCATCCGAATTAAATAGAAAAGGCACAATGCCGACTTAAGTACTAGAAGACTGACTCTTCCTACTGTCTATGTTTTGAACCATTCCTAAGACACTTATTATAGATTCCGTTGCTTCACTTCTGGTTTACTGTATCCCTCTGACCTTCTTATTGACGATGAAACACAGAAATTGCATCGGAATTAAATACAAAAGGCACAATGCCGAATTAAGTACAAGAAGACTGACTCTTCTTACTGTCTATGCTTTTAACCATTCCTGTGACACTAGTTATAGACTCCGATGCTTCGCTCCAGAATTACCGTATCCCTTCGACCTTCTTATTGACGATGAAACACAGAAATTGCATCGGAATTAAATACAAAAGGCACAATGCCGACTTAAGTACATGAAGACTGACTCTTCTTACTGTCTATGCTTTGAACCATCCCTGTGACACTAGTTATAGATTCCGATGCTTCACTGCAGGTTTACTGTGTCCCTTAGACCTTCTTATTGACGATGAAACACAGAAATTACATCGGAGTTAAATACAATAGGCACAATGCCGACTTAAGTACAAGAAGACTGACTCTTCTTACTGTCTATAGTTTGAACCATTCCAGTGCCACTAGTTATAGATTCCGATGCTTGACTTCATATTTACTGTATCCTTTGGACCTTCTTATTGACGATGAAACACAGAAATTGCATCGGAATTAAATACAAAATGCACAATGCCGACTTATGTACAAGAATACTGACTCTCCCTACTGTCTATGTTTTTGACCCATTTCTGTGACACTAGTTATAGAGTCCGATGCTTCACTTCAGGTTTACTGTATCCCTTGGACCTTCTTATTGACGGTGAAACACAGAAATTGCATTGGAATTAAATACGAAAGTCACAATGCCAACTTAAGTACAATAAGACTGACTCTTCTTACTGACTATGTTTTGAACCATTCCTGTGACACTAGTTATAGATTCCGTTGCTTCACTTCAGGTTTACTGTATCCCTCTGACCTTCTTATTGACGATGATACACAGAAATTGCATCGGAATTAAATACAAAAAGCACAATGCCGACTTAAGTACAAGAATACTGACTCATCTTACTGTCTATGATTTGCACCATTCCTGTGACACTAGTTATAGATTCCCATGCTTCACTTCAGGTTTACTGTTTCCTTTGGACCTTCTTATTGACGATGAAACACAGAAATTGCATCGGAATTAAATACAAAAGGCACAATGCCGACTTAAGTACAAGAAGACCGACTCTTCTTACTGTCTATAATTTGAACCATTCCAGTGACACTAGTTATAGATTCCGATGCTTCACTTCAGGATTACTGTATCCCTCTGACCTTCTTAGTGACGATGAAACATAGAAATTGCATCGGAATTAAGTACAAAAAGCACAATGCCGACTTATGTACAACAATACTGACTCATCTTATTGTCTATGAATTGCACCATTCCTGTGACACTAGTTATAGATTCCGATGCTTCACGTCAGGTTTAATGTATCCCTTGGACCTTGTTATTTACGATGAATCACAGAAATTGCATCGGAGATAAATACAAAAGGCACAATGCCGACTTAAGTACAAGAAGACTGACTCTTCTTACTGTCTATAATTTGAACCATTCCAGTGACACTAGTTATAGATTCCGATGCTTCACTTCATGTTTACTGTATCCCTCGGACCTTCCTATTGACGAAGAAACACAGAAATTGCATCGGAATTAAATACAAAAGCACAATGCCGACTTAAGTACAAGAAGACTGACTCTTCTTCCTGACTATGTTTTCAACCATTCCTGTGACACTAGTTGTAGATTCCGATGCTTCACTTCAGGTTTACTGTATCCCTTGGACCTTCTTATTGACGATGAAACACAGAAATAGCATCGGAATTAAATACAAAAGACACAATGCCGACTTAAGTACAAGAAGACTGACTCTTCCAACTGTCTATGTTTTGAACCATTCCTGAGACACTAGTTATAGATTCCGATGCTTCACTTCAGGCTTACTGTATCCACCTGACCGTCTTATTGACGATGAAACACACAAATTGCATACGAATTAAATAGAAAAGGCACAATGCCGACTTAAGTACTAGAAGACTGACTCTTCCTACTGTCTATGCTTTGAACCATTCCAGTGACACTAGTTATAGATTCCGATGCTTCACTTCAGGATTACTGTATCCCTCTGACCTTCTTAGTGACGATGAAACACAGAAATTGCATCGGAATTAAATACAAAAGGCACAATGCCGACTTATGTACAAGAATACTGACTCAACTTATTGTCTATGGATTGCACCATTCCTGTGACACTAGTTATAGATTCCGATGCTTCACGTCAGGTTTAATGTATCCCTTGGACCTTGTTATTTACGATGAATCACAGAAATTGCATCGGAGATAAATACAAAAGGCACAATGCCGACTTAAGTACAAGAAGACTGACTCTTCTTACTGTCTATAATTTGAACCATTCCAGTGACACTAGTTATAGATTCCGATGCTTCACTTCATGTTTACTTTATCCCTCGGACCTTCTTATTGACGATGAAACACAGAAATTGCATCGGAATTAAATACAAAAGGCACAATGCCGACTTAAGTACAAGAAGACTGACTCTTCCTACTGTCTATGATTTGAACCATTACTGTGACACTAGTTATAGAATCCGATGCTTCACTCCAGGTTTACTGTATCCCTTGGACCTTCTTATTAACGGTGAAACACAGAAATTGCATCGGAATTAAATACGAAAGGCACATTGCCAACTTAAGTACAAGAAGACTGACTCTTCTTCCTGACTATGTTTTCAACCATTCCTGTGACACTAGTTGTAGATTCCGATGCTTTACTTCAGGTTTACTGTATCCCTTGGACCTTCTTATTGACGATGAAACACAGAAATAGCATCGGAATTAAATACAAAAGACACAATGCCGACTTAAGTACAAGAAGACTGACTCTTCCAACTGTCTATGTTTTGAACCATTCCTGAGACACTAGTTATAGATTCCATGCTTCACTTCAGGCTTACTGTATCCCCCTGACCGTCTTATTGACGATGAAACACAGAAATTGCATCCGAATTAAATAGAAAAGGCACAATGCCGACTTAAGTACTAGAAGACTGACTCTTCCTACTGTCTATGTTTTGAACCATTCCTAAGACACTTATTATAGATTCCGTTGCTTCACTTCTGGTTTACTGTATCCCTCTGACCTTCTTATTGACGATGAAACACAGAAATTGCATCGGAATTAAATACAAAAGGCACAATGCCGAATTAAGTACAAGAAGACTGACTCTTCTTACTGTCTATGCTTTTAACCATTCCTGTGACACTAGTTATAGACTCCGATGCTTCGCTCCAGAATTACCGTATCCCTTCGACCTTCTTATTGACGATGAAACACAGAAATTGCATCGGAATTAAATACAAAAGGCACAATGCCGACTTAAGTACATGAAGACTGACTCTTCTTACTGTCTATGCTTTGAACCATCCCTGTGACACTAGTTATAGATTCCGATGCTTCACTGCAGGTTTACTGTGTCCCTTAGACCTTCTTATTGACGATGAAACACAGAAATTACATCGGAGTTAAATACAATAGGCACAATGCCGACTTAAGTACAAGAAGACTGACTCTTCTTACTGTCTATAGTTTGAACCATTCCAGTGCCACTAGTTATAGATTCCGATGCTTGACTTCATATTTACTGTATCCCTTGGACCTTCTTATTGACGATGAAACACAGAAATTGCATCGGAATTAAATACAAAATGCACAATGCCGACTTATGTACAAGAATACTGACTCTCCCTACTGTCTATGTTTTTGACCCATTTCTGTGACACTAGTTATAGAGTCCGATGCTTCACTTCAGGTTTACTGTATCCCTTGGACCTTCTTATTGACGGTGAAACACAGAAATTGCATTGGAATTAAATACGAAAGTCACAATGCCAACTTAAGTACAATAAGACTGACTCTTCTTACTGACTATGTTTTGAACCATTCCTGTGACACTAGTTATAGATTCCGTTGCTTCACTTCAGGTTTACTGTATCCCTCTGACCTTCTTATTGACGATGATACACAGAAATTGCATCGGAATTAAATACAAAAAGCACAATGCCGACTTAAGTACAAGAATACTGACTCATCTTACTGTCTATGATTTGCAGCATTCCTGTGACACTAGTTATAGATTCCCATGCTTCACTTCAGGTTTACTGTTTCCTTTGGACCTTCTTATTGACGATGAAACACAGAAATTGCATCGGAATTAAATACAAAAGGCACAATGCCGACTTAAGTACAAGAAGACCGACTCTTCTTACTGTCTATAATTTGAACCATTCCAGTGACACTAGTTATAGATTCCGATGCTTCACTTCAGGATTACTGTATCCCTCTGACCTTCTTAGTGACGATGAAACATAGAAATTGCATCGGAATTAAGTACAAAAAGCACAATGCCGACTTATGTACAACAATACTGACTCATCTTATTGTCTATGAATTGCACCATTCCTGTGACACTAGTTATAGATTCCGATGCTTCACGTCAGGTTTAATGTATCCCTTGGACCTTGTTATTTACGATGAATCACAGAAATTGCATCGGAGATAAATACAAAAGGCACAATGCCGACTTAAGTACAAGAAGACTGACTCTTCTTACTGTCTATAATTTGAACCATTCCAGTGACACTAGTTATAGATTCCGATGCTTCACTTCATGTTTACTGTATCCCTCGGACCTTCCTATTGACGAAGAAACACAGAAATTGCATCGGAATTAAATACAAAAGCACAATGCCGACTTAAGTACAAGAAGACTGACTCTTCTTCCTGACTATGTTTTCAACCATTCCTGTGACACTAGTTGTAGATTCCGATGCTTCACTTCAGGTTTACTGTATCCCTTGGACCTTCTTATTGACGATGAAACACAGAAATAGCATCGGAATTAAATACAAAAGACACAATGCCGACTTAAGTACAAGAAGACTGACTCTTCCAACTGTCTATGTTTTGAACCATTCCTGAGACACTAGTTATAGATTCCGATGCTTCACTTCAGGCTTACTGTATCCACCTGACCGTCTTATTGACGATGAAACACACAAATTGCATACGAATTAAATAGAAAAGGCACAATGCCGACTTAAGTACTAGAAGACTGACTCTTCCTACTGTCTATGCTTTGAACCATTCCTAAGACACTTGTTATAGATTCCGTTGCTTCACTTCAGGTTTACTGTATCCCTCTGACCTTCTTATTGACGATGAAACACAGAAATTGCATCGGAATTAAATACAAAAGGCACAATGCCGAATTAAGTACAAGAAGACTGACTCTTCTTACTGTCTATGCTTTTAACCATTCCTGTGACACTAGTTATATACTCCGATGCTTCGCTCCAGATTTACTGTATCCCTTCGACCTTCTTATTGACGATGAAACCCAGAAATTGCATCGGAATTAAATACAAAAGGCACAATGCCGACTTAAGTACATGAAGACTGACTCTTCTTACTGTCTATGCTTTGAACCATCCCTGTGACACTAGTTATAGATTTCGATGCTTCACTGCAGGTTTACTGTGTCCCTTAGACCTTCTTATTGACGATGAAACACAGAAATTACATCGGAATTAAATACAATAGGCACAATGCCGACTTAAGTACTAGAAGACTGACTCTTATTAATGACTATGTTTTGGACCATTCCTGTGACACTAGTTATAAATTCCGATGCTTCACTTCGGGTTTACTGTATCCCTTGGACCATCTTATTGACGATGAAACACAGAAATTGCATCGGATATAAATAGAAAAGGCACAATGTCGACTTAAGTACAAGAAGACTGACGCTTCTCACTGACTATGCTTTGAACCATTCCTGTGACACTTGTTATAGATTCCGATGCTTCACTTCAGGTTTACTGTACACCTTGGACCTTCTTATTGACTATGAGACACAGAAATCGCATCGGAATTAAATACAAAAGGCACAATGCCGACTTATGTACAAGAAGACTAACTCTTCCTACTGTCTATGTTTTGAACCATTTCTTTTACACTAGTTATGGAGTCCGTTGCTTCACTTCAGGTTTACTGTACCCCTTGGGCCTTCTCATAGACGGTGAAACACAGAAATTGCATCGGAATTAAATACGAAAGGCACAATGCCAACTTAAGTACAAGAAGACTGACTCTTCTTACTGACTATGTTTTGAACCATTCCAGTGACACTAGTTATAGATTCCGATGCTTCACTTCAGGTTTACTGTATCCCTTAAACCTTCTTATTGACGATGAAACGCAGAAATTGCATCGGAATTAAATACAAAAGACACAATGCCGACTTAAGTACAAGAAGACTGACTCTTCTTACTGTCTATGCTTTTAACCATTCCTGTGACACTAGTTATAGACTCCGATGCATCAGTCCAGGTTTACTGAATCCCTTCGACCTTCTTATTGACGATGAAACACAGAAATTGCATCGGAATTAAATACAAAAGGCACAATGCCAACTTAAGTACAAGAAGTCTGACTCTTCTTACTGTCTATGTTTATAACCATCCCTGTGACACTAGTTATAGTTTCCGATGCTTCACTCCTGGTTTACTGTATCCCTTCGTCCTTCTTATTGACGAAGAAACACTGAAATTGCATCGGAATGAAATACAAAAGGCACAATGCCGACTTAAGTACAAGAAGACTGACTCTTATTAATGACTATGTTTTGGACCATTCCTGTGACACTAGTTATAAATTCCGATGCTTCACTTCGGGTTTACTGTGTCCCTTGGACCATCTTATTGACGATGAAACACAGAAATTGCATCGGATATAAATAGAAAAGGCACAATGTCGACTTAAGTACAAGAAGACTGACGCTTCTCACTGACTATGCTTTTAACCATTCCTGTGACACTAGTTATAGATTCCGATGCTTCACTTCAGGTTTACTGTACACCTTGGACCTTCTTATTGACTATGAAACACAGAAATCGCATCGAAATTAAATACAAAAGGCACAATGCCGACTTAAGTACAAGAAGACTGACTCTTCCTACTGTCTATATTTTGAACCATTCCTGTGACACTAGTTATAGATTCCGATGCTTAAATTTAGGTTTACTGTATCCCTCTGACCTTACTGCCGATGAAACACAGAAATTGCATCGGAATTAAATACAAAAGGCACAATGCCGACTTAAGGACAAGAAGAGAGACCCTTCTTACTATCTATGTTTTGAACCAGTCCTGTGACACTAGTTAAAGATTCCGATGCTTCACTTCAGGTTTACTGTTTCCCTTGGACCTTCTTAATGACGTTGAAACACAGAAATTGCATCGGATTTAAATACAAAAGGCACAATGCCGACTTATGTACAAGAAGACTAACTCTTCCTACTGTCTATGTTTCGATCCATTTCTGTGACACTAGTTATAGAGTCCGTTGCTTCACTTCAGGTTTACTGTATCCCTTGGGCCTTCTTATTGACGATGAAACACAGAAATTGCATCGGAATTAAATAGAAAAGGCAGTATGCCAACTTAAGTACAAGAAGACTGACTCTTCTTACTGTCTATGCTTTGAACCATTCCTGTGACACTAGTTATAGATTCCGATGCTTCACTTCAGGTTTACTGCATCCCTTGCACCTTCTTAATGACGTTGAAACACAGAAATTGCATCGGAATTAAATACAAAAGACACAATGCCGACTTAAGTACAAGAAGACTGACTCTCCCAACTGTCTATGTTTTGAACCATTCCTGAGACACTAGTTATAGATTCCGATGCTTCACTTCAGGCTTACTGTATCCCCCTGACCGTCTTATTGACGATGAAACACAGAAATTGCATCCGAATTAAATAGAAAAGGCACAATGCGACTTAAGTACTAGAAGACTGACTCTTCCTACTGTCTATGTTTTGAACCGTTCCTAAGACACTTGTTATAGATTCCGTTGCTTCACTTCATTTTTACTGTATCCCTCTGACCTTCTTATTGACGATGAAACACAGAAATTGCATCGGAATTAAATACAAAAGGCACAATGCCGAATTAAGTTCAAGAAGACTGACTCTTCTTACTGTCTATGCTTTTAACCATTCCTGTGACACTAGTTATAGACTCCGATGCTTCGCTCCAGATTTACTGTATCCCTTCGACCTTCTTGTTGACGATGAAACACAGAAATTGCATCGGAATTAAATACAAAAGGCACAATGCCGACTTAAGTTCATGAAGACTGACTCTTCTTACTGTCTATGATTTGAACCATCCCTGTGACACTAGTTATAGATTCCGATGCTTCACTGCAGGTTCACTGTGTCCCTTAGACCTTCTTATTGACGATGAAACACAGAAGTTTCATCGGAATTAAATACAATAGGCACAATGCCGACTTAAGTACAAGAAGACTGACTCCTCTTACTGTCTATAGTTTGAACCACTCCAGTGCCACTAGTTATAGATTCCGATGCTTCACTTCATGTTTACTGTATCCCTTGGACCTTCTTATTGACGATGAAACACAGAAATTGCACCGGAATTAAATACAAAATGCACAATGCCGACTTATGTACAAGAAGACTGACTCTTCTTACTGACTATGTTTTGAACCATTCCAGTGACACTAGTTATAGATTCCGATGCTTCACTTCAGGTTTACTGTATCCCTTAAACCTTCTTATTGACGATGAAACGCAGAAATTGCATCGGAATTAAATACAAAAGATACAATGCCGACTTAAGTACAAGAAGACTGACTCTTCCAACTGTCTATGTTTTGAACCATTCCTGTGACGCTAGTTATAGATTCCGATGTTTCACTTCAGGCTTACTGTATCCCTCTGACCGTCATAGTGACGATGAAACACAGAAATTGCATCCGAATTAATACAAAAGGCACAATGCCGACTTAAGTACAAGAAGACTGACTCTTCTTACCGTCTATGTTTGAACCGTCCCTGTGACCCTAGTTATAGATTCCGATGTTTCACTCCAGGTTGACTGTATCCCTTGGACCTTCTTATTGACGATGAAAAACAGAAATTGCATCGGAATTAAATGCAAAAGGCACAATGCCGACTTAAGTACTAGAAGACTGACTCTTCCTACTGTCTATGTTTTGAACCGTTCCTAAGACACTTGTTATAGATTCCGTTGCTTCACTTCATATTTACTGTATCCCTCTGACCTTCTTATTGACGATGAAACACAGAAATTGCATCGGAATTAAATACAAAAGGCACAATGCTGAATTAAGTTCAAGAAGACTGACTCTTCTTACTGTCTATGCTTTTAACCATTCCTGTGACACTAGTTATAGACTCCGATGCTTCGCTCCAGATTTACTGTATCCCTTCGACCTTCTTGTTGACGATGAAACACAGAAATTGCATCGGAATTAAATACAAAAGGCACAATGCCGACTTAAGTTCATGAAGACTGACTCTTCTTACTGTCTATGATTTGAACCATCCCTGTGACACTAGTTATAGATTCCGATGCTTCACTGCAGGTTTACTGTGTCCCTTAGACCTTCTTATTGACGATGAAACACAGAAGTTTCATCGGAATTAAATACAATAGGCACAATGCCGACTTAAGTACAAGAAGACTGACTCTTCTTACTGTCTATAGTTTGAACCATTCCAGTGCCACTAGTTATAGATTCCGATGCTTCACTTCATGTTTACTGTATCCCTTGGACCTTCTTATTGACGATGAAACACAGAAATTGCACCGGAATTAAATACAAAATGCACAATGCCGACTTATGTACAAGAAGACTGACTATTCTTACTGACTATGTTTTGAACCATTCCAGTGACACTAGTTATAGATTCCGATGCTTCACTTCAGGTTTACTGTATCCCTTAAACCTTCTTATTGACGATGAAACGCAGAAATTGCATCGGAATTAAATACAAAAGACACAATGCCGACTTAAGTACAAGAAGACTGACACTTCCAACTGTCTATGTTTTGAACCATTCCTGTGACGCTACTTATAGATTCCGATGTTTCACTTCAGGCTTACTGTATCCCTCTGACCGTCATAGTGACGATGAAACACAGAAATTGCATCCGAATTAATACAAAAGGCACAATGCCGACTTAAGTACAAGAAGACTGACTCTTCTTACCGTCTATGTTTGAACCGTCCCTGTGACCCTAGTTATAGCTTCCGATGTTTCACTCCAGGTTGACTGTATCCCTTGGACCTTCTTATTGACGATGAAAAACAGAAATTGCATCGGAATTAAATGCAAAATGCACAATGCCGACTTAAGTAGAAGAAGACTGACTCTTCTTACTGACTATGTTTTGAACCATTCCTGTGACACTAGTTATAGATTCCGTTGCTTCACTTCAGTTATACTGTATCCCTCTGACTTTCTTATTGACGATGAAACACAGAAATTGCATCGGAATTAAATACAAAAGGCACAATGCCGAATTAAGTGCAAGAAGACTGACTCTTCTTATTGTCTATGCTTTTAACCATTCCGGTGACACTTGTTATAGACTCCGATGCTTCAGTCCAGGTTTACTGTATCCCTTCGACCTTCTTATTGACGATGAAACACAGAAATTGCATCGGAATTAAATACAAAAGGCACAATGCCGACTTAAGTACATGAAGACTGACTCTTCTTACTGTCTATGCTTTGAACCATCCCTGTGACACTAGTTATAGATTTCGATGCTTCACTGCAGGTTTACTGTGTCCCCTTAGACCTTCTTATTGACGATGAAACACAGAAATTACATCGGAATTAAATACAATAGGCACAATGCCGACTTAAGTACTAGAAGACTGACTCTTATTAATGACTATGTTTTGGACCATTCCTGTGACACTAGTTATAAATTCCGATGCTTCACTTCGGGTTTACTGTATCCCTTGGACCATCTTATTGACGATGAAACACAGAAATTGCATCGGATATAAATAGAAAAGGCACAATATCGACTTAAGTACAAGAAGACTGACGCTTCTCACTGACTATGCTTTGAACCATTCCTGTGACACTTGTTATAGATTCCGATGCTTCACTTCAGGTTTACTGTACACCTTGGACCTTCTTATTGACTATGAAACACAGAAATCGCATCGGAATTAAATACAAAAGGCACAATGCCGACTTATGTACAAGAAGACTAACTCTTCCTACTGTCTATGTTTTGAACCATTTCTTTTACACTAGTTATGGAGTCCGTTGCTTCACTTCAGGTTTACTGTACCCCTTGGGCCTTCTTATAGACGGTGAAACACAGAAATTGCATCGGAATTAAATACGAAAGGCACAATGCCAACTTAAGTACAAGAAGACTGACTCTTCTTACTGACTATGTTTTGAACCATTCCAGTGACACTAGTTATAGATTCCGATGCTTCACTTCAGGTTTACTGTATCCCTTAAACCTTCTTATTGACGATGAAACGCAGAAATTGCATCGGAATTAAATACAAAAGACACAATATAGACTTAAGTACAAGAAGACTGACTCTTCTTACCGTCTATGTTTTGACCCGTCCCTGTGACCCTAGTTATAGATTCCGATGTTTCACTCCAGGTTGACTGTATCCCTTGGACCTTCTTATTGACGATGAAACACAGAAATTGCATCGGAAATAAATACAAAATGCACAATGCCGGCTTAAGTACAAGAAGACTGACTCTTCTTACTGACTATGTTTTGAACCATTCCTGTGACACTAGTTATAGATTCCGTTGCTTCACTTCAGGTTTACTGTATCCCTCTGACCTTCTTATTGACGATGAAACACAGAAATTGCATCGGAATTAAATACAAAAGGCACAATGCCGAATTAAGTACAAGAAGACTGACTCTTCTTACTGTCTATGATTTTAACCATTCCTGTGACACTAGTTATAGACTCCGATGCATCAGTCCAGGTTTACTGTATCCCTTCGACCTTCTTATTGACGATGAAACACAGAAATTGCATCGGAATTAAATACAAAAGGCACAATGCCAACTTAAGTACAAGAAGTCTGACTCTTCTTTCTGTCTATGTTTATAACCATCCCTGTGACACTAGTTATAGTTTCCGATGCTTCACTCCTGGTTTACTGTATCCCTTCGTCCTACTTATTGACGAAGAAACACTGAAATTGCATCGGAATGAAATACAAAAGGCACAATGCCGACTTAAGTACAAGAAGACTGACTCTTATTAATGACTATGTTTTGGACCATTCCTGTGACACTAGTTATAAATTCCGATGCTTCACTTCGGGTTTACTGTATCCCTTGGACCATCTTATTGACCATGAAACACAGAAATTGCATCGGATATAAATAGAAAAGGCACAATGTCGACTTAAGTACAAGAAGACTGACGCTTCTCACTGACTATGCTTTTAACCATTCCTGTGACACTAGTTATAGATTCCGATGCTTCACTTCAGGTTTACTGTACACCTTGGACCTTCTTATTGACTATGAAACACAGAAATCGCATCGAAATTAAATACAAAAGGCACAATGCCGACTTAAGTACAAGAAGACTGACTCTTCCTACTGTCTATATTTTGAACCTTTCCTGTGACACTAGTTATAGATTCCGATGCTTAAATTTAGGTTTACTGTATCCCTCTGACCTTACTGCCAATGAAACACAGAAATTGCATCGGAATTAAATACAAAAGGCACAATGCCGACTTAAGGACAAGAAGAGAGACCTTTCTTACTATCTATGTTTTGAACCAGTCCTGTGACACTAGTTAAAGATTCCGATGCTTCACTTCAGGTTTACTGTTTCCCTTGGACCTTCTTAATGACGTTGAAACACAGAAATTGCATCGGATTTAAATACAAAAGGCACAATGCCGACTTATGTACAAGAAGACTAACTCTTCCTACTGTCTATGTTTTGATCCATTTCTGTGACACTAGTTATAGAGTTCGTTGCTTCACTTCAGGTTTACTGTATCCCTTGGGCCTTCTTATTGACGATGAAACACAGAAATTGCATCGGAATTAAATAGAAAAGGCAGTATGCCAACTTAAGGTCAAGAAGACTGACTCTTCTTACTGTCTATGATTTGAACCATTCCTGTGACACTAGTTATAGATTCCGATGCTTCACTTCAGGTTTACTGCATCCCTTGCACCTTCTTAATGACGTTGAAACACAGAAATTGCATCGGAATTAAATACAAAAGACACAATGCCGACTTAAGTACAAGAAGACTGACTCTCCCAACTGTCTATGTTTTGAACCATTCCTGAGACACTAGTTATAGATTCCGATGCTTCACTTCAGTCTTACTGTATCCCCCTGACCGTCTTATTGACGATGAAACACAGAAATTGCATCCGAATTAAATAGAAAAGGCACAATGCCGACTTAAGTACTAGAAGACTGACTCTTCCTACTGTCTATGTTTTGAACCGTTCCTAAGACACTTGTTATAGATTCCGTTGCTTCACTTCATTTTTACTGTATCCCTCTGACCTTCTTATTGACGATGAAACACAGAAATTGCATCGGAATTAAATACAAAAGGCACAATGCCGAATTAAGTTCAAGAGGACTGACTCTTCTTACTGTCTATGCTTTTAACCATTCCTGTGACACTAGTTATAGACTCCGATGATTCGCTCCAGATTTACTGTATCCCTTCGACCTTCTTGTTGACGATGAAACACAGAAATTGCATCGGAATTAAATACAAAAGGCACAATGCCGACTTAAGTTCATGAAGACTGACTCTTCTTACTGTCTATGATTTGAACCATCCCTGTGACACTAGTTATAGATTCCGATGCTTCACTGCAGGTTTACTGTGTCCCTTAGACCTTCTTATTGACGATGAAACACAGAAGTTTCATCGGAATTAAATACAATAGGCACAATGCCGACTTAAGTACAAGAAGACTGACTCTTCTTACTGTCTATAGTTTGAACCATTCCAGTGCCACTAGTTATAGATTCCGATGCTTCACTTCATGTTTACTGTATCCCTTGGACCTTCTTATTGACGATGAAACACAGAAATTGCACCGGAATTAAATACAAAATGCACAATGCCGACTTATGTACAAGAAGACTGACTCTTCTTACTGACTATGTTTTGAACCATTCCAGTGACACTAGTTATAGATTCCGATGCTTCACTTCAGGTTTACTGTATCCCTTAAACCTTCTTATTGACGATGAAACGCAGAAATTGCATCGGAATTAAATACAAAAGACACAATGCCGACTTAAGTACAAGAAGACTGACTCTTCCAACTGTCTATGTTTTGAACCATTCCTGTGACGCTAGTTATAGATTCCGATGTTTCACTTCAGGCTTACTGTATCCCTCTGACCGTCATAGTGACGATGAAACACAGAAATTGCATCCGAATTAATACAAAAGGCACAATGCCGACTTAAGTACAAGAAGACTGACTCTTCTTACCGTCTATGTTTGAACCGTCCCTGTGACCCTAGTTATAGATTCCGATGTTTCACTCCAGGTTGACTGTATCCCTTGGACCTTCTTATTGACGATGAAAAACAGAAATTGCATCGGAATTAAATGCAAAATGCACAATGCCGACTTAAGTACAAGAAGACTGACTCTTCTTACTGACTATGTTTTGAACCATTCCTGTGACACTAGTTATAGATTCCGTTGCTTCACTTCAGGTATACTGTATCCCTCTGACCTTCTTATTGACGATGAAACACAGAAATTGCATCGGAATTAAATACAAAAGGCACAATGCCGAATTAAGTGCAAGAAGACTGACTCTTCTTATTGTCTATGCTTTTAACCATTCCGGTGACACTTGTTATAGACTCCGATGCTTCAGTCCAGGTTTACAGTATCCCTTCGACCTTCTTATTGACGATGAAACACAGAAATTGCATCGGAATTAAATACAAAAGGCACAATGCCGACTTAAGTACATGAAGACTGACTCTTCTTACTGTCTATGATTTGAACCATCCCTGTGACACTAGTTATAGATTCCGATGCTTCACTTCAGGATTACTGTATCCCTCTGACCTTCTTAGTGACGATGAAACACAGATATTGCATCGGAATTAAGTACGAAAAGCACAATGCCGACTTATGTACAAGAATACTGACTCATCTTAGTGTCTATGAATTGCACCATTCCTGTGACACTAGTTATAGATTCCGATGCTTCACGTCAGGTTTAATGTATCCCTTGGACCTTGTTATTTACGATGAATCACAGAAATTGCATCGGAGATAAATACAAAAGGCACAATGACGACTTAAGTACAAGAAGGCTGACTCTTCTTACTGTCTATAATTTGAACCATTCCAGTGAGACTAGTTATAGATTCCGATGCTTCACTTCATGTTTACTGTATCCCTCGGACATTCTTATTGACGTTGAAACACAGAAATTGCATCGGAATTAAATACAAAAGGAACAATGCCGACTTAAGTACAAGAAGACTGACTCTTCTTACTGACTATGTTTTGAACCATTACTGTGACACTAGTTATAGATTCCGATGCTTCACTCCAGGTTTACTGTATCCCTTGGACCTTCTTATTAACGGTGAAACACAGAAATTGCATCGGAATTAAATACGAAAGGCACATTGCCAACTTAAGTACAAGAAGACTGACTCTTCTTCCTGACTATGTTTTCAACCATTCCTGTGACACTAGTTGTAGATTCCGATGCTTCACTTCAGGTTTACTGTATCCCTTGGACCTTCTTATTGACGATGAAACACAGAAATAGCATCGGAATTAAATACAAAAGACACAATGCCGACTTAAGTACAAGAAGACTGACTCTTCCAACTGTCTATGTATTGAACCATTCCTGAGACACTAGTTATAGATTCCGATGCTTCACTTCAGGCTTACTGTATCCCCCTGACCGTCTTATTGACGATGAAACACAGAAATTGCATACGAATTAAATAGAAAAGGCACAATGCCGACTTAAGTACTAGAAGACTGATTCTTCCTACTGTCTATGTTTTGAACCATTCCTAAGACACTTGTTATAGATTCCGTTGCTTCACTTCAGGTTTACTGTATCCCTCTGACCTTCTTATTGACGATGAAACACAGAAATTGCATCGGAATTAAATACAAAAGGCACAATGCCGAATTAAGTACAAGAAGACTGACTCTTCTTACTGTCTATGCTTTTAACCATTCCTGTGACACTAGTTATAGACTCCGATGCTTCGCTCCAAATTTACTGTATCCCTTCGACCTTCTTATTGACGATGAAACACAGAAATTGCATCGGAATTAAATACAAAAGGCACAATGCCGACTTAAGTACATGAACACTGACTCTTCTTACTGTCTATGCTTTGAACCATCCCTGTGACACTAGTTATAGATTCCGATGCTTCACTGCACGTTTACTGTGTCCCTTAGACCTTCTTATTGACGATGTAACACAGAAATTACATCGGAATTATATACAATAGGCACAATGCCGCCTTCAATACTAGAAGACTGACTCTTATTAATGACTATGTTTTGGACCATTCCTGTGACACTAGTTATAAATTCCGATGCTTCACTTCGGGTTTACTGTATCACTTGGACCATCTTATTGACGATGAAACACAGAAATTGCATCGGATATAAATAGAAAAGGCACAATGTCGACTTAAGTACAAGAAGACTGACGCTTCGCACTGACTATGCTTTGAACCATTCCTGTGACACTAGTTATAGATTCCGATGCTTCACTTCAGGTTTACTGTACACCTTGGACCTTCTTATTGACTATGAAACACAGATATCGCATCGGAATTAAATACAAATTGCACAATGCCGACTTATGTACAAGAAGACTAACTCTTCCTACTGTCTATGTTTTGAACCATTTCTGTGACACTAGTTATAGAGTCCGTTAATTCACTTCAGGTTTACTGTACCCCTTGGGCCTTCTTATTGACTATGAAACACAGAAATCGCATCGAAATTAAATACAAAAGGCACAATGCCGACTTAAGTACATGAAGACTGACTCTTTTTACTGACTATGTTTTGAACCATTCCTGTGACACTAGTTATAGATTCCGTTGCTTCACTTCAGGTTTACTGTATCCCTCTGACCTTCTTATTGACGATGAAACACAGAAATTGCATCGGAATTAAATACAAAAGGCACAATGCCGAATAAAGTACAAGAAGACTGACTCTTCTTACTGTCTATGCTTTTAACCATTCCTGTGACACTAGTTATAGACTCCGATGCTTCAGTCCAGGTTTACTGTATCCCTTCGACCTTCTTATTGACGATGAAACACAGAAATTGCATCGGAATTAAATACAAAAGGCACAATGCCGACTTAAGTACAAGAAGTCTGACTCTTCTTACTGTCTATGTTTATAACCATCCCTGTGACACTAGTTATAGTTTCCGATGCTTCACTCCTGGTTTACTGTATCCCTTGGTCCTTCTTATTGACGAAGAAACACTGAAATTGCATCGGAATGAAATACAAAAGGCACAATGCCGACTTAAGTACAAGAAGACTGACTCTTATTAATGACTATGTTTTGGACCATTCCTGTGAGACTAGTTATAAATTCCGATGCTTCACTTCGGGTTTACTGTATCCCTTGGACCATCTTATTGACGATGAAACACAGAAATTGCATCGGATATAAATAGAAAAGGCACAATGTCGACTTAAGTACAAGAAGACTGACGCTTCGCACTGACTATGCTTTGAACCATCCCTGTGACACTAGTTATAGATTCCGATGCTTCACTTCCGGTTTACTGTACACCTTGGACCTTCTTATTGACTATGAAACACAGAAATCGCATCGAAATTAAATACAAAAGGCACAATGCCGACTTAATTACAAGAAGACTGACTCTTCCTACTGTCTATATCTTGAACCACTCCTGTGACACTAGTTATAGATTCCGATGCTTAAATTTAGGTTTACTGTATCCCTCGGACCTTATTGCCGATGAAACACAGAAATTGCATCGGAATTAAATACAAAAGGCACAATGCCGACTTAAGGACAAGAAGACTGACCCTTCTTACTATCTATGCTTTGAACCAGTCCTGTGACACTAGTTACAGATTCCGATACTTCACTATAGGTTTACTGTTTCCCTTGGACCTTCTTAATGACGTTGAAACACAGAAATTGCATCGGAATTAAATACAAAAGGCACAATGCCGACTTATGCACAAGAAGACTAACTCTTCCTACTGTCTATGTTTTGAAACATTTCTGTGACACTAGTTATAGAGTCCGTTGCTTCACTTCAGGTTTACTGTATCCCTTGGGCCTTCTTATTGACGATGAAACACAGAAATTGTCTCGGAATTAAATAGAAAAGGCAGTATGCCAACTTAAGTACAAGAAGACTGACTCCTCTTACTGTCTATGCTTTGAACCATTCCTGTGACACTAGTTATAGATTCCGATGCTTCACTTCGGGTTTACTGCATCCCTTGCACCTTCTTATTGACGATGAAACACAGAAAATGGGTTCGGAATTCGATACAAAAGGCACAATGCCGACTTAACTACAAGAACACTGACTCTTCTTACTGACTATGCTTTGAACCATTCCAGTGACACTAGTTATAGATTCCGATGCCTAACTTCAGGATTACTGTATCCCACTGACCTTGTTAGTGACGATGAAACACAGAAATTGCACCGGAACTAAATACAAAAAGCACAATGCCGACTTAAGTACAAGAATACTGACTCATCTTACTGTCTATGATTTGCACCATTCCTGTGACACTTGTTATATATTCCGATGCTTCACTTCAGGTTTACTGTTTCTCTTGGACCTTCTTATTGACGATGAAACACAGAAATTGCATCGGAATTAAATACAAAAGGCACAATGCCGAATTAAGGACAAGAAGACTGACCCTTCTTACTATCTATGCTTTGAACCAGTCCTGTGACACTAGTTACAGATTCCGATACTTCACTATAGGTTTACTGTTTCCCTTGGACCTTCTTAATGACGTTGAAACACAGAAATTGCATCGGAATTAAATACAAAAGGCACAATGCCGACTTATGCACAAGAAGACTAACTCTTCCTACTGTCTATGTTTTGAAACATTTCTGTGACACTAGTTATAGAGTCCGTTGCTTCACTTCAGGTTTACTGTATCCCTTGGGCCTTCTTATTGACGATGAAACACAGAAATCGCATCGAAATTAAATACAAAAGGCACAATGCCGACTTAATTACAAGAAGACTGACTCTTCCTACTGTCTATATTTTGAACCATTCCTGTGACACTAGTTATAGATTCCGATGCTTAAATTTAGGTTTACTGTATCCCTCGGACCTTATTGCCGATGAAACACAGAAATTGCATCGGAATTAAATACAAAAGGCACAATGCCGACTTAAGGACAAGAAGACTGACCCTTCTTACTATCTATGCTTTGAACCAGTCCTGTGACACTAGTTACAGATTCCGATACTTCACTATAGGTTTACTGTTTCCCTTGGACCTTCTTAATGACGTTGAAACACAGAAATTGCATCGGAATTAAATACAAAAAGCACAATGCCGACTTAAGTACAAGAAGACCGACTCTTCTTACTGTCTATAATTTGAACCATTCCAGTGACACTAGTTATAGATTCCGATGCTTCACTTCAGGATTACTGTATCCCTCTGACCTTCTTAGTGACGATGAAACACAGAAATTGCATCGGAATTAAATACAAAAAGCACAATACCGACTTAAGTACAAGAATACTGACTCATCTTATTGTCTATCAATTGCACAGTTCCTGTGACACTAGTTACAGATTCCGATGCTTCACGTCAGGTTTAATGTATCCCTTGGACCGTGTTATTTACGATGAATCATAGAAATTGCATTGGAGATAAATACTAAAGGCACAATGCCGACTTAAGTACAAGATGACTGACTCTTCTTACTGTCTATAATTTGAACCATTCCAGTGACACTAGTTATAGATTCCGATGCTTCACTTCATGTTTACTGTATCCCTCGGACCTTCTTATTGACGATGAAACACAGAAATTGCATCGGAATTAAATACAAAAGGCACAATGCCGACTTAAGTACAAGAAGACTGACCCTTCCTAATGTCTATGTTTTGAACCATTAATGTGACACTAGTTATTGATTCCGATGCTTCACTCCAGGTTTACTGTATCCCTTGGACCTTCTTATTGACGGTGAAACACAGAAATTGCATCGGAATTAAATACGAAAGGCACATTGCCTACTTAAGTACAAGTAGACTGACTCTTCTTCCTGACTATGTTTTCAACCATTCCTGAGACACTAGTTATAGATTCCGATGCTTCACTTCAGGCTTACTGTATCCCCCTGACCGTCTTATTGACGATGAAACACAGAAATTGCATCGGAATTAAATACAAAAGGCACAATGCCGACTTAAGTACATGAAGACTGACTCTTCTTACTGCCTATGCTTTGAACCATCCCTGTGACACTAGTTATAGATTCCGATGCTTCACTGCAGGTTTACTGTGTCCCTTAGACCTTCTTATTGACGATGAAACACAGAAATAACATCGGAATTAAATACAATAGGCACAATGCCGACTTAAGTACAAGAAGACTGACTCTTCTTACTGTCTATAGTTTGAACCATTCCAGTGCCACTAGTTATAGATTCTGATGCTTCACTTCATGTTTACTGTATCCCTTGGACCTTCTTATTGACGATGAAACACAGAAATTGCACCGGAATTAAATACAAAATGCACAATGCCGACTTATGTACAAGAAGACTGACTCTTCCTACTGTCTACGTTTTGACCCATTTTTGTGACACTAGTTATAGAGTCCGATGCTTCACTTCACGTTTACTGTATCCCTTGGACCTTCTTATTGACGGTGAAACACAGAAATTGCATTGGAATTAAATACGAAAGGCACAATGCCAACTTAAGTACAAGAAGACTGACTCTTCTTACTGACAATGTTTTGAACCATTCCAGTGACACTAGTTATAGATTCCCATGCTTCACTTCAGGTTTACTGTATCCCTTAAACCTTCTTATTGACGATGAAACGCAGAAATTGCATCGGAATTAAATACAAAAGACACAATGCCGACTTAAGTACAAGAAGACTGACTCTTCCAACTGTCTATGTTTTGAACCATTCCTGTGACGCTAGTTATAGATTCCGATTCTTCACTTCAAGTTTACTGTATCCCTCTGACCGTCTTAGTGACGATGAAACACGGAAATTGCATCCGAATTAATACAAAAGGCACAATGCCGACTTAAGTAGAAGAAGACTGACTCTTCTTACCGTCTATGTTTTGAACCGTCCCTGTGACCCTAGTTATAGATTCCGATGTTTCACTCCAGGTTGACTGTATCCCTTGGACCTTCTTATTGACGATGAAAAACAGAAATTGCATCGGAATTAAATACAAAATGCACAATGCCGACTTAAGTACAAGAAGACTGACTCTTCTTGCTGACTATGTTTTGATCCATTCCTGTGACACTAGTTATAGATTCCGTTACTTCACTTCAGGTATACTGTATCCCTCTGACCTTCTTATTGACGATGAAACACAGAAATTGCATCGGAATTAAATACAAAAGGCACAATGCCGAATTAAGTACAAGAAGACTGACTCTTCTTACTGTCTATGCTTTTAACCATTCCTGTGACACTTGTTATAGACTCCGATGCTTCAGTCCAGGTTTACTGTATCCCTTCGACCTTCTTATTGACGATGAAACACAGAAATTGCATCGGAATTAAATACAAAAGGCACAATGCCGACTTAAGTACATGAAGACTGACTCTTCTTACTGTCTATGCTTTGAACCATCCCTGTGACACTAGTTATAGATTCCGATGCTTCACTGCAGGTTTACTGTGTCCCTTAGACCTTCTTATTGGCGATGAAACACAGAAATTACATCGGAATTAAATACAATAGGCACAATGCCGACTTAAGTACAAGAAGACTGACTCTTCCTACTGTCTATGTTGTGACCCATTTCTGTGACACTAGTTATAGAGTTCGATGCCTCACTGCAGGTTTACTGTGTCCCTTAGACCTTCTTATTGACGATGAAACACAGAAATTACATCGGAATTAAATACAAAAGGCACAATGCCGACTTAAGTACAAGAAGACCGACTCTTCTTACTGTCTGTAATTTGAACCATTCCAGTGACAGTAGTTATAGCTTCCGATGCTTCACTTCAGGATTACTGTATCCCTCTGACCTTCTTAGTGACGATGAAACACAGAAATTGCATCGGAATTAAATACAAAAAGCACAATGCCGACTTATGTACAAGAATACTGACTCATCTTATTGTCTATGAATTGCACCATTCCTGTGACACT
The DNA here is from genome assembly GCF_023864345.2 of Schistocerca serialis cubense. NCBI lineage: Eukaryota > Metazoa > Arthropoda > Insecta > Orthoptera > Acrididae > Schistocerca > Schistocerca serialis. The sequence continues at coordinate 638,951,704 of NC_064644.1, forward strand.
AGTTATAGATTCCGATGCTTCACGTCAGGTTTCATGTATCCCTTGGACCTTGTTATTAACGATGAATCACAGAAATTGCATCGGAGATAAATACAAAAGGCACAATGGCGACTTAAGTACAAGAAGACTGACTCTTCTTACTGTCTATAATTTGAACCATTCCAGTGACACTAGTTATAGATTCCGATGCTTCACTTCATGTTTACTGTATCCCTCGGACCTTCTTATTGACGATGAAACACAGAAATTGCATCGGAATTAAATACAAAAGGCACAATGCCGACTTAAGTACAAGAAGACTGACTCATCTTATTGTCTATGAATTGCACCATTCCTGTGACACTAGTTATAGATTCCGATGCTTCACTTCAGGTTCAATTTATCCCTTGGACCTTATTATTTACGATGAATCACAGAAATTGCATCGGAGATAAATACAAAAGGCACAATGCCGACTTCAGTACAAGAAGACTGACTCTTCTTACTGTCTATGTTTTGAACCATTACTGTGACACTAGTTATAGATTCCGATGCTTCGCTCCAGATTTACTGTATCCCTTCGACCTTCTAATTGACGATGAAACACAGAAATTGCATCGGAATTAAATACAAAAGGCACAATGCCGACTTAAGTACAAGAAGACTGACTCTTCTTACCGTCTATGTTTTGAACCGTCCCTGTGACCCTAGTTATAGATTCCGATGTTTCACTCCAGGTTGACTGTATCCCTTGGACCTTCTTATTGACGATGAAAAACAGAAATTGCATCGGAATTAAATACAAAATGCACAATGCCGACTTAAGTACAAGAAGACTGACTCTTCTTGCTGACTATGTTTTGATCCATTCCTGTGACACTAGTTATAGATTCCGTTACATCACTTCAGGTATACTGTATCCCTCTGACCTTCTTATTGACGATGAAACACAGAAATTGCATCGGAATTAAATACAAAAGGCACAATGCCGAATTAAGTACAAGACGACTGACTCTTCTTACTGTCTATGCTTTTAACCATTCCTGTGACACTTGTTATAGACTCCTATGCTTCATTCCAGGTTTACTGTCTCCCTTCGACCTTCTTATTGACGATGAAACACAGAAATTGCATCGGAATTAAATACAAAAGGCACAATGCCGACTTAAGTACATGAAGACTGACTCTTTTTCTGTCTATGCTTTGAACCATCCCTGTGACACTAGTTATAGATTCCGATGCTTCACTGCAGGTTTACTGTGTCCCTTAGACCTTCTTATTGACGATGAAACACAGAAATTACATCGGAATTAAATACAATAGGCACAATGCCGACTTAAGTACAAGAAGACTGACTCTTCCTACTGTCTATGTTGTATCCCATTTCTGTGACACTAGTTATAGAGTTCGATGCCTCACTGCAGGTTTACTGTGTCCCTTAGACCTTCTTATTGACGATGAAACACAGAAATTACATCGGAATTAAATACAAAAGGCACAATGCCGACTTAAGTACAAGAAGACCGACTCTTCTTACTGTCTATAATTTGAACCATACCAGTGACACTAGTTATAGCTTCCGATGCTTCACTTCAGGATTACAGTATCCCTCTGACCTTCTTAGTGACGATGAAACACAGAAATTGCATCGGAATTAAATACAAAAAGCACAATGCCGACATATGTACATGAATACTGACTCATCTTATTGTCTATGAATTGCACCATTCCTGTGACACTAGTTATAGATTCCGATGCTTCACGTCAGGTTTAATGTATCCCTTGGACCTTGTTATTAACGATGAATCACAGAAATTGCATCGGAGATAAATACAAAAGGCACAATGGCGACTTAAGTACAAGAAGACTGACTCTTCTTACTGTCTATAATTTGAACCATTCCAGTGACACTAGTTATAGATTCCGATGCTTCACTTCATGTTTACTGTATCCCTCGGACCTTCTTATTGACGATGAAACACAGAAATTGCATCGGAATTAAATACAAAAGGCACAATGCCGACTTAAGTACAAGAAGACTGACTCATCTAATTGTCTATGAATTGCACCATTCCTGTGACACTAGTTATAGATTCCGATGCTTCACTTCAGGTTCAATTTATCCCTTGGACCTTGTTATTTACGATGAATCACAGAAATTGCATCGGAGATAAATACAAAAGGCACAATGCCGACTTAAGTACAAGAAGACTGACACTTCTTACTGTCTATGTTTTGAACCATTACTGTGACACTAGTTATTGATTCCGATGCTTCGCTCCAGATTTACTGTATCCCTTCCACCCTCTTATTGACGATGAAACACAGAAATTGCATCGGAATTAAATACAAAAGGCACAATGCCGACTTAAGTACATGAAGACTGACTCTTCTTACTGTCTATGCTTTGAACCATCCCTGTGACACTAGTTATAGATTCCGATGCTTCACTGCAGGTCTACTGTGTCCCTTAGACCTTCTTATTGACGATGAAACACAGAAATTACATCGGAGTTAAATACAATAGGCACAATGCCGACTTAAGTACAAGAAGACTGACTCTTCTTACTGTCTATAGTTTGAACCATTCCAGTGCCACTAGTTATAGATTCCGATGCTTGACTTCATGTTTACTGTATCGCTTGGACCTTCTTATTGACGATGAAACACAGAAATTGCATCGGAATTAAATACAAAATGCACAATGCCGACTTATGTACAAGAAGACTGACTCTACCTACTGTCTATGTTTTGACCCATTTCTGTGACACTAGTTATAGAGTCTGATGCTTCACTTCAGGTTTACTGTATCCCTTGGACCTTCTTATTGACGGTGAAACACAGAAATCGCATTGGAATTAAATACGAAAGGCACAATGCAAACTTAAGTTCAAGAAGACTGACTCTTCTTACTGACTATGTTTTGAACCATTCCAGTGACACTAGTTACAGATTCCGATGCTTCACTTCAGGTTTACTGTATCCCTTAAACCTTCTTATTGACGATGAAACGCAGAAATTGCTTCGGAATTAAATACAAAAGACACAATGCCGACTTAAGTACAAGAAGACTGACACTTCTTACCGTCTATGTTTTGAACCGTCCCTGTGACCCTAGTTATAGATTCCGATGTTTCACTCCAGGTTGACTGTATCCCTTGGACCTTCTTATTGACGATGAAACAAAATAATTGCATCGGAATTAAATACAAAATGCACAATGCCGAATAAAGTACAAGAAGACTGACTCTTCTTACTGACTATGTTTTGAACCATTCCTGTGACACTAGTTATAGATTCCGTTGCTTCACTTCAGGTTTACTGTATCCCTCTGACCTTCTTATTGACGATGAAACACAGAAATTGCATCGGAATTAAATACAAAAGGCACAATGCAGAATTAAGTACAAGAAGACTGACCCTTCTTACTGTCTATGATTTTAACCATTCCTGTGACACTAGTTATAGACTCCGATGCTTCAGTCCAGGTTTACTGTATCCCTTAAACCTTCTTATTGACGATGAAACGCAGAAATTGCATCGGAATTAAATACAAAAGACACAATGCCGACTTAAGTACAAGAAGACTGACACTTCTTACCGTCTATGTTTTGAACCGTCCCTGTGACCCTAGTTATAGATTCCGATGTTTCACTCCAGGTTGACTGTATCCCTTGGACCTTCTTATTGACGATGAAACAAAGAAATTGCATCGGAATTAAATACAAAATGCACAATGCCGACTTAAGTACAAGAAGACTGACTCTTATTATTGACTATGTTTTGGACCATTCCTGTGACACTAGTTATAAATTACGATGCTTCACTTCGGGTTTACTGTATTCCTTGGACCATCTTATTGACGATGAAACACAGAAATTGCATCGGATATAAATAGAAAATTCACAATGTCGACTTAAGTACAAGAAGACTGACGCTTCTCACTGACTATGCTTTGAACCATTCCTGTGACACTAGTTATAGATTCCGATGCTTCACTTCAGGTTTACTGTACACCTTGGACCTTCTTATTGACTATGAAACACAGAAATCGCATTGGAATTAAATACAAAAGGCACAATGCCGACTTAAGTACAAGATGACTGACTCTTCCTACTGTCTATATTTTGAACCGTTCCTGTGACACTAGTTATAGATTCCGATGCTTCAATTTAGGTTTACTGTATCCCTCTGACCTTATTGCCGATGAAACACAGAAATTGCATCGGAATTAAATACAAAAGGCACAATGCCGACTTATGTACAAGAAGACTAACTCTTCCTACTGTCTATGTTTTGAACCATTTCTGTGACACTAGTTAGAGAGTCCGTTGCTTCACTTCAGGTTTACTGTACCCCTTGGGCCTTCTTATTGACGGTGAAACACAGAAACTGCATCGGAATTAAATACGAAAGGCACAATGCTAACTTAAGTACAAGAAGACTGACTCTTCTTACTGACTATGTTTTGAACCATTCCAGTGACACTAGTTATAGATTCCGATGCTTCACTTCAGGTTTACTGTATCCCTTAAACCTTCTTATTGACGATGAAACGCAGAAATTGCATCGGAATTAAATACAAAAGACACAATGCCGACTTAAGTACAAGAAGACTGACTCTTCTTACCGTCTATGTTTTGACCCGTCCCTGTGACCCTAGGTATAGATTCCGATGTTTCACTCCAGGTTGACTGTATCCCTTGGACCTTCTTATTGACGATGAAACACAGATATTGCATCGGAATTAAATACAAATTGCACAATGCCGACTTAAGTACAAGAAGACTGGCTCTTCTTACTGACTATGTTTTGAACCATTCCTGTGACACTAGTTATAGATTCCGTTGCTTCACTTCAGGTTTACTGTATCCCTCTGACCTTCTTATTGACGATGAAACACAGATATTGCATCGGAATTAAATACAAAAGGCACAATGCCGAATTAAGTACAAGAAGACTGACTCTTCTTTCTGTCTATGCTTTTAACCATTCCTGTGACACTAGTTACAGACTCCGATGCTTCAGTCCAAGTTTACTGTATCCCATCGACCTTCTTATTGACGATGAAACACAGAAATTGCATCGGAATTAAATACAAAAGGCACAATGCCGACTTAAGGACAAGAAGACTGACTCTTCTTACTGACTATGTATTAAACCGTTCCTGTGACACTAGTTATAGATTCCGATGCTTCACTTCAGGTTTACTGTATCCTTCTGACCTTCTTATTGACGATGAAACACAGAAATTGCATCGGAATTAAATAGAAAAGGCAGTATGCCAACTTAAGTACAAGAAGACTGACTCTTCTTACTGTCTATGCTTTGAACCATTCCTGTGACACTAGTTATTGATTCCGATGCTTCACTTCAGGTTTACTGCATCCCTTGCACCTTCTTATTGACGATGAAACACAGAAATTGGTTCGGAATTCAATACAAAAGGCACAATGCAGACTTAACTACACGAACACTGACTCTTCTTACTGACTTTGCTTTGAACCATTCCAGTGACACTAGTTATAGATTCCGATGCCTAACTTCAAGATTACTGTATCCCACTGACCTTGATAGTGACGATGAAACACAGAAACTGCATCGGAACTAAACACAAAAAGCACAATGCCGACTTAAGTACAAGAATACTGACTCATCTTACTGTCTATGATTTGCACCATTCCTGTGACACTTGTTATAGATTCCGATGCTTCACTTCAGGTTTACTGTTTCTCTTGCACCTTCTTATTGACGATGAAACACAGAAATTGCATCGGAATTAAATACAAAAGGCACAATGCCGACTTATGTACAAGAAGACTGACTCTTCCTTCTGTCAATGATTTGAACCATCCCTGTGACACTAGTTATAGATTCCGATGCTTCACTGAAGGTTTACTGTGTCCCTTAGACCTTCTTATTGACGATGAAACACAGAAATTACATCGGAAATAAATACAATAGGCACGATGCCGACTGAAGTACAAGAAGACTGACTCTTCTTAATGTGTATAGTTTGAACCATTCCAGTGCCACTAGTTATAGATTCCGATGCTTGAATTCATGTTTACTGTATCCCTTCGACCTTCTTATTGACGATGAAACACAGAAATTGCATCGGAATTTAATACAAAATGCACAATGCCGACTTATGTACAAGAAGACTGACTCTTCCTACTGTCTATGTTTTGACCCATTTCTGTAACACTAGTTATAGAGTCCGATGCTTCACTTCAGGTTTACTGTATCCCTTGGACCTTCTCATTGACGGTGAAACACAGAAATTGCATTGGAATGAAATACGAAAGGCACAATGACAACTTAAGTACAAGAAGACTGACTCTTCTTACTGACTATGCTTTGAACCATTCCAGTGACACTAGTTATAGATTCCGATGCTTCACTTGAGGTTTACTGTATCCCTTAAACCTTCTTATTGACGATTAAACGCAGAAATTGCATCGGAATTAAATACAAAAGACACAATGCCGACTTAAGTACAAGAAGACTGACTCTTCTTACCGTCTATGTTTTGAACCGTCCCTGTGACCCTAGTTATAGATTCCGATGTTTCACTCCAGGTTGACTGTATCCCTTGGACCTTCTTATTGACGATGAAACACAGAAATTGCATCGGAATTAAATACAAAATGCACAATGCCGACTTAAGTGCAAGAAGACTGACTCTTCTTACTGACTATGTTTTGAACCATTCCTGTGACACTAGTTATAGATTCCGTTGCTTCACTTCAGATTTACTGTATCCCTCTGACCTTCTTATTGACGATGAAACACAGAAATTACATCGGAATTAAGTACAAAAGGCACAATGCCGAATTAAGTACAAGAAGACTGACTCTTCTTACTGTCTATGATTTTAACCATTCCTGTGACACTAGTTATAGACTCCGATGCTTCAGTCCAGGTTTACTGTATCCCTTCGACCTTCTTATTGACGATGAAACACAGAAATTGCATCGGAATTAAATACAGAAGGCACAATGCCGACTTAAGTACAAGAAGTCTGACTCTTCTTACTGTCTATGTTTTGAACCATCCCTGTGACACTAGTTATAGTTTCCGATGCTTCACTCCTGGTTTACTGTATCCCTTGGTCCTTCTTATTGACGAAGAAACACTGAAATTGCATCGGAATGAAATACAAAAGGCACAATGCCGACTTAAGTACAAGAAGACTGACTCTTATTAATGACTATGTTTTGGACCATTCCTGTGACACTAGTTATAAATTCCGATGCTTCACTTCGGGTTTACTGTATCCCTTGGACCATCTTATTGACGATGAAACACAGAAATTGCATCGGATATAAATAGAAAAGGCCCAATGTCGACTTAAGTAGAAGAAGACTGACGCTTCTCACTGACTATTCTTTGAACCATTCCTGTGACACTAGTTATAGATTCCGATGCTTCACTTCAGGTTTACTGTACACCTTGGACCTTCTTATTGACTATGAAACACAGAAATCGCATCGGAATTAAATACAAAAGGCACAATGCCGACTTAAGTACAAGAAGACTGACTCTTCCTACTGTCTATATTTTGAACCATTAATGTGACACTAGTTATAGATTCCGATGATTCAATTTAGGTTTACTGTATCCCTCTGACCTTATTGCCGATGAAACACAGAAATTGCATCGGAATTAAATACAAAAGGCACAATGCCGACTTAAGGACAAGAAGACTGACCCTTCTTACTATCTATGTTTTGAACCAGTCCTGTGACACTAGTTACAGATTCCGATGTTTCACTTCAGGTTTACTGTTTCCCTTGGACCTTCTTAATGACGATGAAACACAGAAATTGCATCGGAATTAAATACAAAAGGCACAATGCCAACTTATGTACAAGAAGACTAACTCTTCCTACTGTCTATGTTTTGAACCATTTCTGTGACACTAGTAATAGAGTCCGTTGCTTCACTTCAGGTTTACTGTACCCCTTGGGCCTTCTTATTGACGGTGAAACACAGAAATTGCATCGGAATGAAATACGATAGGCACAATGCCAACTTAAGTACAAGAAGACTGACTCTTCTTACTGACTATGTTTTGAACCATTCCAGTGACACTAGTTATAGATTCCGATGCTTCACTTCAGGTTTACTGTATCCCTTAAACCTTCTTATTGACGATGAAACGCAGAAATTGCATCGGAATTAAATACAAAAGACACAATGCCGAGTTAAGTACAAGAAGACTGACTCTTCTTACCGTCTATGTTTTGACCCGTCCCTGTGACCCTAGTTATAGATTCCGATGTTTCACTCCAGGTTGGCTGTATCCCTTGGACCTTCTTATTGACGATGAAACACAGAAATTGCATCGGAATTAAATACAAAATGCACAATGCCGACTTAAGTACAAGAAGACTGACTCTTCTTACTGACTATGTTTTGAACCATTCCTGTGACACTAGTTATAGATTCCGTTGCTTCACTTCAGGTTTACTGTATCCCTCTGACCTTCTTATTGACGATGAAACACAGAAATTGCATCGGAATTAAATACAAAAGGCACAATGCCGAATTAAGTACAAGAAGGCTGACTCTTCTTACTGTCTATGCTTTTAACCATTCCTGTGACACTAGTTATAGACTCCGAAGCTTCAGTCCAAGTTTACTGTATCCCTTCGACCTTCTTATTGACGATGAAACAAAGAAATTGCAACGGAATTAAATACAAAAGGCACAATGCCGACTTAAGTACAAGAAGTCTGACTCTTGTTACTGTCTATGTTTTGAACCATCCCTGTGACACTAGTTATAGTTTCCGATGGTTCACTCCTGGTTTACTGTATCCCTTGGTCCTTCATATTGACGAAGAAACACTGAAATTGCATCGGAATGAAATACAAAAGGCACAATGCCGACCTAAGTACAAGAAGACTGACTGTTATTAATGACTATGTTTTGGACCATTCCTGTGACACTAGTTATAATTTCCGATGCTTCACTTCGGGTTTACTGTATCCCTTGGACCATCTTATTGACGATGAAACACAGAAATTGCATCGGATATAAATAGAAAAGGCACAATGTCGACTTAAGTACAAGAAGACTGACGCTTCTCACTGACTATGCTTTGAACCATTCCTGTGACACTAGTTATAGATTCCGATGCTTCACTTCAGGTTTACTGTACACCTTGGACCATCTTATTGACTATGAAACACAGAAATCGCATCGGAATTAAATACAAAAGGCACAATGCCGACTTAAGTACAAGAAGACTGACTCTTCCTACTGTCTATATTTTGAACCATTCCTGTGACACTAGTTATAGATTCCGATGCTTCAATTTAGGTTTACTGTATCCCTCTGACCTTATTGCCGATGAAACACAGAAATTGCATCGGAATTAAATACAAAAGGCACAATGCCGACTTAAGGACAAGAAGACTGACCCTTCTTACTATCTATGTTTTGAACCAGTCCTGTGACACTAGTTACAGATTCCGATGCTTCACTTCAGGTTTACTGTTTCCCATGGACCTTCTTAATGACGATGAAACACAGAAATTGCATCGGAATTAAATACAAAAAGCACAATGCCGACTTATGTACAAGAAGACTAACTCTTCCTACTGTCTATGTTTTGAACCATTTCTGTGACACTAGTTATAGAGTCCGTTGCTTCACTTCAGGTTTACTGTATCCCTTGGGCCTTCTTATTGACGGTGAAACACAGAAATTGCATCGGAATTAAATACGAAAGGCACAATGCCAACTTAAGTTCAACAAGACTGACTCTTCTTACTGACTATGTATTAAACCGTTCCTGTGACACTAGTTATAGATTCCGATGCTTCACTTCAGGTTTACTGTATCCTTCTGACCTTCTTATTGACGATGAAACACAGAAATTGCATCGGAATTAAATAGAAAATGCAGTATGCCAACTTAAGTACAAGAATACTGACTCATCTTACTGTCTATGATTTGCACCATTCCTGTGACACTAGTTACAGATTCCGATGCTTCACTTCAGGTTTACTGTTTCTCTTGGACCTTCTTATTGACGATGAAACACAGAAATTGCATCGGAATTAAATACAAAAGGCACAATGCCGACTTATGTACAAGAAGACTGACTCTTCCTACTGTCTATGTTTTGAACCATTTCTGTGACACTAGTTATAGAGTCCGATGCTTCACTTCGAAGACTGACTCTTCTTACTGTCTACGCTTTGAACCATCCCTGTGACACTAGTTATAGATTCCGATGTTTCACTTTAGGTTTACTGTATCCTGTGGACCGTGTTATTGACGATGAAACACAGAAATTGCATCGGAAATAAATACAAAAAGCACAATACCGACTTAAGAACAAGAAGACTGACTCTTCTTATTGACTATGCTTTGAACCATTCCTGTGACACTAGTCATAGATTCCGATGCTTAACTTCAGGATTACTGTATCCCTCTGACCTTCTTATTGACGATGAAACACAGAAATTGCATCCGTATTAAATACAAAAGGCACAATGCCGACTTAAGTACAAGAAGTCTGACTCTTCTTACTGTCTATGTTTCGAACCATCCCTGTGACACTAGTTATAGTTTGCGATGCTTCACTCCTGGTTTACTGTATCCCTTGGTCCTTCTTATTGACGAAGAAACACTGAAATTGCATCGGAATTAAATGCAAAAGGCACAATGCCGACTTAAGTACAAGAAGACTGACTCTTATTAATGACTATGCTTTGGACCATGCCTGTGACACTAGTTACAAATTCCGATGCTTCACTTCGGGTTTACTGTATCCCTTGGACCATCTTATTGACGATGAAACACAGAAATTGCATCGGATATAAATAGAAAAGGCACAATGTCGACTTAAGTACAAGAAGACTGACGCTTCTCACTGACTATGCTTTGAACCATTCCTGTGAGACTAGTTATAGATTCTGATGCTTCACTTCAGGTTTACTGTACACCTTGGACCTTCTTATTGACTATGAAACACAGAAATCGCATCGGAATTAAATACAAAAGGCACAATGCCGACTTAAGTACAAGAAGACTGACTCTTCCTACTGTCTATATTTTGAACCATTCCTGTGACACTAGTTATAGATTCCGATGCTTCAATTTATGTTTACTGTATCCCTCTGACCTTATTGCCGATGAAAAACAGAAATTGCATCGGAATTAAATACAAAAGGCACAATACCGACTTAAGGACAAGAAGACTGACCCTTCTTACTATCTATGTTTTGAACCAGTCCTGTGACACTAGTTATAGATTTCGTTGCTTCACTTCAGGTTTACTGTTTCCCTTGGACCTTCTTATTGACGATGAAACACAGAAATTGCATTGGAATTAAATACAAAAGGCACAATGCCGACTTATGTACAAGAACACTAACTCATCCTACTGTCTATGTTTTGAACCATTTCTGTGACACTAGTTATAGAGTCCGTTGCTTCAATTCAGGTTTACTGTATCCCTTGGGCCTTCTTATTAACGGTGAAACACAGAAATTGCATCGGAATTAAATACGAAAGGCACAATGCCAACTTAAGTTCAACAAGACTGACTCTTCTTACTGACTATGTATTAAACCGTTCCTGTGACACTAGTTATAGATTCCGATGCTTCACTTCAGGTTTACTGTATCCTTCTGACCTTCTTATTGACGATGAAACACAGAAATTGCATCGGAATTAAATAGAAAATGCAGTATGCCAACATAAGTACAAGAAGACTGACTCTTCTTACTGTCTATGCTTTGAACCATTCCTGTGACACTAGTTATAGATTCCGATGCTTCACTTCAGATTTACTGTATCCCTTGCACCTTCTTATTTACGATGAAACACAGAAATTGGTTCGGAATTCAATACAAAAGGCACAATGCCGACTTAACTACAAGAACACTGGCACTTCATACTGACTATGCTTTGAACCATTCCAGTGACACTAGTTATAGATTCCGATGCCTAACTTCAGGATTACTGTATACCACTGACCTTGTTAGTGACGATAAAACACAGAAATTGCATCGAAATTAAATACAAAAGGCACAATGCCGACTTAAGTACAAGAAGACCGACTCTTCTTACTGTCTATAATTTGAACCATTCCAGTGACACTAGTTATAGATTCCGATGCTTCACTTCAGGTTTACTGTATGCCTTGGACCTTCTTATTGACGATGAAACACAGAAAGTGCATCGGAATTAAATACAAAAGGCACAATGCCGACTTAACTACAAGAAGACTGACTCTTCTTACTGACTATGCTTTGAACCATTCCTGTGACTCTAGTTATAGATTCCGATGCTTCACTTCAGGATTACTGTATCCCTCTGACCTTGTTAGTGACGATGAAACACAGAAATTGCATCGGAATTAAATACAAAATGCACAATGCCGACTTAAGTACAAAAAGACTGACTCTTCTTACTGTCTATAGTTTGAACCATTCCAGTGCCACTAGTTATAGATTCCGATGCTTCACTTCATGTTTACTTTATCCCTTGGACCTTCTTATTGACGATGAAACACAGAAATTGCATCGGAATTAAATACAAAAGACACAATGCCGACTTAAGTACAAGAAGACTGACTCTTCCAACTTTCTATGTTTTGTACCATTCCTGTGACGCTAGTTATAGATTCCGATGCTTCACTTCAGGTTACTGTATCCCTTAATCTTTCTTATTGACGATGAAACGCAGAAATTGCATCGGAATTAAATACAAAAGGCACAATGCCGACTTAAGTACAAGAAGACTGACTCTTCTTACCGTCTATGTTTTGAACCGTTCTGTGACCCTAGTTATAGATTCCGATGTTTCACTCGAGGTTGACTGTATCCCTTGGACCTTGTTATTGACGATGAAACACAGAAATTGCATCGGAATTAAGTACAAAATGCACAATGCCGACTTAAGTACAAGAAGACTGACTCTTCTTACTGACTATGTTATGAACCATTCCGGTGACACTAGTTATAGATTCCGTCGCTTCACTTCAGGTTTACTGTATCCCTCTGACCTTCTTATGGACGATGAAACACAGAAATTGCATCTGAATGAAATACAAAAGGCACAATGCCGAATTAAGTACAAGAAGACTGACTCTTCTTACTATCTATGTTTTAACCATTCCTGTGACACTAGTTAGAGACTCCTATGCTTCACTCCAGGTTTACTGTATCCCTTCGACCTTCTTATTGACGATGATTCACAGAAATTGCATCGGAATTAAATACAAAAGGCACAATGCCGACTTAAGTACATGAAGACTGACTCTTCTTACTGTCTATGCTTTGAACCATCCCTGTGACTCTATTTATAGATTCCGATGCTTCACTGCAGGTTTACGGTGTCCCTTAGACCGTATTATTGACGATGAAACACAGAAATTACATCGGAACTAAATACAATAGGCACAATGCCGACTTAAGTACAAGAAGACTGACTCTTCTTACTGTCTATAGTTTGAACCATTCCAGTGACACTAGTTATAGATTCCGATGCTTCACTTCATGTTTACTCTATCCCTTGGAGCTTCTTATTGACGATGAAACACAGAAATTGCATCGGAATTAAATACAAAAGGCACAATGCCGACTTAAGTACAAGAAGACTGACTCTTCCTACTGTCTATGCTTTGAACCATTACTGTGACACTAGTTATAGATTCCGATGCTTCACTCCAGGTTTACTGTATCCCTTGGACCTTCTTTTTGACGGCGAAACACAGAAATTGCATCGGAATTAAATACGAAAGGCACATTGCCAACATAAGTACAAGAAGACTGACTCTTCTTCCTGACTATGCTTTCAACCATTCCTGTGACACTAGTAGTAGATTCCAATGCTTCACTTCAGGTTTACTGTATCCCTTGGACCTTCTTATTGACGATGAAACACAGAAATAGCATCGGAATTAAATACAAAATACACAATGCCGACTTAAGTACAAGAAGACTGACTCTTCCAATGTTTTGAACCATTCCTGAGACACTAGTTATAGATTCCGATGCTTCACTTCAGGCTAACTGTATCCCCCTGACCGCCTTATTGACGATGAAACACAGAAATTGCATCCGAATTAAATAGAAAAGGCACAATGCCGACTTAAGTACTAGAAGACTGACTCATCCTACTGTCTATGTGTTGAACCATTCCTAAGACACTTGTTATAGATTCCGTTGCTTCACTTCAGGTTTACTGTATCCCTCTGACCTTCTTATTGGCGATGAAACACAGAAATTGCATCGGAATTAAATACAAAAGGCACAATGCCGAATTAAGTACAAGAAGACTGACTCTTCTTACTGTCTATGCTATTAACCATTCCTGTGACACTAGTTATAGACTTCGATGCTTCGCTCCAGATTTACTGTATCCCTTCGACCTTCTTATCGACGATGAAACACAGAAATTGCGTCGGAATTAAATACAAAAGGCACAATGCCGACTTAAGAACATGAATACTGACTTTTCTTACTGTCTATGCTTTGAACCATCCCTGTGACACTAGTTATAGATTCTGATGCTTCACTGCAGGTGTACTTGGTCCCTTAGACCTTCTTATTGACGATGAAATACAGAAATTACATCGGAATTAAATACAATAGGCACAATGCCGACTTAAGTACAAAAAGACTGACTCTTCTTACTGTCTATAGTTTGAACCATTCCAGTGCCACTAGTTATAGATTCCGATGCTTCACTTCATGTTTACTTTATCCCTTGGACCTTCTTATTGACGATGAAACACAGAAATTGCATCGGAATTAAATACAAAAGACACAATGCCGACTTAAGTACAAGAAGACTGACTCTTCCAACTGTCTATGTTTTGTACCATTCCTGTGACGCTAGTTATAGATTCCGATGCTTCACTTCAGGTTTACTGTATCCCTTAATCCTTCTTATTGACGATGAAACGCAGAAATTGCATCGGAATTAAATACAAAAGGCACAATGCCGACTAAAGTACAAGAAGACTGACTCTTCTTACCGTCTATGATTTGAACCGTTCCTGTGACCCTAGTTATAGATTCCGATGTTTCACTCGAGGTTGACTGTATCCCTTGGACCTTGTTATTGACGATGAAACACAGAAATTGCATCGGAATTAAATACAAAAGGCACAATGCCGACTTAAGTACATGAAGACTGACTCTTCTTACTGTCTATGCTTTGAACCATCCCTGTGACTCTATTTATAGATTCCGATGCTTCACTGCAGGTTTACGGTGTCCCTTAGACCGTATTATTGACGATGAAACACAGAAATTACATCGGAACTAAATACAATAGGCACAATGCCGACTTAAGTACAAGAAGACTGACTCTTCTTACTGTCTATAGTTTGAACCATTCCAGTGACACTAGTTATAGATTCCGATGCTTCACTTCATGTTTACTCTATCCCTTGGAGCTTCATATTGACGATGAAACACAGAAATTGCATCGGAATTAAATACAAAAGGCACAATGCCGACTTAAGTACAAGAAGACTGACTCTTCCAAGTACCTATGTTTTGACCCATTTCTGTGACACTAGTTATAGAGTCCGATGCTTCACTTCAGGTTTACTGTATCCCTTGGACCTTCTTATTGACGGTGAAACACAGAAATTACTTTGGAATTAAATACGAAAGGCACAATGCCAACTTAAGTACACGAAGACTGACTCTTCTTACTGACTATGTTTTGAACCATTCCAGTGACACCAGTTATAGATTCCGATGCTTCTCTTCAGGTTTACTGTATCCCTCTGACCGTCTTAGTGACGATGAAACAGAGAAATTTCATCCGAATTAAATAGAAAAGGCACAATGACGACTTAAATACTAGAAGACTGACTCTTCCTACTGTCTATGTTTTGAACCATTCCTAAGACACTTGTTATAGATTCCGATGCTTCACTTCTGGTTTACTGTATCCCTTGGACCTTCTTAGTGTCGATGAAACACAGAAATTGCATCGGAATTAAATACTAAAGGCACAAGGCCGACTTAACTACAAGAAGACTGACTCCGCTTACTGACTGTGTTTTGAACCATTCCTGTGACTCTAGTTATGGATTCCGATGCTTAACTTCCGGATTACTAAATCCCTCTGACCTTCTTAGTGACGATGAAACACAGAAATTGCATCGGAATTAAATACAAAAGGCACAATGCCGACTTATGTACAAGAAGAGTGACTCTTCCTATTGTCTATGTTTTGACCCATTTCTGTGACACTAGTTATAGAGTCCGATGCTTCACTTCAGGTTTACTGTATCCCTTGGACCTTCTTATTGACGGTGAAACACAGAAATTGCATAGGAATTAAATACGAAAGGCACAATGCCAACTTAAGTACAAGAAGACTGACTCTTCTTACTGACTATGTTTTGAACCATTCCTGTGACACTAGTTGTAGATTCCAATGCTTCACTTCAGGTTTACTGTATCCCTTGGACCTTCTTATTGACGATGAAACACAGAAATAGCATCGGAATTAAATACAAAAGACACAATGCCGACTTAAGTACAAGAAGACTGACTCTTCCAAAGTTTTGAACCATTCCTGAGACACTAGTTATAGATTCCGATGCTTCACTTCAGGCTTACTGTATCCCCCTGACCGCCTTATTGACGATGAAACACAGAAATTGCATCCGAATTAAATAGAAATGGCACAATGCCGACTTAAGTACTAGAACACTGACTCATCCTACTGTCTATGTTTTGAACCATTCCTAAGACACTTGTTATAGATTCCGTTGCTTCACTTCAGGTTTACTGTATCCCTCTGACCTTCTTATTGGCGATGAAACACAGAAATTGCATCGGAATTAAATACAAAAGGCACAATGCCGAATTAAGTACAAGAAGACTGACTCTTCTTACTGTCTATGCTATTAAACATTCCTGTGACACTAGTTATAGACTTCGATGCTTCGCTCCAGATTTACTGTATCCCTTCGACCTTCTTATCGACGATGAAACACAGAAATTGCGTCGGAATTAAATACAAAAGGCACAATGCCGACTAAAGTACATGAATACTGACTTTTCTTACTGTCTATGCTTTGAACCATCCCTGTGACACTAGTTATAGATTCTGATGCTTCACTGCAGGTGTACTTGGTCCCTTAGACCTTCTTATTGACGATGAAATACAGAAATTACATCGGAATGAAATACAATAGGCACAATGCCGACTTAAGTACAAAAAGACTGACTCTTCATACTGTCTATAGTTTGAACCATTCCAGTGCCACTAGTTATAGATTCCGATGCTTCACTTCATGTTTACTTTATCCCTTGGACCTTCTTATTGACGATGAAACACAGAAATAGCATCGGAATTAAATACAAAAGACACAATGCCGACTTAAGTACAAGAAGACTGACTCTTCCAACTGTCTATGTTTTGTACCATTCCTGTGACGCTAGTTATAGATTCCGATGCTTCACTTCAGGTTTACTGTATCCCTTAATCCTTCTTATTGACGATGAAACGCAGAAATTGCATCGGAATTAAATACAAAAGGCACAATGCCGACTTAAGTACAAGAAGACTGACTCTTCTTACCGTCTATATTTTGTACCGTTCCTGTGACCCTAGTTATAGATTCCGATGTTTCACTCGAGGTTGACTGTATCCCTTGGACCTTGTTGTTGACGATGAAACGCAGAAATTGCATCGGAATGAAGTACAAAATGCGCAATGCCGACTTAAGTACAAGAAGACTGACTCTTCTTAATGACTATGTTATGAACCATTCCGGTGACACTAGTTATAGATTCCGTCGCTTCACTTCAGGTTTACTGTATCCCTCTGACCTTCTTATGGACGATGAAACACATAAATTGCATCTGAATTAAATACAAATGGCACAATGCCGAATTAAGTACAAGAAGACTGACTCTTCTTACTATCTATGCTTTTAACCATTCCTGTGACACTAGTTATAGACTCCTATGCTTCACTCCAGGTTTACTGTATCCCTTCGACCTTCTTATTGACGATGATTCACAGAAATTGCATCGGAATTAAATACAAAAGGCACAATGCCGACTTAAGTACATGAAGACTGACTCTTCTTACTGTCTATGCTTTGAACCATCCCTGTGACTCTATTTATAGATTCCGATGCTTCACTGCAGGTTTACGGTGTCCCTTAGACCGTATTATTGACGATGAAACACAGAAATTACATCGGAACTAAATACAATAGGCACAATGCCGACCTAAGTACAAGAAGACTGACTCTTCTTACTGTCTATAGTTTGAACCATTCCAGTGACACTAGTTATAGATTCCGATGCTTCACTTCATGTTTACTCTATCCCTTGGAGCTTCTTATTGACGATGAAACACAGAAATTGCATCGGAATTAAATACAAAAGGCACAATGCCGACTTAAGTACAAGAAGACTGACTCTTCCAAGTATCTATGTTTTGACCCATTTCTGTGACACTAGTTATAGAGTCCGATGCTTCACCTCAGGTTTACTGTATCCCTTGGACCATCTTATTGACGGTGAAACACAGAAATTACATTGGAATTAAATACGAAAGGCAAAATGCCAACTTAAGTACAAGAAGACTGACTCTTCTTACTGACTATGTTTGGAACCATTCCAGTGACACTAGTTATAGATTCCGATGCTTCACTTCAGGTTTCCTGTATCCCGTAAACCTTCTTATTGACGATGAAACGCAGAAATTGCATCGGAATTAAATACAAAAGACTCAATGCCGACTTAAGTACAAGAAGACTGACTCTTCCAACTGTCTATGTTTTGAACCATTCCTGTGACGCTAGTTATAGATTTCGATGCTTCTCTTCAGGTTTACTGTATCCCTCTGACCGTCTTAGTGACGATGAAACAGAGAAATTGCATCCGAATTAAATAGAAAAGGCACAATGACGACTTAAATACTAGAAGACTGACTCTTCCTACTGTCTATGTTTTGAACCATTCCTAAGACACTTGTTATAGATTCCGATGCTTCACTTCAGGTTTACTGTATCCCTTGGACCTTCTTATTGTCGATGAAACACAGAAATTGCATCGGAATTAAATACAAAAGGCACAAGGCCGACTTAACTACAAGAAGACTGACTCCGCTTACTGACTGTGTTTTGAACCATTCCTGTGACTCTAGTTATGGATTCCGATGCTTAACTTCCGGATTACTGTATCCCTCTGACCTTCTTAGTGACGATGAAACACAGAAATTGCATCGGAATTAAATACAAAAGGCACAATGCCGACTTATGTACAAGAAGAGTGACTCTTCCTATTGTGTATGTTTTGACCCATTTCTGTGACACTAGTTTTAGAGTCCGATGCTTCACTTCAGGTTTACTGTATCCCTTGGACCTTCTTATTGACGGTGAAACACAGAAATTGCATCGGAATTAAATACGAAAGGCACAATGCCAACTTAAGTACAAGAAGACTGACTCTTCTTACTGACTATGTTTTGAACCATTCCTGTGACACTAGTTATTGATTCCGATGCTTCACTTCAGGTTTACTGTATCCCTCTGACCTTCTTATTGACGATGAAACACAGAAATTGCATCGGAATTAAATAGAAAAGGCACAATGCCGACTTAAGTACAAGAAGACTGACTATTCTTACTGTCTATGCTTTGAACCATTCCTGTGACACTAGTTATAGATTCCGATGCTTCACTTCAGGTTTACTGTATCCCTTGCACCTTCTTATTGACGATGAAACACAGAAATTGGTCCGGAATTCAATACAAAAGGCACAATGCCGACTTAACTACAAGAAGACTGACTCTTCTTACTGACTATGCTTTGAACCATTCCAGTGACACTAGTTATAGATTCGAATGCTTAACTTCAGGATTACTGTATCCCACCGACCTTGTTAGTGCCGATGAAACACAGAAATTGCATCGGAATTAAATACAAAAAGCACAATGCCGACTTAAGTACAAGAATACTGACTCATCTTACAGTCTATGATTTGCACCATTCCTGTGACACTAGTTATAGATTCCGATGCTTCACTTCAGGTTTACTGTTTCCCATGGACCTTCTTATTGACGATGAAACACAGAAATTGCATCGGAATTAAATACAAAAGGCAGAATGCCGTCTTATGTACAAGAAGACTGACTCTTCCTACTGTCTATGTTTTGAACCATTTCTGTGACACTAGTTATAGAGTCCGACGCTTCACTTCAGGTTTACTGTACCCTTGGACCTTGTTATTTACGATGAATCACAGAAATTGCATCGGAATTAAATACAAAAGGCAGAATGCCGACTTAAGTACAAGAAGACTGACTCCTCCAACTGTCTATATTTTGAACCATTCCTGTGACACTAGTTATACATTCCGATGCTTCACTTCAGGTTTACTGTTTCCCTTGGACCTTCTTATTGACGATGAAACACAGAAATTGTATCGGAATTAAATACAAAAGGCAGAATGCCGTCTTATGTACAAGAAGACTGACTCTTCTTACTGTCTATGTTTGAACCATTCCTGTGACACTAGTTATAGATTCCGATGCTTCACTTCAGGTTTACTGTATCCCTCTGACCTTCTTATTGACGATGAAACACAGAAATTGCATCGGAATTGAATACAAAAGGCACAATGCCAACTTAAGTACAAGAAGACTGACTCTTCTTCCTGATTATGTTTTGAACCATTCCTGTGACACTAGTTATAGAGTCCGATGCTTCACTTCAGGTTCACTGTATCATTTGGACCTTGTTATTTACGACGAATCACAGAAATTGCATCGGAATTAAATACAAAAGGCACAATGCCGACTTAAGTACAAGAAGACTGACTCTTCCAACTGTCTATGTTTTGAACCATTCCTGTGACACTAGTTATACATTCCGATGCTTCACTTCAGGTTTACTGTATCCCTCTGACCGTCTTATTGACGATGAAACACAGAATTTGCATCCGAATTAAATAGAAAAAGCACAATGCCGACTTAAGTACTGGAAGACTGACTCTTCCTAATGTCTATGTTTTGAACCATTCCTGTGACACAAATTATAGATTCCGTTGCTTCACTTTAGGTTTACTGTATCCCTCTGACCTTCTTATTGACGATGAACACAGAAATTGCATCGGAATTAAATACAAAAGGCACAATGCTGGATTAAGTACAAGAAGACTGACACTTCTTACTGTCTATGCTTTTAACCATTCCTGTGACCCTAGTTATAGACTCCGATGCTTCACTCCAGGTTTACTGAATCCCTTCGACCTTCTTATTGACGATGAAACACAGAAATTGCATCGGAATTAAATACAAAAGGCACAATGCCGACTTAAGTACAAGAAGACTGACTCTTCTTACTGTCTATGCTTTGAACCATCCCTGTGACACTAGTTATAGATTCCGATGCTTCACTGCAGGCTTACTGTGTCCCTTAGACCTTCTTATTGACGATGAAACACAGAATTTGCATCGGAATTAAATACAAAAGGCACAATGCCGACTTGAGTACAAGAAGACTGACTCTTCTTCCTGACTACGTTTTGAATCATTCCTGTGACACTAGTTGTAGATTCCGATGCTTCACTTCAGGTTTACTGTATCCCTTGGACCTTCTTATTGCCGAGGAAACAGAGAAATAGCATCGGAATTAAATACAAAAGACACAATGCCGACTTAAGTACAAGAAGACTGACTCTTCCAACTGTCTATGCTTTCAACCATTCCTGTGACACTAGTTATAGATTCCAATGCTTCAATTCAGGTTTACTGTATCCCCCTGACCGTCTTATTGACGATGAAACACAGAAATTGCTTCCGAATGAAATAGAAAAGGCACAATGCCGACTTAAGAACTAGAAGACTGACTCTTCCTACTGTCTATGTTTTGAACCATTCCTAAGAAACTTGTTATGGATTCCGATGCTTTACTTCAGGTTTACTGTATCCCTTGGACCTCCTTATTGTCGATGAAACACAGAAATAGCATCGGAATTAAATACAAAAGGCACAAGGCCGACTGAACTACAAGAAGACTGACCCTTCTTACTGACTATGCTTTGAACCAATCCTGTGACTCTAGTTATAGATTCCGATGCTTAACTTCCGGATTACTGTATCCCTCTCACCTTCTTAGTGACGATGAAACACAGAAATTGCATCATAATTAAATACAAAAGACACAATGCCGACTTAAGTACAAGAAGACTGACTCTTCCAATGTTTTGAACCATTCCTGAGACACTAGTTATAGATTCCGATGCTTCACTTCAGGCTTACTGTATCCCCCTGACCGCCTTATTGACGATGAAACACAGAAATTGCATCCGAATGAAATAGAAAAGGCACAATGCCGACTTAAGTAATAGAAGACTGACTCATCCTACTGTCTATGTTTTGAACCATTCCTAAGACACTTGTTATAGATTCCGTTGCTTCACTTCAGGTTTACTGTATCCCTCTGACCTTCTTATTGGCGATGAAACACAGAAATTGCATCGGAATTAAATACAAAAGGCACTATGCCGAATTAAGTACAAGAAGACTGACTCTTCTTACTGTCTATGCTATTAACCATTCCTGTGACACTAGTTATAGACTTCGATGCTTCGCTCCAGATTTACTGTATCCCTTCGACCTTCTTATCGACGATGAAACACAGAAATTGCGTCGGAATTAAATACAAAAGGCACAATGCCGACTAAAGAACATGAATACTGACTTTTCTTACTGTCTATGCTTTGAACCATCCCTGTGACACTAGTTATAGATTCTGATGCTTCACTGCAGGTGTACTTGGTCCCTTAGACCTTCATATTGACGATGAAATACAGAAATTACATCGGAATTAAATACAATAGGCACAATGCCGACTTAAGTACAAAAAGACTGACTCTTCTTACTGTCTATAGTTTGAACCATTCCAGTGCCACTAGTTATAGATTCCGATGCTTCACTTCATGTTTACTTTATCCCTTGGACCTTCTTATTGACGATGAAACACAGAAATAGCATCGGAATTAAATACAAAAGACACAATGCCGACTTAAGTACAAGAAGACTGACTCTTCCAACTGTCTATGTTTTGTACCATTCCTGTGACGCTAGTTACAGATTCCGATGCTTCACTTCAGGTTTACTGTATCCCTTAATCCTTCTTATTGACGATGAAACGCAGAAATTGCATCGGAATTAAATACAAAAGGCACAATGCCGACTTAAGTACAAGAAGACTGACTCTTCTTACCGTCTATATTTTGTACCGTTCCAGTGACCCTAGTTATAGATTCCGATGTTTCACTCGAGGTTGACTGTATCCCTTGGACCTTGTTATTGACGATGAAACGCAGAAAATGCATCGGAGTTAAGTACAAAATGCGCAATGCCGACTTAAGTACAAGAAGACTGACTCTTCTTACTGACTATGTTATGAACCATTCCGGTGACACTAGTTATAGATTCCGTCGCTTCACTTCAGGTTTACTGTATCCCTCTGACCTTCTTATGGACGATGAAACACAGAAATTGCATCTGAATTAAATACAAAAGGCACAATGCCGAATTAAGTACAAGAAGACTGACTCTTCTTACTATCTATGCTTTTAACCATTCCTGTGACACTAGTTATAGACTCCTATGCTTCACTCCAGGTTTACTGTATCCCTTCGACCTTCTTATTGACGATGATTCACAGAAATTGCATCGGAATTAAATACAAAAGGCACAATGCCGACTTAAGTACATGAAGACTGACTCTTCTTACTGTCTATGCTTTGAACCATCCCTGTGACTCTATTTATAGATTCCGATGCTTCACTGCAGGTTTACGGTGTCCCTTCGACCGTATTATTGACGATGAAACACAGAAATTACATCGGAACTAAATACAATAGGCACAATGCCGACTTAAGTACAAGGAGACTGACTCTTCTTACTGTCTATAGTTTGAACCATTCCAGTGACACTAGTTATAGATTCCGATGCTTCACTTCATGTTTACTCTATCCCTTGGAGCTTCTTATTGACGATGAAACACAGAAATTGCATCGGAATTAAATACAAAAGGCACAATGCCGACTTAAGTACAAGAAGACTGACTCTTCCAAGTATCTATGTTTTGACCCATTTCTGTGACACTAGTTATAGAGTCCGATGCTTCACTTCAGGTTTACTGTATCCCTTGGACCATCTTATTGACGGTGAAACACAGAAATTACATTGGAATTAAATACGAAAGGCACAATGACAACTTAAATACTAGAAGACTGACTCTTCCTACTGTCTATGTTTTGAACCATTCCTAAGACACTTGTTATAGATTCCGATGCTTCACTTCAGGTTTACTGTATCCCTTGGACCTTCTTATTGTCGATGAAACACAGAAATTGCATCGGAATTAAATACAAAAGGCACAAGGCCGACTTAACTACAAGAAGACTGACTCCGCTTACTGACTGTGTTTTGAACCATTCCTGTGACTCTAGTTATGGATTCCGATGCTTAACTTCCGGATTACTGTATCCCTCTGACCTTCTTAGTGACGATGAAACACAGAAATTGCATCGGAATTAAATACAAAAGGCACAATGCCGACTTATGTATAAGAAGAGTGACTCTTCCTATTGTCTATGTTTTGACCCATTTCTGTGACACTAGTTATAGAGTCCGATGCTTCACTTCAGGTTTACTGTATCCCTTGGACCTTCTTATTGACGGTGAAACACAGAAATTGCATCGGAATTAAATACGAAAGGCACAATGCCAACTTAAGTACAAGAAGACTGACTCTTCTTACTGACTATGTTTTGAACCATTCCTGTGACACTAGTTATAGATTCCGATGCTTCACTTCAGGTTTACTGTATCCCTCTGACCTTCTTATTGACGATGAAACACAGAAATTGCATCGGAATTAAATAGAAAAGGCACAATGCCGACTTAAGTACAAGAAGACTGACTCTTCTTATTGTCTATGCTTTGAACCATTCCTGTGACACTAGTTATAGATTCCGATGCTTCACTTCAGGTTTACTGTATCCCTTGCACCTTCTTATTGACGATGAAACACAGAAATTGGTCCGGAATTCAATACAAAAGGCACAATGCCGACTTAACTACAAGAAGACTGACTCTTCTTACTGACTATGCTTTGAACCATTCCAGTGACACTAGTTATAGATTCGAATGCTTAACTTCAGGATTACTGTATCCCACCGACCTTGTTAGTGCCGATGAAACACAGAAATTGCATCGGAATTAAATACAAAAAGCACAATGCCGACTTAAGTACAAGAATACTGACTCATCTTACAGTCTATGATTTGCACCATTCCTGTGACACTAGTTATAGATTCCGATGCTTCACTTCAGGTTTACTGTTTCCCATGGACCTTCTTATTGACGATGAAACACAGAAATTGCATCGGAATTAAATACAAAAGGCAGAATGCCGTCTTATGTACAAGAAGACTGACTCTTCCTACTGTCTATGTTTTGAACCATTTCTGTGACACTAGTTATAGAGTCTGATGCTTCACTTCAGGTTTACTGTACCCTTGGACCTTGTTATTTACGATGAATCACAGAAATTGCATCGGAATTAAATACAAAAGGCAGAATGCCGACTTAAGTACAAGAAGACTGACTCCTCCAACTGTCTATATTTTGAACCATTCCTGTGACACTAGTTATACATTCCGATGCTTCACTTCAGGTTTACTGTATCCCTCTGACCTTCTTATTGACGATGAAACACAGAAATTGCATCGGAATTAAATACAAAAGGCACAATGCCAACTTAAGTACAAGAAGACTGACTCTTCTTACTGTCTATGTTTGAACCATTCCTGTGACACTAGTTATAGATTCCGATGCTTCTCTTCAGGTTTACTGTATCCCTCTGACCTTCTTATTGACGGTGAAACACAGAAATGTCATCGGAATTAAATACGAAAGGCACAATGCCAACTTAAGTACAAGAAGACTGACTCTTCTTCCTGATTATGTTTTGAACCATTCCTGTGACACTAGTTATAGAGTCCGATGCTTCACTTCAGGTTCACTGTATCAATTGGACCTTGTTATTTACGACGAATCACAGAAATTGCATCGGAATTAAATACAAAAGGCACAATGCCGACTTAAGTACAAGAAGACTGACTCTTCCAACTGTCTATGTTTTGAACCATTCCTGTGACACTAGTTATACATTCCGATGCTTCACTTCAGGTTTACTGTATCCCTCTGACCGTCTTATTGACGATGAAACACAGAATTTGCATCCGAATTAAATAGAAAAAGCACAATGCCGACTTAAGGACTGGAAGACTGACTCTTCCTACTGTCTATGTTTTGAACCATTCCTGTGACACAAATTATAGATTCCGTTGCTTCACTTTAGGTTTACTGTATCCCTCTGACCTTCTTATTGACGATGAACACAGAAATAGCATCGGAATTAAATACAAAAGGCACAATGCTGGATTAAGTACAAGAAGACTGACACTTCTTACTGTCTATGCTTTTAACCATTCCTGTGACACTAGTTATAGACTCCGATGCTTCACTCCAGGTTTACTGTATCCCTTCGACCTTCTTATTGACGATGAAAAACAGAAATTGCATCGGAATTAAATACAAAAGGCACAATGCCGACTTAAGTACAAGAAGACTGACTCTTCTTACTGTCTATGCTTTGAACCATCCCTGTGACACTAGTTATAGATTCCGATGCTTCACTGCAGGCTTACTGTGTCCGTTAGACCTTCTTATTGACGATGAAACACAGAATTTGCATCGGAATTAAATACAAAAGGCACAATGCCGACTTGAGTACAAGAAGACTGACTCTTCTTCCTGACTACGTTTTGAATCATTCCTGTGACACTAGTTGTAGATTCCGATGCTTCACTTCAGGTTTACTGTATCCCTTGGACCTTCTTATTGCCGAGGAAACAGAGAAATAGCATCGGAATTAAATACAAAAGACACAATGCCGACTTAAGTACAAGAAGACTGACTCTTCCAACTGTCTATGCTTTCAACCATTCCTGTGACACTAGTTATAGATTCCGATGCTTCAATTCAGGTTTACTGTATCCCCCTGACCGTCTTATTGACGATGAAACACAGAAATTGCTTCCGAATGAAATAGAAAAGGCACAATGCCGACTTAAGTACTAGAAGACTGACTCTTCCTACTGTCTATGTTTTGAACCATTCCTAAGACACTTGTTATGGATTCCGATGCTTTACTTCAGGTTTACTGTATCCCTTGGACCTCCTTATTGTCGATGATACACAGAAATAGCATCGGAATTAAATACAAAAGGCACAAGGCCGACTGAACTACAAGAAGACTGACCCTTCTTACTGACTATGCTTTGAACCAATCCTGTGACTCTAGTTATAGATTCCGATGCTTAACTTCCGGATTACTGTATCCCTCTCACCTTCTTAGTGACGATGAAACACAGAAATTGCATCATAATTAAATACAAAAAGCACAATGCCGATTTAAGTACAAGAATAATGACTCATCTTACTGTCTATATTTTGAACCGTCCCTGTGACACTAGTTATAGATTCCGATGTTTCACTCCAGGTTGACTGTATCCCTTGGACCTTCTTATTGACGATGAAACACAGAAATTGCATCGGAATTAAATACAAAAGGCACAATGCCGACTTAAGTACAAGAAGACTGACTCTTCTTACTGTCTATGCTTTGAACCATCCCTGTGACACTAGTTATAGATTCCGATGCTTCACTGCAGGTTTACTGTGTCCCTTAGACCTTCTTATTGACGATGAAACACAGAAATTACATCGGAATTAAATACAATAGGCACAATGCCGACTTAAGTACAAGAAGACTAACTCTTCCTACTGTCTATGTTTTCAACCATTATTGTGACACTAGTTATAGATTCCGATGCTTCACTTCAGGTTTACTGTATCCCTTGGACCGTGTTATTGACGATGAAACACAGAAATTGCATCGGAATTAAATACAAAAAGGTACAATACCGACTTAAGAACAAGAAGACTGACTCTTCTTATGGACTATGCTTTGAACCATTCCTGTGACACTAGTCATAGATTCCGATGCTTAACTTCAGGATTACTGTATCCTTCTGACCTTCTTATTGACGATGAAACACAGAAATTGCATCCAAATTAAATACAAAAGGCACAGTGCCGACTTAAGTACAAGAAGACTGACTCTTCTTACAGACTATGTTTTGAACCATTCCTGTGACACTATTAATAGACTCCGATGCTTCACTTCAGGTTTACTGTATCCTTCTGACCTTCTTATTGACGATGAAACACAGAAATTGCATCGGAATTAAATACAAAAGGCACAATGCCAACTAAAGTACAAGAAGACTGACTCTTCTTACTGTCTATGTTTGAACCATTCCTGTGACACTAGTTATAGATTCCGATGCTTCACTTCAGGTTTACTGTATCCCTCTGACCTGCTTATTGACGGTGAAACACAGAAATTTCATCGGAATTAAATACGAAAGGCACAATGCCAACTTAAGTACAAGAAGACTGACTCTTCTTCCTGATTATGTTTTGAACCATTCCTGTGACACTAGTTGTAGATTCCGATGCTCCACTTCAGGTTTACTGTAAACCTTGGACCTTCTTATTGACGATGAAACACAGAAATTGCATCGGAATTAAATACAAAAGGCACAATGCCGACTTAAGTACAAGAAGACTGACTCTTCCAACTGTCCATGTTTTGAACCATTCCTGTGACGCTAGTTATAGAATCCGATGCTTCACTTCAGGTTTGCTGTATCCCTCTGACCGTCTTATTGACCATGAAACACAGAAATTGCATCCGAATCAAATAGAAAAGGCACAATGCCGACTTAAGTACTAGAAGCCTGACTCTTCCTACTGTCTATGTTTTGAACCATTCCTAAGACACTTGTTATAGATTCCGATGCTTCACTTCAGGTTTACTGTATCCCTTGGACCTTCTTATTGTCGATGAAAGACAGAAATTGCATCGGAATTCAATACAAAAGGCACAACGCCAACTTAACTACAAGAAGACTGACTCCTTTTACTGACTATGCTTTGAACCATTCCTGTGACCCTAGTTATAGATTCCGATGTTTCACTCCAGGTTGACTGTATCCCTTGGACCGTCTTATTGACGATGAAACACAAAAACTGCATCGGAATTAAGAACAAAATGCACAATGCCGACTTAAGTACAAGAAGACTGACTCTTCTTACTGACTATGTTTTGAACCATTGCTGTGACACTAGTTACAGATTCCGTTGCTTAACTTCAGGTTTACTGTATCCCTCTGACCTACTTATTGACGATGAAACACAGAAATTGCATCCGAATTAAATAGAAAAGGCACAATGCCGACTTAAGTACTGGAAGACTGACTCTTCCTACTGTCTATGTTTTGAACCATTCCTGTGACACTAGTTATAGATATCGTTGCTTCACTTCAGGTTTACTGTATCCCTCTGGCCTTCTTATTGACAATGAAACACAGAAATTACATCGGAATTAAATACAAAAGGCACAATGCCGCATTACTATCTATGTTTTGAACCATTCCTGTGACACTAGTTATAGATTCCGATGCTTCACTCCAGGTTTACTGTAACCCTTGGACCTTCTTATTGACGATGAAACACAGAAATTGCATTGGAATTAAATAGAAAAGGCACAATGCCGACTTAAGTACAAGAAGACTGACTCTTCTTACTGACTATGTTTAAACCATTCCTGTGACACTAGTTATAGATTCCGATGCTTCACTTCAGGTTTACTGTATCCCTCTGACCTTCTTATTGACGATGAAACACCGAAATTGCATCGGAATTAAATAGAAAACTCACAATGCCGACTCAAGTAGAAGAAGACTGACTCTTCTTACTGTCAATGTTTTGAACCATTCCTGTGACACTAGTTATAGATTCCGATGCTTCACCCCAGGTTTACTGTATACCTTGGACCTTCTTATTGACGATGAAACACAGAAATTGCATCGGAATTAAATAGAAAAGGCACAATGGCGACTTAAGTACAAGAAAACTGACTCTTCTTAGTGATTATAGTTTGAACCATTGCTGTGACACTAGTTTTAGATTCCGATGCTTTACTACACGTTTACTATATACCTTGGACATTCTTATTGACGATGAAACACAGAAATTGCATCAGAATTAAATAGAAAAGGCACAATGTCGATTTAAGTACAAGAAGACTGACTCTTCTGACTGTCTATGTTTGAACCATTCCTGTGACACTAGTTATAGATTCCGATGCTTCACTCCAGGTTTACTGTAACCCTTGGACCTTCTTATTGACGATGAAACACAGAAATTGCATCGGAATTAAATACAAAAGGCACAATGCCGACTTAAGTACAAGAAGACTGACTCTTCTTACTGACTATGTTTTGAACCATTCCTGTGACACTAGTTATAGATTCCGATGCTTCACTTCAGCTTTACTGTATCCCTCTGACCTTATTGCCGATGAAACACAGAAATTGCATCGCAATTAAATACAAAAGGCACAATGCCGACTTAAGGACAAGAAGACTGACTCTTCTTACTGACGATGTTCTGAAACATTCCTGTGACTCTAGTTATAGATTCCGATGCTTCACTTCAGGTTCACTGTATCCCTTGGACCTTCTTATTGACGATGAAACACAGGAATTGCATCGGAATTAAACACAAAAGGCACAATGCTGACTTAAGTACAAGAAGACTGACTCTTCTTACTGTCTATATTTTGAACCATTCCAGTGACACTAGTTATAGATTCCGATGCTTCACTTCAGGTTTACTGTATTCCTTGGACCTTCTTATTGACGATGAAACACAGAAATTGCATCGAAATTAAATACAAAAGGCACAATGCCGACTTAAGTACAAGAAGACTGACTCTTCTTACTGTCTATGTTTTGAACCATTACTGTGACACTAGGTATAGCTTCCGATGCTTCACTCCAGGTTTACTGTATCCCTTGAACCTTCTTGTTGACGATGAAACACAGAAATTGCATCGGAATTAAATACAAAAGGCACAATGCCGACTTAAGGACAAGAAGACTGACTCTTCTTACTGTCTATGTTTTGAACCATTCCTGTGACACTAGTTATAGATTCCGATGCTTCACTTCAGGTTTACTGTATCCCTCTGACCTTCTTATTGTCAATGAAACACAGAAATTGCATCGGAATTAAAAACAAAAGGCACAACGCCGATTTAAGTACAAGAAGGCTGACTCCTTCTACTGTCTATGCTTTGAACCATTCCTGTGACACTAGTTATAGATCCGATGCTTCACTCCAGGTTTACTGTATCCCTTGGACCCTCTTATTGACGATGAAAAACACATACTGCATCGGAATGAAATAGAAATGGCACAATGCCGACTTAAGTACAAGAGGACTGACTCTTCTTACTGATAACAGTTTGAACCATTCCGGTGACAATAGTTATAGATTCCGATGCTTCACTTCAGGTTTACTGTATCCCTTGGACCTTGTTATTGACGGTGACACACAGTAGTAGCATTGGAATTAAATACAAAAGGCAAAATGCCAACTTTAGTACACGAAGACTGACTCTTCTTACTGTCTATGTTTTGAACCATTCCTGTGACACTAGTTATAGAATCCGATGCTTCACTTCAGGTTTACTGTATCCCTTGGACCTTCTTATTGACGATGAAACACAGAAATTGCATCGGAATTAAATACAAAAGGGCACAATGACGACTTAAGTACAAGAAGACTGTATCTTCTTACTGTCTATGTTTTGAAGCATTCCTGTGACACTAGTTATAGATTCCGATGCTTCACTCCAGGTTTACTGTATACCTTGGACCTTCTTATTGACGATGAAACACAGAAAATGCATCGGAATTAAATACAAAAGGCCCAAGGCCGACTTAAGTACAAGAAGACTGACTCTTCTTACCGACTATGTTTTGGACCATTCCTGTGACACTAGTTATAGATTCCGATTCTCACTTCAGGTTTACTGTATCCCTCTGACTTTCGTATTGACGATGAAACACAGAAATTGCACCGGAATTAAATACAAAAGGCACAATGCCGACTTAAGGACAAGAAGACTGACACTTCTTACTGACTATGTTTTGGACCATTCCTGTGACACTAGTTATAGATTCCGATGCTTCACTTCAGGTTTACCGTATCCCTCTGACCTACTTATTGACGAAGACACACAGAAATTGCCTCCGAATTAAATAGAAAACGCACAATGCCGACTTAAGTACAAGGAGACTGACTCTTCTTAATGTCTATGTTTTGAACCATTCCTGTGACACTAGTTATTGATTCCGATGCTTCGCTGTCGGTTTAGTGTATCCCTTGGACCTTCTTATTGACGATGAACACAGTAATTGCATCGGAATTAAAGAGAAAATGCACAATGCCGACTTAAGTAGAAGAAGACTGATGTTCTTACTGACTATGTTTTGAACCATTCCTGAGACACTAGTTATAGATTCCGATGCTTCACTTCAGGTTTACTGTATCCCTCTGACCTTCTTATTGACGATGAAACACAGAAATTGCATCGGAATTAAATAAAAAAGGCACAATGCCGACTTAAGTATAAGAAGACTGACTCTTCTTACTGTCTATGTTTCGAACCATTCCATTGACACTAGTTATAGATTCCGATGCTTCACTCCAGGTTTACTGTATCCCTTTTACATTCTTATTGACAATGAAACACTAAAATTGCATCGGAATTAAATACAAAAGTCAAAATGCCGGCTTAAGTACAAGAACACTGACTCTTCCTACTGTCTATGTTTTGAACCATTCCTGTGACACTAGTTATAGATTCCGATGCTTCACTTCAGGTTTACTGTATCCCTCTGACCTTATTCACGATGAAACACAGAAATTGCATCGGAATGAAATACAAAAGGCACAATACCGACTTAAGTACAAGAAGACTGACTCTTCTTACTGTCTATGCTTTGAACCATTCCTGTGACACTAGTTATTGATTCCGATGCTTCACTTCAGGTTTACTGTATCATTTTGAACTTCTTATTGACGATGAAACTCAGAAATTACATCGGAATCAAATACAAAAAGCATAATGCCGACTTAAGTACAAAAAGACTGACTCTTCTTACTGACTATGTTTTGAACCATTCCTGTGCCACTAGTTATAGATTCCGATGCTTCACTTCAGGTTTACTGTATCCCTCTGACCTTATTCACGATGAAACACAGAAATTGCATCGGAATTAAATACAAAAGGCACAATACGGACTGACCATTCTTACTGTCTATGTTTTGAACAATTCCTGTGACACTAATTATAGATTCCGATGCTTCACTTCAAGTTTACTGTATGCCTCTGACCTTCTTATTGACGATGAAACATTGAATTTGCAAAGGAATTAAATACAAAAGGCACTATGCCGACGTAAGTACAAGAAAACTGACTCTTCTTACTGTCTATGTTTTGAACCATTCCTGTGACACAAGTTATAGATTCCGATGCTTCACTTAAAGTTTGCTGTATCCATCTGACATTCTTATTGACGATGAAACATAGAAATTGCATCGGAATTAAATACAAAAGGAACAATGCTGACTTATGTACAAGAAAACTGACTCTTCTAACTGTCTATGTTTGAACCACTCATGTGACACTAGTCATAGATTCCGATGCTTCACTTGAGGTTTACATTATCCCTCTGAACTTCTTATTGACGATGAAACACAGACATTGCATCGGAATTAAATAGGAAAGGCACAATGCCGAATTAAGTACAAGAAGACTGACTCTTCTTACTGTCTATGTTTTGAACCATTCCTGTGACACTATTTATAGATTCCGATGCTTGACTTCAGGTTTACTGTATCCTTGGACCTTCTTATTGACGATGAAATACAGAAATTTCATCGGAATTTAATACAAATGGCACAATGCCGACTCAAGTACAAGAAGACTGACTCTTCTTACTGTCTATGTTTTGAAACATTCCTGTGACACTAGTTATAGATTCCGATGCTTCACTTCAGGTTTACTGTATCCCTCTGATTTTCTTATTGACGATGAAACACAGAAGTTGCACCGGAATTAAGTACAAAAGGCACAATGCTGACTTAAGGACAGGAAGACTGACTCTTCTTACTGACTATGTTTTGAACCATTCCTGTGACACTAGTTATAGATTCCGATGCTTCACTTCAGGTTTACTGTATCCCTCTGACCATCTTATTGACGATGAAATACAGAAATTGCATCGCAATTAAATACAAAAGGCACAATGCCGAATTAAGTACAAATAGTCTGACTCTTCCTATTGTCTATGTTTTGAACCATTTCTGTGACACTAGTTATATATTCCGATGCTTCACTTCAGGTTACCTGTATCCCTTGGACCTTCTTATTGACGATGAAACACAGAAATAGCATCGGAATTAAATACAAAAGGCACAACGCCGAACTAAGTACAAGAAGACTGACTCTTCTTACTGTCTATGTTTTGAACCATTCCTGTGACACTATTTATTGATTCCGATGCTTGACTTCAGGTTTACTGTATCCTTGGACCTTCTTATTGACGATGAAATACAGAAATTGCATCGGAATTTAATACAAATGGCACAATGCCGACTCAAGTACAAGAAGACTGACTCTTCTTACTGTCTATGTTTTGAAACATTCCTGTGACACTAGTTATAGATTCCGATGCTTCACTTCAGGTTTACTGTATCCCTCTGACTTTCTTATTGACGAT
Organism: Schistocerca serialis cubense; assembly: GCF_023864345.2. Classification (NCBI taxonomy): domain Eukaryota; kingdom Metazoa; phylum Arthropoda; class Insecta; order Orthoptera; family Acrididae; genus Schistocerca; species Schistocerca serialis. The sequence goes on from NC_064644.1 coordinate 638,986,486, forward strand.
GAATCACAGAAGTTGCACCGGAATTAAGTACAAAAGGCACAATGCTGACTTAAGGACAGGAAGACTGACTCTTCTTACTGTCTATGCTTTGAAACATTCATGTGACACTAGTTATACATTCCAATGCTTCACTTCAGGTTTACAGTATCCCTCTGACCTTCTTATTGACGATGAATCACAAAAATTGCATCGGAATTAAATACAAAAGGCACAATGAGGACTTAAGTACAAGAAGACTGTATCTTCATACTGTCTATGTTTTGAAACATTGCTGTGACACTAGTTATAGATTCCGATGCTTCACTCCAGGTTTACTGTATCCCTTAGACCTTCTTATAGACCATGAAACACAGAAATTGCATCCGAATTAAATACAAAAGGCACAATGCCGACTTAAGGACAAGAAGACTGACTCTTCTTACTGACAATGCTTTGAAACATTCCTGTGACACTAGTTATAGATTCCGATGCTTCACTTCAGGTTTACTGTATCCCTCTGACTTTCGTATTGACGATGAAACACAGAAAATAAACCGGAATTAAATACAAAATGCACAATGCTGACTTAAGGACAAGAAGACTGAACCTTCTTACTGACTATGTTTTGAACCATTCCTGTGACACTAGTTATTGATTCCGATGCTTCACTTCAGGTTTACTGTATCCCTCTGACCTGCTTATTAACGATGAAACTCAGAATTTGCATCGGAATTAAATACAAAAGGCACAATACCGAATTAAGTACAAGAAGACTGACTCTTCCTACTGTCTATGTTTTGAACCATTTCTGTGACACTAGTTATGTATTCCGATGCTTCACGTCAGGTTTTCTGTATCCCTAGGACCTTATTATTGACGATGAAACACAGAAATAGCATCGGAATTAAATACAAAAGGCACAATGCCGAATTAAGTACAAGAAGACTGACTCTTCCAACTGTCTATGTTTTGAACCATTCCATTGACACTAGTTATAGATTCCGATGCTTGACTTCAGGTTTACTGAATCCCTTGGACCTTCTTATTGACGATCAAACTCAGAAATTGCATCGGAATTTAATACAAAAGGCACAATGCCGACTCAAGTACAAGAATACTGACTCTTCTTACTGTCTATGTTTTGAACGATTCCTGTGACACTAGTTATAGATTCCAATGCTTCACTCCAGGTTTACTGTATCCCTTGGACCTTCTTATTGACGATGAAACACAGAAATTGCATCGGAATTAAATACAAAAGGCACAATGCCGACTTAAGGACAAGAAGACTGACTCTTCTTACTGACTATGTTTTGAAGCATTCCTGTGACACTAGTTATAGATTCCGATGCTTCACTTCTGGTTTACTGTATCCCTCTGACCTTCTTATTGACGAAGACACACAGATATTGCCTCGGAATTAAATAGAAAAGGCACAATGCCGACTTAAGTACAAGAAGACTGACTCTTCTTAATGTCTATGTCTTGAACCATTCCTGTGACACTAGTTATAGATTCCGATGCTTCACTCTAGGTTTACTGTATCCCTTGGACCTTCTTATTGACGATGAAACACAGAAATTGCATCGGAATTAAATACAAAAGGCACAATGCCGACTTAGGGACAAGAAGACTGAATCTTCCTACTGACAATGTTTTCAACCATTCCTGTGACACTAGTTATAGATTCCGATGCTTCACTTCAAGGTTTACTGTATCCCTCTGACCTTATTCACGATGAAACACAGAAATTGCATCGGAATTAAATACAAAAGGCACAATACCGACTGACTCTTCTTACTGTCTATGTTTTGAACAATTCCTGTGACACTAGTTATAGATTCCGATGCTTCACTTCAGGTTTACTGTATCCCTCTGACCTTATTCACGATGAAACACAGAAATTCCATCGGAATTACATACAAAAGGCACAATGCCGATTTAAATACAAGAAGACTGACTCTTCCTACTGTCTATGTAATGAACCGTTCCATTAACAATAGTTATAGATTCCGATGCTTGACTTCAGGTTTACTGAATCCCTTGGACCTTCTTATTGACGATAAAACACAGAAATTGCATCGGAATTTAATACAAAGGGCACAATGCCGACTCAAGTACAAGAAGACTGATTCTTCTTACTGTCTATGTTTTGAACCATTCCTGTGACACTACTTATACATTCCAATGCTTCACATCAGGTTTACTGTATCCCTCTGACCTTCTTATTGACGATGAAACACAGAAATTGCATCGGAAATAAATAGAAAAGGCACAATGCCGAATTAAGTACAAGAAGACTGACTCTTCCTACTGTCTATGTTTTGAACCATTTCTGTGACACTAGTTATATATTCCGATGCCTCACTTCAGGTTTACTGTATCCCTCTGACTTTCTTATTGACGATGAAACACAGAAATTGCCTCGGAATTAAATAGAAAAGGCACAATGCCGACTTAAGTACAAGAAGACTGACTCTTCTTACTGTATATGTTTTGAAACATTCCTGAGACACTAGTTATAGATTCCGATGCTTCACTTCAGGTTTACTGTATCCCTCTGACTTTCTTATTGACGATGAAACACAGAAGTTAAAACGGAATTAAATACAAAAGGCACAATGCTGACTTAAGGACAAGAAGACTGACCCTTCTTACTGACTATGTTTTGAACCATTCCTGTGACACTAGTTATAGATTCCGATGCTTCACTTCAGGTTTACTGTATCCCTCTGACCTTCTTATTGACGATGAAACTCAGAAATTGCATCGGAATTAAATACAAAAGGCACAATGGCGAATTAAGTACAAGAAGACTGACTCTTCCTACAGTCTATGTTTTGAACCATTTTGTGACACTAGTTATTTATTCCGATGATTCACTTCAGGTTTACTGTATCCCTTGGAACTTATGATTGACGATGAAACACAGACATAGCATCGGATTTAAATACAAAAGGCACAATGCCGAATTAAGTACAAGGAGACTGACTCTTCCTACTGTCTATGTTTTGAACCATTCCATTGACACTAGTTATTGATTCCGATGCTTGACTTCAGGTTTACTGAATCCCTTGGACCTTCTTATTGACGATAAAACACCGAAATTGCATCGGAATTCAATACAAAAGGCACAATGCCGACTCAAGTACAAGAAGACTGACTCTTCTTACTGTCTATGTTTTGAACCATTCCTGTGACACTAGTTATAGATTCCAATGCTTCACTTCAGGTTTACTGTATCCCTCTGACCTTCTTATTGACGATGAAACACTGAAATTGCATCGGAATTAAATACAAAAGGCACAATGCCGACTCAAGTACAAGAAGACTGACTCTTCTTACTGTCTATGTTTTGAACCATTCCTGTGACACTAGTTATAGATTCCAATGCTTCACTTCAGGTTTACTGTATCCCTCTGACCTTCTTATTGACGATGAAACACAGAAATTTTCTCGGAAATAAATAGAAAAGGCACAATGCCGACTTAAGTACAAGAAGACGGACTCTTCTTAATGTCTATGTTTTGAACCGTTCCTGTGACACTAGTTATAGATTCCGATGCTTCACTTTAGGTTTAGAGTATCCCTTGGACCTTTTTATTGACGATGAACACAGTAATTGCATCGGAATTAAATAGAAAAGGCACAATGCCAACTTAAGTAGAAGAAGACTGACTCTTCTTACTGTCTATGTTTTGAACCATTCCAGTGACACTAGTTATAGATTCCGATGCTTCACTCCAGGTTTACTGTATCCCTTTTACATTCTTATTTACGATGAAACACTGAAATTGCATCGGAATTAAATACAAAAGCCAAAATGCCGGCTTAAGTACAAGAAGACTGACTCTTCCTACTGTCTATGTTTTGAACCATTCCATTGACACTAGTTATTGATTCCGATGCTTGACTTAAGGTTTACTGAATCCCTTGGACCTTCTTATTGACGATAAAACACCGAAATTGCATCGGAATTTAATACAAAAGGCACAATGCCGACTCAAGTACAAGAAGACTGACTCTTCTTACTGTCTATGTTTTGAACCATTCCTGTGACACTAGTTATAGATTCCAATGCTTCACTTCAGGTTTACTGTATCCCTCTGACCTTCTTATTGACGATGAAACACTGAAATTGCATCGGAATTAAATACAAAAGGCACAATGCCGACTCAAGTACAAGAAGACTGACTCTTCTTACTGTCTATGTTTTGAACCATTCCTGTGACACTAGTTATAGATTCCAATGCTTCACTTCAGGTTTACTGTATCCCTCTGACCTTCTTATTGACGATGAAACACAGAAATTTTCTCGGAAATAAGTAGAAAAGGCACAATGCCGACTTAAGTACAAGAAGACGGACTCTTCTTAATGTCTATGTTTTGAACCGTTCCTGTGACACTAGTTATAGATTCCGATGCTTCACTTTAGGTTTAGAGTATCCCTTGGACCTTCTTATTGACGATGAACACAGTAATTGCATCGGAATTAAATAGAAAAGGCACAATGCCAACTTAAGTAGAAGAAGACTGACTCTTCTTACTGTCTATGTTTTGAACCATTCCAGTGACACTAGTTATAGATTCCGATGCTTCACTCCAGGTTTACTGTATCCCTTTTACATTCTTATTTACGATGAAACACTGAAATTGCATCGGAATTAAATACAAAAGCCAAAATGCCGGCTTAAGTACAAGAAGACTGACTCTTCCTACTGTCTATATTTTGAACCATTCCTGTGACACTAGTTATAGATTCCGATGCTTCACTTCAGGTTTACTGTATCCCTCTGACCTTATTCACGATGAAACACAGAAATTGCATCGGAATTAAATACAAAAGGCACAATACCGACTGACCCTTCTTACTGTCGATGTTTTGAACAATTCCTGTGACACTAGTTATAGATTCCGATGCTTCACTTCAGGTTTACTGTACGCCTCTGACCTTGTTATTGACGATGAAACATTGAATTTGCATCGGAATTAAATACAAAAGGCACAATGCCGACTTAAGTACAAGAAAACTGACTCTTCCTACTGTCTATGTTTTGAACCATTTCTGTGACACAAGTTATAGATTCCGATGCTTCACTTCAGGTTTGCTGTATCCCTCTGACATTCTTATTGACGATGAAACATAGAAATTGCAATGGAATAAAATACAAAAGGCACAATGCTGACTTAAGTACAAGAAAACTGACTCTTCTTACTGTCTATGTGTGAACCATTCATGTAACACTAGTTATAGATTCCGATGCTTCACTTGAGGTTTACAGTATCCCTCTGAACTTCTTATTGACGATGAAACACAGACATTGCATCGGAATTAAATAGAAAAGGCACAATGCCGAATTAAGTACAAGAAGACTGACTCTTCCAACTGTCCATGTTTTGAACCATTCCTGTGACGCTAGTTATAGAATCCGATGCTTCACTTCAGGTTTACTGTATCCCTCTGACCGTCTTATTGACCATGAAACACAGAAATTGCATCCGAATCAAATAGAAAAGGCACAATGCCGACAAGTACTAGAAGCCTGACTCTTCCTACTGTCTATGTTTTGTACCATTCCTAAGACACTTGTTATAGATTCCGATGCTTCACTTCAGGTTTACTGTAATCCTTGGACCTTCTTATTGTCGATGAAACACAGAAATTGCATCGGAATTCAATACAAAAGGCACAACGCCAACTTAACTACAAGAAGACTGACTCCTTTTACTGACTATGCTTTGAACCATTCCTGTGACCCTAGTTATAGAATCCGATGCTTCACTTCAGGTTTACTGTATACCTTGTACCTTCTTATTGACGACGAAACACAGAAATTGTATCGGAATTAAATACAAAAGGCACAATGCCGACTTAAGTACAAGAAGACTGACTCTTCCTACTGTCTATGCTTTGAAACATTCCTGTGACACTAGTTTTGGATTCCGATGCTTCACCTCAGGTTTACTGTATCTCTCTGACCTTCTTATTGACAATGAAACACAGAAATTGCATCGGAATTAAATACAAAAGACACAATGCCCACTTAAGTACAAGAAGACTGACTCTTCCTACTGTCTTTGTTTTGAACCATTCCTGTGACACTAGTTATAGATTCCGATGCTTCACTTCAGCTTTACTGTATCCCTCTGACCTTATTGCCGATGAAACACAGAAATTGCATCGGAATTAAATACAAAAGGCACAATGCCGACTTAAGGACAAGAAGACTGACTCTTCTTACTGACTATGTTTTGAAACATTCCTGTGACTCTAGTTATAGATTCCGATGCCTCACTTCAGGTTCACTGTATCCCTTGGACCTTCTTATTGACGATGAATCACAGGAATTGCATCGGAATTAAACACAAAAGGCACAATGCTGACTTAAGTACAAGAAGACTGACTCTTCTTACTGTCTATATTTTGAACCATTCCAGTGACACTAGTTATAGATTCCGATGCTTCACTTCAGGTTTACTGTATTCCTCGGACCTTCTTATTGACGATGAAACACAGAAATTGCATCGAAATTAAATACAAAAGGCACAATGCCGACTTAAGTACAAGAAGACTGACTCTTCTTACTGTCTATGTTTTGAACCATTACTGTGACACTAGGTATAGATTCCGATGCTTCACTCCAGGTTTACTGTATCCCTTGAACCTTCTTGTTGACAATGAAACACAGAAATTGCATCGGAATTAAATACAAAAGGCACAATGCCGACTTAAGGACATGAAGACTGACTTTTCTTACTGTCTATGTTTTGAACCATTCCTGTGAAACTAGTTATAGTTTCCGATGCTTCACTTCAGGTTTACTGTATCCCTCTGACCTTCTTATTGACAATGAAACACAGAAATTGCATCGGAATTAAAAACTAAAGGCACAATGCCGACTTAAGTACAAGAAGGCTGACTCCTTCTACTGTCTATGCTTTGAACCATTCCTGTGACACTAGTTATAGAATCCGATGCTTCACTCCAGGTTTACTGTATCACTTGGACCTTCTTATTGACGATGAAAAACACATACTGCATCGGAATGAAATAGAAATGGCACAATGCCGACTTAAGGTCAAGAGGACTGACTCTTCTTACTGATAATAGTTTGAACCATTCCGGTGACAATAGTTATAGATTCCGATGCTTCACTTCAGGTTTACTGTATCCCTTGGACCTTGTTATTGACGGTGACACACAGAAATAGCATTGGAATTAAATACAAAAGGCAAAATGACAACTTTAGTACACGAAGACTGACTCTTCTTACAGTCTATGTTTTGAACCATTCCTGTGACACTAGTTATAGTATCCGATGCTTCACTTCAGGTTTACTGTACCCCTCTGACCTTCTTATTGACGATGAAACACAGAAATTGCATCGGAATTTAATACAAAAGGCACAATGCCGACTCAAGTACAAGAAGACTGACTCTTCTTCCTGTCTATGCTTTGAACCATTCCTTTGACACTAGTTATAGATTCCAATGCTTCACTTCAGGCTTACTGTATCCCTCTGACCTTCTTATTGACGATGAAACACAGAGATTGCATCGGAATTAAATAGAAAAGGCACAATGCCGAATTAAGTACAAGAAGACTGACTCTTCCTACTGTCTATGTTTTGAACCATTCCTGTGACACTAGTTATATATTCCGATGCTTCACTTCAGGTTTACTGTATCCCTTGGACCTTCTTATTGACGATGAAACACAGAAATTGCATCGGAATTAAATACAAGAAGGCACAATGACGACTTAAGTACAAGAAGACTGTATCTTCTTACTGTCTATGTTTTGAAACATTCCTGTGACACTAGTTATAGATTCCGATGCTTCACTCCAGGTTTACTGTATCCCTTGGACCTTCTTATTGACGATGAAACACAGAAAATGCATCGGAATTAAATACAAACGGCCCAAGTCCGACTTAAGTACAAGAAGACTGACTCTTCTTACTGACTATGTTTTGAACCATTCCTGTGACACTAGTTATAGATTCCGATTCTCACTTCAGGTTTACTGTATCCCTCTGACTTACGTATTGACGATGAAACACAGAAATTGCACCGGAATTAAATACAAAAGGCACAATGCCGACTTAAGGACAAGAAGACTGACTCTTCTTACTCACTATGTTTTGAACCATTCCTGTGACACTAGTTATAGATTCCGATGCTTCACTTCAGGTTTACTGTATCCCTCTGACCTTCTTATTGACGAAGACACACAGAAATTGCCTCGGAATTAAATAGAAAAGGCACAATGCCGACTTAAGTACAAGGAGACTGACTCTTCTTAATGTCTATGTTTTGAACCATTCCTGTGACACTAGTTATAGATTCCGTTGCTTCACTGTCGGTTTAGTGTATCGCTTGGACCGTCTTATTGACGATGAACACAGTAATTGCATCGGAATTAAAGAGAAAATGCACAATGCCGACTTAAGTAGAAGAAGACTGTTCTTCTTACTGACTATGTTTTGGACCATTCCTGAGACACTAGTTATAGATTCCGATGCTTCACGTCAGGCTTACTGTATACCTTGTACCTTCTTATTGACGACGAAACACAGAAATTGTATCGGAATTAAATACAAAAGGCACAATGCCGACTTAAGTACAAGAAGACTGACTCTTCCTACTGTCTATGCTTTGAAACATTCCTGTGACACTAGTTTTGGATTCCGATGCTTCACCTCAGGTTTACTGTATCTCTCTGACCTTCTTATTGACAATGAAACACAGAAATTGCATCGGAATTAAATACAAAAGACACAATGCCCACTTAAGTACAAGAAGACTGACTCTTCCTACTGTCTTTGTTTTGAACCATTCCTGTGACACTAGTTATAGATTCCGATGCTTCACATCAGCTTTACTGTATCCCTCTGACCTTATTGCCGATGAAACACAGAAATTGCATCGGAATTAAATACAAAAGGCACAATGCCGACTTAAGGACAAGAAGACTGACTCTTCTTACTGACTATGTTTTGAAACATTCCTGTGACTCTAGTTATAGATTCCGATGCCTCACTTCAGGTTCACTGTATCCCTTGGACCTTCTTATTGACGATGAATCACAGGAATTGCACCGGAATTAAACACAAAAGGCACAATGCTGACTTAAGTACAAGAAGACTGACTCTTCTTACTGTCTATATTTTGAACCATTCCAGTGACACTAGTTATAGATTCCGATGCTTCACTTCAGGTTTACTGTATTCCTCGGACCTTCTTATTGACGATGAAACACAGAAATTGCATCGAAATTAAATACAAAAGGCACAATGCCGACTTAAGTACAAGAAGACTGACTCTTCTTACTGTCTATGTTTTGAACCATTACTGTGACACTAGGTATAGATTCCGATGCTTCACTCCAGGTTTACTGTATCCCTTGAACCTTCTTGTTGACGATGAAACACAGAAATTGCATCGGAATTAAATACAAAAGGCACAATGCCGACTTAAGGACAAGAAGACTGACTTTTCTTACTGTCTTTGTTTTGAACCATTCCTGTGAAACTAGTTATAGTTTCCGATGCTTCACTTCAGGTTTACTGTATCCCTCTGACCTTCTTATTGACAATGAAACACAGAAATTGCATGGGAATTAAAAACTAAAGGCACAATGCCGACTTAAGTACAAGAAGGCTGACTCCTTCTACTGTCTATGCTTTGAACCATTCCTGTGACACTAGTTATAGAATCCGATGCTTCACTCCAGGTTTACTGTATCACTTGGACCTTCTTATTGACGATGAAAAACACATACTGCATCGGAATGAAATAGAAATGGCACAATGCCGACTTAAGGTCAAGAGGACTGACTCTTCTTACTGATAATAGTTTAAACCATTCCGGTGACAATACTTATAGATACCGATGCTTCACTTTAGGTTTACTGTATCCCTTGGACCTTGTTATTGACGGTGACACACAGAAATAGCATTGGAATTAAATACAAAAGGCAAAATGCCAACTTTAGTACACGAAGACTGACTCTTCTTACTGTCTATGTTTTGAACCATTTCTGTGACACTAGTTATAGAATCCGATGCTTCACTTCAGGTTTACTGTACCTCTCTGACCTTCTTATTGACGATGAAACACAGAAATTGCATCGGAATTTAATACAAAAGGCACAATGCCGACTCAAGTACAAGAAGACTGACTCTTCTTCCTGACTATGCTTTGAACCATTCCTTTGACACTAGTTATAGATTCCAATGCTTCACTTCAGGCTTACTGTATCCCTCTGACCTTCTTATTGACGATGAAACACAGAAATTGCATCGGAATTAAATAGAAAAGGCACAATGCCGAATTAAGTACAAGAAGACTGACTCTTCCTACTGTCTATGTTTTGAACCATTCCTGTGACACTAGTTATATATTCCGATGCTTCACTTCAGGTTTACTGTATCCCTTGGACCTTCTTATTGACGATGAAACACAGAAATTGCATCGGAATTAAATACAAGAAGGCACAATGACGACTTAAGTACAAGAAGACTGTATCTTCTTACTGCCTATGTTTTGAAACATTCCTGTGACACTAGTTATAGATTCCGATGCTTCACTCCAGGTTTACTGTATCCCTTGGACCTTCTTATTGACGATGAAACACAGAAAATGCATCGGAATTAAATACAAACGGCCCAAGGCCGACTTAAGTACAAGAAGACTGACTCTTCTTACTGACTATGTTTTGAACCATTCCTGTGACACTAGTTATAGATTCCGATTCTCACTTCAGGTTTACTGTATCCCTCTGACTTTCGTATTGACGATGAAACACAGAAATTGCACCGGAACTAAATACAAAAGGCACAATGCCGACTTAAGGACAAGAAGACTGACTCTTCTTACTGACTATGTTTTGAACCATTCCTGTGACACTAGTTATAGATTCCGATGGTTCACTTCAGGTTTACTGTATCCCTCTGACCTTCTTATTGACGAAGACACACAGAAATTGCCTCGGAATTAAATAGAAAAGGCACAATGCCGACTTAAGTACAAGGAGACTGACTCTTCTTAATGTATATGTTTTGAACCATTCCTGTGACACTAGTTATAGATTCCGTTGCTTCACTGTCGGTTTAGTGTATCGCTTGGACCTTCTTATTGACGATGAACACAGTAATTGCATCGGAATTAAAGAGAAAATGCACAATGCCGACTTAAGTAGAAGAAGACTGATCTTCTTACTGACTATGTTTTGGACCATTCCTGAGACACTAGTTATAGATTCCGATGCTTCACTTCAGGTTTACTGTATCCCTCTGACCTTCTTATTGACGATGAAGCACAGAAATTGCATCGGAATTAAATAAAAAAGGCACAATGCCGACTTAAGTACAAGAAGACTGACTCTTCTTACTGTCTATGTTTTGAACCATTCCATTGACACTAGTTATAGATTCCGGTGCTTCACTCCAGGTTTACTGTATCCCTTTTACATTCTTATTGACGATGAAACACTGAAATTGCATCGGAATTAAATACAAAAGTCGAAATGCCGGCTTAACTACAAGAACACTGACTCTTCCTACTGTCTATGTTTTGAACCATTCCTGTGACACTAGTTATAGATTCCGATGCTTCACTTCAGGTTTACTGTATCCCTCTGACCTTATTCACGATGAAACACAGAAATTGCATCGGAATGAAATACAAAAGGCACAATACCGACTTAAGTACAAGAAGACTGACTCTTCTTACTGTCTATGCTTTGAACCATTCCTGTGACACTAGTTATTGATACCGATGCTTCACTTCAGGTTTACTGTATCCCTTGCACCTTCTTATTGACGATGAAACACAGAAATTGGTTCGGAATTAAAATACAAAAGGCACAATGCCGACTTAACTACAAGAAGACTGACTCTTCTTACTGACTATGCTTTGAACCATTCCAGTGACACTAGTTATAGATTCGAATGCTTAACTTCAGGATTACTGTATCCCACCGACCTTGTTAGTGCCGATGAAACACAGAAATTGCATCGGAATTAAATACAAAAAGCACAATGCCGACTTAAGTACAAGAATACTGACTCATCTTACAGTCTATGATTTGCACCATTCCTGTGACACTAGTTATAGATTCCGATGCTTCACTTCAGGTTTACTGTTTCCCTTGGACCTTCTTATTGACGATGAAACACAGAAATTGCATCGGAATTAAATACAAAAGGCACAATGCCGTCTTATGTACAAGAAGAGTGACTCTTCCTACTGTCTATGTTTTGAACCATTTCTGTGACACTAGTTATAGAGTCCGATGCTTCACTTCAGGTTTACTGTATTCCTTGGACCTTGTTATTTACGATGAATCACAGAAATTGCATCGGAATTAAATACAAAAGGCACAATGCCGACTTAAGTACAAGAAGACTGACTGCTCCAACTGTCTCTGTTGTGAACCATTCCTGTGACACTAGTTATACATTCCGATGCTTCACTTCAGGTTTACTGTATCCCCCTGACCGTCTTATTGACGATGAAACACAGAAATTGCATCCGAATTAAATAGAAAAGGCACAATGCCGACTTAAGTACAAGAAGACTGACTCTTCATACTGTCTATAATTTGAACCATTCCAGTGACACTAGTTGTAGATTCCGATGCTTCACTTCAGGTTTACTGTATCCCTCTGACCTTCTTATTGACGATGAAACACAGAAATTGCATCGGAATTAAATACAAAAGGCACAATGCCAACTTAAGTACAAGAAGACTGACTCTTCTTACTGTCTATGTTTGAACCATTCCTGTGACACTAGTTATAGATTCCGATGCTTCACTTCAGGTTTACTGTATCCCTCTGACCTTCTTATTGACGGTGAAACACAGAAATGTCATCGGAATTAAATACGAAAGGCACAATGACAACTTAAGTACAAGAAGACTGACTCTTCTTACTGTCTATGTTTTGAACCATTCCTGTGACAATAGTTATAGATTCCAATGCTTCACTTCAGGTTTACTGTATCCCTCTGACCTTATTGACGATGAAACACTGAAATTGCATGGGAATCAAATACAAAAGGCACAATGCCGACTCAAGTACAAGAAGACTGACTCTTCCTACTGTCTATGTTTTGAACCATTCCTGCGACAATAGTTATAGATTCCAATGCTTCACTTCAGGTTTACTGTATCCCTCTGACCTTCTTATTGACGATGAAACACAGAAATTGCTTCGGAATTAAATAGAAAAGGGACAATGCCGTATTAAGTACAAGAAGAGTGACTCTTCCTACTGTCTATGTTTTGAACCATTGCTGTGACACTAGTTATATATTCCGATGCTTCACTTCAGGTTTACTGTATCCCTTGGACCTTCTTATTGACGATGAAACACAGAAATTGCAACGGAATTAAATACAAAAGGCACAATGCCGACTTAAGTACAAGAAGACTGACTCTTCTTACTGACTATGTTTTGTAGCATTCCTGTGACACTAGTTATAGATTCCGATGCTTCACTCTAGGTTTACTGTATCCCTTGGACCTTCTTATTGACGATGAAACACAGAAATTGCATCGGAATTAAATAGAAAAGGCACAATGCCGAATTAAGTACAAGAAGACTGACTCTTCCTACTGTCTATGTTTTGAACCATTTCTGGGACACTAGTTATATATTCCGATGCTTCACTTCAGGTTTACTGTATCCCTTGGACCTTCTTATTGACGATGAAACACAGAAATTGCATCGGAATTAAATACAAAAGGCACAATGCCGACTTAAGTACAAGAAGACTGTATCTTCATACTGTCTATGTTTTGAAACATTCCTGTGACACTAGTTATAGATTCCGATGCTTCACTCCAGGTTTTCTGTATCCCCTGGACCTTCTTATTGACGATGAAACACAGAAATTGCATCGGAATTAAATACAAAAGGCACAATGCCGACTTAAGGACAAGAAGACTAACTCTTCTTACTGACTATGTTTTGAACCATTCCTGTGACACTAGTTATAGATTCCGATGCTCACTTCAGGTTTACTGTATCCCTCTGACTTTCTTATTGACGATGAAACACAGAAATTGCACCGGAATTAAGTACAAAAGACACAATGCCGGCTTAAGGACAAGAAGACTGACTCTTCTTACTGACTATGTTTTGAACAATTCCTGTGACACTAGTTATACATTCCGATTCTTCACTTTAGGTTTACTGTATCTCTCTCACCTTCTTATTGACAAAGACACACAGAAATTGCCTCGGAATTAAATAGAAAAGGCACAATACCGACTTAAGTACAAGAAGACTAACTCTTCTTACTGTCTATGTTTTGAAACATTCCTGTGACACTAGTTATAGATTCCGATGCTTCACTTCAGGTTAACTGTGTCCCTCTGACTTTCTTATTGACGATGAAACACAGAAGTTCAACCGGAATTAAATACAAAAGGCACAATGCTGACTTAAGGACAAGAAGACTGACCCTTCTTACTGACTATGTTTTGAACCATTCCTGTGACACTAGTTATAGATTCCGATGCTTTACTTCAGGTTTACTGTATCCCTCTGACCTCCTTATTGACGATGAAACTCAGAAATTGCATCGGAATTAAATACAAAAGGCACAATGCCGTATTAAGTACAAGAAGACTGACTCCTCCTACTGTCTATGTTTTGAACCATTTCTGTGACACTAGTTGTATATTCCGATGCTTCACTTCAGGTTTACTGTATCCCTAGGACCTTATGATTGACGATGAAACACAGAAATAGCATATGAATTAAATACAAAAGGCACAATGCCGAATTAAGTACAAGAAGACTGACTCTTCCTACTGTCTATGTTTTGAACCATTCCATTGACACTAGTTATAGATTCCAATGCTTGACTTCAGGTTTCCTGAATCCCTTGGACCGTCTTATTGACGATAAAACACACAAATTGCATCGGAATTTAATACAAAAGGCACAATGCCGACTCAAGTACAAGAAGACTGACTCTTCCTACTGTCTATGCTTTGAACCATTCCTGTGACACTAGTTATAGATTCCAATGCTTCACTTCAGGTTTACTGTATCCCTCTGACCTTCTTATTGACGATGAAACACTGAAATTGCATCGGAATTAAATACAAAT
The DNA here is from genome assembly GCF_023864345.2 of Schistocerca serialis cubense. NCBI lineage: Eukaryota > Metazoa > Arthropoda > Insecta > Orthoptera > Acrididae > Schistocerca > Schistocerca serialis. Next base: position 639,001,594 of record NC_064644.1, read on the forward strand.
GGCACAATGCCGACTCAAGTACAAGAAGACTGACTCTTCTTACTGTCTATGTTTTGAACCATTCCTGTGACACTAGTTATAGATTCCAATGCTTCACTTCAGGTTTACTGTATCCCTCTGACCTTCTTATTGACGATGAAACACAGAAATTGCATCGGAATTAAATAGAAAAGGCACAATGCCGTATTAAGTACAAGAAGAGTGACTCTTCCTACTGTCTATGTTTTGAACCATGCTGTGACACTAGTTATATATTCCGATGCTACACTTCAGGTTTACTGTATCCCTTGGACCTTCTTATTGACGATGAAACACAGAAATTGCATCGGAATTAAATACAAAAGGCACAATGCCGTCTTAAGTTCAAGAAGACTGACTCTTCTTATTGTCTATGTTTTTAAGCATTCCTGTGACACTAGTTATAGATTCCGATGCTTCACTTCAGGTTTACTGTATCCCTCTGACCTTCTTATTGACGAAGACACACAGAAATTGCCTCGGAATTAAATAGAAAAGTCACAATGGCGACTTAAGTACAAGAAGACTGACTCTTCTTAATGTCTATATTTGAACCATTCCTGTGACACTAGTTATAGATTCCGATGCTTCACTTTAGGTTTAGAGTATCCCTTGGACCTTCTTATTGACGATGAACACAGTAATTGCATCGGAATTAAATAGAAAAGGCACAATGCCGACTTAAGTAGAAGAAGACTGACTCTTCTTACTAACTATGTTTTGAACCATTCCTGAGACACTAGTTATAGATTCCGATGCTTCACATCAGGTTTACTGTATCCCTCTGACCTTCTTATTGACGATGAAACACAGAAATTGCATCGGATTTAAATAAAAAAGGCACAATGCCGACTTAAGTACAAGAAGACAGACTCTTCCTACTGTCTATGTTTTGAACCATTCCTGTGACACTAGTTATAGATTCCGATGCTTCACTGCAGGTTTACTTTATCCCTCCGACCTTATTCACGATGAAACACAGAAATTGCATCGGAATGAAATACAAAAGGCACAATACCGACTTAAGTACAAGAAGGCTTACTCTTCTTACTGTCTATGTTTTGGACCATTCCTGTGACACTAGCTATTGATTCCGATGCTTCACTTCAGGTTTACTGTATCATTTTGAACTTCTTATTGACGATGAAACACAGAAATTACATCGGAAACAAATACCAAAAGCATAATGCCGACTTAAGTACAAAAAGACAGACTCTTCTTACTGACTATGTTTTGAACCATTCCTGTGACACTAGTTATAGATTCCGATGCTTCACTTCAGGTTTACAGTATCCCTCTGACCTTATTCACGATGAAACACAGAAATTGCATCGGAATTAAATACAAAAGGCACTTTACCGACTGACCCTTCTTACTGTCTATGTTTTGAACAATTCCTGTGACACTAGTTATAGATTACGATGCTTCACTTCAGGTTTACTGTATGCCTCTGACCTTCTTATTGACGATGAAACATTGAATTTGCATCGGAATTAAATACAAAAGGCACAATGCCGACTGAAGTACAAGAAAACTGACTCTTCTTACAGTCTATGTTTGAACCATTCCTGTGACACAATTTATAGATTCCGATGCTTCACTTCAGGTTTGCTGTATCCCTCTGACATTCTTATTGACGATGAAACATAGAAATTGCATCGGAATTAAATACAAGAGGCACAATGCTGACTTAAGTACAGAAAAACTGACTCTTCTTACTATCTATGTTTGAACCATTCATGTGACACTAGTTATAGATTCCGATGCTTCACATGAGGTTTACATTATCCCTCTGAACTTCTTATTGACGATGAAACACAGACATTGCATCGGAATTAAATAGAAAAGGCACAATGCCGAATTAAGTACAAGAAGACTGACTCTTCTTACTGTCCATGTTTTGAACCATTCCTGTGACACTAGTTATATATTCCGATGCTTGACTTCAGGTTTACTGTATCCTTGGACCTTCTTGTTGACGATGAAATACAGAAATTGCATCGGAATTTAATACAAATGGCACAATGCCGACTTAAGTAAAAGAAGACTGTATCTTCATACTGTCTATGTTTTGAAACATTCCTGTGACACTAGTTATAGATTCCGATGCTTCACTCCAGGTTTACTGTATCCCTTGGACCTTCTTATTGTCGATGAAACACAGAAATTGCATCGGAATTAAATACAAAAGGCACAATGCAAACTTAAGGACAAGAAGACAGACTCTTCCTACTGACTATGTTTTTAACCATTCCTGTGACACTAGTTATAGATTCCGATGGTCACTTCAGGTTTACTGTATCCCTCTGACTTTCTTATTGACGATGAAACACAGAAATTGCACCGGAATTAAATACAAAATGTACAATGCCGACTTAAGAAAAAGAAGATTGACTCTTCTTACTGACTATGTTTTGAACCATTCCTGTGACACTAGTTATAGATTCCAATGCTTCACTTCAGGTTTACTGAATCCCTCTGACCTTCTTATTGACGATGAAACACTGAAATTGCATCGGAATTAAATACAAATGGCACAATGCCGACTCAAGTACAAGAAGACTGACTCTTCTTACTGTCTATGTTTTGAACCATTCCTGTGACACTAGTTATAGATTCCAATGCTTCACTTCAGGTTTACTGTATCCCTCTGACCTTCTTATTGACGATGAAACACAGAAATTGCATCGGAATTAAATAGAAATGGCACAATGCCTTTAAGTACAAGAAGACTGACTCTTCCTACTGTCTATGTTTTGAACCATTGCTGTGACACTAGTTATATATTCCGATGCTTCACTTCAGGTTTACTGTTTCCCTTGGACATTCTTTTTGACGATGAAACACAGAAATTGCATCGGAATTAAATACAAAAGGCAGAATGCCGACTTATGTACAAGAAGACTGACTCTTCCTACTGTCTATGTTTTGAACCATTTCTGTGACACTAGTTATAGAGTCCGATGCTTCACTTCAGGTTTAATGTATCCCTTGGACCTTGTTATTTACGATGAATCACAGAAATTGCATCGGAATTAAATACAAAAGGCACAATGCCGACTTACGTACAAGAAGACTGACTCTTCCTACTGTCTATGTTTTGAACCATTCCTGTGACACAAGTTATAGATTCCGTTGCATCACTTTAGGTTTACTGTATACCTCTGACCTTCTTATTGACGATGAAACACAGAAATTGCATCGGAATTAAATACAAAAGGCACAATGCCGACGTAAGTACAAGAAGACTGACTCTTCTTACTGTCTATGCTTTGAACCATCCCTGTGACACTAGTTATAGATTCCGATGCTTCACTGCAGGCTTACTGTGTCCCTTAGACCTTCTTATTGACGATGAAACACAGAAATTGCATCGGAATTAAATACAAAAGGCACAATGCCGACTTGAGTAGAAGAAGACTGACTCTTCTTCCTGACTACGTCTTGATTCATTCCTGTGACACTAGTTGTAGATTCCGATGCTTCACTTCAGGTTTACTGTATCCCTTGGACCTTCTTATGGCCGATGAAACAGAGAAATTGCATCGGAATTAAATACAAAAGACACAATGCCGACTTAAGTACAAGAAGACTGACTCTTCCAACTGTCTATGCTTTCAACCATTCCTGTGACACTAGTTATAGATTCCGATGCTTCAATTCAAGTTTACTGTATCCCCCTGACCGTCTTATTGACGATGAAACACAGAAATTGCTTCCGAATGAAATAGAAAAGGCACAATGCCGACTTAAGTACTAAAAGACTGACTCTTCCTACTGTCTATGTTTTGAACCATTCCTAAGACTCTTGTTATTGATTCCGATGCTTCAATTCAGGTTTACTGTATCCCCCTGACCGTCTTATTGACGATGAAACACAGAAATTGCTTCCGAATGAAATAGAAAATGCACAATGCCGACTTAAGTACTAGAAGACAGACTCTTCCTACTGTCTATGTTTTGAACCATTCCTAAGACACTTGTTATTGATTCCGATGCTTCACTTCAGGTTTACTGTATCCCTTGGACCTCCTTATTGTCGATGAAACACAGAAATAGCATCGGAATTTAATACAAAAGGCACAAGGCCGACTGAACTACAAGAAGACTGACCCTTCTTACTGACTATGATTTGAACCATTCCTGTGACTCTAGTTATAGATTCCGATGCTTAACTTCCGGATTACTGTATCCCTCTGACCTTCTTATTGACGGTGAAACACAGAAATTTCATCGGAATTAAATACGAAAGGCACAATGCCAACTTAAGTACAAGAAGACTGACTCTTCCTACTGTCTATGTTTCGAACCATTCCAAAGTCACTTCTTATAGATTCCGATGCTTCACTTCAGGTTTACTGTATCCCTTGGACCTTCTTATTGACGATGAAACGCAGAAATTGCATCGGAATTAAATACAAAAGACACAATGCCGACTTAAGTACAAGAAGACTGACTCTTCCAACTGTCCATGTTTTGAACCATTCCTATGACGCTAGTTATAGAATCCGAAGCTTCACTTCAGGTTTACTGTATCCCTCTGACCGTCTTATTGACCATGAAACACAGAAATTGCATCCGAATCAAATAGAAAAGGCACAATGCCGACTTAAGTACTAGAAGCCTGACTCTTCCTACTGTCTATGTTTTGAACCATTCCAAAGACACTTCTTATAGATTCCGATGCTTCACTTCAGGTTTACTGTATCCCTTTGACCTTCTTATTGTCGATGAAACACAGAAATTGCATCGGAATTCAATACAAATGTCACAACGCCAACTTAACTACAAGAAGACTGACTCCTTTTACTGACTATGCTTTGAACCATTCCTGTGACCCTAGTTATAGATTCCGATGTTTCACTCCAGGTTGACTGTATCCCCTGGACCGTCTTATTGACGATGAAACACAAAAACTGCATCGGAATTAAGTACAAAATGCACAATGCCGACTTAAGTACAAGAAGACTGACTCTTCTTACTGACTATGTTTTGAACCATTGCTGTGACACTAGTTACAGATTCCGTTGCTTCACTTCAGGTTTACTGTATCCCTCTGACCTACTTATTGACGATGAAACACAGAAATTGCATCGGAATTAAATACAAAAGGCACAATACCGACTTAAGTACAAGTAGACAGACTCTTATTACTGAATATGCTTTGAACCATTCCTGTGACACTAGTCATAGATTCCGATGCTTAACTTCAGGATTACTGTATCCCTCTGACCTTCTTATTGACAATGAAACACAGAAATTGCATCGGAATTAAATACAAAAGGCACAATGCCGACTTATGTACAAGAAGACTGACTCTTCCAAATGTCTATGTTTTGAACCATTCCTGTGACACTAGTTATACATTCCGATGCTTCACTTCAGGTTTACTGTATCCCTCTGACCGTCTTATTGACGATGAAACACAGAAATTGCATCCGAATTAAATAGAAAAGGCACAATGCCGACTTAAGTACTGGAAGACTGACTCTTCCTACTGTCTATGTTTTGAACAATTCCTGTGACACTAGTTATAGATTTCGTTGCTTCACTTCAGGTTTACTGTATCCCTCTGACCTTCTTATTGACGATGACACACAGAAATTGCATCGGAATTAAATACAAAATGCACAATGCCGACTTAACTACAAGAAGACTGACTCTTCTTACTGACTATGTTTTGAACCATTGCTGTGACACTAGTTACAGATTCCGTTGCTTCACTTCAGGTTTACTGTATCCCTCTGACCTACTTATTGACGATGAAACACAGAAATTGCATCGGAATTAAATACAAAAGGCACAATACCGACTTAAGTACAAGTAGACAGACTCTTATTACTGACTATGCTTTGAACCATTCCTGTGACACTAGTCATAGATTCCAATGCTTAACTTCAGGATTACTGTATCCCTCTGACCTTCTTATTGACAATGAAACACAGAAATTGCATCGGAATTAAATACAAAAGGCACAATGCCGACTTATGTACAAGAAGACTGACTCTTCCAAATGTCTATGTTTGAACCATTCCTGTGACACTAGTTATACATTCCGATGCTTCACTTCAGGTTTACTGTATCCCTCTGACCGTCTTATTGACGATGAAACACAGAAATTGCATCCGAATTAAATAGAAAAGGCACAATGCCGACTTAAGTCCTGGAAGACTGACTCTTCCTACTGTCTATGTTTTGAACCATTCCTGTGACACTAGTTATAGATTCCGATGCTTCACTTCAGGTTTACTGTATCCCTCTGACCTTCTTATTGACGATGAAACACCGAAATTGCATCGGAATTAAATAGAAAACTCACAATGCCGACTCAAGTAGAAGAAGACTGACTCTTCTTACTGTCTATGTTTTGAACCATTCCTGTGACACTAGTTATAGATTCCGATGCTTCACTCCAGGTTTACTGTATACCTTGGACCTTCTTATTGACGATGAAACACAGAAATTGCATCGGAAAAAAAAATAGAAAAGGCACAATGGCGACTTAAGTACAAGAAGACTGACTCTCTTAGTGATTATAGTTTGAACCATTGCTGTGACACTAGTTTTAGAATCCGATGCTTTACTACACGTTTACTGTATACTTTGGACATTCTTATTGACGATGAAACACAGAAATTGCATCGGAATTAAATAGAAAAGGCGCAATGTCGACTTAAGTACAAGAAGACTGACTCTTCTGACTGTCTGTGTTTGAACCATTCCTGTGACACTAGTTATAGATTCCGATGCTTCACTCCAGGTTTACTGTAACCCTTGGACCTTCTTATTGACGATGAAACACAGAAATTGCATCGGAATTAAATACAAAAGGCACAATGCCGACTTAAGTACAAGAGGACTGACTCTTCTTACTGACTATGTTTTGAACCATTCCTGTGACACTAGTTATTGATTCCGATGCTTCACTTCAGCTTTACTGTATCCCTCTGACCTTATTGCCGATGAAACACAGAAATTGCATCGGAATTAAATACAAAAGGCACAATGCCGACTTAAGGACAAGAAGACTGACTCTTCTTACTGACGATGTTTTGAAACATTCCTGTGACTCTAGTTATAGATTCCGATGCTTCACTTCAGGTTCACTGTATCAGTTGGACCTTCTTATTGACGATGAATCACAGGAATTGCATCGGAATTAAACACAAAAGGCACAATGCTGACTTAAGTACAAGAAGACTGACTCTTCTTACTGTCTATATTTTGAACCATTCCAGTGACACTAGTTATAGATTCCGATGCTTCACTTCAGGTTTACTGTATTCCTTGGACCTTCTTATTGACGATGAAACACAGAAATTGCATCGAAATTAAATACAAAAGGCACAATGCCGACTTAAGTACAAGAAGACTGACTCTTCTTACTGTCTATGTTTTGAACCATTACTGTGACACTAGTTATAGAATCCGATGCTTCACTCCAGGTTTACTGTATCCCTTGGACCATCTTATTGACGATGAAAAACACATACTGCATCGGAATGAAATAGAAATGGCACAATGCCGACTTAAGTACAAGAGGACTGACTCTTCTTACTGATAACAGTTAGAACCATTCCGGTGACAATAGTTATAGATTCCGATGTTTCACATCAGGTTTACTGTATCCCTTGGACCTTGTTATTGACGGTGACACACAGTAATAGCATTGGAATTAAATACAAAAGACAAAATGCCAACTTTAGTACACGAAGACTGACTCTTCTTACTGTCTATGTTTTGAACCATTGCTGTGACACTACTTATAGAATCCGATGCTTCACTTCAGGTTTACTGTATCCCTTGGACCTTCTTATTGACGATGAAACACAGAAATTGCATCGGAATTAAATACAAAAAGGCACAATGACGACTTAAGTACAAGAAGACTGTATCTTCTTACTGTCTATGTTTTGAAACATTCCTGTGACACTAGTTATAGATTCCGATGCTTCACTCCAGGTTTACTGTATCCCTTGGACCTTCTTATTGACGATGAAACACAGAAAATGCATCGGAATTAAATACAAAAGGCCCAAGGCCGACTAAAGTACAAGAAGACTGACTCTTCTTACTGACTATGTTTTGAACCATTCCTGTGACACTAGTTATAGATTCCGATTCTCACTTCAGGTTTACTGTATCCCTCTGACTTTCGTATTGACGATGAATCACAGAAATTGCACCGGAATGAAATACAAAAGGCACAATGCCGACTTAAGGACAAGAAGACTGACTCTTCTTACTGACTATGTTTTGAACCATTCCTGTGACACTAGTTATAGATTCCGATGCTTCTCTTCAAGTTTACTGTATCCCTCTGACCTTCTTATTGACGAAGACACACAGAAATTGCCTCGGAATTAAATAGAAAAGGCACAATGCCGACCTAAGTACAAGGAGACTGACTCTTCTTAATGTCTATGTTTTGAACCATTCCTGTGACACTAGTTATAGATTCCGATGCTTCACTGTCGGTTTAGTGTATCCCTTGGACCTTCTTATTGACGATGAACACAGTAATTGCATCGGAATTAAAGAGAAAATGCACAATGCCGACTTAAGTAGAAGAAGACTGATCCTCTTATTGACTATGTTTTGAACCATTCCTGAGACACTAGTTATAGATTCCGATGCTTCACTTCAGGTTTACTGTATCCTTCTGACCTTCTTATTGACGATGAAACACAGAAATTGCATCGGAGTTAAATAAAAAAGGCACAATGCCGACTTAAGTACAAGATGACTGACTCATCTTACTGTCTATGTTTTGAACCATTCCATTGACACTAGTTGTAGATTCCGATGCTTCACTCCAGGTTTACTGTATCCCTTTTACATTCTTATTGACGATGAAACACTAAAATTGCATCGGAATTAAATACAAAAGTCAAAATGCCGGCTTAAGTACAAAAACACTGACTCTTCCTACTGTCTATGTTTTGAACCATTCCTGTGACACTAGTTATAGATTCCGATGCTTCACTTCAGGTTTACTGTATCCCTCTGACCTTATTCACGATGAAACACAGAAATTGCATCGGAATGAAATACAAAAGGCACAATACCGACTTAAGTACAAGAAGACTGACTCTTCTTACTGTCTATGCTTTGAACCATTCCTGTGACACTAGTTATTGATTCCGATGCTTCACTTCAGGTTTACTGTATCATTTTGAACTTCTTATTGACGATGAAACTCAGAAATTACATCGGAATCAAATACAAAATGCATAATGCCGACTTAAGTACAAAAAGACTGACTCTTCTTACTGTCTATGTTTTGAACCATTCCTGTGACACTAGTTATAGATTCCGATGCTTCACTTCAGGTTTACTGTATCCCTCTGACCTTATTCACGATGAAACACAGAAATTGCATCGGAATGAAATACAAAAGTCACAATACCGACTTAAGTACAAGAAGACTGACTCTTCTTACTGTCTATGCTTTGAACCATTCCTGTGACACTAGTTATTGATACCGATGCTTCACTTCAGGTTTACTGTATCCCTTGCACCTTCTTATTGACGATGAAACACAGAAGTTGGTTCGGAATTAAAATACAAAAGGCACAATGCCGACTTAACTACAAGAAGACTGACTCTTCTTACTGACTATGCTTTGAACCATTCCAGTGACACTAGTTATAGATTCGAATGCTTAACTTCAGGATTACTGTATCCCACCGACCTTGTTAGTGCCGATGAAACACAGAAATTGCATCGGAATTAAATACAAAAAGCACAATGCCGACTTAAGTACAAGAATACTGACTCATCTTACAGTCTATGATTTGCACCATTCCTGTGACACTAGTTATAGATTCCGATGCTTCACTTAAGGTTTACTGTTTCCCTTGGACCTTCTTATTGACGATGAAACACAGAAATTGCATCGGAATTAAATACAAAAGGCACAATGCCGTCTTATGTTCAAGAAGAGTGACTCTTCCTACTGTCTATGTTTTGAACCATTTCTGTGACACTAGTTATAGAGTCCGATGCTTCACTTCAGGTTTACTGTATTCCTTGGACCTTGTTATTTACGATGAATCACAGAAATTGCATCGGAATTAAATACAAAAGGCACAATGCCGACTTAAGTACAAGAAGACTGACTGCTCCAACTGTCTATGTTGTGAACCATTCCTGTGACACTAGTTATACATTCCGATGCTTCACTTCAGGTTTACTGTATCCCCCTGACCGTCTTATTGACGATGAAACACAGAAATTGCATCCGAATTAAATAGAAAAGGCACAATGCCGACTTAAGTACAAGAAGACTGGCTCTTCATACTGTCTATAATTTGAACCATTCCAGTGACACTAGTTATAGATTCCGATGCTTCACTTCAGGTTTACTGTATTCCTTGGACCTTGTTATTTACGATGAATCACAGAAATTGCATCGGAATTAAATACAAAAGGCACAATGCCGACTTAAGTACAAAAAGACTGACTCTTCTTACTGTCTATGTTTTGAACCATTCCTGTGACACTAGTTATAGATTCCGATGCTTCACTTCAGGTTTACTGTATTCCTTGGACCTTGTTATTTACGATGAATCACAGAAATTGCATCGGAATTAAATACAAAAGGCACAATGCCGACTTAAGTACAAGAAGACTGACTGCTCCAACTGTCTATGTTGTGAACCATTCCTGTGACACTAGTTATACATTCCGATGCTTCACTTCAGGTTTACTGTATCCCTCTGACCTTCTTATTGACGATGAAACACAGAAATTGCATCGGAATTAAATACAAAAGGCACAATGCCAACTTAAGTACAAGAAGACTGACTCTTCTTACTGTCTATGTTTGAACCATTCCGATGCTTCACTTCAGGCTTACTGTATCCCTCTGACCTTCTTATTGACGATGAAACACAGAAATTGCATCGGAATTAAATACAAAAGGCACAATGCCAACTTAAGTACAAGAAGACTGACTCTTCTTACTGTCTATGTTTGAACCATTCCTGTGACACTAGTTATAGATTCCGATGCTTCACTTCAGGTTTACTGTATCCCTCTGACCTTCTTATTGACGGTGAAACACAGAAATGTCATCGGAATTAAATACGAAAGGCACAATGACAACTTAAGTACAAGAAGACTGACTCGTCTTCCTGATTATGTTTTGAACCATTCCTGTGACACTAGTTGTAGATTCCGATGCTTCACTTCAGGTTTACTGTATCCCATGGACCTTCTTATTGACGATGAAACGCAGAAATTGCATCGGAATGAAATAGAAAAGACACAATGCCGACTTAAGTACAAGAATACTGACTCATCTTACAGTCTATGATTAGCACCATTCCTGTGACACTAGTTATAGATTCCGATGCTTCACTTCCGGTTTACTGTTTCCCTTGGACATTCTTTTTGACGATGAAACACAGAAATTGCATCGGAATTAAAAACAAAAGGCACAATGCCGACTTATGTACAAGAAGACTGACTCTTCCTACTGTCTATGTTTTGAACCATTTCTGTGACACTAGTTATAGAGTCCGATGCTTCACTTCAGGTTTAATGTATCCCTTGGACCTTGTTATTTACGATGAATGACAGAAATTGCATCGGAATTAAATACAAAAGGCACAATGCCGACTTAAGTACAAGAAGACTGACTCTTCCAACTGTCTATGTTATGAACCATTCCTGTGACACTAGTTATACATTCCGATGCTTCACTTCAGGTTTACTGTATCCCTCTGACCGTCTTATTGACGATGAAACACAGAATTTGCATCCGAATTAAATGGAAAAGGCACAATGCCGACTTAAGTACTGGAAGACTGACTCTTCCTACTGTCTATGTTTTGAACCATTCCTGTGACACAAGTTATAGATTCCGTTGCATCACTTTAGGTTTACTGTATCCCTCTGACCTTCTTATTGACGATGAAACACAGAAATTGCATCGGAATTAAATACAAAAGGCACAATGCCGACGTAAGTACAAGAAGACTGACTCTTCTTACTGTCTATGCTTTGAACCATCCCTGTGACACTAGTTATAGATTCCGATGCTTCACTGCAGGCTTACTGTGTCCCTTAGACCTTCTTATTGACGATGAAACACAGAAATTGCATCGGAATTAAATACAAAAGGCACAATGCCGACTTGAGTAGAAGAGGACTGACTCTTCTTCCTGACTACGTCTTGAATCATTCCTGTGACACTAGTTGTAGATTCCGATGCTTCACTTCAGGTTTACTGTATCCCATGGACCTTCTTATTGCCGATGAAACAGAGAAATTGCATCGGAATTAAATACAAAAGACACAATGCCGACTTAAGTACAAGAAGACTGACTCTTCCAACTGTCTATGCTTTCAACCATTCCTGTGACACTAGTGATAGATTCCGATGCTTCAATTCAGGTTTACTGTATCCCCCTGACCGTCTTATTGACGATGAAACACAGAAATTGCTTCCGAATGAAATAGAAAAGGCACAATGCCGACTTAAGTACTAGAAGACTGACTCTTCCTACTGTCTATGTTTTGAACCATTCCTAAGACACTTGTTATTGATTCCGATGCTTCAATTCAGGTTTACTGTATCCCCCTGACCGTCTTATTGACGATGAAACACAGAAATTGCTTCCGAATGAAATAGAAAATGCACAATGCCGACTTAAGTACTAGAAGACTGACTCTTCCTACTGTCTATGTTTTGAACCATTCCTAAGACACTTGTTATAGATTCCGATGCGTCACTTCAGGTTTACTGTATCCCTTGGACCTCCTTATTGTCGATGAAACACAGAAATAGCATCGGAATTTAATACATAAGGCACAAGGCCGACTGAACTACATGAAGACTGACCCTTCTCACAGACTATGTTTTGAACCATTCCTGTGACTCTAGTTATAGATTCCGATGCTTAACTTCCGGATTACTGTATCCCTCTGACCTTCTTATTGACGGTGAAACACAGAAATTTCATCGGAATTAAATACGAAAGGCACAATGCCAACTTAAGTACAAGAAGACTGACTCTTCCTACTGTCTATGTTTCGAACCATTCCAAAGTCACTTCTTATAGATTCCGATGCTTCACTTCAGGTTTACTGTATCCCTTGGACCTTCTTATTGACGATGAAACACAAAAACTGCATCGGAATTAAGTACAAAATGCACAATGCCGACTTAAGTACAAGAAGACTGACTCTTTCAACTGTCCATGTTTTGAACCATTCCTGTGACGCTAGTTATAGAATCCGAAGCTTCACTTCAGGTTTACTGTATCCCTCTGACCGTCTTATTGACCATGAAACACAGAAATTGCATCCGAATCAAATAGAAAAGGCACAATGCCGACTTAAGTACTAGAAGCCTGACTCTTCCTACTGTCTATGTTTTGAACCATTCCAAAGACACTTCTTATAGATTCCGATGCTTCACTTCAGGTTTACTGTATCCCTTTGACCTTCTTATTGTCGATGAAACACAGAAATTGCATCGGAATTCAATACAAATGTCACAACGCCAACTTAACTACAAGAAGACTGACTCCTTTTACTGACTATGCTTTGAACCATTCCTGTGACCCTAGTTATAGATTCCGATGTTTCACTCCAGGTTGACTGTATCCCTTGGACCGTCTTATTGACGATGAAACACAAAAACTGCATCGGAATTAAGTACAAACTGCACAATGCCGACTTAAGTACAAGAAGACTGACTCTTCTTACTGACTATGTTTTGAACCATTGCTGTGACACTAGTTACAGATTCCGTTGCTTCACTTCAGGTTTACTGTATCCCTCTGACCTACTTATTGACGATGAAACACAGAAATTGCATCGGAATTAAATACAAAAGGCACAATACCGACTTAAGTGCAAGTGGACAGACTCTTATTACTGAATATGCTTTGAACCATTCCTGTGACACTAGTCATAGATTCCGATGCTTAACTTCAGGATTACTGTATCCCTCTGACCTTCTTATTGACAATGAAACACAGAAATTGCATCGGAATTAAATACAAAAGGCACAATGCCGACTTAAGTACAAGAAGACTGACTCTTCCAAATGTCTATGTTTTGAACCATTCCTGTGACACTAGTTATACATTCCGATGCTTCACTCCAGGTTTACTGTATCCCTCTGACCGTCTTATTGACGATGAAACACAGAAATTGCAACCGAATTAAATAGAAAAGGCACAATGCCGACTTAAGTACTGGAAGACTGACTCTTCCTACTGTCTATGTTTTGAACAATTCCTGTGACACTAGTTATAGATTTCGTTGCTTCACTTCAGGTTTACTGTATCCCTCTGACCTTCTTATTGACGATGAAACACAGAAATTGCATCGGAATTAAATACAAAATGCACAATGCCGACTTAACTACAAGAAGACTGACTCTTCTTACTGACTATGTTTTGAACCATTGCTGTGACACTAGTTACAGATTCCGTTGCTTCACTTCAGGTTTACTGTATCCCTCTGACCTACTTATTGACGATGAAACACAGAAATTGCATCGGAATTAAATACAAAAGGCACAATACCGACTTAAGTACAAGTAGACAGACTCTTATTACTGACTATGCTTTGAACCATTCCTGTGACACTAGTCATAGATTCCGATGCTTAACTTCAGGATTACTGTATCCCTCTGACCTTCTTATTGACAATGAAACACAGAAATTGCATCGGAATTAAATACAAAAGGCACAATGCCGACTTATGTACAAGAAGACTGACTCTTCCAAATGTCTATGTTTTGAACCATTCCTGTGACACTAGTTATACATTCCGATGCTTCACTTCAGGTTTACTGTATCCCTCTGACCGTCTTATTGACGATGAAACACAGAAATTGCATCCGAATTAAATAGAAAAGGCACAATGCCGACTTAAGTACTGGAAGACTGACTCTTCCTACTGTCTATGTTTTGAACAATTCCTGTGACACTAGTTATAGATTTCGTTGCTTCACTTCAGGTTTACTGTATCCCTCTGACCTTCTTATTGACGATGAAACACAGAAATTGCATCGGAATTAAATACAAAATGCACAATGCCGACTTAACTACAAGAAGACTGACTCTTCTTACTGACTATGATTTGAACCATTGCTGTGACACTAGTTACAGATTCCGTTGCTTCACTTCAGGTTTACTGTATCCCTCTGACCTACTTATTGACGATGAAACACAGAAATTGCATCGGAATTAAATACAAAAGGCACAATACCGACTTAAGTACAAGTAGACAGACTCTTATTACTGATTATGCTTTGAACCATTCCTGTGACACTAGTCATAGATTCCGATGCTTAACTTCAGGATTACTGTATCCCTCTGACCTTCTTATTGACAATGAAACACAGAAATTGCATCGGAATTAAATACAAAAGGCACAATGCCGACTTATGTACAAGAAGACTGACTCTTCCAAATGTCTATGTTTTGAACCATTCCTGTGACACTAGTTATACATTCCGATGCTTCACTTCAGGTTTACTGTATCCCTCTGACCGTCTTATTGACGATGAAACACAGAAATTGCATCCGAATTAAATAGAAAAGGCACAATGCCGACTTAAGTACTGGAAGACTGACTCTTCCTACTGTCTATGTTTTGAACCATTCCTGTGACACTAGTTATAGATTCCGATGCTTCACTTCAGGTTTACTGTATCCCTCTGACCTTCTTATTGACGATGAAACACCGAAATTGCATCGGAATTAAATAGAAAACTCACAATGCCGACTCAAGTAGAAGAAGACTGACTCTTCTTACTGTCTATGTTTTGAACCATTCCTGTGACACTAGTTATAGATTCCGATGCTTCACTCCAGGTTAACTGTATACCTTGGACCTTCTTATTGACGATGAAACACAGAAATTGCATCGGAATAAAATAGAAAAGGCACAATGGCGACTTAAGTACAAGAAGACTGACTCTTCTTAGTGATTATAGTTTGAACCATTGCTGTGACACTAGTATTAGATTCCGATGCTTTACTACACGTTTACTGTATACCTTGGACATTCTTATTGACGATGAAACACAGAAATTGCATCGGAATTAAATAGAAAAGGCGCAATGTCGACTTAAGTACAAGAAGACTGACTCTTCTGACTGTCTGTGTTTGAACCATTCCTGTGACACTAGTTATAGATTCCGATGCTTCACTCCAGGTTTACTGTAACCCTTGGACCTTCTTATTGACGATGAAACACAGAAATTGCATCGGAATTAAAGACAAAAGGCACAATGCCGACTTAAGTACAAGAAGACTGACTCTTCTTACTGACTATGTTTTGAACCATTCCTGTGACACTAGTTATTGATTCCGATGCTTCACTTCAGCTTTACTGTATCCCTCTGACCTTATTGCCGATGAAACACAGAAATTGCATCGGAATTAAATACAAAAGGCACAATGCCGACTTAAGGACAAGAAGACTGACTCTTCTTACTGACGATGTTTTGAAACATTCCTGTGACTCTAGTTATAGATTCCGATGCTTCACTTCAGGTTCACTGTATCCCTTGGACCTTCTTATTGACGATGAATCACAGGAATTGCATCGGAATTAAACACAAAAGGCACAATGCTGACTTAAGTACAAGAAGACTGACTCTTCTTACTGTCTATATTTTGAACCATTCCAGTGACACTAGTTATAGATTCCGATGCTTCACTTCAGGTTTACTGTATTCCTTGGACCTTCTTATTGACGATGAAACACAGAAATTGCATCGAAATTAAATACAAAAGGCACAATGCCGACTTAAGTACAAGAAGACTGACTCTTCTTACTGTCTATGTTTTGAACCATTACTGTGACACTAGTTATAGAATCCGATGCTTCACTCCAGGTTTACTGTATCCCTTGGACCTTCTTATTGACGATGAAGAACACATACTGCATCGGAATGAAATAGAAATGGCACAATGCCGACTTAAGTACAAGAGGACTGACTCTTCTTACTGATAACAGTTTGAACCATTCCGGTGACAATAGTTATAGATTCCGATGCTTCACATCAGGTTTACTGTATCCCTTGGACCTTGTTATTGACGGTGACACACAGTAATAGCATTGGAATTAAATACAAAAAACAAAATGCCAACTTTAGTACACGAAGACTGACTCTTCTTACTGTCTATGTTTTGAACCATTCCTGTGACACTAGTTATAGAATCCGATGCTTCACTTCAGGTTTACTGTATCCCTTGGACCTTCTTATTGACGATGAAACACAGAAATTGCATCGGAATTAAATACAAAAAGGCACAATGACGACTTAAGTACAAGAAGACTGTATCTTCTTACTGTCTATGTTTTGAAACATTCCTGTGACACTAGTTATAGATTACGATGCTTCACTCCAGGTATACTGTATCCCTTGGACCTTCTTATTGACGATGAAACACAGAAAATGCATCGGAATTAAATACAAAAGGCCAAAGGCCGACTTAAGTACAAGAAGACTGACTCTTCTTACTGACTATGTTTTGAACCATTCCTGTGACACTAGTTATAGATTCCGATTCTCACTTCAGGTTTACTGTATCCCTCTGACTTTCGTATTGACGATGAAACACAGAAATTGCACCGGAATGAAATACAAAAGGCACAATGCCGACTTAAGGACAAGAAGACTGACTCTTCTTACTGACTATGTTTTGAACCATTCCTGTGACACTAGTTATAGATTCCGATGATTCACTTCAGGTTTACTGTATCCCTCTGACCTTCTTATTGACGAAGACACACAGAAATTGCCTCGGAATTAAATAGAAAAGGCACAATGCCGACCTAAGTACAAGGAGACTGACTCTTCTTAATGTCTATGTTTTGAACCATTCCTGTGACACTAGTTATAGATTCCGATGCTTCACTGTCGGTTTAGTGTATCCCTTGGACCTTCTTATTGACGATGAACACAGTAATTGCATCGGAATTAAAGAGAAAATGCACAATGCCGACTTAAGTAGAAGAAGACTGATCATCTTACTGACTATGTTTTGAACCATTCCTGAGACACTAGTTATAGATTCCGATGCTTCACTTCAGGTTTACTGTATCCCTCTGACCTTCTTATTGACGATGAAACACAGAAATTGCATCGGAGTTAAATAAAAAAGGCACAATGCCGACTTAAGTACAAGAAGACTGACTCATCTTACTGTCTATGTTTTGAACCATTCCATTGACACTAGTTGTAGATTCCGATGCTTCACTCCAGGTTTACTGTATCCCTTTTACATTCTTATTGACGATGAAACACTAAAATTGCATCGGAATTAAATACAAAAGTCAAAATGCCGGCTTAAGTACAAGAACACTGACTCTTCCTACTGTCTATGTTTTGAACCATTCCTGTGACACTAGTTATAGATTCCGATGCTTCACTTCAGGTTTACTGTATCCCTCTGACCTTATTCACGATGAAACACAGAAATTGCATCGGAATGAAATACAAAGGGCACAATACCGACTTAAGTACAAGAAGACTGACTCTTCTTACTGTCTATGCTTTGAACCATTCCTGTGACACTAGTTATTGATTCCGATGCTTCACTTCAGGTTTACTGTATCATTTTGAACTTCTTATTGACGATGAAACTCAGAAATTACATCGGAATCAAATACAAAATGCATAATGCCGACTTAAGTACAAAAAGACTGACTCTTCTTACTGACTATATTTTGAACCATTCCTGTGCCACTAGTTATAGATTCCGATGCTTCACTTCAGGTTTACTGTATCCCTCTGACCTTATTCACGATGAAACACAGAAATTGCATCGGAATTAAATACAAAAGGCACAATACGGACTGACTATTCTTACTGTCTATGTTTTGAACAATTCCTGTGTCACTAGTTATAGATTCCGATGCTTCACTTCAAGTTTACTGTATGCCTCTGACCTTCTTATTGACGATGAAACATTGAATTTGCAAAGGACTTAAATACAAAAGGCACAATGCCGACGTAAGTACAAGAAAACTGACTCTTCTTACTGTCTATGTTTTGAACCATTCATGTGACACTAGTTATTGATTCCGATGCTTCAATTGAGGTTTACATTATCCCTCTGAACTTCTTATTGACGATGAAACACAGACATTGCATCGGAATTTAATAGGAAAGGCACAATGCCGAATTAAGTACAAGAAGACTGACTCATCTTACTGTCTATGTTTTGAACCATTCCTGTGACACTATTTATAGATTCCGATGCTTGACTTCAGGTTTACTGTATCCATGGACCTTCTTATTGACGATGAAATACAGAAATTGCATCGGACTTTAATACAAATGGCACAATGGCGACTCAAGTACAAGAAGACTGACTCTTCTTACTGTCTATGTTTTGAAACATTCCTGTGACACTAGTTATGGATTCCAATGCTTCACTTCAGGTTTACTGTATCCCTCTGACTTTCTTATTGACGATGAAACACAGAAGTTGCACCGGAATTAAGTACAAAAGGCACAATGCTGACTTAAGGACAGGAAGACTGACTCTCCTTACTGACTATGTTTTGAACCAATCCTGTGACACTAGTTATAGATTCCGATGCTTCACTTCAGGTTTACTGTATCCCTCTGACCATCTTATTGACGATGAAATACAGAAATTGCATCGCAATTAAATACAAAAGGCACAATGCCGAATTAAGTACAAATAGTCTGACTCTTCCTACTGTCTATGTTTTGAACCATTAATGTGACACTAGTTATATATTCCGATGCTTCACTTCAGGTTACCTGTATCCCTTGGACCTTCTTATTGACGATGAAACACAGAAATAGCATCGGAATTAAATACAAAAGGCACAATGCCGAATTAAGTACAAGAAGACTGAGTCTTCCTACTGTCTATGTATTGAACCATTCCATTGACACTAGTTATAGATTCCGATGCTTGACTTCAGGTTTACTGAATCCCTTGGACCTTCTTATTGACGATAAAACACAGAAATTGCATCGGAATTTAATACAAAAGGCACAATGCCGACTCAAGTACAAGAAGACTGACTCTTCTTACTGTCTATGTTTTGAAACATTCATGTGACACTAGTTATACATTCCAATGCTTCACTTCAGGTTTACAGTATCCCTCTGACCTTCTTATTGACGATGAAACACAGAAATTGCATCGGTATTAAATAGAAAAGGAACAATGCCGAATTAAGTACAAGAAGGCTGACTCTTCCTACTGTCTATGTTTTGAACCATTTCTGTGACACTAGTTATATATTCCGATGCTTCACTTCAGGTTTACTGTATCCCCTGGACCTTCTTATTGACGATGAAACACAGTAATTGCATCGGAATTAAATACAAAAGGCACAATGCCGACTTAAGTACAAGAAGACTGTATCTTCATACTGTCAATGTTTTGTAACATTCCTGTGACACTAGTTATAGATTCCGATGCTTCACTCCAGGTTTACTGTATCCCTTAGACCTTCTTATTGACCATGAAACACAGAAATTGCATCCGAATTAACTACAAAAGGCACAATGCCGACTTAAGGACAAGAAGACTGACTCTTCTTACTGACTATGTTTTGAAACATTCCTGTGACACTAGTTATAGATTCCGAGGCTTCACTTCAGGTTTACTGTATCCCTCTGACTTTCTTATTGACGATGAAACACAGAAAATAAACCGGAATTAAATACAAAAGGCACAGTGCTGACTTAAGGACAAGAAGACTGAACCTTCTTACTGACTATGTTTTGAACCATTCCTGTGACACTAGTTATTGATTCCGATGCTTCACTTCAGGTTTACTGTATCCCTCTGACCTTCTTATTAACGATGAAACTCAGAAATTGCATCGGAATTAAATACAAAAGGCACAATACCGAATTAAGTACAAGAAGACTGACTCTTCCTACTGTCTATGTTTTGAACCATTTCTGTGACACTAGTTATATATTCCGATGCTTCACTTCAGGTTTACTGTATGCCTTGGACCTTATTATTGACGATGAAACACAGAAATAGCATCGGAATTAAATACAAAAGGCACAATGCCGAATTAAGTACAAGAAGACTGACTCTTCCTACTGTCTATGTTATGTACCATTCCATTGACACTAGTTATAGATTCCGATGCTTGACTTCAGGTTTGCTGAATCCCTTGGACCTTCTTATTGTCGATAAAACACAGAAATTGCATCGGAATTTAATACAAAAGGCACAATGCCGACTCAAGTACAAGAAGACTGACTCTTCTTACTGTCTATGTTTTGAACCATTCCTGTGACACTAGTTATAGATTACAATGCTTCACTCCAGGTTTACTGTATCCCTTGGACCTTCTTATTGACGATGAAACACAGAAATTGCATCGGAATTAAATACAAAAGGCACAATGCCGAATTAAGGACAAGAAGACTGACTCTTCTTACTGACTATGTTTTGAAGCATTCCTGTGACACTAGTTATAGATTCCGATGCTTCACTTCAGGTTTACTGTATCCCTCTGACCTTCTTATTGACGAAGACACACAGAAATTGCCTCGGAATTAAATAGAAAAGGCACAATGCCGACTTAAGTACAAGAAGACTGACTCTTCTTAATGTCTATGTTTTGAACCATTCCTGTGACACTAGTTATAGATTCCGATGCTTCACTCTAGGTTTACTGTAACCCTTGGACCTTCTTATTGACGATGAAACACAGAAATTGCATCGGAATTAAATACAAAAGGCACAATGCCGACTTAGGGCAAGAAGACTGACTCTTCCTACTGACAATGTTTTTAACCATTCCTGTGACACTAGTTATAGATTCCGATGCTTCACTTCAAGGTTTCCTGTATCCCTCTGACCTTATTCACGATGAAACTCAGAAATAGCATCGGAATTAAATACAAAAGGCACAATACCAACTGACTCTTCTTACTGTCTATGTTTGAACAATTCCTGTGACACTAGTTATAGATTCCGATGCTTCACTTCAGATTTTCTGTATCCCTCTGACTTTCTTATTGACGATGAAACTCAGAAATTGCATCGGAATTAAATACAAAAGGCACAATGCCGAATTAAGTACAAGAAGACTGACTCTTCCTACTGTCTATGATTTGAACCATTTCTGTGACACTAGTTATATATTCCGATGCTTCACTTCAGGTTTACTGTATCCCTTGGACCTTATGATTGACGATGAAACACAGACATAGCATCGGAATTAAATACAAAAGGCACAATGCCGAATTAAGTACAAGGAGACTGACTCTTCCTACTGTCTATGTTTTGAACCATTCCATTGACACTAGTTATAGATTCCGATGCTTGACTTCAGGTTTACTGAATCCCTTGGACCTTCTTATTGACGATGAAACACTCAAATTGCATCGGAATTAAATACAAAAGCCACAATGCCGACTCAAGTACAAGAAGACTGACTCTTCTTACTGTCTATGTTTGAACCATTCCTGTGACACTAGTTATAGATTCCAATGCTTCACTTCAGCTTTACTGTATCCCTCTGACCTTCTTATTGACGATGAAACACAGAAATTGCCTCGGAAATAAATAGAAAAGGCACAATGCCGACTTAAGTACAAGAAGACGGACTCTTCTTAATGTCTATGTTTTGAACCATTCCTGTGGCACTAGTTATAGATTCCGATGCTTCACTTTAGGTTTAGACTATCCCTTGGACCTTCTTATTGACGATGAACACAGTAATTGCATCGGAATTAAATCGAAAAGGCACAATGCCAACTTAAGTAGAAGAAGACTGACTCTTCTTACTGTCTATGTTTTGAACCATTCCATTGACACTAGTTATAGATTCCGATGCTTCACTCCAGGTTTACTGTATCCCTTTTACATTCTTATTGACGATGAAACACTGAAATTGCATCGGAATTAAATACAAAAGCCAAAATGCCGGCTTAAGTACAAGAAGACTGACTCTTCCTACTGTCTATGTTTTGAACCATTCCTGTGACACTAGTTACAGATTCCGATGCTTCACTTCAGGTTCACTGTATCCCTCTGACCTTATTCACGAAGAAACACAGAAATTGCATCGGAATTAAATACAAAAGGCACAATACCGACTGACCCTTCTTACTGTCTATGTTTTGAACAATTCCTGTGACACTAGTTATAGATTCCGATGCTTCACTTCAGGTTTACTTTATGCCTCTGACCTTCTTATTGACGATGAAACATTGAATTTGCATCGGAGTTAAATACAAAAGGCACAATGCCGACTTAAGTACAAGAAAACTGACTCTTCTAACTGTCTATGTTTTGAACCATTTCTGTGACACAAGTTATAGATTCCGATGCTTCAATTCAGGTTTGCTGTATCCCTCTGACATTCTTATTGACGATAAAACATAGAAATTGCATCGGAATTAAATACAAAAGGCACAATGCTGACTTAAGTACAAGAAAACTGACTCTTCTTACTGTCTATGTTTGAACCATTCATGTGACACTAGTTATAGATTCCGATGCTTCACTTGAGGTTTACATTATCCCTCTGAACTTCTTATTGACGATGAAACACAGACATTGCATCGGAATTAAATAGAAAAGCCACAATGCCGAATTAAGTACAAGAAGACTGACTCTTCCAACTGTCCATGTTTTGAACCATTCCTGTGACGCTAGTTATAGAATCCGATGCTTCACTTCAGGTTTACTGTATCCCTCTGACCGTCTTATTGACCATGAAACACAGAAATTGCATCCGAATCAAATAGAAAAGGCACAA
Source organism: Schistocerca serialis cubense (assembly GCF_023864345.2). Classification (NCBI taxonomy): domain Eukaryota; kingdom Metazoa; phylum Arthropoda; class Insecta; order Orthoptera; family Acrididae; genus Schistocerca; species Schistocerca serialis. Next base: position 639,025,372 of record NC_064644.1, read on the forward strand.
TGCCGACTTACGTACTAGACGACTAACTCTTCCTACTGTCTATGTTTTGAACCATTCCTAAGACACTTGTTATAGATTCCGATGCTTCGCTTCAGGTTTACTGTATCCCTTGGACCTTCTTATTGTCGATGAAACACAGAAATTGCATCGGAATTCAATACAAAAGGCACAACGCCAACTTAACTACAAGAAGACTGTCTTATTTTACTGACTATGCTTTGAACCATTCCTGTGACCCTAGTTATAGATTCCGATGTTTCACCCCAGGTTTACTGTATCCCTCTGACCTACTTATTGACGATGAAACACAGAAATTGCATCGGAATTAAATACAAAAGGCACAATGCCGACTTAAGTACAAGAAGACAGACTCTTATTACTGACTATGCTTTGAACCATTCCTGTGACACTAGTCATAGATTCCGATGCTTAACTTCAGGATTACTGTATCAGTCTGACCTTCTTATTGACGATGAAACACAGAAATTGCATCGGAAGTAAATACAAAAGGCACAATGCCGACTTAAGTACAAGAAGACTGACTCTTCCAACTGTCTATGTTTTGAACCATTCCTGTGACACTAGTTATACATTCCGATGCTTCACTTCAGGTTTACTGTAACCCTCTGACCGTCTTATTGACGATGAAACACAGAAATTGCATCCGAATTAAATAGAAAAGGCACAATGCCGACTTAAGTACTGGATGACTGACTCTTCCTACTGTCTATGTTTTGAACCATTCCTGTGACACTAGTTATAGATTCCGTTGCTTCACTTCAGGTTTACTGTATCCCTCTGACCTTCTTATTGACGATGAAACACAGAAATTGCATCGGAATTAAATACAAAAGGCACAATGCCGCATTACTGTCTATGCTTTGAACCATTCCTGTGACACTAGTTATAGATTCCGATGCTTCACTCCAGGTTTACTGTAACCCTTGGACCTTCTTATTGACGATGAAGCACAGAAATTGCATTGGAATTAAATAGAAAAGGCACAATGCCGACTTAAGTACAAGAAGACTGACTCTTCTTACTGACTATGTTTAAACCATTCCTGTGACACTAGTTATAGATTCCGATGCTTCACTTCAGGTTTACTGTATCCCTCTGACCTTCTTATTGACGATGAAACACCGAAATTGCATCGGAATTAAATAGAAAACTCACAATGCCGACTCAAGTAGAAGAAGACTGACTCTTCTTACTGTCTATGTTTTGAACCATTCCTGTGACACTAGTTATAGATTCCGATGCTTCACTCCAGATTTACTGTATACCTTGGACCTTCTTATTGACGATGAAACACAGAAATTGCATCGGAATTAAATAGAAAAGGCACAATGGCGACTTAAGTACAAGAAGACTGACTCTTCTTAGTGATTATAGTTTGAACCATTGCTGTGACACTAGTTTTAGATTCCGATGCTTTACTACACGTTTACTGTATATTTTGGACATTCTTATTGACGATGAAACACAGAAATTGCATCGGAATTAAATAGAAAAGGCACAATGTCGACTTAAGTACAAGAAGACTGACTCTTCTGACTGTCTATGTTTGAACCATTCCTGTGACACTAGTTATAGATTCCGATGCTTCACTCCAGGTTTACTGTAACCCTTGGCCCTTCATATTGACGATGAAACACAGAAATTGCATCGGAATTAAATACAAAAGGCACAATGCCGACTTAAGTACAAGAAGACTGACTCTTCGTACTGACTATGTTTTGAACCATTCCTGTGACACTAGTTATAGATTCTTATGCTTCACTTCAGGTTTACTGTATACCTTGTACCTTCTTATTGACGATGAAACACAGAAATTGTATCGGAATTAAATACAAAAGGCACAATGCCGACTTAAGTACAAGAAGACTGACTCTTCCTACTGTCTATGCTTTGAAACATTCCTGTGACACTAGTTTTGGATTCCGATGCTTCACCTCAGGTTTACTGTATCTCTCTGACCTTCTTATTGACAATGAAACACAGAAATTGCATCGGAATTAAATACAAAAGGCACAATGCCGACTTAAGTACAAGAAGACTGACTCTTCCTACTGTCTATGATTTGAACCATTCCTGTGACACTAGTTATAGATTCCGATGCTTCACTTCAGCTTTACTGTATCCCTCTGACCTTATTGCCGATGAAACACAGTAATTGCATCGGAATTAAATACAAAAGGCACAATGCCGACTTAAGGACAAGAAGACTGACTCTTCTTACTGACTATGTTTTGAAACATTCCTGTGACTCTAGTTATAGATTCCGATGCTTCACTTCAGGTTCACTGTACCCCTTGGACCTTCTTATTGACGATGAATCACAGGAATTGCATCGGAATTAAACACAAAAGGCACAATGCTGACTTAAGTACAAGAAGACAGACTCTTCTTACAGTCTATATTTTGAACCATTCCAGTGACACTAGTTATAGATTCCGATGCTTCACTTCAGGTTTACTGTATTCCTTGGACCTTCTTATTGACGATGAAACACAGAAATTGCATCGAAATTAAATACAAAAGGCACAATGCCGACTTAAGTACAAGAAGACTGACTCTTCTTACTGTCTATGTTTTGAACCATTACTGTGACACTAGGTATAGATTCCGATGCTTCACTCCAGGTTTACTGTGTCCCTTGAACCTTCTTGTTGACGAAGAAACACAGATATTGCATCGGAATTAAATACAAAAGGCACAATGCCGACTTAAGGACAAGAAGACTGACTCTTCTTACTGTCTATGTTTTGAACCATTCCTGTGACACTAGTTATAGTTTCCGATGCTTCACTTCAGGTTTACTGTATCCCTCTGACCTTCTTATTGACAATGAAACACAGAAATTGCATCGGAATTAAAAACAAAAGGCTCAATGCCGACTTAAGTACAAGAAGGCTGACTCCTTCTACTGTCTATGCTTTGAACCATTCCTGTGACACTAGTTATAGATCCGATGCTTCACTCCAGGTTTACTGTATCACTTGGACCTTCTTATTGACGATGAAAAACACATACTGCATCCGAATGAAATAGAAATGGCACAATGCCGACTTAAGTACAAGAGGACTGACTCTTCTTACTGATAATAGTTTGAACCATTCCGGTGACAATAGTTATAGATTCCGATGCTTCACGTCAGGTTTACTGTATCCCTTGGACCTTGTTATTGACGGTGAAACACAGAAATAGCATTGGAATTAAATACAGAAGGCAAAATGCCAACTTTAGTACACGAAGACTGACACTTCTTACTGTCTATGTTTTGAACCATTCCTGTGACACTAGTTATAGAATCCGATGCTTCACTTCAGGTTTACTGTACCCCTCTGACCTTCTTATTGACGATGAAACACAGAAATTGCATCGGAATTAAATAGAAAACTCACAATGCCGACTGAAAAACAAGAAGACTGACTCTTCTTACTGTCTATGTTTTGAACCATTCCTGTGACACTAGTTATAGATTTCGATGCTTCACTCCAGGTTTACTGTATCCCTTGGACCTTCTTATTGACGATGAAACACAGAAATTGCATCGGAATTAAATAGAAAAGGCACAATGCCGACTTAAGTTCAGGAAGACTGACTCTTCTAAGTGATTATAGTTTGAACCATTGCTGTGACACTAGTTATGGATTCCGATGCTTTACTTCATGTTTACTGTATCCCTTGGACCTTCTTATTGACGATGAACCACAGAAATTGCATCGGAATTTAATACAAAAGGCACAATGCCGACTCAAGTACAAGAAGACTGACTCTTCTTCCTGTCTATGCTTTGAACCATTCCTTTGACACTAGTTATAGATTCCAATGCTTCACTTCAGGCTTACTGTATCCCTCTGACCTTCTTATTGACGATGAAACACAGAAATTGCATCGGAATTAAATAGAAAAGGCACAATGCCGAATTAAGTACAAGAAGACTGACTCTTCCTACTGTCTATGTTTTGAACCATTCCTGTGACACTAGTTATATATTCCGATGCTTCACTTCAGGTTTACTGTATCCCTTGGACCTTCTTATTGACGATGAAACACAGAAATTGCATCGGAATTAAATACAAAAAGGCACAATGACGACTTAAGTACAAGAAGACTGTATCTTCTTAGTGTCTATGTTTTGAAACATTCCTGTGACACTAGTTATAGATTCCGATGCTTCACTCCAGGTTTACTGTATCACTTGGACCTTCTTATTGACGATGAAACACAGAAAATGCATCGGAATTAAATACAAAAGGCCCAAGGCCGACTTAAGTACAAGAAGACTGACTCTTCTTACTGACTATGTTTTGAACCATTCCTGTGACACTAGTTATAGATTCCGATTCTCACTTCAGGTTTACTGTATCCCTCTGACTTTCGTATTGACGATGAAACACAGAAATTGCACCGGAATTAAATACAAAAGGCACAATGCCGACTTAAGGACAAGAAGACTGACTCTTCTTACTGACTATGTTTTGAACCATTCCTGTGACACTAGTTATAGATTCCGATGCTTCACTTCAGGTTTACTGTATCCCTCTAACCTTCTTATTGACGAAGACACACAGAAATTGCCTCGGAATTAAATAGAAAAGGCACAATGCCGACTTAAGTACAAGGACACTGACTCTTCTTAATGTCTATGTTTTGAACCATTCCTGTGACACTAGTTATAGATTCCGATGCTTCACTGTCAGTTTAGTGTATCGCTTGGACCTTCTTATTGACGATGAACACAGTAATTGCATCGGAATTAAAGAGAAAATGCACAATGCCGACTTAAGTAGAAGAAGACTGATCCTCTTACTGACTATGTTTTGAACCATTCCTGAGACACTAGTTATCGATTCCGATGCTTCACTTCAGGTTTACTGTATCCCTTTTACATTCTTATTGACGATGAAACACTGAAATTGCATCGGAATTAAATACAAAGGGCACAATGCCGACTTAGGGACAAGTAGACTGACTCTTCCTACTGTCTATGTTTTGAACCATTCCTGTGACACTAGTTATAGATTCCGATGCTTCACTTCAGGTTTACTGTATCCCTCTGACATTCTTATTCACGATGAAACACAGAAATTGCATCGGAATGAAATACAAAAGGCACAATACCGACTTAAGTACAAGAAGACTGACTCTTCTTGCTGTCTATGCTTTGAACCATTCCTGTGACACTAGTTATTGATTCCGATGCTTCACTTCAGGCTTACTGTATCATTTTGAACTTCTTATTGACGATGAAACTCAGAAATTACATCGGAATCAAATACAAAAAGCATAATGCCGACTTAAGTACAAAAAGACTGACTCTTCTTACTGACTATGTTTTGAACCATTCCTGTGCCACTAGCTATAGATTCCTATGCTTCACTTCAGGTTTACTGTGTCCCTCTGACCTTATTCGCGAAGAAACACAGAAATTGCATCGGAATTAAATACAAAAGGCACAATACGGACTGACCATTCTTACTGTCTATGTTTTGATCAATTCCTGTGACACTAGTTATAGATTCCGATGCTTCACTTCAAGTTTACTGTATGCCTCTGACCTTCTTATTGACGATGAAACATTGAATTTGCAAAGGAATTAAATACAAAAGGCACAATGCCGACGTAAGTACAAGAAAACTGACTCTTCTTACTGTCTACGTTTTGAACCATTCCTGTGACACAAGTTATAGATTCCGATGCTTCACTTAAGGTTTGCTGTATCCCTCTGACATTCTTATTGACGATGAAAAATAGAAATTGCATCGGAATTAAATACAAAAGGAACAATGCTGACTTATGTACAACAAAACTGACTCTTCTTACTGTCTACGTTTGAACCATTCATGTGACACTAGTTATAAATTCCGATGCTTCACTTGAGGTTTACATTATCCCTCTGAACTTCTTATTGACGATGAAACACAGACATTGCATCGGAATTAAATAGAAAAGGCACAATGCCGAATAAAGTACAAGAAGACTGACTCTTCTTACTGTCTATGTTTTGAACCATTCCTGTGACACTATTTATGGATTCCGATGCTTGACTTCAGGTTTACTGTATCCTTGGACCTTCTTATTGACGATGAAATACAGAAATTGCATCGGAATTTAATACAAAAGGCACAATGCCGACTCAAGTACAAGAAGACTGACTCTTATTAGTGTCTATGTTTTGAAACATTCCTGTGACACTAGTTATAGATTCCGATGCTTCACTTCAGGTTTACTGTATCCCTCTGACTTTCTTATTGACGATGAAACACAGAAGTTGCACCGGAATTAAGTACAAAAGGCACAATGCTGACTTAAGGACAGGAAGACTGACTCTTCTTACTGACTATGTTTTGAACCATTCCTGTGACACTAGTTATAGATTCCGATGCTTTACTTCAGGTTTACTGTATCCCTCTGACCATCTTATTGACGATGAAATACAAAAATTGCATCGCAATTAAATACAAAAGGCACAATGCCGAATTAAGTACAAATAGACTGACTCTTCCTACTGTCTATGTTTTGAACCATTTCTGTGACACTAGTTATATATTCCGATGCTTCACTTCAGGTTACCTGTATCCCTTGGACCTTCTTATTGACGATGAAACACAGAAATAACATCGGAATTAAATACAAAATGCACAATGCCGAATTTAGTACAAGAAGACTGACTCTTCCTACTGTCTATGTATTGAACCATTCCATTGACACTAGTTACAGATTCCGATGCTTGACTTCAGGTTTACTGAATCCCTTGGACCTTCTTATTGACGATAAAACATAGAAATTGCATCGGAATATAATACAAAATGCACAATGCCGACTCAAGTACAAGAAGACTGACTCTTCTTACTGTCTATGTTGTGAAACATTCCTGTGACACTAGTTATACATTCCAATGCTTCTCTTCAGGTATACAGTATCCCTCTGACCTTCTTATTGACGATGAAAAACAGAAATTGCATCGGAATTAAATAGAAAAGGCACAATGCCGAATTTAGTACAAGAAGACTGACTCTTCCTACTGTCTATGTTTTGAACCATTTCTGTGACACTAGTTATATATTCCGATGCTTCACTTCAGGTTTACTGTATCCCCTGGACCTTCTTATTGACGATGAAACACAGTAATTGCATCGGAATTAAATACAAAAGGCACAATGCCGACTTAAGTACAAGAAGACTGTATCTTCATACTGTCTATGTTTTGAAACATTCCTGTGACACTAGTTATAGATTCCGATGCTTCACTTCAGGTTTACTGTAATACTCTGACTTTCTTATTGACGATGAAACACAGAAAATAAACCGGAATTAAATACAAAAGGCACAATGCTGACTTAAGGACAAGAAGACTGAACCTTCTTACTGACTATGTTTTGAATCATTCCTTTGACACTAGTTATTGATTCCGATGCTTCACTTCAGGTTTACTGTATCCCTCTGACCTTCTTATTAACGATGAAACTCAGACATTGCATCGGAATTAAATACAAAAGGCACAATACCGATTTAAGTACAAGAAGACTGACTCTTCCTACTGTCTATGATTTGAACCATTTCTGTGACACTAGTTATATATTCCGATGCTTCACTTCAGGTTTACTGTATCCCTTGGACCTTACTATTGACGATGAAACACAGAAATAGCATCGGAATTAAATACAAAAGGCACAATGCCGAATTAAGTACAAGAAGACTGGCTCTTCCTACTGTCTATGTTTTGAACCATTCCATGGACACTAGTTATAGATTCCGATGCTTGACTTCAGGTTTACTGAATCCCTTGGACCTTCTTATTGACGATAAAACACAGAAATTGCATCGGAATTTAATACAAAAGGCACAATGCCGACTCAAGTACAAGAAGACTGACTCCTCTTACTGTCTATGTTTTGAACCATTCCTGTGACACTAGTTATAGATTCCAATGCTTCACTCCAGGTTTACTGTATTCCTTGGACCTTCTTGTTGACGATGAAACACAGAAATTGCATCGGAATAATATACAAAAGGCACAATGCCGACTTAAGGACAAGAAGACTGACTCTTCCTACTGACTATGTTTTGAAGCATTCCTGTGACACTAGTTATAGATTCCGATGCTTCACTTCAGGTTTACTGTATCCCTCTGACCTTCTTATTGACGAAGACACACAGAAATTGCCTCGTAATTAAATAGAAAAGGCACAATGCCGACTTAAGTACAAGAAGACTGACTCTTCTTAATGTCTATGTTTTGAACCATTCCTGTGACACTAGTTATAGATTCCGATGCTTCACTCTAGGTTTACCGTAACCCTTGGACCTTCTTATTGACGATGAAACACAGAAATTGCATCGGAATTAAATACAAAAGGCACAATGCCGACTTAGGGACAAGAAGACCGACTCTTCCTACTGACAATGTTTTGAACCATTCCTGTGACACTAGTTATAGATTCCGATGCTTCACTTCAAGGTTTACTGTATCCCTCTGACCTTATTCACGATGAAACACAGAAATTGCATCGGAATTAAATACAAAAGGCACAATACCGACTGACTCTTCTTACTGCCTATGTTTTGAACAATTCCTGTGACACTAGTTATAGATTCCGATGCTTCACTTCAGGTTTACTGTATCCCTCTGACCTTATTCACGATGAAACACAGAAATTCCATCTGAATTAAATACAAAAGGCACAATGCCGAATTAAGTACAAGAAGACTGACTCTTCCTACTGTCTATGTAATGAACCGTTCCATTGACACTAGTTATAGATTCCGATGCTTGACTTCAGGTTTACTGAATCCCTTGGACCTTCTTATTGACGATGAATCACAGAAATTGCATCGGAATTAAATAGAAAAGGCACAATGCCGAATTAAGTACAAGAAGACTGACTCTTCCTACTGTCTATGTTTTGAACCATTTCTGTGACACTAGTTATATATTCCGATGCTTCACTTCAGGTTTACTGTATCCCTTGGACCTTCTTATTGACGATGAAACACAGAAATTGCATCATAATTAAATACAAAAGGCACAATGCCGACTTAAGTACAAGAAGACTGTATCTTTATACTGTCTATGTTTTGAAACATTCCTGTGACACTAGTTATAGATTCCGATGCTTCACTTCAGGTTTACTGTATCCCTCTGACCTTATTCACGATGAAACACAGAAATTCCATCGGAATTAAATACAAAAGGCACAATGCCGAAATAAGTACAAGAAGACTGACTCTTCCTACTGTCTATGTAATGAACCGTTCCATTGACACTAGTTATAGATTCCGATGCTTGACTTCAGGTTTACTGAATCCCTTGGACCTTCTTATTGACGATGAAACACAGAAATTGCATCGGAATTAAATAGAAAAGGCACAATGCCGAATTAAGTACAAGAAGACTGACTCTTCCTACTGTCTATGTTTTGAACCATTTCTGTGACACTAGTTATAGATTCCGATGCTTGACTTCAGGTTAACTGAATCCCTTGGACCTTCTTATTGACGATAAAACACCGAAATTGCATCGGAATTTGATACAAAAGGCACAATGCCGACTCAAGTACAAGAAGACTGACACTTCTTACTGTCTATGTTTTGAACTTTTTCTTTGACACTAGTTATATATTCCGATGCTTCACTTCAGGTTTACTGTTTCCCTTGCACCTTATGATTGACGATGAAACACAGACATAGCATCGGAATTAAATACAAAAGGCACAATGCCGAATTAAGTACAAGGAGACTGACTCTTCCTACTGTCTATGTTTTGAACCATTCCATTGACACTAGTTAAAGATTCCGATGCTTGACTTCAGGTTTACTGAATCCCTTGGACCTTCTTATTGACGATAAAACACCGAAATTGCATCGGAATTTGATACAAAATGCACAATGCCGACTCAAGTACAAGAAGACTGACACTTCTTACTGTCTATGATTTGAACCATTCCTGTGACACTAGTTATAGATTCCAATGCTTCACTTCAGGTTTACTGTATCCCTCTGACCTTCTTATTGACGATGAAACACTGAAATTGCATCGGAATTAAATACAAAAGGCACAATGCCGACTCAAGTACAAGTAGACTGACTCTTCCTACTGTCTATGTTTTGAACCATTCCTGTGACACTAGTTATAGATTCCGATGCTTCACTTCAGGTTTACTGTATCCCTCTGACCTTATTCACGATGAAACACAGAAATTGCATCGGAATTACATACAAAAGGCACAATACGGACTGACCATGCTTACTGTCTATGTTTTGAACAATTCCTGTGACACTAGTTATAGATTCCGATGCTTCACTTCAAGTTTAGTGTATGCCTCTGACCTTCTTATTGACGATGAAACATTGAATTTGCAAAGGAATTAAATACAAAAGGCACATTGCCGACGTAAGTACAAGAAGACTGACTCTTCCTACTGTCTATGTAATGAACCGTTCCATTGACACTAGTTATAGATTCCGATGCTTGACTTCAGGTTTACTGAATCCCTTGGACCTTCTTATTGACGATGAAACACAGAAATTGCAAAGGAATTAAATACAAAATGCACAATGCCGACTCAAGTACAAGAAGACTGACACTTCTTACTGTCTATGATTTGAACCATTCCTGTGACACAAGTTATAGATTCCGATGCTTCACTTAAGGTTTGCTGTATCCGTCTGACATTCTTATTGACGATGAAACATAGAAATTGCATCGGAATTAAATACAAAAGGAACAATATTGACTTATGTACAAGAAAACTGACTCTTCTTACTGTCTATGTTTGAACCATTCATGTGACACTAGTTATTGATTCCGATGCTTCACTTGAGGTTTACATTATCCCTCTGAACTTCTTATTGACGATGAAACACAGACATTGCATCGGAATTAAATAGAAAAGGCACAATGCAGAATTAAGTACAAGAAGACTGACTCTTCTTACTGTCTATGTTTTGAACCATTCCTGTGACACTATTTATAGATTCCGATGCTTGACTTCAGGTTTACTGTATCCTTGGACCTTCGTATTGACGATGAAATACAGAAATTGCATCGGAATTTAATACAAAAGGCACAATGCCGACTCAAGTACAAGAAGACTGACTCTTCTTACTGTCTATGGTTTGAAACATTCCTTTGACATTAGTTATAGATTCCGATGCTTCACTTCAGGTTTACTGTATCCCTCTGACTTTCTTATTGACGATGAAACACAGAAGTTGCACCGGAATTAAGTACAAAAGGCACAATGCTGACTTAAGCACAGGAAGACTGACTCTTCTTACTGACTATGTTTTGAACCATTCCTGTGACACTAGTTATAGATTCCGATGCTTCACTTCAGGTTTACTGTATCCCTCTGACCATCTTATTGACGATGAAATACAGAAATTGCATCGCAATTAAATACAAAAGGCACAATGCCGAATTAAGTACAAATAGACTGACTCTTCCTACTGTCTATGTATTGAACCATTCCATTTACACTAGTTATAGATTCCGATGTTTGACTTCAGGTTTACTGTATCCCCTGGACCTTCTTATTGACGATGAAACACAGTAATTGCATCGGAATTAAATACAAAAGGCACAATACCGAATTAAGTACAAGAAGACTGACTCTTCCTACTGTCTATGTTTTGAACCATTTCTGTGACACTAGTTATATATTCCGATGCTTCATTTCAGGTTTACTGTATCCCTTGGACCTTATTATTGACGATGAAACACAGAAATAGCATCGGAATTAAATACAAAAGGCACAATGCCGAATTAAGTACAAGAAGACTGATTCTTCCTACTGTCTATGTTTTGAACCATTCCATTGACACTAGTTATAGATTCCGATGCTTGACTTCAGGTTTACTGAATCCCTTGGACCTTCTTATTGACGATAAAACACAGAAATTGCATCGGAATTTAATACAAAAGGCACAATGCCGAATTAAGTACAAGAAGACTGATTCTTCCTACTGTCTATGTTTTGAACCATTCCATTGACACTAGTTATAGATTCCGATGCTTGACTTCAGGTTTACTGAATCCCTTGGACCTTCTTATTGACGATAAAACACAGAAATTGCATCGGAATTTAATACAAAAGGCACAATGCCGACTCAAGTACAAGAAGACTGACTCTTCTTACTGTCTATGTTTTGAACCATTACTGTGACACTAGTTATACATTCCAATGCTTCACTCTAGGTTTACTGTAACCCTTGGAACTTCTTATTGACGATGAAACACAGAAATTGCATCGGAATTAAATACAATAGGCACAATGCCGACTTAGGGACAAGAAGACTGACTCATCCTACTGACAATGTTTTGAACCATTCCTGTGACACTAGTTATAGATTCCGATGCTTCACTTCAAGGTTTACTGTATCCCTCTGACCTTATTCACGATGAATCACAGAAATTGCATCGGAATTAAATACAAAAGGCACAATACCGACTGACTCTTCTTACTGTCTATGTTTTGAACAATTCCTGTGACACTAGTTATAGATTTCGATGCTTCACTTCAGGTTTACTGTATCCCTCTGACCTTCTAATTGACGAAGACACACAGAAATTGCCTCGGAATTAAATTGAAAAGGCACAATGCCGACTTAAGTACAAGAAGACTGACTCTTCTTAATGTCTATGTTTTGAACCATTCCTGTGACACTAGTTATAGATTCCGATGCTTCACTCTAGGTTTACTGTAACCCTTGGAACTTCTTATTGACGATGAAACACAGAAATTGCATCGGAATTAAATACAATAGGCACAATGCCGACTTAGGGACAAGAAGACTGACTCTTCCTACTGACAATGTTTTGAACCATTCCTGTGACACTAGTTATAGATTCCGATGCTTCACTTGAAGGTTTACTGTATCCCTCTGACCTTATTCACGATGAAACACAGAAATTGCATCGGAATTAAATACAAAAGGCACAACACAGACTGCCTCTTCTTACTGTCTATGTTTTGAACAATCCCTGTGACACTAGTTATAGATTCCGATGCTTCACTTCAGGTTTACTGTATCCCTCTGACCTTATTCACGATGAAACACAGAAATTCCATCGGAATTAAATACAAAAGGCACAATGCCGAATTAAGTACAAGAAGACTGACTCTTCCTACTGTCTATGTAATGAACCGTTCCATTGACACTAGTTATATATTCCGATGCTTGACTTCAGGTTTACTGAATCCCTTGGACCTTCTTATTGACGATAAAACACAGAAATTGCATCGGAATTTAATACAAAAGGCACAATGCCGACTCAAGTACAAGAAGACTGACTCTTCTTACTGTCTATGTTTTGAACCATTCCTGTGACACTAGTTATACATTCCAATACTTCACTTCAGGTTTACTGTATCCCTCTGACCTTCTTATTGACGATGAAACACAGAAATTGCATCGGAATTAAATAGAAGAGGCTCAATGCCGAATTAAGTACAAGAAGACTGACTCTTCCTACTGTCTATGTTTTGAACCATTTCTATGACACTAGTTATATATTCCGATGCTTCACTTCAGGTTTACTGTATCCCTTGGACCTTCTTATTGACGATGAAACACAGAAATTGCATCGGAATTAAACACAAAAGTCACAATGCCGACTTAAGTACAAGAAGACTGTATCTTTATACTGTCTATTTTTTGAAACATTCCTGTGACACTAGTTATAGATTCCGATGCTCACTTCAGGTTTACTGTATCCCTCTGACTTTCTTATTGACGATGAAACACAGAAATTGCACCGGAATTAAATACAAAAGGCACAATGCCGGCTGAAGGACACGAAGACTGACTCTTCTTACTGACTATGTTTTGAACCATTCCTGTGACACTAGTTATAGATTCCGATGCTTCACTTCAGGTTTACTGTATCCCTCTGACTTTCTTATTGACGATGAAACACAGAAGTTGCACCGGAATTAAGTACAAAAGGCACAATGCTGACTTAAGGACAGGAAGACTGACTCTTCTTACTGACTATGTTTTGAACCATTCCTGTGACACTAGTTATAGATTCCGATGCTTCACTTAAGGTTTGCTGTATCCCTCTGACATTCTTATTGACGATGAAACATAGAAATTGCATCGGAATTAAATACAAAAGGAACAATGCTGACTTATGTACAAGAAAACTGACTCTTCTTACTGTCTATGTTTGAACCATTCATGTGACACTAGTTATAGATTCCGATGCTTGACTTCAGGTTTACTGTATCCCCTGGACCTTCTTATTGGCGATGAAACACAGTAATTGCATCGGAATTAAATACAAAAGGCACAATGCCGACGTAAGTACAAGAAGACTGTATCTTCATACTGTCTATGTTTTGAAACATTCCTGTGACACTAGTTAAAGATTCCGATGCTTCACTCCAGGATTACTGTATCCCTTAGACCTTCTTATTGACCATGAAACACAGAAATAGCATCCGAATTAAATACGAAAGGCACAATGCCGACTTAAGGACAAGAAGACTGACTCTTCTTACTGACTATGTTTTGAAACATTCCTGTGACACTAGTTATAGATTCCGATGCTTCATCTCAGGTTTACTGTGTCCCTCTGACTTTCTTATTGACGATGAAACACAGAAAATAAACCGGAATTAAATACAAAAGGCACAATGCTGACTTAAGGACAAGAAGACTGAACCTTCTTACTGACTATGTTTTGAACCATTCCTGTGACACTAGTTATTGATTCCGATGCTTTACTTCAGGTTTACTGTATCCCTCTGACCTTCTTATTAACGATGAAACTCAGAAATTGCATCGGAATTAAATACAAAAGGCACAATGCCGAATTAAGTACAAGAAGACTGACTCTTCCTACTGTCTATGTTTTGAACCATTCCATTGACACTAGTTATAGATACCGATGCTTGACTTCAGGATTACTGAATCCCTTGGACCTTCTTATTGACGATAAAACACAGAAATTGCATCGGAATTTAATACAAAAGGCACAATGCCGACTCAAGTACAAGAAGACTGATTCTTCTTACTGTCTATGTTTTGAACCATTCCTGTGACACTAGTTATACATTCCAATGCTTCACTCTAGGTTTACTGTAACCCTTGGAACTTCTTATTGACGATGAAACACAGAAGTTGCATCGGAATTAAATACAATAGGCACAATGCCGACTTAGGGACAAGAAGACTGACTCTTCCTACTGACAATGTTTTGAACCATTCCTGTGACACTAGTTATAGATTCCGATGCTTCACTTCAAGGTTTACTGTATCCCTCTGACCTTATTCACGGTGAAACACAGAAATTGCATCGGAATTAAATACAAAAGGCACAATACCGACTGACTCTTCTTACTGTCTATGTTTTGAACAATTCCTGTGACACTAGTTATAGATTCCGATGCTTCACTTCAGGTTTACTGTATCCCTCTGACCCTCTTATTGACGAAGACACACAGATATTGCCTCGGAATATAATAGAAAAGGCACAATGCCGACAGAAGTACAAGAAGACTGACTCTTCTTAATGTCTATGTTTTGAACCATTCCTGTGACACTAGTTATAGATTCCGATGCTTCACTCTAGGTTTACTGTAACCCTTGGAACTTCTTGTTGACGATGAAACACAGAAATTGCATCGGAATTAAATACAATAGGCACAATGCCGACTTAGGGACAAGAAGACTGACTCTTCCTACTGACAATGTTTTGAACCATTCCTGTGACACTAGTTACAGATTCCGATGCTTCACTTGAAGATTTTCTGTATCCGTCTGACCTTATTCACGATGAAACACAGAAATTGCATCGGAATTAAATACAAAAGGCACAATACCGACTGACTCTTCTTACTGTCTATGTTTTGAACAATTCCTGTGACACTAGTTATAGATTCCGATGCTTCACTTCAGGTTTACTGTATCCCTCTGACCTTATTCACGATGAAACACAGAAATTCCATCGGAATTAAATACAATAGGCACAATGCCGAATTAAGTACAAGAAGACTGACTCTTCCTACTGTCTATGTAATGAACCGTTCCATTGACACTAGTTATATATTCCGATGCTTGACTTCAGGTTTACTGAATCCCTTGGACCTTCTTATTGACGATAAAACACAGAAATTGCATCGGAATTTAATACAAAAGGCACAATGCCGACTCAAGTACAAGAAGACTGACTCTTCTTACTGTCTATGTTTTGATCCATTTCTGTGACACTAGTTATACATTCAAATGCTTCACTTCAGGTTTACTGTATCCCTCTGACATTCTTATTGACGATGAAACACAGAAGTTAAACCGGAATTAAATACAAAAGGCACAATGCTGACTTAAGGACAAGAAGACTGACTCTTCCTACTGTCTATGTTTTGAACCATTTCTATGACACTAGTTATATATTCCGATGCTTCACTTCAGGTTTACTGTATCCCTCTGACCTTCTTATTGACGATGAAACACAGAAGTTAAACCGGAATTAAATAGAAGAGGCTCAATGCCGAATTAAGTACAAGAAGACTGACTCTTCCTACTGTCTATGTTTTGAACCATTTCTATGACACTAGTTATATATTCCGATGCTTCACTTCAGGTTTACTGTATCCCTTGGACCTTCTTATTGACGATGAAACACAGAAATTGCATCGGAATTAAACACAAAAGGCACAATGCCGACTTAAGTACAAGAAGACTGTATCTTTATACTGTCTATTTTTTGAAACATTCCTGTGACACTAGTTATAGATTCCGATGCTCACTTCAGGTTTACTGTATCCCTCTGACTTTCTTATTGACGATGAAACACAGAAATTGCACCGGAATTAAATACAAAAGGCACAATGCCGGCTGAAGGACACGAAGACTGACTCTTCTTACTGACTATGTTTTGAACCATTCCTGTGACACTAGTTATAGATTCCGATGCTTCACTTCAGGTTTACTGTATCCCTCTGACTTTCCTATTGACGATGGAACACAGAAGTTAAACCGGAATTAAATACAAAAGGCACAATGCTGACTTAAGGACAAGAAGACTGACCCTTCTTACTGACTATGTTTTGAACCATTCCTGTGACACTAGTTATAGATTCCGATGCTTCACTTCAGGTTTACTGTATCCCTCTGACCTTCTTATTGACGATGAAACTCAGAAATTGCATCGGAATTAAATACAAAAGGCACAATGCCGAATTAAGTACAAGAAGACTGACTCTTCCTACTGTCTATGTTTTGAACCATTTCTGTGACACTAGTTATATATTCCGATGCCTCATTTCAGGTTTACTGTATCCCTTGCACCTTATGATTGACGATGAAACACAGACAAGGCATCGGAATTAAATACAAAAGGCACAATGCCGAATTAAGTACAACGAGACTGACTCCTCCTACTGTCTATGTATTGAACCATTCCATTGACACTAGTTATAGATTCCGATGCTTGACTTCAGGTTTACTGAATCCCTTGGACCTTCTTATTGACGATAAAACACCGAAACTGCATCGGAATTTAATACAAAAGGCACAATGCCGACTCAGGTACAAAAAGACTGACACTTCTTACTGTCTATGTTTTGAACCATTCCTGTGACATTAGTTATAGATTCCAATGCTTCACTTCAGGTTTACTGTATCCCTCTGACCTTATTCACGATGAAACACAGAAATTGCATCGGAATTAAATACAAAGGGCACAATACCGACTGACCCTTCTTACTGTCTATGTTTTGAACAATTCCTGTGACGCTAGTTATAGATTGCGATGCTTCACTTCAGGTTTACTGTATGCCTCTGACCTTCTTATTGACGATGAAACATTGAATTTGCATCGGAATTAAATACAAAAGGCACAATGCCGACTTAAGTACAAGAAAACTGACTCTTCTTACTGTCTATGTTTTGAACCATTTCTGTGACACAAGTTATAGATTCCGATGCTTCACTTCAGGTTTGCTGTTTCCCTCTGACTTTCTTATTGACGATGAAACACAGAAGTTGCACCGGAATTAAATACAAAAAGCACAATGCTGACTTAAGGACAAGAAGACTGACTCTTCTTACTGACTATGTTTTGAACCATTCCTGTGACACTAGTTACAGATTCCGATGCTTCACTTCAGGTTTACTGTATCCCTCTGACCTTCTTGTTGACGATGAAATACCGAAATTGCATCGCAATTAAATACAAGAGGCACAATGCCGAGATAAGTACAAGAAGACTGACTCTTCCTACTGTCTACGTTTTGAACCATTTCTGTGACACTAGTAATATATTCCGAAGCTTCACTTCAGGTTAACTGTATCCCTTGGATCTTCTTATTGACGATGAAACACAGAAATAGCATCGGAATTAAATACAAAAGGCACAATGCCGAATTAAGTACAAGAAGACTGACTCTTCCTACTGTCTATGTATTGAACCATTCCATTGACACTAGTTATAGATTCCGATGCTTGACTTCAGGTTTACTGAATCCCTTGGACCTTCTTATTGACGATAAAACACAGAAATTGCATCGGAATTAAATACAAAATGCACAATGCCGACTCAAGTACAAGAAGACTGACTCTTCTTACTGTCTATGTTTTGAACCATTCCTGTGACACTAGTTATACATTCCAATGCTTCACTTGAGGTTTACTGTATCCCTCTGACCTTCTTATTGACGATAAAACACAGAAATTTTATCGGAATTAAATAGAAAATGCACAATGCAGAATTAAGTAAAAAGAAGACTGACTCTTCCTACTGTCTATGGTTAGAAACATTTCTGTGACACTAGTTATATATTCCGATGCTTCACTTCAGGTTTACTGTATCCCTTGGACCTTCTTATTGACGATGAAACACAGAAATTGCATCGGAATTAAATACAAAAGGCACAATGCCGAATTAAGTACAAGAAGACTGACTCTTCCTACTGTCTATGTTTTGAACCATTCCATTGGCACTAGTTATAGATTCCGATGCATCACTCCAGGTTTACAGTATCCCTTTTACATTCTTATTGACGATGAAACACTGAAATTGCATCGGAATTAAATACAAAAGGCACAATGCCGACTCAAGTACAAGAAGACTGACTCTTCTTACTGTCTATGCTTTGAACCATTCCTGTGACACTATATATAGATTCCAATGCTTCACTTCAGGTTTACTGTATCCCTCTGAACTTCTTATTGACGATGAAACACAGAAATTGCATCGGAATTAAATAGAAAAGGCACAATGCCGAATTAAGTACAAGAAGACTGACTCTTCTTACTGTCTATGATTTGAACCATTCCTGTGACACTAGTTATATATTCTGATGCTTCACTCCAGGTTACTGTATCCCATGGACCTTGTTATTGACGATGAAACACAGAAATTGCATCGGCATTAAATACAAAAGGCACAATGCCGACTTAAGGACAAGAAGACTGACTCTTCTTACTGACTATGTTTGAAGCAATCCTGTGACACTAGTAATAGATTCCGATGCTTCACTTCAGGTTTACTGTATCCCTCTGACCGTCTTATTGACGAAGACACACAGAAATTGCCTGGGAATTAAATAGAAAAGGCACAATGCCGACTTAAGTACAAGAAGACTGACTCTTCTTAATGTCTATGTTTTGAACAATTCCTGTGACACTAGTTATAGATTCCGATGCTTCACTCTAGGTTTACTGTATCCCATGGACCTGCTTATTGACGATGAAACACAGAAATTGCATCGGAATTAAATACAAAAGGCACAATGCCGACTTATGGACAAGAAGACAGACTCTTCTTACTGACTATGTTTTGAACCATTCCTGTGACACTAGTTATAGATTCCGATGCTTCACTTCCGCTTTACTGTATCCCTCTGACCTTATTCACGATGAAACACAGAAATTGCATCGGAATTAAATACAAAAAGCACAATACCGACTGACTCTTCTTACTGTCTACGTTTTGGACAATTCCTGTGACACTAGTTATAGATTCCGATGCTTCACTACAGGTTTACTGAATGCCTCTGACATTCTTATTGACGATGAAACACAGAATTTGCATCGGAATTAAATACTAAAGGCACAATGCCGAATTAAGTACAAGAAGACTGACTCTTCCTACTGTCTATGTATTGAACCGTTCCATTGACACTAGTTATAGATTCCGATGCTTGACTTCAGGTTTACTGAATCCCTTGGACCTTCTTATTGACGATAAAACACAGAAATTGCATCGGAATTTAATACAAAAGGCACAATGCCGACTCAAGTACAAGAAGACTGACTCTTCTTACTGTCTATGTTTTGAACCATTCCTGCGACACTAGTTATACATTCCAATGCTTCACTTCAGGTTTACTGTATCCCTCTGACCTTCGTATTGACGATGAAACACAGAAATTGCATCGGAATTAAATAGAAAAGGCACAATGCCGAATTAAGTACAAGAAGACTTACTCTTCCTACTGTCTATGTTTTGAACCATTTCTGTGACACTAGTTATATATTCCGATGCTTCACTTCAGGTTACCTGTATCCCTTGGACCTTCTTATTGACGATGAAACACAGAAATAGCATCGGAATTAAATACAAAAAGGCACAATGCCGAATTAAGTACAAGAAGACTGACTCTTCCTATTGTCTATGTATTGAACCATTCCATTGACACTAGTTATAGATTCCGATGCTTCACTTGAGGTTTACTGAATCCCTTGGACCTTCTTATTGATGATAAAACACAGAAATTGCATCGGAATTAAATAGAAAAGGCACAATGCCGAATTAAGTACAAGAAGACTGACTCTTCTTACTGACTATGTTTTGAACCATTCCTGTGACACTAGTTATAGATTCCGATGCTTCACTCTAGGTTTACTGTAACCCTTGGAACTTCTTACTGACGATGAAACACAGAAATTGCATCGGAATTAAATACAAAAGGCACAATGCCGACTTGGGGGACAAGAAGACTGACTCTTCCTACTGACAATGTTTTGAACCATTCCTGTGACACTAGTTATAGATTCCGATGCTTCACTTCAAGGTTTACTGTATCCCTCTGACCTTATTCACGATGAAACACAGAAATTGCATCGGAATTTAATACAAAAGGCACAATGCTGACCCAAGTACAAGAAGACTGACTCTTCTTACTGTCTATGTTTTGAACCATTCCTGTGACACTAGTTATACATTCCAATGCTTCACTTCAGGTTTACTGTATCCCTCTGACCTTATTGACGATGAAACACAGAAATTGCATCGGAATTAAATAGAAGAGGCTCAATGCCGAATTAAGTACATGAAGACTGACTCTTCCGACTGTCTATGTTTTGAACCATTTCTGTGACACTAGTTATATATTCTGATGCTTTACTTCAGGTTTACTGTATCCCTTGGACCTTCTTATTGACGATGAAACACAGAAATTGCATCGGAATTAAATACAAAAGGCACAATGCCGACTTAAGTACAAGAAGACTGTATCTTTATACTGTCTATTTTTTGAAACAATCCTGTGACACTAGTTATAGATTCCGATGCTCACTTCAGGTTTACTGTATTCCTCTGACTTTCTTATTGACGATGAAACACAGAAATTGCACCGGAATTAAATACAAAAAGCACAATGCCGGCTGAAGGACACGAAGACTGACTCTTCTTACTGCTATGTTTTGTACCATTCCTGTGACACTAGTTATAGATTCCGATGCTTCACTTTAGGTTTACTGTATCCCTCTGACCTTCTTATTGACGAAGACACACAGAAATTGCCTCGGAATTAAATAGAAAAGGCACAATGCCGACTTAAGTACAAGAAGACTGACTCTTCTTAGTGTATATGTTTTGAACCATTCCTGTGACACTAGTTATAGATTCCGATGCTTCACTTCAGGTTTACTGTATCCCTCTGACTTTCTTATTGACGATGAAACACAGAAGTTAAACCGGAATTTTATACAAAAGGCACAATGCTGACTTAAGGACAAGAAGACTGACCCTTCTTACTGACTATGTTTTGAACCATTCCTGTGACACTAGTTATAGATTCCGATGCTTCACTTCAGGTTTACTGTATCCCTCTGACCTTCTTATTGACGATGAAACTCAGAAATTGCATCGGAATTAAATACAAAAGGCACAATGCCGAATTAAGTACAAGAAGACTGACTCTTCCTACTGTCTATGTTTTGAACCATTTCTGTGACACTAGTAATATATTCCGATGCTTCACTTCAGGTTTACTGTATCCCTTGCACCTTATGATTGACGATGAAACACAGACAAGGCATCGGAATTAAATACAAAAGGCACAATGCCGAATTATGTACAAGGAGACTGACTCTTATTACTGTCTATGTTTTGAACCATTCCATTGACACTAGTTATAAATTCCGATGCTTTACTTCAGGTTTACTGAATCCCTTGGACATTCTTATTGACGATAAAAGACCGAAATTGCATCGGAATTTAATACAAAAGGCACAATGCCGACTCAAGTACAAGAAGACTGACACTTCTTACTGTCTATGTTTTGAACCATTCCTGTGACATTAGTTATAGATTCCAATGCTTCACTTCAGGTTTACTGTATCCCTCTGACCTTATTCATGATGAAACACAGAAATTGCATCGGAATTAAATACAAAAGGCACAATACCGACTGACCCTTCTTACTGTCTATGTTTTGAACAATTCCTGTGACGCTAGTTATAGATTCCGATGCTTCACTTCAGGTTTACTGTATGCCTCTGACCTTCTTATTGACGATGAAACATTGAATTTGCATCGGAATGAAATACAAAAGGCACAATGCCGACTTAAGTACAAGAAAACTGACTCTTCTTACTGTCTATGTTTTGAACCATTCCTGTGACACTAGTTATAGATTCCAATGCTTCACTCCAGGTTTACTGTATCCCTTGGACCTTCTTATTGACGATGAAACACAGAAATTGCATCGGAATTAAATACAAAAGGCACAATGCCGACTTAAGGACAAGAAGACTGACTCTTCTTACTGACTATGATTTGAAGCATGCCTGTGACACTAGTTATAGAATCCGATGCTTCACTTCAGGTTTACTGTATCCCTCTGACCTTCTTATTGACGAAGACACACAGAACGTGCCTCGGAATTAAATAGAAAAGGCACAATGCCGACTTAAGTACAAGAAGACTGACTCTTCTTAATGTCTATGTTTTGAACCATTCCTGTGACACTAGTTATAGATTCCGATGCTTCACTTCAGGTTTACTGTAACCCTTGGAACTTCTTATTGACGATGAAACACAGAAATTGCATCGGAATTACATACAAAAGGCACAATGCCGACTTAGGGACAAGAAGACTGACTCTTCCTACTGACAATGTTTTGAACCATTCCTGTGACACTAGTTATAGATTCCGATGCTTCACTTCAAGGTTTACTGTATCCCTCTGACCTTATTCACGATGAAACACAGAAATTGCATCGGAATTAAATACAAAAGGCACAATACCGACTGACTCTTCTTACTGTCTATGTTTTGAACAATTCCTGTGACACTAGTTATAGATTCCGATGCTTCACTTCAGGTTTACTGTATCCCTCTGACCTTATTCACGATGAAACACAGAAATTCCATCGGAATTAAATACAAAAGGCACAATGCCGAATTAAGTACAAGAAGACTGACTCTTCCTACTGTCTATGTAATGAACCGTTCCATTGACACTAGTTATATATTCTGATGCTTGACTTCAGGTTTCTGAATCCCTTGGACCTTCTTATTGACGATAAAACACAGAAATTGCATCGGAATTAAATACAAAAGGCACAATACCGACTGACCCTTCTTACTGTCTATGTTTTGAACAATTCCTGTGACGCTAGTTATAGATTCCGATGCTTCACTTCAGGTTTACTGTATGCTTCTGACCTTCTTATTGGCGATGAAACATTGAATTTGCATCGGAATTAAATACAAAAGGCACAATGCCGACTTAAGTACAAGAAAACTGACTCTTCTTACTGTCTATGTTTTGAACCATTTCTGTGACACTAGTTATATATTCCGATGCTTTACTTCAGGTTTACTGTATCCCTTGTACCTTCTTATTGACGATGAAACACAGAAATTGCGTCGGAATTAAATACAAAAGGCACAATGCCGACTTAAGTACAAGAAGACTGTATCTTTATACTGTCTATTTTTTGAAACATTCCTGTGACACTAGTTATTGATTCCGATGCTCACTTCAGGTTTACTGTATCCCTCTGACTTTCTTATTGACGATGAAACACAGAAATTGCACCGGAATTAAATCCAAAAGGCACAATGCCGGCTGAAGGACACGAAGACTGACTCTTCTTACTGACTATGATTTGTACCATTCCTGTAACACTAGTTATAGATTCCGATGCTTCACTTTAGGTTTACTGTATCCCTCTGACCTTCTTATTGACGAAGACACACAGAAATTGCCTCGGAATTAAATAGAAAAGGCACAATGCCGACTTAAGTACAAGAAGACTGACTCTTCTTACTGTATATGTTTTGAAACATTCCTGTGACACTAGTTATAGATTCCGATGCTTCACTTCAGGTTTACTGTATCCCTCTGACTTTCTTATTGACGATGAAACACAGAAGTTAAACCGGAATTTTATACAAAAGGCACAATGCTGACTTAAGGACAAGAAGACTGACCCTTCTTACTGACTATGCTTTGAACCATTCCTGTGACACTAGTTATAGATTCCGATGCTTCACTTCAGGTTTACTGTATCCCTCTGACCTTCTTCTTGACGATGAAACTCAGAAATTGCATCGGAATAAAATACAAAAGGCACAATGCCGAATTAAGTACAAGAAGACTGACTCTTCCTACTGTCTATGTTTTGAACCATTTCTGTGACACTAGTTATATATTCCGATGCTTCACTTCAGGTTTACTGTATCCCTTGCACCTTATGATTGACGCTGAAACACAGACAAGGCATCGGAATTAAATACAAAAGGCACAATGCTGAATTAAGTACAAGGAGACTGACTCTTCCTACTTTCTATGTTTTGAACCATTCCATTGACACTAGTTATAGATTCCGATGCTTGACTTCAGGTTTACTGAATCCCTTGGACATTCTTATTGACGATAAAACACCGAAATTGCATCGGAATTTAATACAAAAGGCACAAAGCCGACTCAAGTACAAGAAGACTGACACTTCTTACTGTCTATGTTTTGAACCATTCCTGTGACATTAGTTATAGATTCCAATGCTTCACTTCAGGTTTACTGTATCCCTCTGACCTTATTCACGATGAAACACAGAAATTGCATCGGAATTAAATACAAAAGGCACAATACCGACTGACCCTTCTTACTGTCTATGTTTTGAACAATTCCTGTGACGCTAGTTATAGATTCCGATGCTTCACTTCAGGTTTACTGTATGCCTCTGACCTTCTTATTGACGATGAAACATTGAATTTGCATCGGAATTAAAAACAAAAGGCACAATGCCGACTTAAGTACAAGAAAACTGACTCTTCTTACTGTCTATGTTTTGAACCATTTCTGTGACACAAGTTATAGATTCCGATGCTTCACTTCAGGTTTGCTGTATCCCTCTGACATTCTTATTGACGATGAAACATAGAAATTGCATCGGAATTAAATACAAAAGGCACAATGCTGACTTAAGTACAAGAAAACTGACTCTTCTTACTGTCTATGTTTGAACCATTCATGTGACACTAGTTATAGATTCCGATGCTTCACTTGAGGTTTACATTATCCCTCTGAACTTCTTATTGACGATGAAACACAGACATTGCATCGGAATTAAATGGAAAAGGCACAATGCCGAATTAAGTACAAGAAGACTGACTCTTCTTACTGTCTATGTTTTGAACCAATCCTGTGACACTAGTTATAGATTCCGTTGCTTGACTTCAGGTTTACTGTATCCTTGGACCTACTTATAGACGATGATATACAGAAATTGCATCGGAATTTAATACAAAAGGCACAATGCCGACTCAAGTCCAAGAAGACTGACTCTTCTTACTGTCTATGTTTTGACACATTCCTGTGACACTAGTTATAAATTCCGATGCTTCACTTCAGGTTTACTGTATCCCTCTGACTTTCTTATTGACGATGAAACACAGAAGTTGCACCGGAATTAAATACAAAAAGCACAATGCTGACTTAAGGACAAGATGACTGACTCTTCTTACTGACTATGTTTTGAACCATTCCTGTGACACTAGTTACAGATTCCGTTGCTTCACTTCAGGTTTACTGTATCCCTCTGACCTTCTTATTGACGAAGTCACACAGAAATTGCCTCGGAATTAAATAGAAAAGGCACAATGCCGACTTAAGTACAAGAAGACTGACTCTTCTTAATGTCTATGTTTTGAACCATTCCTGTGACACTAGTTATACATTCCAATGCTTCACTTCAGGTTTACTGTATCCCTCTGACCTTCTTATTGACGATGAAACACAGAAATTGCATCGGAATTAAATAGAAGAGGCTCAATGCCGAATTAAGTACAAGAAGACTGACTCTTCCTACTGTCTATGATTTGAACCATTTCTGTGACACTAGTTATAAATTCCGATGCTTCACTTCTGGTTTACTGTATCCCTCTGACTTTCTTATTGACGATGAAACACAGAAGTTGCACCGGAATTAAATACAAAAAGCACAATGCTGACTTAAGGACAAGAAGACTGACTCTTCTTACTGACTATGTTTTGAACCATTCCTGTGACCCTAGTTACAGATTCCGATGCTTCACTCTAGGTTTACTGTAACCCTTGGAACTTCTTATTGACGATGAAACACAGAAATTGCATCGGAATTAAATACAAAAGGCACAATGCCGACTTAGGGACAAGAAGACTGACTCTTCCTACTGACAATGTTTTGAACCATTCCTGTGACACTAGTTATAGATTCCGATGCTTCACTTCAAGGTTTACTGTATCCCTCTGACCTTATTCACGATGAAACACAGAAATTGCATCGGAATTAAATACAAAAGGCACAATACCGACTGACTCTTCTTACTGTCTATGTTTTGAACAATTCCTGTGACACTAGTTATAGATTCCGATGCTTCACTTTAGGTTTACTGTATCCCTCTGACCTTCTTATTGACGAAGACACACAGAAATTGCCTCGGAATTAAATAGAAAAGGCACAATGCCGACTTAAGTACAAGAAGACGGTCTCTTCTTACTGTATATGTTTTGAAACATTCCTGTGACACTAGTTATAGATTCCGATGCTTCACTTCAGGTTTATTGTATCCCTCTGACTTTCTTATTGACGATGAAACACAGAAGTTAAACCGGAATTTTATATAAAAGGCACAATGCTGACTTAAGGACAAGAAGACTGACTCTTCCTACTGTCTATATTTTGAACCTTTTCTGTGACACTAGATATATATTCCGATGCTTCACTTCAGGTTTACTGTATCCCTTGCACCTTATGATTGACGATGAAACACAGACAAGGCATCGGAATTAAATACAAAAGGCACAATGCCGAATTAAGTACAAGGAGACTGACTCTTCCTACTGTCTATGTTTTGAACCATTCCATTGACACTAGTTATAGATTCCTATGCTTTACTTCAGGTTTACTGAATCCCTTGGACATTCTTATTGACGATAAACGACCGAAATTGCATCGGAATTTAATACAAAAGGCACAATGCCGACTCAAGTACAATAAGACTGACACTTCTTACTGTCTATGTTTTGAACCATTCCTGTGACATTAGTTATAGATTCCAATGCTTCACTTCAGGTTTGCTGTATCCCTCTGACCTTATTCACGATGAAACACAGAAATTGCATCGGAATTAAATACAAAAGGCACAATACCATCTGACCCTTCTTACTGTCTATGTTTTGAACAATTCCTGTGACGCTAGTTATAGATTCCGATGCTTCACTTCAGGTTTACTGTATGCCTCTGACCTTCTTATTGACGATGAAACATTGAATTTGCATCGGAATTAAATACAAAAGGCACAATGCCGACTTAAGTACAAGAAAACTGACTCTTCTTACTGTCTATGTTTTGAACCATTCCTGTGACACTAGTTATAGATTCCAATGCTTCACTCCAGGTTTACTGTATCCCTTGGACCTTCTTATTGACGATGAAACACAGAAATTGCATCGGAATTAAATACAAAAGGCACAATGCCGACTTAAGGACAAGAAGACTGACTCTTCTTACTGACTATGTTTTGAAGCATTCCTGTGACACTAGTTATAGAATCCGATGCTTCACTTCAGGTTTACTGTATCCCTCTGACCTTCTTATTGACGAAGACACACAGAAATTGCCACGGAATTAAATAGAAAAGGCACAATGCCGACTTAAGTACAAGAAGACTGACTCTTCTTAATGTCTATGTTTTGAACCATTCCTGTGACACTAGTTATAGATTCCGATGCTTCACTCTAGGTTTACTGTAACCCTTGGAACTTCTTATTGACGATGAAACACTGAAATTGCATGGGAATTAAATACAAAAGGCACAATGCCGACTTAGGGACAAGAAGACTGACTCTTCCTACTGACAATGTTTTGAACCATTCCTGTGACACTAGTTATAGATTCCGATGCTTCACTTCAAGGTTTACTGTATCCCTCTGACCTTATTCACGATGAAACACAGAAATTGCATCGGAATTAAATACAAAAGGCACAATACCGACTGACTCTTCTTACTGTCTATGTTTTGAACAATTCCTGTGACACTAGTTATAGATTCCGATGCTTCACTTCAGGTTTACTGTATCCCTCTGACCTTATTCACGATGAAACACAGAAATTCCATCGGAATTAAATACAAAAGGCACAATGCCGAATTAAGTACAAGAAGACTGACTCTTCCTACTGTCTATGTAATGAACCGTTCCATTGACACTAGTTATATATTCCGATGCTTGACTTCAGATTTACTGAATCCCTTGGACCTTCTTATTGACGATAAAACACAGAAATTGCATCGGAATTTAATACAAAAGGCACAATGCCGACTCAAGTACAAGAAGACTGACTCTTCTTACTGTCTATGTTTTGAACCATTCCTGTGACACTAGTTATACATTCCAATGCTTCACTTCAGGTTTACTGTATCCCTCTGACCTTCGTATTGACGATGAAACACAGAAATTGCATCGGAATTAAATAGAAGAGGCTCAATGCCGAATTAAGTACAAGAAGACTGACTCTTCCTACTGTTATGTTTTGAACCATTTCTGTGACACTAGTTATATATTCCGATGCTTTACTTCAGGTTTATTGTATCCCTTGGACCTTCTTATTGACGATGAAACACAGAAATTGCATCGGAATTAAATACAAAAGGCACAATGCCGACTTAAGTACAAGAAGACTGTATCTTTATACTGTCTATTTTTTGAAACATTCCTGTGACACTAGTTATAGATTCCGATGCTCACTTCAGGTTTACTGTATCCCTCTGACTTTCTTATTGACGATGAAACACAGAAATTGCACCGGAATTAAATACAAAAGGCACAATGCCGGCTGAAGGACACGAAGACTGACTCTTCTTACAGACTATGTTTTGTACCATTCCTGTGACACTAGTTATAGATTCCGATGCTTCACTTTAGGTTTACTGTATCCCTCTGACCTTCTTATTGACGAAGACACACAGAAATTGCCTCGGAATTAAATAGAAAAGGCACAATGCCGACTTAAGTACAAGAAGACTGACTCTTCTTACTGTATATGTTTTGAAACATTCCTGTGACACTAGTTATAGATTCCGATGCTTCACTTTAGGTTTACTGTATCCCTCTGACCTTCTTATTGACGAAGACACACAGAAATTGCCTCGGAATTAAATAGAAAAGGCACAATGCCGACTTAAGTACAAGAAGACTGACTCTTCCTACTGTCTATGTTTTGAACCATTTCTGTGACACTAGTTATATATTCCGATGCTTCACTTCAGGTTTACTGTATGCCTTGCACCTTATGATTGACGATGAAACACAGACAAGGCATCGGAATTAAATACAAAAGGCACAATGCTGAATTAAGTACAAGGAGACTGACTCTTCCTACTGTCTATGTTTTGAACCATTCCATTGACACTAGTTATAGATTCCGATGCTTGACTTCAGGTTTACTGAATCCCTTGGACATTCTTATTGACGATAAAACACCGAAATTGCATCGGAATTTAATACAAAAGGCACAATGCCGACTCAAGTACAAGAAGACTGACACTTATTACTGTCTATGTTTTGAACCATTCCTGTGACATTAGTTATAGATTCCAATGCTTCACTTCAGGTTTACTGTATCCCTCTGACCTTATTCACGATGAAACACAGAAATTGCATCGGAATTAAATACAAAAGGCACAATACCGACTGACCCTTCTTACTGTCTATGTTTTGAACAATTCCTGTGACGCTAGTTATAGATTCCGATGCTTCACTTCAGGTTTACTGTATGCCTCTGAACTTCTTTTTGACGATGAAACATTGAATTTGCATCGGAATTAAAAACAAAAGGCACAATGCCGACTTAAGTACAAGAGAACTGACTCTTCTTACTGTCTATGTTTTGAACCATTTCTGTGACACAAGTTATAGATTCCGATGCTTCACTTCAGGTTTGCTGTATCCCTCTGACATTCTTATTGACGATGAAACATAGAAATTGCATCGGAATTAAATGCAAAAGGCACAATGCTGACTTAAGTACAAGAAAACTGACTCTTCTTACTGTCTATGTTTTGACACATTCCTGTGACACTAGTTATAGATTCCGATGCTTCACTTCAGCTTTACTGTATCCCTCTGACCTTCTTGATGACGATGAAATACCGAAATTGCATCGCAATTAAATACAAAAGGCACAATGCCGAGTTAAGTACAAGAAGACTGACTCTTCCTACTGTCTACGTTTTGAACCATTTCTGTGACACTAGTAATATATTCCGAAGCTTCACTTCAGGTTAACTGTATCCCTTGGACCTTCTTATTGACGATGAAACACAGAAATAGCATCGGAATTAAATACAAAAGGCACAATGCCGAATTAAGTACAAGAAGACTGACTCTTTCTACTGTCTATGTTTTGAACCATTCCATTGACACTAGTTATAGATTCCGATGCTTGACTTCAGGTTTACTGAATCCCTTGGACCTTCTTATTGACGATAAAACACAGAAATTGCATCGGAATTAAATACAAAATGCACAATGCCGACTCAAGTACAAGAAGACTGACTCTTCTCACTGTCTATGTTTTGAACCATTCCTGTGACACTAGTTATAGATTCCAATGCTTCACTTCAGGTTTACTGTATCCCTCTGAACTTCTTATTGACGATGAAACACAGAAATTGCATCGGAATTAAATAGAAAAGGCACAATGCCGAATTAAGTACAAGAAGACTGACTCTTCTTACTGTCTATGTTTTGAACCATTCCTGTGACACTAGTTATATATTCCGATGCTTCACTCCAGGTTTACTGTATCCCTTGGACCATCTTATTGACGATGAAACACAGAAATTGCATCGGAATTAAATACAAAAGGCACAATGCCGACTTAAGGACAAGAAGACTGACTCTTCTTACTGACTATGTTTTGAAGCATTCCTGTGACACTTATTATAGATTCCGATGCTTCACTTCAGGTTTACTGTATCCCTCTGACCGTCTTATTGACGAAGACACACAGAAATTGCCTGGGAATTAAATAGAAAAGGCACAATGCCGACTTAAGTACAAGAAGACTGACTCTTCTTAATGTCTATGTTTTGAACCATTCCTGTGACACTAGTTATAGATTCCGATGCTTCACTCTAGGTTTACTGTATCCCATGGACCTGCTTGTTGACGATGAAACACAGAAATTGCATCGGAATTAAATACAAAAGGCACAATGCCGACTTATGGACAAGAAGACTGACTCTTCTTACTGACTATGTTTTGAACCATTCCTGTGACACTAGTTATAGATTCCGATGCTTCACTTCCGCTTTACCGTATCCCTCTGACCTTATTCACGATGAAACACAGAAATTGCATCGGAATTAAATACAAAAAGCACAATACCGACTGACTCTTCTTACTGTCTACGTTTTGGACAATTCGTGTGACACTAGTTATAGATTCCGATGCTTCACTTCAGGTTTACTGAATGCCTCTGACATTCTTATTGACGATGAAACACAGAACTTGCATCGGAATTAAATACTAAAGGCACAATGCCGAATTAAGTACAAGAAGACTGACTCTTCCTACTGTCTATGTATTGAACCGTTCCATTGACACTAGTTATAGATTCCGATGCTTGACTTCAGGTTTACTGAATCCCTTGGACCTTCTTATTGACGATAAAACACAGAAATTGCATCGGAATTTACTACAAAAGGCACAATGCCGACTCAAGTACAAGAAGACTGACTCTTCTTACTGTTTATGTTTTGAACCATTCCTGCGACACTAGTTATACATTCCAATGCTTCACTTCAGATTTACCTTATCCCTCTGACCTTCGTATTGACGATGAAACACAGAAATTGCATCGGAATTAAATAGAAAAGGCACAATACCGAATTAAGTACAAGAAGACTTACTCTTCCTACTGTCTATGTTTTGAACCATTTCTGTGACACTAGTTATATATTCCGATGCTTCACTTCAGGTTTACTGTATCCCTTGGACGTTCTTATTGACGATGAAACCCAGAAATTGCATCGGAATTAAATACAAAAGGCACAATGCCGACTTAAGTACAAGAAGACTGTATCTTCATACAGTCTATGTTTTGAAACATTCCTGTGACACTAGTTATAGATTCCGATGCTTCACTCCAGGTTTACTGTATCCCTTGGACCTTACTATTGACGATGAAACACAGAAATTGCACCGGAATTAAATACAAAAGGCAGAATACCGACTTAAGGACAAGAAGACTGACTCTTCTTACTGACTATGTTCTGAACCATTCCTGTGACACTAGTTATAGATTCCGATGCTTCACTTCAGGTTTACTGTATCCCTCTGATCATCTTATTGACGATACAATACAGAAATTGCATCGCAATTAAATACAAAAAGCACAATGCCGAATTAAGTACAAATAGACTGACTCTTCCTACTGTCTATGTTTTGAACCATTTCTGTGACACTAGTTATATAATCCGATGCTTCACTTCAGGTTACCTGTATCCCTTGGACCTTCTTATTGACGATGAAACACAGAAATAGCATCGGAATTAAATACAAAAGGCACAATGCCGAATTAAGTACAAGAAGACTGACTCTTCCTATTGTCTATGTATTGAACCATTCCATTGACACTAGTTATAGATTCCGATGCTTGACTTGAGGTTTACTGAATCCCTTGGACCTTCTTATTAACGATGAAACACAGAAATTGCATCGGAATTAAATACGAAAGGCACAATGCCGACTTAAGTACAAGAAGACTGTATCTTTATACTGTCTATTTTTTGAAACATTCCTGTGACACTAGTTATAGATTCCGATGCTCACTTCAGGTTTACTGTATCCCTCTGACTTTCTTATTGACGATGAAACACAGAAATTGCACCGGAATTAAATACAAAAGGCACAATGCCGGCTGTAGGACACGAAGACTGACTCTTCTTACTGACTATGTTTTGTACCATTCCTGTGACACTAGTTATAGATTCCGATGCTTCCCTTTAGGTTTACTGTATCTCTCTGACCTTCTTATTGACGAAGACACACAGAAATTGCCTCGGAATTAAATAGAAAAGGCACAATGCCGACTTAAGTACAAGAAGACTGACTCTTCTTACTGTATATGTTTTGAAACATTCCTGTGACACTAGTTATAGATTCCGATGCTTCACTTCAGGTTTACTGTATCCCTCTGACTTTCTTATTGACGATGAAACACAGAAGTTAAACCGGAATTTTATACAAAAGGCACAATGCTGACTTAAGGACAAGAAGACTGACCCTTCTTACTGACTATGTTTTGAACCATTCCTGTGACACTAGTTATAGATTCCGATGCTTCACTTCAGGTTTACTGTATCCCTCTGACCTTCTTATTGACGATGAAACTCAGAAATTGCATCGGAATTAAATACAAAAGGCACAATGCCGAATTAAGTACAAGAAGACTGACTCTTCCTACTGTCTATGTTTTGAACCATTTCTGTGACACTAGTTATATATTCCGATGCTTCACTTCAGGTTTACTGTATCCCTTGCACCTTATGAATGACGATGAAACACAGACAAGGCATCGGAATTAAATACAAAAGGCACAATGCCGAATTAAGTACAAGGAGACTGACTCTTCCCACTGTCTATGTTTTGAACCATTCCATTGACACTAGTTATAGATTCCGATGCTTTACTTCAGGTTTACTGAATCCCTTGGACATTCTTATTGACGATAAAAGACCGAAATTGCATCGGAATTTAATACAAAAGGCACAATGCCGACTCAAGTACAAGAGGACTGACACTTCTTACTGTCTATGTTTTGAACCATTCCTGTGACATTAGTTATAGATTCCAATGCTTCACTTCAGGTTTACTGTATCCCTCTGACCTTATTCACGATGAAACACAGAAATTGCATCGGAATTAAATACAAAAGGCACAATACCGACTGACCCTTCTTACTGTCTATGTTTTGAACAATTCCTGTGACGCTAGTTATAGATTCCGATGCTTCACTTCAGGTTTACAGTATGCCTCTGACCTTCTTATTGACGATGAAACATTGAATTTGCATCGGAATTAAATGCAAAAGGCACAATGCCGACTTAAGTACAAGAAAACTGACTCTTCTTACTGTCTATGTTTTGAACCATTCCTGTGACACTAGTTATAGATTCCAATGCTTCACTCCAGGTTTACTGTATCCCTTGGACCTTCTTATTGACGATGAAACACAGAAATTGCATCGGAATTAAATACAAAAGGCACAATGCCGACTTAAGGACAAGAAGACTGACTCTTCTTACTGACTATGTTTTGAAGCATTCCTGTGACACTAGTTATAGATTCCGATGCTTCACTTCAGGTTTACTGTATGCCTCTGACCTTCTTATTGACGATGAAACATTGAATTTGCATCGGAATTAAATGCAAACGTCACAATGCCGACTTAAGTACAAGAAAACTGACTCTTCTAACTGTCTATGTTTTGAACCATTCCTGTGACACTAGTTATAGATTCCGATGCTTCACTCTAGGTTTACTGTAACCCTTGGAACTTCTTATTGACGATGAAACACAGAAATTGCATCGGAATTAAATACAAAAGGCACAATGCCGACTTAGGGACAAGAAGACTGACTCTTCCTACTGACAATGTTTTGAACCATTCCTGTGACACTAGTTATAGATTCCGATGCTTCACTTCTAGGTTTACTCTATCCCTCTGACCTTATTCACGATGAAACACAGAAATTGCATCGGAATTAAATACAAAAGGCACAATACCGACTGACTCTTCTTACTGTCTATGTTTTGAACAATTCCTGTGACACTAGTTATAGATTCCGATGCTTCACTTCAGGTTTACTGTATCACTCTGACCTTATTCACGATGAAACACAGAAATTCCATCGGAATTAAATACAAAAGGCACAATGCCGAATTAAGTACAAGAAGACTGACTCTTCTTACTGTCTATGTTTTGAACCATTCCTGTGACACTAGTTATACATTCCAATGCTTCACTTCAGGTTTACTGTATCCCTCTGACCTTCTTATTGACGATGTAACACAGAAATTGCATCGGAATTAAATAGAAGAGGCTCAATGCCGAATTAAGTACAAGAAGACTGACTCTTCCTACTGTCTATGTTTTGAACCATTTCTGTGACACTAGTTATATATTCCGATGCTTTACTTCAGGTTTACTGTATCCCTCTGACCTTCTTATTGACGATGAAACACAGAAATTGCATCGGAATTAAATACAAATGGCACAATGCCGACTTAAGTACAAGAAGACTGTATCTTTATACTGTCTATTTTTTGAAACATTCCTGTGACACAAGTTATAGATTCCGATGCTCACTTCAGGTTTACTGTATCCCTCTGACTTTCTTATTGACGATGAAACACAGAAGTTAAACCGGAATTTTATACAAAATGCACAATGCTGACTTAAGGACAAGAAGACTGACCCTTCTTACTGACTATGTTTTGAACCATTTCTGTGACACTAGTTATAGATTCCGATGCTTCACTTCAGGTTTACTGTATCCCTCTGACCTTCTTATTGACGATGAAACTCAGAAATTGCATCGGAATTAAATACAAAAGGCACAATGCCGAATTAAGTACAAGAAGGCTGACTCTTCCTACTGTCTATGTTTTGAACCATTTCTGTGACACTAGTTATATATTCCGATGCTTCACTTCAGGTTTACTGTATCCCTTGCACCTTATGATTGACGATGAAACACAGACAAGGCATCGGAATTAAATACAAAAGGCACAATGCTGAATTAAGTACAAGGAGACTGACTCTTCCTACTGTCTATGTTTTGAACCATTCCATTGACACTAGTTATAGATTCCGATGTTTGACTTCAGGTTTACTGAATCCCTTGGACATTCTTATTGACGATAAAACACCGAAATTGCATCGGAATTTAATACAAAAGGCACAATGCCGACTCAAGTACAAGAAGACCGACACTTCTTACTGTCTATGTTTTGAACCATTCCTGTGACATTAGTTATAGATTCCAATGCTTCACTTCAGGTTTACTGTATCCCTCTGACCTTATTCACGATGAAACACAGAAATTGCATCGGAATTAAATACAAAAGGCACAATACCGACTGACCCTTCTTACAGTCTATGTTTTGAACAATTCCTGTGACGCTAGTTATAGATTCCGATGCTTCACTTCAGGTTTACTGTATGCCTCTGACCTTCTTATTGACGATGAAACATTGAATTTGCATCGGAATTAAAAACAAAAGGCACAATGCCGACTTAAGTACAAGAAAACTGACTCTTCTTACTGTCTATGTTTTGAACCATTTCTGTGACACAAGTTATAGATTCCGATGCTTCACTTCAGGTATGCTGTATCCCTCTGACATTCTTATTGACGATGAAACATAGAAATTGCATCGGAATTAAATACAAATGGCACAATGCTGACTTAAGTACAAGAAAACTGACTCTTCTTACTGTCTATGTTTGAACCATTCATGTGACACTAGTTATAGATTCCGATGCTTCACTTGAGGTTTAAATTATCCCTCTGAACTTCTTGTTGACGATGAAACACAGACATTGCATCGGAATTAAATAGAAAAGGCACAATGCCGAATTAAGTACAAGAAGACTGACTCTTCTTACTGTCTATGCTTTGAACCATTCCTGTGACACTAGTTATAGATTCCGTTGCTTGACTTCAGGTTTACTGTATCCTTGGACCTACTTATAGACGATGAAATACAGAAATTGCATCGGAATTTAATACAAAAGGCACAATGCCGACTTAAGGACAAGAAGACTGACTCTTCTTACTGACTATGTTTTGAAGCATTCCTGTGACACTTGTTATAGATTCCGATGCTTCACTTCAGATTTACTGTATCCCTCTGACCTTCGTATTGACGATGAAACACAGAAATTGCATCGGAATTAAATAGAAAAGGCACAATGCCGAATTAAGTACAAGAAGACTTACTCTTCCTACTGTCTATGTTTTGAACCATTTCTGTGACACTAGTTATATATTCCGATGCTTCACTTCAGGTTTACTGTATCCCTTGGACCTTCTTATTGACGATGAAACACAGAAAGAGCATCGGAATTAAATAGAAAAGGCACAATGCCCAATTAAGTACAAGAAGACTTACTCTTCCTACTGTCTATGTTTTGAACCATTTCTGTGACACTAGTTATATATTCCGATACTTCACTTCAGGTTTGCTGTATCCCTTGGACGTTCTTATTGACGATGAAACACAGAAATTGCATCGGAATTAAATACAAAAGGCACAATACCGACTTAAGTACAAGAAGACTGACCCTTCTTACTGACTATGTTTTGAACCATTTCTGTGACACTAGTTATAGATTCCGATTATTCACCTGAGGTTTAAATTATCCCTCTGAACTTCTTGTTGACGATGAAACACAGACATTGCATCGGAATTAAATACAAAAAGCACAATGCTGATTTAAGTACAAGAAGACTGACTCTTCTTACTGACTATGCTTTGAACCATTCCTGTGACACTAGTTACAGATTCCGATGCTTCACTTCAGGTTTACTGTATCCCTCTGACCTTCTTGTTGACGATGAAATACCGAAATTGCATCGCAATTAAATACAAAAGGCACAATGCCGAGTTAAGTACAAGAAGACTGACTCTTCCTACTGTCTACGTTTTGAACCATTTCTGTGACACTAGTAATATATTCCGAAGCTTCACTTCGGTTAACTGTATCCCTTGGACCTTCTTATTGACGATGAAACACAGAAATTGCATCGGAATTAAATACAAAAGGCACAATGCCCAATTAAGTACAAGAAGACTGACTCTTCCTACTGTCTATGTTTTGAACCATTCCTGTGACACTAGTTATAGATTCCAATGCTTCACTTCAGGTTTACTGTATCCCTCTGAACTTCTTATTGACGATGAAACACAGAAATTGCATCGGAATTAAATAGAAAAGGCACAATGCCGAATTAAGTACAAGAAGACTGACTCCTCTTACTGTCTATGTTTTGAACCATTCCTGTGACACTAGTTATATATTCCGATGCTTCACTCCAGGTTTACTGTATCCCTTGGACCTTCTTATTGACGATGAAACACAGAAATTGCATCGGAATTAAATACAAAAGGCACAATGCCGACTTAAGGACAAGAAGACTGACTCTTCTTACTGACTATGTTTTGAAGCATTCCTGTGACACTTGTTATAGATTCCGATGCTTCACTTCAGGTTTACTGTATCCCTCTGACCGTCTTATTGACGAAGACACACAGAAATTGCCTGGGAATTAAATAGAAAAGGCACAATGCCGACTTAAGTACAAGAAGTCTGACTCTTCTTAATGTCCATGTTTTGAACCATTCCTGTGACACTAGTTATAGATTCCGATGCTGCACTCTAGGTTTACTGTATCCCATGGACCTGCTTGTTGACGATGAAACACAGAAATTGCATCGGAATTAAATACAAAAGGCACAATGCCGACTTATGGACAAGAAGACTGACTCTTCTTACTGACTATGTTTTGAACCATTCCTTTGACACTAGTTATAGATTCCGATGCTTCACTTCCGCTTTACTGTATCCCTCTGACCTTATTCACGATGAAACACAGAAATTGCATCGGAATTAAATACAAAAAGCACAATACCGACTGACTCTTCTTACTGTCTACGTTTTGGACAATTCCTGTGACACTAGTTATAGATTCCGATGCTTCACTTCAGGTTTACTGAATGCCTCTGACATTCTTATTGACGATGAAACACAGAACTTGCATCGGAATTAAATACTAAAGGCACAATGCCGAATTAAGTACAAGAAGACTGACTCTTCCTACTGTCTATGTATTGAACCGTTCCATTGACACTAGTTATAGATTCCGATGCTTGACTTCATGTTTACTGAATCCCTTGGACCTTCTTATTGACGATAAAACACAGAAATTGCATCGGAATTTACTACAAAAGGCACAATGCCGACTCAAGTACAAGAAGACTGACTCTTCTTACTGTCTATGTTTTGAACCATTCCTGCGACACTAGTTATACATTCCAATGCTTCACTTCAGATTTACTGTATCCCTCTGACCTTCGTATTGACGATGAAACACAGAAATTGCATCGGAATTAAATAGAAAAGGCACAATGCCGAATTAAGTACAAGAAGACTTACTCTTCCTACTGTCTATGTTTGAACCATTTCTGTGACACTAGTTATATATTCCGATGCTTCACTTCAGGTTTGCTGTATCCCTTGGACGTTCTTATTGACGATGAAACACAGAAATTGCATCGGAATTAAATACAAAAGGCACAATACCGACTTAAGTACAAGAAGACTGTATCTTCATACAGTCTATGTTTTGAAACATTCCTGTGACACTAGTTATAGATTCCGATGCTTCACTTCAGGTTTACTGTATCCCTTGGAACTTCCTATTGACGATGAAACACAGAAATTGCACCGGAATTAAATACAAAAGGCACAATACCGACTTAAGGACAAGAAGACTGACTCTTCTTACTGACTATGTTTTGAACCATTCCTGTGACACTAGTTATAGATTCCGATGCTTCACTTCAGGTTTACTGTATCCCTCTGACCATCTTATTGACGATACAATACAGAAATTGCATCGCAATTAAATACAAAAGGCACAATGCCGAATTAAGTACAAATAGACTGACTCTTCCTACTGTCTATGTTTTGAACCATTTCTGTGACACTTGTTATATATTCCGATGCTTCACTTCAGGTTACCTGTATCCCTTGGACCTTCTCATTGACGATGAAACACAGAAATAGCATCGGAATTAAATACAAAAGGCACAATGCTGAATTAAGTACAAGAAGACTGACTCTTCCTATTGTCTATGTATTGAACCATTCCATTGACACTAGTTATAGATTCCGATGCTTGACTTGAGGTTTACTGAATCCCTTGGACCTTCTTATTGACGATAAAACACAGAAATTGCATCGGAATTTAATACTTAAGGCACAATGCCGACTCAAGTACAAGAAGACTGTATCTTCATACTGTCTATGTTTTGAAACATTCCTGTGACACTAGTTATGGATTCCGATGCTTCACTCCAGGTTTACTGTATCCATTAGACGTTCTTATTGACCATGAAACACAGAAATTGCATCCGAATTAAATACAAAAGGCACAATGCCGACTTAAGGACAAGAAGACTGACTCTTCTTACTGACTATGTTTGAAACATTCCTGTGACACTAGTTATAGATTCCGATGCTTCACTTCAGGTTTACTGTATCCCTCTGACTTTCTTATTGACGATGAAACACAGAAAATAAACCGGAATTAAATACAAAAGGCACAATGCTGACTTAAGGACAAGAAGACTGAACCTTCTTACTGACTATGTTTTTAACCATTCCTGTGACACTAGTTATTGATTCCGATGCTTCACTTCAGGTTTACTGTATCCCTCTGACCTTCTTATTAACGATGAAACTCAGAAATTGCATCGGAATTAAATAAAAAAGGCACAAAGCCGAATTAAGTACAAGAAGACTGACTCTTCCTACTGTCTATGTTTTGAAACATTTCTTTGACACTAGTTATATATTCCGATGCTTCACTTCAGGTATACTGTATCCCTTGGACCTTCTTATTGACGATGAAACACAGAAATTGCATCGGAATTAAATACAAAAGGCACAATGCCGACTTAGGGACAAGAAGACTGAACCTTCTTACTGACTATGTTTTGAACCATTCCTGTGACACTAGTTATTGATTCCGATGCTACACTTCAGGTTTACTGTATCCCTCTGACCTTCTTATTGACGAAGACACACAGAAATTGCCTCGGAATTAAATAGAAAAGGCACAATGCCGACTTAAGTATAAGAAGACTGACTCTTCTTAATGTCTATGTTTTGAACCATTCCTGTGACACTAGTTATAGATTCCGATGCTTCACTCTAGGTTAACTGTAACCCTTGGACCTTCTTATTGACGATGAAACACAGAAATTGCATCGGAATTAAATACAAAAGGCACAATGCCGACTTAGGGACAAGAAGACTGACTCTTCCTACTGACAATGTTTTGAACCGTTCCTGTGACACTAGTTATAGATTCCGGTGCTTCACTTCAAGGTTTACTGTATCCCTCTGACCTTATTCACGATGAAACACAGAAATTGCATCGGAATTAAATACAAAAGGCACAATGCCGAATTAAGTACAAGAAGACTGACTCTTCCCACTGTCTATGTAATGAACCGTTCCATTGACACTAGTTATAGATTCCGATGCTTGACTTCAGGTTTACTGAATCCCTTGGACCTTGTTATT
This sequence comes from Schistocerca serialis cubense, assembly GCF_023864345.2. NCBI lineage: Eukaryota > Metazoa > Arthropoda > Insecta > Orthoptera > Acrididae > Schistocerca > Schistocerca serialis. The sequence continues at coordinate 639,067,492 of NC_064644.1, forward strand.
GACGATAAAACACAGAAATTGCATCGGAATTTAATACAAAAGGCACAATGCCGACTCAAGTACAAGAAGACTGACTCTTCTTACTGTCTATGTTTTGAACCATTCCTGTGACACTAGTTATAGATTCCAAAGCTTCACTTCAGGTTTACTGTATCCCTCTGACCTTCTTATTGACGATGAAACACAGAAATTGCATCGGAATTAAATAGAAAAGGCACAATGCCGAATTAAGTACAAGAAGACTGACTCTTCCTACTGTCTATGTTTTGAACCATTTCTGTGACACTAGTTATATATTCCGATGTTTCACTTCAGGTTTACTGTATCCCTTGGACCTTCTTATTGACGATGAAACACAGAAATTGCATCGGAATAAAATACAAAAGGCACAATGTCGACTTAAGTACAAGAAGACTGTATCTTTATACTGCCTATGTTTTGAAACATTCCTGTGACACTAGTTATAGATTCCGATGCTCACTTCAGGTTTACTGTATCCCTCTGACTTTCTTATTGACGGTGAAACACAGAAATTGCACCGGAATTAAATACAAAAGGCTCAATGCCGACTCAAGTACAAGAAGACTGACTCTTATTACTGTCTATGTTTTGAACCATTCCTGTGACACTAGTTATAGATTCCAATGCTTCACTTCAGGTTTACTGTATCCCTCTGACCTTCTTATTGACGATGAAACACTGAAATTGCATCGGAATTAAATTCAAAAGGCACAATGCCGACTCAAGTACAAGAAGACTGACTCTTCTTACTGTCTATGTTTTGAACCATTCCTGTGACACTAGTTATAGATTCCAATGCTTCACTTCAGGTTTACTGTATCCCTCAGACCTTCTTATTGACGATGAAACACAGAAATTACCTCGGAAATAAATAGAAAAGGCACATTACCGACTTAAGTACAAGAAGTCGGACTCTTCTTAATGTCTATGTTTTGAAACATTCCTGTGACACTAGTTATAGATTCCGATGCTTCACTTTAGGTTTAGAGTATCCCTTGAACCTTCTTATTGACGATGAACACAGTAATTGCATCGGAATTAAAGAGAAAAAGCACAATGCCAACTTAAGTAGAGGAAGACTGACTCTTCTTACTGTCTATGTTTTGAACCATTTCATTGACACTAGTTATAGATTCCGATGCTTGACTCCAGGTTTACTGTATCACTTTTACATTCTTATTGACGATGAAACACTGAAATTGCATCGGAATTAAATACAAAAGCCAAAATGCCGGCTTAAGTACAAGAAGACTGACTCTTCCTACTGTCTATGTTTTGAACCATTCCTGTGACACTAGTTATAGATTCCGATGCTTCACTTCAGGTTTACTGTATCCCTCTGACCTTATTCACGATGAAACACAGAAAATGCATCGGAATTAAATACAAAAGGCACAATATCGACTGACCCTTCTTACTGTCCATGTTTTGAACAATTCCTGTGACACTAGTTATAGATTCCGATGCTTCACTTCAGGTTTACTGTATGCCTCTGACCTTCTTATTGACGATGAAACATTGAATTTGCATCGGAATGAAATACAAAAGGCAAAATGCCGACTTAACTACAAGAAAACTGACTCTTCTTACTGTATATGTTTTGAACCATTTCTGTGACACAAGTTATAGATTCCAATGCTTCACTTCATTTTTGCTGTATCCCTCTGACATTCTTATTGACGATGAAACATAGAAATTGCATCGGAATTAAATACAAAATGCACAATGCTGACTTAAGTACAAGAAAACTGACTCTTCTTATTGTCTATGTTTGAACCATTCATGTGACACTAGTTATAGATTCCGATGCTTCGCTTGAGGTTTACATTATCCCTCTGAACTTCTTATTGACGATGAAACACAGACATTGCATCGGAATTAAATAGAAAAGGCACAATGCCGAATTAAGTACAAGAAGACTGACTCTTCTTACTGTCTATGTTTTGAACCATTCCTGCGACACTAGTTATAGATTCCGATGCTTGACTTCAGGTTTACTGTATCCTTGGACCTTCTTATAGACGATGAAATACAGAAATTGCATCGGAATTTAATACAAAAGGCACAATGCCGACTCAAGTACAAGAAGACTGACTCTTCTTACTGTCTATGTTTTGAAACATTCCTGTGACACTAGTTATAGATTCCGATGCTTCACTTCAGGTTTACTGTATCCCTCTGACTTTCTTATTGACGATGAAACACAGAAGTTGCACCGGAATTAAATACAAAAGGCACAATGCTGACTTAAGGACAAGAAGACTGACTCTTCTTACTGACTATGTTTTGAACCATTCCTGTGACACTAGTTACAGATTCTGATGCTTCACTTCAGGTTTACTGTATCCCTCTGACCTTCTTGTTGACGATGAAATACAGAAATTGCATCGGAATTTAATACAAAAGGCACAATGCCGACTCAAGTACAAGAAGACTGACTCTTCTTACTGTCTATGTTTTGAAACATTCCTGTGACACTAGTTATAGATTCCGATGCTTCACTTCAGGTTTACTGTACCCCTCTGACCTTCTTATTGACGAAGACACACAGAAATTGCCTGGGAGTTAAATAGAAAAGGCACAATGCCGACTTAAGTGCAAGAAGACTGACTCTTCTTAATGGCTATGATTTGAACCATTCCTGTGACACTAGTTATAGATTCCGATGCCTCACTCTAGGTTTACTGTATCCCATTGACCTGCTTATTGACGATGAAACACAGAAATTGCATCGGAATAAAATACAAAAGGCACAATGCCGACTTATGGACAAGAAGACTGACTCCTCTTACTGACTATGTTTTGAACCATTCCTGTGACACTAGTTATAGATTCCGATGCTTCACTTCAGCTTTACTGTATCCCTCTGACCTTATTCACGATGAAACACAGAAATTGCATTGGAATTAAATACAAAAAGCACAATACCGACTGACTCTTCTTACTGTCTACGTTTTGAACAATTCCTGTGACACTAGTTATAGATTCCGATGCTTCACTTCCGGTTTACTGAATGCCTCTGACCTTCTTATTGACGATGAAACACAGAATTTGCATCGGAATTAAATACAAAAGGCACAATGCCGAATTAAGTACAAGAAGACTGACTCTTCCTATTGTCTATGTATTGAACCGTTCCATTGACACTAGTTATAGATTCCGATGCTTGACTTCAGGTCTACTGAATCCCTTGGACCTTCTTACTGACGATAAAACACAGAAATTGCATCGGAATTTAATACAAAAGGCACAATGCCGACTCAAGTACAAGAAGACTGACTCTTCTTACTGTCTACGTTTTGAACCATTCCTGCGACACTAGTTATACATTCCAATGCTTCACTTCAGGTTTACTATATCCCTCTGACCTTATTATTGACGATGAAACACAGAAATTGCATCGGAATTAAATAGAAAAGGCACAATGCCGAATTAAGTACAAGAAGACTGACTCTTCCTACTGTCTATGTTTTGAAACATTCCTGTGACACTAGTTATGGATTTCGATGCTTCACTTCAGGTTTACTGTATCCCTCTGACTTTCTTATTGACAATGAAACACAGAAATTGCACCGGAATTAAATACAAAAGGCACAATGCCGGCTTAAGAACAAGGAGACTGACTCTTCTTACTGAGTATGATTTGAACCATTCCTGTGACACTAGTTATAGATTCCGATGCTTCACTTTAGGTTTACTGTATCCCTCTGACCTTCTTATTGACGAAGACACACAGAAATTGCCCCGGAATTAAATAGAAGAGGCACAATGCCGACTTAAGTACAAGAAGACTGACTCTTCTTACAGTCTATGTTTTGAACCATTCCATTGACACTAGTTATAGATTCCAATGCTTCACTTCAGGTTTACTGTATCCCTCTGACCTTCTTATTGACGATGAAACACTGAAATTGCATCGGAATTAAATACAAAAGGCTAAATTCCGACTCAAGTACAAGAACACTGACTCTTATTACTGTCTATATTTTGAATCATTCCTGTGACACTAGTTATAGATTCCGATGCTTCACTTCAGGTTTACTGTATCCCTCTGACTTTCTTATTGACGATGAAACACAGAAGTTAAACCGGAATAAAATACAAAAGGCACAATGCTGACTTAAGGACAAGATTACTGACCCTTCTTACTGACTATGATTTGAACCATTCCTGTGACACTAGTTATAGATTCCGATGCTTCACTTCAGGTTTACCGTATCCCTCTGACCTTCTTATTGACGATGAAACTCAGAAATTGCATCGGAATTAAATAAAAAAGGCACAATGCCGACTTAAGTACAAGAAGACTGACTCTTCTTACAGTCTATGTTTTGAACCATTCCATTGACACTAGTTATAGATTCCGATGCTTCACTCCTGGTTTACTGTATCCCTTTTACATTCTTATTGACGATGAAACACTGAAATTGTATCGGAATTAAATACAAAAGGCAAAATGCCGGCTTAAGTACAAGAAGACAGACTCTTCCTACTGTCTATGTTTTGAACCATTCCTGTGACACTAGTTATAAATTCCGATGCTTCACTTCAGGTTTACTGTATCCCTCTGACCTTATTCTTGATGAAACACAGAAATTGCATCGGAATGAAATACAAAAGGCACAATACCGACTTAAGTACAAGAAGACTGACTCTTCTTACTGTCTATGTTTTGAACCATTCCTGTGACACTAGCTATTGATTCCGATGCTTCACTTCAGGTTTACTGTATCATTTTGAACTTCTTATTGACGATGAAACACAGAAATTACATCGGAATCAAATACCAAAAGCATAATGCCGACTTAAGTACAAAAAGACTGACTCTTCTTACTGACTATGTTTTGAACCATTCCTGTGACACTAGTTATAGATTCCGACGTTTCACTTCAGGTTTACTGTATCCCTCTGACCTTATTCACGATGAAACACAGAAAGTGCATCGGAATTAAATACAAAAGGCACAATACCGAATGACTCTTCTTACTGTCTACGTTTTGAACAATTCCTGTGACACTAGTTATACATTCCAATGCTTCACTTGAGGTTTACTGTATCCCTCTGACCTTCTTATTGACGATGAAACACAGAAATTTTATCGGAATTAAATAGAAAAGGCACAATGCCGAATTAAGTACAAGAAGACTGACTCTTCCTACTGTCTATGTTTTGAACCATTTCTGTGACACTAGTTATATATTCCGATGCTTCACCTCAGGTTTACTGTATCCCTTGGACCTTCTTATTGACGATGAAACACAGAAATTGCATCGGAATTAAATACAAAAGGCACAATGCCGACTTAAGTACAAGAAGACTGTATCTTCATTCTGTCTATGTTTTGAACCATTCCATTAACACTAGTTATAGATTCCGATGCTTGACTTCAGGTTTACTGAATCCCTTGGACCTTCTTATTGAAGATAAAACACAGAAATAGCATCGGAATTTAATACAAAAAGCACAATGCCGACTCAAGTACAAGAAGACTGACTCTTCTTACTGTCTATGATTTTAACCATTCCTGTGACACTAGTTATAGATTCCAATGCTTCACTTCAGGTTTACTGTATCCCTCTGACCCTCTTATTGACGATGAAACACAGAAATTGCATCGGAATTAAATATAAAAGGCACAATGCCGAATTAAGTACAAGAAGACTGACTCTTCCTATTGTCTATGGTTTGTACCATTTCTGTGACACTAGTTATATATTCCGATGCTTCACTTCAGGTTTAATGTATCCCTTGGACCTTCTTATTGACGATGGATCACAGAAATTGCATCGGAATTAAATACAAAAGGCACAATGCCGAATTAAGTACAAGAAGACTGACCCTTCCTACTGTCTATGTTTTGAACCATTCCATTGGCACTAGTTATAGATATCGATGCATCACTCCAGGTTTACACTATCCCTTTTACATTCTTATTGACGATGAAACAGTGAAATTGCAACGGAATTAAATTCAAAAGGCACAATGCCGACTCAAGTACGAGAAGACTGACTCTTCTTACTGTCTATGTTTTGAACCATTCCTGTGACACTAGTTATAGATTCCAATGCTTCACTTCAGGTTTACTGTATCCCTCTGACCCTCTTATTGACGATGAAACACAGAAATTGCATCGGAATTAAATATAAAAGGCACAATGCCGAATTAAGTACAAGAAGACTGACTCTTCCTATTGTCTATGGTTTGTACCATTCCTGTGACACTAGTTATATATTCCGATGCTTCACTCCAGGTTTACTGTATCCCTTGGACCTTCTTATTGACGATGAAACACAGAAATTGCATCGGAATTAAATACAAAAGGCACAATGCCGACTTAAGGATAAGAAGACTGACTCTTCTTACTGACTATGTTTTGAAGCATTCCTGTGACACTAGTTATAGATTCCGATGCTTCACTTCAGGTTTACTGTATCCCTTTGACCTTCTTATTGACGAAGACACACAGAAATTGCCTCGGAATTAAATAGAAAAGGCACAATGCCGACTTAAGTACAAGAAGACTGACTCTTCTTAATGTCTATGTTTTGAACCAATCCTGTGACACTAGTTATAGATTCCGATGCTTCACTCTAGGTTTACTGTATCCCATGGACCTGCTTATTGACGATGAAACACAGAAATTGCATCGGAATTAAATACAAAAGGCACAATGCCGACTTAAGGACAAGAAGACTGACTCTTCTTACTGACTATGTTTTGAACCATTCCTGTGACACTAGTTATAGATTCTGATGCATCGCTTCAGGTGTACTGTATCCCTCTGACCTTATTCACGATGAAACACAGAAATTGCATCGGAATTAAATACAAAAAGCACAATACCGACTGACTCTTCTTACTGTCTATGTTTTGAACAATTCCTGTGACACTAGTTATAGATTCCGATGCTTCACTTCAGGTTTACTGAATGCCTCTGACCTTCTTATTGACGATGAAACACAGACATTGCATCGGAATTAAATACAAAATGCACAATGCCGAATTAAGTACAAGAAGACTGACTCTTCCTACTGTCTATGTATTGAACCGTTCCATTGACACTAGTTATAGATTCCGATGCTTGACTTCAGGTTTACTGAATCCCTTGGACCTTCTTATTGACTATAAAACACAGAAATTGCATAGGAATTTAATACAAAAGGCACAATGCCGACTCAAGTACAAGAAGACTGACTCTTCTTACTGTCTATGTTTTGAACCATTCCTGCGACACTAGTAATACATTCCAATGCTTCACTTCAGGTTTACTGTATCCCTCTAACCTTCTTATTGACGATGAAACACAGAAATTGCATCGGAATTAAATAGAAAAGGTACAATGCCGAATTAAGTACAAGAAGACTGACTCTTCCTACTGTCAATGTTTTGAACCAATTCTGTGACACTAGTTATATATTCCGATGCTTCACTTCAGGTTTACTGTATCCCTTGGACCTTCTTATTGACGATGAAACACAGAAATTGCATCGGAATTAAATACAAAAGGCACAATGCCGACTTAAGTACAAGAACACTGTATCTTCATGCAGTCTATGTTTTGAAACATTCCTGTGACACTAGTTATAGATTCCGATGCTTCACTCCAGGATTACTGTATCCCTTGGACCTTCTTATTGACGACGAAACACAGAAATTGCACCGGAATAAAATACAAAAGGCACAATACCGACTTAAGGACAACAAGACTGACTCTTCTTACTGACTATGTTTTGAACCATTCCTGTGACACTAGTTATAGATTCCGATGCTCACTTCAGGTTTACTGTATCCCTCTGACTTTCTTATTGACGATGAAACACAGAAATTGCACCGGAATTAAATACAAAAGGCACAAAGCCGGCTTAAGGACAAGAAGACTGACTCTTCTTACTGAGTATGATTTGAACCATTCCTGTGACACTAGTTATAGATTCCGATGCTTCACATTAGGTTTACTGTATCCCTCTGACTTTCTTATTGACGATGAAACACAGAAGATAAACCGGAATTAAATACAAAAGGCACAATGCTGACTTAAGGACAAGAGGACTGACGCTTCATACTGACTATGTTTAGAACCATTCCTGTGACACTAGTTATAGATTCCGATGCTTCACTTCAGGTTTACTGTATCCCTCTGACCTTCTTATTGACGATGAAACTCAGAAATTGCATCGGAATTAAATACAAAAGGCACAATGCCGAATTAAGTACAAGAAGACTGACTCTTCCTACTGTCTATGTTTTGAACCATTTCTGTGACACTAGTTATATATTCCGATGCTTCACTTCAGGTTTACTGTATCCCTTGGACCTTATTATTGACGATGAAACACAGAAATTGCATCGGATTTAAATACAAAGGGCACAATGCCGAATTAAGTACAAGAAGACTGACTCTTCCTACTGTCTATGTTTTGAACCATTCCATTGACATTAGTTATAGATTCCGATGCTTGACTTCAGGCTTACTGAATCCTTGGACCTCCTTATTGACGATAAAACACAGAAATTGCATCGGAATTTAATACAAAAGGCACAATGCCGACTCAAGAACAAGAAGACTGACTATTCTTACTGTCTATGTTTTGAACCATTCCTGTGACACTAGTTATAGATTCCAATGCTTCACTTCAGGTTTACTGTATCCCTCTGACCTTCTTATTGACGATGAAACACTGAAATTGCATCGGAATTAAATACAAAAGGCACAATTCCGACTCAAGTACAAGCAGACTGACTCTTATTACTGTCTATATTTTGAACCATTCCTGTGACACTAGTTATAGATGCCAATGCCTCACTTCAGGTTTACTGTATCCCTCTGACCCTCTTATTGACGATGAAACACAGAAATTGCATCGGAATTAAATATAAAAGGCACAATGCCGAATTAAGTACAAGAAGACTGACTCTTCCTACTGTGTATGGTTTGTACCATTTCTGTGACACTAGTTATATATTCCGATGCTTCACTTCAGGTTTAATGTATCCCTTGGACCTTCTTATTGACGATGAATCACAGAAATTGCATCGGAATTAAATACAAAAGGCACAATGCCGAATTAAGTACAAGAAGACTGACCCTTCCTACTGTCTATGTTTTGAACCATTCCATTGGCACTAGTTATAGATATCGATGCATCACTGCAGGTTTACAGTATCCCTTTTACATTCTTATTGACGATGAAACACTGAAATTGCAACGGAATTAAATTCAAAAGGCACAATGCCGACTCAAGTACAAGAAGACTGACTCTTCTTACTGTCTATGTTTTGAACCATTCCTGTGACACTAGTTATAGATTCCAATGCTTCACTTCAGGTTTACTGTATCCCTCTGAACTTCTTATTGACGATGAAACACAGAAATTGCATCGGAATTAAATAGAAAAGGCACAATGCCGAATTAAGTACAAGAAGACTGACCCTTCCTACTGTCTATGTTTTGAACCATTCCTGTGACACTAGTTATACATTCCGATGCTTCACTCCAGGTTTACTGTATCCCTTGGACCTTCTTATTGACGATGAAACACAGAAATTGCATCGGAATTAAATACAAAAGGCACAATGCCGACTTAAGGATAAGAAGACTGACTCTTCTTACTGACTATGTTTTGAAGCATTCCTGTGACACTAGTTATAGATTCCGATGCTTCACTTCAGGTTTACTGTATCCCTTTGACCTTCTTATTGACGAAGACACACAGAAATTGCCTCAGAATTAAATAGAAAAGGCACAATGCCGACTTAAGTACAAGAAGACTGACTCTTCTTAATGTCTATGTTTTGAACCAATCCTGTGACACTAGTTATAGATTCCGATGCTTCGCTCTAGGTTTACTGTATCCCATGGACCTGCTTATTGACGATGAAACACAGAAATTGCATCGGAGTTAAATACAAAAGGCACAATGCCGTCTTAAGGACAAGAAGACTGACTCTTCTTACTGACTATGTTTTGAAGCATTCCTGTGACACTAGTTATAGATTCCGATGCTTCGCTTCAGGTTTACTGTATCCCTCTGACCTTATTCACGATGAAACACAGAAATTGCATCGGAATTAAATACAAAAAGCACAATACCGACTGACTCTTCTTACTGTCTATGTTTTGAACAATTCCTGTGACACTAGTTATAGATTCCGATGCTTCACTTCAGGTTTACTGAATGCCTCTGACCTTCTTATTGACGATAAAACACAGACATTGCATCGGAATTAAATACAAAATGCACAATGCCATATTAAGTACAAGAAGACTGACTCTTCCTACTGTCTATGGTTTGTACCATTTCTGTGACACTAGTTATATATTCCGATGCTTCACTTCAGGTTTAATGTATCCCTTGGACCTTCTTATTGACGATGAATCACAGAAATTGCATCGGAATTAAATACAAAAGGCACAATGCCGAATTAAGTACAAGAAGACTGACCCTTCCTACTGTCTATGTTTTGAACCATTCCATTGGCACTAGTTATAGATATCGATGCATCACTCCAGGTTTACAGTATCCCTTTTACATTCTTATTGACGATGAAACACTGAAATTGCAACGGAATTAAATTCAAAAGGCACAATGCCGACTCAAGTGCAAGAAGACTGACTCTTCTTACTGTCTATGTTTTGAACCATTCCTGTGAGACTAGTTATAGATTCCAATGCTTCACTTCAGGTTTACTGTATCCCTCTGAACTTCTTATTGACGATGAAACACAGAAATTGCATCGGAATTAAATAGAAAAGGCACAATGCCGAATTAAGTACAAGAAGACTGACCCTTCCTACTGTCTATGTTTTGAACCATTCCTGTGACACTAGTTATATATTCCGATGCTTCACTGCAGGTTTACTGTATCCCTTGGACCTTCTTATTGACGATGAAACACAGAAAATGCATTGGAATTAAATACAAAAGGCACAATGCCGACTTAAGGATAAGAAGACTGACTCTTCTTACTGACTATGTTTTGAAGCATTCCTGTGACACTAGTTATAGATTCCGATGCTTCACTTCAGGTTTACTGTATCCCTTTGACCTTCTTATTGACGAAGACACACAGAAATTGCCTCGGAATTAAATAGAAAAGGCACAATGCCGACTTAAGTACAAGAAGACTGACTCTTCTTAATGTCTATGTTTTGAACCAATCCTGTGACACTAGTTATAGATTCCGATGCTTCACTCTAGGTTTACTGTATCCCATGGACCTGCTTATTGACGATGAAACACAGAAATTGCATCGGAATTAAATACAAAAGGCACAATGCCGACTTAAGGACAAGAAGACTGACTCTTCTTACTGACTATGTTTTGAACCATTCCTGTGACACTAGTTATAGATTCCGATGCTTCGCTTCAGGTTTACTGTATCCCTCTGACCTTATTCACGATGAAACACAGAAATTGCATCGGAATTAAATACAAAAAGCACAATACCGACTGACTCTTCTTACTGTCTATGTTTTGAACAATTCCTGTGACACTAGTTATAGATTCCGATGCTTCACTTCAGGTTTACTGAATGCCTCTGACCTTCTTATTGACGATGAAACACAGACATTGCATCGGAATTAAATACAAAATGCACAATGCCGAATTAAGTACAAGAAGACTGACTCTTCCTACTGTCTATGTATTGAACCGTTCCATTGACACTAGTTATAGATTCCGATGCTTGACTTCAGGTTTACTGAATCCCTTGGACCTTCTTATTGTCGATAAAACACAGAAATTGCATAGGTATTTAATACAAAAGGCACAATGCCGACTCAAGTACAAGAAGACTGACTCTTCTTACTGTCTATGTTTTGAACCATTCCTGCGACACTAGTAATACATTCCAATGCTTCACTTCAGGTTTACTGTATCCCTCTAACCTTCTTATTGACGATGAAACACAGAATTTGCATCGGAATTAAATAGAAAAGGTACAATGCCGAATTTAGTACAAGAAGACTGACTCTTCCTACTGTCAAAGTTTTGAAGCAATTCTGTGACACTAGTTATATATTCCGATGCTTCACTTCAGGTTTACTGTATCCCTTGGACATTCTTATTGACGATGAAACACAGAAATTGCATCGGAATTAAATTCATAAGGCACACTGCCGACTTAAGTACAAGAAGACTGTATCTTCATGCAGTCTATGTTTTGAAACATTCCTGTGACACTAGTTATAGATGCCAATGCTTCACTTCAGGTTTACTGTATCCCTCTGACCTTCTTATTGACGATGAAACACAGAAATTGCATCGGAATTAAATACAAAAGGCACAATGCCGACTTAAGTACAAGAAGACTGTATCTTCATACTGTCTATGTTTTGAACCATTCCATTCACACTAGTTATAGATTCCGATGCTTGACTTCAGGTGTACTGAATCCCTTGGACCTTCTTATTGACGATAAAACACAGAAATTGCATCGGAATTTAATATAAAAAGCACAATGCCGACTCAAGTACAAGAAGACTGACTCTTCTTACTGTCTATGCTTTGAACCATTCCTGTGACACTAGTTATAGATTCCAATGCTTCACTTCAGGTTTACTTATCCCTCTGACCCTCTTATTGACGATGAAACACAGAAATTGCATCGGAATTAAATATAAAAGGCACAATGCCGAATTAAGTACAAGAAGACTGACTCTTCCTGCTGTCTATGGTTTGAACCATTTCTGTGACACTAGTTATATATTAAGATGCTTCACTTCAGGTTTACTGTATCCCTTGGACCTTCTTATTGACGATGAATCACAGAAATTGTATCGGAATTAAATACAAAAGGCACAATGCCGAATTAAGTACAACAAGACTGACTCTTCCTACTGTCTATGTTTTGAACCATTCCATTGGCACTAGTTATAGATTCCGATGCATCACTCCAGGTTTACAGTATCCCTTTTACATTCTTATTGACGATGAAACACTGAAATTGCATCGGAATTAAATTCAAAAGGCACAATGCCGACTCAAGTACAAGAAGACTGACTCTTCTTACTGTCTATGTTTTGAACCATTCCTGTGACACTAGTTATAGATTCCAATGGTTCACTTCAGGTTTACTGTATCCCTCTGAACTTCTTATTGACGATGAAACACAGAAATTGCATCGGAATTAAATAGAAAAGGCACAATGCCGAATTAAGTACAAGTAGACTGACTCTTCCTACTGTCTATGTTTTGAACCATTCCTGTGACACTAGTTATATATTCCGATGCTTCACTCCAGGTTTACTGTATCCCTTGGACCTTCTTATTGACGATGAAACACAGAAATTGCATCGGAATTAAATACAAAAGGCACAATGCCGACTTAAGGACAAGAAGACTGACTCTTCTTACTGACTATGCTTTGAAGCATTCTTGTGACACTAGTTATAGATTCCGATGCTTCACTTCGGGTTTACTGAATCCCTCTGACCTTCTTATTGACGAAGACACACAGAAATTGCCTCGGAATTAAATACAAAAGGCACAATGCCGACTTAAGGACAAGAAGACTGACTCTTCTTACTGATTATGTTTTGAACCATTCCTGTGACACTAGTTATAGATTCCGATGCTTCACTTCAGGTTTACTGTATCCCTCTGACCTTATTCACGATGAAACACAGAAATTGCATCGGAATTAAATACAAAAAGCACAATACCGACTGACTCTTCTTACTGTCTATGTTTTGAACAATTCCTGTGACACTAGTTATAGATTCCGAACCTTCACTTCAGGTTTACTGAATGCCTCTGACCTTCTTATTGACGATGAAACACAGAATTTGCATCGGAATTAAATACAAAAGGCACAATGCCGAATTAAGTACAAGAAGACTGACTCTTCCTACTGTCTATGTATTGATCCGTTCCATTGACACTAGTTATAGATTCCGATGCTTGACTTCAGGTTTACTGAATCCCTTGGACCTTCTTATTGACGATAAAACACAGAAATTGCATCGGAATTTAATACAAAAGGCACAATGCCGACTCAAGTACAAGAAGACTGACTCTTCTTACTGTCTATGTTTTGAACCATTCCTGCGACACTAGTAATACATTCCAATGCTTCACTTCAGGTTTACTGTATCCCTCTGACCTTCTAATTGACGATGAAACACAGAAATTGCATCGGAATTAAATAGAAAAGGCACAATGCCGAATTAAGTACAAGAAGACTGACTCTTCCTACTGTCTATGTTTTGAACCATTTCTGTGACACTAGTTATATATTCCGATGCTTCACTTCAGGTTTACTGTATCCCTTGGACCTTCTTATTGACGATGAAACACAGAAATTGCATCGGAATTAAATACAAAAGGCACAATGCCGACTTAAGTACAAGAAGACTGTATCTTCATACAGTCTATGCTTTGAAACATTCCTGTGACACTAGTTATAGATTCCGATGCTTCACTCCAGGTTTACTGTATCCCTTGGACCTTCTTATTGACGATGAAACACAGAAATTGCATTGGAATTAAATACAAAAGGCACAATACCGACTTAAGGACAAGAGGACTGACTCTTCTTACTGACTATGTTTTGAACCATTCCTGTGACACTAGTTATAGATTCCGATGCTCACTTCAGGTTTACTGTATCCCTCTGACTTTCTTATTGACGATGAAACACAGAAATTGCACCGGAAATAAATACAAATGGCACAATGCCGGTGTAAGGACAAGAAGACTGACTCTTCTTACTGAGTATGATTTGAACCATTCCTGTGACACTAGTTATAGATTCCGATGCTTCACTTTAGGTTTACTGTATCCCTCTGACCTTCTTATTGGCGAAGACACACAGAAATTGCCTCGGAATTAAATAGAAAAGGCACAATGCCGACTTAAGTACAAGAAGACTGACTCTTCTTACTGTCTATGTTTTGAAACATTCCTGTGACACTAGTTATGGATTCCGATGCTTCACTTCAGGTTTACTGTATCCCTCTGACTTTCTTATTGACGATGAAACACAGAAGATAAAACGGAATTAAATACAAAAGTCACAATGCTGACTCAAAGACAAGAGGACTGACCCTTCTTACTGACTATGTTTTGAACCATTCCTGTGACACTAGTTATAGATTCCGATGCTTCACTTCAGGTTTACTGTATCCCTCTGACCTTCTTATTGACGATGAAACTCAGAAATTGCATCGGATTTAAATACAAAAGGCACAATGCCGAATTAAGTACAAGAAGACTGACTCTTCCTACTGTCTATGTTTGAACCATTTCTGTGACACTAGTTATATATTCCGATGCTTCACTTCAGGTTTACTGTATCCCTTGGACCTTACTATTGACGATGAAACACAGAAATTGCATCGGAATTAAATACAAAGGGCACAATGCCGAATTAAGTACAAGAAGACTGACTCATCCTACTGTCTATGTTTTGAACCATTCCATTGACACTAGTTATAGATTCCGATGCTTGACTTCAGGCTTACTGAATCCCTTGGACCTCCTTATTGACGATAAAACACAGAAATTGCATCGGAATTTAATACAAAAGGCACAATGCCGACTCAAGTACAAGAAGACTGACTCTTCTTACTGTCTATGTTTGGAACCATTCCTGTGACACTAGTTATAGATTCCAATGCTTCACTTCAGGTTTACTGTATCCCTCTGACCTTCTTATTGACGATGAAACACTGAAATTGCATCGGAATTAAATACAAAAGGCACAATTCCGACTCAAGTACAAGCAGACTGACTCTTATTACTGTCTATATTTTGAACCATTCCTGTGACACTAGTTATAGATGCCAATGCTTCACTTCAGGTTTAATGTATCCCTCTGACCCTCTTATTGACGATGAAACACAGAAATTGCATCGGAATTAAATACAAAAGGCACAATGCCGCCTTAAGTACAAGAAGACTGTATCTTCATACTGTCTATGTTTTGAACCATTCCATTCACACTAGTTATAGATTCCGATGCTTGACTTCAGGTTTACTGAATCCCTTGGACCTTCTTATTGACGATAAAACACAGAAATTGCATCGGAATTTAATACAAAAAGCACAATGCCGACTCAAGTACAAGAAGACTGACTCATCTTACTGTCTATGCTTTGAACCATTCCTGTGACACTAGTTATAGATTCCAATGCTTCACTTCAGGTTTACTTATCCCTCTGACCCTCTTATTGACGATGAAACACAGAAATTGCATCGGAATTAAATATAAAAGGCACAATGCCGAATTAAGTACAAGAAGACTGACTCTTCCTGCTGTCTATGGTTTGAACCATTTCTGTGACACTAGTTATATATTCCGATGCTTCACTTCAGGTTTACTGTATCCCTTGGACCTTCTTATTGACGATGGATCACAGAAATTGTATCGGATTTAAATACAAAAGGCACAATGCCGAATTAAGTACAACAAGACTGACTCTTCCTACGGTCTATGTTTTGAACCATTCCATTGGCACTAGTTATACATTCCGATGCATCACTCCAGGTTTACAGTATCCCTTTTACATTCTAATTGACGATGAAACACTGAAATTGCAACGGAATTAAATTCAAAAGGCACAATGCCGACTCAAGTACAAGAAGACTGACTCTTCTTACTGTCTATGTTTTGAACAATTCCTGTGACACTAGTTATAGATTCCGATGCTTCACTTCAGGTTTACTGAATGCCTCTGACCTTCTTATTGACGATGAAACACAGAATTTGCATCGGAATTAAATACAAAAGGCACAATGCCGAATTAAGTACAAGAAGACTGACTCTTCCTACTGTCTATGTATTGATCCGTTCCATTGACACTAGTTATAGATTCCGATGCTTGACTTCAGGTTTACTGAATCCCTTGGACCTTCTTATTGACGATAAAACACAGAAATTGCATCGGAATTTAATACAAAAGGCACAATGCCGACTCAAGTACAAGAAGACTGACTCTTCTTACTGTCTATGTTTTGAACCATTCCTGCGACACTAGTAATACATTCCAATGCTTCACTTCAGGTTTACTGTATCCCTCTGACCTTCTAATTGACGATGAAACACAGAAATTGCATCGGAATTAAATAGAAAAGGCACAATGCCGAATTAAGTACAAGAAGACTGACTCTTCCTACTGTCTATGTTTTGAACCATTTCTGTGACACTAGTTATATATTCCGATGCTTCACTTCAGGTTTACTGTATCCCTTGGACCTTCTTATTGACGATGAAACACAGAAATTGCATCGGAATTAAATACAAAAGGCACAATGCCGACTTAAGTACAAGAAGACTGTATCTTCATACAGTCTATGCTTTGAAACATTCCTGTGACACTAGTTATAGATTCCGATGCTTCACTCCAGGTTTACTGTATCCCTTGGACCTTCTTATTGACGATGAAACACAGAAATTGCATTGGAATTAAATACAAAAGGCACAATACCGACTTAAGGACAAGAGGACTGACTCTTCTTACTGACTATGTTTTGAACCATTCCTGTGACACTAGTTATAGATTCCGATGCTCACTTCAGGTTTACTGTATCCCTCTGACTTTCTTATTGACGATGAAACACAGAAATTGCACCGGAAATAAATACAAATGGCACAATGCCGGTGTAAGGACAAGAAGACTGACTCTTCTTACTGAGTATGATTTGAACCATTCCTGTGACACTAGTTATAGATTCCGATGCTTCACTTTAGGTTTACTGTATCCCTCTGACCTTCTTATTGGCGAAGACACACAGAAATTGCCTCGGAATTAAATAGAAAAGGCACAATGCCGACTTAAGTACAAGAAGACTGACTCTTCTTACTGTCTATGTTTTGAAACATTCCTGTGACACTAGTTATGGATTCCGATGCTTCACTTCAGGTTTACTGTATCCCTCTGACTTTCTTATTGACGATGAAACACAGAAGATAAAACGGAATTAAATACAAAAGTCACAATGCTGACTCAAAGACAAGAGGACTGACCCTTCTTACTGACTATGTTTTGAACCATTCCTGTGACACTAGTTATAGATTCCGATGCTTCACTTCAGGTTTACTGTATCCCTCTGACCTTCTTATTGACGATGAAACTCAGAAATTGCATCGGATTTAAATACAAAAGGCACAATGCCGAATTAAGTACAAGAAGACTGACTCTTCCTACTGTCTATGTTTGAACCATTTCTGTGACACTAGTTATATATTCCGATGCTTCACTTCAGGTTTACTGTATCCCTTGGACCTTACTATTGACGATGAAACACAGAAATTGCATCGGAATTAAATACAAAGGGCACAATGCCGAATTAAGTACAAGAAGACTGACTCATCCTACTGTCTATGTTTTGAACCATTCCATTGACACTAGTTATAGATTCCGATGCTTGACTTCAGGCTTACTGAATCCCTTGGACCTCCTTATTGACGATAAAACACAGAAATTGCATCGGAATTTAATACAAAAGGCACAATGCCGACTCAAGTACAAGAAGACTGACTCTTCTTACTGTCTATGTTTGGAACCATTCCTGTGACACTAGTTATAGATTCCAATGCTTCACTTCAGGTTTACTGTATCCCTCTGACCTTCTTATTGACGATGAAACACTGAAATTGCATCGGAATTAAATACAAAAGGCACAATTCCGACTCAAGTACAAGCAGACTGACTCTTATTACTGTCTATATTTTGAACCATTCCTGTGACACTAGTTATAGATGCCAATGCTTCACTTCAGGTTTAATGTATCCCTCTGACCCTCTTATTGACGATGAAACACAGAAATTGCATCGGAATTAAATACAAAAGGCACAATGCCGCCTTAAGTACAAGAAGACTGTATCTTCATACTGTCTATGTTTTGAACCATTCCATTCACACTAGTTATAGATTCCGATGCTTGACTTCAGGTTTACTGAATCCCTTGGACCTTCTTATTGACGATAAAACACAGAAATTGCATCGGAATTTAATACAAAAAGCACAATGCCGACTCAAGTACAAGAAGACTGACTCATCTTACTGTCTATGCTTTGAACCATTCCTGTGACACTAGTTATAGATTCCAATGCTTCACTTCAGGTTTACTTATCCCTCTGACCCTCTTATTGACGATGAAACACAGAAATTGCATCGGAATTAAATATAAAAGGCACAATGCCGAATTAAGTACAAGAAGACTGACTCTTCCTGCTGTCTATGGTTTGAACCATTTCTGTGACACTAGTTATATATTCCGATGCTTCACTTCAGGTTTACTGTATCCCTTGGACCTTCTTATTGACGATGGATCACAGAAATTGTATCGGATTTAAATACAAAAGGCACAATGCCGAATTAAGTACAACAAGACTGACTCTTCCTACGGTCTATGTTTTGAACCATTCCATTGGCACTAGTTATACATTCCGATGCATCACTCCAGGTTTACAGTATCCCTTTTACATTCTAATTGACGATGAAACACTGAAATTGCAACGGAATTAAATTCAAAAGGCACAATGCCGACTCAAGTACAAGAAGACTGACTCTTCTTACTGTCTATGTTTTGAACAATTCCTGTGACACTAGTTATAGATTCCGATGCTTCACTTCAGGTTTACTGAATGCCTCTGACCTTCTTATTGACGATGAAACACAGAATTTGCATCGGAATTAAATACAAAAGGCACAATGCCGAATTAAGTACAAGAAGACTGACTCTTCCTACTGTCTATGTATTGAAACGTTCCATTGACACTAGTCATAGATTCCGATGCTTGACTTCAGGTTTACTGAATCCCTTGGACCTTCTTATTGACGATAAAACACAGAAATTGCATCGGAATTTAATACAAAAGGCACAATGCCGACTCAAGTACAAGTAGACTGACTCTTCTTACTGTCTATGTTTTGAACCATTCCTGCGACACTAATAATACATTCCAATGCTTCACTTCAGGTTTACTGTATCCCTCTGACCTTCTAATTGACGATGAAACACAGAAATTGCATCGGAAGTAAATAGAAAAGGCACAATGCCGAATTAAGTAGAAGAAGACTGAGTCTTCCTACTGTCTATGTTTTGAACCATTTCTGTGACACTAGTTATATATTCCGATGCTTCACTTCAGGTTTACTGTATCCCTTGGACCTTCTAATTGACGATGAAACACAGAAATTGCATCGGAAGTAAATAGAAAAGGCACAATGCCGAATTAAGTAGAAGAAGACTGACTCTTCCTACTGTCTATGTTTTGAACCATTTCTGTGACACTAGTTATATATTCCGATGCTTCACTTCAGGTTTACTGTATCCCTTGGACCTTCTTATTGACGATGAAACACAGAAATTGCATCGGAATTAAATACAAAAGGCACAATGCCGACATAAGTACAAGAAGACTGACTCTTCTTACTGTCTATGTTTTGCACCATTCCATTGACACTCGTTATAGATTCCGATGCTTCACTCAAGGTTTACTGTATCCCTTTTACATTCTTATTGACGATGAAACACTGAAATTGCATCGGAATTAAATACAAAAGGCAAAATGCCAGCTTAAGTACAAGAAGACAGACTCTTCCTACTGTCTATGTTTTGAACCATTCCTGTGACACTAGTTATAGATTCCGATGCTTCACTTCAGGTTTACTGTATCCCTCTGACCTTATTCTTGATGAAACACAGAAATTGCATCGGAATGAAATACAAAAGGCACAATACCGACTTAAGTACAAGAAGACTGACTCTTCTTACTGTCTATGTTTTGAACCATTCCTGTGACACTAGCTATTGATTCCGATGCTTCACTTCAGGTTTACTGTATCATTTTGAACTTCTTATTGACGATGAAACACAGAAATTACATCGGAATCAAATACCAAAAGCATAATGCCGACTTAAGTACAAAAAGACTGACTCTTCTTACTGACTATGTTTTGAACCATTCCTGTGACACTAGTTATAGATTCCGAACCTTCACTTCAGGTTTACTGTATCCCTCTGACCTTATTCACGATGAAACACAGAAAGTGCATCGGAATTAAATACAAAAGGCACAATACCGACTGACTCTTCTTACTGTCTATGTTTTGAACAATTCCTGTGACACTAGTTATAGATTCCGATGCTTCACTTCAGGTTTACTGAATGCCTCTGACCTTCTTATTGACGATGAAACACGGAATTTGCATCGGAATTAAATACAAAAGGCACAATGCCGACTTAGGTACAAGAAAACTGACTCTTCTTACTGTCTATGTTTTGAACCATTCCTGTGACACATGTTATAGATTCCGATGCTTGACTTCAGGTTTACTGTATCCCTTGGACCTTCTTATTGACGATGAAACACAGAAATTGCATCGGTATTTAATACAAAAGGCTCAGTGCCGACTCAAGTACAAGAAGACTGACTCTTCTTACTGTCTATGTTTTGAAACATTCCTGTGACACTAGTTATAGATTACGATGCTTCACTTCGGGTTTACTGTATCTCTCTGACTTTCTTATTGACGATGAATCACAGAAGTTGCACCGGAATTAAATACAAAAGGCACAATGCTGACTTAAGGACAGGAAGACTGACTCTTCTTACTGACTATGTTTTGAACCATTCCTGTGACACTAGTTATAGATTCCGATGCTTCACTTCAGGTTTACTGTATCCCTCTGACCTTCTTATTGACGCTGAAACACAGAAATAGCATCGGAATTAAATACAAAAAGCACAATGCTGAATTAAGTACAAGAAGACTGACTCTTCCTACTGTCTATGTTTTGAACCATTCCATTGACACTAGTTATAGACTCCAATGCTTGACCTCAGGTTTACTGAATCCCTTGGACCTTCTTATTGACGACAAAACACAGAAATTGCATCGGAATTTAATACAAAAGGCACAATGCCGACTCAAGTACAAGAAGACTGACTCTTCTTACTGTCTATGTTTTGAACCACTCCTGTGACACTAGTTATACATTCCAATGCTTCACTTCAGGTTTACTGTATCCCTCTGACCTTCTTATTGACGATGAAACACAGAAATTGCATCGGAATTAAATAGAAAAGGCACAATGCCGAATTAAGTACAAGAAGACTGCCTCTTCCTACTGTCTATGTTTTGAACCATTTCTGTGACACAAGTTATATATTCCGATGCTTCACTTCAGGTTTACTGTATTCCTTGGACCTTCTTATTGACGATGAAACACAGAAATTGCATCGGAATTAAATACAAAAGGCACAATGCCGACTTAAGTACAAGAAGACTGTATCTTCTTACTGTCTATGATTTGAAACATTCCTGTGACACTAGTTATAGATTCCGATGCTTCACTCCAGGTTTACTGTATCCCTTTGACCTTCTTATTGACGATGAAACACAGAAATTGCATCGGAATTAAATACAAAAAGCACAAGGCCGACTTAAGGACAAGAAGACTGACTGTTCTTACTGACTATGTTTTGAACCATTCCTGTGACACTAGTTATAGATTCCGATGCTCACGTCATGTTTACTGTATCCCTCTGACGTTCGTATTGACGATGAAACACAGAAATTGCACCGGAATTAAATACAAAAGGCACAATGCCGATATAAGGACAAGAAGACTGACTCTTCTTACTGACTATGTTTTGAACCATTCCTGTGACACTAGTTATAGATTCCGATGCTTCACTTTAGGTTTACTGTATCCCTCTGACCTTCTTATTGACGAAGACACACAGAAATTGCCTCGGAAATAAATAAAAAAGGCACAATGTCGACTTAAGTACAAGAAGACTGACTCTTCCTACTGTCTATGTTTTGAACCATTTCTGTGACACTAGTTATATATTCCGATGCTTCACTTCAGGTTTACTGTATCCCTTGGACCTTATTATTGACGATGAAACACAGAAATAGCAACGGAATTAAATACAAAAGGCACAATGCCGAATTAAGTACAAGAAGACTGACTCTTCCTACTGTCTATGTTTTGAACCATTCCATTGACACTAGTTATAGGTTCCGATGCTTGACTTCAGGTTTACTGAATCCCTTGGACCTTCTTATTGACGATAAAACACAGAAATTGCATCGCAATTTAATACAAAGGTCACAATGCTGACTCAAGTACAAGAAGACTGACTCTTCTTAATGTCTATGATTTGAACCATTCCTGTGACACTAGTTATACATTCCAATGCTTCACTCCAGGTTTACTGTATCCCTCTTACCTTCTTATTGACGATGAAACACAGAAATTGCATCGGGATTAAATAGAAAAGGCGCAATGCCGAATTAAGTACACGAAGACTGACTCTTCCTAGTGTCTATGTTTTGAACCATTCCTGTGACACTAGTAATATATTCCGATGCTTCACATCCGGTTTACTGTATCCCTTGGACCTTCTTATTGACGATGAAACACAGAAATTGCATCGGAATTAAATACAAAAGGCACAATGCCGACTTAAGTACAAGAAGACTGTATCTTCTTACTGTCTATGTTTTGAAACATTCCTGTGACACTAGTTACAGATTCCGATGCTTCACTCCAGGTTTACTGTATCCCTTGGACTTTCTTATTGACGATGAAACACAGAAATTGCATCGGAATTTAATACAAAAGGTACAATGCCGACTTAAGGACAAGAAGACTGACTCTTCTTACTGACTATATTTTGAAGCATTCCTGTGACACTAGTTATAGATTACGATGCTTCACTTCAGGTTTACTGTATCCCTCTGACCTTCTTATTGACGAAGACACACAGAAATTGCCTCGGAATTAAATAGAAAAGGCACAATGCCGACTTAAGTACAAGAAGACTGACTCCTCTTAATGTCTATGTTTTGAACCATTCCTGTGACACTAGTTATAGATTCCGATGCTTCACTCTAGGTTTAGTGTATCCCTTGGACCTTCTTATTGACGATGAACACAGTAATTGCATCGGAATTAAATAGAAAAGGCACAATGCCGACTTAAGTAGAAGAAGACTGACTCTTCTTACTAACTATGTTTTGAACCATTCCTGAGACACTAGTTATAGATTCCGATGCTTGACTTCAGGTTCACTGTATCCCTTGGACCTTCTTATTGACGATGAAACACAGAAATTGCATCGGAATTTTATACAAAGGGCACAATGCCGACACAAGTACAAGAAGATTAACTCTTCTTACTGTCTATGTTTTGAAACATTCCTGTGACACTAGTTATAGATTCCGATGCTTCACTTCGGTTAACTGTATCCCTCTGACTTTCTTATTGACGATGAAACACAGAAGTTGCACCGGAATTAAATACAAAAGGCACAATGCTGACTTAAGGACAAGAAGACTAACTCTTCTTACTGACTATGCTTTGAACCATTCCTGTGACACTAGTTATAGATTCGGATGCTTCACTTCAGGTTTACTGTATCCCTCTGACCTTCTTATTGACGATGAAACACAGAAATTGCATCGGAATTAAATACAAAAGGCACAATGCCGACTGAAGTACAAGAAGACTGACTCTTCTTACTGATTATGTTTTGAACCATTTCTGTGACACTAGTTATAGATTCCGATGCTTCACTTCAGGTTTACTGTATCCGACTGACCTTCTTATTGACGATGAAACACAGAAATTGTATCGGAATTAAATACAAAAGGCAGAATGCCGACTTAAGTACAAGAAAACTGACTCTTCTTACTCTCTATGTTTTCAACCATTCCTGTGACACTAGTTATAGATTCCAATGCTTGACTTCAGGTTTACTGAATCCCTTGGACCTTCTTATTGACGATAAAACACAGAAATTGCATCGGAATTTAATACAAAAGGCACAATGCCGACTCAAGTACAAGAAGACTTACTCTTCTTACTGTCTATGTTTTGAACCATTCCTGTGACACTAGTTATACATTCCAATGCTTCACTTCAGGTTTACTGTATCCCTCTGACCTTCTTATTGACGATGAAACACAGAAATTGCATCGGAATTAAATAGAAAAGGCACAATGCCGAATTAAGTACAGGAAGACTGACTCTTCCTACTGTCTATGTTTTGAACCATTTATGTGACACTAGTTATATATTCCGATGCTTCACTCCAGGTTTACTGTATCCCTCTGACCTACTTATTGACGATGAAACACAGATATTGCACCGGAATTAAATACAAGAGGCACAATGCCGACTTAAGGACAAGAAGACTGATTCTTTATACTGACTATGTTTTGAACCATTCCTGTGACACTAGTTATAGATTCCGATGCTTCACTTCAAGTTTACTGTATCCCTCTGACCTTCTTATTGACGAAGACACACAGAAATTGCGTCGGAATTAAATAGAAAAGGCACATAGCCGTTTAAGTACAAGAAGACTGACTCTTCTTAATGTCTATGTTTTGAACCATTCCTGTGACACTAGTTATAGATTCCGATGCGTCACTCTAGGTTTAGTGTATCCCTTGGACCTTCTTATTGACGATGAACACAGTAATTGCATCGGAATTAAATAGAAAAGGCACAATGCCGACTTAAGTAGAAGAAGACTGACTCTTCTTACTGACTATGTTTTGAACCATTCCTGAGACACTAGTTATAGATTCCGATGCTTCACTTCAGGTTTGCTGTATCCCTCTAACCTTCTTATTGACGATGAAACACAGATATTGCATCGGAATTAAATACAAAAGGCACAATGCCGACTTAAGTACAAGAAGACTGACTGTGCCCACTGTCTATGTTTTGAATCATTCCTGAGACACTAGTTAAAGATTCCGATGCTTCAGTTCAAGTTGACTGTATCCCTCTGACCTACATATTGACGATGAAACACAGAAATTGCACCGGAATTCAATACAAAAGGCACAATGCCAACTTAAGTACAAGAAGACTGACTCTTCTTACTGTCTATGTTTTGAACCATACCACTGACACTAGTTATAGTTTCCGATGCTTCACTCCTGGTTTAATGTATCCCTTGGACCTTCTTATTGACGATGAAACACAGAAATTGCATCGGAATTAAATAGAAAAGGCACAATGCCGACTAAAGTACAAGAAGACTGACTCTTCTTACTGTCTATGTTTTGAAACATTCCTGTGACACTAGTTATAGATTCCGATGCTTCACTCCAGGTTTACTGTATCCCTTGGACCATCTTATTGACGATGAAACACAGAAATTGCATCGGAATTTAATACAAAAGGCACAATGCCGACTCAAGTACAAGTACTGATTCTTCTTACTGACTATGTTTGAAGCATTCCTGTGACACTAGTTATAGATTACGATGTTTCACTTCAGGTTTACAGTATCCCTCTGACCTTCTTATTGACGAAGACACACAGAAATTGCCTCGGAATTAAATAGAAAAGGCACTATGCCGACTTAAGTACAAGAAGACTGACTCCTCTTAATGTCTATGTTTTGAACCATTCCTGTCACACTAGTTATAGATTCCGATGCTTCACTCTACGTTTAGTGTATCCCTTGGACCTTCTTATTGACGATGAACACAGTAATTGCATCGGAATTAAATAGAAAAGGCACAATGCCGACTTAAGTAGAAGAAGACTGACTCTTCTTACTAGCTATGTTTTGAACCATTCCTGAGACACTAGTTATAGATTCCGATGCTTCACTTCAGGTTTACTGTATCCCTCTGACCTTCGTATTGTCGATGAAACACAGAAATTGCATCGGATTTAAATAAAAAAGGCACAATGCGACTTAAGTACAAGAAGACTGTCTCTTCTTACTGTCTATGTTTTGAACCATTCCATTGACACTAGTTATAGATTCCGATGCTTCACTCCAGGTTTACTGTATCCCTTTTACATTCTTATTGACGATGAAACACAGAAATTGCATCGGAATTAAATACAGAAGGCAAAATGCCGGCTTAAGTACAAGAAGACTGACTGTTCCTACTGTCTATGTTTTGAACCATTCCTGTGACACTAGTTATAGATTCCGATGCTTCACTTCAGGTTTACTGTATACCTCTGACCGTATTCACGATGAAACACAGAAATTGCATTGGAATGAATTACAAAAGGCACAATACCGACTTAAGTACAAGAAGACTGACTCTTCTTACTGTCTATGTTTTGAACCAATCCTGTGACAGTAGCTATTGATTCCGATGCTTCACTTCAGGTTTACTGTATCATTTTGAACTTCTTATTGACGATGAAACACAGA
The DNA here is from genome assembly GCF_023864345.2 of Schistocerca serialis cubense. NCBI lineage: Eukaryota > Metazoa > Arthropoda > Insecta > Orthoptera > Acrididae > Schistocerca > Schistocerca serialis. The sequence goes on from NC_064644.1 coordinate 639,094,672, forward strand.
AATTACATCGGAATCAAATACAAAAAGTATAATGCCGACTTAAGTACAAGAAGACTGACTCTTCTTACTGACTATGTTTTGTGCCATTCCTGTGACACTAGTTATAGATTCCGATGCTTCACTTCAGGTTTACCGTATCCCTCTGACCTTATTCACGATGAAACACAGAAATTGCATCGGAATTAAATACAAAAGGCACAATACCGACTGACTCTTCTTACTGTCTATGTTTTGTACAATTCCTGTGACACTAGTTATAGATTCCGATGCTTCACTTCAGGTTTACAGAATGCCTCTGACCTTCTTATTGACGATGAAACACAGAAGTTGCACCGGAATTAAATAGAAAAGGCACAGTGCCGAATTAAGTACAAGAAGACTGACTCTTCCTACTGTCTATGTTTTGAAAAATTTATGTGACACTAGTTATATATTCCGATGCATGACTTCAGGTTTACTGTATCACTTGGATCTTCTTATGGACGATGAAACAAAGAAATTGCATCGGAATTTAATACAAAAGGCACTATGCCGACTCAAGTACAAGAAGACTGACTCTTCTTACTGTCTATGTTTTGAAACATTCCTGTGACGCTAGTTATAGATTCCGATGCTTCACTTCGGTTTACTGTATCCCTCTGACTTTCTTATTGACGATGAAACACAGAAGTTGCACCGGAATTAAATACAAAAGGCACAATGCTGACTTAAGAACAAGAAGACTGACTCTTCTTACTGACTATGCTTTGAACCACTTCTGTGACACTTGATATAGATTCCGATGCTTCACTTCAGGTTTACTGTATCCCTCTGACCTACTTATTGACGATGAAACACAGAAATTGCATCGGAATTAAATACAAAAGGCAGAATGCCGACGTAAGTACAAGAAAACTGATTCTTCTTACTCTCTATGTTTTGAACCATTCCTGTGACACTAGTTATAGATTCCGATGCTTGACTTCAGGTTTACTGAATCCCTTGGACCTTCTTATTGACGATAAAACACAGAAATTGCATCGGAATTTAATACAAAAGGCACAATGCCGACTCAAGTACAAGAAGACTTACTCTTCTTACTGTCTATGTTTTGAACCATTCCTGTGACACTAGTTATAGATTACAATGCTTCACTTCAGGTTTACTGTATCCCTCTGACCTTCGTATTGACGATGAAACACAGTAATTGCGTCGGAATTAAATAGAAAAGGCACAGTGCCGAATTAAGTACAAGAAGACTGACTCTTCCTACTGTCTATGTTTTGAAAAATTTATGTGACACTAGTTATATATTCCGATGCTTCACTTCAGGTTTACTGTATCCCTCTGACCTTCTTATTGACGATGAAACACAGAAATGGCACCGGAATTAAATACAAGAGACACAATGCCGACTTAAGGACAAGAAGACTGACTCTTCTTACTGACTATGATTTGAACCATTCCTGTGACACTAGTTATAGATTCCGATGCTTCACTTCACGTTTACTGTATCCCTCTGACCTTCTTATTGACGAAGACACACTGAAATTGCCTCGGAATTAAATAGAAAAGGCACAATGCCGTTTAAGTACAAGAAGACTGACTCTTCTTAATGTCTATGTCTTAAACCATTCCTGTGACACTAGTTATAGATTCCGATGCTTCACTCTAGGTTTAGTGTATCCCTCTGACCTTCTTATTGACGATGAAACACAGAAATTGCATCGGAATTAAATACAAACGGCACAATGCCGACTTAAGTTCAAGAAGACTGACTGTGCCCACTGTCTATGTTTTGAATCATTCCTGAGACACTAGTTAAAGGTTCCGATGCTTCACTTCAGGTTTACCGTATCCCTCTGACCTACATATTGACGATGAAACACAGAAATTGCACCGGAATTCAATACAAAAGGCACAATGCCGACTTAAGTACAAGAAGACTGACTCTTCTTACTGTCTATGGTTTTGAACCATACCACTGAGACTAGTTATAGTTTCCGATGCTTCACTCCAGGTTTACTGTATCCCTTGGACCTTCTTACTGACGATGAAACACAGAAATTGCATCGGAATTAAATAGAAAAGGCACAATGCCGACTAAAGTACAAGAAGACTGACTCTTCTTACTGTCTATGTTTTGAACCATTCCTGCGACACTAGTTACAGCTTCCGATGCTTCACTCCAGGCTTAGTGTATCCCTTGGAACTTCTTATTAACGATGAAACACAGAAATTGCATCGGAATTAAATAGAAAAGGCACTATGCCGACCTAAGTACAAGATGACTGACTCTTCTTACTGACTATGTTTTGATCCATTCCTGTGACACTAGTTATAGATTCCGATGCTTCACTTCAGGTTTACTGTATCCCTCTGACCTTCTTATTGACGATGAAACACAGAAATTGGATAGGAATTAAATAGAAAAGGCACAATGAGGACTTAAGTAGAAGAAGACTGACTCTTCTTACTGTCTATGTTTGAACCATTCCATTGACACTAGCTATAGCTTCCGAAGCTTCACCTCAGGTTTATTGTTTCCCTTGGACCTTCTTATTAACGATGAAACAATGAAATTGCATCGGAATTAAATACAAAAGGCACAATGCCGACTTAAGTACATGAAGACTGATTCTTCTTACTGACTATGTTTTGAACCATTCCTGTGACACTAGTTATAGATTCCGATGCTTCACTTCAGGGTTACTGTACCCCGCTGACCTTCATATTGACGATGAATTACAGAAATTGCATCAGAATTAAATACAAAAGTCACAATGCCTACTTAAGTATAAGAAGACTGACTCTTCCTTCTGTCTATGTTTTGATCCATTCCTGTAACACTAGTTATGGATTCCGATGCTTCACTTCAGGTTTACTGTATCCCTTGGACCTTCTTATTGACGATGAATCACAGAAATTGCATCGGAATTAAATACAAAAGGCACAATGCCGTCTTAAGTACAAGAAGACTGACTCATCCTACTGTCTATGTTTGAACCATTCCATTGACAATAGTTAAGGCTTCCGTAGCTTCACTTCAGGTTTACTGTTTCCCTTGCACCTTCTTATTAACGATGAGACAATGAAATTGCATCGGAATTACATACAAAAGTCACAATGCCGACTTAAGTATATGAAGACTGACTCTTCTTACTGTCAATGTTTTGCACCATTTCTGTGACACTAGTTATAGATTCCGATGCTTCACTTCAGGGTTACTGTATCCCTCTTACCTTCTTATTGACGATGAAACACAGAAATTGCATCAGAATTAAATACAATAGTCACAACGCCTACTTCAGTACAAGAAGACTGACTCTTCCATCTGTCTATGTTTTGATCCATTCCTGTGACACTAGTTATGGATTCCGATGCTTCACTTCAGGTTTACTGTATCCCTTGGACCTTCTTATTGACGATGAAACACAGAAATTGCATCGGAATTAAATACAAAAGGCACAATGCTGACTTAAGTACATGAAGACTGATTCTTCTTTCTGACTACGTTTTATACCATTCCTGTGACACTAGTTATAGATTCCGATGGTTCACTTCAGGTTTACTGAATCCGTTGGACCTTCTTATTGACGATGAAACACAGAAATTGCATCAGAATTAAATACAAAAGGCACAATGCCGACTTAAGTACAAGAAGACTGACTCATCCTACTGTCTATGTTTGAACCATTCCATTGACACTAGTTAAGGCTTCCGTAGCTTCACTTCAGGTTTACTGTTTCCCTTGCACCTTCTTATTAACGATGAGACAATGAAATTGCATCGGAATTACATACAAAAGTCACAATGCCGACTTACGTATATGAAGACTGACTCTTCTTACTGTCTATGTTTTGCACCATTTCTGTGACACTAGTTATAGATTCCGATGCTTCACTTCAGGGTTACTGTATCCCTCTTACCTTCTTATTGACGATGAAACACAGAAATTGCATCAGAATTAAATACAATAGTCACAACGCCTACTTAAGTACAAGAAGACTGACTCTTCCATCTGTCTATGTTTTGATCCATTCCTGTGACACTAGTTATGGATTCCGATGCTTCACTTCAGGTTTACTGTATCCCTTGGACCTTCTTATTGACGATGAAACACAGAAATTGCATCGGAATTAAATACAAAAGGCACAATGCTGACTTAAGTACATGAAGACTGATTCTTCTTTCTGACTACGTTTTATACCATTCCTGTGACACTAGTTATAGATTCCGATGGTTCACTTCAGGTTTACTGTATCCGTTGGACCTTCTTATTGACGATGAAACACAGAAATTGCATCGGAATTAAATACAAAAGGCACAAAGCCGACTTAAGTACAAGAAGACTGACTCATCCTACTGTGTATGTTTGAACCATTCCATTGACACTAGTTATAGCTTCCGAAGCTTCACTTCAGTTTTACTGTTTCCCTTGGACGTTCTTATTAACGATGAAACAATGAAATTGCATCGGAATTAAATACAAAAGGCACAATGCCGACTTAAGTACATGAAGACTGATTCTTCTTACTGTCTATGATTTGAACCATTCCTGTGACACTAGTGATAGATTCCGATCCTTCACTCCAGGTTTACTGTATCCCTTGCACATTCTTATTGACGATGAAACACAGAAATTGCATTGGAATTAAATACAAAAGTCACAATGCCGACTTAAGTATATGAAGACTGACTCATCCTACTGTCTATGTTTGAACCATTCCATTGACACTAGTTATAGCTTCCGAAGCTTCACTTCAGTTTTACTGTTTCCCTTGGACCTTCGTATTGACGATGAAACACAGAATTTGCATCGGAATTAAATACAAAAGGCACAATGCTGACTTAAGTACATGAAGACTGATTCTTCTTACTGACTACGTTTTATACCATTCCTGTGACACTAGTTATAGATTCCGATGGTTCACTTCAGGTTTACTGTATCCGTTGGACCTTCTTATTGACGATGAAGCACAGAAATTGCATCGGAATTAAATACAAAAGGCACAATGCCGACTTAAGTACAAGAAGACTGACTCATCCTACTGTCTATGTTTGAACCATTCCATTGACACTAGTTATAGCTTCCGAAGCTTCACTTCAGTTTTACTGTTTCCCTTGGACGTTCTTATTAACGATGAAACAATGAAATTGCATCGGAATTAAATAGAAAAGGCACAATGCCGACTTAAGGACAAGAAGACTGACTCTTCTTACTGACTATGTTCTGACCATTCCTGTGACACTAGTTATGGATTCCGATGCTTCACTCCAGGTTTACTGTATCCCTTGGACATTCTTATTGACGATGAAACACAGAAATTGCATCGGAATTAAATACGAACGGCACAATGTCGACTTAAGTATAAGAAGACTGACTCTTCTTACTGTCTATGTTTTGAAACATTCCTGTGACACTAGCTATAGATTCCGATGCTTCACTTCGTTATTACTGTATCCCTCTGACCTTATTGACGATGAAACACAGAAATTGCATCGGAATTAAATACGAAAGGCACAATACCAACTTAGGTACAAGAAGACTGACTCTTCTTACTGTCTATGTTTTGGACCACTCCTGTGACACTAGATATAGATTCCGATGCTTCACTTCAGGTTTACTATATCATTTGGACCTTCTTGTTGACGATGAAACACAGAAATTACATCGAAATTAAATACAAAAGGCGCAATGCCGAATTAAGTACAAGAAGACTGACTCTTCCTAGTGTCTATGTTTTGAACCATTCCTGTGACACTAGTAATATATTCCGATGCTTCACATCCGGTTTACTGTATCCCTTGGACCTTCTTATTGACGATGAAGCACAGAAATTGCATCGGAATTAAATACAAAAGGCACAATGCCGACTTAAGTACAAGAAGACTGTATCTACTTACTGTCTATGTTTTGAAACATTCCTGTGACACTAGTTACAGATTCCGATGCTTCACTCCAGGTTTACTGTATCCCTTGGACTTTCTTATTGACGATGAAACACAGAAATTGCATCGGAATTTAATACAAAAGGTACAATGCCGACTTAAGGACAAGATGACTGACTCTTCTTACTGACTATGTTTTGAAGCATTCCTGTGACACTAGTTATAGATTACGATGCTTCACTTCAGGTTTACTGTATCCCTCTGACCTTCTTATTGACGAAACCACACAGAAATTGCCTCGGAATTAAGTAGAAAAGGCACAGTGCCGACTTAAGTACAAGAAGACTGACTCCTCTTAATGTCTATGTTTTGAACCATTCCTGTGACACTAGTTATAGATTCCGATGCTTCACTCTAGGTTTAGTGTATCCCTTGGACCTTCTTATTGACGATGAACACAGTAATTGCATCGGAATTAAATAGAAAAGGCACAATGCCGACTTAAGTAGAAGAAGACTGACTCTTCTTATTAACTATGTTTTGAACCATTCCTGAGTCACTAGTTATAGATTCGGATGCTTCACTTAAGGTTTACTGTATCCCTTGGACTTTCTTATTGACGATGAAACACAGAAATTGCATCGGAATTAAATACAAAAGGTACAATGCCGACTTAAGGACAAGAAGACTGACTCTTCCTACTGACTATGTTTTGAAGCATTCCTGTGACACTAGTTATAGATTCCGATGCTTGACTTCAGGTTCACTGTATCCCTTGGACCTTCTTATTGACGATGAAACACAGAAATTGCATCGGAATTTTATACAAAAGGCACAATGCCGACACAAGTACAAGAAGATTGACTCTTCTTACTGTCTACGTTTTGAAACATTCCTGTGACACTAGTTATAGATTCCGATGCTTCACTTCGGTTAACTGTATCCCTCTGACTTTCTTATTGACGATGAAACACAGAAGTTGCACCGGAATTAAATACAAAAGGCACAATGCTGACTTAAGGACAAGAAGACTAACACTTCTTACTGACTATGCTTTGAACCATTCCTGTGACACTAGTTATAGATTCGGATGCTTCACTTCAGGTTTACTGTATCCCTCTGACCTTCTTATTGACGATGAAACACAGAAATTGCATCGGAATTAAATACAAAAGGCACAATGCCGACTGAAGTACAAGAAGACTGACTCTTCTTAATGATTATGTTTTGAACCATTTCTGTGACACTAGTTATAGATTCCGATGCTTCACTTCAGGTTTACTGTATCCGACTGACCTTCTTATTGACGATGAAACACAGAAATTGTATCGGAATTAAATACAAAAGGCAGAATGCCGACTTAAGTACAAGAAAACTGACTCTTCTTACTCTCTATGTTTTCAACCATTCCTGTGACACTAGTTATAGATTCCAATGCTTGACTTCAGGTTTACTGAATCCCTTGGACCTTCTTATTGACGATAAAACACAGAAATTGCATCGGAATTTAATACAAAAGGCATAATGCCGACTCAAGTACAAGAAGACTTACTCTTCTTACTGTCTATGTTTTGAACCATTCCTGTGACACTAGTGATACATTCCAATGCTTCACTTCAGGTTTACTGTATCCCTCTGACCTTCTTATTGACGATGAAACACAGAAATTGCATCGGAATTAAATAGAAAAGGCACAATGCCGAATTAAGTACAGGAAGACTGACTCTTCCTACTGTCTATGTTTTGAACCATTTATGTGACACTAGTTAAATATTCCGATGCTTCACTTCAGGTTTACTGTATCCCTCTGACCTTCTTATTGACGATGAAACACAGATATTGCACCGGAATTAAATACAAGAGGCACAATGCCGACTTAAGGACAAGAAGACTGACTCTTTATACTGACTATGTTTTGAACCATTCCTGTGACACTAGTTATAGATTCCGATGCTTCACTTCAGGTTTACTGTATCCCTCTGACCTTCTTATTGACGAAGACACACAGAAATTGCGTCGGAATTAAATAGAAAAGGCACATAGCCGTTTAAGTACAAGAAGACTGACTCTTCTTAATGTCTATGTTTTGAACCATTCCTGTGACACTAGTTATAGATTCCGATGCGTCACTCTAGGTTTAGTGTATCCCTTGGACCTTCTTATTGACGATGAACACAGTAATTGCATCGGAATTAAATAGAAATGGCACAATGCCGACTTAAGTAGAAGAAGACTGACTCTTCTTACTGACTATGTTTTGAACCATTCCTGAGACACTAGTTATAGATTACGATGCTTCACTTCAGGTTTACTGTATCCCTTGGACCTTATTATTGACGATGAAACACAGAAATAGCAACGGAATTAAATACAAAAGGCACAATGCCGAATTAAGTACAAGAAGACTGTCTCTTCCTACTTGTTTATGTTTTGAACCATTCCATTGACACTAGTTATAGATTCCGATGCTTGACTTCAGGTTTACTCAATCCCTTGGACCTTCTTATTGACGATAAAACACAGAAATTGCATCGGAATTTAATACAAAAGGCACAATGCCGACTCAAGTACAAGAAGACTGACTCTTCCTACTGTCTATGTTTTGAACCATTTCTGTGACACTAGTTATATATTCCGATGCATCACTTCAGGTTTACTGTATCCCTTGGACCTTATTATTGACGATGAAACACAGAAATAGCAACGGACCTTATTATTGACGATGAAACACAGTAATAGCAACGGAATTAAATACAAAAGGCACAATGCCGAATTAAGTACAAGAAGACTGACTCTTCCTACTTGTTTATGTTTTGAACAATTCCATTGACACTAGTTATAGATTCCGATGCTTGACTTCAGGTTTACTCAATCCCTTGGACCTTCTTATTGACGATAAAACACAGAAATAGCATCGCAATTTAATACAAAAGGCACAATGCCGACTCTAGTACAAGTACTGACTCTTCTTACTGACTATGTTTGAAGCATTCCTGTGACACTAGTTATAGATTACGATGTTTCACTTCAGGTTTACAGTATCCCTCTGACCTTCTTATTGACGAAGACACACAGAATTTGCCTCGGAATTAAATAGAAAAGGCACTATGCCGACTTAAGTAGAAGAAGACTGACTCCTCTTAATGTCTATGTTTTGAAACATTCCTGTCACACTAGTTATAGATTCCGATGCTTCACTCTACGTTTAGTGTATCCCTTGGACCTTCTTATTGACGATGAACACAGTAATTGCATCGGAATTAAATAGAAAAGGCACAATGCCGACTTAAGTAGAACAAGACTGACTCTTTTTACTAACTATGTTTTGAACCATTCCTGAGACACTAGTTATAGATTCCGATGCTTCACTTCAGGTTTACTGTATCCCTCTGACATTCGTATTGTCGATGAAACACAGAAATTGCATCGGATTTAAATAAAAAAGGCACAATGCGACTTAAGTACAAGAAGACTGTCTCTTCTTACTGTCTATGTTTTGAACCATTCCATTGACACTAGTTATAGATTCCGATGCTTCACTCCAGGTTTACTGTATCCCTTTTACATTCTTATTGACGATGAAACACAGAAATTGCATCGGAATTAAATACAGAAGGCAAAATGCCGGCTTAAGTACAAGAAGACTGACTGTTCCTACTGTCTATGTTTAGAACCATTCCTGTGACACTAGTTATAGATTCCGATGCTTCACTTCAGGTTTACTGTATACCTCTGACCGTATTCACGATGAAACACAGAAATTGCATCGGAATGAATTACAAAAGGCACAATACCGACTTAAGTACAAGAAGACTGACTCTTCTTACTGTCTATGTTTTGAACCAATCCTGTGACACTAGCTATTGATTCCGATGCTTCACTTCAGGTTTACTGTATCATTTTGAACTTCTTATTGACGATGAAACACAGAAATTACATCGGAATCAAATACAAAAAGTATAATGCCGACTTAAGTACAAGAAGACTGACTCTTCTTACTGACTATGTTTTGTGCCATTCCTGTGACACTAGTTATAGATTCCGATGCTTCACTTCAGGTTTACTGTATCCCTCTGACCTTATTCACGATGAAACACAGAAATTGCATCGGAATTAAATACAAAAGGCACAATACCGACTGACTCTTCTTACTGTCTATGTTTTGTACAATTCCTGTGACACTAGTTATAGATTCCGATGCTTCACTTCAGGTTTACTGAATGCCTCTGACCTTCTTATTGACGATGAAACACAGAATTTGCATGGGAATTAAATACAAAAGGCACAATGCCGACTTAAGTACAAGAAAACTGACTCTTCTTACTGTCTATGTTTTGAACCATTCCTGTGACACAAGTTATAGATTCCGATGCTTGACTTCAGGTTTACTGTATCACTTGGATCTTCTTATGGACGATGAAACAAAGAAATTGCATCGGAATTTAATACAAAAGGCACTATGCCGACTCAAGTACAAGAAGACTGACTCTTCTTACTGTCTATGTTTTGAAACATTCCTGTGACGCTAGTTATAGATTCCGATGCTTCACTTCGGTTTACTGTATCCCTCTGACTTTCTTGTTGACGATGAAACACAGAAGTTGACCGGAATTAAATACAATAGGCACAATGCTGACTTAAGGACAAGAAGACTGACTCTTCTTACTGACTATGTTTTGAACCACTTCTGTGACACTAGATATAGATTCCGATGCTTCACTTCAGGTTTACTGTATCCCTCTGACCTACTTAATGACGATGAAACACAGATATTGCACCGGAATTAAATACAAGAGACACAATGCCGACTTAAGGACAAGAAGACTGACTCTTCTTACTGACTATGTTTTGAACCATTCCTGTGACACTAGTTATAGATTCCGATGCTTCACTTCACGTTTACTGTATCCCTCTGACCTTCTTATAGACGAAGACACACAGAAATTGCCTCGGAATGATATAGAAGAGGCACAATGCCGTTTAAGTACAAGAAGACTGACTCTTCTTAATGTCTATGTCTTAAACCATTCCTGTGACACTAGTTATAGATTCCGATGCTTCACTCTAGGTTTAGTGTATCCCTCTGACCTTCTTATTGACGATGAAACACAGAAATTGCATCGGAATTAAATACAAACGGCACAATGCCGACTTAAGTACAAGAAGACTGACTGTGCCCACTGTCTATGTTTTGAATCATTCCTGAGACACTAGTTAAAGATTCCGATGCTTCACTTCAGGTTTACTGTATCCCTCTGACCTACATATTGACGATGAAACACAGAAATTGCACCGGAATTCAATACAAAAGGCACAATGCCGACTTAAGTACAAGAAGACTGACTCTTCTTACTGTCTATGGTTTTGAGCCATACCACTGACACTAGTTATAGTTTCCGATGCTTCACTCCAGGTTTACTGTATCCTTTGGACCTTCTTACTGACGATGAAACACAGAAATTGCATCGGAATTAAATAGAAAAGACACTATGCCGACTTAAGTACAAGATGACTGACTCTTCTTACTGACTATGTTTTGATCCATTCCTGTGACACTAGTTATAGATTCCGATGCTTCACTTCAGGTTTACTGTATCCCTCTGACCTTCTTATTGACGATGAAACACAGAAATTGGATAGGATTTAAACAGAAAAGGCACAATGAGGACTTAAGTAGAAGAAGACTGACTCTTCTTACTGTCTATGTTTGAACCATTCCATTGACACTAGCTATAGCTTCCGAAGCTTCACTTCAGGTTTATTGTTTCCCTTGGACCTTCTTATTAACGATGAAACAATGAAATTGCATCGGAATTAAATACAAAAGGCACAATTCCGACTTAAGTACATGAAGACTGATTCTTCTTACTGACTATGATTTGAACCATTCCTGTGACACTACTTATAGAATCCGATGGTTCACTTCAGGTTTACTGAATCCGTTGGACCTTCTTATTGACGATGAAACACAGAAATTGCATCAGAATTAAATACAAAAGGCACAATGCCGACTTAAGTACAAGAAGACTGACTCATCCTACTGTCAATGTTTGAACCATTCCATTGACACTAGTTAAGGCTTCCGAAGCTTCACTTCAGGTTTACTGTTTCCCTTGCACCTTCTTATTAACGATGAGACAATGAAATTGCATCGGAATTACATACAAAAGTCACAATGCCGACTTAAGTATATGAAGACTGACTCTTCTTACTGTCTATGTTTTGCACCATTTCTGTGACACTAGTTATAGATTCCGATGCTTCACTTCAGGGTTACTGTATCCCTCTGACCTTCTTATTGACGATGAAACACAGAAATTGCATCAGAATTAAATACAATAGTCACAACGCCTACTTAAGTACAAGAAAACTGACTCTTCCATCTGTCTATGTTTTGATCCATTCCTGTGACACTAGTTATGGATTCCGATGCTTCACTTCAGGTTTACTGTATCCCTTGGACCTTCTTATTGACGATGAAACACAGAAATTGCATCGGAATTAAATACAAAAGGCACAATGCTGACTTAAGTACATGAAGACTGATTCTAATTTCTGACTACGTTTTATACCATTCCTGTGACACTAGTTATAGATTCCGATGGTTCACTTCAGGTTTACTGTATCCGTTGGACCTTCTTATTGACGATGAAACACAGAAATTGCATCGGAATTAAATACAAAAGGCACAATGCCGACTTAAGTACAAGAAAACTGACTCATCCTACTGTGTATGTTTGAACCATTCCATTGACACTAGTTATAGCTTCCGAAGCTTCACTTCAGTTTTACTGTTTCTCTTGGACGTTCTTATTAACGATGAAACAATGAAATTGCATCGGAATTAAATACAAAAGGCACAATGCCGACTTAAGTACATGAGGACTGATTCTTCTTACTGTCTATGATTTGAACCATTCCTGTGACACTAGTGTTAGATTCCGATCCTTCACTCCAGGTTTACTGTATCCCTTGCACATTCTTATTGACGATGAAACACAGAAATTGCATCGGAATTAAATACAAAAGTCACAATGCCGACTTAAGTATATGAAGACTGACTCATCCTACTGTCTATGTTTGAACCATCCATTGACACTAGTTATAGCTTCCGAAGCTTCACTTCAGTTTTACTGTTTCCCTTGGACCTTCTTATTGACGATGAAACACAGAAATTGCATCGGAATTAAATACAAAAGGCACAATGCTGACTTAAGTACATGAAGACTGATTCTTCTTACTGACTACGCTTTATACCATTCCTGTGACACTAGTTATAGATTCCGATGGTTCACTTCAGGTTTACTGTATCCGTTGGACCTTCTTATTGACGATGAAACACAGAAATTGCATCGGAATTAAATACAAAAGGCACAATGCCGACTTAAGTACAAGAAGACTGACTCATCCTACTGTCTATGTTTGAACCATTCCATTGACACTAGTTATAGCTTCCGAGGCTTCCCTTCAGTTTTACTGTTTCCCTTGGACGTTCTTATTAACGATGAAACAATGAAATTGCATCGGAATTAAATAGAAAAGGCACAATGCCGACTTAAGGACAAGAAGACTGACTCTTCTTACTGACTATGTTTTGACCATTCCTGTGACACTAGTTATGGATTCCGATGCTTCACTCCAGGTTTACTGTATCCCTTGGACATTCTTATTGACGATGAAACACAGAAATTGCATCGGAATTAAATACAAACGGCACAATGTCGACTTAAGTATAAGAAGACTGACTCTTCTTACTGTCTATGTTTTGAAACATTCCTGTGACACTTGCTATAGATTCCGATGCTTCACTTCGTTATTACTGTATCCCTCTGACCTTATTGACGCTGAAACACAGAAATTGCATCGGAATTAAATACGAAAAGCACAATACCAACTTAGGTACAAGAAGACTGACTCTACTTACTGTCTATGTTTTGAACCACTCCTGTGACACTAGATATAGATTCCGATGCTTCACTTCAGGTTTACTATATCATTTGGACCTTCTTGTTGACGATGAAACACAGAAATTACATCGAAATTAAATACAAAAGGCACAATGCCGACTTAAGTACAAAAAGACTGACTCTTCTTACTGACTATGATCTGAACCATTCCTGTGACACTAGTTATAGATTCCGATGCTTCACTTCAGGTGTACTGTATCCCTCTGACCTTCTTATTGACGATGAAACACAGACATTGGATAGGACTTAAATAGAAAAGGCACAATGAGGACTTAAGTACAAGAAGACTGACTCTTCTTACTGTCTATGTTTTGAACCATACCTGTGACACTAGTTATAGATTCCGATGCTTGACTTCAGGTTTACTGTATCCCTTGGAACTTCTTATTGACGATGAAATACAGAAATTGCATCGGAATTTAATGCAAAAGGCATAATGCCGACTCAAGTACAAGAAGACTGACTCTTCTGATTGTCTATGTTTTGAACCACTCCTGTGACACTAGTTGTAAATTCCGATGCATCAGTTCAGGTTTACTGTATCGGTCTGACCTTCTTATATACGATGAAACACAGAAATTGCATCGGAATTAAGTACAAAATGCACAATGCCGACGTAAGTACATGAAAACTGAGTCTTCTTACTGTCTATGTTTTGAACCATTTCTGTGACACTAGTTATAGATTCCGATGCTTCACTTCAGGGTTACTGTAGATCTCTGACCTTCTTATTGACGATGAAACACAGAAATTGCATCGGAATTAAATACAAACGGCACAATGCCGACTTAAGTACAAGAAGACTGACTCATCCTACTGTCTATGTTAGAACCATTCCATTGACACTAGTTATAGCTTCCGATGCTTCACTTCAGGATTACGGTTTCCCTTGGACCTTCTTATTAACGATGAAACAATGAAATTGCATCGGAATTAAATACAAAAGGCACAATGCCGACTTATTTACAAGAAGGCTGACTCTTCTTACTGTCTATGTTTTGAACCATTCCTGTGACACTAGTGATAGATTCCGATGCTTCACTCCAGGTTTACTGTATCCCTTGGACTTTCTTATTGACGATGAAACACAGAAATAGCATCGGAATTAAATACAAAAGGCACAATGCCGAATTAATGACAAGAAGACTGTATCTTCTTACTGCCTATGATTTGAACCATTCCTGTGACACTAGTTATAGATTCCGATGCTTCACTTCAGGTTTACTGTATCCCTCTGACCTTCTTACTGACGATGAAACACAGAAATTGCATCGGAATTAAATTCAAAAGGCACAATGCCGACTTAAGTGCAAGGAGACTGACTCTTCTTACAGACTATGTTTTGAACCATTCCTGTGACACTATTTATAGATTCTGATGCTTCACTTCAGGTTAACTGTATCCGTTGGACCTTCTTATTGACGATGAAACACAGAAATTGCATCGGAATTAAATACAAAAGGCACAATGCCGACTTAAGTACAAGAAGACTGACTCATCCTACTGTCGATGTTTGAAACATTCCATTGACACTAGTTATAGCTTCCGAAGCTTCACTTCAGTTTTACTGTTTCCCTTGGACGTTCTTATTAACGATGAAACAATGAAATTGCATCGGAATTAAATACAAAAAGCACAATGCCGACTTAAGTACATGAAGACTGATTCTTCTTACTGTCTATGATTTGAACCATTCCTGTGACACTAGTGACAGATTCCGATCCTTCACTCCAGGTTTACTGTATCCCTTGCACATTCTTATTGACGATGAAACACAGAAATTGCATCGGAATGAAATACAAAAGGCACAATGCCGACTTAAGGACAAGAAGACTGTATCTTCTTACTGCCTATTTTTGAACTATTCCTGTGACACTAGTTATAGATTCCGATGCCTCACTTCAGGTTTACTGTATCCCTCTGACCTTCTTATTGACGATGAAACACAGAAATTGCATCGGAATTAAATTCGAAAGGCACAATGCCGACTTAAGTGCAAGGAGACTGACTCTTCTCACTGTCTATGTTTTGAACCCTTCCTGTGACACTAGTTATAGGTTCTGATGCCTCACTTCAGGTTTACTGTATCCCTTGGATCTTCTTATTGACGATGAAACACAGAAATTGCATCAGAATTAAATAAAAAAGGCACAATGCCGACTTAAGGACAAGAAGACTGACTCTTCTTACTGACTATATTTGGAACATTCCTGTGACACTAGCTATAGATTCCGATGCTTTACTTCGTTATTACTGTATCCCTCTGACCTTATTGACGATGAAACACAGAAAAGGCATCGGAATTAAATACGAAAGGCACAATACCGACTTAGGTACAAGAAAACTGACTCTTCTTACTGTCTATGTTTTGAACCACTCCTGTGACACTAGATATAGATTCCGATGCTTCACTTCAGGTTTACTGTATCATTTGGACCTTCTTGTTGACGATGAAACACAGAAATTACATCGAAATTAAATACAAAAGGCACAAAGCCGACTTAAGTACAAAAAGACAGTCTCTTCTTACTGACTATGATTTGAACCATTCCTGTGACACTAGTTATAGATTCCGATGCTTCACTTCAGGTGTACTGTATCCCTCTGACCTTCTTATTGACGATGAAACACAGACATTGGATAGGAATTAAATAGAAAAGGCACAATGAGGACTTAAGTACAAGAAGACTGACTCTTCTTACTGTCTATGTTTTGAACCATTCCTGTGACTCTAGTTATAGATTCCGATGCTTGACTTCAGGTTTACTGTATATCTCTGACCTTCTTATTGACGATGAAACACAGAAATTGCATCGGAATTTAATGCAAAAGTCACAATGCCGACTCAAGTATAAGAAGACTGACTCTTCTGATTGACTATGTTTTGAACCACTCCTGTGACACTTGTTGTAAATTCCGATGCATCACTTCAGGTTTACTGTATCGATCTGACCTTCTTATATACGATGAAACACAGAAATTGCATCGGAATTAAATACAAAATGCACAATGCCGACTTAAGTACATGAAGACTGAGTCTTCCTACTGTCTATGTTTTGAACCATTTCTGTGACACTAGTTATAGATTCCGATGCTTCACTTCAGGGTTACTGTATATCTCTGACCTTCTTATTGACGATGAAACACAGAAATTGCATCGGAATTAAATACAAAAGGCACAATGCCAACTTAAGTACAAGAAGACTGACTCATCCTACTGTCTATGTTTGAACCATTCCATTGACACTAGTTATAGCTTCCGATGCTTCACTTCAGGTTTACTGTTTCCCTTGGACCTTCTTATTAACGATGAAACAATGAAATTGCATCGGAATTTAATACAAAAGGCACAATGACGACTTTAGTACATGAAGACTGATTCTTCTTACTGACTATGTTTCGAACCATTCCTTTGACACTAGTTATAGATTCCGATGGTTCACTTCAGAATAGAATAGAAAAGGCACAATGCCGACTTAAGTACAAAAAGACTGACTCTTCTTACTGTCTATGTTTTGGACCATTCCTGTGACACTAGTTATAGAGTCCGATGCTTCACTCCAGGTTTACTGTATCCCTTGGACCTTCTTATTGACGATGAAACACAGAAACTGCATCGGAATTAAATAGAAAAGGCACAATGCCGACTTAAGTACAAGATGACTGACTCTTCCTACTGTCTATGTTTTGAACCAGTCCTGTGACACTAGTTTTAGATTCCGATGCTTCACTTCAGCTTTACTGTATCCCTTTGACATTCTTATTGACGATGAAACACAGAAATTGCAGCGAAATTAAATACAAAAGCACAATGCCGACTTAAGTACAAGAAGACTGACTCTTCCTACAGACTAGGTTTTGAACCATTCCTGTGACACTAGTTATAGATTCCGATGCTTCACTTCAGGTTTACTGAATCCCTTGGACCTTCTTATTGACGACGAAACACAGAAATTGCATCGGAATTAAATGCAAAAGGCACAATGCCGACTTAAGTACAAGAAGACTGACTGTTCTTACTGTCTATGTTTTGAACCATTCCTGTGACACTAGTTATAGATTCCTATGCTTCACTTCAGGTTTACTGTTTACCTTGGACCTTCTTATTAACGATGAAACAATGAAATTGCATTTGAATTAAATACAAAAGGCACAATGCCGACTTAAGTACAAGAAGACTGATTCTTCTTACTGACTATGTTTTGAACCATTCCTGTGACACTAGTTATAGATTCCGATGCTTCACTTCAGGTTTACTGTATCCCTTGGACCTTCTTATTGACGATGAAACCCAGATATTGCATCGGAATTAAATACAAGAGACACAATGCCGACTTAAGTACACGAAGGCTGACTCATCCTACTGTCGATGTTTCAAACATTCCATTGACACTAGTTATAGCTTCCGAAGCTTCACTTCAGTTTTACTGTTTCCCTTGGACGTTCTTATTAACGATGAAACAATGAAATTGCATCGGAATTAAATACAAAAAGCACAATGCCGACTTAAGTACATGAAGACTGATTCTTCTTACTGTCTATGATTTGAACCATTCCTGTGACACTAGTGACAGATTCCGATCCTTCACTCCAGGTTTACTGTATCCCTTGCACATTCTTATTGACGATGAAACACAGAAATTGCATCGGAATGAAATACAAAAGGCACAATGCCGACTTAAGGACAAGAAGACTGTATCTTCTTACTGCCTATTTTTGAACTATTCCTGTGACACTAGTTATAGATTCCGATGCCTCACTTCAGGTTTACTGTATCCCTCTGACCTTCTTATTGACGATGAAACACAGAAATTGCATCGGAATTAAATTCGAAAGGCACAATGCTGACTTAAGTGCAAGGAGACTGACTCTTCTCACTGTCTATGTTTTGAACCCTTCCTGTGACACTAGTTATAGGTTCTGATGCCTCACTTCAGGTTTACTGTATCCCTTGGATCTTCTTATTGACGATGAAACAAAGAAATTGCATCAGAATTAAATAAAAAAGGCACAATGCCGACTTAAGGACAAGAAGACTGACTCTTCTTACTGACTATATTTGGACCATTCCTGTGACACTAGTTATGGATTCCGATGCTTCACTCCAGGTTTACTGTATCCCTTGGACCTTCTTATTGACGATGAATCACAGAAATTGCATCGGAATTAAATACAAAAGGCACAATGACGACTTAAGTATAAGAAGACTGACTCTTCGGACTGTCTATGTTTTGAAACATTCCTGTGACACTAGCTATAGATTCCGATGCTTTACTTCGTTATTACTGTATCCCTCTGACCTTATTGACGATGAAACACAGAAAAGGCATCGGAATTAAATACGAAAGGCACAATACCGACTTAGGTACAAGAAAACTGACTCTTCTTACTGTCTATGTTTTGAACCACTCCTGTGACACTAGATATAGATTCCGATGCTTCACTTCAGGTTTACTGTATCATTTGGACCTTCTTGTTGACGATGAAACACAGAAATTACATCGAAATTAAATACAAAAGGCACAAAGCCGACTTAAGTACAAAAAGACTGTCTCTTCTTACTGACTATGATTTGAACCATTCCTGTGACACTAGTTATAGATTCCGATGCTTCACTTCAGGTGTACTGTATCCCTCTGACCTTCTTATTGACGATGAAACACAGACATTGGATAGGAATTAAATAGAAAAGGCACAATGAGGACTTAAGTACAAGAAGACTGACTCTTCTTACTGTCTATGTTTTGAACCATTCCTGTGACTCTAGTTATAGATTCCGATGCTTGACTTCAGGTTTACTGTATATCTCTGACCTTCTTATTGACGATGAAACACAGAAATTGCATCGGAATTTAATGCAAAAGTCACAATGCCGACTCAAGTATAAGAAGACTGACTCTTCTGATTGACTATGTTTTGAACCACTCCTGTGACACTAGTTGTAAATTCCGATGCATCACTTCAGGTTTACTGTATCGATCTGACCTTCTTATATACGATGAAACACAGAAATTGCATCGGAATTAAATACAAAATGCACAATGCCGACTTAAGTACATGAAGACTGAGTCTTCCTACTGTCTATGTTTTGAACCATTTCTGTGACACTAGTTATAGATTCCGATGCTTCACTTCAGGGTTACTGTATATCTCTGACCTTCTTATTGACGATGAAACACAGAAATTGCATCGGAATTAAATACAAAAGGCACAATGCCAACTTAAGTACAAGAACACTGACTCATCCTACTGTCTATGTTTGAACCATTCCATTGACACTAGTTATAGCTTCCGATTCTTCACTTCAGGTTTACTGTTTCCCTTGGACCTTCTTATTAACGATGAAACAATGAAATTGCATCGGAATTTAATACAAAAGGCACAATGACGACTTTAGTACATGAAGACTGATTCTTCTTACTGACTATGTTTCGAACCATTCATTTGACACTAGTTATAGATTCCGATGGTTCACTTCAGAATAGAATAGAAAAGGCACAATGCCGACTTAAGTACAAAAAGACTGACTCTTCATACTGTCTATGTTTTGGACCATTCCTGTGACACTAGTTATAGAGTCCGATGCTTCACTCCAGGTTTACTGTATCCCTTGGACCTTCTTATTGACGATGAAACACAGAAACTGCATCGGAATTAAATAGAAAAGGCACAATGCCGACTTAAGTACAAGATGACTGACTCTTCCTACTGTCTATGTTTTGAACCAGTCCTGTGACACTAGTTTTAGATTCCGATGCTTCACTTCAGCTTTACTGTATCCCTTTGACATTCTTATTGACGATGAAACACAGAAATTGCAGCGAAATTAAATACAAAAGCACAATGCCGACTTAAGTACAAGAAGACTGACTCTTCCTACAGACTAGGTTTTGAACCATTCCTGTGACACTAGTTATAGATTCCGATGCTTCACTTCAGGTTTACTGAATCCCTTGGACCTTCTTATTGACGACGAAACACAGAAATTGCATCGGAATTAAATGCAAAAGGCACAATGCCGACTTAAGTACAAGAAGACTGACTGTTCTTACTGTCTATGTTTTGAACCATTCCTGTGACACTAGTTATAGATTCCTATGCTTCACTTCAGGTTTACTGTTTACCTTGGACCTTCTTATTAACGATGAAACAATGAAATTGCATTTGAATTAAATACAAAAGGCACAATGCCGACTTAAGTACAAGAAGACTGATTCTTCTTACTGACTATGTTTTGAACCATTCCTGTGACACTAGTTATAGATTCCGATGCTTCACTTCAGGTTTACTGTATCCCTTGGACCTTCTTATTGACGATGAAACCCAGATATTGCATCGGAATTAAATACAAGAGACACAATGCCGACTTAAGTACACGAAGGCTGACTCTTCTTACTGTCTATGCTTTGAACCATTCCTGTGACACTAGTTATAGATTCCGATGCTTCACTCCAGGTTTACTGTATCCCTTGCTCCTTCTTATTGACGATGAAACACTGAAATTGTATCGGAATTAAATACAAAAGGCACAATGCCGACTTAAGGACAAGAAGACTGATTCTTCTTACTGACTATGTTTTGAACCATTCCTGTGACACTAGTTATAGATTCCGATGCTTCACTTCAGGTTTACTGTATCCCTTGGACCTTCTTATTGACGATGAAACATAGATATTGCATCGGAATTAAATACAAGAGACACAATGCCGACTTAAGTACACGAAGGCTGACTCTTCTTACTGTCTATGCTTTGAACCATTCCTGTGACACTAGTTATAGATTCCGATGCTTCATTCCAGGTTTACTGTATCCCTTGCTCCTTCTTATTGACGATGAAACACTGAAATTGTATCGGAATTAAATACAAAAGGCACAATGCCGACTTAAGGACAAGAAGACTGTATCTTCTTACTGCCTATGTTTTGAACCATTCCTGTGACACTAGTTATAGATTCCGATGCTTCACTTCAGGTTTACTATATCCCTCTGACCTTCTTATTGACGATGAAACACAGAAATTGCATCGGAATTAAATACAAAAGGCACAATGCCGACTTAAGGATAAGAAGACAGACTCTTCTTACTGACTATGTTTGAACCATTCCTGTGACACTAGTTAAAGATTCCGATGCTTCACTTCATGTTCTCTGTATCCCTCTGAAACTCTTATTGACGATGGAAAACAGAAGCAGCATCGGAATTAAATAGAAAAGGCACAATGCCGACTTAAGTACAAGAAGTCTGACTCTTCTCACTGACTGTGTTTTGAACCATTCCTGTGACACTAGTTTTAGATTCCGATGCTTCACTTCAGCCTTACTGTATCCCTCTGACCTTCTGATTGACGATGAAACACAGAAATTGCAGCGGAATTAAGTTCAAAAGGCACAAATCCGACTTATGTACAAGAAGACTGACTCTTCCAACAGACTAGGTTTTGAACCATCCCTATGACACTAGTTAGAGATTCCGATGCGTCACTTCAGGTTTACTGAATCCCTTGGAACTTCTTATTGACGACAAAACACAGAAATTGCATCGGAAGTAAAAACAAAAGGCACAATGCCGACTTAAGTACAAGAAGACTGACTGTTCTTACTGTCTATGTTTTGAACCATTCCTGTGACAGTAGTTATAGATTCCGATTCTTCACACCAGGTTTACTGTATCCCTTGAACATTCTTATTGACGATGAAACACCGAAATAGCATCGGATTTAAATAAAAAAAGGCACAATGCCGACTTAGGTACAAGAAGACTGACTCTTGTTACTGAATATTTTTTGAACCATCCCTGTGACACTAGTTATAGATTCCGATGCTTCACTTCAGGTTTACTGTATCCCTCTGACCTTCTTATTGACGATGAAACACAGAAATTGCATCGGAATTAAATACAAAAGGCACAATGCCGACTTAAGTACAAGAAGACTGACTCTTCTTACTGTCTATGATTTGAACCATTCCTGTGACACTAGTTATAGATTCCGATGCTTCGCTCCAGGTTTACTGTATCCCTTGGACCTTCTTATTGATGATGAATCTCAGAAATTGCATCGGAATTAAATACAAAAGGCACAATGCCGACTATAGTACAAGAAGACTGACTCTTCTCACTGACTATGTTTTGAACCATTCCTGTGACACTACTTATAGATTCCGATGCTTCACTTCAGGTTTACTGTATCCCTTGGACCATCTTATTACCGATGAAAAACATAAATTGCATCGGAAGTAAATACAAAAGGCACAATGGCGACTTAAGTACAAGAAGACTGACTCTTCCTACTGTCTATGTTTTGAACCATTCCTGTGACACTTGTTATAGATTCCGATGCTTCACTTCAGGTTTACTGTATCCCTCTGACCTTCTTATTGACGATGAAACACAGAAATTGCCTCGGAATTAAATAGAAAAGGCACAACGCCGACTTAAGTACAAGAAGACTGACTCTTCTTACTGTCTATGTTTTGAACCATTCCTGTGCCACTAGTTATAGATTCCGATGCTTCACTCCCGGTTTAGTGTATCCCTCTGATCTTCTTATTGACGATGAAACACAGAAATTGCAACGGAATTAAATACAAAAGGCACAATGCCGACTTAAGTGCAGGAAGACTGATTCTTCTTACTGTCTATGTT
Organism: Schistocerca serialis cubense; assembly: GCF_023864345.2. Classification (NCBI taxonomy): domain Eukaryota; kingdom Metazoa; phylum Arthropoda; class Insecta; order Orthoptera; family Acrididae; genus Schistocerca; species Schistocerca serialis. The sequence goes on from NC_064644.1 coordinate 639,118,152, forward strand.
TTGAACCATTCTTTATACACTAGTTATTGGTTCTGACGCTTCACTTCAGGTTTTACTGTATCCCTTGGATCTTCTTATTGTCGATGAAACACAGAAATTGCATCGGAATTAAATACAAAAGGCACAATGCCGACTTAAGGACAAGAAAATGTATCTTCTTACTGCCTATGAATTGAACCATTCCCGTGACACTAGTTATAGATTCCGGTGCTTCACTTCAGGTTTACTGTATCCCTCTGACCTTCTTATTGACGATGAAACACAGAAATTGCATCGGAATTAAATACAAAAGGCACAATGCCGACTTAAGGATAAGAAGACAGACTCTTCTTACTGACTATGTTTGAACCATTCCTGTGACACTAGTTAAAGATTCCGATGCTTCACTTCAGGTTCACTGCATCCCTCTGACACACTTATTGACGATGGAACACAGAAACAGCATCGGAATTAATTAGAAAAGGCACAATGCCGACTTAAGTGCAAGAAGTCTGACTCTTCTCACTGACTATGCTTTGAAACATTCCTGTGACACTAGTTATACAATCCGAAGCTTCACTTCAGATTTACTGTATCCCTTGGACCGTCTTATTGGCGATGAAACACAGAAATTGCAACGGAATTAAATAGAAAAGGCACAATGACGACTTAAGTACAAGAAGACTGACTATTCCTAGTGTCTATGATTTGAACCATTCCTGTGACACTAGTTTTAGATTCCGATGATTCACTTCAGCTTTACTGGATCCCTCTGACCTTCTTATTGACGATGAAACACAGAAATTGCAGCGGAATTGAGTACAAAAGGCACAATTCCGACTTAAGTACAAGAAGACTGACTCTTCCTACAGACTAGGTTTTGAACCATTCCTGTGACACTAGTTAGAGATTCCGATGCTTCACTTCAGGTTTACTGAATCCCTTGGACCTTCTTATTGACGACAAAACACAGAAATTGCATCGGAATTAAATACAAAAGGCACAATGCCGACTTAAGTACAAGAAGACTGACTGTTCTTACTGTCTATGTTTTGAACCATTCCTGTGACAGTAGTTATAGATTCCGATTCTTCACACCATGTTTACTGTATCCCTTGGACCTTCTTATTGACGATGAAACACCGAAATAGCATCGGATTTAAATAGAAAAGGCACAAAGCCGACTTAGGTACAAGAAGATTGACTCTTGTTACTGACTATGTTTTGAACCATCCCTGTGACACTAGTTATAGATTCCGATGCTTCACTTCCGGTTTACTGTATCCCTTTTACCTTCTTATTGACGATGAAACACATAAATTGCATCGGAATTAAATACAAAAGGACAATGCCGACTTAAGGACAAGAAGACAGACTCTTCTCACTGACTATGTTTTGAACCATTCCTGTGACACTAGTTATAGATTCCGATGCTTCACTTCATGTTCACTGTATCCCTCTGACACTCTTATTGACGATGGAACACAGAAACTGCATCGGAATTAAATAGAAAAGACACAATGCTGACTTAGGTACAAAAAGACTGACTCTTCATACTGTCTATGTTTTGAACCATTCCTGTGAAACTAGTTATAGATTCCGATGTTTAACTTCAGGTTTACTGTATCCCTCTGACCTTCTTATAGACGATGAAACACAGAAATTGCATCGGAATTAAATACAAACGGCACAATGCCGACTTAAGTACAAGAAGACTGAATCTTCTTACTGTCTATGTTTTGAACCATTCCTGTGACACTAGTTATAGATTCCGATGCTTCACCTCCGGTTATCTGTATCCCTCTGACCTTCTTATTTACGATGAAACACAGAAATTGCAACTGAATTGAAAAGAAAAGGCACAATGCCGACTTAAGTACAAGAAGACTGACTCTTCTTACTGTCTATGTTTTGAACCATTCCTGTGACGCTAGTTACAGGTTCCGATGCTTCACTTCAGGTTTACTGTATCCCTTGGACCTTCTTATTGACGATGAAACACTGAAATAGCATCGGAATTAAATACAAAAGGCACAATGCCGAATCAAGTACAAGAAGACTGACTCTTCTAACTGACTATGATTGGAACCATTCCTGTGACACTAGTTATAGATTCCGATGATTCATTTCAGGTCTACTGTGTCCCTCTGACCTTCTTATTGAAGATGAAACACAGAAATAGCATCGGAATGAAATACAAAAGGCACAATGCTCACTTAAGTACAAGAAGACTGACTCTTCTTAGTGTCTATGTTTTAAACCAATCCTGTGACGCTAGTTATAGATTCTGATGCTTCACTTCAGGTTTACTGTATCCCTTGGACCTTCTTATTGACGACGAAACACAGCAATTGCATCGGAATTAAATAGAAAAGGCACAATGCCGACTTATGTACAAGAAGACTGCCTCTTCCTACTGTCTATGTTTTGAACCATTCCTGTGACACTAGTTATCGATTCCGATGCTTCACTTCAGGATTACTGTATCCCTTGGACCTTCTTATTGACAATGAAACACAGAAATTGCATCGGAATTGAATACAAAAGGCACAATGCCGACTTATGTACAAGAAGACTGATCTTCATACTGACTATATCTTGATCCATTCCTGTGACACTAGTTATAGATTCCGATGCTTCACTTCAGGTTTACTGTATCCCTTGGACCTTCTTATTGACGATGAAACACAGAAATTGCATCGGAATTAAATACAAAATGCACAATGCCGACTTAAGTACAAGAAGACTGACTCTTCTTACTGACTATGATTTGAACCATTCCAGTGATACTAGTTGTAGATTCCGATGCTTCACTTCATGTTTACTGTATCCCTCTGACCTTCTTATTAACGATGAAACACCGATATTGCATCGGAATTAAATAGAAAAGGCACAATGCCGACTTAAGTACAAGAAGAACGACTCTTCCAACTGTCTATGTTTTGAACCATTCCTGTGACACTAGTTATAGATTCCGATGCTTCACCTCAGGTTCACTGTATCCCTCTGACCTTCTTATCGACGATGAAACACAGAAATTGCATCGGAATTAAATAGAAAATGCACAATGCCGTCTTAAGTACAAGCAGACTGACTCTTCTTAGTGTCTATGTTTTGACCCATTCCTGTGACGCTAGTTACAGATTCCGATGCTTCACTTCAGGCTTACTGTATCCCTTGGACCTTCTTATTGACGATGAAACACAGAAATTGCATCGGAATTAAATACAAAAGGCACAATGCCGACTTAAGTACAAGAAGACTGACTCTTCTTACAGACTATGTGTTGAACCATTCCTGTGACACTATTTGCAGATTGCGATGCTTCTCTTCAAGTTTACTGTATCCCTCTGACCTTCTTATTGTCGATTAAACACAGTAATTGCATCGGAATTAAATTGAAAAGGGCACAATGCCGACTTAAGTACAAGAAGACCGACTCTTCTTACTGTCTATGTTTTGAACCATTCCGGTGACACTAGTTATAGATTCCGATGCTCCACTTCAGGTTTACTGTATCTCTTGGACCTTCTTATTGACGATGAAACACAGAAGTTGCATCGGAATTAAATACAAAAGGCACAATGCCGACTTAAGTACAAGAAGACTGACTCTTCTTACCGACTATGTTTTGAACCATTCCTGTGACACTAGTTATAGATTCCGATGCTTCACTTCAGGTTTACTGTAACCATCTGACTTTCTTATTGACGATGAAAAACAGAAATATCATCCGAAATAAATACAAAAGGCACAATACGGACTGAAGTACATTTAGACTGAATCTTCCTACTGTCTAAGTTAAGAACCATTCCCGTGACACTAGTTATAGATTCCGATGCTTCATATCAGGTTTACTGTATCCCTTGGACCTTCTTAATGACGATGAAACACAGATAGTGCATCGGAATTAAATACAAAAGGCACAATGCCAACTTAAGTACAAGAAGACTGACTCTTCCTATTGTGTATGTTTTGAACCATTCCTGTGACACTAGTTATAGATTCCGATGCTTCACTTCAGGGTTACTGTATCCCTCTGACCTTCTTTTTGACGACGAAACACAGAAATTGCATCGGAATTAAATAGAAAAGGCACAATGCCGACTTAAGTACAGGAAGACTGACTCTTCTTACTGACTATATCTTGATCCATTCCTGTGACACTAGTTATAGATTCCGATGCTTCACTTCAGGTTTACTGTATCCCTTGGACCTTCTTATTGACGATAAAACACAGAAATTGCATCGGAATTAAATACAAAAGGGACAATGCCTACTTAAGTACAAGGAGACTGACTCTTCTTACAGACTATGTTTTGTACCATTCCTGTGACACTAGTTGTATATTTCGATGCTTCACTTCAGGTTTACTGCATCCCTAGGACCTTCTTATTGACGATGAAACACAGAAATTGCACCGGAACTAAATACAAAAGGCACAATGCCGACTTATGTATAAGAAGACTGACTCTTCCTACTGTCTATGTTTTGAACCATTCCTGTGACATTATTTATGGATTCCAATGCTTCACTTCAGGTTTACTGTATCCTTTTGACCTTCTTATTGGCGACGAAACACAGAAATTGAATCGGATTAATTAGAAAAGGCACAATGCCGACTTAAGTACAAGAGGACTGACTCTTCTTACTGTCTATGTTTTGAACCATTCCTGTGACACTAGTTATAGATTCCGATGCTTCACCTCAGTTTCACTGAATCCCTCTGACCTTCTTATTGACGATGAAACACAGAAATTGCATCGGAATTAAATAGAAAAGGCACAATGCCGTCTTAAGTACATGAAGACTGACTCTTCTTACGGACTATATCTTGAACCATTCCTGTGACACTAGTTATAGATTCCGATGCTTCACCTCAGATTCACTGAATCCCTCTGACCTTCTTATTGACGATGAGACACAGAAATTACATCGGAATTAAATACTAAAGGCACAATGCCGACTTAAGTACAAGACGGCTGACTCTTCCTAATGTGTATGTTTTGAACCTTTCCTGTGACACTAGTTATAGATTCCGATGCTTCACTTCAGGGTTACTGTATCCCTCTGACCTTCTTTTTGACGATGAAACACAGAAATTGCATCGGAATTAAATAGAAAAGGCACAATGCCGACTTAAGTGCAGGAAGACTGACTCTTCGTACTGACTATATCTTGAGCCATTCCTGTGACACTAGTTATAGATTCTGATGCTTCACCTCAGTTTCACTGAATCCCTCTGACCTTCTTATTGACGATGAAACACAGAAATTGCATCGGAATTAAATACTAATGGCACAATGCCGACTTCAGTACAAGAAGGCTCACTCTTCTTTCTGACAGTTTTGAACCATTCCTGTGACACTAGTTATAGATTCCGATGCTTCACTTCATGTTTACTGTATCCTTCCGACCTTCTTATTGACTATGAAACACAGAAACTGCATCGGAATTAAATACAAAAGGCACAATGCCGAATTAAGTGCAAGAAAGCTGACTCTTCTTACTGTCTATGTTTTGAACCATTTGTGTGACACTAGTTATAGTTTCCGATGCTTCTCTCCAAGTTTACTGTACACTTTGGACCCTCTTATTGAGGATGAAACACAGAAATTGCATCGAAACTAAATACAAAAGGCACAATGCCGACTTAAGTACAAGAAGACTGAATCTTCTTGCTGCCTATGTTTTGAACCATTCGTGTGACACTAGTTATGGATTCCGATGCTTCATTTCAGGTTTACTGTATCCCTTGGACCTTCTTATTGACGATTAAACACCGATATTGCCTCGGAATTATATACAAAATGCACAATGCCGACGTAAGTACAAGAAGACTGACTCTTCCTACTGTCTATGTTTGAACCATTCCATTGACACTAGTTATAGACTCCGATGCTTCACTTCATGTTTACTGTTTCCCTTGGACCTTCTTATTGACGACTAATCAATGAAATTGCATCGGAATTAAATACAAAAAGCACAATGCCGACTTAAGTACATGAAGACTGACTCTTCTTACTGACTATGTTTTTAACCACTCCTGTGACACTAGTTGTAGATTCGGATGCTTCACTTCAGGTTTACTGTATCCCTTGGACCTTCTTAGTGACGATGAAACACCGAAATTGCATCGGAATTAAATACAAAAGGCACAATGCCGACTTAAGTACAAGAAGACTGACTCTTCTTACTGTCTATGTTTTGAACCATTCCTGTGACAGTAGTTATAGATTCCGATGCTTCACCTCCGGTTATCTGTATTCCTCTGACCTTCTTATTGACGATGAAACACAGAAATTGCATCGGAATTAAATAGAAAAAGCACAATGCCGACTTAAGTACAAGAAGACTGACTCTTCCTACTGTCTATGTTTCGAACCATTCCTGTGACGCTAGTTACAGGTTCCGATGCTTCACTTCAGGTTTACTGTATCCCTTGGACATTCTTATTGGCGATGAAACACAGTAATAGCATCGCAATTAAATAGAAAAAGCACATTGCCGACATAAGTACAAGAAGACTGATTGTCATTACTGACTATGTTATCAACCATTCCTGTGATTCTAGTTATAGATTCCGACGCTTCACCTCAGGTTTACTGTATCCCACTCACCTTCTTACTGACGATGAAACACAGAAATTGCATCGGAATTAAACAGAAAAGTCACAATGCCGACTTAAGTACAAGAAGACTGACTCATCTCACTGACTATGTTTGAACCATTCCTGTGACACTAGTTATAGATTCCGATGCTTCACTTCAGGTTTACTGTATCCCTTTGGCCTTCTTATTGACGACGAAACACAGAAATAGCATCGGAATGAAATACAAAAGGCACAATACCGACTTAAGTACAAGAAGACTGACTCGTCTTACTGACTATGATTTGAACCATTCCTGTGACACCAGTTAGAGATTCCGATGCTTGATTTCAGGTTTATTGTATCCCTCTGACCTTCGTATTGACGATGAAACACAGAAATTGCATGGGACTTAATTTGAAAAGGGCACAATGCCGACTTAAGTACAAGAAGACTGACTCTTCTTACTGTCTATGTTCTGAACCATTCATGTGACAAAAGTTCTAGATTCCGATGCTTCACTTCAGGTTTAGTGTATCCCTCTGACCATCGTATTGACGATGAAACACAGAAATTTAATCAGAATTAAATACAAAAGGCACAATGCCGACTTAAGTACAAGAAGACTGACTCTTCTTACTGACTATGTTTTGAACCATATGTGTGACACTAGTTATAGATTCCGATGCTTCACTTCAGCTTAACTGTATCCCTTGGAACATCTTATTGACGATGAAACACTGAAATAGCATCGGAATTAAATAGAAAAGGCACAATGCCGAATCAAGTACAAGAAGACTGACTCTTCTAAATGACTATGATTGGAACCATTCCTGTGACACTAGTTATAGATTCCGAATATTCACTTCAGGTCTACTGTGTCCCTCTGACCTTCTTATTGAAGATGAAACACAGAAATAGCATCGGAATTAAATACAAAAGGCACAATGCTGACTTAAATACAAGAAAACTGACTCTTCTTACTGACTATATTTTGAACCATTCCTGTGACACTAGTTATAGATTCCGATGCTTCACTTCAGGTTTACTGTATCTCTTGGACGCTCTTATTGACGATGATACACAGAAATTGCATCGGAATTAAATACAAAAGGCAAAATGCCTACTTAAGTACAAGAAGACTGACTCTTCTTACTGTCTATGTTTTGAACCATTCCTGTGACGCTAGTTATAGATTCCGATGCTTCACTTCAGGTTTACTGTATCCCTTGGACCTTCTTATTGATGACGAAACACAGAAATTGCATCGGAATTAAATAGAAAAGGCACAATGCCGACTTAAGTACAGGAAGACTGACTCTTCTTACTGACTATATCTTGATCCATTCCTGTGGCACTAGTTATAGATTCCGATGCTTCACTTCAGGTTTACTGTATCCCTCTGACCTTCTTTTTGACGATGAAACACAGAAATTGCATCGGAATTAAATAGAAAAGGCACAATGCCGACTTAAGTACAGGAAGACTGACTCTTCTTACTGACTATATCTTGATCCATTCCTGTGACACTAGTTATAGATTCCGATGCTTCACTTCAGGTTTACTGTATCCCTTGGACCTTCTTATTGACGATGAAACACAGCAATTCCATCGTAATTAAATACAAAAGGGACAATGCCTACTTAAGTACAAGAAGACTGACTCTTCTTACTGACTATGTTTTGAACCATTCCTGTGATACTAGTTGTATATTTCCATGCTTCACTTCAGGTTTACTGCATCCCTAGGACCTTCTTATTGACGATGAAACACAGAAATTGCATCGGAACAAAATACAAAAGGCACAATGATGACTTATGTATAAGATGACTGACTCTTCCTACTGTCTATGTTTTGAACCATTCCTGTGACATTATTTATGGATTCCAATGCTTCACTTCAGGTTTACTGTATCCTTTGGACCTTCTTATTGGCGACGAAACACAGAAATTGCATCGGAATTAATTAGAAAAGGCACAATGCCGACTTAAGTACAACAAGACTGACTCTTCTTACTGTCTATGTTTTGACCCATTCCTGTGACACTAGTTATAGATTCCGATGCTTCACCTCAGGTTCACTGAATCCCTCTGACCTTCTTATTGACGATGAAACACAGAAATAGCATCGGAATTAAATAGAAAAGGCACAATGCCGTCTTAAGTACAAGCAGACTGACTCATCTTAGTGTCTATGATTTGAACCATTCCTGTGACGCTAGTTACAGATTCCGATGCTACACTTCAGGTTTACTTTATCCCTTGGACCTTCTTATTGACGATGAAACACAGAAATTGCATCGGAATTAAATACAAAAGGCACAATGCCGACTTAAGTACAAGACGACTGACTCTTCCTACTGTCTATGTTTGAACCATTCCATTGACACTAGTTATAGACTCCGATGCTTCACTTCATGTTTAATGTTTCGCTTGGACCTTCTTATTGACGACTAAACAATGAAATTGCATCGGAATTAAATACAAAAGGCACAATGCCGACTTAATTACATGACGACTGACTCTTATTACTGACTATCTTTTTAACCACTCCTGTGACTCTAGTTGTAGATTCGGATGCTTCACTTCAGGTTTACTGTATCCCTTGGACCTTCTTAGTGACGACGAAACACAGAAATTGCATCGGAATTAAATACAAAAGGCACAATGCCGACTTAAGTACAAGATGGCTGACTCTTCTTACTGTCTATGATTTGAACCATTCCTGTGACACTAGTTATAGATTCCGATGCTTCACTCCAGGTTTACTCTATACCTTGGACCTTCTTATTGACGATGAAACACAGAAATTGCATCGGAATTAAATACAAAAGCACAATGCCGACTTAAGGGCAAGAAGACTGAATCTTCTTAATGCCTATGTTTTGAACCATTCTAGTGTCACTAGTTATAGACTCCGATGCTTCACTTCAAGTTTACTGTATCCCTCTGACCTTCTTATTGACGATGAAACACAGAAAATGCATCGGAATTAAATACAAAAAGCACAATGCCGACTTAAGTGCAAGAAGACTGACTCTTCTTACTGTCTATGTTTTGAAACATTCCTGTGACACTAGTTATAGATTCCGATGCTTCACACCAGGTATACTTTATCCCTTGGACCTCCTTAATGACGATGAAACACCGAAATTGCAACGGAATTAAATAGAAAAGGCACAATGCCGACTTAGGTACATGAAGACTGACTCTTGTTTTTGACTATGTTTTGAACCATTGCTGTGACACTATTTATGGATTCCGATGCTTCACTTCATTTTTACTGTATACCTTGGACCTTCTTATTAACGATGAAACACAGAAATTGCATCGGAATTAAATACAAAAGGCACAATGACGACTTAAGGACAAGATGACTAACTCTTCTTACTTACTATGCTTTGAACCATTCCAGTGTCACTAGTTATAGATTCCGATGCATCACTTCATGTTCACTGTATCCCTCTAACCCTCTTATTGACGATGAAACACAGAAATTGCATCGGAATTAAGTAGAAAAGGCACAATGCCGACTTAAGTACCATTCCAGTGTCACTAGTTATAGATTCCGATGCATCACTTCATGTTCACTGTATCCCTCTAACCCACTTATTGACGATGAAACACAGAAATTGCATCGGAATTAAGTAGAAAAGGCACAATGCCGACTTAAGTACAAGAAGACTGACTCTTCTTACTATCTTTGTTTTGAACCTTTCCTGTGACACTAGTTATAGATTCCGATGCTCCACTTACGGTTTACTGTTTCTCTTGGACCTTCTTATTGACGATGAAACACAGAAATTGCATCGAAATTAAATACAAAAGGCACAATGCCGACTTAAGTACAAGAAGACTGACTCTTCTTACTGACTATGTTTTGAACCATTCCTGTGACACTAGTTATAGATTCCGATGCTTCACTTCAGGTTTACTGTATGCCTCTGACCTTCTTATTGACGATGAAACACAGAATTTGCATCGGAAATAGATACAAAACGATCAATACCGACTTAAGTACATGTTGACTGAATCTTCCTACTGTCTATGTTTTGAACCATTCCAAAGACACTAGTTATAGATTCCGATGCTTCTTTTCAGATTTACTGTATCCCTTGGACCTACTTAATGACGATGAAACACAGATAGTGCATCGGAATTAAATACAAAAGGCACAATGCCGACTTAAGTACAAGAAGTCTGACTCTTCTTACTGACTATATCTTGATCCATCCCTGTGACACTAGTTATAGATTCCGATGCTTCACTTCAGGTTTACTGTATCCCTTGGACCTTCTTATTGACGCTGAAACACAGAGATTGCATCGGAATTAATTACAAAACGTACAATACCTACTGAAGTACAAGAAGACTGACTCTTCTTACTGACTATGCTTTGAACCATTCCTGTGACACTAGTTGTAGATTCCGATGCTTCACTTCAGGTTCACTGTATCCCTAGGACCTTCTTATTGACGATGAAACACAGAAATTGCATCGGAACTAAATACAAAATGCACAATGCCGACTTAAGTATAAGAAGACTGACTCTTCCCACTGTCTATGTTTAGAACCATACCTGTGACATTAGTTATGGATTCCGATGCTTCAATTCAGGGTTACTGTATCCTGTGGACCTTCGTATTCTCGACGAAACACAGAAATAGCATCGGAACTAAATAGAAAACGCACTTTGCCTACTTAAGTACAAGAAGACTGACTCTTCCTACTCTCTATGTTTGAACCATTCCTATGACACTAGTTATAGATTCCCATGCTTCACCTCAGGTTCACTGTATCCCTCTGACCTTCTTATTGACGATGAATCACAGAAATTGCATCGGAATTAAATAGAAAACGCACAATGCCCACTTAAGTACAAGAAGACTGACTCTTCTTAGTGTCTATGATTTGAACCATTCCTGTGACTATAGTTACAGATTACGATGCTTCACTTCAGGTTTACTGTATCCCTTGGACCTTCTTATTGACGATGAAACACAGAAATTGCATCGGAATTAAATACAAAAGGCACAATGCCGACTTAAGTACAAGAAGACTGACTCTTCTTACTGACTGCTTAGAACCATTACTGTGACACTAGTTATTGATTCCGATGCTTCACTTCAGGTTTACTGTATCCCTCTGACCTTCTTATTGACGATGAAACACAGAAAATGCATCGGAATTAAATACAAAAGGCACAATGCCGACTTAAGGACATAAAGACTGACTCTTCATACTGACTATGTTTTGAACCATTCCGGTGACACTAGTTATAGATTCCAATGCTTCACTTCATGTTCACTGTATCCCTCTGACACTCTTATTGACGGTGAAACACAGAAATTGCATCGGAATTAAATAGAAAAGGCACAATGCCGACTTAAGTACAAGATGCCGGACTCTTCTTACTGTCTATGTTTTGAACCATTCGAGTGACACTAGTTATAGATTCCGATGCTTCATTTCAGGTTTACTGTACCCCTTGGACCTTCTTAATGACGATCAAACACAGCCAGTGCATCGGAATTTAGTACAAAAGTCACAATGCCAAATTAAGTACAAGAAGACTGACTCTTCCTACTGACTATGTTTTGAACCATTCATGTGGCACTAGTTATAGATTCCGATGCTTCATTTCAGGTTTACTGTATAGCTTCGACCTTCTTAATGACGATGAAACACAGACAGTGCATCGGAATTAAATACAAAAGTCACAATGCCAATTTAAGTACAAGAAGACTGACTCTTCCTACTGACTATGTTTTCAACCATTCCTGTGACATTAGTTATGGATTCCGAAGCTTCACTTCTGGGTTACTGTATCCCGTGGACGTTCTTATTGACGATGAAACACAGAAATTGCATCGGGATTAAATACAAAAGACACAATGCGGACTTAAGTACAAGAAGACTGACTCTTCTTACTGTCTATGTTTTGAACCATTCGAGTGACACTAGTTACAGATTCCGATGCTTCATTTCAGGTTTACTGTATCCCTTGGACCTTCTTAATGATGATGAAACACAGCCAGTGCATCGGAATTTAGTACAAAAGTCACAATGCCAACTTAAGTACAAGAAGACTGACACTTCTTACTGACTATACTTTGAACCATTCCTGTGACACTAGTTGTAGATTCCGATGCTTCACTTCAGGTTTACTGTATCCCTAGGACCTTCTTATTGACGATGAACCACAGAAATTGCATCGGAACTAAATACAAAAGGCACAATGCCGACTTAAGTATAAGAAGACTGACTCTTCCTACTGTCTATGATTTGAACCATTCCTGTGACATTAGTTATGGATTCCGAAGCTTCACTTCTGGGTTACAGTATCCCGTGGACCTTCTTATTGACGATGAAACACAGAAATTGCATCGGAATTAAATACAAAAGACACAATGCCGACTTAAGTACAGGAAGACTGACTCTTCTTACTGACTGCTTTGAACCGTTCCTGTGACGCTAGTCTTAAATTCCCATGCTTCACTTCAAGTTTACTGTATCCCTCTGACTTTCTTTTTGACGATGAAACACAGAAATTGCATCTTAATTAAATAGAAAACGCACAATGCCGACTTAGGTACAAGAAGACTGACTCTTCTTACTGACCATATCTTGATCCATTCCTGTGACACTAGTTAATGATTCCGATGCTTCACTTCAGGTTTACTGTATCCCTTGGACCTTCTTGTTGACGATGAAACACAGAAATTGCATCGGAATTCAATACAAAAGGTACAATGCCTACTTAAGTACAAGAAGACTGACACTTCTTACGGACTATGCTTTGAACCATTCCTGTGACACTAGTTGTAGATTCCGATGCTTCACTTCAGGTTTACTGTATCCCTAGGACCATCTAATTGACGATGAACAACAGAAAATGCATCGGAACTAAATACAAAAGGCACAATGCCGACTTAAGTATAAGAAGACTGACTCTTCCTACTGTCTATGTTTTGAACCATTCCTGTGACATTAGTTATGGATTCAGAAGCTTCACTTCAGGGTTACTGTATCCTTTGGACCTTCTTATTGGCGACGAAACACAGAAATTGCATCGGAATTAAATAGAAGAGGCACAATGCCGACTAAAGTACAAGAAGACTGACTCTTCTTACTGTCTATGTTTTGAACCATTCCTGTGACCCTAGTTATAGATTCCGATGCTTCACCTCAGGTTCACTGTATCCCTCTGACCATCTTATTGACGATGAAACACAGAAATTGCATCCGAATTAAATAGAAAAGCCACAATGCCGTCTTAAGTACGAGCAGACTGACTCTTCTTAGTGTCTATGTTTTGAACCATTCCTGTGACGCTGGTTACAGATTCCGATGCTCCACTTCAGGTTTACTGTATCTCTTGGACCTTCTTATTGACGATGAAACACAGAAATTGCATCGGAATTAATTACAAAAGGCACAATGCCGGCTTAAGTTCAAGGAGACTGACTCTTCTTACTGACTTTTTGAACCATTCCAGTAACATACGTTATAGATTCCCATGCTTCACTTCAGATTTACTGTATCCCTCTGACCTTCTTATTTACGATGAAACACATAAATTGCATCGGAATTAAATACAAAAGGCACAATGCCGACTTAAGGATAAGAAGACTGACTCTTCTTACTGACTATGTTTTGAACCATTCCTGTGCCACTAGTTATAGATTCCGATGCTTCACTTCAAGTTTACTGTATCCCTCTGACCTTCGTATTGACGATGAAACACAGAAATTGCATCGGAAATAAATACAAAATGCACAATACCGACTTAAGTACATGTATACTGAATCTTCCTACTGTTTATGTTTGGAACCATTCCTGTGACACTAGTTATAAATTCCGATGCTTCATTTCAGGTTTACTGTATCCCTTGGACGTTCTTAATGACGATGAAACACAGATAGTGCATCGGAATTAAAGACAAAAGGCCCAATGCCGACTTAAGTACAAGAAGACTGACTCTTCCTACTGTCTATGATTTGAACCATTGCTGTGACACTAGTTATAGATTCCGATGCTTCACTTCAGGTTTACTGTATACCTCTGACCCTCTTATGGACGATGAAACACAGTAATTGCATCGGAATTAAATGGAAAAGGCACAATGCCGACTTAAGTACAAGAAGACTGACTCTTCTTAATGTCTATGTTTTGAACCATTCCTGTGACACTAGTTATAGATTCCGATGCTCCACTTCAGGTTTACTGTATCACTAGGACATTCTTATTGAGGATGAAACACAGAAATTGCATCGAAATTAAATACAAAAGGCACAATGCCGACATAAGTACAAGAAGACTGACTCTTCTTACTGACTATGATGTGATCCATCACTGTGACACTAGTTATAATTTCCGATGCTTCATTTCAGGTTTACTGTATCCCTTCGACTTTCTTAATGACGATGAAACACAGATAGTGCATCGGAATTAAATACAAAAGGCACAATCCCAACTTAAGTACAAGAAGACTGACTCTTCCTACTGTCTATGTTTTGAAACATTCCTGTGACACTAGTTATAGATTCCGATGCTTCACTTCAGGTTTACTTTACCCCTTGGACCTCCTGATTGACGATGAAATACAGAAATTGCATCGGAAATAAATACAAAAGGTACAATGCCTACTTAAGTACAAGAAGACTGAGTCTTCTTACTGACTGTATCTTGATCCATTCCTGTTACAGTAGTTATTGATTCCTATGCTTCACTTCAGGTTTACTTTACCCCTTGGACCTTCTGATTGACGATGAAACACAGAAATTGCATCGGAATTAAATACAAAAGGTACAATGCCTACTTAAGTACGAGAAGACTGAGTCTTCTTACTGACTATGCTTTGAACCATTCCTGTGACACTAGTTCAGATTCCGATGCTTCACTTCGGGTTTACTGTATCCTTAGGACTGTCTTATTGGCGACGAAACACAGAAATTGAATCGGAATTAAATAGAAAAGGCACAATGCCTACTTAAGTACAAGAAGACAGACTCTTCTTACTGTCTATGTTTTGAACCATTCCTATGATACTAGTTATAGATTCCGATGCTTCACCTCAGGTTCACTGTATCCCTCTAACCCTCTTATTGACGATGAAGCACAGAAATTGCATCGGAATTAAATAGAAAAGGCACAATGCCGACTTCAGTACAAGCAGACTGACTCTTCTTAGTGTCTATGTTATGAACCATTCCTGTGACGCTAGTTACAGATTCCGATGCTTCACTTCAGGTTTACAGTATCCCTTGGACCTTCTTATTGACGATGAAACACAGAAATTGCATCGGAATTAAATACAATAGGCACAATGCCGACTTAGGTACAAGAAGACTGACTCATCTTACTGACTGCATTGAACCGTTCCTGTGACACTAGTTATAGATTCCGATGCTTCACTTCAGGATTACTGTATCCCTTGGACCTTCTTATTGACGACGAAACACAGAAATTGCATCGGAATTAAATACATATGGCACAATGCCGACTTAAGGACAAGTAGACTGACTCTTCTTACTGACTATGTTTTGAACCATTCCGGTGACACTAGTTATAGATTCCGTTGCACCACTTCATGTTCACTCTATCCCTCTGACCCTCTTATTGACGGTGAAACACAGAAATTGCATCGGAATTAAATAGAAAAGGCACAATGCCGACTTAAGTACAAGAGGACTGACTCTTCTTACTGTCTGTGTTTGAACCATTCCAGTGACACTAGTTATAGTTTCCGATGCTCCACTTCAGGTTTACTGTATCTCTTGAACTTTCTTATTGACGATGAAAAACAGAAATTTCACCGAAATTAAATCATAAGGCACAATGCCGACTTAAGTACAAGAAGACTGACTCTTCTTACTGACTATGTTTTGAACCATTCGTGTGACATTAGTTATAGATTCCGATGCTTCACTTCAGGTTAACTGTATCCCTCTGACCTTCTTATTGACGATGAAACACAGAAATTGAATCGGAAATAAATACAACAGGCACAATACCGAATTAAGTACATGTAGACTGAATCTTCCTACTGTCTATGTTTTGAACCATTCCTGTAACACTGGTTATAGATTCCGATGCTTCATTTCAGGTTTACTGTATCCCTTGGACCTTCTTAATGACGATGAAACACAGATAGTGCATCGGATTTAAATACAAAAGGCACAATGCCAACTTAAGTACAAGAAGAATGACTCTTCTTACTGACTATGTTTTGAACCATTCCTGTGACACTAGTTATAGATTGCGATGCTTCACTTCTGGTTTAATGTATCTCTTGGACCGTCGTATTGATGATGAAACACAGAAATTTCATCGGAATTAAATACAAAAGGCACAATGCCGACTTACGTACAAGAAGACTGACTATTCTTACTGACTATGTTTTGAACCATTCCTGTGACACTAGTTACGGATTCCGATGCTTCACTTCAGATTTACTGTATCCCATGGACCTCCTCATTTACGATGAAACACAGAAATTGCATCGGAATTAGATACAAAAGGCACAATGCCGACTTAAGTACAACAAGACTGACTCTTCTTACTGACTGCATCTTGATCTATACCTGTGACACTAGTTACAGATTCCGATGCTTCACTTCAGGTTTACTGTATCCCTTGGACCTTCTTATTGACGATGAAACACAGTTATTGCATCGGAATTAGATACAAAAGAAACAATGCCGACTTAAGTACAAGAAGGCTGACTCTTCTTACTGTCTATTTTTTGAACCGTTCCTGTGACACTAGTTATAGTGTCCGATGCTTCACTCCAGGTTTACTGTATCCCTTGGACCTTCTTATTGACGATGAAACACAGAAATTGCATCGGAATTAAATAGAAAAGGCACAATGCCGACTTAAGTACAAGAAGACTGACTCTTCCAACTGTCTATGTTTTGAACTATTCCTGTGACACTTGTTATAGATTCCGATGCTTCACCTCAGGTTCACTGTATCCCTCTGACCTTCTTATTGACGACGAAACACAGAAGTTGCATCGGAATTAAATACAAAAGGCACAATGCCGTCTTAAGTACAAGCAGACTGACTCTTCTTAACGTGTATGTTTTGAACCATATCTGTGACACTAGTTAAAGATTCCGATGCTTCACTTCAGGTTTACTGTATCCCTTGGACCTTCTTAATGACGATGAAACACAGAAATTGCATCGAAAATAAATACTAAAGGCACAATGCCGACTTAAGTACAACAAGACTGATTCTTCTCACTGGATATGTTTTGAACCATTCCTGTAACACTAGTTATAGATTCCGATACTTCTCTTCAGGCTTACTGTATCCCTCTTACCTTCTTATTGACGATGAAACACAGAAATTGCATCGGAATTAAATACAAAAGGCACAATACCGACTTAAGTACATGTAGACTGAATCTTCCTACTGTCTATGTTTTGAACCATTCCTGTGACACTAGTTATAGATTCCGATGCTTCATTTCAGGATTACTGCATCCCTCGGGCCTTCTTAATGACGATGAAACACAGATAGTGCATCGGAATTAAATACAAAAGGTACAATGCCAACTTAAGTAGAAGAAGACTGACTCTTCCTACTGTCTATGTTTTGAACCATTCCTGTGACACTAGTTATAGTTTCCGATGCTTCACCTCAGGTTCACTCTATCCCTTGGACCTTCTTATTGACGATGAAACACAGAAATAGCAACGGAGTTAAATACAAAAGGCACAATGCCGACTTAAGTACAAGAAGACTGACTCTTCTTACTGACTGTTTTGAACCATTCCTGTGACACTAGTTATAGATTACGATGATTCACTTCAGGTTTACTGTATCCCTCTGACCTTCTTATTAACGATGAAACACAGATATTGCATCGGAATTAAATACAAAAGGCACAATGCCGACTTAAGTACAAGAACACTGACTCTTCTTACTGACTATGTTTTGAACCATTCCTGTGTCACTAGTTATAGATTCCGATGCTTCACTTCTGGTTTACTGTATCCCTTGGACCTTCGTATTGACGATGAAACGCAGAAATTGCATGGGAATTAAATACAAAAGGCGCAATGCCCAATGAAGTACAAGAAGACTGACTCTTCTTACTGACTATGTTTTGAACCATTCCTGTGATACTAGTTATGGATTCCGATGCTTCACTTCAGGTTTACTGTATCCCTTTGACCTTCGTATTGACGATGAAACACTGAAATTGCATCGGTATTAAATACAAAAGGCACAGTGCCGACCTAAGTACGAGAAGACTGACTCCACTTACTGACTATACCTTGATTCATTCCTGTGTCACTAGTTATAGATTCCGATGCTTCACTTCAGGTTTACTGTATCCCTTGGACCTTATTATTGACGATGAGACACAGAAATTGCATCGGAATTAAATACAAAAGGCACAATGCCGACTAAAGGACAAGAAGACTGGATCTTCTTACAGCCTATGATTTGAACCATTCCTGTGACACTAGTTATAGATTCCGATGCTTCACTTCATGTTTACTGTATCCCTCTGACCTTCTCATTGACGATGAAACACAGAAATTGCATCTGAATTAAATACAAAAGGCACAATGCCGACTTAAGTGCAAGAAGACTGACTCTTCTTACTGTCTGTGTTTTGAACCATTCCTGTGACACTAGATATAGATTCCGATGCTTCACACAAGGTTTACTATATCCCTTGGACCTTCTTATTGACGATGAAACACCGAAATTGCATCGGAATTAAATAGAAAAGGCACAATGCCGACTTAGGTACAAGACGACTGTCTCTTCTTACTGTCTATGTTTTGAACCATTTTCTGAGACACTGGTTATGGATTCCGATGCTTCACTTCAGGTTTACTGTATCCCTTGGACCTTCTTATTGACGATGAAACACAGAAATTGCATCGGAATGAAATACAAAAGGCACAACACCGACTTAAGTACAAGAACACTGACTCTTCTTACTGACAATATATTGATCCATTCCTGTGACACTAGTTATAGATTCGGATGCTTCACTTCAGGTTTACTTTATACCTTGGACCATCTTATTGACGACGAAACACAGAAATTGCATCGGAATTAAATACAAAAGGCACAATGCCGACTTACGTACAAGAAGACTGACTCTTCTAACTGACTATGATTTGAACAATTCCTGTGACACTAGTTGTAGATCCCGATGCTTCACTGCAGGTTTACTGTATCCCTTGGACCTTCTTATTGACGATGAAACACAGAAATTTCATCGGAATTAAATACAAAAGGCACAATGCCGACTTAAGAACAAGTAGACTGACTCTTCTTACTGACTATGTTCTGAACCATTCCGGTGACACTAGTTATAGATTCCGTTGCATCACTTCATGTTCACTGTATCCCTCTGACCCTCTTATTGACGGTGAAACACAGAAATTGCATCGGAATTAAATAGAAAAGGCACAATGCCGAGTTAAGTACAAGAAGACTGACTCTTCTTACTGTCTGTGTTTGAACCATTCCAGTGACACTAGTTATAGTTTCCGATGCTTCACTTCAGGTTTACTGTATCTCTTGGACCTTCTTATTGACGATGAAACACAGAAATTTCACCGAAATTAAATACAAAAGGCACAATGCCGACTTAAGTACAAGAAGACTGACTCTTCTTACTGACTATGTTTTGAACCATTCGTGTGACATTAGTTATAGATTCCGATGCTTCACTTCAGGTTAATTGTATCCCTCTGACCTTCTTATTGACGATGAAACATAGAAATTGCATCGGAAATAAATACAACAGGCACAATACCGACTTAAGTACATGTAGACTGAATCTTCCTACTGTCTATGTTTTGAACCATTCCTGTAACACTAGTTATAGATTCCGACGCTTCATTTCAGGTTTACTGTATCCCTTGGACCTTCTTAATGACGATGAAACACAGATAGTGCATCGGATTTAAATACAAAAGGCACAATGCCAACTTAAGTACAAGAAGAATGACTCTTCTTACTGACTATGTTTTGAACCATTCCTGTGACACTAGTTATAGATTGCGATGCTTCACTTCTGATTTAATGTAACTCTTGGACCGTCGTATTGATGATGAAACACAGAAATTTCATCGGAATTAAATACAAAAGGCACAATGCCGATTTAAGTACAAGAAGACTGACTCTTCTTACTGACTATGTTTTGAACCATTCCTGTGACACTAGTTATGGATTCCGATGCTTCACTTCAGGTTTACTGTGTCCCATGGACCTTCTCCTTGACGATGAAACACAGAAATTGCATCGGAATTAGATACAAAAGGCACAATGCCGACTTAAGTACAACAAGACTGACTCTTCTTACTGATTACATCTTGATCTATACCTGTGACACTAGTTACAGATTCCGATGCTTCACTTCAGGTTTACTGTATCCCTTGGACCTTCTTATTGACGATGAAACACAGATATTGCATCAGAATTAAATACAAAAGAAACAATGCCGACTTAAGTACAAGAAGGCTGACTCTTCTTACTGTCTATGTTTGAACCGTTCCTGTGACACTAGTTATAGCGTCCGATGCTTGACTCCAGGTTTACTGTATCCCTTGGACCTTCTTATTGACGATGAAACACAGAAATTGCATCGGAATTAAATAGAAAAGGCACAATGCCGACTTAAGTACAAGAAGACTGACTCTTCCTACTGTCTATGTTTTGAACCATTCCTGTGACACTAGTTATAGATTCTGATGCTTCACCTCAGGTTCACTGTATCCCTCTGACCTTCTTATTGACGATGAAACACAGAAATTGCATCGGAATTAAATACAAAAGGCACAATGCCGTCTTAAGTACAAGCAGACTGACTCTTCTTAATGTGTATGTTTTGAACCATTCCTGTGACACTAGTTAAAGATTCCGATGCTTCACTTCAGGTTTACTGTATCCCTTGGACCTTCTTATTGACGATGAAACACAGAAATTGCATCGAAAATAAATACAAAAGGCACAATGCCGACTTAAGTACAACAAGACTGACTCTTCTCACTGGATATGTTTTGATCCATTCCTGTAACACTAGTTATAGATTCCGATGCTTCACTTCAGGCTTACAGTATCCCTCTGACCTTCTTATTGACGATGAAACACAGAAATTGCATCGGAATTAAATACAAAATGCACAATGCCGACTTAAGAAGACTTACCCTTCTTACTGACTACGATTTGAACCATTCCTGTGACACTAGTTTTGGATTCCGATGCTTCACTTCAGGTTTTCTGTATTCCTTGGACCTTCTTATTGGCGATGAAACACAGAAATTGCATCGGAATTAAATACAAAAGGCACAATGTCGACTTAAGTACAAGAAGAATGACTCTTCTTAATGTCTATGATTTGAACCATTCCTGTGACACTAGTTGTAGATTCCGATGCTTCACTTCAGGTTTATTGTATCGCTTTGACCCTCTTATTAACGATGGAACACAGATATTGCATCGGAATTAAATACAAAAGGCACAATGCCAACTTAAGTACAAGCAGACTGACTCTTCTTACTGACTATGTTTTGATCCATTCCTGTGACACTAGTTATAGATTCCGATGCTTCACCTCAGGTTCACTGTATCCCTCTGACCTTCTTATTGACGATGAAACACAGAAATTGCATCGGAATTGAATAGAAAAGGCACAAAGCCGTCTTAAGTACAAGCAGACTGACTCTTCTTAGTGTCTATATTTTGAACCATTCCTGTGACACTAGTTAAAGATTCGGATGCTTCACTTCAGGTTTGCTGTATCCCTTGGACCTTCTTATTGACGATGAAACACAGAAATTGCATCGAAAATAAATACAAAAGGCACAATGCCGACCTAAGTACAACAAGACTGACTCTTCTTACTGGATATGTTTTGAACCATTCCTGTGACACTAGTTATAGATACCGATGCTACACTTAAGGTTTAGTGTATCCCTCTGACCTTCTTATTGACGATGAAACACAGAAATTGCATCGGAAATAAATACAAAAGGCACAATACCGACTTAAGTACATGTAGACTGAATCTTCCTACTGTCTATGTTCTGAACCAATCCTGTGACACTAGTTATAGATTCCGATGCTTCATTTCAGGATTACTGCATCCCTCGGACCTTCTTAATGACGATGAAACACAGATAGTACATCGGAATTAAATACAAAAGGTACAATGACAACTTAAGTGGAAGAAGACTGACTCTTCCTACTGTCTATGTTTTGAACCATTCCTGTGACACTAGTTATAGTTTCCGATGCTTCACCTCAGGTTCAGTCTATCCCTTGGACCTTCTTATTTTCGATGAAACACAGAAATTGCAACGGAGTTAAATACAAAAGGCACAATGCCGACTTAAGTACAAGAAGACTGACTCTTCTTACTGACTGTTTTGAACCATTCCTGTGACACTAGTTATAGATTACGATGCTTCACTTCAGATTTACTGTATCCCTCTGACCTTCTTATTAACGATGAAACACAGATATTGCATCGGAATTAAATACAAAAGGCACAATGCCGACTTAAGTACAAGAAGACTGACTCTTCTTACTGACTATGTTTTGAACCATTCCTGTGTCACTAGTTATAGATTCCGATGCTTCACTTCTGGTTTACTGTATCCCTTGGACCTTCGTATTGACGATGAAACACAGAAATTGCATGGGAATTAAATACAAAAGGCACAATGCCCAATGAAGTACAAGAAGACTGACTCTTCTTACTGACTATATTTTGAACCATTCCTGTGATACTAGTTATGGATTCCGATGCTTCACTTCAGGTTTACTGTATCCCTTGGACCTTCGTATTGACGATGAAACACTGAAATTGCACCGGTATTAAATACAAAAGGCACAGTGCCGACCTAAGTACGAGAAGACTGACTCCTCTTACTGACTATACCTTGATTCATTCCTGTGACACTAGTTATCGATTCCGATGCTTCACTTCAGGTTTACTGTATCCCTTGGACCTTATTATTGACGATCAGACACAGAAATTGCATCGGAATTAAATACAAAAGGCACAATGCCGACGAAAGGACAAGAAGACTGGATCTTCTTACTGCCTATGTTTTGAACCATTCCTGTGACACTAGTTATAGATTCCGATGCTTCACTTCATGTTTACTGTATCCCTCTGACGTTCTCATTGACGATGAAACACAGAAATTGCATCTGAATTAAATACAAAGGTCACAATGCCGACTTAAGTGCATGAAGACTGACTCTTCTTACTGTCTGTGTTTTGAACCATTCCTGTGACACTAGTTATAGATTCCGATGCTTCACACAAGGTTTACTGTATCCCTTGGACCTTCTTATTGACGATGAAACACCGAAATTGCATCGGAATTAAATAGAAAAGGCACAATCCCGCCTTAGGTACAAGACGACTGTCTCTTCTTACTGTCTATGTTTTGAACCATTTTCTGTGACACTAGTTATGGTTTCCGATGCTTCACTTCAGGTTTACTGTATCCCTTGGACCTTCTTATTGACGATGAAACACAGAAATTGCATCGGAATTAAATACAAAAGAAACAAAGCCGAATTAAGTACAAGAAGGCTGACTCTTCTTACTGTCTATGTTTTGAACCGTTCCTGTGACACTAGTTACAGAGTCCGATGCTTCACTCCAGGTTCACTGTATCCCTTGAACCTTCTTATTGACGATGAAACACATAAATTGCATCGGAATTAAATAGAAAAGGCACAATGCCGACTTAAGTACAAGAAGACTGACTCTTCCTACTGTCTATGATTTGAACCATTCCTGTGACACTAGTTATAGATTCCGATGCTTCACCTCAGGTTCACTGTATCCCTCTGACCTTCTTATTGACGATGAAACACAGAAATTGCATCGGAATTAAATACAAAAGGCACAATGCCGTCTTAAGTACAAGCAGACTGACTCTTCTTAATGTGTATGTTTTGAACCATTCCTGTGACACAAGTTAAAGATTCCGATGCTTCACTTCAGGTTTACTGTTTCCCTTGGACCTTCTTATTGACGATGAAACACAGAAATTGCATCGAAAATAAATACAGAAGGCACAATGCCGACTTAAGTACAACAAGACTGACTCTTCTCACTGGATATGTTTTGAACCATTCCTGTAACACTAGTTATAGACTCCGATGCTACACGTCATGCTTTCTGTATCCCTCTGACCTTCTTATTGACGATGAAACACAGTAATTGCATCGGAATTAAATACAAAAGGTACAATGCCGACTTAAGAAGACTTACCCTTCTTACTGACTATGATTTGAACCATTCCTGTGACACTAGTTTGGGATTCCGATGCTTCACTTCAGGTTTACTGTATTCCGTGGCCCTTCTTATTGACGATGAAACACAGAAATTGCATCGGAATTAAATACAAAAGGCACAATGTCGACTTAAGTACAAGAAGAATGACTCTTCTTACTGACTATATCTTTATCCATTCCTGTGACACTAGTTATAGATTCCGATGCTTCACTTCGGGATTACTGTATCCCTTGGACCTTCTTATTGACGATGAAACACAGGAATTGCATCGGAATTAAATACAAAAGCCACAATGCCGACTTAAGTACAAGAAGACTGACTCTTCTTACTGACTATGATTTGAACCATTCCTGTGACACTAGTTGTAGATTCCGATGCTTCACTTCAGGTTTATTGTATCCCTCTGACCTTCTTATTAACGATGAAACACAGATATTGCATCGGAAGTAAATACAAAAGGCACAATGCCAACTTAAGTACAAGCAGACTGACTCTTCTTACTGACTATGTTTTGATCCATTCCTGTGACACTAGTTATAGATTCCGATGCCTCACCTCAGGTTCACTGTATATCTCTGACCTTCTTATTGACGATGAAACACAGAAATTGCATCGGAATTGAATAGAAAAGGCACAATGCCGTCTTAAGTACAAGCAGACTGACTCTTCTTAGTGTCTATGTTTTGAACCATTCCTGTGACACTAGTTAAAGATTCCGATGCTTCACTTCAGGTTTGCTGTATCCCTTGGAAATTCTTATTGACGATGAAACACAGGAATTGCATCGGAATTAAATACAAAAGCCACAATGCCGCCTTAAGTCCAAGAAGACTGACTCATCTTACTGACTATGATTTGAACCATTCCTGTGACACTAGTTGTAGATTCCGATGCTTCACTTCAGGTTTATTGTATCCCTCTGACCTTCTTATTAACGATGAAACACAGAAATTGCAACGGAGTTAAATACAAAAGGCACAATGCCGACTTAAGTACAAGAAGACTGACTCTTCTTACTGACTGTTTTGAACCATTCCTGTGACACTAGTTATAGATTACGATGCTTCACTTCAGGTTTACTGTATCCCTCTGACCTTCTTATTAACGATGAAACACAGAAATTGCATCGGAATTAAATACAAAAGGCACAATGCCGACTTAAGTACAAGAAGACTGACTCTTCTTACTGACTATGTTTTGAACCATTCCTGTGTCACTAGTTATAGATTCCGATGCTTCACTTCTGGTTTACTGTATCCCTTGGACCATCGTATTGACGATGAAACACAGAAATTGCATGGGAATTAAATACAAAAGGCACAATGCCCAATGAAGTACAAGAAGACTGACTCTTCTTACTGACTATGTTTTGAACCATTCCTGTGATACTAGTTATGGATTCCGATGCTTCACTTCAGGTTTACTGTATCCCTTTGACCCTATTATTGACGATGAAACACAGAAATTGCATCGGAATTAAATACAAAAGGCACAATGCCGACTAAAGGACAAGAAGACTGGATCTTCTTACTGCCTATGTTTTGAACCATTCCTGTGACACTAGTTATAGATTCCGATGCTTCACTTCATGTTTACTGTATCCCTCTGACCTTCTCATTGACGATGAAACACAGATATTGCATCTGAATTAAATACAAAAGGCACAATGCCGTCTTAAGTGCAAGAAGACTGACTCTTCTTACTGTCTATGTTTGAATCATTCCTGTGACACTAGTTATAGATTCCGATGCTTCACACAAGGTTTACTGTATCCCTTGGACCTTCTTATTGACGATGAAACACCGAAATTGCATCGGAATTAAATAGAAAAGGCACAATCCCGACTTAGGTACAAGACGACTGTCTCTTCTTACTGTCTATGTTTTGAACCATTTTCTGTGACACTAGTTATGGATTCCGATGCTTCACTTCAGGTTTACTGTATCCCCTGGACCTTCTTATTGACGATGAAACACAGAAATTGCATCGGAATGAAATACAAAAGGCACAATGCCGACTTATGTACAAGAACACTGACTCATCTTACTGACTATATATTGATCCATTCCCGTGACACTAGTTATAGATTCGGATGCTTCACTTCAGGTTTACTGTATACCTTGGACCTTCTTATTGACGACGAAACACAGAAATTGCATCGGAATTAAATACAAAAGGCACAATGCCGACTTACGTACAAGAAGACTGACTCTTCTTACTGACTATGATTTGAACAATTCCTGTGACACTAGTTGTAGATCCCGATGCTTCACTTCAGGTTTACTGTATCCCTCTGACGTTCTTATTAACGATGAAACACAGATATTGCATCGGAATTAAATACAAAAGGCACAATGCTGACTTTAGTACAAGAAGACTGACTCTTCTTACTGACTATGTTTTGAACCATTCCTGTGACACTAGTTTTAGATTACGATGCTTCACTTCCGGTTTACTGTATCCCTTGGACCTTCGTATTGACGATGAAACACAGAAATTGCATCGGAATTAAATAGAAAAGGCACAATGCCGTCTTAAGTACAAGCAGACTGACTCTTCTTAGTGTCTATGTTTTGAACCATTCCTGTGACGCTAGTTAAAGATTCCGATGCTTCACTTCAGGTTTACTGCATCCGTTGGAGCTTCTTATTGACGATGAAACACAGAAATTGCATCGGAATTGAATACAAAAGGCACAATGCCTACTTAAGTTCAAGATGACTGGCTCTTCTTACTGAGTATGTTTTGAACCATTCCTGTGACACTAGTTGTAGATTCCGAGGCTTCACTTCAGGTTTACTGTATCCCTAGGACCTTCTCATTGACGATGAAACACAGAAATTGCATCGGAACTAAATACAAAAGGCACAATGCCGACTTAAGTATAAGAAGACTGACTCTTTACTGCTGTCTATGTTTGAACCATTCCTGTGACATTAGTTATAGATTCCGATGCTTCACTTCAGGGTTTCTGTATCCTTTGGACCTTCTTATTGGCGACGAAACACAGAAATTGCATCCTAATTAAATAGAAAATGCACAATGCCGACTTAAGTACAAGAAGACTGACTGGTCTTACTGTCTACGTTTCGAACCATTGCTGTGACACTAGTTATAGATTCCGATGCTTCACCTCAGGTCCACTATATCCCTCTGACCTTCTTATTGACGATGAAACACAGATATTGCATCGGAATTAAATACAAAAGGCAAAATGGCGACTTAAGTACAAGAAGACTGACTCTTCTTACTGACAGTTTTGAACCATTCCTGTGATACTAGATATAGATTCCGATGCTTCACTTCAGGTTTACTGTATCCCTCTGACGTTCTTATTAACGATGAAACGCAGATATTGCATCGGAATTAAATACAAAAGGCACAATGCCGACTTAAGTACAAGAAGACTGACTCTTCTTACTGACTATGTTTTGAACCATTCCTGTGACACTAGTTATAGATTCCGATGGTTCACTTCTGGTTTACTGTATCCCTTGGACCGTCGAATTGATGATGAAACACAGAAATTTCATCGGAATTAAATACAAAAGGCACAATGCCGACTTTCGTACAAGAAGACTGACTCTTCTTACTGACTATGTTTCGAACCGTTCCTGTGACACTAGTTATGGATTCCGATGCTTCACTTCAGGTTTACTGTATCCCATGGACTGTCTTATTGACGATGAAACACAGAAATTGCATCGGAATTAGATACAAAATGCACAATGCCGACTTAAGTACAAAAAGACTGACTCTTCTTGCTGTCTATAACTTGTTCCATTCCTGTGACACTAGTTATAGATTCCGATGCTTCACTTCAGGTTTACTGTATCCCTTGGAGCTTCTTATTGACGATGAAACACAGAAATTGCATCGGAATTAAATACAAAAGAAACAATGCCGAATTAAGTACAAGAAGGCTGACTCTTCTTACTGTCTATGTATTGAACCGTTCCTGTGACACTAGTTATAGAGTCCGATGCTTCACTCCTGGTTCACTGTATCCCTTGAACCTTCTTATTGACGATGAAACACAGAAATTACATCGCAATTAAATACAAAAAGCACAATGCTGACTTAAGGACAAGAAGCCTGAATCTTCTTACTGCCTATGTTTTGAACAATTCCTGTGACACTAGTTATAGATTCCGATGCTTCACTTCTGGCTTACTGTATCCCTCTGACCTTCTTATTGACGACGAAACACAGAAATTGCATCGGAATTAAATACAAAAGGCACAATGCCTACTTAAGAAGACTTACTCTTCTTACTGACTATGTTTTGAACCATTCCTGTGACACTAGTTTTGGATTCCGATGCTTCACTTCAGGTTTACTGTATCCCTTGGACCTTCTAATTGACGATGAAACACAGAAATTGCATCGGAATTAAATACAAAAGGCACAATGTCGACTTAAGTACAAGATGACTAACTCTTCTTACTGACTCTATCTTGATCCATTCCTGTGACACTAGTTATAGATTCCGATGCTTCACATCGGGTTTACTGTACCCCTTGGACCTTCTTATTGACGATGAAACGCAGAAATTGCATCGGAATTAAATACAAAAGCCACAAGGCCGACTTAAGTACAAGAAGACTGACTCTTCTTACTGACCATGATTTGAACCATTCCTGTGACACTAGTTGTAGATTCCGATGCTTCACTTCAGGTTTATTGTATCCCTCTGACCTTCTTATTAACGATGAAACACAGATATTGCATCGGAATTAAATACAAAAGGCACAATGCCGACTTAAGTACAAGCAGACTGACTGTTCTTACTGACTATGTTTTGATCCATTCCTGTGACACTAGTTATAGATTCCGATGCTTCACTTCTGGTTTACTGAATCCCTTGTACCTTCGTATTGACGACGAAACACAAAAATTGCATCGGAATTAAATACAAAAGGCACAATGCTGACTCAAGTACAAGAAGACTGACTCTTCCTACTGACTATGTTCGAACGAATCCTGTGACATTAGTTATTGTTTCCGATGCTTCACTTCAGGTTTACTGTATTCTTTCGACCTTCCTATTGGCAACGAAACACAGAAATTGCATCGGAACAAAATACAAAAGGCACAATGCCGAGTTAAGTACAAGAAGACTGACTCTTCCTACTGTCTATGTTTGAACGAATCCTGTGACATTAGTTGTAGATTCCGATGCTTCACTTCAGGTTTACTGTATCCTTTGGACCTTCCTATTGGCGACGAAACACAGAAATTGCATCGGAATTAAATAGAAAAGGCACAATGCCGACTTAAGTACAAGCAGACTGACTCTTCTCACTGGATATGTTTTGAACCATTCCTGTGACACTAGTTATAGATTCCGATGCTTCACTTTAGGTTCACTCTATCCCTTGGACCTTCTTATTGCCGATGAAACACAGAAATTGCAACGGAGTTAAATACAAAAGGCACAATGCCGACTTAAGTACAAGAAGACTGACTCTTCGTACTGACTGTTTTGAACCATTCCTGTGACACTAGTTATAGATTACGATGCTTCACTTCAGGTTTACTGTATCCCTCTGACCTTCTTATTAACGATGAAACACAGATATTGCATCGGAATTACATACAAAAGGCACAATGCCGACTTAAGTACAAGAAGACTGACTCTTCTTACTGACTATGTTATGAACCATTCCTGTGTCACTAGTTATAGATTCCGATGCTTCACTTCTGGTTTACTGTATCCCTTGGACCTTCGTATTGACGTTGAAACACAGAAATTGCATGGGAATTAAATACAAAAGGCACAATACCCAATGAAGTACAAGAAGACTAACTCTTCTTACTGACTATGTTTTGAACCATTCCTGTGACACTAGTTATGGATTCCGATGCTTCACTTCAGGTTTACTGTATCCCTTGGACCTTCGTATTGACGATGAAACACTGAAATTGCATCGGTATTAAATACAAGAGGCACAGTGCCGACCAATGTACGAGAAGACTGACTCCTCTTACTGACCATACCTTGATTCATTCCTGTGACACTAATTATAGATTCCGATGCTTCACTTCAGGTTTACTGTATCCCTTGGACCTTCTTATTGACGATGAAACACCGAAATTGCATCGGAATTAAATACAAAAGGCACAATGCCGACTTAGGTACAAGAAGACTGTCTCTTCTTACTGTCTATGTTTTGAACCATTCCTGTGACACTAGTTATGGATTCCGATGCTTCACTTCAGGTTTACTGTATCCCTTGGACCTTCTTATTGACGATGAAACACAGAAATTGTATCGGAATTAAATACAAAAGGCACAATGCCAACTTAAGTACAAGAACACTAACTCTTCTTACTGACTATATATTGATCCATTCCTGTGACACTAGTTATAGATTCGGATGCTTCACTTCAGGTTTACTGTATACCTTGGACCTTCTTAGTGACGACGAAACACAGAAATTGCATCGGAATTAAATACAAAAGGCACAATGCCGACTTAAGTACAAGAAGACTGACTCTTCTTACTGACTATGATTTGAACAATTCCTGTGACACTAGTTGTAGATCCCGATGCTTCACTTCAGGTTTACTGTATCCCTCTGACGTTCTTATTAACGATGAAACACAGATATTGCATCGGAATTAAATACAAAACGCACAATGCTGACTTAAGTACAAGAAGACTGACTCTTCTTACTGACTATGTTTTGAACCTTTCCTGTGCCTCTCGTTATAGATTACGATGCTTCACTTCCGGTTTACTGTATCCCTTGGACCTTCGTATTGACGATGAACCACAGAAATTGCATCGGAATTAAATAGAAAAGGCACAATGCCGTCTTAAGTACAAGCAGACTGACTCTTCTTAGTGTCTATGTTTAGAACCATTCCTGTGACGCTACTTAAAGATTCCGATGCTTCACTTCAGGTTTACTGTACCCGTTGGACCTTCTTATTGACGATGAAACACAGAAATTGCATCGGAATTGAATACAAAAGGCACAATACCGACTTAAGTACAAATAGACTGACTCTTCTTACTGACTATGTTTTGAACCATTCCTGTGACACTGGTTATAGATTCTGATGCTTCACTTCAAGTTTACTGTACACCTCTGACCTTCTTATTGACGATGAAACACAGAAATTGCATCGGAATTAAATACAAAAGGCACAATGCCGACTTAAGGACAAGAAGACTGACTCTTTTTACTGACTATGTTTTGAACCATTCCTGTGACACTAGTTATCGATTCGGATGCTTTACTTCTGGTTTACTGTATCCCTCTGACCTTCTTATTGACGATGAAACAAAGAAATTGCATGGGAATTAAATAGTAAAGACACAATGCCGACTTAAGTACAAGACGACTGACTTTTCTTACTGTCTATGTATTGAACCATTCCTGTGACACTAGTTATAGATTCCGATGCTTCACTTCAGGTTTACTGTATCCCTTGGACCTTCATATTGACGATGAAACACAGAAATTGCATCGGAATTAAATACAAAAGGCACAATGCCGATTTAAGTACATGAAGACCGACTCTTTCTACTGACTATATATTGAACCATTCCTGTGACACTAGTTATAGATTCCGATGCTTCACTTCAGGTTTACTGTATCCCTTGGACCCTCTTCGTGACGATGACACAGAAATTGCATCGGAATTAAATACAAAAGGCACAATGCCGACTTAAGTACAAGAAGACTGACTCCTCTTAGAGTCTATGCTTTGAAACATTCCTGTGACACTAGTTACACATTCCGATTCTTCACTCCAGGTTTACTGTATGCCTTGGACCTTTTTATTGACGATGAAACACAGAAATTGCATCGGAATTAAATACAAAAAGCACAATGCTGACTTAAGGACGAGAAGGCTAACTCTTCTTACTGACAATGTTTTGAACCATTCCTGTGACACTAGCTATAGATTCCGATGCTTCACTTCAGGTTTACTGTATCCCTCTGACCTTCGTATTGACGATGAAACACATAAATTGCATCGGAATTAAATACAAAAGGCACAATGCCGACTTAAGTACAAGAAGACTGACTCTTATTACTGTCTATGCTTTGAACCATTCCATTGACACTAGTTATAGATTCCGTTGTTTCACTCCAGGTTTACTGTATCCCTTGGACCTTCTTATTAACGTTGAAACACAGAAATTGCATTGGAATTAAATAGAATAGGCACAATGCCGACTTAAGTACAAGAGGACTGACTCTTCCTACTGTCAATGTTTTGAACCATTCCTGTGACACTAGTTATTGATTCCGGTGCTTCACTCCAGGTTTACTGTTTCCCTTGGACCTTCTTATTGACGATGAAAGACAGAAATTGCATCAGAATTAAATAGAAAAGGCACAATGCCGACTTAAGTACAAGAAGACCGACGCTTCTTACTGACTATGTTTTTGAACCATTCCTGTGACACTAGTTATAGATTCCGATGCTTCCCTTCAGGTTTACTGTATCCCTTGGACCTTCTTATTGACGATGAAACACAGATATTGCATCGGAATGAAATAGAAAAGGCACAATGCCGACTTAAGTACAAGAAGACTGACTCTTCTTACTGTTTATGTTTGAACCATTCCTGTGACACTAGTTACAGATTCCGATGCTTCACTTCAGGTTTACTGTATCCCTCTTACCTTCCTATAGACGGTGAAACACAGAAATTGCATCCGAATTAAATACAAAAGGCACAATATCGACTTAAGTACAAGAAGACTGACTCTTCCTACTGTCTATGTTTTGAACCATTCCTGTGACACTAGTTATGGATTTCGATGCTACACTTGAGGTTTTCTGTATCCCTCTTACCTTCTTATTGACGATGAAACACAGAAATTGCATCGGAATTAAATACAAAAGGCACAATGCCGACTTAAGTACAGGAAGACTGACTCTTCTTACTGACTATGCTTTCAACCATTCTCGTGACACTAGTTATTGATTCCGATGCTTCACTTCAGGTTTACTGTATCCCTTAAACCTTCTCATTGACGATGAAACACAGAAATTGCATCGGAATTAAATACAAAAGGCACAATGCCGACTTAAGTACAAGAAGACTGACTCTTCTTACTGAGTATGTTTGAACCATTCCTGTGTCACTTGTTATAGATTCCGATGCTTCACTTCAGGTTTACTGTATACCTTGGACCTTATAAGTGACGATGAAACACAGAGATTGCATCGGAATTAAATAGAAAAGGCACAATGCCGACTTAAGTACAAGAAGGCTGCCTCTTTTTAGTGTCTATGTCTTGAACCATTTCTGTGACACTAGTTACAGATTGCGATGCTTCACTTCAGGTTTACTGTCTCCCTTGGACCATCTTATTGACGATGAAACACAGAAATTGCATCGGAATTAAATACAAAAGGCACAATACCGAGTTAAGTACAAGAAGACTGACTCTTCTTACTGTCTATGTTTTGAACCATTCCTGTGACACTAGTTATAGATTCCGATGCTTCACATCAGGTTTACTGTATCCCTATGATCTTCTTATTGACAATGAAACACAGAAATTGCATCGGAATTAAATACAAAAGGCACAATGCAGACTTAAGTACAAGAAGACTGACTCTTCTTACAGTCTATGTTTTGAACCATTCCTGTGACACTAGTTATAGATTCCGGTGCTTCACTCCAAGTTTACTGTTTCCCTTGGACCTTCTTATTGACGATGAAACACAGATATTGCTTCGGAATGAAATAGAAAGGGCACAATGCCGACTTAAGTACAAGAAGACTGACTCTTCTTACTGTTTATGTTTGAACCATTCCTGTGACACTAGTTATAGATTCCGATGCTTCACTTCAGGTTTACTGTATCCCTCTGACCTTCCTGTAGACGATGAAACACACAAATTGCATCCGAATTAAATACAAAAGGCACAATGCCGACTTAAGTACAAGAAGACTGACTCTTCCTACTGTCTATGTTTTGAACCATTCCTGTGACACTAGTTTTGGATTCCGATGCTTCACTTCAGGTTTACTGTATCCCTCAGACCTTCTTATTGACGATGAAACACAGAAATTGCATCGGAATTAAATACAAAAGGCACAATGCCAACTTAAGTACAAGAAGACTGAGTCTTCCTACTGTCTATGTTTTGAACCATTCCTGTGACACTAGTTATAGATTTCGATGCTACACTTCAGGTTTACTGTATCCCTCTGACCTTCTTATTGACGATCAAACACAGAAATTGCATCGGAATTAAATACAAAACGCACAATGCCGACTTAAGTACAGGAAGAGTGACTCTTCTTACTGACTATGTTTTGAACCATTCTCGTGACACTAGTTATAGATTCCGATGCTTCACTTCAGGTTTACTGTATCCCATAAACCTACATATTGACGATGAAACACAGAAATTGCATCGGAATTAAATACAAAAGGTACAATGCCGACTTAAGTACAAGAAGACTGACTCTTCTTACTGAGTATGTTTGAACCATTCCTGTGTCACTAGTTATAGATTCCGATGCTTCACTTCAGGTTTACTGTATACCTTGGACCTTATAATTGACGATGAAACACAGAGATAGCATCGGAAATAAATAGAAAAGGCACAATGAAGACTTTACTTCAAGAAGGCTGCCTCTTTTTACTATCTATGTTTTGAACCATTCCTGTGACACTAGTTATAGATTCCGATGCTACACTTCAGGTATACTGTATCCCTTGGACCTGCTTATTGACGATGAAACACAGAAATTGCATCGGAATTAAATGCAAAAGGCACAATGCCGACTTAAGTACAAGAAGACTGACTCTTCTTACTGTCTATGATTTGAACCATTCCTGTGACAGTAGTTACACATTCCGATTCTTCACTCCAGGTTTACTGTATCCCTTGGTCCTTCTTATTGACGATGAAACACAGAAATTGCATCGGATTTAAATACAAAAGGCACAATGCCGACTTAAGTACAAGAAGACTGACTCATCTTACTGACTATGTTTTGAACCATTCCGGTGACACTAGTCATAGATTCCGATGCTTCACTTCAGGGTTACTGTATCCCTTGGACCTTCTTATTGACGATGAAACACAGAAATTGCATCGGAATTAAATACAAAGGCAAAATGCCGACTTAAGTACACGAAGACTGACGTTTCTTACTGCCTATGTTTTGAACAATTCCTCTGACACTAGTTATAAATTCCGATGCTACACTCCACGTTTACTGTATCCCTTGGACCTTCTTATTGACGATGAAAAACAGAAATTGCATCGGAATGAAATTCAAAAGGCACAATGCCGACTTAAGGACAAGAAGACTGACTCTTCTTACTGACTATGTTTTGAACAATTCCTGTGTCACTAGATATAGATTCCGATGCTTCACTTCAGGTTTACTGTATACCTTGGACTTCCTAATTGACGATGAAACACAGAAATTGCATCGGAATTTAATAGAAAAGGCACAATGACGACTTAAGTACAAGAAGACTGACTCTTCTTCCTCTCTATGTTTTGAACCATTTTTGTGACACTAGTTATAGATTCCGATGCTCCACTTCAGGTTTACTGTCTCCCTTGGACCTTCTTATTGACGATGAAACACAGAAATTGCATCGGAATTAAATACAAAAGGCACAATACCGACTTAAGTACAAGAAGACTGACTCTTCTTACTGTCTATGTTTTGAACCATTCCTGTGACACTAGTTATAGATTCCGATGCTTCACTTCAGGTTTACTGTATCCCTCTGATCTCCTTATTGACGATGAATCACAGAAATTGCATCGGAATTAAATACAAAAGCCACAATGCCGACTTAAGTACAAGAAGACTGACTCTTCTTACTGTCAATGTTTTGAACCATTCCTGTGACACTGGTTATAGATTCTGATACTTCACTTCAGGTTTACTGTACCCCTCTGACCTTCTTATTGACGATGAAACACAGAATTGCATCGGAATTAAATACAAAAGGCACAATGCCGACTTAAGGACAAGAAGACTGACTCTTTTTACTGACTATGTTTTGAACCATTCCTGTGACACTAGTTATGGATTCGGATGCTTTACTTCTGGTTTACTGTATCCCTCTGACCTTCTTATTGACGATGAAACACAGAAATTGCATCGGAGTTAAATATAAAAGGCACAATGCAGACTTAAGTACAAGAAGACTGACTCTTCTTACAGACTATGTTATGAAACATTCCTGTGACAGTAGTTATACAATCCGATGCTTCACTTCAGGTTTGCTGTATCCCTCTGACCTTCGTATTGACGATGAAACACAGCATTTGCATCGGAATTAAATACAAAAGGCACAATGCCGACTTAAGTACAAGAAGACTGACTCTTCCTACTGTCTATGTTTTGAACCATTCCTGTTACACTAGTTATAGATTCCGATGCTTCACTTCAGGTTTACTGTATCCCTTGGACCTTCTTATTGACGATGAAACACAGAAATTGCATCGGAATTAAATAAAAAAGGCACAATGCCGACTTAAGTACAGGAAGACTGACTCTTCTTACTGACTATGTTTTGAACCATTCTCGTGACGCTAGTTATAGATTCCGATGTTTCACTTCAGGTTTACTGTATCCCTTAATCCTTCTTATTGACGATGAAACACAGAAATTGCATCGGAATTAAATACAAAAGGCACAATGCCGACTTAAGTACAAGAAGACTGACTCTTCTTGCAGAGTATGTTTGAACCATTCCTGTGTCACTTGTTATAGATTCCGATGCTTCACTTCAGGTTTACTGTATACCTTGGACCTTATAATTGACGATGAAACACAGAGATTGCATCGGAATTAAATAGAAAAGGCACAATGCCGACTTAAGTACAAGAAGGCTGCCTCTTTTTAGTGTCTATGTTTTGAACCATTTCTGTGACACTAGTTACAGATTGCGATGCTTCACTTCAGGTTTACTGTCTCCCTTGGACCATCTTATTGACGATGAAACACAGAAATTGCATCGGAATTAAATACAAAAGGCACAATACCAACTTAAGTACAAGAAGACTGACTCTTCTTACTGTCTATGTTTTGAACCATTCCTGTGACACTAGTTATAGATTCCGATGCTTCACATCAGGTTTACTGTATCCCTATGATCTTCTTATTGACAATGAAACACAGAAATTGCATCGGAATTAAATACAAAAGGCACAATGCTGACTTAAGTAC
Organism: Schistocerca serialis cubense; assembly: GCF_023864345.2. NCBI lineage: Eukaryota > Metazoa > Arthropoda > Insecta > Orthoptera > Acrididae > Schistocerca > Schistocerca serialis. The sequence continues at coordinate 639,156,209 of NC_064644.1, forward strand.
AAGAAGACTGACCATTCTTACAGTCTATGTTTTGAACCATTCCTGTGACACTAGTTATAGATTCCGGTGCTTCACTCCAGGTTTACTGTTTCCCTTGGACCTTCTTATTGACGATGAAACACAGATATTGCATCGGAATGAAATAGAAAGGGCACAATGCCTACTTAAGTACAAGAAGACTGACTCTTCTTACTGTTTATGTTTGAACCATTCCTGTGACACTAGTTATAGATTCCGATGCTTCACTTCAGGTTTACTGTATCCCTCTGACCTTCCTATAGACGATGAAACACAGAAATTGCATAAGAATTAAATACAAACGGCACAATATCGACTTAAGTACAAGAAGACTGAGTCTTCCTACTGTTTATGTTTGAACCATTCCTGTGACACTAGTTATAGATTTCGATGCTACACTTCAGGTTTACTGTATCCCTCTGACCTTCTTATTGACGATCAAACACAGAAACTGCATCGGAATTAAATACAAAAGGCACAATGCCGACATAAGTACAGGAAGAGTGACTCTTCTTACTGACTATGCTTTGAACCATTCTCGTGACACTAGTTATAGATTCCGATGCTTCACTTCAGGTTTACTGTATCCCTTAAACCTTCATATTGACGATGAAACACAGAAATTGCATCGGAATTAAATACAAAAGGCAGAATGCCGACTTAAGTACAAGAAGACTGACTCTTCTTACTGTCTATGCTTTGAACCATTCCTGTGACAGTAGTTACACATTCCGATACTTCACTCCAGGTTTACTGTATCCCTTGGTCCTTCTTATTGACGATAAAACACAGAAATTGCATCGGAATTAAATACAAAAGGCACAATGCCGACTTAAGTACAAGAAGACTGACTCTTCTTACTGACTATGCTTTGAACCATTCCGGTGACACTAGTCATAGATTCCGATGCTTCACTTCAGGTTAACTGTACCAATCTGACCTTCTTATTGACGATGAAACACAGAATTGCATCGGAATTAAATACAAAAGGCACAATGCCGACTTAAGGACAAGAAGACTGACTCTTTTTACTGACTATGTTTTGAACCATTCCTGTGACACTAGTTATGGATTCGGATGCTTTACTTCTGGTTTTCTGTATCCCTCTGACCTTCTTATTGACGATGAAACACAGAAATTGCATCGGAATTAAATATAAAAGGCACAATGCAGACTTAAGAACAAGAAGACTGACTCTTCTTGCTGAGTATGTTTGAACCATTCCTGTGTCACTTGTTATAGATTCCGATGCTTCACTTCAGGTTTACTGTATACCTTGGACCTTATAATTGACGATGAAACACAGAGATTGCATCGGAATTAAATAGAAAAGGCACAATGCCGACTTAAGTACAAGAAGGCTGCCTCTTTTTAGTGTCTATGTTTTGAACCATTTCTGTGACACTAGTTACAGATTGCTATGCTTCACTTCAGGTTTACTGTCTCCCTTGGACCATCTTATTGACGATGAAACACAGAAATTGCATCGGAATTAAATACAAAAGGCACAATACCGAATTAAGTACAAGAAGACTGACTCTTCTTACTGTCTATGTTTTGAACCATTCCTGTGACACTAGTTATAGATTCCGATGCTTCACATCAGGTTTACTGTATCCCTATGATCTTCTTATTGACAATGAAACACAGAAATTGCATCGGAATTAAATACAAAAGGCACAATGCTGACTTAAGTACAAGAAGACTGACCATTCTTACAGTCTATGTTTTGAACCATTCCTGTGACACTAGTTATAGATTCTGGTGCTTCACTCCAGGTTTACTGTTTCCCTTGGACCTTCTTATTGACGATGAAACACAGATATTGCATCGGAATGAAATAGAAAGGGCACAATGCCGACTTAAGTACAAGAAGACTGACTCTTCTTACTGTTTATGTTTGAACCATTCCTGTGACACTAGTTATTGATTCCGATGCTTCACTTCAGGTTTACTGTATCCCTCTGACCTTCCTATAGACGATGAAACACAGAAATTGCATCCGAATTAAATACAAACGGCACAATATCGACTTAAGTACAAGAAGACTGAGTCTTCCTACTGTTTATGTTTGAACCATTCCTGTGACACTAGTTATAGATTTCGATGCTACACTTCAGGTTTACTGTATCCCTCTGACCTTCTTATTGACGATCAAACACAGAAACTGCATCGGAATTAAATACAAAAGGCACAATGCCGACATAAGTACAGGAAGAGTGACTCTTCTTACTGACTATGTTTTGAACCATTCTCGTGACACTAGTTATAGATTCCGATGCTTCACTTCAGGTTTACTGTATCCCTTAAACCTTCATATTGACGATGAAACACAGAAATTGCATCGGAATTAAATACAAAAGGCACAATGCCGACTTAGGTACAAGAAGACTGACTCTTCTTAATGAGTATGTTTGAACCATTCCTGTGTCACTAGTTATAGATTCCGATGCTTCACTTCAGGTTTACTGTATACCTTGGACCTTTTAATTGACGACGAAACACAGAGATTGCATCGGAATTAAATAGAAAAGGCACAATGCCAACTTAAGTTCAAGAAGGCTGCCTCTTTTTACTATCTATGTTTTGAACCTTTCCTCTGACACTAGTTATAGATTCCGATGCTTCACTTCAGGTTTACTGTATCCCTTGTACCTGCTTATTGACGATGAAACACAGAAATTGCATCGGAATTAAATACAAAAGGCAGAATGCCGACTTAAGTACAAGAAGACTGACTCTTCTTACTGTCTATGCTTTGAACCATTCCTGTGACAGTAGTTACACATTCCGATACTTCACTCCAGGTTTACTGTATCCCTTGGTCCTTCTTATTGACGATAAAACACAGAAATTGCATCGGAATTAAATACAAAAGGCACAATGCCGACTTAAGTACAAGAAGACTGACTCTTCTTACTGACTATGCTTTGAACCATTCCGGTGACACTAGTCATAGATTCCGATGCTTCACTTCAGGTTAACTGTACCCCTCTGACCTTCTTATTGACGATGAAACACAGAATTGCATCGGAATTAAATACAAAAGGCACAATGCCGACTTAAGGACAAGAAGACTGACTCTTTTTACTGACTATGTTTTGAACCATTCCTGTGACACTAGTTATGGATTCGGATGCTTTACTTCTGGTTTTCTGTATCCCTCTGACCTTCTTATTGACGATGAAACACAGAAATTGCATCGGAATTAAATATAAAAGGCACAATGCAGACTTAAGAACAAGAAGACTGACTCTTCTTACGGACTATGTTTTGAAACATTCCTGTGACAGTAGTTATAGATTGCGATGCTTCACTTCAGGTTTGCTGTATCCCTCTGACCTTCTTATTGACGATGAAACACAGCATTTGCATCGGAATTAAATACAAAAGGCACAATGCCGACTTAAGGACAAGAAGACTGACTCTTTTTACTGACTATGTTTTGAACCATTCCTGTGACACTAGTTATGGATTCGGATGCTTTACTTCTGGTTTTCTGTATCCCTCTGACCTTCTTATTGACGATGAAACACAGAAATTGCATCGGAATTAAATATAAAAGGCACAATGCAGACTTAAGAACAAGAAGACTGACTCTTCTTACGGACTATGTTTTGAACCATTCCTGTGACACTAGTTATAGATTCCGATGCTTCACATCAGGTTTACTGTATCCCTATGATCTTCTTATTGACAATGAAACACAGAAATTGCATCGGAATTAAATACAAAAGGCACAATGCTGACTTAAGTACAAGAAGACTGACCATTCTTACAGTCTATGTTTTGAACCATTCCTGTTACACTAGTTATAGATTCCGATACTTCACTTCAGGTTTACTGTATCCCTTGGACCTTATTATTGAGGATGAAACACAGAAATTGCATCGGAATTAAATACAAAAGGCACAATGCCGATTTAAGTACATGAAGACCGACTCTTTCTACTGACTATGTTTTGAACCATTCTCGTGACACTAGTTATAGATTCCGATGCTTCACTTCAGGTTTACTGTATCCCTTAAACCTTCTTATTGTCGATGAAACACAGAAATTGCATCGGAATTAAATAGAAAAGGCACAATGCCGACTTAAGTACAAGAGGACTGACTCTTCCTACTGTCAATGTTTTGAACCATTCCTGTGACACTAGTTATAAATTCCGGTGCTTCACTCCAGGTTTACTGTTTCCCTTGGACCTTCTTATTGACGATGAAACACAGAAATTGCATCGGAATTAAATACAAAAGACACAATGCCGACTTAAGTACAGGAAGACTGACTCTTCTTACTGACTATGCTTTGAACCATTCTCGTGACACTAGTTATAGATTCCGATGCTTCACTTCAGGTTTACTGTATCCCTTAAACCTTCTTATTGTCGATGAAACACAGAAATTGCATCGGAATTAAATACAAAGGGCACAATGCCGACTTAAGTACAAGAAGACTGACTCTTCTTACTGAGTATGTTTGAACCATTCCTGTGTCACTAGTTATAGATTCCTATGCTTCACTTCAGGTTTACTGTATACCTTGGACCTTATAATTGACGATGAAACACAGAGATTGCATTGGAATTAAATAGAAAAGGCACAATGCCGACTTAAGTACAAGAAGGCTGCCTCTTTTTACTGTCTATGTTTTGAACCATTTCTGTGACACTAGTTACAGATTGCGATGCTTCACTTCAGGTTTACTGTGTCCCTTGGACCTTCTTATTGACGATGAAACACAGAAATTGCATCGGAATTAAATACAAAAGGCACAATACCGACTTAAGTACAAGAAGACTGACTCTTCTTACTGTCTATGTTTTGAACCATTCCTGTGACACTAGTTATAGATTCCGATGCTTCACATCAGATTTACTGTATCCCTATGATCTTCTTATTGACAATGAAACACAGAAATTGCATCGGAATTAAATACAAAAGGCACAATGCTGACTTAAGTACAAGAAGACGGACTCTTCTTCCAGTCTATGTTTTGAACCATTCCTGTGACACTAGTTATAGATTCCGGTGCGTCACTCCAGGTTTACTGTTTCCCTTGGACCTTCTTATTGACGATGAAACACAGAAATTGCATCGGAATTAAAATACAAAAGGCACAATGCCGACTTAAGTACAAGAAGACTGACGCTTCTTAGTGACTATGTTTTTGAACCATTCCTGTGACACTAGTTATAGATTCCGCTGCTTCACATCAGGTTTACTGTATCCCTATGATCTTCTTAATGACAATGAAACACAGAAATTGCATCGGAATTAAATACAAAAGGCACAATGCTGACTTAAGTACAAGAAGACTGACTCTTCTTACAGTCTATGCTTTGAACCATTCCTGTGACACTAGTTATAGATTCCGATGCTTCACTTCAGGCTTACTGTATCCCTTGGACCTTCTTATTGACGATGAAACACAGAAATTGCATCAGAATTAAATAGAAAAGGAACAATGCCGACTTAAGTACAAGAAGACTGACGCTTCTTACTGACTATGTTTTTCAACCATTCCTGTGACACTAGTTATAGATTCCGGTGCTTCACTCCAGGTTTACTGTTTCCCTTGGACCTTCTTATTGACGATGAAACACAGAAATTGCATCGGAATTAAATACAAAAGGCACAATGCCGACTTAAGTACAAGAAGACTGACTCTTCTTACTGACTATGTTTGAACCATTCCTGTGTCACTAGTTAAAGATTCCGATGCTTCACTTCAGGTTTACTGTATACCTTGGACCTTGTAATTGACGATGAAACACAGAGATTTCATCGGAATTAAATAGAAAAGGCACAATGCCAACTTAAGTACACGAATGCTGCCTCTTTTTACTGTCTATGTTTTGAACCATTTCTGTGACACTAGTTATAGATTGCGATGCTTCACTTCAGGTTTACTGTATCCCTATGATCTTCTTATTGACGATGAAACACAGAAATTGCATCGGAATTAAATACAAAAGGCACAATCCCGACTTAAGTACAAGAGGACTGATCCTTCTTACTGTCTATGTTTTGAACCATTCCTGAGACACTAGTTATAGATTCCGATGCTTCACTTCAGGTTTACTGTAACCCTCTGACCTTCTTATTGATGATCAAACACAGAAATTGCATCGGAATTAACTACAAAAGGCACAATGCAGACTTAAGTACAATAAGACTGACTCTTCTTTCTGTCTATGTTTTGAACCATTCCAGTGACACTAGTTATTGATTCCGATGCTTCACATCAGATTTACTGTCTCCCTATGATCTTCTTATTGACAATGAAACACAGAAATTGCATCGGAATTAAATACAAAAGGCACAATGCTGACTTAAGTACAAGAAGACTGACTCTTCTTACAGTCTATATTTTGAACCATTCCTGTGACACTAGTTATAGATTCCGGTGCTTCACTCCAGGTTTACTGTGTCCCTTGGACCTTCTTATTGACGATGAAACACAGAAATTGCATCAGAATTAAATAGAAAAGGCACAATGCCGACTTAAGTACAAGAAGACTGACGCTTCTTACTGACTATGTTTTTGAACCATTCCTGTGACACTAGTTATAGATTCCGATGCTTCACTTCAGGTTTACTGTATCCCTTGGACCTTCTTATTGACGATGAAACACAGATATTGCATCGGAATGAAATAGAAAAGGCACAATGCCGACTTAAGTACAAGAAGGCTGCCTCTTTTTACTGTCTATGTTTTGAACCATTTCTGTGACTCTAGTTACAGATTGCGATGCTTCACTTCAGGTTTACTGTCTTCCTTGGACCTTCTTATTGACGATGAAACACAGAAATTGCATCGGAATTAAATACAAAAGGCACAATACCGACTTAAGTACAAGAAGACTGACTCTTCTTACTGTCTATGTTTTGAACCATTCCTGTGACACTAGTTATAGATTCCGATGCTTCACTTCAGGTTTACTGCATCCCTATGATCTTCTTATTGATGATGAAACACAGAAATTGCATCGGAATTAAATACAAAAGGCACAATCCCGACTTAAGTACAAGAGGACTGATCCTTCTTGCTGTCTATATTTTGAACCATTCCTGAGACACTAGTTTTAGATTCCGATGCTTCACTTCATGTTAACTGTAACCCTCTGACCTTCTTATTGATGATCAAACACAGAAATTGTATCGGAATTAAATACAAAAGGCACAATGCAGACTTAAGTACAATAAGACTGACTCTTCTTACAGACTATGTTTTGAACCATTCCTGTGACACGGGTTATAGATTGCGATGCTTCACTTCAGGTTTGCTGTATCCCTCCTACCTTCTTATTGACGATGAAACACAGAATTTGCATCGGAATTAAATAAGAAAGGCACAATGCCGACTTAAGTACAAGAAGACTGTCTCTTCCTACTGTCTATGTTTTGAGCCATTCCTGTGACACTAGTTATAGGTTCCGATGCTTCACTTCAGGTTTACTGTATCCCTTGGACCTTCTTATTGACGATGAAACACAGAAATTGCATCGGAATTAAAGACAAAAGGCACAATGCCGATTTAAGTACATGAAGACGGACTCTTTCTACTGACTATGCTTTTGAACTATTCCTGTGACACTAGTTATAGATTCCGATGCTTCACTTCAGGTTTACTGTATCCCTTCGACCTTCTTATTGACGATGAAACACAGAAATTGCATCGGAATTAAATACAAAAGGCACAATGCCAACTTAAGTACAAGAAGACTGACTCTTCTTACAGTCTATGCTTTGAACCATTCCTGTGACAGTAGTTACACATTCCGATTCTTCTCTCCAGGTTTACTGTATCCCTTGGACCTTCTTATTGACGATGAAACACAGAAATTGCATCGGAATTAAATACCAAAGGCACAATGCCGACTTAAGGACAAGAAGACTAACTCTTCTTACTGACAATGATTTGAACCATTCCTGTGACACTAGCTATAGATTCCGATGCTTCACTTCAGGTTTACTGTATCCCTCTGACCTTCTTATTGACGATGAAACACAGAAATTGCATCGGAATTAAATACAAAAGGCACAATGCCGACTTCAGTACAAGAAGACTGACTCTTCTTACTGTCTATGCTTTGAACCATTCCATTGACACTAGTTATAGATTCCGATGCTTCACTCCAGGTTTACTGTATCCCTTGGACCTTCTTATTGACGATGAAACACAGAAACTGCATCGGAATTAAATAGAAAAGGCACAATGCCGTCTTAAGTACAAGCGTACTGACTCTTCTTTCTTCTATGCTTTGAACCATTCCGGTGACACTAGTCATAGATTCCGATGCTTCACCACAGGTTTACTGTATCCCTTGGACCTTCTTATTGACGATGAAACACAGAAATTGCATCGGAATTAAATACAAAGGGCAAATTGCCGACTTAAGTACACAAAGACTGACTCTTCTTACTGCCTATGTTTTGAACCATTCCTGTGACACTAGTTATAGATTCCGATGCTACACTCCAAGTTTACTGTATCCCTTGGACCTTCGTATAGACGATGAAAAACAGAAATTGCATCGGAATTAAATACAAAAGGCGCTTTGCCGACATATGGACAAGAAGACTGACTCTTCTTACTGTCTATGTTTTGAACCATTCCTGTGACACTAGTCATAGATTCCGATGCTTCACCACAGGTTTACTGTTTCCCTTGGACCTTCTTATTGACGATGAAACACAGAAATTGCAACGGAATTAAATACAAAAGTCACAATGCCGACCTAAGTACAAGAAGACTGACTCTTCTTACTGACTATGTTTGAACCATTCCGGTGACACTAGTCATAGATTCCGATGCTTCACCACAGGTTTACTGTATCCTTTGGATTTTCTTATTGACTATGAAACACAGAAATTGCCTCGGAATTAAATAGAAAGGGCACAATGCCGACGTAAGTACAAGAGGTCTGACTCTTCCTACTGTCAATGTTTTGAACCATTCCTGTGACACTAGTTATAGATTCCGGTGCTTCACTCCAGGTTTACTGTTTCCCTTGGACCTTCTTATTGACGATGAATTACAGAAATTGCATCAGAATTAAATAGAAAAGGAACAATGCCGACTTAAGTACAAGAAGACTGACGCTTCTTACTGACTATGTTTTTCAACCATTCCTGTGACACTAGTTATAAATTCCGGTGCTTCACTCCAGGTTTACTGTTTCCCTTTGACCTTCTTATTGACGATGAAACACAGAAATTGCATCGGAATTAAATACAAAAGGCACAATGCCGACTTAAGTACAAGAAGACTGACTCTTCTTACTGACTATGTTTGAACCATTCCTGTGTCACTAGTTATAGATTCCGATGCTTCACTTCAGGTTTACTGTATACCTTGGACCTTCTAATTGACGATGAAACACAGAAATTGCATCGAAATTAAATACAAAAGGCACAATACCGACTTAAGTACAAGAAGACTGACTCTTCTTACTGTCTATGTTTTGAACCATTCCTGTGACACTAGTTATAGATTCCGATGCTTCACTTCAGGTTTACTGTATCCCTATGATCTTCTTATTGATGATGAAACACAGAAATTGCATCGGAATTAAATACAAAAGGCACAATCCCGACTTAAGTACAAGAGGACTGATCCTTCTTACTGTCTATGTTTTGAACCATTCCTGGGAAACTAGTTATAGATTCCGATGCTTCACTTCAGGTTTACTGTAACCCTCTGACTTTCTTATTGATGATCAAACACAGAAATTGCATCGGAATTAAATACAAAAGGTACAATGCAGACTTAAGTACAATAAGACTGAATCTTCTTACAGACTATGTTTTGAACCATTCCTGTGACACTGGTTATAGATTGCGATGCTTCACTTCAGGTTTGCTGTATCCCTCTGACCTTCTTATTGACGATGAAACACAGAATTTGCATCGGAATTAAATACAAAAGGCACAATGCCGACTTAATTACAAGTAGACTGACTCTTCCTACTGTCTATGTTTTGAGCCATTCCTGTGACACTAGTTATAGGTTCCGATGCTTCACTTCAGGTTTACTGTATCCCTTGGACCTTCTTATTGACGATGAAACACAGAAATTGCATCGGAATTAAATACAAAAGGCACAATGCCGATTTAAGTACATGAAGACGGACTCTTTCTACTGATTATGCTTTTGAACTATTCCTGTGACACTAGTTATATATTCCGATGCTTCACTTCAGGTTTACTGTATCCCTTCGACCTTCTTATTGACGATGAAACACAGAAATTGCATCGGAATTAAATACAAAAGGCACAATGCCAACTTAAGTACAAGAAGACTGACTCTTCTTACAGTCTATGCTTTGAACCATTCCTGTGACAGTAGTTACACATTCCGATTCTTCTCTCCAGGTTTACTGTATCCCTTGGACCTTCTTATTGACGATGAAACACAGAAATTGCATCGGAATTAAATACAAAAGGCACAATGCCGACTTAAGGACAAGAAGACTAACTCTTCTTACTGACAGTGATTTGAACCATTCCTATGACACTAGCTATAGATTCCGATGCTTCACTTCAGGTTCACTGTATCCCTCTGACCTTCTTATTGACGATGAAACACAGAAATTGCATCGGAATTAAATACAAAGGGCAAATTGCAGACTTAAGTACAAGAAGACTGACTCTTCTTACTGTCTATGTTTTGAACCATTCCTGTGACACTAGTTATAGATTCCGATGCTTCACTTCAGGTTTACTGTATCCCTATGATCTTCTTATTGATGATGAAACACAGAAATTGCATCGGAATTAAATACAAAAGGCACAATCCCGACTTAAGTAAAAGAGGACTGATCCTTCTTACTGTCTATGTTTTGAACCATTCCTGAGACACTAGTTATAGATTCCGATGCTTCACTTCAGGTTTACTGTAACCCTCTGACCTTCTTATTGATGATCAAACACAGAAATTGCATCGGAATTAAATACAAAAGGCACAATGCAGACTTAAGTACAATAAGACTGACTCTTCTTACAGACTATGTTTTGAACCATTCCTGTGACACTGGTTATTGATTGCGATGCTTCACTTCAGGTTTGCTGTATCCCTCTGACCTTCTTATTGACGATGAAACACAGAATTTGCATCGGAATTAAATACAAAAGGCACAATGCCGACTTAAGTACAAGAAGACTGACTCTTCCTACTGTCTACGTTTTGAGCCATTCCTGTTACACTAGTTATAGGTTCCGATGCTTCACTTCAGGTTTACTGTATCCCTTGGACCTTCTTATTGACGATGAAACACAGAAATAGCATCGGAATTAAATACAAAAGGCACAATGCCGATTTAAGTACATGAGGACGCACTCTTTCTACTGACTATGCTTTTGAACTATTCCTGTGACACTAGTTATAGGTTCCGATGCTTCACTTCAGGTTTACTGTATCCCTTCGACCTTCTTATTGTTGATGAAACACAGAAATTGCATCGGAATTAAATACAAAAGGCACAATGCCAACTTAAGTACAAGAAGACTGACTCTTCTTACAGTCTATGCTTTGAACCATTCCTGTGACAGTAGTTACACATTCCGATTCTTCTCTCCAGTTTTACTGTATCCCTTGGGTCTTCTTATTGACGATGAAACACAGAAATTGCATCGGAATTAAATACAAAAGGCACAATGCCGACTTAAGGACAAGAAGACTAACTCTTCTTACTGACAATGATTTGAACCATTCCTGTGACACTAGCTATAGATTCCGATGCTTCACTTCAGGATTACTGTATCCCTCTGACCTTCTTATTGACAATGAAACACAGAAATTGCATCGGAATTAAATACAAAAGGCACAATGCCGACTTCAGTACAAGAAGACTGACTCTTCTTACTGTCTATGCTTTAAACCATTCCATTGACACTAGTTATAGATTCCGATGCTTCACTCCAGGTTTACTGTATCCCTTGGACCTTCTTATTGACGATGAAACACAGAAATTGCATCGGAATTAAATAGAAAAGGCACAATGCCGTCTTAAGTACAAGGGTACTGACTCTTCTTCCTTCTATGTTTTGAACCATTCCGGTGACACTAGTCATAGATTCCGATGCTTCACCACAGGTTTACCGTATCCCTTGGACCTTCTTATTGACGATGAAACACAGAAATTGCATCGGAATTAAATACAAAGGGCAAATTGCCGACTTAAGTACACGAAGACTGACTCTTCTTACTGCCTATGTTTTGAACCATTCCTGTGACACTAGTTATAGATTCCGATGCTACACTCCAAGTTTTAGTGTATCCCTTGGACCTTCGTATAGACGATGAAAAACAGAAATTGCATCGGATTTAAATACAAAAGGCACAATGCCGACTTATGGACAAGAAGACTGACTCTTCTTACTGTCTATGTTTTGAACCATTCCTGTGACACTAGTTATAGATTCCGATGCTTCACTCCAGGTTTACTGTATCCCTTGGACCTTCTTATTGACGATGAAACACAGAAATTGCCTCGGAATTTAATAGAAAAGCCACAATGCCGACTTAAGTACAAGAGGACTGACTCTTCCTACTGTCAATGTTTTGAACCATTCCTGTGACACTAGTTATAAATTCCGGTGCTTCACTCCAGGTTTACTGTTTCCCTTGGACCTTCTTATTGACGATGAAACACAGAAATTGCATCGGAATTAAATAGAAAAGGCACAATGCCGTCTTAAGTACAAGAGTACTGACTCTTCTTCCTTCTATGTTTTGAACCATTCCTATGACACTAGCTATAGATTCCGAAGCTTCACTTCAGGTTTACTGTATCCCTCTGACCTTCTTATTGACGATGAAACACAGAAATTGCATCGGAATTAAATACAAAAGGCACAATGCCGACTTCAGTACAAGAAGACTGACTCTTCTTACTGTCTATGCTTTGAACCATTCCATTGACACTAGTTATAGATTCCGATGCTTCACTCCAGGTTTACTGTATCCCTTGGACCTTCTTATTGACGATGAAACACAGAAATTGCATCGGAATTAAATAGAAAAGGCACAATGCCGTCTTAAGAACAAGAGTACTGACTCTTCTTCCTTCTATGTTTTGAACCATTCCGGTGACACTAGTCATAGATTCCGATGCTTCACCACAGGTTTACTGTATCCCTTGGACCTTCTTATTGACGATGAAACACAGAAATTGCATCGGAATTAAATACAAAAGGCACAATGCCGACTTAAGGACAAGAAGACTAACTCTTCTTACTGACAATGATTTGAACCATTCCTATGACACTAGCTATAGATTCCGATGCTTCACTTCAGGTTTACTGTATCCCTCTGACCTTCTTATTGACGATGAAACACAGAAATTGCATCGGAATTAAATACAAAGGGCAAATTGCAGACTTAAGTACACGAAGACTGACTCTTCTTACTGCCTATGTTTTGAACCATTCCTGTGACACTAGTTATAGATTCCGATGCTACACTCCAAGTTTACTGTATCCCTTGGAACTTCGTATAGACGATGAAACACAGAAATTGCATCGGATTTAAATACAAAAGGCACAATGCCGACTTATGGACAAGAAGACTGACTCTTCTTACTGTCTATGATTTGAACCATTTCTGTGACACTAGTTACAGATTGCGATGCTTCATTTAAGGTTTACTGTAACCCTCTGACCTTCTTATTGATGATCAAACACAGAAATTGCATCGGAATTAAATACAAAAGGCACAATGCAGACTTAAGTACAATAAGACTGACTCTTCTTACTGTCTATGTTTTGACCATTCCTGTGACACTAGTTATAGATTCCGATGCTTCAATCAGATTTACTGTATCCGTATGATCTTCTTATTGACAATGAAACACAGAAATTGCATCGGAATTGAATACAAAAGGCACAATGCTGACTTAAGTACAAGAAGACTGACTCTTCTTACAGTCTATGTTTTGAACCTTTCCTGTGACACTAGTTATAGATTCCGGTGCTTCACTCCAGGTTTACTGTTTCCCTTGGACCTTCTTATTGACGATGAAACACAGAAATTGCATCAGAATTATATAGAAAAGGCACAATGCCGACTTAAGTACAAGAAGACTGACGCTTCTTACTGACTATGTTTTTGAACCATTCCTGTGACACTAGTTATAGATTCCGATGCTTCACTTCAGGTTTACTGTATCCCTTGGACCTTCTTATTGAGGATGAAACACAGATATTGCATCGGAATGAAATAGAAAAGGCACAATGCCGACTTAAGTACAAGAAGGCTACCTCTTTTTACTGTCTATGTTTTGAACCATTTCTGTGACACTAGTTACAGATTGCGATGCTTCACTTAAGGTTTACTGTCTCCCTTGGACCTTCTTATTGACGATGAAACACAGAAATTGCATCGGAATTAAATACAAAAGGCACAATACCGACTTAAGTACAAGAAGACTGACTCTTCTTACTGTCTACGTTTTGAACCATTCCTGTGACACTAGTTATAGATTCCGATGCTTCACATCAGGTTTACTGTATCCCTATGATCTTCTTAATGACAATGAAACACAGAAATTGCATAGGAATTAAATACAAAAGGCACAATGCTGACTTAAGTACAAGAAGACTGATTCTTCTTACAGTCTATGTTTTGAACCATTCCTGTGACACTAGTTATAGATTCCGATGCTTCACTTCAGGCTTACTGTATACCTTGGACCTTCTTATTCACGATGAAAAACAGAAATTGCATCAGAATTAAATAGAAAAGGAACAATGCCGACTTAAGTACAAGAAGACTGAAGCTTCTTACTGACTATGTTTTTCAACCATTCCTGTGACACTAGTTATAGATTCCGGTGCTTCACTCCAGGTTTACTGTTTCCCTTGGACCTTCTTATTGACGATGAAACACAGAAATTGCATCGGAATTAAATACAAAAGGCACAATGCCGACTTAAGTACAAGAAGACTGACTCTTCTTACTGACTATGTTGAACCATTCCTGTGTCACTAGTTATAGATTCCGATGCTTCACTTCAGGTTTTACTGTATACCTTGGACCTTCTAATTGACGATGAAACACAGAGATTGCATCGGAATTAAATAGAAAAGGCATAATGCCGACTTAAGTACACGAATGCTGCCTCTTTTTACTGTCTATGTTTTGAACCATTTCTGTGACACTAGTTATAGATTGCGATGCTTCACTTCAGGTTTACTGTATCCCTTGGACCTTCTTATTGACGATGAAACACAGAAATTGCATCGGAATTAAATACAAAAGGCGCAATACCGACTTAAGTACAAGAAGACTGACTCTTCTTACTGTCTATGTTTTGAACCATTCCTGTGACACTAGTTATAGATTCCGATGCTTCACTTCAGGTTTACTGTATCCTTATGATCTTCTTATTGATGATGAAACACAGAAATTGCATCGGAATTAAATACAAAAGGCACAATCCCGACTTAAGTAAAAGAGGACTGATCCTTCTTACTGTCTATGTTTTGAACCATTCCTGAGACACTAGTTATAGATTCCGATGCTTCACTTCAGGTTTACTGTAACCCTCTGACCTTCTTATTGATGATCAAACACAGAAATTGCATCGGAATTAAATACAAAAGGCACAATGCAGACTTAAGTACAATAAGACTGACTCTTCTTACAGACTATGTTTTAAACCATTCCTGTGACACTGGTTATAGATTGCGATGCTTCACTTCAGGTTTGCAGTATCCCTCTGACCTTCTTATTGACGATGAAACACAGAATTTGCATCGGAATTAAATACAAAAGGCACAATGCCGACTTAAGTACAAGAAGACTGACTCTTCCTACTGTCTACGTTTTGAGCCATTCCTGTGACACTAGTTATAGCTTCCGATGCTTCACTTCAGGTTTACTGTATCCCTTGGACCTTCTTATTGACGATGAAACACAGAAATTGCATCGGAATTAAATACAAAAGGCACAATGCCGATTTAAGTACATGAGGACGCACTCTTTCTACTGACTATGCTTTTGAACCATTCCTGTGACACTAGTTATAGATTCCGATGCTTCACTTCAGGTTTACTGTATCCCTATGATCTTCTTATTGATGATGAAACACAGAAATTGCATCGGAATTAAATACAAAAGGCACAATCCCGACTTAAGTAAAAGAGGACTGATCCTTCTTACTGTCTATGTTTTGAACCATTCCTGAGACACTAGTTATAGATTCCGATGCTTCACTTCAGGTTTACTGTAACCCTCTGACCTTCTTATTGATGATCAAACACAGAAATTGCATCGGAATTAAATACAAAAGGCACAATGCAGACTTAAGTACAATAAGACTGACTCTTCTTACAGACTATGTTTTAAACCATTCCTGTGACACTGGTTATAGATTGCGATGCTTCACTTCAGGTTTGCAGTATCCCTCTGACCTTCTTATTGACGATGAAACACAGAATTTGCATCGGAATTAAATACAAAAGGCACAATGCCAACTTAAGTACAAGAAGACTGACTCTTCTTACAGTCTATGCTTTGAACCATTCCTGTGACAGTAGTTACACATTCCGATTCTTCTCTCCAGGTTTACTGTATCCATTGGGTCTTCTTATTGACGATGAAACACAGAAATTGCATCGGAATTAAATACAAAAGGCACAATGCCGACTTAAGGACAAGAAGACTAACTCTTCTTACTGACAATGATTTGAACCATTCCTGTGACACTAGCTATAGATTCCGATGCTTCACTTCAGGTTTACTGTATCCCTCTGACCTTCTTATTGACGATGAAACACAGAAATTGCATCGGAATTAAATACAAAAGGCACAATGCCGACTTCAGTACATGAAGACTGACTCTTCTTACTGTCTATGCTTTGAACTATTCCATTGACACTAGTTATAGATTCCGATGCTTCACTCCAGGTTTACTGTATCCCTTGGACCTTCTTATTGACGATGAAACACAGAAATTGCATCGGAATTAAATACAAAGGGCAAATTGCCGACTTAAGTACACGAAGACTGACTCTTCTTACTGCCTATGTTTTGAACCATTCCTGTGACACTAGTTATAGATTCCGATGCTACACTCCAAGTTTTAGTGTATCCCTTGGACCTTCGTATAGACGATGAAAAACAGAAATTGCATCGGAATTAAATACAAAAGGCACAATTCCGACTTAAGTACAAAAAGACTGACTCTTCTTACTGACTATGTTTGAACCATTCATGTGTCACTAGTTATAGATTCCGATGCTTCACTTCAGGTTTTACTGTATACCTTGGACCTTCTAATTGACGATGAAACACAGAGATTGCATCGGAATTAAATAGAAAAGGCACAATGCCGACTTAAGTACACGAATGCTGCCTCTTTTTACTGTCTATGTTTTGAACCATTTCTGTGACACTAGTTATAGATTGCGATGCTTCACTTCAGGTTTACTGTATCCCTTGGACCTTCTTATTGACGATGAAACACAGAAATTGCATCGGAATTAAATACAAAAGGCACAATACCGACTTAAGTACAAGAAGGCTGACTCTTCTTACTGTCTATGTTTTGAACCATTCCTGTGACACTAGTTATAGGTTCCGATGCTTCACTTCAGGTTTACTGTATCCCTATGATCTTCTTATTGATGATGAAACACAGAAATTGCATTGGAATTAAATACAAAAGGCTCAATCCCGACTTAAGTAAAAGAGGACTGATCCTTCTTACTGTCTATGTTTTGAACCATTCCTGAGACACTAGTTATAGATTCCGATGCTTCACTTCAGGTTTACTGTAACCCTCTGACCTTCTTATTGATGATCAAACACAGAAATTGCATCGGAATTAAATACAAAAGGCACAATGCAGACTTAAGTACAATAAGACTGACTCTTCTTACAGACTATGTTTTGAACCATTCCTGTGACACTGGTTATAGATTGCGATGCTTCACTTCAGGTTTGCTGTATCCCTCTGACCTTCTTATTGACGATGAAACACAGAATTTGCATCGGAATTAAATACAAAAGGCACAATGCCGACTTAAGTACAAGAAGACTGACTCTTCCTACTGTCTACGTTTTGAGCCATTCCTGTGACACTAGTTATAGCTTCCGATGCTTCACTTCAGGTTTACTGTATCCCTTGGACCTTCTTATTGACGATGAAACACAGAAATTGCATCGGAATTAAATACAAAGGGCAAATTGCCGACTTAAGTACACGAAGACTGACTCTTCTTACTGTCTATGATTTGAACCATTCCTGTGACACTAGTTATAGATTCCGATGCTTCACTTCAGGTTTACTGTATCCCTATGATCTTCTTATTGATGATGAAACACAGAAATTGCATCGGAATTAAATACAAAAGGCTCAATCCCGACTTAAGTAAAAGAGGACTGATCCTTCTTACTGTCTATGTTTTGAACCATTCCTGAGACACTAGTTATAGATTCCGATGCATCACTTCAGGTTTACTGTAACCCTCTGACCTTCTTATTGATGATCAAACACAGAAATTGCATCGGAATTAAATACAAAAGGCACAATGCAGACTTAAGTACAATAAGACTGACTCTTCTTACAGACTATGTTTTGAACCAGTCCTGTGACACTGGTTATAGATTGCGATGCTTCACTTCAGGTTTGCTGTATCCCTCTGACCTTCTTATTGACGATGAAACACAGAAATTGCATCGGAATTAAATAGAAAAGGCACAATGCCGTCTTAAGTACAAGAGTACTGACTCTTCTTCCTTCTATGATTTGAACCATTCCGGTGACACTAGTCATAGATTCCGACGCTTCACCACAGGTTTACTGTATCCCTTGGACCTTCTTATTGACGATGAAACACAGAAATTGCATCGGAATTAAATACAAAGTGCAAATTGCCGACTTAAGTACACGAAGACTGACTCTTCTTACTGCCTATGTTTTGAACCATTCCTGTGACACTAGTTATAGATTCCGATGCTACACTCCAAGTTTTAGTGTATCCCTTGGACCTTCGTATAGACGATGAAAAACAGAAATTGCATCGGAATTAAATACAAAAGGCACAATTCCGACTTAAGTACAAAAAGACTGACTCTTCTTACTGACTATGTTAGAACCATTCATGTGTCACTAGTTATAGATTCCGATGCTTCACTTCAGGTTTTACTGTATACCTTGGACCTTCTAATTGACGATGAAACACAGAGATTGCATCGGAATTAAATAGAAAAGGCACAATGCCGACTTAAGTACACGAATGCTGCCTCTTTTTACTGTCTATGTTTTGAACCATTTCTGTGACACTAGTTATAGATTGCGATGCTTCACTTCAGGTTTACTGTATCCCTTGGACCTTCTTATTGACGATGAAACACAGAAATTGCATCGGAATTAAATACAAAAGGCACAATACCGACTTAAGTACAAGAAGGCTGACTCTTCTTACTGTCTATGTTTTGAACCATTCCTGTGACACTAGTTATAGATTCCGATGCTTCACTTCAGGTTTACTGTATCCCTATGATCTTCTTATTGATGATGAAACACAGAAATTGCATCGGAATTAAATACAAAAGGCTCAATCCCGACTTAAGTAAAAGAGGACTGATCCTTCTTACTGTCTATGTTTTGAACCATTCCTGAGACACTAGTTATAGATTCCGATGCTTCACTTCAGGTTTACTGTAACCCTCTGACCTTCTTATTGATGATCAAACACAGAAATTGCATCGGAATTAAATACAAAAGGCACAATGCAGACTTAAGTACAATAAGACTGACTCTTCTTACAGACTATGTTTTGAACCATTCCTGTGACACTGGTTATAGATTGCGATGCTTCACTTCAGGTTTGCTGTATCCCTCTGACCTTCTTATTGACGATGAAACACAGAATTTGCATCGGAATTAAATACAAAAGGCACAATGCCGACTTAAGTACAAGAAGACTGACTCTTCCTACTGTCTACGTTTTGAGCCATTCCTGTGACACTAGTTATAGGTTCCGATGCTTCACTTCAGGTTTACTGTATCCCTTGGACCTTCTTATTGACGATGAAACACAGAAATTGCATCGGAATTAAATACAAAAGGCACAATACCGACTTAAGTACAAGAAGACTGACTCTTCTTACTGTCTATGTTTTGAACCATTCCTGTGACACTAGTTATAGATTCCGATGCTTCACTTCAGGTTTACTGCATCCCTATGATCTTCTTATTGATGATGAAACACAGAAATTGCATCGGAATTAAATACAAAAGGCACAATCCCGACTTAAGTACAAGAGGACTGATCCTTCTTGCTGTCTATGTTTTGAACCATTCCTGAGACACTAGTTTTAGATTCCGATGCTTCACTTCAGGTTAACTGTAACCCTCTGACCTTCTTATTGATGATCAAACACAGAAATTGTATCGGAATTAAATACAAAAGGCACAATGCAGACTTAAGTACAATAAGACTGACTCTTCTTACAGACTATGTTTTGAACCATTCCTGTGACACTGGTTATAGATTGCGATGCTTCACTTCAGGTTTGCTGTATCCCTCCTACCTTCTTATTGACGATGAAACACAGAATTTGCATCGGAATTAAATAAGAAAGGCACAATGCCGACTTATGTACAAGAAGACTGTCTCTTCCTACTGTCTATGTTTTGAGCCATTCCTGTGACACTAGTTATAGGTTCCGATGCTTCACTTCAGGTTTACTGTATCCCTTGGACCTTCTTATTGACGATGAAACACAGAAATTGCATCGGAATTAAATACAAAAGGCACAATGCCGATTTAAGTACATGAAGACGGA
The DNA here is from genome assembly GCF_023864345.2 of Schistocerca serialis cubense. Lineage (NCBI taxonomy): Eukaryota > Metazoa > Arthropoda > Insecta > Orthoptera > Acrididae > Schistocerca > Schistocerca serialis. The sequence goes on from NC_064644.1 coordinate 639,177,026, forward strand.
CTCTTTCTACTGACTATGCTTTTGAACTATTCCTGTGACACTAGTTATAGTTTCCGATGCTTCACTTCAGGTTTACTGTATCCCTTCGACCTTCTTATTGACGATGAAACACAGAAATTGCATCGGAATTAAATACAAAAGGCACAATGCCAACTTAAGTACAAGAAGACTGACTCTTCTTACAGTCTATGCTTTGAACCATTCCTGTGACAGTAGTTACACATTCCGATTCTTCTCTCCAGGTTTACTGTATCCCTTGGACCTTCTTATTGACGATGAAACACAGAAATTGCATCGGAATTAAATACCAAAGGCACAATGCCGAATTAAGGACAAGAAGACTAACTCTTCTTACTGACAATGATTTGAACCATTCCTGTGACACTAGCTATAGATTCCGATGCTTCACTTCAGGTTTACTGTATCCCTCTGACCTTCTTATTGACGATGAAACACAGAAATTGCATCGGAATTAAATACAAAAGGCACAATGCCGACTTCAGTACAAGAAGACTGACTCTTCTTACTGTCTATGCTTTGAACCATTCCATTGACACTAGTTATAGATTCCGATGCTTCACTCCAGGTTTACTGTATCCCTTGGACCTTCTTATTGACGATGAAACACAGAAACTGCATCGGAATTAAATAGAAAAGGCACAATGCCGTCTTATGTACAAGAGTACTGACTCTTCTTTCTTCTATGCTTTGAACCATTCCGGTGACACTAGTCATAGATTCCGATGCTTCACCACAGGTTTACTGTATCCCTTGGACCTTCTTATTGACGATGAAACACAGAAATTGCATCGGAATTAAATACAAAGGGCAAATTGCCGACTTAAGTACACAAAGACTGACTCTTCTTACTGTCTATGTTTTGAACCATTCCTGTGACACTAGTCATAGATTCCGATGCTTCACCACAGGTTTACTGTTTCCCTTGGACCTTCTTATTGACGATGAATCACAGAAATTGCATCGGAATTAAATACAAAAGTCACAATGCCGACTTAAGTACAAGAAGACTGACTCTTCTTACTGACTATGTTTGAACCATTCCGGTGACTCTAGTCATAGATTCCGATGCTTCACAACAGGTTTACTGTATCCTTTGGACCTTCTTATTGACGATGAAACACAGAAATTGCCTCGGAATTAAATAGAAAAGGCACAATGCCGACGTAAGTACAAGAGGACTGACTCTTCCTACTGTCAATGTTTTGAACCATTCCTGTGACACTAGTTATAGATTCCGGTGCTTCACTCCAGGTTTACTGTTTCCCTTGGACCTTCTTATTGACGATGAATTACAGAAAATGCATCAGAATTAAATAGAAAAGGAACAATGCCGACTTAAGTACAAGAAGACTGACGCTTCTTACTGACTATGTTTTTCAACCATTCCTGTGACACTAGTTATAAATTCCGGTGCTTCACTCCAGGTTTACTGTTTCCCTTGGACCTTCTTATTGACGATGAAACACAGAAATTGCATCGGAATTAAATACAAAAGGCACAATGCCGACTTAAGTACAAGAAGACTGACTCTTCTTACTGACTATGTTTGAACCATTCCTGTGTCACTAGTTATAGATTCCGATGCTTCACTTCAGGTTTACTGTATACCTTGGACCTTCTAATTGACGATGAAACACAGAAATTGCATCGGAATTAAATACAAAAGGCACAATACCGACTTAAGTACAAGAAGACTGACTCTTCTTACTGTCTATGTTTTGATCCATTCCTGTGACACTAGTTATAGATTCCGATGCTTCACTTCAGGTTTACTGTATCCCTATGATCTTCTTATAGATGATGAAACACAGAAATTGCATCGGAATTAAATACAAAAGGCACAATCCCGACTTAAGTACAAGAGGACTGATCCTTCTTACTGTCTATGTTTTGAACCATTCCTGGGACACTAGTTATAGATTCCGATGCTTCACTTCAGGTTTACTGTAACCCTCTGACCTTCTTATTGATGATCAAACACAGAAATTGCGTCGGAATAAAATACAAAAGGTACAATGCAGACTTAAGTACAATAAGACTGACTCTTCTTACAGACTATGTTTTGAACCATTCCTGTGACACTGGTTATAGATTGCGATGCTTCACTTCAGGTTTGCTGTATCCCTCTGACCTTCTTATTGACGATGAAACACAGAATTTGCATCGGAATTAAATACAAAAGGCACAATGCCGACTTAAGTACAAGAAGACTGACTCTTCCTACTGTCTATGTTTTGAGCCATTCCTGTGACACTAGTTACAGGTTCCGATGCTTCACTTCAGGTTTACTGTATCCCTTGGACCTTCTTATTGACGATGAAACACAGAAATTGCATCGGAATTAAATACAAAAGGCACAATGCCGATTTAAGTACATGAAGACGGACTCTTTCTACTGATTATGCTTTTGAACTATTCCTGTGACACTAGTTATATATTCCGATGCTTCACTTCAGGTTTACTGTATCCCTTCGACCTTCTTATTGACGATGAAACACAGAAATTGCATCGGAATTAAATACAAAAGGCACAATGCCAACTTAAGTACAAGAAGACTGACTCTTCTTACAGTCTATGCTTTGAACCATTCCTGTGACAGTAGTTACACATTCCGATTCTTCTCTCCAGGTTTACTGTATCCCTTGGACCTTCTTATTGACGATGAAACACAGAAATTGCATCGGAATTAAATACAAAAGGCACAATGCCGACTTAAGGACAAGAAGACTAACTCTTCTTACTGACAATGATTTGAACCATTCCTATGACACTAGCTATAGATTCCGATGCTTCACTTCAGGTTTACTGTATCCCTCTGACCTTCTTATTGACGATGAAACACAGAAATTGCATCGGAATTAAATACAAAGGGCAAATTGCAGACTTAAGTACACGAAGACTGACTCTTCTTACTGCCTATGTTTTGAACAATTCCTGTGACACTAGTTATAGATTCCGATGCTACACTCCAAGTTTACTGTATCCCTTGGAACTTCGTATAGACGATGAAACACAGAAATTGCATCGGATTTAAATACAAAAGGCACAATGCCGACTTATGGACAAGAAGACTGACTCTTCTTACTGTCTATGTTTGAACCATTTCTGTGACACTAGTTACAGATTGCGATGCTTCATTTAAGGTTTACTGTAACCCTCTGACCTTCTTATTGATGATCAAACACAGAAATTGCATCGGAATTAATTACAAAAGGCTCAATGCAGACTTAAGTACAATAAGACTGACTCTTCTTACTGTCTAAGTTTTGAACCATTCCTGTGACACTAGTTATAGATTCCGATGCTTCACATCAGATTTACTGTATCCGTATGATCTTCTTATTGACAATGAAACACAGAAATTGCATCGGAATTGAATACAAAAGGCACAATGCTGACTTAAGTACAAGAAGACTGACTCTTTTTACAGTCTATGTTTTGAACCTTTCCTGTGACACTAGTTATAGATTCCGGTGCTTCACTCCAGGTTTACTGTTTCCCTTGGACCTTCTTATTGACGATGAAACACAGAAATTGAATCAGAATTATATAGAAAAGGCACAATGCCGACTTAAGTACAAGAAGACTGACGCTTCTTACTGACTATGTTTTTGAACCATTCCTGTGACACTAGTTATAGATTCCGATGCTTCACTTCAGGTTTACTGTATCCCTTGGACCTTCTTATTGACGATGAAACACAGATATTGCATCGGAATGAAATAGAAAAGGCACAATGCCGACTTAAGTACAAGAAGGCTGCCTCTTTTTACTGTCTATGTTTTGAACCATTTCTGTGACACTAGTTACAGATTGCGATGCTTCACTTAAGGTTTACTGTCTCCCTTGGACCTTCTTATTGACGATGAAACACAGAAATTGCATCGGAATTAAATACAAAAGGCACAATACCGACTTAAGTACAAGAAGACTGACTCTTCTTACTGTCTATGTTTTGAACCATTCCTGTGACACTAGTTATAGATTCCGATGCTTCACATCAGGTTTACTGTATCCCTATGATCTTCTTAATGACAATGAAACACAGATATTGCATCGGAATTAAATACAAAAGGCACAATACCGACTTAAGTACAAGAAGACTGACTCTTCTTACAGTCTATGTTTTGAACCATTCCTGTGACACTAGTTATAGATTCCGATGCTTCAGTTCAGGCTTACTGTATACCTTGGACCTTCTTATTCACGATGAAAAACAGAAATTGCATCAGAATTAAATAGAAAAGGAACAATGCCGACTTAAGTACAAGAAGACTGACGCTTCTTACTGTCTATGTTCTTCAACCATTCCTGTGACACTAGTTATGGATTCCGGTGCTTCACTCCAGGTTTACTGTTTCCCTTGGACCTTCTTATTGACGATGAAACACAGAAATTGCATCGGAATTAAATACAAAAGGCACAATGCCGACTTAAGTACAAGAAGACTGACTCTTCTTACTGACTATGTTTGAACCATTCCTGTGTCACTAGTTATAGATTCCGATGCTTCACTTCAGGTTTTACTGTATACCTTGGACCTTCTAATTGACGATGAAACACAGAGATTGCATCGGAATTAAATAGAAAAGGCACAATGCCGACTTAAGTACACGAATGCTGCCTCTTTTTACTGTCTATGTTTTGAACCATTTCTGTGACACTAGTTATAGATTGCGATGCTTCACTTCAGGTTTACTGTATCCCTTGGACCTTCTTATTGACGATGAAACACAGAAATTGCATCGGAATTAAATACAAAAGGCACAATACCGACTTAAGTACAAGAAGACTGACTCTTCTTACTGTCTATGTTTTGAACCATTCCTGTGACACTAGTTATAGATTCCGATGCTTCACTTCAGGTTTACTGTATCCCTATGATCTTCTTATTGATGATGAAACACAGAAATTGCATCGGAATTAAATACAAAAGGCACAATGCCGACTTAAGGACAAGAAGACTAACACTTCTTACTAACAATGATTTGAACCATTCCTGTGACACTAGCTATAGATTCCGATGCTTCACTCCAAGTTGTAGTGTATCCCTTGGACCTTCGTATAGACGATGAAAAACAAAAATTGCATCGGATTTAAATAGAAAAGGCACAATTCCGACTTATGGACAAGAAGACTGACTCTTCTTACTGTCTATGTTTTGAACCATTCCTGTGACACTAGTTATAGATTCCGATGCTTCACTCCAGGTTTACTGTATCCCTTGGACCTTCTTATTGACGATGAAACACAGAAATTGCCTCGGAATTTAATAGAAAAGCTACAATGCCGACTTAAGTCCAAGAGGACTGACTCTTCCTACTGTCAATGTTTTGAACCATTCCTGTGACACTAGTTATAAATTCCGGTGCTTCACTCCAGGTTTACTGTTTCCCTTGGACCTTCTTATTGACGATGAAACACAGAAATTGCATCGGAATTAAATAGAAAAGGCACAATGCCGTCTTAAGTACAAGAGTACTGACTCTTCTTCCTTCTATGTTTTGAACCATTCCTATGACACTAGCTATAGATTCCGATGCTTCACTTCAGGTTTACTGTATCCATCTGACCTTCTTATTGACGATGAAACACAGAAATTGCATCGGAATTAAATACAAAAGGCACAATGCCGATTTCAGTACAAGAAGACTGACTCTTCTTACTGTCTATGCTTTGAACCATTCCATTGACACTAGTTATAGATTCCGATGCTTCACTCCAGGTTTACTGTATCCCTTGGACCTTCTTATTGACGATGAAACACAGAAATTGCATCGGAATTAAATAGAAAAGGCACAATGCCGTCTTAAGTACAAGAGTACTGACTCTTCTTCCTTCTATGTTTTGAACCATTCCGGTGACACTAGTCATAGATTCCGATGCTTCACCACAGGTTTACTGTATCCCTTGGACCTTCTTATTGACGATGAAACACAGAAATTGCATCGGAATTAAATACAAAAGGCACAATGCCGACTTAAGGACAAGAAGACTAACTCTTCTTACTGACAATGATTTGAACCATTCCTATGACACTAGCTATAGATTCCGATGCTTCACTTCAGGTTTACTGTATCCCTCTGACCTTCTTATTGACGATGAAACACAGAAATTGCATCGGAATTAAATACAAAGGGCAAATTGCAGACTTAAGTACACGAAGACTGACTCTTCTTACTGCCTATGTTTTGAACCATTCCTGTGACACTAGTTATAGATTCCGGTGCTTCACTCCAGGTTTACTGTTTCCCTTGGACCTTCTTATTGACGATGAAACACAGAAATTGCATCGGAATTAAATACAAAAGGCACAATGCCGACTTAAGTACAAGAAGACTGACTCTTCTTACTGACTATGTTTGAACCATTCCTGTGTCACTAGTTATAGATTCCGATGCTTCACTTCAGGTTTTACTGTATACCTTGGACCTTCTAATTGACGATGAAACACAGAGATTGCATCGGAATTAAATAGAAAAGGCACAATGCCGACTTAAGTACACGAATGCTGCCTCTTTTTACTGTCTATGTTTTGAACCATTTCTGTGACACTAGTTATAGATTGCGATGCTTCACTTCAGGTTTACTGTATCCCTTGGACCTTCTTATTGACGATGAAACACAGAAATTGCATCGGAATTAAATACAAAAGGCACAATACCGACTTAAGTACAAGAAGACTGACTCTTCTTACTGTCTATGTTTTGAACCATTCCTGTGACACTAGTTATAGATTCCGATGCTTCACTTCAGGTTTACTGTAACCCTCTGACCTTCTTATTGATGATCAAACACAGAAATTGCATCGGAATTAAATACAAAAGGCACAATGCAGACTTAAGTACAATGAGACTGACTCTTCTTACAGACTATGTCTTGAACCATTCCTGTGACACTGGTTATAGATTGCGATGCTTCACTTCAGGTTTGCTGTATCCCTCTGACCTTCTTATTGACGATGAAACACAGAATTTGCATCGGAATTAAATACAAAAGGCACAATGCCGACTTAAGTACAAGAAGACTGACTCTTCCTACTGTCTACGTTTTGAGCCATTCCTGTGACACTAGTTATAGGTTCCGATGCTTCACTTCATTTTTACTGTATCCCTTGGACCTTCTTATTGACGATGAAACACAGAAATTGCATCGGAATTAAATACAAAAGGCACAATGCCGATTTAAGTACATGAGGACGCACTCTTTCTACTGACTATGCTTTTGAACTATTCCTGTGACACTAGTTATAGGTTCCGATGCTTCACTTCAGGTTTACTGTATCCCTTCGACCTTCTTATTGACGATGAAACACAGAAATTGCATCGGAATTAAATACAAAAGGCACAATGCAAACTTAAGTACAAGAAGACTGACTCTTCTTACAGTCTATGCTTTGAACCATTCCTGTGACAGCAGTTACACATTCCGATTCTTCTCTCCAGGTTTACTGTATCCCTTGGGTCTTCTTATTGACGATGAAACACAGAAATTGCATCAAAATTAAATACAAAAGGCACAATGCCGACTTAAGGACAAGAAGACCAACTCTTCTTACTGACAATGATTTGAACCATTCCTGTGACACTAGCTATAGATTCCGATGCTTCACTTCAGGTTTACTGTATCCCTCTGACCTTCTTATTGACGATGAAACACAGAAGTTGCATCGGAATTAAATACAAAAGGCACAATGCCGACTTCAGTACAAGAAGACTGACTCTTCTTACTGTCTATGCTTTGAACCATTCCATTGACACTAGTTATAGATTCCGATGCTTCACTCCAGGTTTACTGTATCCCTTGGACCTTCTAATTGACGATGAAACACAGAAATTGCATCGGAATTAAATAGAAAAGGCACAATGCCGTCTTAAGTACAAGAGTACTGACTCTTCTTCCTTCTATGTTTTGAACCATTCCGGTGACACTAGTCATAGATTCCGATGCTTCACCACAGGTTTACTGTATCCCTTGGACCTTCTTATTGACGATGAAACACAGAAATTGCATCGGAATTAAAGACAAAGGGCAAATTGCCGACTTAAGTACACGAAGACTGACTCTTCTTACTGCCTATGTTTTGAACCATTCCTGTGACACTAGTTATAGATTCCGATGCTACACTCCAAGTTTTAGTGTATCCCTTGGACCTTCGTATAGACGATGAAAAACAGAAATTGCATCGGTATTAAATACAAAAGGCACAATGCCGACTTAAGTACAAGAAGACTGCCTCTTCTTACTGACTATGTTTGAACCATTCCTGTGTCACTAGTTATAGATTCCGATGCTTCACTTCAGGTTTTACTGTATACCTTGGACCATCTAATTGACGATGAAACACAGAGATTGCATCGGAATTAAATAGAAAAGGCACAATGCCGACTTAAGTACACGAATGCTGCCTCTTTTTACTGTCTATGTTTTGAACCATTTCTGTGACACTAGTTATAGATTGCGATGCTTCACTTCAGGTTTGCTGTATCCCTCTGACCTTCTTATTGACGATGAAACACAGAATTTGCATCGGAATTAAATACAAAAGGCACAATGCCGACTTAAGTACAAGAAGACTGACTCTTCCTACTGTCTACGTTTTGAGCCATTCCTGTGACACTAGTTATTGGTTCCGATGCTTCACTTCAGGTTTACTGTATCCCTTGGACCTTCTTATTGACGATGAAACACAGAAATTGCATCGGAATTAAATACAAAAGGCACAATGCCGATTTAAGTACATGAGGACGCACTCTTTCTACTGACTATGCTTTTGAACTATTCCTGTGACACTAGTTATAGGTTCCGATGCTTCACTTCAGGTTTACTGTATCCCTTCGACCTTCTTATTGACGATGAAACACAGAAATTGCATCGGAATTAAATACAAAAGGCACAATGCCAACTTAAGTACAAGAAGACTGACTCTTCTTACAGTCTATGCTTTGAACCATTCCTGTGACAGTAGTTACACATTCCGATTCTTCTTTCCAGGTTTACTGTATCCCTTGGGTCTTCTTATTGACGATGAAACACGGAAATTGCATCAAAATTAAATACAAAAGGCACAATGCCGACTTAAGGACAAGAAGACCAACTCTTCTTACTGACAATGATTTGAACCATTCCTGTGACACTAGCTATAGATTCCGATGCTTCACTTCAGGTTTACTGTATCCCTCTGACCTTCTTATTGACGATGAAACACAGAAATTGCATCGGAATTAAATACAAAAGGCACAATGCCGACTCCAGTACAAGAAGACTGACTCTTCTTACTGTCTATGCTTTGAACCATTCCATTGACACTAGTTATAGATTCCGATGCTTCACTCCAGGTTTACTGTATCCCTTGGACCTTCTTATTGACGATGAATCACAGAAATTGCATCGGAATTAAATAGAAAAGGCACAATGCCGTCTTAAGTACAAGAGTACTGACTCTTCTTCCTTCTATGTTTTGAACCATTCCGGTGACACTAGTCATAGATTCCGATGCTTCACCACAGGTTTACTGTATCCCTTGGACCTTCTTATTGACGATGAAACACAGAAATTGCATCGGAATTAAATACAAAGGGCAAATTGCCGACTTAAGTACACGAAGACTGACTCTTCTTACTGCCTATGTTTTGAACCATTCCTGTGACACTAGTTATAGATTCCGATGCTACACTCCAAGTTTTAGTGTATCCCTTGGACCTTCGTATAGACGATGAAAAACAGAAATTGCATCGGAATTAAATACAAAAGGCACAATGCCGACTTAAGTACAAGAGGACTGACTCTTCTTACTGACTATGTTTGAACCATTCCTGTGTCACTAGTTATAGATTCCGATGCTTCACTTCAGGTTTTACTGTATACCTTGGACCTTCTAATTGACGATGAAACACAGAGATTGCATCGGAATTAAATAGAAAAGGCACAATGCCGACTTAAGTACACGAATGCTGCCTCTTTTTACGGTCTATGATTTGAACCATTTCTGTGACACTAGTTATAGATTGCGATGCTTCACTTCAGGTTTACTGTATCCCTTGGACCTTCTTATTGACGATGAAACACAGAAATTGCATCGGAATTAAATACAAAAGGCACAATACCGACTTAAGTACAAGAAGACTGACCCTTCTTACTGTCTATGTTTTGAACCATTCCTGTGTCACTAGTTATAGATTCCGATGCTTCACTTCAGGTTTACTGTATCCCTATGATCTTCTTATTGATGATGAAACACAGAAATTGCATCGGAATTAAATACAACAGGCACAATCCCGACTTAAGTAAAAGAGGACTGATCCTTCTTACTGTCTACGTTTTGAACCATTCCTGAGACACTAGTTATAGATTCCGATGCTTCACTTCAGGTTTACTGTAACCCTCTGACCTTCTTATTGATGATCAAACACAGAAATTGCATCGGAATTAAATAAAAAAGGCACAATGCAGACTTAAGTACAATAAGACTGACTCTTCTTACAGACTATGTTTTGAACCATTCCTGTGACACTGGTTATAGATTGCGATGCTTCACTTCAGGTTTGCTGTATCCCTCTGACCTTCTTATTGACGATGAAACACAGAATTTGCATCGGAATTAAATACAAAAGGCACAATGCCGACTTAAGTACAAGAAGACTGACTCTTCCTACTGTCTACGTTTTGAGCCATTCCTGTGACAGTAGTTATAGGTTCCGATGCTTCACTTCAGGTTTACTGTATCCCATGGACCTTCTTATTGACGATGAAACACAGAAATTGCATCGGAATTAAATACAAAAGGCACAATACCGACTTAAGTACAAGAAGACTGACTCTTCTTACTGTCTATGTTTTGAACCATTCCTGTGACACTAGTTATAGATTCCGATGCTTCACTTCAGGTTTACTGCATCCCTATGATCTTCTTATTGATGATGAAACACAGAAATTGCATCGGAATTAAATACAAAAGGCACAATCCCGACTTAAGTACAAGAGGACTGATCCTTCTTGCTGTCTATGTTTTGAACCATTCCTGAGACACTAGTTTTAGATTCCGCTGCTTCACTTCAGGTTAACTGTAACCCTCTGACCTTCTTATTGATGATCAAACACAGAAATTGTATCGGAATTAAATACAAAAGGCACAATGCAGACTTAAGTACAATAAGACTGACTCTTCTTACAGACTATGTTTTGAACCATTCCTGTGACACTGGTTATAGATTGCGATGCTTCACTTCAGGTTTGCTGTATCCCTCCTACCTTCTTATTGACGATGAAACACAGAATTTGCATCGGAATTAAATAAGAAAGGCACAATGCCGACTTAAGTACAAGAAGACTGTCTCTTCCTACTGTCTATGTTTTGAGCCATTCCTGTGACACTAGTTATAGGTTCCGATGCTTCACTTCAGGTTTACTGTATCCCTTGGACCTTCTTATTGACGATGAAACACAGAAATTGCATCGGAATTAAATACAAAAGGCACAATGCCGATTTAAGTACATGAAGACGGACTCTTTCTACTGACTATGCTTTTGAACTATTCCTGTGACACTAGTTATAGATTCCGATGCTTCACTTCAGGTTTACTGTATCCCTTCGACCTTCTTATTGACGATGAAACACAGAAATTCCATCGGAGTTAAATACAAAAGGCACAATGCCAACTTAAGTACAAGAAGACTGACTCTTTTTACAGTCTATGCTTTGAACCATTCCTGTGACAGTAGTTACACATTCCGATTCTTCTCTCCAGGTTTACTGTATCCCTTGGACCTTCTTATTGACGATGAAACACAGAAATTGCATCGGAATTAAATACCAAAGGCACAATGCCGACTTAAGGACAAGAAGACTAACTCTTCTTACTGACAATGATTTGAACCATTCCTGTGACACTAGCTATAGATTCCGATGCTTCACTTCAGGTTTACTGTATCCCTCTGACCTTCTTATTGACGATGAAACACAGAAATTGCATCGGAATTAAATACAAAAGGCACAATGCCGACTTCAGTACAAGAAGACTGACTCTTCTTACTGTCTATGCTTTGAACCATTCCATTGACACTAGTTATAGATTCCGATGCTTCACTCCAGGTTTACTGTATCCCTTGGACCTTCATATTGACGATGAAACACAGAAACTGCATCGGAATTAAATAGAAAAGGCACAATGCCGTCTTAAGTACAAGAGTACTGACTCTTCTTTCTTCTATGCTTTGAACCATTCCGGTGACACTAGTCATAGATTCCGATGCTTCACCACAGGTTTACTGTATCCCTTGGACCTTCTTATTGACGATGAAACACAGAAATTGCATCGGAATTAAATACAAAGGGCAAATTGCCGACTTAAGTACACAAAGACTGACTCTTCTTACTGCCTATGTTTTGAACCATTCCTGTGACACTAGTTATAGATTCCGATGCTACACTCCAAGTTTACTGTATCCCTTGGACCTTCGTATAGACGATGAAAAACAGAAATTGCATCGGATTTAAATACAAAAGGCGCTTTGCCGACATATGGACAAGAAGACTAACTCTTCTTACTGTCTATGTTTTGAACCATTCCTGTGACACTAGTCATAGATTCCGATGCTTCACCACAGGTTTACTGTTTCCCTTGGACATTCTTATTGACGATGAAACACAGAAATTGCATCGGAATTAAATACAAAAGTCACAATGCCGACTTAAGTACAAGAAGACTGACTCTTCTCACTGACTATGTTTGAACCATTCCGGTGACACTAGTCATAGATTCCGATGCTTCACCACAGGTTTACTGTATCCTTTGGACCTTCTTATTGGCGATGAAACACAGAAATTGCCTCGGAATTAAATAGAAAAGGCACAATGCCGACGTAAGTACAAGAGGACTGACTCTTCCTACTGTCAATGTTTTGAACCATTCCTGTGACACTAGTTATAGATTCCGGTGCTTCACTCCAGGTTTACTGTTTCCCTTGGACCTTCTTATTGACGATGAATTACAGAAATTGCATCAGAATTAAATAGAAAAGGAACAATGCCGACTTAAGTACAAGAAGACTGACGCTTCTTACAGACTATGTTTTTCAACCATTCCTGTGACACTAGTTATAAATTCCGGTGCTTCACTCCAGGTTTACTGTTTCCCTTGGACCTTCTTATTGACGATGAAACACAGAAATTGCATCGGAATTAAATACAAAGGGCACAATGCCGACTTAAGTACAAGAAGACTGACTCTTCTTACTGACTATGTTTGAACCATTCCTGTGTCACTAGTTATAGATTCCGATGCTTCACTTCAGGTTTACTGTATACCTTGGACCTTCTAATTGACGATGAAACACAGAAATTGCATCGGAATTAAATACAAAAGGCACAATACCTACTTAAGTACAAGAAGACTGACTCTTCTTACTGTCTATGTTTTGAACCATTCCTGTGACACTAGTTATAGATTCCGATGCTTCACTTCAGGTTTACTGTATCCCTATGATCTTCTTATTGATGATGAAACACAGAAATTGCATCGGAATTAAATACAAAAGGCACAATCCCGACTTAAGTACAAGAGGACTGATCCTTCTTACTGTCTATGTTTTGAACCATTCCTGGGACACTAGTTATAGATTCCGATGCTTCACTTCAGGTTTACTGTAACCCTCTGACCTTCTTATTGATGATCAAACACAGAAATTGCATCGGAATTAAATACAAAAGGTACAATGCAGACTTAAGTACAATAAGACTGACTCTTCTTACAGACTATGTTTTGAACCATTCCTGTGACACTGGTTATAGATTGCGATGCTTCACTTCAGGTTTGCTGTATCCCTCTGACCTTCTTATTGACGATGAAACACAGAATTTGCATCGGAATTAAATACAAAAGGCACAATGCCGACTTAAGTACAAGAAGACTGACTCTTCCTACTGTCTATGTTTTGAGCCATTCCTGTGACACTAGTTATAGGTTCCGATGCTTCACTTCAGGTTTACTGTATCCCTTGGACCTTGTTATTGACGATGAAACACAGAAATTGCATCGGAATTAAATACAAAAGGCACAATGCCGATTTAAGTACATGAAGACGGACTCTTTCTACTGATTATGCTTTTGAACTATTCCTGTGACACTAGTTATATATTCCGATGCTTCACTTCAGGTTTACTGTATCCCTACGACCTTCTTATTGACGATGAAACACAGAAATTGCATCGGAATTAAATACAAAAGGCACAATGCCAACTTAAGTACAAGAAGACTGACTCTTCTTACAGTCTATGCTTTGAACCATTCCTGTGACAGTAGTTACACATTCCGATTCTTCTCTCCAGGTTTACTGTATCCCTTGGACCTTCTTATTGACGATGAAACACAGAAATTGCATCGGAATTAAATACAAAAGGCACAATGCAGACTTAAGGACAAGAAGACTAACTCTTCTTACTGACAATGATTTGAACCATTCCTTTGACACTAGCTATAGATTCCGATGCTTCACTTCAGGTTTACTGTATCCCTCTGACCTTCTTATTGACGATGAAACACAGAAATTGCATCGGAATTAAATACAAAGGGCAAATTGCAGACTTAAGTACACGAAGACTGACTCTTCTTACTGCCTATGTTTTGAACCATTCCTGTGACACTAGTTATAGATTCCGATGCTACACTCCAAGTTTACTGTATCCCTTGGAACTTCGTATAGACGATGAAACACAGAAATTGCATCGGATTTAAATACAAAAGGCACAATGCCGACTTATGGACAAGAAGACTGACTCATCTTACTGTCTATGTTTTGAACCATTTCTGTGACACTAGTTACAGATTGCGATGCTTCATTTAAGGTTTACTGTAACCCTCTGACCTTCTTATTGATGATCAAACACAGAAATTGCATCGGAATTAAATACAAAAGGCACAATGCAGACTTAAGTACAATAAGACGGACTCTTCTTACTGTCTATGTTTTGAACCATTCCTGTGACACTAGTTATAGATTCCGATGCTTCACATCAGATTTACTGTATCCGTATGATCTTCTTATTGACAATGAAACACAGAAATTGCATCGGCATTGAATACAAAAGGCACAATGCTGACTTAAGTACAAGAAGACTGACTCTTCTTACAGTCTATGTTTTGAACCTTTCCTGTGACACTAGTTATAGATTCCGGTGCTTCACTCCAGGTTTACTGTTTCCCTTGGACCTTCTTATTGACGATGAAACACAGAAATTGCATCAGAATTATATAGAAAAGGCACAATGCCGACTTAAGTACAAGAAGACTGACGCTTCTTACTGACTATGTTTTTGAACCATTCCTGTGACACTAGTTATAGATTCCGATGCTTCACTTCAGGTTTACTGTATCCCTTGGACCTTCTTATTGACGATGAAACACAGATATTGCATCGGAATGAAATAGAAAAGGCACAATGCCGACTTAAGTACAAGAAGGCTGCCTCTTTTTACTGTCTATGTTTTGAACCATTTCTGTGACACTAGTTACAGATTGCGATGTTTCACTTAAGGTTTACTGTCTCCCTTGGACCTTCTTATTGACGATGAAACACAGAAATTGCATCGGAATTAAATACAAAAGGCACAATACCGACTTAAGTACAAGAAGACTGACTCTTCTTACTGTCTATGTTTTGAACCATTCCTGTGACACTAGTTATAGATTCCTATGCTTCACATCAGGTTTACTGTATCCCTATGATCTTCTTAATGACAATGAAACACAGAAATTGCATCGGAATTAAATACAAAAGGCACAATGCTGACTTAAGTACAAGAAGACTGACTCTTCTTACAGTCTATGTTTTGAACCATTCCTGTGACACTAGTTATAGATTCCGATGCTTCACTTCAGGCTTACTGTATACCTTGGACCTTCTTATTCACGATGAAAAACAGAAATTGCATCAGAATTAAATAGAAAAGGAACAATGCCGACTTAAGTACAAGAAGACTGACGCTTCTTACTGACTATGTTTTTCAACCATTCCTGTGACACTAGTTATAGATTCCGGTGCTTTACTTCAGGTTTACTGTTTCCCTTGGACCTTCTTATTGACGATGAAACACAGAAATAGCATCGGAATTAAATACAAAAGGCACAATGTCGACTTAAGTACAAGAAGACTGACTCTTCTTACTGACTATGTTTGAACCATTCCTGTGTCACTAGTTATAGATTCCGATGCTTCACTTCAGGTTTTACTGTATACATTGGACCTTCTAATTGACGATGAAACACAGAGATTGCATCGGAATTAAATAGAAAAGGCACAATGCCGACTTAAGTACACGAATGCTGCCTCTTTTTACTGTCTATGTTTTGAACTATTTCTGTGACACTAGTTATAGATTGCGATGCTTCACTTCAGGTTTACTGTATCCCTTGGACCTTCTTATTGACGATGAAACACAGAAATTGCATCGGAATTAAATACAAAAGGCACAATACCGACTTAAGTACAAGAAGACTGACTCTTCTTACTGTCTATGTTTTGAACCATTCCTGTGACACTAGTTATAGATTCCGATGCTTCACTTCAGGTTTACTGTATCCCTATGATCTTCTTATTGATGATGAAACACAGAAATTGCATCGAAATTAAATACAAAAGGCACTATCCCGACTTAAGTAAAAGAGGACTGATCCTTCTTACTGTCTATGTTTTGAACCATTCCTGAGACACTAGTTATAGATTCCGATGCTTCACTTCAGGTTTACTGTAACCCTCTGACCTTCTTATTGATGATCAAACACAGAAATTGCATCGGAATTAAATACAAAAGGCACAATGCAGACTTAAGTACAATAAGACTGACTCTTCTTACAGACTATGTTTTGAACCATTCCTGTGACACTGGTTATAGATTGCGATGCTTCACTTCAGATTTGCTGTATCCCTCTGACCTTCTTATTGACGATGAAACACAGAATTTGCATCGGAATTAAATACAAAAGGCACAATGCCGACTTAAGTACAAGAAGACTGACTCTTCCTACTGTCTACGTTTTGAGCCATTCCTGTGACACTAGTTATAGGTTCCGATGCTTCACTTCAGGTTTACTGTATCCCTTGGACCTTCTTATTGACGATGAAACACAGAAATTGCATCGGAATTAAATACAAAAGGCACAATGCCGATTTAAGTACATGAGGACGCACTCTTTCTACTGACTATGCTTTTGAACTATTCCTGTGACACTAGTTATAGGTTCCGATGCTTCACTTCAGGTTTACTGTATCCCTTCGACCTTCTTATTGACGATGAAACACAGAAATTGCATCGGAATTAAATACAAAAGGCACAATGCCAACTTAAGTACAAGAAGACTGACTCTTCTTACAGTCTATGCTTTGAACCATTCCTGTGACAGTAGTTACACATTCCGATTCTTCTCTCCAGGTTTACTGTATCCCTTGGGTCTTCTTATTGACGATGAAACACAGAAATTGCATCGGAATTAAATACAAAAGGCACAATGCCGACTTAAGGACAAGAAGACTAACTCTTCTTACTGACAATGATTTGAACCATTCCTGTGACACTAGCTATAGATTCCGATGCTTCACTTCAGGTTTACTGTATCCCTCTGACCTTCTTATTGACGATGAAACACAGAAATTGCATCGGAATTAAATACAAAAGGCACAATGCCGACTTCAGTACAAGAAGACTGACTCTTCTTACTGTCTATGCTTTGAACCATTCCATTGACACTAGTTATAGATTCCGATGCTTCACTCCAGGTTTACTGTATCCCTTGGACCTTCTTATTGACGATGAAACACAGAAATTGCATCGGAATTAAACAGAAAAGGCACAATGCCGTCTTAAGTACAAGAGTACTGACTCTTCTTCCTTCTATGTTTTGAACCATTCCGGTGACACTAGTCATAGATTCCGATGCTTCACCACAGGTTTACTGTATCCCTTGGACCTTCTTATTGACGATGAAACACAGAAATTGCATCGGAATTAAATACAAAGGGCAAATTGCCGACTTAAATACACGAAGACTGACTCTTCTTACTGCCTATGTTTTGAACCATTCCTGTGACACTAGTTATAGATTCCGATGCTACACTCCAAGTTTTAGTGTATCCCTTGGACCTTCGTATAGACGATGAAAAACAGAAATTGCATCGGATTTAAATACAAAAGGCACAATGCCGACTTATGGACAAGAAGACTGACTCTTCTTACTGTCTATGTTTTGAACCATTCCTGTGACACTAGTTATAGATTCCGATGCTTCACTCCAGGTTTACTGTATCCCTTGGACCTTCATATTGACGATGAAACACAGAAATTGCCTCGGAATTTAATAGAAAAGCCACAATGCCGACTTAAGTACAAGAGGACTGACTCTTCCTACTGTCAATGTTTTGAACCATTCCTGTGACACTAGTTATAAATTCCGGTGCTTCACTCCAGGTTTACTGTTTCCCTTGGACCTTCTTATTGACGATGAAACACAGAAATTGCATCGGAATTAAATAGAAAAGGCACAATGCCGTCTTAAGTACAAGAGTACTGACTCTTCTTCCTTCTATGTTTTGAACCATTCCTATGACACTAGCTATAGATTCCGATGCTTCACTTCAGGTTTACTGTATCCCTCTGACCTTCTTATTGACGATGAAACACAGAAATTGCATCGTAATTAAATACAAAAGGCACAATGCCGACTTCAGTACAAGAAGACTGACTCTTCTTACTGTCTATGCTTTGAACCATTCCATTGACACTAGTTATTGATTCCGATGCTTCACTCCAGGTTTACTGTATCCCTTGGACCTTCTTATTGACGATGAAACGCAGAAATTGCATCGGAATTAAATAGAAAAGGCACAATGCCGTCTTAAGTACAAGAGTACTGACTCTTCTTCCTTCTATGTTTTGAACCATTCCGGTGACACTAGTCATAGATTCCGATGCTTCACCACAGGTTTACTGTATCCCTTTCACCTTCTTATTGACGATGAAACACAGAAATTGCATCGGAATTAAATACAAAAGGCACAATGCCGACTTAAGGACAAGAAGACTAACTCTTCTTACTGACAATGATTTGAACCATTCCTATGACACTAGCTATAGATTCCGATGCTTCACTTCAGGTTTACTGTATCCCTCTGACCTTCTTATTGACGATGAAACACAGAAATTGCATCGGAATTAAATACAAAGGGCAAATTGCAGACTTAAGTACACGAAGACTGACTCTTCTTACTGCCTATGTTTTGAACCATTCCTGTGACACTAGTTATAGATTCCGATGCTACACTCCAAGTTTACTGTATCCCTTGGAACTTCGTATAGACGATGAAACACAGAAATTGCATCGGATTTAAATACAAAAGGCACAATGCCGACTTATGGACAAGAAGACTGACTCTTCTTACTGTCTATGTTTTGAACCATTTCTGTGACACTAGTTACAGATTGCGATGCTTCATTTAAGGTTTACTGTAACCCTCTGACCTTCTTATTGATGATCAAACACAGAAATTGCATCGGAATTAAATACAAAAGGCACAATGCAGACTTAAGTACAATAAGACTGACTCTTCTTACTGTCTATGTTTTGAACCATTCCTGTGACACTAGTTATAGATTCCGATGCTTCACATCAGATTTACTGTATCCGTATGATCTTCTTATTGACAATGAAACACAGAAATTGCATCGGAATTGAATACAAAAGGCACAATGCTGACTTAAGTACAAGAAGACTGACTCTTCTTACAGTCTATGTTTTGAACCTTTCCTGTGACACTAGTTATAGATTCCGGTGCTTCACTCCAGGATTACTGTATCCCTTGGACCTTCTTATTGACGATGAAACACAGAAATTGCATCAGAATTATATAGAAAAGGCACAATGCCGACTTAAGTACAAGAAGACTGACGCTTCTTACTGACTATGTTTTTGAACCATTCCTGTGACACTAGTTATAGATTCCGATGCTTCACTTCAGGTTTACTGTATCCCTTGGACCTTCTTGTTGACGATGAAACACAGATATTGCATCGGAATGAAATAGAAAAGGCACAATGCCGACTTAAGTACAAGAAGGCTGCCTTTTTTTACTGTCTATGTTTTGAACCATTTCTGTGACACTAGTTACAGATTGCGATGCTTCACTTAAGGTTTACTGTCTCCCTTGGACCTTCTTATTGACGATGAAACACAGAAATTGCATCGGAATTAAATACAAAAGGCACAATACCGACTTAAGTACAAGAAGACTGACTCTTCTTACTGTCTATGTTTTGAACCATTCCTGTGACACTAGTTATAGATTCCGATGCTTCACATCAGGTTTACTGTATCCCTATGATCTTCTTAATGACAATGAAACACAGAAATTGCATCGGAATTAAATACAAAAATCACAATGCTGACTTAAGTACAAGAAGACTGACTCTTCTTACAGTCTATGTTTTGAACCATTCCTGTGACACTAGTTATAGATTCCGATGCTTCACTTCAGGCTTACTGTATACCTTGGACCTTCTTATTCACGATGAAAAACAGAAATTGCATCAGAATTAAATAGAAAAGGAACAATGCCGACTTAAGTACAAGAAGACTGACGCTTCTTACTGACTATGTTTTTCAACCATTCCTGTGACACTAGTTATAGATTCCGGTGCTTCACTCCAGGTTTACTGTTTCCCTTGGACCTTCTTATTGACGATGAAACACAGAAATTGCATCGGAATTAAATACAAAAGGCACAATGCCGACTTAAGTACAAGAAGACTGACTCTTCTTACTGACTATGTTTGAACCATTCCTGTGTCACTAGTTATAGATTCCGATGCTTCACTTCAGGTTTTACTGTATACCTTGGACCTTCTAATTGACGATGAAACACAGAGATTGCATCGGAATTAAATAGAAAAGGCACAATGCCGACTTAAGTACACGAATGCTGCCTCTTTTTACTGTCTATGTTTTGAACCATTTCTGTGACACTAGTTATAGATTCCGATGCTACACTCCAAGTTTTAGTGTATCCCTTGGACCTTCGTATAGACGATGAAAAACAGAAATTGCATCGGATTTAAATACAAAAGGCACAATGCCGACTTATGGACAAGAAGACTGACTCTTCTTACTGTCTATGTTTTGAACCATTCCTGTGACACTAGTTATAGATTCCGATGCTTCACTCCAGGTTTACTGTATCCCTTGGACCTTCATATTGACGATGAAACACAGAAATTGCTTCGGAATTTAATAGAAAAGCCACAATGCCGACTTAAGTACAAGAGGACTGACTCTTCCTACTGTCAATGTTTTGAACCATTCCTGTGACACTAGTTATAAATTCCGGTGCTTCACTCCAGGTTTACTGTTTCCCTTGGACCTTCTTATTGACGATGAAACACAGAAATTGCATCGGAATTAAATAGAAAAGGCACAATGCCGTCTTAAGTACAAGAGTACTGACTCTTCTTCCTTCTATGTTTTGAACCATTCCTATGACACTAGCTATAGATTCCGATGCTTCACTTCAGGTTTACTGTATCCCTCTGACCTTCTTATTGACGATGAAACACAGA
The DNA here is from genome assembly GCF_023864345.2 of Schistocerca serialis cubense. NCBI lineage: Eukaryota > Metazoa > Arthropoda > Insecta > Orthoptera > Acrididae > Schistocerca > Schistocerca serialis. The sequence goes on from NC_064644.1 coordinate 639,198,645, forward strand.
AATTGCATCGTAATTAAATACAAAAGGCACAATGCCGACTTCAGTACAAGAAGACTGACTCTTCTTACTGTCTATGCTTTGAACCATTCCATTGACACTAGTTATTGATTCCGATGCTTCACTCCAGGTTTACTGTATCCCTTGGACCTTCTTATTGACGATGAAACGCAGAAATTGCATCGGAATTAAATAGAAAAGGCACAATGCCGTCTTAAGTACAAGAGTACTGACTCTTCTTCCTTCTATGTTTTGAACCATTCCGGTGACACTAGTCATAGATTCCGATGCTTCACCACAGGTTTACTGTATCCCTTTCACCTTCTTATTGACGATGAAACACAGAAATTGCATCGGAATTAAATACAAAAGGCACAATGCCGACTTAAGGACAAGAAGACTAACTCTTCTTACTGACAATGATTTGAACCATTCCTATGACACTAGCTATAGATTCCGATGCTTCACTTCAGGTTTACTGTATCCCTCTGACCTTCTTATTGACGATGAAACACAGAAATTGCATCGGAATTAAATACAAAGGGCAAATTGCAGACTTAAGTACACGAAGACTGACTCTTCTTACTGCCTATGTTTTGAACCATTCCTGTGACACTAGTTATAGATTCCGATGCTACACTCCAAGTTTACTGTATCCCTTGGAACTTCGTATAGACGATGAAACACAGAAATTGCATCGGATTTAAATACAAAAGGCACAATGCCGACTTATGGACAAGAAGACTGACTCTTCTTACTGTCTATGTTTTGAACCATTTCTGTGACACTAGTTACAGATTGCGATGCTTCATTTAAGGTTTACTGTAACCCTCTGACCTTCTTATTGATGATCAAACACAGAAATTGCATCGGAATTAAATACAAAAGGCACAATGCAGACTTAAGTACAATAAGACTGACTCTTCTTACTGTCTATGTTTTGAACCATTCCTGTGACACTAGTTATAGATTCCGATGCTTCACATCAGATTTACTGTATCCGTATGATCTTCTTATTGACAATGAAACACAGAAATTGCATCGGAATTGAATACAAAAGGCACAATGCTGACTTAAGTACAAGAAGACTGACTCTTCTTACAGTCTATGTTTTGAACCTTTCCTGTGACACTAGTTATAGATTCCGGTGCTTCACTCCAGGATTACTGTATCCCTTGGACCTTCTTATTGACGATGAAACACAGAAATTGCATCAGAATTATATAGAAAAGGCACAATGCCGACTTAAGTACAAGAAGACTGACGCTTCTTACTGACTATGTTTTTGAACCATTCCTGTGACACTAGTTATAGATTCCGATGCTTCACTTCAGGTTTACTGTATCCCTTGGACCTTCTTGTTGACGATGAAACACAGATATTGCATCGGAATGAAATAGAAAAGGCACAATGCCGACTTAAGTACAAGAAGGCTGCCTTTTTTTACTGTCTATGTTTTGAACCATTTCTGTGACACTAGTTACAGATTGCGATGCTTCACTTAAGGTTTACTGTCTCCCTTGGACCTTCTTATTGACGATGAAACACAGAAATTGCATCGGAATTAAATACAAAAGGCACAATACCGACTTAAGTACAAGAAGACTGACTCTTCTTACTGTCTATGTTTTGAACCATTCCTGTGACACTAGTTATAGATTCCGATGCTTCACATCAGGTTTACTGTATCCCTATGATCTTCTTAATGACAATGAAACACAGAAATTGCATCGGAATTAAATACAAAAATCACAATGCTGACTTAAGTACAAGAAGACTGACTCTTCTTACAGTCTATGTTTTGAACCATTCCTGTGACACTAGTTATAGATTCCGATGCTTCACTTCAGGCTTACTGTATACCTTGGACCTTCTTATTCACGATGAAAAACAGAAATTGCATCAGAATTAAATAGAAAAGGAACAATGCCGACTTAAGTACAAGAAGACTGACGCTTCTTACTGACTATGTTTTTCAACCATTCCTGTGACACTAGTTATAGATTCCGGTGCTTCACTCCAGGTTTACTGTTTCCCTTGGACCTTCTTATTGACGATGAAACACAGAAATTGCATCGGAATTAAATACAAAAGGCACAATGCCGACTTAAGTACAAGAAGACTGACTCTTCTTACTGACTATGTTTGAACCATTCCTGTGTCACTAGTTATAGATTCCGATGCTTCACTTCAGGTTTTACTGTATACCTTGGACCTTCTAATTGACGATGAAACACAGAGATTGCATCGGAATTAAATAGAAAAGGCACAATGCCGACTTAAGTACACGAATGCTGCCTCTTTTTACTGTCTATGTTTTGAACCATTTCTGTGACACTAGTTATAGATTGCGATGCTTCACTTCAGGTTTACTGTATCCCTTGGACCTTCTTATTGACGATGAAACACAGAAATTGCATCGGAATTAAATACAAAAGGCACAATACCGACTTAAGTACAAGAGGACTGACTCTTCTTACTGTCTATGTTTTGAACCATTCCTGTGACACTAGTTATAGATTCCGATGCTTCACTTCAGGTTTACTGTATCCCTATGATCTTCTTATTGATGATGAAACACAGAAATTGCATCGGAATTAAATACAAAAGGCACAATCCCGACTTATGTAAAAGAGGACTGATCCTTCTTACTGTCTATGTTTTGAACCATTCCTGAGACACTAGTTATAGATTCCGATGCTTCACTTCAGGTTTACTGTAACCCTCTGACCTTCTTATTGATGATCAAACACAGAAATTGCATCGGAATTAAATAAAAAAGGCACAATGCAGACTTAAGTACAATAAGACTGACTCTTCTTACAGACTATGTTTTGAACCATTCCTGTGACACTGGTTATAGATTGCGATGCTTCACTTCAGGTTTGCTGTATCCCTCTGACCTTCTTATTGACGATGAAACACAGAATTTGCATCGGAATTAAATACAAAAGGCACAATGCCGACTTAAGTACAAGAAGACTGACTCTTCCTACTGTCTACGTTTTGAGCCATTCCTGTGACACTAGTTATAGGTTCCGATGCTTCACTTCAGGTTTACTGTATCCCTTGGACCTTCTTATTGACGATGAAACACAGAAATTGCATCGGAATTAAATACAAAAGGCACAATGCCGATTTAAGTACATGAGGACGCACTCTTTCTACTGACTATGCTTTTGAACTATTCCTGTGACACTAGTTATAGGTTCCGATGCTTCACTTCAGGTTTACTGTATCCCTTCGACCTTCTTATTGACGATGAAACACAGAAATTGCATCGGAATTAAATACAAAAGGCACAATGCCAACTTAAGTACAAGAAGACTGACTCTTCTTACAGTCTATGCTTTGAACCATTCCTGTGACAGTAGTTACACATTCCGATTCTTCTCTCCAGGTTTACTGTATCCCTTGGGTCTTCTTATTGACGATGAAACACAGAAATTGCATCGGAATTAAATACAAAAGGCACAATGCCGACTTAAGGACAAGAAGACTAACTCTTCTTACTGACAATGATTTGAACCATTCCTGTGACACTAGCTATAGATTCCGATGCTTCACTTCAGGTTTACTGTATCCCTCTGACCTTCTTATTGACGATGAAACACAGAAATTGCATCGGAATTAAATAGAAAAGGCACAATGCCGTCTTAAGTACAAGAGTACTGACTCTTCTTCCTTCTATGTTTTGAACCATTCCGGTGACACTAGTCATAGATTCCGATGCTTCACCACAGGTTTACTGTATCCCTTGGACCTTCTTATTGACGATGAAACACAGAAATTGCATCGGAATTAAATATAAAGGGCAAATTGCCGACTTAAGTACACGAAGACTGACTCTTCTTACTGCCTATGTTTTGAACCATTCCTGTGACACTAGTTATAGATTCCGATGCTACACTCCAAGTTTTAGTGTATCCCTTGGACCTTCGTATAGACGATGAAAAACAGAAATTGCATCGGATTTAAATGCAAAAGGCACAATGCCGACTTATGGACAAGAAGACTGACTCTTCTTACTGTCTATGTTTTGAACCATTCCTGTGACACTAGTTATAGATTCCGATGCTTCACTCCAGGTTTACTGTATCCCTTGTACCTTCTTATTGAAGATGAAACACAGAAATTGCCTCGGAATTTAATAGAAAAGCCACAATGCCGACTTAAGTACAAGAGGACTGACTCTTCCTACTGTCAATGTTTTGAACCATTCCTGTGACACTAGTTATAAATTCCGGTGCTTCACTCCAGGTTTAGTGTTTCCCTTGGACCTTCTTATTGACGATGAAACACAGAAATTGCATCAGAATTAAATAGAAAAGGAACAATGCCGACTTAAGTACAAGAAGACTGACGCTTCTTACTGACTATGTTTTTCAACCATTCCTGTGACACTAGTCATATTTTCCGATGCTTCACCACAGGTTTACTGTATCCCTTGGACCTTCTTATTGACGATGAAACACAGAAATTGCCTCGGAATTAAATAGAAACGGCACAATGCCGACTTAAGTACAAGAGGACTGACTCTTCCTACTGTCAATGTTTTGAACCATTCCTGTGACACTAGTTATAGATTCCGGTGCTTCACTCCAGGTTTACTGTTTCCCTTGGACCTTCTTATTGACGATGAAACACAGAAATTGCATCAGAATTAAATAGAAAAGGAACAATGCCGACTTAAGTACAAGAAGACTGACGCTTCTTACTGACTATGTATTTCAACCATTCCTGTGACACTAGTTATAGATTCCGGTGCTTCACTCCAGGTTTACTGTTTCCCTTGGACCTTCTTATTGACGATGAAACACAGAAATTGCATCGGAATTAAATACAAAAGGCACAATGCCGACTTAAGTATACGAATGCTGCCTCTTTTTACTGTCTATGTTTTGAACCATTTCTGTGACACTAGTTATAGATTGCGATGCTTCACTTCAGGTTTACAGTCTCCCTTGGACCTTCTTATTGACGATGAAACACAGAAATTGCCTCGGAATTAAATACAAAAGGCACAATACCGACTTAAGTACAAGAAGACTGACTCTTCTTACTGTCTATGTTTGAACCATTCCTGTAACACTAGTTATAGATTCCGATGCTTCACTTCAGGTTTACTGTATCCCTATGATCTTCTTATTGATGATGAAACACAGAAATTGCATCGGAATTAAATACAAAAGGCACAATCCCGACTTAAGTACAAGAGGACTGATCCTTCTTACTGTCTATGTTTTGAACCATTCCTGGGACACTAGTTATAGATTCCGATGCTTCACTTCAGGTTTACTGTAACCCTCTGACCTTCTTATTGATGATCAAACACAGAAAGTGCATCGGAATTAAATACAAAAGGCACAATGCAGACTTAAGTACAATAAGACTGACTCTTCTTACAGACTATGTTTTGAACCATTCCTGTGACACTGGTTATAGATTGCGATGCTTCACTTCAGGTTTACTGTAACCCTCTGACCTTCTCATTGACGATGAAACACATAAATTGCATCGGAATTAAATACAAAAGGCACAATGCCGATTTAAGTACATGAAGACGGACTCTTTCTACTGACTATGCTTTTGAACTATTCCTGTGACACTAGTTGTAGATTCCGATGCTTCATTTCAGGTTTACTGTATCCCTTCGACCTTATTATTGACGATGAAACACAGAAATTGCATCGGAATTAAATACAAAAGGGACAATGCCAACTTAAGTACAAGAAGACTGACTCTTCTTACAGTCCATGCTTTGAACCATTCCTGTGACAGTAGTTACACATTCCGATTCTTCTCTCCAGGTTTACTGTATCCCTTGGACCCTCTTATTGACGATGAAACACAGAAATTGCATCGGAATTAAATACAAAAGGCACAATGCCGACTTAAGGACAAGAAGACTAACTCTTCTTACTGACAATGATTTGAACAATTCCTATGACACTAGCTTTAGATTCCGATGCTTCACTTCAGGTTTACTGTATCCCTCTGATCTTCTTATTGACGATGAAACACAGAAATTGCATCGGAATTAAATACAAAAGGCACAATGCCGACTTCAGTACAAGAAGACTGACTCTTCTTACTGTCTATGCTTTGAACCATTCCTGAGACACTAGTTATAGATTCCGATGCTTCACTCCAGGTTTACTGTATCCCTTGGACCTTCTTATTGACGATGAAACACAGAAATTGCATCGGAATGAAATAGAAAAGGCACAATGCCGTCTTATGGACAAGAAGACTGACTCTTCTTACTGTCTATGTTTTGAACAATTCCTGTGACACTAGTTATAGATTCCGATGCTTCACTCCAGGTTTACTGTATCCCTTGGACATTCTTATTGACGATGAAACACAGAAATTGCCTCGGAATTAAATAGAAAAGGCACAATGCCGACTTAAGTACAAGAGGACTGACTCTTCCTACTGTCAATGTTTTGAACCATTCCTGTGACACTAGTTATAGATTCCGGTGCTTCACTCCAGGTTTACTGTTTCCCTTGGACCTTCTTATTGACGATGAAACACAGAAATTGCATCAGAATTAAATAGAAAAGGAACAATGCCGATTTAAGTACAAGAAGACTGACGCTTCTTACTGACTATGCTTTTCAACCATTCCTGTGACACTAGTTATAGATTCTGATGCTGCACTTCAGGTTTACTGTATCCCTTGGACCTTCTTATTGACGATGAAACACAGAAATTGCATCGGAATTAAATACAAAAGGCACAATCCCGACTTAAGTACAAGAAGACTGACTCTTCTTACTGTCTATGTTTTGAACCATTGCTGTGACACTAGTTATGGATTCCGATGCTTCACTTCAGGTTTACAGTATCCCTATGATCTTCTTATTGACGATGAAACACAGAAATTGCGTCGGAATTAAATACAAAAGGCACAATGCTGACTTAAGTACAAGAAGACTGACTCTTCCGACTGTCTATGTTTTCAACCATTCCTGTGACACTAGTTATAGATTCCGATGCTTCACGTCAGGCTTACTGTATCCCTTGGACCTTCTTCTTGACGATGAAACACAGAAATTGCATCGGAATTAAACACAAAAGGCACAATGCCGACTTAAGTACAAAAAGACTGACTCTTCTTATTGACTATGCTTTGAACCATTCCTGTGACACTAGTTATAGATTCCGATGCCTCACTTCAGGTTTACTGCATGCCTTGGACCTTCTTATTGACGATGAAACACAGAAATTGCATCGGAATTAAATACAAAAGGTACAATGCCGACTTAAGTAAAAGAAGACTGACTCTTTTTACTGACTATGTTTGAACCATTCCTGTGACACTAGTTATGGATTCGGATGCTTCACTTCTGGTTCATTGTATCCCTCTGACCTTCTTATTGACGATGAAACACAGAAATTGCATCGGAATTAAATAGAAAAGGCACAATTCCGACTTAAGTACAAGACGACTGACTTTTCTTACTGTCTATGTTTTGAACAATTCCTGTGACACTAGTTATAGATTCCGATGCTTCACTTCAGGTTTACGGTATCCCTCTGATCTTCTTATTGACGATGAAACACAGAAATTGCATCGGAATTAAATACAAAAGGCACAATGCCGACTTAAGTACAAGAGGACTGATCTTTCTTACTGTCTATGTTTTGAACCATTCCTGTGACACTAGTTATAGATTCCGATGCTTCACTTCAGAATTACTGCATCCCTTGGACCTTCTTATTGACGATGAAACACAGAAATTGCATCGGAATTAAACACAAAAGGCACAATGCCGACTTAAGTACAAAAAGTCTGCCTCTTCTTACTGACTATGCTTTGAACCATTCCTGTGACACTAGTTATAGATTCCGATGCTTCACTTCAGGTTTACTGTATCCCTTGGACCTTCTTATTGACGATGAAACACAGAAATTGCATCGGAATTAAATACAAAAGGCACAATGCCGACTTAAGGACAAGAAGACTGACTCTTTTTACTGACTATGTTTTGAACCATTCCTGTGACACTAGTTATAGAATCCGATGCTTCACTTCAGGTTTACTGTATCCCTCTGATCTTCTTATTGACGATGAAACACAGAAATTGGATCGGAATTAAATACAAAAGGCACAATGCCGACTTAAGTACAAGAAGACTGACTCTTCTTACTGTCTATGATTTGAACCATTGCTGTGACACTAGTTATAGATTCCGATGCTTCACTTCAGGCTTACTGTATCCCTTCGACCTTCTTATTGACGATGAAACACAGAAATTGCATCGGAATTAAACACAAAAGGCACAATGCCGACTTAAGTACAAATAGACTGACTCTTTTTACTGACTATGTTTTGAACCATTCCTGTGACACTAGTTATGGATTCGGATGCTTCACTTCTGGTTTACTGTATCCCTCTGACCTTCTTATTGACGATGAAACACAGAAATTGCATGGGAATTAAATAGTAAAGACACAATGCCGACTTAAGTACAAGACGACTGACTTTTCTTACTGTCTATGATTTGAACCATTCCTGTGACACTAGTTATAGATTCCGATGCTTCACTTCAGAATTACTGCATCCCTTGGACCTTCTTATTGACGATGAAACACAGAAATTGCATCGGAATTAAATACAAAAGGCACAATGCCGACTTAGGTACAAGAGGACCGATCCTTCTTACTGTCTATCTTTTGAACCATTCCTGAGACACTAGTTATAGATTCCGATGCTTCACTTCAGGTTTACTGTAACCCTCTGACCTACTTATTGATGATGAAACACAGAAATTGCATCGGAATTAAATACAAAAGGCACAATGCAGACATAAGTACAAGAAGACTGACTCTTCTTATAGACTATGTTTTGAACCATTCCTGTGACACAAGTTACAGATTGCGATGCTTCACTTCAGATTTGCTGTATACCTCTGACCTTCTTATTGACGATGAAACACAGAATTTGCATCGGAAATAAATACAAAAGACACAATGCCGACTTAAGTACAAGAAGACTGACTCTTCCTACTGTCTATGTTTTGAACCATTCCTGTTACACTAGTTATAGATTCCGATGCTTCACTTCAGGTTTACTGTATCCCTTGGACCTTCTTATTGACGATGAAAAACAGAAATTGCATCGGAATTAAATACAAAAGGCACAATGCCGACTTAAGGACAAGAAGACTGACTCTTCTTACTGACTATGTTTTGAAGCATTCCTGTGACACTAGTTACAGATTCCGATGCTTCACTTCAGGTTTACATTATCGCTCTTACCTTCTTATTGACGATGAAACACAGAAATTGCATCGGAATTAAATGGAACAGGCACAATGCCGACTTAAGTACAAGAAGACTGACTCTTCTTAATGTCTATGTTTTTGAACCATTCCTGTGACACTAGTTATATATTCCGATGCTTCACTCCAGGTTTACTGTATCCCTTGGACCTTCTTATTGACGATGAAACACAGAAATTGCATCGGAATTAAATAGAAAAGGCACAATGCCGAATTAAGTACAAGAGGACTGACTCTTCCTACTGTCAATGTTTTGAACCGTTCCTGTGACACTAGTTTTAGATTCCGGTGCTTCATTCCAGGTTTACTGTTTCCCTTGGACCTTCTTATTGACGATGAAACACAGAAATTGCATCCAAATTAAATAGAAAAGGCACAATGCCGACTTAAGTACAAGAAGACTGACGCTTCTTACTGACTATGTTTTTGAACCATTCCTGTTACACTAGTTATAGATTCCGATCCTTCACTTCAGGTTTACTGTATCCCTCTGAACTTCCTATAGACGATGAAACACAGAAATTGCATCCGAATTAAATACAAAAGGCACAATACCGACTTATGTACAAGAAGACTGACTCTTCCTACTGTCTATGTTTGGAACCATTCCTGTGAAACTAGTTATAGAATCCGATGCTTCACTTCAGGTTTAATGTATCCCTCTGACCTTCTTATTGACGATGAAACACAGAAATTGCATCGGAATTATATACAAAAGGCACAATGCCGACTTAAGTACAAGAAGACAGACTCTTCTTACTGACTATGTTTTGAACCATTCTCGTGACACTAGTTATAGATTCCGATGCTTCACTTCAGGTTTACTGTATCCCTGAAACCTTCTTATTGACGATGAAACACAGAAATTGCATCGGAATTAAATACAAAAGGCACAATGCCGACTTAAGTACTAGAAGACTGACTCTTCTTACTGACTATGTTTGAACCATACCTGTGTCACTAGTTATAGATTCCGATGCTTCACTTCAGGTTTACTGTATACCTTGGACCTTCTAATTGACGATGAAACACAGAGATTGCATCGGAATTAAATAGAAAAGGCACAATGCCGACTTAAGTACACGAATGCTGCCTCTTTTTACTGTCTATGTTTTGAACCATTTCTGTGACACTAGTTATAGATTGCGATGCTTCACTTCAGGTTTACTGTATCACTTGGACCTTCTTATTGACGATGAAACACAGAAATTGCATCAGAATTAAATAGAAAAGGCACAATGCCGACTTAAGTCAAGAAGACTGACTCTTCTTACAGTCTATGCTTTGAACCATTCCTGTGACAGTAGTTACACATTCCGATTCTTCTCTCCAGGTTTACTGTATCCCTTGGACCTTCTTATTGACGATGAAACACAGAAATTGCATCGGAATTAAATACAAAAGGCACAATGCCGACTTAAGGACAAGAAGACTTACTCTTCTTACTGACAATGATTTGAACCATTCCTGTGGCACTAGCTATAGATTCCGATGCTTCACTTCAGGTTTACTGTATCCCTCTGACCTTCTTATTGACGATGAAACACAGAAATTGCATCGGTATTAAATACAAAAGGCACAATGCCGACTTCAGTACAAGAACACTGACTCTTCTTACTGTCTATGCTTTGAACCATTCCATTGACACTAGTTATAGATTCCGATGCTTCACTCCAGGTTTACTGCATCCCTTGGACCTTCTTATTGACGATGAAACACAGAAATTGCATCGGAATTAAATAGAAAAGGCACAATGCCGTCTTAAGTACAAGAGTACTGACTCTTCTTCCTTCTATGTTTTGAACCATTCCGGTGACACTAGTCATAGATTCCGATGCTTCACCACAGGTTTACTGTGTCCCTTGGACCTTCTTATTGACGATGAAACACAGAAATTGCATCGGAATTATATACAAAGAGCAAATTGCCAACTTAAGTACACGAAGACTGACTCTTCTTACTGCCTATGTTTTGAACCACTCCTGTGACACTAGTTATAGATTCCGATGCTACACTCCAAGTTTACTGTATCCCTTGGACCATCGTATAGACGATGAAAAACAGAAATTGCATCGGATTTAAATACAAAAGGCACAATGCCGACTTATGGACAAGAAGACTGACTCTTCTTACTGTCTATGATTTGAACAATTCCTGTGACACTAGTTATAGATTCCGATGCTTCACTCCAGGTTTATTGTATCCCTTGGACCTTCTTATTGACGATGAAACACAGAAATTGCCTCGGAATTAAATAGAAAAGGCACAATGCCGACTTAAGTACAAGAGGACTGACTCTTCCTACTGTCAATGTTTTGAACCATTCCTGTGACACTAGTTATAGATTCCGGTGCTTCACTCCAGGTTTATTGTTTCCCTTGGACCTTCTTATTGACGATGAAACACAGAAATTGCATCAGAATTAAATAGAAAAGGAACAATGCCGATTTAAGTACAAGAACACTGACCCTTTCTTACTGTCTATGCTTTGAACCATTCCATTGACACTAGTTATAGATTCCGATGCTTCACTTCAGGTTTACGGTATCCCTCTGATCTTCTTATTGACGATGAAACACAGAAATTGCATCGGAATTAAATACAAAAGGCACAATGCCGACTTAAGTACAAGAGGACTGATCTTTCTTACTGTCTATGTTTTTAACCATTCCTGTGACACTAGTTATAGATTCCGATGCTTCACTTCAGGCTTACTGCATCCCTTGGACCTTCTTATTGACGATGAAACACAGAAATTGCATCGGAATTAAACACAAAAGGCACAATGCCGACTTAAGTACAAATAGTCTGCCTCTTCTTACTGACTATGCTTTGAACCATTCCTGTGACACTAGTTATAGATTCCGATGCTTCACTTCAGGTTTACTGTATCCCTTGGACCTTCTTATTGACGATGAAACACAGAAATTGCATCGGAATTAAATACAAAAGGCAGAATGCCGACTTAAGTACAAGAGGACTGATCTTTCTTACTGTCTATGTTTTGAACCATTCCTGTGACACTAGTTATAGATTCCGATGCTTCACTTCAGGCTTACTGCATCCCTTGGACCATCTTATTGACGATGAAACACAGAAATTGCATCGGAATTAAACACAAAAGGCACAATGCCGACTTAAGTACAAAAAGTCTGCCTCTTCTTACAGTCTATGCTTTGAACCATTCCTGTGACAGTAGTTACACATTCCGATTCTTCTCTCCAGGTTTACTGTATCCCTTGGACCTTCTTATTGACGATGAAACACAGAAATTGCATCGGAATTAAATACAAAAGGCACAAAGCCGACTTAAGGACAAGAAGACTAACTCTTCTTACTGACAATGATTTGAACCATTCCTGTGGCACTAGCTATAGATTCCGATGCTTCACTTCAGGTTTACTGTATCCCTTTGACCTTCTTATTGACGATGAAACACAGAAATTGCATCGGTATTAAATACAAAAGGCACAATGCCGACTTCAGTACAAGAACACTGACTCTTCTTACTGTCTATGTTTTGAACCATTCCATTGACACTAGTTATAGATTCCGATGCTTCACTTCAGGTTTACGGTATCCCTCTGATCTTCTTATTGACGATGAAACACAGAAATTGCATCGGAATTAAATACAAAAGGCACAATGCCGACTTAAGTACAAGAGGACTGACCTTTCTTACTGTCTATGTTTTGAACCATTCCTGTGACACTAGTTATAGATTCCGATGCTTCACTTCAGGCTTACTGAATCCCTTGCATATTCTTATTGACGATGAAACACAGAAATTGCATCGGAATTAAACACAAAAGGCACAATGCCGACTTAAGTACAAAAAGTCTGCCTCTTCTTACTGACTATGCTTTGAACCATTCCTGTGACACTAGTTATAGATTCCGATGCTTCACTTCAGGTTTACTGTATCCCTTGGACCTTCTTATTGACGATGAAACACAGAAATTGCATCGGAATTAAATACAAAAGGCACAATGCCGACTTAAGGACAAGAAGACTGACTCTTTTGACTGACTATGTTTTGAACCATTCCTGTGACACTAGTTATAGAATCCGATGCTTCACTTCAGGTTTACTGTATCCCTCTGATCTTCTTATTGACGATGAAACACAGAAATTGCATCGGAATTAAATACAAAAGGCACAATGCCGACTTAAGTACAAGAAGACTAACTCTTCTTACTGTCTATGATTTGAACCATTGCTGTGACACTAGTTATAGATTCCGATGCTTCACTTCAGGCTTACTGTATCCCTTGGACCTTCTTATTGACGATGAAACACAGAAATTGCATCGGAATTAAACACAAAAGGCACAATGCCGACTTAAGTACAAATAGACTGACTCTTTTTACTGACTATGTTTTGAACCATTCCTGTGACACTAGTTATGGATTCGGATGCTTCACTTCTGGTTTACTGTATCCCTCTGACCTTCTTATTGACGATGAAACACAGAAATTGCAATGGGAATTAAATAGTAAACACACAATGCCGACTTAAGTACAAGACGACTGACTTTTCTTACTGTCTATGTTTTGAACCATTCCTGTGACACTAGTTATAGATTCCGATGCTTCACTTCAGGTTTACTGTATCCCTCTGATCTTCTAATTGACGATGAAACACAGAAATTGCATCGGAATTAAATACAAAAGGCACAATGCCGACTTAAGTACAAGAGGACCGATCCTTCTTACTGTCTATCTTTTGAACCATTCCTGAGACACTAGTTATAGATTCCGATGCTTCACTTCAGGTTTACTGTAACCCTCTGACCTTCTTATTGATGATGAAACACAGAAATTGCATCGGAATTAAATACAAAAGGCACAATGCAGACATAAGTACAAGAAGACTGACTCTTCTTATAGACTATGTTTTGAACCATTCCTGTGACACAAGTTACAGATTGCGATGCTTCACTTCAGATTTGCTGTATACCTCTGACCTTCTTATTGACGATGAAACACAGAATTTGCATCGGAAATAAATACAAAAGACACAATGCCGACTTAAGTACAAGAAGACTGACTCTTCCTACTGTCTATGTTTTGAACCATTCCTGTTACACTAGTTATAGATTCCGATGCTTCACTTCAGGTTTACTGTATCCCTTGGACCTTCTTATTGACGATGAAACACAGAAATTGCATCCGAATTAAATACAAAGGGCACAATGCCGACTTAAGTACACGAAGACTGACTCTTCTTACTGCCTATGTTTTGAACCACTCCTGTGACACTAGTTATAGATTCCGATGCTACACACCAGGTTTACTGTATCCCTTGGACCTTCTTATTGACGATGAAACACAGAAATTGCATCGGAATTAAGTAGAAAAGGCACAATGCCGAATTAAGTACAAGAGGACTGACTCTTCCTACTGTCAATGTTGTGAACCGTTCCTGTGACACTAGTTTTAGATTCCGGTGCTTCACTCCAGGTTTACTGTTTCCCTTGGACCTTCTTATTGACGATGAAACACAGAAATTGCATCAGAATTAAATAGAAAAGGCACAATGCCGACTTAAGTACAAGAAGACTGACGCTTCTTACTGACTATGTTTTTGAACCATTCCTGTTACACTAGTTATAGATTCCGATGCTTCACTTCAGGTTTACTGTATCCCTCTGAACTTCCTATAGACGATGAAACACAGAAATTGCATCCGAATTAAATACAAAAGGCACAATACCGACTTAAGTACAAGAAGACTGACTCTTCCTACTGTCTATGTTTTGAACCATTCCTGTGAAACTAGTTATAGAATCCGATGCTTCACTTCAGGTTTAATGTATCCCTCTGACCTTCTTATTGACGATGAAACACAGAAATTGCATCGGAATTATATACAAAAGGCACAATGCCGACTTAAGTACAAGAAGACAGACTCTTCTTACTGACTATGTTTTGAACCATTCTCGTGACACTAGTTATAGATTCCGATGCTTCACTTCAGGTTTACTGTATCCCTGAAACCTTCTTATTGACGATGAAACACAGAAATTGCATCGGAATTAAATACAAAGGGCACAATGCCGACTTAAGTACAAGAAGACTGACTCTTCTTACTGACTATGTTTGAACCATACCTGTGTCACTAGTTATAGATTGCGATGCTTCACTTCAGGTTTACTGTATACCTTGTACCTTCTAATTGACGATGAAACACAGAGATTGCATAGGAATTAAATAGAAAAGGCACAATGCCGACTTAAGTACAAGAAGGCTGCCTCTTTTTACTGTCTATGTTTTGAACCATTTCTGTGACACTAGTTATAGATTGCGATGCTTCACTTCAGGTTTACTGTCTCCCTTGGACCTTCTTATTGACGATGAAACACAGAAATTGCATCGGAATTAAATACAAAAGGCACAATACCGACTTAAGTCAAGAAGACTGACTCTTCTTACTGTCTATGTTTTGAACCATTCCTGTGACACTACTTATAGAGTCCGATGCTTCACTTCAGGTTTACTGTGTCCCTATGATCTTCTTATTGACGATGAAACACAGAAATTGCATCGGAATTAAATACAAGAGGCACAATGCTGACTTAAGTACAAGAAGACTGACTCTTCTGACTGTCTATGTTTTGAACCATTCCTGTGACACTAGTTATAGATTCCGATGCTTCACGTCAGGCTTACTGTATCCCTTGGACCTTCTTATTGACGATGAAACTCAGAAATTGCATCGGAATTAAATACAAGAGGTACAATGCCGACTTAAGTACAAGAAGACTGATTCTTTTTACTGACTATGTTTGAACCATTCCTGTGACACTAGTTATGGATTCGGATGCATCACTTCTGGTTCACTGTATCCCTCTGACCTTCTTATTGACGATGAAACACAGAAATTGCATCGGAATTAAATAGAAAAGGCACAATGCCGACCTAAGTACAAGACGACTGACTTTTCTTACTGTCTATGTTTTGAACTATTCCTGTGACACTAGTTATAGATTCCGATGCTTCACTTCAGGTTTACTGTATCCCTCTGATCTTCTTATTGACGATGAAACACAGAAATTGCATCGGAATTAAATACAAAAGGCACAATGGCGACTTAAGTACAAGAGGACTGATCTTTCTTACTGTCTATGTTTTGAACCATTCCTGTGACACTAGTTATAGATTCCGATGCTTCACTTCAGGTTTGCTGTATCCCTCTGACCTTCTTAATGACGATGAAACACAGAATTTGCATCGGAATTAAATACAAAAGGCACAATGCCGACTTAAGTACAAGAAGACTGACTCTTCGTACTGACTATGTTTGAACCATTCCTGTGTCACTAGTTATAGATTCCGATGCTTCACTTCAGGTTTACTGTATACCTTGGACCTTCTAATTGACGATGAAACACAGAGATTGCATCGGAATTAAATAGAAAGGGCACAATGCCGAGTTAAGTACAAGAAGGCTGCCTCTTTTTACTGTCTATGTTTTGAACCATGTCTGTGACACTAGTTATAGATAGCGATGCTTCACTTCAGGTTTACTGTCTCTCTTGGACCTTCTTATTGACGATGACACACAGAAATTGCATCGGAATTAAATACAAAAGCCACAATAGCGACTTAAGTACAAGAAGACTGACTCTTTTTACTGTCTATGTTTTGAACCATTCCTGTGACACTAGTTATAGATTCCGATGCTTCACTTCAGGTTTACTGTATCGATATGATCTTCTAATTGACGATGAAACACAGAAATTGCATCGGAATTAAATACAAAAGGCACAATGCTGACTTAAGTACAGGAAGACTGACTCTTCTTACTGTCTATGATTTGAACCATTCCTGTGACACTAGTTATAGATTCCGATGCTTCACTCCAGGCTTTCTGTATCCCTTGGACCTTCTTATTGACGATGAAACACAGAAATTGCATCGGAATTAAATAGAAAAGGCACTATGCCGAATTAAGTACAAGAGGACTAACTCTTCCTACTGTCAATGTTTTGAACCGTTCCTGTGACACTAGTTTTAGATTCCGGTGCTTCACTCCAGGTTTACTGTTTCCCTTGGACCTTCTTATTGACGATGAAACACAGAAATTGCATCAGAATTAAATAGAAAAGGCACAATGCCGACTTAAGTACAAGAAGACTGACGCTTCTTACTGACTATGTTTTTGAATCATTCCTGTTACACTAGTTATAGATTCCGATGCTTCACTTCAGGTTTACTGTATCCCTCTGAACTTCCTATAGACGATGAAACACAGAAATTGCATCCGAATTAAATACAAAAGGCACAATACCGACTTAAGTACAAGAAGACTGACTCTTCCTACTGTCTATGTTTTGAACCATTCCTGTGAAACTAGTTATAGAATCCGATGCTTCACTTCAGGTTTAATGTATCCCTCTGACCTTCTTATAGACGATGAAACACAGAAATTGCATCGGAATTATATACAAAAGGCACAATGCCGACTTAAGTACAAGAAGACAGACTCTTCTTACTGACTATGTTTTGAACCATTCTCGTGACACTAGTTATAGATTCCGATGCTTCACTTCAGGTTTACTGTATCCCTGAAACCTTCTTATTGACGATGAAACACAGAAATTGCATCGGAATTAAATACAAAAGGCACAATGCCGACTTAAGTACAAGAAGACTGACTCTTCTTACTGACTATGTTTGAACCATACCTGTGTCACTAGTTATAGATTCCGATGCTTCACTTCAGGTTTACTGTATACCTTGGACCTTCTAATTGACGATGAAACTCAGAGATTGCATAGGAATTAAATAGAAAAGGCACAATGCCGATTTAAGTACAAGAAGGCTGCCTCTTTTTACTGTCTCTGTTTTGAACCATTTCTGTGACACTAGTTATAGATTGCGATGCTTCACTTCAGGTTTACTGTATCCCTTGGACCTTCTTATTGACGATGAATTTCAGAAATTGCATCGGAATTAAATACAAGAGGTACAATGCCGACTTAAGTACAAGAAGACTGATTCTTTTTACTGACTATGTTTGAACCATTCCTGTGACACTAGTTATGGATTTGGATGCATCACTTCTGGTTCACTGTATCCCTCTGACCTTCTTACTGACGATGAAACACAGAAATTGCATCGGAATTAAATAGAAAAGGCACAATGCCGACCTAAGTACAAGACGACTGACTTTTCTTACTGTCTATGTTTTGAACTATTCCTGTGACACTAGTTATAGATTCCGATGCTTCACTTCAGGTTTACTGTATCCCTCTGATCTTCTTATTGACGATGAAACACAGAAATTGCATCGGAATTAAATACAAAAGGCACAATGGCGACTTAAGTACAAGAGGACTGATCTTTCTTACTGTCTATGTTTTGAACCATTCCTGTGACACTAGTTATAGATTCCGATGCTTCACTTCAGGTTTGCTGTATCCCTCTGACCTTCTTAATGACGATGAAACACAAAATTTGCATCGGAATTAAATACAAAAGGCACAATGCCGACTTAAGTTCAAGAAGACTGACTCTTCGTACTGACTATGTTTGAACCATTCCTGTGTCACTAGTTATAGATTCCGATGCTTCACTTCAGGTTTACTGTATACCTTGGACCTTCTAATTGACGATGAAACACAGAGATTGCATCGGAATTAAATAGAAAGGGCACAATGCCGAGTTAGGTACAAGAAGGCTGCCTCTTTTTACTGTCTATGTTTTGAACCATGTCTGTGACACTAGTTATAGATAGCGATGCTTCACTTCAGGTTTACTGTCTCTCTTGGACCTTCTTATTGACGATGACATACAGAAATTGCATCGGAATTAAATACAAAAGGCACAATAGCGACTTAAGTACAAGAAGACTGACTCTTTTTACTGTCTATGTTTTGAACCATTCCTGTGACACTAGTTATAGATTCCGATGCTTCACTTCAGGTTTACTGTATCGATATGATCTTCTAATTGACGATGAAACACAGAAATTGCATCGGAATTAAATACAAAAGGCACAATGCTGACTTAAGTACAGGAAGACTGACTCTTCTTACTGTCTATGATTTGAACCATTCCTGTGACACTAGTTATAGATTCCGATGCTTCACTCCAGGCTTTCTGTATCCCTTGGACCTTCTTATTGACGATGAAACACAGAAATTGCATCGGAATTAAATAGAAAAGGCACTATGCCGAATTAAGTACAAGAGGACTAACTCTTCCAACTGTCAATGTTTTGAACCGTTCCTGTGACACTAGTTTTACATTCCGGTGCTTCACTCCAGGTTTACTGTTTCCCTTGGACCTTCTTATTGACGATGAAACACAGAAATTGCATCAGAATTAAATAGAAAAGGCACAATGCCGACTTAAGTACAAGAAGACTGACGCTTCTTACTGACTATGTTTTTGAATCATTCCTGTTACACTAGTTATAGATTCCGATGCTTCACTTCAGGTTTACTGTATCCCTCTGAACTTCCTATAGACGATGAAACACAGAAATTGCATCCGAATTAAATACAAAAGGCACAATACCGACTTAAGTACAAGAAGACTGACTCTTCCTACTGTCTATGTTTCGAACCATTCCTGTGAAACTAGTTATAGAATCCGATGCTTCACTTCAGGTTTAATGTATCCCTCTGACCTTCTTATAGACGATGAAACACAGAAATTGCATCGGAATTATATACAAAAGGCACAATGCCGACTTAAGTACAAGAAGACAGACTCTTCTTACTGACTATGTTTTGAACCATTCTCGTGACACTAGTTATAGATTCCGATGCTTCACTTCAGGTTTACTGTATCCCTGAAACCTTCTTATTGACGATGAAACACAGAAATTGCATCGGAATTAAATACAAAAGGCACAATGCCGACTTAAGTACAAGAAGACTGACTCTTCTTACTGACTATGTTTGAACCATACCTGTGTCACTAGTTATAGATTCCGATGCTTCACTTCAGGTTTACTGTATACCTTGGACCTTCTAATTGACGATGAAACTCAGAGATTGCATAGGAATTAAATAGAAAAGGCACAATGCCGACTTAAGTACAAGAAGGCTGCCTCTTTTTACTGTCTCTGTTTTGAACCATTTCTGTGACACTAGTTATAGATTGCGATGCTTCACTTCAGGTTTACTGTATCCCTTGGACCTTCTTATTGACGATGAATTTCAGAAATTGCATCGGAATTAAATACAAGAGGTACAATGCCGACTTAAGTACAAGAAGACTGATTCTTTTTAC
Source organism: Schistocerca serialis cubense (assembly GCF_023864345.2). Taxonomy (NCBI): domain Eukaryota; kingdom Metazoa; phylum Arthropoda; class Insecta; order Orthoptera; family Acrididae; genus Schistocerca; species Schistocerca serialis. Next base: position 639,219,181 of record NC_064644.1, read on the forward strand.
TGACTATGTTTGAACCATTCCTGTGACACTAGTTATGGATTCGGATGCATCACTTCTGGTTCACTGTATCCCTCTGACCTTCTTACTGACGATGAAACAGAGAAATTGCATCGGAATTAAATAGAAAAGGCACAATGCCGACCTAAGTACAAGACGACTGACTTTTCTTACTGTCTATGTTTTGAACTATTCCTGTGACACTAGTTATAGATTCCGATGCTTCACTTCAGGTTTACTGTATCCCTCTGATCTTCTTATTGACGATGAAACACAGAAATTGCATCGGAATTAAATACAAAAGGCACAATGGCGACTTAAGTACAAGAGGACTGATCTTTCTTACTGTCTATGTTTTGAACCATTCCTGTGACACTAGTTATAGATTCCGATGCTTCACTTCAGGTTTGCTGTATCCCTCTGACCTTCTTAATGACGATGAAACACAGAATTTGCATCGGAATTAAATACAAAAGGCACAATGCCGACTTAAGTACAAGAAGACTGACTCTTCGTACTGACTATGTTTGAACCATTCCTGTGTCACTAGTTATAGATTCCGATGCTTCACTTCAGGTTTACTGTATACCTTGGACTTTCTAATTGACGATGAAACACAGAGATTGCATCGGAATTAAATAGAAAGGGCACAATGCCGAGTTAAGTACAAGAAGGCTGCCTCTTTTTACTGTCTGTGTTTTGAACCATGTCTGTGACACTAGTTATAGATAGCGATGCTTCACTTCAGGTTTACTGTCTCTCTTGGACCTTCTTATTGACGATGACACACAGAAATTGCATCGGAATTAAATACAAAAGGCACAATAGCGACTTAAGTACAAGAAGACTGACTCTTTTTACTGTCTATGTTTTGAACCATTCCTGTGACACTAGTTATAGATTCCGATGCTTCACTTCAGGTTTACTGTATCGATATGATCTTCTAATTGACGATGAAACACAGAAATTGCATCGGAATTAAATACAAAAGGCACAATGCTGACTTAAGTACAGGAAGACTGACTCTTCTTACTGTCTATGATTTGAACCATTCCTGTGACACTAGTTATAGATTCCGATGCTTCACTCCAGGCTTTCTGTATCCCTTGGACCTTCTTATTGACGATGAAACACAGGAATTGCATCGGAATTAAACACAAAAGGCACAATGCCAACTTAAGTACAAAAAGGCTGACTCTTCTTACTGACTATGCTTTGAACCATTCCTGTGACACTAGTTATAGATTCGGATGCTTCACTTCAGGTTTACTGTATCCCTTGGATCTTCTTATTGACGATGAAACACAGAAATTGCATCGGAATTAAATACAAATGGTACAATGCCGACTTAAGTACAAGAAGACTGACTCTTTTTACTGACTATGTTTGAACCATTCCTGTGACACTAGTTATGGATTCGGATGCTTCACTTCTGGTTCACTGTATCACTCTGACGTTCTTATTGACGATGAAACACAGAAATTGCATCGCAATTGAATAGAAAAGGCACAATGCCGACTTAAGTACAAGACGACTGACTTTTCTTACTGTCTATGTTTTGAACTATTCCTGTGACACTAGCTATAGACTCCGATGCTTCACTTCAGGTTTACTGTATCACTCTGATCTTCTTATTGACGATGAAACACAGAAATTGCATCGGAATTAAATACAAAAGGCACAATGCCGACTTAAGTACAATAGGACTGATCTTTCTTATTGTCTATGTTTTGAACCATTCCTGAGACACTAGTTAAAGATTCCGATGCTTCACTTCAGCTTTACTGTATCCCTCTGACCTTCTTATTGATGTTGAAACACAGAAATTGCTTCGGAATTAAATACAAAAGGCACAATGCAGACTTAAGTACAAGAAGACTGATTCTTCCTACTGACTATGTTTTGAACCATTCCTGTGACACTAGTTATAGATTGCGATGCTTCACTTCAGGTTTGCTGTATCCCTCTGACCTTCTTATTGACGATGAAACTCAGAATTTGCATCGGAATTAAATACAAAAGGCACAATGCCGACTTAAGTACAAGAAAACTGACTCTTCCTACTGTCTATGTTTTGAACCATTCCTGTGACACTAGTTACAGATTCCGATGCTTCACGTCAGGCTTACTGTTTCCCTTGGACCTTCTTATTGACGATGAAACTCAGAAATTGCATCGGAATTAAATACAAGAGGTACAATGCCGACTTAAGTACAAGAAGACTGATTCTTTTTACTGACTATGTTTGAACCATTCCTGTGACACTAGTTATGGATTCGGATGCATCACTTCTGGTTCACTGTATCCCTCTGACCTTCTTATTGACGATGAAACACAGAAATTGCATCGGAATTAAATAGAAAAGGCACAATGCCGACCTAAGTACAAGACGACTGACTTTTCTTACTGTCTATGTTTTGAACTATTCCTGTGACACTAGTTATAGATTCCGATGCTTCACTTCAGGTTTACTGTATCCCTCTGATCTTCTTATTGACGATGAAACACAGAAATTGCATCGGAATTAAATACAAAAGGCACAATGGCGACTTAAGTACAAGAGGACTGATCTTTCTTACTGTCTATGTTTTGAACCATTCCTGTGACACTAGTTATAGATTCCGATGCTTCACTTCAGGTTTGCTGTATCCCTCTGACCTTCTTAATGACGATGAAACACAGAATTTGCATCGGAATTAAATACAAAAGGCACAATGCCGACTTAAGTACAAGAAGACTGACTCTTCGTACTGACTATGTTTGAACCATTCCTGTGTCACTAGTTATAGATTCCGATGCTTCACTTCAGGTTTACTGTATACCTTGGACCTTCTAATTGACGATGAAACACAGAGATTGCATCGGAATTAAATAGAAAGGGCACAATGCCGAGTTAAGTACAAGAAGGCTGTCTCTTTTTACTGTCTGTGTTTTGAACCATGTCTGTGACACTAGTTATAGATAGCGATGCTTCACTTCAGGTTTACTGTCTCTCTTGGACCTTCTTATTGACGATGACACACAGAAATTGCATCGGAATTAAATACAAAAGGCACAATACCGACTTAAGTACAAGAAGACTGACTCTTTTTACTGTCTATGTTTTGAACCATTCCTGTGACACTAGTTATAGATTCCGATGCTTCACTTCAGGTTTACTGTATCGATATGATCTTCTAATTGACGATGAAACACAGAAATTGCATCGGAATTAAATACAAAAGGCACAATGCTGACTTAAGTACAGGAAGACTGACTCTTCTTACTGTCTATGATTTGAACCATTCCTGTGACACTAGTTATAGATTCCGATGCTTCACACCTGGCTTTCTGTATCCCTTGGAACTTATTGACGATGAAACACAGTAATTGCATCGGAATTAAACACAAAAGGCACAATGCCGACTTAAGTACAAAAAGGCTGACTCTTCTTACTGACTATGCTTTGAACCATTCCTGTGACACTAGTTATAGATTCGGATGCTTCACTTCAGGTTTACTGTTTCCCTTGGATCTTCTTATTGACGATGAAACACAGAAATTGCATCGGAATTAAATACAAAAGGCACAATGCCGAGTTAAGTACAAGACGACTGACTTTTCTTACTGTCTATGTTTTGAACTATTCCTGTGACACTAGCTATAGACTCCGATGCTTCACTTCAGGTTTACTGTATCACTCTGATCTTCTTATTGACGATGAAACACAGAAATTGCATCGGAATTAAATACAAAAGGCACAATGCCGACTTAAGTACAATAGGACTGATCTTTCTTATTGTCTATGTTTTGAACCATTCCTGAGACACTAGTTATAGATTCCGATGCTTCACTTCAGCTTTACTGTATCCCTCTGACCTTCTTATTGATGTTGAAACACAGAAATTGCATCGGAATTTAATACAAAAGGCACAATGCAGACTTAAGTACTAGAAGACTGATTCTTCCTACTGACTATGTTTTGAACCATTCCTGTGACACTAGTTAAAGATTGCGATGCTTCACTTCAGGTTTGCTGTATCCCTCTGACCTTCTTATTGACGATGAAACACAGAATTTGCATCGGAATTAAATACAAAAGGCACAATGCCGACTTAAGTACAAGAAAACTGACTCTTCCTACTGTCTATGTTTTGAACCATTCCTGTGACACTAGTTATAGATTCCGATGCTTCACTCCAGGTTTACTGTATCCCTTGGACCTTCTTATTGACGATGAAACACAGAAATTGCATCGGAATTAAATACAAAAGGCACAATGCCGACTTAAGTACAAGAGGACTGATCCTTTTTACTGTCTGTGTTTTGAACCATTCCTGAGACACTAGTTATAGCTTCCGATGCTTCACTTCAGGTTTACTGTAACCCTCCGACCATCTTATTGATGATCAGACACAGAAATTGCATCGGAATTAAATACAAAAGGCACAACGCTGACTTAAGTACAAGAAGACTGACTCTTCTTACAGACTATGCTTTGAACCATTCCTGTGACAGTAGTTACACATTGCGATTCTTCTCTCCAGGTTTACTGTATCCCTTGGACCTTCTTACTGACGATGAAACACAGAAATTGCATCGGAATTAATTACAAAGGGCAAAATGCCGACTTAAGTACACGAAGACTGACTCTTCTTACTGCCTATGTTTTGAACCATTCCTGTGACACTAGTTATAGATTCCGATGCTACACTCCAAGTTTACTGTATCCCTTGGACCTTCTTATTGACGATGAAAAACTGAAATTGCATCGGAATTAAATATAAAAGGCACAATGCCGACTTAAGTACAAGAAGACTGACTCTTCTGACTGACTATGTTTTGAACCATTCCTGTGACACTAGTTATAGATTCCGATGCTTCATTTCAGGTTTACAATATCCCTCTATCCTTCTTATTGACGATGAAACACAGAAATTGCATCGGAATTAAATAGAACAGGCACAATGCCGACTTAAGTACAAGAAGACTGACTCTTCTTACTGACTATGTTTTGAACCATTCCTGTGACACTAGTTATAGATTCCGATGCTTCACTCCAGTTGTACTGTATCCCTTGGACCTTCTTATTGACGATGACACACAGAAATTGCATCGGAATTAAATAGAAAAGGCACAATGCCGACTTAAGTACAAGAGGACTGACTCTTCCTACTGTCTATGTTTGAACCATTCCTGTGACACTAGTTATAGATTCCGGTGATTCACTCCAGGTTTACTGTTTCCCTTGGACCTTCTTATTGACGATGAAACACAGAAATTGCATCAGAATTAAGTAGAAAAGGCACAATGCCGACTTAAGTACAAGAAGACTGACGCTTCTTACTGACTATGACTTTGAACCATTCCTGTGACACTAGTTATAGATTCCGATGCTTCACTCCAGGCTTTCTGTATCCCTTGGACCTTCTTATTGACGATGAAACACAGTAATTGCATCAGAATTAAACACATAAGGCACAATGCCGACTGAAGTACAAAAAGGCTGACTCTTCTTACTGACTATGCTTTGAACCATTCCTGTGACACTAGTTATAGATTCGGATGCTTCACTTCAGGTTTACTGTATCCTTTGGATCTTCTTATTGACGATGAAACACAGAAATTGCATCGGAATTAAATACAAATGGTACAATGCCGACTTAAGTACAAGAAGACTGACTCTTTTTACTGACTATGTTTGAACCATTCCTGTGACACTAGTTATGGATTCGGATGCTTCACTTCTGGTTCACTGTATCCCTCTGACGTTCTTATTGACGATGAAACACAGAAATTGCATCGCAATTGAATAGAAAAGGCACAATGCCGACTTAAGTACAAGACGACTGACTTTTCTTACTGTCTATGTTTTGAACTATTCCTGTGACACTAGCTATAGACTCCGATGCTTCACTTCAGGTTTACTGTATCACTCTGATCTTCTTATTGACGATGAAACACAGAAATTGCATCGGAATTAAACACAAAGGGCACAATGCCGACTTAAGTACAATAGGACTGATCTTTCTTATTGTCTATGTTTTGAACCATTCCTGAGACACTAGTTATAGATTCCGATGCTTCACTTCAGCTTTACTGTATCCCTCTGACCTTCTTATTGATGTTGAAACACAGAAATTGCATCGGAATTAAATACAAAAGGCACAATGCAGACTTAAGTACAAGAAGACTGATTCTTCCTACTGACTATGTTTTGAACCATTCCTGTGACACTAGTTATAGATTGCGATGCTTCACTTCAGGTTTGCTGTATCCCTCTGACCTTCTTATTGACGATGAAACACAGAATTTGCATCGGAATTAAATACAAAAGGCACAATGCCGACTTAAGTACAAGAAAACTGACTCTTCCTACTGTCTATGTTTTGAACCATTCCTGTGACACTAGTTATAGATTCCGATGCTTCACTCACGGTTTACTGTATCCCTTGGACCTTCTTATTGACGATGAAACACAGAAATTGCATCGGAATTAAATACTAAAGGCACAATGCCGACTTAAGTACAAGAGGACTGATCCTTTTTACTGTCTGTGTTTTGAACCATTCCTGAGACACTAGTTATAGCTTCCGATGCTTCACTTCAGGTTTACTGTAACACTCTGACCTTCTTATTGATGATCAGACACAGAAATTGATTCGGAATTAAATACAAAAGGCACAACGCTGACTTAAGTACAAGAAGACTGACTCTTCTTACAAACTATGTTTTGAACCATTCCTGTGACACTAGTTATAGATTGCGATGCTTCACTTCAGGTTTACTGTATCCCTTGGACCTTCTTATTGACGATGAAACACAGAAATTACATCGGAATTAAATACAAAAGGCACAATGCCGATTTAAGTACATGAAGACCGACTCTTTCTACTGACTATGTTTTGAACCATTCCTGTGACACTAGTTATAGATTCCGATGCTTCGCATCAGGTTTACTGTATCCCTTGGACCTTGTTATTGACGATGAAACACAGAAATTGCATCGGAATTAAATACAAAAGGCACAATGCCGACTTAAGTACAAGAAGACTGACTCTTCTTACAGTCTATGCTTTGAACCATTCCTGTGACAGTAGTTACACATTGCGATTCTTCTCTCCAGGTTTACTGTATCCCTTGGACCTTCTTACTGACGATGAAACACAGAAATTGCATCGGAATTAAATACAAAGGGCAAAATGCCGACTTAAGTACACGAAGACTGACTCTTCTTACTGCCTATGTTTTGAACCATTCCTGTGACACTAGTATTAGATTCCGATGCTACACTCCAAGTTTACTGTATCCCTTGGACCTTCTTATTGACGATGAAAAACAGAAATTGCATCGGAATTAAATATAAAAGGCACAATGCCGACTTAAGTACAAGAAGACTGACTCTTCTGACTGACTATGTTTTGAACCATTCCTGTGACACTAGTTATAGATTCCGATGCTTCATTTCAGGTTTACATTATCCCTCTATCCTTCTTATTGACGATGAAACACAGAAATTGCATCGGAATTAAATAGAACAGGCACAATGCCGACTTAAGTACAAGAAGACTGACTCTTCTTACTGACTATGTTTTGAACCATTCCTGTGACACTAGTTATAGATTCCGATGCTTCACTCCAGTTGTACTGTATCCCTTGGACCTTCTTATTGACGATGACACACAGAAATTGCATCGGAATTAAATAGAAAAGGCACAATGCCGACTTAAGTACAAGAGGACTGACTCTTCCTACGGTCTATGTTTGAACCATTCCTGTGACACTAGTTATAGATTCCGGTGATTCACTCCAGGTTTTTCTGTTTCCCTTGGACCTTCTTATTGACGATAAAACACAGAAATTGCATCAGAATTAAATAGAAAAGTCACAATGCCGACTTAAGTACAAGAAGACTGACGCTTCTTACTGACTATGACTTTGAACCATTCCTGTGACACTAGTTATAGATTCCCATGCTTCACTGCAGGTTTACGGTATACCTCTGACCATCTTATTGACGATGAAACACGGAAATTGCATCGGAATTAAAAACAAAAGGTACAATGCCGACTTAACTACAAGAAGACTGACTTTTTTTACTGTCTATGTTTTGAACCATTCCTGTGACACTAGTTATAGATTCCGATGCTTCACTTCAGGTTTACTGTATCCCTCTGACGTTATTGCCGATGAAACACAGAAATTGCTTCGGAATTAAATACAAAAGGCACAATGCCGACTTAAGTACAAGAAGACTGACTCTTCTTACTGACTATGTTTTGAACCATTCCTGTGACACTAGTTATAGATTCCAATGCTTCACTTCAGGTTTACTGTATCTCTCTGACCTTATTATTGACGATGAAAAACAGTAATTGCATCGGAATTAAATAGAAAAGGCACAATTCTGTCTTAAGTACATGAAGACCGACTCTTGTTATCGACAATGATTTGAACCATTCCTGTGACACTAGTTATAGATTCCGATGCTTCACTTCAGGTTTACTGTATCCCTCTGACGTTCTTATTGACGATGAAACACAGAAATTGCATCGGAATTAAATAGAAAAGGCACAATGCCGACTTAAGTACAAGAAGACTGACTCTTCTTACTGTCTATGACTTGAACCATTCCTGTGACTCTAGTTATAGATTCCGATGCTTCACTGCAAGTTTACCGTATCCCTTGGACCTTCTTATTGACGATGAAACACAAAAATTGCATCGGAATTAAATACAAAAGGCACAATGCCGACTTAAGTACAAGAAGACTGACTCTTCTTACTGACTATGTTTTGAACCATTCTTGTGACACTACCTATAGATTCCGATGCTTCACTTCAGGTTTACTGTATTCCTCTGACGTTCGTATTGACGATGAAACACAGAAATTGCATCGGAATTAAATAGAAAAGGCACAATGCCGACTTAAGTACAAGAAGACTGACTCTTCTTACTGTCTATGAATTGAACCATTCCTGTGACTCTAGTTATAGATTCCGATGCTTCACTGCAGGTTTACCGTATCCCTTGGACCTTCTTATTGACGATGAAACACAGAAATTGCATCGGAATTAAATAGAAAAGGCACAATGCCGACTTAAGTACAAGAAGACTGACTCTTCTTACTGACTATGTTTTCAACCATTCCTGTGACACTAGATATAGATTCCGATGCTTCCATTCAGGTTTACTGTATACCTTGGACCTTCTTATTGACGATGAAACACAGAAATTGCATCGGAATTAAATACAAAAAGCACAATGCCGACTTAGGTACAAGAGGACTGACTCTTCCTACTATGTATGTTTTGAACCATTCCTGTGACACTAGTTTTGGATTCCGATGCTTCACTTCAGGTTTACTGTATCCCTCTGACCTACTTATTGACGATGAAACACAGAAATTGCATCGGAATTAAAAACAAAAGGTACAATGCCGACTTAAGTACAAGAAGACTGACTTTTTCTACTGTCTATGTTTTGAACCATTCCTGTGACACTACCTATAGATTCCGATGCTTCACTTCAGGTTTACTGTATCCCTTGGACCTTCTTATTGACGATGAAACACAGAAATTACATCGGAATTAAATACAAAAGGCACAATGCCGATTTAAGTACATGAAGACCGACTCTTTCTACTGACTATGTTTTAAACCATTCCTGTGACACTAGTTATAGATTCCGATGCTTCGCATCAGGTTTACTGTATCCCTTGGACCTTGTTATTGACGATGAAACACAGAAATTGCATCGGAATTAAATACAAAAGGCACAATGCCGACTTAAGTACAAGAAGACTGACTCTTCTTACAGTCTATGCTTTGAACCATTCCTGTGACAGTAGTTACACATTGCGATTCTTCTCTCCAGGTTTACTGTATCCCTTGGACCTTCTTACTGACGATGAAACACAGAAATTGCATCGGAATTAAATACAAAGGGCAAAATGCCGACTTAAGTACACGAAGACTGACTCTTCTTACTGCCTATGTTTTGAACCATTCCTGTGACACTAGTATTAGATTCCGATGCTACACTCCAAGTTTACTGTATCCCTTGGACCTTCTTATTGACGATGAAAAACAGAAATTGCATCGGAATTAAATATAAAAGGCACAATGCCGACTTAAGTACAAGAAGACTGACTCTTCTGACTGACTATGTTTTGAACCATTCCTGTGACACTAGTTATAGATTCCGATGCTTCATTTCAGGTTTACATTATCCCTCTATCCTTCTTATTGACGATGAAACACAGAAATTGCATCGGAATTAAATAGAACAGGCACAATGCCGACTTAAGTACAAGAAGACTGACTCTTCTTACTGACTATGTTTTGAACCATTCCTGTGACACTAGTTATAGATTCCGATGCTTCACTCCAGTTGTACTGTATCCCTTGGACCTTCTTATTGACGATGACACACAGAAATTGCATCGGAATTAAATAGAAAAGGCACAATGCCGACTTAAGTACAAGAGGACTGACTCTTCCTACGGTCTATGTTTGAACCATTCCTGTGACACTAGTTATAGATTCCGGTGATTCACTCCAGGTTTTTCTGTTTCCCTTGGACCTTCTTATTGACGATAAAACACAGAAATTGCATCAGAATTAAATAGAAAAGTCACAATGCCGACTTAAGTACAAGAAGACTGACGCTTCTTACTGACTATGACTTTGAACCATTCCTGTGACACTAGTTATAGATTCCCATGCTTCACTGCAGGTTTACGGTATACCTCTGACCTTCTTATTGACGATGAAACACGGAAATTGCATCGGAATTAAAAACAAAAGGTACAATGCCGACTTAACTACAAGAAGACTGACTTTTTTTACTGTCTATGTTTTGAACCATTCCTGTGACACTAGTTATAGATTCCGATGCTTCACTTCAGGTTTACTGTATCCCTCTGACGTTATTGCCGATGAAACACAGAAATTGCTTCGGAATTAAATACAAAAGGCACAATGCCGACTTAAGTACAAGAAGACTGACTCTTCTTACTGACTATGTTTTGAACCATTCCTGTGACACTAGTTATAGATTCCAATGCTTCACTTCAGGTTTACTGTATCTCTCTGACCTTATTATTGACGATGAAAAACAGTAATTGCATCGGAATTAAATAGAAAAGGCACAATTCTGTCTTAAGTACATGAAGACCGACTCTTGTTATCGACAATGATTTGAACCATTCCTGTGACACTAGTTATAGATTCCGATGCTTCACTTCAGGTTTACTGTATCCCTCTGACGTTCTTATTGACGATGAAACACAGAAATTGCATCGGAATTAAATAGAAAAGGCACAATGCCGACTTAAGTACAAGAAGACTGACTCTTCTTACTGTCTATGACTTGAACCATTCCTGTGACTCTAGTTATAGATTCCGATGCTTCACTGCAAGTTTACCGTATCCCTTGGACCTTCTTATTGACGATGAAACAAAGAAATTGCATCGGAATTAAATAGAAAAGGCACAATGCCGACTTAAGTACACGAAGACTGACTCTTCTTACTGTCTATGTTTTGAATCTTTCCTGTGACATTAGTTATAGATTCCGATGCTACACTCCAGGTTTACTGTATCCCTTGGACCTTCTTATTGACGATGAAACACAAAAATTGCATCGGAATTAAATACAAAAGGCACAATGCCGACTTAAGTACAAGAAGACTGACTCTTCTTACTGACTATGTTTTGAACCATTCTTGTGACACTACTTATAGATTCCGATGCTTCACTTCAGGTTTACTGTATTCCTCTGACGTTCGTATTGACGATGAAACACAGAAATTGCATCGGAATTAAATAGAAAAGGCACAATGCCGACTTAAGTACAAGAAGACTGACTCTTCTTACTGTCTATGAATTGAACCATTCCTGTGACTCTAGTTATAGATTCCGATGCTTCACTGCAGGTTTACCGTATCCCTTGGACCTTCTTATTGACGATGAAACACAGAAATTGCATCGGAATTAAATAGAAAAGGCACAATGCCGACTTAAGTACAAGAAGACTGACTCTTCTTACTGACTATGTTTTCAACCATTCCTGTGACACTAGATATAGATTCCGATGCTTCCATTCAGGTTTACTGTATACCTTGGACCTTCTTATTGACGATGAAACACAGAAATTGCATCGGAATTAAATACAAAAAGCACAATGCCGACTTAGGTACAAGAGGACTGACTCTTCCTACTATGTATGTTTTGAACCATTCCTGTGACACTAGTTTTGGATTCCGATGCTTCACTTCAGGTTTACTGTATCCCTCTGACCTACTTATTGACGATGAAACACAGAAATTGCATCGGAATTAAAAACAAAAGGTACAATGCCGACTTAAGTACAAGAAGACTGACTTTTTCTACTGTCTATGTTTTGAACCATTCCTGTGACACTACCTATAGATTCCGATGCTTCACTTCAGGTTTACTGTATCCCTCTGACGCTATTGCCGATGAAACACAGAAATTGCTTCGGAATTAAACACAAAAGGCACAATGCCGACTTAAGGACAAGAACACTGACTCTTCTTACTGACTATGTTTTGAACCAATCCTGTGACACTAGTTATAGATTCCGATGCTGCACTTCAGGTTTACTGTATCCCTCTGACCTTCTTATTGACGATGAAACACAGTAATTGCTTCGGAATTAAATACAAAAGGCACAATGCCGACTTAAGTACATGAAGACCGACTCTTGTTATTGACAATGATTTGAACCATTCCTGTGACACTAGTTATAGATTCCGATGCTTCACTTCAGGTTTACTGTATCCCTTGGACATTCTTATTGACGATGAAACACAGAAATTGCATCGGAATTAAATACAAAAAGGCACAATGCCGACCTAAGTACATGAAGACCGACTCTACTTATTGAGAATGATTTGAACCATTCCTGTTACACTAGTTATAGATTCCGATGCTTCACTTCAGGTTTACTGTATCCCTTGGACATTCTTATTAACGATGAAACACAGAAATTACATCGGAATTAAATACAAAAAGCACAATGCCGACTTAAGTACAAGAAGACTGACTCTTCTTACTGTCTATGTTTTGAACCATTCCTGTGACACTAGTTATAGATTCCGATGCTTCACTCCAGGTTTACTATATCCCTTGGACCTACTTATTGACGATGAAACATAGAAATTGCAACGGAATTAAATACAAAAGGCACAATGCCGACTTAAGGACAAGAAGACTGACTCTTCTTACTGACTATGTTTTGAACCATTCCCGTGACACTAGTTACAGATTCCGATGCTTCACTTCAGGTTTGCTGTATACCTTGGACCTTCTTATTGACGATGAAACACATAAATTCCATCAGATTTAAATACAAAAGGCACAATGCCGACTTAAGTACAAGAAGACTGACTCTTCCTACTGTCTATGTTTTGAACCATTCCTGTGACACTAGTTTTGGATTCCGATGCTTCACTTCAGGTTTACTGTATCCCTCAGACCTTCTTATTGACGATGAAACACAGAAATTGCATCGGAATTAAATACAAAAGGCACAATGCCAACTTAAGTACAAGAAGACTGACTCTTCCTACTGTCTATGTTTGAACCATTCCTGTGACACTAGTTATAGATTCCGATGCTTCACTTCAGGTTTACTGTATCCCTCTGACCTTATTGCTGATGAATCGGAATTAAATAGAAAAGGCACATTTCCGATTTAAGGACAAGAAGACTGACTCTTCTTACTGACTATGTTTTGATCCATTCCTGAGACACTAGTTATAGATTCCGATGCTTCACTTCAGGTATACTGTATCCCTCTGACATTCTTATTGACGATGAAACACAGAAATTGCATCGGAATTAAATACAAAAGCCACAATGCCGACTTAAGTACAAGAAGACTGACTCTCCTTACTGACCATGATTTGAACCATTCCTGTGACACTAGTTATAGATTCCGATGCTTCACTTCAGGTTTACTGTTTCCCTTGGACCTTCTTATTGACGATGAAACACAGAAATTGCATCGGAATTAAATACAAAAGGCACAATGCCGAATTAAGTACAGGAAGACAGACTCTTCTTACTGTCTATGTTTTGAACCATTCCTGTGATACTAGTTGTAGATTCCGATGCTTCACTTCAGGTTTACTGCATCCCCTCGACCTTCTTATTGACGATGAAACACAGAAATTGCATCGGAAATAAATACAAATGTCACAATGCCGACTTAAGTACAAGAACACTGACTCTTCCTACTGTCTATGCTTTGAACCATTCCGGTGACACTAGTTATAGATTCCGATGCTTCACTTCAAGTTTACTGTATCCCTTGTACCGTCTTATTGACGATGAAACACAGAAATTGCATCGGACTTAAATACAAAAGGCACAATGCCGACTTAAGTAAAAGAAGACTGACTCTTCCTACTCTCTATGATTTGAACCATTCCAGTGATACTAGTTATAGATTCCGATGCTTCACTCCAGGTTTACTATATCCCTTCGACCTTCTTATTGACGATGAAACATAGAAATTGCAACGGAATTAAATACAAAAGGCACAATGCCGACTTAAGGACAAGAAGACTGACTCTTCTTACTGTCTATGTTTTGAACCATTCCTGTGACACTAGTTATAGATTCCGATGCTTCACTTCAGGTTTACTGTATCCCTCTGACGTTATTGCCCATGAAACACAGAAATTGCTTCGGAATTAAATACAAAAGGCACAATGCCGACTTAAGGACAAGAACACTGACTCTTCTTACTGACTATGTTTTGAACCAATCCTGTGACACTAGTTATAGATTCCGATGCTGCACTTCAGGTTTACTGTATCCCTCTGACCTTCTTATTGACGATGAAACACAGTAATTGCTTCGGAATTAATTACAAAAGGCACAATGCCGGCTTAAGTACATGAGGACCGACTCTTGTTATTGACAATGATTTGAACCTTTCCTGTGACACTAGTTATAGATTCCGATGCTTCACTTCAGGTTTACTGTATCCCTTGGACATTCTTATTGACGATGAAACACAGAAATTGCATCGGAATTAAATACAATAAGGCACAATGCCGACTTAAGTACATGAAGACCGACTCTACTTATTGAGAATGATTTGAACCATTCCTGTTACACTAGTTATAGATTCCGATGCTTCAATTCAGGTTTATTGTAACCCTCTGACCTTATTGACGATGAAACACGGAAATTGCATCGGAATTAAATACAAAAGGAACAATACCGACTTAAGTACAAGAAGACTGAATCTTCTTTTTGTCTATGTTTTAAACCATTCCTGTGACACTAGTAATATATTCCGATGCTTCACTTTAGGTTACTGTATCCCTTGGACCTTCTTATTGACGATGAAACACAGAAATTGCATCGGCATTAAATACAAAAGGCACAATGCCGACTTAAGTACAAGAAGACTGACTCTCCTTACTGACCATGTTTTGAACCATTCCTGTGACACTAGTTTTGGATTCCGATTCTTCACTTCAGGTTTACTGTATCCCTCTGACCTTCTTATTGACGATGAAACACAGAAATTGCATCGGAATTAAAAACAAAAGGTACAATGCCGACTTAAGTACAAGAACACTGACTCTTCTTACTGACTATGTTTTGAACCAATCCTGTGACACTAGTTATAGATTCCGATGCTGCGCTTCAGGTTTACTGTATCCCTCTGACCTTCTTATTGACGATGAAACACAGTAATTGCTTCGGAATTAAATACAAAAGGCACAATGCCGACTTAAGTACATGAAGACCGACTCTTCTTACTGTCTATGCTTTGAACCATTCCTGTGTCACTAGTTATAGATTCCGATGCTTCACTCCAGGTTTACTATATCCCTTCGACCTTCTTATTGACGATGAAACACAGAAATTGCAACGGAATTAAATACAAAAGGCACAATGCCGACTTAAGGACAAGAAGACTGACTCTTCTTACTGACTATGTTTTGAACCATTCCTGTGACACTAGTTACAGATTCCGATGCTTCACTTCAGGTTTGCTGTATACCTTGGACCTTCTTATTGACGATGAAACACATAAATTCCATCAGATTTAAATACACAAGGCACAATGCCGACTTAAGTACAAGAAGACAGACTCTTCTTACTGTCTATGCTTTGAACCATTCCTGTGACACTAGTTATAGATTCCGATGCTTCACTCCAGGTTTACTATATCCCTTCGACCTTCTTATTGACGATGAAACATAGAAATTGCAACGGAATTAAATACAAAAGGCACAATGCCGACTTAAGGACAAGAAGACTGACTCTTCTTACTGACTATGTTTTGAACCATTCCTGTGACACTAGTTACAGATTCCGATGCTTCACTTCAGGTTTGCTGTATACCTTGGACCTTCTTATTGACGATGAAACACATAAATTCCATCAGATTTAAATACACAAGGCACAATGCCGACTTAAGTACAAGAAGACTGACTCTTCCTAGTGTCTATGTTTTGAACCATTCCTGTGACACTAGTTTTGGATTCCGATGCTTCACTTCAGGTTTACTGTATCCCTCAGACCTTCTTATTGACGATGAAAGACAGAAATTGCATCGGAATTAAATACGAAAGGCACAATGCCAACTTAAGTACGAGAAGACTGACTCTTCCTACTGTCTATGTTTGAACCATTCCTGTGACACTAGTTATAGATTCCGATGATTCACTTGAGGTTTACTGTATCCCTCTGACCTTATTGCCGATGAATCGGAATTAAATAGAAAAGGCACATTTCCGATTTAAGGACAAGAAGACTGACTCTTCTTACTGACTATGTTTTGATCCATTCCTGAGACACTAGTTATAGATTCCGATGCTTTACTTCAGGTTTACTGTATCCCTCTGACATTCTTATTGACGATGAAACACAGAAATTGCATCGGAATTAAATACAAAAGCCACAATGCCGACTTAAGTACAAGAAGACTGACTCTCCTTACTGACCAAGTTTTGAACCATTCCTGTGACACTAGTTATAGATTCCGATGCTTCACTTCAGGTTTACTGTTTCCCTTGGACCTTCTTATTGACGATGAAACACAGAAATTGCATCGGAATTAAATACAAAAGGCACAATGCCGACTTAAGTACAAGAAGACAGACTCTTCTTACTGTCTATGCTTTGAACCATTCCTGTGAAACTAGTTGTAGATTCCGATGCTTCACTTCAGGTTTACTGTATCCCTTGGACCTTCTTATTGACGATGAAACACAGAAATTGCATCGGAATTACTGACTCTTCCTACTGTCTATGTTTTGAACCATTCCTGTGACACTAGCTATAGATTCCGATGCTTCACTTCAGGTTTACTGTATCCCTTGTACCTTCTTACTGACGATGTAACACAGAAATTGCATCGGAATAAAGTACAAAAGGCACAATGCCGACTTAAGTACATGAAGACCGACTCTTCTTATTAACAATAATTTGAACCACTCCTGTGACACTAGTTATAGATTCCGATGCTTCACTTCAGGTTTACTGTATCCCTTGGACATTCTTATTGACGATGAAACACAGAAATTGTATCCGAATTAAATACAAAAGGAACAATACGGACTTAAGAACAAGAAGACTGACTCTTCTTACTGTCTATGTTTTGAACCATTCCTGTGACACTAGTTATATATTCCGATGCTTCAATTTAGGTTACTGTATCCCTTGGACCTTCTTATTGACGATGAAACACAGAAATTGCATCGGAATTAAATACAAAAGGCACAATGCCGACTTAAGTACATGAAGACCGACTCTTATTACTGTCTATAATTTGAACCATTCTTGTGACACTAGTTATAGATTCCGATGCTTCACTCCAGGTGTACTATATCCCTTGGAACTTCTCATTGACGATGAAACACAGATATTGCATAGGAATAAAATACAAAATGCACAATGCCGACTTAAGGACAAGAAGACAGACTCTTCTTACTGACTATGTTTTGAACCATTCCTGTGACAATAGTTATTGATTCCGATGCTTCACTTTAGGTTTACTGCATCCCTCTGACCTTCTTATTGACGATGAAACTCAGAAATTGCATCGCAATTAAATACAAAAGGCACAATGCCGACTTAAGTACAAGAAGACTGACTCTTCCTACTGTCTATGATTTGAACCATTCCTGTGACACTACTTATTGATTCCGATGCTTCACTTCAGGTTTATTGTATCCCTCTGACCTTATTGACGATGAAACACAGAAATTGCATCGGAATTAAATACAAAAGGAACAATACGGACTTAAGAACAAGAAGACTGACTCTTCTTACTGTCTATGTTTTGAACCATTCCTGTGACACTAGTTATATATTCCGATGCTTCAATTTAGGTTACTGTATCCCTTGGACCTTCTTATTG
This sequence comes from Schistocerca serialis cubense, assembly GCF_023864345.2. Classification (NCBI taxonomy): domain Eukaryota; kingdom Metazoa; phylum Arthropoda; class Insecta; order Orthoptera; family Acrididae; genus Schistocerca; species Schistocerca serialis. The sequence goes on from NC_064644.1 coordinate 639,237,574, forward strand.
ACGATGAAACACAGAAATTGCATCGGAATTTAATACAAAAGGCACAATGTCGACTTAAGTACAAGATCACTGACTCTTCCTACTGTCTATGTTTTGAACCATTCCTGTGACACTAGTTGTAGATTCCGATGCTTCACTTCAGGTTTACTGTTTCCCTTATACCTTCTTATTGACGATGAAACACAGAAATTGCATCGGAATTAAATACAAAAGGCACAATGCCGATTTAAGTACAAGAAGACTGACTCTTCCTACTGTCTATGTTTTGAACCATTTCTGTGACACTAGTTATAGAGTCCGATGCTTCACTTCAGGTTTACTGTATCCCTTTGATCTTCTTATTGTCGATGAAACAAAAAAATTGCATCAGAAATAAATACAAAAGGCACAATGCCGACTTAAGTACAAGGAGACTGACGCTGCTTACAGTCTATGTTTTGAACCATTACTGTGACACTAGTTATAGATTCCGTTGCTTCACTCCAGGTTTACTGTATCCCATGGACCTTCTTATTGACGATGAAACACAGAAATTGGGCCGGAATAAAATACAAAAGGCACAATGCCGACTTAAGGACAAGAAGACTGACTCCTCTTACTGACTATGTTTTGAACCATTCCTGTGACACTAGTTATAGATTCCGATGCTTCACTTCAGGTTTACTGTATGCCTCTGACCTTCTTATTGACGATGAAACACAGAAATTGCATCGGAATTAAATTGAAAAGGCACAATGCCGACTTAAGTACAGGAAGACTGACTCTTCTTACTGTCTATGTTTTGAACCATTCCTGTGAAACTAGTTGTAGACTCCGATGCTTCACTTCAGGTTTACTGTATCCCTTGGACCTTCTTATTGACGATGAAACCTAGAAATTGCATCGGAATTACTGACTCTTCCTACTGTCTTTGTTTTGAACCATTCCTGTGACACTAGCTATAGATTCCGATGCTTCACTTCAGGTTTAATGTATCCCTTGTACCTTCTTATTGACGATGTAACACAGAAATTGTATCGGAATTAAATACAAAAGGCACAATGCTGACTTAAGTACATGAAGACCGACTCTTCTTATTAACAAAGATTTGAACCACTCCTGTGACACTAGTTATAGATTCCGATGCTTCACTTCAGGTTTACTGTATCCCTTGGACATACTTATTGGCGATGAAACACAGAAATTGTATCGGAATTAAATACAAAAGGCACAATGCCGACTTAAGTGCAAGAAGACTGACTCTTCTTACTGTCTATGATTTGAACCAATCCTGTGACACTAGTTATAGATTCCGATGCTTCACTCCAGGTTTACTATATCCCTTGGACCTTCTTCATGACGATGAAATACAGAAATTGCATCGGAATTAAATACAAAAGGCACAATGCCGACTTAAGGACAAGAAGACTGACTCTTCTTACTGACGATGATTTGAACCATTCCTGTGGCAATAGTTATTGATACCGATGCTTCACTTTAGGTTTACTGCATCCCTCTGACCTTCTTATTGACGATGAAACTCAGAAACTGCATCAGAATTAAATACAAAAGCCACAATGCCGAATTAACTACAAGAAGACTGACTCTTCTTACTGTCTATGTTTTGAACCATTCCATTGTCACTAGTTATAGATTCTGATGATTCACTCCAGGTTTATTGTATCCCTTGGACCTTCTTATTGACGATGAAACACAGAAATTGCATCGGAATTAAATACAAAAGGCACAATGCCGACTTAAGTACATGAAGACCGACTCTTATTACTGTCTATGATTTGAACCATTCTTGTGACACTAGTTATAGATTCCGATGCTTCACTCCAGGTTTACTATATCCCTTGGAACTTCTCATTGACGATGAAACACAGATATTGCATAGGAATTAAATACAAAATGCACAATGCCGACTTATGGACAAGAAGACAGACTCTTCTTACTGACTATGTTTTGAACCATTCCTGTGACAATAGTTATTGATTCCGATGCTTCACTTTAGGTTTACTGCATCCCTCTGACCTTCTTATTGACGATGAAACTCAGAAATGGCATCGCAATTAAATACAAAAGGCACAATGCCGACTTAAGTACAAGAAGACTGACTCTTCCTACTGTCTATGTTTTGAACCATTCCTGTGACACTACTTATAGATTCCGATGCTTCACTTCAGGTTTATTGTATCCCTCTGACCTTATTGACGATGAAACACAGAAATTGCATCGGAATTAAATACAAAAGGAACAATACGGACTTAAGAACAAGAAGACTGACTCTTCTTACTGTCTATGTTTTGAACCATTCCTGTGACACTAGTTATATATTCCGATGCTTCAATTTAGGTTACTGTATCCCTTGGACCTTCTTATTGACGATGAAACACAGAAATTGCATCGGAATTTAATACAAAAGGCACAATGTCGACTTAAGTACAAGAACACTGACTCTTCCTACTGTCTATGTTTTGAACCATTCCTGTGACACTAGTTGTAGATTCCGATGCTTCACTTCAGGTTTACTGTTTCCCTTATACCTTCTTATTGACGATGAAACACAGAAATTGCATCGGAATTAAATACAAAAGGCACAATGCGGACTTAAGTACAAGAAGACTGACTCTTCCTACTGTCTATGTTTTGAACCATTTCTGTGACACTAGTTATAGAGTCCGATGCTTCACTTCAGGTTTACTGTATCCCTTTGACCTTCTTATTGTCGATGAAACAAAAAAATTGCATCAGAAGTAAATACAAAAGGCACAATGCCGACTTAAGTACAAGGAGACTGACGCTGCTTACAGTCTATGTTTTGAACCATTACTGTGACACTAGTTATAGATTCCGTTGCTTCACTCCAGGTTTACTGTATCCCCTGGACCTTCTTATTGACGATGAAACACAGAAATTGTGCCGGAGTTAAATACAAAAGGCACAATGCCGACTTAAGGACAAGAAGACTGACTCTTCTTACTGACTATGTTTTGAACCATTCCTGTGACACTAGTTATAGATTCCGATGCTTCACTTCAGGTTTACTGTATACCTCTGACCTTCTTATTGACGATGAAACACAGAAATTGCATCGGAATTAAATTGAAAAGGCACAATGCCGACTTAAGTACAGGAAGACTGACTCTTCTTACTGTCTATGTTTTGAACCATTCCTGTGAAACTAGTTGTAGACTCCGATGCTTCACTTCAGGTTTACTGTATCCCTTGGACCTTCTTATTGACGATGAAACCTAGAAATAGCATCGGAATTACTGACTCTTCCTACTGTCTTTGTTTTGAACCATTCCTGTGACACTAGCTATAGATTCCGATGCTTCACTTCAGGTTTACTGTATCCCTTGTACCTTCTTATTGACGATGTAACACAGAAATTGCATCGGAATTAAATACAAAAGGCACAATGCTGACTTAAGTACATGAAGACCGACTCTTCTTATTAACAAAGATTTGAACCACTCCTGTGACACTAGTTATAGATTCCGATGCTTCACTTCAGGTTTACTGTATCCCTTGGACATTCTTATTGGCGATGAAACACAGAAATTGCATCGGAATTAAATACAAAAGGCACAATGCCGTCTTAAGTGCAAGAAGACTGACTCTTCTTACTGTCTATGATTTGAACCATTCCTGTGACACTAGTTATAGATTCCGATGCTTCACTCCAGGTTTACTATATCCCTTGGACCTTCTTCATGACGATGAAACACAGAAATTGCATCGGAATTAAATACAAAAGGCACAATGCCGACTTAAGGACAAGAAGACTGACTCTTCTTACTGACTATGTTTTGAACCATTCCTGTGACAATAGTTATTGATACCGATGCTTCACTTTAGGTTTACTGCATCCCTCTGACCTTCTTATTGACGATGAAACTCAGAAATTGCATCAGAATTAAATACAAAAGCCACAATGCCGAATTAACTACAAGAAGACTGACTCTTCTTACTGTCTATGTTTTGAACTATTCCTGTGACACTAGTAATAGAGTCCGATGCTTCACTTCTGGTTTACTGTATCCCTTGGACCCTCTTATTGACGATGAAACACAGAAATTGCATTGGAACTAAATACAAAAGGCACAATGATGACTTAAGTACAAGAAGACAGACTCTTCCTACTGTCTATGTTTTGAACCATTCCGGTGACACGAGTTATAGATTCCGATGCTTCACTTCAGGTTTACTGTATCCCTTGGACCTTCTAGTTGACGATGAAACACAGAAATTGCTTCGGAATTAAATACAAAAGACACAATACCGACTTAAGTACAAGAAGACTGACTCTTCTTACTGTCTATGTTTTGAACCATTCCTGTGACACTAGTTATAGATTCCGATGCTTCACTCCAGGTTTACTGTATCCATTGGACATTCTTACAGACGATGAAACACAGAAATTGCATCGGAATTAAATACAAAAGGCACAATGCCGACTTAAGTACAAGACGACTGACTCTTCTCACTGTCTATGCTTTGTACCATTCCTGTGACACTAGTTATAGATTCCGATGCTACACTCCAGGTTTACTGTATCCCTAGGACCTTCTTATTGACGATGAAACACAGAAATTGCATCGGAATTAAATGCAAAATCCACAATGCCGACTTAAGTACAAGAAGACTGACTCATCTTACTGACTATGTTTTGCTCCATTCCTGTGACACTAGTTATAGATTTCGACGCTTCACTTCAGGTTTACTGTATCTCTTTGACCGTCATATTGACGATGAAACACAGAAATTGCATCGGAATTAAATACAAAAGGCACAATGCCGACTTAAGTACAAGAAGTCTGACGCTGCTTACAGTCTATGTTTTGAACCATTACTGTGACACTACTTATAGATTCCGTTGCTTCACTCCAGGTTTACTGTATCCCCTGGACCTTCTTATTGACGATGAAACACAGAAATTGCGTCGGAATTAAATACAAAAGGCACAATGCCGACTTAAGGAAAAGAAGACTGACTCTTCTTACTGACTATGTTTTGAACCATTCCTGTGACACTAGTTATAGATTCCGATGCTTCACTTCAGGTTTACTGTATACCTCTGACCTTCTTATTGACGATGAAACACAGAAATTGCATCGGAATTAAATTGAAAAGGCACAATGCCGACTTAAGTACAGGAAGACTGACTCTTCTTACTGTCTATGTTTTGAACCATTCCTGTGAAACTAGTTGTAGATTCCGATGCTTCACTTCAGGTTTACTGTATTCCTTGGACCTTCTTATTGACGATGAAACACAGAAATTGCATCGGAATTACTGACTCTTCCTACTGTCTATGTTTTGAACCATTCCTGTGACACTAGCTATAGATTCCGATGCTTCACTTCAGGTTTACTGTATCCCTTGTACCTTCTTATTGACGATGTAACACAGAAATTGCATCGGAATAAAGTACAAAAGGCACAATGCCGACTTAAGTACATGAAGACCGACTCTTCTTATTAACAATAATTTGAACCACTCCTGTGACACTAGTTATAGATTCCGATGCTTCACTTCAGGTTTACTGTATCCCTTGGACATTCTTATTGACGATGAAACACAGAAATTGTATCCGAATTAAATACAAAAGGCACAATGCCGACTTAAGTGCAAGAAGACTGACTCTTCTTACTGTCTAGAATTTGAACCATTCTTGTGACACTAGTTATAGATTCCGATGCTTCACTCCAGGTTTACTATATCCCTTGGAACTTCTCATTGACGATGAAACACAGATATTGCATAGGAATTAAATACAAAATGCACAATGCCGACTTAAGGACAAGAAGACAGACTCTTCTTACTGACTATGATTTGTACCATTCCTGTGACAATAGTTATTGATTCCGATGCTTCACTTTAGGTTTAACGCATCCCTCTGACCTTCTTATTGACGATGAAACTCAGAAATTGCATCGCAATTAAATACAAAAGGCACAATGCCGACTTAAGTACAAGAAGACTGACTCTTCCTACTGTCTATGTTTTGAACCATTCCTGTGACACTACTTATAGATTCCGATGCTTCACTTCAGGTTTATTGTATCCCTCTGACCTTATTGACGATGAAACACAGAAATTGCATCGGAATTAAATACAAAAGGAACAATACGGACTTAAGTACAAGAAGACTGACTCTTCTTACTGTCTATGTTTTGAACCATTCCTGTGACACTAGTTATATATTCCGATGCTTCACTTTAGGTTACTGTATCCCTTGGACCTTCTTATTGACGATGAAACACAGAAATTGCATCGGAATTAAATACAAAAGGCACAATGTCGACTTAAGTACAAGAACACTGACTCTTCCTACTGTCTATGTTTTGAACCATTCCTGTGACACTAGTTGTAGATTCCGATGCTTCACTTCAGGTTTACTGTTTCCCTTGGACCTTCTTATTGACGATGAAACACAGAAATTGCATCGGAATTAAATACAAAAGGCACAATGCCGATTTAAGTACAAGAAGACTGACTCTTCCTACTGTCTATGTTTTGAACCATTTCTGTGACACTAGTTATAGAGTCCGATGCTTCACTTTAGGTTTACTGTATCCCTTTGACCTTCTTATTGACGATGAAACAAAAAAATTGCATCAGAAATAAATACAAAAGGCACAATGCCGACTTAAGTACAAGGAGACTGACGCTGCTTACAGTCTATGTTTTGAACCATTACTGTGACACTAGTTATAGATTCCGTTGCTTCACTCCAGGTTTACTGTATCCCCTGGACCTTCTTATTGACGATGAAACACAGAAATTGGGCCGGAATTAAATACAAAAGGCACAATGCCGACTTAAGGACAAGAAGACTGACTTCTCTTACTGACTATGTTTTGAACCATTCCTGTGACACTAGTTATAGATTCCGATGCTTCACTTCAGGTTTACTGTATGCCTCTGACCTTCTTATTGACGATGAAACACAGAAATTGCATCGGAATTAAATTGAAAAGGCACAATGCTGACTTAAGTACATGAAGACCGACTCTTCTTATTAACAAAGATTTGAACCACTCCTGTGACACTAGTTATAGATTCCGATGCTTCACTTCAGGTTTACTGTATCCCTTGGACATTCTTATTGGCGATGAAACACAGAAATTGTATCGGAATTAAATACAAAAGGCACAATGCCGACTTCAGTGCAAGAAGACTGACTCTTCTTACTGTCTATGATTTGAACCAATCCTGTGACACTAGTTATAGATTCCGATGCTTCACTCCAGGTTTACTATATCCCTTGGACCTTCTTCATGACGATGAAATACAGAAATTGCATCGGAATTAAATACAAAAGGCACAATGCCGACTTAAGGACAAGAAGACTGACTCTTCTTACTGACGATGATTTGAACCATTCCTGTGACAATAGTTATTGATACCGATGCTTCACTTTAGGTTTACTGCATCCCTGTGACCTTCTTATTGACGATGAAACTCAGAAACTGCATCAGAATTAAATACAAAAGCCACAATGCCGAATTAACTACAAGAAGACTGACTCTTCTTACTGTCTATGTTTTGAACCATTCCATTGACACTAGTTATAGATTCTGATGATTCACTCCAGGTTTATTGTATCCCTTGGACCTTCTGATTGACGATGAAACACAGAAATTGCATCGGAATTAAATACAAAAGGCACAATGCCGACTTAAGTACATGAAGACCGACTCTTATTACTGTCTATGATTTGAACCATTCTTGTGACACTAGTTACAGATTCCGATGCTTCACTCCAGGTTTACTATATCCCTTGGAACTTCTCATTGACGATGAAACACAGATATTGAATAGGAATTAAATACAAAATGCACAATGCCGACTTAAGGACAAGAAGACAGACTCTTCTTACTGACTATGTTTTGAACCATTCCTGTGACAATAGTTATTGATTCCGATGCTTCACTTTAGGTTTACTGCATCACTCTGACCTTCTTATTGACGATGAAACTCAGAAATTTCATCGCAATTAAATACAAAAGGCACAATGCCGACTTAAGTACAAGAAGACTGACTCTTCCTACTGTCTATGTTATGAACCATTCCTGTGACACTACTTATAGATTCCGATGCTTCACTTCAGGTTTATTGTATCCCTCTGACCTTATTGACGATGAAACACAGAAATTGCATCGGAATTAAATACAAAAGGAACAATACGGACTTAAGTACAAGAAGACTGACTCTTCTTACTGTCTATGTTTTGAACCATTCCTGTGACACTAGTTATATATTCCGATGCTTCAATTTAGGTTACTGTATCCCTTGGACCTTCTTATTGACGATGAAACACAGAAATTGCATCGGAATTTAATACAAAAGGCACAATGTCGACTTAAGTACAAGAACACTGACTCTTCCTACTGTCTATGTTTTGAACCATTCCTGTGACACTAGTTGTAGATTCCGATGCTTCACTTCAGGTTTACTGTTTCCCTTATACCTTCTTATTGACGATGAAACACAGAAATTGCATCGGAATTAAATACAAAAGGCACAATGCCGACTTAAGTACAAGAAGACTGACTCTTCCTACTGTCTATGTTTTGAACCATTTCTGTGACACTAGTTATAGAGTCCGATGCTTCACTTCAGGTTTACTGTATCCCTTTGACCTTCTTATTGCCGATGAAACAAAAAAATTGCATCAGAAATAAATACAAAAGGCACAATGCCGACTTAAGTACAAGGAGACTGACGCTGCTTACAGTCTATGTTTTGAACCATTACTGTGACACTAGTTATAGATTCCGTTGCTTCACTCCAGGTTTACTGTATCATTTGGACCTTCTTATTGACGATGAAACACAGAAATTGCATCGGAATTAAATACAAAAGGCACAATGCCGACTTAAGTACATGAAGACCGACTCTTCTTACTGTCTATGATTTGAACCATTCTCTGTGACACTAGTTATAGATTCCGGTGCTACACTCCAGGTTTACTGTATCCCTTGGACCTTCTTATTGACGATGAAACACAGAAATTGCAACGGAATTAAATACACAATGCACAATGCCGACTTAAGTACTAGAAGACTGACTCTTCCTGCTGTCTATGTATTGAACCATTCCTGTGGCAATAGTTTTGGATTCCGATGCTTCACCTTCGGTTTACTGTATCCCACTGACCTTCTTATTGACGATGAAACACAGAAATTGCTTCGGAATTAAATACAAAAGGCACAATGCCGACTTAAGTACAAGAAGACTGACTCCTCCTACTGTCTATGTTTTGAACCATTCCTGTGACACTAGTTATAGATTCCGATGCTTCACTTCAGGTTTATTGTATCCCTCTGACCTTATTGACGATGAAACACAAATTGCATCGGAATTAAATACAAAAGGAACAATACGGACTTAAGTACAAGAAGACTGACTCTTCTTACTGTCTATGTTTTGAACCATTCCTGTGACACTAGTTATATATTCCGATGCTCCACTTTAGGTTACTGTATCCCTTGGACCTTCTTATTGACGATGAAACACAGAAATTTCATCGTCATTAAATACAAAAGGCACAATGCCGACTTAAGTACAAGAAGACTGACTCTTCCTACTGTCTATGTTTTGAACTATTCCTGTGACACTAGTAATAGAGTCCGATGCTTCACTTCAGGTTTACTGTATCACTTGGACCCTCTTATTGACGATGAAACACAGAAATTGCTTCGGAATTAAATACAAAAGGCACATTGCCGACCTATGTACAAGAAGACTGACTCTTCCTACTGTCTATGTTTTGAACCATTCCCGTGACACGTGTTATAGATTCCCATGCTTCACTTCAGGTTTACTGTATCCCTTGGACCTTCTAGTTGACGATGAAACACAGAAATTGCATCGGAATTAAATACAAAAGGAACAATACGGACTTAAGTACAAGAATACTGACTCTTCTTACTGTCTATGTTTTGAACCATTCCTGTGACACTAGTTGTAGATTCCGATGCTTCACTTCAGGTGCACTGTTTCCCTTTGACCTTCTTATTGTCCATGAAACACAAAAATTGCATCGGAATTAAATACAAAAGGCACAATGCCGACTTAAGTACAAGAAGACTGACGCTGCTTACAGTCTATGTTTTGATCTATTACTGTGACACTAGTTATAGATTCCGTTACTTCACTCCAGGTTTACTGTATCCCCTGGACCTTCTTATTGACGATGAAACACAGAAATTGGGTCGGAATTAAATACAAAAGGCACAATTCCGACTTAAGGACAAGAAGACTGACTCTTCATACTGACTATGTTTTGAACCATTCCTGTGACACTAGTTATAGATTCCGATGCTTCACTTCAGGTTTACTGTATGCCTCTGACCTTCTTATTGACGGTGACACACAGAAATTGCATCGGAATTAAATAGAAAAGGCACAATGCCGACTTAAGTACAGGAAGACTGACTCTTCTTACTGTCTATGTTTTGAACCATTCCTGTGAAACTAGTTGTAGATTCCGATGCTTCACTTCAGGTTTACTGTATCCCTTGGACCTTCTTATTGACGATGAAACACAGAAATTGCATCGGAATTACTGACTCTTCCTACTGTTTTTGTTTTGAACCATTCCTGTGACACTAGCTATAGATTCCGATGCTTCACTTCAGGTTTACTGTATCCCTTGTACCTTCTTATTGACGATGTAACACAGAAATTGCATTGGAATTAAATTCAAAAGGCACAATGCCGACTTAAGTACATGATGACCGACTCTACTTATTAACAAAGATTTGAACCACTCCTGTGACACTAGTTATAGATTCCGATGCTTCACTTCAGGTTTACTGTATCCCTTGGACATTCTTATTGACGATGAAACACAGAAATTGTATCCGAATTAAATACAAAAGGCACAATGCCGACTTAAGTGCAAGAAGATTGACTCTTCTTACTGTCTATGATTTGAACCATTCCTGTGACACTAGTTATAGATTCCGATGCTTCCCTCCAGGTTTACTATATCCCTTGGACCTTCTCATTGGCGATGAAACACAGAAATTGCATCGGAATTAAATACAAAAGGCACAATGCCGACTTAAGGACTAGAAGACTGACTCTTCTAACTGACTATGTTTTGAACCATTCCTGTGACAATAGTTATTGATACCGATGCTTCACTTTAGGTTTACTGCATCCCTCTGACCTTCTTTTGACGATGAAGCTCAGAAATTGCATCGGAATTATATACAAAAGCCACAATGCCGAATTAAGTGCAAGAAGACTGACTCTTCTTACTGTCTATGTTTTGAACCATTCCATTGACACTAGTTATAGATTCCGGTGCTTCACTCCAGGTTTATTGTATCCCTTGGACCTTCTTATTGACGATGAAGCACAGAAATTGCATTGGAATTAAGTAGAAAAGGCACAATTCCGACTTAAGTACAAGAAGACTGACTCTTCTTACTGACTATGTTTGGAACCATTTTTGTGACACTAGTTATAGATTCCGATGCTTCACTTCAGGTTTACTCTATCTTTTGGACCTTCTTATTGATGATGAAACACAGAAATTGCATCGGAATTAAATACAAATGGCTTAAGTACATGAAGACCGACTCTTCTTACTGTCTATGTTTTGAACCATTCCCTGTGACACTAGTTATAGATTCCGGTGCTACACTCCAGGTTTACTGTATCCCTTGGACCTTCTTCTTGACATTGAAACACAGAAATTGCATCGGAATTAAGTAGAAAAGGCACAATGCCGACTTAAGTACAAGAAGACTGACTCTTCTTACTGACTATGTTTGGAACCACTCTTGTGACACTAGTTATAGATTCCGATGCTTCACTTCAGGTTTACTGTATTTTTGGACCTTCTTATTGACGATGAAACACAGAAATTGCATCGGAATTAAATACAAAAGGCACAATGCCGACTTAAGTACATGAAGACCGACTCTTCTTACTGTCTATGATTTGAACCATTCTCTGTGACACTAGTTATAGATTCCGGTGCCACACTCCAGGTTTACTGTATCCCTTGGACCTTCTTATTGACGATGAAACACAGAAATTGCATCGGAATTAAATACAAAAGGCACAATGCCGACCTAAGGACAAGAAGACTGACTCTTCTTACTGTCTATGATTTGAACCATTCCTGAGACACTAGTTATAGATTCCTATGCTTCACTTTAGGGTTACTGTATCCCTTGGACCCTCTTATCGACGATGAAACACAGAAATTGCAACGGAATTAAATACACAAGGCACAATGCCGAAGTAAGTACAAGAAGACTGACTCTTCCTGCTGTCTATGTTTTGAACCATTCCTGTGACACTAGTTTTGGATTCCGATGCTTCACTTTCGGTTTACTGTATCAAACTGACCTTCTTATTGACGATGAAACACAGAAATTGCATCGGCATTAAATACAAAAGGCACAATGCCGACTTAAGTACAAGAAGACTGACTCTTCCTACTGTCTATGTTTTGAACTATTCCTGTGACACTAGTAATAGAGTCCGATGCTTCACTTCTGGTTTACTGTATCCCTTGGACCCTCTTATTGACGATGAAACACAGAAATTGCATCGTAATTAATTACAAAAGGCACAATGCCGACTTAAGTACAAGAAGACTGACTCTTCCTACTGTCTATGTTTTGAACCATTCTCGTGACACGAGTTATAGATTCCGATGCTTCACTCCAGGTTTACTGTATCCATTGGACACTCTTACAGACGATGAAACACAGAAATTGCATCGGAATTAAATACAAAAGGCACAATGCCGACTTATGTACAAGAAGACTGACTCTTCTAACTGTCTATGCTTTGTACCATTCCTGTGACACTAGTTATAGTTTCCGATGCTACACTCCAGGTTTACTGTATCCCTAGGACTTTCTTATTGACAATGAAACACAGAAATTGCATCGGAATTAAATACAAAAGGCACAATGCCGACTTAAGTACAAGAAGACTGACTCTTCATACTGACTATTTTTTGATCCATTCCTGTGACACTAGTTATAGATTCCGATGCTTCACTTCAGGTTTACTGTATCTCTTTGACCTTCATATTGACGATGAAACACAGAAATTGGATCGGATTTAAATAGAAAAGGCACAATGCCAACTTAAGTACAAGAAGACTGACTCTTCTTACTGTCTATGTTTTGAACCATTCCTGTGACACTAGTTGTAGATTCCGATGCTTCACTTCAGGTTTACTGTATCCCTTGGACCTTTTTATGGACGATGAAACACAGAAATTGCATCGGCATTAAATAGAAAAGGCACAATGCCGACTTAAGTACAAGAAGACTGACTCTTCCTACTGTCTATGTTTTGAACTATTCCTGTGACACTAGTAATAGAGTCCGATGCTTCACTTCTGGTTTACTGTATCCCTTGGACCCTCTTATTGACGATGAAACACAGAAATTGCATCGTAATTAATTACAAAAGGCACAATGCCGACTTAAGTACAAGAAGACTGACTCTTCCTACTGTCTATGTTTTGAACCATTCTCGTGACACGAGTTATAGATTCCGATGCTTCACTTCAGGTTTACTGTATCCCTTGGACCTTCTAGTTGACGATGAAACACAGAAATTGCTTCGGAATTAAATACAAAAGACACAATGCCGACTTAAGTGCAAGAAGACTGACTCTTCTTACTGTCTATGTTTTGAACCATTCCTGTGACACTAGTTATAGATTCCGATGCTTCACTCCAGGTTTACTGTATCCATTGGACACTCTTACAGACGATGAAACACAGAAATTGCATCGGAATTAAATACAAAAGGCACAATGCCGACTTATGTACAAGAAGACTGACTCTTCTAACTGTCTATGCTTTGTACCATTCCTGTGACACTAGTTATAGTTTCCGATGCTACACTCCAGGTTTACTGTATCCCTAGGACTTTCTTATTGACAATGAAACACAGAAATTGCATCGGAATTAAATACAAAAGGCACAATGCCGACTTAAGTACAAGAAGACTGACTCTTCTTACTGACTATTTTTTGATCCATTCCTGTGACACTAGTTATAGATTCCGATGCTTCACTTCAGGTTTACTGTATCTCTTTGACCTTCATATTGACGATGAAACACAGAAATTGGATCGGAATTAAATAGAAAAGGCACAATGCCAACTTAAGTACAAGAAGACTGACTCTTCTTACTGTCTATGTTTTGAACCATTCCTGTGACACTAGTTGTAGATTCCGATGCTTCACTTCAGGTTTACTGTATCCCTTGGACCTTTTTATGGACGATGAAACACAGAAATTGCATCGGAATTAAATAGAAAAGGCACAATGTCGACTTAAGTACAAGAACACTGACTCTTCCTACTGTCTATGATTTGAACCATTCCTGTGACACTAGTTGTAGATTCCGATGCTTCACTTCAGGTTTACTGTTTCCCTTTGACCTTCTTATTGTCGATGAAACACAAAAATTGCATCGGAATTAAATACAAAAGGCACAATGCCGATTTAAGTACAAGAAGACTGACGCTGCTTACAGTCTATGTTTTGAACCATTCCTGTGACACTAGTTATAGATTCCGTTGCTTCACTCCAGGTTTACTGTATCCCCTGGACCTTCTTATTGACGATGAAACACAGAAATTGGGTCGGAATTAAATACAAAAGGCACAATGCCGACTTAAGGACAAGAAGACTGACTCTTCATACTGACTATGTTTTGAACCATTCCTGTGACACTAGTTATAGATTCCGATGCTTCACTTCTGGTTTACTGTATCCCTTGGACCGTCTTATTGACGATGAAACACAGAAATTGCATCGGAATTACTGACTCTTCCTACTGTCTTTGTTTTGAACCATTCCTGTGACACTAGCTATAGATTCCGATGCTTCACTCCAGGTTTACAGTATCCCTTGTACCTTCTTATTGACGATGTAACACAGAAATTGCATCGGAATTAAATACAAAAGGCACAATGCCGACTTTAGTACAGGAAGACTGACTCTTCTTACTGTCTATGTTTTGAACCATTCCTGTGAAACTAGTTGTAGATTCCGATGCTTCACTTCAGGTTTACTGTTTCCCTTTGACCTTCTTATTGACGATGAAACACAGAAATTGCATCGGAATTAAATAGAAAAGGCACAATGCCGACTTAAGTACAGGAAGACTGACTCTTCCTACTGTCTTAGTTTTGAACCATTCCTGTGACACTAGCTATAGATTCCGATGCTTCACTCCAGGTTTACAGTATCCCTTGTACCTTCTTATTGACGATGTAACACAGAAATTGCATCGGAATTAAATTCAAAAGGCACAATGACGACTTAAGTACATGAAGACCGACTCTTCTTATTAACAAAGATTTGAACCACTCCTGTGACACTAGTTATAGATTCCGATGCTTCACTTCAGGTTTACTGTATCCCTTGGACATTCTTATTGACGATGAAACACAGAAATTGTATCGGAATTAAATACAAAAGGCACAATCCCGACTTAAGTGCTAGAAGACTGACTCTTCTTACTGTCTATGATTTGAACCATTCCTGTGACACTAGTTATAGATTCCGATGCTTCCCTCCAGGTTTACTATATCCCTTGGACCCTCTCATTGACGATGAAACACAGAAATTGCATCGGAATTAAATACAAAAGGCACAATGCCGACTTAAGGACAAGAGGACTGACTATTCTTACTGACTATGCTTTGAACCATTCCTGTGACAATAGTTATTGATACCGATGCTTCACTTTAGGTTTACTGCACCCCTCTGACCTTCTTTTGACGATGAAACTCAGATATTGCATCGGAATTAAATACAAAAGGTACAATGCCGAATTAAGTACAAGAAGACTGACTCTCCTTACTGTCTATGTTTTGAACCATTCCATTGCCACTAGTTATAGATTCCGATGCTTGACTCTAGGTTTATTGTATCCCTTGGACCTTCTTATTGACGATGAAACACAGAAATTGCATCGGAATTAAGTAGAAAAGGCACAATGTCGACTTAAGTACAAGAAGACTGACTCTTCTTACTGACTATGTTTGGAACCATTTTTGTGACATTAGTTATAGATTCCGATGCTTCACTTCAGGTTTACTGTATCTTTTATACCTTCTTATTCACGATGAAACACAGAAATTGCATCGGAATTAAATACAAAAGGCACAATGCCGACTTAAGTACATGAAGACCGACTCTTCTTACTGTCTATGTTTTGAACCATTCCCTCTGACACTAGTTATAGATTCCGGTGCTACACTCCAGATTTACTGTATCCCTTGGACCTTCTTATTGACGATGAAACACAGAAATTGCAACGGAATTAAATACAAAAGGCACAATGCCGACCTACGGACAAGAAGACTGACTCTTCTTACAGACTATGAATTGAACCATTCCTGTGACACTAGTTATAGATTCCGATGCTTCACTTCAGGTTTACTTTATCATTTGGACCTTCTTATTGACGATGAAACACAGAAATTGCATCGGAATAATATATAAAAGGCACAATGCCGACTTAAGTACAAGAAGACTGACTCTTCTTACTGTCTATGTTTTGAACCATTCCTGTGACACTAGTTATAGATTCCTATGCTTCACTTTAGGTTTACTGTATCCCTTGGACCTTCTTATTGACGATGAAACACAGAAATTGCAACGAAATTAAATAAACCAGGCACAATGCCAACTTAAGTACAAGAAGACTGACTCGTCCTGCTGTCTATGACTTGAACCATTCCTGTGACACTAGTTTTCGATTCCGGTGCTTCACTTTAGGTTTACTGTATCCCTCTGACCTTCTTATTGACGATGAGACACAAAAATTGCATCGGAATTAAATAGAAAAGGCACAATGCCGACTTAAGTACAAGAAGACTGATTCTCCTTACTGTCTATGTTTTGAACCATTCCTGTGACACTAGTTATAGATTCCTATGCTTCACTTTAGGTTTACTGTATCCCTTGGACCTTCTTATTGACGATGAAACACAGAAATTGCATCGGCATTAAATACAAAAGGCCCACTGCCGACTAAAGTACATGAAGACTGACACTTCTAACAGACTATGTTTTGAACCATTCCTGTGACACTACTTATAGATTCCGATGCTTCACTTCAGGTTTACTGTATCCCTTGGACCTTCTTATTGACGTTGAAACACAGAAATTGCATCTGAATTAAATACAAAAGGCACAATGCCGGCATAGGCACATGAAGACTGACTCTTCTTACTGCCTATGTTTTGAACCATTCCTGTGATACTAGTTATAGATTCCGATGCTACACTCCATGTTTACTGTATCCCTCGGACCTTCATATTGACGATGAAACACAGAAATTGCATCGGAATTAAATACAAAAGGCACAATGCCGACTTAAGGTTAAAAAGACTGACTCTTCTAACTGACTATGTTTTGAACCAATCCTGTGACGATAGTTATATATTCTGATGCTTCACTTCAGGTTCACTGTATCCCTCTGACCTTCTTATTGACGATGAAACACAGAAATCGCATCGTAATTAAATACAAAAGGCACAATGCCGACTTAAGTACAAGAAGACTGTATCTTCTTACTGTCTATGTTTTCAACCATTTCTGTGACACTAGTTATAGATTCCGATGCTTCACTCCAGGTTTACTGTAACCCTTGGACCTTCTTATTGGCGATGAAACACAGAAATTACATCGGAATTTAATACAAAAGGCACAATGCCGACTTAAGGACAAGAAGACAGACTCTTCTTACTGACTATGTTTTGAACCATTCCTGTGCAACTAGTTATAGATTCCGATGCTTCACTTCTGGTTTACTGTATCCCTCTGACCTTCTGATTGACGATGAAACACAGAACTTGCACCGGAATTAAATACAAAAGGCACAATGCCGACTTCAGTACATGAAGACCGACTCTTCTTACTGACTATGTTTAGAACCATTTCTGTGACACTAGTTATAGATTCCGATGCTTCAGTTCAAGGTTACTATATCCCTCTGACCTTCTTATTGACGATGAAACACAGAAATTGCATTGGAATTAAATACTAAAGGCACAATGCCGACTTAAGTTTAAGAAGACTGACTCTTCTTACTGTCTATGTTTTGAACCATTCCTGTGACACTAGTTACAGATTCCGAAGCTTCACTTCAGGTTTACTGTATCCTTTGGACCTTCTTATTGACGATGAAACACAGAAATTACATCGGAATTTAATACAAAAGGCACAATGCCGACTTAAGGACAAGAAGACTGACTCTTCTTACTGACTATGTTTTGAACCATTCCTGTGCAACTAGTTATAGATTCCGATGCTTCACTTCTGGTTTACTGTATCCCTCTGACCTTCTTATTGACGATGAAACACAGAAATTACATCGGAATTTAATACAAAAGGCACAATGCCGACTTAAGGACAAGAAGACTGACTCTTCTTACTGACTATGTTTTGAACCATTCCTGTGCAACTAGTTATAGATTCCGATGCTTCACTTCTGGTTTACTGTATCCCTCTGACCTTCTTATTGACGATGAAACACAGAACTTGCACCGGAATTAAATACAAAAGGCACAATGCCGACTTCAGTACATGAAGACTGACTCTTCTAACTGTCTATGTTTTGAACCATTCCTGTGACACTAGTTATAGATTCCGATGCTTCACTCCAGGTTTACTGTATCCCTTGGACCTACTTATTGATGATGAAACACAGAAATTGCATCGGAAATAAATACAAAAGGCACAATGCCGGCATAGGCACATGAAGACTGTCTCTTCTTACTGACTATGTTTAGAACCA
Organism: Schistocerca serialis cubense; assembly: GCF_023864345.2. Lineage (NCBI taxonomy): Eukaryota > Metazoa > Arthropoda > Insecta > Orthoptera > Acrididae > Schistocerca > Schistocerca serialis. The sequence goes on from NC_064644.1 coordinate 639,256,377, forward strand.
TTTCTGTGACACTAGTTATAGGTTCCGATGCTTCAGTTCAGGGTTACTATATCCCTCTGACCTTCTTATTGACGATGAAACAAAGAAATTGCATCGGAATTAAATACAAAACGCACAAGGCCGACTTAAGTACATGAAGACTGACTCTTCTTACTGACTATGTATTGAACCATACCTGTGACACTAATTATAGATTCCGATGCTTCACACCAGGTTAACTGTATCCCTTGGACCATCTTATTGGCGATGAAACACAGAAATTGCATCGGAATTATATACAAAAGTCACAATGCCGACTTAAGGACAAGAAAAGTGACTCTTCTTACTGACTATGTTTTGAACCATTCCTGTGGCACTAGTTATAGATTGCGATTATTAACTTCAGGTTTACTGTATCCCTCTGACCTTCTAATTGACGATGAAACACAGAAACTGCATCGGAATTTAATACAAAAGGCACAATGCCGACTCAAGTACAAGGAGACTGACTCTCTTACTGTCTATGCTTTAAACCATTCCAGTGACACTAGTTAGAGTTTCCGATGCTTCACTGCAGGTTTACTGTATCCCTCTGACCTTCTTATTGACGATGAAACACAGAAATTGCATCGGAATCAAATACAAAAAGCATAATGCCGACTTAAGTACAAAAAGACTGACTCTTCTTACTGACTATGTTTTGAACCATTCCTGTGCCACTAGTTATAGATTCCGATGCTTCACTTCAGGTTTACTGTATCCCTCTGACCTTATTCACGATGAAACACAGAAATTGCATCGGAATTAAATACAAAAGGCACAATACCGACTGATTCTTCTTACTGTCTATGCTTTGAACAATTCCTGTGTCACTAGTTATAGATTACGATGCTTCACTTCAGGTTTACTGTATGCCTCTGAGCTTCTTATTGACGATGAAACACAGTATTTGCACCAGAATTAAATTCAAAAGGCTCATTGCCGAACTAAGTACAAGATGACTGACTCTACTTACTGTCTATTTTTTGAACCATTCCATTGACACTAGTTATAGATTCAGATGCTTCACTCCAGGTTTACTGTATCCCTTGGACTTTCTTATTGACGATGAAACACAGAAATTGCATCGGAATTAAATACAAGTGGCACAATGCCGACTTATGTAGAAGAAGACTGTCTCTTCCTACTGTCTATGTTTTGAACCATTCCTGTGACACTAGTTATAGATTCCGATGCCTCACTTCAGGTTTACTGTATCCCTTGGACCTTCTTATTGACGATGAAACAAAGAAATTGCATCGGAATTAAATACAAAACGCACAAGGCCGACTTAAGTACATGAAGACTGACTCTTCTTACTGACTATGTATTGAACCATACCTGTGACACTAGTTACAGATTCCGATGCTTCACTTCAGGTTTACTGTATCCCTTGAACCTTCTTATTGACGACGAAACACAGAAATTGCATCGGAATAAAATACAAAACGCACAATGCCGACATAGGTACATGAAGACTGACTCTTCTTATTGTCTATGTTTTGAACCATTCCTGTTACACTAGTTACAGATTCCGATGCTTGACTTCGGTTTACTGTATCCCTTGGACCTTCTTATTGACGATGAAACACAGAAACTGCATCGGAATTTAATACAAAAGGCACAATGCCGACTCAAGTACAAGGAGACTGACTCTCTTACTGTCTATGCTTTAAACCATTCCAGTGACACTAGTTAGAGTTTCCGATGCTTCACTGCAGGTTTACTGTATCCCTCTGACCTTCTTATTGACGATGAAACACAGAAATTGCATCGGAATCAAATACAAAAAGCATAATGCCGACTAAAGTACAAAAAGACTGACTCTTCTTACTGACTATGCTTTGAACCATTCCTGTGCCACTGGTTATAGATTCCGATGCTTCACTTCAGGTTTACTGTATCCCTCTGACCTTATTCACGATGAAACACAGAAATTGCATCGGAATTAAATACAAAAGGCACAATACCGACTGATTCTTCTTACTGTCTATGCTTTGAACTATTCCTGTGTCACTAGTTATAGATTACGATGCTTCACTTCAGGTTTACTGTATGCCTCTGACCTTCTTATTGACGATGAATCACAGAATTTGCATCGGAATTAATTACAAAAGGCACAATGCCGACTTAAGTACCAGAAAACTGACTCTTCTTACTGTCTATCTTTTGAACCATTCATGTGACATAAGTTATAGATTCCGATGCTTCACTTCACGTTTACTGTATCCCTCGTACACTCTTATTGACGATGAAACATAGAAATTGCATCGGAATTAAATACAAAAGGCACAATGCTGACTTAAGTACAAGAAAACTGACTCTTCTTACTGTCTATGTTTTGAACCATTCAAGTGACACTAGTTATAGATTCCGACGCTTCACTTGAGGTTTACATTATCCCTCTGAACTTCTTATTGACGATGAAACACAGAAATTGCATCGGAATTAAATAGAAAAGGCACAATGCCGAATTAAGTACAAGAGACTGACTCTTCTTACTGTCTATGTTTTGAACCATTGCTGTGACACTAATTACAGATTCCGATGCTTCACTTCAGGTTTGCTGTATCCCTCTGACCTTATTCACGATGAAACACAGATATTGCATCGGAATTAAATACAAATGGCACAATACCGACTGACTCTTCTTACTGTCTATGTTTTGAACCATTCCTGTGACACTAGTTTCAGATTCCGATGCTTCACTCCAGGTTTACTGTATCCCTTGGACCTTCTTATTGACGATGAAACACAGAAATTGCATCGGAATTAAATACAAAGGGCAAAATGCCGACTTAAGTACAAGAAGACTGACTCTTCTTACTGCCTATGTTTTAAACCATTCCTGTGACAACAATTATAGATTCCGATGCTACACTCCAGGTTTACTGTATCCCTTGGACCTTCTTATTGACGATGAAAAACAGAAATTGCATTGGAATTAATTACAAAAGGCACAATGCCGACTTAAGGAGAAGAAGACTGACTCTTCTTGCTGACTATGTTTTGAACCATTCCTGTGACACTAGTTATAGATTCCGATGCTTCACTCCAGGTTTACAGTATCCCTTTCACCTTCTTATTGACGATGAAACACAGAAATTGCATCAGAATTAAATACAAAAGGCACAATGCCGACTTAAGTACAAGAAGACTGACTCTTCCTACTGTCTATGTTTTGAACCATTCCTGTGACACTAGTTATAGATTCCGGTTCTTCACTCCAGGTTTACTGTATCCCTTGGATCTTCTTATTGACGATGAAACACAGAAATTGCATCAGAATTAAATAGAAAAGGCACAATGCCGACTTAAGTACAAGAAGACTGACGCTTCTTACTGATTATGTTTTGAACCATTCTTGTGACACTAGTTATAGATTCTGATGCTTCACTTCAGGTTTACTGTATCCCTTAAACCTACTTATTGGCGATGAAACACAGAAATTGCATCGGAATTAAATACAAAAGGCACAATGATGACTTAAGTACAAGAAGACTGACTCTTCGTACTGTCTATGTTTTGAAACGTTTCTGTGACACTAGTTATAGATTCCGATGCTTCACTTCAAGTTTACTGTATCCCTCTGACCTTCTTATTGACGATAAAACACAGAAATTGCATCGGAATTAAATACAAAACGCAAAATGCCGAACTAAGTACCCGAAGACTGACTCTTCTTACTGCCTATGTTTTGAACCATTCCTGTGACACTAGTTGTAGATTCCGGTGCTTCACTCCAGGTTTACTGTATCCCTTGGACCTTCTTATTGACGATGAAAAACAGAAATTGCAACGGAATTAAATACAAAAGGCACAACGCCGAATTAAGTACAAGATGACTGACTCTTCTTACTCCCTATGTTTTGAACCATTACTGTTACACTAGTTATAGATTCCGATGCTTCACTTCAGGTTTACTGTATCCCTCTGACCTTCTTATTGACGATGAAACACAGAAATTGCATCGGAATTAAATAGAAAGGGCACAATGTCGACTTAAGTACAAGAAGACTGACTCTTCTTACTGTCTATGTTTTGAACCATACCCGTGACACTAGTTATAGATTCCGATGCTTCACTCCAGGTTTACTGTATCCCTTGGACCTTCTTATTGACGATGAAACACAGAAATTGCATCAGAATTAAATACAAAAGGCTCAATGCCGATTTAAGTACAAGAAGACTGACGCTTCTTACTGATTATGTTTTGAACCATTCCTGTGACACTAGTTATAGATTCCGATGCTTCCCTTCAGGTTTACGGTATCCCTTGGACCTTCTTATTGACGATGAAACACAGATATTGCATCGGAATGAAATAGAAAAGGCACAATGCCGAGTTAAGTACAAGATGACTGACTCTTCTTACTGTTTATCTTTGCACCATTCCTGTGACACTAGTTATACATTCCGATTCTTCAATTCAGGTTTACTGTATCCCTCTGACCTTCTTATTGACTATGAAACACAGAAATTGCATCGGAATTTAAAACCAAATGGTACAATGCCGACTTAAGTACGAGAAGACTGACTTTTACTACTGTCTATGTTTTGAACCATTCCTGTGACACTAGTTATAGATTCCGATGCTTCACTTCAGGTTTACTGTATCCCTCTGACCTTATTGCCGATGAAACACAGAAACTGCATCGGAAATAAATACAAAAGGCACAATGCCGACTTAAGTACATGAAGACCGACTCTACTTATTGAGAATGATTTGAACCATTCCTGTTACACTAGTTATAGATTCCGATGCTACACGTCATGTTTACTGTATCCCTTGGACATTCTTATTAACGATGAAACACAGAAATTGCATCGGAATTAAATACAAAAGGCACAATGCCAACTTAAGGACAAGAAGACTGACTCTTCTTACTGACTATGTTTTGCACCATTCCTGTGACACTAGTTATGGATTCCGATGCTTCACCTTAGGTTTACTGTATCCCTCTGACCTTCTTATTGACGAAGAAACTCAGAAATTGCATCGGAATTAAAAGCAAAAGGTACAATGCCGACTTAAGTACAAGAAGACTGACTCTTCCTACTGTCTATGTTTTAAACCATTCCTGTGACACTAGTTATAGATTCCGATGCTTCACTTCAGGTTTACTGTATCCCTCTGACCTTATTGCCGATGAAACACAGAAACTGCATCGGAAATAAATACAAAAGGCACAATGCCGACTTAAGGACAAGAGGACTGAATCTTCTTACTGACAATGCTTTGAACGATTCCTGTGACACTAGTTATAGATTCCGATGCTTCACTTCAGGATTACCGTATCCCTCTGCCCTTCTTATTGACGATGAAACACAGAAATTGCATCGGAATTAAATACAAAAGGCACAATGCCGACTTAAGTACAAGAAGACTGACTCTTCTTACTGACTATGTTTTGAGCCATTCCTGTGACACTAGTTATAGATTCCAATGCTTCACTTCAGGTTTACTGTATCTCTCTGACCTTATTATTGACGATGAAAAACAGTAATTGCATCGGAATGAAATACAAAAGGATCAATGCCGACTTAAGTACATGAAGACCGACTCTTGTTATTGACAATTATTTGAAACATTCCTGTGACAATAGTTATAGATTCCGATGCTTCCCTTCAGGTTTACTGCATGCCTCTGACGTTCTTATTGACGATGAAACACAGAAATTGCATCGGAATTAAATAGAAAAGGCACAATGCCGACTTAAGTACAGGAAGCCTGACTCTTCTTACTGTCTATGACTTGAACCATTCCTGTGACTCTAGTTATAGATTCCGATGCTTCACTGCAGATTTACCGTATCCCTTGGACCTTCTTATTGACGATGAAACACATAGAAATTGCATCGGAATTAAATAGAAAATGCACAATGCCGACTTAAGTACACGAAGACTGACTCTTCTTACTGTCTATGTTTTGAATCTTTCCTGTGACACTAGTTATAGATTCCGATGCTACACTCCAGGTTTACTGTATCCCTTGGACCTCCTTATTGACGATGAAACACAGAAATTGCATCGGAATTAAATACAAAAGGCACAATGCCGACTTAAGTACACGAAGACTGACTCTTCTTACTGACTATGTTTTGAACCATTCTTGTGACACTAGTTATAGTTTCCGATGCTTCACTTCAGGTTTACTGTATCCCTCTGACGTTCTTATTGACGATGAAACACGGAAATTGCATCGGAATTAAATAGAAAAGGCACAATGCCGACTTAAGTACAATAAGACTGACTCTTCTTACAGTCTATGAATTGAACCATTCCTGTGACTCTAGTTATAGATTCCGATGCTTCACTGCAGGTTTACCGTAACCCTTGGACCTTCTTATTGACGATGAAACACAGAAATTGCATCGGAATTAAATAGAAAAGGCATAATGCCGACTTAAGTACAAGAAGACTGACTCTTCTTACTGACTATGTCTTGAACCATTCCTGTGACACTAGATATAGATTCCGATGCTTCCCTTCAGGTTTACTGTATACCTTGGACCTTCTTATTGACGTGGAAACACAGAAATTGCATCGGAATTAAATACAAAAGGCACAATGCCGACTTAGGTACAAGAGGACTGACTCTTCCTACTGTGTATGTTTTGAACCATTCCTGTGACACTAGTTTTGGATTTTGATGCTTCACTTCAGGTTTACTGTATCCCTCTGACCTTCTTATTGACGATGAAAGAAATTGCATCGGAATTAAAAACTAAAGGTACAATGCCGACTTAAGTACACGAAGACTGACTTTTTCTACTGTCTATGTTTTGAACCATTCCTGTGACACTAGTTATAGATTCCGATGCTTCACTTCAGGTTTACTGTATCCCTCAGACGTTATTGCCGATGAAACACAGAAATTGCTTCGGAATTAATTACAAAAGGCACAATGCCGACTTAAGGACAAGAACACTGACTCTTCTTACTGACTATGTTTTGAACCAATCCTGTGACACTAGTTATAGATTCCGATGCTGCACTTCAGGTTTACTGTATCCCTCTGACCTTCTTATTGACAATGAAACACAGTATTTGCTTCGGAATTAAATACAAAAGGCACAATGCCGACTTAAGTACATGAAGACCGACTCTTGTTATTGACAATGATTTGAACCATTCCTGTGACACTAGTTATAGATTCCGATGCTTCACTTCAGGTTTACTGTATCCCTTGGACATTGTTATTGACGATGAAACACAGAAATTGCATCGGAATTAAATACAAAAAGGCACAATGCCGACTTAAGTACATGAAGACCGACTCTACTTATTGAGAATGATTTGAACCATTCCTGTTACACTAGTTATAGATTCCGATGCTTCACTTCAGGTTTACTGTATCCCTTGGACATTCTTGTTAACGATGAAACACAGAAATTGCATCGGAATTAAATACAAAAGGCACAATGCCGACTTAAGTACAAGAAGACTGACTCTTCTTACTGTCTATGTTTTGAACCATTCCTGTGACACTAGTTATAGATTCCGATGCTTCACTCGAGGTTTACTATATCCCTTGGACCTTCTAATTGACGATGAAACATAGAAATTGCAACGGAATTAAATACAAAAGGCACAATGCCGACTTAAGGACAAGAAGACTGACTCTTCTTACTGACTATGTTTTGAACCATTCCTGTGACACTAGTTACAGATTCCGATGCTTCACTTCAGGTTTGCTGTATACCTTGGACCTTCTTATTGACGATGAAACACATAAATTCCATCAGACTTAAATACAAAAGGCACAATGCCGACTTAAGTACAAGAAGACTGACTCTTCCTACTGTCTATGTTTTGAACCATTCCTGTGACACTACTTTTGGATTCCGATGCTTCACTTCAGGTTTACTGTATCCCTCAGACCTTCTTATTGACGATGAAACACAGAAATTGCATCGGAATTAAATACAAAAGGCACAATGCCAACTTAGGTACAAGATGACTGACTCTTCCTACTGTCTATGTTTGAACCATTCCTGTGACACTAGTTATAGATTCCGATGCTTCACTTCAGGTTTACTGTATCCCTCTGACCTTATTGCCGATGAAACACAGAAATTGCATCGGAATTAAATAGCAAAGGCACATTTCCGATTTAAGGACAAGAAGACTAACTCTTCTTACTGACTATGTTTTGATCCATTCCTAAGACACTAGTTATAGATTCCGATGCTTCACTACAGGTTTACTGTATCCCTCTGACATTCTAATTGACGATGAAACACAGAAATTGCATCGGAATTAAATACAAAAGCCACAATGCCGACTTAAGTACAAGAAGACTGACTCTCCTTACTGACCATGTTTTGAACCATTCCAGAGACACTAGTTATAGATTCCGATGCTTCACTTCAGGTTTACTGCATCCCCTGGACCTTCTTATTGACGATGAAACACAGAAATTGCATCGGAATTAAATACAAAAGGCACAATACCGACTTAAGTACAAGAAGACTGACTCTTCTTACTGTCTATGTTTTGAACCATTTCTGTGACACTAGTTATAGATTCCGGTGCTTCACTTCAGGTTTACTGTATCCCTATGATCTTCTTAATGATGATGAAACACAGAAATTGCATCAGAATTAAATAGAAAAGGAACAATGCCGACTTAAGTACAAGAAGACTGACTCTTCTTACAGTCTATGAATTGAACCATTCCTGTGACTCTAGTTATAGATTCCGATGCTTCACTGCAGGTTTACCGTAACCCTTGGACCTTCTTATTGACGATGAAACACAGAAATTGCATCGGAATTAAATAGAAAAGGCATAATGCCGACTTAAGTACAAGAAGACTGACTCATCTTACTGACTATGTCTTGAACCATTCCTGTGACACTAGATATAGATTCCGATGCTTCCCTTCAGGTTTACTGTATACCTTGGACCTTCTTATTGACGTTGAAACACAGAAATTGCATCGGAATTAAATACAAAAGGCACAATGCCGACTTAGGTACAAGAGGACTGACTCTTCCTACTGTGTATGTTTTGAACCATTCCTGTGACACTAGTTTTGGATTTCGATGCTTCACTTCAGGTTTACTGTATCCCTCTGACCTTCTGATTGACGATGAAAGAAATTGCATCGGAATTAAAAACTAAAGGTACAATGCCGACTTAAGTACAAGAAGACTGACTTTTTCTACTGTCTATGTTTTGAACCATTCCTGTGACACTAGTTATAGATTCCGATGCTTCACTTCAGGTTTACTGTATCCCTCAGACGTTATTGCCGATGAAACACAGAAATTGCTTCGGAATTAATTACAAAAGGCACAATGCCGACTTAAGGACAAGAACACTGACTCTTCTTACTGACTATGTTTTGAACCAATCCTGTGACACTAGTTATAGATTCCGATGCTGCACTTCAGGTTTACTGTATCCCTCTGACCTTCTTATTGACAATGAAACACAGTATTTGCTTCGGAATTAAATACAAAAGGCACAATGCCGACTTAAGTACATGAAGACCGACTCTTGTTATTGACAATGATTTGAACCATTCCTGTGACACTAGTTATAGATTCCGATGCTTCACTTCTGGTTTACTGTATCCCTTGGACATTCTTATTGACGATGAAACACAGAAATTGCATCAGACTTAAATACAAAAGGCACAATGCCGACTTAAGTACAAGAAGACTGACTCTTCCTACTGTCTATGTTTTGAACCATTCCTGTGACACTACTTTTGGATTCCGATGCTTCACTTCAGGTTTACTGTATCCCTCAGACCTTCTTATTGACGATGAAACACAGAAATTGAATCGGAATTAAATACAAAAGGCACAATGCCAACTTAGGTACAAGATGACTGACTCTTCCTACTGTCTATGTTTGAACCATTCCTGTGACACTAGTTATAGATTCCGATGCTTCACTTCAGGTTTACTGTATCCCTCTGACGTTATTGCCGATGAAACACAGAAATTGCATCGGAATTAAATAGCAAAGGCACATTTCCGACTTAAGGACAAGAAGACTAACTCTTCTTACTGACTATGTTTTGATCCATTCCTAAGACACTAGTTATAGATTCCGATGCTTCACTACAGGTTTACTGTATCCCTCTGACATTCTAATTGACGATGAAACACAGAAATTGCATCGGAATTAAATACAAAAGCCACAATGCCGACTTAAGTACAAGAAGACTGACTCTCCTTACTGACCATGTTTTGAACCATTCCAGAGACACTAGTTATAGATTCGGATGCTTCACTTCAGGTTTACTGCATCCCCTGGACCTTCTTATTGACGATGAAACACAGAAATTGCATCGGAATTAAATACAAAAGGCACAATACCGACTTAAGTACAAGAAGACTGGCTCTTCTTACTGTCTATGTTTTGAACCATTTCTGTGACACTAGTTATAGATTCCGGTGCTTCACTTCAGGTTTACTGTATCCCTATGATCTTCTTAATGATGATGAAACACAGAAATTGCATCGGAATTAAATACAAAAGGCACAATCCCGACTTAAGTACAAGAGGACTGATCCTTCTTACTGTCTATGTTTAGAACCATTCCTGAGGCACTAGTTATAGATTCCGATGCTTCACTTCAGGTTTACTGTAACCCTCTGACCTTCTTATTGATGATCAAACACAGAAATTGCATCGGAATTAAATACAAAAGGCACAGTGCAGACTTAAGTACAATAAGACTGACTCTTCTTACAGACTATGTTTTGAACCATTCCTGTGGCACTAGTTATAGATTCCGATGCTTCACTTCAGGCTTACTGTATCCCTTGGACCTTCTTATTGACGATGAAACACAGAAATTGCATCGGAATTAAACACAAAAGGCACAATGCCGACTTAAGTAATAAAAGACTGCCTCTTCTTACTGACTATGCTTTGAACCATTCCTGTGACACTAGTTATAGTTTCCGATGCTTCACTTCAGGTTTACTGTATCCCTTGGACCTTCTTATTGACGATGAAACACAGAAGTTGCATCGGAATTAAATACAAAAGGCACAATGCCGACTTAAGGACAAGAAGACTGACTCTTTTTACTGACTATGTTTTGAACCATTCCTGTGACACTAGTCATAGATTCCGATGTTTCACCACAGGTTTACTGTATCCCTTGGACCTTCTTATTTACGATGAAACATAGAAATTGCATCGGAATTAAATACAAAGGGCAAATTGCCGACTTAAGTACACGAAGACTGACTCTTCTTACTGCCTATGTTTTGAACCATTCCTGTGACACTAGTTATAGATTCCGATGCTACACTCCAAGTTTACTGTATCCCTTGGACCTTCTTATTGACGATGAAAAACAGAAATTGCATCGGAATTAAATACAAAAGGCACAATGCCGACTTAAGGACAAGATGACTGACTCTTCTAAATGTCTATGTTTTGAACCATTCCTGTGACACTAGTTATAGATTCCGATGCTTCACTCCAGGTTTACTGTATCCCTTGGACCTTCTTATTGACGATGAATCACAGAAATTGCCTCGGAATTAAATAGAAAAGGCACAATGCCGACTTAAGTACAAGAGGACTGACTCTGCCTACTGTCAATGTTTTGAACCATTCCTGTGACACTAGTTATAGATTCCGGTGCTACACTCCAGGTTTACTGTTTCCCTTGGACCTTCTTATTGACGATGAAACACAGAAATTGCATCAGAATTAAATAGAAAAGGAACAATGCCGACTTTAGTACAAGAAGACTGACTCTTCTTACTGTCTATGTTTTGAACCATTCCTGTAAAACTAGTTATAGATTCCGATGCTTCACTTCAGGATTACTGTATCCCTATGATCTTCTTATTGACGATGAAATACAGAAATTGCATCGGAATTAAATACAAAAGGCACAATGCTGACTTAAGTACAAGATGACTGACTCTTCTTACAGTCTATGTTTTGAACCATTCCTGTGACACTAGTTATAGATTCCGATGCTTCACTTCAGCCTTACTGTATCCCTTGGACCTTCTTATTGACGATGAAACACAGAAATTGCATCGGAATTAAACACAAAAGGCACAATGCCGACTTAAGTACAAAAAGACTGCCTCTTCTTACTGACTATGCTTTGAACCATTCCTGTGACACTAGATATAGATTCCGATGCTTCACTTCAGGTTTACTGTATCCCTTGGACCTTCTTATTGACGATGAAACACAGAATTTGCATCGGAATTAAACACAAAAGGCACAATGCCGACTTAAGTACAAAAAGACTGCCACTTCTTACTGACTATGCTTAGAACCATTCCTGTGACACTAGTTATAGATTCCGATGCTTCACTTCAGGTTTACTGTATCCCTTGGACCTTCTTATTGACGATGAAACACAGAAATTGCATCGGAATTAAATACAAAAGGCACAATGCCGACTTAAGTACAAGAAGACTGACTCTTCTTACTGACTATGTTTTGAGCCATTCCTGTGACACTAGTTATAGATTCCAATGCTTCACTTCAGGTTTACTGTATCTCTCTGACCTTATTATTGACGATGAAAAACAGTAATTGCATCGGAATGAAATACAAAAGGAACAATGCCGACTTAAGTACATGAAGACCGACTCTTGTTATTGACAATTATTTGTAACATTCCTGTGACAATAGTTATAGATTCCGATGCTTCACTTCAGGTTTACTGCATGCCTCTGACGTTCTTATTGACGATGAAACACAGAAATTGCATCGGAATTAAATAGAAAAGGCACAATGCCGACTTAAGTACAAGAAGCCTGACTCTTCTTTCTGTCTATGACTTGAACCATTCCTGTGACTCTAGTTATAGATTCCGATGCTTCACTGCAGATTTACCGTATCCCTTGGACCTTCTTATTGACGATGAAACACATAGAAATTGCATCGGAATTAAATAGAAAATGCACAATGCCGACTTAAGTACACGAAGACTGACTCTTCTTACTGTCTATGTTTTGAATCTTTCCTGTGACACTAGTTATAGATTCCGATGCTACACTCCAGGTTTACTGTATCCCTTGGACCTCCTTATTGACGATGAAACACAGAAATTGCATCGGAATTAAATACAAAAGGCACAATGCCGACTTAAGTACACGAAGACTGACTCTTCTTACTGACTATGTTTTGAACCATTCTTGTGACACTAGTTATAGTTTCCGATGCTTCACTTCAGGTTTACTGTATCCCTCTGACGCTCTTATTGACGATTAAACACGGAAATTGCATCGGAATTAAATAGAAAAGGCACAATGCCGACTTAAGTACAAGAAGACTGACTCTTCTTACAGTCTATGAATTGAACCATTCCTGTGACTCTAGTTATAGATTCCGATGCTTCACTGCAGTTTTACCGTAACCCTTGGACCTTCTTATTGACGATGAAACACAGAAATTGCATCGGAATTAAATAGAAAAGGCATAATGCCGACTTAAGTACAAGAAGACTGACTCTTCTTACTGACTATGTCTTGAACCATTCCTGTGACACTAGATATAGATTCCGATGCTTCCCTTCAGGTTTACTGTATACCTTGGACCTTCTTATTGACGATGAAACACAGAAATTGCATCGGAATTAAATACAAAAGGCACAATGCCGACTTAGGTACAAGAGGACTGACTCTTCCTACTGTGTATGTTTTGAACCATTCCTGTGACACTAGTTTTGGATTTCGATGCTTCACTTCAGGTTTACTGTATCCCTCTGACCTTCTTATTGACGATGAAAGAAATTGCATCGGAATTAAAAACTAAAGGTACAATGCCGACTTAAGTACAAGAAGACTGACTTTTTCTACTGTCTATGTTTTGAACCATTCCTGTGACACTAGTTATAGATTCCGATGCTTCACTTCAGGTTTACTGTATCCCTCAGACGTTATTGCCGATGAAACACAGAAATTGCTTCGGAATTAATTACAAAAGGCACAATGCCGACTTAAGGACAAGAACACTGACTCTTCTTACTAACTATGTTTTGAACCAATCCTGTGACACTAGTTATAGATTCCGATGCTGCACTTCAGGTTTACTGTATCCCTCTGACCTTCTTATTGACAATGAAACACAGTATTTGCTTCGGAATTAAATACAAAAGGCACAATGCCGACTTAAGTACATGAAGACCGACTCTTGTTATTGACAATGATTTGAACCATTCCTGTGACACTAGTTATAGATTCCGATGCTTCACTTCAGGTTTACTGTATCCCTTGGACATTCTTATTGACGATGAAACACAGAAATTGCATCGGAATTAAATACAAAAAGGCACAATGCCGACTTATGTACATGAAGACCGACTCTACTTATTGAGAATGATTTGAACCATTCCTGTTACACTAGTTATAGATTCCGATGCTTCACTTCAGGTTTACTGTATCCCTTGGACATTCTTGTTAACGATGAAACACAGAAATTGCATCGGAATTAAATACAAAAGGCACAATGCCGACTTAAGTACAAGAAGACTGACTCTTCTTACTGTCTATGTTTTGAACCATTCCTGTGACACTAGTTATAGATTCCGATGCTTCACTCCAGGTTTACTATATCCCTTGGACCTTCTAATTGACGATGAAACATAGAAATTGCAACGGAATTAAATACAAAAGGCACAATGCCGACTTAAGGACAAGAAGACTGACTCTTCTTACTGACTATGTTTTGAACCATTCCTGTGACACTAGTTACAGATTCCGATGCTTCACTTCAGGTTTGCTGTATACCTTGGACCTTCTTATTGACGATGAAACACATAAATTCCATCAGACTTAAATACAAAAGGCACAATGCCGACTTAAGTACAAGAAGACTGACTCTTCCTACTGTCTATGTTTTGAACCATTCCTGTGACACTACTTTTGGATTCCGATGCTTCACTTCAGGTTTACTGTATCCCTCAGACCTTCTTATTGACGATGAAACACAGAAATTGCATCGGAATTAAATACAAAAGGCACAATGCCAACTTAGGTAGAAGATGACTGACTCTTCCTACTGTCTATGTTTGAAACATTCCTGTGACACTAGTTATTGATTCCGATGCTTCACTTCAGGTTTACTGTATCCCGCTGACCTTATTGCCGATGAAACACAGAAATTGCATCGGAATCAAATAGCAAAGGCACATTTCCGATTTAAGGACAAGAAGACTGACTCTTCTTACTGACTATGTTTTGATCCATTCCTAAGACACTAGTTATAGATTCCGATGCTTCACTACAGGTTTACTGTATCCCTCTGACATTCTAATTGACGATGAAACACAGAAATTGCATCGGAATTAAATACAAAAGCCACAATGCCGACTTAAGTACAAGAAGACTGACTCTCCTTACTGACCATGTTTTGAACCATTCCAGTGACACTAGTTATAGATTCCGATGCTTCACTTCAGGTTTACTGCATCCCCTGGACCTTCTTATTGACGATGAAACACAGAAATTGCATCGGAATTAAATACAAAAGGCACAATACCGACTTAAGTACAAGAAGACTGACTCTTCTTACTGTCTATGTTTTGAACCATTTCTGTGACACTAGTTATAGATTCCGGTGCTTCACTTCAGGTTTACTGTATCCCTATGATCTTCTTAATGATGATGAAACACAGAAATTGCATCGGAATTAAATACAAAAGGCACAATCCCGACTTAAGTACAAGAGGACTGATCCTTCTTACTGTCTATGTTTAGAACCATTCCTGAGACACTAGTTATAGATTCCGATGCTTCACTTCAGGTTTACTGTATCCCTCTGATCTTCTTATTGACGATGAAACACAGAAATTGCATCGGAATTAAATACAAAAGGCACAATGCCGACTTAAGTACAAGAAGACTGACTCTTCTTACTGTCTATGTTTTGAACCATTCCTGTGACACTAGTTATAGATTCCGATGCTTCACTCCAGGTTTACTGTTTTCCTTGGACCTTCTTATTGACGACGAAACACAGACATTGCATCAGAATTAAATAGAAAAGGCACAATGCCGACTTAAGTACAAGAAGACTGACGCTTCTCAGTGACTATGTTTTTGAACCATTCCTGTGACACTAGTTATAGATTCCGATGCTTCACTTCAGGTTTACTGTATCCCTTGGACCTTCTTATTGACGATGAAACACAGATATTGCATCGGAATGAAATATAAAAGACACAATGCCGACTTAAGTACAAGAAGACTGACTCTTCTTACTGTTTATGTTTGAACCATTCCTGTGACACTAGTTATAGATTCCGATGCTTCACTTCAGGTTTACTGTATCCCTCTGACCATCCTATAGACGATGAAACACAGAAATAGCATCCGAATTAAATACAAAAGGCACAATACCGACTTAAGTACAAGAAGACTGACTCTTCCTACTGTCTATGTTTTCAACCATTCCTGTGAAACTAGTTATAGATTCCGATGCTTCACTTCAGGTTTAATGTATCCCTCTGACCTTCTTATTGACGATGATACACAGAAAATGCATCGGAATTATATACAAAAGGCACAATGCCGACTTAAGTACAAGAAGACAGACTCTTCTTACTGACTATGTTTTAAACCAATCCTGTGACACTAGTTATAGATTCCGATGCTGCACTTCAGGTTTACTGTATCCCTCTGACCTTCTTATTGACAATGAAACACAGTATTTGCTTCGGAATTAAATACAAAAGGCACAATGCCGACTTAAGTACATGAAGACCGACTCTTGTTATTGACAATGATTTGAACCATTCCTGTGACACTAGTTATAGATTCCAATGCTTCACTTCAGGTTTACTGTATCCCTTGGACATTCTTATTGACGATGAAACACAGAAATTGCATCGGAATTAAATACAAAAAGGCACAATGCCGACTTAAGTACATGAAGACCGACTCTACTTATTGAGAATGATTTGAACCATTCCTGTTACACTAGTTATAGATTCCGATGCTTCACTTCAGGTTTACTGTATCCCTTGGACATTCTTGTTAACGATGAAACACAGAAATTGCATCGGAATTAAATACAAAAGGCACAATGCCGACTTAAGTACAAGAAGACTGACTCTTCTTACTGTCTATGTTTTGAACCATTCCTGTGACACTAGTTATAGATTCCGATGCTTCACTCCAGGTTTACTATATCCCTTGGACCTTCTAATTGACGATGAAACATAGAAATTGCAACGGAATTAAATACAAAAGGCACAATGCCGACTTAAGGACAAGAAGACTGACTCTTCTTACTGACTATGTTTTGAACCATTCCTGTGACACTAGTTACAGATTCCGATGCTTCACTTCAGGTTTGCTGTATACCTTGGACCTTCTTATTGACGATGAAACACATAAATTCCATCAGACTTAAATACAAAAGGCACAATGCCGACTTAAGTACAAGAAGACTGACTCTTCCTACTGTCTATGTTTTGAACCATTCCTGTGACACTACTTTTGGATTCCGATGCTTCACTTCAGGTTTACTGTATCCCTCAGACCTTCTTATTGACGATGAAACACAGAAATTGCATCGGAATTAAATACAAAAGGCACAATGCCAACTTAGGTACAAGATGACTGACTCTCCTACTGTCTATGTTTGAACCATTCCTGTGACACTAGTTATAGATTCCGATGCTTCACTTCAGGTTTACTGTATCCCTCTGACCTTATTGCCGATGAAACACAGAAATGGCATCGGAATTAAATAGCAAAGGCACATTTCCGATTTAAGGACAAGAAGACTAACTCTTCTTACTGACTATGTTTTGATCCATTCCTAAGACACTAGTTATAGATTCCGATGCTTCACTACAGGTTTACTGTATCCCTCTGACATTCTAATTGACGATGAAACACAGAAATTGCATCGGAATTAAATACAAAAGCCACAATGCCGACTTAAGTACAAGAAGACTGACTCTCCTTACTGACCATGTTTTGAACCATTCCAGAGACACTAGTTATAGATTCCGATGCTTCACTTCAGGTTTACTGCATCCCCTGGACCTTCTTATTGACGATGAAACACAGAAATTGCATCGGAATTAAATACAAAAGGCACAATACCGACTTAAGTACAAGAAGACTGACTCTTCTTACTGTCTATGTTTTGAACCATTTCTGTGACACTAGTTATAGATTCCGGTGCTTCACTTCAGGTTTACTGTATCCCTATGATCTTCTTAATGATGATGAAACACAGAAATTGCATCGGAATTAAATACAAAAGGCACAATCCCGACTTAAGTACAAGAGGACTGATCCTTCTTACTGTCTATGTTTAGAACCATTCCTGAGATACTAGTTATAGATTCCGATGCTTCACTTCAGGTTTACTGTAACCCTCTGACCTTCTTATTGATGATCAAACACAGAAATTGCATCGGAATTAAATACAAAAGGCACAGTGCAGACTTAAGTACAATAAGACTGACTCTTCTTACAGACTATGTTTTGAACCATTCCTGTGGCACTAGTTATAGATTCCGATGCTTCACTTCAGGCTTACTGTATCCCTTGGACCTTCTTATTGACGATGAAACACAGAAATTGCATCGGAATTAAACACAAAAGGCACAATGCCGACTTAAGTAATAAAAGACTGCCTCTTCTTACTGACTATGCTTTGAACCATTCCTGTGACACTAGTTATAGTTTCCGATGCTTCACTTCAGGTTTACTGTATCCCTTGGACCTTCTTATTGACGATGAAACACAGAAGTTGCATCGGAATTAAATACAAAAGGCACAATGCCGACTGAAGGACAAGAAGACTGACTCTTTTTACTGACTATGTTTTGAACCATTCCTGTGACACTAGTCATAGATTCCGATGCTTCACCACAGGTTTACTGTATCCCTTGGACCTTCTTATTGACGATGAAACATAGAAATTGCATCGGAATTAAATACAAAGGGCAAATTGCCGACTTAAGTACACGAAGACTGACTCTTCTTACTGCCTATGTTTTGAACCATTCCTGTGACACTAGTTATAGATTCCGATGCTACACTCCAAGTTTACTGTATCCCTTGGACCTTCTTATTGACGATGAAAAACAGAAATTGCATCGGAATTAAATACAAAAGGCACAATGCCGACTTAAGGACAAGATGACTGACTCTTCTAAATGTCTATGTTTTGAACCATTCCTGTGACACTAGTTATAGATTCCGATGCTTCACTCCAGGTTTACTGTATCCCTTGGACCTTCTTATTGACGATGAAACACAGAAATTGCCTCGGAATTAAATAGAAAAGGCACAATGCCGACTTAAGTACAAGAGGACTGACTCTGCCTACTGTCAATGTTTTGAACCATTCCTGTGACACTAGTTATAGATTCCGGTGCTACACTCAAGGTTTACTGTTTCCCTTGGACCTTCTTATTGACGATGAAACACAGAAATTGCATCAGAATTAAATAGAAAAGGAACAATGCCGACTTAAGTACAAGAAGACTGACTCTTCTTACTGTCTATGTTTTGAACCATTCCTGTAAAACTAGTTATAGATTCCGATGCTTCACCTCAGGATTACTGTATCCCTATGATCTTCTTATTGACGATGAAATACAGAAATTGCATCGGAATTAAATACAAAAGGCACAATGCTGACTTAAGTACAAGATGACTGACTCTTCTTACAGTCTATGTTTTGAACCATTCCTGTGACACTAGTTATAGATTCCGATGCTTCACTTCAGCCTTACTGTATCCCTTGGACCTTCTTATTGACGATGAAACACAGAAATTGCATCGGAATTAAACACAAAAGGCACAATGCCTACTTAAGTACAAAAAGACTGCCTCTTCTTACTGACTATGCTTTGAACCATTCCTGTGACACTAGATATAGATTCCGATGCTTCACTTCAGGTTTACTGTATCCCTTGGACCTTCTTATTGACGATGAAACACAGAATTTGCATCGGAATTAAACACAAAAGGCACAATGCCGACATAAGTACAAAAAGACTGCCACTTCTTACTGACTATGCTTAGAACCATTCCTGTGACACTAGTTATAGATTCCGATGCTTCACTTCAGGTTTACTGTATCCCTTGGACCTTCTTATTGACGATGAAACACAGAAATTGCATCGGAATTAAATACAAAAGGCACAATGCCGACTTAAGTACAAGAAGACTGACTCTTCTTACTGACTATGTTTTGAGCCATTCCTGTGACACTAGTTATAGATTCCAATGCTTCACTTCAGGTTTACTGTATCTCTCTGACCTTATTATTGACGATGAAAAACAGTAATTGCATCGGAATGAAATACAAAAGGAACAATGCCGACTTAAGTACATGAAGACCGACTCTTGTTATTGACAATTATTTGAAACATTCCTGTGACAATAGTTATAGATTCCGATGCTTCACTTCAGGTTTACTGCATGCCTCTGACGTTCTTATTGACGATGAAACACAGAAATTGCATCGGAATTAAATAGAAAAGGCACAATGCCGACTTAAGTACAAGAAGCCTGACTCTTCTTACTGTCTATGACTTGAACCATTCCTGTGACTCTAGTTATAGATTCCGATGCTTCACTGCAGATTTACCGTATCCCTTGGACCTTCTTATTGACGATGAAACACATAGAAATTGCATCGGAATTAAATAGAAAATGCACAATGCCGACTTAAGTACACGAAGACTGACACTTCTTACTGTCTATGTTTTGAATCTTTCCTGTGACACTAGTTATAGATTCCGATGCTACACTCCAGGTTTACTGTATCCCTTGGACCTCCTTATTGACGATGAAACACAGAAATTGCATCGGAATTAAATACAAAAGGCACAATGCCGACTTAAGTACACGAAGACTGACTCTTCTTACTGACTATGTTTTGAACCATTCTTGTGACACTAGTTATAGTTTCCGATGCTTCACTTCAGGTTTACTGTATCCCTCTGACGTTCTTATTGACGATGAAACACGGAAATTGCATTGGAATTAAATAGAAAAGGCACAATGCCGACTTAAGTACAATAAGACTGACTCTTCTTACAGTCTATGAATTGAACCATTCCTGTGACTCTAGTTATAGATTCCGATGCTTCACTGCAGGTTTACCGTAACCCTTGGACCTTCTTATTGACGATGAAACACAGAAATTGCATCGGAATTAAATAGAAAAGGCATAATGCCGACTTAAGTACAAGAAGACTGACTCTTCTTACTGACTATGTCTTGAACCATTCCTGTGACACTAGATATAGATTCCGATGCTTCCCTTCAGGTTTACTGTATACCTTGGACCTTCTTATTGACGATGAAACACAGAAATTGCATCGGAATTAAATACAAAAGGCACAATGCCGACTTAGGTACAAGAGGACTGACTCTTCCTACTGTGTATGTTTTGAACCATTCCTGTGACACTAGTTTTGGATTTCGATGCTTCACTTCAGGTTTACTGTATCCCTCTGACCTTCTTATTAACGATGAAAGAAATTGCATCGGAATTAAAAACTAAAGGTACAATGCCGACTTAAGTACAAGAAGACTGACTTTTTCTACTGTCTATGTTTTGAACCATTCCTGTGACACTAGTTATAGATTCCGATGCTTCACTTCAGGTTTACTGTATCCCTCAGACGTTATTGCCGATGAAACACAGAAATTGCTTCGGAATTAATTACAAAAGGCACAATGCCGACTTAAGGACAAGAACACTGACTCTTCTTACTGACTATGTTTTGAACCAATCCTGTGACACTAGTTATAGATTCCGATGCTGCACTTCAGGTTTACTGTATCCCTTGGACATTCTTATTGACGATGAAACACAGAAATTGCATCGGAATTAGATACAAAAAGGCACAATGCCGACTTATGTACATGAAGACCGACTCTACTTATTGAGAATGATTTGAACCATTCCTGTTACACTAGTTATAGATTCCGATGCTTCACTTCAGGTTTACTGTATCCCTTGGACATTCTTGTTAACGATGAAACACAGAAATTGCATCGGAATTAAATACAAAAGGCACAATGCCGACTTAAGTACAAGAAGACTGACTCTTCGTACTGTCTATGTTTTGAACCATTCCTGTGTCACTAGTTATAGATTCCGATGCTTCACTCCAGGTTTACTATATCCCTTGGACCTTCTAATTGACGATGAAACATAGAAATTGCAACGGAATTAAATACAAAAGGCACAATGCCGACTTAAGGACAAGAAGACTGACTCTTCTTACTGACTATGTTTTGAACCATTCCTGTGACACTAGTTACAGATTCCGATGCTTCACTTCAGGTTTGCTGTATACCTTGGACCTTCTTATTGACGATGAAACACATAAATTCCATCAGACTTAAATACAAAAGGCACAATGCCGACTTAAGTACAAGAAGACTGACTCTTCCTACTGTCTATGTTTTGAACCATTCCTGTGACACTACTTTTGGATTCCGATGCTTCACTTCAGGTTTACTGTATCCCTCTGACCTTATTGCCGATGAAACACAGAAATTGCATCGGAATCAAATAGCAAAGGCACATTTCCGATTTAAGGACAAGAAGACTGACTCTTCTTACTGACTATGTTTTGATCCATTCCTAAGACACTAGTTATAGATTCCGATGCTTCACTACAGGTTTACTGTATCCCTCTGACATTCTAATTGACGATGAAACACAGAAATTGCATCGGAATTAAATACAAAAGCCACAATGCCGACTTAAGTACAAGAAGACTGACTCTCCTTACTGACCATGTTTTGAACCATTCCAGTGACACTAGTTATAGATTCCGATGCTTCACTTCAGGTTTACTGTCTCCCCTGGACCTTCTTATTGACGATGAAACACAGAAATTGCATCGGAATTAAATACAAAAGGCACAATACCGACTTAAGTACAAGAAGACTGACTCTTCTTACTGTCTATGTTTTGAACCATTTCTGTGACACTAGTTATAGATTCCGGTGCTTCACTTCAGGTTTACTGTATCCCTATGATCTTCTTAATGATGATGAAACACAGAAATTGCATCGGAATTAAATACAAAAGGCACAATCCCGACTTAAGTACAAGAGGACTGATCCTTCTTACTGTCTATGTTTAGAACCATTCCTGAGACACTAGTTATAGATTCCGATGCTTCACTTCAGGTTTACTGTAACCCTCTGACCTTCTTATTGATGATCAAACACAGAAATTGCATCGGAATTAAATACAAAAGGCACAGTGCAGACTTAAGTACAATAAGACTGACTCTTCTTACAGACTATGTTTTGAACCATTCCTGTGGCACTAGTTATAGATTCCGATGCTTCACTTCAGGCTTACTGTACCCCTTGGACCTTCTTATTGACGATGAAACACAGAAATTGCATCGGAATTAAACACAAAAGGCACAATGCCGACTTAAGTAATAAAAGACTGCCTCTTCTTACTGACTATGCTTTGAACCATTCCTGTGACACTAGTTATAGTTTCCGATGCTTCACTTCAGGTTTACTGTATCCCTTGGACCTTCTTATTGACGATGAAACACAGAAGTTGCATCGGAATTAAATACAAAAGGCACAATGCCGACTTAAGGACAAGAAGACTGACTCTTTTTACTGACTATGTTTTGAACCATTCCTGTGACACTAGTCATAGATTCCGATGCTTCACCACAGGTTTACTGTATCCCTTGGACCTTCTTATTGACGATGAAACATAGAAATTGCATCGGAATTAAATACAAAGGGCAAATTGCCGACTTAAGTACACGAAGACTGACTCTTCTTACTGCCTATGTTTTGAACCATTCCTGTGACACTAGTTATAGATTCCGGTGCTTCACTCCAGGTTTACTGTATCCCTTGGACCTTCTTATTGACGATGAAACACAGAAATTGCCTCGGAATTAAATAGAAAAAGCACAATGCCGACTTAAGTACAAGAGGACTGACTCTGCCTACTGTCAATGTTTTGAACCATTCCTGTGACACTAGTTATAGATTCCGGTGCTTCACTCCAGGTTTACTGTTTCCCTTGGACCTTCTTATTGACGATGAAACACAGAAATTGCATCAGAATTAAATAGAAAAGGAACAATGCCGACTTAAGTCCAAGAAGACTGACTCTTCTTACTGTCTATGTTTTGAACCATTCCTGTAAAACTAGTTATAGATTCCGATGCTTCACTTCAGGATTACTGTATCCCTATGATCTTCTTATTGACGATGAAATACAGAAATTGCATCGGAATTAAATACAAAAGGCACAATGCTGACTTAAGTACAAGATGACTGACTCTTCTTACAGTCTATGTTTTGAACCATTCCTGTGACACTAGTTATAGATTCCGATGCTTCACTTCAGGCTTACTGTATCCCTTGGACCTTCTTATTCACGATGAAACATAGAAATTGCATCGGAATTAAACACAAAAGGCACAATGCCGACTTAAGTACAAAAAGACTGCCTTTTCTTACTGACTATGCTTTGAACCATTCCTGTGACACTAGATATAGATTCCGATGCTTCACTTCAGGTTTACTGTATCCCTTGGACCTTCTTATTGACGATGAAACACAGAATTTGCATCGGAATTAAACACAAAAGGCACAATGCCGACTTAAGTACAAAAAGACTGCCACTTCTTACTGACTATGCTTAGAACCATTCCTGTGACACTAGTTATAGATTCCGATGCTTCACTTCAGGTTTACTGTATCCCTTGGACCTTCTTATTGACGATGAAACACAGAAGTTGCATCGGAATTAAATACAAAAGGCACAATGCCGACTTAAGGACAAGAAGACTGACTCTTTTTACTGACTATGTTTTGAACCATTCCTGTGACACTAGTTATAGATTCCGATGCTTCACTTCAGGTTTACTGTATCCCTCTGATCTTCTTATTGACGATGAAACACAGAAATTGCATCGGAATTAAATACAAAAGGCACAATGCCGACTTAAGTACAAGAAGACTGACTCTTCTTACTGTCTATGTTTGAACCATTCCTGTGACACTAGTTATAGATTCCGATGCTTCACTCCAGGTTTACTGTTTCCCTTGGACCTTCTTATTGACGATGAAACACAGACATTGCATCAGAATTAAATAGAAAAGGCACAATGCCGACTTAAGTACAAGAAGACTGACGCTTCTTAGTGACTATGTTTTTGAACCATTCCTGTGACACTAGTTATAGATTCCGATGCTTCACTTCAGGTTTACTGTATCCCTTGGACCTTCTTATTGACGATGAAACACAGATATTGCATCGGAATGAAATATAAAAGACACAATGCCGACTTAAGTACAAGAAGACTGACTCTTCTTACTGTTTATGTTTGAACCATTCCTGTGACACTAGTTATAGATTCCGATGCTTCACTTCAGGTTTACTGTATCCCTCTGACCATCCTATAGACGAAGAAACACAGAAATTGCATCCGAATTAAATACAAAAGGCACAATACCGACTTAAGTACAAGAAGACTGACTCTTCCTACTGTCTATGTATTCAACCATTCCTGTGAAACTAGTTATAGATTCCGATGCTTCACTTCAGGTTTAATGTATCCCTCTGACCTTCTTATTGACGATGATACACAGAAAATGCATCGGAATTATATACAAAAGGCACAATGCCGACTTAAGTACAAGAAGACAGACTCTTCTTACTGACTATGTTTTGAACCATTCTCGTGACACTAGTTATAGATTCCGATGCTTCACTTCAGGTTTACTGTATCCCTTAAACCTTCTTATTGACGATGAAACATAGAAATTGCATCGGAATTAAATACAAATGGCACAATGCCGAGTTATGTACAAGATGACTGACTCTTCTTACTGACTATGTTTGAACCATTCCTGTGTCACTAGTTATAGATTCCGATGCTTCACTTCTGGTTTACTGTATACCTTGGACCTTCTAATTGACGATGAAACACAGAGATTGCATCGGAATTAAATAGAAAAGGCACAATGCTGACTTAAGTACAAGAAGATTGACTCTTCCGACTGTCTATGTTTTGAACCATTCCTGTGACACTAGTTATAGATTCCGATGCTTCACGTCAGGCTTACTGTATCCCTTGGACCTTCTTATTGACGATGAAATACAGAAATTGCATCGGAATTAAACACAAAAGGCACAATGCCGACTTAAGTACAAAAAGACTGACTCCTCTTACTGATTATGCTTTGAACCATTCCTGTGACACTAGTTATAGATTCCGATGCTTCACTTCAGGTTTGCTGTATCCCTTGGACCTTCTTATTGACGATGAAGCACAGAAATTGCATCGGAATTGAATACAAAAGGTACAATGCCGACTTAAGTACAAGAAGACTGACTCTTTCTACTGACTATGTTTGAACCATTCCTGTGACACTAGTTATGGATTCGGATGCTTCACTTCTGGTTCACTGTATCCCTCTGACCTTCTTATTGACGAAGAAACACAGAAATTGCATCGGAATTAAATAGAAAAGGCACAATGCCGACTTAAGTACAAGACGACTGACTTTTCTTACTGTCTATGTTTTGAACTATTCCTGTGACACTAGTTATAGATTCCGATGCTTCACTTCAGGTATACTGTATCCCTCTGATCTTCTTATTGACGATGAAACACATAAATTGCATCGGAATTAAATACAAAAGGCTCAATGCCGACTTAAGTACAAGAGGACTGATCTTTATTACTGTCTAAGTTTTGAACCATTCCTGTGACACTAGTTATAGATTCCGATGCTTCACTTCAGGTTTACTGTATCCCTCTGACCTTCTTATTGATGCTGAAACACAGAAATTGCATCGGAATTAAATACAAAAGGCACAATGCCGACTTAAGTACAAGAATGCTGCCTCTTTTTACTGTCTATGTTTTGAACCATTTCTGTGACACTAGTTGTAGATTGCGATGCTTCACTTCAGGCTTACTGTATCCCTTGGACCTTCTTATTGACGATGAAACACAGAAATTGCATCGGAAATAAACACAAAAGGCACAATGCCGACTTAAGTACAAAAAGACTGCCTCTTCTTACTGACTCTGCTTTGAACCATTCCTGTGACACTAGTTATAGATTCCGATGCTTCACTTCAGGTTTACTGTATCCCTTGGACCTTCTTATTGACGATGAAACACAGAAATTGCATCGGATTTAAATACAAAAGGCACAATGCCGACTTAAGGACAAGAAGACTGACTCTTTTTACTGACTATGTTTTGAACCATTCCTGTGACACTAGTTATAGAATCCGATGCTTCACTTCAGGTTTACTGTATCCCTCTGATCTTCTTATTGACGATGAAACACAGAAATTGCATCGGAATCAAATACAAAAGGCACAATGCCGACTTAAGTACAAGAAGACTGACTCTTCTTACTGTCTATGATTTGAACCATTGCTGTGACACTAGTTATAGATTCCGATGCTTCACTTCAGGCTTACTGTATCCCTTGGACCTTCTTATTGACGATGAAACACAGAAATTGCATCGGAATTAAACACAAAAGGCACAATGCCGACTTAAGTACAATTAGACTGACTCTTTTTACTGACTATGTTTTGAACCATTCCTGTGAAAACTAGTTATGGATTCGGATGCTTCACTTCTGGTTTACTGTATCCCTCTGACCTTCTTATTGACGATGAAACACAGAAATTGCATGGGAATTTAATAGTAAGGACACAATGCCGACTAAAGTACAAGACGACTGACTTTTCTTACTGTCTATGTTTTGAACCATTCCTGTGACACTAGTTATAGATTCCGATGCTTCACTTCAGGTTTACTGTATCCCTCTGATGTTCTAATTGACGATGAAACACAGAAATTGCATCGGAATTAAATACAAAAGGCACAATGCCGACTTAAGTACAAGAGGACCGATCCTTCTTACTGTCTATGTTTTGAACCATCCCTGAGACACTAGTTATAGATTCCGATGCTTCACTTCAGGTTTACTGTATCCCTCTGACCTTGTTATTGATGATGAAACACAGAAATTGCATCGGAATTAAATACAAAAGGTACAATGCAGACATAAGTACAAGAAGACTGACTCTTCTTACAGACTATGTTTTGAACCATTCCTGTGACACAAGTTATAGATGTCGATGCTTCACTTCAGGTTTGCTGTATACCTCTGACCTTCTTATTGACGATGAAACACAGAATTTGCACTGGAATTAAATACAAAAGGCACAATGCCGACTTAAGTACAAGAAGACTGACTCTTCCTACTGTCTATGTTTTGAACCATTCCTGTTACACTAGTTATAGATTCCGATGCTTCACTTCAGGTTTACTGTATCCCTTGGACCTTCTTATTGACGATGAAACACAGAAATTGCATCGGAATTAAATACAAAAGGCACAATGCCGACTTAAGTACACGAAGACTGACTCTTCTTACTGCCTATGTTTTGAACCACTCCTGTGACACTAGTTATAGATTCCGATGCTACACTCCAGGTTTACTGTATCCCTTGGACCTTCTTATTGATGATGAAAAACAGAAATTGCATCGGAATTAAATACAAAAGGCACAATGCCGAATTAAGGACAAGAAGACTGACTCTTCTTACTGACTATGTTTTGAACCATTCCTGTGACACTAGTTATAGATTCCGATGCTTCACTTCAGGTTTACATTATCGCTCTTACCTTCTTATTGACGATGAAACACAGAAATTGCATCGGAATTAAATGGGACAGGCACAATGCCGACTTAAGTACAAGAGGACTGACTCTTTTTACTGTCAATGTTTTGAACCATTCCTGTGACACTAGTTATAGATTGCGGTGCTTCACTCCAGGTTTACTGTTTCCCTTGGACCTTCTTATTGACGATGAAACACAGAAATTGCATCAGAATTAAATAGAAAAGGCACAATGAAGACTTAAGTACAAGAAGACTGACGCTTCTTACTGACTATGTTTTTGAACCATTCCTGTGACATTAGTTATAGATTCCGATGCCTCACTTCAGGTTTACTGTATCCCTCTGACCTTCCTATAGACGATGAAACACAGAAATTGCATCCGAATTAAATACAAAAGGCACAATACCGACTTAAGTACAAGAAGACTGACTCTTCCTACTGTCTATGTTTTGAACCATTCCTGTGAAACTAGTTATAGATTCCGATGCTTCACTTCAGGTTTAATGTATCCCTCTGACCTTCTTATTGACGATGAAACACAGAAATTGCATCGGAATTATATACAAAATGCACAATGCCGACTTAAGTACAAGAAGACAGACTCTTCTTATTGACTATGTTTTGAACCATTCTCGTGACACTAGTTATAGATTCCGATGCTTCACTTCAGGTTTACTGTATCCCTTAAACCTTCTTATTGACGATGAAACACAGAAATTGCATCGGAATTAAATACATAAGGCACAAAGCCGACTTAAGTACAAGAAGACTGACTCTTCTTACTGACTATGTTTGAACCATTCCTGTGTCACTAGATATAGATTCCGATGCTTCACTTCAGGTTTACTGTATACCTTGGACCTTCAAATTGACGATGAAACACAGAGATTGCATCGGAATTAAATAGAAAAGGCACAATGCCGACTTAAGTACAAGAAAGCTGCCTCTTTTTACTGTCTATGTTTTGAACCATTTCTGTGACACTAGTTATAGATTGCGATGCTTCACTTCAGGTTTACTGTCTCCCTTGGACCTTCTTATTGACGATAAAACACAGAAATTGCATCGGAATTAAATACAAAAGGCACAATACCGACTTAAGTACAAGAAGACTGACTCTTCTTACTGTCTATGTTTTGAACCATTCCT
This sequence comes from Schistocerca serialis cubense, assembly GCF_023864345.2. NCBI lineage: Eukaryota > Metazoa > Arthropoda > Insecta > Orthoptera > Acrididae > Schistocerca > Schistocerca serialis. The sequence goes on from NC_064644.1 coordinate 639,286,203, forward strand.
GTGACACTAGTTATAGATTCCGATGCTTCACTTCAGGTTCACTGTGTCCCTATGATCTTCTTATTGACGATGAAACACAGAAATTGCATACGAATTAAATACAAAAGGCACAATGCTGACTTAAGTACAAGAAGACTGACACTTCTGACTGTCTATGTTTTGAACCATTCCTGTGACACTAGTTATAGATTGCGATGCTTCACTTCAGGTTTGCTGTATCCCTCTGACCTTCTTATTGACGATGAAACACAGAATTTGCATCGGAATTAAATACAAAAGGCACAATGCCGACTTAAGTACAAAAAAACTGACTCTTCCTACTGTCTATGTTTTGAACCATTCCTGTGACACTAGTTATAGATTCCGATGCTTCACTCCAGGTTTACTGTATCCCTTGGACCTTCTTATTGACGATGAAACACAGAAATTGCTTCGGAATTAAATACAAAAGGCACAATGCCGACTTAAGTACAAGAGGACTGATCCTTTTTACTGTCTGTGTTTTGAACCATTCCTGAGACACTAGTTATAGATTCCGATGCTTCACTCCAGGTTAACTGTATCCTTGGACCTTCTTATTGACGATCAAACACAGAAATTGCATTGGAATTAAATACAAAAGGCACAATGCCGACTTAAGTACATGACACCGACTCTTCCTACTGACTATGATTTGAACCGTTCCTGTGACACTAGTTATAGATTCCGATGCTTCACTTCAGGTTTACTGTATCCCTTGGACCTTCTCATTGACGATGAAACACAGAAATTGCATCGGAATTAAAAATTAAAGGTACAATGCCGACTTAAGTACAAGAAGACTGACTCTTTTTACTGACTATGATTTGAACCATTCCTGTGACACTAGTTATGGATTCTCATGCTTCACTTCAGGTTTACTGTATCCCACTGACCTTCTTATTGACGATGAATCACAGAAATTGCATCGGAATTAAATACAAAGGGCAAAATGCCGACTTAAGTACAAGAAGACTGACTCTTCTTACTGCCTATGTTTTAAACCATTCCTGTGACACCAATTATAGATTCCGATGCTACACTCCAGGTTAACTGTATCCCTTGGACCATCTTATTGACGATGAAAAACAGAAATTGCATTGGAATTAAATACAAAAGGCACAATGCCGACTTAAGGAGAAGAAGACTGACTCTTCTTACTGACTATGTTTAGAACCATTCCTGTGACACTAGTTATAGATTCCGATGCTTCACTCCAGGTTTACTGTATCCCTTGGACCTTCTTATTGACGATGAAACACAGAAATTGCATCAGAATTAAATACAAAAGGCACAATGCCGACTTAAGTACAAGAAGACTGACTCTTCCTACTGTCTATGTTTTGAACCATTCCTGTGACACTAGTTATAGATTCCGGTTCTTCACTCCAGGTTTACTGTATCCCTTGGATCTTCTTATTGACGAGGAAACACAGAAATTGCATCTGAATTAAATAGAAAAGGCACAATTCCGACTTAAGTACAAGAAGACTGACGCTTCTTACTGAATATGTTTTGAACCATTCTTGTGACACTAGTTATAGATTCTGATGCTTCACTTCAGGTTTACTGTATCCCTTAAAACTACTTTTTGGCGATGAAACACAGAAATTGCATCGGAATTAAATACAAATGGCACAATGATGACATAAGTACAAGAAGACTGACTCTTCGTACTGTCTATGTTTTGAAACATTTCTGTGACACTAGTTATAGATTCCGATGCTTCACTTCAGGTTTACTGTATACCTCTGACCTTCTTATTGACGATAAAACAGAGAAATTGCATCGGAATTAAATACAAAACGCAAAATGCCGACTTAAGTACCCGAAGACTGACTCTTCTTACTGCCTATGTTTTGAACCATTCCTGTGACACTAGTTGTAGATTCCGGTGCTTCACTCCAGGTTTACTGTATCCCTTGGACCTTCTTATTGACGATGAAAAACAGAAATTGCAACGGAATTAAATACAAATGGCACAACGCCGAATTAAGGACAAGAAGACTGGCTCTTCTTACTCCCTATGTTTTGAACCATTACTGTGACACTAGTTACAGATTCCGATGCTTCACTTCAGGTTTACTGTATCCCTCTGACCTTCTTATTGACGATGAAACACAGAAATTGCATCGGAATTAAATAGAAAGGGCACAATGCCGACTTAAGTACAAGAAGACTGACTCTTCTTACTGTCTATGTTTTGCACCATACCCGTGACACTAGTTATAGATTGCGATGTTTCACTCCAGGTTTACTGTATCCCTTGGACCTTCTTATTGACGATGAAACACAGAAATTGCATCAGAATTAAATACAAAAGGCACAATGCCGACTTAAGTACAAGAAGACTGACTCTTCCTACTGTCAATGTTTTGAACCACTCCTGTGACACTAGTTATAGATTCCGGTTCTTCACTCCAGGTTTACTGTATCCCTTGGATCTTCTTATTGACGATGAAACACAGAAATTGCATCAGAACTAAATAGAAAAGGCACAATGCCGACTTAAGTACAAGAAGACTGACGCTTCTTACTGATTATGTTTTGAACCATTCCTGTGACACTAGTTATAGATTCCGATGCTTCACTTCAGGTTTACTGTATCCCTTTGACCTTCTTATTGACGATGAAACACAGATATTGCATCGGAATGAAACAGAAAAGGCACAATGCCGAGTTAAGTACAAGAAGACTGACTCTTCTTACTGTTTATCTTTGCACCATTCCTGTGACACTAGTTATACATTCCGATTCCTCAATTCAGGTTTACTGTAGCCCTCTGACCTTCTCATTGACTATGAAACACAGAAATTGCATCGGAATTAAAAGCAAAAGGTACAATGCCGACTTAAGTACAAGAAGACTGACTTTTACTACTGTCTATGTTTTGAACCATTCCTGAGACACTAGTTATAGATTCCGATGCTTCACTTCAGGTTTACTGTATCCCTTTGACGTTATTGCCGATGAAACACAGAAATTGCTTCAGAATTAAATACAAAAGGCACAATGCCGACTTAAGGACAAGAACACTGACTCTTCTTACTGACTATGTTTTGAACCAATCCTGTGACACTAGTTATAGATTCCGATGCTTCACTTCAGGTTTACTGTATCCCTCGGACATTCTTATTGACGATGAAACACAGAAATTTCATCGGAATGAAATACAAAAAGGCACAATGCCGACTTAAGTACATGAAGACCGATTCTACTTATTGAGAATGATTTGAACCATTCCTGTTACACTAGTTATAGATTCCGATGCTACACTTCAGGTTTACTGTATCCCTTCGACATTCTTTTTAACGATGAAACAAAGAAATTGCATCGGAATTAAATACAAAAGGCACAATGCCGACTTAAGTACAAGAAGACTGACTCTTCTTACTGTCTATGTTTTGAACCATTCCTGTGACTCTAGTTATAGATTCCGATGCTTCACTCCAGGTTTACTATATCCCTTGGACCTTCTTATTGACGATGAAACATAGAAATTGCAACGGAATTAAATACAAAAGGCACAATGCCGACTTAAGGACAAGAAGACTGACTCTTCTTACAGACTATGTTTTGCACCATTCCTGTGACACTAGTTATGGATTCCGATGCTTCACCTTAGGTTTACTGTATCCCTCTGACCTTCTTATTGACGATGAAACTCAGAAATTGCATCGGAATTAAAAGCAAAAATACAATGCCGACTTAAGTACAAGAAGACTGACTCTTCCTACTGTCTATGTTTTAAACCATTCCTGTGACACTAGTTATAGATTCCGATGCTTCACTTCAGGTTTACTGTATCCCTCTGACCTTATTGCCGATGAAACACAGAAACTGCATCGGAAATAAATACAAAAGGCACAATGCCGACTTCAGTACAAGAAGACTGACTCTTCTTATTGACTATGTTTTGAACCATTCTCGTGACACTAGTTATAGATTCCGATGCTTCACTTCAGGTTTACTGTATCCCTTAAACCTTCTTATTGACGATGATACACAGAAATTGCATCGGAATTAAATACATAAGGCACAAAGCCGACTTAAGTACAAGAAGACTGACTCTTCTTACTGACTATGTTTGAACCATTCCTGTGTTACTAGATATAGATTCCGATGCTTCACTTCAGGTTTACTGTATACCTTGGACCTTCAAATTGACGATGAAACACAGAGATTGCATCGGAATTAAATAGAAAAGGCACAATGCCGACTTAAGTACAAGAAAGCTGCCTCTTTTTACTGTCTATGTTTTGAACCATTTCTGTGACACTAGTTATAGATTGCGATGCTTCACTTCAGGTTTACTGTCTCCCTTGGACCTTCTTATTGACGATGAAACACAGAAATTGCATCGGAATTAAATACAAAAGGCACAATACCGACTTAAGTACAAGAAGACTGACTCTTCTTAATGTCTATGTTTTGAACCATTCCTGTGACACTAGTTATAGATTCCGATGCTTCACTTCAGGTTCACTGTGTCCCTATGATCTTCTTATTGACGATGAAACACAGAAATTGCATACGAATTAAATACAAAAGGCACAATGCTGACTTAAGTACAAGAAGACTGACTCTTCTGACTGTCTATGTTTTGAACCATTCCTGTGACACTAGTTATAGATTGCGATGCTTCACTTCAGGTTTGCTGTATCCCTCTGACCTTCTTATTGACGATGAAACACAGAATTTGCATCGGAATTAAATACAAAAGGCACAATGCCGACTTAAGTACAAAAAAACTGACTCTTCCTACTGTCTATGTTTTGAACCATTCCTGTGACACTAGTTATAGATTCCGATGCTTCACTCCAGGTTTACTGTATCCCTTGGACCTTCTTATTGACGATGAAACACAGAAATTGCTTCGGAATTAAATACAAAAGGCACAATGCCGACTTAAGTACAAGAGGACTGATCCATTTACTGTCTGTGTTTTGAACCATTCCTGAGACACTAGTTATAGATTCCGATGCTTCACTCCAGGTTAACTGTATCCTTGGACCTTCTTATTGACGATCAAACACAGAAATTGCATTGGAATTAAATACAAAAGGCACAATGCCGACTTAAGTACATGACACCGACTCTTCCTACTGACTATGATTTGAACCGTTCCTGTGACACTAGTTATAGATTCCGATGCTTCACTTCAGGTTTACTGTATCCCTTGGACCTTCTTATTGACGATGAAACACAGAAATTGCATCGGAATTAAAAATTAAAGGTACAATGCCGACTTAAGTACAAGAAGACTGACTCTTTTTACTGACTATGATTTGAACCATTCCTGTGACACTAGTTATGGATTCTCATGCTTCACTTCAGGTTTACTGTATCCCACTGACTTTCTTATTGACGATGAAACACAGAAATTGCATCGGAATTAAATACAAAGGGCAAAATGCCGACTTAAGTACAAGAAGACTGACTCTTCTTACTGCCTATGTTTTAAACCATTCCTGTGACACCAATTATAGATTCCGATGCTACACTCCAGGTTAACTGTATCCCTTGGACCATCTTATTGACGATGAAAAACAGAAATTGCATTGGAATTAAATACAAAAGGCACAATGCCGACTTAAGGAGAAGAAGACTGACTCTTCTTACTGACTATGTTTAGAACCATTCCTGTGACACTAGTTATAGATTCCGATGCTTCACTCCAGGTTTACTGTATCCCTTGGACCTTCTTATTGACGATGAAACACAGAAATTGCATCAGAATTAAATACAAAAGGCACAATGCCGACTTAAGTACAAGAAGACTGACTCTTCCTACTGTCTATGTTTTGAACCATTCCTGTGACACTAGTTATAGATTCCGGTTCTTCACTCCAGGTTTACTGTATCCCTTGGATCTTCTTATTGACGAGGAAACACAGAAATTGCATCTGAATTAAATAGAAAAGGCACAATTCCGACTTAAGTACAAGAAGACTTACGCTTCTTACTGATTATGTTTTGAACCATTCTTGTGACACTAGTTATAGATTCTGATGCTTCACTTCAGGTTTACTGTATCCCTTAAAACTACTTTTTGGCGATGAAACACAGAAATTGCATCGGAATTAAATACAAATGGCACAATGATGACTTAAGTACAAGAAGACTGACTCTTCGTACTGTCTATGTTTTGAAACATTTCTGTGACACTAGTTATAGATTCCGATGCTTCACTTCAGGTTTACTGTATACCTCTGACCTTCTTATTGACGATAAAACAGAGAAATTGCATCGGAATTAAATACAAAACGCAAAATGCCGACTTAAGTACCCGAAGACTGACTCTTCTTACTGCCTATGTTTTGAACCATTCCTGTGACACTAGTTGTAGATTCCGGTGCTTCACTCCAGGTTTACTGTATCCCTTGGACCTTCTTATTGACGATGAAAAACAGAAATTGCAACGGAATTAAATACAAATTGCACAACGCCGAATTAAGGACAAGAAGACTGGCTCTTCTTACTCCCTATGTTTTGAACCATTACTGTGACACTAGTTACAAATTCCGATGCTTCACTTCAGGTTTACTGTATCCCTCTGACCTTCTTATTGACGATGAAACACAGAAATTGCATCGGAATTAAATAGAAAGGGCACAATGCCGACTTAAGTACAAGAAGACTGACTCTTCTTACTGTCTATGTTTTGCACCATACCCGTGACACTAGTTATAGATTGCGATGTTTCACTCCAGGTTTACTGTATCCCTTGGACCTTCTTATTGACGATGAAACACAGAAATTGCATCAGAATTAAATACAAAAGGCACAATGCCGACTTAAGTACAAGAAGACTGACTCTTCCTACTGTCAATGTTTTGAACCACTCCTGTGACACTAGTCATAGATTCCGGTTCTTCACTCCAGGTTTACTGTATCCCTTGGATCTTCTTATTGACGATGAAACACAGAAATTGCATCAGAACTATATAGAAAAGGCACAATGCCGACTTAAGTACAAGAAGACTGACGCTTCTTACTGATTATGTTTTGAACCATTCCTGTGACACTAGTTATAGATTCCGATGCTTCACTTCAGGTTTGCTGTATCCCTTTGACCTTCTTATTGACGATGAAACACAGATATTGCATCGGAATGAAACAGAAAAGGCACAATGCCGAGTTAAGTACAAGAAGACTGACTCTTCTTACTGTTTATCTTTGCACCATTCCTGTGACACTAGTTATACATTCCGATTCCTCAATTCAGGTTTACTGTAGCCCTCTGACCTTCTTATTGACTATGAAACACAGAAATTGCATCGGAATTAAAAGCAAAAGGTACAATGCCGACTTAAGTACAAGAAGACTGACTTTTACTACTGTCTATGTTTTGAACCATTCCTGAGACACTAGTTATAGATTCCGATGCTTCACTTCAGGTTTACTGTATCCCTTTGACGTTATTGCCGATGAAACACAGAAATTGCTTCAGAATTAAATACAAAAGGCACAATGCCGACTTAAGGACAAGAACACTGACTCTTCTTACTGACTATGTTTTGAACCAATCCTGTGACACTAGTTATAGATTCCGATGCTTCACTTCAGGTTTACTGTATCCCTTGGACATTCTTATTGACGATGAAACACAGAAATTTCATCGGAATGAAATACAAAAAGGCACAATGCCGACTTAAGTACATGAAGACCGATTCTACTTATTGAGAATGATTTGAACCATTCCTGTTACACTAGTTATAGATTCCGATGCTACACTTCAGGTTTACTGTATCCCTTGCACATTCTTTTTAACGATGAAACAAAGAAATTGCATCGGAATTAAATACAAAAGGCACAATGCCGACTTAAGTACAAGAAGACTGACTCTTCTTACTGTCTATGTTTTGAACCATTCCTGTGACTCTAGTTATAGATTCCGATGCTTCACTCCAGGTTTACTATATCCCTTGGACCTTCTTATTGACGATGAAACATAGAAATTGCAACGGAATTAAATACAAAAGGCACAATGCCGACTTAAGGACAAGAAGACTGACTCTTCTTACAGACTATGTTTTGCACCATTCCTGTGACACTAGTTATGGATTCCGATGCTTCACCTTAGGTTTACTGTATCCCTCTGACCTTCTTATTGACGATGAAACTCAGAAATTGCATCGGAATTAAAAGCAAAAGTACAATGCCGACTTAAGTACAAGAAGACTGACTCTTCCTACTGTCTATGTTTTAAACCATTCCTGTGACACTAGTTATAGATTCCGATGCTTCACTTCAGGTTTACTGTATCCCTCTGACCTTATTGCCGATGAAACACAGAAACTGCATCGGAAATAAATACAAAAGGCACAATGCCGACTTAAGGACAAGAGGACTGAATCTTCTTACTGACTATGCTTTGAACCATTCCTGTGACACTAGTTATAGATACCGATGCTTCACTTCAGGATTACCGTATCCCTCTGCCCTTCTTATTGACGATGAAACACAGAAATTGCATCGCAATTAAATACAGAAGGCACAATGCCGACTTAAGTACAAGAAGACTGACTCTTCTTATTGTCTATGTTTTGAACCATTCCTGTGACACTTGTTATGGATTCCGATGCTTCACTCCAGGTGTACTATATCCCTTGGACCTTGTTATTGACGATGAAACACAGAAATTGCATCGGAACTAAATACAAAAGGCACAATGCCGACTTAAGGACAAGAAGACTGACTCTTCTTACTGACTATGCTTTGAACCATTCCTGTGACACTAGCAATAGATTCCGATGCTTCACTTCAGGTTTACTGTATCCCTCTGATCTTCGTATTGACGATGAAACACAGAAATTGCATCGGAATTAAATAGAAAAGGCACAATGCCGACTTAAGTGCAAGAAGACTGACTCTTCTTACTGTCTATGTTTTGAACCATTCCTGTGACTCTAGTTATAGATTCCGATGCTTCACTCCAGGTTTACTGTATCCCTTGGACCTTCGTATAGACGATGATACACAGAAATTGCATCGGAATTAAATAGAAAAGGCACAATGCCGAATTAAGTACAAGAAGACAGACTCTTCTTACTGACTATGTTTTGAACCATTCCTGTGACACTAGTTACAGATTCTGATGCTTCACTTCAGGTTTGCTGTATACCTTGGACCTTCTTATTGATGATGAAACACATAAATTCCTTCAGAATTAAGTACAAAAGGCACAATGGCGACTTAAGTACAAGAAGACTGACTCTTCTACTGTCTATGTTTTGAACCATTCCTGTGACACTTGTTTTGGATTCCGATGCTTCACTTCAGGTTTACTGTATCCCTCAGACCTTCTTATTGACGATGAAACACAGAAATTGCATCGGAATTAAATACAAAAGGCACAATGCCGACTTATGTACAAGAAAACTGACTCTTCTTACTGACTATGTTTTGAACCATTCCTGTGACACTAGTTATAGATTCCAATGCTTCATTTCAGGTTTACTGTATCTCTCTGACCTTATTATTGACGATGAAAAACAGTAATTGCATCGGAATTAAATACAAAAGCCACAATGCCGACTTAAGTACATGAAGACCGACTCTTGTTATTGACAATTATTTGAACCATTCCTGTGACACTAGTTATAGATTCCGATGCTTCACTTCAGGTTTACTATATCCCTTGGACCTTCTTAATGACGATGCGATATAGAAATTGCAACGGAATTAAATACAAAACGCACAATGCCGACTTAAGGACAAGAAGACTGACTGTTCTTACTGACTATGTTTTGAACCATTCCTGTGACACTAGTTACAGATTCCGATGCTTCACTTCAGGTTTGCTGTATACCTTGGACCTTCTTATTGACGATGAAACACATAAATTCCATCAGACTTAAATACAAAAGGCACAATGCCGACTTAAGTACAAGAAGACTGACTCTTCCTACTGTCTATGTTTGAACCATTCCTGTGACACTACTTTTGGATTCCGATGCTTCACTTCAGGTTTACTGTATCCCTATGACCTTATTGCAGATGAAACACAGAAATTGCATCGGAATTAAATAGAAAAGGCACATTTCCGATTTAAGGACAAGAAGACTGACTCTTCTTACTGACAATGTTTTGATCCATTCCTGAGACACTAGTTATAGATTCCGATGCTTCACTTCAGGTTTACTGTATCCCTCTGACATTCTTATTGACGATGAAACACAGAAATTGCATCTGAATTAAATACAAAAGCCACAATGCCGACTTAAGTACAAGAAGACTGACTCTCCTTACTGACCATGTTTTGAACCATTCCTGTGACACTAGTTATAGATTCCGATGCTTCACTTCAGGTTTACTGCATCCCCTGGACCTTCTTTTTGACGATGAAACATAGAAATTGTATCGGAATTAAATACAAAAGGCACAATGCCGACTTAAGTACAAGAAGACAGACTCTTCTTACTGTCTATGTTTTGAACCATTCCTGTGATACTAGTTGTTGATTCCGATGCTTCACTTCAGGTTTACTGCATCCCCTGGACCTTCTTATTGACGATGAAACACAGAAATTGCATCGGAATTAAATACAAATGTCACAATGCCGACTTAAGTACAAGAACACTGACTCTTCCTACTGTCTATGCTTTGAACCATTCCGGTGACACTAGTTATAGATTCCGATGCTTCACTTCAAGTTTACTGTATCCCTTGTACATTCTTATTGACGATGAAACACAGAAATTGCATCGGAATTAAATACAAAACGCAAAATGCCGACTTAAGTACCCGAAGACTGACTCTTCTTACTGCCTATGTTTTGAACCATTCCTGTGACACTAGTGGTAGATTCCGGTGCTTCACTCCAGGTTTACTGTATCCCTTGGACCTTCTTATTGACGATGAAAAACAGAAATTGCAACGGAATTAAATACAAATGGCACAACGCCGAATTAAGGACAAGAAGACTGGCTCTTCTTACTCCCTATGTTTTGAACCATTACTGTGACACTAGTTACAGATTCCGATGCTTCACTTCAGGTTTACTGTATCCCTCTGACCTTCTTATTGACGATGAAACACAGAAATTGCATCGGAATTAAATAGAAAGGGCACAATGCCGACTTAAGTACAAGAAGACTGACTCTTCTTACTGACTATGTTTTGCACCATACCCGTGACACTAGTTATAGATTGCGATGTTTCACTCCAGGTTTACTGTATCCCTTGGCCTTCTTATTGACGATGAAACACAGAAATTGCATCAGAATTAAATACAAAAGGCACAATGCCGACTTAAGTACAAGAAGACTGACTCTTCCTACTGTCAATGTTTTGAACCACTCCTGTGACACTAGTTATAGATTCCGGTTCTTCACTCCAGGTTTGCTGTATCCCTTGGATCTTCTTATTGACGATGAAACACAGAAATTGCATCAGAACTAAATAGAAAAGGCACAATGCCGACTTAAGTACAAGAAGACTGACGCTTCTTACTGATTATGTTTTGAACCATTCCTGTGACACTAGTTATAGATTCCGATGCTTCACTTCAGGTTTACTGTATCCCTTGGACCTTCTTATTGACGATGAAACACAGATATTGCATCGGAATGAAACAGAAAAGGCACAATGCCGAGTTAAGTTCAAGAAGACTGACTCTTCTTACTGTTTATCTTTGCACCATTCCTGTGACACTAGTTATACATTCCGATTCCTCAATTCAGGTTTACTGTAGCCCTCTGACCTTCTTATTGACTATGAAACACAGAAATTGCATCGGAATTAAAAGCAAAAGGTACAATGCCGACTTAAGTACAAGAAGACTGACTTTTACTACTGTCTATGTTTTGAACCATTCCTGAGACACTAGTTATAGATTCCGATGCTTCACTTCAGGTTTACTGTATCCCTTTGACGTTATTGCCGATGAAACACAGAAATTGCTTCAGAATTAAATACAAAAGGCACAATGCCGACTTAAGGACAAGAACACTGACTCTTCTTACTGACTATGTTTTGAACCAATCCTGTGACACTAGTTATAGATTCCGATGCTTCACTTCAGGTTTACTGTATCCCTTGGACATTCTTATTGACGATGAAACACAGAAATGTCATCGGAATGAAATACAAAAAGGCACAATGCCGACTTAAGTACATGAAGACCGATTCTACTTATTGAGAATGATTTGAACCATTCCTGTTACACTAGTTATAGATTCCGATGCTACACTTCAGGTTTACTGTATCCCTTGGACATTCTTTTTAACGATGAAACAAAGAAATTGCATCGGAATTAAATACAAATGGCACAATGCCGACTTAAGTACAAGAGGACTGACTCTTCTTACTGTCTATGTTTTGAACCATTCCTGTGACTCTAGTTATAGATTCCGATGCTTCACTCCAGGTTTACTATATCCCTTGGACCTTCTTATTGACGATGAAACATAGAAATTGCAACGGAATTAAATACAAAAGGCACAATGCCGACTTAAGGACAAGAAGACTGACTCTTCTTACAGACTATGTTTTGCACCATTCCTGTGACACTAGTTATGGATTCCGATGCTTCACCTTAGGTTTACTGTATCCCTCTGACCTTCTTATTGACGATGAAACTCAGAAATTGCATCGGAATTAAAAGCAAAAGTACAATGCCGACGTAAGTACAAGAAGACTGACTCTTCCTACTGTCTATGTTTTAAACCATTCCTGTGACACTAGTTATAGATTCCGATGCTTCACTTCAGGTTTACTGTATCCCTCTGACCTTATTGCCGATGAAACACAGAAACTGCATCGGAAATAAATACAAAAGGCACAATGCCGACTTAAGGACAAGAGGACTGAATCTTCTTACTGACTATGCTTTGAACCATTCCTGTGACACTAGTTATAGATTCCGATGCTTCACTTCAGGATTACCGTATCCCTCTGCCCTTCTTATTGACGATGAAACACAGAAATTGCATCGCAATTAAATACAGAAGGCACAATGCCGACTTAAGTACAAGAAGACTGACTCTTCTTATTGTCTATGTTTTGAACCATTCCTGTGACACTTGTTATGGATTCCGATGCTTCACTCCAGGTGTACTATATCCCTTGGACCTTGTTATTGACGATGAAACACAGAAATTGCATCGGAACTAAATACAAAAGGCACAATGCCGACTTAAGGACAAGAAGACTGACTCTTCTTACTGACTATGCTTTGAACCATTCCTGTGACACTAGCAATAGATTCCGATGCTTCACTTCAGGTTTACTGTATCCCTCTGATCTTCGTATTGACGATGAAACACAGAAATTGCATCGGAATTAAATAGAAAAGGCACAATGCCGACTTAAGTGCAAGAAGACTGACTCTTCTTACTGACTATGTTTTGAACCATTCCTGTGACACTAGTTACAGATTCTGATGCTTCACTTCAGGTTTGCTGTATACCTTGGACCTTCTTATTGACGATGAAACACATAAATTCCTTCAGAATTAAGTACAAAAGGCACAATGGCGACTTAAGTACAAGAAGACTGACTCTTCTACTGTCTATGTTTTGAACCATTCCTGTGACACTTGTTTTGGATTCCGATGCTTCACTTCAGGTTTACTGTATCCCTCAGACCTTCTTATTGACGATGAAACACAGAAATTGCATCGGAATTAAATACAAAAGGCACAATGCCGACTTATGTACAAGAAAACTGACTCTTCTTACTGACTATGTTTTGAACCATTCCTGTGACACTAGTTATAGATTCCAATGCTTCATTTAAGGTTTACTGTATCTCTCTGACCTTATTATTGACGATGAAAAACAGTAATTGCATCGGAATTAAATACAAAAGCCACAATGCCGACTTAAGTACATGAAGACCGACTCTTGTTATTGACAATTATTTGAACCATTCCTGTGACACTAGTTATAGATTCCGATGCTTCACTTCAGGTTTACTATATCCCTTGGACCTTCTTATTGACGATGCGACATAGAAATTGCAAGGGAATTAAATACAAAACGCACAATGCCGACTTAAGGACAAGAAGACTGACTGTTCTTACTGACTATGTTTTGAACCATTCCTGTGACACTAGTTACAGATTCCGATGCTTCACTTCAGGTTTGCTGTATACCTTGGACCTTCTTATTGACGATGAAACACATAAATTCCATCAGACTTAAATACAAAAGGCACAATGCCGACTTAAGTACAAGAAGACTGACTCTTCCTACTGTCTATGTTTGAACCATTCCTGTGACACTACTTTTGGATTCCGATGCTTCACTTCAGGTTTACTGTATCCCTATGACCTTATTGCAGATGAAACACAGAAATTGCATCGGAATTAAATAGAAAAGGCACATTTCCGATTTAAGGACAAGAAGACTGACTCTTCTTACTGACTATGTTTTGATCCATTCCTGAGACACTAGTTATAGATTCCGATGCTTCACTTCAGGTTTACTGTATCCCTCTGACATTCTTATTGACGATGAAACACAGAAATTGCATCGGAATTAAATACAAAAGCCACTATGCCGACTTAAGTACAAGAAGACTGACTCTCCTTACTGACCATGTTTTGAACCATTCCTGTGACACTAGTTATAGATTCCGATGCTTCACTTCAGGTTTACTGCATCCCCTGGACCTTCTTATTGACGATGAAACATAGAAATTGTATCGGAATTAAATACAAAAGGCACAATGCCGACTTAAGTACAAGAAGACAGACTCTTCTTACTGTCTATGTTTTGAACCATTCCTGTGATACTAGTTGTTGATTCCGATGCTTCACTTCAGGTTTACTGCATCCCCTGGACCTTCTTATTGACGATGAAACACAGAAATTGCATCGGAATTAAATACAAATGTCACAATGCCGACTTAAGTACAAGAACACTGACTCTTCCTACTGTCTATGCTTTGAACCATTCCGGTGACACTAGTTATAGATTCCGATGCTTCACTTCAAGTTTACTGTATCCCTTGTACCTTCTTATTGACGATGAAACACAGAAATTGCATCGGACTTAAATACAAAAGGCACAATGCCGACTTAAGTAAAAGAAGACTGACTCTTCCTACTGTCTATGATTTGAACCATTCCTGTGACACTAGTTATAGATTCCGATGCTTCAATTCAGGTTTATTGTAACCCTCTGACCTTATTGACGATGAAACACAGAAATTGCATCGGAATTAAATACAAAAGGAACAATACCGACTTAAGTACAAGAAGACTGAATCTTCTTTCTGTCTATGTTTTGAACCATTCCTGTGACACTAGTTTTATATTCCGATGCTTCACTTTAGGTTACTGTATCCCTTGGACCTTCTTATTGACGATGAAACACCGAAATTGCATCGGCATTAAATACAAAAGGCACAATGCCGACTTAAGTACAAGAAGACTGACTCTTCCCACTGTCTATGTTTTGAACTATTCCTGTGACACTAGTAATAGAGTCCGAAGCTTCACTTCTGGTTTACTGTATCCCTTGGACCCTCTTATTGACGATGAAACACAGAAATTGCATTGGAACTAAATACAAAAGGCACAATGCTGACTTAAGTACAAGATGACTGACTCTTCCTACTGTGTATGTTTTGAACCATTCCTGTGACACTAGTTTTGGATTCCGATGCTTCACTTCAGGTTTACTGTATCCCTCTGACCTTCTTATTGACGATGAAACACAGAAATTGCATCGGAATTAAAAACAAAAGGTACAATGCCGACATAAGTACAAGAAGACTGACTTTTTCTACTGTCTATGTTTTGAACCATTCCTGTGACACTAGTTATAGATTCCGATGCTTCACTTCAGGTTTACTGTATCCCTCTGACGTTATTGCCGATGAAACACAGAAATTGCTTCGGAATTAAATACAAAAGGCACAATGCCGACTTAAGGACAAGATCACTGACTCTTCTGACTGACTATGTTTTGAACCAATCCTGTGACACTAGTTATAGATTCCGATGCTGCACTTCAGGTTTACTGTATCCCTCTGACCTTCTTATTGACGATGAAACACAGTAATTGCTTCGGAATTAAATACAAAAGGCACAATGCCGACTTAAGTACATGAAGACCGCCTCTTGTTATTGACAATGATTTGAACCATTCCTGTGACACTAGTTATAGATTCCGATGCTTCACTTCAGGTTTACTGTATCCCTTGGACATTCTTATTGACGATGAAACACAGAAATTGCATCGGAATTAAATACAAAAAGGCACAATGCCGACTTAAGTACATGAAGACCGACTCTACTTATTGAGAATGATTTGAACCATTCCTGTTACACTAGTTATAGATTCCGATGCTTCACTTCAGGTTTACTGTATCCCTTGGACATTCTTATTAACGATGAAACACAGAAATTGCATCGGAATTAAATACAAAAGGCACAATGCCGACTTAAGTACAAGAAGACTGACTCTTCTTACTGTCTATGTTTTGAACCATTCCTGTGACACTAGTTATAGATACCGATGCTTCACTCAAGGTTTACTATATCCCTTGGATCTTCTTATTGACGATGAAACATAGAAATTGCAACGGAATTAAATACAAAAGGCACAATGCCGACTTAAGGACAAGAAGACTGACTCTTCTTACTGACTATGTTTTGAACCATTCCTGTGACACTAGATACAGATTCCGATGCTTCACTTCAGGTTTGCTGTATACCTTGGACCTTCTTATTGACGATGAAACACATAAATTCCATCAGATTTAAATACAAAAGGCACAATGCCGACTTAAGTACAAGAAGACTGACTCTTCCTACTGTCTATGTTTTGAACCATTCCTTTTACACTAGTTTTGGATTCCGATGCTTCACTTCAGGTTTACTGTATCCCTCAGACTTTCTTATTGACGATGAAACACAGAAATTGCATCGGAATTAAATACAAAAGGCACAATGCCAACTTAAGTACAAGAAGACTGACTCTTCCTACTGTCTATGTTTGAACCATTTCTGTGACACTAGTTATAGATTCCGATGCTTCACTTCAGGTTTACTGTATCCCTCTGACCTTATTGCCGATGAAACACAGAAATTGCATCGGAATTAAATAGAAAAGGCACATTTCCGATTTAAGGACAAGAAGACTGACTCTTCTTACTGACTATGTTTTGATCCATTCCTGAGACACTAGTTATAGATTCCGATGCTTCACTTCAGGTTTACTGTTTCCCTTGGACCTTCTTATTGACGATGAAACACAGAAATTGCATCGGAATTAAATACAAAAGTCACAATGCTGACTTAAGTACAAGAAGACAGACTCTTCTTACGGTCTATGTTTTGAACCATTCCTGTGATACTAGTTGTTGATTCCGATGCGTCACTTCAGGTTTACTGCATCCCCTGGACCTTCTTATTGACGATGAAACACAGAAATTGCATCGGAATTAAATACAAATGTCACAATGCCGACTTAAGTACAAGAACACTGACTCTTCCTACTGTCTATGCTTTGAACCATTCCGGAGACACTAGTTATAGATTCCGATGCTTCACTTTAGGTTTATTGTAACCCTCTGACCTTATTGACGATGAAACACAGAAATTGCATCGGAATTAAATACAAAAGGAACAATAACGACTTAAGTACAAGAAGACTGAATCTTCTTTCTGTCTATGTTTTGAACCATTCCTGTGACACTAGTTATATATTCCGATGCTTCACTTTAGGTTACTGTATCCCTTGGACCTTCTTATTGACGATGAAACACAGAAATTGCATCGGCATCAAATACAAAAGGCACAATGCCGACTTAAGTACAAGAAGACTGACTCTTCCTACTGTCTATGTTTTGAACTATTCCTGTGACACTAGTAATAGAGTACGATGCTTCACTTCTGGTTTACTGTATCCCTTGGACCCTCTTATTGACGATGAAACACAGACATTGCATTGGAACTAAATACAAAAGGCACAGTGCTGACTTAAGTACAAGAACACTGACTCTTCCTACTGTCTATGTTTTGAACCATTCCCGTGACACGAGTTATAGATTCCGATGCTTCACTTCAGGTTTACTGTATCCCTTGGACCTTCTAGTTGACGATGAAACACAGAAATTGCTTCGGAATTAAATACAAAAGACACAATGCCGACTTAAGTACAAGAACACTGACTCTTCTTAGTGTCTATGTTTTGAACCATTCCTGTGACACTAGTTATAGATTCCGATGCTTCACTCCAGGTTTACTGTATCCATTGGACATTCTTACAGACGATGAAACACAGAAATTGCATCGGAATTAAATACAAAAGGCACAATGCCGACTTAAGTACAAGAAGACTGACTCTTCTCACTGTCTATGCTTTGTACCATTCCTGTGACACTAGTTATAGATTCCGATGCTACACTCCAGGTTTACTGTATCCATAGGACCTTCTTATTGACGATGAAACACAGAAATTGCATCGGAATTAAATGCAAAATCCACAATGCCGACTTAAGCACAAGAAGACTGACTCTTCTTACTGACTATGTTTTGATCCATTCCTGTGACACTAGTTATAGATTTCGACGCTTCACTTCTGGTTAACTGTATCTCTTTGACCGTCATATTGACGATGAAACACAGAAATTGCATCGGAATTAAATACAAAAGGCACAATGCCGACTTAAGTACAAGAAGTCTGACGCTGCTTACAGTCTATGTTTTGAACCATTACTGTGACACTAGTTATAGATTCCGTTGCTTCACTCCAGGTTTACTGTATCCCCTGGACCTTCTTATTGACGATGAAACACAGAAATTGCGTCGGAATTAAATACAAAAGGCACAATGCCGATTTAAGGAAAAGAAGACTGACTCTTCTTACTGACTATGTTTTGAACCATTCCTGTGACACTAGTTATAGATTCCGATGCTTCATTTCAGGTTTACTGTATCCCTGTGACCTTCTTATTGACGACGAAACACAGAAATTGCATCGGAATTAAATAGAAATGGCACAATGGCAACTTAAGTACAGGAAGACTGACTCTTCTTACTGTCTACGTTTTGAACCATTCCTGTGAAACTAGTTGTAGATTCCGATGCTTCACTTCAGGTTTACTGTATCCCTTGGACCTTCTTATTGACGATGAAACACAGAAATTGCATCGGAATTACTGACTCTTCCTACTGTCTATGTTTTGAACCATTCCTGTGACACTAGCTATAGATTTCGACGCTTCACTTCAGGTTTACTGTATCTCTTTGACCGTCATATTGACGATGAAACACAGAAATTGCATCGGAATTAAATACAAAAGGCACAATGCCGACTTAAGTACAAGAAGTCTGACGCTGCTTACAGTCTATGTTTTGAACCATTACTGTGACACTAGTTATAGATTCCGATGCTTCACTTCAGGTTTACTGTATCCCTTGGACCTTCTAGTTGACGATGAAACACAGAAATTGCTTCCGAATTAAATGCAAAAGGCACAATGCCGAGTTAAGTACATGAAGACCGACTCTTCTTATTAACAATAATTTGAACCACTCCTGTGACACTAGTTATAGATTCCGATGCTTCACTTCAGGTTTACTGTATCCCTTGGACATTCTTCTTGACGATGAAACACAGAAATTGTATCCGAATTAAATACAAAAGGCACAATGCCGACTTAATTACAAGAAGACTGACTCTTCCTACTGTCTATGTTTTGAACCATTCCTGTGACACTAGTTATAGATTCCGATGCTTCACTTCAGGTTTATTGTATCCCTCTGACCTTATTGACGATGAAACACAGAAATTGCATCGGAATTAAATACAAAAGGAACAATACGGACTTAAGTACAAGAAGACTGACTCTTCTTACTGTCTATGTTTTGAACCATTCCTGTGACACTAGTTATATATTCCGATGCTTCACTTTAGGTTACTGTATCCCTTGGACCTTCTTATTGACGATGAAACACAGAAACTGCATCGGCATTAAATACAAAAGGCACAATGCCGACTTAAGTACATGAAGACCGACTCTTCTTACTGTCTATGATTTGAACCATTCTCTGTGACACTAGTTATAGATTCCGGTGCTACACTACAGGTTTACTGTATCCCTTGGACCTTCTTATTGACGATGAAACACAGAAATTGCATCGGAATTAAATACAAAAGGCACAATGCCGACCAAACGACAAGAAGACTGACTCTTCTTACTGACTATGTTTTGAACCATTCCTGTTACACTAGTTATAGATTCCGATGCTTCACTTCAGGTTTACTCTATCATTTGGACCTTCCTATTGACGATGAAACACAGAAATTGCATCGGAATTAAATAGAAAAAGCACAATGCCGACTTAAGTACAAGAAGACTGACTCTTCTTACTGTCTATGTTTTGAACCATTCCTGAGACACTAGTTATAGATTCCTATGCTTCACTTTAGGTTTACTGTATCCCTTGGACCCTCTTATTGACGATGAAACACAGAAATTGCAACGGAATTAAATACACAAGGCACAATGCCGACTTAAGTACAAGAAGACTGACTCTTCCTGCTGTCTATGTTTTGAACCATTCCTGTGACACTAGTTTTGGATTCCGATGCTTAACTTTCGGTTTACTGTATCCCTCTGACCTTCTTATTGACGATGAAACACAGAAATTGCATCGGAATTAAATAGAAAAGGCACAATGCCGACTTAAGTACAAGAAGACTGACTCTTCCTACTGTCTATGTTTTGAACCATTCCTGTGACACTAGTTATAGATTCTGATGCTTCACTTCAGGTATATTGTATCCCTCTGACCTTATTGACGATGAAACACAGAAATTGCATCGGAATTAAATACAAAAGGAACAATACGGACTTAAGTACAAGAAGACTGACACTTCTTACTGTCTATGTTTTGAACCATTCCTGTGACACTAGTTATATATTCCGATGCTTCACTTTATGTTACTGTATCATTTGGACCTTCTTATTAACGATGAAACACAGAAATTGCATCGGCATTAAATACAAAAGGCACAATGCCGACTTAAGTACAAGAAGACTGACTCTTCCTACTGTCTATTTTTTGAACTATTCCTGTGACACTAGTAATAGAGTCCGATGTTTCACTTCAGGTTTACTGTATCCTTTGGACCCTCTTATTGATGATGAAACACAGAAATTGCATCGGAATTAAATACAAAAGGCACAATGCCGACTTAAGTACAAGAAGACTGACTCTTCCTACTGTCTATGCTTTGAACCATTCCCGTTACACGAGTTATAGATTTCGATGCTTCACTTCAGGTTTACTGTATCCCTTGGACCTTCTAGTTGACGATGAAACACAGAAATTGCTTCGGAATTAAATACAAAAGACACAATGCCGACTTAAGTACAAGAAGACTGACTCTTCTTACTGCCTATGTTTTGAACCATTCCTGTGACACTAGTTATAGATTCCGATGCTTCACTCCAGGTTTACTGTATCCATTGGACACTCCTACAGACGATGAAACACAGAAATTGCATCGGAATTAAATACAAAAGGCACAATGTCGACTTAAGTACAAGAAGACTGACTCTTCTTACTGTCTATGCTTTGTACCATTCCTGTGACACTAGTTATAGTTTCCGATGCTACACTCCAGGTTTACTGTATCCCTAGGACCTTCTTATTGACAATGAAACACAGAAATTGCATCGGAATTAAATACAAAATGCACAATGCCGACTTAAGTACAAGAAGACTGACTCTTCTTACTGACTATATTTTGATCCATTCCTGTGACACTAGTTATAAATTCCGATGCTTCACTTCAGGTTTACTGTATCTCTTTAACCTTCATAATGACGATGAAACACAAAAATTTGATCGGAATTAAATAGAAAAGGCACAATGCCACTTAAGTACAAGAAGACTGACTCTTCTTACTGTCTATGTTTTCAACCATTCCTGTGACACTAGTTGTAGATTCCGATGCTTCACTTCAGGTTTACTGTATCCCTTGGACCTTTTTATGGACGATGAAACACAGAAATTGCATCGGAATTAAATACAAAAGGCACAATGTCGACTTAAGTACTAGAACACTGACTCTTCCTACTGTCTATGTTTTGAACCATTCCTGTGACACTAGTTGTAGATTCCGATGCTTCACTTCAGGTTTACTGTTTCCCTTGGACCTTCTTATTGACGATGAAACTCAGAAATTGCATCGGAATTAAATACAAAAGGCACAATGCCGACTTAAAAACAAGAAGACTGACTCTTCCTACTGTCTATGTTTTGAACCATTTCTGTGACACTAGTTATAGTGTCCGATGCTTCACTTCAGGTTTACTGTATCCCTTTGACCTTCTTACTGTCGATGAAACACAAAAATTGCATCAGAATTAATTACAAAAGGCACAATGCCGACTTAAGTACAAGAAGACTGACGCTGCTTACAGTCTATGTTTTGAACCATTACTGTGTCACTAGTTATAGATTCCGTTGCTTCACTCCAGGTTTACTGTATCCCCTGGACCTTCTTATTGACGATGAAACACTGAAATTGGGTCGGAATTAAATACAAAAGGCACAATGCCGACTTAAGGACAAGAAGACTGACTCTTCTTACTGACTATGTTTTGAACCATTCCTGTGACACTAGTTATAGATTCCGATGCTTCACTTCAGGTTTACTGTATGCCTCTGACCTTCTTATTGACGATGAAACACAGAAATTGCATCGGAATTAAATTGAAAAGGCACAAAGAAGACTTAAGTACAGGAAGACTGACTCTTCTTACTGTCTATGTTTTGAACCATTCCTGTGAAACTAGTTGTAGACTCCGATGCTTCACTTCAGGTTTACTGTATCCCTTGGACCTTCTTATTGACGATGAAACCTAGAAAATGCATCGGAATTACTGACTCTTCCTACTGTCTTTGTTTTGAATTATTCCTGTGACACTAGCTATAGATTCCGATGGTTCACTTCAGGTTTACTGTATCCCTTGTACCTTCTTATTGACGATGTAACACAGAAATTGCATCGGAATTAAATACAAAAGGCACAATGCCGACTTAAGTACATGAAGTCCGACTCTTCTTATTAACAAAGATTTGAACCACTTCTGTGACACTAGTTATAGATTCCGATGCTTCACTTCAGGTTTACTGTATCCCTTGGACATTCTTATTGACGATGAAACATTGAAATTGTATCGGAATTAAATACAAAAGGCACAATGCCGACTTAAGTGCAAGAAGACTGACTCTTCTTACTGTCTATGATTTGAACCATTCCTGTGACACTAGTTATAGATTCCGATGTTTCACTCCAGGTTTACTATATCCCTTGGACCTTCTTCATGACGATGAAACACAGAAATTGCATCGGAGTTAAATACAAAAGGCACAATGCCGACTTAAGGGCAAGAAGACTGACTCTTCTTACTGACTATGTTTTGAACCATTCCTGTGACAATAGTTATTGATACCGATGCTTCACTTTAGGTTTACTGCATCCCTCTGACCTTCTTATTGACGATGAAACTCAGAAATTGCATCGGAATTAAATACAAAAGCCACAATGCCGAATTAAGTACAAGAAGACTGACTCTTCTTACTGTCTATGTTTTGAACCATTCCATTGACACTAGTTATAGATTCCGATGCTTCACTCCAGTTTTACTGTATCCCTTGGACCTTCTTATTGACGATGAAACACAGAAATTGCATCGGAATTAAATACAAAAGGCACAATGCCGACTTAAGAACATGAAGACCGACTCTTCTTACTGTCTATGATTTGAACCATTCTCTGTGACACTAGTTATAGATTCCGGTGCTACACTCCACGTTTACTGTATCCCTTGGACCTTCTTATTGACGATGAATCACAGAAATTGCATCGGAATTAAATACAAAAGGCACAATGCCGACCTAAGGAGAAGAAGACTGACTCTTCTTACAGACTATGTTTTGAACCATTCATGTAACACTAGTTATAGATTCCGATGCTTCACTTAAGGTTTACTGTATCATTTGGACCTTCTTATTGACGATGAAACACAGAAATTGCATCGGAATTAAATACAAAAGGCACAATGCCGACCTAAGGACAAGAAGACTGACTCTTCTTACTGTCTATTATTTGAACCATTCCTGAGACACTAGTTATAGATTCCTATGCTTCACTTTAGGTTTACTGTATCCCTTGGACCCTCTTATTGACGATGAAACACAGAAATTGCAACGGAATTAAATACACAAAGCACAATGCCGACTTAAGTACAAGAAGACTGACTCTTCCTGCTGTCTATGTTTTGAACCATTCCTGTGACACTAGTTATAGATTCCGATGCTTCACTTCAGGTATATTGTATCCCTCTGACCTTATTGACGATGAAACACAGAAAATGCATCGGAATTAAATACAAAAGGAACAATACGGACTTAAGTACAAGAAGACTGACTCTTCTTACTGTCTATGTTTTGAACCATTCCTGTGACACTAGTTATATATTCCGATGCTTCACTTTATGTTACTGTATCAGTTGGACCTTCTTATTAACGATGAAACACAGAAATTGCATCGGCATTAAATACAAAAGGCACAATGCCGACTTAAGTACAAGAAGACTGACTCTTCCTACTGTCTATTTTTTGAACTATTCCTGTGACACTAGTAATAGAGTCCGATGTTTCACTTCAGGTTTACTGTATCCCTTGGACCCTCTTATTGATGATGAAACACAGAAATTGCATCGGAATTAAATACAAAAGGCACAATGCCGACTTAAGTACAAGAAGACTGACTCTTCCTACTGTCTATGCTTTGAACCATTCCCGTTACACGAGTTATAGATTTCGATGCTTCACTTCAGGTTTACTGTATCCCTTGGACCTTCTAGTTGACGATGAAACACAGAAATTGCTTCGGAATTAAATACAAAAGACACAATGCCGACTTAAGTACAAGAAGACTGACTCTTCTTACTGCCTATGTTTTGAACCATTCCTGGGACACTAGCTATAGATTCCGATGCTTCACTCCAGGTTTACTGTATCCATTGGACACTCCTACAGACGATGAAACACAGAAATTGCATCGGAATTAAATACAAAAGGCACAATGTCGACTTAAGTACAAGAAGACTGACTCTTCTTACTGTCTATGCTTTGTACCATTCCTGTGACACTAGTTATAGTTTCCGATGCTACACTCCAGGTTTACTGTATCCCTAGGACCTTCTTATTGACAATGAAACACAGAAATTGCATCGGAATTAAATACAAAATGCACAATGCCGACTTAAGTACAAGAAGACTGACTCTTCTTACTGACTATATTTTGATCCATTCCTGTGACACTAGTTATAAATTCCGATGCTTCACTTCAGGTTTACTGTATCTCTTTAACCTTCACAATGACGATGAAACACAAAAATTTGATCGGAATTAAATAGAAAAGGCACAATGCCACTTAAGTACAAGAAGACTGACTCTTCTTACTGTCTATGTTTTCAACCATTCCTGTGACACTAGTTGTAGATTCCGATGCTTCACTTCAGGTTTACTGTATCCCTTGGACCTTTTTATGGACGATGAAACACAGAAATTGCATCGGAATTAAATACAAAAGGCACAATGTCGACTTAAGTACTAGAACACTGACTCTTCCTACTGTCTATGTTTTGAACCATTCCTGTGACACTAGTTGTAGATTCCGATGCTTCACTTCAGGTTTACTGTTTCCCTTGGACCTTCTTATTGACGATGAAACTCAGAAATTGCATCGGAATTAAATACAAAAGGCACAATGCCGACTTAAAAACAAGAAGACTGACTCTTCCTACTGTCTATGTTTTGAACCATTTCTGTGACACTAGTTATAGTGTCCGATGCTTCACTTCAGGTTTACTGTATCCCTTTGACCTTCTTACTGTCGATGAAACACAAAAATTGCATCAGAATTAATTACAAAAGGCACAATGCCGACTTAAGTACAAGAAGACTGACGCTGCTTACAGTCTATGTTTTGAACCATTACTGTGTCACTAGTTATAGATTCCGTTGCTTCACTCCAGGTTTACTGTATCCCCTGGACCTTCTTATTGACGATGAAACACTGAAATTGGGTCGGAATTAAATACAAAAGGCACAATGCCGACTTAAGGACAAGAAGACTGACTCTTCTTACTGACTATGCTTTGAACCATTCCTGTGACACTAGTTATAGATTCCGATGCTTCACTTCAGGTTTACTGTATGCCTCTGACCTTCTTATTGACGATGAAACACAGAAATTGCATCGGAATTAAATTGAAAAGGCACAATGCCGACTTAAGTACAGGAAGACTGACTCTTCTTACTGTCTATGTTTTGAACCATTCCTGTGAAACTAGTTGTAGACTCCGATGCTTCACTTCAGGTTTACTGTATCCCTTGGACCTTCTTATTGATGATGAAACCTAGAAATTGCATCGGAAATACTGACTCTTCCTACTGTCTTTGTTTTGAATTATTCCTGTGACACTAGCTATAGATTCCGATGGTTCACTTCAGGTTTACTGTATCCCTTGTACCTTCTTATTGACGATGTAACACAGAAATTGCATCGGAATTAAATACAAAAGGCACAATGCCGACTTAAGTACATGAAGTCCGACTCTTCTTATTAACAAAGATTTGAACCACTTCTGTGACACTAGTTATAGATTCCGATGCTTCACTTCAGGTTTACTGTATCCCTTGGACATTCTTATTGACGATGAAACACTGAAATTGTATCGGAATTAAATACAAAAGGCACAATGCCGACTTAAGTGCAAGAAGACTGACTCTTCTTACTGTCTATGATTTGAACCATTCCTGTGACACTAGTTATAGATTCCGATGTTTCACTCCAGGTTTACTATATCCCTTGGACCTTCTTCATGACGATGAAACACAGAAATTGCATCGGAGTTAAATACAAAAGGCACAATGCCGACTTAAGGGCAAGAAGACTGACTCTTCTTACTGACTATGTTTTGAACCATTCCTGTGACAATAGTTATTGATACCGATGCTTCACTTTAGGTTTACTGCATCCCTCTGACCTTCTTATTGACGATGAAACTCAGAAATTGCATCGGAATTAAATACAAAAGCCACAATGCCGAATTAAGTACAAGAAGACTGACTCTTCTTACTGTCTATGTTTTGAACCATTCCATTGACACTAGTTATAGATTCCGATGCTTCACTCCAGGTTTACTGTATCCCTTGGACCTTCTTATTGACGATGAAACACAGAAATTGCATCGGAATTAAATACAAAAGGCACAATGCCGACTTAAGAACATGAAGACCGACTCTTCTTACTGTCTATGATTTGAACCATTCTCTGTGACACTAGTTATAGATTCCGGTGCTACACTCCACGTTTACTGTATCCCTTGGACCTTCTTATTGACGATGAATCACAGAAATTGCATCGGAATTAAATACAAAAGGCACAATGCCGACCTAAGGACAAGAAGACTGACTCTTCTTACAGACTATGTTTTGAACCATTCATGTAACACTAGTTATAGATTCCGATGCTTCACTTAAGGTTTACTGTATCATTTGGACCTTCTTATTGACGATGAAACACAGAAATTGCATCGGAATTAAATACAAAAGGCACAATGCCGACCTAAGGACAAGAAGACTGACTCTTCTTACTGTCTATTATTTGAACCATTCCTGAGACACTAGTTATAGATTCCTATGCTTCACTTTAGGTTTACTGTATCCCTTGGACCCTCTTATTGACGATGAAACACAGAAATTGCAACGGAATTAAATACACAAAGCACAATGCCGACTTAAGTACAAGAAGACTGACTCTTCCTGCTGTCTATGTTTTGAACCATTCCTGTGACACTAGTTTTGGATTCCGATGCTTCACTTTCGGTTTACTGTATCCCACTGACCTTCTTATTGACGATGAAACACAGAAACTGCATCGGAATTAAATACAAAAGGCACAATGCCGACTTAAGTACAAGAAGACTGACTCTTCCTACTGTCTATGTTTTGAACCATTCCTGTGACACTAGTTATAGATTCCGATACTTCACTTCAGGTTTATTGTATCCCTCTGACCTTATTGACGATGAAACACAGAAATTGCATCGGAATTAAATACAAAAGGAACAATACGGACTTAAGTACAAGAAGACTGACTCTTCTTACTGTCTATGTTTTGAACCATTCCTGTGACACTAGTTATATATTCCGATGCTTCACTTTACGTTACTGTATCCCTTGGACCTTCTTATTGACGATGTTGTTGTTGTTGTGGTCTTCAGTCCTGAGACTGGTTTGATGCAGCTCTCCATGCCACTCTATCCTGTGCAAGCTTTTTCATCTCCCAGTACCTACTGCAACCTACATCCTTCTGAATCTGCTTAGTGTATTCATCTCTTGGTCTCCCTCTACGATTTTTACCCTCCACGCTGCCCTCCAATACTAAATTGGTGATCCCTTGATGCCTCAGAACATGTCCTACCAACCGATCCCTTCTTCTGGTCAAGTTGTGCCACAAACTTCTCTTCTCCCCAATCCTATTCAATACTTCCTCATTAGTTATGTGATCTACCCATCTAATCTTCAGCATTCTTCTGTAGCACCACATTTCGAAAGCTTCTATTCTCTTCTTGTCCAAACTATTTATCGTCCATGTTTCACTTCCATACATGGCTACACTCCATACGAATACTTTCAGAAATGACTTCCTGACACTTAAATCAAAACTGGATGTTAACAAATTTCTCTTCTTCAGAAACGCTTTCCTTGCCATTGCCAGCCTACATTTTATATCCTCTCTACTTCGACCATCATCAGTTATTTTGCTCCCCAAATAGCAAAACTCCTTTACTACTTTAAGTGCCTCATTTCCTAGTCTAATTCCCTCAGCATCACCCGACTTAATTAGATTACATTCCATTATCCTTGTTTTGCTTTTGTTGATGTTCATCTTATATCCTCCTTTCAAGACACTGTCCATTCCATTCAACTGCTCTTCCAAGTCCTTTGCTGTCTCTGACAGAATTACAATGTCATCGGCGAACCTCAAAGTTTTTATTTCTTCTCCATGAATTTTAATACCTACCCCGTATTTTTCTTTTGTTTCCTTTACTGCTTGCTCAATATACAGATTGAACAACATCGGGGAGAGGCTACAACCCTGTCTTACTCCCTTCCCAACCACTGATTCCCTTTCATGTCCCTCGACTCTTATAACTGCCATCTGGTTTCTGTACAAATTGTAAATAGCCTTTCGCTCCCTGTATTTTACCCCTGCCACCTTTAGAATTTGAAAGAGAGTATTCCAGTCAACATTGTCAAAAGCTTTCTCTAAGTCTACAAATGCTAGAAACGTAGGTTTGCCTTTCCTTAATCTTTCTTCTAAGATAAGTCGTAAGGTCAGTATTGCCTCACGTGTTCCAGTGTTTCTACGGAATCCAAACTGATCTTCGCCGAGGTTGGCTTCTACTAGTTTTTCCATTCGTCTGTAAAGAATTCGTGTTAGTATTTTGCAGCTGTGACTTATTAAGCTGATAGTTCGGTAATTTTCACATCTGTCAACACCTGCTTTCTTTGGGATTGGAATTATTATATTCTTCTTGAAGTCTGAGGGTATTTCGCCTGTTTCATACATCTTGCTCACCAGATGGCAGAGTTTTGTCAGGACTGGCTCTCCCACGGCCGTCAGTAGTTCCAATGGAATATTGTCTACTCCGGGGGCCTTGTTTCGACTCAGGTCTTTCAGTGCTCTGTCAAACTCTTCACGCAGTATCGTATCTCCCATTTCATCTTCATCTACATCCTCTTCCATTTCCATAATATTGTCCTCAAGTACATTGCCCTTGTATAGACCCTCTATATACTCCTTCCACCTTTCTGCTTTCCCTTCTTTGCTTAGAACTGGGTTTCCATCTGAGCTCTTGATATTCATACCAGTCGTTCTCTTATCTCCAAAGGTCTCTTTAATTTTCCTGTAGGCGGTATCTATCTTACCCCTAGTGAGATAGGCCTCTACATCCTTACATTTGTCCTCTAGCCATCCCTGCTTAGCCATTTTGCACTTCCTGTCGATCTCATTTTTGAGATGTTTGTATTCCTTTTTGCCTGTTTCACTTACTGCATTTTTATATTTTCTCCTTTCATCAATTAAATTCAACATTTCTTCTGTTACCCAAGGATTTCTATTAGCCCTCGTCTTTTTACCTACTTGATCCTCTGCTGCCTTCACTACTTCATCCCTCAAAGCTACCCATTCTTCTTCTACTGTATTTATTTCCTCCATTCCTGTCAATTGCTCCCTTATGCTCTCCCTGAATCTCTGTACAACCTCTGGTTCTTTCAGTTTATCCAGGTCCCATCTCCTAAAATTCCCACCTTTTTGCAGTTTCTTCAGTTTTAATCTACAGGTCATAGCCAATAGATTGTGGTCAGAGTCCACATCTGCCCCTGGAAATGTCTTACAATTTAAAACCTGGTTCCTAAATCTCTGTCTTACCATTATATAATCTATCTGATACCTTTTAGTATCTCCAGGGTTCTTCCATGTATACAACCTTCTTTCATGATTCTTAAACCAAGTGTTAGTTATGATTATGTTGTGCTCTGCGCAAAATTCTACCAGGCGGCTTCCTCTTTCATTTCTGTCCCCCAATCCATATTCACCTACTATGTTTCCTTCTCTCCCTTTTCCTACACTCGAATTCCAGTCACCCATGACTATTAAATTTTCGTCTCCCTTCACAATCTGAATAATTTCTTTTATTTCACCATACATTTCTTCAATTTCTTTGTCATCTGCAGAGCTAGTTGGCATATAAACTTGTACTACTGTAGTAGGTGCGGGCTTCGTATCTATCTTGGCCACAATAATGCGTTCACTATGCTGTTTGTAGTAGCTTACCCGCATTCCTATTTTCCTATTCATTATTAAACCTACTCCTGCATTCCCCCTATTTGATTTTGTGTTTATAACCCTGTAGTCACCTGACCAGAAGTCTTGTTCCTCCTGCCACCGAACTTCACTAATTCCCACTATATCTAACTTCAACCTATCCATTTCCCTTTTTAAATTTTCTAACCTACCTGCCCGATTAAGGGATCTGACATTCCACGCTCCGATCCGTAGAACGCCAGTTTTCTTTCTCCTGATAACGACATCCTCTTGAGTAGTCCCCGCCCGGAGATCCGAATGGGGGACTATTTTACCTCCGGAATATTTTACCCAAGAGGACGCCATCATCATGTAATCATACAGTAAAGCTGCATGCCCTCGGGAAAAATTACGGCTGTAGTTTCCCCTTGCTTTCAGCCGTGTTGTGTTAGTACAGACTATTATTTCAAGTCACACAGATTACATCGTTCAGTGTAGGCAAGGTCTTGTCAGGACAACTTATTACGGTATTACGACAGTGAGCTACACTGTCTGACTTTGCTTTTCTCCTACGAATTGCAGTGCAGTTAAAGCCTTTTCATACAGTATATATCCTACGTTTTAGTAGTATCTAAAAGTTGGCGCTGTACGTGGGCTTCTGGGTTTCGCACAGGACGACCTGGTAGCACGCATCTTACAGGCAAATAGTGACACGGCGAGCACGTACATTTAGACACGTAATTCTGGGCTGGTGCGTCTCGCAGTCACAGCCTGGTACGGACTGCACAGTGACTCAGCTATTGCTGACGTGCGTCCGACACCTGCCGCGCCGCAGACATTATCTCCGACTGTTCCTATGCCTCTCACTGTCACCTCTGTATCCTCTCGTCCTTAACAGGTCTTCACACTTTCAATAATATTGTCAACTCGTCAATATATTGATCGTTCGAGGGAGCTATTGTTAATACCAGAGACATTGATGAGCAATACTGATCGCCCTGCAATTATTCTTAGTATTGTCAAAACATACAGAACGTCTGAGGTCAAATACTGATGGTTTAATAACACTGTCCATTCTGATGTTGAGAAAGTTTTATGAATCGTCCATACGTCGATAGTATGCACTGTTTGTTTTCTATTCACCTCTATACGTACCACACGTCAGATTCCATGTTTCATGCAGTCTTTCAACACAAAACAATTTTGAGATCTACGCGAAGATAATCATTGCATGTACAACTTTAGGATGGTCAACGGCGGATTCTGTACGGCACTGTTTACTTTACTGGTTTGAAAATATAGTGTAGTTCGTTGAGTCACATAACAGTGTGAAAAAAGCGCTTCTTTTTTTAAAAAATACATAGCAGTTAAAAAAAAAAAAAGACGAATACACCGCTACCACTTCGAAAAATACGCCGTATATCTGCAGTGACTAGTGAGAGGTCTGCTAAATGAATGTCCGTTTCAGCAAATTATTACAAAACTTAAAAAACATGTTTTACGGTAATTGCCTGAACATATTCTCTCCAGGCAGATGTAATTGCTTCACAGGTTTACATGCAATTTTACTGTGTTTACTGATATTACAGAACTAAACTTCGGCCATTCCAATAACTTGTCTGTCGTCAGAAATCTCAATTATTCCTCATCTCTCGTCGAGTGCGATTGCCTCTGCCATTAACGTATTTTGTTTCTCCATTAATACCTTGATTCAGTGCTCTTCGAAAAATAATTCAGGGAATCTTTGGATTCCGTACTTCTGATATGTCAGTAAATTAACATGTGACCAGATGTTTTTTTTTTCCCCTCCAACCATTCTCGGACCAATTTCCTCTTTTTTTGCGGTTTACTATTGTTTCAAAGTAGTTGTTGTTGTTGTTGAGGTCCTCAGTCCTGAGAATGGTTTGATGCAGCTCTCCAGGTTACTCTATCCTGTGCAAGCTTCTTCATCTCCCAGTAACTACTGCCCGCATCTCGTGGTCGTGCGGTAGCGTTCTCGCTTCCCACGCCCGGGTTCCCGGGTTCGATTCCCGGCGGGGTCAGGGATTTTCTCTGCCTCGTGATGGCTGGGTGTTGTGTGATGTCCCTAGGCTAGTCAGGTCTAAGTAGTTCCAAGTTCCAGGGGACTGATGACCTAAGATGTCAAGTCACATAGTGCTCAGAGCCAGTAACTACTGCAACCTACATCCTTCTGAATCTGCTTAGTGTATTCATCTCTTGGTCTCCCTCTACGATTTTTACCCCCACGCTGCCCTCTAATAATAAACTGGTGATCCCTTGATGCCTCAGAACATGCCCTACCAACCGATCCCTTCTTCTAGTCAAGTTGTCCGACAAACTCCTTTTCTCCCCCATTCTGTTCAACACCTCCTCATTATTTACGTGATCTAACCATCTAATCATCATTCTTCTGTAGCACCACATTTCGAAAACTTCTATTCTCTTCTTGTCCAAACTACTTATCGTCCATGTTTCACTTCCATACATGGCTACACTCCATACAAGTACTTTCAGAAACGACTTCCTGACATTTAAACCTATACTCGATGTTAAGAAATATCTCTTCTTCAGAAACGCTTTCCTTACCATTGCCAGTCTTCATTTTATATCCTCTTTACTTCGACCATCATCAGTTATTTTGCTCCCCAAATAGCAAAACTCCTTTACTACTGTAAGTGTCTCCTTTCCTAATCTAATTCCCTCAGCATCACCCGACTTAATTCGACTACATTCCAATATCCTCGTTTTGCTTTTGTTGATGTTCATCTTATATGCTCCTTTCAAGACACTGTCCATTCCGTTCAACAGCTCTTCCAAGTCCTTTTCTGTCTCTGACAGAATTACAATGTCATCGACGAACCTCAACGTTTTTATTTGTTCTCCATGGACTTTAATACCTACTCCGAATTTTATTGACGATGAAACACAGAAATTGCACCGGCATTAAATACAAAAGGCACAATGCCGACTTAAGTACAAGAAGACTGACTCTTCCTACTGTCTATGTTTTGAACTATTCCTGTGACACTAGTAATAGAGTCCGATGCTTCACTTCAGGTTTACTGTATCCCTTGGACCTTCTTATTGACGATGAAACACAGAAATTGCATCGGAATTAAAAACAAAAGGCACATTGCCGACTTAAGTACAAGAAGACTGACTCTTCCTACTGTCTATGTTTTGAACCATTCCCGTGACACGAGTTATAGATTCCGATGCTTCACTTCAGGTTTACTGTATCCCTTGGACCTTCTAGTTGACGATGAAACACAGAAATTGCTTTGGAATTAAATACAAAAGACACAATGCCGACTTAAGTGCAAGAAGACTGACTCTTCTTACTGTCTATGTTTTGAACCATTCCTGTGACACTAGTTATAGATTCCGATGCCTCACTCCAGGTTTACTGTATCCATTGGACATTCTTACAGACGATGAAACACAGAAATTGCATCGGAATGAAATACAAAAGGCACAATGCCGACTTAAGTACAAGAAAACTGACTCTTCTTACTGACTATATTATGATCCATTCCTGTGACACTAGTTATAGATTCCGATGCTTCACTTCAGGTTTACTGTATATCTTTGACCTTCATATTGACGATGAAACACAGAATTTGGATCGGAATTAAATAGAAAAGGCACAATGCCGACTTAAGTACAAGAAGACTTATTCTTCTTACTGTCTATGTTTTGAACCATTCCTGTGACACTAGTTGTAGATTCCGATGCTTCACTTGAGGTTTACTGTATCCCTTGGACCTTTTTATAGACGATGAAACACAGAAATTGCATCGGAATTAAATAGAAAAGGCACAATGTCGACTTAAGTACAAGAACACTGACTCTTCCTACTGTGTATGTTTTGAACCATTCCTGTGACACTAGTTGTAGATTCCGATGCTTCACTTCAGGTTCACTGTTTCCCTTTGACCTTCTTATTGTCGATGAAACACAAAAATTGCATCGGAATTAAATACATAAGGCACAATGCCGACTTAAGTACAAGAAGACTGACGCTGCTTACAGTCTATGTTTTGATCTATTACTGTGACACTAGTTATAGATTCCGTTGCTTCACTACAGGTTTACTGTATCCCTTGGACCTTCTTATTGACGATGAAACACAGAAATTGCATCGGAATTACTGACTCTTCCTACTGTCATTGTTTTGAACCATTCCTGTGACACTAGCTATAGATTCCAATGCTTCACTTCAGGTTTACTGTATCCCTTGTACCTTCTTATTGACGATGTAACACAGAAATTGCATCGGAATTAAATACAAAAGGCACAATGCCGACTTAAGTACGTGAAGACCGACTCTTCTTATTAACAAAGATTTGAACCACTCCTGTGACACTAGTTATAGATTCCGATGCTTCACTTCAGGTTTACTGTATCCCTTGGACCTTTTTATAGACGATGAAACACAGAAATTGCATCGGAATTAAATAGAAAAGGCACAATGTCGACTTAAGTACAAGAACACTGACTCTTCATACCGACAATGTTTCGAACCATTCCTGTGACACTAGTTATAGATTCCGATGCTTCACTTCAGGTTTACTGTATGCCTCTGACCTTCTTATTGACGATGAAACACAGAAATTGCATCGGAATTAAATAGAAAAGGCACAATGCCGACTTAAGTACAGGAAGACTGACTCTTCTTACTGTCTATGTTTTGAACCATTCCTGTGAAACTAGTTGTAGATTCCGATGCTTCACTTCAGGTTTACTGTATCCCTTGGACCTTCTTATTGACGATGAAACACAGAAATTGCATCGGAATTACTGACTCTTCCTACTGTCATTGTTTTGAACCATTCCTGTGACACTAGCTATAGATTCCAATGCTTCACTTCAGGTTTACTGTATCCCTTGTACCTTCTTATTGACGATGTAACACAGAAATTGCATCGGAATTAAATACAAAAGGCACAATGCCGACTTAAGTACGTGAAGACCGACTCTTCTTATTAACAAAGATTTGAACCACTCCTGTGTCACTAGTTATAGATTCCGATGCTTCACTTCAGGTTTACTGTATCCCTTGGACATTCTTATTGACGATGAAACACAGTAATTGTATCGGAATTAAATACAAGAGGCACAATGCCGACTTAAGTGCAAGAAGACTGACTCTTCTTACTGTCTATGATTTGAACCATTCCTGTGACACTAGTTATAGATTCCGATGCTTCCCTCCAGGTTTACTATATCCCTTGGACCTTCTCATTGACGATGGAACACAGAAATCGCATCGGAATTAAACACAAAAGGCACAATGCCGACTTAAGGACAAGAAGACTGACTCTTCTTACTGACTATGTTTTGAACCATTCCTCTGACAATAGTTATTGATACCGATGCTTCACTTTAGCTCTACTGCATCCCTCTGACCTTCATTTGACGATGAAACTCAGAAATTGCATCGTAATTAAATACAAAAGCCACAATGCCGAATTGAGTACAAGAAGACTGACTCTTCTTACTGTCTATGTTTTGAACCATTCCATTGACACTAATTATAGATTCCGATGCTTCACTCCAGGTTTATTGTATCCCTTGGACCTTCTTATTGACGATGAAACACAGAAATTGCATCGGAATGAAGTAGAAAAGGCACAATTCCGACTTAAGTACAAGAAGACTGACTCTTCTTACTGACTGTGTTTGGAACCATTTTTGTGACACTAGTTATAGATTCCGGTGCTACACTCCAGGTTTACTGTATCCCTTGGACCTTCTTATTGACGATGAAACACAGAAATTGCATCGGAATTAAATACAAAAGCCACAATGCCGAATTAAGTACAAGAAGACTGACTCTTCTTACTGTCTATGTTTTGAACCATTCCATTGTCACTAGTTATAGATTCCGATGCTTCACTCCCGGTTTATTGTATCCCTTGGACCTACTTATTGACGATGAAACACAGAAATTGCATCGGAATTAAATACAAAAGGCACAATGCCGACTTAAGAACATGAAGACCGACTCTTCTTACTGTCTATGATTTGAACCATTCTCTGTGACACTAGTTATAGATTCCGGTGCTACACTCCACGTTTACTGTATCCCTTGGACCTTCTTATTGACGATGAAACACAGAAATTGCATCGGAATTAAATACAAAAGGCACAATGCCGACCTAAGGACAAGAAGACTGACTCTTCTTACAGACTATGTTTTGAACCATTCATGTAACACTAGTTATAGATTCCGATGCTTCACTTAAGGTTTACTGTATCATTTGGACCTTCTTATTGACGATGAAACACAGAAATTGCATCGGAATTAAATAGAAAAGGCACAATGCCGACTTAAGTACAAGAAGACTGACTCTTCTTACTGTCTATGATTTGAACCATTCCTGAGACACTAGTTATAGATTCCTATGCTTCACTTTAGGTTTACTGTATCCCTTGGACCCTCTTATTGACGGTGAAACACAGAAATTGCAACGGAATTAAATACACAAAGCACAATGCCGACTTAAGTACAAGAAGACTGACTCTTCCTGCTGTCTATGTTTTGAACCATTCCTGTGACACTAGTTTTGGATTCCGATGCTGCACTTTCGGTTTACTGTATCCCACTGACCTTCTTATTGACGATGAAACACAGAAATTGCATCGGAATTAAATACAAAAGGCACAATGCCGACTTAAGTACAAGAAGACTGACTCTTCCTACTGTCTATGTTTTGAACCATTCCTGTGACACTAGTTATAGATTCCGATGCTTCACTTCAGGTTTATTGTATCCCTCTGACCTTATTGACGATGAAACACAGAAATTGCATCGGAATTAAATACAAAAGGAACAATACCGACTTAAGTACAAGAAGACTGACTCTTCTGACTGTCTATGTTTTGAACCATTCCTGTGACACTAGTTATATATTCCGATGCTTCACTTTACGTTACTGTATCCCTTGGACCTTCTTATTGACGATGAAACACAGAAATTGCATCGGCATTAAATACAAAAGGCACAATGCCGACTTAAGTACAAGAAGACTGACTCTTCCTACTGTCTATGTTTTGAACCATTCCCGTGACACGAGTTATAGATTCCGATGCTTCACTTCAGGTTTACTGTATCCCTTGGACCTTCTAGTTGACGATGAAACACAGAAATTGCTTTGGAATTAAATACAAAAGACACAATGCCGACTTAAGTGCAAGAAGACTGACTCTTCTTACTGTCTATGTTTTGAACCATTCCTGTGACACTAGTTATAGATTCCGTTGCTTCACTCCAGGTTTACTGTATCCATTGGACATTCTTACAGACGATGAAACACAGAAATTGCATCGGAATTAAATACAAAAGGCACAATGCCGACTTAAGTACAAGAAGACTGACTCTTCTTACTGTCTATGCTTTGTACCATTCCTGTGACACTAGTTATAGTTTCCGATGCTCCACTCCAGGTTTACTGTATCCATAGGACCTTCTTATTGACAATGAAACACAGAAATTGCATCGGAATTAAATACAAAAGGCACAATGCCGACTTAAGTACAAGAAAACTGACTCTTCTTACTGACTATATTATGATCCATTCCTGTGACACTAGTTATAGATTCCGATGCTTCACTTCAGGTTTACTGCATATCTTTGACCTTCATATTGACGATGAAACACAGAATTTGGATCGGAATTAAATAGAAAAGGCACAATGCCGACTTAAGTACAAGAAGACTTATTCTTCTTACTGTCTATGTTTTGAACCATTCCTGTGACACTAGTTGTTAATTCCGATGCTTCACTTCAGGTTTACTGTATCCCTTGGACCTTTTTATAGACGATGAAACACAGAAATTGCATCGGAATTAAATAGAAAAGGCACAATGCCGACTTAAGTACAAGAACACTGACTCTTCCTACTGTCTATGTTTTGAACCATTCCTGTGACACTAGTTGTAGATTCCGATGCTTCACTTCAGGTTCACTGTTTCCCTTTGACCTTCTTATTGTCGATGAAACACAAAAATTGCATCGGAATTAAATACATAAGGCACAATGCCGACTTAAGTACAAGAAGACTGACGCTGCTTACAGGCTATGTTTTGATCTATTACTGTGACACTAGTTATAGATTCTGTTGCTTCACTCCAGGTTTACTGTATCCCCTGGACCTTCTTATTGACGATGAAACACAGAAATTGGGTCGGTATTAAATACAAAAGGCACAATGCCGACTTAAGGACAAGAAGACTGACTCTTCATACTGACTATGTTTTGAACCATTCCTGTGACACTAGTTATAGATTCCGATGCTTCACTTCAGGTTTACTGTATGCCTCTGACCTTCTTATTGACGATGAAACACAGAAATTGCATCGGAATTAAATAGAAAAGGCACAATGCCGACTTAAGTACAGGAAGACTGACTCTTCTTACTGTCTATGTTTTGAACCATTCCTGTGAAACTAGTTGTAGATTCCGATGCTTCACTTCAGGTTTACTGTATCCCTTGGACCTTCTTATTGACGATGAAACACAGAAATTGCATCGGAATTACTGACTCTTCCTACTGTCATTGTTTTGAACCATTCCTGTGACACTAGCTAGAGATTCCGATGCTTCACTTCAGGTTTACTGTATCCCTTGTACCTTCTTATTGACGATGTAACACAGAAATTGCATCGGAATTAAATACAAAAGGCACAATGCCGACTTAAGTACATGAAGACCGACTCTTCTTATTAACAAAAGATTTGAACCACTCCTGTGACACTAGTTATAGATTCCGATGCTTCACTTCAGGTTTACTGTATCCCTTGGACATTCGTATTGACGATGAAACACAGAAATTGTATCGGAATTAAATACAAGAGGCACAATGCCGACTTAAGTGCAAGAAGACTGACTCTTCTTACTGTCTATGATTTGAACCATTCAGTGACACTAGGTATAGATTCCGATGCTTCCCTCCAGGTTTACTATATCCCTTGGACCCTCTCATTGACGATGGAACACAGAAATTGCATCGGAATTAAACACAAAAGGCACAATGCCGACTTAAGGACAAGAAGACTGACTCTTCTTACTGACTATGTTTGAACCATTCCTCTGACAATAGTTATTGATACCGATGCTTCACTTTAGGTTTACTGCATTCCTCTGACCTTCTTTTGACGTTGAAACTCAGAAATTGCATCGTAATTAAATACAAAAGCCATAATGCCGAATTAAGTACAAGAAGACTGACTCTTCTTACTGTCTATGTTTTGAACCATTCCATTGACACTAGTTATAGATTCCGATGCTTCACTCCAGGTTTATTGTATCCCTTGGACCTTCTTATTGACGATGAAACACAGAAATTGCATCGGAATTAAGTAGAAAAGGCACAATTCCGACTTAAGTACAAGTAGACTGACTCTTCTTACTGACTATGTTTGGAACCATTTTTGTGACACTAGTTATAGATTCCGGTGCTACACTCCAGGTTTACTGTATCCCTTGGACCTTCTTATTGACGATGAAACACAGAAATTGCATCGGAATTATGTAGAAAAGGCACAATGCCGACTAAAGTACAAGAAGACTGACATCTTCTTACTGACTATGTTTGGAACCACTCTTGTGACACTAGTTATAGATTCCGATGCTTCACTTCAGGTTTACTGTATCTTTTGGACCTTCTTATTGACGATGAAACACAGAAATTGCATCGGAATTAAATACAAAAGGCACAATGCCGACTTAAGTACATGAAGACCGACTCTTCTTACTGTCTATGATTTGAACCATTCTCTGTGACACTAGTTATAGATTCCGATGATTCACTTCAGGATTACTGTATCATTTGGACCTTCTTTTTGACGATGAAACACAGAGATTGCATCGGAATTAAATAGAAAAGGCACAATGCCGACTTAAGAACAAGAAGACTGACTCTTCTTACTGTCTATGATTTGAACCATTCCTGAGACACTAGTTATAGATTCCTATGCTTCACTTTAGGTTTACTGTATCCCTTGGACCCTCTTATTGACGATGAAACACAGAAATTGCAACGGAATTAAATACAGAAGGCACAATGCCGACTTAAGTACAAGAAGACTGACTCTTCCTGCTGTCTATGTTTTGAACCATTCCTGTGACACTAGTTTTGGATTCCGATGCTTCACTTTCGGTTTACTGTATCCCACTGACCTTCTTATTGACGATGAAACACAGAAATTGCATCGGAATTAAATACAAAAGGCACAATGCCGACTTAAGTACAAGAAGACTGACTCTTCCTACTGTCTATGTTTTGAACCATTCCTGTGACACTAGTTATAGATTCCGATGCTTCACTTCAGGTTTATTGTATCCCTCTGACCTTATTGACGATGAAACACAGAAATTGCATCGGAATTAAATACAAAAGGAACAATACGGACTTAAGTACAAGAAGACTGACTCTTCCTACTGTCTATGTTTTAACTATTCCTGTGACACTAGTAATAGAGTCCGATGCTTCACTTCTGGTTTACTGTATCCCTTGGACCCTCTTATTGACGATGAAACACAGAAATTGCATCGGAATTAAATACAAAAGGCACAATGCCGACTTAAGTACAAGAAGACTGACTCTTCCTACTGTCTATGTTTTAAACCATTCCCGTGACACAAGTTATAGATTCCGATGCTTCACTTCAGGTTTACTGTATCCCTTGGACCTTCTAGTTGACGATGAAACACAGAAATTGCTTCGGAATTAAATACAAAAGACACAATGCCGACTTAAATGCAAGAAGACTGACTCTTCTTACTGTCTATGTTTTGAACCATTCCTGTGACACTAGTTATAGATTCCGATGCTTCACTCCAGGTGTACTGTATCCATTGGACATTCTTACAGACGATGAAACACAGAAATTGCATCGGTATTAAATACAAAAGGCACAATGCCGACTTAAGTACAAGAAGACTGACTCTTCTTACTGTCTATGCTTTGTACCATTCCTGTGACACTAGTTATAGTTTCCGATGCTACACTCCAGGTTTACTGTATCCCTAGGACTTTCTTATTGACAATGAAACACAGAAATTGCATCGGAATTAAATACAAAAGGCACATTGCCGACTTAAGTACAAGAAGACTGACTCTTCTTACTGACAATATTTTGATCCATTCCTGTGACACTAGTTATCGATTCCGATGCTTCACTTCAGGTTTCCTGTATCTCTTTGACCTTCATATTGACGATGAAACACAGAAATTGGATCGGAATTAAATAGAAAAAGCACAATGCCGACTTAAGTACAAGAAGACTGACTCTTCTTACTGTCTATGATTTGAACCATTCCTGTGACACTAGTTGTAGATTCCGATGCTTCACTTCAGGTTTACTGTATCCCTTGGACCTTTTTATGGACGATGAAACACAGAAATTGCATCGGAATTAAATAGAAAGGGCACAATGTCGTCTTAAGTACAAGAACACTGACTCTTCCTACTGTCTATGATTTGAACCATTCCTGTGACACTAGTTGTAGATTCCGATGCTTCACTTCAGGTTTACTGTTTCCCTTTGACCTTCTTATTGTCGATGAAACACAAAAATTCATCGGAATTAAATACAAAAGGCACAATGCCGACTTAAGTACAAGAAGAGTGACGCTGCTTCCAGTCTATGTTTTGAACCATTCCTGTGACACTAGTTATAGATTCCGTTGCTTCACTCCAGGTTTACTGTATCCCCTGGACCTTCTTATTGACGATGAAACACAGAAATTGGGTCGGAATTAAATACAAAAGGCACAATGCCGACTTAAGGACAAGAAGACTGTCTCTTCATACTGTCTATGATTTGAACCATTCCTGTGAGACTAGTTATAGATTCCGATGCTTCACTTCAGGTTTACTGTATGCCTCTGACCTCCTTATTGACGATGAAACACAGAAGTTGCATCGGAATTTAATAGAAAAGGCACAATGCCGAGTTAAGTACAGGAAGACTGACTCTTCTTACTGTCTATGTTT
Organism: Schistocerca serialis cubense; assembly: GCF_023864345.2. Taxonomy (NCBI): domain Eukaryota; kingdom Metazoa; phylum Arthropoda; class Insecta; order Orthoptera; family Acrididae; genus Schistocerca; species Schistocerca serialis. Next base: position 639,329,086 of record NC_064644.1, read on the forward strand.
TGAACCATTCCTGTGAAACTAGTTGTAGATTCCGATGCTTCACTTCTGGTTTACTGTATCCCTTGGACCTTCTTATTGACGATGAAACACAGAAATTGCATCGGAATTACTGACTCATCCTACTGTCTTAGTTTTGAACCATTCCTGTGACACTAGCTATAGATTCCGATGCTTCACTCCAGGTTTACTGTGTCCCTTGTACCTTCTTATTGACGATGTAACACAGAAATTCCATCGGAATTAAATACAAAAGGCACAATGCCGACTTAAGTACATGAAGACCGACTCTTCTTATTAACAAAGATTTGAACCACTCCTGTGACACTAGTTATAGATTCCGATGCTTCACTTCAGGTTTACTGTATCCCTTGGACATTCTTATTGACGATGAATCACAGAAATTGTATCGGAATGAAATACAAAAGGCACAATGCCGACTTAAGTGCAAAAAGACTGATTTTTCTTACTGTCTATGATTTGAAGCATTCCTGTGACACTAGTTATAGATTCCGATGCTTCCCTCCAGGTTTACTATATCCTTTGGACCTTCTCATTGACGATGAAACACAGAAATTGCAACGGAATTAAATACAAAAGGCACAATGCCGGCTTAAGGACAAGAAGACTGACTATTCTTACTGACTATGTTTTGAACCATTCCTGTGACAATAGTTATTGATACCGATGCTTCAATTTAGGTTTACTGCACCCCTCTGACCTTCTTTTGACGAAGAAACTCAGAAATTGCATCGGTATTAAATACAAAACGTACAATGCCGAATTAAGTACAAGAAGACTGACTCTTCTTACTGTCTATGATTTGAACCATTCCATTGCCACTAGTTATAGATTCCGATGCTTGACTCTAGGTTTATTGTATCCCTTGGACCTTCTTATTGACGATGAAACACAGAAATTATATCGGAATTAAGTAGAAAAGGCACAATGCCGACTTAAGTACAAGAAGACTGACTCTTCTTACTGACTATGTTTGGAACCATTTTTGTGACACTAGTTATAGATTCCGATGCTTCACTTCAGGTTTACTGTATCTTTTGGACCATCTTATTCACGATGAAACACAGAAATTGCATCGGAATCATATAGAAAAGGCACAATGCCGACCTAAGTACAAGAAGACGGACTCTTCTTACTGTCTATGTTTTGAACCATTCCTGTGACACTAGTTATAGATTCCTATGCTTCACTTTAGGTTTACTGTATCCCTTGGACCTTCTTATTGACGATGAAACACAGAAATTGCAACGAAATTAAATACACCAGGCACAATGCCAACTTAAGTACAAGAAGACTGACTCTTCCTGCTGTCTATGATTTGGACCATTCCTGTGACACTAGTTTTGGATTCCGATGCTTCACTTTAGGTTTACTGTATCCCTCTGACCTTCTTATTGACGATGAGACACAAAAATTGCATCGGAATTAAATACAAAAGGCACAATGCCGACTTAAGTACAAGAAGACTGACTCTCCTTACTGTCTATGTTTTGAACCATTCCTGTGACACTAGTTATAGATTCCGATACTTCACTTCAGGTTTACTGTATCATTTGGACCTTCTTATTGACGATGAAACACAGAAATTGCATCGGAATTATATAGAAAAGGCACAATGCCGACTTCAGTACAAGAAGACTGACTCTTCTTACTCTCTATGTTTTGAACCATTCCTGTGACACTAGTTATAGATTCCTATGCTTCACTTTAGGTTTACTGTATCCCTTGGACCTTGTTATTGACGATGAAACACAGAAATTGCATCGGAATTATATAGAAAAGGCACAATGCCGACTTAAGTACAAGAAGACTGACTCTTCTTACTGTCTATGTTTTGAACCATTCCTGTGACACTAGTTATAGATTCCTATGCTTCACTTTAGGTTTACTGTATCCCTTGGACCTTCTTATTGACGATGAAACACAGAAATTGCAACGAAATTAAATACACCAGGCACAATGCCAACTTAAGTACAAGAAGTCTGACTCTTCCTGCTGTCTATGATTTGGACCATTCCTGTGACACTAGTTTTGGATTCCGATGCTTCACTTTAGGTTTACTGTATCCCTCTGACCTTCTTATTGACGATGAGACACAAAAATTGCATCGGAATTAAATACAAAAGGCACAATGCCGACTTAAGTACAAGAAGACTGACTCTCCTTACTGTCTATGTTTTGAACCATTCCTGTGACACTAGTTATAGATTCCGATGCTTCACTTCTGGTTTACTGTATCCCTCTGACCTTCTTATTGACGATAAAACACAGAAATTGCATCGTAATTAAATAGTAAAGGCACAATGCCGACTTAAGTACAAGAAGACTGACTCTTCTTACTGACTATGTTTGAACCATTCCTGTGACACTAGTTATAGATTCCGATGCTTCACTTCGGGTTAACTGTATCCCTTGGACCTTCTTATTGACGATGAAACACAGAAATTGCATTTGAATTAAATACAAAAGGGACACTGCCGACTAAAGTACATGAAGACTGACACTTCTTACTGACTATGTTTTGAACCATTCCTGTGACACTACTTATAGATTCCGATGCTTAACTTCAGGTTTACTGTATCCCTTGGACCTTCTTATTGACGTTGAAACACAGAAATTGCATCTGAATTAAATACAAAAGGCACAATGCCGACTTAAGTACTATCTATGTTTTGAACCATTCCTGTGACACTAGTTACAGATTCCGATGCTTCACTCCAGGTTTACTGTATCCCTTGGACCTTCTTATTGACGATGAAACACTGAAATTGCATCGGAATTAAATACAAAAGGCACAACGCCGACTTAAGGGCAAGAAGACTGACTCTTCTTACTGACTATGTTTTGAACCATTCCTGTGCCACTAGTTATAGATTCCGATGCTTCACTTCTGGTTTACTGTATCCCTCTGCCCTTCTTATTGACGATGAAACACAGAACTTGCACCGGAATTTAATACAAAAGGCACAATGCCGACTTAAGTACATGAAGACCAACTCTTCTTACTGACTATGTTTAGAACCATTTCTGTGACACTAGTTATAGATTCCGATGCTTCAGTTCAGGGTTACTATATCCCTCTGACCTTCTTATTGACGATGAAACACAGAAATTGCATCGGAATTAAATACTAGAGGCACAATGCCGACTTAAGTACAAGAAGACTGAGTCTTCTTACTGTCTATGTTTTGAACCATTCCTGTGACACTAGTTACAGATTCCGATGCTTCACTTCAGGTTTACTGTATCCTTTGGACCTTCTTATTGGCGATGAAACACAGAAATTGCATCGGAATTAAGTAGAAAAGGCACAATGCCGACTTAAGTACAAGGAGAATGTATCTACTTACTGTCTATGCTTTGAACCATTCCTGTGACACTAATTATAGATTCCGATGCTTCACTCCAGGTTAACTGTATCCCTTGGACCATCTTATTGGCGATGAAACACAGAAATATCATCGGTATTATATACAAAAGGCACAATGCCGACTTAAGGACAAGAAGAGTGACTCTTCTTACTGACTATGTTTTGAACCATTCCTGTGGCACTAGTTATAGATTGCGATGATTAACTTCAGGTTTACTGTATCCCTCTGACCTTCTAACTGACGATGAAACACAGAATTTGCACCGGAATTAAATACAAAATGCTCAATGCCGAACTAAGTACAAGAAGACTGACTCTACTTACTGTCTATTTTTTGAACCATTCCATTGACACTAGTTATAGATTCCGATGCTTCACTCCAGGTTTACTGTATCCCTTGGACTTTCTTATTGACGATGAAACACAGAAATTGCATCGGAATTAAATACAAGTGGCACAATGCCGACTTATGTAGAAGAAGACTGTCTCTTCCTACTGTCTATGTTTTTAACCATTCCTGTGGCACTAGTTATAGATTCCGATGCCTCACTTCAGGTTTACTGTATCCCTTGGACCTTCTTATTGACGATGAAACACAGAAATTGCATCGGAATTAAATACAAATCGCACAAGCCCGATTTAAGTACATGAAGACTGACTCTTCTTACTGACTATGTTTTGAACCATACCTGTGACACTAGTTACAGATTCCGATGCTTCACTTCAGGTTTACTGTATCCCTTGAACCTTCTTATTGACGATGAAACACAGAAGTTGCATCGGAATTAAATACAAGACGCACAATGCCGACATAGGTACATGAAGACTGACTCTTCTTTCTAACTATGTTTTGAACCATTCCTGTGACACTAGTTACAGATTCCGATGCTTGACTTCAGGTTTACTGTATCCCTTGGACCTTCTTATTGACGATGAAACACAGAAACTGCATCGGAATTTAATACAAAAGGCACAATGCCGACTCAAGTACAAGGAGACTGACTCTCTTACTGTCTATGCTTTAAACCATTCCAGTGACACTAGTTATAGTTTCCGATGCTTCACTGCAGGTTTACTGTATCCCTCTGACCTTCTTATTGACGATGAAACACAGAAATTGCATCGGAATTAAATACAAACGGCAAAATGCCGGCTTAAGTACAAGACGACTGACTCTTCCTACTGTCTATGTTTTGAACCATTCCTGTGACTCTAGTTATAGATTCCGATGCTTCACATCAGGTTTACTGTATCCCTCTGACCTTATTCACGATGAAACACAGAAATTGCATCCGAATGTAATACAAACGGAACAATACCGACTTAAGTACGAGAAGACTGACTCTTCTTAATGTCTATGTCTTGAACCATTCATGTGACACTAGTTATTGATTCGGATGCTTCACTTCAGATTTACTGTATCATTTTGAACTTCTTATTGGCGATGAAACACAGATATTACATCGGAATCAAATACAAAAAGCATAATGCCGACTTAAGTACAAAAAGTCTGACTCTTCTTACTGACTATGTTTTGAACCATTCCTGTGCCACTAGTTATAGATTCCGATGCTTCACTTCAGGTTTACAGTATCCCTCTGACCTTATTCACGATAAGACACAGAAATTGCATCGGAAATAAATACAAAAGGCACAATACCGACTGACTCTTCTTACTGTCTATGATTTGTACAATTCCTGTGATACTAGTTATAGATTCCGATGCTTCACATCAGGTTTACTGTATCCCTCTGACCTTATTCACGATGAAACACAGAAATTGCATCCGAATGTAATACAAAAGGAACAATACCGACTTAAGTACGAGAAGACTGACTCTTCTTAATGTCTATGTTTTGAACCATTCATGTGACACTAGTTATAGATTCCGATGCTTTACTTGAGGTTTACATTATCCCTCTGACCTTCTTATTGACGATGAAACTTAGAAATTGCATCGGAATTAAATAGAAACGGCAGAATGCCGAATTAAGTACAAGAAGACTGACTCTTCTTACTGTCAACGTTTTGATCCATTCCTGTGACACTAGTTATAGATTCCGATGCTTCACTTCAGGTTTACTGTATCCCTCTGACCTTCTTATTGACGATGAAACACAGAAATTGCCTCGGAATTAAATACAAAAAGCACAATGCCGACTTAAGTACAAGAAGACAGACTTTTCTTACTGACTATGTTTTGAACAATTCCTGTGACACTAGTTATAGATTCCGATGCTTCACTTCAGGTTTACTGTATGCCTCTGACCTTCTTATCGACGATGAAACACAGAATTTGCATCGGAATTAAATAAAAAAGGCACAATGCCGACTTAAGGACATGAAGACTGACTCTTCATACTGTCTATGTTTTGAACCATTCCATTGACACTAGTTATAGATTCCGATGCTTCACTCCAGGTTTACTGCATCCCTTTTAAATTCTTATTGACGATGAAACACTGAAATTGCATCGGAATTAAATACAAAAGGCAAAATGCCGTCTTAAGTACAAGATGACTGACTCTTCTTAGTGTCTATGTTTTGAACCATTCCATTGACACTTGTTATAGATTCCGATGCTTCACGCCAGGTTTTCTGTATCCCTTGGACCTTCTTATTGACGATGAAACACTGAAATTGCATCGGAATTAAATACAAAAGGCACAACGCCGACTTAAGGGCAAGAAGACTGACTCTTCTTACTGACTATGTTTTGAACCATTCCTGTGCCACTAGTTATAGATTCCGACGCTTCACTTCAGGTTTACTGGATCCCTCTGACCTTATTCACGATAAAACACAGAAATTGCATCGGAAATAATTACAAAAGGCACAATTCCGACTGACTCTTCTTACTGTCTATGTTTTGAACAATTCCTGTGACACTAGTTATAGATTCCGATGCTTCACTTCAGGTTTACTGTATGCCTCTGACCTTCTTATTGACGATGAAACACAGAATTTGCATCGGAATTAAATACGAAAGGCACAATACCGACTGAAATACAAGAAAACAGACTCTTCTTACTGTCTATGTTTTGAACCATTCCTGTGACACAAGTTATAGATTCCGATGCTTCACTTCAGGTTTACTGTATCCCTCTGACATTCTTATTGAGGATGAAACATTGAAATTGCATCGGAATTAAATACAAAAGGCACAATGCTGACTTAAGTACAACAAAACTGACTCTTGTTACAGTCTATGTTTTGAACCATTCATGTGACACTAGTTATAGATTCCGATGCTTCACTTGAGGTTTACATTATCCCTCTGACCTTCTTATTGACGATGAAACATAGAAATTGCATCGGAATTAAATACAAAAGGCACAATGCCGACTTAAGGTTAAAAAGACTGACTCTTCTAACTGACTATGTTTTGAACCATTCCTGTGACGATAGTTATAGATTCCGATGCTTCACTTCAGGTTCACTGTATCCCTCCGACCTTCTTATTGACGATGAAACACAGAAATCGCATCGTAATTAAATACAAAAGGCACAATGCCGACTTAAGTACAAGAAGACTGTATCTTCTTACTGTCTATGTTTTCAACCATTCCTGTCACACTAGTTATAGATTCCGATGCGTCACTCCAGGTTTACTGTAACCCTTGGACCTTCTTATTGACGATGAAACACAGAAATTACATCGGAATTTAATACAAAAGGCACAATGCCGACTTAAGGACTCGAAGACTGACTCTTCTTACTGACTATGTTTTGAACCATTCCTGTGCAACTAGTTATAGACTCCGATGCTTCACTTCTTGTTTACTGTATCCCTCTGACCTTCTTATTGACGATGAAACACAGAACTTGCACCGGAATTAAATACAAAAGGCACAATGCCGACTTAAGTACATGAAGAACGACTCTTCTTACTGACTATGTTTAGAACCATTTCTGTGACACTAGTTATAGATTCCGATGCTTCACTTCAGGTTTACTGTATGCCTCTGACCTTCTTATTGACGATGAAACACAGAATTTGCATCGGAATTAAATACGAAAGGCACAATACCGACTTAAATACAAGAAAACAGACTCTTCTTACTGTCTATGTTTTGAACCATTCCTGTGACACAAGTTATAGATTCCGATGCTTCACTTCAGGTTTACTGTATCCCTCTGACATTCTTATTGAGGATGAAACATTGAAATTGCATCGGAATTAAATACAAAAGGCACAATGCTGACTTAAGTACAACAAAACTGACTCTTGTTACAGTCTATGTTTTGAACCATTCATGTGACACTAGTTATAGATTCCGATGCTTCAATTGAGGTTTACATTATCCCTCTGACCTTCTTATTGACGATGAAACATAGAAATTGCATCGGAATTAAATACAAAATGCACAATGCCGACTTAAGGTTAAAAAGACTGACTCTTCTAACTGACTATGTTTTGAACCATTCCTGTGACGATAGTTATAGATTCCGATGCTTCACTTCAGGTTCACTGTATCCCTCCGACCTTCTTATTGACGATGAAACACAGAAATCGCATCGTAATTAAATACAAAAGGCACAATGCCGACTTAAGTACAAGAAGACTGTATCTTCTTACTGTCTATGTTTTCAACCATTCCTGTCACACTAGTTATAGATTCCGATGCGTCACTCCAGGTTTACTGTAACCCTTGGACCTTCTTATTGACGATGAAACACAGAAATTACATCGGAATTTAATACAAAAGGCACAATGCCGACTTAAGGACACGAAGACTGACTCTTCTTACTGACTATGTTTTGAACCATTCCTGTGCAACTAGTTATAGACTCCGATGCTTCACTTCTTGTTTACTGTATCCCTCTGACCTTCTTATTGACGATGAAACACAGAACTTGCACCGGAATTAAATACAAAAGGCACAATGCCGACTTAAGTACATGAAGAACGACTCTTCTTACTGACTATGTTTAGAACCATTTCTGTGACACTAGTTATAGATTCCGATGCTTCAGTTCAGGGTTACTATATCCCTCTGACCTTCTTATTGACGATGAAACACAGAAATTGCGTCGGAATTAAATACTAAAGGCACAATGCCGACTTAAGTACAAGAAGACTGACTCTTCTTACTGTCTATGTTTTGAACCATTCCAGTGACACTAGTTATGGTTTCCGATGCTTCACTGCAGGTTTACTGTATCCCTCTGACCTTCTTATTGACGATGAAACACAGAAATTGCATCGGAATTAAATACAAAAGGCAAAATGCCGGCTTAAGTACAAGACGACTGACTCTTCCTACTGTCTATGTTTTGAACCATTCCTGTGACCCTAGTTATAGATTCCGATGCTTCACATCAGGTTTACTGTATCCCTCTGACCTTATTCACGATGAAACACAGAAATTGCATTCGAATGAAATACAAAAGGAACAATACCGACTTAAGTACAAGAAGACTGACTCTTCTTAATGTCTATGTCTTGAACCATTCCTGTGACACTAGTTATTGATTCCGATGCTTCACTTCAGATTTACTGTATCATTTTGAACTTCTTATTGGCGATGAAACACAGATATTACATCGGAATCAAATACAAAAAGCATAATGCCGACTTAAGTACAAAAAGTCTGACTCTTCTTACAGACTATGTTTTGAACCATTCCTGTGCCACTAGTTATAGATTCTGATGCTTCACTTCAGGTTTACTGTATCCCTCTGACCTTATTCACGATAAAACACAGAAATTGCATCGGAAATAAATACAAAAGGCACAATACCGACTGACTCTTCTTACTGTCTATGTTTTGAACAATTCCTGTGACACTAGTTATAGATTCCGATGCTTCACTTCAGGTTTACTGTATGCCTCTGACTTTCTTATTGACGATGAAACACAGAATTTGCATCGGGATTAAATACGAAAGGCACTATGCCGACTTAAGTACAAGAAAACAGACTCTTCTTACTATCTTTGCTTTGAACCATTCCTGTGACACAAGTTATAGATTCCGATGCTTCACTTCAGGATTACTGTATCCCTCTGACATTCTTATTGACGATGAAAGATAGAAATTGCATCGGAATTAAATACAAAAGGCACAATGCTGACTTAAGTACAACAAAACTGACTCTTGTTACTGTCTATGTTTTGAACCATTCATGTGACACTAGTTATAGATTCCGATGATTCACTTGAGGTTTACATTATCCCTCTGACCTTCTTATTGACGATGAAACTTAGAAATTGCATCGGAATTAAATAGAAAAGGCAGAATGCCGAATTAAGTACAAGAAGACTGACTCTTCTTACTGTCTACGTTTTGATCCATTCCTGTGATACTAGTTATAGATTCCGATGCTTCACTTCAGGTTTTTCTATATCCCTCTGACCTTCTTATTGACGATGAAACACAGAAATTGCACCGGAATTAAATAAAAAAGGCACAATGCCGACTTAAGGACATGAAGACTGACTCTTCTTACTGTCTATGTTTTGAACCATTCCATTGACACTAGTTATAGATTCCGATGCATCACTCCAGGTTTACTGTATCCCTTTTAAATTCTTATTGACGATGAAACACTGAAATTGCATCGGAATTAAATACAAAAGGCAAAATGCCGGCTTAAGTAAAAGAAGACTGACTCTTCTTAATGTCTATGTCTAGAACCATTCCTGTGACACTAGTTATTGATTCCGATGCTTCACTTCAGGTTTATTGTATCATTTTGAACTTCTTATTGACGGTGAAACACAGAAATTACATCGGAATCAAATACAAAAAGCATAATGCCGACTTAAGTACAAAAAGACTGACTCTTCTTACTGACTATGTTTTGAACCATTCCTGTGCCACTAGTTATAGATTCCGATGCTTCACTTCAGGTTTACTGTATCCCTCTGACCTTATTCACGATGAAACACAGAAATTGCATCGGAATTAAATACAAAAGGCACAATACCGACTGACTCTTCTTACTGTCTATGTTTTGACCAATTCCTGTGTCACTAGTTATAGATTCCGATGCTTCACTTCTGGTTTACTGTATGCCTCTGACCTTCTTATTGACGATGAAACACAGAATTTGCATCGGAATTAATTACACAAGGCACAATGCCGACTTAAGTACCAGAAAACTGACTCTTCTTACTGTCTATGTTTTGAACCATTCATGTGACATAAGTTATAGATTCCGATGCTTCACTTCATGTTTACTGTATCCCTCGTACATTCTTATTGACGATGAAACATAGAAATTGCATCGGAATTAAATACAAAAGGCACAATGCTGACTTAAGTACAAGAAAACTGACTCTTCTTACTGTCTATGTTTTGAACCATTCAAGTGACACTAGTTATAGATTGCGACGCTTCACTTGAGGTTTACATTATCCCTCTGAACTTCTTATTGACGATGAAACACAGAAATTGCATCGGAATTAAATAGAAAAGGCACAATGCCGAATTAAGTACAAGAAGACTGACTCTTCTTACTGTCTATGTTTTGAACCATTCCTGTGACACTAATTACAGATTCCGATGCTTCACTTCAGGTTTGCTGTATCCCTCTGACCTTATTCACGATGAAACACAGAATTTGCATCGGAATTAAACACAAAAGGCACAATACCGACTGACTCTTCTTACTGCCTATGTTTTGAACATTTCCTGTGTCACTAGTTATAGATTCCGATGCTTCACTGCAGGTTTACTGTATGCCTCTGACCTTCTTATTGACGATGAAACACAGAATTTGCATCGGAATTAATTACAAAAGGCACAATGCCGACTTAAGTACCAGATAACCGACTCATCTTACTGTCTATCTTTTGAACCATTCATGTGACACAAGTTATAGATTCCGATGCTTCACTTCATGTTTACTGTATCCCTCGTACATTCTTATTGACGATGAAACATAGAAATTGCATCGGAATTAAATACAAAAGGCACAATGCTGACTTAAGAACAAGAAGACTGACTCTTCTTACTGACTATGTTTTGAACCATTCCTGTGACACTAGTTAATGATTCCGATGCTTCACTCCAGGTTTACTGTATCCCTCTGACCTTCTTATTGACGATGAAACACAGAAATTGCATCGGAATTAAATACAAAAGGCAGAATGCCGACTTAAGTACAAGATGACTGACTCTTCTTTGTGTCTATGTTTTGAACCATTCCATTGACACTTGTTATAGATTCCGATGCTTCACGCCAGGTTTTCTGTATCCCTTGGACCCTCTTATTGACGATGAAACACTGAAATTGCATCGGAATTAAATACAAAAGGCACAACGCCGACTTAAGGACAAGAAGACTGACTCTTCTTACTGACTATGTTTTGAACCATTCCTGTGCCACTAGTAATAGATTCCGATGCTTCACTTCAGGTTTACTGGATCCCTCTGACCTTATTCACGATAAAACACAGAAATTGCATCGGAAATAAATACAAAAGGCACAATTCCGACTGACTCCTCTTACTGTCTATGTTTTGAACAATTCCTGTGACACTAGTTATAGATTCCGATGCTTCACTTCAGGTTTACTGTATGCCTCTGACCTTCTTATTGACGATGAAACACAGAATTTGCATCGGAATTAAATACGAAAGGCACAATGCCGACTTAAGTACAAGAAAACTGACTCTTCTTACTGTCTATGTTTTGAACCATTCCTGTGACACAAGTTATAGATTCCGATGCTTCACTTCAGGTTTACTGTATCCCTCTGACATTCTTATTGAGGATGAAACATTGAAATTGCATCGGAATTAAATACAAAAGGCACAATGCTGACATAAGTACAACAAAACTGACTCTGGTTACAGTCTATGTTTTGAACCATTCATGTGACACTAGTTATAGATTCCGATGCTTCACTTGAGGTTTACATTATCCCTCTGACCTTCTTATTGACGATGAAACACAGAAATTGCACCGGAATTAAATAAAAAAAGCACAATGCCGACTTAAGGACATGAAGACTGACTCTTCTTACTGTCTATGTTTTGAACCATTCCATTGACACTAGTTATAGATTCCGATGCTTCACATCAGGTTTACTGTATCCCTCTGACCTTATTCACGATGAAACACAGAAATTGCATTCGAATGAAATACAAAAGGAACAATACCGACTTAAGTACAAGAAGACTGACTCTTCTTAATGTCTATGTCTTGAACCATTCCTGTGACACTAGTTATTGATCCCGATGCTTCACTTCAGATTTACTGTATCATTTTGAACTTCTTATTGACGGTGAAACACAGAAATTACATCGGAATCAAATACAGAAAGCATAATGCCGACTTAAGTACAAAAAGACTGACTCTTCTTACTGACTATGTTTTGAACCATTCCTGTGCCACTAGTTATAGATTCCGATGCTTCACTTGAGGTTTACTGTATCCCTCTGACCTCATTCACGATGAAACACAGAAATTGCATCGGAATTAAATACAAAAGGCAGAATGCCGAATTAAGTACAAGAAGACTGACTCTTCTTACTGTCTACGTTTTGAACCATTCCTGTGACACTAGTTATAGATTCCTACGCTTCACTTGAGGTTTACATTATCCCTCTGAACTTCTTATTGACGATGAAACACAGAAATTGCTTCGGAATTTAATAGAAAAGGCAGAATGCCGACTTAAGTACAAGATGACTGACTCTTCTTAGTGTCTATGTATTGAACCATTCCATTGACACTTGTTAAAGATTCCGATTCTTCACGCCAGGTTTTCTGTATCCCTTGGACCTTCTTATTGACGATGAAACACTGAAATTGCATCGGAATTAAATACAAAAGGCACAATGCCGACTTAAGGAAAAGAAGACTGACTCATCTTACTGACTATGTTTTGAACCATTCCTGTGACACTAGTTATTGATTATGATGTTTCACTTCAGGTTAACTGTATCATTTTGAACTTCTTATTGACGATGAAACACAGAAATTACATCGGAATCAAATACAAAAAGCATAATGCCGACTTAAGTACAAAAAGACTGACGTTTCTTACTGACTATCTTTTGAACTATTCCTGTGCCACTAGTTATAGATTCCGATGCTTCACTTCAGGTTTACTGTATCCCTCTGACCTTATTCACGATGAAACACAGAAATTGCATCGGAATTAAATACAAAAGGCACAATACCGACTGACTCTTCTTACTGTCTATGTTTTGAACAATTCCTGCGACAATAGTTATAGATTCCGATGCTTCACTTCAGGTTTACTGTATCCCTCTGACATTCATATTGACGATGAAACATAGAAATTGCATCGGAAATAAATACAAAAGGCACAATGCATACTTAAGTACAAGAAAACTGACTCTTCTTACTGTCTATGTTTTGAACCATTCATGTGACACTAGTTATAGATTCCGACTCTTCACTTGAGGTTTACATTATCCCTCTGACCTTCTTATTGACGATGGAACACAGAAATTGCATCGGAATTAAATAGAAAAGGCACAATTACGAATTAAGTACAAGAAGACTGACTCTTCTTACTGTCTATGTTTTGAACCATTCCTGTGACACTAGTTATAAATTCCGATGCTTGACTTCAGATTTACTGTATCCTTTGGACCTTCTTATTGACGATGAAACACAGAAATTGCATCGGAATTTAATACAAAAGGGACAATGCCGACTCAAGTACAAGAAGACTGACTCTTCTTACTGTCTATGTTTTGAAACATTCCTGTGACACTAGTTATAGATTCCGATGCTTCACTTCAGGTTTACGGTATCCCTCTGACTTTCGTATTGACGATGAAATACAGAAGTTGCACCTGTATTAAATACAAATGGCACAATGCTCACTTAAGGACAAGAAGACTGACTCTTCTTACTGACTATGTTTTGAACCATTATGTGACACTAGTTATCGATTCCGATGCTTCACTTCAGGTTTACTGTATCCCTCTGACCTTCTTATTGACGATGAAACACAGAAATTGCATCGGAATTAAACACAAAAGGCACAATTCCGACTGAAGTACAAGAAGACTGACTGTTCTTACTGTCTATGTTTTGAACCATTCCATTGACACTTGTTATAGATTCCAATACTTCACGCCAGGTTTACTGTATCCCTTGGACCTTCTTATTGACGATGAAACACTGAAATTGCATCGGAATTAAACACAAAAGGCACAATGCCGACTTAAGGAGAAGAAGCCTGACTCTTCTTACTGACTATGTTTAGAACCATTCCTGTGACACTAGTTATAGATTCCTATGCTTCACTTCAGGTTTACTGTATCGATCTGACCTTCCTATTGACGATGAAACACAGAAATTGCACCGGAATTAAATACAAAAGGCACAATGCCGACTTAAGAACAAGAAGACTGACTCTTCTTTCTGTCTATGTTTTGAACCATTCCATTGACACTAGTTATAGATTCCGATGCTTCACTCCAGGTTTACTGTATCCCTTTTAACTTCTTATTGACGATGAAGCACTGAAATTGCATTGGAATTAAATACAAAAGACAAAATGCCGACTTAAGTACATGAAGCATGACTCTTCCTACTGTCAATGATTGAACCATTCCTGTGACACTAGTTATAGATTCCGATGCTTCACTTCAGGTTTACTGTATCCCTCTGACTTTATTCACGATGAAACACAGAAATTGCATCGGAATTAATTTCAAAAGGCTCAATACCGACTTAAGTACAAGAAGGTTGACTCTTCTTACTGTCTATGTTTTGAGCAATTCCTGTGTCACTAGTTATAGATTCCGATGATTCACTTCACATTTACTGTATGCTTCTGACCTTCTTATTGACGATGAAACACAGCATTTGCATCGGAATTAAATACAAAAGGCACAATGCCGACTTAAGTACAAGAAGACTGACTCTTCTTACTCTCTATGCTTTGAACCATTCCTGTGACACTAGTTATAGATTCCGATGCTTGACTTCAGGTTTACTGAATCCCTTGGACCGTCTTATTGATGATGAAACACAGAAATTGCATCGGAATTTAATACAAAAGGCACAATGCCGACTCAAGTACAAGAAGACTGACTCTTCTTACTGTCTATGTTTTGAACCATTCCTGTGACACTAGTTATAGATTCCGATGCTTCACTCCAGGTTTACTGTATCCCTTTTAACTTCTTATTGACGATGAAACACTGAAATTCCAATGCTTCACTTCAGGTTTACTGTATCCCTCTGACCTTATTCACGATGAAACACAGAAATTGCATCGGAATTAAATACAAAAGGCACAATACCGACTGACTCTTCTTACTGTCTATGTTTTGAACAATTCCTGTGACACTAGTTATAGATTCCGATGCTTCACTTCAGGTTTACTGTATGCCTCTGACCTTCTTATTGACGATGAAACACAGAATTTGCATCGGAATTAAATACAAAAGGCACAGTGCCGACTTAAGTACAAGAAAACTGACTCTTCTTACCCTCTATGTTTTGAACCATTCCTGTGACACAAGTTATAGATTCCGATGCTTCACTTCAGGTTTACTGTATCCCTCTGACTTTCGTATTGACGATGAAAGACAGAAGTAGCACCGGAATTAAATACAAAAGGCACAATGCTGACTTAAGGACTAGAAGACTGACTCTTCTTACTGACTATGTTTTGAACCATCCTGTGACACTAGTTTTCGATTCCGATGCTTCACATCAGGTTTACTGTATCCCTCTGACCTTATCATTGACGATGAAACACAGAAGTTGCATCGGAATTAAATAGAAAAGGCACAATGCCGAATTAAGTATTAGAATATTGACTCTTCTTACTGTCTATGTTTGAACCATTCCTGTGACACTAATTACAGATTCCGATGCTTGACTTCAGGTTTACTGTATCCCTTGTACCTTCTTATTGACGATGAAACACAGAAATTGCATCGGAATTTAATACAAAAGGGGCAATGCCGGCTTAAGGACAAGAAGACTGACTCTTCTTACTGACTATGTTTTGAACCATTCCTGTGACACTAGTTATTGATTCCGATGCTTCACTCCAGGTTTATTGTATCCCTCTGACCTTCTTATTGACGATGAAACACAAAAATTGCATCGGAATTAAATACAAAAGGCTGAATGCCGACTTAAGTACAAGATGACTGACTCTTCTTAGTGTCTATGTTTTGAACCATTCCATTGACACTTGTTATAGATTCCGATGCTTCACGCCAGGTTTTCTGTATCCCTTGGACCTTCTTATTGACGATGAAACACTGAAATTGCATCGGAATTAAATACAAAAGGCACGATGCCGACTTAAGGACAAGAAGACTGATTCTTCTTACTGACTATGTTTTGAACCATTCCTGTGACACTAGTTATTGATTCCGATGCTTCACTTCAGGTTAACTGTATCATTTTGAACTTCTTATTGACGATGAAACACAGAAATTACATCGGAATCAAATACAAAAAGCATAATGCCGACTTAAGTACAAAAAGACTGACTCTTCTTACTGACTATCTTTTGAACCATTCCTGTGCCACTAGTTATAGATTCCGATGCTTCACATCAGGTTTACTGTATCCCTCTGACATTCTTATTGACGATGAAACATAGAAATTGCATCGGAAATAAATACAAAAGGCACAATGCTGACTTAAGTACAAGAAAACTGACTCTTCTTACTGTCTATGTTTTGAACCATTCATGTGACACTAGTTATAGATTCCGACGCTTCACTTGAGGTTTACATTATCCCTCTGACCATCTTATTGACGATGAAACACAGAAATTGCATCGGAATTAAATAGAAAAGGCACAATGCCGAATTAAGTACAAGAAGGCTGACTCTTCTTACTGTCTATGTTTTAAACCATTCCTCTGACACTAGTTACAAATTCCGATGCTTGACTTCAGGTTTACTGTATCCCTTGGACCTTCTTATTGACGATGAAACACAGAAATTGCATCGGAATTTAATACAAAAGGGACAATGCCGACTCAAGTACAGGAATACTGACTCTTCTTACTGGCTATGCTTTGAACCATTCCTGTGACACTAGTTATAGATTCCGATGCTTCACTTCAGGTTTACTGTATCCCTCTGACCTTCCTATTGACTATGAAACACAGAAATTGCACCGGAATTAAATACAAAAGGCACAATGCCAACTTAAAAACAAGAAGACTGACTCTTCTTTCTGTCTATGTTTTGAACCATTCCATTGACACTAGATATAGATTCCGATGCTTCACTCCAGGTTTACTGTATCCCTTTTAACTTCGTATTGACGATGAAACACTGAAATTGCATTGGAATTAAATACAAAAGACAAAATGCCGACTTAAGAACAAGAAGACTGAGTCTTCCTACTGTCTATGTTTGATCCATTCCTGTGACACTAGTTACAGATTCCGATTCTTCACTTCAGGTTTACTGTATCCCTCTGACCTTCCTATTGACGATGAAACACAGAAATTGCACCGGAATTAAATACAAAAGGCACAATGCCAACTTAAGAACAAGAAGACTGACTCTTCTTTCTGTATATGTTTTGAACCATTCCATTGACACTAGATATAGATTCCGATGCTCCACTCCAGGTTTACTGTATCCCTTTTAACTTCGTATTGACGATGAAACACTGAAATTGCATTGGAATTAAATACAAAAGACAAAATGCCGACTTAAGTACAAGAAGACTGAGTCTTCCTACTGTCTATGTTTGATCCATTCCTGTGACACTAGTTACAGATTCCGATGCTTCACTTCAGGTTTACTGTATCCCTCTGACCTTATTCACTATGAAACACAGAAATTGCATCGGAATTAATTTCAAAAGGCACAATACCGACTTAAGTACAAGAAGACTGTATCTTCTTACTGCCTATGTTTTGAACAATTCCTGTGACACTAGTTATAGATTCCGATACTTCACTTCACATTTACTGTATGCCTCTGACCTTCTTATTGACGATGAAACACAGCATTTCCATCGGAATTAATTACAAATGGCACAATGCCGACTTAAGTACAAGAAAACTGACTCTTCTTACTCTCTATGTTTTGAACCATTCCTGTGACACCAGTTATAGATTCCGATGCTTCACTTCAGGTTTACTGAATCCCTTGGACCTTCTTATTGACGATGAACCACAGAAATTGCATCGGAATTTAATACAAAAGGCACAATGCCGACTCAAGTACAAGAAGACTGACTCTTCTTCCTGTCTATGCTTTGAACCATTCCTTTGACACTAGTTATAGATTCCAATGCTTCACTTCAGGTTTACTGTATCCCTCTGACCTTCTTATTGACGATGAAACACAGAAATTGCATCGGAATTAAATAGAAATGGCACAATGCCGTATTAAGTACAAGAAGACTGACTCTTCCCACTGTCTTGCTTTGAACCATTCCTGTGACGCTAGTTATATATTCCGATGCTTCACTTCAGGTTTACTGTATCCCTTGGACCTTCTTATTGACGATGAAGCACAGAAATTGCATCGGAATTAAATACAAAAAGGCACAATGACGACTTAAGTACAAGAAGACTGACTCTTCTTACTGACTATGTTTTGAACCATTCCTGTGACACTAGTACAGATTCCGATTCTCACTTCAGGTTTACTGTATCCAACTGACTTTCGTATTGACGATGAAACACAGAAATTGCACCGGAATTAAATACAAAAGGCACAATAACGACTTAAGGACAAGAAGACTGATTCTTCTTACTGACTATGTTTTGAACCATTCCTGTGCCACTAGTTATAGATTCCGATGCTTCACATCAGGTTTACTGTATCCCTCTGACCTTCTTATTGACGATGAAACACAGAAATTGCATCGGAATTAAATAAAAAAGGCACAATGCCGACTTAAATACGAGAAGACTGACTCTACTTACTGTCTACGTTTTGAACCATTCCATTGACACTAGTTATAGATTCCGATGCTTCACACCAGGTTTACTGTATCCCTTTTACATTCTTATTGACGATGAAACAATGAAATTGCATCGGAACACTGACTCTTCCTACTGTCTACGTTTTGAACCATTCCTGTGACACTAGTTATAGATTCCGATACTTTACTTCAGGTTTACTGTATCCCTCTGACCTTATTCACGATGAAACACAGAAATTGCATCGTAATGAAATACAAAAGGCACAATACCGACTTACGTACAAGAAGACTGACTCTTCTTACTGTCTATGTTTTGAACCATTCCTGTGACACTAGTTATTGATTCCGATGCTTCACTTCAGGTTTACTGTATCATTTTGAACTTCTTATTGACGATGAAACTCAGAAATTACATCGGAATCAAATACAAAAATCATAATGCCGACTTAAGTACAAAAAGACTGACTCTTCTTACTGACTATGTTTTGAACCATTCCTGTGACACTAGTTACAAATTCCGATGCTTGACTTCAGGTTTACTGTATCCCTTGGCCCTTCTTATTGACGATGAAACACAGATATTGCATCGGAATTTAATACAAAAGGGACAATGCCGACTCAAGTACAAGAATACTGACTCTTCTTACTGGCTATGCTTTGAACCATTCCTGTGACACTAGTTATAGATTCCGATGCTTCACTTCAGGTTTACTGTATCCCTCTGACCTTCCTATTGACGATGAAACACAGAAATTGCACCGGAATTAAATACAAAAGGCACAATGCCGACTTATGAACAAGGAGACTGACCCTTCTTTCTGTCTATGTTTTGAACCATTCCATTGACACTAGATATAGATTCCGAAGCTTCACTCCTGGTTTACTGTATCCCTTTTAACTTCGTATTGACGACGAAACACTGAAATAGCATTGGAATTAAATACAAAAGACAAAATGCCGACTTAAGTACAAGAAGACTGACTCTTCCTACTGTCTATGTTTGATCCATTCCTGTGACACAAGTTATAGATTCCGATGCTTCACTTCAGGTTTACTGTATCCCTCTGACCTTATTCACGATGAAACACAGAAATTGAATCGGAATTAATTTCAAAAGGCACAATACCGACTTAAGTACAAGAAGGCTGACTCTTCTTACTGTCTATGTTTTGAACAATTCCTGTGACACTAGTTACAGATTCCGATACTTCACTTCACATTTACTGTATGCCTCTGACCTTCTTATTGACGATGAAACACAGCATTTCCATCGGAATTAAATACAAAAGGCACAATGCCGACTTAAGTACAAGAAAACTGACTCTTCCTACTCTCTATGTTATGAACCATTCCTGTGACACCAGTTATAGATTCCGATGCTTCACTTCAGGTTTACTGAATCCCTTGGACCTTCTTATTGACGATGAACCACAGACATTGCATCGGAATTAAATAGAAAAGGCACAATGCCGAATTAAGAACAGGAAGACTGACACTTCGTACTGTCTATGTTTTGAACCATTCCTGTGACACTAGTTATATATTCCGATGCTTCACTTCAGGTTTACTGTACTCCTTGGACCCTCTTATTGACGATGAAACACAGAAATTGCATCGGAATTAAATACAAAAAGGCACAATGACGACTTAAGTACAAGAAGACTGACTCTTCTTCCTGTCTATGCTTTGAACCATTCCTTTGACACTAGTTATAGATTCCAATGCTTCACTTCAGGTTTACTGAATCCCTCTGAACTTCTTATTGACGATGAAACACAGAAATTGCATCGGAATTAAATAGAAAAGGCACAATGCCGAATTAAGTACAGGAAGACTGACACTTCGTACTGTCTATGTTTTGAACCATTCCTGTGACACTAGTTATATATTCCGATGCTTCACTTCAGGTTTACTGTACTCCTTGGACCCTCTTATTGACGATGAAACACAGAAATTGCATCGGAACTAAATACAAAAAGGCACAATGACGACTTAAGTACAAGAAGACTGTATCTTCTTACTGTCTATGTTTTGAAACATTCCTGTGACACTAGTTATAGATTCCGATGCTTCACTCCAGGTTTACTGGATTCCTTGGACCTTCTTATTGACGATGAAACACAGAAAATGCATTGGAATTAAATACAAAAGGCCCAAGGCCGACTTAAGTACAAGAAGACTGACTCTTCTTACTGACTATGTTTTGAACCATTCCTGTGACACTAGTTATAGATTCCGATTCTCACTTCAGGTTTACTGTATCCCTCTGACTTTCGTATTGACGATGAAACACAGAAATTGCACCGGAATTAAATACAAAAGGCACAATGCCGACTTAAGGACAAGAAGACTGATTCTTCTTACTGACTATGTTTTGAACCATTCCTGTGACACTAGTTATAGATTCCGATGCTTCACTTCAGGTTTACTGTATCCCTCTGACCTTCTTATTGACGAAGATACACAGAAATTGCCTCGGAATTAAATAGAAAAGGCACAATGCCGACTTAAGTATAAGGAGACTGACTCTTCTTAATGTCTATGTTCCGAACCATTCCTGTGACACTAGTTATAGATTCCGATGCTTCACTGTCGGTTTCGTGTATCCCTTGGACCTTCTTATTGACGATGAACACAGTAATTGCATCGGAATTAAAGAGAAAAGGCACAATGCCGACTTACGTAGAAGAAGACTGATCTTCTGACTGACTATGTTTTGAACCATTCCTGAGACACTAGTTATAGATTCCGATGCTTCACTTCAGGTTTACTGTATCCCTATGACCTTCTTATTGCCGATGAAACACAGAAATTGCATCGGAATTAAATAAAAAAGGCACAATGCCGACTTAAGTACAAGAAGACTGACTCTTCTTACTGTCTATGTTTTGAACCATTCCATTGACACCAGTTATAGATTCCAATGCTTCACTCCAGGTTTACTGTATCCCTTTTACATTCTTATTGACGATGAAACACTGAAATTGCATCGGAATTAAATACAAAAGTCAAAATGCCGGCTTAAGTACAAGGACACTGACTCTTCCTACTGTCTATGTTTTGAACCATTCCTGTGACACTAGTTATGGATTCCGATGCTTCACTTCAGGTTTACTGTATCTCTCTGACCTTATTCGCGATGAAACACAGATAATGCATCGTAATGAAATACAAAAGGCACAATACCGACTTAAGTACAAGAAGACTGATTCTTCTTACTGTCTATGTTTTGAAGCATTCCTGTGACACTAGTTATTGATTCCGATGCTTCACTTCAGGCTTACTGTATCATTTTGAACTTCTTATTGACGATGAAACTCAGAAATTACATCGGAATCAAATACAAGAAGCATAATGCCGACTTAAGTTCAAAAAGACTGACTCTTCTTACTGACTATGTTTTGAACCATTCCTGTGACACTAGTTATAGATTCCGATGCTTCACTTCAGGTTTGCTGTATCCCTCTGACATTCTTATTGACGATGAAACATAGAAATTGCATCGGAATTAAATACAAAAGGCACAAGCTGACTTAAGTACAAGAAAACTGACTCTTCTTACTGTCTATGTTTTGAACCATTCATGTGACACTAGTTATAGATTCCGATGCTTCACTTGAGGTTTACATTATCCCTCTGAACTTCTTTTTGACGAAGAAACACAGAAATTGCATCAGAATTAAATAGAAAAGGCACAATGCCGACTTAAGTACAAGAAGACTGACTCTTCTTAATGTCTATGTTTTGAACCATTCCTGTAACACTAGTTAAAGATTCCGATGCTTCACTCTAGGTTTAGTGTATCCCTTGGACCTTCTTATTGACGATGAACACAGTAATTGCATCGGAATTAAATAGAAAAGGCACAATGACGAATTAAGTACGAGAACACTGACTCTTCCTACTGTCTATGTTTTGAACCATTTCTGTGACACTAGTTATATATTCCGATGCTTCACTTCAGATTTACTGTATCCCTTGGACCTTCTTATTGACGATGAAACACAGAAATTGCTTCGGAATTAAATAGAAAAAGGCACAATGCCGACTTAAGTACAAGAAGACTGTATCTTCTTACTGTCTATGTTTTGAAACATTCCTGTGCCACTAGTCATAGATTCCGATGCTTCACTCCAGGTTTACTGTATCCCTTGGACCTTCTTATTGACGATGAAACACAGAAAATGCATCGGAATTAAATACAAAAGGCCCAAGGCCGACTTAAGTACAAGAAGACTGACTCTTCTTACTGACTATGTTTTGAACCATTCCTGTGACACTAGTTATAGATTCCGATGATTCACTTCAGGTTTACTGTATCCCTCTGACCTTCTTATTGACGAAGACACACAGAAATTGCCTCGGGATTAAATAGAAAAGGCACAATGCCGAATTAAGTACAAGAAGACTGACTCTATTTAATGTCTATGTTTTGAACCATTCCTGTGACACTAGTTATAGATTCCGATGCTTCACTCTAGGTTTAGTGTATCCCTTGGACCTTCTTATTGAAGATGAACACAGTAATTGAATCGGAATTAAAGAGAAAAGACACAATGCCGACTTAAGTAGAAGAAGACTGACTCTTCTTACTGACTATGTTTTGAACCATTCCTGAGACACTAGCTACACATTCCGATGCTTCACTTCAGGTTTACGGTATCCCTCTGACCTTCTTATTGACGATGACACAAAGAAATTGCATCGGAATTAAATAAAAGAGGCACAATGCCGACTTAAGTACAAGAAGACTGACTGTTCTTACTGTCTATGCTTAGAACCATTCCTGTGACACTAGTTATAGATTCCAATGCTTCACTTCAGGTTTACTGTATCCCTCTGACTTTCTTATTGACGATGAAACACTGAAATTGCATCGGAATTAAATACAAAAGGCACATTGCCGACTCAAGTACAAGAAGACTGACTCTTCTTACTGTCTATGTTTGAACCATTTCTGTGACACTAGTTATAGATTCCAATGCTTCACTTCAGGTTTACTGTATCCCTCTGACCTTCTTATTGACGATGACACACAGAAATTGCTTCGGAATTAAATAGAAAAAGGCACAATGCCGACTTAAGTACAAGAAGACTGTATCTTCTTACTGTCTATGTTTTGAAACATTCCTGTGACACTAGTTATAGATTCCGATGCTTCACTTCAGGTTTACTGTATCCCTCTGACCTTATTCACGATGAAACACAGAAATTGCATCGGAATTAAATACAAAAGGCACAATACCGACTGACTCTTCTTACTGTCTATGTTTTGAACAGTTCCTGTGACACTAGTTATAGATTCCGATGCTTCACTTCAGGTTTACTGAATGCCTCTGACCTTCTTATTGACGATGAAACACAGAATTTGCATCGGAATTAAATACAAAATGCACAATGCCGAATTAAGTACAAGAAGACTGACTCTTTCTACTGTCTATGTATTGAACCGTTCCATTGACACTAGTTATAGATTCCGATGCTTGACTTCAGGTTTACTGTATCCCCTGGACCTTTTTATTGACGATAAAACACAGAAATTGCATCGGAATTTAATACAAAAGGCACAATGCCGACTCAAGTACAAGAAGACTGACTCTTCTTACTGTCTATGTTTTGAACCATTCCTGCGACACTAGTTATACATTCCAATGCTTCACTTCAGGTTTACTCTATCCCTCTGACCTTCTTATTGACGATGAAACACAGAAATTGCATCGGAATTAAATAGGAAAGGCACAATGCCGAATTAAGTACAAGAAGACTGACTTTTCCTACTGTCTATGTTTTGAACCATTTCTGTGACACTAGTTATATATTCCGATGCTTCACTTCAGGTTTACTGTATCCCTTGGACCTTCTTATTGACGATGAAACACAGAAATTGCATCGGAATTAAATACAAAAGGCACAATGCCGACTCAAGTACAAGAAGACTGTATCTTCATACAGTCTATGTTTTGAAACATTCCTGTGACACTAGTTATAGATTCCGATGCTTCCCTCCAGGTTTACTGTGTCCCTTGGACCTTCTTATTGACGATGAAACACAGAAATTGCACCGGAATTAAATACAAAAGGCACAATACCGACTTAAGGACAAGAAGACTGACTCTTCTTACTGACTATGTTTTGTACCATTCCTGTGACACTAGTTATAGATTCTGATGCTCAATTCAGGTTTACTGAATCCCTCTGACTTTCTTATTGACGATGAAACACAGAAATTGCATCGGAATTAAATACAAAAGGCACAATGCCGGCTTAAGGACAAGAAGACTGACTCTTCTTACTGACTATGATTTGAACCATTCCTGTGACACTAGTTATAGATTCCGATGCTTCACTTTATGTTTACTGTATCCCTCTGACCTTCTTATTGACGAAGACACACAGAAATTGCCTTGGAATTAAATAGAAAAGGCACAATCCCGACTTAAGTACAAGAAGACTGACTCTTCTTACTGTCTATGTTTTGAAACATTCCTGTGACACTAGTTATAGATTCCGATGCTTCACTACAGGTTTACTGTATCCCTCTGACTTTCTTATTGACGATGAAACACAGAAGTTAAACCGGAATTAAATAGAAAAGGCACAATGCCGACTTAAGGACAAGAATACTGACTCTTCTTACTGACTATGTTTTGAACCATTCCTGTGACACTAGTTATAGATTCCGATGATTCACTTCAGGTTTACTGTATCCCTCTGACCTTCTTATTGACGAAGACACACAGAAATTGCCTCGGAATTAAATAGAAAAGGCACAATGCCGACTTAAGTACAAGAAGACTGACTCTTCTTAATGTCTATGTTTTGAACCATTCCTGTGACACTAGTTATAGATTCCGATGGTTCACTCTAGGTTTAGTGTATCCCTTGGACCTTCTTATTGACGATGAACACAGTAATTGCATCGGAATTAAAGAGAAAAGACACAATGCCGACATAAGTAGAAGAAGACTGACTCTTCTTACTGACTATGTTTTGAACCATTCCTGAGACACTAGTTACACATTCCGATGCTTTACTTCAGGTTTACGGTATCCCTCTGACCTTCTTATTGACGATGACACAAAGAAATTGCATCGGAATTAAATAAAAAAGGCACAATGCCGACTTAAGTTCAAGAAGACTGACTCTTCTTACTGTCTATGCATTGAACCATTCCCGTGACACTAGTTATTGATTCCAATGCTTCACTTCAGGTTTACTGTAACCCTCTGACCCTCTTTTTGACGATGAAACACAGAAATTGCATCGGAATTAAATAGAAAAGGCACAATGCCGAATTAAGTACAAGAAGACTGACTCTTCCTACTGTCTATGTTTTGAACCATTCCATTGACACTAGTTATAGATTCCGATGCTTCACTCCAGGTTTACAGTATCCCTTTTACATTCTTATTGACGATGAAACACTGAAATTGCATCGGAATTAAATACAAAAGGCACAATGCCGACTCAAGTACAAGAAGACTGACTCTTCTTACTGACTATGTTTTGAAGCATTCCTGTGACACTAGTTATAGATTCCGATGCTTCACTTCAGGTTTACTGTATCCCTCTGACCTTCTTATTGACGAAGACACACAGAAATTGCCTCGGAATTAAATAGAAAAGGCACAATGCCGACTTAAGTAAAAGAAGACTGACTCTTATTAAAATCTATGTTTTGAACCATTCCTGTGACACTAGTTATAGATTCCGATGCTTCACTCTAGGTTTACTGTATCCCTTGGACCTTCTTATTGACGATGAAACACAGAAATTGCATCGAAATTAAATACAAAAGGCACAATGCCGACTTAAGGACAAGAAGACTGACTCTTCTTACTGACTATGTTTTGAAGCATTCCTGTGACACTAGTTATAGATTCCGATGCTTCACTTCAGGTTTACTGTATCCCTCTGACCTTCTTATTGACGAAGACACACAGAAATTTCCTCGGAATTAAATAGAAAAGGCACAATGCCGACTTAAGTACAAGAAGACTGTCTCTTCTTAATGTCTATGTTTTGAACCATTCCTGTGACACTAGTTATAGATTCCGATGCTTCACTCTAGGTTTACTGTATCCCTTGGACCTTCTTATTGACGATGAAACACAGAAATTGCATCGGAATTAAATACAAAATGCACAATGCCGACTTAAGGACAAGAAGACTGACTCTTCTTACTGACTATGTTTTGAACCATTCCTGTGACACTAGTTATAGATTCCGATGCTTCACTTCAGGTTTACTGTATCCCTCTGACCTTATTCACGATGAAACACAGAAATTGCATCGGAATTAAATACAAAAGGCACAATACCGACTGACTCTTCTTACTGTCGATGTTTTGAACAGTTCCTGTGACACTAGTTATAGATTCTGATGCTTCACTTCACGTTTACTGAATGCCTCTGACCTTCTTATTGACGATGAAACACTGAATTTGCATCGGAATTAAATACAAAATGCACAATGCCGAATTAAGTACAAGAAGACTGACTCTTTCTACTGTCTATGTATTGAACCGTTCCATTGACACTAGTTATAGATTCCGATGCTTGACTTCAGGTTTACTGTATCCCTTGGACCTTTTTATTGACGATAAAACACAGAAATTGCATCGGAATTTAATACAAAAGGCACAATGCCGACTCAAGTACAAGAAGACTGACTCTTCTTACTGTCTATGTTTTGAACCATTCCTGCGACACTAGTTATACATTCCAATGCTTCACTTCAGGTTTACTCTATCCCTCTGACCTTCTTATTGACGATGAAACACAGAAATTGCATCGGAATTAAATAGGAAAGGCACAATGCCGAATTAAGTACAAGAAGACTGACTTTTCCTACTGTCTATGTTTTGAACCATTTCTGTGACACTAGCTATATATTCCGATGCTTCACTTCAGGTTTACTGTATCCCTTGGACCTTCTTATTGACGATGAAACACAGAAATTGCATCGGAATTAAATACAAAAGGCACAATGCCGACTCAAGTACAAGAAGACTGTATCTTCATACAGTCTATGTTTTGAAACATTCCTGTGACACTAGTTATAGATTCCGATGCTTCACTCCAGGTTTACTGTGTCCCTTGGACCTTCTTATTGACGATGAAACACAGAAATTGCACCGGAATTAAATACAAAAGGCACAATACCGACTTAAGGACAAGAAGACTGACTCTTCTTACTGACTATGTTTTGTACCATTCCTGTGACACTAGTTATAGATTCTGATGCTCAATTCAGGTTTACTGTATCCCTCTGACTTTCTTATTGACGATGAAACACAGAAATTGCATCGGAATTAAATACAAAAGGCACAATGCCGGCTTAAGGACAAGAAGACTGACTCTTCTTACTGACTATGATTTGAACCATTCCTGTGACACTAGTTATAGATTCCGATGCTTCACTTTATGTTTACTGTATCCCTCTGACCTTCTTATTGACGAAGACACACAGAAATTGCCTTGGAATTAAATAGAAAAGGCACAATCCCGACTTAAGTACAAGAAGACTGACTCTTCTTACTGTCTATGTTTTGAAACATTCCTGTGACACTAGTTATAGATTCCGATGCTTCACTTCAGGTTTACTGTATCCCTCTGACTTTCTTATTGACGATGAAACACAGAAGTTAAACCGGAATTAAATAGAAAAGGCACAATGCCGACTTAAGGACAAGAATACTGACTCTTCTTACTGACTATGTTTTGAACCATTCCTGTGACACTAGTTATAGATTCCGATGATTCACTTCAGGTTTACTGTATCCCTCTGACCTTCTTATTGACGAAGACACACAGAAATTGCCTCGGAATTAAATAGAAAAGGCACAATGCCGACTTAAGTACAAGAAGACTGACTCTTCTTAATGTCTATGTTTTGAACCATTCCTGTGACACTAGTTATAGATTCCGATGGTTCACTCTAGGTTTAGTGTATCCCTTGGACCTTCTTATTGACGATGAACACAGTAATTGCATCGGAATTAAAGCGAAAAGACACAATGCCGACATAAGTAGAAGAAGACTGACTCTTCTTACTGACTATGTTTTGAACCATTCCTGAGACACTAGTTACACATTCCGATGCTTTACTTCAGGTTTACGGTATCCCTCTGACCTTCTTATTGACGATGACACACAGAAATTGCATCGGAATTAAATAAAAAAGGCACAATGCCGACTTAAGTTCAAGAAGACTGACTCTTCTTACTGTCTATGCTTTGAACCATTCCCGTGACACTAGTTATTGATTCCAATGCTTCACTTCAGGTTTACTGTAACCCTCTGACCCTCTTATTGACGATGAAACACAGAAATTGCATCGGAATTAAATAGAAAAGGCACAATGCCGAATTAAGTACAAGAAGACTGACTCTTCCTACTGTCTATGGTTTGAACCATTTCTGTGACACTAATTATATATTCCGATGCTTCACTCCAGGTTTACAGTATCCCTTTTACATTCTTATTGACGATGAAACACTGAAATTGCATCGGAATTAAATACAAAAGGCACAATGCCGACTCAAGTAGAAGAAGACTGTCTCTTCTTACTGACTATGTTTTGAAGCATTCCTGTGACACTAGTTATAGATTCCGATGCTTCACTTCAGGTTTACTGTATCCCTCTGAACTTCTTATTGACGAAGACACACAGAAATTGCCTCGGAAATAAATAGAAAAGGCACAATGCCGTCTTAAGTAAAAGGAGACTGACTCTTATTAAAATCTATGTTTTGAACCATTCCTGTGACACTAGTTATAGATTCCGATGCTTCACTCTAGGTTTACTGTATCCCTTGGACCTTCTTATTGACGATGAAACACAGAAATTGCATCGGAATTAAATACAAAAGGCACAATGCCGACTTAAGTACAAGAAGACTGACTCTTCTTACTGACTATGTTTTGAACCATTCCTGTGACACTAGTTATAGATTCCGACGCTTCACTTCAGGTTTACTGTATCCCTCTGACCTTATTCACGATGAAACACAGAAATTGCATCGGAATTAAATACAAAAGGCACAATACCGACTGACTCTTCTTACTGTCTATGTTTTGAACCATTCCTGTGACACTAGTTATAGATTCCGATGCTTCACTTCAGGTTTACTGTATCCCTCTGACCTTCTTATTGACGAAGACACACAGAAATTGCATCGGAATTAAATAGAAAAGGCACAATGCCGAATTAAGTACAAGAAGACTGACTCTTCCTACTGTCTATGGTTTGAACCATTTCTGTGACACTAATTATATATTCCGATGCTTCACTTCATTTTTACTGTATCCCTTGGACCTTCTTATTGACGGTGAAACACAGAAATTGCACCGGAATTAAATACAAAAGGCACAATACCGACTTAAGGACAAGAAGACTAACTCTTCTTACTGACTATGTTTTGAACCATTCCTGTGGCACTAGTTATAGATTCCGATGCTCACTTCAGGTTTACTGTATCCCTCTGACTTTCTTATTGACGATGAAACACAGAAATTGCACCGGAATTAAATACAAAAGTCACAATGCCGGCTTAAGGACAAGAAGACTGACTCTTCTTACTGACTATGATTTGAACCATTCCTGTGACACTAGTTATAGATTCCGATGCTTCACTTTAGGTTTACTGTATCCCTCTGACCTTCTTATTGACGAAGACACACAGAAATTGCCTTGGAATTAAATAGAAAAGGCACAATGCCGACTTAAGTACAAGAAGACTGACTCTTCTTACTGTCTATGTTTTGAAACATTCCTGTGACACTAGTTATTGATTCCGATGCTTCACTTCAGGTTTACTGTATCCCTTTGACTTTCTTATTGACGATGAAACACAGAAGTTAAACCGGAATTACATACAAAAGGCACAATGCTGACTTAAGGACAAGAGGACTGACCCTTCTTACTGACTATGTTTTGAACCATTCCTGTGACACTAGTTATAGATTCCTATGCTTCACTTCAGGTTTACTGTATCCCTATGACCTTCTTATTGACGATGAAACACAGAAATTGCATCGGAATTAAATAGAAAAAAAGCACAATGCCGTATTAAGTACAAGAAGACTGACTCTCCCTACTGTCTATGTTTTGAACCATTCCTGTGACACTAGTTATAGATTCCGATGCTTCACTCTAGGTTTAGTGTATCCCTTGGACCTTCTTGTTGACGATGAACACAGTAATTGCATCGGAATTATATAGAAAAGGCACAATGCCAACTTAAGTAGAAGAAGACTGACTCTTCTTACTGACTATGTTTTGAAGCATTCCTGTGACACTAGTTATAGATTCCGATGCTTCACTTCAGGTTTTCTGTATCCGTCTGACCTTCTTATTGACGAAGACACACTGAATTTGCCTCGGAATTAAATAGAAAAGGCACATGCCGACTTAAGTACAGGAAGACTGACTCTTCCTAATGGCTATGTTTTGAACCATTCCTGTGTCACTAGTTATAGATTCCGATGCTTCACTTTAGGTTTAGAGTATCCCTTGGACCTTCTTAATGACGATGAACACAGTAATTGCATCGGAATTAAATTAAATTGGCACAATGCCGACTTAAGTAGAAGAAGACAGACTCTTCCTACTGTCTATGTTTTGAACCATTCCTGTGACACTAGCTATTGATTCCGATGCTTCACTTCATGTTTACTGTATCATTTTGAACATCTTATTGACGATGAAACACAGAAATTACATCGGAATCAAATACCAAAAGCATAATGCCGACTTAAGTACAAATAGACTGACTCTTCTTACTGACTATGTTTTGAACCATTCCTGTGACACTACGTATAGATTCCGAAGCTTCAGTTCAGGTTTATTGTATCCCTCTGACCCTATTCACGATGAAACACAGAAATTGCATCGGAATTAAATACAAAAGGCACAATACCGGCTGACTCTTCTCACTGTCTATGTTTTGAACAATTCCTGTGACACTAGTTATAGATTCCGATGCTTCAATTCAGGTTTACTGAATGCCTCTGACCTTCTTATTGACGATGAAACACGGAATTTGCATCAGAATTAAATACAAAAGGCACAATGCCGACTTTGGTACAAGAAAACTGACTCTTCTTACTGTCTATGTTTTGAACCATTCCTGTGACACATGTTATAGATTCCGATGCTTGACTTATGGTTTACTGTATCCCTTGGACCTTCTTATTGGCGATGAAACACAGAAATTGCATCGGAATTTAATACAAAAGGCTCAGTGCCGTCTCAAGTACAAGAAGACTGACTCTTCTTACTGTCTATGTTTTGAAACATTCCTGTGACACTAGTTATAGTTTCCGATGCTTCACTTTGGGTTTACTGTATCTCTCTGACTTTCTTATTGACGATGAAACACAGTAGTTGCACCGGAATTAAATACAAAAGGCACAATGCTGACTTAAGGTCAGGAAGACTGACTCTTCTTACTGACTATGTTTTGAACCATTCCTGTGACACTAGTTATAGATTCCGATGCTTCACATTAGGTTTACTGTATCCCTCTGACCTTCTTATTGACGATGAAACACAGAAATAGCATCGGAATTAAATACAAAAGGCAGAATGCCGAATTAAGTACAAGAAGAGTGACTCTTCCTACTGTCTATGTTTTGAACCATTTCTGTGACACTAGTTATATATTCCGATGCTTCACGTCAGGTTTACTGTATCCCTTGGACCTTCCTATTGACGATGAAACACAGAAATTGCATCGGAATTAAATACAAAAGGCACAATGCCGACTTAAGTACAAGAAGATTGTATGTTCTTAATGTCTATGTTTCGAAACATTCCTGTGACACTAGTTATAGATTCCGATGCTTCACTCCAGGTTTACTGTATCCCTTGGACCTTCTTACTGACGATGAAACACAGATATTGCATCGGAATTAAATACAAAATGCACAAGGCCGACTTAAGGACAAGATGACTGACTCTTCTTACTGACTATGTTTTGAACCATTCCTGTGACACTAGTTATAGATTCCGATGCTCACTTCATGTTTACTGTATCCCTCTGACTTTCTTATTGACGATGAAACACAGAAATTGCACCGGAATTAAATACAAAAGGCACAATGCCGACATAAGGACAAGAAGACTGACTCTTCTTACTGACTATGTTTTGAACCATTTATGTGACACTAGTTATAGATTCCGATGCTTCACTTTAGGTTTACTGTATCCCTCTGACCTTCTTATTGACGATGAAACTCAGAAATTGCATCGGAATTAAATACAAAAGGCACAATGCCGAATTAAGTACAAGAAGGCTGACACTTCCTACTGTCTATGTTTTGAACCATTTCTGTGACACTAGTTATATATTCCGATGCTTCACTTCAGGTTTACTGTATCCCTTGGACCTTATTATTGACGATGAAACACAGAAATAGCATCGGAATTAAATACAACAGGCACAATGCCGAATTAAGTACAAGAAGACTGACTCTTTCTACTGTCTATGTTTTTAACCATTCCATTGACACTAGTTATAGATTCCGATGCTTGATTTCAGGCTTACTGAATCCCTTGGACCTTCTTATTGACGATAAAACACAGAAATTGCATCGGAATGTAATACAAAAGGCACAATGGCGACTCAAGTACAAGAAGACTGACTCTTCTTACTGTCTATGTTTTGAACCATTCCTGTGACACTAGTTATAGATTCCGATGCTTCACTTCAGGTTTACTGTATCCCTCTGACCTTCTTATTGACGATGAAACACTGAAATTGCATCGGAATTAAATACAAAATGCACAATTCCGACTCAAGTACAAGAAGACTGACCCTTCTTACTGTCTATATTTTGAACCATACCTGTGACACTAGTTATAGATGCCAATGCTGCACTTCAGGTTTACTGTATCCCTATGACCTTCTTATTGACGATGAAACACAGAAATTGCATCGGAATTAAATAGAAAAAAAGCACAATGCCGACTTAAGGACAAGAAGACTGACTCTTATTACTGACTATGTTTTGAAGCATTCCTGTGACACTAGTTATAGATTCCGATGCTTCACTTCAGGTTTTCTGTATCCGTCTGACCTTCTTATTGACGAAGACACACAGAATTTGCCTCGGAATTAAATAGAAAAGGCACATGCCGACTTAAGTACAGGGAGACTGACTCTTCTTAATGTCTATGTTTTGAACCATTCCTGTGACTCTAGTTATAGATTCCGATGCTTCACTTTAGATTTAGGGTATCCCTTGGACCTTCTTATTGACGATG
This sequence comes from Schistocerca serialis cubense, assembly GCF_023864345.2. Classification (NCBI taxonomy): domain Eukaryota; kingdom Metazoa; phylum Arthropoda; class Insecta; order Orthoptera; family Acrididae; genus Schistocerca; species Schistocerca serialis. The sequence goes on from NC_064644.1 coordinate 639,363,604, forward strand.
AACACAGTAATTGCATCGGAATTAAATTAAATTGGCACAATGCCGACTTAAGTAGAAGAAGACAGACTCTTCCTACTGTCTATGTTTTGAACCATTCCTGTGACACTAGTTATAGTTTCCGATGCTTCACTTCAGGTTTACTGTATCCCTCTGACCTTATTCACGATGAAACACAGAAATTGCATTGGAATGAAATACAAAAGGCACAATACCGACTTAAGTACAAGAAGACTGACTCTTCTTACTGTCTATGTTTTGAACCATTCCTGTGACACTAGATATTGATTCCGATGCTTCACTTCTGGTTTACTGTATCATTTTGAACTTCTTATTGACGATGAAACACAGAAATTACATCGGAATCAAATACCAAAAGCATAATGCCGACTTAAGTACAAAAAGACTGACTCTTCATACTGACTATGTTTTGAACCATTCCTGTGACACTACTTATAGATTCCGAAGCTTCAGTTCAGGTTTACTGTATCCCTCTGACCCTATTCACGATGAAACACAGAAATTGCAACGGAATTAAATACAAAAGGCACAATACCGACTGACTCTTCTCGCTGTCTATGTTTTGAACAATTCCTGTGACACTAGTTATAGATTCCGATGCTTCACTTCACGTTTACTGAATGCCTCTGACCTTCTTATTGACGATGAAACACGGAATTTGTATCAGAATTAAATACAAAAGGCACAATGCCGACTTAGGTACAAGAAAACTGAATCTTCTTACTGTCTATGTTTTGAACCATTCCTGTGACACATGTTATAGATTCCGATGCTTGACTTCAGGTTTACTGTATCCCTTGGACCTTCTTATTGACGATGAAACACAGAAATAGCATCGGAATTAAATACAAAAGGCAGAATGCCGAATTAAGTACAAGAAGAGTGACTCTTCCTACTGTCTATGTTTTGAACCATTTCTGTGACACTAGTTATATATTCCGATGCTTCACGTCAGGTTTACTGATTCCCTTGGACCTTCCTATTGACGATGAAACACAGAAAATGCATCGGAATTAAATACAAAAGGCACAATGCCGACTTAAGTACAAGAAGATTGTATCTTCTTAATGTCTATGTTTTGAAACATTCCTGTGACACTAGTTATAGATTCCGATGCTTCACTCCAGGTTTACTGTATCCCTTGGACCTTCTTATTGACGATGAAACACAGAAATTGCATCGGAATTAAATACAAAAAGCACAAGGCCGACTTAAGGACAAGAAGACTGACTCTTCTTACTGACTATGTTTTGAACTATTCCTGTGACACTAGTTATAGATTCCGATGCTCACTTCATGTTTACTGTATCCCTCTGACTTTCTTATTGACGATGAAACACAGAAATTGCACTGGAATTAAATACAAAAGGCACAATGCCGACATAAGGACAAGAAGACTGACTCTTCTTACTGACTATGTTTTGAACCATTTATGTGACACTAATTATAGATTCCGATGCTTCACTTTAGGTTTACTGTATCCCACTGACCTTCTTATTTACGAAGACACACAGAAATTGCCTCGGAATTAAATTGAAAAGGCACAATGTCGACTTAAGTACAAGAAGACTGACTCTTCCTACTGTCTATGTTTTGAACCATTTCTGTGACACTAGTTATATATTCCGATGCTTCACTTCAGGTTTACTGTATCCCTTGGACCTTATTATTGACGATGAAACACAGATATAGCAACGAAATTAAATACAAAAGGCACAATGCCGAATTAAGTACAGGAAGACTGACTCTTCCTACTGTCTATGTTTTGAACCATTCCATTGACACTAGTTATAGATTCCGATGCTTGACTTCAGGTTTACTGATTCCCTTGGACCTTCTTATTGACGATAAAACACAGAAATTGCATCGCAATTTAATACAAAAGTCACAATGCCGACTCAAGTACAAGAAGACTGACTCTTCTTACTGTCTATGATTTGAACCATTCCTGTGACACTAGTTATACATTCCAATGCTTCACTTCAGGTTTACTTTATCCCTCTGACCTTCTTATTGACGATGAAACACAGAAATTGCATCGGAATTAAATAGAAAAGGCACAATGCCGAATTAAGTACAAGAAAACTGACTCTTCCTACTGTCTATGGTTTGAACCATTTCTGTGACACTAGTTATAGATTCGGATGCTACACTTTAGGTTTACTGTATCCCTCTGACTTTCTTATTGACGATGAAACACAGTAATTGCACCGGAATTAAATACAAAAGGCACAATGCCGACATAAGGACAAGAAGACTGACTCTTCTTACTGACTATGTTTTGAACCATTTATGTGACACTAGTTATATATTCCGATGCTTCACTTTAGGTTTACTGTATCCCTCCGACCTTCTTATTGACGAAGACACACACAAATTGCCTCGGAATTAAATAGAAAAGGCACAATGACGTTTAAGTACAAGAAGACTGACTCTTCTTAATGTCTATATTTTGAACCATTCCTGTGACACTAGTTATAGATTCCGATGCTTCACTCTAGGTTTAGTGTATCCCTTGGACCTTCTTGTTGGCGATGAACACAGTAATTGCATCGGAATTAAATAGAAAAGGCACAATGCCAACTTAAGTAGAAGAAGACTGACTCTTCTTACTGACTATGTTTTGAACCATTCCTGAGACACTAGTTATAGATTCCGATGCTTCACTTCAGGTTTACTGTATCCCTCTAACCTTCTTATTGACGATGAAACACAGAAATTGCATCGGAATTAAATACAAAAGGCACAATGAAGACTTAAGTACAAGAAGACTAACTGTGCCCACTGTCTATGTTTTGAATCATTCCTGAGACACTAGTTAAAGATTCCGACGCTACACTTCAGGTTTACTGTATCCCTCTGACCTACATATTGACGATGAAACACAGAAATTACACCGGAATTCAATACAAAAGGCACAATGCCGACTTAAGTACAAGAAGACTGACTCTTCTTACTGTCAATGTTTTGAACCATACCACTGACACAAGTTATAGTTTCCGATGCTTCACTCCAGGTTTACTGTATTCCTTGGACCTTCTTATTGACGATGAAACACAGAAATTGCATCGCAATTAAATAGAAAAGGCACAATGCGACTAAAGTACAAGAAGACTGACTCTTCTTACTGTCTATGTTTTGAAACATTCCTGTGACACTAGTTATAGATACCGATGCTTCACTCCAGGTTTACTGTATCCCTTGGATCATCTTATTGACGATGAAACACAGAAATTGCATCGGAATTAAATACAAAAGGCACAAGGCCTACTTAAGGACAAGAAGACTGACTCTTCTTACTGACTATGTTTTGAACCATTCCTGTGACACTAGTTATAGATTCCGATGCTCACTTCAGGTTTACTGTATCCCTCAGACTTTCTTATTGACGGTGAAACACAGATATTGCACCGGAATTAAATTCAAAAGGCACAATGCCGACATAAGGACAAGAAGACTGACTCTTCTTACTGACTATGTTTTGAACCATTCCTGTGACACTAGTTATAGATTCCGATGCTTCACTTTAGGTTTACTGTATCCCTCTGACCTTCTTATTGACGAAGACACACAGAAATTGCCTCGGAATTAAATAGAAAAGGCACAATGCCGACTTAAGTACAAGAAGACTGACTCTTCCTACTGTCTATGTTTTGAACCATATCTGTGACACTAGTTGTATATTCCGATGCTTCACTTCAGGTTTACTGTATCCCTTGGACCTTATTATTGACGATGAAACACAGAAATAGCAACGGAATTAAGTACAAAAGGCACAATGCCGAATTAAGTACAAGAAGACTGACTCTTCCCACTGTCTATGTTTTGAACCATTCCATTGACACTAGTAATAGATTCCGATGCTTGACTTCAGGTTTACTCAATCCCTTGGACCTTCTTATTGACGATAAAACACAGAATTGCATCGCAATTTAATACAAAAGGCACAATGCCGACTCAAGTACAAGAAGACTGACTCTTCTTACTGTCTATGTTTTGAACCATTCCTGTGACACTAGTTATACATTCCAATGCTTCACTTCAGGTTTACTGTATCCCTCTGACCTTCTTATTGACGATGAAACACAGAAATTGCATCGGAATTAAATAGAAAAGGCACAATGCCGAATTAAGTACAAGAAGACTGACTCTTCCTACTGTCTATGGTTTGAACCATTTCTGTGACACTAGTTATATATTCCGATGCTTCACTTCAGGTTTGCTGTATCCCTTGGACCTTCTTATTGACGATGAAACACAGAAATTGCATCGGAATTCAATACAAAAGGCACAATGGCGAATTAAGTAAAAGAAGACTGACTCTTCCTAGTGTCTATGTTTTGAACCATTCCATTGACACTAGTTATAGATTCCGATGCTTCACTCCAGGTTTACTGTATCCCTTTTACATTCTTATTGAAGATGAAACACTGAAATTGCATCGGAATTAAATACAAAATTCACAATGCCGACTCAAGTACAAGAAGACTGACTCTTCATACTGTCTATGTTTTGAACCATTCCTGTGACACTAGTTATAGATTCCAATGCTTCACTTCAGGTTTACTGTATCCCTCTGACCTTCTTATTGACGATGAAACACAGAAATTGCATCGGAATTAAATACAAAAGGCAGAATGCCGACTTAAGTACAAGAAAACTGACTCTTCTTACTCGCTATGTTTTGAACCATTCCTGTGACACTAGTTATAGATTCCGATGCTTGACTTCATTTTTACTGAAACCCTTGGACCTTCTTATGGCCGATGAATCACAGAAATTGCATCGGAATTAAATACAAAAGGCACAATGCCGACTGAAGTACAAGAAGACTGACTCTTCTTACTGACTATGTTTTTAACCATATCTGTGACACTAGTTATAGCTTCCGATGCTTCACTTCAGGTTTACTGTATCCCTCTGACCTTCTTATTGACGATGAAACACAGAAATTGCACGGAATTAAATACAAAAGGCAGAATGCCGACTTAAGTACAATAAAACTGACTCTTCTTACTCTCTATGTTTTGAACCATTCCTGTGACACTAGTTATAGATTCCGATGCTTGACTTCAGGTTTACTGAAACCCTAGGACCTTCTTATTGACGATAAAACACAGAAATTGCATCGGAATTTAATACAAAAGTCACAATGCCGACTCAAGTGCAATAAGACTTACTCTTCTTACTGTCTATGTTTTGAACCATTCCTGTGACACTAGTTATAGATTCCAATGCTTCACTTCGGTTTACTGTATCCCTCTGACTTTCGTATTAACGATGAAACACAGAAGTTGCACCGGAATTAAATACAAAAGGCACAATGCTGACTTAAGGACAAGAAGACTGACTCTTCTTACTGACTATGTTTTGAACCATTCCTGTGACACTAGTTATAGATTCGGATGCTTCACTTCAGGTTTACTGTATCCCTCTGACCTTCTTATTGACGATGAAACACAGAAATTGGATCGGAATTAAATACAAAAGGCACAATGCCGACTGAAGTACAAGAAGACTGACCCTTCTTACTGACTATGTTTTGAACCATATCTGTGACACTAGTTATAGCTTCCGATGCTTCACTTGAGGTTTACTGTATCCCTCTGACCTTCTTATTGACGATGAAACACAGAAATTGCACGGAATTAAATACAAAAGGCACAATGGCGACTTAAGTACAAGAGGACTGATCTTTCCTACTGTCTATGGTTTGAACCATTTCTGTGACACTAGTTATAGATTCGGATGCTACACTTTAGGTTTACTGTATCCCTCTGACTTTCTTATTGACGATGAAACACAGTAATTGCACCGGAATTAAATACAAAAGGCACAATGCCGACATAAGGACAAGAAGACTGACTCTTCTTACTGACAATGTTTTTAACCATTTATGTGACACTAGTTAAATATTCCGATGCTTCACTTTAGGTTTACTGTATCCCTCTGACCTTCTTATTGACGAAGACACACAGATATTGCCTCGGAATTAAATAGAAAAGGCACAATGACGTTTAAGTACAAGAAGACTGACTCTTCTTAATGTCTATACTTTGAACCATTCCTGTGACACTAGTTATAGATTCCGATGCTTCACTCTAGGTTTAGTGTATCCCTTGGACCTTCTTGTTGACGATGAACACAGTAATTGCATCGGAATTAAATAGAAAAGGCACAATGCCAACTTAAGTAGAAGAAGACTGACTCTTCTTACTGACTATGTTTTGAACCATTCCTGAGACACTAGTTATAGATTCCGATGCTTCACTTCAGGTTTACTGTATCCCTCTAACCTTCTTATTGACGATGAAACACAGAAATTGCATCGTAATTAAATACAAAAGGCACAATGAAGACTTAAGTACAAGAAGACTAACTGTGCCCACTGTCTATGTTTTGAATCATTCCTGAGACACTAGTTAAAAATTCCGACAATACACTTCAGGTTTACTGTATCCCTCTGACCTACATATTGACGATGAAACACAGAAATTACACCGGAATTCAATACAAAAGGCACAATGCCGACTTAAGTACATGATGACTGACTCTTCTTACTGTCAATGTTTTGAACCATACCACTGACACAAGTTATAGTTTCCGATGCTTCACTCCAGGTTTACTGTATCCCTTGGACCTGCTTATTGACGATGAAACACAGAAATTGCATCGGAATTAAATAGAAAAGGCACAATGCCGACTAAAGTACAAGAAGACTGACTCCTCTTACTGTCTATGTTTTGAAACATTCCTGTGACACTAGTTATAGATACCGATGCTTCACTCCAGGTTTACTGTATCCCTTGGACCATCTTATTGACGATGAAACACAGAAATTGCATCGGAATTAAATACAAAAGGCACAAGGCCGACTTAAGGACAAGATGACTGACTCTTCTTACTGACTATGTTTTGAACCATTCCTGTGACACTAGTTATAGATTCCGATGCTCACTTCATGTTTACTGTATCCCTCTGACTTTCTTATTGACGGTGAAACACAGATATTGCACCGGAATTAAATTCAAAAGGCACAATGCCGACATAAGGACAAGAAGACTGACTCTTCTTACTGACTATGTTTTGAACCATTCCTGTGACACTAGTTATAGATTCCGATGCTTCACTTTAGCTTTACTGTATCCCTCTGACCTTCTTATTGACGAAGACACACAGAAATTGCCTCGGAATTAAATAGAAAAGGCACAATGCCGACTTAAGTACAAGAAGACTGACTCTTCCTACTGTCTATGTTTTGAACCATTTCTGTGACACTAGTTATATATTCCGATGCTTCACTTCAGGTTTACTGTATCCCTTGGACCTTATTATTGACAATGAAACACAGAAATAGCAACGGAATTAAGTACAAAAGGCACAATGCCGAATTAAGTACAAGAAGACTGACTCTTCCTACTGTCTATGTTTTGAGCCATTCCATTGACACTAGTTATAGATTCCGATGCTTGACTTCAGGTTTACTGAATCCCTTGGACCTTCTTATTGACGATAAAGCACAGAATTGCATCGCAATTTAATACAAAAGGCACAATGCCGACTCAAGTACAAGAAGACTGACTCTTCTTACTGTCTATGTTTTGAACCATTCCTGTGACACTAGTTATACATTCCAATGCTTCACTTCAGGTTTACTGTATCCCTCTGACCTTCTTATTGACGATGAAACACAGAAATTGCATCGGAATTAAATAGAAAAGGCACAATGCCGAATTAAGTACAAGAAGACTGACTCTTCCTACTGTCTATGGTTTGAACCATTTCTGTGACACTAGTTATATATTCCGATGCTTCACTTCAGGTTTACTGTATCCCTTGGACCTTCTTATTGACGATGAAACACAGAAATTGCATCGGAATTAAATACAAAAGGCACAATGCCGAATTAAGTAAAAGAAGACTGACTCTTCCTAGTGTCTATGTTTTGAACCATTCCATTGACACTAGTTATAGATTCCGATGCTTCACTCCAGGTTTACTGTATCCCTTTTACATTCTTATTGATGATGAAACACTGAAATTGCATCGGAATTAAATACAAAAGGCACAATGCCGACTCAAGTACAAGAAGACCGACTCTTCTTACTGTCTATGTTTTGAACCATTCCATTGACACTAGTTATAGATTCCGATGCTTCACTCCAGGTTTACTGTATCCCTTTTACATTCTTATTGAAGATGAAACACTGAAATTGCATCGGAATTAAATACAAAAGGCACAATGCCGACTCAAGTACAAGAAGACCGACTCTTCTTACTGTCTATGTTTTGAACCATTCCTGTGACACTAGTTATAGATTCCAATGCTTCACTTCAGGTTTACTGTATCCCTCTGACCTTCTTATTGACGATTAATCACAGAAATTGCCTCGGAATTAAATAGAAATGGCACAATGCCGACTAAAGTACAAGAAGACTGACTCTTCTTACTGTCTATGTTTTAAAACATTCCTGCGACACTAGTTACAGCTTCCGATGCTTCACTCCAGGCTGAGGGTATCCCTTGGACCTTCTTATTGACGATGAAACACAGAAATTGCATCGGAATTAAATAGAAAAGGCACAATACCAACTTAAGTACAAGAAGACTGACTCTTCTTACTGTCTATGATTTGAACCACTCCTGTGACACTAGATATAGATTCCGTTGCTTCACTTGAGATTTACTGCATCATTTGGACCTTCTTGTTGACGAAGAAACACAGAAATTAAATCGGAATTAAATACAAAAGGCAGAATGCCGACTTAAGTACAATAAAACTGACTCTTCTTACTCTCTATGTTTTGAACCATTCCTGTGACACTAGTTATAGATTCCGATGCTTGACTTCAGGTTTACTGAAACCCTTGGACCTTCTTATTGACGATAAAACACAGAAATTGCATCGGAATTTAATACAAAAGTCACAATGCCGACTCAAGTACAATAAGACTTACTCTTCTTACTGTCTATGTTTTGATCCATTGCTGTGACACTAGTTATAGATTCCGATGCTTCACTTCAGGTTTACTGTATCCCTCTGACCTTCTTATTGACGATGAAACACAGAAATTGGATAAGAATTAAATAAAAAAGGCACAATGAGGACTTAAGTACAAGAAGACTGACTCTTCTTACTGTCTATGTTTGAACCATTCCATTGACACTAGCTATAGCTTCCGATGCTTCACTTCAGGTTTATTGTTTCCCCTGGACCCTCTTATTAACGATGAAACAATGAAATTGCATCGGAATTAAATACAAAAGGCACAATGCCGACTTAAGTACATGAAGACTGATTCTTCTTACTGACTATGTTTTGAACCATTCCTGTGACACTAGTTATAGATTCCGATGCTTCACTTCAGGTTTACTGTATCCCTCTGACCTTCTTATTGACGAAGACACACAGAAATTGCCTCGGAATTAAATAGAAAAGGCACAATGCCGACTTAAGTACAAGAAGACTGTCTCTTCTTAATGTCTATGTTTTGAACCATTCCTTTACTGTATCCCTTGGACCTTCTTATTGACGATGAAACACAGAAATTGCATCGGAATTAAATACAAAAGGCTCAATGCCGACTTAAGGACAAGAAGACTGACTCTTCTTACTGACTATGTTTTGAACCATTCCTGTGACACTAGTTATAGATTCCGATGCTTCACTTCAGGTTTACTGTATCCCTCTGACCTTATTCACGATGAAACACAGAAATTGCATCGGTATTAAATACAAAAGGCACAATACCAACTGACTCTTCTTACTGTCTATGTTTTGAACAGTTCCTGTGACACTAGTTATAGATTCCGATCCTTCACTTCAGGTTTACTGAATGCCTCTGACCTTCTTATTGACGATGAAACACAGAATTTGCATCGGAATTAAATACAAAATGCACAATGCCGAATTAAGTACAAGAAGACTGACTCTTTCTACTGTCTATGTATTGAACCGTTCCATTGACACTAGTTATAGATTCCGATGCTTGACTTCAGGTTTACTGTATCCCTTGGACCTTCTTATTGACGATAAAACACAGAAATTGCATCGGAATTTAATACAAAAGGCACAATGCCGACTCAAGTACAAGAAGACTGACTCTTCTTACTGTCTATGTTGTGAACCATTCCTGCGACACTAGTTATACATTCCAATGCTTCACTTCAGGTTTACTGTATCCCTCTGACCTTCTTATTGACGATGAAACACAGAAATTGCATCGGAATTAAATAGGAAAGGCACAATGCCGAATTAAGTACAAGAAGACTGACTTTTCCTACTGTCTATGTTTTGAACCATTTCTGTGACACTAGTTATATATTCCGATGCTTCACTTCAGGTTTACTGTATCCCTTGGACCTTCTTATTGACGATGAAACACAGAAATTGCATCGGAATTAAATACAAAAGGTACAATGCCGACTTAAGTACAAGAAGACTGTATCTTCATACAGTCTATGTTTTGAAACATTTCTGTGACACTAGTTATAGATTCCGATGCTTCACTCCAGGTTTACTGTATCCCTTGGACCTTCTTATTGACGATGAAACACAGAAATTGCACCGGAATTAAATACAAAAGGCACAATACCGACTTAAGGACAAGAAGACTGACTCTTCTTACTGACTATGTTTTGTACCATTCCTGTGACACTAGTTATAGATTCTGATGCTCACTTCAGGTTTACTGTATCCCTCTGACTTCCTTATTGACGATGAAACACAGAAATTGCACCGGTATTAAATACAAAAGGCACAATACCGACTGACTCTTCTTACTGTCTATGTTTTGAAACATTCCTGTGACACTAGTTATAGATTCCGATGCTTCACTTCAGGTTTACTGTATCCCTCTGACTTTCTATTTGACGATGAAACACAGAAGTTAAACCGGAATTAAATACAAAAGGCACAATGCCGACTTAAGGACAAGAATACTGACTCTTCTTACTGACTATGTTTTGAACCATTCCTGTGACACTAGTTATAGATTCCGATGATTCACTTCAGGTTTACTGTATCCCTCTGACCTTCTTATTGACGAAGACACACAGAAATTGCCTCGGAATTAAATAGAAAAGGCACAATGCCGACTTAAGTACAAGAAGACTGACTCTTCTTAATGTCTATGTTTTGAACCATTCCTGTGACACTAGTTATAGATTCCGATGCTTCACTCTAGGTTTAGTGTATCCCTTGGACCTTCTTATTGACGATGAACACAGTAATTGCATCGGAATTAAAGAGAAAAGACACAATGCCGACATAAGTAGAAGAAGACTGACTATTCTTACTGACTATGTTTTAAACCATTCCTGAGACACTAGTTATACATTCCGATGCTTTACTTCATGTTTACGGTATCCCTCTGACCTTCTTATTGACGATGACACACAGAAATTGCATCGGAATTAAATAAAAAAGGCACAATGCCGACTTAAGTACAAGAAGACTGACTCTTCTTACTGTCTATGCTTTGAACCATTCCCGTGACACTAGTTATTGATTCCAATGCTTCACTTCAGGTTTACTGTATCCCTCTGACCCTCTTATTGACGATGAAACACAGAAATTGCATCGGAATTAAATAGAAAAGGCACAATGCCGAATTAAGTACAAGAAGACTGACTCTTCCTACTGTCTATGGTTTGAACCATTTCTGTGACACTAATTATATATTCCGATGCTTCACTTCAGGTTTACTGTATCCCTTGGACCTTCTTATTGACGATGAAACACAGAAATTGCATCGGAATTAAATACAAAAGGCACAATGCTGAATTAAGTACAAGAAGACTGACTCTTCCTACTGTCTATGTTTTGAACCATTCCATTGACACTAGTTATAGATTCCGATTCTTCACTCCAGGTTTACAGTATCCCTTTTACATTCTTATTGACGATGAAACACTGAAATTGCATCGGAATTAAATACAAAAGGCACAATGCCGACTCAAGTACAAGAAGACTGACTCTTCTTACTGACTATGTTTTGAAGCATTCCTGTGACACTAGTTATAGATTCCGATGCTTCACTTCAGGTTTACTGTATCCCTCTGACCTTCTTATTGACGAAGACACACAGAAATTGCCTCGGAATTAAATAGAAAAGGCACAATGCCGACTTAAGTAAAAGAAGACTGACTCTTATTAAAATCTATGTTGTGAACCATTCCTGTGACACTAGTTATAGATTCCGATGCTTCACTCTAGGTTTACTGTATCCCTTGGACCTTCTTATTGACGATGAAAAACAGAAATTGCATCGGAATTAAATACAAAAGGCACAATGCCGAATTAAGTACAAGAAGACTGACTCTTCCTACTGTCTATGTATTGAACCGTTCCATTGACACTAGTTATAGATTCCGATACTTGACTTCAGGTTTACTGTATCCCTTGGACCTTCTTATTGACGATAAAACACAGAAATTGCATCGGAATTTAATACAAAAGGCACAATGCCGACTCAAGTACAAGAAGACTGACTCTTCTTACTGTCTATGTTTTGAACCATTCCTGCGACACTAGTTATACATTCCAATGCTTCACTTCAGGTTTACTGTATCCCTCTGACCTTCTTATTGACGATGAAACACAGAAATTGCATCGGAATTAAATAGAAAAGGCACAATGCCTAATTAAGTACAAGGAGACTGACTTTTCCTACTGTCTATGTTTTGAACCAATTCTGTGACACTAGTTATATATTCCGATGCTTCACTTCAGGTTAACTGTATCCCTTGGACCTTCTTATTGACAATGAAACACAGAAATTGCATCGGAATTAAATACAAAACGCACAATGCCGACTTAAGTACAAGAAGACTGTATCTTCATACGGTCTATGCTTTGAAACATTCCTGTGACACTTGTTATAGATTCCGTTGCTTCACTCCAGGTTTACTGTATCCCTTGGACCTTCTTATTGACGGTGAAACACAGAAATTGCACCGGAATTAAATACAAAAGGCACAATACCGACTTAAGGACAAGAAGACTAACTCTTCTTACTGACTATGTTTTGAACCATTCCTGTGACACTTGTTATAGATTCCGATGCTCACTTCAGGTTTACTGTATCCCTCTGACTTTCTTATTGACGATGAAACACAGAAATTGCACCGGAATTAAATACAAAAGGCACAATGCCGGCTTAAGGACAAGAAGACTGACTCTTCTTACTGACTATGATTTGAACCATTCCTGTGACACTAGTTATAGATTCCGTTGCCTCACTTTAGGTTTACTGTATCCCTCTGACCTTCTTATTGACGAAGACACACAGAAATTGCCTTGGAATTAAATAGAAAAGGCACAATGCCGACTTAAGTACAAGAAGACTGACTCTTCTTACTGTCTATGTTTTGAAACATTCCTGTGACACTAGTTATAGATTCCGATGCTTCACTTCTGGTTTACTGTATCCCTCTGACTTTCTTATTGACGATGAAACACAGAAGTTAAACCGGAATCAAATACAAAAGGCACAGTGCTGACTTAAGGACAAGAGGACTGACCCTTCTTACTGACTATGATTTGAACCATTCCTGTGACACTAGTTATAGATTCCGATGCTTCACTCCAGGTTTACAGTATCCCTTTTACATTCTTATTGACGATGACACACTGAAATTGCATCGGAATTAAATAAAAAAGGCACAATGCCGACTTAAGTACAAGAAGACTGACTCTTCTTACTGTCTATGCTTTGAACCATTCCCGTGACACTAGTTATTGATTCCAATGCTTCACTTCAGGTTTACTGTATCCCTCTGACCCTCTTATTGACGATGAAACACAGAAATTGCACCGGAATTAAATAGAAAAGGCACAATGCCGAATTAAGTACAAGAAGACTGACTCTTCCTACTGTCTATGGTTTGAACCATTTCTGTGACACTAATTATATATTCCGATGCTTCACTTCAGGTTTACTGTATCCCTCGGACCTTCTTATTGACGATGAAACACAGAAATTGCATCGGAATTAAATACGAAAGGCACAATGCCGAATTAAGTACAAGAAGACTGACTCTTCCTACTGTCTATGTTTTGAACCATTCCATTGACACTAGTTATAGATTCCGATGCTTCACTCCAGGTTTACAGTATCCCTTTTACATTCTTATTGACGATGAAACACTGAAATTGCATCGGAATTAAATACAAAAGGCACAATGCCGACTCAAGTACAAGAAGACTGACTCTTCTTACTGACTATGTTTTGAAGCATTCCTGTGACACTAGTTATAGATTCCGATGCTTCACTTCAGGTTTACTGTATCCCTCTGACCTTCTTATTGACGAAGACACACAGAAATTGCCTCGGAATTAAATAGAAAAGGCACAATGCCGACTTAAGTGAAAGAAGTCTGACTCTTATTAAAATCTATGTTGTGAACCATTCCTGTGACACTAGTTATAGATTCCGATGCTTCACTCTAGGTTTACTGTATCCCTTGGACCTTCTTATTGACGATGAAACACAGAAATTGCATCGGAATTAAATACAAAAGGCACAATGCCGACTTAAGGACAAGAAGACTGACTCTTCTTACTGACTATGTTTTGAACCATTCCTGTGACACTAGTTATAGATTCCGATGCTTCACTTCAGGTTTACTGTATCCCTCTGACCTTATTCACGATGAAACACAGAAATTGCATCGGAATTAAATACAAAAGGCACAATACCGACTGACTCTTCTCAGTGTCTATGTTTTGAACAATTCCTGTGACACTAGTTATAGATTCCGATGCTTCAATTCAGGTTTACTGAATGCCTCTGACCTTCTTATTGACGATGAAACACAGAATTTGCATCGGAATTAAATACAAAAGGCACAATGCCGAATTAAGTACAAGAAGACTGACTCTTCCTACTGTCTATGTATTGAACCGTTCCATTGACACTAGTTATAGATTCCGATACTTGACTTCAGGTTTACTGTATCCCTTGGACCTTCTTATTGACGATAAAACACAGAAATTGCATCGGAATTTAATACAAAAGGCACAATGCCGACTCAAGTACAAGAAGACTGACTCTTCTTACTGTCTATGTTTTGAACCATTCCTGCGACACTAGTTATACATTCCAATGCTTCACTTCAGGTTTACTGTATCCCTCTGACCTTCTTATTGACGATGAAACACAGAAATTGCATCGGAATTAAATAGAAAAGGCACAATACCGACTTAAGGACAAGAAGACTAACTCTTCTTACTGACTATGTTTTGAACCATTCCTGTGACACTAGTTATAGATTCCGATGCTCACTTCAGGTTTACAGTATCCCTCTGACTTTCTTATTGACGATGAAACACAGAAATTGCACCGGAATTAAATACAAAAGGCACAATGCCGGCTTAAGGACAAGAAGACTGACTCTTCTTACTGACTATGATTTGAACCATACCTGTGACACTAGTTATAGATTCCGTTGCCTCACTTTAGGTTTACTGTATCCCTCTGACCTTCTTATTGACGAAGACACACAGAAATTGCCTTGGAATTAAATAGAAAAGGCACAATGCCGACTTAAGTACAAGAAGACTGACTCTTCTTACTGTCTATGTTTTGAAACATTCCTGTGACACTAGTTATAGATTCCGATGCTTCACTTCTGGTTTACTGTATCCCTCTGACTTTCTTATTGACGATGAAACACAGAAGTTAAACCGGAATTAAATACAAAAGGCACAATGCTGACTTAAGGACAAGAGAACTGACCCTTCTTACTGACTATGTTTTGAACCATTCCTGTGACACTAGTTATAGATTCCGATGCTTCACTTCAGGTTTACATTATCCCTCTGACCTTCTTATTGACGATGAAACTCAGAAATTGCATCGGAATTAAATAGAAAAGGCACAATGCCGAATTAAGTACAAGAAGACTGACTCTTCCTACTGTCTATGGTTTGAACCATTTCTGTGACACTAGTTATAGATTCGGATGCTACACTTTAGGTTTACTGTATCCCTCTGACTTTCTTATTGACGATGAAACACAGAAATTGCACCGGAATTAAATACAAAAGGCACAATGCCGACAAAAGGACAAGAAGACTGACTCTTCTTACTGACTATGTTTTGAACCATTTATGTGACACTAGTTATAGATTCCGATGCTTCACTTTAGGTTTACTGTATCCTTCTGACCTTCTTATTGACGAAGACACACAGAAATTGCCTCGGAATTAAATAGAATGGGCACAATGCCGACTTAAGTACAAGAAGACTGACTCTTCCTACTGTCTATGTATTGAACCATTTCTGTGACACTAGTTATATATTCCGATGCTTCACTTCAGGTTTACTGTATCCCTTGGACCTTATTATTGACGATGAAACACAGAAATAGCAACGGATTAAGTACAAAAGGCACAATGCCGAATTAAGTTCAAGAAGACTGACTCTTCCTACTGTCTATGTTTTGAACCATTCCATTGACACTAGTTATAGATTCCGATGCTTGACTTCAGGTTTACTGAATCCCTTGGACCTTCTTATTGACGATAAAACACAGAACTGCATCGCAATTTAATACAAAAGGCACAATGCCGACTCAAGTACAAGAAGACTGACTCTTCTTACTGTCTATGTTTTGAACCATTTCTGTGACACTAGTTATACATTCCAATGCTTCACTTCAGGTTTACTGTATCCCTCTGACCTTCTTATTGACGATGAAACACAGATATTGCATCGGAATTAAATAGAAAAGGCACAATGCCGAATTAAGTACAAGAAGACTGACTCTTCCTAGTGTCTATGTTTTGAACCATTCCATTTACACTAGTTATAGATTCCGATGCTTCACTCCAGGTTTACTGTATCCCTTTTACATTCTTATTGAAGATGAAACACTGAAATTGCATCGGAATTAAATACAAAAGGCACAATGCCGACTCAAGTACAAGAAGACTGACTCTTCTTACTGTCTATGTTTTGAACCATTCCTGTGACACTAGTTATAGATTCCAATGCTTCACTTCAGGTTTACTGTATCCCTCTGACCTTCTTATTGACGATGAAACACAGAAATTGCATCGGAATTAAATAGGAAAGGCACAATGCCGAATTAAGTACAAGAAGACTGACTCCTCCTACTGTCTATGTTTTGAACCATTCCTGTGACACTAGTTATATATTCCGATGCTTCACTTCAGATTTACTGTATCCCTTGGACCTTCTTATTGACGATGAAACACAGAAATTGCATCGGAATTAAATACAAAAGGCACAATGCCGACTTAAGTACAAGAAGACTGTATCTTCTTACTATCTATGTTTTGAAACATTCCTGTGACACTAGTTACAGATTTCGATGCTTCACTCCAGATTTACTGTATCGCTTGGACTTTCTTATTGACGATGAAACACAGAAATTGCATCGGAATTAAATACAAAAGGCACAATGGCGACTTAAGGACAAGAAGACTGACTCTTCTTACTGACTATGTTTTGAACCATTCCTGTGACACTAGTTATAGATTCCGATGCTTCACTTCGGGTTTACTGTATACCTCTGACCTTATTCACGATGAAACACAGAAATTGCATCGGAATTAAATACAAAAGGCCAAATACCGACTGACTCTTCTTACTGTCTATGTTTTGAGCCATTCCTGTGACACAAGTTATAGATTTCGACGCTTGACTTCAGGTTTACTGTATCCCTCTGACCTTCTTATTGACGATGAAACACAGAAATTGCACGGAATTAAATACAAAAGGCAGAATGCCGACTTAAGTACAAGAAAACTGACTCTTCTTACTCTCTATGTTTTGAACCATTCCTGTGACACTAGTTATAGATTCCGATGCTTGACTTCAGGTTTACTGAATCCCTTGGACCTTCTTATGGCCGATGAATCACAGAAATTGCATCGGAATTTAATACAAAAGGCATAATGCCGACTCAAGTACAAGAAGACTGACTCTTCTTACTGTCTATATTTTGAAACATTCCTGTGACAATAGTTATAGATTCCGATGCTTCACTTCGGTTTACTGTATCCCTCTGACTTTCGTATTAACGATGAAACACAGAAGTTGCACCGGAATTAAATACAAAGGGCACAATGCTGACTTAAGGACAAGAAGACTGACTCTTCTTACTGACTGTGTTTTGAACCATTCCTGTGACACTAGTTATAGATTCGGATGCTTCACTTCAGGTTTACTGTATCCCTCTGACCTTCTTATTGACGATGAAACACAGAAATTGCAAAGGAAATAAATACAAAAGGCACAATGCCGACTGAAGTACAAGAAGACTGACTCTTCTTACTGACTATGTTTTGAACCATATCTGTGACACTAGTTATAGCTTCCGATGCTTCACTTCAGGTTTACTGTATCCCTCTGACCTTCTTATTGACGATGAAACACAGAAATTGCACGGAATTAACTACAAAAGGCAGAATGCCGACTTAAGTACAATAAAACTGACTCTTCTTACTCTCTATGTTTTGAACCATTCCTGTGACACTAGTTATAGATTCCGATGCTTGACTTCAGGTTTACTGAAACCCTTGGACCCTCTTATTGATGATAAAACACAGAAATTGCATCGGAATTTAATACAAAAGTCACAATGCCGACTCAAGTACAATACGACTTACTCTTCTTACTGTCTATGTTTTGAACCATTCCTGTGACACTAGTTATAGATTCCAATGCTTCACTTCAGGTTTACTGTATCCCTCTGACCTTCTTATTGACGATGAAACACAGAAATTGCATCGGAATTAAATACAAAAGGCACAATGCCGACTGAAGTACAAGAAGACTGACTCTTCTTACTGACTATGTTTTGAACCATTTCTGTGACACTAGTTATAGCTTCCGATGCTTCACTTCAGGTTTACTGTATCCCTCTGACCTTCTTATTGACGATGAAACACAGAAATTGAACGGAATTAAATACAAAAGGCAGAATGCCGACTTAAGTACAATAAAACTGACTCTTCTTACTCTCTATGTTTTGAACCATTCCTGTGACACTAGTTATAGATTCCGATGCTTGACTTCAGGTTTACTAAAACCCTTGGACCTTCTTATTGACGATAAAACACAGAAATTGCATTGGAATTTAATACAAAAGGCACAATGCCGACTCAAGTACAAGAATACTTACTCTTCTTACTGTCTATGCTTTGAACCATTCCTGTGACACTAGTTATAGATTCCAATGCTTCACTTCAGGTTTACTGTATCCCTCTGACCTTCTTATTGACGATGAAACACAGAAATTGCATCGGAATTAAATAGAAAAATCACAGTGCCGAATTAAGTACAAGAAGACTGACTCTTCCTACTGTCTATGTTTTGAACCATTTATGTGACACTAGTTATATATTCCGATGCTTCACTTCAGGTTTACTGTATCCCTCTGACCCTCTTATTGACGATGAAACACAGAAATTGCACCGGAATAAAATACAAGAGGCACAATGCCGACTTAAGGACAAGAAGACTGACTGTTCTTACTGACTATGTTTTGAACCATTCCTGTGACACTAGTTATAGATTCCGATGCTTCACTTCACGTTTACTGTATCCCTCTGACCTTCTTATTGACGAAGACACACAGAAATTGCCTCGGGATTAAATAGAAAGGGCACAATGCCGTTTAAGTACAAGAAGACTGACTCTTCTTAATGTCTATGTTTTAAACCATTCCTGTGACACTAGTTATAGATTCCGATGCTTCACTCTAGGTTTAGTGTATCCCTTGGACCTTCTTATTGACGATGAACACAGTAATTGCATCGGAATTAAACAGAAAAGGCACAATGCCGACTTAAGTAGAAGAAGACTGACTCTTCTTACTGACTATGTTTTGAACCATTCCTGAGACACTAGTTATAGATTCCGATGCTTCACTTCAGGTTTACTGTATCCCTCTGACCTTCTTATTGACGATGAAACACAGAAATTGCATCGGAATTAAATACAAAAGGCACAATGCCGACTTAAGTACAAGAAGACTGACTGTGGCCACTGTCTATGTTTTGAATCATTCCTGAGACACTAGTTAAAGATTCCGATGCTTCACTTCAGGTTTACTGTATCCCTCTGACCTACATATTGACGATGAAACACAGAAATTGCACCGGAATTCAATACAAAACGCACAATGCCGACTTAAGTACAAGAAGACTGACTCTTCTTACTGTCTATGTTTTGAACCATACCACTGACACTAGTTATAGTTACCGATGCTTCGCTCCAGGTTTACTGTATCCCTTGGACCTTCTTATTGACGATGAAACACAGAAATTGCATCGGAATTAAATAGAAAAGGCACAATGCCGACTAAAGTACAAGAAGACTGACTCTTCTTACTGTCTATGTTTTAAACCATTCCTGCGACACTAGTTACAGCTTCCGATGCTTCACTCCAGGCTGAGGGTATCCCTTGGACCTTCTTATTGACGATGAAACACAGAAATTGCATCGGAATTAAATAGAAAAGGCACTATGCCGACTTAAGTACAAGATGACTGACTCTTCTTACTGACTATGTTTTGAGCCATTCCTGTGACACTAGTTATAGATTCCGATGCTTGACTTCAGGTTTACTGTATCCCTTGGACCGACTTATTGACGATGAAACACAGAAATTGCATCGGAATTAAATACAAAAGGCACAATACCAACTTAAGTACAAGAAGACTGACTCTTCTTACTGTCTATGATTTGAACCACTCCTGTGACACTAGATATAGATTCCGTTGCTTCACTTCAGGTTTACTGCATCATTTGGACCTTCTTGTTGACGAAGAAACACAGAAATTAAATCGGAATTAAATACAAAAGGCAGAATACCGACTTAAGTACAATAAAACTGACTCTTCTTACTCTCTATGTTTTGAACCATTCCTGTGACACTAGTTATAGATTCCGATGCTTGACTTCAGGTTTACTGAAACCCTTGGACCTCCTTATTGACGATAAAACACAGAAATTGCATCGGAATTTAATACAAAAGTCACAATGCCGACTCAAGTACAATAAGACTTACTCTTCTTACTGTCTATGTTTTGATCCATTCCTGTGACACTAGTTATAGATTCCGATGCTTCACTTCAGGTTTACTGTATCCCTCTGACCTTCTTATTGACGATGAAACACAGAAATTGGATAAGAATTAAATAGAAAAGGCACAATGAGGACTTAAGTACAAGAAGACTGACTCTTCTTACTGTCTATGTTTGAACCATTCCATTGACACTAGCTATAGCTTCCGATGCTTCACTTCAGGTTGATTGTTTCCCTTGGACCTTCTTATTAACGACGAAACAATGAAATTGCATCGGAATTAAATACAAAAGGCACAATGCCGACTTAAGTACGTGAAGACTGATTCTTCTTACTGACTATGTTTTGAACCATTCCTGTGACACTAGTTATAGATTCCGATGCTTCACATCAGGGTTACTGTATCCCTCTGACCTTCTTATTGACGATGAAATACAGAAATTGTATCAGAATTAAATACAAAAGTCACAATGCCTACTTAAGTACAAGAAGACCGACTCTTCCTTCTGTCTATGATTTGATCCATTCCTGTGACACTAGTTATGGATTCCCATGCTTCACTTCAGGTTTACTGTATCCCTTCGACCTTCTTATTGACGATGAAACACAGAAATTGCATCGGAATTAAATAGAAAACGCACAATGCCGACTTAAGTACAAGAAGACTGACTCATCCTACTGTCTATGTTTGAACCATTCCATTGACACTAGTTAAGGCTTCCGAAGCTTCACTTCAGGTTTACTGTTTCCCTTGCACCTTCTTATTAACGATGAAACAATGAAATTGCATCGGAATTAAATACAAAAGGCACAATGCCGACTTAAGTACATGAAGACTGATTCTTCTTACCGACTATGATTTGAACCATTCCTGTGACACTACCTATAGAATCCGATGGTTCACTTCGGGTTTACTGAATCCGTTGGACCTTCTTATTGACGATGAAACACAGAAATTGCATCGGAATTAAATACAAAAGGCACAATGCCGACTTAAGTACAAGAAGACTGACTCATCCTACTGTCTATGTTTGAACCATTCCATTGACACTAGTTAAGGCTTCCGAAGCTTCACTTCAGGTTTACTGT
Source organism: Schistocerca serialis cubense (assembly GCF_023864345.2). Taxonomy (NCBI): domain Eukaryota; kingdom Metazoa; phylum Arthropoda; class Insecta; order Orthoptera; family Acrididae; genus Schistocerca; species Schistocerca serialis. The sequence continues at coordinate 639,385,774 of NC_064644.1, forward strand.
TTCCCTTGCACCTTCTTAATAACGATGAGACAATGAAATTGCATCGGAATTAAATACAAAGGTCACAATGCCGACTTAAGTATATGAAGACTGACACTTCTTACTGTCTATGTTTTGAACCCTTTCTGTGACACTAGTTATAGATTCCGATGCTTCACTTCACGTTTACTGTATCCCTCTGACCTTCTTATTGACGAAGACACACAGAAATTGCCTCGGGATTAAATAGAAAGGGCACAATGCCGTTTAAGTACAAGAAGACTGACTCTTCTTAATGTCTATGTTTTAAACCATTCCTGTGACACTAGTTATAGATTCCGATGCTTCACTCTAGGTTTAGTGTATCCCTTGGACCTTCTTATTGACGATGAACACAGTAATTGCATCGGAATTAAACAGAAAAGGCACAATGCCGACTTAAGTAGAAGAAGACTGACTCTTCTTACTGACTATGTTTTGAACCATTCCTGAGACACTAGTTATAGATTCCGATGCTTCACTTCAGGTTTACTGTATCCCTCTGACCTTCTTATTGACGATGAAACACAGAAATTGCATCGGAATTAAATACAAAAGGCACAATGCCGACTTAAGTACAAGAAGACTGACTGTGGCCACTGTCTATGTTTTGAATCATTCCTGAGACACTAGTTAAAGATTCCGATGCTTCACTTCAGGTTTACTGTATCCCTCTGACCTACATATTGACGATGAAACACAGAAATTGCACCGGAATTCAATACAAAACGCACAATGCCGACTTAAGTACAAGAAGACTGACTCTTCTTACTGTCTATGTTTTGAACCATACCACTGACACTAGTTATAGTTACCGATGCTTCGCTCCAGGTTTACTGTATCCCTTGGACCTTCTTATTGACGATGAAACACAGAAATTGCATCGGAATTAAATAGAAAAGGCACAATGCCGACTAAAGTACAAGAAGACTGACTCTTCTTACTGTCTATGTTTTAAACCATTCCTGCGACACTAGTTACAGCTTCCGATGCTTCACTCCAGGCTGAGGGTATCCCTTGGACCTTCTTATTGACGATGAAACACAGAAATTGCATCGGAATTAAATAGAAAAGGCACTATGCCGACTTAAGTACAAGATGACTGACTCTTCTTACTGACTATGTTTTGAGCCATTCCTGTGACACTAGTTATAGATTCCGATGCTTGACTTCAGGTTTACTGTATCCCTTGGACCGACTTATTGACGATGAAACACAGAAATTGCATCGGAATTAAATACAAAAGGCACAATACCAACTTAAGTACAAGAAGACTGACTCTTCTTACTGTCTATGATTTGAACCACTCCTGTGACACTAGATATAGATTCCGTTGCTTCACTTCAGGTTTACTGCATCATTTGGACCTTCTTGTTGACGAAGAAACACAGAAATTAAATCGGAATTAAATACAAAAGGCAGAATACCGACTTAAGTACAATAAAACTGACTCTTCTTACTCTCTATGTTTTGAACCATTCCTGTGACACTAGTTATAGATTCCGATGCTTGACTTCAGGTTTACTGAAACCCTTGGACCTCCTTATTGACGATAAAACACAGAAATTGCATCGGAATTTAATACAAAAGTCACAATGCCGACTCAAGTACAATAAGACTTACTCTTCTTACTGTCTATGTTTTGATCCATTCCTGTGACACTAGTTATAGATTCCGATGCTTCACTTCAGGTTTACTGTATCCCTCTGACCTTCTTATTGACGATGAAACACAGAAATTGGATAAGAATTAAATAGAAAAGGCACAATGAGGACTTAAGTACAAGAAGACTGACTCTTCTTACTGTCTATGTTTGAACCATTCCATTGACACTAGCTATAGCTTCCGATGCTTCACTTCAGGTTGATTGTTTCCCTTGGACCTTCTTATTAACGACGAAACAATGAAATTGCATCGGAATTAAATACAAAAGGCACAATGCCGACTTAAGTACGTGAAGACTGATTCTTCTTACTGACTATGTTTTGAACCATTCCTGTGACACTAGTTATAGATTCCGATGCTTCACATCAGGGTTACTGTATCCCTCTGACCTTCTTATTGACGATGAAATACAGAAATTGTATCAGAATTAAATACAAAAGTCACAATGCCTACTTAAGTACAAGAAGACCGACTCTTCCTTCTGTCTATGATTTGATCCATTCCTGTGACACTAGTTATGGATTCCCATGCTTCACTTCAGGTTTACTGTATCCCTTCGACCTTCTTATTGACGATGAAACACAGAAATTGCATCGGAATTAAATAGAAAACGCACAATGCCGACTTAAGTACAAGAAGACTGACTCATCCTACTGTCTATGTTTGAACCATTCCATTGACACTAGTTAAGGCTTCCGAAGCTTCACTTCAGGTTTACTGTTTCCCTTGCACCTTCTTATTAACGATGAAACAATGAAATTGCATCGGAATTAAATACAAAAGGCACAATGCCGACTTAAGTACATGAAGACTGATTCTTCTTACCGACTATGATTTGAACCATTCCTGTGACACTACCTATAGAATCCGATGGTTCACTTCGGGTTTACTGAATCCGTTGGACCTTCTTATTGACGATGAAACACAGAAATTGCATCGGAATTAAATACAAAAGGCACAATGCCGACTTAAGTACAAGAAGACTGACTCATCCTACTGTCTATGTTTGAACCATTCCATTGACACTAGTTAAGGCTTCCGAAGCTTCACTTCAGGTTTACTGTTTCCCTTGCACCTTCTTAATAACGATGAGACAATGAAATTGCATCGGAATTAAATACAAAGGTCACAATGCCGACTTAAGTATATGAAGACTGACACTTCTTACTGTCTATGTTTTGAACCCTTTCTGTGACACTAGTTATAGATTCCGATGCTTCACTTCAGGGTTACTGTATCCCTCTGACCTTCTTATTGACGATGAAACACAGAAATTGCATCAGAATTAAATACAAAAGTCGCAATGCCTACTTAAGTACAAGAACACTGACTCTTCCATCTGTCTATGTTTTGATCCATTCCTGTGATACTAGTTATGGATTCCGATGCTTTACTTCAGGTTTACTGTATCCCTTGGACCTTCTTATTGACGATGAAACACAGAAATTGCATCGGAATTAAATACAAAAGGCACAATGCTGACTTAAGTGCATGAAGACTGATTCTTCTTACTGACTACGTTTTATACCATTCCTGTGACACTAGTTATAGATTCCGATGGTTCACTTCAGGTTTACTGTATCCGTTGGACCTTCTTATTGACGATGAAACACAGAAATTGCATCGGAATTAAATACAAAAGGAACAATGCCGACTTAAGTACAAGAAGACTGACTCATCCTACTGTCTATGTTTGAACCATTCCCTTGACAGTAGTTATAGCTTCCGAAGCTTCACTTCAGGTTTACTGTTTCCCTTGGACGTTCTTATTAACGATGAAACAATGAAATTGCATCGGAATTAAATACAAAAGGCGCAATGCCGACTTAACTACATGAAGACTGATTCTTCTTACTGTCTATGATTTGAACCATTCCTTTGACACTAGTGATAGATTGCGATCCTTCACCCCAGGTTTACTGTATCCCTTGCACATTCTTATTGACGATGAAACACAGAAATTGCATCGGAATGAAATACAAAAGGCACAATGCCGACATAAGGACAAGAAGACTGTATCTTCTTACTGCCTATGTTTTGAACTATTCCTGTGACACTAGTTATAGATTCCGATGCCTCACTTCAGATTTACTGTATCCCTCTGACCTTCTTATTGACGATGAAACACAGAAATTGCATCGGAATTAAATTCGAAAGGCACAATGCCGACTTAAGTGCAAGGAGACTGACTCTTCTCACTGTCTATGTTTTGAACCCTTCCTGTGACACTAGTTATAGGTTCTGATGCCTCACTTCAGGTTTACTGTATCCCTTGGATCTTCTTATTGACGATGAAACACAGAAATTGCATCAGAATTAAATACCAAAGGCACAATGCCGACTTAAGGACAAGAAGACTGACTCTTCTTACTGACTATGTTTGGACCTTTCCTGTGACACAAGTTATGGATTCTGATGCTTCACTCCAGGTTTACTGTATCCCTTCGACGTTCTTATTGACGATGAAACACAGAAATTGCATCGGAATTAAATACAAAATGCACAATGACGACGTAAGTATAAGAAGACTGACTCTTCTTACTGTCTATGTTTTGAACCATAACTGTGACACTAGTTATAGATTCCGATGCTTCACTTCAGGTTTACTGTATCCGTTGGACCTTCTTATTGACGATGAAACACAGATATTGCATCGGAATTAAATAGAAAAGGCACAATGCCGACTTAAGTACAAGAAGACTGACTCTTCTAACTGACTATGTTTTGAACCATTCGTGTGACACTAGTTATACAATCCGATGCTTCACTTCAGGTTTACTGTATCTCTTGGACCGTCTTATTGACGATGAAACACAGAAATTGCATCGGAATTAAATACAAAAGGCACAATGCCGACGTTAGTGCATAAAGACTGACTCTTCCTTCTGTCTATGTTTTGATCCATTCCTGTGACACTAGTTATGGATTCCGATGCTTCACTTCAGGTTTACTGTATCCCTTGGACCTTCTTATTGACGATGAAACACAGAAATTGCATCGGAATTAAATACAAAAGGCACAATGCCGACTTAAGTACAAAAAGACTGACTCTTCATACTGTCTATGATTTGAACCATTCCTGTGACACTAGTTATAGATTCCGATGCTTCACTTCAGGTTTACTGTATCCGTTGGACCTTCTTATTGACGATGAAACACAGAAATTGCATCGGAATTAAATAGAAAAGGCACAATGCCGACGTAAGTACAAGAAGACTGACTCTTCTAACTGACTATGTTTTGAACCATTCGTGTGACACTAGTTATAGATTCCTATGCTTCACTTCAGCTTTACTGTATCCCTCTGACATTCTTATTGACGATGAAACACAGAAATTGCAGCGAAATTAAATACAAAAGCACAATGCCGACTTAAGTACAAGAAGACTGACTCTTCCTACAGACTAGGCTTTGAACCATTCCTGTGACACTAGTTATAGATTCCGATGCTTCACTTCAGGTTTACTGAATCCCTTGGACGACTAAACACAGAAATTGCATCGGAATTAAATGCAAAAGGCACAATGCCTACTTAAGTACAAGAAGACTGACTGTTCTTACTGTCTATGTTTTGAACCATTCCTGTGACACTAGTTATAGATTCCTATGCTTCACTTCAGGTTTACTGTTTCCCTTGGACCTTCTTATTTACGATGAAACAATGAAATTGCATCGGAATTAAATACAAAAGGCACAATGCCGACTTAAGTACAAGAAGACTGATTCTTCTTACTGACTACGATTTGAACCATTCCTGTGGCACTGGTTATAGATTCCGATGCTTCACTTCAGGTTTACTGTATCCCTTGGGCCTTCTTATTGACGATGAAACCCAGTTATTGCATCGGAATTAAATACAAGAGGCACAATGCCGACTTAAGTACAAGAAGGCTGACTCTTCTTACTGTCTATGCTTTGAACCATTCCTGTGACACTAGTTATAGATTCCGATGCTTCACTCCAGGTTTACTGTATCCCTTGCACCTTCTTATTGACGATGAAACACTGAAATTGCATCGTAATTAAATACAAAAGGCACAATGCCGACTTAAGGACAAGAAGACTGTATCTCCTTACTGCCTATGTTTTGAACCATTCCTGTGACACTAGTTATAGATTCCGATGCTTCACTTCAGGTTTACTATATCCCTCTGACCTTCTTATTGACGATGAAACACAGAAATTGCATCGGAATTAAATACAAAAGGCACAATGCCGACTTAAGGATAAGAAGACAGACTCTTCTTACTGACTATGTTTGAACCATTCCTGTGACACGAGTTAAAGATTCCGATGCTTCACTTAATGGTCACTGTATCCCTCTGACACTCTTATTGACGATGGAACACAGAAATTGCATCGGAATTAAATAGAAAAGGCACAATGCCGACTTAAGTACAAGAAGTCTGACTCTTCTCACTATGTTTGAACCATTCCTGTGACACTAGTTATACAATCCGATGCTTCACTTCAGGTTTACTGTATCCCTTGGACCGTCTTATTGACGATGAAACACAGAAATTGCATCGGAATTAAATAGAAAAAGGCACAATGGCGATTTAAGTACAAGAAGACTGACTCTTCCTACTGTCTATGTTTTGAACCATTCCTGTGACACTAGTTTTAGATTCCGATGCTTTACTTCAGCCTTACTGTATCCCTCTGACCTTCTTATTGACGATGAAACACAGAAATTGCAGCGGAATTAAGTACAAAAGGCACAAATCCGACTTAAGTACAAGAAGACTGACTCTTCCTACAGACTAGGTTTTGAACCATCCCTATGACACTAGTTAGAGATTCCGATGCTTCACTTCAGGTTTACTGCATCCCTTGGAACTTCTTATTGACGACAAAACACAGAAATTGCATCGGAATTAAATACAAAAGGCAGAATGCCGACTTAAGTACAAGAAGACTGACTGTTCTTACTGTCTATGTTTTGAACCATTCCTGTGACAGTAGTTATAGATTACGATTCTTCACACCAGGTTTACTGTAGCCCTTGAACATTCTTATTGACGATGAAACACCGAAATAGCATCGGATTTAAATAAAAAAGGCACAATGCCGACTTAGGTACAAGAAGACTGACGCTTGTTACTGACTATGTTTTGAACCATCCCTGTGACACTAGTTATAGATTCCGATGCTTCGCTCCAGGTTTACTGTATCCCTTGGACCTTCTTATTGACGATGAAACTCAGAAATTGCATCGGAATTAAATACAAAAGGCACAATGCCGACTATAGTACAAGAAGACTGACTCTTCTCACTGACGATGTTTTGAACCATTCCTGTGACACTAGTTATAGATTCCGATGCTTCACTTCAGGTTTACTGTATCCCTTGGACCATCTTATTAACGATGAAAAACATAAATTGCATCGGAAGTAAATACAAAAGGCACAATGCCGACTTAAGTACAAGAAGACTGACTCTTCCTACTGTCTATGTTTTGAACCATTCCTGTGACACTTGTTATAGATTCCGATGCTTCACTTCAGGTTTACTGTATCCCTCTGACTTTCGTATTACGATGAAACACAGAAATTGTACCGGAATTAAATACAAAAGGCACAATGCCGACTTAAGGACAAGAAGACTGACTCTTCTTACTGTCTATGTTTTGAACCATTCCTGTGACACTAGTTATAGATTCCGATGCTTCACTTTCGGTTTACTGTATCCCTCTGACTTTCTTATTGACGATGAAACACAGATATTGCACCGGAATTAAATACAAAAGGCACAACGCCGACTTAAAGACAAGAAGACTGACCCGTATTACTTACTATGTTTTGAACCATTCCTGTGACACTAGTTATAGATTTAGATGCTTCACTTCAGGTTTACTGTATCCCTCTGACCTTCATATTGACGATGAAACACAGAAAGTGCCTCGGAATTAAATAGAAAAGGCACAATGCCGACTTAAGTACAAGAAGACTGACTCTCCTCACTGTCTATGTTTTGAACCATTCCTGTGACACTAGTTATAGATTCCGATGCTTCACTCCAGGTTTAGTGTATCCCTCTGACCTTCTTATTGTCGATGAAACACAGAAATTGCAACGGAATTAAATACAAAAGGCACAATGCCGACTTAATTGCAGGAAGACTGATTCTTCTTACTGTCTATGTTTTGAACCATTCCTTATACACTAGTTATAGGTTCTGATGCTTCACTTCAGGTTTACTGTCTCCCTTGGATCTTCTTATTGTCGATGAAAAACAGAAATTGCATCGGACTTAAATACAAAAGGCACAATGCCGACTTAAGGACAAGAAGACAGACTCTTCTCACTGACTATGTTTTGAACCATTCCTGTGACACTAGTTATAGATTCCGTTGCTTCACTCCAGGTTTACTGTATCCCTTGCACCTTCTTATTGACGATGAAACACTGAAATTGCATCGGAATTAAATACAAAAGGCACAATGCCGACTTAAGGACAAGAAGACTGTATCTTCTTACTGCCTATGTTTTGAACCATTCCTGTGACACTAGTTATAGATTCCGATGCTTCACTTCAGGTTTACTGTATCCCTCTGACCTTCTTATTGACGATGAAACACAGAAATTGCATCGGAATTAAATACAAAAGGCACAATGCCGACTTAAGTGCAGGAAGACTGACTCTTCTTACTGTCTATGATTTGAACCATTCCTGTGACACTAGTTATAGGTTCTGATGCTTCACTACAGGTTTACTGTATCCCTTGGATCTTCTTATTGACGATGAAACACAGAAATTGCAGCGAAATTAAATACAAAAGCACAATGCCGACTTAAGTACAAGAAGACTGACTCTTCCTACAGACTAGGCTTTGAACCATTCCTGTGACACTAGTTATAGATTCCGATGCTTCACTTCAGGTTTACTGAATCCCTTGGACGACTAAACACAGAAATTGCATCGGAATTAAATGCAAAAGGCACAATGCCTACTTAAGTACAAGAAGACTGACTGTTCTTACTGTCTATGTTTTGAACCATTCCTGTGACACTAGTTATAGATTCCTATGCTTCACTTCAGGTTTACTGTTTCCCTTGGACCTTCTTATTTACGATGAAACAATGAAATTGCATCGGAATTAAATACAAAAGGCACAATGCCGACTTAAGTACAAGAAGACTGATTCTTCTTACTGACTACGATTTGAACCATTCCTGTGGCACTGGTTATAGATTCCGATGCTTCACTTCAGGTTTACTGTATCCCTTGGGCCTTCTTATTGACGATGAAACCCAGTTATTGCATCGGAATTAAATACAAGAGGCACAATGCCGACTTAAGTACAAGAAGGCTGACTCTTCTTACTGTCTATGCTTTGAACCATTCCTGTGACACTAGTTATAGATTCCGATGCTTCACTCCAGGTTTACTGTATCCCTTGCACCTTCTTATTGACGATGAAACACTGAAATTGCATCGTAATTAAATACAAAAGGCACAATGCCGACTTAAGGACAAGAAGACTGTATCTCCTTACTGCCTATGTTTTGAACCATTCCTGTGACACTAGTTATAGATTCCGATGCTTCACTTCAGGTTTACTATATCCCTCTGACCTTCTTATTGACGATGAAACACAGAAATTGCATCGGAATTAAATACAAAAGGCACAATGCCGACTTAAGGATAAGAAGACAGACTCTTCTTACTGACTATGTTTGAACCATTCCTGTGACACGAGTTAAAGATTCCGATGCTTCACTTAATGGTCACTGTATCCCTCTGACACTCTTATTGACGATGGAACACAGAAATTGCATCGGAATTAAATAGAAAAGGCACAATGCCGACTTAAGTACAAGAAGTCTGACTCTTCTCACTATGTTTGAACCATTCCTGTGACACTAGTTATACAATCCGATGCTTCACTTCAGGTTTACTGTATCCCTTGGACCGTCTTATTGACGATGAAACACAGAAATTGCATCGGAATTAAATAGAAAAAGGCACAATGGCGATTTAAGTACAAGAAGACTGACTCTTCCTACTGTCTATGTTTTGAACCATTCCTGTGACACTAGTTTTAGATTCCGATGCTTTACTTCAGCCTTACTGTATCCCTCTGACCTTCTTATTGACGATGAAACACAGAAATTGCAGCGGAATTAAGTACAAAAGGCACAAATCCGACTTAAGTACAAGAAGACTGACTCTTCCTACAGACTAGGTTTTGAACCATCCCTATGACACTAGTTAGAGATTCCGATGCTTCACTTCAGGTTTACTGCATCCCTTGGAACTTCTTATTGACGACAAAACACAGAAATTGCATCGGAATTAAATACAAAAGGCAGAATGCCGACTTAAGTACAAGAAGACTGACTGTTCTTACTGTCTATGTTTTGAACCATTCCTGTGACAGTAGTTATAGATTACGATTCTTCACACCAGGTTTACTGTAGCCCTTGAACATTCTTATTGACGATGAAACACCGAAATAGCATCGGATTTAAATAAAAAAGGCACAATGCCGACTTAGGTACAAGAAGACTGACGCTTGTTACTGACTATGTTTTGAACCATCCCTGTGACACTAGTTATAGATTCCGATGCTTCGCTCCAGGTTTACTGTATCCCTTGGACCTTCTTATTGACGATGAAACTCAGAAATTGCATCGGAATTAAATACAAAAGGCACAATGCCGACTATAGTACAAGAAGACTGACTCTTCTCACTGACGATGTTTTGAACCATTCCTGTGACACTAGTTATAGATTCCGATGCTTCACTTCAGGTTTACTGTATCCCTTGGACCATCTTATTAACGATGAAAAACATAAATTGCATCGGAAGTAAATACAAAAGGCACAATGCCGACTTAAGTACAAGAAGACTGACTCTTCCTACTGTCTATGTTTTGAACCATTCCTGTGACACTTGTTATAGATTCCGATGCTTCACTTCAGGTTTACTGTATCCCTCTGACTTTCGTATTACGATGAAACACAGAAATTGTACCGGAATTAAATACAAAAGGCACAATGCCGACTTAAGGACAAGAAGACTGACTCTTCTTACTGTCTATGTTTTGAACCATTCCTGTGACACTAGTTATAGATTCCGATGCTTCACTTTCGGTTTACTGTATCCCTCTGACTTTCTTATTGACGATGAAACACAGATATTGCACCGGAATTAAATACAAAAGGCACAACGCCGACTTAAAGACAAGAAGACTGACCCGTATTACTTACTATGTTTTGAACCATTCCTGTGACACTAGTTATAGATTTAGATGCTTCACTTCAGGTTTACTGTATCCCTCTGACCTTCATATTGACGATGAAACACAGAAAGTGCCTCGGAATTAAATAGAAAAGGCACAATGCCGACTTAAGTACAAGAAGACTGACTCTCCTCACTGTCTATGTTTTGAACCATTCCTGTGACACTAGTTATAGATTCCGATGCTTCACTCCAGGTTTAGTGTATCCCTCTGACCTTCTTATTGTCGATGAAACACAGAAATTGCAACGGAATTAAATACAAAAGGCACAATGCCGACTTAATTGCAGGAAGACTGATTCTTCTTACTGTCTATGTTTTGAACCATTCCTTATACACTAGTTATAGGTTCTGATGCTTCACTTCAGGTTTACTGTCTCCCTTGGATCTTCTTATTGTCGATGAAAAACAGAAATTGCATCGGACTTAAATACAAAAGGCACAATGCCGACTTAAGGACAAGAAGACAGACTCTTCTCACTGACTATGTTTTGAACCATTCCTGTGACACTAGTTATAGATTCCGTTGCTTCACTCCAGGTTTACTGTATCCCTTGCACCTTCTTATTGACGATGAAACACTGAAATTGCATCGGAATTAAATACAAAAGGCACAATGCCGACTTAAGGACAAGAAGACTGTATCTTCTTACTGCCTATGTTTTGAACCATTCCTGTGACACTAGTTATAGATTCCGATGCTTCACTTCAGGTTTACTGTATCCCTCTGACCTTCTTATTGACGATGAAACACAGAAATTGCATCGGAATTAAATACAAAAGGCACAATGCCGACTTAAGTGCAGGAAGACTGACTCTTCTTACTGTCTATGATTTGAACCATTCCTGTGACACTAGTTATAGGTTCTGATGCTTCACTACAGGTTTACTGTATCCCTTGGATCTTCTTATTGACGATGAAACACAGAAATTGGATCGAAATTAAATACAAAAGGCACAATGCCGACTTAAGGATGAGAAGACAGACTCTTCTTACTGACTATGTTTGAACCATTCCTGTGACACTAGTTAAAGATTCCAATGCTTCACTTCATGTTGACTGTATCCCTATGACACTCTTATTGACGATGGAACACAGAAACAGCATCGGAATGAAATAGAAAAGGCACAATGCCGACTTAAGTACAAGAAGTCTGACTCTTCTCACTGACTATGTTTTGAACCATTCCTGTGACACTAGTTATACAATCCGATGCTTCACTTCAGGTTTACTGTATCCCTTGGACCGTCTTATTGACGATGAAACACAGAAATTGCATCGGAATTAAATAGAAAATGCACAATGGCGACTTAAGTACAAGAAGACTGACTCTTCCTACTGTCTATGCTTTGAACCATTCCTGTGACACTAGTTTTAGATTCCGATGCTACACTTCAGCTTTACTGTATCCCTCTGACCTTCTTATTGTCGATGAAACACAGAAATTGCAGCGGAATTAAGTACAAAAGGCACAATTCCGACTTAAGTACAAGATGACTGACTCTTCCTACAGACTAGGTTTTGAACCATTCCTGTGACACTAGTTATACAATCCGATGCTTCCCTCCAGGTTTACTGTATCCCATGGACCTTTTTATTGACGATGAAACTCAGAAATTGCATCATATTTAATAGAAAAGGCACAATGCCGACTAAAGTAGAAGAAGACTGACACTTCTGACTGACTATGTTTTGAACCATTCCTGTGACACTAGTTATAGATTCCGATGCTTCACTTCAGGATTACTGTATCCCTTGGACCTTCTGATTGACGATGAAACACATAAATTGCATCGGAACTAAATACAAAAGGCACAATGCCGACTTAAGTACAAGAAGACTGACTCTTCTTACTGTCTATGTTTTCAATCATTCCTGTGACACTAGTTATAGATTCCGATGCTTCACTCCAGGTTTACTGTATCCCTTGGACCTTCTTATTGACGATGAAACACCGAAATTGCATTGGAATTAAATACAAAAGGCACAATGCCGACTTAAGTACATGAGGACTGACTCTCCTTACAGACAATGCTTTGAATCATTCCTGTGACACTAGTTATAGATTCCGATGCTTCACTTCAGGTTTACTGAATCCCTTGGACCTTCTTATTGACGACAAAACACAGAAATTGCATCGCAATTAAATACAAAAGGCACAATGCCGACTTAAGTACAAGATGACTGACTGTTCTTACTGTCTATGTTTTGAACCATTCCTCTGACAGTAGTTATAGATTCCGATGCTTCACTTCCGGTTTACTGTATCCCTTTTACCTTCTTATTGACGATGAAACACATAAATTGCATCGGAATTAAATACAAAAGGCACAATGCCGACTTAAGGACAAGAAGACAGACTCTTCTCACTGACTATGTTTGGAACCATTTCTGTGACACTTGTTATAGATTCCGATGCTTCACTTCATGTTCACTGTATCCCTCTGACACTCTTATTGACGATGGAACACAGAAACTGCATCGGAATTAAATAGAAAAGGCACAATGCTGACTTAAGTATAAAAAGACCGACTCTTCATACTGTCTATGTTTTGAACCATTCCTGTGACACTAGTTATAGAGTCCAATGCTTCACTCCAGGTTTACTATATCCCTTGGACCTTCTTATTGACGATGAAACACAGAAATTGCATCGGAATTAAATAGAAAAGGCACAATGCCGACTTAAGTACAAGAAGACTGACTCTTCTCACTGGCTATGTTTTGAACCATTCCTGTGACACTTGTTATACAATCCGATGCTTCACTTCAGGTTTACTGTATCCCTTGGACCATCTTATTGACTATGAAACACAGATATTGCATCGGAATTAAATAGAAATGGCACAATGCCGACTTAAGTACAAGATGACTGACTCTTCCTACTGCCAATGTTTTGAACCATTCCTGTGACACTAGTTTTAGATTCCGATGCTTCACTTCAGCTTTACTGTATCCCTCTGACATTCTTATTGACGATGAAACACAGAAATTGCAGCGAAATTAAATACAAAAGCACAATGCCGACTTACGTACAAGAAGACTGACTCTTCCTACAGACTTGGTTTTGAACCATTCCTGTGACACTAGTTATAGATTCCGATGCTTCACTTCAGGTTTACTGTATCCCTTGGACCATCTTATTTTCGATGAAACACAGAAATTGCATCGGAATTAAATACAAAAGGCAAAATGCTGACTTAAGTACATGAAGACTGACTCTCCTTACTGACTATGTTTTGAACCATTCCTGTGACACTAGTTATAGATTCCGTTGCTTCACTTCAGGTTTACTGTATCCCTTGGATCTTCTTATTGACGATGAAACACCGAAATTGCATGGGAATTAAATACAAAAGGCACAATGCCGACATAAGGACAAGAAGACTGACTCTTCCTACTTTCTATGTTTGAACCATTCCATTGTCACTAGTTATAGATTCCTATGCTTCACTTCAGGTTTACTGTTTCCCTTGGACCTTCTTATTGACGATAAAACAATGAAATTGCATCGGAATTAAATACAAAAGGCACAATGCCGACTTAAGTACAAGAAGACTGATTCTCCTTACTGACTATGTTTTGAACCATTCCTGTGACACTAGTTATACAATCCGATGCTTCACTTCAGGTTTACTGTATCCCTTGGACCGTCTTATTGGCGATGAAACACAGAAATTGCATCGGAATTAAATAGAAAAGGCACAATGGCGACTTAAGTACAAGAAGACTGACTATTCCTAGTCTCTATGTTTTGAACCATTCCTGTGACACTAGTTTTAGATTCCGATGATTCACTTCAGCTTTACTGTCTCCCTCTGACCTTCTTATTGACGATGAAACACAGAAATTGCAGCGGAATTAAGTACAAAAGGCACAATTCCGACTTAAGTACAAGAAGACTGACTCTTCCTACAGACTTGGTTTTGAACCATTCCTATGACACTAGTTAGAGATTCCGATGCCTCACTTCAGGTTTACTGAATCCCTTGGACCTTCTTATTGACGACAAAACACAGAAATTGCATCGGAATTAAATACAAAAGGCACAATGCCGACTTAAGTACAAGAAGACTGACTGTTCTTACTGTCTATGTTTTGAACCATTCCTGTGACAGTATTTATAGTTTCCGATTCTTCACACCAGGTTTACTGTATCCCTTGGACCTTCTTATTGACGATGAAACACCGAAATAGCATCGGATTTAAATAGAAAAGGCACAATGCCGACAATGGTACAAGAAGACTGACTCTTGTTACTGACTATGTTTTGAACCATCCCTGTGACACTAGTTATAGATTCCGATGCTTCACTTCCGGTTTACTGTATCCCTTGGACCTTCTTATTGACGATGTAACACATAAATTGCATCGGAACTAAATACAAAAGGCACAATGGCGACTTAAGTACAAGAAGACTGACTCTTCTTACTGTCTATGTTTTGAATCATTCCTGTGACACTAGTTATAGATTCCGATGCTTCACTCCAGGTTTACTGTATCCCTTGGACCTTCTTATTGACGATGAAACACCGAAATTGCATTGGAATTAAATACAAAAGGCACAATGCCGACTTAAGTACATGAGGACTGACTCTCCTTACTGACTATGCTTTGAACCATTCCTGTGACACTAGTTATGGATTCCGATTCTTCACTTCAGGTTTAGAGTATCCCTCTGAACCTCTTATTGACGATGAAACACAGAAATTGCATGAGAATTAAATACAAAGGGCACAATGCCGACTTAAGTACAAGAAGACTGACTCTTCTTACTGTCTATGATTTGAACCATTCCTGTGACACTAGTTATAGATTCCGATGCTTCACTTCAGGTTTACTGTATCCCTTGCACCTTCTTATTGACGATGAAACCCAGAAATTTCATCGGAATTAAATACAAGAGGCACAATGCAGACTTAAGTACAAGAAGACTGACTCTTCTTACTGTCTATGCTTTGAAACATTCCTGTGACACTAGTTATAGATTCCGATGCTTCACTCCAGGTTAACTGTATCCCTTGCACCTTCTTATTGACGATGAAACACTGAAATTGCATCGGAATTAAATACAAAAGGCACAATGCCGACTTAAGGACAAGAAGACTGTTTCTTCTTACTGCCTATGTTTTGAACCATTCCTGTGACACTAGTTATAGATTCCGATGCTTCACTTCAGGTTTACTGTATCCCTCTGACCTTCTTATTGACGATGAAACACAGAAATTGCATCGGAATTAAATACAAAAGGAACAATGCCGACTTAAGGATAAGAAGACAGACTCTTCTTACTGACTATGTTTGAACCATTCCTGTGACACTAGTTAAAGATTCCGATGCTTCACTTCAGGTTTACTGAATCCCTTGGACCTTCTTATTGACGACGAAACACAGAAATTGCATCGGAATTAAATACAAAAGGCACAATGCCGACTTAAGTACAAGAAGACTGACTCTTCCTACAGACTAGGTTTTGAACCATTCCTGTGACACTAGTTAGAGATTCCGATGCTTCACTTCAGGTTTACTGAATCCCTTGGACCTTCTTATTGACGACGAAACACAGAAATTGCATCGGAATTAAATACAAAAGGCACAATGCCGACTTAAGTACAAGAAGACTGACAGTTCTTACTGTCTATGTTTTGAACCATTCCTGTGACAGTAGTTATAGATTTCGATTCTTCACACCAGGTTTACTGTATCCCTTGGACCTTCTTATTGACGATGAAACACCGAAATTGCATCGGATTTAAATAGAAAAGGCACAATGCCGACTTAGGTACAAGAGGACTGACTCTTGTTACTGACTATGTTTTGAACCGTCCCTGTGACACTAGTTATAGATTCCGATGCTTCACTTCAGGTTTACTGTATACCTCTGACCTTCTTATTGACGATGAAACACAGAAATTGCATCGGAATTAAATACAAAAGGCACAAAGCCGACTTATGTACAAGAAGACTGACTCTTCTTACTGTCTATATTTTGAACCATTCCTGTGACACTAGTTATAGATTCCGATGCTTCCCTCCAGGTTTACTGTATCCCTTGAACCTTTTTATTGACGATGAAATTCAGAAATTGCAACGGAATTAAATAGAAAAGGCACAATGCCGACTAAAGTAGAAGAAGACTGACTCTTCTCACTGACTATGTTTTGAACCATTCCTGTGACACTAGTTATAGATTCCGATGCTTCACTTCAGGATTACTGTATCCCTTGGACCTTCTTATTGACGATGAAACACATAAATTGCATCGGAACTGAATACAAAAGGCACAATGCCGACTTAAGGATAAGAAGACAGACTCTTCTTACTGACTATGTTTGAACCATTCCTGTGACACTAGTTAAAGATTCCGATGCTTCACTTCAGGTTTACTGAATCCCTTGGACCTTCTTATTGACGACGAAACACAGAAATTGCATCGGAATTAAATACAAACGGCACAATGCCGACTTAAGTACAAGAAGACTGACTCTTCTCACTGACTATGTTTTGAACCATTCCTGTGACACTAGTTATAGATTCCGATGCTTCACTTCAGGATTACTGTATCCCTTGGACCTTCTTATTGACGATGAAACACATAAATTGCATCGGAACTGAATACAAAAGGTACAATGCCGACTTAAGTACAGGAAGACTGACTCTTCTTACTCTCTATGATTTGAATCATTCCTGTGCCACTAGTTATAGAATCCGATGCTTCACTCCAGGTTTACTGTCTCCCTTGGACCTTCTTATTGACGATGAAACACCGAAATTGCATTGGAATTAAATACAAAAGGCACAATGCCGACTTAAGTACATGAGGACTGACTCTCCTTACTGACTATGCTTTGAATCATTCCTGTGACACTAGTTATAGATTCCGATGCTTCACTTCAGGTTTACTGAATCTCTCTGACCTTCTTATTGACGATGAAACACAGATATTGCATCGGAATTAAATACAAAAGGCACAATGCCGACTTATGTACAAGAAGACTGACTCTTCTTACTGTCTATATTTTGAACCATTCCTGTGACACTAGTTATAGTTTCCGATACTTCCCTCCAGGTTTACTGTATCCCTTGGACCTATTTATTGACGATAAAATTCAGAAATTGCATCGGAATTAAATAGAAAATGCACAATGCCGACTAAAGTAGAAGAAGACTGACTCTTCTCACTGACTATGTTTGAACCATTCCTGTGACACTAGTTATAGATTCCGATGCTTCACTTCAGGATTACTGTATCCCTTGGACCTTCTTATTGACGATGAAACACATAAATTGCATCGGAACTAAATACAAAATGCACAATGCCGCCTTAAGTACAAGAAGACTGACTCTTCTTACTGTCTATGTTTTGAATCATTCCTGTGACACTAGTTATAGATTCCGATGCTTCACTCCAGGTTTACTGTATCCCTTGGACCTTCTTATTGACGATGAAACACCGAAATTGAATTGGAATTAAATACAAAAACACAATGCCGACTTAAGTACACGAGGACTGACTCTCCTTACTGACTATGCTTTGAATCATTCCTGTGACACTAGTTATAGATTCCGATGCTTCACTTCAGGTTTACTGTATCCCTCTGAACTTCTTATTGACGATGAAACACAGAAATTACATCGGAATTAAATACAAAAGGCACAATGCCGACTTAAGTACAAGAAGACTGACTCTTCTTACTGTCTATGATTTGAACCATTCCTGTGACACTAGTTATAGATTCCGATGCTTCACTCCAGGTTTACTGTATCCCTTGGACCTTCTTATTGACGATGAAACTCAGATATTGCATCGGAATTAAATACAAAAGGCACAATGCCGACTATAGTACAAGAAGACTGACACTTCCCACTGACTATGTTTTGAACCATTCCTGTGACACTAGTTATAGATTCTGATGCTTCAGTTCAGGATTACTGTATCCCTTGGACCATCTTATTTTCGATGAAAAACATAAATTGCATCGGAAGTAAATACAAAAGGCACAATGCCGACTTAAGTAGAAGAAGACTGACTCTTCCTACTGTCTATGTTTTGAACCATTCCTGTGACACTTGTTATAGATTCCGATGCTTCACTCCAGGTTTACTGTATCCCTTGCACCTTCTTATTGACGATAAAACAATGAAATTGCATCGGAATTAAATACAAAAGGCACAATGCCGACTTAAGTACAAGAAGACTGATTCTCCTTACTGACTATGTTTTGAACCATTCCTGTGACACTAGTTATACAATCCGATGCTTCACTTCAGGTTTACTGTATCCCTTGGACCGTCTTATTGGCGATGAAACACAGAAATTGCATCGGAATTAAATAGAAAAGGCACAATGGCGACTTAAGTACAAGAAGATTGACTATTCCTAGTCTCTATGTTTTGAACCATTCCTGTGACACTAGTTTTAGATTCCGATGATTCACTTCAGCTTTACTGTCTCCCTCTGACCTTCTTATTGACGATGAAACACAGAAATTGCAGCGGAATTAAGTACAAAAGGCACAATTCCGACTTAAGTACAAGAAGACTGACTCTTCCTACAGACTTGGTTTTGAACCATTCCTATGACACTAGTTAGAGATTCCGATGCCTCACTTCAGGTTTACTGAATCCCTTGGACCTTCTTATTGACGACAAAACACAGAAATTGCATCGGAATTAAATACAAAAGGCACAATGCCGACTTAAGTACAAGAAGACTGACTGTTCTTACTGTCTATGTTTTGAACCATTCCTGTGACAGTATTTATAGTTTCCGATTCTTCACACCAGGTTTACTGTATCCCTTGGACCTTCTTATTGACGATGAAACACCGAAATAGCATCGGATTTAAATAGAAAAGGCACAATGCCGACAATGGTACAAGAAGACTGACTCTTGTTACTGACTATGTTTTGAACCATCCCTGTGACACTAGTTATAGATTCCGATGCTTCACTTCCGGTTTACTGTATCCCTTGGACCTTCTTATTGACGATGAAACACATAAATTGCATCGGAACTAAATACAAAAGGCACAATGGCGACTTAAGTACAAGAAGACTGACTCTTCTAAGTGTCTATGTTTTGAATCATTCCTGTGACACTAGTTATAGATTCCGATGCTTCACTCCAGGTTTACTGTATCCCTTGGACCTTCTTATTGACGATGAAACACCGAAATTGCATTGGAATTAAATACAAAAGGCACAATGCCGACTTAAGTACATGAGGACTGACTCTCCTTACAGACTATGCTTTGAACCATTCCTGTGACACTAGTTATGGATTCCGATTCTTCACTTCAGGTTTAGTGTATCCCTCTGAACCTCTTATTGACGATGAAACACAGAAATTGCATCGGAATTAAATACAAAGGGCACAATGCCGACTTAAGTACAAGAAGACTGACTCTTCTTACTGTCTATGATTTGAACCATTCCTGTGACACTAGTTATAGATTCCGATGCTTCACTTCAGGTTTACTGTATCCCTTGCACCTTCTTATTGACGATGAAACCCAGAAATTGCATCGGAATTAAATACAAGAGGCACAATGCAGACTTAAGTACAAGAAGACTGACTCTTCTTACTGTCTATGCTTTGAAACATTCCTGTGACACTAGTTATAGATTCCGATGCTTCACTCCAGGTTAACTGTATCCCTTGCACCTTCTTATTGACGATGAAACACTGAAATTGCATCGGAATTAAATACAAAAGGCACAATGCCGACTTAAGGACAAGAAGACTGTTTCTTCTTACTGCCTATGTTTTGAACCATTCCTGTGACACTAGTTATAGATTCCGATGCTTCACTTCAGGTTTACTGTATCCCTCTGACCTTCTTATTGACGATGAAACACAGAAATTGCATCGGAATTAAATACAAAAGGAACAATGCCGACTTAAGGATAAGAAGACAGACTCTTCTTACTGACTATGTTTGAACCATTCCTGTGACACTAGTTAAAGATTCCGATGCTTCACTTCAGGTTTACTGAATCCCTTGGACCTTCTTATTGACGACGAAACACAGAAATTGCATCGGAATTAAATACAAAAGGCACAATGCCGACTTAAGTACAAGAAGACTGACTCTTCCTACAGACTAGGTTTTGAACCATTCCTGTGACACTAGTTAGAGATTCCGATGCTTCACTTCAGGTTTACTGAATCCCTTAGACCTTCTTATTGACGACGAAACACAGAAATTGCATCGGAATTAAATACAAAAGGCACAATGCCGACTTAAGTACAAGAAGACTGACAGTTCCTACTGTCTATGTTTTGAACCATTCCTGTGACAGTAGTTATAGATTCCGATTCTTCACACCAGGTTTACTGTATCCCTTGGACCTTCTTATTGACGATGAAACACCGAAATTGCATCGGATTTAAATAGAATAGGCACAATGCCGACTTAGGTACAAGAGGACTGACTCTTGTTACTGACTATGTTTTGAACCGTCCCTGTGACACTAGTTATAGATTCCGATGCTTCACTTCAGGTTTACTGTATACCTCTGACCTTCTTATTGACGATGAAACACAGAAATTGCATCGGAATTAAATACAAAAGGCACAAAGCCGACTTATGTACAAGAAGACTGACTCTTCTTACTGTCTATATTTTGAACCATTCCTGTGACACTAGTTATAGATTCCGATGCTTCCCTCCAGGTTTACTGTATCCCTTGAACCTTTTTATTGACGATGAAATTCAGAAATTGCAACGGAATTAAATAGAAAAGGCACAATGCCGACTAAAGTAGAAGAAGACTGACTCTTCTCACTGACTATGTTTTGAACCATTCCTGTGACACTAGTTATAGATTCCGATGCTTCACTTCAGGATTACTGTATCCCTTGGACCTTCTTATTGACGATGAAACACATAAATTGCATCGGAACTGAATACAAAAGGCACAATGCCGACTTAAGGATAAGAAGACAGACTCTTCTTACTGACTATGTTTGAACCATTCCTGTGACACTAGTTAAAGATTCCGATGCTTCACTTCAGGTTTACTGAATCCCTTGGACCTTCTTATTGACGACGAAACACAGAAATTGCATCGGAATTAAATACAAAAGGCACAATGCCGACTTAAGTACAAGAAGACTGACTCTTCTCACTGACTATGTTTGAACCATTCCTGTGACACTAGTTATAGATTCCGATGCTTCACTTCAGGATTACTGTATCCCTTGGACCTTCTTATTGACGATGAAACACATAAATTGCATCGGAACTGAATACAAAAGGCACAATGCCGACTTAAGTACAGGAAGACTGACTCTTCTTACTCTCTATGATTTGAATCATTCCTGTGACACTAGTTATAGAATCCGATGCTTCACTCCAGGTTTACTGTCTCCCTTGGACCTTCTTATTGACGATGAAACACCGAAATTGCATTGGAATTAAATACAAAAGGCACAATGCCGACTTAAGTACATGAGGACTGACTCTCCTTACTGACTATGCTTTGAATCATTCCTGTGACACTAGTTATAGATTCCGATGCTTCACTTCAGGTTTACTGTATCTCTCTGACCTTCTTATTGACGATGAAACACAGATATTGCATCGGAATTAAATACAAAAGGCACAATGCCGACTTATGTACAAGAAGACTGACTCTTCTTACTGTCTATATTTTGAACCATTCCTGTGACACTAGTTATAGATTCCGATACTTCCCTCCAGGTTTACTGTATCCCTTGGACCTATTTATTGACGATAAAATTCAGAAATTGCATCGGAATTAAATAGAAAATGCACAATGCCGACTAAAGTAGAAGAAGACTGACTCTTCTCGCTGACTATGTTTGAACCATTCCTGTGACACTAGTTATAGATTCCGATGCTTCACTTCAGGATTACTGTATCCCTTGGACCTTCTTATTGACGATGAAACACATAAATTGCATCGGAACTAAATACAAAATGCACAATGCCGCCTTAAGTACAAGAAGACTGACTCTTCTTACTGTCTATGTTTTGAATCATTCCTGTGACACTAGTTATAGATTCCGATGCTTCACTCCAGGTTTACTGTATCCCTTGGACCTTCTTATTGACGATGAAACACCGAAATTGAATTGGAATTAAATACAAAAACACAATGCCGACTTAAGTACACGAGGACTGACTCTCCTTACTGACTATGCTTTGAATCATTCCTGTGACACTAGTTATAGATTCCGATGCTTCACTTCAGGTTTACTGTATCCCTCTGAACTTCTTATTGACGATGAAACACAGAAATTACATCGGAATTAAATACAAAAGGCACAATGCCGACTTAAGTACAAGAAGACTGACTCTTCTTACTGTCTATGATTTGAACCATTCCTGTGACACTAGTTATAGATTCCGATGCTTCACTCCAGGTTTACTGTATCCCTTGGACCTTCTTATTGACGATGAAACTCAGATATTGCATCGGAATTAAATACAAAAGGCACAATGCCGACTATAGTACAAGAAGACTGACACTTCCCACTGACTATGTTTTGAACCATTCCTGTGACACTAGTTATAGATTCCGATGCTTCAGTTCAGGATTACTGTATCCCTTGGACCATCTTATTAACGATGAAAAACATAAATTGCATCGGAAGTAAATACAAAAGGCACAATGCCGACTTAAGTAGAAGAAGACTGACTCTTCCTACTGTCTATGTTTTGAACCATTCCTGTGACACTTGTTATAGATTCCGATGCTTCACTCCAGGTTTACTGTATCCCTTGCACCTTCTTATTGGCGATGAAACACAGAAATTGCACCGGAGTTAAATACAAAAGGCACAATGCCGACTTAAGGACAAGAAGACGACTCTTCTTACTGACTATGTTTTGAACCATTCCTGTGACACTAGTTATAGATTCCGATGCTTCACTTCAGGTTTACTGTATCCCTCTGACCTTCTTATTGACGATGAAACACGGAAATTGCCTCGGAATTAAATAGAAAAGGCACAATGCCGACTTTAGTACAAGAAGACTGACTTTTCTTACTGTCTATGTTTTGAACCACTCCTGAGACACTAGTTGAAGATTCAGATGCTTCACTTCAGGTTTACTGTATCCCTCTGAGTTTCTTATTGACAATGAAAGACAGAAATTGCATCGGAATTAAATATAAAAGGCACAATGCCGACTAAAGTAGAAGAAGACTGACTCTTCTCACTGACTATGTTTTGAACCATTCCTGTGACACTAGTTATAGATTCCGATGCTTCACTACAGGTTCACTGTATCCCTCTGAGTTTCTTATTGACGATGAAAGACAGAAATTGCATCGGAATTAAATATAAAAGGCACAATGCCGACTATAGTACAAGAAGACTGACTCTTCCCACTTTCTATGTTTTGAACCATTCCTGTACACTAATTTTAGATTCCGATGCTTCACTTCAGGATTACTGTATCCCTTGGACCTTCTTATTGACGATGAAACTCAGAAAATGCATCGGAATTAAAAACAAAAGGCACAATGCCGTCTATAGTACAAGAAGACTGACTCTTCCCACTGACTATGTTTTGAACCATTCCTGTGACACTAGTTATAGATTCCGATGCTTCACTTCAGGATTACTGTATCCCTTGGACCATCTTATTAACGATGAAAAACATAGATTGCATCGGAAGTAAATACAAAAGGCACAATGCCGACTTAAGTACAAGAAGACTGACTCTTCCTACTGTCTATGCTTTTGAACCATTCCTGTGACACTTGTTATAGATTCCGATGCTTCACTTCAGGTTTACTGTATCCCTCTGACTTTCGTATTGACGATGAAACGCAGAAATTGCACCGGAATTAAATAAAAAAGGCACAATGCCGACTTAAGTACAAGAAGACTGAATCTTCTTACTGTCTATGACTTGAACCACTTCTGTGAGACTAGATATAGATTCCGATGCTTCACTTCAGGTTTACTGTATCATTTGGACCTTCTTATTGACGATGAAACACAGAAATTACATCGGAATTAAATACAAAATTCACAATGCCGACTTAAGTACAAAAAGACTGACTCTTCTTACTGACTATGTTTTGAACCATTCCTGTGACACTAGTTATAGATTCCGATGCTTCAGTTGAGTTTACTGTATCCCTCTGACCTTCTTATTGACGATGAAACACAGAAATTGGATCATAATTAAATAGAAAAGGCACAATGCCGACTTAAGTACAAGAAGACTGACTCTTCTTACAGTCTATGCTTTGAACCATTCCTGTGACACTAGTTATAGATTCCGATGCTTGGCTTCAGGTTTCCTGTATCCCTTGGAGCTTCTTATTGACGATGAAACACAGAAATAGCATCGGAATTTAATACACAAGGCACAATGCCGACTCAAGTACAAGAAGACTGACTCTTTTGACTGTCTATGTTGTGAACCATTCATGTGACACTAGTTATAGTTTCCGATGCCGCACATCAGGTTTACTGTATCGGTCTGACCTTCTTATTGACGATGAAACACAGAAATTGCATCGGAATTAAATACAAAATGCACAATCCCGACTTAAGTACATGAAGACTGACTAATCTTACTGTCTATGTTTTCAACCATTACTGTGACACTAGTTATAGATTCCGATGCTTCACTTCAGGTTTACTGTTTACCTTGGACCTTCTTATTAACGATGAAACAATGAAATTGCATCGGAATAAAATACAAAAGGCACAATGCCGACTTAAGTACATGAAGACTGATTCTTCTTACTGACTATGTTTTGAACCATTCCTGTGACACTAGTTATAGATTCCGATGATTCACTTCAGGTTTTCTGTATCCCTTGGACCATCTTATTGACGATGAAACACAGAAATTGCATCGGAATTAAATACAAATGGCACAATGATGACTTAAGTACAAGAAGGCTGACTCTTCTTACTGTCTATGTTTTGAACCAATCCTGTGACACTAGTTATAGATTCCGATGCTTCACTCCAGGTTTACTGTATCCCTTGCACCTTCTTATTGACGATGAAACACAGAAATTGCACCGGAATTAAATACAAAAGGCACAATGCCGACTTAAGGACAAGAAGACGACTCTTCTTACTGACTATGTTTTGAACCATTCCTGTGACACTAGTTATAGATTCCGATGCTTCACTTCAGGTTTACTGTATCCCTCTGACCATCTTATTGACGATGAAACACGGAAATTGCCTCGGAATTAAATAGAAAAGGCACAATGCCGACTTTAGTACAAGAAGACTGACTTTTCTTACTGTCTATGTTTTGAACCACTCCTGAGACACTAGTTGATGATTCCGATGCTTCACTTCAGGTATACTGTATCCCTCTGACCTTCTTATTGACGATGAAACACAGAAATTGCACCGGAATTAAATACAAAAGGCACAATGCCGACTTAAGTACAAGAAGACAGACTCTTCTTACTGTCTATGTTTTGAACCATTCCATTGACACTAGTTATAGATTCCCATGCTTCACTCCAGGTTTACTGTATCCCTTGGACCTTCTTATTGACGATGAAACACTGAAATTGCATTGGAATAAAATACAAAAGGCAAAATGCCGACTTAAGTACATGAGGACTGACTCTCCTTACTGACTATGCTTTGAATCATTCCTGTGACACTAGTTATAGATTCCGATGCTTCACTTCAGGTTAACTGTATCCCTCTGACTTTCTTATTGACGATGAAACACAGAAATTGCATCGGAATGAAATACAAAAGGCACAATGCCGACTTATGTACAAGAAGACTGACTCTTCTTACTGTCTATATTTTGAACCATTCCTGTGACACTAGTTATAGATTCCGATGCTTCACTTCAGGTTTACTGTATCCCTCTGACCTTCTTATTGACGATGAAACACAGAAATTGCATCGGAATTAAATACAAAAAGCACAATGCCGACTTAAGTGCAAGAAGACTGACTCTTCTTACTGTCTATGATTTGAACCATTCCTGTGACACTAGTTATAGGTTCTGATGCTTCACTACAGGTTTACTGTATCCCTTGGATCTTCCTATTGACGATGAAACACAGAAATTGCATCGAAATTAAATACAAAAGAAAAAATGCCGACTTAAGGATAAGAAGACAGACTCTTCTTACTGACTATGTTGGAACCATTCCTGTGACACTAGTTAAAGATTCCGATGCTTCACTTCAGGTTTACTGAATCCCTTGGACCTTCTTATTGACGACGAAACACAGAAATTGCATCGGAATTAAATACAAAAGGCACAATGCCGACTTAAGTACAAGAAGACTGACTCTTCCTACAGACTAGGTTTTGAACCATTCCTATGACACTAGTTAGAGATTCCGATGCTTCACTTCAGGTTTACTGAATCCCTTGGACCTTCTTATTGACGACGAAACACAGAAATTGCATCGGAATTAAATACAAAAAGCACAATGCCGACTTAAGTACAAGAAGACTGACAGTTCTTACTGTCTATGTTTTGAACCATTCCTGTGACAGTAGTTATGGATTCCGATTCTTCACACCAGGTTTACTGTATCCCTTGGACCTTCTTATTGACGATGCAACACCGAAATAGCATCGGATTTAAATAGAAAAGGCACAATGCCGACTTAGGTACAAGAGGACTGACTCTTGTTACTGACTATGTTTTGAACCGTCCCTGTGACACTAGTTATTGATTCCGATGCTTCACTTCAGGTTTACTGTATCCCTTGGACCTTCTTATTGACGATGAAACACATAAATTGCATCGGAACTGAATACAAAAGGCACAATGCCGACTTAAGTACAAGAAGACTGACTCTTCTTACGGTCTATGTTTTGAATCATTCCTGTGACACTAGTTATAGAATCCGATGCTTCACTCCAGGTTTACTGTATCCCTTGGACCTTCTTATTGACGATGAAACACCGAAATTGCATTGGAATTAAATACAAAAGGCACAATGCCGACTTAAGTACATGAGGACTGACTCTCCTTACTGACTATGCTTTGAATCATTCCTGTGACACTAGTTATAGATTCCGATGCTTCACTTCAGGTTTACTGTATCTCTTTGACCTTCTTATTGACGATGAAACACAGAAATTGCATCGGAATTAAATACAAAAGGCACAATGCCGACTTATGTACAAGAAGACTGACTCTTCTTACTGTCTATATTTTGAACCATTCCTGTGACACTAGTTATAGATTCCGATGCTTCCCTCCAGGTTTACTGTATCCCTTGGACCTATTTATTGACGATAAAATTCAGAAATTGCATCGGAATTAAATAGAAAATGCACAATGCGACTAAAGTAGAAGAAGACTGACTCTTCTCACTGACTATGTTTGAACCATTCCTGTGACACTAGTTATAGATTCCGATGCTTCACTTCAGGATTACTGTATCCCTTGGACCTTCTTATTGACGATGAAACACATTAATTGCATCGGAACTAAATACAAAATGCACAATGCCGACTTAAGTACAAGAAGACTGACTCTTCTTACTGTCTATGTTTTGAATCATTCCTGTGACACTAGTTATAGATTCCGATGCTTCACTCCAGGTTTACTGTATCCCTTGGACCTTCTTATTGACGATGAAACACCGAAATTGAATTGGAATTAAATACAAAAGCACAATGCCGACTTAAGTACACGAGGACTGACTCTCCTTACTGACTATGCTTTCAATCATTCCTGTGACACTAGTTATAGATTCCGATGCTTCACTTCAGGTTTACTGTATCCCTCTGAACTTCTTATTGACGATGAAACACAGAAATTACATCGGAATTAAGTACAAAAGGCACAATGCTGACTTAAGTACAAGAAGACTGACTCTTCTTACTGTCTATGATTTGAACCATTCCTGTGACACTAGTTATAGATTCCGATGCTTCACTCCAGGTTTACTGTATCCCTTGGCCCTTCTTATTGACGATGAAACTCAGAAATTGCATCGGAATTAAATACAAAAGGCACAATGCCGACTATAGTACAAGAAGACTGACACTTCCCACTGACTATGTTTTGAACCATTCCTGTGACACTAGTTATAGATTCCGATGCTTCAGTTCAGGATTACTGTATCCCTTGGACCATCTTATTGACGATGAAAAACATAAATTGCATCGGTGGTAAATACAAAAGGCACAATGCCGACTTAAGTAGAAGAAGACTGACTCTTCCTACTGTCTATGTTTTGAACCATTCCTGTGACACTTGTTATAGATTCCGATGCTTCACTTCAGGTTTACTGTATCCCTCTGACTTTCGTATTGACGATGAAACACTGAAATTGCACCGGAATTAAATACAAAGGGCACAATGCCGACTTAAGGACAAGAAGACTGACTCTTCTTACTGTCTATGTTTTGAACCATTCCCGTGACACTAGTTATAGATTCCGATGCTTCACTTTCGGTTTACTGTATCCCTCTGACTTTCTTATTGACGATGAAACACAGAAATTGCACCGGAATTAAATACAAAAGGCACAATGCCGACTTAAGGACAAGAAGACTGACTAGTCTGACTGACAATGTTTTGAACCATTCCTGTGACACTAGTTATAGATTCCGATGATTCAGTCCAGGTTTAGTGTATCCCTTGGACCTTCTTATTGACGATGAAACACAGTAATTTCATCGGAATTAAATAGAAAAGGCACAATGGCGACTTAAGTACAAGAAGACTGACTCTTCTTACTGTCTATGTTTTGAACCATTCCTGTGACACTAATTTTGTATTCCGATGCTTCACTTCAGGTTTACTGTATCCCTCTGACCTTCTTATTGACGATGAAACACAGAAATTGCATCGGAATTAAATACATAAGGCACAATGCCGACTTAAGTACAAGAAGACTGACTGTTCCCACTGTCTATGGTTTGAACCATTCCTGAGACACTAGTTGAAGATTCCGATGCTTCACTTCAGGTTTACTGTATCCCTCTGACCTTCTTATTGACGATGAAACACTGAAATTGCACCGGAATTAAATACAAAAGCACAATGCCGACTTAAGTACAAGAAGACAGAACCTTCTTACTGTCTATGTTTTGAACCATTCCATTGACACTAGTTATAGATTCCGATGCATCACTCCAGGTGTACTGTATCCCTTGGACCTTCTTATTGACGATAATACACTGAAATTACATCGGAATTAAATAGAAAAGGCACAATGCCGACTTAAGTACAAGAAGACTGACTCTTCTTAGTGTCTTTGTTTTGTACCATTCCTATGACACTAGCTATAGATTCCGATGCTTCACTCCAGGTTTACTGTATCCCTTGGACCTTCTTATTGACGATGAAACTCAGATATTGCATCGGAATTAAATACCGAAGGCACAATGCCGACTATAGTACAAGAAGACTGACTCTTCTCACTGACTATGTTTTGAACCATTCCTGTGACACTAGTTATAGATTCCGATGCTTCACTTCAGGATTACTGTATCCCTTGGACCTTCTTATTGACGATGAAACACATAAATTGCATCGGAACTAAATACAAAATACACAATGCCGACTTAAGTACAAGAAGACTGACTCTTCTTACTGTCTATGTTTTGAATCATTCCTGTGACACTAGTTATAGATTCCGATGCTTCACTCCATGTTTACTGTATCCCTCTGAACTTCTTATTGACGATGAAACACAGAAATTGCATCGGAATTAAATACAAAAGGCACAATGCCGACTTAAGTACAAGAAGACTGACTCTTCTTACTGTCTATGATTTGAACCATTCCTGTGACACTAGTTATAGATTCCGATGCTTCACTCCAGGTTTACTGTATCCCTTGGTCCTTCTTATTGACGATGAAACTCAGAAATTGCATCGGAATTAAATACAAAAGGCACAATGCCGACTATAGTACAAGAAGACTGACTCTTCCCACTGACTATGTTTGAACCATTCCTGTGACACTAGTTATAGATTCCGATGCATCACTTCAGGATTACTGTATCCCTTGGACCATCTTATTAACGATTAAAAACATAAATTGCATCGGAAGTAAATACAAAAGGCACAATGCCGACTTAAGTACAAGAAGACTGACTCTTCCTACTTTCTATGTTTTGAACCATTCCTGTGACATTTGTTATAGATTCCGATGCTTCACTTCAGGTTTACTGTATCCCTCTGACTTTCGTATTGACGATGAAACAAGAAATTGCACCGGAATTAAATACAAAAGGCACAATACCGACTGAAGGGCGAGAAGACTGACTCTTCTTACTGTCTATGTTTTGAACCATTCCTGTGACACTAGTTATAGATTCCGATGCTTCACTTTCGGTTTACTGTATTCCTCTGACTTTCTTATTGACGATGAAACACAGAAATTGCACCGGAATTAAAACCAAAAGGCACAATGCCGACTTAAGGACAAAAAGACTGACTAGTCTTACTGACTATGTTTTGAACCATTCCTGTGACACTAGTTATAGATTCCGATGCTTCACTCCAGGTTTAGTGTATCCCTTGGACCTTCTTATTGACGATGAAACACAGAAATTGCATCGGAATTAAATAGAAAAGGCACAATGGCGACTTAAGTACAAGAAGACTGACTCTTCTTACTGTCTATGTTTTGAACCATTCCTGTGACACTAATTTTGGATTCCGATGCTTCACTTCAGGTTTACTGTATCCCTCTGACCTTCTTATTGACGATGAAACACAGAAATTTCATCGGAATTAAATACATAAGGCACAATGCCGACTTAAGTACAAGAAGACTGACTGTTCCCACTGTCTATGCTTTGAACCATTCCTGAGACACTAGTTGAAGATTCCGATGCTTCACTTCAGGTTTACTGTATCCCTCTGACCTTCTTATTGACGATGAAACACTGAAATTGCTCCGGAATTAAATACAAAAGGCACAATGCCGACTTAAGTACAAGAAGAAAGAACCTTCTTCCTGTCTATGTTTTGAACCATTCCATTGACACTAGTTATAGATTCCGATGCATCACTCCAGGTTTACTGTATCCCTTGGACCTTCTTATTGACGATAATACACTGAAATTGCATCGGAATTAAATAGAAAAGGCACAATGCCGACTTAAGTACAAGAAGACTGACTCTTCTTACTGTCTTTGTTTTGAACCATTCCTGTGACACTAGCTATAGATTCCGATGCTTCACTCCAGGTTTACTGTATCCCTTGGACCTTCTTATTGACGATGATACTCAGAAATTGCATCGGTATTAAATACAAAAGGCACAATGCCGACTATAGTACAAGAAGACTGACTCTTCTCACTGACTGTGTTTTGAATAATTCCTGTGACACTAGTTATAGATTCCGATGCTTCACTTCAGGTTTACTGTATCCCTTGGACCTTCTTATTAACGATGAAACACATAAATTGCATCGGAATTAATAACAAAAGGCACAATGCCGACTTAAGTACTAGAAGACTGACTCTTCCTACTGTCTATGATTTGGACCATTTCTGTGACACTAGTTATTGATTCCGATGCTTCACTTCAGGTTTACCGTATCCCTCTGACTTTCGTATTGACGATGAAACACAGATATTGCATCGGAATTAAATAAAAAAGGCACAATGCCGACTTAAGTACAAGAAGACTGACTCTTCTTACTGTCATTGTTTTGATGCATTCCTGTGACACTAGTTATAGCTTCCGATGCTTCACTCCAGGTTTAGTGTATCCCTTGGACCTTCTTATTAAAGATGAAACACAGAAATTGCATCGGAATTAAATAGAAAAGGCACTATGCCGACTTATGTACAAGATGACTGACTCTTCTTACTGACTATGTTTTGAACAATTCCTGTGTCACTAATTATAGATTCCGATGCTTGACTTCAGGTTTACTGTATCCCTTGGACCTTCTTATTGACGATGAAACACAGAAATTGCATCGGAATTAAATACAAAAGGCAAAATGCCGACTTCAGTACAAGAAGACTGACTCTTCCTACTGTCTATGTTTTGAACCATTCCTGTGACACTAGCTATAGATTCCGATGCCTCACTTGAGGTTTACTGTATCCCTTGGGCCTTCTTATTGACGATGAAATTCAGAATTTGCATCGGAATTAAATACAAAAGGCACAATGCCGACTATAGTACAAGAAGACTGACTCTTCTCACTGACTTTAGATTGAACCATTCCTGTGACACTGGTTATAGATTCCGATGCTTCACTTCAGGTTTACTGTTTACCTTGGACCTTCTTATTAACGATGAAACAATGAAATTGCATTGGAATTAAATACAAAAGGCACAATGCCGACTTAAGTACATGAGGACTGATTCTTCTTACGGACTATGTTTTGAACCATTCCTGTGACACTAGTTCTAGATTCCGATGATTCACTTCATGTTTACTGTATCCCTTGGACCTTCTTATTGACGATGAAACACAGAAATTGCATCGGAATTAAATACAAATGGCACAATGCCGACTTAAGTACAAGAAGGCTGACTCTTCTTACTGTCTATGTTTTGAACCATTCCTGTGACACTAGTTATAGATTCCGATGCTTCACTCCAGGTTTACTGTATCCCTTGCACCTTCTTATTGACGATGAAACACAGAAATTGCACCGGAATTAAATACAAAAGGCACAATGCCGACTTAAGGACAAGAAGACGACTCTTCTTACTGACTATGTTTTGAACCATTCCTGTGACACTAGTTATAGATTCCGATGCTTCACTTCAGGTTTACTGTATCCCTCTGACCTTCTTATTGACGATGAAACACGGAAATTGCCTCGGAATTAAATAGAAATGGCACAATGCCGACTTTGGTCCAAGAAGACTGACTTTTCTTACTGTCTATGTTTTGCACCACTCCTGAGACACTAGTTGAAGATTCCGATGCCTCACTTCAGGTTTACTGTATCCCTCTGAGTTTCTTACTGACGATGAAAGACAGAAATTGCATCGGAATTAAATATAAAAGGCACAATGCCGACTAAAGTA
This sequence comes from Schistocerca serialis cubense, assembly GCF_023864345.2. Taxonomy (NCBI): domain Eukaryota; kingdom Metazoa; phylum Arthropoda; class Insecta; order Orthoptera; family Acrididae; genus Schistocerca; species Schistocerca serialis. The sequence goes on from NC_064644.1 coordinate 639,419,671, forward strand.
GAAGAAGACTGACTCTTCTCACTGACTATGTTTTGAACCATTCCTGTGACACTAGTTATAGATTCCGATGCTTCACTACAGGTTCACTGTATCCCTCTGAGTTTCTTATTGACGATGAAAGACAGAAATTGCATCGGAATTAAATATAAAAGGCACAATGCCGACTATAGTACAAGAAGACTGACTCTTCCCACTGACTATGTTTTGAACCATTCCTGTGACACTAATTATAGATTCCGATGCTTCACTTTAGGATTACTGTATCCCTTGGACCTTCTTATTGACGATGAAACTCAGAAAATGCATCGGAATTAAAAACAAAAGGCACAATGCCGACTATAGTACAAGAAGACTGACTCTTCCCACTGACTATGTTTTGAGCCATTCCTGTGACACTAGTTATAGATTCCGATGCTTCACTTCAGGATTACTGTATCCCTTGGACCATCTTATTAACGATGAAAAACATAAATTGCATCGGAAGTAAATACAAAAGGCACAATGCCGACTTAAGTTCAAGAAGACTGACTCTTCCTACTGTCTATGTTTTGAACCATTCCTGTGACACTTGTTATAGATTCCGATGCTTCACTTCAGGTTTACTGTATCCCTCTGACTTTCGTATTGACGATGAAACACAGAAATTGCACCGGAATTAAATAAAAAAGGCACAATGCCGACTTAAGTACAAGAAGACTGAATCTTCTTACTGTCTATGACTTGAACCACTTCTGTGAGACTAGTTATAGATTCCGATGCTTCACTTCAGGTTTACTGTATCATTTGGACCTTTTTATTGACGATGAAACACAGAAATTACATCGGAATTAAATACAAAATTCACAATGCCGACTTAAGTACAAAAAGACTGACTCTTCTTACTGACTATGTTTTGAACCATTCCTGTGACACTAGTTATAGATTCCGATGCTTCAGTTCAGTTTACTGTATCCCTCTGACCTTCTTATTGACGATGAAACACAGAAATTGGATCATAATTAAATAGAAAAGGCACAATGCCGACTTAAGTACAAGAAGACTGACTCTTCTACAGTCTATGCTTTGAACCATTCCTGTGACACTAGTTATAGATTCCGATGCTTGGCTTCAGGTTTACTGTATCCCTTGGAGCTTCTTATTGACGATGAAACACAGAAATAGCATCGGAATTTAATACACAAGGCACAATGCCGACTCAAGTACAAGAAGACTAACTCTTCTGACTGTCTATGTTGTGAACCATTCATGTGACACTAGTTATAGTTTCCGATGCCGCACATCAGGTTTACTGTATCGGTCTGACCTTCTTATTGACGATGAAACACAGAAATTGCATCGGAATTAAATACAAAATGCACAATCCCGACTTAAGTACATGAAGACTGACTAATGTTACTGTCTATGTTTTGAACCATTACTGTGACACTAGTTATAGATTGCGATGCTTCACGTCAGGTTTACTGTTTACCATGGACCTTCTTATTAACGATGAAACAATGAAATTGCATCGGAATAAAATACAAAAGGCACAATGCCGACTTAAGTACATGAAGACTGATTCTTCTTACTGACTATATTTTGAACCATTCCTGTGACACTAGTTATAGATTCCGATGCTTCACTCCAGGTTTACTGTATCCCTTGCACCTTCTTATTGACGATGAAACACAGAAATTGCACCGGAATTAAATACAAAAGGCACAATGCCGACTTAAGGACAAGAAGACGACTCTTCTTACTGACTATGTTTTGAACCATTTCTGTGACACTAGTTATAGATTCCGATGCTTCAGTTCAGGTTTACTGTGTCCCGCTGACCTTCTTATTGACGACGAAACACGGAAATTGCCTCGGAATTAAATAGAAAAGGCACAATGCCGACTTTAGTACAAGAAGACTGACTTTTCTTACTGTCTATGTTTTGAACCACTCCTGAGACACTAGTTGATGATTCCGATGCTTCACTTCAGGTTTACTGTATCCCTCTGACCTTCTTATTGACGATGAAACACAGAAATTGCACCGGAATTAAATACAAAAGGCACAATGCCGACTTAAGTACAAGAAGACAGACTCTTCTTACTGTCTATGTTTTGAACCATTCCATTGACACTAGTTATAGATTCCGATGCTTCCCTCCAGGTTTACTGTATCCCATGGACCTTCTTATTGACGATGAAACACCGAAATTGCATTGCAATTAAATTCAAAAAGGCACAATGCCGACTTAAGTACATTTGGACTGACTCTCCTTACTGACTATGCTTTGAATCATTCCTGTGACACTAGTTATAGATTCCGATGCTTCACTTCAGGTTTACTGTATCCCTTGGACCTTCTTATTGACGATGAAACCCAGAAATTGCATCGGAATTAAATACAAAAGGCACAATGCCGACTTATGTACAAGAAGACTGACTCTTCTTACTGTCTATATTTTGAACCATTCCTGTGACACTAGTTATAGATGCCGATGCTTCCCTCCAGGTTTACTGTATCCCTTGGACCTTTTTATTGACGATGAAATTCAGAAATTGCATCGGAATTAAATAGAAAAGGCACAATGCCGACTAAAGTAGAAGAAGACTGACTCTTCTCACTGACTATGTTTTGAACCATTCCTGTGACACTAGTTATAAATTCCGATGCTTCACTTCAGGATTACTGTATCCCTTGGACCTTCTTATTGACGATGAAACACATAAATTGCATCGGAACTAAATACAAAAGGCACAATGCCGACTTAAGTACACGAAGACTGACTCTTCTTACTGGCTATGTTTTGAATCATTCCTGTGACACTAGTTATAGATTCCGATGCTTCACTCCAGGTTTACTGTAGCATTTGGACCTTCTTATTGACGATGAAACACAGTAATTACATCGGAATTAAATACAAAATGCACAATGCCGACTTAAGTACAAAAAGACTGACTCTTCTTACTGACTATGATTTGAAACATTCCTGTGACACTAGTTATAGATTCCGATGCTTCACTTCAGTTTACTGTATCCCTCTGACCTTCTTATTGACGATGAAACACAGAAATTGGATCATAATTAAATAGAAAAGGCACAATGCCGACTTAAGTACAAGAAGACTGCTTCTTCTTACAGTCTATGCTTTGAACCATTCCTGTGACACTAGTTATAGATTCCGATGCTTGGCTTCAGGTTTACTGTATCCCTTGGAGCTTCTTATTGACGATGAAACACAGAAATAGAATCGGAATTTAATACACAAGGCACAATGCCGACTCAAGTACAAGAAGACTGACTCTTCTGACTGTCTATGTTGTGAACCATTCATGTGACACTAGTTATAGTTTCCGATGCCGCACATCAGGTTTACTGTATCGGTCTGACCTTCTTATTGACGATGAAACACAGAAATTGCATCGGAAATAAATACAAAATGCACAATGCCAACTTAAGTACATGAAGACTGACTAATCTTACTGTCTATGTTTTGAACCATTACTGTGACACTAGTTATAGATTCCGATGCTTCACTTCAGGTTTACTGTCTACCTTGGAGATTCTTATTAACGATGAAACAATGAAATTGCATCGGAATAAAATACAAAAGGCACAATGCCGACTTAAGTACATGAAGACTGATTCTTATTACTGACTATGTTTTGAACCATTCCTGTGACACTAGTTATAGATTCCGATGATTCACTTCAGGTTTTCTGTATCCCTTGGACCATCTTATTGACGATGAAACACAGAAATTGCATCGGAATTAAATACAAAAGGCACAATGCCGACTTAAGTACAAGAAGGCTGACTCTTCTTACTGTCTATGTTTTGAACCAATCCTGTGACACTAGTTATAGATTCCGATGCTTCACTCCAGGTTTACTGTATCCCTTGCACCTTCTTATTGACGATGAAACACAGAAATTGCACCGGAATTAAATACAAAAGGCACAATGCCGACTTAAGGACAAGAAGACGACTCTTCTTACTGACTATGTTTTGAACCATTCCTGTGACACTAGTTATAGATTCCGATGCTTCACTTCAGGTTTACTGTATCCCTCTGACCTTCCTATTGACGATGAAACACGGAAATTGCCTCGGAATTAAATAGAAAAGGCACAATGCCGACTTTAGTACAAGAAGACTGACTTTTCTTACTGTCTATGTTTTGAACCACTCCTGAGACACTAGTTGATGATTCCGATGCTTCACTTCAGGTTTACTGTATGCCTCTGACCTTCTTATTGACGATGAAACACAGTAATTGCACCGGAATTAAATACAAAAGGCACAATGCCGACTTAAGTACAAGAAGACAGACTCTTCTTACTGTCTATGTTTTGAACCATTCCATTGACACTAGTTATAGATTCCGATGCTTCACTCCAGGTTTACTGTATCCCTTGGACCTTCTTATTGACGATGAAACACATAAATTGCATCGGAACTAAATACAAAAGGCACAATGCCGACTTAAGTACAAGAAGACTGACTCTTCTTACTGTCTATGTTTGAATCATTCCTGTGACACTAGTTATAGATTCCGATGCTTCACTCCAGGTTTACTGTATCCCTTGGACCTTCTTATTGACGATGAAACACCGAAATTGCATTGGAATTAAATACAAAAGGCACAATGCCGACTTAAGTACAAAAAGACTGACTCTTCTTACTGTCTATATTTTGAACCATTCCTGTGACACTAGTTATATATTCCGATGCTTCCCTCCAGGTTTACTGTATCCCTTGGACCTTTTTATTGACGATGAAATTCAGAAATTGCATCGGAATTAAATAGTAAAGACACAATGCCGACTAAAGTAGAAGAAGACTGACTCTTCTCACTGACTATGTTTTGAACCATTCCTGTGACACTAGTTATAGATTCCGTTGCTTCACTTCAGGATTACTGTATCCCTTGGACCATCTTATTAACGATGAAAAACATAAATTGCATCGGAAGTAAATATAAAAGGCACAATGCCGACTTAAGTACAAGAAGACTGACTCTTCCTACTGTCTATGTTTTGAACCATTCCTGTGACACTTGTTATTGATTCCGATGCTTCACTTCAGGTTTACTGTATCCCTCTGACTTTCGTATTGACGATGAAACACAGAAATTGCACCGGAATTAAATAAAAAAGGCACAATGCCGACTTAAGGACAAGAAGACTGACTCTTCTTACTGTCTATATTTTGAACCATTCCTGTGACAATAGTTATAGATTCCGATGATTCACTTCATTTTTACTGTATCCCTTGGACCTTCTTATTGACGATGAAACACAGAAATTGCATCGGAATTAAATACAAATGGCACAATGCCGACTTAAGTACAAGAAGGCTGACTCTTCTTACTGTCTATGTTTTGAACCATTCCTGTGACACTAGTTATAGATTCCGATGCTTCACTCCAGGTTTACTGTATCCCTTGCACCTTCTTATTGACGATGAAACACAGAAATTGCACCGGAATTAAATAGAAAAGGCACAATGCCGACTTTAGTACAAGAAGACTGACTTTTCTTACTGTCTATGTTTTGAACCACTCCTGAGACACTAGTTGATGATTCCGATGCTTCACTTCAGGTTTACTGTATCCCTCTGACCTTCTTATTGACGATGAAACACAGAAATTGCACCGGAATTAAATACAAAAGGCACAATGCCGACTTAAGTAGAAGAAGACAGACTCTTCTTACTGTCTATGTTTTGAACCATTCCATTGACACTAGTTATAGATTCCGATGCTTCCCTCCAGGTTTACTGTATCCCTTGGACCTTCTTATTGACGATGAAACACCGAAATTGCATTGCAATTAAATACAAAAGGCACAATGCCGACTTAAGTACATGAGGACTGACTCTCCTTACTGACTATGCTTTGAATCATTCCTGTGACACTAGTTATAGATTCCGATGCTTCACTTCAGGTTTACTGTATCCCTCTGACCTTCTTATTGACGATGAAACACAGAAATTGCATCGGAATTAAATACAAAAGGCACAATGCCGACTTATGTACAAGAAGACTGACTCTTCTTACTGTCTATATTTTGAACCATTCCTGTGACACTAGTTATAGATTCCGATGCTTCCCTCCAGGTTTACTGTAATCCTTGGACCTTTTTATTGACGATGAAATTCAGAAATTGCATCGGAATTAAATAGAAAAGGCACAATGCCGACTAAAGTAGAAGAAGACTGACTCTTCTCACTGACTATGTTTTGAACCATTCCTGTGACACTAGTTATAGATTCCGATGCTTCACTTCAAGATTACTGTATCCCTTGGACCTTCTTATTCACGACGAAACACATAAATTGCATCGGAACTAAATACAAAAGGCACAATGCCGACTTAAGTACAAGAAGACTGACTCTTCCCACTGACTATGTTTTGAACCATTCCTGTGACACTAGTTATAGATTCCGATGCTTCACTTCAGGATTACTGTATCCCTTGGACCTTGTTATTGACGATGAAACTCAGAAATTGCATCGGAATTAAAAACAAAAGGCACAATGCCGACTATAGTACAAGAATACTGATTCTTCCCACTGACTATGTTTTGAACCATTCCTGTGACACTAGTTATAGATTCCGATGCTTCACTTCAGGATTACTGTATCCCTTGGACCATCTTATTAACGATGAAAAACATAAATTGCATCGGAAGTAAATACAAAAGGCACAATGCCGACTTAAGCACAAGAAGACTGACTCTTCCTACCGTCTATGTTTTGAACCATTCCTGTGACACTTGTTATGGATTCCGATGCTTCACTTCAGGTTTACTGTATCCCTCTGACTTTCGTATTGACGATGAAACACAGAAATTGCACCGGAATTAAATAAAAAAGGCACAATGCCGACTTAAGGACAAGAAGACTGACTCTTCTTACTGTCTATGTTTTGAAGCATTCCTGTGACACTAGATATAGATTCCGATGCTTCACTTTAGGTTTACTGTATCCCTCTGAGTTTCTTATTGACGATGAAAGACAGAAATTGGACCGGAATTAAATACAAAAGGCACAATGCCGACTTAAGTACAAGGACACTGACTGTTCCCACTGTCTATGTTTTGAACCATTCCTGACACACTAGTTGAAGATTCCGATGCTTCACTTCAGGTTTACTGTATCCCTCACCTTCTTATTGACGATGAAACACTGAAATTGCACCGGAATTAAATACAAAAGGAACAATGCCGACTTAAGTACAAGAAGACAGACTCTTCTTACTGTCTATGTTTTGAACCATTCCTGTGACACTAGCTATAGATTCCGATGCTTCACTTCATTTTTACTGTATGCCTCTGACCTTATTGACGATGAAACACAGAAATTGCATCGGAATTAAATACAAAAGGCACAATACCGACTTAAGTACAAGAAGACTGAATCTTCTTACTGTCTATGTCTTGAACCACTTCTGTGAGACTAGATATAGATTCCGATGCTTCACTTCAGGTTTACTGTATCATTTGGACCTTCTTATTGACGATGAAACACAGAAATTACATCGGAATTAAATACAAAATGCACAATGCCGACTTAAGTACAAAAAGACTGACTCTTCTTACTGACTATGTTTTGAGCCATTCCTGTGACACTAGTTATAGATTCCGATGCTTCACTCCAGTTTACTGTATCCCTCTGACCTTCTTATTGACGATGAAACACTGAAATTGCATTGGAATTAAATACAAAAGGCACAATGCCGACTTAAGTACATGAGGACTGACTCTCCTTACTGACTATGCTTTGAATCATTCCTGTGACACTAGTTATAGATTCCGATGCTTCACTTCAGGTTTACTGTATCCCTCTGACTTTCTTATTGACGATGAAACACAGAAATTGCATCGGAATGAAATACAAAAGGCACAATGCCGACTTAAGTACAAGAAGACTGACTCTTCTTACTGTCTATATTTTGAACCATTCCTGTGACACTAGTTATAGATTCCGATGCTTCCCTCCAGGTTTACTGTATCCCTTGGACCTTTTTATTGACGATGAAATTCAGAAATTGCATCGGAATTAAATAGAAAAGACACAATGCCGACTAAAGTAGAAGAAGACTGACTTTTCTCACTGACTATGTTTTGAACCATTCCTGTGACACTAGTTATAGATTCCGTTGCTTCACTTCAGGATTACTGTATCCCTTGGACCTTCTTATTGACGATCAAACACATAAATTGCATCGGAACTAAATACAAAAGGCACAATGCCGACTTAAGTACAAGAAGACTGACTCTTCTTACTGTCTATGTTTTGAATCATTCCTGTGACACTAGTTATAGATTCCGATGCTTCACTCCAGGTTTACTGTATCCCTTGGACCTTCTTATTGACGATGAAACACCGAAATTGCATTGGAATTAAATACAAAAGGCACAATGCCGACTTAAGTACAAGAAGACTGACTCTTCTTACTGTCTATGTTTTGAATCATTCCTGTGACACTAGTTATAGATTCCGATGCTTCCCTCCAGGTTTACTGTATCCCTTGGACCTTTTTATTGACGATGAAATTCAGAAATTGCATCGGAATTAAATAGAAAAGACACAATGCCGACTAAAGTAGAAGAAGACTGACTCTTCTCACTGACTATGTTTTGAACCATTCCTGTGACACTAGTTATAGATTCCGTTGCTTCACTTCAGGATTACTGTATCCCTTGGACCATCTTATTAACGATGAAAAACATAAATTGCATCGGAAGTAAATACAAAAGGCACAATGCCGACTTAAGTACAAGAAGACTGACTCTTCCTACTGTCTATGTTTTGAACCATTCCTGTGACACTTGTTATAGATTCCGATGCTTCACTTCAGGTTTACTGTATCCCTCTGACTTTCGTATTGACGATGAAACACAGAAATTGCACCGGAATTAAATAAAAAAGGCACAATGCCGACTTAAGTACAAGAAGACTGACTCTTCTTACTGTCTATATTTTGAACCATTCCTGTGACACTAGTTATAGATTCCGATGATTCACTTCATGTTTACTGTATCCCTTGGACCTTCTTATTGACGATGAAACACAGAAATTGCATCGGAATTAAATACAAATGGCACAATGCCGACTTAAGTACAAGAAGGCTGACTCTTCTTACTGTCTATGTTTTGAACCATTCCTGTGACACTAGTTATAGATTCCGATGCTTCACTCCAGGTTTACTGTATCCCTTGCACCTTCTTATTGACGAAGAAACACAGAAATTGCACCGGAATTAAATACAAAAGGCACAATGCCGACTTAAGGACAAGAAGACGACTCTTCTTACTGACTATGTTTTGAACCATTCCTGTGACACTAGTTATAGATTCCGATGCTTCACTTCAGGTTTACTGTATCCCTCTGACCTTCTTATTGACGACGAAACACGGAAATTGCCTCGGAATTAAGTAGAAAAGGCACAATGCCGACTTTAGTACAAGAAGACTGACTTTTATTACTGTCTATGTTTTGAACCACTCCTGAGACACTAGTTGAAGATTCCGATGCTTCACTTCAGGTTTACAGTATCCCTCTGACCTTCTTATTGACGATGAAACACAGAAATTGCACCGGAATTAAATACAAAAGGCACAATGCCGACTTAAGTACAAGAAGACAGACTCTTCTTACTGTCTATGTTTTGAACCATTCTATTGTCACTAGTTATAGATTCCGATGCTTCCCTCCAGGTTTACTGTATCCCTTGGACCTTCTTATTGACGATGAAACACCGAAATTGCATTGGAATTAAATACAAAAGGCACAATGCCGACTTAAGTACATGAGGACTGACTATCCTTACTGACTATGCTTTGAATCATTCCTGTGACACTAGTTATAGATTCCGATGCTTCACTACAGGTTCACTGTATCCCTCTGAGTTTCTTATTGACGATGAAAGACAGAAATTGCATCGAAATTAAATACAAAAGGCACAATGCCGACTATAGTACAAGAAGACTGACTCTTCCCACTGACTATGTTTTGAACCATTCCTGTGACAGTAGTTATAGATTCCGATGCTTCACTTCAGGATTACTGTATCCCTTGGACCTTCTTATTGACGATGAAACTCAGAAATTGCATCGGAATTAAAAACAAAAGGCACAATGCTGACTATAGTACAAGAAGACTGACTCTTCCCACTGACTATGTTTTGAACCATTCCTGTGACACTAGTTATAGATTCCGATGCTTCACTTCAGGATTACTGTATCCCTTGGACCATCTTATTAACGATGAAAAACATAAATTGCATCGGAAGTAAATACAAAAGGCACAATGCCGACTTAAGTACAAGAAGACTGACTCTTCCTACTGTCTATGTTTTGAACCATTCCTGTGACACTTGTTATAGATTCCGATGCTTCACTTCAGGTTTACTGTATCCCTCTGACTTTCGTATTGACGATGAAACACAGAAATTGCACCGGAATTAAATAAAAAAGGCACAGTGCCGACTTAAGGACAAGAAGACTGACTCTTCTTACTGTCTATGTTTTGAAGCATTCCTGTGACACTAGATATAGATTCCGATGCTTCACTTTAGGTTTACTGTATCCCTCTGAGTTTCTTATTGACGATGAAAGACAGAAATTGGACCGGAATTAAATACAAAAGGCACAATGCCGACGTAAGTACAAGAACACTGACTGTTCCCACTGTCTATGTTTTGAACCATTCCTGACACACTAGTTGAAGATTCCGATGCTTCACTTCAGGTTTACTGTATCCCTCACCTTCTTATTGACGATGAAACACTGAAATTGCACCGGAATTAAATACAAAAGGAACAATGCCGACTTAAGTACAAGAAGACAGACTCTTCTTACTGTCTATGTTTTGAACCATTCCTGTGACACTAGCTATAGATTCCGATGCTTCACTTCATTTTTACTGTTTGCCTCTGACCTTATTGACGATGAAACACAGAAATTGCATCGGAATTAAATACAAAAGGCACAATACCGACTTAAGTACAAGAAGACTGAATCTTCTTACTGTCTATGTCTTGAACCACTTCTGTGAGACTAGATATAGATTCCGATGCTTCACTTCAGGTTTACTGTATCATTTGGACCTTCTTATTGACGATGAAACACAGAAATTACATCGGAATTAAATACAAAATGCACAATGCCGACTTCAGTACAAAAAGACTGACTCTTCTTACTGACTATGTATTGAACCATTCCTGTGACACTAGTTATAGATTCCGATGCTTCACTTCAGTTTACTGTATCCCTCTGACTTTCTTATTGACGATGAAACACAGAAATTGGATCATAATTAAATAGAAAAGGCACAATGCCGACTTAAGTACAAGAAGACTGACTCTTCTTACAGTCTATGCTTTGAACCATTCCTGTGACACTAGTTATAGATTCCGATGCTTGGCTTCAGGTTTACTGTATCCCTTGGAGCTTCTTATTGACGATGAAACACAGAAATAGCATCGGAATTTAATACACAAGGCACAATGCCGACTCAAGTACAAGTAGACTGACTCTTCTGACTGTCTATGTTGTGAACCATTCATGTGACACTAGTTATAGTTTCCGATGCCGCACATCACGTTTACTGTATCGGTCTGACCTTCTTATTGACGATGAAACACAGAAATTGCATCGGAATTAAATACAAAATGCACAATGCCGACTTAAGTACATGAAGACTGACTAATCTTACTGTCTATGTTTTGAACCATTACTGTGACACTAGTTATAGATTCCGATGCTTCACTTCAGGTTTACTGTTTACCTTGGACCTTCTTATTAACGATGAAACAATGAAATTGCATCGGAATAAAATACAAAAGGCACAATGCCGACTTAAGTACATGAAGACTGATTCTTCTTACTGACTATGTTTTGAACCATTCCTGTGACACTAGTAATAGATTCCGATGATTCACTTCAGGTTTTCTGTATCCCTTGGACCATCTTATTGACGATGAAACACAGAAATTGCATCGGAATTAAATACAAATGGCACAATGCCGACTTAAGTACAAGAAGGCTGACTCTTCTTACTGTCTATGTTTTGAACCAATCCTGTGACACTAGTTATAGATTCCGATGCTTCACTCCAGGTTTACTGTATCCCTTGCACCTTCTTATTGACGATGAAACACAGAAATTGCACCGGAATTAAATACAAAAGGCACAATGCCGACATAAGGACAAGAAGACGACTCTTCTTACTGACTATGTTTTGAACCATTCCTGTGACACTAGTTATAAATTCCGATGCTTCACTTCAGGTTTACTGTATCCCTCTGACCTTCTTATTGACGATGAAACACGGAAATTGCCTCGGAATTAAATAGAAAAGGCACAATGCCGACTTTAGTACAAGAATACTGACTTTTCTTACTGTCTATGTTTTGAACCACTCCTGAGACACTAGTTGATGATTCCGATGCTTCACTTCAGGTTTACTGTATCCCTCTGACCTTCTTATTGACGATGAAACTTAGTAATTGCACCGGAATTAAATACAAAAGGCACAATGCCAACTTAAGTACAAGAAGACGGACTCTTCTTACTGTCTATGTTTTGAACCATTCCATTGACACTAGTTATAGATTCCGATGCTTCACTCCAGGTTTACTGTATCCCTTGGACCTTCTTATTGACGATGAAACACTGAAATTGCATTGGAATTAAATACAAAAGGCACAATGCCGACTTAAGTACATGAGGACTGACTCTCCTTACTGATTATGCTTTGAATCATTCCTGTGACACTAGTTATAGATTCCGATGCTTCCCTCCAGGTTTACTGTATCCCTTGGACCTGTTTATTGACGATGAAATTCAGAAATTGCATCGGAATTAAATAGAAAAGACACAATGCCAACTAAAGTAGAAGAAGACTGACTCTTCTCACTGACTATGTTTTGAACCATTCCTGTGACACTAGTTATAGATTCCGTTGCTTCACTTCAGGATTACTGTATCCCTTGGACCTTCTTATTGACGATGAAACACATAAATTTCATCGGATCTAAATACAAAAGGCACAATGCCGACTTAAGTACAAGAAGACTGACTCTTCTTACTGTCTATGTTTTGAATCATTCCTGTGACACTAGTTATAGATTCCGATGCTTCACTCCAGGTTTACTGTATCCCTTGGACCTTCTTATTGACGATGAAACACCGAAATTGCATTGGAATTAAATACAAAAGGCACAATGCCGACTTAAGTACATGAGGACTGACTCTCCTTACTGACTATGCTTTGAATCATTCCTGTGACACTAGTTATAGATTCCGATGTTTCACTTCAGGTTTACTGTATCCCTTGGACCATCTTATTAACGATGAAAAACATAAATTGCATCGGAAGTAAATACAAAAGGCACAATGCCGACTTAAGTACAAGAAGACTGACTCTTCCTACTGTCTATGTTTTGAACCATTCCTGTGACACTTGTTATAGATTCCGATGCTTCACTCCAGGTTTACTGTATCCCTTGGACCTTCTTATTGACGATGAAACACCGAAATTGCATTGGAATTAAATACAAAAGGCACAATGCCGACTTAAGTACATGAGGACTGACTCTCCTTACTGACTATGCTTTGAATCATTCCTGTGACACTAGTTATAGATTCCGATGCTTCACTTCAGGTTTACTGTATCCCTCTGACTTTCTTATTGACGATGAAACACAGTAATTGCACCGGAATTAAATACAAAAGGCACAATGCCGACTTAAGTACAAGAAGACAGACCCTTCTTACTGTCTATGTTTTGAACCATTCCATTGACACTAGTTATAGATTCCGTAAATCACTCCAGGTTTACTGTATCCCTTGGACCTTCTTATTGACGATAATACACTGAAATTGCATCGGAATTAAATAGAAAAGGCACAATGCCGACTTAAGTACAAGAAGACTGACTCTTCTTACTGTCTTTGTTTTGAACCATTCCTGTGACACTAGTTATAGATTCCGATGCTTCACTTCAGGTTTACTGTATCCCTTGGATCTTCTTATTTACGATGAAACACATAAATTGCATCGGAATTAATAACAAAAGGCACAATGCCGACTTAAGTACAAGAAGAATGACTCTTCCTACTGTCTATGATTTGAACCATTTCTGTGACACTAGTTATAGATTCTGATGCTTCACTTCAGGTTTACTGTATCCCTCTGACTTTCGTATGGACGATGAAACACAGATATTGCATCGGAATTAAATAAAAAAGGCACAATGCCGACTTAAGTACAAGAAGACTGACTCTTCTTACTGTCTTTGTTTTGAACCATTCCTGTGACACTAGTTATAGCTTCCGATGCTTCACTCCAGGTTTAGTGTATCCCTTGGACCTTCTTATTGAAGATGAAACACAGAAATTGCATTGGAATTAAATAGAAAAGGCACTATGCCGACTTAAGTACAAGATGACTGACTCCTCTTACTGACTATGTTTTGAACAATTCCTGTATCACTAGTTATAGATTCCGATGCTTGACTTCAGGTTTACTGTATCCCTTGGACTTTCTTATTGACGATGAAACACAGAAATTGCATCGGAATTAAATACAAAAGGCACAATGCCGACTTAAGTACAAGAAGACTGACTCTTCCTACCGTCTATGTTTTGAACAATTCCTGTGACACTAGCTATAGATTCCGATGCTTCACTTGAGGTTTACTGTATCCCTTGGGCCTTCTTATTGACGATGAAATTCAGAAATTGCATCGGAATTAAATACAAAAGGCACAATGCCGACTATAGTACAAGAAGACTGACTCTTCTCACTGACTATAGTTTGAACCATTCCTGTGGCACTAGTTATAGATTCCGATGCTTCACTTCATGTTTACTGAATCCCTTGGACATTCTTATTAACGATGAAACACATAAATTGCATCGGAATTAATTACAAAAGGCTCAATGCCGACTTAAGTACAGGAAGACTGACTCTTCCTACTGTCTATGATTTGAATCATTCCTGTGACACTAGTTATAGATTCCGATGCTTCACTTCAGGTTTACTGAATCCCTCTGACTTTCGTATTGACGATGAAACACAGAAATTGCACCGGAACTAAATAAAAAAGGCACAATGCCGACTTAAGGACAAGAAGACTGACTCTTCTTACTGACTATGTTTTGAACCATTCCTGTGACACTAGGTATACATTCCGATGCTTCACTTTAGGTTTACTGTATCCCTCTGAGTTTCTTATTGACGATGAAAGACAGAAATTGGACCGGAATTAAATACAAAAGGCACAATGCCGACATAAGTACAAGAAGACAGACTCTTCTTACTGTCTATGTTTTGAACCATTCCTGTGACACTAGCTATATATTCCGATGCTTCACTTCATTTTTACTGTATGCCTCTGACCTTATTGACGATGAAACACAGAAATTGCATCGGAATTAAATACAAAAGGCACAATACCGACTTAAGTACAAGAAGACTGACTCTTCTTACTGTCTATGTTTTGAACCACTCCTGTGAGACTAGATATAGATTCCGATGCTTCACTTCAGGTTTACTGTATCATTTGGACCTTCTTATTGACGATGAAACACAGAAATTACATCGGAATTAAATACCAAATGCACAATGCCGACTTAAGTACAAAAAGACTGACTCTTCTTACTGACTATGTTTTGAACCATTCCTGTGACACTAGCTATAGATTCCGATGCTTCACTTCATTTTTACTGTATGCCTCTGACCTTATTGACGATGAAACACAGAAATTGCATCGGAATTTAATACGCAAGGCACAATGCCGACTCAAGTACAAGAAGACTGACTCTTCTGACTGTCTATGTTGTGAACCATTCATGTGACACTAGTTATAGTTTCCGATGCCGCACATCAGATTTACTGTATCGGTCGGACCTTCTTATTGACGATGAAACACAGTAATTGCATCGGAATTAAATACAAAATGCACAATGCCGACTTAAGTACATGAAGACTGACTAATCTTACTGTCTATGTTTTGAACCATTTCTGTGACATTAGTTATAGATTCCGATGATTCACTTCAGGATTACTGTATCCCTTGCACCTTCTTATTCACGATGAAACACAGAAATTGCACCGGAATTAAATACAAAAGGCACAATGCCGACTTAAGGACAAGAAGACGACTCTTCTTACTGACTATGTTTTGAACCATTCCTGTGACACTAGTTATAGATTCCGATGTTTCACTTCAGGTGTACTGTATCCCTTGGACCTTATTATTGACGACAATACACTGAAATTGTATCGGAATTAAATAGAAAAGGCACATTGCCGACTTAAGTACAAGAAGACTGACTCCTCTTACTGTCTATGTTTTGAACCATTCCTGTGACACTAGTTATAGCTTCCGATGCTTCAGGTTTTGTGTATCCCTTGGACCTTCTTATTGACGATGAAACACAGAAATTGCTTCGGAATTAAATACATAAGGCACAATGCCGACATAAGTACAAGAAGACTGACTCTTCTTACTGACTATGTTTTGAACCATTCCTGTGTCACTAGTTATAGATTCCGATGCTTGACTTCAGGTTTACTGTATCCCTTGGACCTTCTTATAGACGATGAAACACAGAAATTGCATCGGAATTAAATACAAAATCTACAATGCCGGCTTAAGTACAAGAAGACTGACTCTTCCTACTGTCTATGTTTTGAACGATTCCTGTGACACTAGCTATAGATTCCGATGCTTCACTTCATTTTTACTGTATCCCTCTGACCTTATTGACGATGAAACACAGAAATTGCAACGGAATGAAATACAAAAGGCACAATGCCGACTTAAGTACAAAAAGACTGACTCTTCTTAATGACTATGTGTTGCACCATTCCTGTGACACTGGTTATAGATTCCGATGCTTCACTTCAGGTTTACTGTATCCCTCTTACCTTCTTATTGACGATGAAACACAGAAATTGCATCGGAATTAAATTGAAAAGGCACAATGTCGACTTAAGTACAAGAAGACGGACTCTTCTTACTGTCTATGCTTTGAACCATTCCTGTGACACTAGTTACAGATTCCGATGCTTGACTTCAGGTTTACTGTATCCCTTGGACCCTCTTATTGACGATGAAACACAGAAATTGCCTCGGAATTAAATACAAAAAGCAAAATGCCGACTTACGTACAAGAAGACTGACCCTACTTTCTGTCTATGTTTGAAACATTCCTTTGACACTAGTTATAGATTCCGATGCCCCACTTCAGGTTTACTGTATCCCTTGGACCTTCTTATTAACGATGAAACAATGAAATTGCATCGGAATTAAATACAAAAGGCACAATGCCGACTTATGTTCATGAAGACTGATTCTTCTTGCTGACTATGTATTGAACCATTCCTGTGACACTAGTTATAGATTCCGATGCTTCACTTCAGGTTTACTGTATCCCTTGGACCTTCTTATTGACGATGAAACACAGAAATTGCATCGGAATTAAATACAAAAGGCACAATGCCGACTTAAGTACAAGAAGGCTGACTCTTCTTACTGTCTACGTTTTGAACCATTCCTGGGACACTAGTTATAGATTCCGATGCTTCACTCCAGGTTTACTGTATCCCTCTGACCTTCTTATTGACGATGAAACACAGAAATTGGATCGGAATTAAATAGAAAGAGCACAATGCCGACTTAAGTACAAGAAGACTGACTCTTCTTACTGTCTATGTTTTGAACCATTCCTGTGACACTAGTTACTGATTCCGATGCTTCACTTCAAGTTTACTGTATCCCTCTGACCTTCTTATTGACGATGAAACACAGAAATTGGATAGAAATTAAATAGAAAAGGCACAATGCCGACTTCAGTGCAAGAAGACTGACTCTTCTTACTGTCTATGTTTTGAACCATTCCTGTGACACTAGTTATAGATTCCGATGCTTGACTTCAGGTTTACTGTTTCCCTCTGACCTTCTTATTGACGATGAATCACAGAAATTGGATCGGAATTAAATACAAAAGGCACAATGCCGACTTAAGTACAAGAAGACAGACTCTTCTTACTGTCTAAATTTTGAACCATTCCATTGACACTAGTTATAGATTACGATGCTTCACTCCAGGTTTACTGTAGCCCTTGGACCTTCTTATTGACGATAATACACTGAAATTGCATCGGAATTAAATACAAAAGGCACAATGCCGACTTATGTTCATGAAGACTGATTCTTCTTGCTGACTATGTCTTGAACCATTCCTGTGGCACTAGTTATAGATTCCGATGCTTCACTTCAGGTTTACTGTATCCCTTGGACCTTCTTATTGACGATGAAACACAGAAATTGCATCGGAATTAAATACAAAAGGCACAATGCCGACTTAAGTACAAGAAGGCTGACTCTTCTTACTGTCTACGTTTTGAACCATTCCTGGGACACTAGTTATAGATTCCGATGCTTCACTCCAGGTTTACTGTATCCCTCTGACCTTCTTATTGACGATGAAACACAGAAATTGGATCGGAATTAAATAGAAAAAGCACAATGCCGACTTAAGTACAATAAGACTGACTCTTCTTACTGTCTATGTTTTGAACCATTCCTGTGACACTAGTTACTGATTCCGATGCTTGACTTCAGGTTTACTGTATCCCTCTGACCTTCTTATTGACGATGAAACACAGAAATTGGATCGAAATTAAATAGAAAAGGCACAATGCCGACTTCAGTGCAAGAAGACTGACTCTTCTTACTGTCTATGTTTTGAACCATTCCTGTGACACTAGTTATAGATTCCGATGCTTGACTTCAGGTTTAGTGTTTCCCTCTGACCTTCTTATTGACGATGAATCACAGAAATTGGATCGGAATTAAATACAAAAGGCACAATGCCGACTTAAGTACAAGAAGACAGACTCTTCTTACTGTCTAAATTTTGAACCATTCCATTGACACTAGTTATAGATTACGATGCTTCACTCCAGGTTTACTGTAGCCCTTGGACCTTCTTATTGACGATAATACACTGAAATTGCATCGGAATTAAATACAAAAGGCACAATGCCGACTTAAGTACAAGAAGACTGATTAGTCTTACTGTCTATGTTTTGAACCATTCCTGTGACACTAGTTATAGCTTCCGATGCTTCACTCCAGGTTTAGTGTATCCCTTGGACCTTCTTATTGACGATGAAACACAGAAATTACATCGGAATTAAATACAAAAGGCACAATGCCGACTTAAGTACAAAAAGACTGACTCTTCTTACTGACTATGTTTTGAACCATTCCTGTGACACTAGTTATAGATTCCGATTCTTCACTTCAGGTTTACTGTATCCCTCTGACCTACTTATTGACGATGAAACACAGAAATTGGATCGGAATTAAATAGAAAAGGCACAATGCCGACTTAAGTACAAGAAGACTGACTCTTCTTACTGTCTATGCTTTGAACCATTCCTGTGACACTAGTTATAGATTCCGATGCTTGACTTCAGGTTTACTGTATCCCTTGGACCTTCTTATTGACGATGAAACACAGAAATAGCATCGGAATTTAATACAAATGGCACAATGCCGACTCAAGTACAAGAAGACTGACTCTTCTGACTGTCTATGTTGTGAACCATTCCTGTGACACTAGTTATAGACTCCGATGCCTCACTTCAGGTTTACTGTATCGGTCTGACCTTCTTATTGACGATGAAACACAGAAATTGCATCGGAATTAAACACAAAATGCACAATGCCGACACAAGTACATGAAGACTGACTCATCTTACTGTCTATGTTTTGAACCATTTCTGTGACACTAGTTATAGATTCCGATGCTTCACTTCAGGGTTACTGAACCCCTCTGAAATTCTTATTGACGATGAAACACAGAATTTGCCTCGGAATTAAATACAAAAGGACAATGCCGATTAAAGTAGAAGAGGACTGACTCTTCCCAATGTCTATGTTTGAAGCATTGCATTGACTCTAGTTACAGATTCCGATGCTTCATTTTAGGTTTACTGTTTCCCTTGGACCTTCTTATTAACGACGAAACAATGAAATTGCATCGGAATTAAATACAAAAGGCACAATGCAGACTTAAGTACATGAAGACTGATTCTTCTTACTGACTATGTATTGAATCATTCCTGCGACACTAGTTATATATTCCGATGCTTCACTTTAGGTTTAATGTATCCCTTGGACCTTCTTATTGACGATGAAACACAGAAATTGCATCGGAATTAAATTGAAAAGGCACAATGCCGACTTAAGTACAAGAGGACTGACTCTTCTTACTGTCTATGCTTTGAACCATTCCTGTGACACTAGTTACAGATTTCGATGCTTGCCTTCAGGTTTACTGTATCCCTTGGACCTTCTTTTTGACGATGAAACACAGAAATAGCATCGGAATGTAATACAAAAGGCACAACGCCGACTCAAGTACTAGAAGACTGACTCTTCTGACTGTCTATGTTGTGAACCATTCCTGTGCCACTAGTTATAGATTCCGATGCCTCACTTCAGGTTTACTGTATCGGTCTGACCTTCTTATTGATGATGAAACACAGAAATTGGATCGGAATTAAATAGAAAAGGCACAATGCCGACTTAAGTACAAGAAGACTGATTATTCTTTCTGTCTATGTTTTTAACCATTCCTGTGACACTAGTTATGGATTCCGATGCTTCACTTCAGGTTTACTGTATCCCTTGGACCCTCTTATTGACGATGAAACACAGAAATTGCATCGTAATTAAATACAAAAAGCAAAATGCCGACTTACGTACAAGAAGACTGACCCTACTTACTGTCTATGTTTGAAACATTCCTTTGACACTAGTTATAGATTCCGATGCCTCACTTCAGGTTTACTGTATCCCTTGGACCTTCTTATTAACGATGAAACAATGAAATTGCATTGGAATTAAATACAAAAGGCACAATGCCGACTTATGTTCATGAAGACTGATTCTTCTTGCTGACTATGTATTGAACCATTCCTGTGACACTAGTTATAGATTCCGATGCTTCACTTCAGGTTTACTGTATCCCTTGGATCTTCTTATTGACGATGAAACACAGAAATTGCATCGGAATTAAATACAAAAGGCACAATGCCGACTTAAGTACAAGAAGGCTGACTTTTGTTACTGTCTACGTTTTGAACCATTCCTGGGACACTAGTTATAGATTCCGATGCTTCACTCCAGGTTTACTGTATCCCTCTGACCTTCTTATTGATGATGAAACACAGAAATTGGATCGGAATTAAATAGAAAAGGCACAATGCCGACTTAAGTACAAGAAGACTGACTCTTCTTACAGTCTATGTTTTGAACCATTCCTGTGACACTAGTTACTGATTCCGATGCTTGACTTCAGGTTTACTCTATCCCTCTGACCTTCTTATTGACGATGAAACACAGAAATTGGATCGAAATTAAATAGAAAAGGCACAATGCCGACTTCAGTGCAAGAAGACTGACTCTTCTTACTGTCTATGTTTTGAACCATTCCTGTGACGCTAGTTATAGATTCCGTTGCTTGACTTCAGGTTTAGTGTTTCCCTCTGACCTTCTTATTGACGATGAATCACAGAAATTGGATCGGAATTAAATACAAAAGGCACAATGCCGTCTTAAGTACAAGAAGACAGACTCTTCTTACTGTCTAAATTTTGAACCATTCCATTGACACTAGTTATATATTAC
Source organism: Schistocerca serialis cubense (assembly GCF_023864345.2). Classification (NCBI taxonomy): domain Eukaryota; kingdom Metazoa; phylum Arthropoda; class Insecta; order Orthoptera; family Acrididae; genus Schistocerca; species Schistocerca serialis. The sequence continues at coordinate 639,441,370 of NC_064644.1, forward strand.
GATGCTTCACTCCACGTTTACTGTACCCCTTGGACCTTCTTATTGACGATAATACACTGAAATTGCATCGGAATTAAATACAAAAGGCACAATGCCGACTTAAGTACAAGAAGACTGACTCGTCTTACTGTCTATGTTTTGAACCATTCCTGTGACACTAGTTATAGCTTCCGTTGCTTCACTCCAGGTTTAGTGTATCCCTTGGACCTTCTTATTGACGATGAAACCCAGAAATTGCATCGGAATTAAATAGAAAAGGCACTATGCCGACTTAAGTACAAGATGACTGACTCTTCTTACTGACTATGTTTTGAACCATTCCTGTGTCACTAGTAATAGATTCCGATGCTTGACAAGAAGACTGACTCTTCCTACTGTCTATTTTTTGAACGATTCCTGTGACACTAGCTATAGATTCCGATGCTTCACTTCATTTTTACTGTATCCCTCTGACCTTATTGACGATGAAACACAGAAATTGTATCGGAATTAAATACAAAAGGCACAATACCGACTTAAGTACAAGAAGTCTGACTTTTCTTACTGTCTATGTTTTGAACCACTCCTGTGACACTAGATACAGATTCCGATGCTTCACTCCAGGTTTACTGTATCCCTTGGACCTTCTTATTGACGATAATACACTGAAATTGCATCGGAATTAAATAGAAAAGGCACAATGCCGACTTAAGTACAAGAAGACTGACTCGTCTTACTGTCTATGTTTTGAGCCATTCCTGTGACACTAGTTATAGCTTCCGATGCTTCACTCCAGGTTTAGTGTATCCCTTGGACCTTCTTATTGACGATGAAACACAGAAATTACATCGGAATTAAATACAAAAGGCACAATGCCGACTTAAGTACAAAAAGACTGACTCTTCTTACTGACTATGTTTTGAACCATTCCTGTGACACTAGTTATAGATTCCGATTCTTCACTTCAGGTTTACTGTATCCCTCTGACCTTCTTATTGACGATGAAACACAGAAATTGGATCGGAATTAAATAGAAATGGCACAATGCCGACTTAAGTACAAGAAGACTGACTCTTCTTACTGTCTATGCTTTGAAACATTCCTGAGACACTAGTTACAGAATCCGATGCTTGACTTCAGGTTTACTGTATCCCTTGGACCATCTTATTGACGATGAAACACAGAAATAGCATCGGAATTTAATACAAATGGCACAATGCCGACTCAAGTACAAGAAGACTGACTCTTCTGACTGTCTATGTTGTGAACCATTCCTGTGACACTAGTTATAGATTCTGATGCCTCACTTCAGGTTTACTGTATCGGTCTGACCTTCTTATTGACGATGAAACACAGAAATTGCATCGGAATTAAACACAAAATGCACAATGCCGACATAAGTACATGAAGACTGACTCATCTTACTGTCTATGTTTTGAACCATTTCTGTGACACTAGTTATAGATTCCGATGCTTCACTTCAGGGTTAATGTATCCCTCTGAAATTCTTATTGACGATGAAACACAGAAATTGCATCGGAATTAAATACAAAAGGCACAATGCCGACTAACGTACAAGAAGACTGACTCTTCTTTCCGTCTATGCTTTGAACCATTCCTGTGACACTAGTTATGGATTCCGATGCTTCACTTCAAGTTTACTGTTTCCTTCGAACCTTCTTATTGACGATGAAACACAGATTTTGAATCGGAATTAAATACAAAACGACAATGCCGAATAAAGTAGAAGAGGACTGACTCTTCCCACTGTCTATGTTAGAACCATTGCATTGACTCTAGTTATAGATTCCGATGCTTCATTTTAGGTTTACTGTCTCCCTTGGACCTTCTTATTAACGATGAAACAATGAAATTGCATCGGAATTAAATACAAAAAGCACAATGCCGACTTAAGTACATGAAGACTGATTCTTCTTACTGACTATGTATTGAATCATTCCTGTGACACTAGTTATATATTCCGATGCTTCACTTTAGGTTTAATGTATCCCTTGGACCTTCTTATTGACGATGAAACACAGAAATTGCATCGGAATTAAATACAAAAGGCACAATGCCGACTTAAGTACAAGAAGGCTGACTCTTCTTACTGTCTATGTTTTGAACCATTCCTGTGACTCTAGTTATAGATTCCGATGCTTCACTCCAGGTTTACTGTATCCCTTGCACCTTCTTATTGACGATGAAACACAGGAATTGCATCGGAATTAAATACAAAAGGCACAATGACTACTTAAGTACAAGAAGACTGACTCTTCCTACTGTCTATGTTTTGAACCATTCCTGTGACACTAGCTATAGATTCCGATACTTCACTTCATTTTTACTGTATCCGTCTGACCTTATTGACGATGAAACACAGAAATTGCATCGGAATTATATACAAAAAGCACAATACCGACTTAAGTACAAGAAGATTGACTCTTCTTACTGTCTTTGTTTGAACCACTCCTGTGACACTAGATATAGGTTCCGATGCTTCACTTCAGGTTTACTGTATTATTTGGACCTTCTTATTGACGATGAAACACAGAAATTACATCGGAATTAAATACAAAAGGCACAATGGCGACTTAAGTACAAAAAGTCTGACTCTTCTTACTGACTATGTTTTGAACCATTCCTGTGACACTAGTTATAGATTCCGATGCATCACTCCAGGTTTACTGTATCCCTTGGACCTTCTTATTGACGATAATACACTGAAATTGCATCGGAATTAAATACATAAGGCACAATGCCGACTTAAGTACAAGAAGACTGACTGTTCCCACTGTCTATGCTTTGAACCATTCCTGAGACACTAATTGAAGACTCCGATGCTTCACTTCAGGTTTACTGTATCCCTCTGACCTTCTTATTGACGATGAAGCACTGAAATTGCACCGGAATTAAATACAAAAGGCACAATGCCGACCTAAGTACAAGAAGACAGACCCTTCTTACTGTCTATGTTTTGAACCATTCCATTGACACTAGTTATAGATTCCGATGCATCACTCCAGGTTTACTGTATCCCTTGGACCTTCTTATTGACGATAATACACTGAAATTGCATCGGAATTAAATACAAAAGGCACAATGCCGACTTAAGTACAAGAAGACTGACTCGTCTTACTGTCTATGTTTTGAACCATTCCTGTGACACTAGTTATAGCTTCCGTTGCTTCACTCCAGGTTTAGTGTATCCCTTGGACCTTCTTATTGACGATGAAACCCAGAAATTGCATCGGAATTAAGTAGAAAAGGCACTATGCCGACTTAAGTACAAGATGACTGACTCTTCTTACTGACTATGTTTTGAACCATTCCTGTGTCACTAGTAATAGATTCCGATGCTTGACAAGAAGACTGACTCTTCCTACTGTCTATTTTTTGAACGATTCCTGTGACACTAGCTATAGATTCCGATGCTTCACTTCATTTTTACTGTATCCCTCTGACCTTATTGACGATGAAACACAGAAATTGTATCGGAATTAAATACAAAAGGCACAATACCGACTTAAGTACAAGAAGTCTGACTTTTCTTACTGTCTATGTTTTGAACCACTCCTGTGACACTAGATACAGATTCCGATGCTTCACTCCAGGTTTACTGTATCCCTTGGACCTTCTTATTGACGATAATACACTGAAATTGCATCGGAATTAAATAGAAAAGGCACAATGCCGACTTAAGTACAAGAAGACTGACTCGTCTTACTGTCTATGTTTTGAACCATTCCTGTGACACTAGTTATAGCTTCCGATGCTTCACTCCAGGTTTAGTGTATCCCTTGGACCTTCTTATTGACGATGAAACACAGAAATTACATCGGAATTAAATACAAAAGGCACAATGCCGACTTAAGTACAAAAAGACTGACTCTTCTTACTGACTATGTTTTGAACCATTCCTGTGACACTAGTTATAGATTCCGATTCTTCACTTCAGGTTTACTGTATCCCTCTGACCTTCTTATTGACGATGAAACACAGAAATTGGATCGGAATTAAATAGAAATGGCACAATGCCGACTTAAGTACAAGAAGACTGACTCTTCTTACTGTCTATGCTTTGAAACATTCCTGTGACACTAGTTACAGAATCCGATGCTTGACTTCAGGTTTACTGTATCCCTTGGACCTTCTTATTGACGATGAAACACAGAAATAGCATCGGAATTTAATACAAATGGCACAATGCCGACTCAAGTACAAGAAGACTGACTCTTCTGACTGTCTATGTTGTGAACCATTCCTGTGACACTAGTTATAGATTCTGATGCCTCACTTCAGGTTTACTGTATCGGTCTGACCTTCTTATTGACGATGAAACACAGAAATTGCATCGGAATTAAACACAAAATGCACAATGCCGACATAAGTACATGAAGACTGACTCATCTTACTGTCTATGTTTTGAACCATTTCTGTGACACTAGTTATAGATTCCGATGCTTCACTTCAAAGTTAATGTATCCCTCTGAAATTCTTATTGACGATGAAACACAGAAATTGCATCGGAATTAAATACAAAAGGCACAATGCCGACTAACGTACAAGAAGACTGACTCTTCTTTCCGTCTATGCTTTGAACCATTCCTGTGACACTAGTTATGGATTCCGATGCTTCACTTCAAGTTTACTGTTTCCTTCGAACCTTCTTATTGACGATGAAACACAGAATTTGAATCGGAATTAAATACAAAAGGACAATGCCGAATAAAGTAGAAGAGGACTGACTCTTCCCACTGTCTATGTTAGAACCATTGCATTGACTCTAGTTATAGATTCCGATGCTTCATTTTAGGTTTACTGTTTCCCTTGGACCTTCTTATTAACGATGAAACAATGAAATTGCATCGGAATTTAATACAAAAAGCACAATGCCGACTTAAGTACATGAAGACTGATTCTTCTTACTGACTATGTATTGAATCATTCCTGTGACACTAGTTATATATTCCGATGCTTCACTTTAGGTTTAATGTATCCCTTGGACCTTCTTATTGACGATGAAACACAGAAATTGCATCGGAATTAAATACAAAAGGCACAATGCCGACTTAAGTACAAGAAGGCTGACTCTTCTTACTGTCTATGTTTTGAACCATTCCTGTGACTCTAGTTATAGATTCCGATGCTTCACTCCAGGTTTACTGTATCCCTTGCACCTTCTTATTGACGATGAAACACAGGAATTGCATCGGAATTAAATACAAAAGGCACAATGACTACTTAAGTACAAGAAGACTGACTCTTCCTACTGTCTATGTTTTGAACCATTCCTGTGACACTAGCTATAGATTCCGATACTTCACTTCATTTTTACTGTATCCGTCTGACCTTATTGACGATGAAACACAGAAATTGCATCGGAATTATATACAAAAAGCACAATACCGACTTAAGTACAAGAAGATTGACTCTTCTTACTGTCTTTGTTTGAACCACTCCTGTGACACTAGATATAGGTTCCGATGCTTCACTTCAGGTTTACTGTATTATTTGGACCTTCTTATTGACGGTGAAACACAGAAATTACATCGGAATTAAATACAAAAGGCACAATGCCGACTTAAGTACAAAAAGTCTGACTCTTCTTACTGACTATGTTTTGAACCATTCCTGTGACACTAGTTATAGATTCCGATGCTTCACTTCAGGTTTACTGTATCCCTCTGACTTTCGTATTGACGATGAAACACAGAAATTGCACCGGAATTAAATACAAAAGGCACAATGCCGACTTAAGGACAAGAATACTGACTCTTCTTACTGTCTATGTTTTGAACCATTCCTGTGACACTAGTTATAGATTCCGATGCTTCACTTTCGGTTTACTGTATCCCTCTGACTTTCTTATTGACGATGAAACACAGAAATTGCACCGGAATTAAATACAAAAGGCACAATGCCGACTTAAGGACAAGAAGACTGACTCGTCTTACTGACTATGTTTTGAACCATTCCTGTGACACTAGTTATAGATTCCGATGCTTCACTCCAGGTTTAGTGTATCCCTTGGCCCTTCTTATTGACGATGAAACACAGAAATTGCATCGGAATTAAATAGAAGAGGCACAATGCCGACTTAAGTACATGAAGACTGACTCTTCTTACTGTCTATGTTTTGAAACATTCCTGTGACACTAATTTTGGATTCCGATGCTTCACTTCAGGTTTACTGTATCCCTCTGACCTTGTTATTGACGATGAAACACAGAAATTGCATCGGAATTAAATACATAAGGCACAATGCCGACTTAAGTACAAGAAGACTGACTGTTCCCACTGTCTATGCTTTGAACAATTCCTGAGACACTAATTGAAGACTCCGATGCTTCACTTCAGGTTTACTGTATCCCTCTGACCTTCTTATTGACGATGAAGCACTGAAATTGCACCGGAATTAAATACAAAAGGCACAATGCCGACCTAAGTACAAGAAGACAGACCCTTCTTACTGTCTATGTTTTGAACCATTCCATTGACACTAGTTATAGATTCCGATGCATCACTCCAGGTTTACTGTATCCCTTGGACCTTCTTATTGACGATAATACACTGAAATTGCATCGGAATTAAATACAAAAGGCACAATGCCGACTTAAGTACAAGAAGGCTGACTCTTCTTACTGTCTATGTTTTGAACCATTCCTGTGACTCTAGTTATAGATTCCGATGCTTCACTCCAGGTTTACTGTATCCCTTGCACCTTCTTATTGACGATGAAACACAGGAATTGCATCGGAATTAAATACAAAAGGCACAATGACTACTTAAGTACAAGAAGACCGACTCTTCCTACTGTCTATGTTTTGAACCATTCCTGTGACACTAGCTATAGATTCCGATTCTTCACTTCATTTTTACTGTATCCGTCTGACCTTATTGACGATGAAACACAGAAATTGCATCGGAATTATATACAAAAAGCACAATACCGACTTAAGTACAAGAAGACTGACTCTTCTTACTGTCTTTGTTTGAACCACTCCTGTGACACTAGATATAGGTTCCGATGCTTCACTTCAGGTTTACTGTATTATTTGGACCTTCTTATTGACGATGAAACACAGAAATTACATCGGAATTAAATACAAAAGGCACAATGCCGACTTAAGTACAAAAAGACTGACTCTTCTTACTGACTATGTTTTGAACCATTCCTGTGACACTAGTTATAGATTCCGATGCTTCACTTCAGGTTTACTGTATCCCTCTGACCTTCTTATTGACGATGAAACACAGAAATTGGATCGGAATTAAATAGAAAATGCACAATGCCGACTTAAGTGCAAGAAGACTGACTCTTCTTACTGTCTATGTTTTGAACCATTCCTGTGACACTAGCTATAGATTCCGATTCTTCACTTCATTTTTACTGTATCCGTCTGACCTTATTGACGATGAAACACAGAAATTGCATCGGAATTATATACAAACAGCACAATACCGACTTAAGTACAAGAAGACTGACTCTTCTTACTGTCTTTGTTTGAACCACTCCTGTGACACTAGATATAGGTTCCGATGCTTCACTTCAGGTTTACTGTATTACTTGGACCTGCTATTGACGATGAAACACAGAAATTACATCGGAATTAAATAGAAAAGGCACAATGCCGACTTAGGTACAAGAAGACTGACTCTTCGTACTGACTATGTTTGAACCATTCCATTGACACTAGTTATAGATTCCGAGCTCCACTTCAGGTTTACTGTTTCCCTTGGACCTTCATATTAACGATGATACAATGAAATTGCATCGGAATTAAATACAAAAGGCACAATGCCGACTTAGGTACATCAAGACTGATTCTTCTTACTGACTATGTTTTGAACCATTCCTGTGATACTAGCTATAGATTCCGATGCTTCACTTCAGGTTTACTGTATCCCTCTGACTTTCGTATTGACGATGAAACACAGATATTGCACCGGAATTAAATACAAAAGGCACAATGCCGACTTAAGGACAAGAATACTGACTCTTCTTACTGTCTATGTTTTGAACCATTCCTGTGACACTAGTTATAGATTGCGATGCTTCACTTTCGGTTTACTGTATCCCTCTGACTTTCTTATTGACGATGAAACACAGAAATTGCACCGGAATTAAATACAAAAGGCACAATGCCGACTTAAGGACAAGAAGACTGACTCGTCTTACTGACTATGTTTTGAACCATTCCTGTGACACTAGTTATAGATTCCGATGCTTCACTCCAGGTTTAGTGTATCGTTTGGCCCTTCTTATTGACGATGAAACACAGAAATTGCATCGGAATTAAATAGAAGAGGCACAATGCCGACTTAAGTACATGAAGACTGACTCTTCTTACTGTCTATGTTTTGAAACATTCCTGTGACACTAATTTTGGATTCCGATGCTTCACTTCAGGTTTACTGTATCCCTCTGACCTTGTTATTGACGATGAAACACAGAAATTGCATCGGAATTAAATACATAAGGCACAATGCCGACTTAAGTACAAGAAGACTGACTGTTCCCACTGACTATGCTTTGAACCATTCCTGAGACACTAATTGAAGACTCCGATGCTTCACTTCAGGTTTACTGTATCCCTCTGACCTTCTTATTGACGATGAAGCACTGAAATTGCACCGGAATTAAATACAAAAGGCACAATGCCGACCTAAGTACAAGAAGACAGACCCTTCTTACTGTCTATGTTTTGAACCATTCCATTGACACTAGTTATAGATTCCGATGCATCACTCCAGGTTTACTGTATCCCTTGAACCTTCTTATTGACGATAATACACTGAAATTGCATCGGAATTAAATACAAAAGGCACAATGCCGACTTAAGTACAAGAAGGCTGACTCTTCTTACTGTCTATGTTTTGAACCATTCCTGTGACTCTAGTTATAGATTCCGATGCTTCACTCCAGGTTTACTGTATCCCTTGCACCTTCTTATTGACGATGAAACACAGGAATTGCATCGGAATTAAATACAAAAGGCACAATGACTACTTAAGTACAAGAAGACTGACTCTTCCTACTGTCTATGTTTTGAACCATTCCTGTGACACTAGCTATAGATTCCGATTCTTCACTTCATTTTTACTGTATCCGTCTGACCTTATTGACGATGAAACACAGGAATTGCATCGGAATTATATACAAAAAGCACAATACCGACTTAAGTACAAGAAGACTGACTCTTCTTACTGTCTTTGTTTGAACCACTCCTGTGACACTAGATATAGTTTCCGATGCTTAACTTCAGGTTTACTGTATTATTTGGACCTTCTTATTGACGATGAAACACAGAAATTACATCGGAATTAAATACAAAAGGCACAATGCCGACTTAAGTACAAAAAGACTGACTCTTCTTACTGACTATGTTTTGAACCATTCCTGTGACACTAGTTATAGATTCCGATGCTTCACTTCAGGTTTACTGTATCCCTCTGACCTTCATATTGACGATGAAACACAGAAATTGGATCGGAATTAAATAGAAAATGCACAATGCCGACTTAAGTGCAAGAAGACTGACTCTTCTTACTGTCTATGTTTTGAACCATTCCTGTGACACTAGCTATAGATTCCGATTCTTCACTTCATTTTTACTGTATCCGTCTGACCTTATTGACGATGAAACACAGAAATTGCATCGGAATTATATACAAAAAGCACAATACCGACTTAAGTACAAGAAGACTGACTCTTCTTACTGTCTTTGTTTGAACCACTCCTGTGACACTAGATATAGGTTCCGATGCTTCACTTCAGGTTTACTGTATTATTTGGACCTGCTTATTGACGATGAAACACAGAAATTACATCGGAATTAAATAGAAAAGGCACAATGCCGACTTAGGTACAAGAAGACTGACTCTCCGTACTGACTATGTTTGAACCATTCCATTAACACTAGTTATAGATTCCGAGCTCCACTTCAGGTTTACTGTTTCCCTTGGACCTTCATATTAACGATGATACAATGAAATTGCATCGGAATTAAATACAAAAGGCACAATGCCGACTTAGGTACATCAAGACTGATTCTTCTTACTGACTATGTTTTGAACCATTCCTGTGACACTAGCTATAGATTCCGATGCTTCACTTCAGGTTTACTGTATCCCTCTGACTTTCGTATTGACGATGAAACACAGAAATTGCACCGGAATTAAATACAAAAGGCACAATGCCGACTTAAGGACAAGAATACTGACTCTTCTTACTGTCTATGTTTTGAACCATTCCTGTGACACTAGTTATAGATTCCGATGCTTCACTTTCGGTTTACTGTATCCCTCTGACTTTCTTATTGACGATGAAACACAGAAATTGCACCGGAATTAAATACAAAAGGCACAATGCCGACTTAAGGACAAGAAGACTGACTCGTCTTACTGACTATGTTTTGAACCATTCCTGTGACACTAGTTATAGATTCCGATGCTTCACTCCAGGTTTAGTGTATCCCTTGGCCCTTCTTATTGACGATGAAACACAGAAATTGCATCGGAATTAAATAGAAAAAGCACAATGCCGACTTAAGTACATGAAGACTGACTCTTCTTACTGTCTATGTTTTGAAACATTCCTGTGACACTAATTTTGCATTCCGATGCTTCACTTCAGGTTTACTGTATCCCTCTGACCTTCTTATTGACGATGAAACACAGAAATTGCATCGGAATTAAATACATAAGGCACAATGCCGACTTAAGTACAAGAAGACTGACTGTTCCCACTGTCTATGCTTTGAACCATTCCTGAGACACTAATTGAAGACTCCGATGCTTCACTTCAGGTTTACTGTATCCCTCTGACCTTCTTATTGACGATGAAGCACTGAAATTGCACCGGAATTAAATACAAAAGGCACAATGCCGACCTAAGTACAAGAAGACAGACCCTTCTTACTGTCTATGTTTTGAACCATTCCATTGACACTAGTTATAGATTCCGATGCATCACTCCAGGTTTACTGTATCCCTTGGACCTTCTTATTGACGATAATACACTGAAATTGCATCGGAATTAAATACAAAAGGCACAATGCCGACTATAGTACAAGAAGACTGACTCTTCTCACTGACTATGTTTTGAACCATTCCTGTGTCACTAGTTATAGATTCCGATGCTTCACTTCAGGTTTACTGTATCCCTTGGACCTTCTTATTAACGATGAAATACATAAATTGCATCGGAATTAATTACAAAACTCACAATGCCGACTTAAGTACAAAAAGACTGACTCTTCTTACTGACTATGTTTTGAACCAATCCTGTGACACTAGTTAAAGATTCCGATTCTTCACTTCAGGTTTACTGTATCCCTCTGACCTTCTTATTGACGATGAAACAAAGAAATTGGATCGGAATTAAATAGAAAAGGCACAATGCCGACTTAAGTACAAGAAGACTGACTCTTCTTACTGTCTATGCTTTGAACCATTCCTGTGACTCTAGTTATAGATTCCTATGCTTGACTTCAGGTTTACTGTATCCCTTGGACCTTCTTATTAACGATGAAACACATAAATTGCATCGGAATTAATTACAAAACTCACAATGCCGACTTAAGTACAAAAAGACTGACTCTTCTTACTGACTATGTTTTGAACCATTCCTGTGACACTAGTTAAAGATTCCGATTCTTCACTTCAGGTTTACTGTATCCCTCTAAAATTCTTATTGACGATGAAACACAGAAATTGCATCGGAATTAAATACAAAAGGCACAATGCCGACTTACGTACAAGAAGACTGACTGTTCTTTCCGTCTATGCTTTGAACCATTCCTGTGACACTAGTTATGGATTCCGATGCTTCACTTCAGGTTTACTGTATCCCTTGAACCTTCTTATTGACGATGAAACACAGAAATTGCCTCGGAATTAAATACAAAAGGACAATGCCGATTAAAGTAGAAGAAGACTGACTGTTCCCACTGTCTATGTTTGAACCATTGCATTGACTCTAGTTATAGATTCCGATGCTTCATTTCAGGTTTACTGTTTCCCTTGGACCTTCTTATTAACGATGAAACAATGAAATTGCATCGGAATTAAATACATAAAGCACAATGCCGACTTAAGTGCATGAAGACTGATTCTTCTTACTGACTATGTATTTGCGCCTTCTTATTAACGATGAAACAATGAAATTGCATCGGAATTAAATACAAAAGGCACAATGCCGACTTAAGGAAAAGAAGACGTCTCTTCTTACTGACTATGTTTTGAACCATTCCTGTGACACTAGTTATAGATTCCGATGCTTCACTTCAGGTTTACTGTATCCCTCTGACCTTCTTATTGACGATGAAACACGGAAATTGCCTCGGAATTAAATAGAAAAGGCACAATGCCGACTTTAGTACAAGAAGACTGACTTTTCTTACTGTCTATGTTTTGAACCATTCCTGTGACACTAGTAATAGATTCCGATGCTTCACTCCAGGTTTAGTGTATCCCTTGGACCTTCTTATTGACGATGAAACACAGAAATTGCATCGGAATTAAATAGAAAAGGCACAATGCCGACTTAAGTACAAGAAGACTGACTCTTCTTACTGACTATGTTTTGAACCATTCCTGTGACACTAGTTATAGATTCCGATGCTTCCTTCAGGTTTACTCTATCCCTTGGACCTTCTTATTGACGATGAAACTCTGAAATTGCATCGGAATTAAATACAAGAGGCATAATGCCGAATTAAGTACAAGAAGAATGACCCTTCCTACTGTCTATGATTTGAACCATACCTGTGACACTAATTTTAGATTCCGATGCTTCATTTCAGTTTTACTATATCCCTCTGACCTTCTTATTGACGAAGAAACACAGAAATTGCTTCGGAATTAAATAGATAAGGCACAATGCCGACATAAGTACAAGAAGACTGACTGTTCCCACTGTCTATGTTTTGAACCATTCCTGAGACACTAGATGAATATTCCGATGCTTCACTTCAGGTTTACTGTATCCCTCTGACCTTCTTATTGACGATGAAACACAGAAATTGCACCGGAATTAAATACAAAAGGCACAATGCCGACTTAAGTACAAGAAGACAGACTCTTCTTACTGTCTATGTTTTGAACCATTCCATTGACACTAGTTATAGATTCTGATGCTTCACTTCAGGTGTACTGTATCCCTTGGACCTTCTTATTGACGATAATACACTGAAATTGCATCGGAATTAAATAGAAAAGCCACAATGCCGACTTAAGTACAAGAAGACTGACTCTTCTTACTGTCTATGTTTTGAACCATTCCTGTGACACTAGTTATAGCTTCCGATGCTTCAGGTTTAGTGTATCCCTTGGACCTTCTTATTGACGATGAAACACAGAAATTGCATCGGAATTAAATATAAATGGCACTATGCCGACTTAAGTTCAAGATGACTGACTCTTCTTACTGACTATGTTTTGAACCATTCCTGTGTCACTAGTCATAGATTCCGATGCTTGACTTCAGGTTTACTGTATCCCATGGACCTTCTTATTGACGATGAAACACATAAATTGCATCGCAATTAATTACAAAACTCACAATGCCGACTTAAGTACAAAAAGACTGACTCTTCTTACTGACTATGTTTTGAACCATTCCTGTGACACTAGTTAAAGATTCCGATTCTTCACTTCAGGTTTACTGTATCCCTCTAAAATTCTTATTGACGATGAAACACAGAAATTGCATCGGAATTAAATACAAAATGCACAATGCCGACTTACGTACAAGAAGACTGACTGTTCTTTCCGTCTATGCTTTGAACCATTCCTGTGACACTAGTTATGGATTCCGATGCTTCACTTCAGGTTTACTGTATCCCATGAACCTTCTTATTGACGATGAAACACAGAAATTGCCTCGGAATTAAATACAAATGGACAATGCCGATTATAGTAGAAGAAGACTGACTGTTCCCACTGTCTATGTTTGAACCATTGCATTGACTCTAGTTATAGATTCCGATGCTTCATTTCAGGTTTACTGTTTCCCTTGGACCTTCTTATTAACGATGAAACAATGAAATTGCATCGGAATTAAATACATAAAGCACAATGCCGACTTAAGTGCATGAAGACTGATTCTTCTTACTGACTATGTATTTGGACCTTCTTATTAACGATGAAACAATGAAATTGCATCGGAATTAAATACAAAAGGCACAATGCCGACTTAAGTACATGATGACTGATTCTTCTTACTGACTATGTATTGAATCATTCCTGTGACACTAGTTATATATTCCGATGCTTCACTTCAGGTTTACTGTATCCCTTGGACCTTCTTATTGACGATGAAACATAGAAATTGCATCGGAATTAAATACAAAAGGCACAATGCCGACTTAAGGAAAAGAAGACGACTCTTCTTACTGACTATGTTTTGAACCATTCCTGTGACACTAGTTATAGATTCCGATGCTTCACTTCAGGTTTACTGTATCCCTCTGACCTTCTTATTGACGATGAAACACGGAAATTGCCTCGGAATTAAATAGAAAAGGCACAATGCCGACTTTAGTACAAGAAGACTGACTTTTCTTACTGTCTATGTTTTGAACCATTCCTGTGACACTAGTAATATATTCCGATGCTTCACTCCAGGTTTAGTGTATCCCTTGGACCTTCTTATTGACGATGAAACACAGAAATTGCATCGGAATTAAATAGAAAAGGCACAATGCCGACTTAAGTACAAGAAGACTGACTCTTCCTACTGTCTATGTTTTGAACCATTCCTGTGACACTAGGTATAGATTCCGATGCTTCACTTCATTTTTACTGTATCCCTCTGACCTTATTGACGATGTAACACAGAAATTGCAACGGAATTAAATACAAAAGGCACAATACCGACTTAAGTACAAGAATACTGACTCTTCTTACCGTCTATGTTTTGAACCACTCCTGTGACACTAGATATAGATTCCGATGCTTCACGTCAGGTTTACTCTATCATTTGGACCTTCTTATTGGCGATGAAACACAGAAATTACATCGGAATTAAATACAAAAGGCACAATGCCGACTTAAGAACAAAAAGACTGACTCTTCTTACTGACTATGATTTGCACCATTCCTGTGACACTGGTTATAGATTCCGATGCTTCACTTCAGGTTTACTGTATCCCTCTGACCTTCTTATTACCGATGAAACACAGAAATTGGATCGGAATTAAATTGAAAAGGCACAATGCCGAGTTAAGTACAAGAAGACTGACTCTTCTTACTGTCTATGCTTTGAACCATTCCTGTGACACTAGTTACAGATTCCAATGCTTGACTTCAGGTTTACTGTATCCCTTGGACCTTCTTATTGACGATGAAACACAGATATAGCATCGGAATGTAATACAAAAGGCACAATGCCGACTCAAGTACAAGAAGACTGACTCTTCTGACTGTCTATGTTGTGAACCATTCCTGTGCCACTAGTTATAGATTCCGATGCCTCACTTCAGGTTTACTGTATCGGTCTGACATTCTTATTGACGATGAAACACAGAAATTGCATCGGAATTAAATACAAAATGCACAATGCCGACTTAAGTACATGAAGACTGACTCATCTTACTGTCTATGTTTTGAACCATTTCTGTGACACTAGTCATAGATACCGATGCTTCACTTCAGGGTTACTGTATCCCTCTGACCTTCTTATTGACGATTAAAAACAGAAATTGCATCGGAATTAAATACAAAAGGCACAATGCCGACTTAAGTACAAGAAGACTGACTATTCTTTCTGTCTATGTTTTAACCATTCCTGTGACACTAGTAATAGATTCCGATGCTTCACTTCAGGTTTACTGTATCTCTTGGACCCTCTTATTGACGATGAAACACAGAAATTGCCTCGGAATTAAATACAAAAAGCACAATGCCGACTTACGTACAAGAAGACTGACTCTACTTACTGTCTATGTTTGAAACATTCCTTTGACACTAGTTATTGATTCCGATGCCTCACTTCAGGTTTACTGTATCCCTTGGACCTTCTTATTAACGATGAAACAATGAAATTGCATCGGAATTAAATACAAAAGGCACAATGCCGACTTATGTTCATGAAGACTGATTCTTCTTACTGACTATGTATTGAACCATTCCTGTGACACTAGTTATAGATTCCGATGCTTCACTTCAGGTTTACTGTATCCCTTGGACCTTCTTATTGACGATGAAACATAGAAATTGCATCGGAATTAAATACAAAAGGCACAATGCCGACTTAAGTACAAGAAGGCTGACTCTTCTTACTGTCTACGCTTTGAACCATTCCTGTGACACAAGTTATAGATTCCGATGCTTCACTCCAGGTTTACTGTATCCCTCTGACCTTCTTATTGACGATGAAACACAGAAATTGGATCGGAATTAAATAGAAAAGGCACAATGCCGACTTAAGTACAAGAAGACTAACTCTTCTTACTGTCTATGTTTTAACCATTCCTGTGACACTAGTTACAGATTCCGATTCTTGACTTCAGGTTTACTGCATCCCTCTGACCTTCTTATTGACGATGAAACACAGATATTGGATCGAAATTAAATAGAAAAGGCACATTGCCGACTTCAGTACTAGAAGACTGACTCTTCTTACTGTCTATGTTTTGAACCATTCCTGTGACACTAGTTACAGATTCCGATGCTTGACTTCAGGTTTACTGTTTCCCTCTGACCTTCTTATTGACGATAAAACACAGAAATTGGATCGGAATTAAATACAAAAGGCACAATGCCTACTTAAGTACAAGAAGACAGACTCTTCTTACTGTCTATGTTTTGAACCATTCCATTGATACTAGTTATAGATTGCGATGCTTCACTCCATGTTTACTGTATCCCTTGGACCTTCTTATTGACGATAATACACTTAAATTGCATCGCAATTAAATAAAAAAGGCACAATGGCGACTTAAGTACAAGAAGACTGACTCGCCTTACTGTCTATGTTTTGAACCACTCCTATGACACTAGATATAGATTCCGATGCTTCACTTCAGGTTTACTGTATCATTTGGACCATCTTATTGACGATGAAACACAGAAATTACATCGGAATTAAATACAAAAGGCACAATGCCGACTTAAGTACAAAAAGACTGACTCTTCTTACTGACTATGATTTGAACCATTCCTGTGACACTAGTTATAGCTTCCGATGCTTCACTCCAGGTTTAGTGTATCCCTTGGACCTTCTTATTGACGATGAAACACAGAAATTGAATCGGAATTAAATACAAAAGGCACAATGCCGACTTAAGTACAAGAAGACTGACTCACCTTACTGTCTATGTTTTGAACCATTTCTGTGACTCTAGTTATAGCTTCTGATGCTTCACTCCAGGTTTAGTGTATCCCTTGGACCTTCTTATTGACGATGAAACACAGATATTGGATCGAAATTAAATAGAAAAGGCACATTGCCGACTTCAGTACAAGAAGACTGAGTCTTCTTACTGTCTATGCTTTGAACCACTCCTATGACACTAGATATAGATTCCGATGCTTCACTCCAGGTTTACTGTATCCCTTGCACCTTATTATTGACGATGAAACACAGGAATTGCATCGGAATTAAATACAAAAGGCACAATGCCGACTTAAGTACAAGAGGACTGACTCTTCCTACTGTCTATGTTTTGAACCATTCCTGTGACACTAGCTATAGATTCCGATTCTTCACTTCATTTTTACTGTATCCGTCTGACCTTATTGACGATGAAACACAGAAATTGCATCGGAATTATATACAAAAGGCACAATACTGCCTTAAGTACAAGAAGACTGACTCTTCTTACTGTCTATGTTTTTAACCACTCCTGTGACACTAGATATAGGATCCGATGCTTCACTTCAGGTTTACCGTATAATTTGGACCTTCTTATTGACGATGAAACCCAGAAATTACATCGGAATTTAATACAAAAGGCACAATGCCGACTTAAGTACAAAAAGACTGACTCTTCTTACTGACTATGTTTTGAACCATTCCTGTGACACTAGTTATAGATTCCGATGCTTCACTTCAGGTTTACTGTATCCCTCTGACCTTCTTATTGACGATGAACACAGAAATTGGATCGGAATTAAATAGAAAATGCACAATGCCGACTTAAGTGCAAGAAGAATGACTCTTCTTACTATCTATGATTTGAACCATTCCTGTGACACTAGTTATAGATTCCGATGCTTCACACCAGGTATACTGTATCCCTTGGACCTTCTTAATGACGATGAAACACCGAAATTGCAACGGAATTAAATAGAAAAGGCACAATGCCGACTTAGGTACAAGAAGACTGACTCTTGTTACTGACTATGTTTTGAACCATTCCTGTGACACTATTTACGGATTCCGATGCTTCACTTCATTTTTACTGTATACCTTGGATCTTCTTATTAACGATGAAACACAGAAATTGCATCGGAATTAAATACAAAAGGCACAATGCCGACTTAAGGACAAGAAGACTGACTCTTCTTACTTACTATTTTTTGAACCATTCCAGTGACACTAGTAATAGATTCCGATGCTTCACTTCATGTTCACTGTATCCCTCTAACCCTCTTATTGACGATGAAACACAGAAATTGCATCGGAATTAAATCGAAAAGGCACAATGCCGACTCAAGTAGAAGGTAGACTGACTCTTATGAGTGTCTATGTTGTGAACCATTCCAGTGACACTAGTTATAAATTCCGATGCCTCACTTCAGGTTTACTGTATCGGTCTGACCTTCTTATTGACGATGAAACACAGAAATTGCTTCGGAATTAAATACAAAATGCACAATGCCGAATTAAGTACATGAAGACTGACTCATCTTACTGTCTATGTGTTGAACCATTCCTGTGACACTAGTTATGGATTCCGATGCTTCACTTCAGGTTTACTGTATCCCTTGGATCTTCTTATTGACGATGAAACACAGAAATTGCCTCGGAATTAAATACAAAAGGCACAATGCCGACTTAAGTACAAGAAGACTGACTCTTCCTACTGTCTATGTTTGAACCATTCCATTGACACTAGTTATACATTCCGATGCTCCACTTAAGGTTTACTGTTTCCCTTGGACCTTCATATTAACGATGAAACAATGAAACTGCATCGGAATTAAATACAAAAGGCACAATGCCGACTTAAGTCCATCAAGACTGATTCTTCTTACTGACTATGTTTTGAACCATTCCTGTGACACTAGCTATAGATTCCGATGCTTCACTTCATTTTTACTGTATCCCTCTGACCGTATTGACGACGAGACACAGAAACTGCATCGGAATTAAATACAAAATGCCCAATGCCCACTTATGTACAAGAAGACTGACTCTTCTTACTGTCTATGTTTTGAACCATTCCTGTGACACTTGTTATAGATTCTGATGCTTCACTCCAGGTTTACTGTATCCCTTGCACCTTCTTATTGTCGATGAAACACAGAAATTGCATCGGAATTAAATACAAAAGGCACAATGCCGACTTAAGGACAAGAAGATTGTATCTTCTTACTGCCTATGATTTGAACCATTCCTGTGACACTAGTTATAGATTCAGATGCTTCACTTCAGGGTTACTGTATCCCTCTGACCTTCTTATTGACGATAAAACACAGAAATTGCATCGGAATTAAATACAAAAGGCACAATGCCGACTTAAGTGCAAGAAGACTGACTCTTCTTACTGTCTATGTTTTTAACCATTCCTGAGACACTAGCTATAGATTCCGTTGCTTCACTTCATTTTTTCTGTATCCCTCTGACCTTATTGACGATGAAACACAGAAATTGCATCGGAATTAAATACATAAGTCACAAAACCGACTTAAGTACAAGAATACTGACTCTTCCTACTGACTATGTTTAGAACCACTAATATGACACTAGATATAGATTCCGATGCTTCACTTCAGGTTTACTGTATCATTTGGACCCTCTTATTGACGATGAAACACAGAAATTACATCGGAATTAAATACAAAAGGCACAATGCCGACTTAAGTACAAAAAGACTGACTCTTCTTACTGACTATGATTTGAACCATTCCTGTGACACTAGTTATAGATTCTGATGCTTCACTCCAAGTTTACTGTATCCCTCTGACCTTCTTATTGACGATGAAACACAGAAATTGGATCGGAATTAAATAGAAAAGGCACAATGCCGCCTTAAGTACAAAAAGACAGACACTTCTTACTGTCTATGTTTGAACCATTCCTGTGACACTAGTTATAGATTCCGACGCTTGACTTCAGGTTAACTGTATCCCTTGGACCTTCTTATTGACGGTGAAACACAGAAATAGCATCGGAATTTAATACAAAAGGCACAATGCCGACTCCAGTACAAGAAGACTTACTCTTCTGACTGTCTTTGTTTGGAACCATTCCTGTGACACTATTTATAGATTCCGATGCCTCCCTTCAGGTTTACTGTATCGGTCTGACCTTCTTATTGACGATGAAACACAGATATTGCATCGGAATTAATTTCAAAATGCACAATGCCGACATAAGTACTAGAAGACTGACTCTTATTTCTGTCTATGCTTTGAACCATTCCTGTGACACTAGTTATGGATTCCGATGCATAACTTCTGGTTTACTGTATCCCTCTGACCTTCTTATTGACGATGAAACACTGAAATTGAATCGGAACTAAATACAAAAGGCACAATGCCGACTTAAGGACTAGAAGACTGAATCTTATTTCTGTCTATGTTTTGAACCATTCCTGTGACACTAGTTATGGATTCCGATGCTTCACTTCTGGTTTACTGTATCCCTGTGAACCTCTTATTAACGATGAAACAAAGAAGCTGCATCGGGATTAAATATAAAAGGCACAATGCCGACTTAAGTAAATGAAGACTGACTCTTCTTACTGTCTATGTTTTGAACCGTTCCTGTGACACTAGTTATAGATTCCGATGCTTCACTTCAGGGTTACTGTATCCCTCTGACCTTCTTATTGACGATGAAACACAGAAATTGCATCGGAACTAAATACAAAAGGCACAATGCCGACTTAAGGACTAGAAGACTGAATCTTATTTCTGTCTATGTTTTGAACCATTCCTGTGACACTAGTTATGGATTCCGATGCTTCACTTCTGGTTTACTGTATCCCTCCGACCCTCTTATTAACGATGAAACAAAGAAGCTGCATCGGAATTAAATAGAAAAGGCACAATGCCGACTTAAATACAAGAAGACTGACTCTTCCTACTGTCTATGTTTGGAGCCATTCCTGTGACACTAGTTTTAGATTCCGATGCTTCACTTCAGGTTTACTGAATCTCTTGGACCTTCTTATTGTCGATGAAACACAAAAATTGCATCGGAATTAAAAACAAAAGGCAAAATGCCGACTTAAGTAGAAGAAGACTGACTCTTCTTACTGTCTATGCTTTGAACCATTCATGTGACATTAGTTATATATTCCGATGCTTCACTCCAGGTTTACTGTATCGCTTGGACCTTCTTATTGACGATGAAACACCGAAATTGCATCGGAATTAAATAGAAAAGGCACAATGCCGACTTAAGTACAAGAAGACCGACTCTTCTCACTGACTATGTTTTGAACCATTCCTGTGACACTAGTTATAGATTCCGATGCTTCACTTCAGAATTACTGTACCCCTTGGACCTTGTTATTGACGATGAAACACATAAATTGCATCGGAATTAAATACAAAAGGCACAATGCCGACTTAAGTACAAGATGACTGACTCCTCCCTCTGTCTATGTTTTGAACCATTCCTGTGACACTAGTTATAGATTCCGATGCTTCACTTCAGGTTTACTGTATCCCTTGGACCTTCTTATTGGCGATGAAACACAGAAATGGCATCGGAATTAAATACAAAAGGCACAATGCCGACTTAAGTACAAGAAGACTGACTCTTCTTACTGTTTATGTTATGAACCATTCCAGTGACGCTAGTTTTAGATTCCGATGCTTCACTTCAGGTTTATTGTATAACTTGGACCTTCTTATTGACGACGAAACACAGAAATTGCATCGGAAATAATACAAAAAGCACAATGCCGACTTAAGTACAAAAAGACTGGCTCTTTCTACTGACTATGTTTTGAACCATTCCCGTGACACTAAGTATAGATTCCGATGCTTCATTTCAGGTTTACTGTATCCCTTGGACGTTCTTATTGGCGACGAATCACAGAAATTGCATCGGAATTAAATAGAAAAGGCACAATGCCGACTTAAGTACAAGAAGACTGACTCTTCCTACTGTCTATGTTTTGAACCATTCCTGAGACACTAGTTATAGATTCCGATGCTTCACCTCCGGTTATCTGTATCCCTTCGACCTTCTTATTCACGATGAAACACAGAAATTGCATCGGAACTAAATAGAAAAGGCACAATGCTGACTTAAGTACAAGAAGACTGACTCTTCCTACTGTCTATGTTTTGAACCATTCCTGAGACACTAGTTATAGATTCCGATGCTTCACCTCCGGTTATCTGCATCCCTTTGACCTTCTTATTGACGATGAAACACAGAAATTGCATCGGAACTAAATAGAAAAGGCACAATGCTGACTTAAGTACAAGAAGACTGACTCTTCTTACTGTCTATGTTTTGAACCATTCCTGTGACGCTAGTTGCAGATTCCGATGCTTCACTTCAGGTTTACTGTATCCCTTGGACCTTCTTATTGACGATGAAACACAGAAATTGCATCGCAATTAAATAGAAAATGCACAATGCCGACTTAAGTACAAGAAGACAGACTCTTCTTACTGTCTATGCTTTGAACCATTGCTGTGAAACTAGTTATAGATTCCGATGCTTCACTCCAGGTTTACTGTATCGCTTGGACCTTCTTAAAGACGATGAAACACAAAAATTGCATCGGAATTAAATACAAAAGGCACAATGCCGACTTAAGTAGAAGAAGACTGACTCTTCTTACTGTCTACGCTTTGAACCATTCCTGTGACACTAGTTATAGATTCCGATGCTTCACTCCAGGTTTACTGTATCGCTTGGACCTTCTTATTGACGATGAAACACCGAAATTGCATCGGAATTAAATACTAAAGGCACAATGCCGACTTAAGTACAAGAAGACTGACTCTTCTTACTGACTATGTTTTGAACCATTCCTGTGACACTAGTTATAGATTCCGATGCTTCACTTCAGGTTTGCTGAATCCCTTGGATATTCTTATTGACGATGATACACAGAAATTGCATCAGAATTAAATACAAAAGGCACAATGCCGAATTAAGTACAAGAAGACTGACTCTTCTTACTGTTTATGTTATGAACCATTCCAGTGACGCTAGTTGTAGATTCCGATGCTTCACTTCAGGTTTATTGTATAACTTGGACCTTTTTATTGACGACGAAACACAGAAATAGCGTCGGAATTAAATAGAAGAGGCACAATAGCGACTTAAGTACAAGAAGACTATCTCTTCCTACTGTCTATGTTTTGTACCATTCGTGTGACACTAGTTATAGATTCCGACGCTTCACTTCAGATTTACTTTAGCCCTTGGACCTTCTTATTAACGATGATACACATAAATTGCATCGGAATTAAATACAAAAGGCACAATGCCGACTTAAGTACAAGAAGACTGACTCTTCCTACTGTCTATGTTTGGAACAATTCCTGTGACACTAGTTTTAGATTCCGATGCTTCACTTCAGGTTTACTGAATCCGTTGGACCTTCTTATTGACGATGAAACACAAAAATTGCATCGGAATTAAATACAAAAAGCACAATGCCGACTTAAGTAGAAGAAGACTGACTCTTCTTACTGTCTATGATTTGAACCATTCCTGTGACACTAGTTATAGATTCCGATGCTTCACTCAAGGTTTACTGTATCGCCTGGACCTTCTTATTGACGATGAAACACCGAAATTGCATCGGAATTAAATACAAAAGGCACAATGCCAACTTAAGTACATGAAGACTGACTCTCATTGCTGACTATGTTTTGAACCATTCCTGTGACACTAGTTATAGATTCCGATGCTTCACTTCAGGTTTACTGTATCCGTTGGACCTTCTTATTGACGATGAAACACAGAAATTGCATCGGAATTAAATACAAAAGGCATAATGCCGACTTAAGTACAAGAAGACTGACTCTTCTTACTGATTATATTTTGAACCATTCCTGTGACACTAGTTATTGATTCCGATGCTTCACTTCAGGTTTACTGTATCCCTTGGATCTTCTTATTGATGATGAAACACAGAAATTGCATCGGAAATAATACAAAAAGCACAATGCCGACTCAAGTACAAAAAGACTGGCTCTTTCTACTGACTATGTCTTGAACCATTCCCGTGACACAAACTATAGATTCCGATGCTTCACTTCAGGTATACTGTATCCCTTGGACGTTCTTATTGACGATGAAACACAGAAATTGCATCGGAATTAAATACAAAAGGCACAATGCAGACTTCAGTTCAAGAAGACTGACTATTCCTACTGTCTATTCTTTGAACCATTCCTGTGACATTAGTTACAGATTCCGATGCTTCACTTCAGGTTTACTGTATCCTTTGCACCTTCTTATTGGCGACGAGACACAGAAATTGCATCGAAATGAAGTAGAAATGGCACAATGCCGACTTAAGTACAAGAAGACTGACTCTTCCTACTGTCTATGATTTGAACCATTCCTGTGACACTAGTTATAGATTCCGTTGCTTCACCTCCAGTTATCTGTATCCCTCTGACCTTCTTATTGACGATGAAACACAGAAATTGCATCGGAATTAAATAGAAAAAGCACAATGCCGACTAAAGTACAAGTAGATGACTCTTCTTACTGTCTATGTTTTGAACCATTCCTGTGACGCTAGTTAGAGATTCCGATGCTTCACTTCAGGTTTACTGTATCCCTAGGACCTTCTTATTGGCGATGAAACACAGAAATTGCATCGGAATTAAATACAAAAGTCACAATGCCGACTTAAGTACTAGAAGACTGACTCTTCTTACTGTCTATGTTTGAACCATTCCTGTGACGCTATTTATAGATTCCGATGCTTCACTTCAGGTTTACTGTATCCCTTGGACCTTCTTATTGCTGACGAAACACAGAAATTGCATCGGAATTAAATAGAAAAGGCACAATGACGACTTATGTACAAGAAGACTGCCTCTTCCTACTGTCTATGTTTTGAACCACTCCTGTGACACTAGTTATGGATTCCGATGCTTCACTTCAGGTTTACTGAATCCCTTGGACCTTCTTATTGACGATGAAACACAAAAATTGCATCGGAATTAAATACAAAAGGCACAATGCCGACTTAAGTAGAGGAAGACTGACTCTTCTTACTGTCTATGCTTTGACCCATTCCTGTGACACTTGTTATAGATTCCGATGCTTCACTCCAGGTTTACTGTATCTCTTGGACCTTCTTATTGACGATGAAACACCGAAATTGCATCGGAATTAAATACAAAAGGCACAATGCCGACTTAAGTACATGAAGACTGACTCTCCTTGCTGACTATGTTTTGAACCATTCCTGTGACACTAGTTATAGATTCCGATGCTTCACTTCAGGTTTACTGTATCCCTCTGACCTTCTTAGTGACGATGAAACACAGAAATTGTATTGGAATTAAATACAACAGGCACAATGCCGACTTAAGTACAAGAAGACTGACTCTTCTTACTGTCTATGTTTTGAACCATTCCTGTGACACTAGTTATAGATTCCAATGCTTCACTCCAGGTATACTGTATCCCTTGGACCATCTTAATGACGATGAAACACCGAAATTGCAACGGAATGAAATAGAAAAGGCACAATGCCGACTTAGGTACAAGAAGACTGACTCTTGTTACTGACTATGTTTTGAACCATTCCTGTGACACTATTTATGGATTCCGATGCTTCACTACATTTTTACTGTATACCTTGGATCTTCTTATTAACGATGAAACACAGAAATTGCATCGGAATTAAATACAAAAGGCACAATGCCGACTTAAGGACAAGAATACTGACTCTTCTTACTTACTATTTTTTGAACCATTCCAGTGACACTAGTAATAGATTCCGATGCTTCACTTCATGTTCACTGTATCCCTCTAACCCTCTTATTGACGATGAAACACAGAAATTGCATCGGAATTAAATCGAAACGGCACAATGCCGACTTAAGTACAAGAAGACTGACTCTTCTCACTGACTATGTTTTGAACCACTCCTGTGACACTAGTTATAGATTCCGATGCTTCACTTCAGGTTTACTGTATCCCTTGGACCTTCTTATTGACGATGAAACGCAGAAATAGCATCGGAATTTAATACAAAAGGCACAATGCCGACTCAAGTAGAAGGTAGACTGACTCTTCCGAGTGTCTATGTTGTGAACCATTCCAGTTACACTAGTTATAAATTCCGATGCCTCACTTCAGGTTTACTGTATCGGTCTGACCTTCTTATTGACGATGAAACAGAGAAATTGCTTCGGAATTAAATACAAAATGCACAATGCCGAATTAAGTACATGAAGACTGACTCATCTTACTGTCTATGTTTTGAACCATTCCTGTGACACTAGTTATGGATTCCGATGCTTCACTTCAGGTTTACTGTATCCCTTGGATCTTCTTATTGACGATGAAACACAGAAATTGCCTCGGAATTAAATACAAAAGGCACAATGCCGACTTAAGTACAAGAAGACTGACTCTTCCTACTGTCTATGTTTGAACCATTCCATAGACACTAGTTATAGATTCCGATGCTCCACTTAAGGTTTACTGTTTCCCTTGGACCTTCATATTAACGATGAAACAATGAAACTGCATCGGAATTAAATACAAAAGGCACAATGCCGACTTAAGTACATCAAGACTGATTCTTCTTACTGACTATGTTTTGAACCATTCCTGTGACACTAGCTATAGATTCCGATGCTTCACTTCATTATTACTGTATCCCTCTGACCGTATTGACGACGAGACACAGAAATTGCATCGGAATTAAATACAAAATGCCCAATGCCCACTTAAGTACAAGAAGACTGACTCTTCTTACTGTCTATGTTTTGAACCATTCCTGTGACACTTGTTATAGATTCTGATGCTTCACTCCAGGTTTACTGTATCCCTTGCACCTTCTTATTGTCGATGAAACACAGAAATTGCATCGGAATTAAATACAAAAGGCACAATGCCGACTTAAGGACAAGAAGACTGTATCTTCTTACTGCCTATGATTTGAACCATTCCTGTGACACTAGTTATAGATTCAGATGCTTCACTTCAGGGTTACTGTATCCCTCTGACCTTCTTATTGACGATAAAACACAGACATTGCATCGGAATTAAATACAAAAGGCACAATGCCGACTTAAGTGCAAGAAGACTGACTCTTCTTACTGTCTATGTTTTTAACCATTCCTGTGACACTAGCTATAGATTCCGATGCTTCACTTCATTTTTTCTGTATCCCTCTGACCTTATTGACGATGAAACACAGAAATTGCATCGGAATTAAATACATAAGTCACAAAACCGACTTAAGTACAAGAATACTGACTCTTCCTACTGACTATGTTTAGAACCACTCCTATGACACTAGATATAGATTCCGATGCTTCACTTCAGGTTTACTGTATCATTTGGACCCTCTTATTGACGATGAAACACAGAAATTACATCGGAATTAAATACAAAAGGCACAATGCCGACTTAAGTACAAAAAGACTGACTCTTCTTACTGACTATGACTTGAACCATTCCTGTGACACTAGTTATAGATTCTGATGCTTCACTCCAGGTTTACTGTATCCCTCTGACCTTCTTATTGACGATGAAACACAGAAATTGGAACGGAATTAAATAGAAAAGGCACAATGCCGACTTAAGTACAAGAAGACAGACTCTTCTTACTGTCTATGTTTGAACCATTCCTGTGACACTAGTTATAGATTCCGACGCTTGACTTCAGGTTTACTGTATCCCTTGGACCTTCTTATTGACGGTGAAACACAGAAATAGCATCGGAATTTAATACAAAAGGCACAATGCCGACTCAAGTACAAGAAGACTGACTCTTCTGACTGTCTTTGTTTGGAACCATTCCTGTGACACTATTTATAGATTCCCATGCCTCCCTTCAGGTTTACTGTATCGGTCTGACCTTCTTATTGACGATGAAACACAGATATTGCATCGGAAATAAATTCAAAATGCACAATGCCGACATAAGTACTAGAAGACTGACTCTTATTTCTGTCTATGTTTTGAACCATTCCTGTGACACTAGTTATGGATTCCGATGCTTAACTTCTGGTTTACTGTATCCCTCTGACCTTCTTATTGACGATGAAACACAGAAATTGCATCGGAACTAAATACAAAAGGCACAATGCCGACTTAAGGACTAGAAGACTGAATCTTATTTCTGTCTATGTTTTGAACCACTCCTGTGACACTAGTTATGGATTCCGATGCTTCACTTCTGGTTTACTGTATCCCTCTGAACCTCTTATTAACGATGAAACAAAGAAGCTGCATCGGAATTAAATACAAAAGGCACAATGCCGACTTAAATACAAGAAGACTGACTCTTCCTACTGTCTATGTTTGGAGCCATTCCTGTGACACTAGTTTTAGATTCCGATGCTTCACTTCAGGTTTACTGAATCTCTTGGACCTTCTTATTGTCGATGAAACACAAAAATTGCATCGGAATTAAAAACAAAAGGCAAAATGCCGACTTAAGTAGAAGAAGACTGACTCTTCTTACTGTCTATGCTTTGAACCAATCCTGTGACATTAGTTATATATTCCGATGCTTCACTCCAGGTTTACTGTATCGGTTGGACCTTCTTATTGACGATGAAACACCGATATTGCATCGGAATTAAATAGAAAAGGCACAATGCCGACTTAAGAACAAGAAGACCGACTCTTCTCACTGACTATGTTTTGAACCATTCCTGTGACACTAGTTATAGATTCCGATTTTTCACTTCAGAATTACTGTACCCCTTGGACCTTGTTATTGACGATGAAACACATAAATTGCATCGGAATTAAATACAAAAGGCACAATGCCGACTTAAGTACAAGATGACTGACTCCTCCTACTGTCTATGTTTTGAACCATTCCTGTGACACTAGTTATAGATTCCGATGCTTCACTTCAGGTTTACTGTATCCCTTGGACCTTCTTATTGGCGATGAAACACAGAAATGGCATCGGAATTAAATACAAAAGGCACAATGCCGACTTAAGTACAAGAAGACTGACTCTTCTTACTGACTATGTTTGAACCATTCCTGTGACACTAGTTATAGATTCCGATGCTTCACTTCAGGTTTACTGTATCCCTTGGACCTTCTTATTGGCGATGAAACACAGAAATGGCATCGGAATTAAATACAAAAGGCACAATGCCGACTTAAGTACAAGAAGACTGACTCTTCTTACTGTTTATGTTATGAACCATTCCAGTGACGCTAGTTGTAGATTCCGATGCTTCACTTCAGGTTTATTGTATAACTTGGACCTTCTTATTGACGACGAAACACAGAAATTGCATCGGAAATAATACAAAAAGCACAATGCCGACTTAAGTACAAAAAGACTGGCTCTTTCTACTGACTATGTTTTGAACCATTCCCGTGACACTAAGTATAGATTCCGATGCTTCACTTCAGGTTTACTGTATCCCTTGGACGTTCTTATTGGCGACGAATCACAGAAATTGCATCGGAATTAAATAGAAAAGGCACAATGCCGACTGAAGTACAAGAAGACAGACTCTTCCTACTGTCTATGTTTTGAACCATTCCTGAGACACTAGTTATAGATTCCGATGCTTCACCTCCGGTTATCTGTATCCCTTCGACCTTCTTATTGACGATGAAACACAGAAATTGCATCGGAACTAAATAGAAAAGGCACAATGCCGACTTAAGTACAAGAAGACTGACTCTTCCTACTGTCTATGTTTTGAACCATTCCTGAGACACTAGTTATAGATTCCGATGCTTCACCTCCGGTTATCTGTATCCCTTTGACCTTCTTATTGACGATGAAACACAGAAATTGCATCGGAACTAAATAGAAAAGGCACAATGCTGACTTAAGTACAAGAAGACTGACTCTTCTTACTGTCTATGTTTTGAACCATTCCTGTGACGCTAGTTGCAGATTCCGATGCTTCACTTCAGGTTTACTGTATCCCTTGGACCTTCTTATTGACGATAAAACACAGAAATTGCATCGCAATTAAATAGAAAATGCACAATGCCGACTTAAGTACAAGAAGACTGATTGTCCTTACTGACTATGTTATGAACCATTCCTGTGATTCTAGTTATAGATTCCGACGCTTCACCTCAGGTTTTCTGTATCCCTCTCACCTTCTTACTGACGATGAAACACAGAAATTGGATCGGCATTAAATAGAAAAGGCACAATGCCGACTTAAGTACAAGAAGACAGACTCTTCTTACTGTCTACGCTTTGAACCATTCCTGTGACACTAGTTATAGATTCCGATGCTTCACTCCAGGTTTACTGTATCGCTTGGACCTTCTTATTGACGATGAAACACCGAAATTGCATCGGAATTAAATACTAAAGGCACAATGCCGACTTAAGTACAAGAAGACTGACTCTTCTTACTGACTATGTTTTGAACCATTCCTGTGACACTAGTTATAGATTCCGATGCTTCACTTCAGGTTTGCTGAATCCCTTGGATTTTCTTATTGACGATGAAACACAGAAATTGCATCAGAATTAAATACAAAAGGCACAATGCCGAATTAAGTACAAGTAGACTGGCTCTTCTTACTGTTTATGTTATGAACCATTCCAGTGACGCTAGTTGTAGATTCCGATGTTTCACTTCAGGTTTATTGTATAACTTGGACCTTCTTATTGACGACGAAACACAGAAATAGCGTCGGAATTAAATAGAAGAGGCACAATACCGACTTAAGTACAAGAAGACTATCTCTTCGTACTGTCTATGTTTTGTACCTTTCCTGTGACACTAGTTATAGATTCCGACGCTTCTCTTCAGATTTACTGTATCCCTTGGACCTTCTTATTAACGATGATACACATAAATTGCATCGGAATTAAATACAAAAGGCACAATGCCGACTTAAGTACAAGAAGACTGACTCTTCCTACTGTCTATGTTTGGAACAATTCCTGTGACACTAGTTTTAGATTCCGATGCTTCACTTCAGGTTTACTGAATCCCTTGGACCTTCTTATTGACGATGAAACACAAAAATTGCATCGGAATTAAATGCAAAAAGCACAATGCCGACCTCAGTAGAAGAAGACTGACTCTTCTTACTGTCTATGATTTGAACCATTCCTGTGACACTAGTTATAGATTCCGATGCTTCACTCCAGGTTTACTGTATCGCTTGGACCTACTTATTGACGATGAAACACCGAAATTGCATCGGAATTAAATACAAAAGGCACAATGCTGACTTAAGTACATGAAGACTGACTCTCCTTGCTGACTATGTTTTGAACCACACCTGTGACACTAGTTATAGATTCCGATGCTTCACTTCAGGTTTACTCTATCCGTTGGACCTTCTTATTGACGATGAAACACAGAAATTGGATCGGAATTAAATACAAAAGGCATAATGCCGACTTAAGTACAAGAAGACTGACTCTTCTTACTGATTATATTTTGAACCATTCCTGTGACACTAGTTATTGATTCCGATGCTTCACTTCAGGTTTACTGTAACCCTTGGATCTTCTTATTGATGATGAAACACAGAAATTGCATCGGAAATAATACAAAAAGCACAATGCCGACTTAAGTACAAAAAGACTGGCTCTTTCTACTGACTATGTTTTGAACCATTCCCGTGACACTAAGTATAGATTCCGATGCTTCACTTCAGGTATACTGTATCCCTTGGACGTTCTTATTGACGATGAAACACAGAAATTACATCGGAATTAAATACAAAAGGCACAATGCAGACTTAAGTACAAGATGACTGACTCCTCCTACTGTCTATGTTATGAACCATTCCTGTGACACTAGTTATGGTTTCCGATGCTTCACTTCAGGTTTACTGTATCCCTTGGACCTTTATATTGGCGATGAAACACAGAAATGGCATCGGAATTAAATACAAAAGGCACAATGCCGACTTAAGTACAAGAAGACTGACTCTTCTTACTGACTATGTTTTGAACCATTCCTGTGACACTAGTTATAGATTCCGAAGCTTCACTTCAGGTTTGCTGAATCCCTTGGATATTCTTATTGACGATGAAACACAGAAATTGCATCAGAATTAAATACAAAAGGCACAATGACGAATTAAGTACATGAAGACTGACTCTTCTTACTGTTTATGTTATGAACCATTCCAGTGACGCTAGTTGTAGATTCCGATGCTTCACTTCAGGTTTATTGTATAACTTGGACCTTTTTATTGACGACGAAACACAGAAATAGCGTCGGAATTAAATAGAAGAGGCACAATACCGACTTAAGTACAAGAAGACTATCTCTTCGTACTGTCTATGTTTTGTACCATTCCTGTGACACTAGTTATAGATTCCGACGCTTCATTTCAGATTTACTTTAGCCCTTGGACCTTCTTATTAACGATGATACACATAAATTGCATCGGAATTAAATACAAAAGGCACAATGCCGACTTAAGTACAAGAAGACTGACTCTTCCTACTGTCTATGTTTGGAACAATTCCTGTGACACTAGTTTTAGATTCCGATGCTTCACTTCAGGTTTACTGAATCGCTTGGACCTTCTTATTGACGATGAAACACAAAAATTGCATCGGAATTAAATACAAAAAGCACAATGCCGACTTAAGTAGAAGAAGACTGACTCTTCTTACTGTCTATGATTTGAACCATTCCTGTGACACTAGTTATAGATTCCGATGCTTCACTCCAGGTTTACTGTATCGCTTGGACCTACTTATTGACGATGAAACACCGAAATTGCATCGGAATTAAATACAAAAGGCACAATGCTGACTTAAGTACATGAAGACTGACTCTCCTTGCTGACTATGTTTTGAACCACACCTGTGACACTAGTTATAGATTCCGATGCTTCACTTCAGGTTTACTCTATCCGTTGGACCTTCTTATTGACGATGAAACACAGAAATTGGATCGGAATTAAATACAAAAGGCATAATGCCGACTTAAGTACAAGAAGACTGACTCTTCTTACTGATTATATTTTGAACCATTCCTGTGACACTAGTTATTGATTCCGATGCTTCACTTCAGGTTTACTGTAACCCTTGGATCTTCTTATTGATGATGAAACACAGAAATTGCATCGGAAATAATACAAAAAGCACAATGCCGACTTAAGTACAAAAAGACTCGCTCTTTCTACTGACTATGTTTTGAACCATTCCCGTGACACTAAGTATAGATTCCGATGCTTCACTTCAGGTATACTGTATCCCTTGGACGTTCTTATTGACGATGAAACACAGAAATTACATCGGAATTAAATACAAAAGGCACAATGCAGACTTAAGTACAAGATGACTGACTCCTCCTACTGTCTATGTTATGAACCATTCCTGTGACACTAGTTATGGTTTCCGATGCTTCACTTCAGGTTTACTGTATCCCTTGGACCTTTATATTGGCGATGAAACACAGAAATGGCATCGGAATTAAATACAAAAGGCACAATGCCGACTTAAGTACAAGAAGACTGACTCTTCTTACTGACTATGTTTTGAACCATTCCTGTGACACTAGTTATAGATTCCGAAGCTTCACTTCAGGTTTGCTGAATCCCTTGGATATTCTTATTGACGATGAAACACAGAAATTGCATCAGAATTAAATACAAAAGGCACAATGACGAATTAAGTACATGAAGACTGACTCTTCTTACTGTTTATGTTATGAACCATTCCAGTGACGCTAGTTGTAGATTCCGATGCTTCACTTCAGGTTTATTGTATAACTTGGACCTTTTTATTGACGACGAATCACAGAAATAGCGTCGGAATTAAATAGAAGAGGCACAATACCGACTTAAGTACAAGAAGACTATCTCTTCGTACTGTCTATGTTTTGTACCATTCCTGTGACACTAGTTATAGATTCCGACGCTTCATTTCAGATTTACTTTAGCCCTTGGACCTTCTTATTAACGATGATACACATAAATTGCATCGGAATTAAATACAAAAGGCACAATGCCGACTTAAGTACAAGAAGACTGACTCTTCCTACTGTCTATGTTTGGAACAATTCCTGTGACACTAGTTTTAGATTCCGATGCTTCACTTCAGGTTTACTGAATCGCTTGGACCTTCTTATTGACGATGAAACACAAAAATTGCATCGGAATTAAATACAAAAAGCACAATGCCGACTTAAGTAGAAGAAGACTGACTCTTCTTACTGTCTATGATTTGAACCATTCCTGTGACACTAGTTATAGATTCCGATGCTTCACTCAAGGTTTACTGTATCGCTTTGACCTTCTTATTGACGATGAAACACCGAAATTGCATCGGAATTAAATACAAAAGGCACAATGCCAACTTAAGTACATGAAGACTGACTCTCATTGCTGACTATGTTTTGAACCATTCCTGTGACACTAGTTATATATTCCGATGCTTCACTTCAGGTTTACTGTATCCGTTGGACCTTCTTATTGACGATGAAACACAGAAATTGCATCGGAATTAAATACAAAAGGCATAATGCCGACTTAAGTACAAGAAGACTGACTCTTCTTACTGATTATATTTTGAACCATTCCTGTGACACTAGTTATTGATTAAGATGCTTCACTTCAGGTTTACTGTATCCCTTGGATCTTCTTATTGATGATGAAACACAGAAATTGCATCGGAAATAATACAAAAAGCACAATGCCGACTTAAGTACAAGAAGACTGATTGTCCTTACTGACTATGTTATGAACCATTCCTGTAATTCTAACTATAGATTCCGACGCTTCACCTCAGGTTTACTGTATCCCTCTCACCTTCTTACTGACGATGAAACACAGAAATTGCATCGGAATTAAATAGAAAAGTCACAATGCCGACTTAAGTACAAGAAGACTGACTCATCTTACTGACTATGTTTGAAACATTCCTGTGACACTAGTTATAGATTCCGATGCTTCACTTCAGGTTTACTGTATCCCTTGGACGTTCTTATTGACGATGAAACACATAAATTGCATCGGAATTAAATACAAAAGGCAAAATGGCGACTTAAGTACAAGAAGACTGACTCTTCTTACTGTCTATGTTTTGAACCATTCCTGTGACACTACTTATGGATTCCGATGCTTCACTTCAGGTTTACTGTATCCCTTGGACCTTCTTATTGACAATCAAACACAGAAATTGCATCGGAATTGGATACAAAAGGCACAATGCCGAGTTAAGTACAAGAAGACTGACTCTTCATACTGACTATATCTTGAGCCTTTCCTGTGACACTAGTTATAGATTTCGATGCTTCACTTCAGGTTTACTGTATCCCTTGAATCTTCTTATTGACGATGAAACACAGAAATTGCATCGGAATTAAATACAAAAGTCACAATGCCGACTTAAGTACAAGAAGACTGACTCTTCTTACTGTCTATGTTTGAACCATTCCTGTGACGCTATTTATAGATTCCGATGCTTCACTTCAGGTTTACTGTATCCCTTGGACCTTCTTATTGATGACGAAACACAGAAATTGCATCGGAATTAAATAGAAAAGGCACAATGCCGACTTATGTACAAGAAGACTGCCTCTTCCTACTGTCTATGTTTTGAACCACTCCTGTGACACTAGTTATGGATTCCGATGCTTCACTTCAGGTTTACTGAATCCCTTGGACCTTCTTATTGACGATGAAACACAAAAATTGCATCGGAATTAAATACAAAAGGCACAATGCCGACTTAAGTAGAAGAAGACTGACTCTTCTTACTGTTTATGCTTTGACCCATTCCTGTGACACTAGTTATAGATTCCGATGCTTCACTC
Organism: Schistocerca serialis cubense; assembly: GCF_023864345.2. Lineage (NCBI taxonomy): Eukaryota > Metazoa > Arthropoda > Insecta > Orthoptera > Acrididae > Schistocerca > Schistocerca serialis. The sequence goes on from NC_064644.1 coordinate 639,477,442, forward strand.
CAGGTTTACTGTATCGCTTGGACCTTCTTATTGACGATGAAACACCGAAATTGCATCGGAATTAAATACAAAAGGCACAATGCCGACTTAAGTACATGAAGACTGACTCTCCTTGCTGACTATGTTTTGAACCATTCCTGTGACACTAGTTATAGATTCCGATGCTTCACTTCAGGTTTACTGTATCCCTCTGACCTTCTTAGTGACGATGAAACACAGAAATTGTATTGGAATTAAATACAACAGGCACAATGCCGACTTAAGTACAAGAAGACTGACTCTTCTTACTGTCTATGTTTTGAACCATTCCTGTGACACTAGTTATAGATTCCAATGCTTCACTCCAGGTTCACTGTATCCCTTGGTACTTCTTATTGACGATGAAATTCAGAAATTGCATCGGAATTAAATAGAAAAGGCACAATGCCGACTTAAGTACAAGAAGGCCGACTCTTCTCATTGACTATGTTTTGAACCATTAATGTGACACTAGTTATAGATTCCGATGCTTCACTTCAGGTTAACTGTATCCCTTGGACCTTCTTATTGACGATGAAACACATAAATTGCATCGGAATTAAATACAAAAGGCACAATGCCGACTTAAGTACAAGATGACTGACTCCTCCTACTGTCTATGTTTTGAACCATTCCTGTGACACTAGTTATAGATTCCGATGCTTCACTTCAGGTTTACTGTATCCCTTGGACCTTCTTATTGGCGATGAAACACAGAAATTGCATCGGAATTAAATACAAAAGGCACATTGCCGACTTAAGTACAAGAAGACTGACTCTTCTTACTGACTATGTTTTGAACCATTACTGTGACACTAGTTATAGATTCCGATGCTTCACTTCAGGTTTGCTGAATCCCTTGGATATTCTTATTGACGATGAAACACAGAAATTGCATCAGAATTAAATACAAAAGGCACAATGCCGACTTAAGTACAAGAAGACTGACTCTTCTTACTGTTTACGTTTTGAACCATTCCAGTGACGCTAGTTGTAGATTCCGATGCTTCACCTCAGGTTTATTGTATAACTTGGACCTTCTTATTGATGACGAAACACAGAAATAGCGTCGGAATTAAATAGAAGAGGCACAATGCCGACTTAAGTACAAGAAGACTATCTCTTCCTACTGTCTATGTTTTGAACCACTCCTGTGACACTAGTTATGGATTCCGATGCTTCACTTCAGGTTTACTGAATCCCTTGGACCTTCTTATTGACGATGAAACACAAAAATTGCATCGGAATTAAATACAAAAGGCACAATGCCGACTTAAGTAGAAGAAGACTGACTCTTCTTACTGTTTATGCTTTGACCCATTCCTGTGACACTAGTTATAGATTCCGATGCTTCACTCCAGGTTTACTGTATCGCTTGGACCTTCTTATTGACGATGAAACACCGAAATTGCATCGGAATTAAATACAAAAGGCACAATGCCGACTTAAGTACATGAAGACTGACTCTCCCTGCTGACTATGTTTTGAACCATTCCTGTGACACTAGTTATAGATTCCGATGCTTCACTTCAAGTTTACTGTATCCGTTGGACCTTCTTATTGACGATGAAACACAGAAATTTGCATCGGAATTAAATACATAAGGCATAATGCCGACTTAAGTACAAGAAGACTGACTCTTCTTACTGATTATATTTTGAACCATACCTGTGACACTAGTTATTGATTCCGATGCTTCACTTCAGGTTTACTGTATCCCTTGGATCTTCTTATTGATGATGAAACACAGAAATTGCATCGGAAATAATACAAAAAGCACAATGCCGACGTAAGTACAAAAAGACTGGCTCTTTCTACTGACTATGTTTTGAACCATTCCCGTGACACTAAGTATAGATTCCGATGATTCACTTCAGGTTTACTGTATCCCTTGGACGTTCTTATTGACGATGAAACACAGAAATTGCATCGGAATTAAATACAAAAGGCACAATGCAGACTTCAGTACAAGAAGACTGACTATTCCTACTGTCTATGTTTTGAACCATTCCTGTGACATTAGTTACAGATTCCGATGCTTCACTTCAGGTTTACTGTATCCCTTAGGACTTCTTATTGACGATGAAACACAGAAATTTTATCGGAATTAAAGAGAAAAGGCAAAATGCCGAATCAAGTACAAGAAGACTGACTCTTCTAAGTGACTATGTTTGGAACCATTCCTGTGTCACTAGTTATAGATTCCGATGCCTCACTTCAGGTTTACTGTATCCCTTGGACCTTCTGATTGATGACGAAACACAGAAATTGCATCGGAATTAAATAGAAAATGCACAATGCCTACTTATGTACAAGAAGACTGCCTCTTCCTACTGTCTATGTTTTGAACCATTCCTGTGACACTAGTTATGGATTCCGATGCTTCACTTCAGGTTTACTGTATCCCTTGGACCCTCTTATTGCCAATGAAACACAGAAATTGCATCGGAATTGGATACAAAAGGCACAATGCCGACTTAAGTACAAGAAGACTGACTCTTCGTACTGACTATATCTTGATCCATTCCTGTGACACTAGTTATAGATTCCGATGCTTCACTTCAGGTTTACTGTATCCCTTGGATCTTCTTATTGACGCTGAAACACAGAAATTGCATCGGAATTAAATGCCGACTTAAGTACAAGAAGACTGACTCTTCTTACTGACTATGATTTGAACCATTCCAGTGACACTAGTTGCAGATTCCGATGCTTCAATTCAGGTTTACTGTATCCCTCTGACCTTCTTATTAACGATGAAACACCGATATTGCATCGGAATTAAATAGAGAAGGCACAATACCGACTTAAGTACAAGAAGACCGACTCTTCCAACTGTCTATGTTTTGAACCATTCCTGTGACACTAGTTATAGATTCCGATGCTTCACCTCAGGTTCACTGTATCCCTCTGACCTTCTTATTGACTATGAAACACAGATATTGCATCGGAATTAAATAGAAAAGGCACAATGCCGTCTTAAGTTCAAGCAGACTGACTCTTCTTAGTGTCTATGTTTTGAACCATTCCTTTGACGCTAGTTACAGATTCCGATGCTTCACTTCAGGTTTACTGTATCCCTTGGACCTTCTTATTGACGATGAAACACAGAAATTGCATCGGAATTAAATTCAAAAGGCACAATGCCGACTTAAGTACAAGAAGACTGACTCTTCTTACTGACAATGTGTTGAACCATTCCTGTGACACCATTTAGAGATCCCGATGCTTCACTTCAGGTTTACTGTATCCCTCTGACCTTCTTATTGTCGATTAAACACAGTAATTGCATCGGAATTAAATTGAAAAGGGCACAATGCCGACTTAAGTACAAGAAGACTGACTCTTCTTACTGACAATGTGTTGAACCATTCCTGTGACACTAGTTATAGATTCCGATGCTCCACTTCAGGTTTACTGTATCTCTTGGACCTTCTTATTGACGATGAAACACAGCAATTGCATCGGAATTAAATACAAAAGGCACAATGCCGACTTAAGTACACGAAGACTGACTCTTCTTACTGACTATATCTTGATCCAGTCCTGTGACACTAGTTATAGATTCCGATGCTTCACTTCAGGTTTACTGTATCCCTTGGACCTTCTTATTGACGATGAAACACAGCAATTGCATCGGAATTAAATACAAAAGGCACAATGCCTACTTAAGTACAATAAGACTGACTCTTCTTACTGACTATGTTTTGAACCATTCCTTCGACACTAGTTGTATATTTCGATGCTTCACTTCAGGTTTACTGCATCACTAGGACCTTCTTATTGACGATGAAACACAGAAATTGCATCGGAACTAAATACAAAAGGCTCAATGCCGACTTATGTATAAGGTGACTGACTCTTCCTACTGTCTATGTTTTCAACCATTCATGTGACATTATTTATGGATTCCAATGCTTCACTTCAGGTTTACTGTATCCTTTGGACATTCTTATTGGCGACGAAAAACAGAAATTGCATCGGAATTAATTAGTAAAGGCACAATGCCGACTTAAGTACAAGAAGACTGACTCATCTTACTGTCTATGTTTTGAACCATTCCTGTGACACTAGTTATGGATTGCGATGCTTCACTTCAGGTTTACTGTATCCCTTGGACCTTCTTATTGACGATTAAACACAGATATTGTCTCGGAATTAAATACAAAAGGCACAATGCCGACTTAAGTACAAGAAGACTGACTCTTCCTGCTGTCTATGTTTGAACCATTCCATTGACACTAGTTATAGATTCCGATGCTTCACACCAGGTATACTGTATCCCTTGGACCTTCTAAATGTAGATGAAACACCGAAATTGCAACGGAATTAAATAGAAAAGGCACAATGCCGACTTAGGTACAAGAAGACTGACTCTTGTTACTGAGTATGTTTTAAACCATTCCTGTGACACTAGTTATGGATTCCGATGCTTCACTTCATTTTTACTGTATACCTTGGACCTTTTTATTAACGATGAAACACAGAAATTGCATCGGAATTAAATACAAAAGGCACAATGCCGACTTAAGTACAAGAAGACTGACTCTTCTTACTGTCTATGTTTTGAACCATTCCTGTGACACTAGTTATAGATTTCGATGCTTCACTTCCGGTTATCTGTATCCCTCTGACCTTCTTATTGAAGATGAAACACAGAAATTGCATCGGAATTAAATCGAAAAGGCACAATGCCGACTTAAGTACAAGAAGACTGACTCTTCTCACTGACTATGTTTTGAACCACTCCTGTGACACTAGTTATAGATTCCGGTGCTTCACTTCAGGTTTACTGTATCCCTTGGACCTTCTTATTAACGATGATACATATAAATTGCATCGGAATTAAATACAAAAGGCACAATGCCGACTTAAGTACAAGAAGACTGACTCTTCCTACTGTCTATGTTTGGAACCATTCCTGTGACACTAGTTATAGATTCCGATGCTTCACTTCAGGTTTACTGAATCCCTTGGACCTTCTTATTGACGATGAAACACAAAAATTGCATCGGAATTAAATACAAAAGCCACAATGCCGACTTAAGTACAAGAAGACTGACTCTTCTTACTGTCTATGTTTTGAACCATTCCTGTGACACTAGTTATAGATTCCGATGTTTCACCTCCGGTTATCTGTATCCCTCTGACCTTCTTATTGACGATGAAACACAGAAATTGCATCGGAATTAAATAGAAAAGGCACAATGCCGACTTAAGTACAAGAAGACTGACTCTTCTTACTGTCTATGTTTTGAACCATTCCTGTGACGCTAGTTACAGGTTCCGATGCTTCACTTCAGGTTAACTGTATCCCTTGGACATTCTTATTGGCGATGAAACACAGAAATTGCATCGCAATTAAATAGAAAAAGCACAATGCCGACATAAGTACAAGAAGACTGATTGTCCTTACTGACTATGTTATCAACCATTCCTGTGATTCTAGTTATAGATTCCGACGCTTCACGTGAGGTTTACTGTATCCCTCTCACCTTCTTACTGACGATGAAACACAGAAATTGCATCGGAATTAAATAGAAAAGTCACAATGCCGACTTAAGTACAAGAAGACTGACTCATCTTACTGACTATGTTGGAACCATTCCTGTGACACTAGTTATAGATTTCGATGCTTCATTTCAGGTTTACTGTATCCCTTTGGCTTTCTTATTGATGATGAAACACAGAAATAGCATCGGAATAAAGTACAAAAGGCACAATACCGACTTAAGTACAAGAAGACTGACTCGTCTTACTGACTATGATTTGAACCATTCCTGTGACACCAGTTGGAGATTCCGATGCTTCACTTCAGGTTTACTGTATCCCTTGGACCTTCTTATTGACGATGAAATACAGAAATTGCATCGGAATTAAATACAAAAGGCACAATGCCGACTTAAGTAGAATATGACCGACCCTTCTTACTGTCTATGTTCTGAACCATTCATGTGACAAAAGTTCTAAATTCCGACGCTTCACTTCAGGTTTACTGTATCCCTCTGACCATCCTATTGACGATGAAACACAGAAATTGCATCGGAATTAAATAGAAAAGGCACAATGCCGAATCAAGTACAAGAAGACTGACTCTTCTAACTGACTATGATTTGAACAATTCCTGTGACACTAGTTATAGATTCCGATGATTCACTTCAGGTCTACTGTGTCCCTCTGACCTTGTTATTGAAGATGAAACACAGAAATAGCATCGGAATTAAATACAAAAGGCACAATGCTGACTTAAGTACAAGAAGACTGACTCTTCTTAATGTCTATGTTTTGAACCATTCCTGTGACGCTAGTTATAGATTCCGATGCTTCACTTCAGGTTTACTGTATCCCTTGGAAATTCTTATTGATGACGAAACACAGAAATTGCATCGAAATTAAATAGAAAAGGCACAATGCCGACTTATGTACAAGAAGACTGCCTCTTCCTACTGTCTATGTTTTGAACCATTCCTGTGACACTAGTTATGGATTCCGATGCTTCACTTCAGGTTTACTGTATCCCTTGGACCTTCTTATTGACAATGAAACACAGAAATTGCATCGGAATTGAATACAAAAGGCACAATGCCGACTTATGTACAAGAAGACTGATCTTCATACTGACTATATCTTGATCCATTCCTGTGACACTAGTTATAGATGCCGATGCTTCACTTCAGGTTTACTGTATCCCTTGGATCTTCTTATTGACGATGAAACACAGAAATTGCATCGGAATTAAATACAAAAGGCACAATGCCGAATTAAGTACAAGAAGACTGACTCTTCTTACTGACTATGATTTGAACCATTCCAGTGATACTAGTTGTAGATTCCGATGCTTCACTTCATGTTTACTGTATCCCTCTGACCTTCCTATTAACGATGAAACACCGATATTGCATCGGAATTAAATAGAAAAGGCACAATGCCGACTTAAGTACAAGAAGACCGACTCTTCCAACTGTCTATGTTTTGAACCAATCCTGTGACACTAGTTATAGATTCCGATGCTTCACCTCAGGTTCACTGGATCCCTCTGACCTTCTTATTGACGATGAAACACAGAAATTGCATCGGAATTAAATAGAAAAGGCACAATGCCGTCTTAAGTACAAGCAGACTGACTCTTCTTAGTGTCTATGTTTTGAACCATTCCTGTGACGCTAGTTACAGATTCCGATGCTTCACTTCAATTTTACTGTATCCCTTGGACCTTCTTATTGACGATGAAACACAGAAATTGCATCGGAATTAAATACAAAAGGCACAATGCTGACTTAAGTACAAGAAGACTGACTCTTCTTACTGACTATGTGTTGAACCATTCCTGTGACACTATTTGGAGATTCCGATGCTTCCCTTCAGGTTTACTGTATCCCTCTGACCTTCTTATTGTCGATTAAACACAGTAATTGCATCGGAATTAAATTGAAAAGGGCACAATGACGACTTAAGTACAAGAAGACTGACTCTTCTTACTGTCTATGTTTTGAACCATTCCTGTGACACTAGCTATAGATTCCGATGCTCCACTTCAGGTTTACTGTATCTCTTGGACCTTCTTATTGACGATGAAACACAGAAGTTGCATCGGAATTAAATACAAAAGGCACAATGCCGACTTAAGTACAAGAAGACTGACTCTTCTTACCGACTATGATTTGAATCATTCCTGTGACACTAGATATAGATTCCGATGCTTCACTTCAGGTTTACTGTATCCCTCTGACCTTCTTATTGACGATGAAACAAAGAAATATCATCGGAAATAATTACAAAAGGCACAATACGGACTGAAGTACATGTAGACTGAATCTTCCTACTGTCTAAGTTAAGAACCATTCCCATGACACTAGTTATAGATTCCGATGCTTCATATCAGGTTTACTGTAACCCTTGGACCTTCTTAATGACGATGAAACACAGATAGTGCATCGGAATTAAATACAAAAGGCCCAATGCCAACTTAAGTACAAGAAGACTGACTCTTCCTATTGTGTATGTTTTGAACCATTCCTGTGACACTAGTTATAGATTCCGATGCTTCACTTCAGGGTTACTGTATCCCTCTGACCTTCTTTTTGACGATGAAACACAGAAATTGCATCGGAATTAAATAGAAAAGGCACAATGCCGACTTAAGTACAGGAAGACTGATTCTTCATACTGACTATGTTTTGAACCATTCCTGTGACACTAGTTGTATATTTCGATGCTTCACTTCAGGTTTACTGCATCCCTAGGACCTTCTTATTGACGATGAAACACAGAAATTGCATCGGAACTAAATACAAAAGGCACAATACCGACTTATGTATAAGATGACTGACTCTTCCTACTGTCTATGTTTTGAACCATTCCTGTGACATTATTTATGGATTCCAATGCTTCACTTCAGGTTTACTGTATCCTTTGGACCATCTTATTGGCGACGAAACACAGAAATTGCATCGGAAATAATTAGAAGAGGCACAATGCCGACTTAAGTACAAGAAGACTGACTCTTCTTACTATCTATGTATTGAACCATTCCTGTGACACTAGTTATAGATTCCGATTCTTCACCTCAGTTTCACTGAATCCCTCTGACCTTCTTATTGACGATGAAACACAGAAATTGCATCGGAATTAAATAGAAAAGGCACAATGCCGACTTAAGTACAAGAAGACTTAACCTTCCTACTGTCTATGTTTCGAACCATTCCTGTGACACTAGTTACAGGTTCCGATACTTCACTTCAGGTTTACTGTATCCCTTGGACATTGTTATTGGCGATGAAACACAGAAATTGCATCGCAATTAAATAGAAAAAGCACAATGCCGACATAAGTACAAGAAGACTGATTGTCCTTACTGACTATGTTATCAACCATTCCTGTGATTCTAGTTATAGATTCCGACGCTTCACGTCAGGTTTACTGTATCCCTCTCACCTTCTTACTGACGATGAAACACAGAAATTGCATCGGAATTAAATAGAAAAGTCACAATGCCGACTTAAGTACAAGAAGACAGACTCATCTTACTGACTATGATTTGAACCATTCCTGTGACACCAGTTAGAGATTCCGATGCTTCATTTCAGGTTTATAGTATCCCTCTGACCTTCGTATTGACGATGAAACACAGTAATTGCATCGGACTCGATTTAAAAAGGGCACAATGCCGACTCAAGTACAAGAAGACTGACTCTTCTTACTGTCTATGTTTTGAACCATTCCTGTGACACTAGTTATAGATTCCGATGCTTCACTTCAGGTTTACTGTATCCCTTGGAACTTCTTATTGACGATGAAATACAGAAATTGCATCGGAATTAAATACAAAAGGCACAATGCCGACTTAAGTGGAAGATGACCGACCCTTCTTACTGTCTATGTTCTGAACCATTCATGTGACAAAAGTTCTAGATTCCGATGCTTCACTTCAGGTTTACTGTATCCCTCAGACCATCCTATTGACGATGAAACACAGAAATTGAATCGGAATTAAATACAAAAGGCACAATGCCGACTTAAGTACAAGAAGACTGACTCTTCTTACTGCCTATGTTTTGAGCCATATCTGTGACACTAGTTATAGATTCCGATGCTTCACTTCAGCTTTACTGTATCCCTTGGACCTTCTTATTGACGATGAAACACTGAAATAGCATCGGAATTAAATAGAAAAGGCACAATGCCGAATCAAGTACAAGAAGACTGACTCTTCTTACTGACTATGATTTGAACCATATCTGTGACACTAGTTATAGATTCCGATGATTCACTTCAGGTCTACTGTGTCCCTCTGACCTTCTTATTGAAGATGAAACACAGAAATGGCATCGGAATTAAATAGAAAAGGCACAATGCCGTCTTAAGTACATGAAGACTGACTCTTCTTACTGACTATATCTTGAACCATTCCTGTGACACTAGTTATAAATCCCGATGCTTCACCTCAGTTTCACTGAATCCCTCTGACCTTCTTATTGACGATGAAACACAGAAATTGCATCGGAATTAAATAGAAAAGGCACAATGCCGACTTAAGTACAAGAAGACTGACTCTTCTTACTGCCTATGTTTTGAGCCATATCTGTTACACTAGTTATAGATTCCATTGCTTCACTTCAGCTTTACTGTATCCCTTGGACCTTCTTATTGACGATGAAACACTGAAATAGCATCGGAATGAAATAGATAAGGCACAATGCCGAATCAAGTACAAGAAGACTGACTCTTCTTACTGACTATGATTTGAACCATATCTGTGACACTAGTAATAGATTCCGATGCTTCACTTCAGGTTTACTGTATCAGTCAGACCTTCTTATTGACGATGAAACACAGAAAATGCATCGGAATTAAATACAAAAGGCACAATGCCGACTTAAGTGCAAGAAGACTGACTCTTCTTACTGTCTATGTTTTGAACCATTCCTGTGACACTAGTTATAGATTCCGATGCTTCACACCAGGTATACTGTATCCCTTGGACCTTCTAAATGTAGATGAAACACCGAAATTGCAACGGAATTAAATAGAAAAGGCACAATGCCGACTTAGGTACAAGAAGACTGACTCTTGTTACTGAGTATGTTTTAAACCATTCCTGTGACACTAGTTATGGATTCCGATGCTTCACTTCATTTTTACTGTATACCTTGGACCTTTTTATTAACGATGAAACACAGAAATTCCATCGGAATTAAATACAAAAGGCACAATGCCGACTTAAGTACAAGAAGACTGACTCTTCTTACTGTCTATGTTTTGAACCATTCCTGTGACACTAGTTATAGATTTCGATGCTTCACCTCCGGTTATCTGTATCCCTCTGACCTTCTTATTGAAGATGAAACACAGAAATTGCATCGGAATTAAATCGAAAAGGCACAATGCCGACTTAAGTAGAAGAAGACTGACTCTTCTCACTGACTATGTTTTGAACCACTCCTGTGACACTAGTTATAGATTCCGGTGCTTCACTTCAGGTTTACTGTATCCCTTGGACCTTCTTATTAACGATGATACACATAAATTGCATCGGAATTAAATACAAAAGGCACAATGCCGACTTCAGTACAAGATGACTGACTCTTCCTACTGTCTATGTTTGGAACCATTCCTGTGACACTAGTTATAGATTCCGATGCTTCACTTCAGGTTTACTGAATCCCTTGGACCTTCTTATTGACGATGAAACACAAAAATTGCATCGGAATTAAATACAAAAGGCACAATGCCGACTTAAGTACAAGAAGACTGACTCTTCTTACTGTCTATGTTTTGAACCATTCCTGTGACACTAGTTATAGATTCCGATGCTTCACCTCCGGTTATCTGTATCCCTCTGACCTTCTTATTGACGATGAAACACAGAAATTGCATCGGAATTAAATAGAAAAGGCACAATGCCGACTTAAGTACAAGAAGACTGACTCTTCTTACTGTCTATGTTTTGAACCATTCCTGTGACGCTAGTTACAGGTTCCGATGCTTCACTTCAGGTTTACTGTATCCCTTGGACATTCTTATTGGCGATGAAACACAGAAATTGCATCGCAATTAAATAGAAAAAGCACAATGCCGACATAAGTACAAGAAGACTGATTGTCCTTACTGACTATGTTATCAACCATTCCTGTGATTCTAGTTATAGATTCCGACGCTTCACGACAGGTTTACTGTATCCCTCTCACCTTCTTACTGACGATGAAACACAGAAATTGCATCGGAATTAAATAGAAAAGTCACAATGCCGACTTAAGTACAAGAAGACTGACTCATCTTACTGACTATGTTGGAACCATTCCTGTGACACTAGTTATAGATTTCGATGCTTCATTTCAGGTTTACTGTATCCCTTTGGCTTTCTTATTGACGATGAAACACAGATATAGCATCGGAATGAAATTCAAAAGGCACAATACCGACTTAAGTACAAGAAGACTGACTCGTCTTACTGACTATGATTTGAACCATTCCTGTGACACCAGTTAGAGATTCCGATGCTTCACTTCAGGTTTACTGTATCCCTTGGACCTTCTTTTTGACGATGAAATACAGAAATTGCATCGGAATTAAATAAAAAAGGCACAATGCCGACTTAAGTAGAATATGACCGACCCTTCTTACTGTCTATGTTCTGAACCATTCATGTGACAAAAGTTCTAAATTCCGACGCTTCACTTCAGGTTTACTGTATCCCTCTGACCATCCTATTGACGATGAAACACAGCAATTGCATCGGAATTAAATAGAAAAGGCACAATGCCGAATCAAGTACAAGAAGACTGACTCTTCTAACTGACTATGATTTGAACCATTCCTGTGACACTAGTTATAGATTCCGATGATTCACTTCAGGTCTACTGTGTCCCTCTGACCTTGTTATTGAAGATGAGACACAGAAATAGCATCGGAATTAAATACAAAAGGCACAATGCTGTCTTAAGTACAAGAAGACTGACTCTTCTTACTGTCTATGTTTTGAACCATTCCTGTGACGCTAGTTATAGATTCCGATGCTTCACTTCAGGTTTACTGTATCCCTTGGACCTTCTTATTGATGACGAAACACAGAAATTGCATCGAAATTAAATAGAAAAGGCACAATGCCGACTTATGTACAAGAAGACTGCCTCTTCCTACTGTCTATGTTTTGAACCATTCCTGTGACACTAGTTATGGATTCCGATTCTTCACTTCAGGTTTACTGTATCCCTTGGACCTTCTTATTGACAATGAAACACAGCAATTGCATCGGAATTGAATACATAAGGCACAATGCCGACTTATGTACAAGAAGACTGATCTTCATACTGACTATGATTTGAACCATTCCAGTGATACTAGTTGTAGATTCCGATGCTTCACTTCATGTTTACTGTATCCCTCTGACCTTCTTATTAACGATGAAACACCGATATTGCATCGGAATTAAATAGAAAAGGCACAATGCCGACTTAAGTACAAGAAGACCGACTCTTCCAACTGTCTATGTTTTGAACCATTCCTGTGACACTAGTTATAGATTCCGATGCATCACCTCAGGTTCACTGGATCCCTCTGACCTTCTTATTGACGATGAAACACAGAAATTGCATCGGAATTAAATAGAAAAGGCACAATGCCGTCTTAAGTACAAGCAGACTGACTCTTCTTAGTGTCTATGTTTGAACCATTCCTGTGACGCTAGTTACAGATTCCGATGCTTCACTTCAATTTAACTGTATCCCTTGGACCTTCTTATTGACGATGAAACACAGAAATTGCATCGGAATTAAATACAAAAGGCACAATGCTGACTTAAGTACAAGAAGACTGACTCTTCTTACTGTCTATGTTTTGAACCATTCCTGTGACACTAGTTATAGATTCCGATGCTTCACCTCCGGTTATCTGTATCCCTCTGACCTTCTTATTGACGATGAAACACAGAAATTGCATCGGAATTAAATACTAAAGGCACAATGCCGATATAAGTACAAGAAGGCTGACTCTTCCTATTGTGTATGTTTTGAACCATTCCTGTGACACTAGTTATAGATTCCGATGCTTCACTTCAGGGTTACTGTATCCCTCTGACCTTCTTTTTGATGATGAAACACAGAAATTGCATCTTAATTAAATAGAAAAGGCACAATGCCGACTTAAGTACATGAAGACTGACTCTTCTTAATGACTATGTTTTTAACCACTCCTGTGACATTAGTTGTAGATTCGGATGCTTCACTTCAGGTTTACTGTATCCCTTGGACCTTCTTAGTGACGATGAAACACATAAATTGCATTGGAATTAAATACAAATGGCACCATGCCGACTTAAGTACAAGAAGACTGACTCTTCCTACTGTCTATGTTTGGAACCATTCCTGTGACACTAGTTATAGATTCTGATGCTTCACTTCAGGTTTACTGAATCCCTTGGACCTTCTTATTGACGATGAAACACAAAAATTGCATCGGAATTAAATACAAAAGGCACAATGCCGACTTAAGTACAAGAAGACTGACTCTTCTTACTGTCTATGTTTTGAACCATTCCTGTGACACTAGTTATAGATTCCGATGCTTCACCTCCGGTTATCTGTATCCCTCTGACCTTCTTATTGACGATGAAACACAGAAATTGCATCGGAATTAAATAGAAAAGGCACAATGCCGACTTAAGTACAAGAAGACTTAACCTTCCTACTGTCTATGTTTCGAACCATTCCTGTGACACTAGTTACAGGTTCCGATACTTCACTTCAGGTTTACTGTATCCCTTGGACATTCTTATTGGCGATGAAACACAGAAATTGCATCGCAATTAAATAGAAAAAGCACAATGCCGACATAAGTACAAGAAGACTGATTGTCCTTACTGACTATGTTATCAACCATTCCTGTGATTCTAGTTATAGATTCCGACGCTTCACGTCAGGTTTACTGTATCCCTCTCACCTTCTTACTGACGATGAAACACAGAAATTGCATCGGAATTAAATAGAAAAGTCACAATGCCGACTTAAGTACAAGAAGACAGACTCATCTTACTGACTATGTTTGATCCATTCCTGTGACACTAGTTATAGATTCCGATGCTTCACTTCAGGTTTACTGTATCCCTTTGGCCTTCTTATTGACGATGAAACACAGAAATAGCATCGGAATGAAATACAAAAGGCACAATACCGACTTAAGTACAAGAAGACTGACTCGTCTTACTGACTATGATTTGAACCATTCCTGTGACACCAGTTAGAGATTCCGATGCTTCATTTCAGGTTTATTGTATCCCTCTGACCTTCGTATTGACGATGAAACACAGTAATTGCATCGGACTCAATTTAAAAAGGGCACAATGCCGACTCAAGTACAAGAAGACTGACTCTTCTTACTGTCTATGTTTTGAACCATTCCTGTGACACTAGTTACAGATTCCGATGCTTCACTTCAGGTTTACTGAATCCCTTGGACCTTCTTGTTGACGATGAAATACAGAAATTGCATCGGAATTAAATACAAAAGGCACAATGCCGACTTAAGTGGAAGATGACCGACCCTTCTTACTGTCTATGTTCTGAACCATTCATGTGACAAAAGTTCTAGATTCCG
This sequence comes from Schistocerca serialis cubense, assembly GCF_023864345.2. Taxonomy (NCBI): domain Eukaryota; kingdom Metazoa; phylum Arthropoda; class Insecta; order Orthoptera; family Acrididae; genus Schistocerca; species Schistocerca serialis. The sequence continues at coordinate 639,492,550 of NC_064644.1, forward strand.
ATGCTTCACTTCAGGTTTACTGTATCCCTCAGACCATCCTATTGACGATGAAACACAGAAATTGAATCGGAATTAAATACAAAAGGCACAATGCCGACTTAAGTACAAGAAGACTGACTCTTCTTACTGCCTATGTTTTGAGCCATATCTGTGACACTAGTTATAGATTCCGATGCTTCACTTCAGCTTTACTGTATCCCTTGGACCTTCTTATTGACGATGAAACACTGAAATAGCATCGGAATTAAATAGAAAAGGCACAATGCCGAATCAAGTACAAGAAGACTGACTCTTCTTATTGACTATGATTTGAACCATATCTGTGACACTAGTTATAGATTCCGATGATTCACTTCAGGTCTACTGTGTCCCTCTGACCTTCTTATTGAAGATGAAACACAGAAATGGCATCGGAATTAAATAGAAAAGGCACAATGCCGTCTTAAGTACATGAAGACTGACTCTTCTTACTGACTATATCTTGAACCATTCCTGTGACACTAGTTATAAATCCCGATGCTTCACCTCAGTTTCACTGAATCCCTCTGACCTTCTTATTGACGATGAAACACAGAAATTGCATCGGAATTAAATAGAAAAGGCACAATGCCGACTTAAGTACAAGAAGACTGACTCTTCTTACTGCCTATGTTTTGAGCCATATCTGTGACACTAGTTATAGATTCCATTGCTTCACTTCAGCTTTACTGTATCCCTTGGACCTTCTTATTGACGATGAAACACTGAAATAGCATCGGAATGAAATAGATAAGGCACAATGCCGAATCAAGTACAAGAAGACTGACTCTTCTTACTGACTATGATTTGAACCATATCTGTGACACTAGTAATAGATTCCGATGCTTCACTTCAGGTTTACTGTATCCCTCAGACCTTATTATTGACGATGAAACACAGAAAATGCATCGGAATTAAATACAAAAGGCACAATGCCGACTTAAGTGCAAGAAGACTGACTCTTCTTACTGTCTATGTTTTGAACCATTCCTGTGACACTAGTTATAGATTCCGATGCTTCACACCAGGTATACTGTATCCCTTGGATCTTCTAAATGTAGATGAAACACCGAAATTGCAACGGAATTAAATAGAAAAGGCACAATGCCGACTTAGGTACAAGAAGACTGACTCTTGTTACTGAGTATGTTTTAAACCATTCCTGTGACACTAGTTATGGATTCCGATGCTTCACTTCATTTTTACTGTATACCTTGGACCTTTTTATTAACGATGAAACACAGAAATTGCATCGGAATTAAATACTAAAGGCACAATGCCGACTTAAGTACAAGAAGACTGACTCTTCTTACTGTCTATGTTTTGAACCATTCCTGTGACACTAGTTATAGATTTCGATGCTTCACCTCCGGTTATCTGTATCCCTCTGACCTTCTTATTGAAGATGAAACACAGAAATTGCATCGGAATTAAATCGAAAAGGCACAATGCCGACTTAAGTACAAGAAGACTGACTCTTCTCACTGACTATGTTTTGAACCACTCCTGTGACACTAGTTATAGATTCCGGTGCTTCACTTCAGGTTTACTGTATCCCTTGGACCTTCTTATTAACGATGATAAACATAAATTGCATCGGAATTAAATACAAAAGGCACAATGCCGACTTCAGTACAAGAAGACTGACTCTTCCTACTGTCTATGTTTGGAACCATTCCTGTGACACTAGTTATAGATTCCGATGCTTCACTTCAGGTTTACTGAATCCCTTGGACCTTCTTATTGACGATGAAACACAAAAATTGCATCGGAATTAAATACAAAAGGCACAATGCCGACTTAAGTACAAGAAGACTGACTCTTCTTACTGTCTATGTTTTGAACCATTCCTGTGACACTAGTTATAGATTCCGATGCTTCACCTCCGGTTATCTGTATCCCTCTGACCTTCTTATTGACGATGAAACACAGAAATTGCATCGGAATTAAATAGAAAAGGCACAATGCCGACTTAAGTACAAGAAGACTTAACCTTCCTACTGTCTATGTTTCGAACCATTCCTGTGACACTAGTTACAGGTTCCGATACTTCACTTCAGGTTTACTGTATCCCTTGGACATTCTTATTGGCGATGAAACACAGAAATTGCATCGCAATTAAATAGAAAAAGCACAATGCCGACATAAGTACAAGAAGACTGATTGTCCTTACTGACTATGTTATCAACCATTCCTGTGATTCTAGTTATAGATTCCGACGCTTCACGTCAGGTTTACTGTATCCCTCTCACCTTCTTACTGACGATGAAACACAGAAATTGCATCGGAATTAAATAGAAAAGTCACAATGCCGACTTAAGTACAAGAAGACAGACTCATCTTACTGACTATGTTTGATCCATTCCTGTGACACTAGTTATAGATTCCGATGCTTCACTTCAGGTTTACTGTATCCCTTTGGCCTTCTTATTGACGATGAAACACAGAAATAGCATCGGAATGAAATACAAAAGGCACAATACCGACTTAAGTACAAGAAGACTGACTCGTCTTACTGACTATGATTTGAACCATTCCTGTGACACCAGTTAGAGATTCCGATGCTTCATTTCAGGTTTATTGTATCCCTCTGACCTTCGTATTGACGATGAAACACAGTAATTGCATCGGACTCAATTTAAAAAGGGCACAATGCCGACTCAAGTACAAGAAGACTGACTCTTCTTACTGTCTATGTTTTGAACCATTCCTGTGACACTAGTTACAGATTCCGATGCTTCACTTCAGGTTTACTGAATCCCTTGGACCTTCTTGTTGACGATGAAATACAGAAATTGCATCGGAATTAAATACAAAAGGCACAATGCCGACTTAAGTGGAAGATGACCGACCCTTCTTACTGTCTATGTTCTGAACCATTCATGTGACAAAAGTTCTAGATTCCGATGCTTCACTTCAGGTTTACTGTATCCCTCAGACCATCCTATTGACGATGAAACACAGAAATTGAATCGGAATTAAATACAAAAGGCACAATGCCGACTTAAGTACAAGAAGACTGACTCTTCTTACTGCCTATGTTTTGAGCCATATCTGTGACACTAGTTATAGATTCCGATGCTTCACTTCAGCTTTACTGTATCCCTTGGACCTTCTTATTGACGATGAAACACTGAAATAGCATCGGAATTAAATAGAAAAGGCACAATGCCGAATCAGGTACAAGAAGACTGACTCTTCTTATTGACTATGATTTGAACCATATCTGTGACACTAGTTATAGATTCCGATGATTCACTTCAGGTCTACTGTGTCCCTCTGACCTTCTTATTGAAGATGAAACACAGAAATGGCATCGGAATTAAATAGAAAAGGCACAATGCCGTCTTAAGTACATGAAGACTGACTCTTCTTACTGACTATATCTTGAACCATTCCTGTGACACTAGTTATAAATCCCGATGCTTCACCTCAGTTTCACTGAATCCCTCTGACCTTCTTATTGACGATGAAACACAGAAATTGCATCGGAATTAAATAGAAAAGGCACAATGCCGACTTAAGTACAAGAAGACTGACTCTTCTTACTGCCTATGTTTTGAGCCATATCTGTGACACTAGTTATAGATTCCATTGCTTCACTTCAGCTTTACTGTATCCCTTGGACCTTCTTATTGACGATGAAACACTGAAATAGCATCGGAATGATATAGATAAGGCACAATGCCGAATCAAGTACAAGAAGACTGACTCTTCTTACTGACTATGATTTGAACCATATCTGTGACACTAGTAATAGATTCCGATGCTTCACTTCAGGTTTACTGTATCCCTCAGACCTTATTATTGACGATGAAACACAGAAAATGCATCGGAATTAAATACAAAAGGCACAATGCCGACTTAAGTGCAAGAAGACTGACTCTTCTTACTGTCTATGTTTTGAACCATTCCTGTGACACTAGTTATAGATTCCGATGCTTCACACCAGGTATACTGTATCCCTTGGATCTTCTAAATGTAGATGAAACACCGAAATTGCAACGGAATTAAATAGAAAAGGCACAATGCCGACTTAGGTACAAGAAGACTGACTCTTGTTACTGAGTATGTTTTAAACCATTCCTGTGACACTAGTTATGGATTCCGATGCTTCACTTCATTTTTACTGTATACCTTGGACCTTTTTATTAACGATGAAACACAGAAATTGCATCGGAATTAAATACTAAAGGCACAATGCCGACTTAAGTACAAGAAGACTGACTCTTCTTACTGTCTATGTTTTGAACCATTCCTGTGACACTAGTTATAGATTTCGATGCTTCACCTCCGGTTATCTGTATCCCTCTGACCTTCTTATTGAAGATGAAACACAGAAATTGCATCGGAATTAAATCGAAAAGGCACAATGCCGACTTAAGTACAAGAAGACTGACTCTTCTCACTGACTATGTTTTGAACCACTCCTGTGACACTAGTTATAGATTCCGGTGCTTCACTTCAGGTTTACTGTATCCCTTGGACCTTCTTATTAACGATGATAAACATAAATTGCATCGGAATTAAATACAAAAGGCACAATGCCGACTTCAGTACAAGAAGACTGACTCTTCCTACTGTCTATGTTTGGAACCATTCCTGTGACACTAGTTATAGATTCCGATGCTTCACTTCAGGTTTACTGAATCCCTTGGACCTTCTTATTGACGATGAAACACAAAAATTGCATCGGAATTAAATACAAAAGGCACAATGCCGACTTAAGTACAAGAAGACTGACTCTTCTTACTGTCTATGTTTTGAACCATTCCTGTGACGCTAGTTGCAGGTTCCGATGCTTCACTTCAGGTTTACTGTATCCCTTGGACATTCTTATTGGCGATGAAACACAGAAACTGCATCGCAATTAAATAGAAAAAGCACAATGCCGACATAAGTACAAGAAGACTGATTGTCCTTACTGACTATGATTTGAACCATTCCTGTGACACCAGTTAGAGATTCCGATGCTTCACTTCAGGTTTACTGTATCCCTTGGACCTTCTTTTTGACGATGAAATACAGGAATTGCATCGGAATTAAATAAAAAAGGCACAATTCCGACTTAAGTAGAATATGACCGACCCTTCTTACTGTCTATGTTCTGAACCATTCATGTGACAAAAGTTCTAAATTCCGACGCTTCACTTCAGGTTTACTGTATCCCTCTGACCATCCTATTGACGATGAAACACAGAAATTGCATCGGAATTAAATAGAAAAGGCACAATGCCGAATCAAGTACAAGAAGACTGACTCTTCTAACTGACTATGATTTGAACCATTCCTGTGACACTAGTTATAGATTCCGATGATTCACTTCAGGTCTACTGTGTCCCTCTGACCTTGTTATTGAAGATGAGACACAGAAATAGCATCGGAATTAAATACAAAAGGCACAATGCTGTCTTAAGTACAAGAAGACTGACTCTTCTTACTGTCTATGTTTTGAACCATTCCTGTGACGCTAGTTATAGATTCCGATGCTTCACTTCAGGTTTACTGTATCCCTTGGACCTTCTTACTGATGACGAAACACAGAAATTGCATCGAAATTAAATAGAAAAGGCACAATGCCGACTTATGTACAAGAAGACTGCCTCTTCCTACTGTCTATGTTTTGAACCATTCCTGTGACACTAGTTATGGATTCCGATGCTTCACTTCAGGTTTACTGTATCCCTTGGACCTTCTTATTGACAATGAAACACAGAAATTGCATCGGAATTGAATACATAAGGCACAATGCCGACTTATGTACAAGAAGACTGATCTTCATACTGACTATGATTTGAACCATTCCAGTGATACTAGTTGTAGATTCCGATGCTTCACTTCATGTTTACTGTATCCCTCTGACCTTCTTATTAACGATGAAACACCGATATTGCATCGGAATTAAATAGAAAAGGCACAATGCCGACTTAAGTACAAGAAGACCGACTCTTCCAACTGTCTATGTTTTGAACCATTCCTGTGACACTAGTTATAGATTCCGATGCATCACCTCAGGTTCACTGGATCCCTCTGACCTTCTTATTGACGATGAAACACAGAAATTGCATCGGAATTAAATAGAAAAGGCACAATGCCGTCTTAAGTACAAGCAGACTGACTCTTCTTAGTGTCTATGTTTGAACCATTCATGTGACGCTAGTTACAGATTCCGATGCTTCACTTCAATTTTACTGTATCCCTTGGACCTTCTTATTGACGATGAAACACAGAAATTGCATCGGAATTAAATACAAAAGGCACAATGCTGACTTAAGTACAAGAAGACTGACTCTTCTTACTGACTATGTGTTGAACCATTCCTGTGACACTATTTGGAGATTCCGATGCTTCCCTTCAGGTTTACTGTATCCCTCTGACCTTCTTATTGTCGATTAAACACAGTAATTGCATCGGAATTAAATTGAAAAGGGCACAATGCCGACTTAAGTACAAGAAGACTGACTCTTCTTACTGTCTATGTTTTGAACCATTCCGGTGACACTAGCTATAAATTCCGATGCTCCACTTCAGGTTTACTGTATCTGTTGGACCTTCTTATTGACGATGAAACACAGAAGTTGCATCGGAATTAAATACAAAAGGCACAATGCCGACTTAAGTACAAGAAGACTGACTCTTCTTACCGACTATGATTATAATCATTCCTGTGACACTAGATATTGATTCCGATGCTTCACTTCAGGTTTACTGTATCCCTCTGACCTTCTTATTGACGATGAAACACAGAAATATCATCGGAAATAATTACAAAAGGCACAATACGGACTGAAGTACATGTAGACTGAATCTTCCTACTGTCTAAGTTAAGAACCATTCCCATGACACTAGTTATAGATTCCGATGCTTCATATCAGGTTTACTGTAACCCTTGGACCTTCTTAATGACGATGAAACACAGATAGTGCATCGGAATTAAATACAAAAGGCCCAATGCCAACTTAAGTACAAGAAGACTGACTCTTCCTATTGTGTATGTTTTGAACCATTCCTGTGACACTAGTTATAGATTCCGATGCTTCACTTCAGGGTTACTGTATCCCTCTGACCTTCTTTTTGACGATGAAACACAGAAATTGCATCGGAATTAAATAGAAAAGGCACAATGCCGACTTAAGTACAGGAAGACTGACTCTTCATACTGACTATGTTTTGAACCATTCCTGTGACACTAGTTGTATATTTCGATGCTTCGCTTCAGGTTTACTGCATCCCTAGGACCTTCTTATTGACGATGAAACACAGAAATTGCATCAGAACTAAATACAAAAGGCACAATGCCGACTTAAGTGCAAGAAGACTGACTCTTCTTAAGTGTCTATGTTTTGAACCATTCCTGTGACACTAGTTATAGATTCCGATGCTTCACACCAGGTATACTGTATCCCTTGGACCTTCTAAATGTAGATGAAACACCGAAATTGCTACGGAATTAAATAGAAAAGGCACAATGCCGACTTAGGTACAAGAAGACTGACTCTTGTTACTGAGTATGTTTTAAACCATTCCTGTGACACTAGTTATGGATTCCGATGCTTCACTTCATTTTTACTGTATACCTTGGACCTTTTTATTAACGATGAAACACAGAAATTGCATCGGAATTAAATACAAAAGGCACAATGCCGACTTAAGTACAAGAAGACTGACTCTTCTTACTGTCTATGTTTTGAACCATTCCTGTGACACTAGTTATAGATTTCGATGCTTCACCTCCGGTTATCTGTATCCCTCTGACTTTCTTATTGAAGATGAAACACAGAAATTGCATCGGAATTAAATCGAAAAGGCACAATGCCGACATAAGTACAAGAAGACTGACTCTTCTCACTGACTATGTTTTGAACCACTCCTGTGACACTAGTTATAGATTCCGGTGCTTCACTTCAGGTTTACTGTATCCCTTGGACCTTCTTATTAACGATGATACACATAAATTGCATCGGAATTAAATACAAAAGGCACAATGCCGACTTCAGTACAAGAAGACTGACTCTTCCTACTGTCTATGTTTGGAACCATTCCTGTGACACTAGTTATAGATTCCGATGCTTCACTTCAGGTTTACTGAATCCCTTGGACCTTCTTATTGACGATGAAACACAAAAATTGCATCGGAATTAAATACAAAAGGCACAATGCCGACTTAAGTACAAGAAGACTGACTCTTCCTACTGTCTTGTTTTGAACCATTCCTGTGACACTAGTTATAGATTCCGATGCTTCACCTCCGGTTATCTGTATCCCTCTGACCTTCTTATTGACGATGAAACACAGAAATTGCATCGGAATTAAATAGAAAAGGCACAATGCCGACTTAAGTACAAGAAGACTGACTCTTCTTACTGTCTATGTTTTGAACCATTCCTGTGACGCTAGTTACAGGTTCCGATGCTTCACTTCAGGGTTACTGTATCCCTTGGACATTCTTATTGGCGATGAAACACAGAAATTGCATCGCAATTAAATAGAAAAAGCACAATGCCGAAATAAGTACAAGAAGACTGATTGTCCTTACTGACTATGATTTGAACCATTCCTGTGACACCAGTTAGAGATTCCGATGCTTCACTTCAGGTTTACTGTATCCCTTGGACCTTCTTTTTGACGATGAAATACAGAAATTGCATCGGAATTAAATAAAAAAGGCACAATGCCGACTTAAGTAGAATATGACCGACCCTTCTTACTGTCTATGTTCTGAACCATTCATGTGACAAAAGTTCTAAATTCCGACGCTTCACTTCAGGTTTACTGTATCCCTCTGACCATCCTATTGACGATGAAACACAGAAATTGCATCGGAATTAAATAGAAAAGGCACAATGCCGAATCAAGTACAAGAAGACTGACTCTTCTAACTGACTATGATTTGAACCATTCCTGTGACACTAGTTATAGATTCCGATGATTCACTTCAGGTCTACTGTGTCCCTCTGACCTTGTTATTGAAGATGAGACACAGAAATAGCATCGGAATTAAATACAAAAGGCACAATGCTGTCTTAAGTACAAGAAGACTGACTCTTCTTACTGTCTATGTTTTGAACCATTCCTGTGACGCTAGTTATAGATTCCGATGCTTCACTTCAGGTTTACTGTATCCCTTGGACCTTCTTATTGATGACGAAACACAGAAATTGCATCGAAATTAAATAGAAAAGGCACAATGCCGACTTATGTACAAGAAGACTGCCTCTTCCTACTGTCTATGTTTTGAACCATTCCTGTGACACTAGTTATGGATTCCGATGCTTCACTTCAGGTTTACTGTATCCCTTGGACCTTCTTATTGACAATGAAACACAGAAATTGCATCGGAATTGAATACATAAGGCACAATGCCGACTTATGTACAAGAAGACTGATCTTCATACTGACTATGATTTGAACCATTCCAGTGATACTAGTTGTAGATTCCGATGATTCACTTCAGGTCTACTGTGTCCCTCTGACCTTGTTATTGAAGATGAGACACAGAAATAGCATCGGAATTAAATACAAAAGGCAAAATGCCGTCTTAAGTACAAGCAGACTGACTCTTCTTAGTGTCTATGTTTGAACCATTCCTGTGACGCTAGTTACAGATTCCGATGCTTCACTTCAATTTTACTGGATCCCTTGGACCTTCTTATTGACGATGAAACACAGAAATTGCATCGGAATTAAATACAAAAGGCACAATGCTGACTTAAGTGCAAGAAGACTGACTCTTCTTACTGACTATGTGTTGAACCATTCCTGTGACACTATTTGGAGATTCCGATGCTTCCCTTCAGGTTTACTGTATCCCTCTGACCTTCTTATTGTCGATTAAACACAGTAATTGCATCGGAATTAAATTGAAAAGGGCACAATGCCGACTTAAGTACAAGAAGACTGACTCTTCTTACTGTCTATGTTTTGAACCATTCCGGTGACACTAGCTATAGATTCCGATGCTCCACTTCAGGTTTACTGTATCTGTTGGACCTTCTTATTGACGATGAAACACAGAAGTTGCATCGGAATTAAATACAAAAGGCACAATGCCGACTTAAGTACAAGAAGACTGACTCTTCTTACCGACTATGATTTTGATCATTCCTGTGACACTAGATATAGATTCCGATGCTTCACTTCAGGTTTACTGTATCCCTCTGACCTTCTTATTGACGATGAAACACAGAAATATCATCGGAAATAATTACAAAAGGCACAATACGGACTGAAGTACATGTAGACTGAATCTTCCTACTGTCTAAGTTAAGAACCATTCCCATGACACTAGTTATAGATTCCGATGCTTCATATCAGGTTTACTGTAACCCTTGGACCTTCTTAATGACGATGAAACACAGATAGTGCATCGGAATTAAATACAAAAGGCCCAATGCCAACTTAAGTACAAGAAGACTGACTCTTCCTATTGTGTATGTTTTGAACCATTCCTGTGACACTAGTTATAGATTCCGATGCTTCACTTCAGGGTTACTGTATCCCTCTGACCTTCTTTTTGACGATGAAACACAGAAATTGCATCGGAATTAAATAGAAAAGGCACAATGCCGACTTAAGTACAGGAAGACTGACTCTTCATACTGACTATGTTTTGAACCATTCCTGTGACACTAGTTGTATATTTCGATGCTTCACTTCAGGTTTACTGCATCCCTAGGACCTTCTTATTGACGATGAAACACAGAAATTGCATCAGAACTAAATACAAAAGGCACAATGCCGACTTATGTATAAGATGACTGACTCTTCCTACTGTCTATGTTTTGAACCATTCCTGTGACATTATTTATGGATTCCAATGCTTCACTTCAGGTTTACTGTATCCTTTGGACCTTCTTATTGGCGACGAAACACAGAAATTGCATCGGAAATAATTAGAAAAGGCAGAATGCCGACTTAAGTACAGGAAGACTGACTCTTCTTACTGTCTATGTATTGAACCATTCCTGTGACACTAGTTATAGATTCCGATTCTTCACCTCAGTTTCACTGAATCCCTCTGACCTTCTTATTGACGATGAAACACAGAAATTGCATCGGAATTAAATAGAAAAGGCACAATGCCGTCTTAAGTACATGAAGACTGACTCTTCTTACTGACAATATCTTGAACCATTCCTGTGACACTAGTTATAGATTCCGATGCTTCACCTCAGTTTCACTGAATCCCTCTGACCTTCTTATTGACGATGAAACACAGAAATTGCATCGGAATTAAATACTAAAGGCACAATGCCGATTTAAGTACAAGAAGGCTGACTCTTCCTATTGTGTATGTTTGAACCATTCCTGTGACACTAGTTATAGATTCCGATGCTTCACTTCAGGGTTACTGTATCCCTCTGACCTTCTTTTTGACGATGAAACACAGAAATTGCATCGGAATTAAATAGAAAAGGCACAATGCCGACTTAAGTACATGAACACTGACTCTTCTTAATGACTATGTTTTTAACCACCCCTGTGACATTAGTTGTAGATTCGGATGCTTCACTTCAGGTTTACTGTATCCCTTGGACCTTCTTAGTGACGATGAAACACAGAAATTGCATCGGAATTAAATACAAAAGGCACAATGCCGACTTAAGTGTAAGATGGCTGACTCTTCTTACTGTCTATGATTTGAACCATTCCTGTGACACTAGTTATAGATTCCGATGCTTCACTCCAGGTTTACTCTATACCTTGGACCTTCTTATTAACGATGATACACATAAATTGCATCGGAATTAAATACAAATGGCACCATGCCGACTTAAGTACAAGAAGACTGACTCTTCCTACTGTCTATGTTTGGAACCATTCCTGTGACACTAGTTATAGATTCTGATGCTTCACTTCAGGTTTACTGTATCCCTTGGACCTTCTTATTGACGATGAAACACAAAAATTGCATCGGAATTAAATACAAAAGGCACAATGCCGACTTAAGTACAAGAAGACTGACTCTTCTTACTGTCTATGTTTTGAACCATTCCTGTGACACTAGTTATAGATTCCGATGCTTCACCTCCGGTTATCTGTATCCCTCTGACCTTCTTATTGACGATGAAACACAGAAATTGCATCGGAATTAAATGGAAAAGGCACAATGCCGACTTCAGTACAAGAAGACTGACTCTTCCTACTGTCTATGCTTCGAACCATTCCTGTGACACTAGTTACAGGTTCCGATGCTTCACTTCAGGTTTACTGTATCCCTTGGACATTCTTATTGGCAATGAAACACAGAAATTGCATCGCAATTAAATAGAAAAAGCACAATGCCGACATAAGTACAAGAAGACTGATTGTCCTTACTGACTATGTTATCAACCATTCCTGTGATTCTAGTTATAGATTCCGACGCTTCACGTCAGGTTTACTGTATCCCTCTCACCTTCTTACTGACGATGAAACACAGAAATTGCATCGGAATTAAATAGAAAAGTCACAATGCCGACTTAAGTACAAGAAGACTGACTCATCTTACTGACTATGTTTGAACCATTCCTGTGACACTAGTTATAGATTCCTATGCTTCACTTCAGGTTTACTATATCCCTTTGGCCTTCTTATTGACGATGAAACACAGAAATAGCATCGGAATGAAATACAAAAGGCACAATACCGAATTAAGTACAAGAAGACTGACTCGTCTTACTGACTATGATTTGAACCATTCCTGTGACACCAGTTAGAGATTCCGATGCTTCATTTCAGGTTTATTGTATCCCTCTGACCTTCGTATTGACGATGAAACACAGTAATTGCATCGGACTTAATTTAAAAAGGGCACAATTTTGACTTAAGTACAAGAAGACTGACTCTTCTTACTGTCTATGTTTTGAACCATTCCTGTGACACTAGTTACAGATTCCGATGATTCACTTCAGGTCTACTGTGTCCCTCTGACCATCTTATTGAAGATGAAACACAGAAATGGCATCGGAATTAAATAGAAAAGGCACAATGCCGTCTTAAGTACATGAAGACTGACTCTTCTTACTGACTATATCTTGAACCATTCCTGTGACACTAGTTATAGATCCCGATGCTTCACCTCAGTTTCACTGAATCCCTCTGACCTTCTTATTGACGATGAAACACAGAAATTGCATCGGAATTAAATAGAAAAGGCACAATGCCGACTTAAGTACAAGAAGACTGACTCTTCTTACTGCCTATGTTTTGAGCCATATCTGTTACACTAGATATAGATTCCGATGCTTCACTTCAGCTTTACTGTATCCCTTGGACCTTCTTATTGACGATGAAACACTGAAATAGCATCGGAATGAAATAGATAAGGCACAATGCCGAATCAAGTACAAGAAGACTGACTCTTCTTACTGACTATGATTTGAACCATTTCTGTGACACTAGTTATAGATTCCGATGCTTCACTTCAGGTTTACTGAATCCCTTGGACCTTCTTACTGACGATGAAACACAGATATTGCATCGGAATTAAATACAAAAGGCACAATGCCGACTTAAGTGTAAGATGGGTGACTCTTCTTACTGTCTATGATTTGAACCATTCCTGTGACACTAGTTATAGATTCCGATGCTTCACTCCAGGTTTACTCCATACCTTGTACCTTCTTATTAACGATGATACACATAAATTGCATCGGAATTAAATACAAAAGGCACCATGCCGACTTAAGTACAAGAAGACTGACTCTTCCTACTGTCTATGTTTGGAACCATTCCTGTGACACTAGTTATAGATTCTGATGCTTTCCTTCAGGTTTACTGAATCCCTTGGACTTTCTTATTGACGATGAAACACAAAAATTGCATCGGAATTAAATACAAATGGCACAATGCCGACTTAAGTACAAGAAGACTGACTCTTCTTACTGTCTATGTTTTGAACCATTCCTGTGACACTAGTTATAGATTCCGATGCAACGCTCCTCCGGTTATCTGTATCCCTCTGACCTTCTTATTGATGATGAAACACAGAAATTGCATCGGAATTAAATAGAAAAGGCACAATGCCGACTTAAGTACAAGAAGACTGACCCTTCCTACTGTCTATGTTTCGAACCATTCCTGTGACGCTAGTTACAGGTTCCGATGCTTCACTTCAGGTTTACTGTATCCCTTGGACATTCTTATTGGCAATGAAACACAGAAATTGCATCGCAATTAAATAGAAAAAGCACAATGCCGACATAAGTACAAGAAGACTGATTGCCCTTACTGACTATGTTATCAACCATTCCTGTGATTCTAGTTTTAGATTCCGACGCTTCACGTCAGGTTTACTGTATCCCTCTCACCTTCTTACTGACGATGAAACACAGAAATTGCATCGGAATTAAATAGAAAAGTCACAATGCCGACTTAAGTACAAGAAGACTGACTCATCTTACTGACTATATTTGAACCATTCCTGTGACACTAGTTATAGATTCCGATGCTTCACTTCAGGTTTACTGTATCCCTTTGGCCTTCTTATTGACGATGAAACACAGAAATAGCATCGGAATGAAATACAAAAGGCACAATACCGACTTAAGTACAAGAAGACTGACTCGTCTTACTGACTATGATTTGAACCATTCCTGTGACACCAGTTAGAGATTCCGATGCTTCATTTCAGGTTTATTGTATCCCTCTGACCTTCGTATTGACGATGAAACACAGTAATTGCATCGGACTTAATTTGAAAAGGGCACAATGCCGACTTAAGTCCAAGAAGACTGACTCTTCTTACTGTCTATGTTTTGAACCATTCCTGTGACACTAGTTATAGATTGCGATGCTTCACTTCAGGTTTACTGTATCCCTTGGACCTTCTTATTGACGATGAAATACAGAAATTGCATCGGAATTAAATACAAAAGGCACAATGCCGACTTAAGTAGAAGATGACCGACCCTTCTTACTGTCTATGTTCTGAACCATTCATGTGACAAAAGTTCTAGATTCCGATGCTTCACTTCAGGTTTACTGTATTCCTCTGACCATCCTATTGACGATGAAACACAGAAATTGAATCGGAATTAAATACAAAAGGCACAATGCCGACTTAAGTACAAGAAGACTGACTCTTCTTTCTGACTATGTTTTGAACCATATCTGTGACACTAGTTATAGATTCCGATGCTTCACTTCAGCTTTACTGTATCCCTTGGACCTTCTTATTGACGATGAAACACTGAAATAGCATCGGAATTAAATAGAATAGGCACAATGCCGAATCAAGTACAAGAAGACTGACTCTTCTAACTGACTATGATTGGAACCATTCCTGTGACACTAGTTATAGATTCCGATGATTCACTTCAGGTCTACTGTGTCCCTCTGACCTTCTTATTGAAGATGAATCACAGAAATAGCATCGGAATTAAATACAAAAGGCAAAATGCCTACTTAAGTACAAGAAAACTGACTCTTTTTACTGACTATGTTTTGAACCATTCCTGTGACACTAGTTATAGATTCCGATGCTTCACTTCAGGTTTACTGTATCCCTTGGACGTTCTTATTGACGATGAAACACAGAAATTGCATCGGAATTAAATACAAAAGGCAAAATGCCTACTTAAGTACAAGAGGACTGACTCTTCTTACTGTCTATGTTTTGAACCATTCCTGTGACGCTAGTTATAGATTCCGATGCTTCACTTCAGGTTTACTGAATCCCTTGGACCTTCTTATTGATGACGAAACACAGAAATTGCATCGGAATTAAATAGAAAAGGCACAATGCCGACTTATGTTCAAGAAGACTGCCTCTTCCTACTGTCTATGTTTTGAACCATTCCTGTGACACTAGTTATGGATTCCGATGCTTCTCTTTAGGTTTACTGTATCCCTTGGACCTTCTTATTCACAATGAAACACAGAAATTGCATCGAAATTGAATACAAAAGGCACAATGCCGACTTATGTACAAGAAGACTGACTCTTCATACTGACTATATCTTGATCCATTCCTGTAACACTAGTTATAGATTCCGATGCTTCACTTCAGGTTTACATTATCCCTTGGATCTTCTTATTGGCGATGAAACACAGAAATTGCATCGGAATTAAATACAAAAGGCACAATGCCGACTTAAGTACAAGAAGACTGACTCTTCTTACTGACTATGATTTGAACCATTCCAGTGATACTAGTTTTTGATTCCGATGCTTCACTTCAGGTTTACTGTATCCCTCTGACCTTCTTATTAACGATGAAACACAGTTATTGCATTGGAATTAAATAGAAAAGGCACAATGCCGACTTAAGTACAAGAAGACCGACTCTTCCAACTGTCTATGTTTTGAACCATTCCTGTGACACTAGTTATAGGTTTCGATGCTTCACCTCAGGTTCACTGTATCCCTCTGACCTTCTTATTGACGATGAAACACAGAAATTGCATCGGTATTAAATAGAAAAGGCACAATGCCGTCTTAAGTACAAGCAGACTGACTCTTCTTACCGACTATGCTTTGAACCATTCTTGTGACACTAGTTATAGATTCCGATGCTTCACTTCAGGTTTACTGTATCCCTCTGACCTTCTTATTGACGATGAAACACACAAATTGCATCGGAAATAAATACAAAAGGCACAATACGGACTGAAGTACGTGTAGACTGAATCTTCCTACTGTCTGAGTTAAGAACCATTCCCGTGACACTCGTTATAGATTCCGATGCTTAATATCAGGTTTACTATATCCCTTGGACCTTCTTAATGACGATGAAACACAGATAGTGCATCGTAATTCAGTACAAAAGGCACAATGCCAACTTAAGTACAAGAAGACTGAGTCTTCCAATTGTCTATGTTTTGAACCATTCCTGTGTAACTAGTTATAGATTCCGCTGCTTCACTTCAGGTTTACTGTATCCCTCTGACCTTCTTTTTGACGATGAAACACAGAAATTGCATCGGAATTAAATAGAAAAGGCACAATGCCGACTTAAGTACAGGAAGACTGACTCTTCTTACTGACCATATCTTGATCCATTCCTGTGACACTAGTTATAGATTCGGATGCTTCACTTCAGGTTTACTGTATCCCTTGGACCTTCTTATTGACGATGAAACACAGCAATTGCATCGGAATTAAATACAAAAGGGACAATGCCTACTTAAGTACAAGAAGACTGACTCTTCTTACTGTCTATGTTTTGAACCATTCCTGTGACACTAGTTATAGATTCCGATGCTTCACCTCCGGTTATTTGTATCCCTCTGACCTTCTTATTGACGATGAAGCACAGAAATAGCATCGGAATGAAATACAAAAGGCACAATACCGACTTAAGTACAAGAAGACTGACTCGTCTTACTGACTATGATTTGAACCATTCCTGTGACACCAGTTAGAGATTCCGATGCTTCATTTCAGGTTTATTGTATCCCTCTGACCTTCGTATTGACGATGAAACACAGTAATTGCATCGGACTTAATTTGAAAAGGGCACAATGCCGACTTAAGTACAAGAAGACTGACTCTTCTTACTGTCTATGTTTTGAACCATTCCTGTGACACTAGTTATAGATTCCGATGCTTCACTTCAGGTTTACTGTATCCCTTGGACCTTATTGACGATGAAATACAGAAATTACATCGGAATTAAATACAAAAGGCACAATGCCGACTTAAGTAGAAGATGACCGACCCTTCTTACTGTCTATGTTCTGAACCATTCATGTGACAAAAGTTCTAGATTCCGATGCTTCACTTCAGGTTTACTGTATCCCTCTGACCATCCTATTGACGATGAAACACAGAAATTGAATCGGAATTAAATACAAAAGGCACAATGCCGACTTAAGTACAAGAAGACTGACTCTTCTTTCTGACTATGTTTTGAGCCATATCTGTGACACTAGTTATAGATTCCGATGCTTCACTTCAGCTTTACTGTATCCCTTGGACCTTCTTATTGACGATGAAACACAGAAATTGCATCGGAATTAAATACTAAAGGCACAATGCCGACTTAAGTACAAGAAGGCTGACTCTTCCTATTGTGTATGTTTTGAACCATTCCTGTGACACTAGTTATAGATTCCGATGCTTCACTTCAGGGTTACTGTATCCCTCTGACCTTCTTTTTGACGATGAAACACAGAAATTGCATCGGAATTAAATAGAAAAGTCACAATGCCGACTTAAGTACATGAAGACTGACTCTTCTTAATGACTATGTTTTGAACCATTCCTGTGACACTAGTTATAGATTCCGATGCTTCACTTCAGGTTTACTGTATCCCTTGGACGTTCTTATTGACGATGAAACACAGAAATTGCATCGGAATTAAATACAAAAGGAAATGCCTACTTAAGTACAAGAAGACTGACTCTTCTTACTGTCTATGTTTTGAACCATTCCTGTGACGCTAGTTATGGATTCCGATGCTTCACTTCAGGTTTACTGTATCCCTTGGACCTTCTTATTGATGACGAAACACAGAAATTTCATCGGAATTAAATAGAAAAAGCACAATGCCGACTTATGTTCAAGAAGACTGCCTCTTCCTACTGTCTATGTTTTGAACCATTCCTGTGACACTAGTTATGGATTCCGATGCTTCTCTTTAGGTTTACTGTATCCCTTGGACCTTCTTATTCACAATGAAACACAGAAATTGCATCGGAATTGAATACAAAAGGCACAATGCCGACTTATGTACAAGAAGACTGACTCTTCATACTGACTATATCTTGATCCATTCCTGTACCACTAGTTATAGATTCCGATGCTTCACTTCAGGTTTACATTATCCCTTGGATCTTCTTATTGGCGATGAAACACAGAAATTGCATCGGAATTAAATACAAAAGGCACAATGCCGACTTAAGTACAAGAAGACTGACTCTTCTTACTGACTATGATTTGAACCATTCCAGTGATACTAGTTTTTGATTCCGATGCTTCACTTCATGTTTACTGTATCCCTCTGACCTTCTTATTAACGATGAAACACAGTTATTGCATTGGAATTAAATTGAAAAGGCACAATGCCGACTTAAGTACAAGCAGACTGACTCTTCTTACCGACTATGCTTTGAACCATTCTTGTGACACTAGTTATAGATTCCGATGCTTCACTTCAGGTTTACTGTATCCCTCTGACCTTCTTATTGACGATGAAACACTTAAATTGCATCAGAAATAAATACAAAAGGCACAATACGGACTGAAGTACGTGTAGACTGAATCTTCCTACTGTCTAAGTTAAGAACCATTCCCGTGACACTCGTTATAGATTCCGATGCTTCATATCAGGTTTACTGTATCCCTTGGACCTTCTTAATGACGATGAAACACAGATAGTGCATCGTAATTCAGTACAAAAGGCACAATGCCAACTTAAGTACAAGAAGACTGACTCTTCCAATTGTCTATGTTTTGAACCATTCCTGTGTAACTAGTTATAGATTCCGATGCTTCACTTCAGGTTTACTGTATCCCTCTGACCTTCTTTTTGACGATGAAACACAGAAATTGCATCGGAATTAAATAGAAAAGGCACAATGCCGACTTAAGTACAGGAAGACTGACTCTTCTTACTGACTATATCTTGATCCATTCCTGTGACACTAGTTATAGATTCGGATGCTTCACTTCAGGTTTACTGTATCCCTTGGACCTTCTTAGTGACGATGAAACACAGAAATTGCATCGGAATTAAATACAAAAGGCACAATGCCGACTTAAGTGTAAGATGGCTGACTCTTCTTACTGTCTATGATTTGAACCATTCCTGTGACACTAGTTATAGATTCCGATGCTTCACTCGAGGTTTACTCTATACCTTGGACCTTCTCATTAACGATGATACACATAAATTGCATCGGAATTAAATACAAAAGGCACCATGCCGACTGAAGTACAAGAAGACTGACTCTTCCCACTGTCTATGTTTGGAACCAATCCTGTGACACTAGTTATAGATTCTGATGCTTTACTTCAGGTTTACTGAATCCCTTGGACCTTCTTATTGACGATGAAACACAAAAATTGCATCGGAATTAAATACAAAAGGCACAATGCCGACTTAAGTACAAGAAGACTGACTCTTCTTACTGTCTATGTTTTGAACCATTCCTGTGACACTAGTTATAGATTCCGATGCAACGCTCCTCCGGTTATCTGTATCCCTCTGACCTTCTTATTGACGATGAAACACAGAAATTGCATCGCAATTAAATAGAAAAAGCACAATGCCGACATAAGTACAAGAGGACTGATTTCCCTTACTGACTATGTTATCAACCATTCCTGTGATTCTAGTTATAGATTCCGACGCTTCACGTCAGGTTTACTGTATCCCTCTCACCTTCTTACTGACGATGAAACACAGAAATTGCATCGGAATTAAATAGAAAAGTCACAATGCCGACTTAAGTACAAGAAGACTGACTCATCTTACTGACTATGTTTGAACCATTCCTGTGACACTAGTTATAGATTCCGATGCTTCACTTCAGGTTTACTGTATCCCTTTGGCCTTCTTATTGTCGATGAAACACAGAAATAGCAACGGAATGAAATACAAAAGGCACAATACCGACTTAAGTACAAGAATACTGACTCGTCTTACTGACTATGATTTGAACCATTCCTGTGACACCAGTTAGAGATTCCGATGCTTCATTTCAGGTTTATTGTATCCCTCTGACCTTCGTATTGACGATGAAACACAGTAATTGCATCGGACTTAATTTGAAAAGGGCACAATGCCGACTTAAGTACAAGAAGACTGACTCTTCTTACTGTCTATGTTTTGAACCATTCCTGTGACACTAGTTATAGATTCCGATGCTTCACTTCAGGTTTACTGTATCCCTCGGACCTTCTTATTGACGATGAAATACAGAAATTGCATCGGAATTAAATACAAAAGGTACAATGCAGACTTAAGTAGAAGATGACCGACCCTTCTTACTGTCTATGTTCTGAACCATTCATGTGACAAAAGTTTTAGATTCCGATGCTTCACTTCAGGTTTACTGTATCCCTCTGACCATCCTATTGACGATGAAACACAGAAATTGAATCGGAATTAAATACAAAAGGCACAATGCCGACTTAGGTACAAGAAGACTGACTCTTCTTACTGACTATGTTTTGAACCATATCTGTGACACTAGTTATAGATTCCGATGCTTCACTTCAGCTTTACTGTATCCCTTGGACCTTCTTATTGACGATGAAACACTGAAATAGCATCGGAATTAAATAGAAAAGGCACAATGCCGAATCAAGTACAAGAAAACTGACTCTTCTAACTGACTATGATTGGAACCATTCCTGTGACACTAGTTATAGATTCCGATGATTCACTTCAGGTCTACTGTGTCCCTCTGACCTTCTTATTGAAGATGAATCACAGAAATAGTATCGGAATTAAATACAAAAGGCAAAATGCCTACTTAAGTACAAGAAAACTGACTCTTCTTACTGACTATGATTTGAACCATTCCTGTGACACTAGTTATAGATTCCGATGCTTCACTTCATGTTTACTGTATCCCTTGGACGTTCTTATTGACGATGAAACACAGAAATTGCATCGGAATTAAACACAAAAGGCAAAGTGCCTACTTAAGTACAAGAAGACTGACTCTTCTTACTGTCTATGTTTTGAACCATTCCTGTGACGCTAGTTACAGATTCCGATGCTTCACTTCAGGTTTACTGTATCCCTTGGACATTCTTATTGACGATGAAACACAGAAATTGCATCGGAATTAAATACAAAAGACACAATGCCGACTTAAGTACAAGAAGACTGACTCTTCTTACTATGTGTTGAACCATTCCTGTGACACTATTTGGAGATTCGGATGCTTCTCTTCAGGTTTACTGTATCCCTCTGACCTTCTTATTGTCGATTAAACACAGTAATTGCATCGGAATTAAATAGAAAAGGCACAATGCCGACTTAAGTACAGGAAGACTGACTCTTCTTACTGACTATATCTTGATCCATTCCTGTGACACTAGTTATACATTCCGATGCTTCACTTCAGGTTTACTGTATCCCTTGGACCTTCTTATTGACGATGAAACACAGCAATTGCATCGGAATTAAATACAAAAGGGACAATGCCTACTTAAGTACAAGAAGACTGACTCTTCTTACTGTTTATGTTTTGAACGATTCCTGTGACACTAGTTATATATTTCCATGCTTCACTTCAGGTTTACTGCATCCCTAAGACCTTCTTATTGACGATGAAACACAGAAATTGCATCGGAACTAAATACAAAAGGCAATGCCGACTTATGTGTAAGATGACTGACTCTTCCTACTGTCTACGTTTTGAACCATTCCTGCGACATTATTTGTGGATTCCAATGCTTCACTTCAGGTTTACTGTATCCTTTGGACCTTCTTATTGGCGACGAGACACAGAAATTGCATCGGAATTAATTAGAAAAGGCACAATGCCGACTTAAGTACAAGAAGACTGACTCTTCTTACTG
Organism: Schistocerca serialis cubense; assembly: GCF_023864345.2. Lineage (NCBI taxonomy): Eukaryota > Metazoa > Arthropoda > Insecta > Orthoptera > Acrididae > Schistocerca > Schistocerca serialis. The sequence goes on from NC_064644.1 coordinate 639,515,030, forward strand.
TCTATGTTTTGAACCATTCCTGTGACACTAGTTATAGATTCCGATGCTTCACCTCAGGTTCACTGAATCCCTCTGACCTTCTTATTGACGATGAAACACAGAAATTGCATCGGAAATAAATAGAAAAGGCACAATGCCGTCTTAAGTACAAGCAGACTGACTCTTCTTGGTGTCTATGATTTGAACCATTCCTGTGACGCTAGTTACAGATTCCGATGCTACACTTCAGGTTTACTTTATCCCTTGGACCTTCTTATTGACGATGAAACACAGAAATTGCATCGGAATTAAATACAAAAGGCACAATGCCGACCTAAGTACAAGAAGACTGACTCTTCTTTCTGACTGTTTTGAACCATTCCTGTGACACTTCAGGTTTACTGTATCCCTCTGACCTTCTTATTGACGATGAAACACAGAAAATGCATCGGAATTAAATGCAAAAAGCACAATGCCGACTTAAGTGCAAGAAGACTGACTCTTCCTACTGTCTATGTTTTGAACCCTTCCTGTGACACTAGTTATAGATTCCGATGCTTCACACCAGGTATACTTTATTCCTTGGACCTTCTTAATGACGATGAAGCACCGAAATTGCAACGGAATTAAATAGAAAAGGCACAATGCCGGCTTAAGTACAAGAAGACTGACTCTTCTTACTATCTATGGTTTGAACCTTTCCTGTGACACTAGTTATAGATTCCGATGCTCCACTTCAGGTTTACTGTATCCCTTGGACCTTCTTATTGACGATGAAGCACAGAAATTGCATCGAAATTAAATACAAAAGGCACAATGCCGACTTAAGTACAAGAAGACTGACTCTTCTTACTGACTATGTTTTGAACCATTCCTGTGACACTAGTTATAGATTCCGATGCTTCACTTCAGGTTTACTGTATGCCTCTGACCTTCTTATTGAGGATGAAACACAGAATTTGCATCGGAAATAGATAGAAAACGAACAATACCGACTTAAGTACATGTAGACTGAATCTTCCTACTGTCTATGTTTTGAACCATTCCTGTGACACTAGTTATAGATTCCGATGCTTCATTTCAGATTTACTGTATCCCTTGGACCTTCTTAATGACGATGAAACACAGATAGTGCATCGGAATTAAATCCAAAAGGCACAATGCCAACATAAGTACAACCAGACTTACTCTTCCTACTGTCTATGTTTTGAAACATTCCTGTAACACTAGTAATAGATTCCGATGCTTCACTTCAGGTTTACTGTATCACTCTGACCTTCTTTTTGACGATGAAACACAGAAATTGCATCGGAATTAAATAGAAAAGGCACAATGCCGACTTAAGTACAAGAAGACTGACTCTTCTTACTGACTATATCTTGATCCATCCCTGTGACACTAGTTATAGATTCCGATGCTTCACTTCAGGTTTACTGTATCCCTTGGACCTTCTTATTGACGATGAAACACAGAGATTGCATCGGAATTAAATACAAAAGGTACAATGCCTACTGAAGTACAAGAAGACTGACTCTTCTTACTGACTATGCTTTGAACCATTCCTGTGACACTAGTTGTAGATTCCGATGCTTCTTTTCAGGTTCACTGTATCCCTAGGACCTTCTTATTGACGATGAAACACAGAATTTAATCGGAACTAAATACAAAAGGCACAACGCCGACTTAAGTATAAGAAGACTGACTCTTCCCACTGTCTATGTTTAGAATCATTCCTGTGACATCAGTTATGGATTCCGATGCTTCAATTCAGGGTTACTGTATCCTTTGGACCTTCGTATTCTCGACGAAACACAGAAATTGCATCGGAACTAAATAGAAAAGGCACAATTCCTACATAAGTACAAGAAGACTGACTCTTCCTACTCTCTATGTTTTGAACCATTCCTATGACACTAGTTATAGATTCCGATGCTTCACCTCAGGTTCACTGTATCCCTCTGACCTTCTTATTGACGATGAATCACAGAAATTGCATCGGAATTAAATTGAAAACGCACAATGCCGACTTAAGTACAAGAAGACTGACTCTTCTTAGTGTCTATGATTTGAACCATTCCTGTGACGATAGTTACAGATTACGATGCTTCACATCAGGTTTACTGTATCCCTTGGACCTGCTTATTGACGATGAAACACAGAAATTGCATCGGAATTAAATACAAAAGGCACAATGCCGACTTAAGTACAAGAAGACTGACTCTTCTTACTGACTGCTTAGAACCATTCCAGTGACACTAGGTATTGATTCTGATGCTTCTCTTCAGGTTAACGGTATCCCTCTGACCTTCTTATTGACGATGAAACACAGAAAATGCATCGGAATTAAATACAAAAGACACAATGCCGACTTAAGGACATAAAGACTGACTCTTCATACTGACTATGAATTGAACCATTCCGGTGACACTAGTTATATATTCCGATGCTTCACTTCATGTTCACTGTATCCCTCTGACACTCTTATTGACGGTGAACACAGAAATTGCATCGGAATTAAATAGAAAAGGCACAATGCCGGCTTAAGTACAAGAAGACTGACTCTTCTTACTATCTATGTTTTGAACCTTTCCTGTGATACTAGTTATAGATTCCGATGCTGCACTTCAGGTTTACTGTATCTCTTGGACCTTCTTATTGACGATGAAACACAGAAATTGCATCGAAATTAAATACAAAAGGCACAATGCCGACTTAAGTACAAGAAGACTGACACTTCTTACTGACTATGTTTTGAACCATTCCTGTGACACTAATTATAGATTCCGATGCTTCACTTCAGGTTTACTGTATGCCTCTGACCTTCTTATTGAGGATGAAACACAGAATTTGCATCGTAAATAGATAGAAAACGAACAATACCGACTTAAGTACATGTAGACTGAATCTTCCTACTGTCTATGTTTTGAACCTTTCCTGTGATACTAGTTATAGATTCCGATGCTCCACTTCAGGTTTACTGTATCTCTTGGACCTTCTTATTGACGATGAAACACAGAAATTGCATCGGAATTAAATACAAAAGGCACAATGCTGACTTAAGTACAAGAAGACTGACTCTTCTTACTGACTGCTTAGAACCATTCCTGTGACACTAGTTATTGATTCCGATGCTTCACTTCAGGTTAACGGTATCCCTCTGACCTTCTTATTGACGATGAAACACAGAAAATGCATCGGAATTAAATACAAAAGACACAATGCCGACTTAAGGATATAAAGACTGACTCTTCATACTGACTATGTTTTGAACCATTCCTTTGACACTAGTTATAGATTCCGATGCTTCACTTCATGTTCACTGTATCCCTCCGACACTCTTATTGACGGTGAAACACAGAAATTGTATCGGAATTAAATAGAAAAGGCACAATGCCGACTTAAGTACAAGAAGCCTGACTCTTCTTACTGTCTATGTTTTGAACCATTCCAGTGACACTAGTTATAGATAACGATGCTTCACTTCAGGTTTACTGTATCCCTCTGACCTTCTTTTTGACGATGAAACACAGAAATAGCATCTGAATTAAATAGAAAACGCACAATGTCGACTTAGGTACATGATGACTGACTCTTCTTACTGACCATATCTTGATCCATTCCTGTGACACTAGTTATTGATTCCGATGCTTCACTTCAGGTTTACTGTATCCCTTGGACCTTCTTATTGACGATGAAACATAGAAATTGCATCGGAATTAAATACTAAAGGTACAATGCCTACTTAAGTACAAGAAGACTGACACTTCTTACGGACTATGCTTTGAACCATTCCTGTGACACTAGTTGTAGATTCCGATGCTTCACTTCAGGTTTACTGTATCCCTTGGACCTTCTAATTGACGATGAACCACAGAAATTGCATCGGAACTAAATACAAAAGGCACAATGCCGACTTAAGTATAAGAAGACTGACTCTTCCTACTGTCTATGTTTTGAACCATTCCTGTGACATTAGTTATGGATTCCGAAGCTTCACTTCAGGGTTACTGTATCCTTTGGACCTTCTTATTGGCGACGAAACACAGAAATTGCATCGGAATTAAATACAAAAGGCACAATGCCGACTTAAGGATAAGAAGACTGACTCTTCTTACTGACTATGTTTTGAACCATTCCTGTGAAACTAGTTATAGATTCCGATGCTTCACTTCAAGTTTACTGTATCCCTCTGACCTTCGTATTGACGATGAAACACAGAAATTGCATAGGAAATAAATACAAAATGCACAATACCGACATAAGTACATGTATACTGAATCTTCCTACTGTTTATGTTTGGAACCATTCCTGTGACACTAGTTATAAATTCCAATGCTTCATTTCAGGTTTACTGTATCCCTTGGACGTTCTTATTGACGATGAAACACAGAAATTGCATCGGAATTAAATAGAAAAGGCACAATGCCGTCTTAAGTACAAGAAGCCTGACTCTTCTTACTGTCTATGTTTTGAACCATTCCAGTGACACTAGTTATAGATTCCGATGCTTCATTTCAGGTTTACTGTATCCCTTGGACCTTCTTAATGACGATGAAACACAGACAGTGCATGGGAATTAAGTACAAAAGTCACAATGCCAACTTAAGTACAAGAAGACTGACTCTTCCTACTGTCTATGATTTGAACCATTCCTGTGACACTAGTTATAGATTCCGATGCTTCACTTCAGGTTTACTGTATCCCTCTGACCTTCTTTTTGACGATGAAACACAGAAATAGCATCGGAATTAAATACAAAACGCACAATGCCGACTTCAGTACAAGAAGACTGACTCTTCTTACTGACTATATGTTGATCCATACCTGTGACACTAGTTATAGATTCCGATGCGTCACTCTAGGTTTACTGTATCCCTTGGACCTTCTTATTGACGATGAAACACAGAAATTGCATCGGAATTAAATACCAAAGGTACAATACCTACTTAAGTATAAGAAGACTGACTCTTCCCACTGTCTATGATTTGAACCATTCCTGTGACATTAGTTATGGATTCCGATGCTTCACTTCCGGGTTACTGTATCCTTTGGGTCTTCTTATTGGCGACGAAACACAGAAATTGCATCGGAATTAAATAGAAAAAGCCCAATGCGGACTTAAGTACAAGAAGACTGACTCTTCCTACGGTCTATGATTTGAACCATTCCTGTGACACTAGTTATAGATTCCGATGCTTCATTTCAGGTTTACTGTATAGCTTCGACCTTCTTAATGACGATGAAACACAGATAGTGCATCGGAATTAAATACAAAAGTCACAATGCCAACTTAAGTACAAGAAGACAGACTCTTCCTACTGTCTATTCTTTGAACCATTCCTGTGACACTAGTTATAGATTCCGATGCTTCACTTCGGGTTTACTGTATCCCTCTGACCTTCTTTTTGACGATGAAACACAGAAATTGCATCTGAATTAAATAGAAAACGCACAATGCTGACTTAAGTACAAGAACACTGACTCTTCCTACTGTCTATGTTTTGAACCATTCCTGTGACATTAGTTATGGATTCCGAAGCTTCACTTCAGGGTTACTGTAGCCTTTGGACCTTCTTATTGGCGACGAAACACAGAAATTGCATCGGAATTAAATACAAAAGGCACAATGCCGACTTAAGGATAAGAAGACTGACTCTTCTTACTGACTATGTTTTGAACCATTCTTGTGACACTAGTTATAGATTCCGATGCTTCACTTCATGTTCACTGTATTCCTCTGACCCTCTTATTGACGATGAAACACTGAAATTGCATCGGAATTAAATCGAAAAGGCACAATGCCGACTTAAGTACAAGAGGACTGACTCTTCTTACTGACTATGCTTTGAACCATTCCTGTGACACTAGTTATAGATTCCGATGCTTCACTTCAAGTTTACTGTATCCCACTGACCTTCGTATTGACGATGAAACTCAGAAATTGCATCGGAAATAAATACAAAATGCACAATACCGACTTAAGTACTTGTATACTGAATCTTCCTACTGTTTATGTTTGGAACCATTCCTGTGACACTAGTTATAAATTCCAATGCTTCATTTCACATTTTCTGTATCCCTTGGACGTTCTTAATGACGATGAAACACAGATAGTGCATCGGAATTAAATACAAAAGGCTCAATGCCGACCTAAGTACAAGAAGACTGACTCTTCTTACGGACTGTTTTGAACCATTCCTGTGACACAAGTTATAGATTCCGATGATTCATTTCAGGTTTACTGTATCCCTTGGACCTTCTTAATGACGATGAAACACAGATAGTGCATCGGAATTAAATACAAAAGGCACAATGCCAACTTAAGTACAAGAAGACTGACTCTTCCTACTGTCTATGCTTTTAACCATTCCTGTGACACTAGTTATGGATTCCGATGCTTCACTTCAGGTTTACTGTATCCCTCTGACCCTCTTTTTGACGATGAAACACAGAAATTGCATCGGAATTAAATAGAAAAGGCACAATGCCGACTTAAGTACAAGAAGACTGACTCTTCTTACTGATTACATCTTGATCCATTCCTGTGACACTAGTTATATATTGCGATGCATCACTTCAGGTTTACTGTATCCCTTGGACCTTTTTATTGACGATGAAACACAGAAATTGCATCGGAATTAAAGACAAAAGGCCCAATGCCGACTTAAGTACAAGAAGACTGACTCTTCCTACTGTCTATGATTTGAACCATTCCTGTGACACTAGTTATAGATTCCGATGCTTCACTTCAGGTTTACTGTATCACTTGGACATTCTTATTGAGGATGAAACACAGAAATTGCATCGAAATTAAATACAAAAGGCACAATGCCGACTTAAGTACAAGAAGACTGACTCATCTTACTGACTGCTTTGAACCGTTCCTGTGACACTAGTTATAGATTCCGATGCTTCACTTCAGGTTTACTGTATCCCTTGGACGTTCTTATTGACGATGAAACACAGAAATTGCATCGGAATTAAATACAAAAGGCACAATGCCGACTTAAGGACAAGTACACTGACTCTTCTTACTGACTATGTTTTGAACCTTTCCGGTGACACTAGTTATAGAATCCGTTGCATCACTTCATGTTCACTGTAACCCTCTGACCCTCTTATTGACGGTGAAGCACAGAAATTGCATCGGAATTAAATAGAAAAGGCACAATGCCGACTGAAGTACAAGAAGGCTGACTCTTCTTTCTGTCCATGGTTTGGACCATTCCTGTGACACTAGTTATGGATTCCGATGCTTCACGTCAGGTTTACTGAATCACTCTGACCTTCTTTTTGACGATGAAACACAGAAATTGAATCGGAATTAAATAGAAAAGGCCCAATGCCGACTAAAGTACTAGAAGACTGATTCTTCTTACTGACTATGTTTTGAACCATTCCTGTGACACTAGTTATAGATTCCGATGCTTCGCTTCAGGTTTACTGTATCCCTTGGACCTTCTTATTGACGATGAAACACAGAAATTGCATCGGAACTAAATACAAAAGGCACAATGCCGACTTAAGTACAAGAAGACTGACTCTTCCTACTGTCTATGATTTGAACCATTCCTGTGACACTAGTTATAGATTCCGAAGCTTCACTTCAGGTTTACTGTTTCCCTCTGACCCTCTTATGGACGATGAAACACAGTAATTGCATCGGAATTAAATAGAAAAGGCACAATGCCGACTTAAGCACAAGAAGATTGACTCTTCTTAATGTCTATGTTTTGAACCATTCCTGTGACACTTGTTATAGATTCCGATGCTCCACTTCAGGTTTACTGTCTCACTTGGACATTCTTATTGAGGATGAAACACAGAAATTGCATCGAAATTAAATACAAAAGGCACAATGCCGACTTAAGTACAAGAAGACTGACTCTTCTTACTGAATATGATTTGAACCATCGCTGTGACACTAGTTATAATTTCCGATGCTTCATTTCAGGTTTACTGTATCCCTTCGACCTTCTTAATGACGATGAAACACAGATAGTGCATCGGAATTAAATACAAAAGGCACAATGCCAACTTAAGTACAAGAAGACTGACTCTTCCTACTGTCTATGTTTTGAACCATTCCTGTGACACTAGTTATAGATTCCGATGCTTCACTTCAGGTTTACTGTATATCCCTGACCTTCTTTTTGACGACGAAACACAGAAATTGCATCGGAATTGAATAGAAAAGTCACAATGCCGACTTAAGTGCAAGAAGACTGACTCTTCTTACTGACTATATTTTGATCCATTCCTGTGACAGTAGTTATTGATTCCTATGCTTCACTTCAGGTTTACTTTACCCCTTGGACTTCTGATTGACGATGATACACAGAAATTGCATCGGAATTAAATACAAAAGATACAATGCCTACTTAAGTACAAGAAGACTGAGTCTTCTTATTGACTATGCTTTGAACCATTCCTGTGACACTAGTTCAGATTCCGATGCTTCACTTCAGGTTTACTGTATCCTTAGGACCTTCTTATTGGCGACGAAACACAGAAATTGCATCGGAATTAAATAGAAAAGGCACTATGCCTACTTAAGTGCAAGAAGACAGACTCTTCTTACTGTCTATGTTTTGAACCATTCCTATGACACTAGTTATAGATTCCGATGCCTCACCTCAGGTTCACTGTATCCCTCTAACCTTCTTATTGACGATGAAGCACAGAAATTGCATCGGAATTACATAGAAAAGGCACAATGCCGACTTCAGTACAAGCAGACTGACTCTTCTTAGTGTCTATGTTTTGAACCATTCCTGTGACGCTAGTTACAGATTCCGATGCATCATTTCAGGTTTACTGTATCCCTTGGACCTTCTTATTGACGATGAAACACAGAAATTGCATCGGAATTAAATACAAAAGGCACAATGCCGACTTAAGTACAAGAAGACTGACTCATCTTACTGACTGCTTTGAACCGTTCCTGTGACACTAGTTATAGATTCCGATGCTTCACTTCAGGTTTACTGTATCCCTTGGACCTTCTTATTGACGATGAAACACAGAAATTGCATCGGAATTAAATACAAAAGGCACAATGCCGACTTAAGGACAAGTAGACTGACTCTTCTTATTGACTATGTTTTGAACCATTCCGGTGACACTAGTTATAGATTCCGTTGCATCACTTCATGTTCACTGTAACCCTCTGACCCTCTTATTGACGGTGAAGCACAGAAATTGCATCGGAATTAAATAGAAAAGGCACAATGCCGACTGAAGTACAAGAGGGCTGACTCTTCTTACTGTCCATGTTTTGGACCATTCCTGTGACACTAGTTATGGATTCCGATGCTTCACGTCAGGTTTACTGAATCACTCTGACCTTCTTTTTGACGATGAAACACAGAAATTGAATCGGAATTAAATAGAAAAGGCCCAATGCCGACTAAACTACTAGAAGACTGATTCTTCTTACTGACTATGTTTTGAACCATTCCTGTGACACTAGTTATAGATTCCGATGCTTCGCTTCAGGTTTACTGTATCCCTCGGACCTTCTTATTGACGATGAAACACAGAAATTGCATCGGAACTAAATACAAAAGGCACAATGCCGAGTTAAGTATAAAAAGACTGAATCTTCCTGCTGTCTATGTTTTGACCCATTCCTGTGACATTAGTTATGGATTCCGATGCTTCACTTCAGGGTTACTGTATCCTTTGGACCTTCTTATTGGCGACGAAACACAGAAATTGCATCGGAATTAAATACAAAAGGCACAATGCCGACTTAAGGACAAGTAGACTGACTCTCCTTACTGACTACGTTCTGAACCATTCTGGTGACACTAGTTATAGATTCCGTTGCATCACTTCATGTTCACTGTATCCCTCTGACCCTCTTATTGACGGTGAAACACAGAAATTGCATCGGAATTAAATAGAAAAGGCACAATGTCGACTTAAGTACAAGAAGTCTGACTCTTCTTACTGTCTATGTTTGAACCAATCCAGTGACACTAGTTATAGTTTCCGATGCTTCACTTCAGGGTTACTGTATCCTTTGGGCCTTCTTATTGGCGACGAAACACAGAAATTGCATCGGAATTAAATACAAAAGGCACAATGCCGGCTTAAGGACAAGAAGTCTGACTATTCTTACTGACTATATTTTGAACCATTCGTGTGACACTAGTTATAGATTCCGATGCTTCACTTCAAGTTAACTATATCCCTCTGACCTTCATATTGACGATGAAACACAGAAATTGCATCGGAAATAAATACAACAGGCACAATAGCGACTTAAGTACATGTAGACTGAATCTTCCTACTGTCTATGTTTTGAACCATTCCTGTGACACTAGATATAGATTCCGATGCTTCATTTCAGGTTTACTGTATCCCTTGGACCTTCTTAATGACGATGAAACACAGATAGTGCATCGGATTTAAATACAAAAGGCACAATGCCAACTTAAGTACAAGAAGAATGACTCTTCTTACTGACTATGTTTTGAACCATTCCAGTGACACTAGTTATAGATTGCGATGCTTCACTTCTGTTTTAATGTATCCCTTGGACCGTCGTATTGATGATGAAACACAGTAATTTCATCGGAATTAAATACAAAAGGCACAATGCCGACTTACGTACAAGAAGACTGACTCTTCTTACTGACTATGTGTTGAACCATTCCTTTGACACTAGTTATGGATTCCGATGCTTCACTTCACGTTTACTGTATCCCATGGACCTTCTCATTGACGATGAAACACAGAAATTGCATCGGAATTAGATACAAAAGGCACAATGCCGACTTAAGTACAACAAGACTGACTCTTCTTACTGACTACATCTTGATCCATACCTGTGACACTAGTTACAGATTCCGATGCTTCACTTCAGGTTTACTGTATCCCTTGGACCTTCTTATTGACGATGAAACACAGAAATTGCATCGGAATTAAATACAAAAGAAACAATGCCGACTTAAGTACAAGAAGGCTGACTCTTCCTACTGTCTATGTTTTGAACCGTTCCTGTGACACTAGTTATAGTGTCCGATGCTTCACTCCAGGTTTACTGTATCCCTTGGACCTACTTATTGACGATGAAACACAGAAATTGCATCGGCATTAAATAGAAAAGGCACAATGCCGACTTAAGTACAAGAAGACTGACTCTTCCTACTGTCTATGTTTTGAACCATTCCTGTGACACTAGTTATAGATTCCGATGCTTCACCTCAGGTTCACTGTATCCCTCTGACCCACTTATTGACGATGAAACACATAAATTGCATCGGGATTAAATACTAAAGACACAATGCCGTCTTAAGTACAAGCAGACTGACACTTCTTAATGTCTATGTTATGAACCATTCCTGTGACACTAGTTTTGGATTCCGATGCTTCACTTCAGGTGTACTGTATCCCTTGGACCTTCTTATTGACGATGAAACACAGAAATTGCATCGAAAATAAATACAAAAGGCACAATGCCGACTCAAGTACAACAAGACTGACTCTTCTCACTGGATATGCTTTGAACCATTCCTGTGACACTAGTTATAGATTGCGGTGCTTCACTTCAGGCGTACTGTATCCCTCTGACCTTCTTATTGACGATGAAACACAGAAATTGCATTGGAATTAAATACAAAAGGCACTATGCGACTTAAGAAGACTTACCCTTCTTACTGACTATGATTTGAACCATTCCTGTGACACTAGTTTTGGATTCTGATGCTTCACTTCAGGTTTACTGTATCCCTTGGACCTTCTCATTGACGATGAAACACAGAAATTGCATCGGAATTAAATACAAAAGGCACAATGTCGACTTAAGTACAAGAAGACTGACTCTTCTTACTGACTATATCTTGATCCATTCCTGTGACACTAGTTATAGATTCCGATGCTTCACTTCGGGATTACTGTATCCCTTGGACCTTCTTATTGACGATGAAACACAGGAATTGCATCGGAATTAAATACAAAAGGCACAATGCCGACTTAAGTACAAGAAGACTGACTCTTCCTACTGTCTATGTTTTGAACCATTCCTGTGACACTAGTTATAGTTTCCGATGCTTCACCTCAGGTTCACTCTATCCCTTGGACCTTCTTTTTGACGATGAAACACAGAAATTGCAACGGAGTTAAATGCAAAAGGCACAATGCCGACTTAAGTACAAGAAGACTGACTCTTCTAACTGACTATGTTTTGAACCATTCCTGTGTCACTAGTTATAGATTCCGATGCTTCACTTCTGGTTTACTGTATCCCTTGGACCTTCGTATTGACGATGAAACACAGAAATTGCATGGAATTAAATACAAAAGGCACAATGCCCAATGAAGTACTAGAAGACTGACTCTTCTTACTGACTATGTTTTGAACCATTCCTGTGACACTAGTTATGGATTCCGATGCTTCACTTCAGGTTTACTGTATCCCTTGGACCTTCGTATTGACGATGAAACACTGAAATTGCATCGGTATTAAATACAAAAGGCACAGTGCCGACCTAAGTACGAGAAGACTGACTCCTCTTACTGACTATACCTTGATTCATTCCTGTGACACTAGTTATAGATTCCGATGCTTCACACAAGGTTTACTGTATCCCTTGGACCTTCTTATTGACGATGAAACACCGAAATTGCATCGGAATTAAATAGAAAAGGCACAATGCCAACTTAGGTACAAGAACTGTCTCTTCTTACTGTCTATGTTTTGAACCATTCCTGTGACACTAGTTATGGATTCCGATGCTTCACTTCAGATTTACTGTATCCCTTGGACCTTCTTATTGACGATGGAACACAGACATTGCATCGGAATTAAATACAAAAGGCACAATGCCGACTTAAGTACAAGAACACTGACTCTTCTTACTGACTATATATTGATCCATTCCTGTGACACTAGTTACAGATTGGGATGCTTCACTTCAGGTTTACTGTATACCTTGGACCTTCTTATTGTCGACGAAACACAGAAATTGCATCGGAATTGAATACAAAAGGCACAATGCCTACTTAAGTACAAGATGACTGGCCCTTCTTACTGAGTATGTTTTGAACCATTCCTGTGACACTAGTTGTAGATTCCGAGGCTTCACTTCAGGTTTACTGTATCCCTCTGACGTTCTTATTAACGATGAAACACAGATATTGCATCGGAATTAAATACAAAAGGCACAATGCTGACTTAAGTACAAGAAGACTGACTCTTCTTACTGACTATGTTTTGAACCATTCCTGTGACACTAGTTATAGATTACGATGCTTCACTTCCGGTTTACTGTATCTCTTGGACCTTCGTACTGACGATGAAACACAGAAATTGCATCGGAATTTAATAGAAAAGGCACAATGCCGTCTTAAGTACAAGCAGACTGACGCTTCTTAGTGTCTATGTTTTGAACCATTCCTGTGACGCTAGTTAAAGATTCCGATGCTTCACTTCAGGTTTACTGTATCCGTTGGACCTTCTTATTGACGATGAAATACAGAAATTGCATCGGAATTGAATACAAAAGGCACAATGCCTACTTAAGTACAAGATTACTGGCTCTTCTTACTGAGTATGTTTTGAACCATTCCTGTGACACTAGTTGTAGATTCCGAGGCTTCACTTCAGGTTTACTGTATCCCTAGGACCTTCTTATTGACGATGAAACACAGAAATTGCATCGGAACTAAATACAAAAGGCACAATGCCGACTTAAGTATAAGAAGACTGACTCTTTACTGCTGTCTATGTTTGAACCATTCCTGTGACATTAGTTATAGATTCCGATGCTTCACTTCAGGGTTACTGTATCCTTTGGACCTTCTTATTGGCGACGAAACACAGAAATTGCATCCTAATTAAATAGGAAATGCACAATGCCGACTTAAGTACAAGAAGACTGACTGTTCTTCCTGTCTATGTTTCGAACCATTGCTGTGACACTAGTTATAGATTCCGATGCTTCACCTCAGGTCCACTGTATCCCTCTGACCTTCTTATTGACGATGAAACACAGAAATTGCATCGGAATTAAATAGAAAAGGCACAATGTTGTCTTAAGTAGAAGAAGACTGACTCTTCTTACTGTCTATGTTTGAACCATTCCAGTGACACTAGTTATAGTTTCCGATGCTCCACTTCAGGTTTACTGTATCTCTTGGACCTTCTTATTGACGATGAAACACAGAAATTTCACCGAAATTAAATACAAAATGCACAATGCCGACATAAGTACAAGAAGACTGACTCTTCCTACTGACTATGTTTTGAACCATTCGTGTGACACTAGTTATAGATTCCGATGCTTCACTTCAAGTTAACTGTATCCCTCTGACCTTCTTATTGACGATGAAACACAGAAATTGCATCGGAAATAAATACAACAGGCACAATACCGACTTAAGTACATGTAGACTGAATCTTCCTACTGTCTATGTTTTGAACCATTCCTGTGACACTAGTTATAGATTCCGATGCTTCATTTCAGGTTTACTGTATCCCTTGGACCTTCTTAATGACGATTAAACACAGATAGTGCATCGGATTTAAATACAAAAGGCAGAATGCCAACTTAAGTACAAGAAGAATGACTCTTCTTACTGACTATGTTTTGAACCATTCCTGTGACACTAGTTATGGATTCCGATGCTTCACTTCAGGTTTACTGTATCCCATGGACCTTCTCATTGACGATGAAACACAGAAATTGCATCGGAATTAGATACAAAAGGCACAATGCCGACTTAAGTACAACAAGACTGACTCTTCTTACTGACTACATCTTGATCCATACCTGTGACACTAGTTACAGATTCCGATGCTTCACTTCAGGTTTACTGTATCCCTTGGACCTTCTTATTGACGATGAAACACAGATATTGCATCGGAATTAAATACAAAAGAAACAATGCCGACTTAAGTACAAGAAGGCTGACTCTTCTTACTGTCTATGTTTTGAACCATTCCTGTGACACTAGTTATAGATTCCGATGCTTCACCTCAGGTTCACTGTATCCCTCTGACCTTATTATTGACGATGAAACACAGAAATTGCATCGGAATGAAATACAAAAGGCACAGTGCCGACTTAAGAAGACTTACCCTTCTTACTGACTATGATTTGAACCATTCCAGTGACACTAGTTTTGGATTCCGATGCTTCACTTCAGGTTTACTGTATCCCTTGGACCTTCTTATTGACGATGAAACACAGAAATTTCATCGGAATTAAATATAAAAGGCACAATGTCGACTTAAGTACAAGAAGACTGACTCTTCTTACTGACTATATCTTGATCCATTCCTGTGACACTATTTATAGATTCCGATGCTTCACTTCGGGATTACTGTATCCCTTGGACCTTCTTATTGACGATGAAACACAGGAATTGCATCGGAATTATATACAAAAGGCACAATGCCGACTTAAGTACAAGAAGACTGACTCTTCTTACTGACTATGATTTGAACCATTCCTGTGACACTAGTTGTAGATTCCGATGCTTCACTTCAGGTTTATTGTATCCCTCTGACCTTCTTATTAACGATGAAACACAGATATTGCATCTGAATTAAAAACAAAAGGCACAATGCCAACTTAAGTACAAGCAGACTGACTCTTCTTACTGACTATGTTTTGATCCATTCCTGTGACACTAGTTATAGATTCCGATGCTTCAACACAAGTTCACTGTATCCCTCTGACCTTCTTATTGACGATGAAACACAGAAATTGCATCGGAATTGAATAGAAAAGGCACAATGCCGTCTTAAGTACAAGCAGACTGACTCTTCTTAGTGTCTATGTTTTGAACCATTCCTGTGACACTAGTTAAAGATCCCGATGCTTCACTTCAGGTTTGCTGTATCCCTTGGACCTTCTTATTGACGATGAAACATAGAAATTGCATCGAAAATAAATACAAAAGGCACAATGCCGACCTAAGTACAACAAGACTGACTCTTCTTACTGGATATGTTTTGAACCATTCCTGTGACACTAGTTATAGATTCCGATGCTTCATTTCAGGATTACTGCATCCCTCGGACCTTCTTAATGACGATGAAACACAGATAGTGCATCAGAATTAAATACAAAAGGTACAATGCCAACTTAAGTAGAAGAAGACTGACTCTTTCTACTGTCTATGTTTTGAACCATTCCTGTGACACTAGTTATACTTTCCGATGCTTCACCTCAGGTTCACTCTATCCCTTGGACCTTCTTATTGACGATGAAACACAGAAATTGCAACGGAGTTAAATACAAAAGGCACAATGCCGACTTAAGTACAAGAAGACTGACTCTTCTTACTGACTGTTTTGAACCATTCCTGTGACACTAGTTATAGAGTACGATGCTTCACTTCAGGTTTACTGTATCCCTCTGACCTTCTTACTAACGATGAAACACAGATATTGCATCGGAATTAAATACAAAAGGCACAATGCCGACTTAAGTGCAAGAAGACTGACTCTTCTTACTGTCTGTGTTTTGAACCATTCCTGTGACACTAGTTATAGATTCCGATGCTTCACACAAGGTTTACTGTATCCCTTGGAGCTTCGTATCGACGATGAAACACAGAAAGTGCATGGGAATTAAATACAAAAGGCACAATGCCCAATGAAGTACTAGAAGACCGACTTTTCTTACTGACTATGTTTTGAACCATTCCTGTGACACTAGTTATGGATTCCGATGCTTCACTTCAGGTTTACTGTATCCCTCTGAACTTCTCATTGACGATGAAAAACTGAAATTGCATCTGAATTAAATGCAAAAGGCACAATGCCGACTTAAGTGCAAGAAGACTGACTCTTCTTACTGTCTGTGTTTTGAACCATTCCTGTGACACTAGTTATAGATTCCGATGCTTCACACAAGGTTTACTGTAACCCTTGGACCTTCTTATTGACGATGAAACACCAAAATTGCATCGGAATTAAATAGAAAAGGAACAATGCCGACTTAGGTACAAGAAGACTGTCTCTTCTTACTGTCTATGTTTGAACCATTCCTGTGACACTAGTTATGGATTCCGATGCTTCACTTCAGGTTTACTGTATACCTTGGACCATATTATTGACGATGAAACACTGAAATTGCATCGGAATTAAATACAAAAGGCACAAGGCCGACTTAAGGACAAGAAGACTGACTCTTCTTACTGACTATGTTTTGATCCATTCCTGTGACACTAGTTATAGATTCCGATGCTCACTTCAGGTTTACTGTATCCCTCTGACTTTCTTATTGACGATGAAACACAGAAATTGCACCGGAATTAAATTCAAAAGGCACAATGCCGACATAAGTACAAGAACACTGACTCTTCTTACTGACTATATATTGATCCATTCCTGTGACACTAGTTATAGATTCGGATGCTTCACTTCAGGTTTACTGTATACCTTGGACCTTCTTATTGACGACGAAACACAGAAATTGCATCGGAATTGAATACAAAAGGCACAATGCCTACTAAAGTACAAGATGACTGGCTCTTCTTACTGAGTATGTTTTGAACCATTCCTGCGACACTAGTTGTAGATTCCGAGGCTTCACTTCAGGTTTACTGTATCCCTCTGACATTCTTATTAACGATGAAACACAGAAATTGCATCGGAATTAAATAGAAAAGGCACAATGCCGTCTCAAGTACAAGCAGACTGACTCTTCTTAGTGTCTATGTTTTGAACCATTCCTGTGACGCTAGTTAAAGATTCCAATGCTTCACTTCAGGTTTACTGTATCCGTTGGACCTTCTTATTGACGATTAAACACAGAAATTGCATCGGAATTGAATACAAAAGACACAATGCCGACTTAGGTACAAGAAGACTGTCTCTTCTTACTGTCTATGTTTTGAACCATTCCTGTGACACTAGTTATGGATTCCGATGCTTCACTTCAGGTTTAATGTATCCCTTGGACCTTCTTATTGACGTTGAAACACAGAAATTGCATCGGAACTAAATACAAAAGGCACAATGCCGACTTAAGTATAAGAAGACTGACTCTCTACTGCTGTCTATGTTTGAACCATTCCTGTGACATTAGTAATAGATTCCGATGCTTCACTTCAGGGTTAATGTATCCCTTGGACCTTCTTATTGACGATGAAACACAGAAATTGCATCGGAATTAAATACAAAAGAAACAATGCCGAATTAAGCACAAGAAGGCTGACTCTTCTTACTGTCTATGTTTTGAACCGTTCCTGTGACACTAGTTATAGAGTCCGATGCTTCACTCCAGGTTCACTGTATCCCTTGAACCTTCTCATTGACGATGAAACACAGAAATTACATCGCAATTCAATACATAAGGCACAATGCCGACTTAGGTACAAGAAGACTGTCTCTTCTTACTGTCTATGTTTTGAACCATTCCTGTGATACTAGTTATGGATTCCGATGCTCCACTTCAGGTTTACTGTATCCCTCTAACCTTCTTATTGACGACGAAACACAGAAATTGCATCGGAATTAAATACAAAAGGCAAAATGGCGACTTAAGTACAAGAAGACTGACTCTTCGTACTGACTGTTTTGAACAATTCCTGTGACACTAGATATAGATTCCGATGCTTCACTTCAGGTTTACTGTATCCCTCTGACGTTCTTATTAACGATGAAACGCAAAAATTGCATCGGAATTAAATACAAAAGGCACAATGCCGACTTAAGTACAAGAAGACTGACTCTTCTTACTGCCTATGCTTTGAACCATTCCTGTGACACTAGTTATAGCTTCCGATGCTTCACTTCTGGTTTACTGTATCCCTTGGACCGTCGTATTGATGATGAAACACAGAAATTTCATCGGAATTAAATACAAAAGGCACAATGCCGACTTACGTACAAGAAGACTGACTCTTCTTACTGACTATGTTTTGAACCATTCCTGTGGCACTAGTTATAGATTCCGATGCTTCACTTCAGGTTTACTGTATCCCTTGGACCTTCTTATTGACGATGAAACACAGATATTGCATCGGAATTAAATACAAAAGAAACAATGCCGAATTAAGTACAGGAAGGCTGACTCTTCTTACTGTCTATGTTTTGAACCGTTCCTATGACACTAGTTATAGAGTCCGATGCTTCACTCCAGGTTCACTGTATCCCTTGAACCTTCTCATTGACGATGAAACACAGAAATTACATCGCAATTAAATACAAAAGGCACAATGCTGACTTAAGGACAAGAAGCCTGAATCTTCTTACTGCCTATGTTTTGAACCATTCCTGTGACACTAGTTATAGATTCCGATGCTTCACTTCAGGCTTACTGTATCCCTCTGACCTTCTTATTGACGACGAAACACAGAAATTGCATCGGAATTAAATACAAAAGGCACAATGCCTACTTAAGAAGAGTTACTCTTCTTACTGACTATGTTTTGAACCATTCCTGTGACACTAGTTATAGATTCCGATGCTTCCCTTCTGGTTTACTGTATCCCTTGGACCTTCGTATTGACGATGAAACACAGAAATTGCATGGGAATTAAATACAAAAGGCACAATACCCAATGAAGTACAAGAAGACTGACTCTTCATACTGACTATGTTTTGAACCATTCCTGTGACACTAGTTATGGATTCCGATGCTTCACTTCAGGTTTACTGTATCCCTTGGACCTTCGTATTGACGATGAAACACTGATATTGCATCGGTATTAAATACAAAAGGCACAGTGCCGACCTAAGTACGAGAAGACTGACTTCTCTTACTGACTATACCTTGATTCATTCCTGTGACACTAGTTATAGATTCCGATGCTTCACTTCAGGTTTACTGTATCCGTTGGACCTTCTTATTGACGATGAAACACAGAAATTGCATCGGCATTGAATACAAAAGGCACAATGCCGACTTAGGTACAAGAAGACTGTCTCTTCTTACTGTCTATGTTTTGAACCATTCCTGTGACACTAGTTATGGATTCCAATGCTTCACTTCAGGTTTAATGTATCCCTTGGACCTTCTTATTGACGATGAAACACAGAAATTAGATCGGAACTAAATACAAAAGGCACAATGCCGACTTAAGTATAAGAAGAGTGACTCTCTACTGCTGTCTATGTTTGAACCATTCCTGTGACATTAGTTATAGATTCCGATGCTTCACTTCAGGGTTAATTTATCCCTTGGACCTTCTTACTGACGATGAAACACAGAAATTGCATCGGAATTAAATACAAAAGAAACAATGCCGAATTAAGTACAAGAAGGCTGACTCTTCTTACTGTCTATGTTTTGAGCCGTTCCTGTGACACTAGTTAAAGATTCCGATGCTTCACCACAGGTTCACTGTATCCCTCTGACCTTCTTATTGACGATGAAACACAGAAATTGCATCGGAATTGAATAGAAAAGGCACAATGCCGTCTTAAGTACAAGCAGACTGACTCTTGTTAGTGTCTATGTTTTGAACCATTCCTGTGACACTAGTTAAAGATTCCGATGCTTCACTTCAGGTTTGCTGTATCCCTTGGACCTTCTTATTGACGATGAAACACAGAAATTGCATCGAAAATAAATACAAATGGCACAATGCCGACCTAAGTACAACAAGACTGACTCTTCTTACTGGATATGTTTTGAACCAATCCTGTGACACTAGTTATAGATTCCGATGCTTCACTTCAGGTTTAGTGTATCCCTCTGATCTTCTTATTGACGATGAAACACAGAAATTGCATCGGAAATAAATAGAAAAGGCACAATACCGACTTAAGTACATGTAGACTGAATCTTCCTACTGTCTATGTTTTGAACCATTCCTGTGACACTAGTTATAGATTCCGATGCTACATTTCAGGATTACTGCATACCTCGGACCTTCTTAATGACGATGAAACACAGATAGTGCATCGGAATTAAATACAAAAGGTACAATGCCAACTTAAGTAGAAGAAGACTGACTCTTTCTACTGTCTATGTTTTGAACCATTCCTGTGACACTAGTTATACTTTCCGATGCTTCACCTCAGGTTTACTGTATCCCTTGGACCTTCTTATTAACGACGAAACACAGAAATTGCATCGGAATTAAATACAAAAGGCACAATGCCTACTTAAGAAGAGTTACTCTTCTTACTGACTATGTTTTGAACCATTCCTGTGACACTAGTTTTGGATTCCGATGCTTCACTTCAGGTTTACTGTATCCCTTGGACCTTCTAATTGACGATGAAACACAGAAATTGCATCGGAATTAAATACAAAAGGCACAATGTCGACATAAGTACAAGATGACTGACTCTTCTTACTGACTCTATCTTGATCCATTCCTGAGTCACTAGTTATAGATTCCGATGCTTCACTTCGGGTTTACTGTATCCCTTGTACCTTCTTATTGACGATGAAAAACAGAAATTGCATTGGAATTAAATACAAAAGGCACAAAGCCGACTTAAGTACAAGAAGACTGACTCTTCTTACTGACTATGATTTGAACCATTCCTGTGACACTAGTTGTAGATTCCGATGCTTCACTTCAGGTTTATTGTATCCCTCTGACCTTCTTATTAACGATGAAACACAGATATTGCATCGGAATTCAATACAAAAGGCACAATGCCGACTTAAGTACAAGCAGACTGACTCTTCTTACTGACTATGTTTTGATCCATTCCTGTGACACTAGTTATAGATTCCGATGTTTCACTTCTGGTTTACTGTATCCCTTGGACCTTCGTATTGACGACGAAACACAAAAATTGCATCGGAATTAAATACAAAAGGCACAATGCTGACTCAAGTACAAGAAGACTGACTCTTCCTACTGACTATGTTTGAACGAATCCTGTGACATTAGTTATTGTTTCCGATGCTTCACTTCAGGTTTACTGTATCCTTTCGACCTTCCTATTGGCGACGAAACACAGAAATTGCATCGGAACAAAATACAAAAGGCACAATGCCGACTTAAGTACAAGAAGACTGACTCTTCCTACTGTCTATGTTTGAACGAATCCTGTGACATTAGCTGTAGATTCCGATGCTTCACTTCAGGTTTACTGTATCCTTTGGACCTTCCTATTGGCGACGAAACACAGAAATTGCATCGGAATTAAATAGAAGAGGCACAATGCCGACTTAAGTACAAGCAGACTGACTCTTCTCACTGGATATGTTTTGAACCATTCCTGCGACACTAGTTATAGATTCCGATGCTTCACTTTAGGTTCACTCTATCCCTTGGACCTTCTTATTGACGATGAAACACAGAAATTGCAACGGAGTTAAATACAAAATGCACAATGCCGACTTAAGTACAAGAAGACTGACTCTTCTTACTGACTGTTTTGAACCATTCCTGTGACACTAGTAATAGATTCCGATGCTTCACCAGGTTTACTGTATCCCTCTGACGTTCTTATTAACGATGAAACGCAGATATTGCATCGGAATTAAATACAAAAGGCACAATGCCGACTTAAGTACAAGAAGACTGACTCTTCTTACTGACTATGTTTTGAACCATTCCTGTGACACTAGTTATAGATTCCGATGCTTCACTTCTGGTTTACTGTATCCCTTGGACCTTCGTATTGACGATGAAACACAGAAATTGCATGGGAATTAAATACAAAAGGCACAATACCCAATGAAGTACAAGAAGACTGACTCTTCATACTGACTATGTTTTGAACCATTCCTGTGACACTAGTTATGGATTCCGATGCTTCACTTCAGGTTTACTGTATTCCTTGGACCTTCGTATTGACGATGAAACACTGAAATTGCATCGGTATTAAATACAAAAGGCACAGTGCCGACCTAAGTACGAGAAGACTGACTTCTCTTACTGACTATACCTTGATTCATTCCTGTGACACTAGTTATAGATTCCGATGCTTCACTTCAGGTTTACTGTATCCCTTGGACCTTATTGTTGACGATGAAATACAGAAATTGCATCGGAATTAAATACAAAAGGCACAATGCCGACTAAAGGACAAGAAGACTGGATCTTCTTACTGCCTATGATTTGAACCATTCCTGTGACACTAGTTATAGATTCCGATGCTTCACTTCAGGTTTACTGTATCCCTCTGACCTTCTCATTGACGATGAAACACAGAAATTGCATCTGAATTAAATACAAAAGGCACAATGACGACTAAAGTGCAAGAAGACTGACTCTTCTTACTGTCTATGTTTTGAACCATTCCTGTGACACTAGTTATAGATTCCGATGCTTCACACAAGGTTTACTGTATCCCTTGGACCTTCTTATTGACGATGAAACACCGAAATTGCATCGGAATTAAATAGAAAAGGCACAATGCCGACTTAGGTACAAGAAGACTGTCTCTTCTTACTGTCTATGTTTGAACCATTCCTGTGACACTAGTTATGGATTCCGAAGCTTCACTTCAGGTTTACTGTATCCCTTGGACCTTCTTATTGACGATGAAACACAGAAATTGCATCGGAATTAAATACAAAAGGCACAATGCCGACTTAAGTACAAGAACACTGACTCTTCTTACTGACTATATATTGATCCATTCCTGTGACACTAGTTATAGATTCGAATGCTTCACTTCAGGTTTACTGTTTACCTTGGACCTTCTTATTGACGACGAAACACAGAAATTGCATCGGAATTAAATACAAAAGGCACAATGCCGACTTAAGTACAAGAAGACTGACTCTTCTTACTGACTATGATTTGAACAATTCCTGTGACACTAGTTGTAGATCCCGATGCTTCACTTCAGGTTTACTGTATCCCTCTGACGTTCTTATTAACGATGAAACACAGATATTGCATCGGAATTAAATACAAAAGGCACAATGCTGACTTAAGTACAAGAAGACTGACTCTTATTACTGACTATGTTTTGAACCATTCCTGTGACACTAGTTATAGATTACGATGCTTCACTTCCGGTTTACTGTATCCCTTGGACCTTCGTATTGACGATGAAACACAGAAATTGCATCGGAATTAAATACAAATGGCACAATGCCGACTTAAGTACAAGAAGACTGACTCTTCTTACTGACTATGATTTGAACAATTCCTGTGACACTAGTTGTTGATTTCGAGGCTTCACTTCAGGTATACTGTATCCCTAGGACCATCTTACTGACGATGAAACACAGAAATTGCATCGGAACTAAATACAAAAGGCACAATGCTGACTTAAGTATAAGAAGACTGACTCTTTACTGCTGTCTATGTTTGAACCATTCCTATGACATTAGTTATAGATTCCGATGCTTCACTTCAGAGATACTGTATCCTTTGGACCTTCTTATTGGCGACGAAACACAGAAATTGCATCCTAATTAAACAGAAAATGCACAATGCCGACTTAAGTACAAGAAGACTGACTGTTCTTACTGTCTATGCTTCGAACCATTGCTGTGACGCTAGTTATAGATTCCGATGCTTCACCTCAGGTTTACTGTATCCCTCTGACCTTCTTATTGACGATGAAACACAGAAATTGCATCGGAATTAAATAGAAAAGGCACAATGCCGTCTTAAGTACAAGCAGACTGACTCTTCTTAGTGTCTATGTTTTGAATCATTCCTGTGACGCTAGTTACAGATTCCGATGCTTCACTTCAGGTTTACTGTGTCCCTTGGACCTTCTTATTGACGATGAAACACAGATATTGCATCGGAATTAAATACAAAAGGCAAAATGGCGACTTAAGTACAAGATGACTGACTCTTCTTACTGACTGTTTTGAAACATTCCTGTGACACTAGATATAGATTCCGATGCTTCACTTCAGGTTTACTGTATCCCTCAGACGTTCTTATTAACGATGAAACGCAGATATTGCATCGGAATTAAATACAAAAGGCACAATGCCGACTTAAGTACAAGAAGACTGACTCTTCTTACTGACTATGTTTTGAACCATTCCTGTGACACTAGTTATAGATTCCGATGCTTCACTTCTGGTTTACTGTATCCCTTGGACCGTCGTATTGACGATGAAACACAGAAATTGCATCGGAATTAGATACAAAAGTCACAATGCCGACTTATGTACAAAAAGACTGACTCTTCTTACTGACTATACCTTGTTCCATTCCTGTGACACTAGTTATAGATTCCGATGCTTCACTTCAGGTTTACTGTATCCCTTGGACCTTCTTATTGACGATGAAACACAGAAATTGCATCGGAATTAAATACAAAAGAAACGATGCCGAATTAAGTACAAGAAGGCTGACTCTTCTTACTGTCTATGTTTTGAACCGTTCCTGTGACACTAGTTATAGAGTCCGATGCTTCACTCCAGGTTCACTGTATCCCTTGAACCTTCTTATTGACGATGAAACACAGAAATTACATCGCAATTAAATACAAAAGGCATAATGCTGGCTTAAGGACAAGAAGCCTGAATCTTCTTACTGCCTATGTTTTGAACCATTCCTGTGACACTAGTTATAGATTCCGATGCTTCACTTCAGGCTTACTGTATCCCTCTGACCTTCTTATTGACGTCGAAACACAGAAATTGCATTGGAATTAAATACAAAAGGCACTATGCCTACTTAAGAAGACTGACTCTTCTTACTGACTATGTTTTGAACCATTCCTGTGACACTAGTTTTGGATTCCGATGCTTCACTTCAGGTTTACTGTATCCCTTGGACCTTCTAATTGACGATGAAATACAGAAATTGCATCGGAATTAAATACAAAAGGCACAATGTCGACTTAAGTACAAGATGACTGACTCTTCTTACTGACTCTATCTTGATCCATTCCTGTGACAGTAGTTATAGATTCCGATGCTTCACGTCGGGTTTACTGTATCCCTTGGACCTTCTTATTGACGATGAAACACAGAAATTGCATCGGAATTAAATACAAAAGGCACAATGCCGACTTAAGTACAAGAAGACTGACTCTTCTTACTGACTATGATTTGAACAATTCCTGTGACACTAGTTGTAGATCCCGATGCTTCACTTCAGGTTTACTGTATCCCTCTGACGTTCTTATTAACGAAGAAACACAGATATTGCATCGGAATTAAATACAAAAGTCACAATGCCGAATTAAGTACAAGAAGACTGTTTCTTCTTACTGACTATGATTTGAACAATTCCTGTGACACTAGTTGTTGATTTCGAGGCTTCACTTCAGGTATACTGTATCCCTAGGACCTTCTTATTGACGATGAAACACAGAAATTGCATCAGAACTAAATACAAAAGGCACAATGCCGACTTAAGTATAAGAAGACTGACTCTTTACTGCTGTCTATGTTTGAACCATTCCTGTGACATTAGTTATAGATTCCGATGCTTCACTTCAGAGGTACTGTATCCTTTGGACCTTCTTATTGGCGACGAAACACAGAAATTGCATCCTAATTTAATAGAAAATGCACAATGCCGACTTAAGTAGAAGAAGACTGACTCTTCCTACTGACTATGCTTCGAACCATTGCTGTGACACTAGTTATAGATTCCGATGCTTCACCTCAGGTTCACTGTATCCCTCTGACCTTCTAATTGACGATGAAACACAGAAATTGCATCGGAATTAAATAGAAAAGGCACAATGCCGTCTTAAGTACAAGCAGACTGACTCATCTTAGTGTCTATGTTTTGAACCATTCCTGTGTCGCTAGTTACAGATTCCGATGCTTCACTTCAGGTTTACTGTGTCCCTTGGACCTTCTTATTGACGATGAAACACAGATATTGCATCGGAATTAAATACAAAAGGCAAAATGGCGACTTAAGTACAAGATGACTGACTCTTCTTACTGACTGTTTTGAATCATTCCTGTGACACTAGATATAGATTCCGATGCTTCACTTCAGGTTAACTGTATCCCTCTGACGTTCTTATTAACGATGAAACGCAGATATTGCATCGGAATTAAATACAAAAGGCACAATGCCGACTTAAGTACAAGAAGACTGACTCTTCTTACTGACTATGTTTTGAACCATTCCTGTGACACTAGTTATAGATTCTGATGCTTCACTTCTGGTTTACTGTATCCCTTGGACCGTCGTATTGACGATGAAACGCAGAAATTGCATCGGAATTAGATACAATAGGCACAATGCCGACTTAAGTACAAAAAGACTGACTCTTCTTACTGACTATACCTTGTTCCATTCCTGTGACACTAGTTATAGATTCCGATGCTTCACTTCAGGTTTACTGTATCCCTTGGACCTTCTTATTGACGATGAAACACAGATATTGCTTCGGAAATAAATACAAAAGAAACGATGCCGAATGAAGTACAAGAAGGCTGACTCTTCTTACTGTCTATGTTTTGAACCGTTCCTGTGACACTAGTTATAGAGTCCGATGCTTCACTCCAGGTTTACTGTATCCCTTGAACCTTCTTATTGACGATGAAACACAGAAATTACATCGCAATTAAATACAAAAGGCATAATGCTGACTTAAGGACAAGAATCCTGAATCTTCTTATTGCCTATGTTTTGAACCATTCCTGTGACACTAGTTATAGATTCCGATGCTTCACTTCAGGCTTACTGTATCCCTCTGACCTTCTTATTTACGTCGAAACACAGAAATTGCATCGGAATTAAATACAAAAGGCACAATGCCTACTTAAGAAGACTTACTCTTCTTACTGACTATGTTTTGAACCATTCCTGTGACACTAGTTTTGGATTCCGATGCTTCACTTCAGGTTTACTGTATCCCTTGGACCTTCTAATTGACGATGAAATACAGAAATTGCATCGGAATTAAATACAAAAGGCACTATGTCGACTTAAGTACAAGATATCTGACTCTTCTTACTGACTGTATCTTGATCCATTCCTGTGACACTAGTTATAGATTCCGATGCTTCACTTCGGGTTTACTGTATCCCTTGGACCTTCTTATTG
The DNA here is from genome assembly GCF_023864345.2 of Schistocerca serialis cubense. Lineage (NCBI taxonomy): Eukaryota > Metazoa > Arthropoda > Insecta > Orthoptera > Acrididae > Schistocerca > Schistocerca serialis. Next base: position 639,542,882 of record NC_064644.1, read on the forward strand.
ACGATGAAACACAGAAATTGCATTGGAATTAAATACAAAAGGCACAAAGCCGACTTAAGTACAAGAAGACTGACTCTTCTTACTGACTATGATTAGAACCATTCCTGTGACACTAGTTGTAGATTCCGATGCTTCATTTCAGGTTTATTGTATCCCTCTGACCTTCTTATTAACGATGAAACGCAGATATTGCATCGGAATTAAATACAAAAGTCACAATGCCGACTTAAGTACAAGCAGACTGACACTTCATACTGTCTGTGTTTTGAACCTTTCCTGTGACACTAGTTATAGATTCCGATGCTTCACTTCAGGTTTACTGTATCCCTTGGATCTTCGTATTGACGATGAAACACAGAAATTGCATGCGAATTAAATACAAAAGGCACAATACCCAATGAAGTACAAGAAGACTGACTCTTCTTACTGACTATGTTTGAACCATTCCTGTGACACTAGTTATGGATTCCGATGCTTCACTTCAGGTTTACTGTATACCTTGGACCTTCTTATTGACGACGAAACACAGAAATTGCATCGGAATTAAATACAAAAGGCACAATGCCGACTTAAGTACAAGAAGACTGACTCTTCTTACTGACTATGTTTTGAACCATTCCTGTGACACTCGTTATAGATTCCGATGCTTCACTTCTGGTTTACTGTATCCCTTGGACCGACGTATTGACGATGAAACACAGAAATTGCATCGGAATTACATACAAAAGGCACTATGCCGACTTAAGTACAAAAAGACTGACTCTTCTTACTGACTATACCTTGTTCCATTCCTGTGACACAAGTTATAGATTCCGATGCTTCACTTCAGGTTTACTGTATCCCTCTGACGTTCTTATTAGCGATGAAACACAGATATTGCATCGGAATTAAATACAAAAGGCAAAATGGCGACTTAAGTACAAGATGACTGACTCTTCTTACTGACTGTTTTGAACCATTCCTGTGACACTAGATATAGATTCCGATGCTTCACTTCAGGTTTACTGTATCCCTCTGGCGTTCTTATTAACGATGAAACGCAGATATTGCATCGGAATTAAATACAAAAGGCACAATGCCGACTTAAGTACAAGAAGACTGACTCTTCTTACTGACTATGTTTTGATCCATTCCTGTGACACTAGTTATAGATTCCGATGCTTCACTTCTGGTTTACTGTATCCCTTTGACCGTCGTATTGACGATGAAACGCAGAAATTGCATCGGAATTAGAAACAAAAGGCACAATGCCGACTTAAGTACAAAAAGACTGACTCTTCTTACTGACTATACCTTGTTCCATTCCTGTGACACTAGTTATAGATTCCGATGCTTCACTTCAGGCTTACTGTATCCCTCTGACCTTCTTATTTACGTCGAAACACAGAAATTGCATCGGAATTAAATACAAAAGGCACAATGCCTACTTAAGGAGACTTACTCATCTTACTGCCTATGTTTTGAACCATTCCTGTGACACTAGTTATAGATTCCGATGCTTCACTTCAGGTTTACTGTATCCCTTGGACCTTCTAATTGACGATGAAATACAGAAATTGCATCGGAATTAAATACAAAAGGCACTATGTCGACTTAAGTACAAGATGACTGACTCTTCTTACTGACTCTATCTTGATCCATTCCTGTGACACTAGTTATAGATTCCGATGCGTCACTTCGGGTTTACTGTATCCCTTGGACCTTCTTATTGACGATGAAACACAGAAATTGCATTGGAATTAAATACAAAAGGCACAAAGCCGACTTAAGTACAAGAAGACTGACTCTTCTTACTGACTATGATTAGAACCATTCCTGTGACACTAGTTGTAGATTCCGATGCTTCACTTCAGGTTTATTGTATCCCTCTGACCTTCTTATTAACGATGAAACACAGATATTGCATCGGAATTAATTACAAAAGTCACAATGCCGACTTAAGTACAAGCAGACTGACTCTTCTTACCGTCTGTGCTTTCAACCATTCCTGTGACACTAGTTATAGATTCCGATGCTTCACACAAGGTTTACTGTATCCCTTGGACCTTCTTATTGACGATGAAACACAGAAATTGCATCGAAAATAAATAGAAATGGCACAATGCCGACCTAAGTACAACAAGACTGACTCTTCTTACTGGATATGTTTTGAACCATTCCTGTGACACTAGTTATAGATTCCGATGCTTCACTTCAGGTTTAGTGTATCCCCCTGACCTTCTTATTGACGATGAAACACAGATATTGCATCGGAAATAAATACAAAAGGCACAATACCGACTTAAGTACATGTAGACTGAATCTTCCTACTGTCTATGATTTGAACGATTCCTATGTCACTAGTTATATATTCCAATGCTTCACTTCTGGTTTACTGTATCCCTTGGACCTTCGTATTGACGATGAAACACAGAAATTGCATGCGAATTAAATACAAAAGGCACAATACCCAATGAAGTACAAGAAGACTGACTCTTCTTACTGACTATGTTTGAACCATTCCTGTGACACTAGTTATGGATTCCGATGCTTCACTTCAGGTTTACTGTATACCTTGGACCTTCTTATTGACGACGAAACACAGAAATTGCATCGGAATTAAATACAAAAGGCACAATGCCGACTTAAGTACAAGAAGACTGACTCTTCTTACTGACTATGATTTGAACAATTCCTGTGACACTAGTTGTAGATCCCGATGCTTCACTTCAGGTTTACTGTATCCCTCTGACGTTCTTATTAACGATGAAACACAGATATTGCATCATAATTAAATACAAAAGGCACAATGCTGACTTAAGTACAAGAAGACTGACTCTTATTACTGACTATGTTTGAACCATTCCTGTGACACTAGTTATAGATTACGATGCTTCACTTCCGGTTTCCTGTATCCCTTGGACCTTCGTATTGACGATGAAACACAGAAATTGCATCGGAATTAAATAGAAAAGACACAATGCCGTCTTAAGTACAAGCAGACTGACTCTTCTTAGTGTCTATGTTATGAACCAATCCTGTGACGCTAGTTAAAGATTCCGATGCTTCACTTCAGGTTTACTGTATCCGTTGGACCTTCTTATTGACGATGAAACACAGAAATTGCATCGGAATTGAATACAAAAGGCACAATGGCTACTTAAGTACAAAAAGACTGACTCTTCTTACTGCCTATAGCTTGTTCCATTCCTGTGACACTAGTTATAGATTCCGATGCTTCACTCCAGGTTCACTGTATCCCTTGGACCTTCTTATTGACGATGAAACACAGAAATTACATCGCAATTAAATACAAAAGGCACAATGCTGACTTAAGGACAAGAAGCCTGAATCTTCTTACTGCCTATGTTATGAACCATTCCTGTGACACTAGTTATAGATTCCGATGCTTCACTTCAGGCTTACTGTATCCCTCTGACCTTCTTATTGACGACGAAACACAGAAATTGCATCGGAATTAAATACAAAAGGCACAATGCCTACTTAAGAAGACTTACTCTTCTTACTGACTGTTTTTTGAACCATTCCTGTGCCACTAGTTTTGGATTCCGATGCTTCACTTCAGGTTTACTGTATCCCTTGGACCTTCTAATTGACGATGAAACACAGAAATTGCATCGGAATGAAATACAAAAGGCACAATGTCGACTTAAGTACAAGATGACTGACTCTTCTTACTGACTCTATCTTGATCCATTCCTGTGACTCTAGTTATAGATTCCGATGCTTCACTTCGGGTGTACTGTATCCCTTGGACCTTCTTATTGACGATGAAACACAGAAATTGCATCGGAATTAAATACAAAAGGCACAAAGCCGACTTAAGTACTAGAAGACTAACTCTTCTTACTGACTATGATTTGAACCATTCCTGTGCCACTAGTTGTAGATTCCGATGCTTCACTTCAGGTTTATTGTATCCCTCTGACCTTCTTATTAACGATGAAACACAGATATTGCATCGGAATTAAATACAAAAGGCACAATGCCGACTTAAGTACAAGCAGACTGACTCTTCTTGCTGACTATGTTTGATCCATTTCTGTGACACTAGTTATAGATTCCGATGCTTCACTTCTGGTTTACTGTATCCCTTGGACCTTCGTATTGACGACGAAACACAAAAATTGCATCGGAATTAAATACAAAAGGCACAATGCTGTCTCAATAACAAGAAGACTGACTCTTCCTACTGACTATGTTTGAACGAATCCTGTGACATTAGTTATTGTTTCCGATGCTTCACTTCAGGTTTACTGTATCCTTTCGACCTTCCTATTGGCGACGAAACACAGAAATTGCATCGGAACAAAATACAAAAGGCACAATGCCGACTTAAGTACAAGAAGACTGACTCTTCCTACTGTCTATGTTTGAACGAATCCTGTGACATTAGTTGTAGATTCCGATGCTTCACTTCAGGTTTACTGTATCCTTTGGACCATCCTATTGGCGACGAAACACAGAAATTGCATCGGAATTAAATAGAAAGGCACAATGCCGACTTAAGTACAAGCAGACTGACTCTTCTCACTGGATATGTTTTGAACCATTCCTGTGACACTAGTTATAGTTTCCGATGCTTCACTTCAGGTTTAGTGTATCCCTCTGACCTTCTTATTGACGATGAAACACAGAAATTGCATCGGAAATAAATACAAAAGGCACAATACCGGCTTAAGTACATGTAGACTGAATCATCCTACTGTCTATGTTTTGAACCATTCCTGTGACACTAGTTACAGATTCCGATGCTTCATTTCAGGATTACTGCATCCCTTGGACCTTCGTAATGACGATGAAACACAGATAGTGCATCGGAATTAAATACAAAAGGTACAATGCCGACTTAACTAGAAGAAGACTGACTCTTCCTACTGTCTATGTTTTGAACCATTCCTGTGACACTAGTTATAGATTCCGATGCTTCACTATAGGTTCACTCTATCCCTTGGACCTTCTTATTGACGATGAAACACAGAAACTGCAACGGAGTTAAATACAAAAGGCACAATGCCGACTTAAGTACAAGAAGACTGACTCTTCTTACTGACTGTTATGAACAATTCCTGTGACACTAGTTAAAGATTACGATGCTTCACTTCAGGTTTACTGTATCCCTCTGACCTTCTTATTAACGATGAAACACAGATATTGCATCGGAATTAAATACAAAAGGCACAATGCCGACTTAAGTACAAGAAGACTGACTCTTCTTACTGACTATGTTTTGAACCATTCCTGTGTCACTAGTTATAGATTCAATGCTTCACTTCTGGTTTACTGAATCCCTTGGACCTTCGTATTGACGATGAAACACAGAAATTGCATGGGAATTAAATACAAAAGGCACAATAACCAATGAAGTACAAGAAAACTGACTCTTCTTACTTTCTATGTTTTGAACCATTCCTGTGACACTAGTTATGGATTCCGATGCTTCACTTCAGGTTTACTGTATCCCTTGGACCTTCGTATTGACGATGAAACACTGAAATTGCATCGGTATTAAATACAAAGGACACAGTGCCGACCTAAGTACGAGAAGACTGACTCCTCTTACTGACTATACCTTGATTCATTCCTGTGACACTAGTTATAGATTCCGATGCTTCACTTCAGGTTTCCTGTATCCCTTGGACCTTATTATTGACGATGAAACACAGAATTGCATCGGAATTAAATAGAAAAGGCACAATGCCGACTAAAGGACAAAAAGACTGGATCTTCTTACTGCCTATGTTTTGAACCATTCCTGTGACACTAGTTATAGATTCCGATGCTTCACTTCAGGTTTACTGTATCACTCTGACCTTATCATTGACGATGAAACACAGAAATTGCATATTAATTAAATACAAAAGGCACAATGCCGACTTAAGTGCAAGAAGACTGACTCTTCTTACTGTCTATGTTTTGAACCATTCCTGTGACACTAGTTATCGATTCCGATGCTTCACACAAGGTTGACTGTATCCCTTGGACCTTCTTATTGACGATGAAACACCGAAATTGCATCGGAATTAAATAGAAAAGGCACAATGCCGACTTAGGTACAAGAAGACTGTCTCTTCTTACTGTCTATGATTTGAACCATTCCTGTGACACTAGTTATGGATTCCGATGCTTCACTTCAGGTTTACTGTATCCCTTGGACCTTCTTATTGACGATGAAACACAGAAATTGCATCGGAATTAAATACAAAAGGCACAATGCCGACTTAAGTACAAGAACACTAACTCTTCTTACTGACTATATATTGATCCATTCCTGTGACACTAGTTATAGATTCGGATGCTTCACTTCATGTTTACTGTATACCTTGGACCTTCTTATTGACGACGAAACACAGAAATTGCATCGGAATTAAATACAAAAGGCACAATGCCGACTTAAGTACAAGAAGACTGACTCTTCTTACTGACTATGATTTGAACAATTCCTGTGACACTAGTTGTAGATCCCGATGCTTCACTTCAGGTTTACTGTATCCCTCTGACGTTCTTATTAACGATGAAACACAGATATTGCATCGGAATTAAATACAAAAGGCACAATGCTGACTTAAGTACAAGAAGACTGACTCTTCTTACTGACTATGTTTTGAACCATTCCTGTGACACTAGATATAGATTACGATGCTTCACTTCCGGTTTACTGTATCCCTTGGACCTTCGTATTGACGATGAAACAGAAATTGCATCGGAATTAAATAGAAAAGGCACAATGCCGTCTTAAGTACAAGCAGACTGACTCTTCTTAGTGTCTATGTTTTGAACCATTCCTGTGACGCTAGTTAAAGATTCCGATGCTTCACTTCAGGTTTACTGTATCCGTTGGACCTTCTTATTGACGATGAAACACAGAAATTGCATCGGAATTGAATACAAAAGGCACAATGCCTACTTAAGTACAAGATGACTGGCTCTTCTTACTGAGTATGTTTTGAACCATTCCTGTGACACTAGTTGTAGATTCCGAGGCTTCACTTCGGGTTTACTGTATCCCTAGGACCTTCTTATTGACGATGAAACACAGATATTGCATCGGAATTAAATACAAAAGGCACAATGCCGACTTAAGTACAAGCAGACTGACATCATCTTGCTGACTATGTTTGATCCATTCCTGTGACACTAGTTATAGATTCCGATGCTTCACTTCTAGTTTACTGTATCCCTTGGACCTTCGTATTGACGATGAAACACAGAAATTGCATCGTAACTAAATAGAAAAGGCACAATGCCGTCTTAAGTACAAGCAGACTGACTCTTCTTAGTGTCTATGTTTTGAACCATTCCTGTGACACTAGTTATGGATTCCGATGCTTCACTTCAGGTTTACTGTATCCCTTGGACCTTCTTATTGACGATGAGACACAGAAATTGCATCGGAATTAAATACAAAAGGCACAATGCCGACTTAAGTACAAGAACACTAACTCTTCTTACTGACTATATATTGATCCATTCCTGTGACACTAGTTATAGATTCTGTTGCTTCACCTCAGGTCCACTGTATCCCTCTGACCTTCTTATTGACGATAAAACACAGAAATTGCATCGGAATTAAATAGAAAAGGCACAATGCCGCCTTAAGTACAAGCAGACTGACTCTTCTTAGTGTCTATGCTTTGAACCATTCCTGTGACGCTAGTTACAGATTCCGATGCCTCACTTCAGGTTTACTGTGTCCCTTGGACCTTCTTATTGACGATGAAACACAGAAATTGCATCGGAATTAAATACAAAGGGCAAAATGGCGACTTAAGTACAAGAAGACTGACTCTTCTTACTGACTGTTTTGAACCATTCCTGTGACAGTAGATATAGATTCCGATGCTTCACTTCAGGTTTACTGTATCCCTCTGACATTCTTATTAACGATGAAACGCAGATATTGCATCGGAATTAATTACAAAAGGCACAATGCCGACTTAAGAACAAGAAGACTGACTCTTCTTACTGAGTATGTTTTGGACCATTCCTGTGACACTAGTTATAGATTCCGATGCTTCACTTCAGGTTTACTGTATCCCATGGACCTTCTTATTGACGATGAAACACAGAAATTCCATCGGAATTAGATACAAAAGGCACAACCATGAACCGTTCCTGTGACACTAGTTATAGAGTCCGATGCTTTACTCCAGGTTCACTGTATCCCTTGGACCTTCTTATTGACGATGAAACACAGAAATTACATCGCAATTAAATACAAAAGGCACAATGCTGACTTATGTACAAAAAGACTGACCCTTCTTACTGACTATATCTTGTTCCATTCCTGTGACACTAGTTATAGATTCCGATGCTTCACTTCAGGTTTACTGTATCCCTTGGACCTTCTTATTGACGATGAAACACAGAAATAGCATCGGAATTAAATACAAAAGAAACAATGCCGAATTAAGTACAAGAAGGCTGACTCTTCTTACTGTCTATGTTGTGAACCGTTCCTGTGACACTAGTTATAGAGTCCGATGCTTTACACCAGGTTCACTGTATCCCTTGGACCTTCTTATTGACGATGAAACACAGAAATTACATCGCAATTAAATACAAGAGGCACAATGCTGACATAAGGACAAGAAGCCTGAATCTTCTTACTGCCTATGTTTTGAACCATTCCTGGGACACTAGTTATAGATTCCGATGCTTCACTTCAGGCTTACTGTATCACTCTGTCCTTCGTATTGACGACGTAACACAGAAATTGCATCGGAATAAAACACAAAAGGCACAATGCCTACTTAAGAACACTTACTCTTCTTACTGACTATGTTTTGAACCATTCCTGTGACACAAGTTTTGGTTTCCGATGCTTCACTTCAGGTTTACTGTATCCCTTGGACCTTCTAATTGACGATGAAACACAGAAATTGCATCGGAATTAAGTACAAAAGGCACAATGTCGACTTAAGTACAAGGAGACTGACTCTTCTTACTGACTATGTTTTGAACCATTCCTGTGACACTAGTTATAGATTACGATGCTTCACTTCAGTTTTATTGTATCCCTCTGACCTTCTTATTAACGATGAAACACACAAATCGCATCGGAATTAAATACAAAAGGCACAATGCCGACTTAAGTACAAGCAGACTGACTCTTCTTACTGACTATGTTTTGATCCATTCCTGTGACACTCGTTATAGATTCCGATGCTTCACTTCTGGTTTACTGTACCCCTTGGACCTTCGTATTGACGACGAAACACAAAAATTGCATCGGAATTAAATACAAAAGGCACAATGCTGACTCAAGTACAAGAAGACTGACTCTTACTACTGACTATGTTTGAACGAATCCTGTGACATTAGTTATTGTTTCCAATGCTTCACTTCAGGTTTACTGTATCCTTTCGACCTTACTATTGGCGACGAAACACAGAAATTGCATCGGAACAAAATACAAAAGGCACAATGCCGACTTAAGTACAAGAAGACTGACTCTTCCTACTGTCTATGTTTGAACGAATCCTGTGACATTAGTTGTAGATTCCGATGCTTCACTTCAGGTTTACTGTATCCTTTGGACCATCCTATTGGCGACGAAACACAGAAATTGCATCGGAATTAAATAGAAAGGCACAATGCCGACTTAAGTACAAGCAGACTGACTCTTCTCACTGGATATGTTTTGAACCATTCCTGTGACACTAGTTATAGTTTCCGATGCTTCACTTCTGGTTTAGTGTATCCCTCTGACCTTCTTATTGACGATGAAACACAGAAATTGCATCGGAAATAAATACAAAAGGCACAATACCGGCTTAAGTACATGTAGACTGAATCTTCCTACTGTCTATGTTTTGAACCATTCCTGTGACACTAGTTACAGATTCCGATGCTTCATTTCAGGATTACTGCATCCCTTGGACCTTCGTAATGACGATGAAACACAGATAGTGCATCGGAATTAAATACAAAAGGTACAATGCCGACTTAACTAGAAGAAGACTGACTCTTCCTACTTTCTATGTTTTGAACCATTCCTGTGACACTAGTTATAGATTCCGATGCTTCACTATAGGTTCACTCTATCCCTTGGACCTTCTTATTGACGATGAAACACAGAAACTGCAACGGAGTTAAATACAAAAGGCACAATGCCGTCTTAAGTACAAGCAGACTGACTCTTCTTAGTGTCTATGTTTTGAACCATTCCTGTGACGCTAGTTAAAGATTCTGATGCTTCACTTCAGGTTTACTGTATCCGTTGGACCTTCTTATTGACGATGAAACACAGAAATTGCATCGGAATTGAATACAAAATGCACAATGCCTACTTAAGTACAAGATGACTGGCTCTTCTTACTGAGTATGTTTTGAACCATTCCTGTGACACTAGTTGTAGATTCCGAGGCTTCACTTCGGGTTTACTGTATCCCTAGGACCTTCTTATTGACGATGAAACACAGATATTGCATCGGAATTAAATACAAAAGGCACAATGCCGACTTAAGTACAAGCAGACTGACATCATCTTGCTGACTATGTTTGATCCATTCCTGTGACACTAGTTATAGATTCCGATGCTTCACTTCTAGTTTACTGTATCCCTTGGACCTTCGTATTGACGATGAAACACAGAAATTGCATCGTAACTAAATAGAAAAGGCACAATGCCGTCTTAAGTACAAGCAGACTGACTCTTCTTAGTGTCTATGTTTTGAACCATTCCTGTGACACTAGTTATGGATTCCGATGCTTCACTTCAGGTTTACTGTATCCCTTGGACCTTCTTATTGACGATGAGACACAGAAATTGCATCGGAATTAAATACAAAAGGCACAATGCCGACTTAAGTACAAGAACACCAACTCTTCTTACTGACTATATATTGATCCATTCCTGTGACACTAGTTATAGATTCTGTTGCTTCACCTCAGGTCCACTGTATCCCTCTGACCTTCTTATTGACGATAAAACACAGAAATTGCATCGGAATTAAATAGAAAAGGCACAATGCCGCCTTAAGTACAAGCAGACTGACTCTTCTTAGTGTCTATGCTTTGAACCATTCCTGTGACGCTAGTTACAGATTCCGATGCCTCACTTCAGGTTTACTGTGTCCCTTGGACCTTCTTATTGACGATGAAACACAGAAATTGCATCGGAATTAAATACAAAGGGCAAAATGGCGACTTAAGTACAAGAAGACTGACTCTTCTTACTGACTGTTTTGAACCATTCCTGTGACAGTAGATATAGATTCCGATGCTTCACTTCAGGTTTACTGTATCCCTCTGACATTCTTATTAACGATGAAACGCAGATATTGCATCGGAATTAATTACAAAATGCACAATGCCGACTTAAGAACAAGAAGACTGACTCTTCTTACTGAGTATGTTTTGGACCATTCCTGTGACACTAGTTATAGATTCCGATGCTTCACTTCAGGTTTACTGTATCCCATGGACCTTCTTATTGACGATGAAACACAGAAATTCCATCGGAATTAGATACAAAAGGCACAACCATGAACCGTTCCTGTGACACTAGTTATAGAGTCCGATGCTTTACTCCAGGTTCACTGTATCCCTTGGACCTTCTTATTGACGATGAAACACAGAAATTACATCGCAATTAAATACAAAAGGCACAATGCTGACTTATGTACAAAAAGACTGACCCTTCTTACTGACTATATCTTGTTCCATTCCTGTGACACTAGTTATAGATTCCGATGCTTCACTTCAGGTTTACTGTATCCCTTGGACCTTCTTATTGACGATGAAACACAGAAATAGCATCGGAATTAAATACAAAAGAAACAATGCCGAATTAAGTACAAGAAGGCTGACTCTTCTTACTGTCTATGTTGTGAACCGTTCCTGTGACACTAGTTATAGAGTCCGATGCTTTACTCCAGGTTCACTGTATCCCTTGGACCTTCTTATTGACGATGAAACACAGAAATTACATCGCAATTAAATACAAGAGGCACAATGCTGACATAAGGACAAGAAGCCTGAATCTTCTTACTGCCTATGTTTTGAACCATTCCTGGGACACTAGTTATAGATTCCGATGCTTCACTTCAGGCTTACTGTATCACTCTGTCCTTCGTATTGACGACGTAACACAGAAATTGCATCGGAATAAAACACAAAAGGCACAATGCCTACTTAAGAACACTTACTCTTCTTACTGACTATGTTTTGAACCATTCCTGTGACACAAGTTTTGGTTTCCGATGCTTCACTTCAGGTTTACTGTATCCCTTGGACCTTCTAATTGACGATGAAACACAGAAATTGCATCGGAATTAAGTACAAAAGGCACAATGTCGACTTAAGTACAAGGAGACTGACTCTTCTTACTGACTATGTTTTGAACCATTCCTGTGACACTAGTTATAGATTACGATGCTTCACTTCAGTTTTATTGTATCCCTCTGACCTTCTTATTAACGATGAAACACACAAATCGCATCGGAATTAAATACAAAAGGCACAATGCCGACTTAAGTACAAGCAGACTGACTCTTCTTACTGACTATGTTTTGATCCATTCCTGTGACACTCGTTATAGATTCCGATGCTTCACTTCTGGTTTACTGTACCCCTTGGACCTTCGTATTGACGACGAAACACAAAAATTGCATCGGAATTAAATACAAAAGGCACAATGCTGACTCAAGTACAAGAAGACTGACTCTTACTACTGACTATGTTTGAACGAATCCTGTGACATTAGTTATTGTTTCCAATGCTTCACTTCAGGTTTACTGTATCCTTTCGACCTTACTATTGGCGACGAAACACAGAAATTGCATCGGAACAAAATACAAAAGGCACAATGCCGACTTAAGTACAAGAAGACTGACTCTTCCTACTGTCTATGTTTGAACGAATCCTGTGACATTAGTTGTAGATTCCGATGCTTCACTTCAGGTTTACTGTATCCTTTGGACCATCCTATTGGCGACGAAACACAGAAATTGCATCGGAATTAAATAGAAAGGCACAATGCCGACTTAAGTACAAGCAGACTGACTCTTCTCACTGGATATGTTTTGAACCATTCCTGTGACACTAGTTATAGTTTCCGATGCTTCACTTCTGGTTTAGTGTATCCCTCTGACCTTCTTATTGACGATGAAACACAGAAATTGCATCGGAAATAAATACAAAAGGCACAATACCGGCTTAAGTACATGTAGACTGAATCTTCCTACTGTCTATGTTTTGAACCATTCCTGTGACACTAGTTACAGATTCCGATGCTTCATTTCAGGATTACTGCATCCCTTGGACCTTCGTAATGACGATGAAACACAGATAGTGCATCGGAATTAAATACAAAAGGTACAATGCCGACTTAACTAGAAGAAGACTGACTCTTCCTACTGTCTATGTTTTGAACCATTCCTGTGACACTAGTTATAGATTCCGATGCTTCACTATAGGTTCACTCTATCCCTTGGACCTTCTTATTGACGATGAAACACAGAAACTGCAACGGAGTTAAATACAAAAGGCACAATGCCGACTTAAGTACAAGAAGACTGACTCTTCTTACTGACTGTTTTGAACAATTCCTGTGACACTAGTTAAAGATTACGATGCTTCACTTCAGGTTTACTGTATCCCTCTGACCTTCTTATTAACGATGAAACACAGATATTGCATCGGAATTAAATACAAAAGGCACAATGCCGACTTAAGTACAAGAAGACTGACTCTTCTTACTGACTATGTTTTGAACCATTCCTGTGTCACTAGTTATAGATTCTATGCTTCACTTCTGGTTTACTGTATCCCTTGGACCTTCGTATTGACGATGAAACACAGAAATTGCATGGGAATTAAATACAAAAGGCACAATGCCCAATGAAGTACAAGAAAACTGACTCTTCTTACTTTCTATGTTTTGAACCATTCCTGTGACACTAGTTATGGATTCCGATGCTTCACTTCAGGTTTACTGTATCCCTTGGACCTTCGTATTGACGATGAAACACTGAAATTGCATCGGTATTAAATACAAAGGACACAGTGCCGACCTAAGTACGAGAAGACTGACTCCTCTTACTGACTATACCTTGATTCATTCCTGTGACACTAGTTATTGATTCCGATGCTTCACTTCAGGTTTCCTGTATCCCTTGGACCTTATTATTGACGATGAAACACAGAATTGCATCGGAATTAAATACAAAAGGCACAATGCCGACTAAAGGACAAAAAGACTGGATCTTCTTACTGCCTATGTTTTGAACCATTCCTGTGACAATAGTTATAGATTCCGATGCTTCACTTCAGGTTTACTGTATCACTCTGACCTTATCATTGACGATGAAACACAGAAATTGCATATTAATTAAATACAAAAGGCACAATGCCGACTTAAGTGCAAGAAGACTGACTCTTCTTACTGTCTATGTTTTGAACCATTCCTGTGACACTAGTTATCGATTCCGATGCTTCACACAAGGTTTACTGTATCCCTTGGACCTTCTTATTGACGATGAAACACCGAAATTGCATCGGAATTAAATAGAAAAGGCACAATGCCGACTTAGGTACAAGAAGACTGTCTCTTATTACTGTCTATGATTTGAACCATTCCTGTGACACTAGTTATGGATTCCGATGCTTCACTTCAGGTTTACTGTATCCCTTGGACCTTCTTATTGATGATGAAACACAGAAATTGCATCGGAATTAAATACAAAAGGCACAATGCCGACTTAAGTACAAGAACACTAACTCTTCTTACTGACTATATATTGATTCATTCCTGTGACACTAGTTATAGATTCGGATGCTTCACTTCATGTTTACTGTATACCTTGGACCTTCTTATTGACGACGAAACACAGAAATTGCATCGGAATTAAATACAAAAGGCACAATGCCGACTTAAGTACAAGAAGACTGACTCTTCTTACTGACTATGATTTGAACAATTCCTGTGACACTAGTTGTAGATCCCGATGCTTCACTTCAGGTTTACTGTATCCCTCTGACGTTCTTATTAACGATGAAACACAGATATTGCATCGGAATTAAATACAAAAGGCACAATGCTGACTTAAGTACAAGAAGACTGACTCTTCTTACTGACTATGTTTTGAACCATTCCTGTGACACTAGATATAGATTACGATGCTTCACTTCCGGTTTACTGTATCCCTTGGACCTTCGTATTGACGATGAAACAGAAATTGCATCGGAATTAAATAGAAAAGGCACAATGCCGTCTTAAGTACAAGCAGACTGACTCTTCTTAGTGTCTATGTTTTGAACCATTCCTGTGACGCTAGTTAAAGATTCCGATGCTTCACTTCAGGTTTACTGTATCCGTTGGACCTTCTTATTGACGATGAAACACAGAAATTGCATCGGAATTGAATACAAAAGGCACAATGCCTACTTAAGTACAAGATGACTGGCTCTTCTTACTGAGTATGTTTTGAACCATTCCTGTGACACTAGTTGTAGATTCCGAGGCTTCACTTCGGGTTTACTGTATCCCTAGGACCTTCTTATTGACGATGAAACACAGATATTGCATCGGAATTAAATACAAAAGGCACAATGCCGACTTAAGTACAAGCAGACTGACATCATCTTGATGACTATGTTTGATCCATTCCTGTGACACTAGTTATAGATTCCGATGCTTCACTTCTGGTTTACTGTATCCCTTGGACCTTCGTATTGACGATGAAACACAGAAATTGCATCGTAACTAAATAGAAAAGGCACAATGCCGTCTTAAGTACTAGCAGACTGACTCTTCTTAGTGTCTATGTTTTGAACCATTCCTGTGACACTAGTTATGGATTCCGATGCTTCACTTCAGGTTTACTGTATCCCTTGGACCATCTTATTGACGATGAAACACAGAAATTGCATCGGAATTAAATACAAAAGGCACAATGCCGACTTAAGTACAACAACACTAACTCTTCTTACTGACTATATATTGATCCATTCCTGTGACACTAGTTATAGATTCTGTTGCTTCACCTCAGGTCCACTGTATCCCTCTGACCTTCTTATTGACGATAAAACACAGAAATTGCATCGGAATTAAATAGAAAAGGCACAATGCCGCCTTAAGTACAAGCAGACTGACTCTTCTTAGTGTCTATGTTTTGAACCATTCCTGTGACGCTAGTTACAGATTCCGATGCCTCACTTCAGGTTTACTGTGTCCCTTGGACCTTCTTATTGACGATGAAACACAGAAATTGCATCGGAATTAAATACAAAGGGCAAAATGGCGACTTAAGTACAAGAAGACTGACTCTTCTTACTGACTGTTTTGAACCATTCCTGTGACAGTAGATATAGATTCCGATGCTTCACTTCAGGTTTACTGTATCCCTCTGACATTCTTATTAACGATGAAACGCAGATATTGCATCGGAATTAATTACAAAAGGCACAATGCCGACTTAAGAACAAGAAGACTGACTCTTCTTACTGACTGTGTTTTGGACCATTCCTGTGACACTAGTTATAGATTCCGATGCTTCACTTCAGGCTAACTGTATCCCATGGACCTTCTTATGGAGGATGAAACACAGAAATTCCATCGGAATTAGATACAAAAGGCACAACCATGAACCGTTCCTGTGACACTAGTTATAGAGTCCGATGCTTTACTCCAGGTTCACTGTATCCCTTGGACCTTCTTATTGACGATGAAACACAGAAATTACATCGCAATTAAATACAAAAGGCACAATGCTGACTTATGTACAAAAAGACTGACCCTTCTTACTGACTATATCTTGTTCCATTCCTGTGACACTAGTTATAGATTCCGATGCTTCACTTCACGTTTACTGTATCCCTTGGACCTTCTTATTGTCGATGAAACACAGAAATAGCATCGGAATTAAATACAAAAGAAACAATGCCGAATTAAGTACAAGAAGGCTGACTCTTCTCACTGTCTATGTTGTGAACCGTTCCTGTGACACTAGTTATAGAGTCCGATGCTTTACTCCAGGTTCACTGTATCCCTTGGACCTTCTTATTGACGATGAAACACAGAAATTACATCGCAATTAAATACAAAAGGCACAATGCTGACATAAGGACAAGAAGCCTGAATCTTCTTACTGCCTATGTTTTGAACCATTCCTGGGACACTAGTTATAGATTCCGATGCTTCACTTCAGGCTTACTGTATCACTCTGTCCTTCGTGTTGACGACGTAACACAGAAATTGCATCGGAATAAAACACAAAAGGCACAATGCCTACTTAAGAACACTTACTCTTCTTACTGACTATGTTTTGAACCATTCCTGTGACACAAGTTTTGGTTTCCGATGCTTCACTTCAGGTTTACTGTATCCCTTGGACCTTCTAATTGACGATGAAACACAGAAATTGCATCGGAATTAAGTACAAAAGGCACAATGTCGACTTAAGTACAAGGAGACTGACTCTTCTTACTGACTATGTTTTGAACCATTCCTGTGACACTAGTTATAGATTACGATGCTTCACTTCAGTTTTATTGTATCCCTCTGACCTTCTTATTAACGATGAAACACACATATCGCATCGGAATTAAATACAAAAGGCACAATGCCGACTTAAGTACAAGCAGACTGACTCTTCTTACTGACTATGTTTTGATCCATTCCTGTGACACTCGTTATAGATTCCGATGCTTCACTTCTGGTTTACTGTACCCCTTGGACCTTCGTATTGACGACGAAACACAAAAATTGCATCGGAATTAAATACAAAAGGCACAATGCTGACTCAAGTACAAGAAGACTGACTCTTCCTACTGACTATGTTTGAACGAATCCTGTGACATTAGTTATTGTTTCCAATGCTTCACTTCAGGTTTACTGTATCCTTTCGACCTTCCTATTGGCGACGAAACACAGAAATTGCATCGGAACAAAGAACAAAATGCACAATGCCGACTTAAGTACAAGAAGACTGACTCTTCCTACTGTCTATGTTTGAACGAATCCTGTGACATTAGTTGTAGATTCCGATGCTTCACTTCAGGTTCACTGTATCCCTCTGACCTTCGTATTGGCGACGAAACACAGAAATTGCGTCGGAATTAAATAGAAAAGGCACAATGCCGTCTTAAGTACAAGCAGACTGACTCTTCTCACTGGATATGTTTTGAACCATTCCTGTGACACTAGTTATAGATTCGGATGCTTCACTACATTTTTACTGTATACCTTGGACCTTCTTATTGACGACGAAACACAGAAATTGCATCGGAATTAAATACAAAAGGCACAATGCCGACTTAAGTACAAGAAGACTGACTCATCTTACTGACTATGATTTCAACAATTTCTGTGACACTAGTTGTAGATCCCGATGCTTCACTTCAGGTTTACTGTATCCCTCTGACGTTCTTATTAACGATGAAACACAGATATTGCATCGGAATTAAATACAAAAGGCACAATGCTGACTTAAGTACAAGGAGACTGACTCTTCTTACTGACTATGTTTTGAACCATTCCTGTGACACTAGTTATAGATTACGATGCTTCACTTCCGGTTTACTGTATCCCTTGGACCTTCGTATTGACGATGAAACACAGAAATTGCATCGGAATTAAATAGAAAAGGCACAATGACGTCTTAAGTACAAGCAGACTGACTCTTCTTAGTGTCTATGTTTTGAACCATTCCTGTGACGCTAGTTAAAGATTCCGATGCTTCACTTCAGGTTTACTGTATCCGTTGGACCTTCTTATTGACGATGAAACACAGAAATTGCATCGGAATTGAATACAAAAGGCACAATGCCTACTTAAGTACAAGATGACTGGCTCTTCTTACTGAGTATGTTTTGAACCATTCCTGTGACACTAGTTATAGATTCCGATGCTTCACTTCAGTTTTACTGTATCCCTCTGACCTTCTTATTGACGATGAAACACAGAAATTGCATCGGAAATAAATACAAAAGGCACAATACCGGCATAAGTACATGTAGACTGAATCTTCCTACTGTCTATGTTTTGAACCATTCCTGTGACACTAGTTACAGATTCCGATGCTTCATTTCAGGATTACTGCATCCCTGGGACCTTCGTAATGACGATGAAACACAGATAGTGCATCGGAATTAAATACAAAAGGTACAATGCCAACTTAAGTAGAAGAAGACTGACTCTTCCTACTCTCTATGTTTTGAACCATTCCTGTGACACTAGTAATAGATTCCGATGCTTCACTTTAGGTTTACTGTATCCCTTGGACCTTCTTATTGACGATGAAACACAGAAATTGCATCGGAATTAAATACAAAATGCACATTGCCGACTTAAGTACAAGAAGGCTGACTCTTCAAACTGTCTATGTTTTGAACCATTCCTGTGACACTAGTTATAGATTCTGATGCTTCACTCCTGGTTTACTGTATCCCTTCGACCTTATTATTGACGATGAAACACAGAAATTGCATCGGAATTAAATACAAAAGGCACAATGCCGACTTAAGGACAAGAAGACTGGATCTTCTTACTGCCACTGTTTTGAACCATTCCTGTGACACTAGTTATAGATTCCGAAGCTTCACTTCAGGTTTACTGTATCCCTCTGACCTTCTCATTGACGATGAAACACAGAAATTGCCTCTGAATTAAATACAAAAGGCACAATGCCGACTTAAGTGCAAGAAGACTGACTCTTCTTACTGCCTATGTTTTGAACCATTCCTGTGACACTAGTTATAGATTCCGATGCTTCACTTCTGGTTTACTGTATCCGTTGGACCTTCTTATTGACGATGAAACACAGAAATTGCATCGGAATTGAATAAAATGGCACAATGCCTACTTAAGTACAAGATGACTGGCTCTTCTTACTGAGTATGTTTTGAACCATTCCTGTGACACTTGTTGTAGATTCCGATGCTTCACTTCAGGTTTACTATATCCCTAGGACCTTCTTATTGACAATGAAACACAGAAATTGCATCGGAACTAAATACAAAAGGCACAATGCCGACTTAAGTATAAGAAGACTGACTCTTTACTGGGGTCTATGTTTGAACCATTCCTGTGACATTAGTTATAGATTCCGATACTTCACTTCAGGGTTACTGTATCCTTTGGACCTTCTTATTGGCGACGAAACACAGAAATTGCATCGGAATTAAATAGAAACTGCACAATGCCGACTTAAGTACAAGAAGACTGACTCTTCTTACTGTCTATGTTTGAACCATTGCTGTGACACTAGTTATATATTCCGATGCTTCACCTCAGGTCCACTGTATCCCTCTGACCTTCTTATTGACGATGAAACACAGAAATTGCATCGGAATTAAATAGACAAGGCACAATGCCGACTTAAGTACAAGAAGACTGACTCTTCTTACTGACTATGATTTGAACAATTCCTGTGACACTAGTTGTAGATTCCGATGCTTCACTTCTGGTTTACTGTATCCCTTGGACCGTCGTATTGATGATGAAACACAGAAATTTCATCGGAATTGATTACAAAAGGCACAATGCCGGCTTACGTACAAGAAGACTGACTCTTCTTACTGACTATGTTTTGAACCATTCCTGTGACACTAGTTATGGATTCCGATGCTTCACTTCAGGTTTACTGTATCCCATGGACCTTCTTATTGACGATGAAACACAGAAATTGCATCGGAATTAGATACAAAAGGCCCAATGCCGACTTAAGTACAACAAGACTGACTCTTCTTACTGACTATATCTTGATCCATTCCTGTGACACTAGTTATAGATTCCGATGCTTCACTTCGGGTTTACTGTATCCCTTGGACCTTCTTATTGACGATGAATCACAGAAATTGCATCGGAATTAAATAAAAAAGAAACAATGCCGAATTAAGTACAAGAAGGCTGACTCTTCTTACTGTCTATGTTTTGAACCGTTCCTGTGACACTAGTTATAGAGTCCGATGCTTCACTCCAGGTTTACTGTATCCCTTGGACCTTCTTATTGACGATGAAACACAGAAATTACATCGCAATTAAATACAAAAGGCACAATGCTGACTTAAGGACAAGAAGACTGAATCTTCTTACTGCCTATGATTTGAACCATTCCTGTGACACTAGTTATAGATTCCGATGCTTCACTTCAGGCTTACTGTATCCCTCTGACCTTCTTATTGACGATGAAACACAGAAATTGCATTGGAATTAAATACAAAAGGCACAATGCCTACTTAAGAAGACTTACTCTTCTTACTGACTATGTTTTGAACCATTCCTGTGACACTAGTTTTGGATTCCGATGCTTCACTTCAGGTTTACTGTATCCCTTGGACCTTCTAATTGACGATGAAACACAGAAATTGCATCGGAATTAAATACAAAAGGCACAATGTCAACTTAAGTACAAGATGACTCACTCTTCTTACTGACTCTATCTTGATCCATTCCTGTGACACTAGTTATAGATTCCGATGCTTCACTTCAGGTTTACTGTATCCGTTGGACCTTCTTATTGACGATGAAACACAGAAATTGCATCGGAATTGAATACAAAAGGCACAATGCCTACTTAAGTACAAGATGACTGGCTCTTCTTACTGAGTATGTTTTGAACCATTCCTGCGAAACTAGTTGTAGATTCCGATGCTTCACTTCAGGGTTACTGTATCCTTTGGACCTTCTTATTGGCGACAAAACACAGAAATTGCATCGGAATTAAATAGAAAATGCACAATGCCGACTTAAGTACAAGAAGACTGACTCTTCTTACTGTCTATGTTTCGAACCATTGCTGTGACACTAGTTATATATTCCGATGCTTCACCTCAGGTCCACTGTATCCCTCTGACCTTCTTATTGACGATGAAACACAGAAATTGCATCGGAATTAAATAGGCAAGGCACAATGCCGACTTAAGTACAAGAAGACTGACTCTTCTTACTGACTATGATTTGAACAATTCCTGTGACACTAGTTGTAGATTCCGATGCTTCACTTCTGGTTTACTGTATCCCTTGGACCGTCGTATTGATGATGAAACACAGAAATTTCATCGGAATTGAATACAAAAGGCACAATGCCGACTTACGTACAAGAAGACTGACTCTTCTTACTGACTATGTTTTGAACCATTCCTGTGACACTAGTTATGGATTCCGATGCTTCACTTCAGGTTTACTGTATCCCATGGACCTTCTTATTGACGATGAAACACAGAAATTGCATCGGAATTAAATACGAAAGGCACAATGCCGACTTAAGTACAACAAGACTGACTCTTCTTACTGACTATATCTAGATCCATTCCTGTGACACTAGTTATAGATTCCGATGCTTCACTTCAGGTTTACTGTATCCCTTGGACCTTCTTATTGACGATGAAACTCAGAAATTGCATCGGAATTAAGTACAAAAGAAACAATGCCGAATTAAGTACAAGAAGGCTGACTCTTCTTACTGTCTATGTTTAGAACCGTTCCTGTGACACTAGTTATAGAGTCCGATGCTTCACTCCAAGTTTACTGTATCCCTTGGACCTTCTTATTGACGATGAAACACAGAAATTACATCGCAATTAAATACAAAAGGCACAATGCTGACTTAAGGACAAGAAGACTGAATCTTCTTACTGCCTATGTTTTGAACCATTCCTGTGACACTAGTTATAGATTCCGATGCTTCACTTCAGGCTTACTGTATCCCTCTGACCTTCTTATTGACGATGAAACACAGAAATTGCATCGGAATTAAATACAAAAGGCACAATGCCTACTTAAGAAGACTTACTCTTCTTACTGACTATGTTTTGAACCATTCCTGTGACACTAGTTTTGGATTCCGATGCTTCACTTCAGGTTTACTGTATCCCTTGGACCTTCTAATTGACGATGAAACACAGAAATTGCATCGGAAATAAATACAAAAGGCACAATGCCGACTTAAGTACAAGAAGACTGACTCTTCTTACTGACTATGATTTGAACCATTCCTGTGACACTAGTTGTAGATCCCAATGCTTCTCTTCAGGTTTACCGTATCCCTCTGACGTTCTTATTAACGATGAAACACAGATATTGCATCGGAATTAAATACAAAAGGCACAATGTCGACTTAAGTACATGATGACTGACTCTTCTTACTGACTCTATCTTGATCCATTCCTTTGACACTAGTTATAGATTCCGATGCTTCACTTCGGGTTTACTGTATCCCTTGGACCAACTTATTGACGATGAAACACAGAAATTGCATCGGAAATAAATACAAAAGGCACAATGCCGACTTAAGTACAAGAAGACTGACTCTTCTTACTGACTATGATTTGAACCATTCCTGTTACACTAGTTGTAGATTCCGATGCTTCACTTCAGGTTTATTGTATCCATCTGACCTTCTTATTAACGATGAAACACAGATATTGCATCGGAATTAAATACAAAAGGCACAATGCCGACTTAAGTACAAGCAGACTGACTCTTCTTACTGACTATGTTTTGATCCATTCCTGTGACACTAGTTATAGATTCCGATGCTTCACTTCTGGTTTACTGTATCCCTTGGACCTTCGTATTGACGACGAAACACAAAAATTGCATCGGAATTAAATAGAAAAGGCACAATGCTGACTCAAGTACAAGAAGACTGACTCTTCCTACTGTTTATGTTTGAACGAATCCTGTGACATTAGTTATTGTTTCCGATGCTTCACTTCAGGTTTACTGTATCCTTTCGACCTTCCTATTGGCGACGAAACACAGAAATTGCATCGGAACAAAATACAAAAGGCACAATGCCGACGTAAGTACAAGAAGACTGACTCTTCCTACTGTTTATGTTTGAACGAATCCTATGACATTAGTTATAGATTCCGATGCTTCACTTCAGGTTTACTGTATCCTTTGGACTTTCCTATTGGCGACGAAACACAGAAATTGCATCGGAATTAAATAGAAAAGGCACAATGCCGACTTAAGTACAAGAAGACTGACTCTTCCTACTGTCTATGATTTGAACCATTCCTGTGACACTAGTTATAGATTCCGATGCTTCACCTCAGGTTCACTGTATCGCTCTGACCTTCTTATTGACGATGAAACACAGAAATTGCATCGGAATTATATACGAAAGGCACAATGTCGACTTAAGTACAAGATGACTGACTCTTCTTACTGACTCTATCTTGATCCATTCCTGTGACACTAGTTATAGATTCCAATGCTTCACTTCGAGTTTACTGTATCCCTTGGACCTTCTTATTGACTATGAAACACAGAAATTGCATCGGAATTAAATACAAAAGGCACAATGCCGACTTAAGTACAAGAAGACTGACTCTTCTTACTGACTATGATTTGAACCATTCCTGTGACACTAGTTGTAGATCCCAATGCTTCTCTTCAGGTTTACCGTATCCCTCTGACGTTCTTATTAACGATGAAACACAGATATTGCATCGGAATTAAATACAAAAGGTACAATGCTGACTTAAGTACAAGAAGACTGACTCTTCTTACTGACTATGTTTTGAACCACTCCTGTGACACTAGTTATAGGTTACGATGCTTCACTTCCGGTATACTGTATCCCTTGGACCTTCGTATTGACGATGAAACACAGAAATTGCATCGGAATTAAATAGAAAAGGCACAATACCGTCTTAAGTACAAGAAGACTGACTCTTCTTACTGCCTATGTTTTGAACCATTCCTGTGACACTAGTTATAGATTCCGATGCTTCACTTCAGGCTTACTGTATCCCTCTGACCTTCTTATTGACGATGAAACACAGAAATTGCATCGGAATTAAATACAAAAGGCACAATGCCTACTTAAGAAGACTTACTCTTCTTACTGACTATGTTTTGAACCATTCCTGTGACACTAGTTTTGGATTCCGATGCTTCACTTCAGGTTTACTGTATCCCTTGGACCTTCTAATTGACGATGAAACACAGAAATTGCATCGGAAATAAATACAAAAGGCACAATGCCGACTTAAGTACAAGAAGACTGACTCTTCTTACTGACTATGATTTGAACCATTCCTGTGACACTAGTTGTAGATCCCAATGCTTCTCTTCAGGTTTACCGTATCCCTCTGACGTTCTTATTAACGATGAAACACAGATATTGCATCGGAATTAAATACAAAAGGCACAATGTCGACTTAAGTACATGATGACTGACTCTTCTTACTGACTCTATCTTGATCCATTCCTTTGACACTAGTTATAGATTCCGATGCTTCACTTCGGGTTTACTGTATCCCTTGGACCAACTTATTGACGATGAAACACAGAAATTGCATCGGAAATAAATACAAAAGGCACAATGCCGACTTAAGTACAAGAAGACTGACTCTTCTTACTGACTATGATTTGAACCATTCCTGTTACACTAGTTGTAGATTCCGATGCTTCACTTCAGGTTTATTGTATCCATCTGACCTTCTTATTAACGATGAAACACAGATATTGCATCGGAATTAAATACAAAAGGCACAATGCCGACTTAAGTACAAGCAGACTGACTCTTCTTACTGACTATGTTTTGATCCATTCCTGTGACACTAGTTATAGATTCCGATGCTTCACTTCTGGTTTACTGTATCCCTTGGACCTTCGTATTGACGACGAAACACAAAAATTGCATCGGAATTAAATAGAAAAGGCACAATGCTGACTCAAGTACAAGAAGACTGACTCTTCCTACTGTTTATGTTTGAACGAATCCTGTGACATTAGTTATTGTTTCCGATGCTTCACTTCAGGTTTACTGTATCCTTTCGACCTTCCTATTGGCGACGAAACACAGAAATTGCATCGGAACAAAATACAAAAGGCACAATGCCGACGTAAGTACAAGAAGACTGACTCTTCCTACTGTTTATGTTTGAACGAATCCTATGACATTAGTTATAGATTCCGATGCTTCACTTCAGGTTTACTGTATCCTTTGGACTTTCCTATTGGCGACGAAACACAGAAATTGCATCGGAATTAAATAGAAAAGGCACAATGCCGACTTAAGTACAAGAAGACTGACTCTTCCTACTGTCTATGATTTGAACCATTCCTGTGACACTAGTTATAGATTCCGATGCTTCACCTCAGGTTCACTGTATCGCTCTGACCTTCTTATTGACGATGAAACACAGAAATTGCATCGGAATTATATACGAAAGGCACAATGTCAACTTAAGTACAAGATGACTGACTCTTCTTACTGACTCTATCTTGATCCATTCCTGTGACACTAGTTATAGATTCCGATGCTTCACTTCGAGTTTACTGTATCCCTTGGACCTTCTTATTGACTATGAAACACAGAAATTGCATCGGAATTAAATACAAAAGGCACAATGCCGACTTAAGTACAAGAAGACTGACTCTTCTTACTGACTATGATTTGAACCATTCCTGTGACACTAGTTGTAGATCCCAATGCTTCTCTTCAGGTTTACCGTATCCCTCTGACGTTCTTATTAACGATGAAACACAGATATTGCATCGGAATTAAATACAAAAGGTACAATGCTGACTTAAGTACAAGAAGACTGACTCTTCTTACTGACTATGTTTTGAACCACTCCTGTGACACTAGTTATAGGTTACGATGCTTCACTTCCGGTATACTGTATCCCTTGGACCTTCGTATTGACGATGAAACACAGAAATTGCATCGGAATTAAATAGAAAAGGCACAATACCGTCTTAAGTACAAGAAGACTGACTCTTCTTACTGACTATGATTTGAACAATTCCTGTGACACTAGTTGTAGATTCCGATGCTTCACTTCTGGTTAACTGTATCCCTTGCACCGTCGAATTGATGATGAAACACAGAAATTTCATCGGAATTGAATACAAAAGGCACAATGCCGACTTACGTACAAGAAGACTGACTCTTCTTATTGACTATGTTTTGAACCATTCCTGTGACACTAGTTATGGATTCCGATGCTTCATTTCAGGTTTACTGTATCCCATGGACCTTCTTATTGACGATGAAACACAGAAATTGCATCGGAATTAGATACAAAAGGCACAATGCCGACTTAAGTACAACAAGACTGACTCTTCTTACTGACTATATCTTGATCAATTCCTGTGACACTAGTTATGGATTCCGATGCTTTAGTTCAGGTTTACTGTATCCCTTGGACCTTCTTATTGGCGATGAAACACAGAAACTGCATCGAAATTAAATACAAAAGAGACAATGCCGAATTAAGTACAAGAAGGCTGACTCTTCTTACTGTCTATGTTTTGAACCGTTCCTGTGACACTAGTTATAGAGTCCGATGCTTCACTCCAGGTTTACTGTATCCCTTGGACCTTCTTATTGACGATGAAACACAGAAATTACATCGCAATTAAATACAAAAGACACAATGCTGACTTAAGGACAAGAAGACTGAATCTTTTTACTGCCTATGTTTTGAACCATTCCTGTGACACTAGTTATAGATTCCGATGCTTCACTTCAGGCTTACTGTACCCCTCTGACCTTCTTATTGACGATGAAACACAGAAATTGCATCGGAATTAAATACAAAAGTCACAAGGCCTACTTAAAAGACTTACTCTTCTTACTGACTATGTTTTGAACCATTCCTGTGACACTACTTTTGGATTCCGATGCTTCACTTCAGGTTTACTGTATCCCTTGGACCTTCTAATTGACGATGAAACACAGAAATTGCATCGGAATTAAATACAAAAGGCACAATGTCGACTTAAGTACAAGATGACTGACTCTTCTTACTAACTCTATCTTGATCCATTCCTGTGACACTAGTTATAGATTCCGATGCTTCACTTCGGGTTTACTGTATCCCTTGGACCTTCTTATTGACGATGAAACACAGAAATTGCATCGGAATTAAATACAAAAGGCACAATGCCGACTTAAGTACAAGAAGACTGACTCTTCTTACTGACTATGATTTGAACCATTCCTGTGACACTAGTTGTAGATTCCGATGCTTCACTTCACGTTTATTGTATCCCTCTGACCTTCTTATTAACGATGAAACACAGATATTGCATCGGAATTAAATACAAAAGGCACAATGCCGACTTAAGTACAAGAAGACTGACTCTTCTTATTGACTATGTTTTGAACCATTCCTGTGACACTAGTTATGGATTCCGATGCTTCACTTCAGGTTTACTGTATCCCATGGACCTTCTTATTGACGATGAAACACAGAAATAGCATCGGAATTAGATACAAAAGGCACAATGCCGACTTAAGTACAACAAGACTGACTCTTCTTACTGACTATACCTTGATCAATTCCTGTGACACTAGTTATAGATTCCGATGCTTTACTTCAGGTTTACTGTATCCCTTGGACCTTCTTATTGACGATGAAACACAGAAACTGCATCGGAATTAAATACAAAAGAAACAATGCCGAATTAAGTACAAGAAGGCTGACTCTTCTTACTGTCTATATTTTGAACCGTTCCTGTGACACTAGTTATAGAGTCCGATGCTTCACTCCAGGTTTACTGTATCCCTTGGACCTTCTTATTGACGATGAAACACAGAAATTACATCGCAATTAAATACAAAAGACACAATGCTGACATAAGGACAAGAAGACTGAATCTTTTTACTGCCAATGTTTTGAACCATTCCTGTGACACTAGTTATAGATTCCGATGCTTCACTTCAGGCTTACTGTACCCCTCTGACCTTCTTATTGACGATGAAACACAGAAATTGCATCGGAATTAAATACAAAAGTCACAATGCCTACTTAAAAGACTTACTCTTCTTACTGACTAAGTTTTGAACCATTCCTGTGACACTAGTTTTGGATTCCGATGCTTCACTCCAGGTTTACTGTATCCCTTGGACCTTCTAATTGACGATGAAACACAGAAATTGCATCGGAATTAAATACCAAAGGCACAATGTCGACATAAGTACAAGATGACTGACTCTTCTTACTGACTCTATCTTGATCCATTCCTGTGACACTAGTTATAGATTCCGATGCTTCACTTCGGGTTTACTGTATCCCTTGGACCTTCTTATTGACGATGAAACACAGAAATTGCATCGGAATTAAATACAAAAGGCACAATGCCGACTTAAGTACAAGAAGACTGACTCTTCTTACTGACTATGATTTGAACCATTCCTGTGACACTAGTTGTAGATTCCGATGCTTCACTTCAGTTTTACTGTATCCTTTGGACCTTCCTATTGGCGACGAAACACAGATATTGCATCGGAATTAAATAGAAAAGGCACAATGACGACTTAAGTACAAGAAGACTGACTCTTCCTACTGTCTATGATTTGAACCATTCCTGTGAAACTAGTTATAGTTCCGATGCTTCACCTCAGGTTCACTGTATCCCTCTGAAATTCTTATTGACGATGAAACACAGAAATTGCATCGGAATTAAATAGAAAAAGCACAATGCCGTCTTAAGTACAAGCAGACTGACTCTTCTTAATGTCTATGTTTTGAACCATTCCTGTGACACTAGTTATAGATTCTGATGCTTCACTTCAGGTCAAGTCTATCCCTCTGACCTTCTTATTGACGATGAAACACAGAAATTGCATCGGAAATAAATACAAAGGGCACAATACCGGCTTAAGTACATGTAGACTGAATCTTCCTACTGTCAATGTTTTGAACCATTCCTGTGACACTAGTTACAGATTCCGATGCTTCATTTCAGGATTACTGCATCCCTTGGACCTTCGTAATGACGATGAAACACAGATAGTGCATCGGAATTTAATACAAAAGGTACAATGCCAACTTAAGTAGAAGAAGACTGACTCTTCTTACTGGATATATTTGAACCATTCCTGTGACACTAGTTATAGATTCCGATGCTTCACTTCAGGTTAACTGTATCCGTTGGACCTTCTTATTGACGATGAAACAAAGAAATTGCATCGGAATTGAATACAAAAGGCACAATGCCTACTTAAGTACAAGATGACTGGCTCTTCTTACTGAGTATGTTTTGAACCATTTCTGTGACACTAGTTGTAGATTCCGAGGCTTCACTTCAGGTTTACTGTATCCCTAGGACCTTCTTATTGACGATGAAACAAGGAAATTGCATCGGAACTACATATAAAGGGCACAATGTCGACTTAAGTATAAGAAGACTGACTCTTTACTGCTGTCTATGTTTGAACCATTCCTGTGACATTAGTTATAGATTCCGATGCTTCACTTCAGGGTTACTGTATCCCGTGGACCTTCTTATTGACGATGAAACACAGAAATTACATCGGAATTAGATACAAAAGGCACAATGCCGACTTAAGTACAAGAAGACTGACTCTTCTTACTGACTATGATTTGAACAATTCCTGTGACACTAGTTGTAGATTCCGATGCTTCACTTCTGGTTTACTGTATCCCTTGGACCGTCGTATTGATGATGAAACACAGAAATTTCATCTGAATTGAATACAAAAGGCACAATGCCGACTTACGTACAAGAAGACTGACTCTTCTTACTGACTATGTTTTGAACCATTAATGTGACACTAGTTATGGATTCCGATGCTTCACTTCAGGATTACTGTATCCCGTGGACCTTCTTATTGACGATGAAACACAGAAATTACATCGGAATTAGATACAAAAGGCACAATGCCGACTTAAGTACAACAAGACTGACTCTTCTTACTGACTATATCTTGATCCATTCCTGTGACACTAGTTATAGATTCCGATGCTTCACTTCGGGTTTACTGTATCCCTTGGACCTTCTTATTGACGATGAAACACAGAAATTGCATCGGAATTAAATACAAAAAGCACAATGCCGACTTAAGTACAAGAAGACTGACTCTTCCTACTGACTATGTTTGAACGAATCCAGTGACATTAGTTATTGTTTCCGATGCTTCACTTCAGGTTTACTGTATCCTTTCGACCCTACTATTGGCGACGAAACACAGAAATTGCATCCGAAAAAAATACAAAAGGCACAATGCCGACTTAAGTACAAGAAGACTGACTCTTCCAACATTCTATGTTTGAACGAATCCTCTGTCATTAGTTATAGATTCCGATGCTTCACTTCAGGTTTAGTGTATCCTTTGGACCTTCCTATTGGCGACGAAACACAGAAATTGCATCGGAATGAAATAGAAAATGCACAATGCCGACTTAAGTACAAGAAGACTGACTCTTCCTACTGTCTATGATTTGAACCATTCCTGTGACACTAGTTATAGATTCCGATGCTTCACCTCAGGTTCACTGTATCCCTCTGACCTTCTTATTGACGATGAAACACAGAAATTGCATCGGAATTAAATACAAAAGGCACAATGCCGACTTAGGTACAAGAAGACTGACTCTTCTTACTGACATTGATTTGAACAATTCCTGTGACACTAGTTGTAGATCCCAATGCTTCACTTCAGGTTTACCGTATCCCTCTGACGTTCTTATTAACGATGTAACACAGATATTGCATCGGAATTAAATAGAAAAGGCACAATGCCGTCTTAAGTACAAGAAGACTGACTCTTCTTACTGACTATGTTTTGAACCACTCCTGTGACACTAGTTATAGATTACGATGCTTCACTTCCGGTATACTGTATCCCTTGGACCTTCGTATTGACGATGAAACACAGAAATTGCATCGGAATTAAATAGAAAAGGCACAATGCCGACTTAAGTACAAGAAGACTGACTCTTCCTACTGTCTATGTTTTGAACCATTCCTGTGACGCTAGTTAAAAATTCCGATGCTTCACTTCAGGTTTACTGTATCCCTAGGACCTTCTTATTGACGATGAAACACAGAAATTGCATCGGAATTGAATACAAAAGGCACAATGCCTACTTAAGTACAAGATGACTGGCTCTTCTTACTGAGTATGTTTTGAACCATTCCTGTGACACTAGTTGTAGACTCCGAGGCCTCACTTCAGGTTTACTGTATCCCTAGGACCTTCTTATTGACGATGAAACACAGAAATTGCAACGGAACTAAATACAAAATGCACAATGCCGACTTAAGTACAAGAAGACTGACTCTTCTTACTGTCTATGTTTCGAACCATTGCTGTGACACTAGTTATATATTCCGATGCTTCACCTCAGGTCCACTGTATCCCTCTGACCTTCTTATTGACGATGAAACACAGAAATTGCATCGGAATTAAATAGAAAAGGCACAATGCCGACTTAAGTACAAGAAGACTGACTCTTCTTACTGACTATGATTTGAACAATTCCTGTGACACTAGTTGTAGATTCCGATGCTTCACTTCTGGTTTACTGTATCCCTTGGACCGTCGTATTGATGATGAAACACAGAAATTTCATCTGAATTAAATACAAAAGGCACAATGCCGACTTACGTACAAGAAGACTGACTGTTTTTACTGTCTATGTTTTGAACCATTCCTGTGACACTAGGTTTGCATTCCGATGCTTCACTTCAGGTTTACTGTATCTCGTGGACCTTCTTATTGACGATGAAACACAGAAATTGCATCGGAATTAAATACAAAAGGCCCAATGCCGACTTAAGTAAAAGAAGACTGACTCTTCTTACTGACTATGATTTGAACCATTCCTGTGACACTAGTTGTAGATTCCGATGCTTCACTTCAGGTTTATTGTATCCCTCTGACCTTCTTATTAACTATGAAACACAAAAATTGCATCAGAATTAAATACAAAAGGCACAATGCTGACTCAAGTACAAGAAGACTGACTCTTCCTACTGACTATTTTTGAACGAATCCTGTGACATTAGTTATTGTTTCCGATGCTTCACTTCAGGTTTACTGTATCCTTTCGACCTTCCTATTGGCGACGAAACACAGAAATTGCATCGGAACAAAATACAAAAGGCACAATGCCGACTTCATTACAAGAAGACTGACTCTTGCTACTGTCTATGTTTGAACGAATCCTGTGACATTAGTTATAGATTCCGATGCTTCACTTCAGGTGTACTGTATTCTTTGGACCTTCGTATTGGCGACGAAACTCAGAAATTGCATCGGAATTAAATAGAAAAGCACAATGCCGACTTAAGTACAAGAAGACTGACTCTTCCTTCTCTCTATGATTTGAACCATTCCTGTGACACTAGTTATAGATTCAGATGCTTCACCTCAGGTTCACTGTATCCCTCTGAAATTCTTATTGACGATGAAACACAGAAATTGCATCGGAATTAAATAGAAAAGGCACAATGCCGTCTTAAGTACAAGCAGACTGACTCTTCTTAATGTCTATGTTTTGAACCATTCCTGTGACACTAGTTAAAGATTCCGATGCTTCAGTTCAGGTTTACTGTATCCCTTGGACCTTCTTATTGACGATGAAACACAGAAATTGCATCGAAAATAAATACAAAAGGCACAATGCCGACTTAAGTACAACAAGACTGACTCTTCTCACTGGATATGTTTTGAACCATTCCTGTCACACTAGTTATAGATTCCGATGCTTCACTTCAGGTTTACTGTATCCCTCTGACCTTCTTATTGACGATGAAACACAGAAATTGCATCGGAAATAAATACAAAAGGCACAATACCGGCTTAAGTACATGTAGACTGAATCTTCCTACTGTCAATGTTTTGAACCATTCCTGTGACACTAGTTACAGATTCCGATGCTTCATTTCAGGATTACTGCATCCCTTGGACCTTCGTAATGACGATGAAACACAGATAGTGCATCGGAATTTAATACAAAAGGTACAATGCCAACTTAAGTAGAAGAAGACTGACTCTTCTTAATGGATATGTTTTGAACCATTCCTGTGACACTAGTTATAGATTCCGATGCTTCACCTCAGGTTTACTGTATCCATCTGACCTTCTTATTGACGATGAAACACAGAAATTGCATCGGAAATAAATAAAAAAGGCACAATGCCGACTTAAGTATCAGAAGACTGAATCTTCTTACTGTCTATGTTTTGAACCATTCCTGTGACCTTCTTATTAACGATGAAACACACAAATTGCATCGGAATTAAATACAAAAGGCACAATGCCGACTTAAGTACAAGAAGACTGACTCTTCCTACTGACTACGTTTTGAAACATTCCTGTGACACTAGTCATAGATTCCGATGCTTCACTTCAGGTTTACTGTATCCCTCTGACCTTCTTATTGACGATGAATCAAGGAAATTGCATCGGAATTAAATACAAAAGGCACATAGCAGACATAAGTACATGTAGACTGACTTTTCCTAATGTCTATGATTTGAACCATTCCTGTGACACTAGTTATAGATTCCGATGCTTCACTTCAGTTTCACTGTATCCCTTGCACCTACTTATTGACGATGAAACCCAGAAATTGCATCGGAATTAAATAGAAAAGGCCCAATGCCGACTTAAGTACAAGAACACTGACTCTTCCTACTGTCTATGATTTGAACCATTCCTATGATACTAGTTATAGATTTTGATGCTTCACTTCAGGTTTACTGTATGCCTTGGACCTTCTTATTGCCGACGAAACACAGAAATTGCATCGCAATTAAATACAAAAAGCACAATGCCGACTTAAGTACAAGAAGACTGACTCTTCTTACTGACTATGTTTTGAACCATTCCTGTGACACTAGTTATAGATTCTGATGCTTCACTTCAGGTTTACTGTATCCCTTGGACCTTCTTATTGGCGTGAAACTCAGAAATTGCATCGGAGTTAAATACAAAAGCACAATGCCGACTTAAGTACAAGAAGACGGACTCTTCTTACTGACTATGCTTTGAACCATTCCTGCGACACTAGTTATAGATTCCGATGCTTCACTTCAGGTTTACTGTATCCCTTGGACATTCCTATTGACGATGGGACAGAGATATCGCATCGGAATTAAATAGAAAAAGCACAATGCCGACTTAAGTACAAAAAGGCTGTCTCTTCCTACTCTCTATGTTTTGAATCATTCCTGTGACACTAGTTTTTTTATTCCGTTGCCTCACTTGAGGTTTACTGTATCCCTCGGACCTTCTTATGGACGGTGAAACACAGAATTTGCATCCTAATAAAATACAAAAGGCAAAATCCCGACTTAAGTACAAGAAGACTGAATCTTCCAACTCTCTATGTTTTGTACCATTCCTGTGACACTAGTTATAGTTTCCGATGCTTCACTTCAGGTTTATTGTATCCCTCTGACCTTCTTATTGACGATGAAACACAGAAATTGCGTCGTAATTAAATAGAGAAGGCACAATACCGACTTAAGTACAAGAAGACTGACTCTTCCTACTGTCTATGTTTTGAACCATACCTGTGACACTAGTTATAGATTCCGATGCTTAACTTCAGGATAACTGTATCCCTTGGACCTTCATATTGGCGATGAAACACAGAAATTGCGTCGGAATTAAATACAAAAGGCACAACGCCGAATTAAGTACAAGAAGACTGACTCTACTTACTGACTATGTTTTGAACCATTCCTGTGACACTAGATATAGATTCCGATGCTTCACCCTAGATTGACTGAATCCCTTGGACCTTCTTATTGACGATGAAACACAGAAATTGCATCGGAATTAAATAAAAAATGCACAATGCCGACTTAAGAACAAGAGGACTGACTCCTCTTACTATCTATGCTTTGAACCATTCCGGTGACACTTGTTACAGATTCCGATGCTTCTCTCCAGGTTTACTGTATCCCTTGGACCTTCTAATTGACAATGAAACACAGAAATTGCATCGGAATTCAATACAAAAGGCACAATGCCGACTTAAGTACAAGAAGACTGGCTCTTCTTACTGACTATGCTTTGAACCATTCCTGTGACACTAGTTATAGATTCCGATGCTTCACTTCAGATTCACTGTATCCCTTGGACCTTCTTATTGACGATGAAACACAGAAATTGCATCGGAATTAAATAGAAAAGGCACAATGCCGACTTAAGTACAAGAAGACTGGCTCTTCTTACTGGATATGCTTTGAACCATTCCTGTGACACTAGTTATAGATTCCGATACTTCACTTCCGTTTCACTGTATCCTTGGACCTTCTTATTGACGGTGAAACACAGAAATTGCATCGGAATTACAGAGAAAAGGCACAATGCCGACTTAAGTACAAGAAGACTGACTCTTCCTACTGTCTATGTTTTGAAACATTCCTGTGACACGAGTTATAGATTCCGATGCTTCACTTCAGGTTTACTGTATCCCTTGGAGCTTCTTATTAACGATGAAACACACAAATTGCATCGGAATTAAATACAAAAGGCACAATGCCGACTTAAGTACAAGAAGACTGACTCTTCTTACTGACTATGTTTTGAACCATTCCTGTAACACTAGTTATGGTTTCCGATGCTTCACTTCGGGTTTACTGTATCCCTCTGACCTTCTTATTGACACAGAAATTGCATCGGAATTAAATACAAAAGGCACAAAGCAGACTTAAGTACATGTAGACTGACTTTTCCTAATGTCTATGTTTTGAACCATTCCTGTGACACTAGTTATAGATTCCGATGCTTCACTTCAGATTCACTGTATCCCTTGGACCTTCTTATTGACGATGAAACACAGAAATTGCATCGGAATTAAATAGAAAAGGCACAATGCCGACTTAAGTACAAGAAGACTGGCTCTTCTTACTGGATATGCTTTGAACCATTCCTGTGACACTAGTTATAGATTCCGATACTTCACTTCCGTTTCACTGTATCCTTGGACCTTCTTATTGACGGTGAAACACAGAAATTGCATCGGAATTACAGAGAAAAGGCACAATGCCGACTTAAGTACAAGAAGACTGACTCTTCCTACTGTCTATGTTTGGAAACATTCCTGTGACACTAGTTATAGATTCCGATGCTTCACTTCAGGTTTACTGTATCCCTTGGAGCTTCTTATTAACGATGAAACACACAAATTGCATCGGAATTAAATACAAAAGGCACAATGTCGACTTAAGTACAAGAAGACTGACTCTTCTTACTGACTATGTTTTGAACCATTCCTGTAACACTAGTTATGGTTTCCGATGCTTCACTTCGGGTTTACTGTATCCCTCTGACCTTCTTATTGACACAGAAATTGCATCGGAATTAAATACAAAAGGCACAAAGCAGACTTAAGTACATGTAGACTGACTTTTCTAATGTCTATGTTTTGAACCATTCCTGTGACACTAGTTATAGATTCCGATGGTTCATTTCAGGTTTACTGTATCCCTTGGACCTTCATATTGCCGATGAAACACAGAAATAGCATCGGAATTTAATACAAAAGGCATAATGACGACTTAAGTACAAGAAGACTGAGTCATCTTACTGTCTATGTTTTGAACCATTCCTGTGACACTAGTTATAGGTCCCGATGTTTCACTCCAGGTTTACTGTATCCCTTGGACCTTCATATTGCCGATGAAACACAGAAATAGCATCGGAATTAAAGACAAAAGGCAAAATGCCGACTTAAGTACAAGAAGACTGACTCTTCTTACTGTCTATTTTTTGAACCATTCCTGTGACACTAGTTATAGATTCCGATGCTTCACTCTAGGTTGACTGTATCCCTTGGACCTACTTATTGACGATGAAACACAGAAATTGCGTCGGAATTAAATACAAAAGGCACAATGCCGAATTAAGTACAAGATGACTGATTCTTCTTACTGTCTATGTTTTGAACCATTCCTGTGACAGTAGATATGGATTCCGATGCTTGACTCTAGGTTTACTGTATCCCTTGGACCTTCTAATTGACGATGAAACACAGAAATTGCATCGGAATTCAATACAAAAGGCACAATGCCGACTTAAGTAAAGGATGACTGGCTCTTCTTACTGACTATGCTTTGAACCATTCCTGTGACACTAGTTATAGATTCCGATGCTTCACTTCAGATTCACTGTATCCCTTGGACCTTCTTATTGACGATGAAACACAGAAATTGCATCGGAATTAAATAGAAATGGCACAATGCCGACTTACGTACAAGAAGACTGTCTCTTCCTACTGTCTATGTTTTGTACCATTCCTGTGACACTAGTTATAGATTCCGATGCTTCACTTCAGGTTTACTGTATCCCGTGGACCTTCTTATTAACGATGAAACACACAAATAGCATCGGAATTAAATACAAAAGGCACAATGCCGACTTAAGTACAAGAAGACTGTCACTTCCTACTGACTATGTTTTGAACCATTCCTGTGACACTAGTTATAGATTCCGATGCTT
This sequence comes from Schistocerca serialis cubense, assembly GCF_023864345.2. Taxonomy (NCBI): domain Eukaryota; kingdom Metazoa; phylum Arthropoda; class Insecta; order Orthoptera; family Acrididae; genus Schistocerca; species Schistocerca serialis. Next base: position 639,581,059 of record NC_064644.1, read on the forward strand.
CACTTCAGGTTTACTGTATCCCTCTGAGCTTCTTATTGACGATGAATCACAGAAATTGCATCGGAATTAAATACAAAAGGCACAAAGCAGACATAAGTACATGTAGACTGACTTTTCCTAATGTCTGTGATATGAACCATTCCTGTGACACTAGTTATGGATTCCGATAGTTCATTTCAGGTTTACTGAATCCCTTGGACATTCTTATTGACGATGAAACACAGAAATTGCATCGGAATTAAATAGAAAAGGCACAATACCGACTTCAGTACGAGAAGACTGACTCTTCCAACTGTCTACGTTTCGAACCATTCCTGTGACACTAGTTATAGATTCCGATGCTTCACTTCAGTTTACTGTATCCCTCTCACCTTCTTATTGACGATGAAACACAGAAATTGCATCGGAATTAAATACAAAAGGCACAATGCTGACTTAACTACAAGAAGACTGACTCTTCTTACTGACTATGTTTTGAACCATTCCTGTGTCACTGGTTATAGATTTCGATGCTTCACTTCACGTTTACTGTATCCCTTGGACCTTCTTATTGACGATGAAACACAGAAATTGCATCGGAATTAAATACAAAAGGCACAATGCCGACTTAAGTACAAGAAGACTGACTCTTCTTACTGTCTATGCTTTGAACCATTCCTGTGACACTAGTTACAGATTCAGATGCTTCACTCCAGGTTTACTGTATCCCTTGGACCTTCTTATTTACGATGAAACACCGAAATTGCATCGGAATTAAATACAAATGGCACAATGCGGACTTAAGTACAAGAAGACTGGCTCTTCTTACTGACTATGCTTTGAACCATTCCTGTGACACTAGTTATAGATTCCGATGCTTCACTTCAGTTTCACTGTATCCCTTGGACCTTCTTACTGACGATGAAACCCAGAAATTGCATCAGAATTAAATAGAAAAGGCCAAATGCCGGCTTAAGTACAAGAAGACTGACTCTTCCCACTGTCTATGATTTGAACCATTCCTGTGACAGTAGTTTGTTATTCCGATGCTTCACTTGACGTTTACTGTATCCCTCGGACCTTCTTATGGACGGTGAAACACAGAAATTGCATCGGAATAAAATACAAAAGGCACAATCCCGACTTAAGTACAAGAAGACTGAATCTCCCAACTCTCTATGCTTTGTACCAATCCTGTGACACTAGATATAGTTTCCGATGCTTCACTTCAGGTTTACTGTATCCCTCTGACCATCTTATTGACGATGAAAAACAGAAATTGCATCGGAATGAAATAGAGAAGGTACAATACCGACTTAAGTACAAGAAGACTGACTCATCCTACTGTCTATGTTTTGAACCATTCCTGTGACACTAGTTATAGATTCCGATGCTTCACTTCAGGTTTACTGTATCCCTTGGACCTTCTTATTAACGATGAAACAAACAAATTGCATCGGAATTAAATACAAAAGGCACAATGCCGACTTAAGTACAAAAAGACTGATTCTTCTTACTGACTATGTTTTGAACCAATCCTGTGACACTAGTTATGGATTCCGATGCTTCACTTCAGGTTTACTGTATCCCTCTGACCTTGTTATTGACGATGAATCACAGAAATTGCATCGGAATAAAATACAATAGGCACAACGCAGACTTAAGTACATGTAGACTGACTTTTCCTAATGTCTATGCTTTGAACCATTCCTGTGACACTAGTTACAGATTCGGATGGTTCATTTCAGGTATACTGTATCCCTTGGACCTCCTTATTGACGATGAAACACAGAAATTGCATCGGAATTAAATACAAATGCACAGTGCCGACTTTAGTACAAGAAGACTGACTCTTCCAACTGTCTACGTTATGAACCATTCCTGTGACACTAGTTATAGATTCCGATGCCTCACTTCAGATGTACTGTATCCCTGTGACCTTCGTATTGACTATGAAACACAGAAATTGCATCGGAATTAAATAGAAAAGGCACAATGCCGACTTAACTACAAGAAGACTGACTCTTCTTACTGACTATGTTTTGAACCATTCCTGTGACACTAGTTATAGATTCCGATGCTTAACTTCAGGATATCTGTATCCCACTGACCTTCTTAGTGACGATGAAACACAGAAATTGAATCGTAATTAAATACAAAAGGCACATTGCCGACTTAAGTACAAGAAGACTGACTCTTCTTACTGACTATGTTTTGAACCATTCCTGTGACACTAGTTATAGATTCTGATGCTTCACTTCAGGTTTACTGTATCCCTTGGACCTTCTTATTGGCGATGAAACACAAAAATTGCATCGGAATTAAATACAAAAAGCACAATGCCGAATTAAGTACAAGAAGACTGACTCATCTTACTGTCTATGTTTGAACCATTCCTGTGACACTAGTTATAGATTCCGATGCTTCACTCCAGGGTTACTGTATCTCTTCGACCTTCATATTGACGATGAAACACAGAAATTGCATCGGAATTAAATACAACAAAGCACAATGCCGACTTAAGTACAAGAAGACTGACTCTACTTACTGAATATGTTTTGAACCATTCCTGTGACACAAGTTATAGATTCCGATGCCTCACTTCACATTTACTGTATCCCTCTGACCTTCTAATTGACGATAAAACACAGAAATTACATCGGAATTAAATACATAAGGCGCAATGCCGACTTAAGTACAAGAAGACTGAATCTTCTTACTGTCAATGTTTTGAACCATTCCTGTGACACTAGATATAGATTCCGATGCTTCACTCTAGGTTTACTGTATCCCTTGGACATACTTATTGACGATGAAACACAGAAATTGCATCGGAATTAAATAGAAAAGGCACAATGCCGACTTAAGTACAAGAAGACTGACTCTTCATACTGTCTATGTTTTGAACCATTCCTGTGACACTAGTTATAGATTCCGATGCTTCACTTCCGGTTTACTGTATCCCTCTGGTCTTCTTATTGACGATGAAAAACAGAAATTGCATCGGAATTAAAAACAAAAGGCAGAATGCCGACTTAAGTACAAGAAGACGGACTCTTCTTACTGACTATGTATTGAACCATTCCTGTGACACTAGTTATGGATTCCGATGCTTCACTTCTGGTTTACTGTATCCCTCTGACCTTCTTATTGACGATAAAACACAGAAATTGCATCGGAATTAAATACAAAAGGCACAATGCCGACATAAGTACAAGAAGACTGACTCTTCTTACTGTCAATGTTTTGAACCATTCCTGTGACACTAGTTATAGATTCCGATGCTTCACTCCAGGTTTAATGTATCCCTTGGACCTTCTTATTCACGATGAAACACAGAAATTGCATCAGAATTAAATTGAAAAGGCACAATGCCGTTTTAAGTACAAGAAGACTGACTCTTCTTATTGACTATGTTTGGAACCATTGCTGTGACACTAGTTATAGATTCCAATGCTTCACTTCAGGTTTACTGTATCCCTTGGACCATCCTATCGACGATGAGACACAGAAATCGCATCGGAATTAAATAGAAAAAGCACAATGCCGACTTAAGTTCAAGAAGACTGACTCTTCCTACTGTCTATGTTGTGAACCATTCCTGTGACACCAGTTTTTTATTCCGATGCTTAACTTAAGGTTTACTGTATCCCTCTGACCTTCTTATAGACGATGAAACACAGAAATTGCATCGGAATTAAATAGAAACGGCACAATGCCGACTTAACTACAAGAAGACTGACTCTTCTTACTGACTATATTTTGAACCATTCCTGTGACACTAGTTATAGATTCCGATGCTTAATTTCAGGATTACTGTATACCACTGACATTCTTAGTGACGATGAAACACAGAAATTGCATCGGAATTAAATACAAAAGGCACAATGCCGACTTAAGTACAAGAAGACTGACTCCTCTTACTGTCTATGTTTTGAACCATTCCTGTGACACTAGTCATAGATTCCGATGCTTCACTTCAGGTTTACTGTATCCCTCTTACCTTCGTATTGACTATGAAACACAGATATTGCATCGGAATTAAATACAAATGGCACAATGCCGAATTGAGTACAAGAAGATTGACTCTTCTTACTGTCTATGTTTTGAACCATTCCTGTGACACTAGTTATGGACTCCGATGCTTCACTCCAGTTTTACTGTATCCCTTGGACCTTCTTATGGACGATGAAACACAGAAATTGCATCGGAATTAAATTCAAAAAGTACAATGCCGAATGAAGTAAAAGAAGTCTGACTCTTCTTACTGTCTATGTCTTGAACCATTAATGTGACACTAGTTATAGATTACGATGCTTCACTCCAGGTTTACTGTATTCCTTGGACCTTCTTATTGACGATGAAACAGAGAAATTGCATCATATTTATATAGAAAAGGCACAATGATAACTTAAGTACAAGAAGACTGACTCTTCTTACTGACTATGTTTTCAACCATTCCTGTGAATCTAGTCATAGATTCCGATGCTTCACTTCAGGATTACTGTATCCCTCTGACCTTCTTATTGACGATGAAACACAGAAATTGCATCGGAATTAAATACAAAAGGCACAATGCCGATTTAAGAACGTGTAGACTGACTTTTCCTACTGTCTATGTTTTGAACCATTCCTGTGACACTTGTTATAGATTCCGATGGTTCATTTCTGGTTTACTCTATCCCTTCGACCTGCTTATTGTCGATGAAACACAGAAATTGCATCGGAATTAAATACAATAGGCCCAATTCCGACTTAACTACAAGAAGACTGACTCTTCCAACTGTCTATGTTTTGAACAATCCCTGTGACACTAGTTATAGATTCCGATGCTTCACTTCAGGTTTTCTTTATCTCTCTGACCGTCGTATTGACGAAGAAACACAGAAATTGCATCGGAATTAAATAGAAAAGGCACAATGCCGACTTAAGTACTAGAAGACTGACTCTTCCTACTGTCTATGTTTCGAACTATTCCTGTGACACTAGTTATAGATTCAGATGCTTAACTTCATGATTACTTTATCCCTCTGACCTTCTTAGTGACGATGAAACACAGAAATTGCATCGGAATTAAATACAAAAAGCACATGTCCGACTTAAGTACAAGAAAACTGACTCATCTTACTGGCTATGTTTTGAACCGTCCCTGTGACGCTAGTTATTGATTCCGAAGCTTCACTCCAGGTTTACTGTATCCCTTGGACCTTCTTATTGACGATGAAGCACAGAAATTGCATCGGAATTAAATACAAAAAGCACAATGCCGACTTAAGTACAAGAAGACTGACTCTTCTTTCTGACTATGTTTTGAACCATTCCTGTGACACTAATTATAGATTCCGATGCTTCACTTCAGGTTTACTGTATCCCTCTGAACCTCTTATTGACGATGAAACACAGAAATTGCATCGGAATTAAATACAAATGGCACAATGCCGAATTGAGTACAAGAAGATTGACTCTTCTTACTGTCTATGTTTTGAACCATTCCTGTGACAGTAGTTATGGACTCCGATGCTTCACTCCAGGTTTACTGTATCCCTTGGACCTTCTTATTGACGATGAAACACAGAAATTGCATCGGAATTAAATTCAAAATGTACAATGCCGAATGAAGTAAAAGAAGTCTGACTCTTCTTACTGTCTATGTTTTGAACCATTGATGTGACACTAGTTATAGATTACGATGCTTCACTCCAGGTTTACTGTATTTTTTGGACCTTCTTATTGACGATGAAACAGAGAAATTGCATCATAATTAAATAGAAAAGGCACAATGAGAACTTAAGTACAAGAAGACTGACTCTTTTTACTGACTATGTTTTGAACCATTGATGTGAGACTAGTTATAGATTCCGATGCTTCACTCCAGGTTTACTGTATCCCTTGGACCTTCTTATTGACGATGAAACACAGAAATTGCATCGGAATTAAATACAAAAGGCAAAATGCCGACTTAAGTACAAGAAGACTGACTCTTCCAACTGTCTATGCTTTGAACAATTCCTGTGACACTAGGTATAGATTCCGATGCTTCACTTCAGGTTTTCTTTATCCCTCTGACCGTCGTATTGACGAAGAAACACAGAAATTGCATCGGAATTAAATAGAAAAAGCACAATGCCGACTTAAGTACTAGAAGACTGACTCTTCCTACTGTCTATGTTTTGAACCATTCCTGTGACACTAGTTATAGATTCCGATGCTGCACTTCAGGTTTACTGTATCCCTTGGACTTTCTTATTGTCGATGAAACACAGAAATTGCATCGGAATAAAATACAAAAGGCTCAATGCCGACTTAACTACAAGAAGACTGACTCTTCTTACTGACTATGCTTTGAACCATTCCTGTGACACTAGTTTTTTATTCCGATGCTTCACTTGAGGTTTACTGTATCCGTTCGACCTTCTTATTAACTACGAAACACAGAAATTGCATCGGAATTAAATAGAAATGGGACAATGCCGACATAAGTACTAGAAGACTGACTCTTCCTACTGTCCATGTTTTGAACCATCGAATACGATGCTTCTCTTCAGGTTTACTGTATCCCTCTGACCTTCTTATTGACGATGAAACACAGAAATTGCATTGGAATTAAATAGAAAAGGCACAATACCGAGTTAAGTACAAGAAGACTGACTCTTCCTACTGTCTATGTTTTGTACCATTCCTGTGACACTCGTTATAGATCCGATGCTTCACTTCAGGTTTACTGTATCCCTTCGACCTTCTTATTAACGATGAAACACACAAATTGCATCGGAATTAAATACAAAAGGCACAATGCCGACTTAAGTACAAGAAGACTGTCTCTTCCTACTGACTATGTTTTGAACCATTCCTGTGACACTAGTTATAGATTCCGATGCTTCACTTCAGGTTTACTGTATCCCTCTGAGCTTCTTATTGACGATGAATCACAGATATTGCATCGGAATTACATACAAAAGGCACAAAGGAGACATAAGTACATGTAGACTGACTTTTCCTAATGTCTATGATATGAACCATTCCTGTGACACTAGTTATAGATTCCGATGGTTCATTTCAGGTTTACTGTATACCTTGGACATTCTTATTGACGATGAAACACAGAAATTGCATCGGAATTAAATACAAAAGGCACAATGGCGACTTAAGTAAAAGAAGACTGACTCTTCCAACTGTCTACGTTTCGAACCATTCCTGTGACACTAGTTATAGATTCCGATGCTTCACTTCAGGTTTACTGTATCCCTCTGACCTTCTTATTGACGATGAAACACAGAAATTGCATCGGAATTAAATACAAAAGGCACTATGCCGACTTAACTACAAGAAGACTGACTCTTCTTACTGACTATGTTTTGAACCATTCCTGCGACACTAGTTATAGATTCCGATGCTTAACTTCAGGATAACTGAATCCCACTGACCTTCTTAGTGGCGATGAAACACAGAAATTGCATCGAAATTAAATACAAAAGGCACAATGCCGACTTAGGTACAAGAAGACTGACTCTTCTTACTGACTATGTTTTGAACCATTCCTGTGACATTAGTTATAGATTCTGATGCTTCTATTCGGGTTTACTGTATCCCTTGGACCTTCTTATTGGCGATGAAACACAGAAAGAGCATCGGAATGAAATACAAAGGCACAATGCCGACTTAAGCACAAGAAGACTGACTCATCTTACTGTCTATGTTTGAACCATTCCTGTGACACTAGTTACAGATTCCGATGCTTCACTCCAGGTTTACTGTATCCCTTGGACCTTCATTTTGACGTTGATACACAGAAATTGCATCGGAATTAAATACAAAAGACACAATGCCGACTTAACTACAATAAGACTGACTCTTCTTCTGTCTATGTTTTGAACCATTCCTGTGTCACTGGTTATAGATTTCGATGCTTCACTTCACGTTTACTGTATCCCTTGGGCCTTCTTATTGACGATGAAACACAGAAATTGCATCGGATTTAAATACAAAGGCACAATGCCGACTTAAGCACAAGAAGACTGACTCTTATTACTGTCTATGCTTTGAACCATTCCTGTGACACTAGTTACAGATTCAGATGCTTCACTCCAGGTTTACTGTATCCCTTGGACCTTCTTATTTACGATGAAACACAGAAATTGCATCGGAATTAAATACAAAAGGCACAATGCTGACTTAAGTACAAGAAGACTGGCTCTTCTTACTGACTATGCTTTGAACCATTCCTGTGACACAAGTTATAGATTCCGATGGTTCATTTCTGGTTTACTGTATCCCTTGGACCTTCTTATTGACGATGAAACACAGAAATTGCATCGCAATTAAATACAAAAGACACAATGCCGACTTAAGTACAAGAAGACTCACTCTTCCAACTGTCTATGTTTTAAGCATTCCTGTGACACTAGTTATAGATTCCGATGCTTCACTTCAGGTTTACTTTATCCCTCTGACCGTCGTATCGACGAAGACGCACAGAAATTGCATCGGAATTAAATAGAAATGGCACAATGCCGACTTAAGTACAAGAAGACTGACTCTTCTTACTGATTATGATTTGAGCCATTCCTGTGACACTTAAATTCCGAGGATTCACTTCAGGTTTACTGTATCCCTTGGACCTTCTTATTGACGATGAAACACAAAAATTGCATCGGAATTAAATACAAAACGCACAATGCAGAATTAAGTACAAGAAGACTGAATCTTCTTACTGTCTATGTTTTGAACCATTCCTGTGACACTAGTTATAAATTCCGATGCTACACTCCAGGTTTACTGTATCCCTTGGACCTTCTTATTGACGATGAAATACAGAAAATGCATCAGAATTAAATAGAAAAGGCACAATGCCGACTTAAGTACAAGAAGACTGACGCTCCTTACTGACTATGTTTTGAACCATTCCTGTGACACTAGTTATAGATTCCGATGGTTCATTTCTGGTTTACTGTATCCCTTGGACCTTCTTATTGACGATGAAACACAGAAATTGCGTCGGAATTAAATACAAAAGGCACAATGCAGAATTAAGTACAAGAAGACTTACTCTTCTTACTGTCTATGTTTTGAACCATTCCTGTGACACTAGTTATAAATTCCGATGCTACACTCCAGGTTTACTGTATCCCTTGGACCTACTTATTGACGATGAAACACAGAAATTGCATCGGAATTAAATACAAAAGGCACAATGCCGACTTAAGTACATGTAGACTGACTTTTCCTACTGTCTATGTTTTGAACCATTTCTGTGACACTAGTTATAGATTCCGATGGTTCATTTCTGGTTTACTGTATCCCTTGGACCTTCTTATTGACGATGAAGCACAGAAATTGCATCGCAATTAAATACAAAAGACACAATGCCGACTTAAGTACAAGTAGACTCACTCTTCCAACTGTCTATGTTTTAAGCATTCCTGTGACACTAGTTATAGATTCCGATGCTTCACTTCAGGTTTACTTTATCCCTCTGACCGTCGTATCGACGAACAAACACAGAAATTGCATCGGAATTAAATAGAAATGGCACAATGCCGACTTAAGTACTACAAGACTGACTCTTCCTACTGTCTATGTTTTGAACCATTGCTGTGACACTAGTTATAGATTCCGATGCTTCTCTCCAGGATAACTGTATCCCTTGTTCCTTCTTATTGACGATGAAACACAGAAATTGCATCGGATTTAAATACAAAAGGCACAATGCCGACTTAAGTACAAGAAGACTGACTCTTCTTACTGATTATGATTTGAGACATTCCTATGACACTCAAATTCCGAGGATTCACTTCAGGTTTACTGTAACCCTTGGACCTTCTTATTGACGATGAAACACAAAAATTGCATCGGAATTAAATACAAAAGGCACAATGCAGAATTAGGTACAAGAAGACTGAATCTTCTTACTGTCTATGTTTTGAACTATTCCTGTGACACTAGTTATAAATTCCGATGCTACACTCCAGGTTTACTGTATCCCTTGGACCTTCTTATTGACGATGAAATACAGAAAATGCATCAGAATTAAATAGAAAAGGCACAATGCCGACTTAAGTACAAGAAGACTGACGCTCCTTACTTACTATGTTTTGAACCATTCCTGTGACACTAGTTCTAGATTCCGATGGTTCATTTCTGGTTTACTGTATCCCTTGGACCTTCTTATTGACGATGAAACACAGAAATTGCGTCGGAATTAAATACAAAAGGCACATTGCAGAATTAAGTACAAGAAGACTTACTCTTCTTACTCTCAATGTTTTGAAACGTTTCTGTGACACTAGTTATTGATTCCGATGCTTCACTCCAGGTTTACTGTATCCCTTGGACCTTCTTATTGACGAAGAAACACAGAAATTGCATCGGAATTAAATACAAAAGGCACAATGCCGACTTAAGTACATGTAGGCTGACTATTCCTACTGTCTATGTTTTCAACCATTTCTGTGACACTAGTTATAGATTCCGATGGTTCATTTCTGGTTTACTGTATCCCTTGGACCTTCTTATTGACGATGAAACACAGAAATTGCATCGCAATTAAATACAAAAGACACAATGCCGACTTAAGTACAAGAAGATTGACTCTTCCAACTGTCTATGTTTTAAGCATTCCTGTGACACTAGTTATAGATTCCGATGCTTCACTTCAGGCTTACTTTATCCCTCTGACCGTCGTATTGACGAAGAAACACAGAAATTGCATCGGAATTAAATAGAAATGGCACAATGCCGACTTAAGTACTACAAGACTGACTCTTCCTACTGTCTATGTTTTGAACCATTCCTGTGACACTAGTTATAGATTCCGATGCTTCACTTCAGGTTTACTGTATCCCTTGGACCTTCTTATTGACGATGAAACAAAGAAATTGCATCAGAATTAAATACAAAACGCACAATGTCGACTTAACTACAAGATGACTGACTCTTCTTACTGACTATGCTTTGAACCATTCCTGTGACACTAGTTATAGATTCCGATGCTTCACATCATGTTTACTGTATCCCTCTGACCTTCGTATTGACGATGAAACATAGAAATTGCATCGGAATTTAATACAAAGGGCACAATGCCGACCTAAGTACAAGAAGACTGACTCTTCTTACTGACTATGCTTTGAAACATTCCTGTGACACTAGTCATAGATTCCGATGCTTAACTTCAGGATTACTGTATCCCTTGGACCTTCTTATTGACGATGAAACACAGAAATTGCATCGGAATTAAATACAAAAGGCACAATGCCAACTTAAGTACAAGAAGACTGACTCTTCTTACTGACTATGTTTTGAACCATTCTTGTGACACTAGCTATAGAATCCGATGCTTCACTTCAGGTTTACTGTATCCCTTAAACCTTCTTACTGACGATGAAACACAGAAATTGCATCGGAATTAAATACAAAAGGCACAATGCCGACTTAAGTACAAGAAGACTGACTCTACTGACTGTCTATGTTTTGAACCGTTCCTGTGACTGTAGTTATAGATTCCGATGATTCACTCCAGGTTTGCTGTGTCCCATGGACCTACTTATTGACAATTAAACACAGAAATTGCATCGGAATTAAATACAATAGGAACAATGACTACTTAAGTACATGTAGACTGACTCTTCCTACTATTTATGCTTTGAACCATTCCTGTGACACTAGTTTTAGATTCCGATGCTTTACATCAGGATTACTTTATCCCTTGGACCTTCTTATTGACGATGAAACACAGAAATTGCATCGGAATTAAATACAAAAGTAACATTGCCGACTTAAGTACAAGAAGACTGACTCTTCTTACTGACTGTGACTTGAACCGTTCCTGTGATACTAGTTATAGATTCCGATGGTTCACTTCAGGTTTACTGTATCCCTTGGACCTTCTTATTGACGATGAATCTCAGAAATTGCATCGGAATAAAATACAAAAGGCACAATGCCGACTTAAGTACAAGAAGGCTGACTCTTCTTACTGTCTATGTTCTGAACCATTCCTGTGACTCTAGTTATAGATTCCGATGCTTCACTTCAGGTTTACTGTATCCCTCTGACCTTCTTATTGACGATGAAACACAGAAATTGCATCGGAATTAAATACAAAAGGCACAATGCCGACTTAAGTACAAGAAGAATGACTCTTCTTATGATCTACGTTTAGAAATAATCCTATGACACTAGTTATAGATTCCGATGCTTCAATTCAGGTCTACTGTATCCCTTGGACCTTCTTATTGACCATGAAACACAGAAATTACATCGGAATTAAATACAAAATGCACAATGCCGACTTAAGTACAAGAAGACTGACTCTTCCTACTGTCTATGTTTAAAACCATTCCTGTGACACTAGTTATAGATTCCGATGCTTCACTCCAGGTTTACTGTATCCCTTGGACCTTCTTATTGACGATGAAACACAGAAATTGCATCGGAATTAAATACAAAAGTAACAAAGCCGACTTAAGTACAAGAAGACTGACTCTTCTTACTGACTATGACTTGAACGGTTCCTGTGACACTAGTTATAGATTCCGATGCTTCACTTCAGGTTTACTGTATCCCTTGGACCTTGTTATTGACGATGAAACACAGATATTGCATCTGAATTAAACACAAAAGTCACAATGCCGACTTAAGTACAAAAAGACTGACTCTTCTTACCGGCTATGTTTTGAACCATTCCTGTGACACTAGTTATAGATTCCGATGCTTCACTTCAGGTATACTGTATCCTTCTGACCTTCTTATTGACGACGAAATACAGAAATTGCATCGGAATTAAATACAAAAGGCACAATGCCGACTTCAGTACAAGAAGACTGATTTTTTTTACTGACTATGTTTTGAACCATTCCTCTGACACTAGTTATAGATTCGGATGCTTCACTTCAGGTTTACTGTATCCCTCTGACCTTCTTATTGACGATAAACACAGAAATTGCATCGGAATAAAATAGAAAAGGCACAAAGCCCACTTAAGTACAAGACGACTGACTTATCTCACTGTCTATGTTTTGAACCGTTCCTGTGACACTAGTTGTAGATTCCGATGCTTCACTTCAGGTTTACTGTATCATTTGGACCTTCTTATTGACGATGAAACACAGAAATTGCATCGGAGTTAAATACAAAAGGCACAATGCCGACTTAAGTACAAGAAGACTGAGTCTTCTTACTGACTATGCTTTGAACCATTCCTGTGACACTAGTTATAGATCCCGATGCTTCACTTCAGGTTTACTGTATCCCCCTGACCTTCTTATTGACGACGAAACACAGAAATTGCATCGGAATTAAATAGATACGCCACAGTGCCTACTTAAGTACGAGAAGACTGACTCTTCTTACTGGCTATGTTTTGAACCATTCCTGTGACACTAGTTATAGATTCCGATGCTTGACTTCGGTTTTACTGTATCCCTTGAACCTTCTTATTGACGATGAAACACAGAAATTGAATCGGAATTCAATACAAAAGGCAAAATGCCGACTTAAGTACAAGAAGACTGACCCTTCCTACAGTCTATGTTTTGAACCATTCCTGTGACACTAGTTATAGATTCCGATGCTTAACTTCAGGTTTACTGTATCCCTTGGACCTTCTAATTGACGATGAAACACAGAAATTAGATCGTAATTAAATAGAAAATGCACAATTCCGACTTAAGTACATGAAGACTGATTCTTCTTACTGTCTATGTTTTGAACCATTCCTGTGACACTAGTTATAGCTTCCGATGCTTCACTTCAGGTTTACTGTACCCCTTGGACCCTCTTATTGACGAGGAAACACAGAAATTGCATCGGATTTAAATACAAAAGGCACAATACCGACTTAAGTACAAGAAGACTGACTCTTCTTACTGTCTATGTTTTGAACCATTCCTGTGACACTAGTTATAGATTCCGATGCTTCACTTCAGGTTTACTGTATCCCTTGGACCTTCTTATTGACGATGAAACACAGAAATTGCATCGGAATTAAATACAAAAGGCACAATGCCGACTTAAGTATAGGAAGACTGACCCTTCCTACTGTCATTGTTTTGAACCATTCCTGTGACACTTGTTATAGATTCCGATGCTTCACTTCAGGTTTACTGTATCCCTCTGATGTTCTTATTGACGATGAAACACAGAAATTGCATCGAAAATCAATACAAAAGGCACAATGCCGACTTAAGTACAAGAAGACTGACTCTTCTTACTGTCTATGTTTTGAAGCATTCTTGTGACACTAGTTATAGATTCCGATGCTTCACTTCAGGTTTACTGTATCCCTTGGACCTTGTTATTGACGATGAAACACAGAAATTGCATCTGAATTAAACACAAAAGGCACAATGCCGACATAAGTACAAAAAGACTGACTCTTCTTACCGGCTATGTTTTGAACCGTTCCTGTGACACTAGTTATAGATTCCGATGCTTCACTTCAGGTATACTGTATCCCTCTGACCTTCTTATTGACGATGAAACACAGAGATTGCATCGGAATTAAATACAAAAGGCACAATGCCGACTTCAGTACAAGAAGACTGATTTTTTTTACTGACTATGTTTTGAACCATTCCTGTGACACTAGTTATAGATTCAGATGCTTCACTTCAGGTTTACTGTATCCCTCTGGACCTTCTTATTGACGATAAACACAGAAATTGCATCGGAATAAAATAGAAAAGGCACAATCCCGAATTAAGTACAAGACGACTGATATTTCATACTGTGTATGTTTTGAACCGTTCCTGTGACACTAGTTGTAGATTCCTATGCTTCACTTCAGGTTTACTGTATCATTTGGACCTTCTTATTGTCGATGAATCACAGAAATTGCATCGGAGTTAAATACAAAAGGCACAATGCCGACTTAAGTACAAGAAGACTGACTCTTCTTACTGACTATGTTTTGAACCATTCCTGTGACACTAGTTATAGATCCCGATGCTTCACTTCAGGTTTACTGTATCCCTCTGACCATCTTATTGACGAGGAAACACAAAAATTGCATCGGAATTAAATAGATACGCCACAGTGCCTACTTAAGTATGAGAAGACTGACTCTTCTTACTGGCTATGTTTTGAACCATTCCTGTGACACTAGTTATAGATTCCGATGCTTTACTTCGGTTTTACTGTATCCCTTGGACCTTCTAATTGACGATGAAACACAGAAATTGCATCGGAATTAAATACAAAAGGCACAATGCCGACTTCAGTACAAGAAGACTGATTTTTTTTACTGACTATGTTTTGAACCATTCCTGTGACACTAGTTATAGATTCGGATGCTTCACTTCAGGTTTACTGTATCCCTCTGACCTTTTTATTGACGATAAACACAGAAATTGCATCGGAATAAAATAGAAAAGGCACAATGCCGACTTAAGTACAAGACGACTAAATTTTCTTACTGTCTATGTTTTGAACCGTTACTGTGACACTAGTTGTAGATTTCGATGCTTCACTTCAGGTTTACTGTATCATTTGGACCTTCCTATTGACGATGAAACACAGAAATTGCATCGGAGTTAAATACAAAAGCCACAATGCCGACTTAAGTACAAGAAGACTGACTCTTCTTACTGACTATGTTTTTAACCATTCCTGTGACACTAGTTATAGATCCCGATGCTTCACTTCAGGTTTACTGTATCCCTTGGACCTTCTAATTGACGATGAAACACAGAAATTAGATCGTAATTAAATAGAAAATGCACAATTCCGACTTAAGTACATGAAGACTGATTCTTCTTACTGTCTATGTTTTGAACCATTCCTGTGACACTAGTTATAGCTTCCGATGCTTCACTTCAGGTTTACTGTACCCCTTGGACCCTCTTATTGACGAGGAAACACAGAAATTGCATCGGATTTAAATACAAAAGGCACAATACCGACTTAAGTACAAGAAGACTGACTCTTCTTACTGTCTATGTTTTGAACCATTCCTGTGACACTAGTTATAGATTCCGATGCTTCACTTCAGGTTTACAGTATCCCTTGGACCTTCTTATTGACGATGAAACACAGAAATTGCATCGGAATTAAATACAAAAGGCACAATGCCGACTTAAGTATAGGAAGACTGACCCTTCCTACTGTCATTGTTTTGAACCATTCCTGTGACACTTGTTATAGATTCCGATGCTTCACTTCAGGTTTACTGTATCCCTCTGATGTTCTTATTGACGATGAAACACAGAAATTGCATCGAAAATCAATACAAAAGGCACAATGCCGACTTAAGTACAAGAAGACTGACTGTTCTTACTGTCTATGTTTTGAAGCATTCTTGTGACACTAGTTACAGATTCCGATGCTTCACTTCAGGTATACTGTATCCCTCTGACCTTCTTATTGACGATGAAACACAGAAATTGCATCGGAATTAAATACAAAAGGCACAATGCCGACTTCAGTACAAGAAGACTGATTTTTTTTACTGACTATGTTTTGAACCATTCCTGTGACACTAGTTATAGATTCGGATGCTTCACTTCAGGTTTACTGTATCCCTCTGACCTTTTTATTGACGATAAACACAGAAATTGCATCGGAATAAAATAGAAAAGGCACAATGCCGACTTAAGTACAAGACGACTAAATTTTCTTACTGTCTATGTTTTGAACCGATACTGTGACACTAGTTGTAGATTTCGATGCTTCACTTCAGGTTTACTGTATCATTTGGACCTTCCTAATGACGATGAAACACAGAAATTGCATCGGAGTTAAATACAAAAGCCACAATGCCGACCTAAGTACAAGAAGACTGACTCTTCTTACTGACTATGTTTTTAACCATTCCTGTGACACTAGTTATAGATCCCGATGCTTCACTTCAGGTTTACTGTATCCCTCTGACCTTCTTACTGACGAGGAAACACAGAAATTGCATCGGAATTAAATAGATACGCCACAGTGCCTACTTAAGTACGAGAAGACTGACTCTTCTTACTGGCTATGTTTTGAACTATTCCTGTGACACTAGTTATAGATTCCGATGCTTGACTTCGGTTTTACTGTATCCCTTGGACCTTCTTATTGACGATGAAACACAGAAATTGCATCGGAATTAAATACAAATGGAACAATGCCGACTTAAGTACAAGAAGACTGACCCATCTTTCAGTCTATGATTTGAACCATTCCTGTGACACTAGTTATAGATTCCAATGCTTAACTTCAGGTTTACTGTATCCCTTGGACCTTCTTATTGACGATGAAGCACAGAAATTGCATCGGAATTAAATACAATAGGAACAATGTCGACTTAAGTACAAGTAGACTGACTCTTCCTACTGTCTATGCTTTGAACCATTCCTGTGACACTAGTTTTAGATTCCGATGCTTAACTTCAGTATTACTGTATCCCTTGGACCTTCTTATTGACGATGAAACACAGAAATTGCATCGGAATAAATACAAAAGGCACAATGCTGACTTAAGTACAAGAAGACTGACTCTTCTTGCTGTCTATGTTTTGAACCATCCCTGTGACACTAGTTATAGATTCCGATGCTTTACTCCAGGTTAACTGTATCCCTTGGTCCTTCTTATTGACGATGAAACACAGATATTGCATCGGATTTAAATACAAAATTCACAATGCCGACTTAAGTACAAGAAGACTGACTCTTCTTACTGATTATGATTTGAGCCATTCCTGTGACACTTAAATTCCGAGGATTCACTTCAGGTTTACTGTATCCCTTGTACCTTCTTATTGACGATGAAACGCAAAAATTGCATCGGAATTACATACAAAAGGCACAATGCAGAATTAAGTACAAGAAGACTTAATGTTCTTACTGTCTATGTTTTGAACCATTCCTGTGACACTAGTTATAAATTCCGATGCTACACTCCAGGTTTACTGTATCCCTTGGACCTTCTTATTGACGATGAAACACAGAAATTGCATCTTAATTAAATACAAAAGGCACAATGCCGACTAATGTACAAGAAGACTGACTCTTCTTACAGTGTATGTTTTGAACCATTCCTGTGACACTAGTTATAGATTCCGGTGCTTCACTCCAGGTTTACTGTATCCCTTGGACCTTCTTATTGACGATGAAACACAGAAATTGCATCAGAATTAAATGGAAAGGGCACAATGCCGACTAAAGTACAAGAAGACTGACGCTTCTTACTGACTATGTTTTGAACCATTGCTGTGACACTGGTTATATTTCCCGATGCTTCACTTCAGGTTTACTGTATCCCTTGGACCTTCTTATTGACGATGAAACACAGATATTGCATCGGAATTAAATAGATAAGGAACAATGCCGACTTAAGTACAAGAAGACTGACTCTTCTTACTGTTTATGTTTTGAACCATTCCTGTGACACTAGTTTTGGATTCCGATGCATCACTTCAGGTTATTGTATCCCTCTGACCTTCTTATTGACGATGAAACACAGAAATTGCATTGGAATTAAATAGAAATAGCACATTGCCAACTAAAGTACAAGAAGACTGACTCTTCTTTCAGTCTATGGTTTGAACCATTCCGGTGACACAAGTTATAGATTCCGATGCTTCACTCCTTGGACCTTCTTATTGACGATGAAACACAGAAATTCCATCGGAATTAAATAGAAAAGGCACAATGCCGACTTCGACATCTACATCTACATTGATACTCCGCAAGCCATCCAACGGTGTGTGGCGGAGGGCACTTTACGTGCCACTGTCATTACCTCCCTTTCCTGTTCCAGTCGCGTATGGTTCGCGGGAAGAACCACTGTCTGAAAGCCTCCGTGCGCGCTCTAATCTCTCTAATTTTACACTCGTGGTCTCCTCGGGAGGTATAAGTAGGGGGAAGCAATATATTCGATACTTCATCCAGAAACGCACCCTCTCGAAACCTGGCGAGCAAGCTACACCGCGATGCAGAGCGCCTCTCTTGCAGAGTCTGCCACTTGAGTTTATTAAACATCTCCGTAACGCTATCACGGTTACCAAATAACCCGGTGACAAAACGCGCTGCTCTTCTTTGGATCTTCTCTATCTCCTCCGTCAACCCGACCTGGTACGGATCCCACACTGATGAGCAATACTCAAGTATAGGTCGAACGAGTGTTTTGTAAGCCACCTCCTTTGTTGATGGACTACATTTTCTAAGCACTATCCCTATGAATC
This sequence comes from Schistocerca serialis cubense, assembly GCF_023864345.2. Classification (NCBI taxonomy): domain Eukaryota; kingdom Metazoa; phylum Arthropoda; class Insecta; order Orthoptera; family Acrididae; genus Schistocerca; species Schistocerca serialis. The sequence goes on from NC_064644.1 coordinate 639,600,188, forward strand.
TCAACCTGGTACCCGCCTTACCAACAATTAATTTTATATGATCATTCCACTTCAAATCGTTCCGTACGCACACTCCCAGATATTTTACAGAAGTAACTGCTACCAATGTTTGTCCCGCTATCATATAATCATACAATGAAGGATCCTTCTTTCTATGTATTCGCAATACATTACATTTGTCTATGTTAAGGGTCAGTTGCCACTCCCTGCACCAAGTGCCTATCCGCTGCAGATCTTCCTGTATTTCGCTACAATTTTCTAATGCAGCAACTTCTCTGTATACTACAGCATCATTAGCGAAAAGCCGCATGGAACTTCCGACACTATCTACTAGGTCATTTATATATATTGTGAAAAGCAATGGTCCCATAACACTCCCCTGTGGCACGCCAGAGGTTACTTTAACGTCTGCAGACGTCTCTCCATTGATAACAACATGCTGTGTTCTGTTTGCTAAAAACTCTTCAATCCAGCCACACAGCTGGTCTGATATTCCGTAGGCTCTTACTTTGTTTATCAGGCGACAGTGCGGAACTGTATCGAACGCCTTCCGGAAGTCAAGAAAAATAGCATCTACCTGGGAGCCTGTATCTAATATTTTCTGGGTCTCATGAACAAATAAGGCGAGTTGGGTCTCACACGATCGCTGTTTCCGGAATCCATGTTGATTCCTACATAGTAGATTTTGGGTTTCCAGAAATGACATGATACGCGAGCAAAAAACATGTTCTAAAATTCTACAAGAGATCGACGTAAGAGATATAGGTCTATAGTTTTGCGCATCTGCTCGACTTAGGTACAAGAAGGCTGACTCTTCTTACTGTCTATGTTTTGAACCATTCCTGTGACTCTAGTTATAGATTCCGATGCTTCACTTCAGGTTTACTGTATCCCTCTAACTTTCTTATTGACGATGAAACACAGAAATTGCATCGGAATTAAACACAAAAGGCACAATGCCGACTTAAGTACAAGAAGACTGACTCTTCTTACGTTCTATGTTTTGAACCAATCCTATGACACTAGTTATAGATTCCGATGCTTCAATTCAGGTCTACTGTATCCCTTGGACCTTCTTATTGACCATGAAACACAGAAATTACATCGGAATTAAATACAAAGTGCACAATGCCGACTTAAGTACAAGAAGACTGACTCTTCCTACTGTCTATGTTTAACACCATTCCTCTGACACTAGTTATAGATTCCGATGCTTCACTCCAGGTTTACTGTATCCCTTGGACCTTCTTATTGACGATGAAACACAGAAATTGCATCGGAATTAAATACAAAAGTAACATTGCCGACTTAAGTACAAGAAGACTGACTCTTCTTACTGACTATGACTTGAACCGTTCCTGTGACACTAGTTATAGATTCCGATGCTTCACTTCAGGTTTACTGTATCCCTTGGACCTTGTTATTGACGATGAAACACAGAAATTGCATCTGAATTAAACACAAAAGGCACAATGCCGACTTAAGTACAAAAAGACTGACTCTTCTTACCGGCTATGTTTTGAACCATTCCTGTGACACTAGTTATAGATTCCGATGCTTCACTTCAGGTATACTGTATCCCTCTGACCTTCTTATTGACGATGAAACGCAGAAATTGCATCGGAATTAAATACAAAAGGCACAATGCCGACTTCAGTACAAGAAGACTGATTTTTTTTACTGACTATGTTCTGAACCATTTCTGTGACACTAGTTATAGATTCGGATGCTTCACTTCAGGTTCACTGTATCCCTCTGACCTTCTTATTGACGATAAACACAGAAATTGCATCGGAATAAAATAGAAAAGGCACAATGCCGACTTAAGTACAAGACGACTGACTCTTCTTACTGACTATTCTTTGAACCATTCCTGTGACACTAGTTATAGATTCCGATGCTTCACTTCAGGTTTACTGTATCCCTCTGACCTTCTTATTGACGAGGAAACACAGTAATGGCATCGGAATTAAATAGATACGCCACAGTGCCTACTTAAGTACGAGAAGACTGACTCTTCTTACTGGCTATGCTTTGAACCATTCCTGTGACACTAGTTATAGATTCCGATGCTTGACTTCGGTTTTACTGTATCCCTTGGACCTTCTTATTGACGATGAAACACAGAAATTGCATCGGAATTAAATACAAAAGGCAAAATGCCGACTTAAGTACAAGAAGACTGACCCTTCTTACAGTCTATGTTTTGAACCATTCCTGTGACACTAGTTATAGATTCCGATGCTTAACTTCAGGTTTACTGTATCCCTCTGACCTTCTTATTGACGATAAACACAGAAATGGCATCGGAATAAAATAGAAAAGGCACAATGCCGACATAAGTACAAGACGACTGACTTTTCATACTGTCTATGTTTTGAACCGTTCCTGTGACACTAGTTGTAGATTTCGATGCTTCACTTCAGGTTTACTGTATCATTTGGACCTTCTTATTGACGATGAAACACAGAAACTGCATCGGAGTTAAATACAAAAGCCACTATGCCGACTTAAGTACAAGAAGACTGACTCTTCTTACTGACTATGTTTTGAACCATTCCTGTGACACTAGTTATAGATCCCGATGCTTCACTTCAGGTTTACTGTATCCCTCTGACCTTCTTATTGACGAGGAAACACAGAAATTGCATCGGAATTAAACAGATACGCCACAGTGCCTACTTAAGTACGAGAAGACTGACTCTTCTTACTGGCTATGTTTTGAACTATTCCTGTGACACTAGTTATAGATTCCCATGCTTGACTTCGGTTTTACTGTATCCCTTGGACCTTCTTATTGTCGATGAAACACAGAAATTGCAACGGAATTAAATACAAAAGGCACAATGTCGACCTAACTACAAGAAGACTGACGCTTCCTACTGTCAATGCTTTGAACCATTCCTGTGACACTTGTTATAGATTCCGATGCTTCACTTCAGGTTTACTGTATCCCTCTGATATTCTTATTGACGATGAAACACAGAAATTGCATCGAAAATAAATACAAAAGGCACAATGCCGACTTAAGATCAAGAAGACTGACTCTTCTTACTGTCTATGTTTTGAACCATTCCTGTGACACTAGTTATAGATTCCGATGCTTCACTTCTGGTTTACTGTATCCCTTGGACCTACTTATTGACTATGAAACACAGAAATTGCATCGGAATTAAACACAAAAGGCACAATGAAGACTTAAGTACAAAAAGACTGACTCTTCTTAATGACTATGTTTGAACCATTCCTGTGACACTAGTTATAGATTCCGATGCTTCACTTCAGGTTTACTGTATCCCTTGGACCTACTTATTGACGATGAAACACAGAAATTGCATCAGAATTAAACACTAAACGCACAATGCCGACTTAGGTACAAAAAGACAGACTCTTCTTACTGACTATGATTTGAGCCATTCCAGTGACACTAGTTATAGATTCCGATGCCTCACTTCAGGTTTACTGTATCCCTCTGACCCTCTTATTGGCGATGAAACACAGAAATGGCATCGTAATTAAATAGAAATGTCACAATGCCGACTTAAGTACAAGAACACTGACTCTTCTTACTGTCTATGTTTAGAACCATTCCTGTGACACTAGTTATAGATTCCGATGCTTCACTTCAGGTTTACTGTATCCCTTGGACCTTCTTATTGACGATGAAACACAGAAAATGCATCGGAATTAAATAGAAAAGGCACAATGCCGACTTAAGTACAAGACGACTGACTTTTCTTACTGTCTATGTTTTGAACCATACCTGTGACACTAGTCATAGATTCCGATGCTTCACTTCCGGTTTACTGTTTCCCTTGGACCTTCTCATTGACGATGAAGCACAGAAATTGCATCGGATTTAAATACAAAAGGCACAATACCGACTTAAGTACAAGAAGACTGACTCTTCTTACTGACTATGTTTTGAACCATTCCTGTGACACTAGTTATAGATCCCGATGCTTCACTTCCGGTTTATTGTATCCATCCGACCTTCTTATTGACGAGGAAACACAGAAATTGTATCGGAATAAAATAGAAACGCCACAATGCCTACTAAGGTACAAGAAGACTGACTCTTTTTACTGGCTATGTTTTGAACCATTCCTGTGACACTAGGTATAGATTCTGATGCTTGACTTTCGTTTTACTGTATCCCTTGGACCTTCTTACTGACGATGAAACACAGAAATTGCATCGGAATTAAATACAAAAGGCACAATGCCGACTTCAGTACAAGAAAACTGACTCTTCTTACTGACTATGTTTTAGAACCATTCTTGTGACACTAGCTATAGATTCCGATGCTTCACTTCAGGTTTACTGTAGCCCTTAGACCTTCTTATTGACGATGAAACACAGAAATTGCTTCGGAATTAAATACAAAAGGCACAATGCCGACTTAAGTGCAAGAAGACTGACTCTACTGACTGTCTATGCTTTGAACCATTCCTGTGACTCTAGTTATAGATTCCGATGCTTCAATTCAGGTCTACTGTATCCCTTGGACCTTCTTATTGACGATGAAACACAGAAATTGCATCGGAATTAAATACAAAAGGTACAATGCAGACTTAAGTACAAGAAGACCGACTCTTCTTACTGACTTTGCTTTGATGCATTCCTGTGACACTAGTTATAGATTCCGATGCTTCACATCAGGTTTACTGAATCCCTCTGACCATCTTATGTACGATGAAACACAGATATTGCATCGGAATTAAATGCAAAAGGCACAATGCCGACTTATGAACATGTAGATTGACTTTTCCTACTGTCTATGATTTGAACCATTCCTGTGACACTAGTCATAGAATCTGATGGTTCATTTCAGGTTTACTGTATCCCTCTGACCTTCTTAGTGTCGATGAAACACAGATATTGCATCGGAATTAAATACAAAAAGCGCGGTGCCGAATAAAATACAAGAAGACTGACTCTTCTTCTTGTCAACGCTTTGAACCATTCCTGTGACACTAGTTATAGATTCCGATGCTTAACTTCAGGGTTACTGTATGCCTCTGATCTTCTTATTGACGATGTAACACAGAAATTGCATCGAAAATAAATACAAAAGGCACAATGCCGACTTAAGTACAAGAAGACTGACTCTTCTTACTGTCTATGTTTTGAAGCATTCTTGTGACACTAGTTATAGATTCCGATGCTTCACTTCAGGTTTACTGTATCCCTTGGAGCTTGTTATTGACGATGAAACACAGAAATTGCATCTGAATTAAATACAAAAGGCACAATGCCGACTTCAGTACAAGAAAACTGATTTTTTTTACTGACTATATTTTGAATCATTCCTGTGACACTAGTTATAGATTCCGATGCTTCACTTCAGGTTTACTGTATCATTTGGACCTTCTTATTGACGATGAATCACAGAAATTGCATCGGAGTTAAATACAAAAGGCACAATGCCGACTTAAGTACAAGAAGACTGACTCTTCTTACTGACTATGTTTTGAACCATTACTGTGACACTAGTTATAGATCCCGATGCTTCACTTCAGGTTTACTGTATACCTCTGACCATCTTATTGACAAGGAAACACAAAAACTGCATCGGAATTAAATAGATACGCCACAGTGCCTACTAAAGTACGAGAAGACTGACTCTTCTTACTGGCTATGTTTTGAACCATTCCTGTGACACTAGTAATACATTCCGATGCTTGACTTCGGTTTTACTGTATCCATTGGACCTTCTAATTGACGATGAAACACAGAAATTGCATCGGAATTAAATACAAAAGGCACAATGCCGACTTCAGTACAAGAAGACTCATTTTTTTTACTGACTATGTTTTGAACCATTCCTGTGACACTAGTTATAGATTCGGATGCTTCACTTCAGGTTTACTGTATCCCTCTGACCATCTTATTGACGATAATCACAGAAATGGCATCGGAATAAAATAGAAAAGGCACAATGCCGACATAAGTACAAGACGACTGACTTTTCATACTGTCTATGTTTTGAACCGTTCCTGTGACACTAGTTGTTGATTTCGATGCTTCACTTCAGGTTTACTGTATCATTTGGACCTTCTTATTGACGATGAAACACAGAAACTGCATCGGAGTTAAATACAAAAGCCACTATGCCGACTTAAGTACAAGAAGACTGACTCTTCTTACTGACTATGTTTTGAACCATTCCTGTGACACTAGTTATAGATCCCGATGCTTCACTTCAGGTTTACTGTATCCCTCTGACCTTCTTATTGACGAGGAAACACAGAAATTGCATCGGAATTAAACAGATACGCCACAGTGCCTACTTAAGTACGAGAAGACTGACTCTTCTTACTGGCTATGTTTTGAACTATTCCTGTGACACTAGTTATAGATTCCCATGCTTGACTTCGGTCTTACTGTATCCCTTGGACCTTCTTATTGTCGATGAAACACAGAAGTTGCATCGGAATTAAATACAAAAGGCACAATGTCGACCTAACTACAAGAAGACTGACGCTTCCTACTGTCAATGCTTTGAACCATTCCTGTGACACTTGTTATAGATTCCGATGCTTCACTTCAGGTTTACTGTATCCCTCTGAAATTCTTATTGACGATGAAACACAGAAATTGCATCGAAAATAAATACAAAAGGCACAATGCCGACTTAAGATCAAGAAGACTGACTCTTCTAACTGTCTATGTTTTGAACCATTCCTGTGACACTAGTTATAGATTCCGATGCTTCACTTCTGGTTTACTGTATCCCTTGGACCTACTTATTGACGATGAAACACAGAAATTGCATCGGAATTAAACACAAAAGGCACAATGAAGACTTAAGTACAAAAAGACTGACTCTTCTTAATGACTATGTTTGAACCATTCCTGTGACACTAGTTATAGATTCCGATGCTTCACTTCAGGTTTACTGTATCCCTTGGACCTACTTATTGACGATGAAACACAGAAATTGCATCAGAATTAAACACTAAACGCACAATGCCGACTTAAGTACAAAAAGACAGACTCTTCTTACTGACTATGTTTTGAGCCATTCCAGTGACACTAGTTATAGATTCCGATGCCTCACTTCAGGTTTACTGTATCCCTCTGACCCTCTTATTGGCGATGAAACACAGAAATGGCATCGTAATTAAATAGAAATGTCACAATGCCGACTTAAGTACAAGAACACTGACTCTTCTTACTGTCTATGTTTAGAACCATTCCTGTGACACTAGTTATAGATTCCGATGCTTCACTTCAGGTTTACTGTATCCCTTGGACCTTCTTATTGACGATGAAACACAGAAATTGCATCGGAATTAAATAGAAAAGACACAATGCCGACTTAAGTACAAGACGACTGACTTTTCTTACTGTCTATGTTTTGAACCATTCCTGTGACACTATATAAAGGCACATTTGCATGCCGAGCGTGAGTTTCCTCGGAAACGCGAGATATTAATTAAATAAATAATCAGTGACAAATAAATAAAGCCTATGGCACACAACTGCAGCGCTGTGTCGCTGATAAAACAAAAGTACATTTTCGTTAGTCGTATGTTTGATTAAAAAAAAAAAGAAGAGCTCTCGTTGAAGTGGTGCGAGAAGCACGTATTTTAGTTTATTGTCTGGCACACCGCCATATTTCATGATATAGAAAATTGCAACCATACTAGGCACTCGATTCTGTAAAGAATTTATATTTATAAAAGTAAGTAGGATTATGAACTGTAGGCTTATTCATTGAATATATCTGATTTAACTAACTGTGTAATTTTTTGTTTAGTAGACAATCACCTCTGTACGACGTTTTGGCATGGCTGGCAAATTATTGTAATATTGAGATTTAGATTATGAGTCCGCACCTACCGCAACAGTCTTTGGAAACGATTTAATTACGAAGTCCGATTATTTCAGTTTTATTTCACGGTCAACTACGAGTAACATTGCCTTTACGAAAAAGCCATTGTCAAGCGTCTGATACCGAATAATCAAAACCTGACGACTCATAGGAGAGCCAATCAGACAGATAAAAATAATTAATATTTTATTTTATTTTATTTTATTTTATTTATTTTATATTGGCGACTGCGTGTCGGACTTGTTATTTTGTCATTTGTTACATTGTTCTCTTTGTTTCATGTGAAAAATCAACCTTCTGGTCCTGGACTTGACTATATGAGAAATAAAAAAAAATCAGAAGATATTTGCCAATTATAAAATTTTGCGGGAAGACGCAAAGAAGCTTCCAGCAAAATAAGGTAAGACGCAGCATCTTTGCATTAGCAGGCTTGACCAGACGTATAATTCGGTGTATTAGCTTTTCAGTAAAATTCTGTAGTGTTTCTTTTCCGCATAACAGTTTCAGTGATAAATTCCATTCTCAGTATTTTTCCTTAAACAATAACGTATGCAACAATACCAATACACGAGTGTACAATATGGCCGACTTCTGTACGATATCATGTAACATGGCCAGCAGCCATTACCAATAATCTCAAATTCAGTTTATATTTTTAAATTAACAGACAGCCATTGTTGCTACGACCGATTCATGCTCAACTGCATTTTATTTTAAAACCAGTGTCAAACATTAATTTCTTGAAATATATAGCACGTGTGGCATGGTAATAACTAGAAAACAATACGCAAAAATGGAACAGCAAAGACGTACTATTCAGACGCAATCCGACTCGGACGAGAGACAAATGTTAGAAAATGACTTTACGACAGCAACCGGTAGTGACGATACATCAAATATTGACGCAAGTGTCAACGGAAATTTTGACAATAGGCCGTCCACCACAAAAATTTCAAAGTCTCAGTCAGAGCCCATGTTAATACATGACGTCACGTCTAATGACGCGGCGGGGGCAGAGACCTTGCAAACAGTAAACATTGCCAACATGTTACAAATGCTAATGAAACAAAACGCAGAAAATATGGCAACCTTAAGGATGCAGAACGCGGAAAACATGGCAACCTTAAAGACACAAAATGAACAGTTAAAGACACAAAATGACGAAATTAAATCTGATCTCATAGCAATCAAGGCATGTAATGACACTTTGTGTAAACGTGTGGAACTTATAGACGCCACACTGACCGAACAGATGACTGAACTCAGTACGAAATTTTCCAAGCTTAATACGAGACAAGAAAAGACTACAAATGACGTAGCACTTTTACAGAAACAATTAAAAAACCTTAATGTCACGTGTGAAGCTCTTACTGAACAAATTCAAACATATCCTTCAGTACACGACAACCTTGAAAAACGAATTACTGACGTGCAGAATAAATTTGACGATGTTGAACAACACCTGACTGACATCTTACAATCTGATGCCACAGCTCATTTTCAAAATATTAATAAAGAATTTCATGATTGGGTAGAGAACAAAGACAAACATTTTGATAGATGCATACGTGAAAATTTACCAACAATTGTGCACGACTCCGTAGCGGAATACATCACTAATAACAAACAGCTGATTAGTGACGCAGTACAATCCGTCACTGCACCCATGAGACAGTTCACCGATCAACCACAGTCTGAATGTAACGAAAATATCAGTCAAAATGTACAGTTCAGAAACCAATATACATTCGAGTATGACGCACACATACCGCACACCACAAACACACAAGAACAAAACACACCACGACTACAACACATACCACGACGTGCAACCACAAACACAAGCTATTATCATGGTAAACCACAGCAACATTATCGTAATTACTCGCCAGCTGAGCATTGCAGTAATTACAGTGGAACAAATCCATATCTTAATGCAAAGGAAGAAGAGAGCTTAATAAAACACAGGAAATTTCAGGCTTTTATCCCAGAGAAACGAACCATTCATCCGGTGATTTTTCTTAAATCTTTTAGTAACGCATTTCCACGCACTTGGAGTGACCGGAAAAAGATTTCATATATTGTCGGTTACATCCAAGGCGATGCAGCTGTCTGGGCATACAGTCAAGCTGACGTATGTACCACGTACAGTGAGTTTGAGCGTGCCTTTCTGAACAAATTCTGGTCGCAATCCGTCCAGGAGCGACTCAGGAGACAAATTTTAGAACCTGAAACTTTTAACAGTAAAAATGGTAACTTACGCAGATATTTTGAAAAATACTTGAACATGGGACATTTTTTAGACGAACCAGTCGCAACACGTGATATACTCCGAGCGTTGAAGGCCAAATTGCCTTTCAACATTAAGGAAAAACTTCTACATATCCCGGATGACGATTCAGATTATTTTTTAACAGCTTTAGATTCGGTTGACATGTTACTTGAAGATCAGCGCTTCGCGCGGCAAAACAGCAGCCACAATGTTTACACTAGTGGTATGCAAAACATGCAGGCTTGCCAACACAATTCTGGCGCGCCCACAGTTGGATACGCGGTACAACAAAAACAGCAAACTCACATGCCGTCTCAGTACGGAAATCAAAATCAACACGCGTATTCCAATACGAACAATAGTTACAACAGTAATAACATTTCATGCGGCAATCCATACAAAAGGCACCGCGGTAATAACTGCAACGGTAACAACGGATACAAAGGTAATAACAAAAACACAAACAGAAATAGAAATAATAATAACTACGAGCCAAGACAGCATCAAGGTTGGACTCGTAACGATCAGTACTTTCATTCAAACTCTGCTTTACCACAGCAGCCACCAGGTCAAAATTGGAGCATACCTTACGACCGACAGGTAAGTTATAATGCGCAACAGCAACAACAACCGCAAAAGTTTGGAGATCATAATAGGCAATATCCGAATGTGAATATAATAGAAATGACACCTGATGCACAACCTCAATCTGTGTCAGTACCTAGTACAAATGATAATCCAACAAACTAGAAACAGTCACTACTTTGCCCCAGGTCGTGGCTGAAGAATCCTTGGGGGGCGGCTTCAATGTTAATCAGTTATTTGACACCACACTTGAACAACAGAATAATGATATGCCGAGTAATTCTAAACAAAAACTACCTGTTTTATTTATAAGATACAACCACAATAACAATATATCAGATGAACTTTTACAAGACAGTACACAATGTCGTTTAAACACAAATGAAATTGTTTTAGCATCCACTACTGGTGTAGTAGGTGGGATTCCAACTACTATTATCCTAGATACAGGTGCAGCTGTGAGCGTTTTATCTTTTAATTTTTATAAAAAGATGTGTGAATTGGAACCTGTGCCTGAGTTTCCTGCCCAAAACTGTAAAATAACTACTGCACTAGGTAATAAGTCATGTAGGGTTACGAAGCAAGTTTTTGTAAACGTTAAAATAGGTAATGGAACCGTACAATGGCCATTCCTGGTTGTACAAAACCTTGTGACAAATTGCATATTAGGAATAGATATTATGAGCGAGAAGGACTGCATTATAGACTTCTCCAAAGGTAAATGTATTTTAAATGATAAAGGCAGTGTAATTATTATTGATTTGGACAGGAGAACTCTAAAGCATGACAAACACTGTACAGGGTACAAGGTACAGTTAGTACTTGACAAAGACATTCAAGACATGCAAACACACTCATCTGACAGAGAGCTAATGGACTTGAAAACATTGCTTGATCATAAGATAAGTGAAGCTACAGCTCTCAGTGTACATGAACGTATAAAACTACAGGAAGTGTTATCCAAATATTTACAAGTTTTTACCAAACGATTAGGTGTTATCAACACGTATGTGTACAAGATTGAAGTTAAGCCTCACAAGATCTTCTACCATAAGACATATAACGTACCGTTATCTCAACGACCTGCTGTGTGGCAAGAATTAAAACAAATGTTAGACTGGAAGGTCATTGAACCATCCACCTCACCTTATTGTAGTCCTCTACTTGTTGTCAAAAAATCAAATGGAGGCATTAGGTTAGTGTTAGACGCACGAGCTATTAATGAAATAATTTTACCGGTTCACACAAAACCTGAAAATTTAGAAGAGCAATTACAGAAATTTCTAGATGCAAAATATTTTTCCACAATAGATCTCGCTAATTCGTTTTGGCAGGTGGGTATCACTCCTGATTCTCGGAAATATACTGCATTTATGTTCGGGGGGCGAACCTATCAGTTTTGTGTTCTACCCTTCGGACTGAATGTCAGCTCTGGGGTATTCATTACAGCCCTGGATACCGTGCTTGGCGACGATTTAGTTGAGACAGTCACACACTATGTAGATGATATACTGATAGCTACACAATCCTGGAATGAACACGTTGACACACTTCAAAGAATTTTAGAAAATTTGCACAAGCTGGAGTCACAGCCAACCTAAGAAAATCAAAATTTGGTTGCAGTGAGATAAAGTATTTAGGACATATCATTAATTCACAGGGCATACGTCCGGATCCCAGTAAATTAGATGCTATCAGAAACTTTCCTAGCCCTCGAATTAAAAAGCAGTTAAAATCATTCCTTGGGCTATGTTCATTTTTCAGACGTTTTTTGCCACAACCACTTTTGAACAGTAAACATCTGCTAAATCTACTCAGAAGGAATCAAGTTTGGATCTGGTCGGAACAGTGCCAGAATGACTTTAATACAATTAAACATGCTTTAGTGAATGCTAACATTTTGAGCCATCCAGATTTCAATTTAGATTTTTGTATGACTTGTGACGCTTCACGTACTGGCTTGGGCTGTTGCTTATTTCAAGTTGTAAAGAATAAAGAGGAGGAACAGATAAGAATTATTGGGTTTGCGAGTCGCACTCTAACTGAATGTGAGCGTACATACTCCACTACTGAGTTAGAAACACTTTCCATAGTATGGGCATTCAAGAAATTCAATTATTATTTATTTGGAAAACATACGGTAATTTACACCGATCACCAGGCCCTGACATTTTTGTTAACTTGTAAACTTGTACATCCTAGACTATCACGATGGGCAGTTACACTTCAGAACTACTCTTTTGAAATTAAGTACATAAGAGGTAAGGACAACACCATTGCAGACACTTTGTCTAGACTTCCACAAGGTATGAATGATACCAACAGTGACTTAGAAAATATAAATGACTACAGGATTCTCTTAATGCAAGACAAGCAGTATCACCAATATTATATTGATATGTGCAGAAACATGGCTGAATTACAAAAATCTGATCCTCACTGGTATAAGATAATAACATTACTGGTAGAAAAACACAACCATCCTTTGACTCAGTATTACAAGTTACACAATGATGTGTTATTTTACCGCCGACATCCAAATGCTACTAACTGGTGTGTATGCATTCCCAAAGAGTCTGAACGTAATCTAATTTGGCACACACACTTAGTTTGGGGTCATTATGGGACGAAAAAGTGTTTGGCAAAGCTCAGTACATACTGTTATTTTAGCAATATGAGAAGAAAAATTTACAGGGAACTAAAAACATGTGTCATATGTCAAAAATCAAAACCTCAGAATTTATCCACAAAAACAGATTTACATTCTATTTTACCTGGTAGACCCCTGGAAATTCTGTGTACTGACATTAGTGGACCGCATCCAGCAAGCTCTGGAGGCGTCAAATATATCTTAGCTTTTTACGATATATTTTCTAAACACGTAAAACTTTATGCTTTAAAATCCGCCACTGCAAATGCTATAATACGAAGATTCTCAAGTGATTACCTGACGCACGTGGGAAAACCTAAAGCAATTCTGTCAGATAATGCAGCATACTACTCTGGGTACAAATGGAGAAATTTCTTGAAGGACAATAACATTAAAAGTATATTTATTTCGAGGTTTAGTCCACAATGTAACGCGACTGAGAGACTTTTCCGAGAATTAAATCGATTCATGAGGACCTATATTTCATCAAAACATACTAATTGGGTGTCCTACCTAAGTCTTTTCGAAGACGTACACAATAACTTAAATATTTACGATACAAATTACACACCTAACGAGATCATGTTCAATTGCAAACAGAACGATCAGTGGATAGAACCATTACCTAAGTTGTCAGACAAGGAAATCACACCTGAACAGAAAATAAAAGAAGTATTGACTACGCTGACACATCACGCACAGATACGAAACAAACATCACAGAAACATAATAAAAAGAAAACAAAAATTCGAGGTAGGAATGCTTGTACTACTTCGTACTCATCATAAATCTGTTGCACTCAAACGACGCAACGCTAAGTGGCGTCTGCTATATGAAGGACCTTATATAATTGTTAACATACCGCACCCTGGTGCGTATCTGTTACAACATCGTAGAACTAACAAAATTATTGGGCTATACGCACACCGAGATCTTAGAGCATTTCATGCTGAATAATGTAAAAGTCATACCCATCAAAATGTTGCTAAGCAACTCGAAAAACTCTGTTGCTACAACACAGATAATAAGTAGTATAGAAATTTTCATTTCAGCGTTCCAGAGTCGCAGTTGAAGACAGAAGAACTTTTCTTTCAACGCCGCGGTTCCACCGAGAAGACTGAATATTAAAGTAAAATTTATGATTACGTAGCAGTGAATGATATATCAATTTTTCACGGAACATTTGTGACTGTAGGTACCACTGACTTGCTATGACACCTGACGAACCGACAGACGTCATCTGTGAAGCGATCTTTTACTTCGAGAAATAGATTAGACGCACATCTCTCAGCAAGAAAAGCATCTACCAGTAGTCAAGGCCACACAGACACACTACACACACGCACAAAACGCGAGGAATCGAACATTTTCTCTCTCTTACTATTTTGAATATTTATTGAGTAGTGAAAACGCCTGGTCTTGCCTACTGATGTAATGAATGTTGTGTCTAACCTATCTTAATTTCAGATGACATCACAAAAAACATCGATAATATCCCAGCAAAACCGCTAAAGAGGATGTAAATATCTGCAATTCATGTAATCAAATATGACACAATGTAATAACCTATAGCTATGTAATGATGATGTAAACATGTTTATGTGCAACTGTATTATGTTTATGCTAAGAAAATATGTGACGTGTGTATGTATTATTACTTATGTTTTTTTTAAACTGATGTATAATGTAACTGTTACTGTGTGAAAATTTGAACGATAACGAGTGCCAAAATGTGAAAAACTTTTTTTTAAAAAAAAAAAAAATTGCGTAGTGAACCACTATTCACGGACATTAACGTACATTACTAAGTCTGCAACTACGCAGAAACCTATGTGAAAGAAACTGTTAATGACATTCATGATGCATCGTACCTTTGTTAACGCGATGAACGATTTCTTCGATGAGTAACCACGAACATTTAGGTGAGCTATATTAAAAAAAAAAAAAAAACTGAATATGTGAAGTGCATAATTCGTGCATCGTCTAGCGACATTACTACAGTACCCAACTTCAAGATGTTAACTGGATTAAATGGACACAAAGTGCCTGTCCAGAAAACAACACGACGGGTGGAAGAATTTTGGTTGGAACTTCAGGGAATGAAATGTTCTCGAAATGTGACGGACACGCTTACCTGGACTGTCCAAGGATCGACGCCAGCTATGTGCCGTCCGAGGTTCTGCAACCAAGCTTCCACGGAATATCGAAAACGAACTGCATATGGACTAATTACTCGACGGGTCACGTCTGATCTGTAATAAACAATGCTTTTTGTCACAACGAACTGCATCACAACGACTATAATGGAAATAGGAAATGGACATGCTTATGTATCAATCACGTTGTTATACAACGATGTTACTGTGATCAAAAAAACTTTACCACGACGATACTAACCTGTAAAAAATTATTGTGCAGCAGATGAATATGAACTGTGATAACGACACCATGTGTATAGGTCAACGCACCTGAAAAATACGGACATTTTTCTTTGAAGCATTTCATTGCAATGCTATGTAACTAAGAACATTCAACAATCTAAAGTTGTATTGTATTATAACAAATATTGTAATTTTAAAACTAAGTTACCTGTCATAGAATGTAGTCTTCATATGTAATCTTGGTGGAATATTTTCTTTGTGCAACGACTAAGAAATGCGCGCGCACACGAACAATATGAACTGCAATACTGTGCCGCGTGATCTAAATTTACGAAATAACGGCAGTGCCGTAGTTACACAGACGCTTCTGCGCATGCGCGCACTCTGTTTTGCCAACATAAGAACTTTTTCGGCGCACGCGCGTCATTCAAATTTTGTGTATAATATACAGTATAATGTAAGTCATGTAAATAGTTGTAGATAACTTAGATTTTCTTGTGCCTTTAGGCGAATTGCTCGCCTGCAGGTGTGTCCTTTCGCCTCGCAATTCAGGGGGCAATATAAAGGCACATTTGCATGCCGAGCGTGAGTTTCCTCGGAAACGCGAGATATTAATTAAATAAATAATCAGTGACAAATAAATAAAGCCTATGGCACACAACTGCAGCGCTGTGTCGCTGATAAAACAAAAGTACATTTTCGTTAGTCGTATGTTTGATTAAAAAAAAAAAGAAGAGCTCTCGTTGAAGTGGTGCGAGAAGCACGTATTTTAGTTTATTGTCTGGCACACCGCCATATTTCATGATATAGAAAATTGCAACCATACTAGGCACTCGATTCTGTAAAGAATTTATATTTATAAAAGTAAGTAGGATTATGAACTGTAGGCTTATTCATTGAATATATCTGATTCAACTAACTGTGTAATTTTTTGTTTAGTAGACAATCACCTCTGTACGACGTTTTGGCATGGCTGGCAAATTATTGTAATATTGAGATTTAGATTATGAGTCCGCACCTACCGCAGCAGTCTTTGGAAACGATTTAATTACGAAGTCCGATTATTTCAGTTTTATTTCACGGTCAACTACGAGTAACATTGCCTTTACGAAAAAGCCATTGTCAAGCGTCTGATACCGAATAATCAAAACCTGACGACTCATAGGAGAGCCAATCAGACAGATAAAAATAATTAATATTTTATTTTATTTTATTTATTTTATAACTAGTCATAGATTCCGATGCTTCACTTCCGGTTTACTGTTTCCCTTGGACCTTCTCATTGACGATGAAACACAGAAATTGCATCGGATTTAAATACAAAAGACACAATACCGACTTAAGTACAAGAAGACTGACTCTTCTTACTGACTATGTTTTGAACCATTCCTGTGACACTAGTTATAGATCCCGATGCTTCACTTCCGGTTTATTGTATCCATCCGACCTTCTTATTGACGAGGAAACACAGAAATTGTATCGGAATAAAATAGAAACGCCACAATGCCTACTAAGGTACAAGAAGACTGACTCTTTTTACTGGCTATGTTTTGAACCATTCCTTTGACACTAGGTATAGATTCTGATGCTTGACTTTCGTTTTACTGTATCCCTTGGACCTTCTTACTGACGATGAAACACAGAAATTGCATCGGAATTAAATACAAAAGGCACAATGCCGACTTCAGTACAAGAAGACTGACTCTTCTTACTGACTATGTTTTGAACCATTCTTGTGACACTAGCTATAGATTCCGATGCTTCACTTCAGGTTTACTGTAGCCCTTAGACCTTCTTATTGACGATGAAACACAGAAATTGCTTCGGAATTAAATACAAAAGGCACAATGCCGACTTAAGTACAAGAGGACTGACTCTACTGACTGTCTATGCTTTGAACCATTCCTGTGACTCTAGTTACAGATTCCGATGCTTCAATTCAGGTCTACTGTATCCCTTGGACCTTCTTATTGACGATGAAACACAGAAATTGCATCGGAATTAAATACAAAAGGTACAATGCCGACTTAAGTACAAGAAGACTGACTCTTCTTACTGACTTTGCTTTGATGCATTCCTGTGACACTAGTTATAGATTCCGATGCTTCACATCAGGTTTACTGTATCCCTCTGACCATCTTATGTACGATGAAACACAGAAATTGCATCGGAATTAAATGCAAAAGGCACAATGCCGACTTATGAACATGTACATTGACTTTTCCTACTGTCTATGATTTGAACCATTCCTGTGACACTAGTCATAGAATCTGATGGTTCATTTCAGGTTTACTGTATCCCTCTGACCTTCTTAGTGTCGATGAAACACAGATATTGCATCGGAATTAAATACAAAAAGCGCGGTGCCGAATAAAATACAAGAAGACTGACTCTTCTTCTTGTCAACGCTTTGAACCATTCCTGTGACACTAGTTACAGACTCTGATGCTTCACTCCAGGTTTACTGTATCCCTTGGTCCTTCTTATTGACGATGAAACACAGAAATTGCATCGGATTTAAATACAAAAGGCACAATGCCGACTTAAGTACAAGAAGACTGGCTCTTCTTACTGATTATGATTTGAGCCATTCCATTGACACTTAAATTCCGATGATTCACTTCAGGTTTACTGCATCCCTTGGACCTGCTTATTGACGATGAAATACAAAAATTGCATCGGAATTAAATACAAAAGGCAGAATGCAGAATTAAGTACAAGAAGACTGACTCTTCTTTCAGTCTATGTTTTAACCATTCCTGTGACACTAGTTATAGATTCCGATGCTTAACTCCAGGTTTACTGTATCCCTTGGACCTTCTTATTGACGATGAAACACAGAAATTACATCGGAATTAAATACAAAAGGAACAATGCCGACTTATGTACAAAAAGTCCGACTCTTCTTACTGACTATGACTTGAACCGTTCCTGTGACACTAGTTATAGATTCCGATGCTTCACTTCAGGTTTACTGTATCCCTTGGACCTTCTTATTGACGATGAAACACAGAAATTGCATCGGAATTAAATAGAAAAGGCACAATACCGACTTAAGTACATGAAGACTGACTCTAATTACTGTCTATGTTATGAACCATTCCTGTGACACTAGTTATCGTTTTCGATGCTTCATTTCAGGTATACTGTATCATTTGGACCTTCTTATTGACGATGAAACACAGAAATTGCATCGGAATTAAATACAAAATCACAATACCGACTTAAGTACAAGAAGACTAACTCTTCCTACTGTCAATGTTTTGAACCATTCCTGTCACACTAGTAATACATTCCGATGCTTCACTTCAGGTTTACTGTATCCCTCTGATCTTCTTATTAACGATAAACACAGATATTGCATCGGAATAAAATAGAAAAGGCACAATGCCGACTTAAGTGCAAGAAGACTGACTCTTCTTACTGTCTATGTTTTGAACCATTCCTGTGACACTAGTTATAGATCCTGATGCTTCACTTCAGGTTTACTGTATCCCTCTGACCTTCTTATTGACGAGGAAACACAAAAAAGTGCATCGGAATTAAACAGATACGCCACAGTGTCTACTTAAGTACGAGAAGACTGACTCTACTTACTGGCTATGTTTTGAACCATACCTGTGACACTAGTTATAGATTCCGATGCTTAACTTCTGGTTTACTGTATCCCTTGGACCTTCTTATTGACGATGAAACACAGAAATTGCATCGTAATTAAATAGAAAATGTACAATGCCGACTTAAGTACATGAAGACTGATTCATCTTACTGTCTATGTTTTGAACCATTCCTGTGACACTAGTTATAGATTCCGATGCTTCACTTCAGGTTTACTGTATCCGTTGGACCTTCTTATTGACGATGGAACACAGAAATTGTATCGGAATTAAATAGAAACGCCACAATGCCTTCTAAGGTACAATAAGACTGACTCTTCTTACTGGCTATGTTTTGAACCACTCCTGTGACACTAGTTATAGATTCTGATGCTTGACTTCCGTTTTACTGTACCCCTTGGACCTTCTTACTGACGATGAAACACAGAAATTGCATCGGAATTAAATGCAATAGGCACAATGCCGACTTAAGTACAAGAAGACTGACCCTTCTTAATGTCTATGCTGTGAACCATTCCTGTGACACTAGTTACAGATTCCGATGCTTCACTTTAGGTTTACTGTATCCCTCTGACCTTCTTATCGACGATGAAACACAGAACTTGCAGCGGAATTGAATACAAAAGGCACAATGCCGACTTAAGTACAAGAAGACTGACTCTTTTTACTGACTATGTTTGAACCATTCCTGCGACACTAGTTATAGATTGCAACGCTTCACTTCATGTTTACTGTATCCCTCTGACCTTCTTATTGACGATGAAACACAGAAATTGCATCGGAATTAAATAGAAATGTCACAATGCCGACTTAAGTACAAGAAGACTGACTCTTCTTACTGTCTATGTTAAGAACCATTCCTGTGACACTAGATATAGATTCCGATGCTTCACTTCAGGTTTACTGTATCCCTTGGACCTTCTTATTGACGATGAAACACAGTAATTGCATCGGAATTAAATCAAAAAGGCACAATGCCGACTTAAGTACAAGACGACTGCCTTTTCTTACTGTCTATGTTTTGAACCGTTCCTGTGACACTAGTTATAGATTCCGATGCTTCACTCCAGGTTTACTGTGTCCCTTGGACCTACTTATTGACCATGAAACACAAAAATTGCATCGGAATTAGATACAATAGGAACAATGTCGACTTCAGTACAAGTAGTCTGACACTTCCTACTGTCTATGCTTTTAACCATTCCTGTGACACTAGTTTTAGATTCCGATGCTTAACTTCAGGATTACTTTATCCCTTGGACCTTCTTATTGACGATGAAACACAGAAATTGCATCGGAATTAAATACAAAAGGGACAATGCCGACTTAAGTACAAGAAGACAGACTCATCTTACTGTCTATGGTTTGAACCATCCCTGTGACACTAGTTATAGATTCCGATGCTTCACTCAAAGTTAACTGTATCCCTTGGTCCTTCTTATTGACGATGAAACACAGAAATTGCATCGGAATTAAATACAAGAAGCACAATGCCGACTTAAGTACAAGAAGACTGACTCTTCTTACTGACTATGTTTTGAACCATTCCTGTGACACTAGTCATAGATTCCGATGCTTAACTTCAGGATTACTGTATCCCTTGGACCTTCTTATTGACGATGAAACACAGAAATTGCATCGGAATTAAATACAAAAGGCACAATGGCGACTTAAGTACAAGAAGACTGACTCTTCTTACTGACTATGTTTTGAACCATTCTTGTGACACTAGTTATAGATTCCGATGCTTCAATTCAGGTCTACTGTATCCCTTGGACCTTCTTATTGACGATGAAACACAGAAATTGCATCGGAATTAAATACAAAAGGCACAATGCCGACTTAAGTACAAGAAGACTGACTCTACTGACTGTCTATGCTTTGAACCATTCCAGTGACTCTAGTTATAGATTCCGATGCTGCACTTCAGGTTTACTGTAGCCCTCTGACCTTCTTATTGACGATGAAACACAGAAATTGCATCGGAATTAAATACAAAAGGTACAATGCCGACTTAAGTACAAGAAGACTGACTATTCTTACTGTGTATGTTTTGAACCATTCCTGTGACACTAGTTGTAGATTCCGATGCTTCAATTCAGGTCTACTGTATCCCTTGGACCTTCTTATTGACGATGAAACACAGAAATTGCATCGGAATTAAATACAAAAGGCACAATGCCGACTTAAGTACAAGAAGACTGACTCTTCTTACTGACTATGTTTTGAACCATCCCTGTGACAGTAGTTATAGATTCCGATGCTTCACTCCAGGTATACTGTGTCCCTTGCAGAAATTGCATCGGAATTAAATACAATAGGAAAAATGTCGACTTAAGTACAAGTATACTGACTCATCCTACTGTCTATGTTTTGAACCATTCCTGTGACACTAGTTTTAATTCCGATCCTTAACTTCAGGATTACTGTATCCCTTGGCCCTTCTTATTGACGATGAAACACAGAAATTGCATCGGATTTGAATACAAAAGGCACAATGCCGACTTAAGTACAAGAAGACTGACTCTTCTAACTGATTATGATTTGAGCCATTCCTGTGACACTTAAATTCCGATGATTCACTTCAGGTTTACTGCATCCCTTGGACCTTCTTATTGACGATGAAATACAAAAATTGCATCGGAATTAAATACAAAAAGCACAACGCAGAATTAAGTACAAGAAGACTGACTCTTCTTACTGACTATGTTTTGAACCATTGCTGTGACACTAGTTATAGATTCCGATGCTTCACTTCAGGATTACTGTATCCCTTGGACCTTCTTACTGACGATGAAACGCAGATATTGCATCGGAATTAAATAGAAAAGGAACAATGCCGACTTAAGTACAAGAAGACTGACTCTTCTTACTGTTTATGTTTTGAACCATTCCTGTGACACTAGTTTTGGATTCCGATGCATCACTTCAGGTTTACTGTATCCCTTGGACCTTCTTATTGACGATGAAACACAGAAATTGCATCGGAATTTAATAGAAAAGGCACAATGCCAACTAAAGTACAAGAAGACTGACTCTTCTCTCAGTCTATGTTTTAACCATTCCTGTGACACTAGTTATAGATTCCGATGCTTAACTCCAGGTTTACTGTATCCCTTGGACCTTCTTATTGACGATGAAACACAGAAATTACATCGGAATTAAATACAAAAGGAACAATGCCGACTTAAGTAAAAGAAGACTGACTCTTCCTACTGTCAACGTTTTGAACCATTCCTGTCACACTAGTAATACATTCCGATGCTTCACTTCAGGTTTACTGTGTCCCTCTAATCTTCTTATTGACGATAAACAAAGATATTGCATCGGAATAAAATAGAAAAGGCACAATGCCGACTTAAGTACATGACGACTGAATTTTCTCACTGTCTAAGATTTGAACCATTCCTGTGACACCAGTTGTAGATTCCGATGCTTCACTTCAGGTTTACTGTATCATTTGGACCTTCTTATTGACGATGAAACACAGAAATTGCATCGGAGTTAAATACAAAAGGCACAATGCCGACTTAAGTACAAGAAGACTGACTCTTCTTACTGACTATGTTTTGAACCATTCCTGTGACACTAGTTATAGATCCCGATGCGTCACTTCAGGTTTACTGTATCCCTCTGACCTTCTTATTGACGAGGAAACACAGAAATTGCATCGGAATTAAATAGATACGCCACAGTGCCTACTTAAGTACGAGAAGACTGAGTCTACTTACTGGCTATGTTTTGAAACATTCCTGTGTCACTAGTTATAGATTCCGATGCTTGACTTCGGTTTTACTGTATCCCTTGGACCTTCTTATTGACGATGAAACACAGATATTGCATCGGAATTAAATACAAAAGGCACAATGCCGACTTAAGTACAAGAAGACTGACCCTTCTTACAGTCTATGTTTTGAACCATTCCTGTGACACTAGTTATAGATTCCGATGCTTAACTTCAGGTTTACTGTATCCCTTGGACCTTCTTATTGACAATGAAACACAGAAATTGCATCGTAATTAAATAGAAAATGCACAATGCCGACTTAAGTACATGAAGACTGATTCTTCTTACTGTCTATGTTTTGAACCATTCCAGTGACACTCGTTATTGCTTCCGATGCTTCACTTCAGGTTTACTGTATCCCTTGGACCCTCTTATTGACGATGAAACACAGAAATTGCATCGGAATTAAATACAAAAGGCACAATACCGAGTTAAGTACGAGAAGACTGACTCTTCTTACTGTCTATGTTTTGAACCATTCCTGTGACACTAGTTATAGATTCCGATGCTTCACTTCAGGTTATACTGTATCCCTTGGACCTTCTTATTGACGATGAAACACAGAATTTGCATCGGAATTAAATAAAAAAGGGACTATGCCGACTTAAGAACAAGAAGACTGACCCTTCCTACTGTCAATGTTTTGAACCATTCCTTTGACACTTGTTATAGACTCCGATGCTTCACTTCAGGTTTACTGTATCCCTCTGATCTTCTTATTGACGATGAAACACAGAAATTGCATCGAAAATAAATACAAAAGGCACAATACCGACTTAAGTACAAGAAGACTGACTCTTCATACTGTCTATGTTTTGATCCATTCCTGTGACACTTGTTATAGATTCCGATGCTTCACTTCAGGTTTACTGTATCCCTTGGACCCTCTTATTGACGATGAAACACAGAAATTGCATCAGAATTAAAAACAAAAGGCCCAATACCGACTTAAGTACAAGAAGACTGACTCTTCTTACTGTCTATGTTTGAACCATTCCTGTGACACTAGTTATAGATTCCGATGCTTCACTTCAGGTTTAATGTATCACTTGGACCTACTTATTGACGATGAAACACAGAAATTGCACCGGAATTAAACACAAAAGGCACAATGCCGACTTAAGTACAAAAAGACTGACTCTTCTTAATGACTATGTTTTGAACCATTCCTGTGACACTAGTTATAGATTCCGATGCTTCACTTCAGGTGTACTGTATCCCTTGGACCTACTTATTGACGATGAAACACAGAAATTGCATCGGAATTAAACACAAAAGGCACAATGCCGACTTAAGTACAAAAAGACTGACTCATCTTACTGACTATGTTTTGAACCATTCCAGTGACACTAGTTATAGATTCCGATGCTTCACTTCAGGTTTACTGTATACCTCTGACCCTCTTATTGACGATGAAACACAGAAATTGCATCGGAATTAGATACAAAAGGCACAATGCCGACTTAAGTACAAGTAGTCTGACTCTTTTTACTGACTATGTTTTGAACAATTCCTGTGACACTAGTTATAGATTAGGATGCTTCACTTCAGGTTTACTGTATCCCTCTGACATTCTTGTTGACGATGAAACACAGAAATTGCATCGGAATTAAATAGAAAAGGCACGATGCCGACTTAAGTACAAGACGACTGACTTTTCTTACTGTCTATGTTTTAAACCATTCCAGTGACACTAGTTATAGATTCCGATGCTTCACTTCCGGTTTACTGTGTCCCTTGGACCTTCTCATTGACGATGAAACACAGAAATTGCATCGGAATTAAATACAAAAGGCACAATGCCGACTTAAGTACAAGAAGACTGACTCTTCTTACTGACTATGTTTTGAACCTTTCCTGTGACACTAGTTATAGATCCCGTTGCTTCACTTCCGGTTTACTGTATCCCTCCGACCTTCTTATTGACGAGGAAACACAGAAATTGTATCGGAATTAAATAGAAACGCCACAATCCCTAGTAAAGTACAAGAAGACTGACTCTTCTTACTGGCTATGCTTTGAACCATCCCTGTGACACTAGTTATAGATTCTGATGCTTGACTTCCGTTTTACTGTATCCCTTGGACCTTCTTACTGACGATGAAACACAGAAATTGCAACGGAATTAAATACAAAAGGCAAAATGCCGACTTAAGTACATGAAGACTGACTCTTCTTACTATCTATGTTTTGAACCATTCCTGTGACACTAGTTATAGATCCCGATGCGTCACTTCAGGTTTACTGTATCCCTCTGACCTTCTTATTGACGAAGAAACACAGAAATTGCATCGGAATTAAATACAAAAGGCACAATACCGACTTAAGTACAAGAAGACTGACACTTCGTACTGTCTATGTTTTGAACCATTCCTGTGACACTAGTTATAGATTCCGATGCTTCACTCCAGGTTTACTGTATTCCTTGGACCTTCTTGTAGACGATGAAACACAGGAGTTGCATCGGAATTAAATACAAAAGGCACAATGCCGACTTAAGGACAAGAAGACTGACTCTTCTTTCTGACTATGTTTTGAACCATTCCTGTGACACTAGTTATAGATTCCGATGCTTTACCCCAGGTTTACTGTATCACTTGGACCTTCTTATTGACGAAGAAACACAGAAATTTGATCGGAATTAAATAGAAAAGGCTCAATGCCGACTTAAGTACAAGAAGACTGACTCTTTTTACTGCCTATGTTTTGAACCATTCCTGTGACACTAGTTATAGATTCCGATGCTTCACTTCAGGTTTACTGTATCCCTGGGACCTTCTTATTGACGATGAAACACAGAAATTGCATCGGAATTAAATACAAAAGGCAAAATGCCGACTTAAGTACATGAAGACTGACTCTTCTTACTATCTATGTTTTGAACCATTCCTGTAACACTAGTTATTGATTCCGATGCTTCACTTCAGGTTTACTGTACACCTTGGACCTTCTTATTGACTATGAAACACAGAAATCGCATCGGAATTAAATACAAAAGGCACAATGCCGACTTAAGTACAAGAAGACTGACTCTTCCTACTGTCTATATTTTGAACCATTCCTGTGACACTAGTTATAGATTCCGATGCTTCACTTCAGGTTTACTGTATCCCTCTGACCTTATTGCCGATGAAACACAGAAATTGCATCGGAATTAAATAGAAAAGGCACAATGCCGACTTAAGTACAAGAAGGCTGTCTCTTCTTCTTTGTCTATGCTTTAAACCATTCCTGTGACACTAGTTATAGATTCCGATGCTTCACTTCAGGTTTACTGTATCCCTTGCACCTTCTTATTGACGATGAAACAAAGAAATTGGTTCGGAATTCAATACAAAAGGCACAATGCCGACTTAGCTACAGGAAGACTGACTCTTCTTACTGACTATGCTCTGAACCAATCCTGTGACACTAGTTATAGATTCCGATGCTTAACTTCAGGATTACTGTATCCCTCTGACCTTCTTAGTGACGATGAAACACAGAAATTGCATCGGAATTAAATACAAAAAGCACAATGCCGACTTAAGTACAAGAATACTGACTCATCTTACTGTCTATGATTTGCACCATTCCTGTGACACTAGTTATAGATTCCCATGCTTCACTCCAGGTTTACTGTATCCCGCTGACCTTCTTATTGACGATGAAACACAGATATTGCATCGGAATTAAATACAAAAGGCACAATGCCGACTTAAGTACAAGAGGACTGACTCTTCTTACTGTCTATGTTTTGGACCATTCCATTGACACTAGTTATAGATTCCGATTCTTCACTCCAGGTTTACCGTTTCCCTTGGACCATCTTATTGACGATGAAACACAGAAATTGCATCGGAATTAAATAGAAAAGGCACAATGCCGACCTAAGTACAGGAAGACTCAATCTTTTTACTGACTATGTTTTAAACCATTCCTGTGATACTAGTTATAGATTCCGATGCTTCACTTCAGGTTTGCTGTATCCCTTGGACCTTCTTATTGACGATGAAACACAGAAATTGCATCGGAATTAAATACAAAAGGCAAAATGCCGACATAAGTACACGAAGACTGACTCTTCTTACTTTCTGTGGCTTGAACCATTCCTGTGACACTGGTTATAGATTCCGATGTTACACTCCAGGTTTACTGTATCCCTTGGACCTTCTTATTGACGATGAAACACAGAAATTGCATCGGAATTAAATACAAAAGGCACAATGCCGACTTAAGGACAAGAAGACTGACGCTTCTTTCTGACTATGTTTTGAACCATTCCTGTGACTCTAGTTATTGATTCCGATGCTTCACTTCAGGTTTACTGTATCCCTCTGACCTTCTTATTGACGATGAAACACAGAAATTGCATCGGAATTAAATACAAATGGCACAATGCCGACTTAAGGACAAGAAGACTGACACTTTTTACTATCCATGCTTTGAACCATTCCCGTGACACTAGTTATAGATTCCGATGCTTCACTGCAGGCTTACTGTGTCCCTTAGACCTTCTTATTGTCGATGAAACACAGAAATTAAATCGGAATTAAATACAATAGGCACAATGCCGACATGAGTACAAGAAGACTGACTCTTCCTACTGTCTATGTTTTGAACCATTCCTGTGACACTAGTTATAGTTTCCGATGCTTCACTTCAGTTTTACTGTATCCCTTGGACCGTCTTATTGACGATGAAACACAGATATTGCATCGGAATTAAATACAAAAGGCACAATACCGACTTAAGAACAAGAAGACTGACTCTTCTTACTGTCTATGTTTTGAACCATCCCTGTGACACTAGTTAGAGTTTTCGATGCTTCACTCCAGGTTTACTGTATCCCTTGGTCCTTCTTATTGACGAAGAAAAACAGAAATTGCATCGGAATTAAATACAAAAGGCACAATGCCGACTTAAGAACAAGAAGACTGACTCTTATTACTGACTGTGTTTTGGACCATTCCTGTGACACTAGTTATAAATTCCGATGCTTCACTTCGGGTTTACTGTATCCCTTTGACCATCTTATTGACGATGAAACACAGAAATTGCATCGGATATAAATAGAAAAGGCACAGTGTCGAATTAGGTACAAGAAAACTAACTCTTCTTACTGTCTATGTTTTGAGCCATTCCTGTCACACTAGTAATACATTCCGATGCTTCACTTCAGGTTTACTGTATCCCTCTGATCTTCTTATTGACGATAAACAAAGATATTGCATCGGAATAAAATAGAAAAGGCACAATGCCGACTTAAGTACAAGACGACTGAATTTTCTCACTGTCTAAGATTTGAACCATTCCTGTGACACTAGTTATAGATCCCGATGCGTCACTTCAGGTTTACTGTATCCCTCTGACCTTCTTATTGACGAGGAAACACAGAAATTGCATCGGAATTAAATAGATACGCCACAGTGCCTACTTAAGTACGAGAAGGCTGAGTCTACTTACTGGCTATGTTTTGAAACATTCCTGTGACACTAGTTATAGATTCCGATGCTTGACTTCGGTTTTACTGTATCCCTTGGACCTTCTTATTGACGATGAAACACAGATATTGCATCGTAAATAAATACAAAAGGCACAATGCCGACTTAAGTACAAGAAGACTGACCCTTCTTACAGTCTATGTTTTGAACCATTAACGAGTCACTAGTTATAGATTCCGATGCTTAACTTCAGGTTTACTGTATCCCTTGGACCTTCTTATTGACGATGAAACACAGAAATTGCATCGTAATTAAATAGAAACTGCAGAATGCCGACTTAAGTACATGAAGACTGATTCTTCTTACTGTCTATGTTTTGAACCATTCCAGTGACACTCGTTATAGCTTCCGATGCTTCACTTCAGGTTTACTGTATCCCTTGGACCCTCTTATTGACGATGAAACACAGAAATTGCATCGGAATTAAATACAAAAGGCACAATACCGACTTAAGTAAGAGAAGACTGACTCTTCTTACTGTCTATGTTTTGAACCATTCCTGTGACACTAGTTATAGATTCCGATGCTTCACTTCAGGTTTACTGTATCCCTTGGACCTTCTTATTGACGATGAAACACAGAATTTGCATCGGAATTAAATAAAAAAGGGACAATGCCGACTTAAGTACAAGAAGACTAACCCTTCCTACTGTCAATGTTTTGAACCATTCCTTTGACACTTGTTATATACTCCGATGCTTCACTTCAGGTTTACTGTATCCCTCTGATCTTCTTATTGACGATGAAACACAGGAATTGCATCGAAAGTAAATACAAAAGGCACAATGCCGACTTAAGTACAAGAAGACTGACTCTTCATACTGTCTATGTTTTGAACCGTTCCTGTGACACTTGTTATAGATTCCGATGCTTCACTTCAGGTTTAATGTATCTCTTGGACCTACGTATTGGCGATGAAACACAGAACTTGCATCGGAATTAAATACAAAAGGCACAATGCCGATTTAAGTACAAGAAGACTGACTCTTCTTACTGACTATGTTTTGATCCATTCCTGTGACACTAGTTACAGATTGCAACGCTTCACTTCAGGTTTACTGTATCCCTCTGACCTTCTTATTGACGATGAAACACAGAAATTGCATCGGAATTAAATACAAAAGGCACAATACCGACTTAAGTACAAGAAGACTGACACTTCGTAATGTCTATGTTTTGAACCATTCCTGTGACACTAGTTATAGATTCCGATGCTTCACTCCAGGTTTACTGTATTCCTTGGACCTTCTTGTAGACGATGAAACACAGAAGTTGCATCGGAATTAAATACAAAAGGCACAATGCCGACTTAAGGACAAGAAGACTGACTCTTCTTACTGACTATGTTTTGAACCATTCCTGTGACACTAGTTACAGATTCCGATGCTTTACCCCAGGTTTACTGTATCACTTGGACCTACTTATTGACGAAGAAACACAGAAATTTCATCGGAATTAAATAGAAAAGGCTCAATGCCGACTTAAGTACAAGAAGACTGACTCTTTTTGCTGACTATGCTTTGAACCATTCCTGTGACACTAGTTATAGATTCCGATGCTTCACTTCAGGTTTACTGTATCCCTTGGACCTTCTTATTGACGATGAAACACAGAAATTGCATCGGAATTAAATACAAAAGGCAAAATGCCGACTTAAGTACATGAAGACTGACTCCTCTCACTATCTATGTTTGAACCATTCCTGTAACACTAGTTATTGATTCCGATGCTTCACTTCAGGTTTACTGTACACCTTGGACCTTCTTATTGACTATGAAACACAGAAATCGCATCGGAATTAAATACAAAAGGCACAATGCCGACTTAAGTACAAGAAGACTGACTCTTCCTACAGTCTATATTTTGTACCATTCCTGTGACACTAGTTATAGATTCGGATGCTTCACTTCAGGTTTACTGTATCCCTTGCACCTTCTTATTGACGATGAAACAAAGAAATTGGTTCGGAATTCAATACAAAAGGCACAATGCCGACTTAGCTACAGGAAGACTGACTCTTCTTACTGACTATGCTCTGAACCATTCCTGTGACACTAGTTATAGATTCCGATGCTTAACTTCAGGATTACTGAATCCCTCTGACCTTCTTAGTGACGATGAAACACAGAAATTGCATCGGAATTAAATACAAAAAGCACAATGCCGACTTAAGTACAAGAATACTGACTCATCTTACTGTCTATGATTTGCACCATTCCTGTGACACTAGTTATAGATTCCGATGCTTCACTCCAGGTTTACTGTATCCTTTGGACCTTCTTATAGACGATGAAACACAGAAATTGCATCGGAAATAAATACAAAAGGCACAATGCCGACTTAAGGACAAGAAGGCTGACTCTTCTTACTGACTATGTTTTGAACCATTCCTGTGACACTAGTTATAGATTCCGATACTTCACTTCAGGTTTACTGTATCCCGCTGACCCTCTTATTGACGATGAAACACAGATATTGCATCGGAATTAAATACAAAAGGCACAATGCCGACTTAAGTACAAGAGGACTGACTCTTCTTACTGTCTATGTTTTGGACCATTCCATTGACACTAGTTATAGATTCCGATTCTTCACTCCAGGTTTACCGTTTCCCTTGGACCATCTTATTGACGATGAAACACAGAAATTATATCGGAATTAAATAGAAAAGGCACAATGCCGACTTAGTACAGGAAGACTCAATCTTTTTGCTGACTATGTTTTAAACCATTCCTGTGACACTAGTTATAGATTACGATGCTTCACTTCAGGTTTGCTGTATCAATTGGACCTTCTTATTGACGATGAAACACAGAAATTGCATCGGAATTAAATACAAAAGGCAAAATGCCGACATAAGGACACGAAGACTGACTCTTCTTACTTTCTATGGCTTGAACCATTCCTGTGACACTGGTTATAGATTCCGATGTTACACTCCAGGTTTACTGTATCCCTTGGTCCTTCTTATTGACGAAGAAAAACAGAAATTGCATCGGAATTAAATACAAAAGGCACAATGCCGACTTAAGAACAAGAAGACTGACTCTTATTACTGACTGTGTTTTGGACCATTCCTGTGACACTAGTTATAAATT
Organism: Schistocerca serialis cubense; assembly: GCF_023864345.2. Taxonomy (NCBI): domain Eukaryota; kingdom Metazoa; phylum Arthropoda; class Insecta; order Orthoptera; family Acrididae; genus Schistocerca; species Schistocerca serialis. Next base: position 639,631,901 of record NC_064644.1, read on the forward strand.
CCGATGCTTCACTTCGGGTTTACTGTATCCCTTTGACCATCTTATTGACGATGAAACACAGAAATTGCATCGGATATAAATATAAAAGGCACAATGTCGAATTAAGTACAAGAAGACTGACTCTTCTTACTGTCTATGATTTGAGCCATTCCTGTGACACTAGTTATAGATTCCGATGCTTCACTCCAGGTTTACTATATCCCTTGGACCTTCTTATTGACGATGAAACACAGAAATTTCATCGGAATTAAATAGAAAAGGCACAATGCCGACTTAAGTACAAGAAGACTGACGCTTCTTACCGACTATGCTATGAACCATTCCTGTGACACTAGTTACAGATTCCGATGCTTCACTTCAGGTTTACTGTACACCTTGGACCTTGTTATTGACTATGAAACACAGATATCGCATCGGATTAAATAGAAAAGGCACAATTTTGACTTAAGTACAAGAAGACTGACTCTTCCTACTGTCTATATTTTGAACCATTCCTGTGACACTAGTTATAGATTCCGATGCTTCAATTTAGGTTTACTGTATCCCTCTGACGTTATTGCCGTTGAAACATAGAAGTTGCATCGGAATTAAATACAAAAGGCACAATGCCGACTTAAGGACAAGAAGACTGACCCTTCTTACTATCTATGTTTTGAACCAGTCCTGTGACACTAGTGATAGATTTCGATGCCTCACTTCAGGTTTACTGTTTCCCTTGGACCTTGTTATTTACGATGAATCACAGAAATTGCATCGGATTTAAATACAAAAGGCACAATGCCGACTTAAGTACAAGAAGGCCGACTCTTCTTACTGTCTATAATTTCAACCATTCCAGTGACACTAGTTATAGATTCCGATACTTCACTTCATGTTTACTGTATCCTTCTGACCTTCTTATTGACGATGAAACACAGAAATTGCATCGGAATTAAATAGAAAAGCCACTATGCCGACTTAAGTACAAGAAGACTGACTCTTCTTACTGTCTATGCTTTGAACCATTCCTGTGACACTAGTTATAGATTCCGATGCTTCACTTCAGGTTTACTGTATCCCTTGCACCTTCTTATTGACGATGAAACACAGAAATTAGTTCGGAATTCAATACAAAAGGCACAATGCCGACTTAACTACAAGAAGACTGACTCTTCTTACTGACTATGCTTTGAACCATTCCAGTGACACTAGTTATAGATTAAGATGCCTAACTTCAGGATTACTGTATCCCACTGACCTTGTAAGTGACGATGAAACACAGAAATTGCATCGGAATTAAATACAAAAAGCACAATGCCGACTTAAGTACAAGAATACTGACTCATCTTACTGTCTATGATTTGCACCATTCCTGTGACACTAATTATAGATTCCGATGCTTCACTTCAGGTTTACTGTTTCCCTTGGACCTTCTTATTGACGATGAAACACAGAAATTGCATCGGAATTAAATACAAAACGCACAATGCCGACTTATGTACAAGAAGACTGACTCTTCCTACTGTCTATGTTTTGAACCATTTCTGTGACACTAGTTATAGAGTCGGATGCTTCACTTCAGGTTTACTGTATCCCTTGGACCTTGTTATTTACGATGAATCACAGAAATTGCATCGGAATTAAATACGAAAGGCACAATGCCAAATTAAGTTCAAGAAGACTGACTCTTCTTACTGACTATGTTTTGAACCATTCCTGTGACACTAGTTATAGATTCTGATACATCACTTCATGTTTACTGTATCCTTCTGACCTTCTTATTGACGATGAAACACAGAAATTGCATCGGAATTAAATAGAAAAGGCACTATGCCGACTTAAGTACAAGAAGACTGACTCTTCTTACTGTCTATGCTTTGAGCCATTCCTGTGACACAAGTTATAGATTCCGTTGCTTCACTTCAGGTTTACTGTATCCCTTGCACCTTCTTATTGACGATGAAACACAGAAATTAGTTCGGAATTCAATACAAAAGGCACAATGCCGACTTAACTACAAGAAGACTGACTCTTCTTACTGACTATGCTTTGAACCATTCCAGTGACACTAGTTATAGATTAAGATGCCTAACTTCAGGATTACTGTATCCCACTGACCTTGTTAGTGACGATGAAACACAGAAATTGCATCGGAATTAAATACAAAAAGCACAATGCTGACTTAAGTACAAGAATACTGACTCATCTTACTGTCTATGATTTGCACCATTCCTGTGACACTAATTATAGATTCCGATGCTTCACTTCAGGTTTACTGTTTCCCTTGGACCTTCTTATTGACGATGAAACACAGAAATTGCATCGGAATTAAATACAAAAGGCACAATGCTGACTCATGTACAAGAAGACTGACTCTTCCTACTGTCTATGTTTTGAACCATTTCTGTGACACAAGTTATAGAGTCGTATGCTTCACTTCAGGTTTACTGTATCCCTTGGACCTTGTTATTTACGATGAATCACAGAAATTGCATCGGAACTAAATACAAAAAGCACAATGCCAGCTTAAGTACAAGAATACTGACTCATCTTACTGTCTATGAATGCACCATTCCTGTGACACTAGTTATGGATTCCGATGCTTCACTTCAGGTTTACTGTATCCCTTGGACCTTTTTATTGACGATGAAACACAGAAATTGCATCGGAATTAAATACAAAAGACACAATGCCGACTTAAGTACAAGAAGACTGACTCTTCCTACTGTCTATATTTTGAACCATTACTGTGACACTAGTTACAGATTCCGATGCTTCACTCCAGGTTTACTGTATCCCTTGGACCTTCTTATTGACGATGAAACACAGAAATTGCATCGGAATTAAATACAAAAAGCACAATGCCGACTTAAGTACAAGAATACTGACTCATCTTACTGTCTATGTTTTGAACTGTCCCTGTGACACTAGTTATGGATTCCGATGTTTCACTCCAGGTTGACTGTATCCCTTGGACCTTCTTATTGACGATGAAACACATAAATTGCAACGGAATTAAATACAAAATGCACAATGCTGACTTAAGTACAAGAAGACTGACCCTTCTTACTGACCATGTTTTGAACAATTCCTGTGACACTAGTTATAGATTCCGTTGCTTCTCTTCAGGTTTACTGTATCCCTCTGACCTTCTTACTGACGATGAAACACAGAAATTTCATCGGAATTAAATACAAAAGGCACAATGCCGAATTAAGTACAAGAAGACTGACTCTTCTTACTGTCTATGCTTTTAACCATTCCTGTGGCACTAGTTATAGACTCCGATGCTTCACTCCAGGTTTACTGTATCCCTTCGACCTTCTTATTGACGCTGAAACACAGAAATTGCATCGGAATTAAATACAAAAGGCACAATGCCGACTTAAGTACAAGAAGACTGACTCTTCTTACTGTCTATGATTTGAACCATCCCTGTGACACTAGTTATAGATTCCGATGCTTCACTGCATGTTTACTGTGTCCCTTAGCCCTTCTTATTGACGATGAAACACAGAAATTACATCGGAATTAAATACAATAGGCACAATGCCGACTTAAGTACAAGAAGGCTGACTCTTCCTACTGTCTATGTTTTGAACCATTCGAGTGACACTAGGTATTGATTCCGATGCTTCACTTCAGGTTTACTGTATCCCTTGGACCGTGTTATTGACGATGAAACACAGAAAATGCATCGGAAATAAAAACAAAAAGCACAATACCGACTTAAGAACAAGAAGACTGACTCTTTTAAGGACTATGCTTTGAACCATTCCTGTGACACTAGTCATAGATTCCGATGCTTAACTTCAAGATTACTGTATCCCTCTGACCTTCTTATTGACGATGAAACACAGAAATTGCATCCGAATTAAATACAAAAGGCACAATGCCTACTTAAGTACAAGAAGTCTGACTCTTCTTACTGTCTATGTTTTGAACCATCCCTGTGACACTAGTTATAGTTTGCGATGCTTCACTCCAGGTTTACTGCATCCCTTGGTCCTTCTTATTGACGAAGAAACAAAGAAATTGCATCGGAATTATATACAAAAGGCACAATGCCGACTAAGTACAAGAAGACTGACTCTTATTAATGACTATGTTTTGGACCATTCCTTTGACACTAGTTATAAATTCCGATGCTTCACTTCGGGTTTACTGTATCCCTTGGACCATCTTATTGAGGATGAAAAACAGAAATTGCATCGGATATAAATAGAAAAGGCACAATGCCGACTTAAGTACAAGAAGACTGACTCTTCCTACTGTCTATATTTTGAACCATTCCTGTGACACTAGTTATAGATTCCGATGCCTCAATTTAGGTTTACTGTATCCCTCTGACCTCATTGCCGATGAAACACAGAAATTGCATCGGAATTAAATACAAAAGGCACAATGCCGACTTAAGGAAAAGAAGACTGACCCTTCTTACTATCTATGTTTTGAACCAGTCCTGTGACACTAGTTATAGATTCCGATGCTTCACTTCTGGTTTACTGTTTCCCTTGGACCTTCTTATTGGCGATGAAACACAGAAATTGCATCTTAATTAAATACAAAAGGCACAATGCCGACTTATGTACAAGAAGACTAACTCTTCCTACTGTCTATGTTTTGAACCATTTCTGTGACACTAGTTATTGAGTCCGCTGCTTCACTTCAGGTTTACTGTATCCCTTGGGCCTTCTTATTGACGATGAAACACAGAAATTGCATCGGAATTAAATACAAAAGGCACAATGCCGACTTAAGTACAAGAATACTGACTCATCTTACTGTCTATGTTTTGAACCGTCCCTGTGACACTAGTTATAGATTCCAATGTTTCACTCCAGGTTCACTGTATCCCTTGGACCTTCTTATTGACGATGAAACACAGAAATTGCATCGGAATTAAATACAAAATGCACAATGCCGACTTAAGTACAAGAAGACTGACCCTTCTTACTGACTATGTTTTGAACCATTCCTGTGACACTAGTTATAGATTCCGTTGTGTCACTTCAGGTTTACTGTATCCCTCTGACCTTCTTATTGACGATGAAACACAGAAATTGCATCGGAATTAAATACAAAAGGCACAATGCCGAATTAAGTGCAAGAAGACTGACTCTTCTTACTGTCTATGTTTTAACTATTCCTGTGACACTAGTTATAGACTCCGATGCTTCACTCCAGGTTTACTGTATCCCTTCGACCTTCTTATTGACGGTGAAACACAGAAATTACATCGGAATTAAATACAAAAGGCACAATGCCGACTTAAGTACAAGAAGACTGACTCTACTTACTGTCTATGATTTGAACCATCCCTGTGACACTAGTTATAGATTCCGATGCTTCACTGCAGGTTTACTGTGTCCCTTAGACCTTCTTATTGACGATGAACCACAGAAATTACATCGGAATGAAATACAATAGGCACAATGCCGACTTAAGTACAAGAAGACTGACTCTTCCTACTGTCTATGTTTTGAACCATTCGAGTGACACTAGTTATAGATTCCGATGCTTCACTCCAGGTTTACTGTATCCCTTGGTCCTTCTTATTGACGAAGAAACACAGAAATTGCATCGGAATTATATACAAAAGGCACAATGCCGACTTAAGTACAAGAAGACTGACTCTTATTAATGACTATGTTTTGGACCATTCCTGTGACACTAGTTATAAATTCCGATGCTTCACATCAGGTTTACTGTATCCCTCTGACCATCTTATGTACGATGAAACACAGAAATTGCATCGGAATTAAATACAAAAGGCACAATGCCGACTTATGAACATGTAGATTGACTTTTCCTACTGTCTATGATTTGAACCATTCCTGTGACACTAGTCATAGAATCCGATGGTTCATTTCAGGTTTACTGTATCCCTCTGCCCTTCTTAGTGACGATGAAACACAGAAATTGCATCGGAATTAAATACAAAAGGTACAATGCTGACTTAAGTACAAGAAGACTGACTCTTCTTACTGACTTTGTTTTGAAGCATTCCTGTGACACTAGTTATAGATTCCGATGCTTCACTTCAGGTTTACTGTATCCCTTGGACCTTCTTGTTGACGATGAAACACAGAAATTGCATCGGATTTAAATACAAAAGGCACAATGCCGACTTAAGTACAAGAAGACTGGCTCTTCTTACTGATTATGATTTGAGTCATTCCTGTGACACTTAAATTCCGATGATTCACTTCAGGTTTACTGTATCCCTTGGACCTTCTTATTGACGATGAAACACAGAAATTGCATCGGATTTAAATACAAAAGGCACAATGCCGACTTAAGTACAAGAAGACTGGCTCTTCTTACTGATTATGATTTGAGCCATTAGTGTGACACGTAAATTCCGATGATTCACTTCAGGTTTACTGTATCCCTTGGACCTTCTTATTGACGGTGAAACACAGAAATTGCATCGGAATTAAATACGAAAGGCACATTGCCAACTTAAGCACAAGAAGACTGACTCTTCTTCCTGACTATGTTTTGAACCATTCCTGAGACACTAGTTATAGATTCCGATGCTTCAATTCAGGTCTACTGTATCCCTTGGACCTTCTTATTGACGATGAAACACAGAAATTGCATCGGAATTAAATACAAAAGGTACAATGCTGACTTAAGTACAAGAAGACTGACTCTTCTTACTGACTTTGTTTTGAAGCATTCCTGTGACACTAGTTATAGATTCCGATGCTTCACTTCAGGTTTACTGTATCCCTTGGACCTTCTTATTGTCGATGAAACACAGAAATTGCATCGGAATTCAATACAAAAGCACAAGGCCGACTTAACTACAAGAAGACTGACCCTTCTTACTGACTGTGTTTTGAACCATTCCTGTGACACTAGTTATAGATTCCGTTGCTTCACTTCAGGTTTACTGTATCCCTCTGACCTTCTTATTGACGATGAAACACAGAAATTGGATCGGAATTAAATACAAAAGGCACAATGCCGAATTAAGTACAAGAAGACTGACTCTTCTTACTGTGTATGCTTTTAACCATTCCTGTGACACTAGACATAGACTCCGATGCTTCACTCCAGGTTTACTGTATCCCTTCGACCTTCTTATTGACGATGATACACAGAAATTGCATCGGAATTAAATACAAAAGGCACAATGCCGACTTAAGTACAAGAAGACTGACTCTTCTTACTGTCTACGCTTTGAACCATCCCTGTGACACTAGTTATAGATTCCGATGTTTCAATTCAGGTTTACTGTATCCCGTGGACCGTGTAATTGACCATGAAACACAGAAATTGCATCGGAAATAAATACAAAAAGCACAATACCGACTTAAGAACAAGAAGACTGACTCTTCTTATGGACTATGCTTTGAACTATTCCTGTGACACTAGTCATAGATTCCGATGCTTAACTTCAGGATTAATGTATCCCTCTGACCTCCTTATTGACGATGAAACACAGAAATTGCATCCGTATTAAATACAAAAGGCACAATGCCGACTTAAGTACAAGAAGTGTGACTCTTCTTACTGTCTATGTTTTGAACCATCCCTGTGACACTAGTTATAGTTTCCGATGCTTCACTCCTGGTTTACTGTATCCCTTGGTCCTTCTTATTGACGAAGAAACACTGAAATTGCATCGGAATTAAATACAAAAGGCACAATGCCGACTTAAGGACAAGAAGACTGACCCTTCTTACTATCTATGTTTTGAACCAGTCCTGTGACACTAGTTATAGATTCCGATGCTTCACTTCGGGTTTACTGTTTCCCTTGTACCTTCTTATTGACGATGAAACACAGAAATTGCATCGGAATTAAATACAAAAGGGACAATGCCGACTTATGTAGAAGAAGACTAACTCTTCCTACTGTCTATGTTTTGAACCATTTCTGTGACACTAGTTATAGAGTCCGTTGCTTCAATTCAGGTTTACTGTATCCTTTGGGCTTTTTCATTGACGGTGAAACACAGAAATTGCATCGGAATTAAATACGAAAGGCACAATGCCAACTTAAGTTCAAGAAGACTGACTTTTCTTACTGACTATGTTTTGAACCATTCCTGTGACTCTAGTTATAGATTCCGATGCTTCACTGCAGGTTTACTGTATCCTTCTGACCTTCTTATTGACGATGAAACACAGAAATTGCATCGGAATTAGGTAGAAAAGGCAGTATGCCGACTTAAGTACAAGAAGACTGACTCTTCTTACTGTCTATGCTTTGAACCATTCCTGTGACACTAGTTATACATTCCGACGCTTTACTTCAGGATTACTGTATCCCTCTGACCTTCTTATGGACGATGAAACACAGAAATTGCATCGGAATTAAATACAAAAGGCACAATGCCGACTTCAGTACAAGAACACTGACTCTTCTTACTGACTATGTTTTGAACCATTCTTGTGACACTAGCTATAGATTCCGATGCTTCACTTCAGGTTTACAGTAGCCCTTAAACCTTCTAATTGACGATGAAACACAGGAATTGCATCGGAATTAAATACAAAAGGCACAATGCCGACTTAAGTACAAGATGACTGACTCTACTGACTGTCTATGCTTTGAACCATTCCTGTGACTCTAGTTATAGATTCCGATGCTTCAATTCAGGTCTACTGTATCCCTTGGACCTTCTTATTGACAATGAAACACAGAAATTGCATCGGAATTAAATACAAAAGGTACAATGCCGACTTAAGTACAAGAAGACTGACTCTTCTTACTGACTTTGTTTTGAAGCATTCCTGTGACACTAGTTATAGATTCCGATGCTTCACATCAGGTTTACTGTATCCCTCTGACCATCTTATGTACGATGAAACACAGAAATTGCAACGGAATTTAATACAAAAGGCACAATGCCGACTTATGAACATGTAGATTGACTTTTCCTACTGTCTATGATTTGAACCATTCCTGTGGGACTAGTCATAGAATCCAATGGTTCATTTCAGCTTTACTGTATCCCTCTGCCCTTCTTAGTGACGATGAAACACAGAAATTGCATCGGAATTAAATACAAAAAGCGCAATGCCGAATAAAATACAAGAAGACTGACTCTTCTTCTTGTCTACGCTTTGAACCATTCCTGTGACACTAGTTACAGACTCCGATGCTTCACTCCAGGTTTACTGTATCCCTTGGACCTTCTTATTGACGATGAAACACAGAAATTGCATCGGATTTAAATACAAAAGGCACAATGCCGACTTAAGTACAAGAAGACTGGCTCTTCTTACTGATTATGATTTGAGCCATTCCTGTGACACTTAAATTCCGATGATTCACTTCAGGTTTACGGTATCCCTTGGACCTTCTTATTGACGGTGAAACACAGAAATTGCATCGGAATTAAATACGAAAGGCACATTGCCAACTTAAGCACAAGAAGACTGACTCTTCATCCTGACTATGTTTTGAACCATTCCTGAGACACTAGTTATGGATTCCGATGCTTCAATTCAGGTCTACTGTATCCCTTGGACCTTCTTATTGACGATGAAACACAGAAATTGCATCGGAATTAAATACAAAAGGTACAATGCTGACTTAAGTACAAGAAGACTGACTCTTCTTACTGACTTTGTTTTGAAGCATTCCTGTGACACTAGTTATAGATTCCGAAGCTTCACTTCAGGTTTACTGTATCCCTTGGACCTTCTTATTGTCGATGAAACACAGAAATTGCATCCGTATTAAATACAAAAGGCACAATGCCGACTTAAGTACAAGAAGTCTGACTCTTCTTACTGTCTATGTTTTGAACCATCCCTGTGACACTAGTTATAGTTTCCGATGCTTCACTCCTGGTTTACTGTATCCCTTGGTCCTTCTTATTGACGAAGAAACACTGAAATTGCATCGGAATTAAATACAAAAGGCACAATGCCGACTTAAGGACAAGAAGACTGACCCTTCTTACTATCTATGTTTGAATCACTCCTGTGACACTAGTTATAGATTCCGATGCTTCACTTCAGGTTAACTGTTTCCCTTGGACCTTCTTATTGACGATGAAACACAGAAATTGCATCGGAATTAAGTACAAAAGGCACAATGCCGACTTATGTAGAAGAAGACTAACTCTTCCTACTGTCTATGTTTTGAACCATTTCTGTGACACTAGTTATAGAGTCCGTTGCTTCAATTCAGGTTTACTGTATCCTTTGGGCCTTCTCATTGACGGTGAAACACAGAAATTGCATCGGAATTAAATACGAAAGGCACAATGCCAACTTAAGTTCAAGAAGACTGACTTTTCTTACTGACTATGTTTTGAACCATTCCTGTGACTCTAGTTATAGATTCCGATGCTTCACTGCAGGTTTACTGTATCCTTCTGACCTTCTTATTGACGATGAAACACAGAAATTGCATCGGAATTAGGTAGAAAAGGCAGTATGCCGACTTAAGTACAAGAAGACTGACTCTTCTTACTGTCTATGCTTTGAACCATTCCTGTGTCACTAGTTATAGATTCCGACGCTTTACTTCAGGATTACTGTATCCCTCTGACCTTCTTATGGACGATGAAACACAGAAATTGCATCGGAATTAAATACAAAAGGCACAATGCCGACTTCAGTACAAGAACACTGACTCTTCTTACTGACTATGTTTTGAACCATTCTTGTGACACTAGCTATAGATTCCGATGCTTCACTTCAGGTTTACAGTAGCCCTTAAACCTTCTAATTGACGATGAAACACAGAAATTGCATCGGAATTAGATACAAAAGGCACAATGCCGACTTAAGTACAAGATGACTGACTCTACTGACTGTCTATGCTTTGAACCATTCCTGTGACTCTAGTTATAGATTCCGATGCTTCAATTCAGGTCTACTGTATCCCTTGGACCTTCTTATTGACGATGAAACACAGAAATTGCATCAGAATTAAATACAAAAGGTACAATGCCGACTTAAGTACAAGAAGACTGACTCTTCTTACTGACTTTGTTTTGAAGCATTCCTGTGACACTAGTTATAGATTCCGATGCTTCACATCAGGTTTACTGTATCCCTCTGACCATCTTATGTACGATGAAACACAGAATTTGCATCGGAATTTAATACAAAAGGCACAATGCCGACTTATGAACATGTAGATTGACTTTTCCTCCTGTCTATGATTTGAACCATTCCTGTGACACTAGTCATAGAATCCGATGGTTCATTTCAGGTTTACTGTATCCCTCTGACCTTCTTAGTGACGATGAAACACAGAAATTGCATCGGAATTAAGTACAAAAAGCGCAATGCCGAATAAAATACAAGAAGACTGACTCTTCTTCTTGTCTACGCTTTGAACCATTCCTGTGACACTAGTTACAGACTCCGATGCTTCACTCCAGGTTTACTGTATCCCTTGGACCTTCTTATTGACGATGAAACACAGAAATTGCATCGGATTTAAATACAAAAGGCACAATGCCGACTTACGTACAAGAAGACTGGCTCTTCTTACTGATTATGATTTGAGCCATTCCTGTGACACGTAAATTCCGATGATTCACTTCAGGTTTACTGTATCTACATCTACATCTACATCTATAGTCCGCGAGCCACCTTACGGTGTGTGGCGGAGGGTACTTATTGTACCACTATCTGATCCCCCTTCCCTGTTCCATTCACGAATTGTGCGTGGAAAGAACGACTGCTTGTAGGTCTCCGTATTTGCTCTAATTTATCGGATCTTTTCGTTGTGATCATTACGCGAGATATATGTGGGCGGTAGTAATATGTTGCCCATCTCTTCCCGGAATGTGCTCTCTCGTAATTTCGATAATAAACCTCTCCGTATTGCGTAACGCCTTCCTTGAAGTGTCCGCCACTGGAGCTTGTTCAGCATCTCCGTAACGCTCTCGCGCTGACTAAATGTCCCCATGACGAATCGCGGTGCTTTTCGCTGGATCATGTCTATCTCTTCTATTAATCCAACCTGGTAAGGGTCCCATACTGATGAGCAATACTCAAGAATCGGACGAACAAGCGTTTTGTAAGCTACATCTTTCGTCGATGAGTCACATTTTCTTAGAATTCTTCCTATGAATCTCAACCTGGCGCCTGCTTTTCCCACTATTTGTTTTATGTGATCATTCCAATTCAGATCGCTCCGGATAGTAACTCCTAAGTATTTTACGGTCGTTACCGCTTCCAATGATTTACCACCTATGGCATAATCGTACTGGAATGGATTTCTGCCCCTATGTATGCGCATTATATTACATTTATCTACGTTTAGGGAAAGCTGCCAGCTGTCGCTCCATGCATTAATCCTCTGCAGGTCCCTTGGCCCTTCTTATTGACGATGAAACACAGAAATTGCATCGGAAATAAATACAAAAGGCACAATACCGACTTAAGTACAAGAAGACTGACTCTTCTTACTGTCTATGTTTTGAACCATCCCTGTGACACTAGTTATAGATTCCGATGCTTCACTCCAGGTTAACTGTATCCCATGGTCCTTCTTATTGACGATGAAACACAGAATATGCATCGGAATTAAATACAAAAGGCACAATGCCGACTTAAGTACAAGAAGACTGACTCTTCCTACTGTCTATGTTTTGAACCATTACTGTGACACTAGTTATAGATTCCGATACTTCACTCCAGGTTTACTGTATCCCTTGGACCTTCTTATTCACGGTGAAACACAGAAATTGCATCGGAATTAAATACGATAGGCACATTGCCAACTTAAGCACAAGAAGACTGACTCTTCTTCCTGACTATGTTTTGAACCATTCCTGAGACACTAGTTATAGATTCCGATGCTTCACTTCTGGTTTACTGTATCCCCCTGACCGTCTTATTGACGATGAAACACAGAAATTGCATCCGAATTAAATAGAAAAGCACAATGCCGACTTAAGTACTAGAAGACTGACTCTTCCTACTGTCTATGTTTTGAACCATTCCTAAGACACTTGTTATAGATTCCGATGCTTCACTTCAGGTTTACTGTATCCCTTGGACCTTCTTATTGTCGATGAAACACAGAAATTGCATCGGAATTCAATACAAAAGGCACAAGGCCGACTTAACTACAAGAAGACTGACCCTTCTTACTGACTGTGTTTTGAACCATTCCTGTGACACTAGTTATAGATTCCGTTGCTTCACTTCAGGTTTACTGTATCCCTCTGACCTTCTTATTGACGATGAAACACAGAAATTGCATCGGAATTAAATACAAAAGGCACAATGCCGAATTAAGTACAAGAAGACTGACTCTTCTTACTGTGTATGCTTTTAACCATTCCTGTGACACTAGTTATAGACTCCGATGCTTCACTCCAGGTTTACTGTATCCCTTCGACCTGTTATTGACGATGAAACACAGAAATTGCATCGGAATTAAATACAAAAGGCACAATGCCGACTTAAGTACAAGAAGACTGACTCTTCTTACTGTCTACGCTTTGAACCATCCCTGTGACACTAGTTATAGATTCCGATATTTCAATTCAGGTTTACTGTATCCCGTGGACCGTGTTATTGACGATGAAACACAGAAATTGCATCGGAAATAAATACAAAAAGCACAATACCGACTTAAGAACAAGAAGACTGACTCTTCTTATGGACTATGCTTTGAACTATTCCTGTGACACTAGTCATAGATTCCGATGCTTAACTTCAGGATTACTGTATCCCTCTCACCTTCTTATTGACGATGAAACACAGAAATTGCATCCGTATTTAATACAAAAGGCACAATGCCGACTTAAGTACTAGAAGACTGACTCTTCCTACTGTCTATGTTTTGAACCATTCCTGTGACACTAGTTATAGATTCCGATGCTTCTCTTCAGGTTTACTGTACACCTTGGACCATCTTATTGACTATGAAACACAGAAATCGCATCGGAATTAAATACAAAAGGCAGAATGCCGACTTAAGTACAAGAAGACTGACTCTTCCTACTGTCTTTATTTTGAACCATTCCTGTGACACTAGTTATAGATTCCGATGCTTCAATTTAGGTTTACTGTATCCCTCTGACCTTATTGCCGATGAAACACAGAAATTGCATCGGAATTAAATACAAAAGGCACAATGCCGACTTAAGGACAAGAAGACTGATCCTTCTTACTATCTATGTTTGAACCAGTCCTGTGACACTAGTTATAGATTCCGAAGCTTCACTTCAGGTTTACTGTTTCCCTTGGACCTTCTAATTGACGATGAAACACAGAAATTGCATCGGAATTAAATACAAAAGGCACAATGCCGACTTATGTACAAGAAGACTAACTCTTCCTACTGTCTATGTTTTGAACCATTTCTGTGACACTAGTTATAGAGTCCGTTGCTTCACTTCAGGTTTACTGTATCCCTTGGGCCTTCTTATTGACGGTGAAACACAGAAATTGCATCGGAATAAAATACGAAAGGCACAATGCCAACTAAAGTTCAACAAGACTGACTCTTCTTACTGACTATGTATTGAACCGTTCCTGTGACACTAGTTACAGATTCCGATGCTTCACTTCAGGTTTACTGTATCCTTCTGACCTTCTTATTGACGATGACACACAGAAATTGCATCGGAATTAAATAGAAAAGGCAGTATGCCAACTTAAGTACAAGAAGACTGTCTCTTCTTACTGTCTATGCTTTGAACCATTCCTGTGACACTAGTTATAGATTCCGCTGCTTCACTTCAGGTTTACTGTATCCCTTGCACCTTCTTATTGACGATGAAACACAGAAATTGGTTCGGAATTCAATACAAAAGGCACAATGCCGACTTAACTACAAGAACACTGACTCTTCTTACTGACTATGCTTTGAACCATTCCAGTTACACTAGTTATAGATTCCGATGCCTAACTTCAGGATTACTGTATCCCACCGACCTTGTTAGTGACGATGAAACACAGAAATTGCATCGGAATTAAATACAAAAAGCACAATGCCGACTTAAGTACAAGAATACTGACTCATCTTACTGTCTATGATTTGCACCATTCCTGTGACACTAGTTATAGATTCCGATGCTTCACTTCAGGTTTACTGTTTCCTTTGGACCTTCTTATTGACGATGAAACACAGAAATTGCATCGGAATTAAATACAAAAGGCACAATGCCGACTTAAGTACAAGAAGACCGACTCTTCTTACTGTCTATAATTTGAACCATTCCAGTGACACTAGTTATAGATTCCGATGCTTCACTTCAGGATTACTGTATCCCTCTGACCTTCTTAGTGACGATGAAACACATAAATTGCATCGGAAATAAGTACAAAAAGCACAATGCCGACTTATGTACAAGAATACTGACTCATCTTATTGTCTATGAATTGCACCATTCCTGTGACACTAGTTATAGGTTCCGATGCTTCACGCCAGGTTTAATGTATCCCTTGGACCTTGTTATTTACGATGAATCACAGAAATTGCATCGGAGATAAATACAAAAGGCACAATGCCGACTTAAGTACAAGAAGACTGACTCTTCTTACTGTCTATAATTTGAACCATTCCAGTGACACTAGTTATAGATTCCGATGCTTCACTTCATGTTTACTGTATCCCTCGGACCTTCTTATTGACGATGAAACACAGAAATTGCATCGGAATTAAATACAAAAGGCACAATGCCGACTTAAGTACAAGAAGACTGACTCTTCCTACTGTCTATGTTTTGAACCACTACTGTGACACTAGTTATAGATTCCGATGCTTCACTCCAGGTTTACTGTATCCCTTGGACCTTCTTATTAACGGTGAAACACAGAAATTGCATCGGAATTAAATACGAAAGGCACATTGCCAACTTAAGTACAAGAAGACTGACTCTTCTTCCTGACTATGTTTTCAACCATTCCTGTGACACTAGTTGTAGATTCCGATGCTTCACTTCAGGTTTACTGTATCCCTTGGACCTTCTTATTGACGATGAAACACAGAAATAGCATCGGAATTAAATACAAAAGACACAATGCCGACTTAACTACAAGAACACTGACTCTTCTTACTGACTATGCTTTGAACCATTCCAGTTACACTAGTTATAGATTCCGATGCCTAACTTCAGGATTACTGTATCCCACTGACCTTGTTAGTGACGATGAAACACAGAAATTGCATCGGAATTAAATACAAAAAGCACAATGCCGACTTAAGTACAAGAATACTGGCTCATCTTACTGTCTATGTTTTGAACCATTCCTGAGACATTAGTTATAGATTCCGATGCTTCACTTCAGGCTTACTGTAACCCCCTGACCGTCTTATTGACGATGAAACACAGAAATTGCATACGAATTAAATAGAAATGGCAAAATGCCGACTTAAGTACTAGAAGACTGACTCTTCCTACTGTCTATGTTTTCAACCATTCCTAAGACACTTGTTATAGATTCCGTTGCTTCACTTCAGGTTTACTGTATCCCTCTGACCTTCTTATTGACGATGAAACACAGAAATTGCATCGGAAATAAATACAAAAGGCACAATGCCGAATTAAGTACAAGAAGACTGACTCTTCTTACTGTCTATGCTTTTAACCATTCCTGTGACACTACTTATAGACTCTGATGCTTCGCTCCAGATTTACTGTATCACTTCGACCTTCTTATTGACGATGAAACACAGAAATTGCATCGGAATTAAATACAAAAGGCACAATGCCGACTTAAGTACATGAAGACTGACTCTTCTTACTGTCTATGCTTTGAACCATCCCTGTGACACTAGTTATAGATTCCGATGCTTCACTGCAGGTTTACTGTGTCCCTTAGACCTTCTTATTGACGATGAAACACAGAAATTACATCGGAATTAAATACAATAGGCTCAATGCCGACTTAAGTACTAGAAGACTGACTCTTATTAATGACTGTGTTTTGGACCATTCCTGTGACACTAGTTATAAATTCCGATGCTTCACTTCGGGTTTACTGTATCCCTTGGACCATCTTATTGACGATGAAACACAGAAATTGCATCGGATATAAATAGAAAAGGCACAATGTCGACTTAAGTACAAGAAGACTGACGCTTCTCACTGACTATGCTTTGAACCATTCCTGTGACACTAGTTATAGATTCCGATGCTTCACTTCAGGTTTATTGTACACCTTGGACCTTCTTATTGACTATGAAACACAGAAATCGCATCGGAATTAAATACAAAACGCACAATGCCGACTTATGTACAAGAAGACTAACTCTTCCTACTGTCTATGTTTTGAACCATTTCTGTGACACTAGTTATAGAGTCCGTTGCTTCACTTCAGGTTTACTGTACCCCTTGGGCCTTCTTATTGACGGTGAAACACAGAAATTGCATCGGAATTAAATACGAAATGCACAATGCCAACTTAAGTACAAGAAGACTGACTATTCTTACTGACTATGTTTTGAACCATTCCAGTGACACTAGTTATAGATTCCGATGCTTCACTTCAGGTTTACAGTATCCCTTCAACCTTCTTATTGACGATGAAACGCAGAAATTGCATCGGAATTAAATACAAAAGACACAATGCCGACTTAAGTACAAGAAGACTGACTCTTCTTACCGTCTATGTTTTGACCCGTCCCTGTGACCCTAGTTATAGATTCCGATGTTTCACTCCAGGTTGACTGTATCCCTTGGACCTTCTTATTGACGATGAAACACAGAAATTGCATCGGAATTAAATACAAAATGCACAATGCCGACTTAAGTACAAGAAGACTGACTCTTCTTACTGACTATGCTTTTGAACCATTCCTGTGACACTAGTTATAGATTCCGTTGCTTCACTTCAGGTTTACTGTACCCCTCTGACCTTCTTATTGACTATGAAACACAGAAATTGCATCGGAATTAAATTCAAAATGCACAATGCCGAATTAAGTACAAGAAGACTGACTCTTCTTACTGTCTATGCTTTTAACCATTCCTGTGACACTAGTTATAGACTCCGATGCTTCAGTCCACGTTTACTGTATCCCTTCGACCTTCTTATTGACGATGAAACACAGAAATTGCATCGGAATTAAATACAAAAGGCACAATGCCGACTTAAGTACAAGAAGTCTGACTCTTCTTACTGTCTATGTTCATAACCATCCCTGTGACACTAGTTATAGTTTCCGATGCTTCATTCCTGGTTTACTATATCCCTTGGTCCTTCTTATTGACGAAGAAACACTGAAATTGCATAGGAATGAATTACAAAAGGCACAATGCCGACTTATGTACAAGAAGACTAACTCTTCCTACTGTCTATGTTTTGAACCATTTCTGTGACACTAGTTATAGAGTCCGTTGCTTCACTTCAGGTTTACTGTATCCCTTGGGCCTTCTTATTGACGGTGAAACACAGAAATTGCATCAGAATTAAATAGAAAAGGCAGTATGCCAACTTAAGTACAAGAAGACTGACTCTTCTTACTGTCTATGCTTTGAACCATTCCTGTGACACTAGTTATAGATTCCGATGCTTCACTTCAGGTTTACTGCATCCCTTGCACCTTCTTATTGACGATAAAACACAGAAATTGGTTCGGAATTCAATACAAAAGGCACAATGCCGACTTAACTACAAGAACACTGACTCTTCTTACTGACTATGCTTTGAACCATTCCAGTGACACTAGTTATAGATTGCGATGCCTAACTTCAGGATTACTGTATCCCACAGACCTTGTTAGCGACGATGAAACACAGAAATTGCATCGGAACTAAATACAAAATGCGCAATGCCGACTTAAGTACAAGAATACTGACTCATCTTACTGTCTATGATTTGCACCTTTCCTGTGACACTTGTTATAGATTCCGATGCTTCACTTCAGGTTTACTGTTTCTCTTGGACCTTCTTATTGACGATGAAACACAGAAATTGCATCGGAATTAAATACAAAAGCCACGATGCCGACTTATGTACAAGAAGTCTGACTCTTCCTTCTGTCTATGTTTTGAACCATTTCTGTGACACTAGTTATAGAGTCCGATGCTTCACTTTGGGTTTACTGTATCCCTTGGACCTTGTTATTTACGATGAATCACAGAAATTGCATCGGAATTAAATACAAAAGGCACAATGCCGACTTAAGTACAAGAAGACCGACTCTTCTTACTGTCTATAATTTGAACCATTCCAGTGACACTAGTTATAGATTCCGATGCTTCACTTCAGGATTACTGTATCCCTCTGACCTTCTTAGTGACGATGAAACACAGAAATGGCATCGGAATTAAATACAAAAAGCACAATGCCGACTTAAGTACAAGAATACTGACTCATCTTATTGTCTATGAATTGCACAATTCCTGTGACACTAGTTACAGATTCCGATGCTTCACGTCAGGTTTAATGTATCCCTTGGACCGTGTTATTTACGATGAGTCACAGAAATTGCATTGGAGATAAATACAAAAGGCACAATGCCGACTTAAGTACAAGGAGACTGACTCTTCTTACTGTCTATAATTTGAACCATTCCAGTGACACTAGTTATAAATTCCGATGCTTCACTTCATGTTTACTGTATCCCTCGGACCTTCTTATTGACGATGAAACACAGAAATTGCATCGGATTTAAATACAAAAGGCACAATGCCGACTTAAGTACAAGAAGACTGACTCTTCCTACTGTCTACGTTTTGAACCATTACTGTGACACTAGTTATAGATTCCGATGCTTCACTCCAGGTTTACTGTATCCCTTGCACCTTCTTATTGACGGTGAAACACAGAAATTGCATCGGAATGAAATACGAAAGGCACATTGCCAACTTAAGTACAAGAAGACTGACTCTTCTTCCTGACTATGTTTTCAACCATTCCTGTGACACTAGTTGTTGATTCCGATGCTTCACTTCAGGTTTACTGTATCCCTTGGACCATCTTATTGACGATGAAACACAGAAATAGCATCGGAATTAAATACAAAAGACACAATGCCGACTTAAGTACAAGAAGACTGACTCTCCCAACTGTCTATGTTTTGAACCATTCCTGAGACACTAGTTACAGATTCCGATGCTTCACTTCAGGCTTACTGTATCCCCCTGACCGTCGTATTGACGATGAAACACAGAAATTGCATCCGAATTAAATAGAAAAGGCACAATGCCGACTTAAGTACTAGAAGACTGACTCTTCCTACTGTCTATGTTTTGAACCATTCCTAAGACACTTGTTATAGATTCCGTTGCTTCACTTCATTTTTACTGTATCCCTCTGACCTTCTTATTGACGATGAAACACATAAATTGCATCGGAATTAAATACAAAAGGCACAATGCCGAATTAAGTACAAGAAGACTGACTCTTCTTACTGTCTATGCTTTTAACCATTCCTGTGACACTAGTTATAGACTCCGATGCTTCGCTCCAGATTTACTGTATCCCTTCGACCTTCTTATTGACGATGAAACACAGAAATTGCATCGGAATTAAATACAAAAGGCACAATGCCGACTTATGTACAAGAAGACTAACTCTTCCTACTGTCTATGTTTTGAACCATTTCTGTGACACTAGTTATAGAGTCCGTTGCTTCACTTCAGGTTTACTGTATCCCTTGGGCCTTCTTATTGACGGTGAAACACAGAAATTGCATCAGAATTAAATAGAAAAGGCAGTATGCCAACTTAAGTACAAGAAGACTGACTCTTCTTACTGTCTATGCTTTGAACCATTCCTGTGACACTAGTTATAGATTCCGATGCTTCACTTCAGGTTTACTGCATCCCTTGCACCTTCTTATTGACGATAAAACACAGAAATTGGTTCGGAATTCAATACAAAAGGCACAATGCCGACTTAACTACAAGAACACTGACTCTTCTTACTGACTATGCTTTGAACCATTCCAGTGACACTAGTTATAGATTGCGATGCCTAACTTCAGGATTACTGTATCCCACAGACCTTGTTAGCGACGATGAAACACAGAAATTGCATCGGAACTAAATACAAAAAGCGCAATGCCGACTTAAGTACAAGAATACTGACTCATCTTACTGTCTATGATTTGCACCTTTCCTGTGACACTTGTTATAGATTCCGATGCTTCACTTCAGGTTTACTGTTTCTCTTGGACCTTCTTATTGACGATGAAACACAGAAATTGCATCGGAATTAAATACAAAAGCCACGATGCCGACTTATGTACAAGAAGTCTGACTCTTCCTTCTGTCTATGTTTTGAACCATTTCTGTGACACTAGTTATAGAGTCCGATGCTTCACTTTGGGTTTACTGTATCCCTTGGACCTTGTTATTTACGATGAATCACAGAAATTGCATCGGAATTAAATACAAAAGGCACAATGCCGACTTAAGTACAAGAAGACCGACTCTTCTTACTGTCTATAATTTGAACCATTCCAGTGACACTAGTTATAGATTCCGATGCTTCACTTCAGGATTACTGTATCCCTCTGACCTTCTTAGTGACGATGAAACACAGAAATGGCATCGGAATTAAATACAAAAAGCACAATGCCGACTTAAGTACAAGAATACTGACTCATCTTATTGTCTATGAATTGCACAATTCCTGTGACACTAGTTACAGATTCCGATGCTTCACGTCAGGTTTAATGTATCCCTTGGACCGTGTTATTTACGATGAGTCACAGAAATTGCATTGGAGATAAATACAAAAGGCACAATGCCGACTTAAGTACAAGGAGACTGACTCTTCCTACTGTCTATAATTTGAACCATTCCAGTGACACTAGTTATAAATTCCGATGCTTCACTTCATGTTTACTGTATCCCTCGGACCTTCTTATTGACGATGAAACACAGAAATTGCATCGGATTTAAATACAAAAGGCACAATGCCGACTTAAGTACAAGAAGACTGACTCTTCCTACTGTCTACGTTTTGAACCATTACTGTGACACTAGTTATAGATTCCGATGCTTCACTCCAGGTTTACTGTATCCCTTGCACCTTCTTATTGACGGTGAAACACAGAAATTGCATCGGAATGAAATACGAAAGGCACATTGCCAACTTAAGTACAAGAAGACTGACTCTTCTTCCTGACTATGTTTTCAACCATTCCTGTGACACTAGTTGTTGATTCCGATGCTTCACTTCAGGTTTACTGTATCCCTTGGACCATCTTATTGACGATGAAACACAGAAATAGCATCGGAATTAAATACAAAAGACACAATGCCGACTTAAGTACAAGAAGACTGACTCTCCCAACTGTCTATGTTTTGAACCATTCCTGAGACACTAGTTACAGATTCCGATGCTTCACTTCAGGCTTACTGTATCCCCCTGACCGTCGTATTGACGATGAAACACAGAAATTGCATCCGAATTAAATAGAAAAGGCACAATGCCGACTTAAGTACTAGAAGACTGACTCTTCCTACTGTCTATGTTTTGAACCATTCCTAAGACACTTGTTATAGATTCCGTTGCTTCACTTCATTTTTACTGTATCCCTCTGACCTTCTTATTGACGATGAAACACATAAATTGCATCGGAATTAAATACAAAAGGCACAATGCCGAATTAAGTACAAGAAGACTGACTCTTCTTACTGTCTATGCTTTTAACCATTCCTGTGACACTAGTTATAGACTCCGATGCTTCGCTCCAGATTTACTGTATCCCTTCGACCTTCTTATTGACGATGAAACACAGAAATTGCATCGGAATTAAATACAAAAGGCACAATGCCGACTTAAGTACATAAAGACTGACTCTTCTTACTGTCTATGCTTTGAACCATCCCTGTGACACTAGTTATAGATTCCGATGCTTCACTGCAGGTTTACTGTGTCCCTTAGACCTTCTTATTGACGATCTAACACAGAAATTACATCGGAATTAAATACAATAGGCACAATGCCGACTTAAGTACAAGAAGACTGACTCTTCTTACTGACTATGTTTTGAACCATTCCAGTGACACTAGTTATAGATTCCGATGCTTCACTTCAGGTTTACTGTATCCCTTAAACCTTCTTATTGACGATGAAACGCAGAAATTGCATCGGAATTAAATACAAAAGACACAATGCCGACTTAGGTACAAGAAGACTGACTCTTCCAACTGTCTATGTTTTGAACCATTCCTGTGACGCTAGTTATAGATTCCGATGCTTCACTTCAGGTTAACTGTATCCCTCTGACCGTCTTAGTGACGATGAAACACAGAAATTGCATCCGAATTAATACAAAAGGCACAATGCCGACTTAAGTACAAGAAGACTGACTCTTCTTACCGTCTATGTTTTGAACCGTCCCTGTGACCCTAGTTATAGATTCAGATGTTTCACTCCAGGTTGACTGTATCCCTTGGACCTTCTTATTGACGATGAAAAACAGAAATTGCATCGGAATTAAATACAAAATGCACAATGCCGACTTAAGTACAAGAAGACTGACTCTTCTTACTGACTATGTTTTGAACCATTCCTGTGACACTAGTTATAGATTCCGTTGCTTCACTGCAGGTTTACTGTGTCCCTTAGACCTTCTTATTGACGATGAAACACAGAAATTACATCGGAATTAAATACAATAGGCACAATGCCGACTTAAGTACAAGAAGACTGACTCTTCTTACTGTCTATAGTTTGAACCATTCCAGTGCCACTAGTTATAGATTCCGATGCTTCACTTCATGTTTACTGTATCCCTCTGACCTTCTTATTGACGATGAAACACAGAGATTGCATCGGAATTAAATACAAAAGGCACAATGCCGAATTAAGTACAAGAAGACTGACTCTTCTTATTGTCTATGCTTTTAACCATTCCTGTGACACTTGTTATAGACTCCGATGCTTCAGTCCACGTTTACTGTATCCCTTCGACCTTCTTATTGTCGATGAAACACAGAAATTGCATCGGAATTAAATACAAAAGGCACAAAGCCGACTTAAGTAAATGAAGACTGACTCTTCTTACTGTCTATGCTTTGAACCATCCCTGTGAACTAGTTATAGATTCCGATGCTTCACTGCAGGTTTACTGTGTCCCTTAGACCTTCTTATTGACGATGAAACACAGAAATTACATCGGAATTAAATACAATAGGCACAATGCCGACTTAAGTACAAGAAGACTGACTCTACCTACTGTCTATGTTGTGACCCATTTCTGTGACACTAGTTATAGAGTTCGATGCTTCACTGCAGGTTTACTGTGTCCCTTAGACCTTCTTATTGACGATGAAACACAGAAATTACATCGGAATTAAATACAAAAGGCACAATGCCGACTTAAGTACAAGAAGACCGACTCTTCTTACTGTCTATAATTTGAACCATTCCAGTGACACTAGTTATAGATTCCGATGCTTCACTTCAGGATTACTGTATCCCTCTGACCTTCTTAGTGACGATGAAACACAGAAATTGCATCGGAATTAAATACAAAAAGCACAATGCCGACTTATGTACAAGAATACTGACACAACTTATTGTCTATGGATTGCACCATTCCTGTGACACTAGTTATAGATTCCGATGCTTCACGTCAGGTTTAATGTATCCCTTGGACCTTGTTATTTACGATGAATCACAGAAATTGCATCGGAGATAAATACAAAAGGCACAATGCCGACTTAAGTACAAGAAGACTGACTCTTCTTACTGTCTATAATTTGAACCATTCCAGTGACACTAGTTATAGATTCCGATGCTTCACTTCATGTTTACTTTATCCCTCGGACCTTCTTATTGACGATGAAACACAGAAATTGCATCGGAATTAAATACAAAAGGCACAATGCCGACTTAAGTACAAGAAGACTGACTCTTCCTACTGTCTATGATTTGAACCATTACTGTGACACTAGTTATAGATTCCGATGCTTCACTCCAGGTTTACTGTATCCCTTGGACCTTCTTATTAACGGTGAAACACAGAAATTGCATCGGAATTAAATACGAAAGGCACATTGCCAACTTAAGTACAAGAAGACTGACTCTTCTTCCTGACTATGTTTTCAACCATTCCTGTGACACTAGTTGTAGATTCCGATGCTTCACTTCAGGTTTACTGTATCCCTTGGACCTTCTTATTGACGATGAAACACAGAAATAGCATCGGAATTAAATACAAAAGACACAATGCCGACTTAAGTACAAGAAGACTGACTCTTCCAACTGTCTATGTTTTGAACCATTCCTGAGACACTAGTTATAGATTCCGATGCTTCACTTCAGGCTTACTGTATCCCCCTGACCGTCTTATTGACGATGAAACACAGAAATTGCATCCGAATTAAATAGAAAAGGCACAATG
The DNA here is from genome assembly GCF_023864345.2 of Schistocerca serialis cubense. Lineage (NCBI taxonomy): Eukaryota > Metazoa > Arthropoda > Insecta > Orthoptera > Acrididae > Schistocerca > Schistocerca serialis. The sequence continues at coordinate 639,657,137 of NC_064644.1, forward strand.
CCGACTTAAGTACTAGAAGACTGACTCTTCCTACTGTCTATGTTTTGAACCATTCCTAAGACACTTATTATAGATTCCGTTGCTTCACTTCTGGTTTACTGTGTCCCTCTGACCTTCTTATTGACGATGAAACACAGAAATTGCGTCGGAATTAAATACAAAAGGCACAATGCCGAATTAAGTACAAGAAGACTGACTCTTCTTACTGTCTATGCTTTTAACCATTCCTGTGACACTAGTTATAGACTCCGATGCTTCGCTCCAGATTTACTGTATCCCTTCGACCTTCTTATTGACGATGAAACACAGAAATTGCATCGGAATTAAATACAAAAGGCACAATGCCGACTTAAGTACATGAAGACTGACTCTTCTTACTGTCTATGCTTTGAACCATCCCTGTGACACTAGTTATAGATTCCGTTGCTTCACTGCAGGTTTACTGTGTCCCTTAGACCTTCTTATTGACGATGAAACACAGAAATTACATCGGAGTTAAATACAATAGGCACAATGCCGACTTAAGTACAAGAAGACTGACTCTTCTTACTGCCTATAGTTTGAACCATTCCAGTGCCACTAGTTATAGATTCCGATGCTTGACTTCATGTTTACTGTATCCCTTGGACCTTCTTATTGACGATGAAACACAGAAAATGCATCGGAATTAAATACAAAATGCACAATGCCGACTTATGTACAAGAATACTGACTCTCCCTACTGTCTATGTTTTTGACCCATTTCTGTGACACTAGTTATAGAGTCCGATGCTTCACTTCAGGTTTACTGTATCCCTTGGAGCTTCTTACTGACGGTGAAACACAGAAATTGCATTGGAATTAAATACGAAAGGCACAATGCCAACTTAAGTACAATAAGACTGACTCTTCTTACTGACTATGTTTTGAACCATTCCTGTGACACTAGTTATAGATTCCGTTGCTTCACTTCAGGTTTACTGTATCCCTCTGACCTTCTTATTGACGATGATACACAGAAATTGCATCGGAATTAAATACAAAAAGCACAATGCCGACTTAAGTACAAGAATACTGACTCATCTTACTGTCTATGATTTGCACCATTCCTGTGACACTAGTTATAGATTCCGATGCTTCACTTCAGGTTTACTGTTTCCTTTGGACCTTCTTATTGACGATGAAACACAGAAATTGCATCGGAATTAAATACAAAAGGCACAATGCCGACTTAAGTACAAGAAGACCGACTCTTCTTACTGTCTATAATTTGAACCATTCCAGTGACACTAGTTATAGATTCCGATGCTTCACTTCAGGATTAGTGTATCCCTCTGACCTTCTTAGTGACGATGAAACATAGAAATTGCATCGGAATTAAGTACAACAAGCACAATGCCGACTTATGTACAAGAATACTGACTCATCTTATTGTCTATGAATTGCACCATTCCTGTGACACTAGTTATAGATTCCGATGCTTCACGTCAGGTTTAATGTATCCCTTGGACCTTGTTATTTACGATGAATCACAGAAATTGCATCGGAGATAAATACAAAAGGCACAATGCCGACTTAAGTACAAGAAGACTGACTCTTCTTACTGTCTATAATTTGAACCATTCCAGTGACACTAGTTATAGATTCCGATGCTTCACTTCATGTTTACTGTATCCCTCGGACCTTCCTATTGACGATGAAACACAGAAATTGCATCGGAATTAAATACAAAAGGCACAATGCCGACTTAAGTACAAGAAGACTGACTCTTCTTCCTGACTATGTTTTCAACCATTCCTGTGACACTAGTTGTAGATTCCGATGCTTCACTTCAGGTTTACTGTATCCCTTGGACCTTCTTATTGACGATGAAACACAGAAATAGCATCGGAATTAAATACAAAAGACACAATGCCGACTTAAGTACAAGAAGACTGACTCTTCCAACTGTCTATGTTTTGAACCATTCCTGAGACACTAGTTATAGATTCCGATGCTTCACTTCAGGCTTACTGTATCCACCTGACCGTCTTATTGACGATGAAACACAGAAATTGCATCGGAATTAAATACAAAAGGCACAATGCCGAATTAAGTACAAGAAGACTGACTCTTCTTACTGTCTATGCTTTTAACCATTCCTGTGACACTAGTTATATACTCCGATGCTTCGCTCCAGATTTACTGTATCCCTTCGACCTTCTTATTGACGATGAAACCCAGAAATTGCATCGGAATTAAATACAAAAGGCACAATGCCGACTTAAGTACATGAAGACTGACTCTTCTTACTGTCTATGCTTTGAACCATCCCTGTGACACTAGTTATAGATAACGATGCTTCACTGCAGGTTTACTGTGTCCCTTAGACCTTCTTATTGACGATGAAACACAGAAATTACATCGGAATTAAATACAATAGGCACAATGCCGACTTAAGTACTAGAAGACTGACTCTTATTAATGACTATGTTTTGGACCATTCCTGTGACACTAGTTATAAATTCCGATGCTTCACTTCGGGTTTACTGTATCCCTTGGACCATCTTATTGACGATGAAACACAGAAATTGCATCGGATATAAATAGAAAAGGCACAATGTCGACTTAAGTACAAGAAGACTGACGCTTCTCACTGACTATGCTTTGAACCATTCCTGTGACACTTGTTATAGATTCCGATGCTTCACTTCAGGTTTACTGTACACCTTGGACCTTCTTATTGACTATGAAACACAGAAATCGCATCGGAATTAAATACAAAAGGCACAATGCCGACTTATGTACAAGAAGACTAACTCTTCCTACTGTCTATGTTTTGAACCATTTCTTTTACACTAGTTATGGAGTCCGTTGCTTCACTTCAGGTTTACTGTACCCCTTGGGCCTTCTTATAGACGGTGAAACACAGAAATTGCATCGGAATTAAATACGAAAGGCACAATGCCAACTTAAGTACAAGAAGACTGACTCTTCTTACTGACTATGTTTTGAACCATTCCAGTGACACTAGTTATAGATTCCGATGCTTCACTTCAGGTTTACTGTATCCCTTAAACCTTCTTATTGACGATGAAACGCAGAAATTGCATCGGAATTAAATACAAAAGACCCAATGCCGACTTAAGTACAAGAAGACTGACTCTTCTTACCGTCTATGTTTTGACCCGTCCCTGTGACCCTAGTTATAGATTCCGATGTTTCACTCCAGGTTGACTGTATCCCTTGGACCTTCTTATTGACGATGAAACACAGAAATTGCATCGGAAATAAATACAAAATGCACAATGCCGACTTAAGTACAAGAAGACTGACTCTTCTTACTGACTATGTTTTGAACCATTCCTGTGACACTAGTTATAGATTCCGTTGCTTCACTTCAGGTTTACTGTATCCCTCTGACCTTCTTATTGACGATGAAACACAGAAATTGCATCGGAATTAAATACAAAAGGCACAATGCCGAATTAAGTACAAGAAGACTGACTCTTCTTACTGTCTATGCTTTTAACCATTCCTGTGACACTAGTTATAGACTCCGATGCATCAGTCCAGGTTTACTGTATCCCTTCGACCTTCTTATTGACGATGAAACACAGAAATTGCATCGGAATTAAATACAAAAGGCACAATGCCAACTTAAGTACAAGAAGTCTGACTCTTCTTACTGTCTATGTTTATAACCATCCCTGTGACACTAGTTATAGTTTCCGATGCTTCACTCCTGGTTTACTGTATCCCTTCGTCCTTCTTATTGACGAAGAAACACTGAAATTGCATCGGAATGAAATACAAAAGGCACAATGCCGACTTAAGTACAAGAAGACTGACTCTTATTAATGACTATGTTTTGGACCATTCCTGTGACACTAGTTATAAATTCCGATGCTTCACTTCGGGTTTACTGTATCCCTTGGACCATCTTATTGACGATGAAACACAGAAATTGCATCGGATATAAATAGAAAAGGCACAATGTGGACTTAAGTACAAGAAGACTGACGCTTCTCACTGACTATGCTTTTAACCATTCCAGTGACACTAGTTATAGATTCCGATGCTTCACTTCAGGTTTACTGTACACCTTGGACCTTCTTATTGACTATGAAACACAGAAATCGCATCGAAATTAAATACAAAAGGCACAATGCCGACTTAAGTACAAGAAGACTGACTCTTCCTACTGTCTATATTTTGAACCATTCCTGTGACACTAGTTATAGATTCCGATGCTTAAATTTAGGTTTACTGTATCCCTCTGACCTTACTGCCGATGAAACACAGAAATTGCATCGGAATTAAATACAAAAGGCACAATGCCGACTTAAGGACAAGAAGAGAGACCCTTCTTACTATCTATGTTTTGAACCAGTCCTGTGACACTAGTTAAGGATTCCGATGCTTCACTTCAGGTTTACTGTTTCCCTTGGACCTTCTTAATGACGTTGAAACACAGAAATTGCATCGGAATTAAATACAAAAGGCACAATGCCGACTTATGTACAAGAAGACTAACTCTTCCTACTGTCTATGTTTTGATCCATTTCTGTGACACTAGTTATAGAGTCCGTTGCTTCACTTCAGGTTTACTGTATCCCTTGGGCCTTCTTATTGACGATGAAACACAGAAATTGCATCGGAATTAAATTGAAAAGGCAGTATGCCAACTTAAGTACAAGAAGACTGACTCTTCTTACTGTCTATGCTTTGAACCATTCCTGTGACACTAGTTATAGATTCCGATGCTTCACTTCAGGTTTACTGCATCCCTTGCACCTTCTTAATGACGTTGAAACACAGAAATTGCATCGGAATTAAATACAAAAGACACAATGCCGACTTAAGTACAAGAAGACTGACTCTCCCAACTGTCTATGTTTTGAACCATTCCTGAGACACTAGTTATAGATTCCGATGCTTCACTTCAGGCTTACTGTATCCCCCTGACCGTCTTATTGACGATGAAACACAGAAATTGCATCCGAATTAAATAGAAAAGGCACAATGCCGACTTAAGTACTAGAAGACTGACTCTTCCTACTGTCTATGTTTTGAACCGTTCCTAAGACACTTGTTATAGATTCCGTTGCTTCACTTCATTTTTACTGTATCCCTCTGACCTTCTTATTGACGATGAAACACAGAAATTGCATCGGAATTAAATACAAAAGGCACAATGCCGAATTAAGTTCAAGAAGACTGACTCTTCTTACTGTCTATGCTTTTAACCATTCCTGTGACACTAGTTATAGACTCCGATGCTTCGCTCCAGTTTTACTGTATCCCTTCGACCTTCTTGTTGACGATGAAACACAGAAATTGCATCGGAATTAAATACAAAAGGCACAATGCCGACTTAAGTTCATGAAGACTGACTCTTCTTACTGTCTATGATTTGAACCATCCCTGTGACACTAGTTATAGATTCCGATGCTTCACTGCAGGTTTACTGTGTCCCTTAGACCTTCTTATTGACGATGAAACACAGAAGTTTCATCGGAATTAAATACAATAGGCACAATGCCGACTTAAGTACAAGAAGACTGACTCTTCTTACTGTCTATAGTTTGAACCATTCCAGTGCCACTAGTTATAGATTCCGATGCTTCACTTCATGTTTACTGTATCCCTTGGACCTTCTTATTGACGATGAAACACAGAAATTGCACCGGAATTAAATACAAAATGCACAATGCCGACTTAAGTACAAGAAGACTGACTCTTCTTACTGACTATGTTTTGAACCATTCCTGTGACACTAGTTATAGATTCCGTTGCTTCACTTCAGGTATACTGTATCCCTCTGACCTTCTTATTGACGATGAAACACAGAAATTGCACCGGGATTAAATACAAAAGACACAATGCCGACTTAAGTACAAGAAGACTGACTCTTCCAACTGTCTATGTTTTGAACCATTCCTGTGACGCTAGTTATAGATTCCGATGTTTCACTTCAGGCTTACTGTATCCCTCTGACCGTCATAGTGACGATGAAACACAGAAATTGCATCCGAATTAATACAAAAGGCACAATGCCGACTTAAGTACAAGAAGACTGACTCTTCTTACCGTCTATGTTTGAACCGTCCCTGTGACCCTAGTTATAGATTCCGATGTTTCACTCCAGGTTGACTGTATCCCTTGGACCTTCTTATTGACGATGAAAAACAGAAATTGCATCGGAATTAAATGCAAAATGCACAATGCCGACTTAAGTACAAGAAGACTGACTCTTCTTACTGACTATGTTTTGAACCATTCCTGTGACACTAGTTATAGATTCCGTTGCTTCACTTCAGGTATACTGTATCCCTCTGACCTTCTTATTGACGATGAAACACAGAAATTGCATCGGAATTAAATACAAAAGGCACAATGCCGAATTAAGTGCAAGAAGACTGACTCTTCTAATTGTCTATGCTTTTAACCATTCCGGTGACACTTGTTATAGACTCCGATGCTTCAGTCCAGGTTTACTGTATCCCTTCGACCTTCTTATTGACGATGAAACACAGAAATTGCATCGGAATTAAATACAAAAGGCACAATGCCGACTTAAGTACATGAAGACTGACTCTTCTTATTGTCTATGCTTTGAACCATCCCTGTGACACTAGTTATAGATTCCGATGCTTCACTTCAGGATTACTGTATCCCTCTGACCTTCTTAGTGACGATGAAACACAGAAATTGCATCGGAATTAAGTACAAAAAGCACAATGCCGACTTATGTACAAGAATACTGACTCATCTTAGTGTCTATGAATTGCACCATTCCTGTGACACTAGTTATAGATTCCGATGCTTCACGTCAGGTTTAATGTATCCCTTGGACCTTGTTATTTACGATGAATCACAGAAATTGCATCGGAGATAAATACAAAAGGCACAATGCCGACTTAAGTACAAGAAGACTGACTCTTCTTACTGTCTATAATTTGAACCATTCCAGTGAGACTAGTTATAGATTCCGATGCTTCACTTCATGTTTACTGTATCCCTCGGACATTCTTATTGACGATGAAACACAGAAATTGCATCGGAATTAAATACAAAAGGAACAATGCCGACTTAAGTACAAGAAGACTGACTCTTCTTACTGACTATGTTTTGAACCATTACTGTGACACTAGTTAAAGATTCCGATGCTTCACTCCAGGTTTACTGTATCCCTTGGACCTTCTTATTAACGGTGAAACACAGAAATTGCATCGGAATTAAATACGAAAGGCACATTGCCAACTTAAGTACAAGAAGACTGACTCTTCTTCCTGACTATGTTTTCAACCATTCCTGTGACACTAGTTGTAGATTCCGATGCTTCACTTCAGGTTTACTGTATCCCTTGGACCTTCTTATTGACGATGAAACACAGAAATAGCATCGGAATTAAATACAAAAGACACAATGCCGACTTAAGTACAAGAAGACTGACTCTTCCAACTGTCTATGTTTTGAACCATTCCTGAGACACTAGTTATAGATTCCGATGCTTCACTTCAGGCTTACTGTATCCCCCTGACCGTCTTATTGACGATGAAACACAGAAATTGCATACGAATTAAATAGAAAAGGCACAATGCCGACTTAAGTACTAGAAGACTGATTCTTCCTACTGTCTATGTTTTGAACCATTCCTAAGACACTTGTTATAGATTCCGTTGCTTCACTTCAGGTTTACTGTATCCCTCTGACCTTCTTATTGACGATGAAACACAGAAATTGCATCGGAATTAAATACAAAATGCACATTGCCGAATTAAGTACAAGAAGACTGACTCTTCTTACTGTCTATGCTTTTAACCATTCCTGTGACACTAGTTATAGACTCCGATGCTTCGCTCCAAATTTACTGTATCCCTTCGACCTTCTTATTGACGATGAAACACAGAAATTGCATCGGAATTAAATACAAAAGGCACAATGCCGACTTAAGTACATGAAGACTGCTTCTTCTTACTGTCTATGCTTTGAACCATCCCTGTGACACTAGTTATAGATTCCGATGCTTCACTGCACGTTTACTTTGTCCCTTAGACCTTCTTATTGACGATGAAACACAGAAATTACATCGGAATTAAATACAATAGGCACAATGCCGACTTCAGTACTAGAAGACTGACTCTTATTAATGACTATGTTTTGGACCATTCCTGTGACACTAGTTATAAATTCCGATGCTTCACTTCGGGTTTACTGTATCCCTTGGACCATCTTATTGACGATGAAACACAGAAATTGCATCGGATATAAATAGAAAAGGCACAATGTCGACTTAAGTACAAGAAGACTGACGCTTCGCACTGACTATGCTTTGAACCATTCCTGTGACACTAGTTATAGATTCCGATGCTTCACTTCAGGTTTACTGTACACCTTGGACCTTCTTATTGACTATGAAACACAGATATCGCATCGGAATTAAATACAAAATGCACAATGCCGACTTATGTACAAGAAGACTAACTCTTCCTACTGTCTATGATTTGAACCATTTCTGTGACACTAGTTATAGAGTCCGTTAATTCACTTCAGGTTTACTGTACCCCTTGGGCCTTCTTATTCACTATGAAACACAGAAATCGCATCGGAATTAAATACAAACGGCACAATGCCGACTTAAGGACAAGAAGACTGACTCTTTTTACTGACTATGTTTTGAACCATTCCTGTGACACTAGTTATAGATTCCGTTGCTTCACTTCAGGTTTACTGTATCCCTCTGACCTTCTTATTGACGATGAAACACAGAAATTGCATCGGAATTAAATACAAAAGGCACAATGCCGAATAACGTACAAGAAGACTGACTCTTCTTACTGTCTATGCTTTTAACCATTCCTGTGACACTAGTTATAGACTCCGATGCTTCAGTCCAGGTTTACTGTATCCCTTCGACCATCTTATTGACGATGAAACACAGAAATTGCATCGGAATTAAATACAAAAGGCACAATGCCGACTTAAGTACAAGAAGTCTGACTCTTCTTACTGTCTATGTTTATAACCATCCCTGTGACACTAGTTATAGTTTCCGATGCTTCACTCCTGGTTTACTGTATCCCTTGGCCCTTCTTATTGACGAAGAAACACTGTAATTGCATCGGAATGAAATACAAAAGGCACAATGCCGACTTAAGTACAAGAAGACTGACTCTTATTAATGACTATGTTTTGGACCATTCCTGTGAGACTAGTTATAAATTCCGATGCTTCACTTCGGGTTTACTGTAACCCTTGGACCATCTTATTGACGATGAAACACAGAAATTGCATCGGATATAAATAGAAAAGGCACAATGTCGACTTAAGTACAAGAAGACTGACGCTTCTCACTGACTATGCTTTGAACCATTCCTGTGACAATAGTTATAGATTCCGATGCTTCACTTCAGGTTTACTGTACACCTTGGACCTTCTTATTGACTATGAAACACAGAAATCGCATCGAAATTAAGTACAAAAGGCACAATGCCGACTTAATTACAAGAAGACTGACTCTTCCTACTGTCTATATTTTGAACCATTCCTGTGACACTAGTTATAGATTCCGATGCTTAAATTTAGGTTTACTGTATCCCTCTGACCTTACTGCCGATGAAACACAGAAATTGCATCGGAATTAAATACAAAAGGCACAATGCCGACTTAAGGACAAGAAGACTGACCCTTCTTACTATCTATGCTTTGAACCAGTCCTGTGACACTAGTTACAGATTCCGATACTTCACTATAGGTTTACTGTTTCCCTTGGACCTTCTTAATGACGTTGAAACACAGAAATTGCATCGCAATTAAATACAAAAGGCACAATGCCGACTTATGCATAAGAAGACTAACTCTTCCTACTGTCTATGTTTTGAAACATTTCTGTGACACTAGTTATAGAGTGTTGCTTCACTTCAGGTTTACTGTATCCCTTGGGCCTTCTTATTGACGATGAAACACAGAAATTGTCTCGGAATTAAATAGAAAAGGCAGTATGCCAACTTAAGTACAAGAAGACTGACTCCTCTTACTGTCTATGCTTTGAACCATTCCTGTGACACTAGTTATAGATTCCGATGCTTCACTTCGGGTTTACTGCATCCCTTGCACCTTCTTATTGACGATGAAACACAGAAAATGGGTTCGGAATTCAATACAAAAGGCACAATGCCGACTTAACTACAAGAACACTGACTCTTCTTACTGACTATGCTTTGAACCAGACCAGTGACACTAGTTATAGATTCCGATGCCTAACTTCAGGATTACTGTATCCCACTGACCTTGTTAGTGACGATGAAACACAGAAATTGCACCGGAACTAAATACAAAAAGCACAATGCCGACTTAAGTACAAGAATACTGACTCATCTTACTGTCTATGATTTGCACCATTCCTGTGACACTTGTTATATATTCCGATGCTTCACTTCAGGTTTACTGTTTCTCTTGGACCTTCTTATTGACGATGAAACACAGAAATTGCATCGGAATTAAATACAAAAGGCACAATGCCGACTTATGTACAAGAAGTCTGACTCTTCCTTCTGTCTATGTTTTGAACCATTTCTGTGACACTAGTTATAGAGTCCGATGCTTCACTTCGGGTTTACTGTATCCCTTGGACCTTGTTATTTACGATGAATCACAGAAATTGCGTCGGAATTAAATACAAAAGGCACAATGCCGACTTAAGTACAAGAAGACCGACTCTTCTTACTGTCTAAAATTTGAACCATTCCAGTGACACTAGTTATAGATTCCGATGCTTCACTTCAGGATTACTGTATCCCTCTGACCTTCTTAGTGACGATGAAACACAGAAATTGCATCGGAATTAAATACAAAAAGCACAATACCGACTTAAATACAAGAATACTGACTCATCTTATTGTCTATGAATTGCACAGTTCCTGTGACACTAGTTACAGATTCCGATGCTTCACGTCAGGTTTAATGTATCCCTTGGACCGTGTTATTTACGATGAATCACAGAAATTGCATTGGAGATAAATACAAAAGGCACAATGCCGACTTAAGTACAAGAAGACTGACTCTTCTTACTGTCTATAATTTGAACCATTCCAGTGACACTAGTTATAGATTCCGATGCTTCACTTCATGTTTACTGTATCCCTCGGACCTTCTTATTGACGATGAAACACAGAAATTGCATCGGAATTAAATACAAAAGGCACAATGCCGACTTAAGTACAAGAAGACTGACCCTTCCTAATGTCTATGTTTTGAACCATTAATGTGACACTAGTTATAGATTCCGATGCTTCACTCCAGGTTTACTGTATCCCTTGGACCTTCTTATTGACGGTGAAACACAGAAATTGCATCGGAATTAAATACGAAAGGCACATTGCCTACTTAAGTACAAGTAGACTGACTCTTCTTCCTGACTATGTTTTCAACCATTCCTGAGACACTAGTTATAGATTCCGATGCTTCACTTCAGGCTTACTGTATCCCCCTGACCGTGTTATTGACGATGAAACACAGAAATTCCATCGGAATTAAATACAAAAGGCACAATGCCGACTTAAGTACATGAAGACTGACTCTTCTTACTGTCTATGCTTTGAACCATCCCTGTGACACTAGTTATAGATTCCGATGCTTCACTGCAGGTTTACTGTGTCCCTTAGACCTTCTTATTGACGATGAAACACAGAAATAACATCGGAATTAAATACAATAGGCACAATGCCGACTTAAGTACAAGAAGACTGACTCTTCTTACTGTCTATAGTTTGAACCATTCCAGTGCCACTAGTTATAGATTCTGATGCTTCACTTCATGTTTACTGTATCCCTTGGACCTTCTTATTGACGATGAAACACAGAAATTGCACCGGAATTAAATACAAAATGCACAATGCCGACTTATGTACAAGAAGACTGACTCTTCCTACTGTCTACGTTTTGACCCATTTCTGTGACACTAGTTATAGAGTCCGATGCTTCACTTCACGTTGACTGTATCCCTTGGACCTTCTTATTGACGGTGAAACACAGAAATTGCATTGGAATTAAATACGAAAGGCACAATGCCAACTTAAGTACAAGAAGACTGACTCTTCTTACTGACTATGTTTTGAACCATTCCAGTGACACTAGTTATAGATTCCCATGCTTCACTTCAGGTTTACTGTATCCCTTAAACCTTCTTATTGACGATGAAACGCAGAAATTGCATCGGAATTAAATACAAAAGACACAATGCCGACTTAAGTACAAGAAGACTGACCCTTCCAACTGTCTATGTTTTGAACCATTCCTGTGACGCTAGTTATAGATTCCGATTCTTCACTTCAGGTATACTGTATCCCTCTGACCGTCTTAGTGACGATGAAACACAGAATTTGCATCCGAATTAATACAAAAGGCACAATGCCGACTTAAGTACAAGAAGACTGACTCTTCTTACCGTCTATGTTTTGAACCGTCCCTGTGACCCTAGTTATAGATTCCGATGTTTCACTCCAGGTTGACTGTATCCCTTGGACCTTCTTATTGACGATGAAAAACAGAAATTGCATCGGAATTAAATACAAAATGCACAATGCCGACTTAAGTACAAGAAGACTGACTCTTCTTGCTGACTATGTTTTGATCCATTCCTGTGACACTAGTTATAGATTCCGTTACTTCACTTCAGGTATACTGTATCCCTCTGACCTTCTTATTGACGATGAAACACAGAAATTGCATCGGAATTAAATACAAAAGGCACAATGCCGAATTAAGTACAAGAAGACTGACTCTTCTTACTGTCTATGCTTTTAACCATTCCTGTGACACTTGTTATAGACTCCGATGCTTCACTGCAGGTTTACTGTGTCCCTTAGACCTTCTTATTGACGATGAAACACAGAAATAACATCGGAATTAAATACAAAAGGCACAATGCCGACTTAAGTACATGAAGACTGACTCTTCTTACTGTCTATGCTTTGAACCATCCCTGTGACACTAGTTATAGATTCCGATGCTTCACTGCAGGTTTACTGTGTCCCTTAGACCTTCTTATTGGCGATGAAACACAGAAATTACATCGGAATTAAATACAAACGGCACAATGCCGACTTAAGTACAAGAAGACTGACTCTTCCTACTGTCTATGTTGTGACCCATTTCTGTGACACTAGTTATAGAGTTCGATGCCTCACTGCAGGTTTACTGTGTCCCTTAGACCTTCTTATTGACGATGAAACACAGAAATTACATCGGAATTAAATACAAAAGGCACAATGCCGACTTAAGTACAAGAAGACCGACTCTTCTTACTGTCTGTAATTTGAACCATTCCAGTGACAGTAGTTATAGCTTCCGATGCTTCACTTCAGGATTACTGTATCCCTCTGACCTTCTTAGTGACGATGAAACACAGAAATTGCATCGGAATGAAATACAAAAAGTACAATGCCGACTTATGTACAAGAATACTGACTCATCTTATTGTCTATGAATTGCACCATTCCTGTGACACTAGTTATAGATTCCGATGCTTCACGTCAGGTTTCATGTATCCCTTGGACCTTGTTATTAACGATGAATCACAGAGATTGCATCGGAGATAAATACAAAAGGCACAATGGCGACTTAAGTACAAGAAGACTGACTCTTCTTACTGTCTATAATTTGAACCATTCCAGTGACACTAGTTATAGATTCCGATGCTTCACTTCATGTTTACTGTATCCCTCGGACCTTCTTATTGACGATGAAACACAGAAATTGCATCGGAATTAAATACAAAAGGCACAATGCCGACTTAAGTACAAGAAGACTGACTCATCTTATTGTCTATGAATTGCACCATTCCTGTGACACTAGTTATAGATTCCGATGCTTCACTTCAGGTTCAATTTATCCCTTGGACCTTATTATTTACGATGAATCACAGAAATTGCATCGGAGATAAATACAAAAGGCACAATGCCGACTTCAGTACACGAAGACTGACTCTTCTTACTGTCTATGTTTTGAACCATTACTGTGACACTAGTTATAGATTCCGATGCTTCGCTCCAGATTTACTGTATCCCTTCGACCTTCTAATTGACGATGAAACACAGAAATTGCATCGGAATTAAATACAAAAGGCACAATGCCGACTTAAGTACAAGAAGACTGACTCATCTTATTGTCTATGAATTGCACCATTCCTGTGACGCTAGTTATAGATTCCGATTCTTCACTTCAGGTTTACTGTATCCCTCTGACCGTCTTAGTGACGATGAAACACAGAAATTGCATCCGAATTAATACAAAAGGCACAATGCCGACTTAAGTACAAGAAGACTGACTCTTCTTACCGTCTATGTTTTGAACCGTCCCTGTGACCCTAGTTATAGATTCCGATGTTTCACTCCAGGTTGACTGTATCCCTTGGACCTTCTTATTGACGATGAAAAACAGAAATTGCATCGGAATTAAATACAAAATGCACAATGCCGACTTAAGTACAAGAAGACTGACTCTTCTTGCTGACTATGTTTTGATCCATTCCTGTGACACTAGTTATAGATTCCGTTACTTCACTTCAGGTATACTGTATCCCTCTGACCTTCTTATTGACGATGAAACACAGAAATTGCATCGGAATTAAATACAAAAGGCACAATGCCGAATTAAGTACAAGACGACTGACTCTTCTTACTGTCTATGCTTTTAACCATTCCTGTGACACTTGTTATAGACTCCGATGCTTCAGTCCAGGTTTACTGTCTCCCTTCGACCTTCTTATTGACGATGAAACACAGAAATTGCATCGGAATTAAATACAAAAGGCACAATGCCGACTTAAGTACATGAAGACTGACTCTTTTTCTGTCTATGCTTTGAACCATCCCTGTGACACTAGTTATAGATTCCGATGCTTCACTGCAGGTTTACTGTGTCCCTTAGACCTTCTTATTGACGATGAAACACAGAAATTACATCGGAATTAAATACAAAAGGCACAATGCCGACTTAAGTACAAGAAGACTGACTCATCTTATTGTCTATGAATTGCACCATTCCTGTGACACTAGTTATAGATTCCGATGCTTCACTTCAGGTTCAATTTATCCCTTGGACCTTGTTATTTACGATGAATCACAGAAATTGCATCGGAGATAAATACAAAAGGCACAATGCCGACTTAAGTACAAGAAGACTGACTCTTCCTACTGTCTATGTTGTGACCCATTTCTGTGACTCTAGTTATAGAGTTCGATGCCTCACTGCAGGTTTACTGTGTCCCTTAGACCTTCTTATTGACGATGAAACACAGAAATTACATCGGAATTAAATACAAAAGGCACAATGCCGACTTAAGTACAAGAAGACCGACTCTTCTTACTGTCTATAATTTGAACCATTCCAGTGACACTAGTTATAGCTTCCGATGCTTCACTTCAGGATTACAGTATCCCTCTGACCTTCTTAGTGACGATGAAACACAGAAATTGCATCGGAATTAAAAACAAAAAGCACAATGCCGACATATGTACAAGAATACTGACTCATCTTATTGTCTATGAATTGCACCATTCCTGTGACACTAGTTATAGATTCCGATGCTTCACGTCAGGTTTAATGTATCCCTTGGACCTTGTTATTAACGATGAATCACAGAAATTGCATCGGAGATAAATACAAAAGGCACAATGGCGACTTAAGTACAAGAAGACTGACTCTTCTTACTGTCTATAATTTGAACCATTCCAGTGACACTAGTTATAGATTCCGATGCTTCACTTCATGTTTACTGAATCCCTCGGACCTTCTTATTGACGATGAAACACAGAAATTGCATCGGAATTAAATACAAAAGGCACAATGCCGACTTAAGTACAAGAAGACTGACTCATCTTATTGTCTATGAATTGCACCATTCCTGTGACACTAGTTATAGATTCCGATGCTTCACTTCAGGTTCAATTTATCCCTTGGACCTTGTTATTTACGATGAATCACAGAAATTGCATCGGAGATAAATACAAAAGGCACAATGCCGACTTAAGTACAAGAAGACTGACTCTTCTTACTGTCTATGTTTTGAACCATTACTGTGACACTAGTTATAGATTCCGATGCTTCGCTCCAGATTTACTGTATCCCTTCGACCTTCTTATTGACGATGAAACACAGAAATTGCATCGGAATTAAATACAAAAGGCACAATGCCGACTTAAGTACATGAAGACTGACTCTTCTTACTGTCTATGCTTTGAACCATCCCTGTGACACTAGTTATAGATTCCGATGCTTCACTGCAGGTTTACTGTGTCCCTTAGACCTTCTTATTGACGATGAAACACAGAAATTACATCGGAGTTAAATACAATAGGCACAATGCCGACTTAAGTACAAGAAGACTGACTCTTCTTACTGTCTATAGTTTGAACCATTCCAGTGCCACTAGTTATAGATTCCGATGCTTCACTTCATGTTTACTGTATCGCTTGGACCTTCTTATTGACGATGAAACACAGAAATTGCATCGGAACTAAATACAAAATGCACAATGCCGACTTATGTACAAGAAGACTGACTCTACCTACTGTCTATGTTTTGACCCATTTCTGTGACACTAGTTATAGAGTCTGATGCTTCACTTCAGGTTTACTGTATCCCTTGGACCTTCTTATTGACGGTGAAACACAGAAATTGCATTGGAATTAAATACGAAAGGCACAATGCCAACTTAAGTTCAAGAAGACTGACTCTTCTTACTGACTATGTTTTGAACCATTCCAGTGACAATAGTTACAGATTCCGATGCTTCACTTCAGGTTTACTGTATCCCTTAAACCTTCTTATTGACGATGAAACGCAGAAATTGCTTCGGAATTAAATACAAAAGACACAATGCCGACTTAAGTACAAGAAGACTGACACTTCTTACCGTCTATGTTTTGAACCGTCCCTGTGACCCTAGTTATAGATTCCGATGTTTCACTCCAGGTTGACTGTATCCCTTGGACCTTCTTATTGACGATGAAACAAAGAAATTGCATCGGAATTAAATACAAAATGCACAATGCCGAATAAAGTACAAGAAGACTGACTCTTCTTACTGACTATGTTTTGAACCATTCCTGTGACACTAGTTATAGATTCCGTTGCTTCACTTCAGGTTTACTGTATCCCTCTGACCTTCTTATTGACGATGAAACACAGAAATTGCATCGGAATTAAATACAAAAGGCACAATGCAGAATTAAGTACAAGAAGACTGACTCTTCTTACTGTCTATGATTTTAACCATTCCTGTGACACTAGTTATAGACTCCGATGCTTCAGTCCAGGTTTACTGAATCCCTTAAACCTTCTTATTGACGATGAAACGCAGAAATTGCATCGGAATTAAATACAAAAGACACAATGCCGACTTAAGTACAAGAAGACTGACACTTCTTACCGTCTATGTTTTGAACCGTCCCTGTGACCCTAGTTATAGATTCCGATGTTTCACTCCAGGTTGACTGTATCCCTTGGACCTTCTTATTGACGATGAAACAAAGAAATTGCATCGGAATTAAATACAAAATGCACAATGCCGACTTAAGTACAAGAAGACTGACTCTTATTATTGACTATGTTTTGGACCATTCCTGTGACACTAGTTATAAATTACGATGCTTCACTTCGGGTTTACTGTATTCCTTGGACCATCTTATTGACGATGAAACACAGAAATTGCATCGGATATAAATAGAAAATTCACAATGTCGACTTAAGTACAAGAAGACTGACGCTTCTCACTGACTATGCTTTGATCCATTCCTGTGACACTAGTTATAGATTCCAATGCTTCACTTCAGGTTTACTGTACACCTTGGACCTTCTTATTGACTATGAAACACAGAAATCGCATTGGAATTAAATACAAAAGGCACAATGCCGACTTAAGCACAAGATGACTGACTCTTCCTACTGTCTATATTTTGAACCGTTCCTGTGACACTAGTTATAGATTCCGATGCTTCAATTTAGGTTTACAGTATCCCTCTGACCTAATTGCCGATGAAACACAGAAATTGCATCGGAATTAAATACAATAGGCACAATGCCGACTTATGTACAAGAAGACTAACTCTTCCTACTGTCTATGTTTTGAACCATTTCTGTGACACTAGTTGTAGAGTCCGTTGCTTCACTTCAGGTTTACTGTACCCCTTGGGCCTTCTTATTGACGGTGAAACACAGAAACTGCATCGGAATTAAATACGAAAGGCACAATGCCAACTTAAGTTCAAGAAGACTGACTCTTCTTACTGACAATGTTTTGAACCATTCCAGTGACACTAGTTATAGATTCCGATGCTTCACTTCAGGTTTACTGTATCCCTTAAACCTTCTTATTGACGATGAAACGCAGAAATTGCATCGGAATTAAATACAAAAGACACAATGCCGACTTAAGTACAAGAAGACTGACTCTTCTTACCGTCTATGTTTTGACCCGTCCCTGTGACCCTAGGTATAGATTCCGATGTTTCACTCCAGGTTGACTGTATCCCTTGGACCTTCTTATTGACGATGAAACACAGATATTGCATCGGAATTAAATACAAATTGCACAATGCCGACTTAAGTACAAGAGGACTGGCTCTTCTTACTGACTATGTTTTGAACCATTCCTGTGACACTAGTTATAGATTCCGTTGCTTCACTTCAGGTTTACTGTATCCCTCTGACCTTCTTATTGACGATGAAACACAGAAATTGCATCGGAATTAAATACAAAAGGCACAATGCCGAATTAAGTACAAGAAGACTGACTCTTCTTTCTGTCTATGCTTTTAACCATTCCTGTGACACTAGTTACAGACTCCGATGCTTCAGTCCAAGTTTACTGTATCCCTTCGACCTTCTTATTGACGATGAATCACAGAAATTGCATCGGAATTAAATACAAAAGGCACAATGCCGACTTAAGGACAAGAAGACTGACTCTTCTTACTGACTATGTATTAAACCGTTCCTGTGACACTAGTTATAGATTCCGATGCTTCACTTCAGGTTTACTGTATCCTTCTGACCTTCTTATTGACGATGAAACACAGAAATTGCATCGGAATTAAATAGAAAAGGCAGTATGCCAACTTAAGTACAAGAAGACTGACTCTTTTTACTGTCTATGCTTTGAACCATTCCTGTGACACTAGTTATAGATTCCGATGCTTCACTTCAGGTTTACTGCATCCCTTGCACCTTCTTATTGACGGTGAAACACAGAAATTGGTTCGGAATTCAATACAAAAGGCACAATGCAGACTTAACTACACGAACACTGACTCTTCTTACTGACTTTGCTTTGAACCATTCCAGTGACACTAGTTATAGATTCCGATGCCTAACTTCAAGATTACTGTATCCCACTGACCTTGATAGTGACGATGAAACACAGAAACTGCATCGGAACTAAACACAAAAAGCACAATGCCGACTTAAGTACAAGAATACTGACTCATCTTACTGTCTATGATTTGCACCATTCCTGTGACACTTGTTATAGATTCCGATGCTTCACTTCAGGTTTACTGTTTCTCTTGCACCTTCTTATTGACGATGAAACACAGAAATTGCATCGGAATTAAATACAAAAGGCACAATGCCGACTTATGTACAAGAAGACTGACTCTTCCTACTGTCAATGATTTGAACCATCCCTGTGACACTAGTTATAGATTCCGATGCTTCACTGAAGGTTTACTGTGTCCCTTAGACCTTCTTATTGACGATGAAACACAGAAATTACATCGGAAATAAATACAATAGGCACGATGCCGACTTAAGTACAAGAAGACTGACTCTTCTTAATGTGTATAGTTTGAACCATTCCAGTGCCACTAGTTATAGATTCCGATGCTTGAATTCATGTTTACTGTATCCCTTCGACCTTCTTATTGACGATGAAACACAGAAATTGCATCGGAATTTAATACAAAATGCACAATGCCGACTTATGTACAAGAAGACTGACTCTTCCTACTGTCTATGTTTTGACCCATTTCTGTAACACTAGTTATAGAGTCCGATGCTTCACTTCAGGTTTACTGTATCCCTTGGACCTTCTCATTGACGGTGAAACACAGAAATTGCAATGGAATGAAATACGAAAGGCACAATGACAACTTAAGTACAAGAAGACTGACTCTTCTTACTGACTATGCTTTGAACCATTCCAGTGACACTAGTTATAAATTCCGATGCTTCACTTCGGGTTTACTGTATCCCTTGGACCATCTTATTGACGATGAAACACAGAAATTGCATCGGATATAAATAGAAAAGGCACAATGTCGACTTAAGTACAAGAAGACTGACGCTTCTCACTGACTACTCTTTGAACCATTCCTGTGACACTAGTTATAGATTCCGATGCTTCACTTCAGGTTTACTTTACACCTTGGACCTTCTTATTGACTATGAAACACAGAAATCGCATCGGAATTAAATACAAAAGGCACAATGCCGACTTAAGTACAAGAAGACTGACTCTTCCTACTGTCTATATTTTGAACCATTAATGTGACACTAGTTATAGATTCCGATGCTTCAATTTAGGTTTACTGTATCCCTCTGACCTTATTGCCGATAAAACACAGAAATTGCATCGGAATTAAATACAAAAGGCACAATGCCGACTTAAGGACAAGAAGACTGACCCTTCTTACTATCTATGTTTTGAACCAGTCCTGTGACACTAGTTACAGATTCCGATGTTTCACTTCAGGTTTACTGTTTCCCTTGGACCTTCTTAATGACGATGAAACACAGAAATTGCATCGGAATTAAATACAAAAGGCACAATGCCAACTTATGTACAAGAATACTAACTCTTCCTACTGTCTATGTTTTGAACCATTTCTGTGACACTAGTAATAGAGTCCGTTGCTTCACTTCAGGTTTACTGTACCCCTTGGGCCTTCTTATTGACGGTGAAACACAGAAATTGCATCGGAATGAAATACGATAGGCACAATGCCAACTTAAGTACAAGAAGACTGACTCTTCTTACTGACTATGTTTTGAACCATTCCAGTGACACTAGTTATAGATTCCGATGCTTCACTTCAGGTTTACTGTATCCCTTAAACCTTCTTATTGACGATGAATTGCAGAAATTGCATCGGAATTAAATACAAAAGACACAATGCCGAGTTAAGTACAAGAAGACTGACTCTTCTTACCGTCTATGTTTTGACCCGTCCCTGTGACCCTAGTTATAGATTCCGATGTTTCACTCCAGGTTGGCTGTATCCCTTGGACCTTCTTATTGACGATGAAACACAGAAATTGCATCGGAATTAAATACAAAATGCACAATGCCGACTTAAGTACAAGAAGACTGACTCTTCTTACTGACTATGTTTTGAACCATTCCTGTGACACTAGTTATAGATTCCGTTGCTTCACTTCAGGTTTACTGTATCCCTCTGACCTTCTTATTGACGATGAAACACAGAAATTGCATCGGAATTAAATACAAAAGGCACAATGCCGAATTAAGTACAAGAAGACTGACTCTTCTTACTGTCTATGCTTTTAACCATTCCTGTGACACTAGTTATAGACTCCGATGCTTCAGTCCAAGTTTACTGTATCCCTTCGACCTTCTTATTGACGATGAAACAAAGAAATTGCAACGGAATTAAATACAAAGGGCACAATGCCGACTTAAGTACAAGAAGTCTGACTCTTCTTACTGTCTATGTTTTGAACCATCCCTGTGACACTAGTTATAGTTTCCGATGGTTCACTCCTGGTTTACTGTATCCCTTGGTCCTTCATATTGACGAAGAAACACTGAAATTGCATCGGAATGAAATACAAAAGGCACAATGCCGACTTAAGTACAAGAAGACTGACTCTTATTAATGACTAAGTTTTGGACCATTCCTGTGACACTAGTTATAATTTCCGATGCTTCACTTCGGGTTTACTGTATCCCTTGGACCATCTTATTGACGATGAAACACAGAAATTGCATCGGATATAAATAGAAAAGGCACAATGTCGACTTAAGTACAAGAAGACTGACGCTTCTCACTGACTATGCTTTGAACCATTCCTGTGACACTAGTTATAGATTCCGATGCTTCACTTCAGGTTTACTGTACACCTTGGACCTTCTTATTGACTATGAAACACAGAAATCGCATCGGAATTAAATACAAAAGGCACAATGCCGACTTAAGTGCAAGAAGACTGACTCTTCCTACTGTCTATATTTTGAACCATTCCTGTGACACTAGTTATAGATTCCGATGCTTCAATTTAGGTTTACTGTATCCCTCTGACCTTATTGCCGATGAAACACAGAAATTTCATCGGAATTAAATACAAAAGGCACAATGCCGACTTAAGGACAAGAAGACTGACCCTTCTTACTATCTATGTTTTGAACCATTCCTGTGACACTAGTTATAGATTCCGATGCTTCACTTCAGGTTTACTGTATCCCTTAAACCTTCTTATTGGCGATGAAACGCAGAAATTGCATCGGAATTAAATACAAAAGACACAATGCCGACTTAAGTACAAGAAGACTGACTCTTCTTACCGTCTATGTTTTGACCCGTCCCTGTGACCCTAGGTATAGATTCCGATGTTTCACTCCAGGTTGACTGTATCCCTTGGATCTTCTTATTGACGATGAAACACAGATATTGCATCGGAATTAAATACAAATTGCACAATGCCGACTTAAGTACAAGAAGACTGGCTCTTCTTACTGACTATGTTTTGAACCATTCCTGTGACACTAGTTATAGATTCCGTTGCTTCACTTCAGGTTTACTGTATCCCTCTGACCTTCTTATTGACGATGAAACACAGAAATTGCATCGGAATTAAATACAAAAGGCACAATGCCGAATTAAGTACAAGAAGACTGACTCTTCTTTCTGTCTATGCTTTTAACCATTCCTGTGCCACTAGTTACAGACTCCGATGCTTCAGTCCAAGTTTACTGTATCCCTTCGACCTTCTTATTGACGATGAAACACAGAAATTTCATCGGAATTAAATACAAAAGGCACCATGCCGACTTAAGGACAAGAAGACTGACTCTTCTTACTGACTATGTATTAAACCGTTCCTGTGACACTAGTTATAGATTCCGATGCTTCACTTCAGGTTTACTGTATCCTTCTGACCTTCTTATTGACGATGAAACACAGAAATTGCATCGGAATTAAATAGAAAAGGCAGTATGCCATTTTAAGTACAAGAAGACTGACTCTTCTTACTGTCTATGCTTTGAACCATTCCTGTGACACTAGTTATAGATTCCGATGCTTCACTTCAGGTTTACTGCATCCCTTGCACCTTCTTATTGACGATGAAACACAGAAATTGGTTCGGAATTCAATACAAAAGGCACAATGCAGACTTAACTACACGAACACTGACTCTTCTTACTGACTTTGCTTTGAACCATTCCAGTGACACTAGTTATAGATTCCGATGCCTAACTTCAAGATTACTGTATCCCACTGACCTTGATAGTGACGATGAAACACAGAAACTGCATCGGAACTAAACACAAAAAGCACAATGCCGACTTAAGTACAAGAATACTGACTCATCTTACTGTCTATGATTTGCACCATTCCTGTGACACTTGTTATAGATTCCGATGCTTCACTTCAGGTTTACTGTTTCTCTTGCACCTTCTTATTGACGATGAAACACAGAAATTGCATCGGAATTAAATACAAAATGCACAATGCCGACTTAAGTACAAGAAGACTGACTCTTCTTACTGACTATGTTTTGAACCATTCCTGTGACACTAGTTATAGATTCCGTTGCTTCACTTCAGGTTTACTGTATCCCTCTGACCTTCTTATTGACGATGAAACACAGAAATTGCATCGGAATTAAATACAAAAGGCACAATGCCGAATTAAGTACAAGAAGACTGACTCTTCTTACTGTCTATGCTTTTAACCATTCCTGTGACACTAGTTATAGACTCCGATGCTTCAGTCCAAGTTTACTGTATCCCTTCGACCTTCTTATTGACGATGAAACAAAGAAATTGCAACGGAATTAAATACAAAAGGCACAATGCCGACTTAAGTACAAGAAGTCTGACTCTTCTTACTGTCTATGTTTTGAACCATCCCTGTGACACTAGTTATAGTTTCCGATGGTTCACTCCTGGTTTACTGTATCCCTTGGTCCTTCATATTGACGAAGAAACACTGAAATTGCATCGGAATGAAATACAAAAGGCACAATGCCGACTTAAGTACAAGAAGACTGACTGTTATTAATGACTATGTTTTGGACCATTCCTGTGACACTAGTTATAATTTCCGATGCTTCACTTCGGGTTTACTGTATCCCTTGGACCATCTTATTGACGATGAAACACAGAAATTGCATCGGATATAAATAGAAAAGGCACAATGTCGACTTAAGTACAAGAAGACTGACGCTTCTCACTGACTATGCTTTGAACCATTCCTGTGACACTAGTTATAGATTCCGATGCTTCACTTCAGGTTTACTGTACACCTTGGACCTTCTTATTGACTATGAAACACAGAAATCGCATCGGAATTAAATACAAAAGGCACAATGCCGACTTAAGTGCAAGAAGACTGACTCTTCCTACTGTCTATATTTTGAACCATTCCTGTGACACTAGTTATAGATTCCGATGCTTCAATTTAGGTTTACTGTATCCCTCTGACCTTATTGCCGATGAAACACAGAAATTTCATCGGAATTAAATACAAAAGGCACAATGCCGACTTAAGGACAAGAAGACTGACCCTTCTTACTATCTATGTTTTGAACCAGTCCTGTGACACTAGTTACAGATTCCGATGCTTCACTTCAGGTTTACTGTTTCCCATGGACCTTCTTAATGACGATGAAACACAGAAATTGCATCAGAATTAAATACAAAAAGCACAATGCCGACTTATGTACAAGAAGACTAACTCTTCCTACTGTCTATGTTTTGAACCATTTCTGTGACACTAGTTATAGAGTCCGTTGCTTCACTTCAGGTTTACTGTATCCCTTGGGCCTTCTTATTGACGGTGAAACACAGAAATTGCATCGGAATTAAATACGAAAGGCACAATGCCAACTTAAGTTCAACAAGACTGACTCTTCTTACTGACTATGTATTAAACCGTTCCTGTGACACTAGTTATAGATTCCGATGCTTCACTTCAGGTTTACTGTATCCTTCTGACCTTCTTATTGACGATGAAACACAGAAATTGCATCGGAATTAAATAGAAAATGCAGTATGCCAACTTAAGTACAAGAATACTGACTCATCTTACTGTCTATGATTTGCACCATTCCTGTGACACTAGTTACAGATTCCGATACTTCACTTCAGGTTTACTGTTTCTTTTGGACCTTCCTATTGACGATGAAACACAGAAATTGCATCGGAATTAAATACAAAAGGCACAATGCCGACTTATGTACAAGAAGACTGACTCTTCCTACTGTCTATGTTTTGAACCATTTCTGTGACACTAGTTATAGAGTCCGATGCTTCACTTCGAAGACTGACTCTTCTTACTGTCTACGCTTTGAACCATCCCTGTGACACTAGTTATAGATTCCGATGTTTCCCTTTAGGTTTACTGTATCCTGTGGACCGTGTTATTGACGATGAAACACAGAAATTGCATCGGAAATAAATACAAAAAGCACAATACCGACTTAAGAACAAGAAGACTGACTCTTCTTATTGACTATGCTTTGAACCATTCCTGTGACACTAGTCATAGATTCCGATGCTTAACTTCAGGATTACTGTATCCCTCTGACCTTCTTATTGACGATGAAACACAGAAATTGCATCCGTATTAAATACAAAAGGCACAATGCCGACTTAAGTACAAGAAGTCTGACTCTTCTTACTGTCTATGTTTCGAACCATCCCTGTGACACTAGTTATAGTTTCCGATGCTTCACTCCTGGTTTACTGTATCCCTTGGTCCTTCTTATTGACGAAGAAACACTGAAATTGCATCGGAATTAAATGCAAAAGGCACAATGCCGACTTAAGTACAAGAAGACTGACTCTTATTAATGACTATGCTTTGGACCATGCCTGTGACACTAGTTACAAATTCCGATGCTTCACTTCGGGTTTACTGTATCCCTTGGACCATCTTATTGACGATGAAACACAGAAATTGCATCGGATATAAATTGAAAAGGCACAATGTCGACTTAAGTACAAGAAGACTGCCGCTTCTCACTGACTATGCTTTGAACCATTCCTGTGACACTAGTTATAGATTCCGATGCTTCACTTCAGGTTTACTGTATCCCTTAAACCTTCTTATTGACGATGAAACGCAGAAATTGCATCGGAATTAAATACAAAAGACACAATGCCGACTTAAGTACAAGAAGACTGACTCTTCCAACTGTCTATGTTTTGAACCATTCCTGTGACGCTAGTTATAGATTCCGATGTTTCACTTCAGGCTTACTGTATCCCTCTGACCGTCATAGTGACGATGAAACACAGAAATTGCATCCGAATTAATACAAAAGGCACAATGCCGACTTAAGTACAAGAAGACTGACTCTTCTTACCGTCTATGTTTGAACCGTCCCTGTGACCCTAGTTATAGATTCCGATGTTTCACTCCAGGTTGACTGTATCCCTTGGACCTTCTTATTGACGATGAAAAACAGAAATTGCATCGGAATTAAATGCAAAATGCACAATGCCGACTTAAGTACAAGAAGACTGACTCTTCTTACTGACTATGTTTTGAACCATTCCTGTGACACTAGTTATACATTCCGTTGCTTCACTTCAGGTATACTGTATCCCTCTGACCTTCTTATTGACGATGAAACACAGAAATAGCATTGGAATTAAATACAAAAGGCACAATGCCGACTTATGTACAAGAACACTAACTCTTCCTACTGTCTATGTTTTGAACCATTTCTGTGACACTAGTTATAGAGTCCGTTGCTTCAATTCAGGTTTACTGTATCCCTTGGGGCTTCTTATTGACGGTGAAACACAGAAATTGCATCGGAATTAAATACGAAAGGCACAATGCCAACTTAAGTTCAACAAGACTGACTCTTCTTACTGACTATGTATTAAACCGTTCCTGTGACACTAGTTATAGATTCCGGTGCTTCACTTCAGGTTTACTGTATCCTTCTGACCTTCTTATTGACGATGAAACACAGAAATTGCATCGGAACTAAATAGAAAATGCAGTATGCCAACTTAAGTACAAGAAGACTGACTCTTCTTACTGTCTATGCTTTGAACCATTCCTGTGACACTAGTTATAGATTCCGATGCATCACTTCAGAATTACTGTATCCCTTGCACCTTCTTATTTACGATGAAACACAGAAATTGGTTCGGAATTCAATACAAAAGGCACAATGCCGACTTAACTACAAGAACACTGGCACTTCATACTTACTATGCTTTGAACCATTCCAGTGACACTAGTTATAGATTCCGATGCCTAACTTCAGGATTACTGTATACCACTGACCTTGTTAGTGACGATAAAACACAGAAATTGCATCGAAATTAAATACAAAAGGCACAATGCCGACTTAAGTACAAGAAGACCGACTCTTCTTACAGTCTATTATTTGATCCATTCCAGTGACACTAGTTATAGATTCCGATGCTTCACTTCAGGTTTACTGTATGCCTTGGACCTTCTTATTGACGATGAAACACAGAAAGTGCATCGGAATTAAATACAAAAGGCACAATGCCGACTTAACAACAAGAAGACTGACTCTTCTTACTGACTATGCTTTGAACCATTCCTGTGACTCTAGTTATAGATTCCGATGCTTCACTTCAGGATTACTGTATCCCTCTGACCTTGTTAGTGACGATGAAACACAGAAATTGCATCGGAATTAAATACAAAAAGTACAATGCCGACTTAAGTACAAGAATACTGACTCATCTTATTGTCTATGAATTGCACCATTCCTGTGACACTAGTTATAGATTCCGATGCTTCACTTCAGGTTCAATGTATCCCTTGGACCTTGTTATTTACGATGAATCACAGAAATTGCATCGGAGATAAATACAAAAGGCACAATGCCGACTTAAGTACAAGAAGACTGACTCTTCTTACTGTCTATAATTTGAACCGTTCCAGTGACACTAGTTATGGATTCCGATGCTTCACTTCATGTTTACTGTATCCCTCGGACCTTCTTATTGACGATGAAACACAGAAATTGCATCGGAATTAAATACAAAAGGCACAATGCCGACTTAAGTACAATAAGACTGACTCTTCCTACTGTCTATGCTTTGAACCATTACTGTGACACTAGTTATAGATTCCGATGCTTCACTCCAGGTTTACTGTATCCCTTGGACCTTCTTTTTGACGGCGAAACACAGAAATTGCATCGGAATTAAATACGAAAGGCACATTGCCAACATAAGTACAAGAAGACTGACTCTTCTTCATGACTATGTTTTCAACCATTCCTGTGACACTAGTTGTAGATTCCAATGCTTCATTTCAGGTTTACTGTATCCCTTGGACCTTCTTATTGACGATGAAACACAGAAATAGCATCGGAATTAAATACAAAAGACACAATGCCGACTTAAGTACAAGAAGACTGACTCTTCCAATGTTTTGAACCATTCCTGAGACAGTAGTTATAGATTCCGATGCTTCACTTCAGGCTTACTGTATCCCCCTGACCGCCTTATTGACGACGAAACACAGAAATTGCATCCGAATTAAATAGAAAAGGCACAATGCCGACATAAGTACTAGAAGACTGACTCATCCTACTGTCTATGTTTTGAACCATTCCTAAGACACTTGTTATAGATTCCGTTGCTTCACTTCAGGTTTACTGTATCCCTCTGACCTTCTTATTGGCGATGAAACACAGAAATTGCATCGGAATTAAATACAAAAGGCACAATGCCGAATTAAGTACAAGAAGACTGACTCTTCTTACTGTCTATGCTACTAACCATTCCTGTGACACTAGTTATAGACTTCGATGCTTCGCTCCAGATTTACTGTATCCCTTCGACCTTCTTATCGACGATGAAACACAGAAATTGCGTCGGAATTAAATACAAAAGGCACAATGCCGACTTAAGTACATGAATACTGACTTTTCTTACTGTCTATGCTTTGAACCATCCCTGTGACATTAGTTATAGATTCTGATGCTTCACTGCAGGTGTACTTGGTCCTTTAGACCTTCTTATTGACGATGAAATACAGAAATTAAATCGGAATTAAATACAATAGGCACAATGCCGACTTAAGTACAAAAAGACTGACTCTTCTTACTGTCTATAGTTTGAACCATTCCAGTGCCACTAGTTATAGATTCCGATGCTTCACTTCATGTTTACTTTATCCCTTGGACCTTCTTATTGACGATGAAACACAGAAATAGCATCGGAATTAAATACAAAAGACACAATGCCGACTTAAGTACAAGAAGACTGACTCTTCCAACTGTCTATGTTTTGTACCATTCCTGTGACGCTAGTTATAGATTCCGATGCTTCACTTCAGGTTACTGTATCCCTTAATCCTTCTTATTGACGATGAAACGCAGAAATTGCATCGGAATTAAATACAAAAGGCACAATGCCGACTTAAGTACAAGAAGACTGACTCTTCTTACCGTCTATGTTTTGAACCGTTCTGTGACCCTAGGTATAGATTCCGATGTTTCACTCGAGGTTGACTGTATCCCGTGGACCTTGTTATTGACGATGAAACACAGAAATTGCATCGGAATTAAGTACAAAATGCACAATGCCGACTTAAGTACAAGAAGACTGACTCTTCTTACTGACTATGTTATGAACCATTCCGGTGACACTAGTTATAGATTCCGTCGCTTCACTTCAGGTTTACTGTATCCCTCTGACCTTCTTATGGACGATGAAACACAGAAATTGCATCTGAATGAAATACAAAAGGCACAATGCCGAATTAAGTACAAGAAGACTGACTCTTCTTACTATCTATGTTTTAACGATTCCTGTGACACTAGTTAGAGACTCCTATGCTTCACTCCAGGTTTACTGTATCCCTTCGACCTTCTTATTGACGATGATTCACAGAAATTGCATCGGAATTAAATACAAAAGGCACAATGCCGACTTAAGTACATGAAGACTGACTCTTCTTACTGTCTATGCTTTGAACCATCCCTGTGACTCTATTTATAGATTCCGATGCTTCACTGCAGGTTTACGGTGTCCCTTAGACCGTATTATTGACGATGAAACACAGAAATTACATCGGAACTAAATACAATAGGCACAATGCCGACTTAAGTACAAGAAGACTGACTCTTCTTACTGTCTATAGTTTGAACCATTCCAGTGACACTAGTTATAGATTCCGATGCTTCACTTCATGTTTACTCCATCCCTTGGAGCTTCTTATTGACGATGAAACACAGAAATTGCATCGGAATTAAATACAAAAGGCACAATGCCGACTTAAGTACAAGAAGACTGACTCTTCCTACTGTCTATGCTTTGAACCATTACTGTGACACTAGTTATAGATTCCGATGCTTCACTCCAGGTTTACTGTATCCCTTGGACCTTCTTTTTGACGGCGAAACACAGAAATTGCATCGGAATTAAATACGAAATGCACATTGCCAACATAAGTACAAGAAGACTGACTCTTCTTCCTGACTATGTTTTCAACCATTCCTGTGACACTAGTAGTAGATTCCAATGCTTCACTTCAGGTTTACTGTATCCCTTGGACCTTCTTATTGACGATGAAACACAGAAATAGCATCGGAATTAAATACAAAAGACACAATGCCGACTTAAGTACAAGAAGACTGACTCTTCCAATGTTTTGAACCATTCCTGAGACACTAGTTATAGATTCCGATGCTTCACTTCAGGCTAACTGTATCCCCCTGACCGCCTTATTGACGATGAAACACAGAAATTGCATCCGAATTAAATAGAAAAGGCACAATGCCGACTTAAGTACTATAAGACTGACTCATCCTACTGTCTATGTGTTGAACCATTCCTAAGACACTTGTTATAGATTCCGTTGCTTGACTTCAGGTTTACTGTATCCCTCTGACCTTCTTATTGGCGATGAAACACAGAAATTGCATCGGAATTAAATACAAAAGGCACAATGCCGAATTAAGTACAAGAAGACTGACTCTTCTTACTGTCTATGCTATTAACCATTCCTGTGACACTAGTTATAGACTTCGATGCTTCGCTCCGGATTTACTGTATCCCTTCGACCTTCTTATCGACGATGAAACACAGAAATTGCGTCGGAATTAAATACAAAAGGCACAATGCCGACTTAAGAACATGAATACTGACTTTTCTTACTGTCTATGCTTTGAACCATCCCTGTGACACTAGTTATAGATTCTGATGCTTCACTGCAGGTGTACTTGGTCCCTTAGACCTTCTTATTGACGATGAAATACAGAAATTACATCGGAATTAAATACAATAGGCACAATGCCGACTTAAGTACAAAAAGACTGACTCTTATTACTGTCTATAGTTTGAACCATTCCAGTGCCACTAGTTATAGATTCCGATGCTTCACTTCATGTTTACTTTATCCCTTGGACCTTCTTATTGACGATGAAACACAGAAATTGCATCGGAATTAAATACAAAAGACACAATGCCGACTTAAGTACAAGAAGACTGACTCTTCCAACTGTCTATGTTTTGTACCATTCCTGTGACGCTAGTTATAGATTCCGATGCTTCACTTCAGGTTTACTGTATCCCTTCATCCTTCTTATTGACGATGAAACGCAGAAATTGCATCGGAATTAAATACAAAAGGCACAATGCCGACTTAAGTACAAGAAGACTGACTCTTCTTACCGTCTATGTTTTGAACCGTTCCTGTGACCCTAGTTATAGATTCCGATGTTTCACTCGAGGTTGACTGTATCCCTTGGACCTTGTTATTGACGATGAAACACAGAAATTGCATCGGAATTAAATACAAAAGGCACAATGCGACTTAAGTACATGAAGACTGACTCTTCTTACTGTCTATGCTTTGAACCATCCCTGTGACTCTATTTATAGATTCCGATGCTTCACTGCAGGTTTACGGTGTCCCTTAGACGGTATTATTGACGATGAAACACAGAAATTACATCGGAACTAAATACAATAGGCACAATGCCGACTTAAGTACAAGAAGACTGACTCTTCTTACTGTCTATAGTTTGAACCATTCCAGTGACACTAGTTATAGATTCCGATGCTTCACTTCATGTTTACTCTATCCCTTGGAGCTTCTTATTGACGATGAAACACAGAAATTGCATCTGAATTAAAAACAAAAGGCACAATGCCGACTTAAGTACAAGAAGACTGACTCTTCCAAGTACCTATGTTTTGACCCATTTCTGTGACACTAGTTATAGAGTCCGATGCTTCACTTCAGGTTTACTGTATCCCTTGGACCTTCTTATTGACGGTGAAACACAGAAATTACTTTGGAATTAAATACGAAAGGCACAATGCTAACTTAAGTACACGAAGACTGACTCTTCTTACTGACTATGTTTTGAACCATTCCAGTGACACCAGTTATAGATTCCGATGCTTCTCTTCAGGTTTACTGTATCCCTCTGACCGTCTTAGTGACGATGAAACAGAGAAATTGCATCCGAATTAAATAGAAAAGGCACAATGACGACTTAAATACTAGAAGACTGACTCTTCCTACTGTCTATGTTTTGAACCTTTCCTAAGACACTTGTTATAGATTCCGATGCTTCACTTCAGGTTTACTGTATCCCTTGGACCTTCTTATTGTCGATGAAACACAGAAATTGCATCGGAATTAAATACAAAAGGCACAAGGCCGACTTAACTACAAGAAGACTGACTCCGCTTACTGACTGTGTTTTGAACCATTCCTGTGACTCTAGTTATGGATTCCGATGCTTAACTTCCGGATTACTGTATCCCTCTGACCTTCTTAGTGACGATGAAACACAGAAATTGCATCGGAATTAAATACAAAAGGCACAATGCCGACTTATGTACAAGAAGAGTGACTCTTCCTATTGTCTATGTTTTGACCCATTTCTGTGACACTAGTTATAGAGTCCGATGCTTCACTTCAGGTTTACTGTATCCCTTGGACCTTCTTATTGACGGTGAAACACAGAAATTGCATAGGAATTAAATACGAAAGGCACAATGCCAACTTAAGTACAAGAAGACTGACTCTTCTTACTGACTATGTTTTGAACCATTCCTGTGACACTAGTTGTAGATTCCAATGCTTCACTTCAGGTTTACTGTATCCCTTGGACCTTCTTATTGACGATGAAACACAGAAATAGCATCGGAATTAAATACAAAAGACACAATGCCGACTTAAGTACAAGAAGACTGACTCTTCCAAAGTTTTGAACCATTCCTGAGACACTAGTTATAGATTCCGATGCTTCACTTCAGGCTTACTGTATCCCCCTGACCGCCTTATTGACGATGAAACACAGAAATTGCATCCGAATTAAATAGAAAAGGCACAATGCCGACTTAAGTACTAGAAGACTGACTCATCCTACTGTCTATGTTTTGAACCATTCCTAAGACACTTGTTATAGATTCCGTTGCTTCACTTCAGGTTTACTGTATCCCTCTGACCTTCTTATTGGCGATGAAACACAGAAATTGCATCGGAATTAAATACAAAAGGCACAATGCCGAATTAAGTACAAGAAGACTGACTCTTCTTACTGTCTATGCTATTAACCATTCCTGTGACACTAGTTATAGACTTCGATGCTTCGCTCCAGATTTACTGTATCCCTTCGACCTTCTTATCGACGATGAAACACAGAAATTGCGTCGGAATTAAATACAAAAGGCACAATGCCGACTAAAGTACATGAATACTGACTTTTCTTACTGTCTATGCTTTGAACCATCCCTGTGACACTAGTTATAGATTCTGATGCTTCACTGCAGGTGTACTTGGTCCCTTAGACCTTCTTATTGACGATGAAATACAGAAATTACATCGGAATTAAATACAATAGGCACAATGCCGACTTAAGTACAAAAAGACTGACTCTTCTTACTGTCTATAGTTTGAACCATTCCAGTGCCACTAGTTATAGATTCCGATGCTTCACTTCATGTTTACTTTATCCCTTGGACCTTCTTATTGACGATGAAACACAGAAATAGCATCGGAATTAAATACAAAAGACACAATGCCGACTTAAGTACAAGAAGACTGACTCTTCCAACTGTCTATGCTTTGTACCATTCCTGTGACGCTAGTTATAGATTCCGATGCTTCACTTCAGGTTTACTGTATCCCTTAATCCTTCTTATTGACGATGAAACGCAGAAATTGCATCGGAATTAAATACAAAAGGCACAATGCCGACTTAAGTACAAGAAGACTGACTCCTCTTACCGTCTATATTTTGTACCGTTCCTGTGACCCTAGTTATAGATTCCGATGTTTCACTCGAGGTTGACTGTATCCCTTGGACCTTGTTATTGACGATGAAACGCAGAAATTGCATCGGAATTAAGTACAAAATGCGCAATGCCGACTTAAGTACAAGAAGACTGACTCTTCTTACTGACTATGTTATGAACCATTCCGGTGACACTAGTTATAGATTCCGTCGCTTCACTTCAGGTTTACTGTATCCCTCTGACCTTCTTATGGACGATGAAACACAGAAATTGCATCTGAATTAAATACAAAAGGCACAATGCCGAATTAAGTACAAGAAGACTGACTCTTCTTACTATCTATGCTTTTAACCATTCCTGTGACACTAGTTATAGACTCCTATGCTTCACTCCAGGTTTACTGTATCCCTTCGACCTTCTTATTGACGATGATTCACAGAAATTGCATCGGAATTAAATACAATAGGCACAATGCCGACTTAAGTACATGAAGACTGACTCTTCTTACTGTCTATGCTTTGAACCATCCCTGTGACTCTATTTATAGATTCCGATGCTTCACTGCAGGTTTAAGGTGTCCCTTAGACCGTATTATTGACGATGAAACACAGAAATTACATCGGAACTAAATACAATAGGCACAATGCCGACTTAAGTACAAGAAGACTGACTCTTCTTACTGTCTATAGTTTGAACCATTCCAGTGACACTAGTTATAGATTCCGATGCTTCACTTCATGTTTACTCTATCCCTTGGAGCTTCTTATTGACGATGAAACACAGAAATTGCATCGGAATTAAATACAAAAGGCACAATGCCGACTTAAGTACAAGAAGACTGACTCTTCCAAGTATCTATGTTTTGACCCATTTCTGTGACACTAGTTATAGAGTCCGATGCTTCACTTCAGGTTTACTGTATCCCTTGGACCATCTTATTGACGGTGAAACACAGAAATTACATTGGAATTAAATGCGAAATGCACAATGCCAACTTAAGTACAAGAAGACTGACTCTTCTTACTGACTATGTTTTGAACCATTCCAGTGACACTAGTTATAGATTCCGATGCTTCACTTCAGGTTTACTGTATCCCGTAAACCTTCTTATTGACGATGAAACGCAGAAATTGCATCGGAATTAAATACAAAAGACACAATGCCGAATTATGTACAAGAAGACTGACTCTTCCAACTGTCTATGTTTTGAACCATTCCTGTGACGCTAGTTATAGATTCCGATGCTTCTCTTCAGGTTTACTGTATCCCTCTGACCGTCTTAGTGACGATGAAACAGAGAAATTGCATCCGAATTAAATAGAAAAGGCACAATGACGACTTAAATACTAGAAGACTGACTCTTCCTACTGTCTATGTTTTGAACCATTCCTAAGACACTTGTTATAGATTCCGATGCTTCACTTCAGGTTTACTGTATCCCTTGGACCTTCTTATTGTCGATGAAACACAGAAATTGCATCGGAATTAAATACAAAAGGCACAAGGCCGACTTAACTACAAGAAGACTGACTCCGCTTACTGACTGTGTTTTGAACCATTCCTGTGACTCTAGTTATGGATTCCGATGCTTAACTTCCGGATTACTGTATCCCTCTGACCTTCTTAGTGACGATGAAACACAGAAATTGCATCGGAATTAAATACAAAAGGCACAATGCCGACTTATGTACAAGAAGAGTGACTCTTCCTATTGTCTATGTTTTGACCCATTTCTGTGACACTAGTTATAGAGTCCGATGCTTCACTTCAGGTTTACTGTATCCCTTGGACCTTCTTATTGACGGTGAAACACAGAAATTGCATCGGAATTAAATACGAAAGGCACAATGCCAACTTAAGTACAAGAAGACTGACTCTTCTTACTGACTATGTTTTGAACCATTCCTGTGACACTAGTTATAGATTCCGATGCTTCACTTCAGGTTTACTGTATCCCTCTGACCTTCTTATTGACGATGAAACACAGAAATTGCATCGGAATTAAATAAAAAAGGCACAATGCCGACTTAAGTACAAGAAGACTGACTCTTCTTACTGTCTATGCTTTGAACCATTCCTGTGACACTATTTATAGATTCCGATGCTTCACTTCAGGTTTACTGTATCCCTTGCACCTTCTTATTGACGATGAAACACAGAAATTGGTCCGGAATTCAATACAAAAGGCACAATGCCGACTTAACTACAAGAAGACTGACTCTTCTTACTGACTATGCTTTGAACCATTCCAGTGACACTAGTTATAGATTCGAATGCATCACTTCAGGATTACTGTATCCCACCGACCTTGTTAGTGCCGATGAAACACAGAAATTGCATCGGAATTAAATACAAAAAGCACAATGCCGACTTAAGTACAAGAATACTGACTCATCTTACAGTCTATGATTTGCACCATTCCTGTGACACTAGTTATAGATTCCGATGCTTCACTTCAGGTTTACTGTTTCCCATGGACCTTCTTATTGACGATGAAACACAGAAATTGCATCGGAATTAAATACAAAAGGCACAATGCCGTCTTATGTACAAGAAGACTGACTCTTCCTACTGTCTATGTTTTGAACCATTTCTGTGACACTAGTTATAGAGTCCGATGCTTCACTTCAGGTTTACTGTACCCTTGGACCTTGTTATTTACGATGAATCACAGAAATTGCATCGGAATTAAATACAAAAGGCAGAATGCCGACTTAAGTACAAGAAGACTGACTCCTCCAACTGTCTATATTTTGAACCATTCCTGTGACACTAGTTATACATTCCGATGCTTCACTTCAGGTTTACTGTTCCCCTTGGACCTTCTTATTGACGATGAAACACAGAAATTGCATCGGAATTAAATACAAAAGGCAGAATGCCGTCTTATGTACAAGAAGACTGACTCTTCTTACTGTCTATGTTTGAACCATTCCTGTGACACTAGTTATAGATTCCGATGCTTCACTTCAGGTTTACTGTATCCCTCTGACCTTCTTATTGACGATGAAACACAGAAATTGCATCGGAATTAAATACAAAAGGCACAATGCCAACTTAAGTACAAGAAGACTGACTCTTCTTACTGTCTATGTTTGAACCATTCCTGTGACACTAGTTATAGATTCCGATGCTTCACTTCAGGTTTACTGTATCCCTCTGACCTTCTTATTGACGGTGAAACACAGAAATGTCATCGGAATTAAATACGAAAGGCACAATGCCAACTTAAGTACAAGAAGACTGACTCTTCTTCCTGATTATGTTTTGAACCATTCCTGTGACACTAGTTATAGAGTCCGATGCTTCACTTCAGGTTCACTGTATCCCTTGGACCTTGTTATTTACGACGAATCACAGAAATTGCATCGGAATTAAATACAAAAGGCACAATGCCGACTTAAGTACAAGAAGACTGACTCTTCCAACTGTCTATGTTTTGAACCATTCCTGTGACACTAGTTATACATTCCGATGCTTCACTTCAGGTTTACTGTATCCC
The DNA here is from genome assembly GCF_023864345.2 of Schistocerca serialis cubense. NCBI lineage: Eukaryota > Metazoa > Arthropoda > Insecta > Orthoptera > Acrididae > Schistocerca > Schistocerca serialis. The sequence continues at coordinate 639,695,107 of NC_064644.1, forward strand.
TCTGACCGTCTTATTGACGATGAAACACAGAATTTGCATCCGAATTAAATAGAAAAAGCACAATGCCGACTTAAGTACTGGAAGACTGACTCTTCCTACTGTCTATGTTTTGAACCATTCCTGTGACACAAATTATAGATTCCGTTGCTTCACTTTAGGTTTACTGTATCCCTCTGACCTTCTTATTGACGATGAACACAGAAATTGCATCGGAATTAAATACAAAAGGCACAATGCTGGATTAAGTACAAGAAGACTGACACTTCTTACTGTCTATGCTTTTAACCATTCCTGTGACACTAGTTATAGACTCCGATGCTTCACTCCAGGTTTACTGTATCCCTTCGACCTTCTTATTGACGATGAAACACAGAAATTGCATCGGAATTAAATACAAAAGGCACAATGCCGACTTAAGTACAAGAAGACTGACTCTTCTTACTGTCTATGCTTTGAACCATCCCTGTGACACTAGTTATAGATTCCGATGCTTCACTGCAGGCTTACTGTGTCCCTTAGACCTTCTTATTGACGATGAAACACAGAATTTGCATTGGAATTAAATACAAAAGGCACAATGCCGACTTGAGTACAAGAAGACTGACTCTTCTTCCTGACTACGTTTTGAATCATTCCTGTGACACTAGTTGTAGATTCCGATGCTTCACTTTAGGTTTACTGTATCCCTTGGACCTTCTTATTGCCGAGGAAACAGAGAAATAGCATCGGAATTAAATACAAAAGACACAATGCCGACTTAAGTACAAGAAGACTGACTCTTCCAACTGTCTATGCTTTCAACCATTCCTGTGACACTAGTTATAGATTCCGATGCTTCAATTCAGGTTTACTGTATCCCCCTGACCGTCTTATTGACGATGAAACACAGAAATTGCTTCCGAATGAAATAGAAAAGGCACAATGCCGACTTAAGAACTAGAAGACTGACTCTTCCTACTGTCTATGTTTTGAACCATTCCTAAGAAACTTGTTATGGATTCCGATGCTTTACTTCAGGTTTACTGTATCCCTTGGACCTCCTTATTGTCGATGACACACAGAAATAGCATCGGAATTAAATACAAAAGGCACAAGGCCGACTGAACTACAAGAAGACTGACCCTTCTTACTGACTATGCTTTGAACCAATCCTGTGACTCTAGTTATAGATTCCGATGCTTAGCTTCCGGATTACTGTATCCCTCTCACCTTCTTAGTGACGATGAAACACAGAAATTGCATCATAATTAAATACAAAAGACACAATGCCGACTTAAGTACAAGAAGACTGACTCTTCCAATGTTTTGAACCATTCCTGAGACACTAGTTATAGATTCCGATGCTTCACTTCAGGCTTACTGTATCCCCCTGACCGCCTTATTGACGATGAAACACAGAAATTGCATCCGAATTAAATAGAAAAGGCACAATGCCGACTTAAGTACTAGAAGACTGACTCATCCTACTGTCTATGTTTTGAACCATTCCTCAGACACTTGTTATAGATTCCGTTGCTTCACTTCAGGTTTACTGTATCCCTCTGACCTTCTTATTGGCGATGAAACACAGAAATTGCATCGGAATTAAATACAAAAGGCACAATGCCGAATTAAGTACAAGAAGACTGACTCTTCTTACTGTCTATGCTATTAACCATTCCTGTGACACTAGTTATAGACTTCGATGCTTCGCTCCAGATTTACTGTATCCCTTCGACCGTCTTATCGACGATGAAACACAGAAATTGCGTCGGAATTAAATACAAAAGGCACAATGCCGACTAAAGAACATGAATACTGACTTTTCTTACTGTCTATGCTTTGAACCATCCCTGTGACACTAGTTATAGATTCTGATGCTTCACTGCAGGTGTACTTGGTCCCTTAGACCTTCTTATTGACGATGAAATACAGAAATTACATCGGAATTAAATACAATAGGCACAATGCCGACTTAAGTACAAAAAGACTGACTCTTCTTACTGTCTATAGTTTGAACCATTCCAGTGCCACTAGTTATAGATTCCGATGCTTCACTTCATGTTTACTTTATCCCTTGGACCTTCTTATTGACGATGAAACACAGAAATAGCATCGGAATTAAATACAAAAGACACAATGCCGACTTAAGTACAAGAAGACTGACTCTTCCAACTGTCTATGTTTTGTACCATTCCTGTGACGCTAGTTATAGATTCCGATGCTTCACTTCAGGTTTACTGTATCCCTTAATCCTTCTTATTGACGATGAAACGCAGAAATTGCATCGGAATTAAATACAAAAGGCACAATGCCGACTTAAGTACAAGAAGACTGACTCTTCTTACCGTCTATATTTAGTACCGTTCCTGTGACAATAGTTATAGATTCCGATGTTTCACTCGAGGTTGACTGTATCCCTTGGACCTTGTTATTGACGATGAAACGCAGAAAATGCATCGGAATTAAGTACAAAATGCGCAATGCCGACTTAAGTACAAGAAGACTGACTCTTCTTACTGACTATGTTATGAACCATTCCGGTGACACTAGTTATAGATTCCGTCGCTTCACTTCAGGTTTACTGTATCCCTCTGACCTTCTTATGGACGATGAAACACAGAAATTGCATCTGAATTAAATACAAAAGGCACAATGCCGAATTAAGTACAAGAAGACTGACTCTTCCAACTGTCTATGCTTTCAACCATTCCTGTGACACTAGTTATAGATTCCGATGCTTCAATTCAGGTTTACTGTATCCCCCTGACCGTCTTATTGACGATGAAACACAGAAATTGCTTCCGAATGAAATAGAAAAGGCACAATGCCGACTTAAGAACTAGAAGACTGACTCTTCCTACTGTCTATGTTTTGAACCATTCCTAAGAAACTTGTTATGGATTCCGATGCTTTACTTCAGGTTTACTGTATCCCTTGGACCTCCTTATTGTCGATGACACACAGAAATAGCATCGGAATTAAATACAAAAGGCACAAGGCCGACTGAACTACAAGAAGACTGACCCTTCTTACTGACTATGCTTTGAACCAATCCTGTGACTCTAGTTATAGATTCCGATGCTTAACTTCCGGATTACTGTATCCCTCTCACCTTCTTAGTGACGATGAAACACAGAAATTGCATCATAATTAAATACAAAAGACACAATGCCGACTTAAGTACAAGAAGACTGACTCTTCCAATGTTTTGAACCATTCCTGAGACACTAGTTATAGATTCCGATGCTTCACTTCAGGCTCACTGTATCCCCCTGACCGCCTTATTGACGATGAAACACAGAAATTGCATCCGAATTAAATAGAAAAGGCACAATGCCGACTTAAGTACTAGAAGACTGACTCATCCTACTGTCTATGTTTTGAACCATTCCTCAGACACTTGTTATAGATTCCGTTGCTTCACTTCAGGTTTACTGTATCCCTCTGACCTTCTTATTGGCGATGAAACACAGAAATTGCATCGGAATTAAATACAAAAGGCACAATGCCGAATTAAGTACAAGAAGACTGACTCTTCTTACTGTCTATGCTATTAACCATTCCTGTGACACTAGTTATAGACTTCGATGCTTCGCTCCAGATTTACTGTATCCCTTCGACCGTCTTATCGACGATGAAACACAGAAATTGCGTCGGAATTAAATACAAAAGGCACAATGCCGACTAAAGAACATGAATACTGACTTTTCTTACTGTCTATGCTTTGAACCATCCCTGTGACACCAGTTATAGATTCTGATGCTTCACTGCAGGTGTACTTGGTCCCTTAGACCTTCTTATTGACGATGAAATACAGAAATTACATCGGAATTAAATACAATAGGCACAATGCCGACTTAAGTACAAAAAGACTGACTCTTCTTACTGTCTATAGTTTGAACCATTCCAGTGCCACTAGTTATAGATTCCGATGCTTCACTTCATGTTTACTTTATCCCTTGGACCTTCTTATTGACGATGAAACACAGAAATAGCATCGGAATTAAATACAAAAGACACAATGCCGACTTAAGTACAAGAAGACTGACTCTTCTTACCATCTATATTTTGTACCGTTCCTGTGACAATAGTTATAGATTCCGATGTTTCACTCGAGGTTGACTGTATCCCTTGGACCTTGTTATTGACGATGAAACGCAGAAAATGCATCGGAATTAAGTACAAAATGCGCAATGCCGACTTAAGTACAAAAGACTGACTCTTCTTACTGACTATGTTATGAACCATTCCGGTGACACTAGTTATAGATTCCGTCGCTTCACTTCAGGTTTACTGTATCCCTCTGACCTTCTTATGGACGATGAAACACAGAAATTGCATCTGAATTAAATACAAAAGGCACAATGCCGAATTAAGTACAAGAAGACTGACTCTTCTTACTATCTATGCTTTTAACCATTCCTGTGACACTAGTTATAGACTCCTATGCTTCACTCCAGGTTTACTGTATCCCTTCGACCTTCTTATTGACGATGATTCACAGAAATTGCATCGGAATTAAATACAAAAGGCACAATGCCGACTTAAGTACATGAAGACTGACTCTTCTTACTGTCTATGCTTTGAACCATCCCTGTGACTCTATTTATAGATTCCGATGCTTCACTGCAGGTTTACGGTGTCCCTTAGACCGTATTATTGACGATGAAACACAGAAATTACATCGGAACTAAATACAATAGGCACAATGCCGACTTAAGTACAAGAAGACTGACTCTTCTTACTGTCTATAGTTTGAACCATTCCAGTGACACTAGTTATAGATACCGATGCTTCACTTCATGTTTACTCTATCCCTTGGAGCTTCTTATTGACGATGAAACACAGAAATTGCATCGGAATTAAATACAAAAGGCACAATGCCGACTTAAGTACAAGAAGACTGACTCTTCCAAGTATCTATGTTTTGACCCATTTCTGTGACACTAGTTATAGAGTCCGATGCTTCACTTCAGGTTTACTGTATCCCTTGGACCATCTTATTGACGGTGAAACACAGAAATTACATTGGAATTAAATACGAAAGGCACAATGCCAACTTAAGTACAAGAAGACTGACTCTTCTTACTGACTATGTTTTGAACCATTCCAGTGACACTAGTTATAGATTCCGATGCTTCACTTCAGGTTTACTGTATCCCGTAAACCTTCTTATTGACGATGAAACGCAGAAATTGCATCGGAATTAAATACAAAAGACACAATGCCGACTTAAGTACAAGAAGACTGACTCTTCCAACTGTCTATGTTTTGAACCATTCCTGTGACGCTAGTTATAGATTCCGATGCTTCTCTTCAGGTTTACTGTATCCCTCTGACCGTCTTAGTGACGATGAAACAGAGAAATTGCATCCGAATTAAATAGAAAAGGCACAATGACGACTTAAATACTAGGAGACTGACTCTTCCTACTGTCTATGTTTTGAACCATTCCTAAGACACTTGTTATAGATTCCGATGCTTCACTTCAGGTTTACTGTATCCCTTGGACCTTCGTATTGTCGATGAAACACAGAAATTGCATCGGAATTAAATACAAAAGGCACAAGGCCGACTTAACTACAAGAAGACTGACTCCGCTTACTGACTGTGTTTTGAACCATTCCTGTGACTCTACTTATGGATTCCGATGCTTAACTTCCGGATTACTGTATCCCTCTGACCTTCTTAGTGACGATGAAACACAGAAATTGCATCGGAATTAAATACAAAAGGCACAATGCCGACTTATGTATAAGAAGAGTGACTCTTCCTATTGTCTATGTTTTGACCCATTTCTGTGACACTAGTTATAGAGTCCGATGCTTCACTTCAGGTTTACTGTATCCCTTGGACCTTCTTATTGACGGTGAAACACAGAAATTGCATCGGAATTAAATACGAAAGGCACAATGCCAACTTAAGTACAAGAAGACTGACTCTTCTTACTGACTATGTTTTGAACCATTCCTGTGACACTAGTTATAGATTCCGATGCTTCACTTCAGGTTTACTGTATCCCTCTGACCTTCTTATTGACGATGAAACACAGAAATTGCATCGGAATTAAATAGAAAAGGCACAATGCCGACTTAAGTACAAGAAGACTGACTCTTCTTACTGTCTATGCTTTGAACCATTCCTGTGACACTAGTTATAGATTCCGATGCTTCACTTCAGGTTTACTGTATCCCTTGCACCTTCTTATTGACGATGAAACACAGAAATTGGTCCGGAATTCAATACAAAAGGCACAATGCCGACTTAACTACAAGAAGACTGACTCTTCTTACTGACTATGCTTTGAACCATTCCAGTGACACTAGTTATAGATTCGAATGCTTAACTTCAGGATTACTGTATCCCACCGACCTTGTTAGTGCCGATGAAACACAGAAATTGCATCGGAATTAAATACAAAAAGCACAATGCCGACTTAAGTACAAGAATACTGACTCATCTTACAGTCTATGATTTGCACCATTCCTGTGACACTAGTTATAGATTCCGATGCTTCACTTCAGGTTTACTGTTTCCCATGGACCTTCTTTTGACGATGAAACACAGAAATTGCACCGGAATTAAATACAAAAGGCAGAATGCCGTCTTATGTACAAGAAGACTGACTCTTCCTACTGTCTATGATTTGAACCATTTCTGTGACACTAGTTATAGAGTCTGATGCTTCACTTCAGGTTTACTGTACCCTTGGACCTTGTTATTTACGATGAATCACAGAAATTGCATCGGAATTAAATACAAAAGGCAGAATGCCGACTTAAGTATAAGAAGACTGACTCCTCCAACTGTCTATATTTTGAACCATTCCTGTGACACTAGTTATACATTCCGATGCTTCACTTCAGGTTTACTGTTTCCCTTGGACCTTCTTATTGACGATGAAACACAGAAATTGCATCGGAATTAAATACAAAAGGCAGAATGCCGTCTTATGTACAAGAAGACTGACTCTTCTTACTGTCTATGTTTGAACCATTCCTGTGACACTAGTTATACATTCCGATGCTTCACTTCAGGTTTACTGTATCCCTCTGACCTTCTTATTGACGATGAAACACAGAAATTGCATCGGAATTAAATACAAAAGGCACAATGCCAACTTAAGTACCAGAAGACTGACTCTTCTTACTGTCTATGTTTGAACCATTCCTGTGACACTAGTTATAGATTCCGATGCTTCACTTCAGGTTTACTGTATCCCTCTGACCTTCTTATTGACGGTGAAACACAGAAATGTCATCGGAATTAAATACGAAAGGCACAATGCCAACTTAAGTACAAGAAGACTGACTCTTCTTCCTGATTATGTTTTGAACCATTCCTGTGACACTAGTTATAGAGTCCGATGCCTCACTTCAGGTTCACTGTATCAATTGGACCTTGTTATTTACGACGAATCACAGAAATTGCATCGGAATTAAATACAAAAGGCACAATGCCGACTTAAGTACAAGAAGACTGACTCTTCCAACTGTCTATGTTTTGAACCATTCCTGTGACACTAGTTATACATTCCGATGCTTCACTTCAGGTTTACTGTATCCCTCTGACCGTCTTATTGACGATGAAACACAGAATTTGCATCCGAATTAAATAGAAAAAGCACAATGCCGACTTAAGTACTGGAAGACTGACTCTTCCTACTGTCTATGTTTTGAACCATTCCTGTGACACAAATTATAGATTCCGTTGCTTCACTTTAGGTTTACTGTATCCCTCTGACCTTCTTATTGACGATGAACACAGAAATTGCATCGGAATTAAATACAAAAGGCACAATGCTGGATTAAGTACAAGAAGACTGACACTTCTTACTGTCTATGCTTTTAACCATTCCTGTGACCCTAGTTATAGACTCCGATGCTTCACTCCAGGTTTACTGTATCCCTTCGACCTTCTTATTGACGATGAAACACAGAAATTGCATCGGAATTAAATACAAAAGGCACAATGCCGACTTAAGTACAAGAAGACTGACTCTTCTTACTGTCTATGCTTTGAACCATCCCTGTGACACTAGTTATAGATTCCGATGCTTCACTGCAGGCTTACTGTGTCCCTTAGACCTTCTTATTGACGATGAAACACAGAGTTTGCATCGGAATTAAATACAAAAGGCACAATGCCGACTTGAGTACAAGAAGACTGACTCTTCTTCCTGACTACGTTTTGAATCATTCCTGTGACACTAGTTGTAGATTCCGATGCTTCACTTCAGGTTTACTGTATCCCTTGGACCTTCTTATTGCCGAGGAAACAGAGAAATAGCATCGGAATTAAATACAAAAGACACAATGCCGACTTAAGTACAAGAAGACTGACTCTTCCAACTGTCTATGCTTTCAACCATTCCTGTGACACTAGTTATAGATTCCGATGCTTCAATTCAGGTTTACTGTATCCCCCTGACCGTCTTATTGACGATGAAACACAGAAATTGCTTCCGAATGAAATAGAAAAGGCACAATGCCGACTTAAGTACTAGAAGACTGACTCTTCCTACTGTCTATGTTTTGAACCATTCCTAAGACACTTGTTATGGATTCCGATGCTTTACTTCAGGTTTACTGTATCCCTTGGACCTCCTTATTGTCGATGAAACACAGAAATAGCATCGGAATTAAATACAAAAGGCACAAGGCCGACTGAACTACAAGAAGACTGACCCTTCTTACTGACTATGCTTTGAACCAATCCTGTGACTCTAGTTATAGATTCCGATGCTTAACTTCCGGATTACTGTATCCCTCTCACCTTCTTAGTGACGATGAAACACAGAAATGGCATCATAATTAAATACAAAAAGCACAATGCCGATGTAAGTGCTAGAATAATGACTCATCTTACTGTCTATGTTTTGAACCGTCCCTGTGACACTAGTTATAGATTCCGATGTTTCACTCCAGATTGACTGTATCCCTTGGACCTTCTTATTGACGATGAAACACAGAAATTGCATCGGAATTAAATACAAAAGGCACAATGCCGACTTAAGTACAAGAAGACTGACTCTTCTTACTGTCTATGCTTTGAACCATCCCTGTGACACTAGTTATAGATTCCGATGCTTCACTGCAGGTTTACTGTGTCCCTTAGACCTTCTTATTGACGATGAAACACAGAAATTACATCGGAATTAAATACAATAGGCACAATGCCGACTTAAGTACAAGAAGACTAACTCTTCCTACTGTCTATGTTTTCAACCATTATTGTGACACTAGTTATAGATTCCGATGCTTCACTTCAGGTTTACTGTATCCCTTGGACCGTGTTATTGACGATGAAACACAGAAATTGCATCGGAATTAAATACAAAAAGGCACAATACCGACTTAAGAACAAGAAGACTGACTCTTCTTACTGTCTATGCTTTGAACCATCCCTGTGACACTAGTTATAGATTCCGATGCTTCACTGCAGGCTTACTGTGTCCCTTAGACCTTCTTATTGACGATGAAACACAGAGTTTGCATCGGAATTAAATACAAAAGGCACAATGCCGACTTGAGTACAAGAAGACTGACTCTTCTTCCTGACTACGTTTCGAATCATTCCTGTGACACTAGTTGTAGATTCCGATGCTTCACTTCAGGTTTACTGTATCCCTTGGACCTTCTTATTGCCGAGGAAACAGAGAAATAGCATCGGAATTAAATACAAAAGACACAATGCCGACTTAAGTACAAGAAGACTGACTCTTCCAACTGTCTATGCTTTCAACCATTCCTGTGACACTAGTTATAGATTCCGATGCTTCAATTCAGGTTTACTGTATCCCCCTGACCGTCTTATTGACGATGAAACACAGAAATTGCTTCCGAATGAAATAGAAAAGGCACAATGCCGACTTAAGTACTAGAAGACTGACTCTTCCTACTGTCTATGTTTCGAACCATTCCTAAGACACTTGTTATGGATTCCGATGCTTTACTTCAGGTTTACTGTATCCCTTGGACCTCCTTATTGTCGATGAAACACAGAAATAGCATCGGAATTAAATACAAAAGGCACAAGGCCGACTGAACTACAAGAAGACTGACCCTTCTTACTGACTATGCTTTGAACCAATCCTGTGACTCTAGTTATAGATTCCGATGCTTAACTTCCGGATTACTGTATCCCTCTCACCTTCTTAGTGACGATGAAACACAGAAATTGCATCATAATTAAATACAAAAAGCACAATGCCGATGTAAGTGCAAGAATAATGACTCATCTTACTGTCTATGTTTTGAACCGTCCCTGTGACACTAGTTATAGATTCCGATGTTTCACTCCAGATTGACTGTATCCCTTGGACCTTCTTATTGACGATGAAACACAGAAATTGCATCGGAATTAAATACAAAAGGCACAATGCCGACTTAAGTACAAGAAGACTGACTCTTCTTACTGTCTATGCTTTGAACCATCCCTGTGACACTAGTTATAGATTCCGATGCTTCACTGCAGGTTTACTGTGTCCCTTAGACCTTCTTATTGACGATGAAACACAGAAATTACATCGGAATTAAATACAATAGGCACAATGCCGACTTAAGTACAAGAAGACTAACTCTTCCTACTGTCTATGTTTTCAACCATTATTGTGACACTAGTTATAGATTCCGATGCTTCACTTCAGGTTTACTGTATCCCTTGGACCGTGTTATTGACGAAGAAACACACAAATTGCATCGGAATTAAATACAAAAAGGCACAATACCGACTTAAGAACAAGAAGACTGACTCTTCGTATGGACTATGCTTTGAACCATTCCTGTGACACTAGTCATAGATTCCGATGCTTAACTTCAGGATTACTGTATCCTTCTGACCTTCTTATTGACGATGAAACACAGAAATTGCATCCAAATTAAATACAAAAGGCACAGTGCCGACTTAAGTACAAGAAGACTGACTCTTCTTACAGACTATGTTTTGAACCATTCCTGTGACACTATTTATAGACTCCGATGCTTCACTTCAGGTTTACTGTATCCTTCTGAGCTTCTTATTGACGATGAAACACAGAAATTGCATCGGAATTAAATACAAAAGGCACAATGCCAACTAAAGTACAAGAAGACTGACTCTTCTTACTGTCTATGTTTGAACCATTCCTGTGAGACTAGTTATAGATTCCGATGCTTCACTTCAGGTTTACTGTATCCCTCTGACCTGCTTATTGACGGTGAAACACAGAAATTTCATCGGAATTAAATACGAAAGGCACAATGCGAACTTAAGTACAAGAAGACTGACTCTTCTTCCTGATTATGTTTTGAACCATTCCTGTGACACTAGTTGTAGATTCCGATGCTTCACTTCAGGTTTACTGTAAACCTTGGACCTTCTTATTGACGATGAAACACAGAAATTGCATCGGAATTAAATACAAAAGGCACAATGCCGACTTAAGTACAAGAAGACTGACTCTTCCAACTGTCCATGTTTTGAACCATTCCTGTGACGCTAGTTATAGAATCCGATGCTTCACTTCAGGTTTACTGTATCCCTCTGACCGTCTTATTGAAAATGAAACACAGAAATTGCATCCGAATCAAATAGAAAAGGCACAATGCCGACTTAAGTACTAGAAGCCTGACTCTTCCTACTGTCTATGTTTTGAACCATTCCTAACACACTTGTTATAGATTCCGATGCTTCACTTCAGGTTTACTGTATCCCTTGGACCTTCTTATTGTCGATGAAACACAGAAATTGCATCGGAATTCAATACAAAAGGCACAACGCCAACTTAACTGCAAGAAGACTGACTCCTTTTACTGAGTATGCTTTGAACCATTCCTGTGACCCTAGTTATAGATTCCGATGTTTCACTCCAGGTTGACTGTATCCCTTGGACCGTCTTATTGACGATGAAACACAAAAACTGCATCGGAATTAAGTACAAAATGCACAATGCCGACTTAAGTTCAAGAAGACTGACTCTTCTTACTGACTATGTTTTGAACCATTGCTGTGACACTAGTTACAGATTCCGTTGCTTAACTTCAGGTTTACTGTATCCCTCTGACCTACTTATTGACGATGAAACACAGATATTGCATCCGAATTAAATAGAAAAGGCACAATGCCGACTTAAGTACTGGAAGACTGACTCTTCCTACTGTCTATGTTTTGAACCATTCCTGTGACACTAGTTATAGATATCGTTGCTTCACTTCAGGTTTACTGTATCCCTCTGGCCTTCTTATTGACGATGAAACACAGAAATTACATCGGAATTAAATACAAAAGGCACAATGCCGCATTACTATCTATGTTTTGAACCATTCCTGTGACACTAGTTATAGATTCCGATGCTTCACTCCAGGTTTACTGTAACCCTTGGACCTTCTTATTGACGATGAAACACAGAAATTGCATTGGAATTAAATAGAAAAGGCACAATGCCGACTTAAGTACAAGAAGACTGACTCTTCTTACTGACTATGTTTAAACCATTCCTGTGACACTAGTTATAGATTCCGATGCTTCACTTCAGGTTTACTGTATCCCTCTGACCTTCTTATTGACGATGAAACACCGAAATTGCATCGGAATTAAATAGAAAACTCACAATGCCGACCCAAGTAGAAGAAGACTGACTCTTCTTACTGTCAATGTTTTGAACCATTCCTGTGACACTAGTTATAGATTCCGATGCTTCACCCCAGGTTTACTGTATACCTTGGACCTTCTTATTGACGATGAAACACAGAAATTGCATCGGAATTATATAGAAAATGCACAATGGCGACTTAAGTACAAGAAGACTGACTCTTCTTAGTGATTATAGTTTGAACCATTGCTGTGACACTAGTTTTAGATTCCGATGCTTTACTACACGTTTACTATATACCTTGGACATTCTTATTGACGATGAAACACAGAAATTGCATCAGAATTAAATAGAAAAGGCACAATGTCGACTTAAGTACAAGAAGACTGACTCTTCTGACTGTCTATGTTTGAACCATTCCTGTGACACTAGTTATAGATTCCGATGCTTCACTCCAGGTTTACTGTAACCCTTGGACCTTCTTATTGACGATGAAACACAGAAATTGCATCGGAATTAAATACAAAAGGCACAATGCCGACATAAGTACAAGAAGACTGACTCTTCTTACTGACTATGTTTTGAACCATTCCTGTGACACTAGTTATAGATTCCGATGCTTCACTTCAGCTTTACTGTATCCCTCTGACCTTATTGCCGATGAAACACAGAAATTGCATCGCAATTAAATACAAAAGGCACAATGCCGACTTAAGGACAAGAAGACTGACTCTTCTTACTGACGATGTTTTGAAACATTCCTGTGACTCTAGTTATAGATTCCGATGCTTCACTTCAGGTTCACTGTATCGCTTGGACCTTCTTATTGACGATGAAACACAGGAATTGCATCGGAATTAATCACAAAAGGCACAATGCTGACTTAAGTACAAGAAGACTGACTCTTCTTACTGTCTATATTTTGAACCATTCCAGTGACACTAGTTATAGATTCCGATGCTTCACTTCAGGTTTACTGTATTCCTTGGACCTTCTTATTGACGATGAAACACAGAAATTGCATCGAAATTAAATACAAAAGGCACAATGCCGACTTAAGTACAAGAAGACTGACTCTTCTTACTGTCTATGTTTTGAACCATTACTGTGACACTAGGTATAGATTCCGATGCTTCACTCCAGGTTTACTGTATCCCTTGAACCTTCTTGTTGACGATGAAACACAGAAATTGCATCGGAATTAAATACAAAAGGCACAATGCCGACATAAGGACAAGAAGACTGACTCTTCTTACTGTCTATGTTTTGAACCATTCCTGTGACACTAGTTATAGATTCCGATGCTTCACTTCAGGTTTACTGTATCCCTCTGACCTTCTTATTGTCAATGAAACACAGAAATTGCATCGGAATTAAAAACAAATGGCACAACGCCGACTTAAGTACAAGAAGGCTGACTCCTTCTACTGTCTATGCTTTGAACCATTCCTGTGACACTAGTTATAGATCCGATGCTTCACTCCAGGTTTACTGTATCCCTTGGACCCTCTTATTGACGATGAAAAACACATACTGCATCGGAATGAAATAGAAATGGCACAATGCCGACTTAAGTACAAGAGGACTGACTCTTCTTACTGATAACAGTTTGAACCATTCCGGTGACAATAGTTATAGATTCCGATGCTTCACTTCAGATTTACTGTATCCCTTGGACCTTGTTATTGACGGTGACACACAGTAGTAGCATTGGAATTAAATACAAAAGGCAAAATGCCAACTTTAGTACACGAAGACTGACTCTTCTTACTGTCTATGTTTTGAACCATTCCTGTGACACTAGTTATAGAATCCGATGCTTCACTTCAGGTTTACTGTATCCCTTGGACCTTCTTATTGACGATGAAACACAGAAATTGCATCGGAATTAAATACAAAAAGGCACAATGACGACTTAAGTACAAGAAGACTGTATCTTCTTACTGTCTATGTTTTGAAGCATTCCTGTGACACTAGTTATTGATTCCGATGCTTCACTCCAGGTTTACTGTATACCTCGGACCTTCTTATTGACGATGAAACACAGAAAATGCATCGGAATTAAATACAAAAGGCCCAAGGCCGACTTAAGTACAAGAAGACTGACTCTTCTTACCGACTATGTTTTGGACCATTCCTGTGACACTAGTTATAGATTCCGATTCTCACTTCAGGTTTACTGTATCCCTCTGACTTTCGTATTGACGATGAAACACAGAAATCTCACCGGAATTAAATACAAAAGGCACAATGCCGACTTAAGGACAAGAAGACTGACACTTCTTACTGACTATGTTTTGGACCATTCCTGTGACACTAGTTATAGATTCCGATGCTTCACTTCAGGTTTACTGTATCCCTCTGACCTTCTTATTGACGAAGACACACAGAAATTGCCTCGGAATTAAATAGAAAACGCACATTGCCGACTTAAGTACAAGGAGACTGACTCTTCTAAATGTCTATGTTTTGAACCATTCCTGTGACACTAGTTATAGATTCCGATGCTTCGCTGTCGGTTTAGTGTATCCCTTGGACCTTCTTATTGACGATGAACACAGTAATTGCATCGGAATTAAAGAGAAAATGCACAATGCCGACATAAGTAGAAGAAGACTGATCTTCTTACTGACTATGTTTTGAACCATTCCTGAGACACTAGTTATAGATTCCGATGCTTCACTTCAGGTTTACTGTATCCCTCTGACCTTCTTATTGACGATGAAACACAGAAATTGCATCGGAATTAAATAAAAAAGGCACAATGCCGACTTAAGTACAAGAAGACTGACTCTTCTTACTGTCTATGTTTTGAACCATTCCATTGACACTAGTTATAGATTCCGATGCTTCACTCCAGGTTTACTGTATCCCTTTTACATTCTTATTGACAATGAAACACTAAAATTGCATCGGAATTAAATACAAAAGTCAAAATGCCGGCTTAAGTACAAGAACACTGACTCTTCCTACTGTCTATGATTGGAACCATTCGGGTGACACTAGTTATAGATTCCGATGCTTCACTTCAGGTTTACTGTATCCCTCTGACCTTATTCACGATGAAACACAGAAATTGCATCGGAATGAAATACAAAAGGCACAATACCGACTTAAGTACAAGAAGACTGACTCTTCTTACTGTCTATGCTTTGAACCATTCCTGTGACACTAGTTATTGATTCCGATGCTTCACTTCAGGTTTACTGTATCATTTTGAACTTCTTATTGACGATGAAACTCAGAAATTACATCGGAATCAAATACAAAAAGCATAATGCCGACTTAAGTACAAAAAGACTGACTCTTCTTACTGACTATGTTTTGAACCATTCCTGTGCCACTAGTTATAGATTCCGATGCTTCACTTCAGGTTTACAGTATCCCTCTGACCTTATTCACGATGAAACACAGAAATTGCATCGGAATTAAATACAAAAGGCACAATACGGACTGACCATTCTTACTGTCTATGTTTTGAACAATTCCTGTGACACTAGTTATAGATTTCGATGCTTCACTTCAAGTTTACTGTATGCCTCTGACCTTCTTATTGACGATGAAACATTGAATTTGCAAAGGAATTAAATACAAAAGGCACTATGCCGACGTAAGTACAAGAAAACTGACTCTTCTTACTGTCTATGCTTTGAACCATTCCTGTGACACAAGTTATAGATTCCGATGCTTCACTTAAAGTTTGCTGTATCCATCTGACATTCTTATTGACGATGAAACATAGAAATTGCATCGGAATTAAATACAAAAGGCACAATGCTGACTTATGTACAAGAAAACTGACTCTTCTAACTGTCTACGTTTGAACCACTCATGTGACACTAGTTATAGATTCCGATGCTTCACTTGAGGTTTACATTATCCCTCTGAACTTCTTATTGACGATGAAACACAGACATTGCATCGGAATTAAATAGGAAAGGCACAATGCCGAATTAAGTACAAGAAGACTGACTCTTCTTACTGTCTATGTTTTGAACCATTCCTGTGACACTATTTATAGATTCCGATGCTTGACTTCAGGTTTACTGTATCCTTGGACCTTCTTATTGACGATGAAATACAGAAATTGCATCGGAATTTAATACAAATGGCACAATGCCGACTCAAGTACAAGAAGACTGACTCTTCTTACTGTCTATGTTTTGAAACATTCCTGTGACACTAGTTATAGATTCCGATGCTTCACTTCAGGTTTACTGTATCCCTCTGACTTTCTTATTGACGATGAAACACAGAAGTTGCACCGGAATTAAGTACAAAAGGCACAATGCTGACTTAAGGACAGGAAGACTGACTCTTCTTACTGACTATGTTTTGAACCATTCCTGTGACACTAGTTTTAGATTCCGATGCTTCACTTCAGGTTTACTGTATCCCTCTGACCATCTTATTGACGATGAAATACAGAAATTGCATCGCAATTAAATACAAAAGGCACAATGCCGAATTAAGTACAAATAGTCTGACTCTTCCTATTGTCTATGTTTTGAACCATTTCTGTGACACTAGTTATATATTCCGATGCTTCACTTCAGGTTACCTGTATCCCTTGGACCTTCTTATTGACGATGAAACACAGAAATAGCATCGGAATTAAATACAAAAGGCACAACGCCGAATTAAGTACAAGAAGACTGACTCATCTTACTGTCTATGTTTTGAACCATTCCTGTGACACTATTTATTGATTCCGATGCTTGACTTCAGGTTTACTGTATCCTTGGACCTTCTTATTGACGATGAAATACAGAAATTGCATCGGAATTTAATACAAATGGCACAATGCCGACTCAAGTACAAGAAGACTGACTCTTCTTACTGTCTATGTTTTGAAACATTCCTGTGACACTAGTTATAGATTCCGATGCTTCACTTCAGGTTTACTGTATCCCTCTGACTTTCTTATTGACGATGAAACACAGAAGTTGCACCGGAATTAAGTACAAAAGGCACAATGCTGACTTAAGGACAGGAAGACTGACTCTTCTTACTGTCTATGCTTTGAAACATTCATGTGACACTAGTTATACATTCCAATGCTTCACTTCAGGTTTACAGTATCCCTCTGACCTTCTTATTGACGATGAATCACAAAAATTGCATCGGAATTAAATACAAAAGGCACAATGAGGACTTAAGTACAAGAAGACTGTATCTTCATACTGTCTATGTTTTGAAACATTGCTGTGACACTAGTTATAGATTCCGATGCTTCACTCCAGGTTTACTGTATCCCTTAGACCTTCTTATTGACCAAGAAACACAGAAATTGCATCCGAATTAAATACAAAAGGCACAATGTCGACTTAAGGACAAGAAGACTGACTCTTCTTACTGACAATGCTTTGAAACATTCCTGTGACACTAGTTATAGATTCCGATGCTTCACTTCAGGTTTACTGTATCCCTCTGACCTTCGTATTGACGATGAAACACAGAAAATAAACCGGAATTAAATACAAAATGCACAATGCTGACTTAAGGACAAGAAGACTGAACCTTCTTACTGACTATGTTTTGAACCATTCCTGTGACACTAGTTATTGATTCCGATGCTTCACTTCAGGTTTACTGTATCCCTCTGACCTGCTTATTAACGATGAAACTCAGAAATTGCATCGGAATTAAATACAAAAGGCACAATACCGAATTAAGTACAAGAAGACTGACTCTTCCTACTGTCTATGTTTTGAACCATTTCTGTGACACTAGTTATGTATTCCGATGCTTCACGTCAGGTTTACTGTATCCCTTGGACCTTATTATTGACGATGAAACACAGAAATAGCATCGGAATTAAATACAAAAGGCACAATGCCGAATTAAGTACAAGAAGACTGACTCTTCCAACTGTCTATGTTTTGAATTATTCCATTGACACTAGTTATAGATTCCGATGCTTGACTTCAGGTTTACTGAATCCCTTGGACCTTCTTATTGACGATAAAACTCAGAAATTGCATCGGAATTTAATACAAAAGGCACAATGCCGACTCAAGTACAAGAATACTGACTCTTCTTACTGTCTATGTTTTGAACGATTCCTGTGACACTAGTTATAGATTCCAATGCTTCACTCCAGGTTTACTGTATCCCTTGGACCTTCTTATTGACGATGAAACACAGAAATTGCATCGGAATTAAATACAAAAGGCACAATGCCGACTTAAGGACAAGAAGACTGACTCTTCTTACTGACTATGTTTTGAAGCATTCCTGTGACACTAGTTATAGATTCCGATGCTTCACTTCTGGTTTACTGTATCCCTCTGACCTTCTTATTGACGAAGACACACAGATATTGCCTCGGAATTAAATAGAAAAGGCACAATGCCGACTTAAGTACAAGAAGACTGACTCTTCTTAATTTCTATGTCTTGAACCATTCCTGTGACACTAGTTATAGATTCCGATGCTTCACTCTAGGTTTACTGTAACCCTTGGACCTTCTTATTGACGATGAAACACAGAAATTGCATCGGAATTAAATACAAAAGGCACAATGCCGACTTAGGGACAAGAAGACTGACTCTTCCTACTGACAATGTTTTGAACCATTCCTGTGACACTAGTTATAGATTCCGATGCTTCACTTCAAGGTTTACTGTATCCCTCTGACCTTATTCACGATGAAACACAGAAATTGCATCGGAATTAAATACAAAAGGCACAATACCGACTGACTCTTCTTACTGTCTATGTTTTGAACAATTCCTGTGACACTAGTTATAGATTCCGATGCTTCACTTCAGATTTACTGTATCCCTCTGACCTTATTCACGATGAAACACAGAAATTCCATCGGAATTACATACAAAAGGCACAATGCCGATTTAAGTACAAGAAGACTGACTCTTCCTACTGTCTATGTAATGAACCGTTCCATTGACAATAGTTATAGATTCCGATGCTTGACTTCAGGTTTACTGAATCCCTTGGACCTTCTTATTGACGATAAAACACAGAAATTGCATCGGAATTTAATACAAAGGGCACAATGCCGACTCAAGTACAAGAAGACTGATTCTTCTTACTGTCTATGTTTTGAACCATTCCTGTGACACTACTTATACATTCCAATGCTTCACATCAGGTTTACTGTATCCCTCTGACCTTCTTATTGACGATGAAACACAGAAATTGCATCGGAAATAAATAGAAAAGGCACAATGCCGAATTAAGTACAAGAAGACTGACTCTTCCTACTGTCTATGTTTTGAACCATTTCTGTGACACTAGTTATATATTCCGATGCCTCACTTCAGGTTTACTGTATCCCTCTGACTTTCTTATTGACGAAGAAACACAGAAATTGCCTCGGAATTAAATAGAAAAGGCACAATGCCGACTTAAGTACAAGAAGATTGACTCTTCTTACTGTATATGTTTTGAAACATTCCTGTGACACTAGTTATAGATTCCGATGCTTCACTTCAGGTTTACTGTATCCCTCTGACTTTCTTATTGACGATGAAACACAGAAGTTAAAACGGAATTAAATACAAAAGGCACAATGCTGACTTAAGGACAAGAAGACTGACCCTTCTTACTGACTATGTTTTGAACCATTCCTGTGACACTAGTTATAGATTCCGATGCTTCACTTCAGGTTTACTGTATCCCTCTGACCTTCTTATTGACGATGAATCTCAGAAATTGCATCGGAATTAAATACAAAAGGCACAATGGCGAATTAAGTACAAGAAGACTGACTCTTCCTACAGTCTATGTTTTGAACCATTTTGTGACACTAGTTATTTATTCCGATGCTTCACTTCAGGTTTACTGTATCCCTTGGAACTTATGATTGACGATGAAACACAGACATAGCATCGGATTTAAATACAAAAGGCACAATGCCGAATTAAGTACAAGGAGACTGACTCTTCCTACTGTCTATGTTTTGAACCATTCCATTGACACTAGTTATTGATTCCGATGCTTGACTTCAGGTTTACTGAATCCCTTGGACCTTCTTATTGACGATAAAACACCGAAATTGCATCGGAATTCAATACAAAAGGCACAATGCCGACTCAAGTACAAGAAGACTGACTCTTCTTACTGTCTATGTTTTGAACCATTCCTGTGACACTAGTTATAGATTCCAATGCTTCACTTCAGGTTTACTGTATCCCTCTGACCTTCTTATTGACGATGAAACACTGAAATTGCATCGGAATTAAATACAAAAGGCACAATGCCGACTCAAGTACAAGAAGACTGACTCTTCTTACTGTCTATGTTTTGAACCATTCCTGTGACACTAGTTATAGATTCCAATGCTTCACTTCAGGTTTACTGTATCCCTCTGACCTTCTTATTGACGATGAAACACAGAAATTTCCTCGGAAATAAATAGAAAAGGCACAATGCCGACTTAAGTACAAGAAGACGGACTCTTCTTAATGTCAATGTTTTGAACCGTTCCTGTGACACTAGTTATAGATTCCGATGCTTCACTTTAGGTTTAGAGTATCCCTTGGACCTTCTTATTGACGATGAACACAGTAATTGCATCGGAATTAAATAGAAAAGGCACAATGCCAACTTAAGTAGAAGAAGACTGACTCTTCTTACTGTCTATGTTTTGAACCATTCCAGTGACACTAGATATAGATTCCGATGCTTCACTCCAGGTTTACTGTATCCCTTTTACATTCTTATTTACGATGAAACACTGAAATTGCATCGGAATTAAATACAAAAGCCAAAATGCCGGCTTAAGTACAAGAAGACTGACTCTTCCTACTGTCTATGTTTTGAACCATTCCATTGACACTAGTTATTGATTCCGATGCTTGACTTCAGGTTTACTGAATCCCTTGGACCTTCTTATTGACGATAAAACATTGAAATTGCATCGGAATTTATTACAAAAGGCACAATGCCGACTCAAGTACAAGAAGACTGACTCTTCTTACTGTCTATGTTTTGAACCATTCCTGTGACACTAGTTATAGATTCCAATGCTTCACTTCAGGTTTACTGTATCCCTCTGACCTTCTTATTGACGATGAAACACTGAAATTGCATCGGAATTAAATACAAAAGGCACAATGCCGACTCAAGTACAAGAAGACTGACTCTTCTTACTGTCTATGTTTTGAACCATTCCTGTGACACTAGTTATAGATTCCAATGCTTCACTTCAGGTTTACTGTATCCCTCTGACCTTCTTATTGACGATGAAACACAGAAATTTCCTCGGAAATAAATAGAAAAGGCACAATGCCGACTTAAGTACAAGAAGACGGACTCTTCTTAATGTCTATGTTTGAACCGTTCCTGTGACACTAGTTATTGATTCCGATGCTTCACTGTAGGTTTAGAGTATCCCTTGGACCTTCTTATTGACGATGAACACAGTAATTGCATCGGAATTAAATAGAAAAGGCACAATGCCAACTTAAGTAGAAGAAGACTGACTCTTCTTACTGTCTATGTTTGAACCATTCCAGTGACACTAGTTATAGATTCCGATGCTTCACTCCAGGTTTACTGTATCCCTTTTACATTCTTATTTAAGATGAAACACTGAAATTGCATCGGAATTAAATACAAAAGGCACAATGCCGACTTAAGTACAAGAAAACTGACTCTTCCTACTGTCTATGTTTTGAACCATTTCTGTGACACAAGTTATAGATTCCGATGCTTCACTTCAGGTTTGCTGTATCCCTCTGACATTCTTATTGACCATGAAACATAGAAATTGCATCGGAATAAAATACAAAAGGCACAATGCTGACTTAAGTACAAGAAAACTGACTCTTCTTACTGTCTATGTTTGAACCATTCATGTAACACTAGTTATTGATTCCGATGCTTGACTTCAGGTTTACTGAATCCCTTGGACCTTCTTATTGACGATAAAACATTGAAATTGCATCGGAATTTAATACAAAAGGCACAATGCCGACTCAAGTACAAGAAGACTGACTCTTCTTACTGTCTATGTTTTGAACCATTCCATTGACACTAGTTATTGATTCCGATGCTTGACTTCAGGTTTACTGTATCCCTTGGACCTTCTTATTGTCGATGTAACACAGAAATTGCATCGGAATTCAATACAAAAGGCACAACGCCAACTTAACTGCAAGAAGACTGACTCCTTTTACTGACTATGCTTTGAACCATTCCTGTGACCCTAGTTATAGATTCCGATGTTTCACTCCAGGTTGAATGTATCCCTTGGACCGTCTTATTGACGATGAAACACAAAAACTGCATCGGAATTAAGTACAAAATGCACAATGCCGACTTAAGTACAGGAGGCCTGACTCTTCTTACTGAGTATGATTTGAACCATTGCTGTGACACTAGTTTTAGATTCCGATGCTTTACTACACGTTTACTGTATACCTTGGACATTCTTATTGACGATGAAACACAGAAATTGCATCGGAATTAAATAGAAAAGGCACAATGTCGACTTAAGTACAAGAAGACTGACTCTTCTGACTGTCTATGTTTGAACCATTCCTGTGACACTAGTTATAGATTCCGATGCTCCACTCCAGGTTTACTGTAACCCTTGGACCTTCTTATTGACGATGAAACACAGAAATTGCATCGGAATTAAATACAAAAGGCACAATGCCGACTTAAGTACAAGAAGACTGACTCTTCTTACTGACTATGTTTCGAACCATTCCTGTGACACTAGTTATAGAATCCGATGCTTCACTTCAGGTTTACTGTATACCTTGTACCTTCTTATTGACGACGAAACACAGAAATTGTATCGGAATTAAATACAAAAGGCACAATGCCGACTTAAGTACAAGAAGACTGACTCTTCCTACTGTCTATGCTTTGAAACATTCCTGTGACACTAGTTTTGGAGTCCGATGCTTCACCTCAGGATTACTGTATCTCTCTGACCTTCTTATTGACAATGAAACACAGAAATTGCATCGGAATTAAATACAAAAGACACAATGCCCACTTAAGTACAAGAAGACTGACTCTTCCTACTGTCTTTGTTTTGAACCATTCCTGTGACACTAGTTATAGATTCCGATGCTTCACTTCAGCTTTACTGTATCCCTCTGACCTTATTGCCGATGAAACACAGAAATTGCATCGGAATTAAATACAAAAGGCACAATGCCGACTTAAGGACAAGAAGACTGCCTCTTCTTACTGACTATGTTTTGAAACATTCCTGTGACTCTAGTTATAGATTCCGATGCCTCACTTCAGGTTCACTGTATCCCTTGGACCTTCTTATTGCCGATGAATCACAGGAATTGCATTGGAATTAAACACAAAAGGCACAATGCTGACTTAAGTACAAGAAGACTGACTCTTCTTACTGTCTATATTTTGAACCATTCCAGTGACACTAGTTATAGATTCCGATGCTTCACTTCAGGTTTACTGTATTCCTCGGACCTTCTTATTGACGATGAAACACAGAAATTGCATCGAAATTAAATACAAAAGGCACAATGCCGACTTAAGTACAAGAAGACTGACTCTTCTTACTGTCTATGTTTTGAACCATTACTGTGACACTAGGTATAGATTCCGATGCTTCACTCCAGGTTTACTGTATCCCTAGAACCTTCTTGTTGACGATGAAACACAGAAATTGCATCGGAATTAAATACAAAAGGCACAATGCCGACTTAAGGACAAGAAGACTGACTTTTCTTACTGTCTATGTTTTGAACCATTCCTGTGAAACTAGTTATAGTTTCCGATGCTTCACTTCAGGTTTACTGTATCCCTCTGACCTTCTTATTGACAATGAAACACAGAAATTGCATCGGAATTAAAAACTAAAGGCACAATGCCGACTTAAGTACAAGAAGGCTGACTCCTTCTACTGTCTATGCTTTGAACCATTCCTGTGACACTAGTTATAGAATCCGATGCTTCACTCCAGGTTTACTGTATAACTTGGACCTTCTTATTGACGATGAAAAACACATACTGCATCGGAATGAAATAGAAATGGCACAATGCCGACTTAAGGTCAAGAGGACTGACTCTTCTTACTGATAATAGTTTGAACCATTCCGGTGACAATAGTTATAGATTCCGATGCTTCACTTCAGGTTTACTGTATCCCTTGGACCTTGTTATTGACGGTGACACACAGAAATAGCATTGGAATTAAATACAAAAGGCAAAATGCCAACTTTAGTACACGAAGACTGACTCTTCTTACTGTCTATGTTTTGAACCATTCCTGTGACACTAGTTATAGAATCCGATGCTTCACTTCAGGTTTACTGTACCCCTCTGACCTTCTTATTGACGATGATACACAGAAATTGCATCGGAATTTAATACAAAAGGCACAATGCCGACTCAAGTACAAGAAGACTGACTCTTCTTCCTGTCTATGCTTTGAACCATTCCTTTGACACTAGTTATAGATTCCAATGCTTCACTTCAGGCTTACTGTATCCCTCTGACCTTCTTATTGACGATGAAACACAGAAATTGCATCGGAATTAAATAGAAAAGGCACAATGCCGAATTAAGTACAAGAAGACTGACTCTTCCTACTGTCTATGTTTTGAACCATTCCTGTGACACTAGTTATATATTCCGATGCTTCACTTCAGGTTTACTGTATCCCTTGGACCTTCTTATTGACGATGAAACACAGAAATTGCATCGGAATTAAATACAAGAAGGCACAATGACGACTTAAGTACAAGAAGACTGTATCTTCTTACTGTCTATGTTTTGAAACATTCCTGTGACACTAGTTATAGATTCCGATGCTTCACTCCAGGTTTACTGTATCCCTTGGACCTTCTTATTGACGATGAAACACAGAAAATGCATCGGAATTAAATACAAACGGCCCAAGGCCGACTTAAGTACAAGAAGACTGACTCTTCTTACTGACTATGTTTTGAACCATTCCTGTGACACTAGTTATAGATTCCGATTCTCACTTCAGGTTTACTGTATCCCTCTGACTTTCGTATTGACGATGAAACACAGAAATTGCACCGGAATTAAATACAAAAGGCACAATGCCGACTTAAGGACAAGAAGACTGACTCTTCTTACTGACTATGTTTTGAACCATTCCTGTGAGACTAGTTATAGATTCCGATGCTTCACTTCAGGTTTACTGTATCCCTCTGACCTTCTTATTGACGAAGACACACAGAAATTGCCTCGGAATTAAATAGAAAAGGCACAATGCCGACTTAAGTACAAGGAGACTGACTCTTCTTAATGTCTATGTTTTGAACCATTCCTGTGACACTAGTTATAGATTCCGTTGCTTCACTGTCGGTTTAGTGTATCGCTTGGACCTTCTTATTGACGATGAACACAGTAATTGCATCGGAATTAAAGAGAAAATGCACAATGCCGACTTAAGTAGAAGAAGACTGATCTTCTTACTGACTATGTTTGGGACCATTCCTGAGACACTAGTTATAGATTCCGATGCTTCACGTCAGGCTTACTGTATACCTTGTACCTTCTTATTGACGACGAAACACAGAAATTGTATCGGAATTAAATACAAAAGGCACAATGCCGACTTAAGTACAAGAAGACTGACTCTTCCTACTGTCTATGCTTTGAAACATTCCTGTGACACTAGTTTTGGATTCCGATGCTTCACCTCAGGTTTACTGTATCTCTCTGACCTTCTTATTGACAATGAAACACAGAAATTGCATCGGAATTAATTACAAAAGACACAATGCCCACTTAAGTACAAGAAGACTGACTCTTCCTACTGTCTTTGTTTTGAACTATTCCTGTGACACTAGTTATAGATTCCGATGCTTCACTTCAGCTTTACTGTATCCCTCTGACCTTATTGCCGATGAAACACAGAAATTGCATCGGAATTAAATACAAAAGGCACAATGCCGACTTAAGGACAAGAAGACTGACTCTTCTTACTGACTATGTTTCGAAACATTCCTGTGACTCTAGTTATAGATTCCGATGCCTCACTTCAGGTTCACTGTATCCCTTGGACCTTCTTATTGACGATGAATCACAGGAATTGCATCGGAATTAAACACAAAAGGCACAATGCTGACTTAAGTACAAGAAGACTGACTCTTCTTACTGTCTATATTTTGAACCATTCCAGTGACACTAGTTATAGATTCCGATGCTTCACTTCAGGTTTACTGTATTCCTCGGACCTTCTTATTGACGATGAAACACAGAAATTGCATCGAAATTAAATACAAAAGGCACAATGCCGACTTAAGTACAAGAAGACTGACTCTTCTTACTGTCTATGTTTTGAACCATTACTGTGACACTAGGTATAGATTCCGATGCTTCACTCCAGGTTTACTGTATCCCTTGAACCTTCTTGTTGACGATGAAACACAGAAATTGCATCGGAATTAAATACAAAAGGCACAATGCCGACTTAAGGACAAGAAGACTGACTTTTCTTACTGTCTATGTTTTGAACCATTCCTGTGAAACTAGTTATAGTTTCCGATGCTTCACTTCAGGTTTACTGTATCCCTCTGACCTTCTTATTGACAATGAAACACAGAAATTGCATCGGAATTAAAAACTAAAGGCACAATGCCGACTTAAGTACAAGAAGGCTGACTCCTTCTACTGTCTATGCTTTGAACCATTCCTGTGACACTAGTTATAGAATCCGACGCTTCACTCCAGGTTTACTGTATCACTTGGACCTTCTTATTGACGATGAAAAACACATACTGCATCGGAATGAAATAGAAATGGCACAATGCCGACTTAAGGTCAAGAGGACTGACTCTTCTTACTGATAATAGTTTGAACCATTCCGGTGACAATAGTTATAGATTCCGATGCTTCACTTCAGGTTTACTGTATCCCTTGGACCTTGTTATTGACGGTGACACACAGAAATAGCTTTGGAATTAAATACAAAAGGCAAAATGCCAACTTTAGTACACGAAGACTGACTCTTCTTACTGTCTATGTTTTGAACCATTCCTGTGACACTAGTTATAGAATCCGATGCTTCACTTCAGGTTTACTGTACCCCTCTGACCTTCTTATTGACGATGAAACACAGAAATTGCATCGGAATTTAATACAAAAGGCACAATGCCGACTCAAGTACAAGAAGACTGACTCTTCTTCCTGTCTATGCTTTGAACCATTCCTTTGACACTAGTTATAGATTCCAATGCTTCACTTCAGGCTTACTGTATCCCTCTGACCTTCTTATTGACGATGAAACACAGAAATTGCATCGGAATTAAATAGAAAAGGCACAATGCCGAATTAAGTACAAGAAGACTGACTCTTCCTACTGTCTATGTTTTGAACCATTCCTGTGACACTAGTTATATATTCCGATGCTTCACTTCAGGTTTACTGTATCCCTTGGACCTTCTTATTGACGATGAAACACAGAAATTGCATCGGAATTAAGTACAAGAAGGCACAATGACGACTTAAGTACAAGAAGACTGTATCTTCTTACTGTCTATGTTTTGAAACATTCCTGTGACACTAGTTATAAATTCCGATGCTTCACTCCAGGTTTACTGTATCCCTTGGACCTTCTTATTGACGATGAAACACAGAAAATGCATCGGAATTAAATACAAACGGCCCAAGGCCGACTTAAGTACAAGAAGACTGACTCTTCTTACTGACTATGTTTTGAACCATTCCTGTGACACTAGTTATAGATTCCGATTCTCACTTCAGGTTTACTGTATCCCTCTGACTTTCGTATTGACGATGAAACACAGAAATTGCACCGGAATTAAATACAAAAGGCACAATGCCGACTTAAGGACAAGAAGACTGACTCTTCTTACTGACTATGTTTTGAACCATTCCTGTGACACTAGTTATAGATTCCGATGCTTCACTTCAGGTTTACTGTATCCCTCTGACCTTCTTATTGACGAAGACACACAGAAATTGCCTCGGAATTAAATAGAAAAGGCACAATGCCGACTTAAGTACAAGGAGACTGACTCTTCTTAATGTCTATGTTTTGAACCATTCCTGTGACACTAGTTATAGATTCCGTTGCTTCACTGTCGGTTTAGTGTATCGCTTGGACCTTCTTATTGACGATGAACACAGTAATTGCATCGGAATTAAAGAGAAAATGCACAATGCCGACTTAAGTAGAAGAAGACTGATCTTCTTACTGACTATGTTTTGGACCATTCCTGAGACACTAGTTATAGATTCCGATGCTTCACTTCAGGTTTACTGTATCCCTCTGACCTTCTTATTGACGATGAAGCACAGAAATTGCATCGGAATTAAATAAAAAAGGCACAATGCCGACTTAAGTACAAGAAGACTGACTCTTCTTACTGTCTATGTTTTGAACCATTCCATTGACACTAGTTATAGATTCCGATGCTTCACTCCAGGTTTACTGTATCCCTTTTACATTCTTATTGACGATGAAACACTGAAATTGCATCGGAATTAAATACAAAAGTCGAAATGCCGGCTTAACTACAAGAACACTGACTCTTCCTACTGTCTATGTTTTGAACCATTCCTGTGACACTAGTTATAGATTCCGATGCTTCACTTCAGGTTTACTGTATCCCTCTGACCTTATTCACGATGAAACACAGAAATTGCATCGGAATGAAATACAAAAGGCACAATACCGACTTAAGTACAAGAAGACTGACTCTTCTTACTGTCTATGGTTTGAACCATTCCTGTGACACTAGTTATTGATACCGATGCTTCACTTCAGGTTTACTGTATCCCTTGCACCTTCTTATTGACGATGAAACACAGAAATTGGTTCGGAATTAAAATACAAAAGGCACAATGCCGACTTAACTACAAGAAGGCTGACTCTTCTTACTGACTATGCTTTGAACCATTCCAGTGACACTAGTTATAGATTCGAATGCTTAACTTCAGGATTACTGTATCCCACCGACCTTGTTAGTGCCGATGAAACACAGAAATTGCATCGGAATTAAATACAAAAAGCACAATGCCGACTTAAGTACAAGAATACTGACTCATCTTACAGTCTATGATTTGCACCATTCCTGTGACACTAGTTATAGATTCCGATGCTTCACTTCAGGTTTACTGTTTCCCTTGGACCTTCTTATTGACGATGAAACACAGAAATTGCATCGGAATTAAATACAAAAGGCACAATGCCGTCTTATGTACAAGAAGAGTGACTCTTCCTACTGTCTATGTTTTGAACCATTTCTGTGACACTAGTTATAGAGTCCGATGCTTCACTTCAGGTTTACTGTATTCCTTGGACCTTGTTATTTACGATGAATCACAGAAATTGCATCGGAATTAAATACAAAAGGCACAATGCCTACTTAAGTACAAGAAGACTGACTGCTCCAACTGTCTCTGTTGTGAACCATTCCTGTGACACTAGTTATACATTCCGATGCTTCACTTCAGGTTTACTGTATCCCCCTGACCGTCTTATTGACGATGAAACACTGAAATTGCATCCGAATTAAATAGAAAAGGCACAATGCCGACTTATGTACAAGAAGACTGACTCTTCATACTGTCTATATTTTGAACCATTCCAGTGACACTAGTTATAGATTCCGATGCTTCACTTCAGGTTTACTGTATCCCTCTGACCTTCTTATTGACGATGAAACACAGAAATTGCATCGGAATTAAATACAAAAGGCACAATGCCAACTTAAGTACAAGAAGACTGACTCTTCTTACTGTCTATGTTTGAACCATTCCGATGCTTCACTTCAGGCTTACTGTATCCCTCTGACCTTCTTATTGACGATGAAACACAGAAATTGCATCGGAATTAAATACAAAAGGCACAATGCCAACTTAAGTACAAGAAGACTGACTCTTCTTACTGTCTATGTTTGAACCATTCCTGTGACACTAGTTATAGATTCCGATGCTTCACTTCAGGTTTACTGTATCCCTCTGACCTTTTTATTGACGGTGAAACACAGAAATGTCATCGGAATTAAATACGAAAGGCACAATGACAACTTAAGTACAAGAAGACTGACTCGTCTTCCTGATTATGTTTTGAACCATTCCTGTGACACTAGTTGTAGATTCTGATGCTTCACTTCAGGTTTACTGTATCCCTTGGACCTTCTTATTGACGATGAAACGCAGAAATTGCATCGGAATGAAATAGAAAAGACACAATGCCGACTTAAGTACAAGAATACTGACTCATCTTACAGTCTATGATTAGCACCATTCCTGTGACACTAGTTATAGATTCCGATGCTTCACTTCAGGTTTACTGTTTCCCTTGGACATTCTTTTTGACGATGAAACACAGAAATTGCATCGGAATTAAATACAAAAGGCAGAATGCCGACTTATGTACAAGAAGACTGACTCTTCCTACTGTCTATGTTTTGAACCATTTCTGTGACACTAGTTATAGAGTCCGATGCTTCACTTCAGGTTTAATGTATCCCTTGGACCTTGTTATTTACGATGAATCACAGAAATTGCATCGGAATTAAATACAAAAGGCACAATGCCGACTTAAGTACAAGAAGACTGACTCTTCCAACTGTCTATGTTATGAACCATTCCTGTGACACTAGTTACACCTTCCGATGCTTCACTTCAGGTTTACTGTATCCCTCTGACCGTCTTATTGACGATGAAACACAGAATTTGCATCCGAATTAAATGGAAAAGGCACAATGCCGACTTAAGTACTGGAAGACTGACTCTTCCTACTGTCTATGTTTTGAACCATTCCTGTGACACAAGTTATAGATTCCGTTGCATCACTTTAGGTTTACTGTATACCTCTGACCTTCTTATTGACGATGAAACACAGAAATTGCATCGGAATTAAATACAAAAGGCACAATGCCGACGTAAGTACAAGAAGACTGACTCTTCTTACTGTCTATGCTTTGAACCATCCCTGTGACACTAGTTATAGATTCCGATGCTTCGCTGCAGGCTTACTGTGCCCCTTAGACCTTCTTATTGACGATGAAACACAGAAATTGCATCGGAATTAAATACAAAAGGCACAATGCCGACTTGAGTAGAAGAAGACTGACTCTTCTTCCTGACTACGTCTTGAATCATTCCTGTGACACTAGTTGTAGATTCCGATGCTTCACTTCAGGTTTACTGTATCCCTTGGACCTTCTTATTGCCGATGAAACAGAGAAATTGCATCGGAATTAAATACAAAAGACACAATGCCGACTTAAGTACAAGAAGACTGACTCTTCCAACTGTCTATGCTTTCAACCATTCCTGTGACACTAGTTATAGATTCCGATGCTTCAATTCAGGTTTACTGTATCCCCCTGACCGTCTTATTGACGATGAAACACAGAAATTGCTTCCGAATGAAATAGAAAAGGCACAATGCCGACTTAAGTACTAGAAGACTGACTCTTCCTACTGTCTATGTTTTGAACCATTCCTAAGACACTTGTTATTGATTCCGATGTTTCAATTCAGGTTTACTGTATCCCCCTGACCGTCTTATTGACGATGAAACACAGAAATTGCTTCCGAATGAAATAGAAAATGCACAATGCCGACTTAAGTACTAGAAGACTGACTCTTCCTACTGTCTATGTTTTGAACCATTCCTAAGACACTTGTTATTGATTCCGACGCTTCACTTCAGGTTTACTGTATCCCTTGGACCTCCTTATTGTCGATGAAACACAGAAATAGCATCGGAATTTAATACAAAAGGCACAAGGCCGACTGAACTACAAGAAGACTGACCCTTCTTACTGACTATGTTTTGAACCATTCCTGTGACTCTAGTTATAGATTCCGATGCTTAACTTCCGGATTACTGTATCCCTCTGACCTTCTTATTGACGGTGAAACACAGAAATTTCATCGGAATTAAATACGAAAGGCACAATGCCAACTTAAGTACAAGAAGACTGACTCTTACTACTGTCTATGTTTCGAACCATTCCAAAGTCACTTCTTATAGATTCCGATGCTTCACTTCAGGTTTACTGTATCCCTTGGACCTTCTTATTGACGATGAAACGCAGAAATTGCATCGGAATTAAATACAAAAGACACAATGCCGACTTAAGTACAAGAAGACTGACTCTTCCAACTGTCCATGTTTTGAACCATTCCTGTGACGCTAGTTATAGAATCCGAAGCTTCACTTCAGGTTTACTGTATCCCTCTGACCGTCTTATTGACCATGAAACACAGAAATTGCATCCGAATCAAATAGAAAACACAATGCCGACTTAAGTACTAGAAGCCTGACTCTTCCTACTGTCTATGTTTTGAACCATTCCAAAGACACTTCTTATAGATTCCGATGCTTCACTTCAGGTTTACTGTATCCCTTTGACCTTCTTATTGTCGATGAAACACAGAAATTGCATCGGAATTCAATACAAATGTCACAACGCCAACTTAACTACAAGAAGACTGACTCCTTTTACTGACTATGCTTTGAACCATTCCTGTGACCCTAGTTATAGATTCCGATGTTTCACTCCAGGTTGACTGTATCCCTTGGACCGTCTTATTGACGATGAAACACAAAAACTGCATCGGAATTAAGTACAAAATGCACAATGCCGACTTAAGTACAAGAAGACTGACTCTTCTTACTGACTATGTTTTGAACCATTGCTGTGACACTAGTTACAGATTCCGTTGCTTCACTTCAGGTTTACTGTATCCCTCTGACCTACTTATTGACGATGAAACACAGAAATTGCATCGGAATTAAATACAAAAGGCACAATACCGACTTAAGTACAAGTAGACAGACTCTTATTACTGAATATGCTTTGAACCATTCCTGTGACACTAGTCATAGATTCCGATGCTTAACTTCAGGATTACTGTATCCCTCTGACCTTCTTATTGACAATGAAACACAGAAATTGCATCGGAATTAAATACAAAAGGCACAATGCCGACTTATGTACAAGAAGACTGACTCTTCCAAATTTCTATGTTTTGAACCATTCCTGTGACACTAGTTATACATTCCGATGCTTCACTTTAGGTTTACTGTATCCCTCTGACCGTCTTATTGACGATGAAACACAGAAATTGCATCCGAATTAAATAGAAAAGGCACAATGCCGACTTAAGTACTGGAAGACTGACTCTTCCTACTGTCTATGTTTTGAACAATTCCTGTGACACTAGTAATAGATTTCGTTGCTTCACTTCAGGTTTACTGTGTCCCTCTGACCTTCTTATTGACGATGAAACACAGAAATTGCATCGGAATTAAATACAAAATGCACAATGCCGACTTAACTACAAGAAGACTGACTCTTCTTACTGACTATGTTTTGAACCATTGCTGTGACACTAGTTACAGATTCCGTTGCTTCACTTCAGATTTACTGTATCCCTCTGACCTACTTATTGACGATGAAACACAGAAATTGCATCGGAATTAAATACAAAAGGCACAATACCGACTTAAGTACAAGTAGACAGACTCTTATTACTGACTATGCTTTGAACCATTCCTGTGACACTAGTCATAGATTCCGATGCTTAACTTCAGGATTACTGTATCCCTCTGACCTTCTTATTGACAATGAAACACAGAAATTGCATCGGAATTAAATGCAAAAGGCACAATGCCGACTTTTGTACAAGAAGACTGACTCTTCCAAATGTCTATGTTTTGAACCATTCCTGTGACACTAGTTATACATTCCGATGCTTCACTTCAGGTTTACTGTATCCCTCTGACCGTCTTATTGACGATGAAACACAGAAATTGCATCCGAATTAAATAGAAAAGGCACAATGCCGACTTAAGTCCTGGAAGACTGACTCTTCCTACTGTCTATGTTTTGAACCATTCCTGTGACACTAGTTATAGATTCCGATGCTTCACTTCAGGTTTACTGTATCCCTCTGACCTTCTTATTGACGATGAAACACCGAAATTGCATCGGAATTAAATAGAAAACTCACAATGCCGACTCAAGTAGAAGAAGACTGACTCTTCTTACTGTCTATGTTTTGAACCATTCCTGTGACACTAGTTATAGATTCCGATGCTTCACTCCAGGTTTACTGTATACCTTGGACCTTCTTATTGACGATGAAACACAGAAATTGCATCGGAATAAAATAGAAAAGGCACAATGGCGACTTAAGTACAAGAAGACTGACTCTTCTTAGTGATTATAGTTTGAACCATTGCTGTGACACTAGTTTCAGAATCCGATGCTTTACTACACGTTTACCGTATACCTTGGACATTCTTATTGACGATGAAACACAGAAATTGCATCGGAATTAAATACAAAAGACAAAATGCCAACTTTAGTACACGAAGACTGACTCTTCTTACTGTCTATGTTTTGAACCATTCCTGTGACACTAGTTATAGAATCCGATGCTTCACTTCAGGTTTATTGTATCCCTTGGACCTTCTTATTGACGATGAAACACAGAAATTGCATCGGAATTAAATACAAAAAGGCACAAGGACGACTTAAGTACAAGAAGACTGTATCTTCTTACTGTCTATGTTTTGAAACATTCCTGTGACACTAGTTATAGATTCCGATGCTTCACTCCAGGTTTACTGTATCCCTTGGACCTTCTTATAGACGATGAAACACAGAAAATGCATCGGAATTAAATACAAAAGGCCCAAGGCCGACTTAAGTACAAGAAGACTGACTCCTCTTACTGACTATGTTTTGAACCATTCCTGTGACACTAGTTATAGATTCCGATTCTCACTTCAGGTTTACTGTATCCCTCTGACTTTCGTATTGACGATGAAACACAGAAATTGCACCGGAATTAAATACAAAAGGCACAATGCCGACTTAAGGACAAGAAGACTGACTCTTCTTACTGACTATGTTTTGAACCATTCCTGTGACACTAGTTATAGATTCCGATGCTTCACTTCAGGTTTACTGTATCCCTCTGACCTTCTTATTGACGAAGACACACAGAAATTGCCTCGGAATTAAATAGAAAAGGCACAATGCCGACCTAAGTACAAGGAGACTGACTCTTCTTAATGTCTATGTTTTGAACCATTCCTGTGACACTAGTTATAGATTCCGATGCTTCACTTCAGGTTTACTGTATCCCTCTGACCATCTTATTGACGATGAAACACAGAAATTGCATCGGAGTTAAATAAAAAAGGCACAATGCCGACTTAAGTACAAGATGACTGACTCATCTTACTGTCTATGTTTTGAACCATTCCATTGACACTAGTTGTAGATTCCGATGCTTCACTCCAGGTTTACTGTATCCCTTTTACATTCTTATTGACGATGAAACACTAAAATTGCATCGGAATTAAATACAAAAGTCAAAATGCCGGCTTAAGTACAAGAACACTGACTCTTCCTACTGTCTATGTTTTGAACCATTCCTGTGACACTAGTTATAGATTCCGATGTTTCACTTCAGGTTTACTGTATCCCTCTGACCTTATTCACGATGAAACACAGAAATTGCATCGGAATGAAATACAAAAGGCACAATACCGACTTAAGTACAAGAAGACTGACTCTTCTTACTGTCTATGCTTTGAACCATTCCTGTGACACTAGTTATTGATTCCGATGCTTCACTTCAGGTTTACTGTATCATTTTGAACTTCTTATTGACGATGAAACTCAGAAATTACATCGGAATCAAATACAAAATGCATAATGCCGACTTAAGTACAAAAAGACTGACTCTTCTTACTGTCTATGTTTTGAACCATTCCTGTGACACTAGTTATAGATTCCGATGCTTCACTTCAGGTTTACTGTATCCCTCTGACCTTATTCACGATGAAACACAGAAATTGCATCGGAATGAAATACAAAAGTCACAATACCGACTTAAGTACAAGAAGACTGACTCTTCTTACTGTCTATGCTTTGAACCATTCCTGTGACACTAGTTATTGATACCGATGCTTCACTTCAGGTTTACTGTATCCCTTGCACCTTCTTATTGACGATGAAACACAGAAATTGGTTCGGAATTAAAATACAAAAGGCACAATGCCGACTTAACTACAAGAAGACTGACTCTTCTTACTGACTATGCTTTGAACCATTCCAGTGACACTAGTTATAGATTCGAATGCTTAACTTCAGGATTACTGTATCCCACCGACCTTGTTAGTGCCGATGAAACACAGAAATTGCATCGGAATTAAATACAAAAAGCACAATGCCGACTTAAGTACAAGAATACTGACTCATCTTACAGTCTATGATTTGCACCATTCCTGTGACACTAGTTATAGATTCCGATGCTTCACTTCAGGTTTACTGTTTCCCTTGGACCTTCTTATTGACGATGAAACACAGAAATTGCATCGGAATTAAATACAAAAGGCACAATGCCGTCTTATGTTCAAGAAGAGTGACTCTTCCTACTGTCTATGTTTTGAACCATTTCTGTGACACTAGTTATAGAGTCCGATGCTTCACTTCAGGTTTACTGTATTCCTTGGACCTTGTTATTTACGATGAATCACAGAAATTGCATCGGAATTAAATACAAAAGGCACAATGCCGACTTAAGTACAAGAAGACTGACTGCTCCAACTGTCTATGTTGTGAACCATTCCTGTGACACTAGTTATACATTCCGATGCTTCACTTCAGGTTTACTGTATCCCCCTGACCGTCTTATTGACGATGAAACACAGAAATTGCATCCGAATTAAATAGAAAAGGCACAATGCCGACTTAAGTACAAGAAGACTGCCTCTTCATACTGTCTATAATTTGAACCATTCCAGTGACACTAGTTATAGATTCCGATGCTTCACTTCAGGTTTACTGTATCCCTCTGACCTTCTTATTGACGATGAAACACAGAAATTGCATCGGAATTAAATACAAAAGGCACAATGCCAACTTAAGTACAAGAAGACTGACTCTTCTTACTGTATGTTTGAACCATTCCGATGCTTCACTTCAGGCTTACTGTATCCCTCTGACCTTCTTATTGACGATGAAACACAGAAATTGCATCGGAATTAAATACAAAAGGCACAATGCCAACTTAAGTACAAGAAGACTGACTCTTCTTACTGTCTATGTTTGAACCATTCCTGTGACACTAGTTATAGATTCCGATGCTTCACTTCAGGTTTACTGTATCCCTCTGACCTTCTTATTGACGGTGAAACACAGAAATGTCATCGGAATTAAATACGAAAGGCTCAATGACAACTTAAGTACAAGAAGACTGACTCGTCTTCCTGATTATGTTTTGAACCATTCCTGTGACACTAGTTGTAGATTCCGATGCTTCACTTCAGGTTTACTGTATCCCTTGGACCTTCTTATTGACGATGAAACGCAGAAATTGCATCGGAATGAAATAGAAAAGACACAATGCCGACTTAAGTACAAGAATACTGACTCATCTTACAGTCTATGATTAGCACCATTCCTGTGACACTAGTTATAGATTCCGATGCTTCACTTCAGGTTTACTGTTTCCCTTGGACATTCTTTTTGACGATGAAACACAGAAATTGTATCGGAATTAAATACAAAAGGCACAATGCCGACTTATGTACAAGAAGACTGATTCTTCCTACTGTCTATGTTTTGAACCATTTCTGTGACACTAGTTATAGAGTCCGATGCTTCACTTCAGGTTTAATGTATCCCTTGGACCTTGTTATTTACGATGAATCACAGAAATTGCATCGCAATTAAATACAAAAGGCACAATGCCGACTTAAGTACAAGAAGACTGACTCTTCCAACTGTCTATGTTATGAACCATTCCTGTGACACTAGTTATACATTACGATGCTTCACTTCAGGTTTACTGTATCCCTCTGACCGTCTTATTGACGATGGAACACAGAATTTGCATCCGAATTAAATGGAAAAGGCACAATGCCGACTTAAGTACTGGAAGACTGACTCTTCCAACTGTCTATGTTTTGAACCATTCCTGTGACACAAGTTCTAGATTCCGTTGCATCACTTTAGGTTTACTGTATCCCTCTGACCTTCTTATTGACGATGAAACACAGAAATTGCATCGGAATTAAATACAAAAGGCACAATGCCGACGTAAGTACAAGAAGACTGACTCTTCTTACTGTCTATGCTTTGAACCATCCCTGTGACACTAGTTATAGATTCCGATGCTTCACTGCAGGCTTACTGTGTCCCTTAGACCTTCTTATTGACGATGAAACACAGAAATTGCATCGGAATTAAATACAAAAGGCACAATGCCGACTTGAGTAGAAGAAGACTGACTCTTCTTCCTGACTACGTCTTGAATCATTCCTGTGACACTAGTTGTAGATTCCGATGCTTCACTTCAGGTTTACTGTATCCCTTGGACCTTCTTATTGCCGATGAAACAGAGAAATTGCATCGGAATTAAATACAAAAGACACAATGCCGACTTAAGTACAAGAAGACTGACTCTTCCAACTGTCTATGCTTTCAACCATTCCTGTGACACTAGTGATAGATTCCGATGCTTCAATTCAGGTTTGCTGTATCCCCCTGACCGTCTTATTGACGATGAAACACAGAAATTGCTTCCGAATGAAATAGAAAAGGCACAATGCCGACCTAAGTACTAGAAGATTGACTCTTCCTACTGTCCATGTTTTGAACCATTCCTAAGACACTTGTTATTGATTCCGATGCTTCAATTCAGGTTTTCTGTATCCCCCTGACCGTCTTATTGACGATGAAACACAGAAATTGCTTCCGAATGAAATAGAAAATGCACAATGCCGACTTAAGTACTAGAAGACTGACTCTTCCTACTGTCTATGTTTTGAACCATTCCTAAGACACTTGTTATTGATTCCGATGCTTCACTTCAGGTTTACTGTATCCCTTGGACATTCTTATTGTCGATGAAACACAGAAATAGCATCGGAATTTAATACAAAAGGCACAAGGCCTTCTGAACTACAAGAAGACTGACCCTTCTTACAGACTATGTTTTGAACCATTCCTGTGACTCTAGTTATAGATTCCGATACTTAACTTCCGGATTACTGTATCCCTCTGACCTTCTTATTGACGGTGAAACACAGAAATTTCATCGGAATTAAATACGAAAGGCACAATGCCAACTTAAGTACAAGAAGACTGACTCTTCCTACTGTCTATGTTTTGAACCATTCCAAAGACACTTCTTATAGATTCCGATGCTTCACTTCAGGTTTACTGTATCCCTTTGACCTTCTTATTGTCGATGAAACACAGAAATTGCATCGGAATTCAATACAAATGTCACAACGCCAACTTAACTACAAGAAGACTGACTCCTTTTACTGACTATGCTTTGAACCATTCCTGTGACCCTAGTTATAGATTCCGATGTTTCACTCCAGGTTGACTGTATCCCTTGGACCGTCTTATTGACGATGAAACACAAAAACTGCATCGGAATTAAGTACAAAATGCACAATGCCGACTTAAGTACAAGAAGACTGACTCTTCTTACTGACTATGTTTTGAACCATTGCTGTGACACTAGTTACAGATTCCGTTGCTTCACTTCAGGTTTACTGTATCCCTCTGACCTACTTATTGACGATAAAACACAGAAATTGCATCGGAATTAAATACAAAAGGCACAATACCGACTTAAGTACAAGTAGACAGACTCTTATTACTGAATATGCTTTGAACCATTCCTGTGACACTAGTCATAGATTCCGATGCTTAACTTCAGGATTACTGTATCCCTCTGACCTTCTTATTGACAATGAAACACAGAAATTGCATCGGAATTAAATACAAAAGGCACAATGCCGACTTATGTACAAGAAGACTGACTCTTCCAAATGTCTATGTTTTGAACCATTCCTGTGACACTAGTTATACATTCCGATGCTTCACTTCAGGTTTACTGTATCCCTCTGACCGTCTTATTGACGATGAAACACAGAAATTGCATCCGAATTAAATAGAAAAGGCACAATGCCGACTTAAGTACTGGAAGACTGACTCTTCCTACTGTCTATGTTTTGAACAATTCCTGTGACACTAGTTATAGATTTCGTTGCTTCACTTCAGGTTTACTGTATCCCTCTGACCTTCTTATTGACGATGAAACACAGAAATTGCATCGGAATTAAATACAAAATGCACAATGCCGTCTTAACTACAAGAAGACTGACTCTTCTTACTGACTATGTTTTGAACCATTGCTGTGACACTAGTTACAGATTCCGTTGCTTCACTTCAGGTTTACTGTATCCCTCTGACCTACTTATTGACGATGAAACACAGAAATTGCATCGGAATTAAATACAAAAGGCACAATACCGACTTAAGTACAAGTAGAGAGACTCTTATTACTGACTATGCTTTGAACCATTCCTGTGACACTAGTCATAGATTCCGATGCTTAACTTCAGTATTACTGTATCCCTCTGACCTTCTTATTGACAATGAAACACAGAAATTGCATCGGAATTAAATACAAAAGGCACAATGCCGACTTATGTACAAGAAGACTGACTCTTCCAAATGTCTATGTTTTGAACCATTCCTGTGACACTAGTTATACATTCCGATGCTTCACTTCAGGTTTACTGTATCCCTCTGACCGTCTTATTGACGATGAAACACAGAAATTGCATCCGAATTAAATAGAAAAGGCACAATGCCGACTTAAGTACTGGAAGACTGACTCTTCCTACTGTCTATGTTTTGAACCATTCCTGTGACACTAGTTATAGATTCCGATGCTTCTCTTCAGGTTTACTGTATCCCTCTGACCTTCTTATTGACGATGAAACACCGAAATTGCATCGGAATTAAATAGAAAACTCACAATGCCGACTCAAGTAGAAGAAGACTGACTCTTCTTACTGTCTATGTTTTGA
This sequence comes from Schistocerca serialis cubense, assembly GCF_023864345.2. NCBI lineage: Eukaryota > Metazoa > Arthropoda > Insecta > Orthoptera > Acrididae > Schistocerca > Schistocerca serialis. The sequence continues at coordinate 639,736,497 of NC_064644.1, forward strand.
ACCATTCCTGTGACACTAGTTATAGATTCCGATGCTTCACTCCAGGTTTACTGTATACCTTGGACCTTCTTATTGACGATGAAACACAGAAATTGCATCGGAATAAAATAGAAAAGGCACAATGGCGACTTAAGTACAAGAAGACTGACTCTTCTTAGTGATTATAGTTTGAACCATTGCTGTGACACTAGTTTTAGATTCCGATGCTTTACTACACGTTTACTGTATACCTTGGACATTCTTATTGACGATGAAACACAGAAATTGCATCGGAATTAAATAGAAAAGGCGCAATGTCGACTTAAGTACAAGAAGACTGACTCTTCTGACTGTCTGTGTTTGAACCATTCCTGTGACACAAGTTCTAGATTCCGTTGCATCACTTTAGGTTTACTGTATCCCTCTGACCTTCTTATTGACGATGAAACACAGAAATTGCATCGGAATTAAATACAAAAGGCACAATGCCGACGTAAGTACAAGAAGACTGACTCTTCTTACTGTCTATGCTTTGAACCATCCCTGTGACACTAGTTATAGATTCCGATGCTTCACTGCAGGCTTACTGTGTCCCTTAGACCTTCTTATTGACGATGAAACACAGAAATTGCATCGGAATTAAATACAAAAGGCACAATGCCGACTTGAGTAGAAGAAGACTGACTCTTCTTCCTGACTACGTCTTGAATCATTCCTGTGACACTAGTTGTAGATTCCGATGCTTCACTTCAGGTTTACTGTATCCCTTGGACCTTCTTATTGCCGATGAAACAGAGAAATTGCATCGGAATTAAATACAAAAGACACAATGCCGACTTAAGTACAAGAAGACTGACTCTTCCAACTGTCTATGCTTTCAACCATTCCTGTGACACTAGTGATAGATTCCGATGCTTCAATTCAGGTTTACTGTATCCCCCTGACCGTCTTATTGACGATGAAACACAGAAATTGCTTCCGAATGAAATAGAAAAGGCACAATGCCGACTTAAGTACTAGAAGATTGCCTCTTCCTACTGTCCATGTTTTGAACCATTCCTAAGACACTTGTTATTGATTCCGATGCTTCAATTCAGGTTTACTGTATCCCCCTGACCGTCTTATTGACGATGAAACACAGAAATTGCTTCCGAATGAAATAGAAAATGCACAATGCCGACTTAAGTACTAGAAGACTGACTCTTCCTACTGTCTATGTTTTGAACCATTCCTAAGACACTTGTTATTGATTCCGATGCTTCACTTCAGGTTTACTGTATCCCTTGGACCTTCTTATTGTCGATGAAACACAGAAATAGCATCGGAATTTAATACAAAAGGCACAAGGCCGACTGAACTACAAGAAGACTGACCCTTCTTACAGACTATGTTTTGAACCATTCCTGTGACTCTAGTTATAGATTCCGATACTTAACTTCCGGATTACTGTATCCCTCTGACCTTCTTATTGACGGTGAAACACAGAAATTTCATCGGAATTAAATACGAAAGGCACAATGCCAACTTAAGTACAAGAAGACTGACTCTTCCTACTGTCTATGTTTCGAACCATTCCAAAGTCACTTCTTATAGATTCCGATGCTTCACTTCAGGTTTACTGTATCCCTTGGACCTTCTTATTGACGATGAAACGCAGAAATTGCATCGGAATTAAATACAAAAGACACAATGCCGACTTAAGTACAAGAAGACTGACTCTTCCAACTGTCCATGTTTTGAACCATTCCTGTGACGCTAGTTATAGAATCCGAAGCTTCACTTCAAGTTTACTGTATCCCTCTGACCGTCTTATTGACCATGAAACACAGAAATTGCATCCGAATCAAATAGAAAAGGCACAATGCCGACTTAAGTACTAGAAGCCTGACTCTTCCTACTGTCTATGTTTTGAACCATTCCAAAGACACTTCTTATAGCTTCCGATGCTTCACTTCAGGTTTACTGTATCCCTTTGACCTTCTTATAGTCGATGAAACACAGAAATTGCATCGGAATTCAATACAAATGTCACAACGCCAACTTAACTACAAGAAGACTGACTCCTTTTACTGACTATGCTTTGAACCATTCCTGTGACCCTAGTTATAGATTCCGATGTTTCACTCCAGGTTGACTGTATCCCTTGGACCGTCTTATTGACGATGAAACACAAAAACTGCATCGGAATTAAGTACAAAATGCACAATGCCGACTTAAGTACAAGAAGACTGACTCTTCTTACTGACTATGTTTTGAACCATTGCTGTGACACTAGTTACAGATTCCGTTGCTTCACTTCAGGTTTACTGTATCCCTCTGACCTACTTATTGACGATAAAACACAGAAATTGCATCGGAATTAAATACAAAAGGCACAATACCGACTTAAGTACAAGTAGACAGACTCTTATTACTGAATATGCTTTGAACCATTCCTGTGACACTAGTCATAGATTCCGATGCTTAACTTCAGGATTACTGTATCCCTCTGACCTTCTTATTGACAATGAAACACAGAAATTGCATCGGAATTAAATACAAAAGGCACAATGCCGACTTATGTACAAGAAGACTGACTCTTCCAAATGTCTATGTTTTGAACCATTCCTGTGACACTAGTTATACATTCCGATGCTTCACTTCAGGTTTACTGTATCCCTCTGACCGTCTTATTGACGATGAAACACAGAAATTGCATCCGAATTAAATAGAAAAGGCACAATGCCGACTTAAGTACTGGAAGACTGACTCTTCCTACTGTCTATGTTTTGAACAATTCCTGTGACACTAGTTATAGATTTCGTTGCTTCACTACAGGTTTACTGTATCCCTCTGACCTTCTTATTGACGATGAAACACAGAAATTGCATCGGAATTAAATACAAAATGCACAATGCCGTCTTAACTACAAGAAGACTGACTCTTCTTACTGACTATGTTTTGAACCATTGCTGTGACACTAGTTACAGATTCCGTTGCTTCACTTCAGGTTTACTGTATCCCTCTGACCTACTTATTGACGATGAAACACAGAAATTGCATCGGAATTAAATACAAAAGGCACAATACCGACTTAAGTACAAGTAGAGAGACTCTTATTACTGACTATGCTTTGAACCATTCCTGTGACACTAGTCATAGATTCCGATGCTGAACTTCAGTATTACTGTATCCCTCTGACCTTCTTATTGACAATGAAACACAGAAATTGCATCGGAATTAAATACAAAAGGCACAATGCCGACTTATGTACAAGAAGACTGACTCTTCCAAATGTCTATGTTTTGAACCATTCCTGTGACACTAGTTATACATTCCGATGCTTCACTTCAGGTTTACTGTATCCCTCTGACCGTCTTATTGACGATGAAACACAGAAATTGCATCCGAATTAAATAGAAAAGGCACAATGCCGACTTAAGTACTGGAAGACTGACTCTTCCTACTGTCTATGTTTTGAACCATTCCTGTGACACTAGTTATAGATTCCGATGCTTCTCTTCAGGTTTACTGTATCCCTCTGACCTTCTTATTGACGATGAAACACCGAAATTGCATCGGAATTAAATAGAAAACTCACAATGCCGACTCAAGTAGAAGAAGACTGACTCTTCTTACTGTCTATGTTTTGAACCATTCCTGTGACACTAGTTATAGATTCCGATGCTTCACTCCAGGTTTACTGTATACCTTGGACCTTCTTATTGACGATGAAACACAGAAATTGCATCGGAATAAAATAGAAAAGGCACAATGGCGACTTAAGTACAAGAAGACTGACTCTTCTTAGTGATTATAGTTTGAACCATTGCTGTGACACTAGTTTTAGATTCCGATGCTTTACTACACGTTTACTGTATACCTTGGACATTCTTATTGACGATGAAACACAGAAATTGCATCGGAATTAAATAGAAAAGGCGCAATGTCGACTTAAGTACAAGAAGACTGACTCTTCTGACTGTCTGTGTTTGAACAATTCCTGTGACACTAGTTATAGATTCCGATGCTTCACTCCGGGTTTACTGTAACCCTTGGACCTTCTTATTGACGATGAAACACAGAAATTGCATCGGAATTAAATACAAAAGGCACAATGCCGACTTAAGTACAAGAAGACTGACTCTTCTTACTGACTATGTTTTGAACCATTCCTGTGACACTAGTTATTGATTCCGATGCTTCACTTCAGCTTTACTGTATCCCTCTGACCTTATTGCCGATGAAACACAGAAATTGCATCGGAATTAAATACAAAAGGCACAATGCCGACTTAAGGACAAGAAGACTGACTCTTCTTACTGACGATGTTTTGAAACATTCCTGTGACTCTAGTTATAGATTCCGATGCTTCACTTCAGGTTCACTGTATCCCTTGGACCTTCTTATTGACGATGAATCACAGGAATTGCATCGGAATTAAACACAAAAGGCACAATGCTGACTTAAGTACAAGAAGACTGACTCTTCTTACTGTCTATATTTTGAACCATTCCAGTGACACTACTTATAGATTCCGATGCTTCACTTCAGGTTTACTGTATTCCTTGGACCTTCTTATTGACGATGAAACACAGAAATTGCATCGAAATTAAATACAAAAGGCACAATGCCGACTTAAGTACAAGAAGACTGACTCTTCTTACTGTCTATGTTTTGAACCATTACTGTGACACTAGTTATAGAATCCGATGCTTCACTCCAGGTTTACTGTATCCCTTGGACCTTCTTATTGACAATGAAAAACACATACTGCATCGGAATGAAATAGAAATGGCACAATGCCGACTTAAGTACAAGAGGACTGACTCTTCTTACTGATAACAGTTTGAACCATTCCGGTGACAATAGTTATAGATTCCGATGCTTCACATCAGGTTTACTGTATCCCTTGGACCTTGTTATTGACGGTGACACACAGTAATAGCATTGGAATTAAATACAAAAAACAAAATGCCAACTTTAGTACACGAAGACTGACTCTTCTTACTGTCTATGTTTTGAACCATTCCTGTGACACTAGTTATAGAATCCGATGCTTCACTTCAGGTTTACTGTATCCCTTGGACCTTCTTATTGACGATGAAACACAGAAATTGCATCGGAATTAAATACAAAAAGGCACAATGACGACTTAAGTACAAGAAGACTGTATCTTCTTACTGTCTATGTTTTGAAACATTCCTGTGACACTAGTTATAGATTCCGATGCTTCACTCCAGGTTTACTGTATCCCTTGGACCTTCTTATTGACGATGAAACACAGAAAATGCATCGGAATTAAATACAAAAGGCCCAAGGCCCACTTAAGTACAAGAAGACTGACTCTTCTTACTGACTATGTTTTGAACCATTCCTGTGACACTAGTTATAGATTCCGATTCTCACTTCAGGTTTACTGTATCCCTCTGACTTTCGTATTGACGATGAAACACAGAAATTGCACCGGAATTAAATACAAAAGGCACAATGCCGACTTAAGGACAAGAAGACTGATTCTTCTTACTGACTATGTTTTGAACCATTCCTGTGACACTAGTTATAGATTCCGATGCTTCACTTCAGGTTTACTGTATCCCTCTGACCTTCTTATTGACGAAGACACACAGAAATTGCCTCGGAATTAAATAGAAAAGGCACAATGCCGACCTAAGTACAAGGAGACTGACTCTTCTTAATGTCTATGTTTTGAACCATTCCTGTGACACTAGTTATAGATTCCGATGCTTCACTGTCGGTTTAGTGTATCCCTTGGACCTTCTTATTGACGATGAACACAGTAATTGCATCGGAATTAAAGAGAAAATGCACAATGCCGACTTAAGTAGAAGAAGACTGATCATCTTACTGACTATGTTTTGAACCATTCCTGAGACACTAGTTATAGATTCCGATGCTTCACTTCAGGTTTACTGTATCCCTCTGACCTTCTTATTGACGATGAAACACAGAAATTGCATCGGAGTTAAATAAAAAAGGCACAATGCCGACTTAAGTACAAGAAGACTGACTCATCTTACTGTCTATGTTTTGAACCATTCCATTGACACTAGTTGTAGATTCCGATGCTTCACTCCAGGTTTACTGTATCCCTTTTACATTCTTATTGACGATGAAACACTAAAATTGCATCGGAATTAAATACAAAAGTCAAAATGCCGGCTTAAGTACAAGAACACTGACTCTTCCTACTGTCTATGTTTTGAACCATTCCTGTGACACTAGTTATAGATTCCGATGCTTCACTTCAGGTTTACTGTATCCCTCTGACCTTATTCACGATGAAACACAGAAATTGCATCGGAATGAAATACAAAAGGCACAATACCGACTTAAGTACAAGAAGACTGACTCTTCTTACTGTCTATGCTTTGAACCATTCCTGTGACACTAGTTATTGATTCCGATGCTTCACTTCAGGTTTACTGTATCATTTTGAACTTCTTATTGACGATGAAACTCAGAAATTACATCGGAATCAAATACAAAATGCATAATGCCGACTTAAGTACAAAAAGACTGACTCTTCTTACTGACTATATTTTGAACCATTCCTGTACCACTAGTTATAGATTCCGATGCTTCACTTCAGGTTTACTGTATCCCTCTGACCTTATTCACGATGAAACACAGAAATTGCATCGGAATTAAATACAAAAGGCACAATACGGACTGACTATTCTTACTGTCTATGTTTTGAACAATTCCTGTGTCACTAGTTATAGATTCCGATGCTTCACTTCAAGTTTACTGTATGCCTCTGACCTTCTTATTGACGATGAAACATTGAATTTGCAAAGGAATTAAATACAAAAGGCACAATGCCGACGTAAGTACAAGAAAACTGACTCTTCTTACTGTCTATGTTTTGAACCATTCATGTGACACTAGTTATTGATTCCGATGCTTCAATTGAGGTTTACATTATCCCTCTGAACTTCTTATTGACGATGAAACACAGACATTGCATCGGAATTAAATAGGAAAGGCACAATGCCGAATTAAGTACAAGAAGACTGACTCATCTTACTGTCTATGTTTTGAACCATTCCTGTGACACTATTTATAGATTCCGATGCTTGACTTCAGGTTTGCTGTATCCATGGACCTTCTTATTGACGATGAAATACAGATATTGCATCGGACTTTAATACAAATGGCACAATGGCGACTCAAGTACAAGAAGACTGACTCTTCTTACTGTCTATGTTTTGAAACATTCCTGTGTCACTAGTTATGGATTCCAATGCTTCACTTCAGGTTTACTGTATCCCTCTGACTTTCTTATTGACGATGAAACACAGAAGTTGCACCGGAATTAAGTACAAAAGGCACAATGCTGACTTAAGGACAGGAAGACTGACTCTCCTTACTGACTATGTTTTGAACCAATCCTGTGACACTAGTTATAGATTCCGATGCTTCACTTCAGGTTTACTGTATCCCTCTGACCATCTTATTGACGATGAAATACAGAAATTGCATCGCAATTAAATACAAAAGGCACAATGCCGAATTAAGTACAAATAGTCAGACTCTTCCTACTGTCTATGTTTTGAACCATTAATGTGACACTAGTTATATATTCCGATGCTTCACTTCAGGTTACCTGTATCCCTTGGACCTTCTTATTGACGATGAAACACAGAAATAGCATCGGAATTAAATACAAAAGGCACAATGCCGAATTAAGTACAAGAAGACTGAGTCTTCCTACTGTCTATGTATTGAACCATTCCATTGACACTAGTTATAGATTCCGATGCTTGACTTCAGGTTTACTGAATCCCTTGGACCTTCTTATTGACGATAAAACACAGAAATTGCATCGGAATTTAATACAAAAGGCACAATGCCGACTCAAGTACAAGAAGACTGACTCTTCTTACTGTCTATGTTTTGAAACATTCATGTGACACTAGTTATACATTCCAATGCTTCACTTCAGGTTTACAGTATCCCTCTGACCTTCTTATTGACGATGAAACACAGAAATTGCATCGGTATTAAATAGAAAAGGAACAATGCCGAATTAAGTACAAGAAGACTGACTCTTCCTACTGTCTATGTTTTGAACCATTTCTGTGACACTAGTTATATATTCCGATGCTTCACTTCAGGTTTACTGTATCCCCTGGACCTTCTTATTGACGATGAAACACAGTAATTGCATCGGAATTAAATACAAAAGGCACAATGCCGACTTAAGTACAAGAAGACTGTATCTTCATACTGTCAATGTTTTGTAACATTCCTGTGACACTAGTTATAGATTCCGATGCTTCACTCCAGGTTTACTGTATCCCTTAGACCTTCTTATTGACCATGAAACACAGAAATTGCATCCGAATTAAATACAAAAGGCACAATGCCGACTTAAGGACAAGAAGACTGACTCTTCTTACTGACTATGTTTTGAAACATTCCTGTGACACTAGTTATAGATTCCGAGGCTTCACTTCAGGTCTACTGTATCCCTCTGACTTTCTTATTGACGATGAAACACAGAAAATAAACCGGAATTAAATACAAAAGGCACAATGCTGACTTAAGGACAAGAAGACTGAACCTTCTTACTGACTATGTTTTGAACCATTCCTGTGACACTAGTTATTGATTCCGATGCTTCACTTCAGGTTTACTGTATCCCTCTGACCTTCTTATTATCGATGAAACTCAGAAATTGCATCGGAATTAAATACAAAAGGCACAATACCGAATTAAGTACAAGAAGACTGACTCTTCCTACTGTCTATGTTTTGAACCATTTCTGTGACACTAGTTATAGATTCCGATGCTTGACTTCAGGTTTACTGAATCCCTTGGACCTTCTTATTGTCGATAAAACACAGAAATTGCATCGGAATTTAATACAAAAGGCACAATGCCGACTCAAGTACAAGAAGACTGACTCTTCTTACTGTCTATGTTTTGAACCATTCCTGTGACACTAGTTATAGATTCCAATGCTTCACTCCATGTTTACTGTATCCCTTGGACCTTCTTATTGACGATGAAACACAGAAATTGCATCGGAATTAAATACAAAAGGCACAATGCCGAATTAAGGACAAGAAGACTGACTCTTCTTACTGACTATGTTTTGAAGCATTCCTGTGACACTAGTTATAGATTCCGATGCTTCACTTCAGGTTTACTGTATCCCTCTGACCTTCTTATTGACGAAGACACACAGAAATTGCCTCGGAATTAAATTGAAAAGGCACAATGCCGACTTAAGTACAAGAAGACTGACTCTTCTTAATGTCTATGTTTTGAACCATTCCTGTGACACTAGTTATAGATTCCGATGCTTCACTCTAGGTTTACTGTAACCCTTGGACCTTCTTATTGACGATGAAACACAGAAATTGCATCGGAATTAAATACAAAAGGCACAATGCCGACTTAGGGCAAGAAGACTGACTCTTCCTACTGACAATGTTTTTAACCATTCCTGTGACACTAGTTATAGATTCCGATGCTTCACTTCAAGGTTTACTGTATCCCTCTGACCTTATTCACGATGAAACACAGAAATTGCATCGGAATTAAATACAAAAGGCACAATACCAACTGACTCTTCTTACTGTCTATGTTTTGAACAATTCCTGTGACACTAGTTATAGATTCCGATGCTTCACTTCAGATTTTCTGTATCCCTCTGACTTTCTTATTGACGATGAAACACAGAGGTTAAACCGGAATTAAATACAAAAGGCACAATGCTGACTTAAGGACAAGAAGACTGACCCTTCTTACTGACTATGTTTTGAACCATTCCTGTGACACTAGTTATAGATTCCGATGCTTCACTTCAGGTTTACTGTATCCCTCTGACCTTCTTATTGACGATGAAACTCAGAAATTGCATCGGAATTAAATACAAAAGGCACAATGCCGAATTAAGTACAAGAAGACTGACTCTTCCTACTGTCTATGTTTTGAACCATTTCTGTGACACTAGTTATATATTCCGATGCTTCACTTCAGGTTTACTGTATCCCTTGGACCTTATGATTGACGATGAAACACAGACATAGCATCGGAATTAAATACAAAAGGCACAATGCCGAATTAAGTACAAGGAGACTGACTCTTCCTACTGTCTATGTTTTGAACCATTCCATTGACACTAGTTATAGATTCCGATGCTTGACTTCAGGTTTACTGAATCCCTTGGACCTTCTTATTGACGATGAAACACTCAAATTGCATCGGAATTAAATACAAAAGCCACAATGCCGACTCAAGTACAAGAAGACTGACTCTCCTTACTGTCTATGTTTGGACCATTCCTGTGACACTAGTTATAGATTCCAATGCTTCACTTCAGGTTTACTGTATCCCTCTGACCTCCTTATTGACGATGAAACACAGAAATTGCCTCGGAAATAAATAGAAAAGGCACAATGCCGACTTAAGTACAAGAAGACGGACTCTTCTTAATGTCTATGTTTTGAACCATTCCTGTGGCACTAGTTATAGATTCCGATGCTTCACTTTAGGTTTAGACTATCCCTTGGACCTTCTTATTGACGATGAACACAGTAATTGCATCGGAATTAAATAGAAAAGGCACAATGCCAACTTAAGTAGAAGAAGACTGACTCTTCTTACTGTCTATGTTTTGAACCATTCCATTGACACTAGTTATAGATTCCGATGCTTCACTCCAGGTTTACTGTATCCCTTTTACATTCTTATTGACGATGAAACACTGAAATTGCATCGGAATTAAATACAAAAGCCAAAATGCCGGCTTAAGTACAAGAAGACTGACTCTTCCTACTGTCTATGTTTTGAACCATTCCTGTGACACTAGTTACAGATTCCGATGCTTCACTTCAGGTTCACTGTATCCCTCTGACCTTATTCACGATGAAACACAGAAATTGCATCGGAATTAAATACAAAAGGCACAATACCGACTGACCCTTCTTACTGTCTATGTTTTGAACAATTCCTGTGACACTAGTTATAGATTCCGATGCTTCACTTCAGGTTTACTGTATGCCTCTGACCTTCTTATTGACGATGAAACATTGAATTTGCATCGGAGTTAAATACAAAAGGCACAATGCCGACTTAAGTACAAGAAAACTGACTCTTCTTACTGTCTATGTTTTGAACCATTTCTGTGACACAAGTTATAGATTCCGATGCTTCAATTCAGGTTTGCTGTATCCCTCTGACATTCTTATTGACGATAAAACATAGAAATTGCATCGGAATTAAATACAAAAGGCACAATGCTGACTTAAGTACAAGAAAACTGACTCTTCTTACTGTCTATGTTTGAACCATTCATGTGACACTAGTTATAGATTCCGATGCTTCACTTGAGGTTTACATTATCCCTCTGAACTTCTTACTGACGATGAAACACAGACATTGCATCGGAATTAAATAGAAAAGGCACAATGCCGAATTAAGTACAAGAAGACTGACTCTTCCAACTGTCCATGTTTTGAACCATTCCTGTGACGCTAGTTATAGAATCCGATGCTTCACTTCCGCTTTACTGTATCCCTCTGACCGTCTTATTGACCATGAAACACAGAAATTGCATCCGAATCAAATAGAAAAGGCACAATGCCGACTTACGTACTAGAAGCCTAACTCTTCCTACTGTCTATGTTTTCAACCATTCCTAAGACACTTGTTATAGATTCCGATGCTTCGCTTCAGGTTTACTGTATCCCTTGGACCTTCTTATTGTCGATGAAACACAGAAATTGCATCGGAATTCAATACAAAAGGCACAACGCCAACTTAACTACAAGAAGACTGACTCCTTTTACTGACTATGCTTTGAACCATTCCTGTGACCCTAGTTATTGATTCCGATGTTTCACCCCAGGTTGACTGTATCCCTTGGACCGTCTTATTGACGATGAAACACAAAACTGCATCGGAATTAAGTACAAAATGCACAATGCCGACTTATGTACAAGAAGCCTGACTCTTCTTACTGACTATGTTTTGAACCATTGCTGTGACACTAGTTATAGATTCCGATGCTTAACTTCAGGATTACTGTATCCCTCTGACCTTCTTATTGACGATGAAACACAGAAATTGCATCGGAAGTAAATACAAAAGGCACAATGCCAACTTAAGTACAAGAAGACTGACTCTTCCAACTGTCTTAGTTTTTAACCATTCCTGTGACACTAGTTATACATTCCGATGCTTCACTTCAGGTTTACTGTAACCCTCTGACCGTCTTATTGACGATGAAACACAGAAATTGCATCCGAATTAAATAGAAAAGGCACAATGCCGACTTAAGTACTGGATGACTGACTCTTCCTACTGTCTATGTTTTGAACCATTCCTGTGACACTAGTTATAGATTCCGTTGCTTCACTTCAGGTTTACTGTATCCCTCTGACCTTCTTATTGACGATGAAACACAGAAATTGCATCGGAATTAAATACAAAAGGCACAATGCCGCATTACTGTCTATGCTTTGAACCATTCCTGTGACACTAGTTATAGATTCCGATGCTTCACTCCAGGTTTACTGTAACCCTTGGACCTTCTTATTGACGATGAAGCACAGAAATTGCATTGGAATTAAATAGAAAAGGCACAATGCCGACTTAAGTACAAGAAGACTGACTCTTCTTACTGACTATGTTTAAACCATTCCTGTGACACTAGTTATAGATTCCGATGCTTCACTTCAGGTTTACTGTATCCCTCTGACCTTCTTATTGACGATGAAACACCGAAATTGCATCGGAATTAAATAGAAAACTCACAATGCCGACTCAAGTAGAAGAAGACTGACTCTTCTTACTGTCTATGTTTTGAACCATTCCTGTGACACTAGTTATAGATTCCGATGCTTCACTCCAGATTTACTGTATACCTTGGACCTTCTTATTGACGATGAAACACAGAAATTGCATCGGAATTAAATAGAAAAGGCACAATGGCGACTTAAGTACAAGAAGACTGACTCTTCTTAGTGATTATAGTTTGAACCATTGCTGTGACACTAGTTTTAGATTCCGATGCTTTACTACACGTTTACTGTATACCTTGGACATTCTTATTGACGATGAAACACAGAAATTGCATCGGAATTAAATAGAAAAGGCACAATGTCGACTTAAGTACAAGAAGACTGACTCTTCTGACTGTCTATGTTTGAACCATTCCTGTGACACTAGTTATAGATTCCGATGCTTCACTCCAGGTTTACTGTAACCCTTGGACCTTCTTATTGACGATGAAACACAGAAATTGCATCGGAATTAAATACAAAAGGCACAATGCCGACCTAAGTACAAGAAGACTGACTCTTCGTACTGACTATGTTTTGAACCATTCCTGTGACACTAGTTATAGATTCTGATGCTTCACTTCAGGTTTACTGTATACCTTGTACCTTCTTATTGACGATGAAACACAGAAATTGTATCGGAATTAAATACAAAAGGCACAATGCCGACTTAAGTACAAGAAGACTGACTCTTCCTACTGTCTATGCTTTGAAACATTCCTGTGACACTAGTTTTGGATTCCGATGCTTCACCTCAGGTTTACTGTATCTCTCTGACCTTCTTATTGACAATGAAACACAGAAATTGCATCGGAATTAAATACAAAAGGCACAATGCCGACTTAAGTACAAGAAGACTGACTCTTACTACTGTCTATGATTTGAACCATTCCTGTGACACTAGTTATAGATTCCGATGCTTCACTTCAGCTTTACTGTATCCCCCTGACCTTATTGCCGATGAAACACAGTAATTGCATCGGAATTAAATACAAAAGGCACAATGCCGACTTAAGGACAAGAAGACTGACTCTTCTTACTGACTATGCTTTGAAACATTCCTGTGACTCTAGTTATAGATTCCGATGCTTCACTTCAGGTTCACTGTACCCCTTGGACCTTCTTATTGACGATGAATCACAGGAATTGCATCGGAATTAAACACAAAAGGCACAATGCTGACTTAAGTACAAGAAGACAGACTCTTCTTACAGTCTATATTTTGAACCATTCCAGTGACACTAGTTATAGATTCCGATGCTTCACTTCAGGTTTACTGTATTCCTTGGACCTTCTTATTGACGATGAAACACAGAAATTGCATCGAAATTAAATACAAAAGGCACAATGCCGACTTAAGTACAAGAAGACTGACTCTTCTTACTGTCTATGTTTTGAACCATTACTGTGACACTAGGTATAGATTCCGATGCTTCACTCCATGTTTACTGTGTCCCTTGAACCTTCTTGTTGACGATGAAACACAGAAATTGCATCGAAATTAAATACAAAAGGCACAATGCCGACTTAAGTACAAGAAGACTGACTCTTCTTACTGTCTATGTTTTGAACCATTCCTGTGACACTAGTTATAGTTTCCGATGCTTCACTTCAGGTTTACTGTATCCCTCTGACCTTCTTATTGACAATGAAACACAGAAATTGCATCGGAATTAAAAACAAAAGGCTCAATGCCGACTTAAGTACAAGAAGGCTGACTCCTTCTACTGTCTATGCTTTGAACCATTCCTGTGACACTAGATATAGAATCCGATGCTTCACTCCAGGTTTACTGTATCACTTGGACCTTCTTATTGACGATGAAAAACACATACTGCATCCGAATGAAATAGAAATGGCACAATGCCGACTTAAGTACAAGAGGACTGACTCTTCTTACTGATAATAGTTTGAACCATTCCGGTGACAATAGTTATAGATTCCGATGCTTCACGTCAGGTTTACTGTATCCCTCGGACCTTGTTATTGACGGTGAAACACAGAAATAGCATTGGAATTAAATACAGAAGGCAAAATGCCAACTTTAGTACACGAAGACTGACACTTCTTACTGTCTATGTTTTGAACCATTCCTGTGACACTAGTTATAGAATCCGATGCTTCACTTCAGGTTTACTGTACCCCTCTGACCTTCTTATTGACGATGAAACACAGAAATTGCATCGGAATTAAATAGAAAACTCACAATGCCGACTGAAAAACAAGAAGACTGACTCTTCTTACTGTCTATGTTTTGAACCATTCCTGTGACACTAGTTATAGATTTCGTTGCTTCACTCCAGGTTTACTGTATCCCTTGGACCTTCTTATTGACGATGAAACACAGAAATTGCATCGGAATTAAATAGAAAAGGCACAATGCCGACTTAAGTTCAGGAAGACTGACTCTTCTAAGTGATTATAGTTTGAACCATTGCTGTGACACTAGTTATGGATTCCGATGCTTTACTTCATGTTTACTGAATCCCTTGGACCTTCTTATTGACGATGAACCACAGAAATTGCATCGGAATTTAATACAAAAGGCACAATGCCGACTCAAGTACAAGAAGACTGACTCTTCTTCCTGTCTATGCTTTGAACCATTCCTTTGACACTAGTTATAGATTCCAATGCTTCACTTCAGGCTTACTGTATCCCTCTGACCTTCTTATTGACGATGAAACACAGAAATTGCATCGGAATTAAATAGAAAAGGCACAATGCCGAATTAAGTACAAGAAGACTGACTCTTCCTACTGTCTATGTTTTGAACCATTCCTGTGACACTAGTTATATATTCCGATGCTTCACTTCAGGTTTACTGTATCCCTTGGACCTTCTTATTGACGATGAAACACAGAAATTGCATCGGAATTAAATACAAAAAGGCACAATGACGACTTAAGTACAAGAAGACTGTATCTTCTTAGTGTCTATGTTTTGAAACATTCCTGTGACACTAGTTATAGATTCCGATGCTTCACTCCAGGTTTACTGTATCCCTTGGACCTTCTTATTGACGATGAAACACAGAAAATGCATCGGAATTAAATACAAAAGGCCCAAGGCCGACTTAAGTACAAGAAGACTGACTCTTCTTACTGACTATGTTTTGAACCATTCCTGTGACACTAGTTATAGATTCCGATTCTCACTTCAGGTTTACTGTATCCCTCTGACTTTCGTATTGACGATGAAACACAGAAATTGCACCGGAATTAAATACAAAAGGCACATAGCCGACTTAAGGACAAGAAGACTGACTCTTCTTACTGACTATGTTTTGAACCATTCCTGTGACACTAGTTATAGATTCCGATGCTTCACTTCAGGTTTACTGTATCCCTCTAACCTTCTTATTGACGAAGACACACAGAAATTGCCTCGGAATTAAATAGAAAAGGCACAATGCCGACTTAAGTACAAGGACACTGACTCTTCTTAATGTCTATGTTTTGAACCATTCCTGTGACACTAGTTATAGATTCCGATGCTTCACTGTCGGTTTAGTGTATCGCTTGGACCTTCTTATTGACGATGAACACAGTAATTGCATCGGAATTAAAGAGAAAATGCAGAATGCCGACTTAAGTAGAAGAAGACTGATCCTCTTACTGACTATGTTTTGAACCATTCCTGAGACACTAGTTATCGATTCCGATGCTTCACTTCAGGTTTACTGTATCCCTTTTACATTCTTATTGACGATGAAACACTGAAATTGCATCGGAATTAAATACAAAAGGCACAATGCCGACTTAGGGACAAGAAGACTGACTCTTCCTACTGTCTATGTTTTGAACCATTCCTGTGACACTAGTTATAGATTCCGATGCTTCACTTCAGGTTTACTGTATCCCTCTGACATTCTTATTCACGATGAAACACAGAAATTGCATCGGAATGAAATACAAAAGGCACAATACCGACTTAAGTACAAGAAGACTGACTCTTCTTGCTGTCTATGCTTTGAACCATTCCTGTGACACTAGTTATTGATTCCGATGCTTCACTTCAGGCTTACTGTATCATTTTGAACTTCTTATTGACGATGAAACTCAGAAATTACATCGGAATCAAATACAAAAAGCATAATGCCGACTTAAGTACAAAAAGACTGACTCTTCTTACTGACTATGTTTTGAACCATTCCTGTGCCACTAGCTATAGATTCCGATGCTTCACTTCAGGTTTACTGTGTCCCTCTGACCTTATTCACGATGAAACACAGAAATTGCATCGGAATTAAATACAAAAGGCACAATACGGACTGACCATTCTTACTGTCTATGTTTTGATCAATTCCTGTGACACTAGTTATAGATTCCGATGCTTCACTTCAAGTTTACTGTATGCCTCTGACCTTCTTATTGACGATGAAACATTGCATTTGCAAAGGAATTAAATACAAAAGGCACAATGCCGACGTAAGTACAAGAAAACTGACTCTTCGTACTGTCTACGTTTTGAACCATTCCTGTGACACAAGTTATAGATTCCGATGCTTCACTTAAGGTTTGCTGTATCCCTCTGACATTCTTATTGACGATGAAACATAGAAATTGCATCGGAATTAAATACAAAAGGAACAATGCTGACTTATGTACAAGAAAACTGACTCTTCTTACTGTCTACGTTTGAACCATTCATGTGACACTAGTTATAAATTCCGATGCTTCACTTGAGGTTTACATTATCCCTCTGAACTTCTTATTGACGATGAAACACAGACATTGCATCGGAATTAAATAGAAAAGGCACAATGCCGAATAAAGTACAAGAAGACTGACTCTTCTTACTGTCTATGTTTTGAACCATTCCTGTGACACTATTTATGGATTCCGATGCTTGACTTCAGGTTTACTGTATCCTTGGACCATCTTATTGACGATGAAATACAGAAATTGCATCGGAATTTAATACAAAAGGCACAATGCCGACTCAAGTACAAGAAGACTGACTCTTATTACTGTCTATGTTTTGAAACATTCCTGTGACACTAGTTATAGATTCCGATGCTTCACTTCAGGTTTACTGTATCCCTCTGACTTTCTTATTGACGATGAAACACAGAAGTTGCACCGGAATTAAGTACAAAAGGCACAATGCTGACTTAAGGACAGGAAGACTGACTCTTCTTACTGACTATGTTTTGAACCATTCCTGTGACACTAGTTATAGATTCCGATGCTTCACTTCAGGTTTACTGTATCCCTCTGACCATCTTATTGACGATGAAATACAAAAATTGCATCGCAATTAAATACAAAAGGCACAATGCCGAATTAATTACAAATAGACTGACTCTTCCTACTGTCTATGTTTTGAACCATTTCTGTGACACTAGTTATATATTCCGATGCTTCACTTCAGGTTACCTGTATCCCTTGGACCTTCTTATTGACGATGAAACACAGAAATAACATCGGAATTAAATACAAAATGCACAATGCCGAATTAAGTACAAGAAGACTGACTCCTCCTACTGTCTATGTATTGAACCATTCCATTGACACTAGTTAGAGATTCCGATGCTTGACTTCAGGTTTACTGAATCCCTTGGACCTTCTTATTGACGATAAAACATAGAAATTGCATCGGAATATAATTCAAATCGCACAATGCCGACTCAAGTACAAGAAGACTGACTCTTCTTACTGTCTATGTTGTGAAACATTCCTGTGACACTAGTTATACATTCCAATGCTTCACTTCAGGTTTACAGTATCCCTCTGACCTTCTTATTGACGATGAAAAACAGAAATTGCATCGGAATTAAATAGAAAAGGCACAATGCCGAATTTAGTACAAGAAGACTGACTCTTCCTACTGTCTATGTTTTGAACCATTTCTGTGACACTAGTTATATATTCCGATGCTTCACTTCAGGTTTACTGTATCCCCTGGACCTTCTTATTGACGATGAAACACAGTAATTGCATCGGAATTAAATACAAAAGGCACAATGCCGACTTAAGTACAAGAAGACTGTATCTTCATACTGTCTATGTTTTGAAACATTCCTGTGACACTAGTTATAGATTCCGATGCTTCACTTCAGGTTTACTGTAATACTCTGACTTTCTTATTGACGATGAAACACAGAAAATAAACCGGAATTAAATACAAAAGGCACAATGCTGACTTAAGGACAAGAAGACTGAACCTTCTTACTGACTATGTTTTGAATCATTCCTTTGACACTAGTTATTGATTCCGATGATTCACTTCAGGTTTACTGTATCCCTCTGACCTTCTTATTAACGATGAAACTCAGACATTGCATCGGAATTAAATACAAAAGGCACAATACCGAATTAAGTACAAGAAGACTGAGTCTTCCTACTGTCTATGATTTGAACCATTTCTGTGACACTAGTTATATATTCCGATGCTTCACTTCAGGTTTACTGTATCCCTTGGACCTTATTATTGACGATGAAACACAGAAATAGCATCGGAATTAAATACAAAAGGCACAATGCCGAATTAAGTACAAGAAGACTGGCTCTTCCTACTGTCTATGTTTTGAACCATTCGATGGACACTAGTTATAGATTCCGATGCTTGACTTCAGGTTTACTGAATCCCTTGGACCTTCTTATTGAGGATAAAACACAGAAATTGCATCGGAATTTAATACAAAAGGCACAATGCCGACTCAAGTACAAGAAGACTGACTCTTCTTACTGTCTATGTTTTGAACCATTCCTGTTGCACTAGTTATAGATTCCAATGCTTCACTCCAGGTTTACTGTATTCCTTGGACCTTCTTATTGACGATGAAACACAGAAATTGCATCGGAATTATATACAAAAGGCACAATGCCGACTTAAGGACAAGAAGACTGACTCTTCCTACTGACTATGTTTTGAAGCATTCCTGTGACACTAGTTATAGATTCCGATGCTTCACTTCAGGTTTACTGTATCCCTCTGACCTTCTTATTGACGAAGACACACAGAAATTGCCTCGGAATTAAATAGAAAAGGCACAATGCCGACTTAAGTACAAGAAGACTGACTCTTCTTAATGTCTATGTTTTGAACCATTCCTGTGACACTAGTTATAGATTCCGATGCTTCACTCTAGGTTTACCGTAACCCTTGGACCTTCTTATTGACGATGAAACACAGAAATTGCATCGGAATTAAATACAAAAGGCACAATGCCGACTTAGGGACAAGAAGACCGACTCTTCCTACTGACAATGTTTTGAACCATTCCTGTGACACTAGTTATAGATTCCGATGCTTCACTTCAAGGTTTACTGTATCCCTCTGACCTTATTCACGATGAAACACAGAAATTGCATCGGAATTAAATACAAAAGGCACAATACCGACTGACTCTTCTTACTGTCTATGTTTTGAACAATTCCTGTGACACTAGTTATAGATTCCGATGCTTCACTTCAGGTTTACTGTATCCCTCTGACCTTATTCACGATGAAACACAGAAATTCCATCGGAATTAAATACAAAAGGCACAATGCCGAATGAAGTACAAGAAGACTGACTCTTCCTACTGTCTATGTAATGAACCGTTCCATTGACACTAGTTATAGATTCCGATGCTTGACTTCAGGTTTACTGAATCCCTTGGACCTTCTTATTGACGATGAATCACAGAAATTGCATCGGAATTAAATAGAAAAGGCACAATGCCGAATTAAGTACAAGAAGACTGACTCTTCCTACTGTCTATGTTTAGAACCATTTCTGTGACACTAGTTATATATTCCGATGCTTCACTTCAGGTTTACTGTATCCCTTGGACCTTCTTATTGACGATGAAACACAGAAATTGCATCATAATTAAATACAAAAGGCACAATGCCGACTTAAGTACAAGAAGACTGTATCTTTATACTTTCTATGTTTTGAAACATTCCTGTGACACTAGTTATAGATTCCGATGCTTCACTTCAGGTTTACTGTATCCCTCTGACCTTATTCACGATGAAACACAGAAATTCCATCGGAATTAAATACAAAAGGCACAATGCCGAATTAAGTACAAGAAGACTGACTCTTCCTACTGTCTATGTAATGAACCGTTCCATTGACACTAGTTATAGATTCCGATGCTTGACTTCAGGTTTACTGAATCCCTTGGACCTTCTTATTGACGATGGAACACAGAAATTGCATCGGAATTAAATAGAAAAGGCACAATGCCGAATTAAGTACAAGAAGACTGACTCTTCCTACTGTCTATGTAATGAACCGTTCCATTGACACTAGTTATATATTCCGATGCTTGACTTCAGGTTTACTGAATCCCTTGGACCTTCTTATTGACGATAAAACACAGAAATTGCATCGGAATTTAATACAAAAGGCACAATGCCGACTCAAGTACAAGAAGACTGACTCTTCTTACTGTCTATGTTTTGAACCATTCCTGTGACACTAGTTATACATTCCAATGCTTCACTTCAGGTTTACTGTATCCCTCTGACCTTCTTATTGACGATGAAACACAGAAATTGCATCGGAATTAAATAGAAGAGGCTCAATGCCGAATTAAGTACAAGAAGACTGACTCTTCCTACTGTCTATGTTTTGAACCATTTCTGTGACACTAGTTATATATTCCGATGCTTTACTTCAGGTTTACTGTATCCCTTGGACCTTCTTATTGACGATGAAACACAGAAATTGCATCGGAATTAAATACAAATGGCACAATGCCGACTTAAGTACAAGAAGACTGACTCTTCTTACTGTCTCTGTTTTGAACCATTCCTGTGACACTAGTTATACATTCCAATGCTTCACTTCAGGTTTACTGTATCCCTCTGACCTTCTTATTGACGATGAAACACTGAAATTGCATCGGAATTAAATACAAAAGGCACAATGCCGACTCAAGTACAAGAAGACTGACTCTTCCTACTGTCTATTTTTTGAACCATTCCTGTGACACTAGTTATAGATTCCGATGCTTCACTTCAGGTTTACTGTATCCCTCTGACCTTATTCACGATGAAACACAGAAATTGCATCGGAATTAAATACAAAAGGCACAATACCGACTGACTCTTCTTACTGTCTATGTTTTGAACAATTCCTGTGACACTAGTTATAGATTCCGATGCTTCACTTCAGGTTTACTGTATCCCTCTGACCTTATTCACGATGAAACACAGAAATTCCATCGGAATTAAATACAAAAGGCACAATGCCGAATTAAGTACAAGAAGACTGACTCTTCCTACTGTCTATGTAATGAACCGTTCCATTGACACTAGTTATATATTCCGATGCTTGACTTCAGGTTTACTGAATCCCTTGGACCTTCTTATTGACGATAAAACTCAGAAATTGCATCGGAATTTAATACAAAAGGCACAATGCCGACTCAAGTACAAGAAGACTGACTCTTCTTACTGTCTATGTTTTGAACCATTCCTGTGACACTAGTTATACATTCCAATGCTTCACTTCAGGTTTACTGTATCCCTCTGACCTTCTTATTGACGATGAAACACAGAAATTGCATCGGAATTACATACAAAAGGCACAATACGGACTGAACATGCTTACTGTCTATGTTTTGAACAATTCCTGTGACACTAGTTATAGATTCCGATGCTTCACTTCAAGTTTACTGTATGCCTCTGACCTTCTTATTGACGATGAAACATTGAATTTGCAAAGGAATTAAATACAAAAGGCACATTGCCGACGTAAGTACAAGAAGACTTCCTACTGTCTATGTAATGAACCGTTCCATTGACACTAGTTATAGATTCCGATGCTTGACTTCAGGTTTACTGAATCCCTTGGACCTTCTTATTGACGATGAAACACAGAAATTGCAAAGGAATTAAATACAAAATGCACAATGCCGACTCAAGTACAAGAAGACTGACACTTCTTACTGTCTATGATTTGAACCATTCCTGTGACACAAGTTATAGATTCCGATGCTTCACTTAAGGTTTGCTGTATCCCTCTGACATTCTTATTGACGATGAAACATAGATATTGCATCGGAATTAAATACAAAAGGAACAATGCTGACTTATGTACAAGAAAACTGACTCTTCTTACTGTGTATGTTTGAACCATTCATGTGACACTAGTTATTGATTCCGATGCTTCACTTGAGGTTTACATTATCCCTCTGAACTTCTTATTGACGATGAAACACAGACATTGCATCGGAATTAAATAGAAAAGGCACAATGCAGAATTAAGTACAAGAAGACTGACTCTTCTTACTGTCTATGTTTTGAACCATTCCTGTGACACTATTTATGGATTCCGATGCTTGACTTCAGGTTTACTGTATCCTTGGACCTTCGTATTGACGATGAAATACAGAAATTGCATCGGAATTTAATACAAAAGGCACAATGCCGACTCAAGTACAAGAAGACTGACTCTTCTTACTGTCTATGGTTTGAAACATTCCTGTGACATTAGTTATAGATTCCGATGCTTCACTTCAGGTTTACTGTATCCCTCTGACTTTCTTATTGACGATGAAACACAGAAGTTGCACCGGAATTAAGTACAAAAGGCACAATGCTGACTTAAGCACAGGAAGACTGACTCTTCTTACTGACTATGATTTGAAATATTCCTGTGACACTAGTTATAGATTCCGATGCTTCACTTCAGGTTTACTGTATCCCTCTGACCATCTTATTGACGATGAAATACAGAAATTGCATCGCAATTAAATACAAAAGGCACAATGCCGAATTAAGTACAAATAGACTGACTCTTCCTACTGTCTATGTATTGAACCATTCCATTTACACTAGTTATAGATTCCGATGTTTGACTTCAGGTTTACTGTATCCCCTGGACCTTCTTATTGACGATGAAACACAGTAATTGCATCGGAATTAAATACAAAAGGCACAATGCCGACTTAAGTACAAGAAGACTGTATCTTCATACTGTCTATGTTTTGAAACATTCCTGTGACACTAGTTATAGATTCCGATGCTTCACTCCAGGATTACTGTATCCCTTAGACCTTCTTATTGACCATGAAACACAGAAATTGCATCCGAATTAAATACAAAAGGCACAATGCCGACTTAAGTACAAGAAGACTGACTCTTCTTACTGACTATGCTTTGAAACATTCCTGTGACACTAGTTATTGATTCCGATGCTTCACTTCAGGCTTACTGTATCATTTTGAACTTCTTATTGACGATGAAACTCAGAAATTACATCGGAATCAAATACAAAAAGCATAATGCCGACTTAAGTACAAAAAGACTGACTCTTCTTACTGACTATGTTTTGAACCATTCCTGTGCCACTAGCTATAGATTCCGATGCTTCACTTCAGGTTTACTGTGTCCCTCTGACCTTATTCACGATGAAACACAGAAATTGCATCGGAATTAAATACAAAAGGCACAATACGGACTGACCATTCTTACTGTCTATGTTTTGATCAATTCCTGTGACACTAGTTATAGATTCCGATGCTTCACTTCAAGTTTACTGTATGCCTCTGACCTTCTTATTGACGATGAAACATTGCATTTGCAAAGGAATTAAATACAAAAGGCACAATGCCGACGTAAGTACAAGAAAACTGACTCTTCGTAATGTCTACGTTTTGAACCATTCCTGTGACACAAGTTATAGATTCCGATGCTTCACTTAAGGTTTGCTGTATCCCTCTGACATTCTTATTGACGATGAAACATAGAAATTGCATCGGAATTAAATACAAAAGGAACAATGCTGACTTATGTACAAGAAAACTGACTCTTCTTACTGTCTACGTTTGAACCATTCATGTGACACTAGTTATAAATTCCGATGCTTCACTTGAGGTTTACATTATCCCTCTGAACTTCTTATTGACGATGAAACACAGACATTGCATCGGAATTAAATAGAAAAGGCACAATGCCGAATAAAGTACAAGAAGACTGACTCTTCTTACTGTCTATGTTTTGAACCATTCCTGTGACACTATTTATGGATTCCGATGCTTGACTTCAGGTTTACTGTATCCTTGGACCATCTTATTGACGATGAAATACAGAAATTGCATCGGAATTTAATACAAAAGGCACAATGCCGACTCAAGTACAAGAAGACTGACTCTTATTACTGTCTATGTTTTGAAACATTCCTGTGACACTAGTTATAGATTCCGATGCTTCACTTCAGGTTTACTGTATCCCTCTGACTTTCTTATTGACGATGAAACACAGAAGTTGCACCGGAATTAAGTACAAAAGGCACAATGCTGACTTAAGGACAGGAAGACTGACTCTTCTTACTGACTATGTTTTGAACCATTCCTGTGACACTAGTTATAGATTCCGATGCTTCACTTCAGGTTTACTGTATCCCTCTGACCATCTTATTGACGATGAAATACAAAAATTGCATCGCAATTAAATACAAAAGGCACAATGCCGAATTAAGTACAAATAGACTGACTCTTCCTACTGTCTATGTTTGAACCATTTCTGTGACACTAGTTATATATTCCGATGCTTCACTTCAGGTTACCTGTATCCCTTGGACCTTCTTATTGACGATGAAACACAGAAATAACATCGGAATTAAATACAAAATGCACAATGCCGAATTAAGTACAAGAAGACTGACTCTTCCTACTGTCTATGTATTGAACCATTCCATTGACACTAGTTAGAGATTCCGATGCTTGACTTCAGGTTTACTGAATCCCTTGGACCTTCTTATTGACGATAAAACATAGAAATTGCATCGGAATATAATTCAAATCGCACAATGCCGACTCAAGTACAAGAAGACTGACTCTTCTTACTGTCTATGTTGTGAAACATTCCTGTGACACTAGTTATACATTCCAATGCTTCACTTCAGGTTTACAGTATCCCTCTGACCTTCTTATTGACGATGAAAAACAGAAATTGCATCGGAATTAAATAGAAAAGGCACAATGCCGAATTTAGTACAAGAAGACTGACTCTTCCTACTGTCTATGTTTTGAACCATTTCTGTGACACTAGTTATATATTCCGATGCTTCACTTCAGGTTTACTGTATCCCCTGGACCTTCTTATTGACGATGAAACACAGTAATTGCATCGGAATTAAATACAAAAGGCACAATGCCGACTTAAGTACAAGAAGACTGTATCTTCATACTGTCTATGTTTTGAAACATTCCTGTGACACTAGTTATAGATTCCGATGCTTCACTTCAGGTTTACTGTAATACTCTGACTTTCTTATTGACGATGAAACACAGAAAATAAACCGGAATTAAATACAAAAGGCACAATGCTGACTTAAGGACAAGAAGACTGAACCTTCTTACTGACTATGTTTTGAATCATTCCTTTGACACTAGTTATTGATTCCGATGATTCACTTCAGGTTTACTGTATCCCTCTGACCTTCTTATTAACGATGAAACTCAGACATTGCATCGGAATTAAATACAAAAGGCACAATACCGAATTAAGTACAAGAAGACTGACTCTTCCTACTGTCTATGATTTGAACCATTTCTGTGACACTAGTTATATATTCCGATGCTTCACTTCAGGTTTACTGTATCCCTTGGACCTTATTATTGACGATGAAACACAGAAATAGCATCGGAATTAAATACAAAAGGCACAATGCCGAATTAAGTACAAGAAGACTGGCTCTTCCTACTGTCTATGTTTTGAACCATTCCATGGACACTAGTTATAGATTCCGATGCTTGACTTCAGGTTTACTGAATCCCTTGGACCTTCTTATTGAGGATAAAACACAGAAATTGCATCGGAATTTAATACAAAAGGCACAATGCCGACTCAAGTACAAGAAGACTGACTCTTCTTACTGTCTATGTTTTGAACCATTCCTGTGACACTAGTTATAGATTCCAATGCTTCACTCCAGGTTTACTGTATTCCTTGGACCTTCTTATTGACGATGAAACACAGAAATTGCATCGGAATTATATACAAAAGGCACAATGCCGACTTAAGGACAAGAAGACTGACTCTTCCTACTGACTATGTTTTGAAGCATTCCTGTGACACTAGTTATAGATTCCGATGCTTCACTTCAGGTTTACTGTATCCCTCTGACCTTCTTATTGACGAAGACACACAGAAATTGCCTCGGAATTAAATAGAAAAGGCACAATGCCGACTTAAGTACAAGAAGACTGACTCTTCTTAATGTCTATGTTTTGAACCATTCCTGTGACACTAGTTATAGATTCCGATGCTTCACTCTAGGTTTACCGTAACCCTTGGACCTTCTTATTGACGATGAAACACAGAAATTGCATCGGAATTAAATACAAAAGGCACAATGCCGATTTAGGGACAAGAAGACCGACTCTTCCTACTGACAATGTTTTGAACCATTCCTGTGACACTAGTTATAGATTCCGATGCTTCACTTCAAGGTTTACTGTATCCCTCTGACCTTATTCACGATGAAACACAGAAATTGCATCGGAATTAAATACAAAAGGCACAATACCGACTGACTCTTCTTACTGTCTATGTTTTGAACAATTCCTGTGACACTAGTTATAGATTCCGATGCTTCACTTCAGGTTTACTGTATCCCTCTGACCTTATTCACGATGAAACACAGAAATTCCATCGGAATTAAATACAAAAGGCACAATGCCGAATGAAGTACAAGAAGACTGACTCTTCCTACTGTCTATGTAATGAACCGTTCCATTGACACTAGTTATAGATTCCGATGCTTGACTTCAGGTTTACTGAATCCCTTGGACCTTCTTATTGACGATGAATCACAGAAATTGCATCGGAATTAAATAGAAAAGGCACAATGCCGAATTAAGTACAAGAAGACTGACTCTTCCTACTGTCTATGTTTAGAACCATTTCTGTGACACTAGTTATATATTCCGATGCTTCACTTCAGGTTTACTGTATCCCTTGGACCTTCTTATTGACGATGAAACACAGAAATTGCATCATAATTAAATACAAAAGGCACAATGCCGACTTAAGTACAAGAAGATTGTATCTTTATACTTTCTATGTTTTGAAACATTCCTGTGACACTAGTTATAGATTCCGATGCTTCACTTCAGGTTTACTGTATCCCTCTGACCTTATTCACGATGAAACACAGAAATTCCATCGGAATTAAATACAAAAGGCACAATGCCGAATTAATTACAAGAAGACTGACTCTTCCTACTGTCTATGTAATGAACCGTTCCATTGACACTAGTTATAGATTCCGATGCTTGACTTCAGGTTTACTGAATCCCTTGGACCTTCTTATTGACGATGGAACACAGAAATTGCATCGGAATTAAATAGAAAAGGCACAATGCCGAATTAAGTACAAGAAGACTGACTCTTCCTACTGTCTATGTAATGAACCGTTCCATTGACACTAGTTATATATTCCGATGCTTGACTTCAGGTTTACTGAATCCCTTGGACCTTCTTATTGACGATAAAACACAGAAATTGCATCGGAATTTAATACAAAAGGCACAATGCCGACTCAAGTACAAGAAGACTGACTCTTCTTACTGTCTATGTTTTGAACCATTCCTGTGACACTAGTTATACATTCCAATGCTTCACTTCAGGTTTACTGTATCCCTCTGACCTTCTTATTGACGATGAAACACAGAAATTGCATCGGAATTAAATAGAAGAGGCTCAATGCCGAATTAAGTACAAGAAGACTGACTCTTCCTACTGTCTATGTTTTGAACCATTTCTGTGACACTAGTTATATATTCCGATGCTTTACTTCAGGTTTACTGTATCCCTTGGACCTTCTTATTGACGATGAAACACAGAAATTGCATCGGAATTAAATACAAATGGCACAATGCCGACTTAAGTACAAGAAGACTGACTCTTCTTACTGTCTCTGTTTTGAACCATTCCTGTGACACTAGTTATACATTCCAATGCTTCACTTCAGGTTTACTGTATC
Source organism: Schistocerca serialis cubense (assembly GCF_023864345.2). Taxonomy (NCBI): domain Eukaryota; kingdom Metazoa; phylum Arthropoda; class Insecta; order Orthoptera; family Acrididae; genus Schistocerca; species Schistocerca serialis. The sequence goes on from NC_064644.1 coordinate 639,765,209, forward strand.
CCTCTGACCTTCTTATTGACGATGAAACACTGAAATTGCATCGGAATTAAATACAAAAGGCACAATGCCGACTCAAGTACAAGATGACTGACTCTTGCTACTGTCTATTTTTTGAACCATTCCTGTGACACTAGTTATAGATTCCGATGCTTCACTTCAGGTTTACTGTATCCCTCTGACCTTATTCACGATGAAACACAGAAATTGCATCGGAATTAAATACAAAAGGCACAATACCGACTGACTCTTCTTACTGTCTATGTTTTGAACAATTCCTGTGACACTAGTTATAGATTCCGATGCTTCACTTCAGGTTTACTGTATCCCTCTGACCTTATTCACGATGAAACACAGAAATTCCATCGGAATTAAATACAAAAGGCACAATGCCGAATTAAGTACAAGAAGACTGACTCTTCCTACTGTCTATGTAATGAACCGTTCCATTGACACTAGTTATATATTCTGATGCTTGACTTCAGGTTTACTGAATCCCTTGGACCTTCTTATTGACGATAAAACTCAGAAATTGCATCGGAATTTAATACAAAAGGCACAATGCCGACTCAAGTACAAGAAGACTGACTCTTCTTACTGTCTATGTTTTGAACCATTCCTGTGACACTAGTTATACATTCCAATGCTTCACTTCAGGTTTACTGTATCCCTCTGACCTTCTTATTGACGATGAAACACAGAAATTGCATCGGAATTACATACAAAAGGCACAATACGGACTGAACATGCTTACTGTCTATGTTTTGAACAATTCCTGTGACACTAGTTATAGATTCCGATGCTTCACTTCAAGTTTACTGTATGCCTCTGACCTTCTTATTGACGATGAAACATTGAATTTGCAAAGGAATTAAATACAAAAGGCACATTGCCGACGTAAGTACAAGAAGACTTCCTACTGTCTATGTAATGAACCGTTCCATTGACACTAGTTATAGATTCCGATGCTTGACTTCAGGTTTACTGAATCCCTTGGACCTTCTTATTGACGATGAAACACAGAAATTGCAAAGGAATTAAATACAAAATGCACAATGCCGACTCAAGTACAAGAAGACTGACACTTCTTACTGTCTATGATTTGAACCATTCCTGTGACACAAGTTATAGATTCCGATGCTTCACTTAAGGTTTGCTGTATCCCTCTGACATTCTTATTGACGATGAAACATAGATATTGCATCGGAATTAAATACAAAAGGAACAATGCTGACTTATGTACAAGAAAACTGACTCTTCTTACTGTGTATGTTTGAACCATTCATGTGACACTAGTTATTGATTCCGATGCTTCACTTGAGGTTTACATTATCCCTCTGAACTTCTTATTGACGATGAAACACAGACATTGCATCGGAATTAAATAGAAAAGGCACAATGCAGAATTAAGTACAAGAAGACTGACTCTTCTTACTGTCTATGTTTTGAACCATTCCTGTGACACTATTTATAGATTCCGATGCTTGACTTCAGGTTTACTGTATCCTTGGACCTTCGTATTGACGATGAAATACAGAAATTGCATCGGAATTTAATACAAAAGGCACAATGCCGACTCAAGTACAAGAAGACTGACTCTTCTTACTGTCTATGGTTTGAAACATTCCTGTGACATTAGTTATAGATTCCGATGCTTCACTTCAGGTTTACTGTATCCCTCTGACTTTCTTATTGACGATGAAACACAGAAGTTGCACCGGAATTAAGTACAAAAGGCACAATGCTGACTTAAGCACAGGAAGACTGACTCTTCTTACTGACTATGTTTTGAAATATTCCTGTGACACTAGTTATAGATTCCGATGCTTCACTTCAGGTTTACTGTATCCCTCTGACCATCTTATTGACGATGAAATACAGAAATTGCATCGCAATTAAATACAAAAGGCACAATGCCGAATTAAGTACAAATAGACTGACTCTTCCTACTGTCTATGTATTGAACCATTCCATTTACACTAGTTATAGATTCCGATGTTTGACTTCAGGTTTACTGTATCCCCTGGACCTTCTTATTGACGATGAAACACAGTAATTGCATCGGAATTAAATACAAAAGGCACAATGCCGACTTAAGTACAAGAAGACTGTATCTTCATACTGTCTATGTTTTGAAACATTCCTGTGACACTAGTTATAGATTCCGATGCTTCACTCCAGGATTACTGTATCCCTTAGACCTTCTTATTGACCATGAAACACAGAAATTGCATCCGAATTAAATACAAAAGGCACAATGCCGACTTAAGTACAAGAAGACTGACTCTTCTTACTGACTATGCTTTGAAACATTCCTGTGACACTAGTTATAGATTCCGATGCTTTATCTCAGGTTTACTGTATCCCTCTGACTTTCTTATTGACGATGAAACACAGAAAATAAACCGGAATTAAATACAAAAGGCACAATGCTGACTTAAGGACAAGAAGACTGAACCTTCTTACTGACTATGTTTTGAACCATTCCTGTGACACTAGTTATTGATTCCGATGCTTTACTTCAGGTTTACTGTATCCCTCTGACCTTCTTATTAACGATGAAACTCAGAAATTGCATCGGAATTAAATACAAAATGCACAATACCGAATTAAGTACAAGAAGACTGACTCTTCCTACTGTCTATGTTTTGAACCATTTCTGTGACACTAGTTATATATTCCGATGCTTCACTTCAGGTTTACTGTATCCCTTGGACCTTATTATTGACGATGAAACACAGAAATAGCATCGGAATTAAATACAAAAGGCACAATGCCGAATTAAGTACAAGAAGACTGATTCTTCCTACTGTCTATGTTTTGAACCATTCCATTGACACTAGTTATAGATTCCGATGCTTGCCTTCTGGTTTACTGAATCCCTTGGACCTTCTTATTGACGATAAAACACAGAAATTGCATCGGAATTTAATACAAAAGGCACAATGCCGACTCAAGTACAAGAAGACTGACTCTTCTTACTGTCTATGTTTTGAACCATTACTGTGACACTAGTTATACATTCCAATGCTTCACTCTAGGTTTACTGTAACCCTTGGAACTTCTTATTGACGATGAAACACAGAAATTGCATCGGAATTAAATACAATAGGCACAATGCCGACTTAGGGACAAGAAGACTGACTCTTCCTACTGACAATGTTTTGAACCATTCCTGTGACACTAGTTATAGATTCCGATGCTTCACTTCAAGGTTTACTGTATCCCTCTGACCTTATTCACGATGAAACACAGAAATTGCATCGGAATTAAATACAAAAGGCACAATACCGACTGACTCTTCTTACTGTCTATGTTTTGAACAATTCCTGTGACACTAGTTCTAGATTTCGATGCTTCACTTCAGGTTTACTGTATCCCTCTGACCTTCTTATTGACGAAGACACACAGAAATTGCCTCGGAATTAAATAGAAAAGGCACAATGCCGACTTAAGTACAAGAAGACTGACTCTTCTTAATGTCTATGTTTTGAACCATTCCTGTGACACTAGTTATAGATTCCGATGCTTCACTCTAGGTTTACTGTAACCCTTGGAACTTCTTATTGACGATAAAACACAGAAATTGCATCGGAATTAAATACAATAGGCACAATGCCGACTTAGGGACAAGAAGACTGACTCTTCCTACTGACAATGTTTTGAACCATTCCTGTGACACTAGTTTTAGATTCCGATGCTTCACTTGAAGGTTTACTGTATCCCTCTGACCTTATTCACGATGAAACACAGAAATTGCATCGGAATTAAATACAAAAGGCACAACACAGACTGACTCTTCTTACTGTCTATGTTTTGAACAATTCCTGTGACACTAGTTATAGATTCCGATGCTTCGCTTCAGGTTTACTGTATCCCTCTGACCTTATTCACGATGAAACACAGAAATTCCATCGGAATTAAATACAAAAGGCACAATGCCGAATTAGGTACAAGAAGACTGACTCTTCCTACTGTCTATGTAATGAACCGTTCCATTGACACTAGTTATATATTCCGATGCTTGACTTCAGGTTTACTGAATCCCTTGGACCTTCTTATTGACGATAAAACACAGAAATTGCATCGGAAATTAATACAAAAGGCACAATGCCGACTCAAGTACAAGAAGACTGACTCTTCTTACTGTCTATGTTTTGAACCATTCCTGTGACACTAGTTATACATTCCAATGCTTCACTTCAGGTTTACTGTATCCCTCTGACCTTCTTATTGACGATGAAACACAGAAATTGCATCGGAATTAAATAGACGAGGCTCAATGCCGAATTAAGTACAAGAAGACTGACTCTTCCTACTGTCTATGTTTTGAACCATTTCTATGACACTAGTTATATATTCCGATGCTTCACTTCAGGTTTACTGTATAACTTGGACCTTCTTATTGACGATGAAACACAGAAATTGCATCGGAATTAAACACAAAAGTCACAATGCCGACTTAAGTACAAGAAGACTGTATCTTTATACTGTCTATTTTTTGAAACATTCCTGTGACACTAGTTATAGATTCCGATGCTCACTTCAGGTTTACTGTATCCCTCTGACTTTCTTATTGACGATGAAACACAGAAATTGCACCGGAATTAAATACAAAAGGCACAATGCCGGCTGAAGGACACGAAGACTGACTCTTCTTACTGACTATGTTTTGAACCATTCCTGTGACACTAGTTATAGATTCCGATGCTTCACTTCAGGTTTACTGTATCCCTCTGACTTTCTTATTGACGATGAAACACAGAAGTTGCACCGGAATTAAGTACAAAAGGCACAATGCTGACTTAAGGACAGGAAGACTGACTCTTCTTACTGACTATGTTTTGAACCATTCCTGTGACACTAGTTATAGATTCCGATGCTTCACTTAAGGTTTGCTGTATCCCTCTGACATTCTTATTGACGATGAAACATAGAAATTGCACCGGAATTAAATACAAAAGGAACAATGCTGACTTATGTACAAGAAAACTGACTCTTCTTACTGTCTATGTTTGAACCATTCATGTGACACTAGTTATAGATTCCGATGCTTGACTTCAGGTTTACTGTATCCCTCTGACCTTCTTATTAACGATGAAACTCAGAAATTGCATCGGAATTAAATACAAAATGCACAATACCGAATTAAGTACAAGAAGACTGACTCTTCCTACTGTCTATGTTTTGAACCTTTTCTGTGACACTAGTTATATATTCCGATGCTTCACTTCAGGTTTACTGTATCCCTTGGACCTTATTATTGACGATGAAACACAGAAATAGCATCGGAATTAAATACAAAAGGCACAATGCCGAATTAAGTACAAGAAGACTGACTCTTCCTACTGTCTATGTTTTGAACCATTCCATTGACACTAGTTATAGATACCGATGCTTGACTTCAGGTTTACTGAATCCCTTGGACCTTCTTATTGACGATAAAACACAGAAATTGCATCGGAATTTTATACAAAAGGCACAATGCCGACTCAAGTACAAGAAGACTGATTCTTCTTACTGTCTATGTTTTGAACCATTCCTGTGACACTAGTTATACATTCCAATGCTTCACTCTAGGTTTACTGTAACCCTTGGAACTTCTTATTGACGATGAAACACAGAAATTGCATCGGAATTAAATACAATAGGCACAATGCCGACTTAGGGACAAGAACACTGACTCTTCCTACTGACAATGTTTTGAACCATTCCTGTGACACTAGTTATAGATTCCGATGCTTCACTTCAAGGTTTACTGTATCCCTCTGACCTTATTCACGGTGAAACACAGAAATTGCATCGGAATTAAATACAAAAGGCACAATACCGACTGACTCTTCTTACTGTCTATGTTTTGAACAATTCCTGTCACACTAGTTATAGATTCCGATGCTTCACTTCAGGTTTACTGTATCCCTCTGACCTTATTCACGATGAAACACAGAAATTCCATCGGAATTAAATACAAAAGGCACAATGCCGAATTAAGTACAAGAAGACTGATTCTTCCTACTGTCTATGTAATGAACCGTTCCATTGACACTAGTTATATATTCCGATGCTTGACTTCAGGTTTACTGAATCCCTTGGACCTTCTTATTGACGATAAAACACAGAAATTGCATCGGAATTTAATACAAAAGGCACAATGCCGACTCAAGTACAAGAAGACTGACTCTTCTTACTGTCTATGTTTTGATCCATTTCTGTGACACTAGTTATACATTCAAATGCTTCACTTCAGGTTTACTGTATCCCTCTGACCTTCTTATTGACGATGAAACACAGAAGTTAAACCGGAATTAAATACAAAAGGCACAATGCTGACTTAAGGACAAGAAGACTGACTCTTCCTACTGTCTATGTTTTGAACCATTTCTATGACACTAGTTATATATTCCGATGCTTCACTTCAGGTTTACTGTATCCCTCTGACCTTCTTATTGACGATGAAACACAGAAGTTAAACCGGAATTAAATAGAAGAGGCTCAATGCCGAATTAAGTACAAGAAGACTGACTCTTCCTACTGTCTATGTTTTGAACCATTTCTATAACACTAGTTATATATTCCGATGCTTCACTTCAGGTTTACTGTATCCCTTGGACCTTCTTATTGACGATGAAACACAGAAATTGCATCGGAATAAAACACAAAAGGCACAATGCCGACTTAAGTACAAGAAGACTGTATCTTTATACTGTCTATTTTTTGAAACATTCCTGTGACACTAGTTATAGATTCCGATGCTCACTTCAGGTTTACTGTATCCCTCTGACTTTCTTATTGACGATGAAGCACAGAAATTGCACCGGAATTAAATACAAAAGGCACAATGCCGGCTGAAGGACACGAAGACTGACTCTTCTTACTGACTATGTTTTGAACCATTCCTGTGACACTAGTTATAGATTCCGATGCTTCACTTCAGGTTTACTGTATCCCTCTGACTTTCCTATTGACGATGGAACACAGAAGTTAAACCGGAATTAAATACAAAAGGCACAATGCTGACTTAAGGACAAGAAGACTGACCCTTCTTACTGACTATGTTTTGAACCATTCCTGTGACACTAGTTATAGATTCCGATGCTTCACTTCAGGTTTACTGTATCCCTCTGACCTTCTTATTGACGATGAAACTCAGAAATTGCATCGGAATCAAATACAAAAGGCACAATGCCGAATTAAGTACAAGAAGACTGACTCTTCCTACTGTCTATGTTTTGAACCATTTCTGTGACACTAGTTATATATTCCGATGCCTCACTTCAGGTTTACTGTATCCCTTGCACCTTATGATTGACGATGAAACACAGACAAGGCATCGGAATTAAATACAAAAGGCACAATGCCGAATTAAGTACAACGAGACTGACTCTTCCTACTGTCTATGTTTTGAACCATTCCATTGACACTAGTTATAGATTCCGATGCTTGACTTCAGGTTTACTGAATCCCTTGGACCTTCTTATTGACGATAAAACACCGAAACTGCATCGGAATTTAATACAAAAGGCACAATGCCGACTCAGGTACAAAAAGACTGACACTTCTTACTGTCTATGTTTTGAACCATTCCTGTGACATTAGTTATAGATTCCAATGCTTCACTTCAGGTTTACTGTATCCCTCTGACCTTATTCACGATGAAACACAGAAATTGCATCGGAATTAAATACAAAGGGCACAATACCGACTGACCCTTCTTACTGTCTATGTTTTGAACAATTCCTGTGACGCTAGTTATAGATTCCGTTGCTTCACTTCAGGTTTACTGTATGCCTCTGACCTTCTTATTGACGATGAAACATTGAATTTGCATCGGAATTAAATACAAAAGGCACAATGCCGACTTAAGTACAAGAAAACTGACTCTTCTTACTGTCTATGTTTTGAACCATTTCTGTGACACAAGTTATAGATTCCGATGCTTCACTTCAGGTTTGCTGTATCCCTCTGACTTTCTTATTGACGATGAAACACAGAAGTTGCACCGGAATTAAATACAAAAAGCACAATGCTGACTTAAGGACAAGAAGACTGACTCTTCTTACTGACTATGTTTTGAACCATTCCTGTGACACTAGTTACAGATTCCGATGCTTCACTTCAGGTTTACTGTATCCCTCAGACCTTCTTGTTGACGATGAAATACCGAAATTGCATCGCAATTAAATACAAGAGGCACAATGCCGAGATAAGTACAAGAAGACTGACTCTTCCTACTGTCTACGTTTTGAACCATTTCTGTGACACTAGTAATATATTCCGAAGCTTCCCTTCAGGTTAACTGTATCCCTTGGACCTTCTTATTGACGATGAAACACAGAAATAGCATCGGAATTAAATACAAAAGGCACAATGCCGAATTAAGTACAAGAAGACTGACTCTTCCTACTGTCTATGTTTTGAACCATTCCATTGGCACTAGTTATAGATTCCGATGCATCACTCCAGGTTTACAGTATCCCTTTTACATTCTTATTGACGATGAAACACTGAAATTGCATCGGCATTAAATACAAAAGGCACAATGCCGACTCAAGTACAAGAAGACTGACTCTTCTTACTGTCTATGCTTTGAACCATTCCTGTGACACTAGTTATAGATTCCAATGCTTCACTTCAGGTTTACTGTATCCCTCTGAACTTCTTATTGACGATGAAACACAGAAATTGCATCGGAATTAAATAGAAAAGGCACAATGCCGAATTAAGTACAAGAAGACTGACTCTTCTTACTGTCTATGATTTGAACCATTCCTGTGACACTAGTTATATATTCCGATGCTTCACTCCAGGTTACTGTATCCCTTGGACCTTCTTATTGACGATGAAACACAGAAATTGCATCGGCATTAAATACAAAAGGCACAATGCCGACTTAAGGACAAGAAGACTGACTCTTCTTACTGACTATGTTTGAAGCATTCCTGTGACACTAGTAATAGATTCCGATGCTTCACTTCAGGTTTACTGTATCCCTCTGACCGTCTTATTGACGAAGACACACAGAAATTGCCTGGGAATTAAATAGAAAAGGCACAATGCCGACTTAAGTACAAGAAGACTGACTCTTCTTAATGTCTATGTTTTGAACAATTCCTGTGACACTAGTAATAGATTCCGATGCTTCACTCTAGGTTTACTGTATCCCATGGACCTGCTTATTGACGATGAAACACAGAAATTGCATCGGAATTAAATACAAAAGGCACAATGCCGACTTATGGACAAGAAGACAGACTCTTCTTACTGACTATGTTTTGAACCATTCCTGTGACACTAGTTATAGATTCCGATGCTTCACTTCCGCTTTACTGTATCCCTCTGACCTTATTCACGATGAAACACAGAAATTGCATCGGAATTAAATACAAAAAGCACAATACCGACTGACTCTTCTTACTGTCTACGTTTTGGACAATTCCTGTGACACTAGTTATAGATTCCGATGCTTCACTACAGGTTTACTGAATGCCTCTGACATTCTTATTGACGATGAAACACAGAATTTGCATCGGAATTAAATACTAAAGGCACAATGCCGAATTAAGTACAAGAAGACTGACTCTTCCTACTGTCTATGTATTGAACCGTTCCATTGACACTAGTTATAGATTCCGATGCTTGACTTCAGGTTTACTGAATCCCTTGGACCTTCTTATTGACGATAAAACACAGAAATTGCATCGGAATTTAATACAAAAGGCACAATGCCGACTCAAGTACAAGAAGACTGACTCTTCTTACTGTCTATGTTTTGAACCATTCCTGCGACACTAGTTATACATTCCAATGCTTCACTTCAGGTTTACTGTATCCGTCTGACCTTCGTATTGACGATGAAACACAGAAATTGCATCGGAATTAAATAGAAAAGGCACAATACCGAATTAAGTACAAGAAGACTTACTCTTCCTACTGTCTATGTTTTGAACCATTTCTGTGACACTAGTTATATATTCCGATGCTTCACTTCAGGTTTACTGTATCCCTTGGACCTTCTTATTGACGATGAAACACAGAAATTGCATCGGAATTAAATACAAAAGGCACAATGCCGACTTAAGTACAAGAAGACTGTATCTTCATACAGTCTATGTTTTGAAACATTCCTGTGACACTAGTTATAGATTCCGATGCTTCACTCCAGGTTTACTGTATCCCTTGGACCTTCCTATTGACGATGAAACACAGAAATTGCACCGGAATTAAATACAAAAGGCACAATACCGACTTAAGGACAAGAAGACTGACTCTTCTTACTGACTATGTTTTGAACCATTCCTGTGACACTAGTTATAGATTCCGATGCTTCACTTCAGGTTTACTGTATCCCTCTGACCATCTTATTGACGATACAATACAGAAATTGCATCGCAATTAAATACAAAAGGCACAATGCCGAATTAAGTACAAATCGACTGACTCTTCCTACTGTCTATGTTTTGAACCATTTCTGTGACACTAGTTATATATTCCGATGCTTCACTTCAGGTTACCTGTATCCCTTGGACCTTCTTATTGACGATGAAACACAGAAATAGCATCGGAATTAAATACAAAAAGGCACAATGCCGAATTAAGTACAAGAAGACTGACTCTTCCTATTGTCTATGTATTGAACCATTCCATTGACACTAGTTATAGATTCCGATGCTTGACTTGAGGTTTACTGAATCCCTTGGACCTTCTTATTGATGATAAAACACAGAAATTGCATCGGAATTTAATACAAAAGGCACAATGCCGACTCAAGTACAAGAAGACTGACTCTTCTTACTGACTATGTTTTGAAGCATTCCTGTGACACTAGTTATAGATTCCGATGCTTCACTTCAGGTTTACTGTATCCCTCTGACCTTCTTATTGACGAAGTCACACAGAAATTGCCTCGGAATTAAATAGAAAAGGCACAATGCCGACTTAAGTACAAGAAGACTGACTCTTCTTAATGTCTATGTTTTGAACCATTCCTGTGACACTAGTTATAGATTCCGATGCTTCACTCTAGGTTTACTGTAACCCTTGGAACTTCTTATTGACGATGAAACACAGAAATTGCATCGGAATTAAATACAAAAGGCACAATGCCGACTTGGGGGACAAGAAGACTGACTCTTCCTACTGACAATGTTTTGAACCATTCCTGTGACACTAGTTATAGATTCCGATGCTTCACTTCAAGGTTTACTGTATCCCTCTGACCTTATTCACGATGAAACACAGAAATTGCATCGGAATTTAATACAAAAGGCACAATGCTGACTCAAGTACAAGAAGACTGACTCTTCTTACTGTCTATGTTTTGAACCATTCCTGTGACACTAGTTATACATTCCAATGCTTCACTTCAGGTTTACTGTATCCCTCTGACCTTCTTATTGACGATGAAACACAGAAATTGCATCGGAATTAAATAGAAGAGGCTCAATGCCGAATTAAGTACATGAAGACTGACTCTTCCGACTGTCTATGTTTTGAACCATTTCTGTGACACTAGTTATATATTCCGATGCTTTACTTCAGGTTTACTGTATCCCTTGGACCTTCTTATTGACGATGAAACACAGAAATTGCATCGGAATTAAATACAAAAGGCACAATGCCGACTTAAGTACAAGAAGACTGTATCTTTATACTGTCTATCTTTTGAAACATTCCTGTGACACTAGTTATAGATTCCGATGCTCACTTCAGGTTTACTGTATCCCTCTGACTTTCTTATTGACGATGAAACACAGAAATTGCACCGGAATTAAATACAAAAAGCACAATGCCGGCTGAAGGACACGAAGACTGACTCTTCTTACTGACTATGTTTTGTACCATTCCTGTGACACTAGTTATAGATTCCGATGCTTCACTTTAGGTTTACTGTATCCCTCTGACCTTCTTATTGACGAAGACACACAGAAATTGCCTCGGAATTAAATAGAAAAGGCACAATGCCGACTTAAGTACAAGAAGACTGACTCTTCTTACTGTATATGTTTTGAAACATTCCTGTGACACTAGTTATAGATTCCGATGCTTCACTTCAGGTTTACTGTATCCCTCTGACTTTCTTATTGACGATGAAACACAGAAGTTAAACCGGAATTTTATACAAAAGGCACAATGCTGACTTAAGGACAAGAAGACTGACCCTTCTTACTGACTATGTTTTGAACCATTCCTGTGACACTAGTTATAGATTCCGATGCTTCACTTCAGGTTTACTGTATTCCTCTGACCTTCTTATTGACGATGAAACTCAGAAATTGCATCGGAATTAAATACAAAAGGCACAATGCCGAATTAAGTACAAGAAGACTGATTCTTCCTACTGTCTATGTTTTGAACCATTTCTGTGACACTAGTAATATATTCCGATGCTTCACTTCAGGTTTACTGTATCCCTTGCACCTTATGATTGACGATGAAACACAGACAAGGCATCGGAATTAAATACAAAAGGCACAATGCCGAATTAAGTACAAGTAGACTGACTCTTCCTACTGTCTATGTTTTGAACCATTCCATTGACACTTGTTATAAATTCCGATGCTTTACTTCAGGTTTACTGAATCCCTTGGACATTCTTATTGACGATAAAAGACCGAAATTGCATCGGAATTTAATACAAAAGGCACAATGCCGACTCAAGTACAAGAAGACTGACACTTCTTACTGTCTATGTTTTGAACCATTCCTGTGACATTAGTTATAGATTCCAATGCTTCACTTCAGGTTTACTGTATCCCTCTGACCTTATTCACGATGAAACACAGAAATTGCATCGGAATTAAATACAAAAGGCACAATACCGACTGACCCTTCTTACTGTCTATGTTTTGAACAATTCCTGTGACGCTAGTTATAGATTCCGATGCTTCACTTCAGGTTTACTGTATGCCTCTGACCTTCTTATTGACGATGAAACATTGAATTTACATCGGAATTAAATACAAAAGGCACAATGCCGACTTAAGTACAAGAAAACTGACTCTTCTTACTGTCTATGTTTTGAACCATTCCTGTGACACTAGTTATAGATTCCAATGCTTCACTCCAGGTTTACTGTATCCCTTGGACCTTCTTATTGACGATGAAACACAGAAATTGCATCGGAATTAAATACAAAAGGCACAATGCCGACTTAAGGACAAGAAGACTGACTCTTCTTACTGACTATGTTTTGAAGCATTCCTGTGACACTAGTTATAGAATCCGATGCTTCACTTCAGGTTTACTGTATCCCTCTGACCTTCTTATTGACGAAGACACACAGAAATTGCCTCGGAATTAAATAGAAAAGGCACAATGCCGACTTAAGTACAAGAAGACTGACTCTTCTTAATGTCTATGTTTTGAACCATTCCTGTGACACTAGTTATAGATTCCGATGCTTCACTCTAGGTTTACTGTAACCCTTGGAACTTCTTATTGACGATGAAACACAGAAATTGCATCGGAATTACATACAAAAGGCACAATGCCGACTTAGGGACAAGAAGACTGACTCTTCCTACTGACAATGTTTTGAACCATTCCTGTGACACTAGTTATAGATTCCGATGCTTCACTTCAAGGTTTACTGTATCCCTCTGACCTTATTCACGATGAAACACAGAAATTGCATCGGAATTAAATACAAAAGGCACAATACCGACTGACTCTTCTTACTGTCTATGTTTTGAACAATTCCTGTGACACTAGTTATAGATTCCGATGCTTCACTTCAGGTTTACTGTATCCCTCTGACCTTATTCACGATGAAACACAGAAATTCCATCGGAATTAAATACAAAAGGCACAATGCCGAATTAAGTACAAGAAGACTGACTCTTCCTACTGTCTATGTAATGAACCGTTCCATTGACACTAGTTATATATTCCGATGCTTGACTTCAGGTTTCTGAATCCCTTGGACCTTCTTGTTGACGATAAAACACAGAAATTGCATCGGAATTAAATACAAAAGGCACAATACCGACTGACCCTTCTTACTGTCTATGTTTTGAACAATTCCTGTGACGCTAGTTATAGATTCCGATGCTTCACTTCAGGTTTACTGTATGCTTCTGACCTTCTTATTGGCGATGAAACATTGAATTTGCATCGGAATTAAATACATAAGGCACAATGCCGACTTAAGTACAAGAAAACTGACTCTTCTTACTGTCTATGTTTTGAACCATTTCTGTGACACTAGTTATATATTCCGATGCTTTACTTCAGGTTTACTGTATCCCTTGGACCTTCTTATTGACGATGAAACACAGAAATTGCGTCGGAATTAAATACAAAAGGCACAATGCCGACTTAAGTACAAGAAGACTGTAACTTTATACTGTCTATTTTTTGAAACATTCCTGTGACACTAGTTATTGATTCCGATGCTCACTTCAGGTTTACTGTATCCCTCTGACTTTCTTATTGACGATGAAACACAGAAATTGCACCGGAATTAAATCCAAAAGGCACAATGCCGGCTGAAGGACACGAAGACTGACTCTTCTTAGTGACTATGTTTTGTACCATTCCTGTGACACTAGTTATAGATTCCGATGCTTCACTTTAGGTTACCTTATCCCTCTGACCTTCTTATTGACGAACACACACAGTAATTGCCTCGGAATTAAATAGAAAAGGCACAATGCCGACTTAAGTACAAGAAGACTGACTCTTCTTACTGTATATGTTTTGAAACATTCCTGTGACACTAGTTATAGATTCCGATGCTTCACTTCAGGTTTACTGTATCCCTCTGACTTTCTTATTGACGATGAAACACAGAAGTTAAACCGGAATTTTATACAAAAGGCACAATGCTGACTTAAGGACAAGAAGACTGACCCTTCTTACTGACTATGTTTTGAACCATTCCTGTGACACTAGTTATAGATTCCGATGCTTCACTTCAGGTTTACTGTATCCCTCTGACCTTCTTATTGACGATGAAACTCAGAAATTGCATCGGAATAAAATACAAAAGGCACAATGCCGAATTAAGTACAAGAAGACTGACTCTTCCTACTGTCTATGTTTTGAACCATTTCTGTGACACTAGTTATATATTCCGATGCTTCACTTCAGGTTTACTGTATCCCTTGCACCTTATGATTGACGATGAAACACAGACAAGGCATCGGAATTAAATACAAAAGGCACAATGCTGAATTAAGTACAAGGAGACTGACTCTTCCTACTGTCTATGTTTTGAATCATTCCATTGACACTAGTTATAGATTCCGATGCTTGACTTCAGGTTTACTGAATCCCTTGGACATTCTTATTGACGATAAAACACCGAAATTGCATCGGAATTTAATACAAAAGGCACAATGCCGACTCAAGTACAAGAAGACGGACACTTCTTACTGTCTATGTTTTGAACCATTCCTGTGACATTAGTTATAGATTCCAATGCTTCACTTCAGGTTTACTGTATCCCTCTGACCTTATTCACGATGAAACACAGAAATTGCATCGGAATTAAATACAAAAGGCACAATACCGACTGACCCTTCTTACTGTCTATGTTTTGAACAATTCCTGTGACGCTAGTTATAGATTCCGATGCTTCACTTCAGGTTTACTGTATGCCTCTGACCTTCTTATTGACGATGAAACATTGAATTTGCATCGGAATTAAAAACAAAAGGCACAATGCCGACTTAAGTACAAGAAAACTGACTCTTCTTACTCTCTATGTTTTGAACCATTTCTGTGACACAAGTTATAGATTCCGATGCTTCACTTCAGGTTTGCTGTATCCCTCTGACATTCTTATTGACGATGAAACATAGAAATTGCATCGGAATTAAATACTAAAGGCACAATGCTGACTTAAGTATTAGAAAACTGACTCTTCTTACTGTCTATGTTTGAACCATTCATGTGACACTAGTTATAGATTCCGATGCTTCACTTGAGGTTTACATTATCCCTCTGAACTTCTTATTGACGATGAAACACAGACATTGCATCGGAATTAAATGGAAAAGGCACAATGCCGAATTAAGTACAAGAAGACTGACTCTTCTTACTGTCTATGTTTTGAACCAATCCTGTGACACTAGTTATAGATTCCGTTGCTTGACTTCAGGTTTACTGTATCCTTGGACCTACTTATAGACGATGAAGTACAGAAATTGCATCGGAATTTAATACAAAAGGCACAATGCCGACTCAAGTCCAAGAAGACTGACTCTTCTTACTGTCTATGTTTTGACACATTCCTGTGACACTAGTTATAAATTCCGATGCTTCACTTCAGGTTTACTGTATCCCTCTGACTTTCTTATTGACGATGAAACACAGAAGTTGCACCGGAATTAAATACAAAAAGCACAATGCTGACTTAGGGACAAGAAGACTGACACTTCTTACTGACTATGTTTTGAACCATTCCTGTGACACTAGTTACAGATTCCGATGCTTCACTTCAGGTTTACTGTATCCCTCTGACCTTCTTATTGACGAAGTCACACAGAAATTGCCTCGGAATTAAATAGAAAAGGCACAATGCCGACTTAAGTACAAGAAGACTGACTCTTCTTAATGTCTATGTTTTGAACCATTCCTGTGACACTAGTTATAGATTCCGATGCTTCACTCTAGGTTTACTGTAACCCTTGGAACTTCTTATTGACGATGAAACACAGAAATTGCATCGGAATTAAATACAAAAGGCACAATGCCGACTTAGGGACAAGAAGACTGACTCTTCCTACTGACAATGTTTTGAACCATTCCTGTGACACTAGTTACAGATTCCGATGCTTCACTTCAAGGTTTACTGTATCCCTCTGACCTTATTCACGATGAAACACAGAAATTGCATCGGAATTAAATACAAAAGGCACAATACCGACTGACTCTTCTTACTTTCTATGTTTTGAACAATTCCTGTGACACTAGTTATAGATTCCGATGCTTCACTTCAGGTTTACTGTATCCCTCTGACCTTATTCACGATGAAACACAGAAATTCCATCGGAATTAAATACAAAAGGCACAATGCCGAATTAAGTACAAGAAGACTGACTCTTCCTACTGTCTATGTAATGAACCGTTCCATTGACACAAGTTATATATTCCGATGATTGACTTCAGGTTTACTGAATCCCTTGGACCTTCTTATTGACGATAAAACACAGAAATTGCATCGGAATTTAATACAAAAGGCACAATGCTGACTCAAGTACAAGAAGACTGACTCTTCTTACTGTCTATGTTTTGAACCATTCCTGTGACACTAGTTATACATTCCAATGCTTCACTTCAGGTTTACTGTATCCCTCTGACCTTCTTATTGACGATGAAACACAGAAATTGCATCGGAATTAAATAGAAGAGGCTCAATGCCGAATTAAGTACAAGAAGACTGACTCTTCCTACTGTCTATGTTTTGAACCATTTCTGTGACACTAGTTATAAATTCCGATGCTTCACTTCAGGTTTACTGTATCCCTCTGACTTTCTTACTGACGATGAAACACAGAAGTTGCACCGGAATTAAATACAAAAAGCACAATGCTGACTTAAGGACAAGAAGACTGACTCTTCTTACTGACTATGTTTTGAACCATTCCTGTGACACTAGTTACAGATTCCGATGCTTCACTTCAGGTTTACTGTATCCCTCTGACCTTCTTATTGACGAAGTCACACAGAAATTGCCTCGGAATTAAATAGAAAAGGCACAATGCCGACTTAAGTACAAGAAGACTGACTCTTCTTAATGTCTATGTTTTGAACCATTCCTGTGACACTAGTTATAGATTCCGATGCTTGACTCTAGGTTTACTGTAACCCTTGGAACTTCTTATTGACGATCAAACACAGAAATTGCATCGGAATTAAATACAACAGGCACAATGCCGACTTAGGGACAAGAAGACTGACTCTTCCTACTGACAATGTTTTGAACCATTCCTGTGACACTAGTTATAGATTCCGATGCTTCACTTCAAGGTTTACTGTATCCCTCTGACCTTATTCACGATGAAACACAGAAATTGCATCGGAATTAAATACAAAAGGCACAATACCGACTGACTCTTCTTACTGTCTATGTTTTGAACAATTCCTGTGACACTAGTTATAGATTCCGATGCTTCACTTCAGGTTTACTGTATCCCTCTGACCTTATTCACGATGAAACACAGAAATTCCATCGGAATTAAATACAAAAGGCACAATGCCGAATTAAGTACAAGAAGACTGACTCTTCCTACTGTCTATGTAATGAACCGTTCCATTGACACTAGTTATATATTCCGATGCTTGACTTCAGGTTTACTGAATCCCTTGGACCTTCTTATTGACGATAAAACACAGAAATTGCATCGGAATTTAATACAAAAGGCACAATGCTGACTCAAGTACAAGAAGACTGACTCTTCTTACTGTCTATGTTTTGAACCATTCGTGTGACACTAGTTATACATTCCAATGCTTCACTTCAGGTTTACTGTATCCCTCTGACCTTCTTATTGACGATGTAACACAGAAATTGCATCGGAATTAAATAGAAGAGGCTCAATGCCGAATTAAGTACAAGAAGACAGACTCTTCCTACTGTCTATGTTTTGTACCATTCCTGTGACACTAGTTTTAGATTCCGATGCTTCACTTTAGGTTTACTGTATCCCTCTGACCTTCTTATTGACGAAGACACACAGAAATTGCCTCGGAATTAAATAGAAAAGGCACAATGCCGACTTAAGTACAAGAAGACTGTCTCTTCTTACTGTATATGTTTTGAAACATTCCTGTGACACTAGTTATAGATTCCGATGCTTCACTTCAGGTTTATTGTATCCCTCTGACTTTCTTATTGACGATGAAACACAGAAGTTAAACCGGAATTTTATATAAAAGGCACAATGCTGACTTAAGGACAAGAAGACTGACTCTTCCTAGTGTCTATATTTTGAACCTTTTCTGTGACACTAGTTATATATTCCGATGCTTCACTTCAGGTTTACTGTATCCCTTGCACCTTATGATTGACGATGAAACACAGACAAGGCATCGGAATTAAATACAAAAGGCACAATGCCGAATTAAGTACAAGGAGACTGACTCTTCCTACTGTCTATGTTTTGAACCATTCCATTGACACTAGTTATAGATTCCGATGCTTTACTTCAGGTTTACTGAATCCCTTGGACATTCTTATTGACGATAAAAGACCGAAATTGCATCGGAATTTAATACAAAAGGCACAATGCCGACTCAAGTACAATAAGACTGACACTTCTTACTGTCTATGTTTTGAACCATTCCTGTGACATTAGTTATAGATTCCATTGCTTCACTTCAGGTTTGCTGTATCCCTCTGACCTTATTCACGATGAAACACAGAAATTGCATCGGAATTAAATACAAAAGGCACAATACCATGTGACCCTTCTTACTGTCTATGTTTTGAACAATTCCTGTGACGCTAGTTATAGATTCCGATGCTTCACTTTAGGTTTACTGTATGCCTCTGACCTTCTTATTGACGATGAAACATTGAATTTGCATCGGAATTAAATACAAAAGGCACAATGCCGACTTAAGTACAAGAAAACAGACTCTTCTTACTGTCTATGTTTTGAACCATTCCTGTGACACTAGTTATAGATTCCAATGCTTCACTCCAGGTTTACTGTATCCCTTGGACCTTCTTATTGCCGATGAAACACAGAAATTGCATCGGAATTAAATACAAAAGGCACAATGCCGACTTAAGGACAAGAAGACTGACTCTTCTTACTGACTATGTTTTGAAGCATTCCTGTGACACTAGTTATAGAATCCGATGCTTCACTTCAGGTTTACTGTATCCCTCTGACCTTCTTATTGACGAAGACACACAGAAATTGCCACGGAATTAAATAGAAAAGGCACAATGCCGACTTAAGTACAAGAAGACTGACTCTTCTTAATGTCTATGTTTTGAACCATTCCTGTGACACTAGTTATAGATTCCGATGCTTCACACTAGGTTTACTGTAACCCTTGGAACTTCTTATTGACGATGAAACACTGAAATTGCATCGGAATTAAATACAAAAGGCACAATGCCGACTTAGGGACAAGAAGACTGACTCTTCCTACTGACAATGTTTTGAACCATTCCTGTGACACTAGTTATAGATTCCGATGCTTCACTTCAAGGTTTACTGTATCCCTCTGACCTTATTCACGATGAAACACAGAAATTGCATCGGAATTAAATACAAAAGGCACAATACCGACTGACCCTTCTTACTGTCTATGTTTTGAACAATTCCTGTGACGCTAGTTATAGATTCCGATGCTTCACTTCAGGTTTACTGTATGCCTCTGAACTTCTTTTTGACGATGAAACATTGAATTTGCATCGGAATTAAAAACAAAAGGCACAATGCCGACTTAAGTACAAGAGAACTGACTCTTCTTACTGTCTATGTTTTGAACCATTTCTGTGACACAAGTTATAGATTCCGATGCTTCACTTCAGGTTTGCTGTATCCCTCTGACATTCTTATTGACGATGAAACATAGAAATTGCATCGGAATTAAATACAAAAGGCACAATGCTGACTTAAGTACAAGAAAACTGACTCTTCTTACTGTCTATGTTTTGACACATTCCTGTGACACTAGTTATAGATTCCGATGCTTCACTTCAGGTTTACTGTATCCCTCTGACCTTCTTGATGACGATGAAATACCGAAATTGCATCGCAATTAAATACAAAAGGCACAATACCGACTGACTCTTCTTACTGTCTATGTTTTGAACAATTCCTGTGACACTAGTTATAGATTCCGATGCTTCACTTCAGGTTTACTGTATCCCTCTGACCTTATTCACGATGAAACACAGAAATTCCATCGGAATTAAATACAAAAGGCACAATGCCGAATTAGGTACAAGAAGACTGACTCTTCCTACGGTCTATGTAATGAACCGTTCCATTGACACTAGTTATATATTCCGATGCTTGACATCAGGTTTACTGAATCCCTTGGACCTTCTTATTGACGATAAAACACAGAAATTGCATCGGAATTTAATACAAAAGGCACAATGCCGACTCAAGTACAAGAAGACTGACTCTTCTTACTGTCTATGTTTTGAACCATTCCTGTGACACTAGTTATACATTCCAATGCTTCACTTCAGGTTTACTGTATCCCTCTGACCTTCTTATTGACGATGAAACACAGAAATTGCATCGGAATTAAATAGAAGAGGCTCAATGCCGAATTAAGTACAAGAAGACTGACTCTTCCTACTGTTATGTTTTGAACCATTTCTGTGACACTAGTTATATATTCCGATGCTTTACTTCAGGTTTACTGTATCCCTTGGACCTTCTTATTGACGATGAAACACAGAAATTGCATCGGAATTAAATACAAAAGGCACAATGCCGACTTAAGTACAAGAAGACTGTATCTTTATACTGTCTATTTTTTGAAACATTCCTGTGACACTAGTTATAGATTCCGATGCTCACTTCAGGTTTACTGTATCCCTCTGACTTTCTTATTGACGATGAAACACCGAAATTGCACCGGAATTAAATACAAAAGGCACAATGCCGGCTGAAGGACACGAAGACTGACTCTTCTTACTGACTATGTTTTGTACCATTCCTGTGACACTAGTTATAGATTCCGATGCTTCACTTTAGGTTTACTGTATCCCTCTGACCTTCTTATTGACGACGACACACAGAAATTGCCTCGGAATTAAATAGAAAAGGCACAATGCCGACTTAAGTACAAGAAGACTGACTCTTCTTCCTGTATATCTTTGAAACATTCCTGTGACACTAGTTATAGATTCCGATGCTTCACTTCAGGTTTACTGTATCCCTCTGACTTTCTTATTGACGATGAAACACAGAAGTTAAACCGGAATTTTATACAAAAGGCACAATGCTGACTTAAGGACAAGAAGACTGACACTTCTTACTGTCTATGTTTTGAACCATTCCATTGACACTAGTTATAGATTCCGATGCTTCACTTCAGGTTTACTGTATCCCTCTGACCTTCTTATTGACGATGAAACTCAGAAATTGCATCGGAATTAAATACAAAAGGCACAATGCCGAATTAAGTACAAGAAGACTGACTCTTCCTACTGTCTATGTTTTGAACCATTTCTTTGACACTAGTTATATATTCCGATGCTTCACTTCAGGTTTACTGTATGCCTTGCACCTTATGATTGACGATGAAACACAGACAAGGCATCGGAATTAAATACAAAAGGCACAATGCCGAATTGAGTACAAGAGGACTGACTCTTTCTACTGTCTATGTTTTGAACCATTCCATTGACACTAGTTATAGATTCCGATGCTTGACTTCAGGTTTACTGAATCCCTTGGACCTTCTTATTGACGATAAAACACAGAAATTGCATCGGAATTAAATACAAAATGCACAATGCCGACTCAAGTACAAGAAGACTGACTCTTCTTACTGTCTATGTTTTGAACCATTCCTGTGACACTAGTTATAGATTCCAATGCTTCACTTCAGGTTTACTGTATCCCTCTGAACTTCTTATTGACGATGAAACACAGAAATTGCATCGGAATTAAATAGAAAAGGCACAATGCCGAATTAAGTACAAGAAGACTGACTCTTCTTACTGTCTATGTTTTGAACCATTCCTGTGACACTAGTTATATATTCCGATGCTACACTCCAGGTTTACTGTATCCCTTGGACCTTCTTATTGACGATGAAACACAGAAATTGCATCGGAATTAAATACAAAAGGCACAATGCCGACTTAAGGACAAGAAGACTGACTCTTCTTACTGACTATGTTTTGAAGCATTCCTGTGACACTTGTTATAGATTCCGATGCTTCACTTCAGGTTTACTGTATCCCTCTGACCGTCTTATTGACGAAGACACACAGAAATTGCCTGGGAATTAAATAGAAAAGGCACAATGCCGACTTAAGTACAAGAAGACTGACTCTTCTTAATGTCTATGTTTTGAACCATTCCTGTGACACTAGTTATAGATTCCGATGCTTCACTCTAGGTTTACTGTATCCCATGGACCTGCTTGTTGACGATGAAGCACAGAAATTGCATCGGAATTAAATACAAAAGGCACAATGCCGACTTATGGACAAGAAGACTGACTCTTCTTACTGACTATGTTTTGAACCATTCCTGTGACACTAGTTATAGATTCCGATGCTTCACTTCTGCTTTACTGTATCCCTCTGACCTTCTTATTGACGATGAAACACAGAAATTGCATCGGAATTAAATAGAAGAGGCTCAATGCCGAATTAAGAACAAGAAGACTGACTCTTCCTACTGTTATGTTTTGAACCATTTCTGTGACACTAGTTATATATTCCGATGCTTTACTTCAGGTTTACTGTATCCCTTGGACCTTCTTATTGACGATGAAACACAGAAATTGCATCGGAATTAAATACAAAAGGCACAATGCCGACTTAAGTACAAGAAGACTGTATCTTTATACTGTCTATTTTTTGAAACATTCCTGTGACACTAGTTATAGATTCCGATGCTCACTTCAGGTTTACTGTATCCCTCTGACTTTCTTATTGACGATGAAACACAGAAATTGCACCGGAATTAAATACAAAAGGCACAATGCCGGCTGAAGGACACGAAGACTGACTCTTCTTACTGACAATGTTTTGTACCATTCCTGTGACACTAGTTATAGATTCCGATGCTTCACTTTAGGTTTACTGTATCCCTCTGACCTTCTTATTGACGAAGACACACAGAAATTGCCTCGGAATTAAATAGAAAAGGCACAATGCCGACTTAAGTACAAGAAGACTGACTCTTCTTACTGTATATGTTTTGAAACATTCCTGTGACACTAGTTATAGATTCCGATGCTTCACTTCAGGTTTACTGTATCCCTCTGACTTTCTTATTGACGATGAAACACAGAAGTTAAACCGGAATTTTATACAAAAGGCACAATGCTGACTTAAGGACAAGAAGACTGACCCTTCTTACTGACTATGTTTTGAACCATTCCTGTGACACTAGTTATAGATTCCGATGCTTCACTTCAGGTTTACTGTATCCCTCTGACCTTCTTATTGACGATGAAACTCAGAAATTGCATCGGAATTAAATACAAAAGGCACAATGCCGAATTAAGTACAAGAAGACTGACTCTTCCTACTGTCTATGTTTTGAACCATTTCTTTGACACTAGTTATATATTCCGATGCTTCACTTCAGGTTTACTGTATGCCTTGCACCTTATGATTGACGATGAAACACAGACAAGGCATCGGAATTAAATACAAAAGGCACAATGCTGAATTAAGTACAAGGAGACTGACTCTTCCTACTGTCTATGTTTTGAACCATTCCATTGACACTAGTTATAGATTCCGATGCTTGACTTCAGGTTTACTGAATCCCTTAGACATTCTTATTGACCTTAAAACACCGAAATTGCATCGGAATTTAATACAAAAGGCACAATGCCGACTCAAGTACAAGAAGACTGACACTTCTTACTGTCTATGTTTTGAACCATTCCTGTGACATTAGTTATAGATTCCAATGCTTCACTTCAGGTTTACTGTATCCCTCTGACCTTATTCACGATGAAACACAGAAATTGCATCGGAATTAAATACAAAAGGCACAATACCGACTGACCCTTCTTACTGTCTATGTTTTGAACAATTCCTGTGACGCAAGTTATAGATTCCGATGCTTCACTTCAGGTTTACTGTATGCCTCTGAACTTCTTTTTGACGATGAAACATTGAATTTGCATCGGAATTAAAAACAAAAGGCACAATGCCGACTTAAGTACAAGAGAACTGACTCTTCTTACTGTCTATGTTTTGAACCATTTCTGTGACACAAGTTATAGATTCCGATGCTTCACTTCAGGTTTGCTGTATCCCTCTGACATTCTTATTGACGATGAAACATAGAAATTGCATCGGAATTAAATACAAAAGGCACAATGCTGACTTAAGTACAAGAAAACTGACTCTTCTTACTGTCTATGTTTTGACACATTCCTGTGACACTAGTTATAAATTCCGATGCTTCACTTCAGGTTTACTGTATCCCTCTGACCTTCTTGATGACGATGAAATACCGAAATTGCATCGCAATTAAATACAAAAGGCACAATGCCGAGTTAAGTACAAGAAGACTGACTCTTCCTACTGTCTACGTTTTGAACCATTTCTGTGACACTAGTAATATATTCCGAAGCTTCACTTCAGGTTAACTGTATCCCTTGGACCTTCTTATTGACTATGAAACACAGAAATAGCATCGGAATTAAATACAAAAGGCAGAATGCCGAATTAAGTATAAGAAGACTGACTCTTTCTACTGTCTATGTTTTGAACCATTCCATTGACACTAGTTACAGATTCCGATGCTTGACTTCAGGTTTACTGAATCCCTTGGACCTTCTTATTGACGATAAAACACAGAAATTGCATCGGAATTAAATACAAAATGCACAATGCCGACTCAAGTACAAGAAGACTGACTCTTCTTACTGACTATGTTTTGAAGCATTCCTGTGACACTTGTTATAGATTCCGATGCTTCACTTCAGGTTTACTGTATCCCTCTGACCGTCTTATTGACGAAGACACACAGAAATTGCCTGGGAATTAAATAGAAAAGGCACAATGCCGACTTAAGTACAAGAAGACTGACTCTTCTTAATGTCTATGTTTTGAACCATTCCTGTGACACTAGTTATAGATTCCGATGCTTCACTCTAGGTTTACTGTATCCCATGGACCTGCTTGTTGACGATGAAACACAGAAATTGCATCGGAATTAAATACAAAAGGCACAATGCCGACTTATGGACAAGAAGACTGACTCTTCTTACTGACTATGTTTTGAACCATTCCTGTGACACTAGTTATAGATTCCGATGCTTCACTTCCGCTTTACTGTATCCCTCTGACCTTATTCACGATGAAACACAGAAATTGCATCGGAATTAAATACAAAAAGCACAATACCGACTGACTCTTCTTACTGTCTACGTTTTGGACAATTCCTGTGACACTAGTTATAGATTCCGATGCTTCACTTCAGGTTTACTGAATGCCTCTGACATTCTTATTGACGATGAAACACAGAACTTGCATCGGAATTAAATACTAAAGGCACAATGCCGAATTAAGTACAAGAAGACTGACTCTTCCTACTGTCTATGTATTGAACCGTTCCATTGACACTAGTTATAGATTCCGATGCTTGACTTCAGGTTTACTGAATCCCTTGGACCTTCTTATTGACGATAAAACACAGAAATTGCATCGGAATTTACTACAAAAGGCACAATGCCGACTCAAGTACAAGAAGACTGACTCTTCTTACTGTCTATGTTTTGAACCATTCCTGCGACACTAGTTATACATTCCAATGCTTCACTTCAGATTTACCTTATTTCTCTGACCTTCGTATTGACGATGAAACACAGAAATTGCATCGGAATTAAATAGAAAAGGCACAATGCCGAATTAAGTACAAGAAGACTTACTCTTCCTACTGTCTATGTTTTGAACCATTTCTGTGACACTAGTTATATATTCCGATGCTTCACTTCAGGTTTACTGTATCCCTTGGACGTTCTTATTGACGATGAAACACAGAAAATGCATCGGAATTAAATACAAAAGGCACAATGCCGACTTAAGTACAAGAAGACTGTATCTTCATACAGTCTATGTTTTGAAACATTCCTGTGACACTAGTTATAGATTCCGATGCTTCACTCCAGGTTTACTGTATCCCTTGGACCTTCCTATTGACGATGAAACACAGAAATTGCACCGGAATTAAATACAAAAGGCACAATACCGACTTAAGGACAAGAAGACTGACTCTTCTTACTGACTATCTTTTGAACCATTCCTGTGACACTAGTTATAGATTCCGATGCTTCACTTCAGGTTTACTGTATCCCTCTGACCATCTTATTGACGATACAACACAGAAATTGCATCGCAATTAAATACAAAAAGCACAATGCCGAATTAAGTACAAATAGACTGACTCTTCCTACTGTCTATGTTTTGAACCATTTCTGTGACACTAGTTATATATTCCGATGCTTCACTTCAGGTTACCTGTATCCCTTGGACCTTCTTATTGACGATGAAACACAGAAATAGGATCGGAATTAAATACAAAAGGCACAATGCCGAATTAAGTACAAGAAGACTGACTCTTCCTATTGTCTATGTATTGAACCATTCCATTGACACTAGTTATAGATTCCGATGCTTGACTTGAGGTTTACTGATTCCCTTGGACCTTCTTATTGACGATGAAACACAGAAATTGCATCGGAATTAAATACAAAAGGCACAATGCCGACTTAAGTACAAGAAGACTGTATCTTTATACTGTCTATTTTTTGAAACATTCCTGTGACACTAGTTATAGATTCCGATGCTCACTTCAGGTTTACTGTATCCCTCTGACTTTCTTATTGACGATGAAACACAGAAATTGCACTGGAATTAAATACAAAAGGCACAATGCCGCCTGTAGGACACGAAGACTGACTCTTCTTACTGACTATGTTTTGTACCATTCCTGTGACACTAGTTATAGATTCCGATGCTTCACTTTAGGTTTACTGTATCCCTCTGACCTTCTTATTGACGAAGACACACAGAAATTGCCTCGGATTTAAATAGAAAAGGCACAATGCCGACTTAAGTACAAGAAGACTGACTCTTCTTACTGTATATGTTTTGAAACATTCCTGTGACACTAGTTATAGATTCCGATGCTTCACTTCAGGTTTACTGTATCCCTCTGACTTTCTTATTGACGATGAAACACAGAAGTTAAACCGGAATTTTATACAAAAGGCACAATGCTGACTTAAGGACAAGAAGACTGACCCTTCTTACTGACTATGTTTTGAACCATTCCTGTGACACTAGTTATAGATTCCGATGCTTCACTTCAGGTTTACTGTATCCCTCTGACCTTCTTATTGACGATGAAACTCAGAAATTGCATCGGAATTAAATACAAAAGGCACAATGCCGAATTAAGTACAAGAAGACTGACTCTTCCTACTGTCTATGTTTTGAACCATTTCTGTGACACTAGTTATATATTCCGATGCTTCACTTCAGGTTTACTGTATCCCTTGCACCTTATGATTGACGATGAAACACAGACAAGGCATCGGAATTAAATACAAAAGGCACAATGCCGAATTAAGTACAAGGAGACTGACTCTTCCTACTGTCTATGTTTTGAACCATTCCATTGACACTAGTTATAGATTCCGATGCTTTACTTCAGGTTTACTGAATCCCTTGGACATTCTTATTGACGATAACAGACCGAAATTGCATCGGAATTTAATACAAAAGGCACAATGCCGACTCAAGTACAAGAAGACTGACACTTCTCACTGTCTATGTTTTGAACCATTCCTGTGACATTAGTTATAGATTCCAATGCTTCACTTCAGGTTTACTGTATCCCTCTGACCTTATTCACGATGAAACACAGAAATTGCATCGGAATTAAATACAAAAGGCACAATACCGACTGACCCTTCTTACTGTCTATGTTTTGAACAATTCCTGTGACGCTAGTTATAGATTCCGATGCTTCACTTCAGGTTTACAGTATGCCTCTGACCTTCTTATTGACGATGAAACATTGAATTTGCATCGGAATTAAATGCAAAAGGCACAATGCCGACTTAAGTACAAGAAAACTGACTCTTCTTACTGTCTATGTTTTGAACCATTCCTGTGACACTAGTTATAGATTCCAATGCTTCACTCCAGGTTTACTGTATCCCTTGGACCTTCTTATTGACGATGAAACACAGAAATTGCATCGGAATTAAATACAAAAGGCACAATGCCGACATAAGGACAAGAAGACTGACTCTTCTTACTGACTATGTTTTGAAGCATTCCTGTGACACTAGTTATAGATTCCGATGCTTCACTTCAGGTTTACTGTATGCCTCTGACCTTCTTATTGACGATGAAACATTGAATTTGCATCGGAATTAAATGCAAAAGTCACAATGCCGACTTAAGTACAAGAAAACTGACTCTTCTTACTGTCTATGTTTTGAACCATTCCTGTGACACTAGTTATAGATTCCGATGCTTCACTCTAGGTTTACTGTAACCCTTGGAACTTCTTATTGACGATGAAACACAGAAATTGCATCGGAATTAAATACAAAAGGCACAATGCCGACTTAGGGACAAGAAGACTGACTCTTCCTACTGACAATGTTTTGAACCATTCCTGTGACACTAGTTATAGATTCCGATGCTTCACTTCAAGGTTTACTGTATCCCTCTGACCTTATTCACGATGAAACACAGAAATTGCATCGGAATTAAATACAAAAGGCACAATACCGACTGACTCTTCTAACTGTCTATGTTTTGAACAATTCCTGTGACACTAGTTATAGATTCCGATGCTTCACTTCAGGTTTACTGTATCCCTCTGACCTTATTCACGATGAAACACAGAAATTCCATCGGAATTAAATACAAAAGGCACAATGCCGAATTAAGTACAAGAAGACTGACTCTTCCTACTGTCTATGTAATGAACCGTTCCATTGACACTAGTTATATATTCCGATGCTTGACTTCGGGTTTACTGAATCCCTTGGACCTTCTTATTGACGATAAAACACAGAAATTGCATCGGAATTTAATACGGAAGGCACAATACCGACTCAAGTACAAGAAGACTGACTTTTCTTACTGTCTATGTTTTGAACCATTCCTGTGACACTAGTTATACATTCCAATGCTTCACTTCAGGTTTACTGTATCCCTCTGACCTTCTTATTGACGATGAAACACAGAAATTGCATCGGAATTAAATAGAAGAGGCTCAATGCCGAATTAAGTACAAGAAGACTGACTCTTCCTACTGTCTATGTTTTGAACCATTTCTGTGACACTAGTTATATATTCCGATGCTTTACTTCAGGTTTACTGTATCCCTTGGACCTTCTTATTGACGATGAAACACAGAAATTGCATCGGAATTAAATACAAATGGCACAATGCCGACTTAAGTACAAGAAGACTGTATCTTTATACTGTCTATTTTTTGAAACATTCCTGTGACACTAGTTATAGATTCCGATGCTCACTTCAGGTTTACTGTATCCCTCTGACTTTCTTATTGACGATGAAACACAGAAGTTAAACCGGAATTTTATACAAAATGCACAATGCTGACTTAAGGACAAGAAGACTGACCCTTCTTACTGACTATGTTTTGAACCATTTCTGTGACACTAGTTATAGATTCCGATGCTTCACTTCAGGTTTACTGTATCCCTCTGACCTTCTTATTGACGATGACACTCAGAAATTGCATCGGAATTAAATACAAAAGGCACAATGCCGAATTAAGTACAAGAAGACTGACTCTTCCTACTGTCTATGTTTTGAACCATTTCTGTGACACTAGTTATATATTCCGATGCTTCACTTCAGGTTTACTGTATCCCTTGCACCTTATGATTGACGATGAAACACAGACAAGGCATCGGAATTAAATACAAAAGGCACAATGCTGAATTAAGTACAAGGAGACTGACTCTTCCTACTGTCTATGTTTTGAACCATTCCATTGACACTAGTTATAGATTCCGATGTTTGACTTCAGGTTTACTGAATCCCTTGGACATTCTTATTGACGATAAAACACCGAAATTGCATCGGAATTTAATACAAAAGGCACAATGCCGACTCAAGTACAAGAAGACCGACACTTCTTACTGTCTATGTTTTGAACCATTCCTGTGACATTAGTTATAGATTCCAATGCTTCACTTCAGGTTTACTGTATCCCTCTGACCTTATTCACGATGAAACACAGAAATTGCATCGGAATTAAATACAAAAGGCACAATACCGACTGACCCTTCTTACTGTCTATGTTTTGAACAATTCCTGAGACGCTAGTTATAGATTCCGATGCTTCACTTCAGGTTTACTGTATGCCTCTGACCTTCTTATTGACGATGAAACATTGAATTTGCATCGGAATTAAAAACAAAAGGCACAATGCCGACTTAAGTACAAGAAAACTGACTCTTCTTACTGTCTATGTTTTGAACCATTTCTGTGACACAAGTTATAGATTCCGATGCTTCACTTCAGGTATGCTGTATCCCCCTGACATTCTAATTGACGATGAAACATAGAAATTGCATCGGAATTAAATACAAAAGGCACAATGCTGACTTAAGTACAAGAAAACTGACTCTTCTTACTGTCTATGTTTGAACCATTCATGTGACACTAGTTATAGATTCCGATGCTTCACTTGAGGTTTAAATTTTCCCTCTGAACTTCTTGTTGACGATGAAACACAGACATTGCATCGGAATTAAATAGAAAAGGCACAATGCCGAATTAAGTACAAGAAGACTGACTCTTCTTACTGTCTATGCTTTGAACCATTCCTGTGACACTAGTTATAGATTCCGCTGCTTGACTTCTGGTTTACTGTATCCTTGGACCTACTTATAGACGATGAAATACAGAAATTGCATCGGAATTTAATACAAAAGGCACAATGCCGACTTAAGGACAAGAAGACTGACTCTTCTTACTGACTATGTTTTGAAACATTCCTGTGACACTTGTTATAGATTCCGATGCTTCACTTCAGATTTACTGTATCCCTCTGACCTTCGTATTGACGATGAAACACAGAAATTGCATCGGAATTAAATAGAAAAGGCACAATGCCGAATTAAGTACAAGAAGACTTACTCTTCCCACTGTCTATGTTTTGAACCATTTCTGTCACACTAGTTATATATTCCGATGCTTCACTTCAGGTTTAATGTATCCCTTGGACCTTCTTATTGACGATGAAACACAGAAATAGCATCGGAATTAAATAGAAAAGGCACAATGCCCAATTAAGTACAAGAAGACTTACTCTTCCTACAGTCTATGTTTTGAACCATTTCTGTGACACTAGTTATATATTCCGATGCTTCACTTCAGGTTTGCTGTATCCCTTGGACGTTCTTATTGACGATGAAACACAGAAATTGCATCGGAATTAAATACAAAAGGCACAATACCGACTTAAGTACAAGAAGACTGACCCTTCTTACTGACTATGTTTTGAACCATTTCTGTGACACTAGTTATAGATTCCGATGCTTCACTTGAGGTTTAAATTATCCCTCTGAACTTCTTGTTGACGATGAAACACAGACATTGCATCGGAATTAAATACAAAAAGCACAATGCTGATTTATGGACAAGAAGACTGACTCTTCTTACTGACTATGTTTTGAACCATTCCTGTGACACTAGTTACAGATTCCGATGCTTCACTTCAGGTTTACTGTATCCCTCTGACCTTCTTGTTGACGATGAAATACCGAAATTGCATCGCAATTAAATACAAAAGGCACAATGCCGAGTTAAGTACAAGAAGACTGACTCTTCCTACTGTCTACGTTTTGAACCATTTCTGTGACACTAGTAATATATTCCGAAGCTTCACTTCAGGTTAACTGTATCCCTTGGACCTTCTTATTGACGAAGAAACACAGAAATAGCATCGGAATTAAATACAAAAGGCACAATGCCCAATTAAGTACAAGAAGACTGACTCTTCCTACTGTCTATGTTTTGAACCATTCCATTGACACTAGTTATAGATTCCGATGCTTGACTTCAGGTTTACTGAATCCCTTGGACCTTCTTATTGACGATAAAACACAGAAATTGCATCGGAATTAAATACAAAATGCACAATGCCGACTCAAGTACAAGAAGACTGACTCTTCTTACTGTCTATGTTTTGAACCATTCCTGTGACACTAGTTATAGATTCCAATGCTTCACTTCAGGTTTACTGTATCCCTCTGAACTTCTTATTGACGATGAAACACAGAAATTGCATCGGAATTAAATAGAAAAGGCACAATGCCGAATTAAGTACAAGAAGACTGACTCTTCTTACTGTCTATGTTTTGAACCATTCCTGTGACACTAGTTATATATTCCGATGCTTCACTCCAGGTTTACTGTATCCCTTGGACCTTCTTATTGACGATGAAACACAGAAATTGCATCGGAATTAAATACAAAAGGCACAATGCCGACTTAAGGACAAGAAGACTGACTCTTCTTACTGACTATGTTTGAAGCATTCCTGTGACACTTGTTATAGATTCCGATGCTTCACTTCAGGTTTACTGTATCCCTCTGACCGTCTTATTGACGAAGACACACAGAAATTGCCTGGGAATTAAATAGAAAAGGCACAATGCCGACTTAAGTACAAGAAGTCTGACTCTTCTTAATGTCCATGTTTTGAACCATTCCTGTGACACTAGTTATAGATTCCGATGCTGCACTCTAGGTTTACTGTATCCCATGGACCTGCTTGTTGACGATGAAACACAGAAATTGCATCGGAATTAAATACAAAAGGCACAATGCCGACTTATGGACAAGAAGACTGACTCTTCTTACTGACTATGTTTTGAACCATTCCTGTGACACTAGTTATAGATTCCGATGCTTCACTTCCGCTTTACTGTATCCCTCTGACCTTATTCACGATGAAACACAGAAATTGCATCGGAATTAAATACAAAAAGCACAATACCGACTGACTCTTCTTACTGTTACGTTTTGGACAATTCCTGTGACACTAGTTATAGATTCCGATGCTTCACTTCAGGTTTACTGAATGCCTCTGACATTCTTATTGACGATGAAACACAGAACTTGCATCGGAATTAAATACTAAAGGCACAATGCCGAATTAAGTACAAGAAGACTGACTCTTCCTACTGTCTATGTATTGGACCGTTCCATTGACACTAGTTATAGATTCCGATTCTTGACTTCATGTTTACTGAATCCCTTGGACCTTCTTATTGACGATAAAACACAGAAATTGCATCGGAATTTACTACAAAAGGCACAATGCCGACTCAAGTACAAGAAGACTGACTCTTCTTACTGTCTATGTTTTGAACCATTCCTGCGACACTAGTTATACATTCCAATGGTTCACTTCAGATTTACTGTATCCCTCTGACCTTCGTATTGACGATGAAACACAGAAATTGCATCGGAATTAAATAGAAAAGGCACAATGCCGAATTAAGTACAAGAAGACTTACTCTTGCTACTGTCTATGTTTTGAACCATTTCTGTGACACTAGTTATATATTCCGATGCTTCACTTCAGGTTTGCTGTATCCCTTGGACGTTCTTATTGACGATGAAACACAGAAATTGCATCGGAATTAAATACAAAAGGCACAATACCGACTTAAGTACAAGAAGACTGTATCTTCATACAGTCTATGTTTTGAAACATTCCTGTGACACTTGTTATAGATTCCGATGCTTCACTCCAGGTTTACTGTATCCCTTGGAACTTCCTATTGACGATGAAACACAGAAATTGCACCGGAATTAAATACAAAAGGCACAATAACGACTTAAGGACAAGAAGACTGACTCTTGTTACTGACTATGTTTTGAACCATTCCTGTGACACTAGTTATAGATTCCGATGCTTCACTTCAGGTTTACTGTATCCCTCTGACCATCTTATTGTCGATACAATACAGAAATTGCATCGCAATTAAATACAAAAGGCACAATGCCGAATTAAGTACAAATAGACTGACTCTTCCTACTGTCTATGTTTTGAACCATTTCTGTGACACTAGTTATATATTCCGATGCTTCACTTCAGGTTACCTGTATCCCTTGGACCTTCTTATTGACGATGAAACACAGAAATAGCATCGGAATTAAATACAAAAGGCACAATGCTGAATTAAGTACAAGAAGACTGACTCTTCCTATTGTCTATGTATTGAACCATTCCATTGACACTAGTTATAGATTCCGATGCTTGACTTGAGGTTTACTGAATCCCTTGGACCTTCTTATTGACGATAAAACACAGAAATTGCATCGGAATTTAATACAAAAGGCACAATGCCGACTCAAGTACAAGAAGACTGACTCTTCTTACTGTCTATGTTTTGAAACATTCGTGTGACACTAGTTATACATTCCAATGCTTCACTTCAGGTTTACAGTATCCCTCTGACCTTCTTATTGACGATGAAACACAGAAATTGCATCGGAATTATATAGAAAAGGCACAATGCCGAATTAAGTACAAGAAGACTGACTCTTCCTACTGTCTATGTTTTGAACCATTTCTGTGACACTAGTTATATATTCCGATGCGTCACTTCAGGTTTACTGTATCCCCTGGACCTTCTTATTGACGATGAAACACAGTAATTGCATCGGAATTAAATACAAAAGGCACAATGCCGACTTAAGTACAAGAAGACTGTATCTTCATACTGTCTATGTTTTGAAACATTCCTGTGACACTAGTTATGGATTCCGATGCTTCACTCCAGGTTTACTGTATCCCTTAGACCTTCTTATTGACCATGAAACACAGAAATTGCATCCGAATTAAATACAAAAGGCACAATGCCGACGTAAGGACAAGAAGACTGACTCTTCTTACTGACTATGTTTGAAACATTCCTGTGACACTAGTTATAGATTCCGATGCTTCACTTCAGGTTTACTGTATCCCTGTGACTTTCTTATTGACGATGAAACACAGAAAATAAACCGGAATTAAATACAAAAGGCACAATGCTGACTTAAGGACAAGAAGACTGAACCTTCTTACTGACTATGTTTTTAACCATTCCTGTGACACTAGTTATTGATTCCGATGCTTCACTTCAGGTTTACTGTATCCCTCTGACCTTCTTATTAACGATGAAACTCAGAAATTGCATCGGAATTAAATACAAAAGGCACAAAGCCGAATTAAGTACAAGAAGACTGACTCTTCCTACTGTCTATGTTTTGAACCATTTCTGTGACACTAGTTATATATTCCGATGCTTCACTTCAGGTTTACTGTATCCCTTGGACCTTCTTATTGACGATGAAACACAGAAATTGCATCGGAATTAAATACAAAAGGCACAATGCCGACTTAGGGACAAGAAGACTGAACCTTCTTACTGACTATGTTTTGAACCATTCCTGTGACACTAGTTATTGATTCCGATGCTACACTTCAGGTTTACTGTATCCCTCTGACCTTCTTATTGACGAAGACACACAGAAATTGCCTCGGAATTAAATAGAAAAGGCACAATTCCGACTTAAGTATAAGAAGACTGACTCTTCTTAATGTCTATGTTTTGAACCATTCCTGTGACACTAGTTATAGATTCCGATGCTTCACTCTAGGTTAACTGTAACCCTTGGACCTTCTTATTGACGATGAAACACAGAAATTGCATCGGAATTAAATACAAAAGGCACAATGCCGACTTAGGGACAAGAAGACTGACTCTTCCTACTGACAATGTTTTGAACCGTTCCTGTGACACTAGTTATAGATTCCGGTGCTTCACTTCAAGGTTTACTGTATCCCTCTGACCTTATTCACGATGAAACACAGAAATTGCATCGGAATTAAATACAAAAGGCACAATGCCGAATTAAGTACAAGAAGACTGACTCTTCCCACTGTCTATGTAATGAACCGTTCCATTGACACTAGTTATAGATTCCGATGCTTGACTTCAGGTTTACTGAATCCCTTGGACCTTCTTATTGACGATAAAATACAGAAATTGCATCGGAATTAAATACAAAAGGCACAATGCCGACTCAAGTACAAGAAGACTGACTCTTCTTACTGTCTATGTTTTGAACCATTCCTGTGACACTAGTTATAGATTCCAAAGCTTCACTTCAGGTTTACTGTATCCCTCTGACCTTCTTATTGACGATGAAACACAGAAATTGCATCGGAATTAAATAGAAAAGGCACAATGCCGAATTAAGTACAAAAAGACTGACTCTTCCTACTGTCTATGTTTTGAACCATTTCTGTGACACTAGTTATATATTCCGATGTTTCACTTCAGGTTTACTGTATCCCTTGGACCTTCTTATTGACGATGAAACACAGAAATTGCATCGGAATAAAATACAAAAGGCACAATGTCGACTTAAGTGCAAGAAGATTGTATCTTTATACTGTCTATGTTTTGAAACATTCCTGTGACACTAGTTATAGATTCCGATGCTCACTTCAGGTTTACTGTATCCCTCTGACCTTCTTATTGACGATGAAACACTGAAATTGCATCGGAATTAAATTCAAAAGGCCCAATGCCGACTCAAGTACAAGAAGACTGACTCTTCTTACTGTCTATGTTTTGAACCATTCCTGTGACACTAGTTATAGATTCCAATGCTTCACTTCAGGTTTACTGTATCCCTCTGACCTTCTTATTGACGATGAAACACAGAAATTACCTCGGAAATAAATAGAAAAGGCACATTACCGACTTAAGTACAAGAAGTCGGACTCTTCTTAATGTCTATGTTTTGAAACATTCCTGTGACACTAGTTATAGATTCCGATGCTTCACTTTAGGTTTAGAGTATCCCTTGAACCTTCTTATTGACGATGAACACAGTAATTGCATCGGAATTAAAAAGAAAAAGCACAATGCCAACTTAAGTAGAGGAAGACTGACTCTTCTTACTGTCTATGTTTTGAACCATTTCATTGACACTAGTTATAGATTCCGATGCTTGACTCCAGGTTTACTGTATCACTTTTACATTCTTATTGACGATGAAACACTGAAATTGCATCGGAATTAAATACAAAAGCCAAAATGCCGGCTTAAGTACAAGAAGACTGACTCTTCCTACTGTCTATGTTTTGAACCATTCCTGTGACACTAGTTATAGATTCCGATGCTTCACTTCAGGTTTACTGTATCCCTCTGACCTTATTCACGATGAAACACAGAAATTGCATCGGAATTAAATACAAAAGGCACAATATCGACTGACCCTTCTTACTGTCCATGTTTTGAACAATTCCTGTGACACTAGTTATAGATTCCGATGCTTCACTTCAGGTTTACTGTATGCCTCTGACCTTCTTATTGACGATGAAACATTGAATTTGCATCGGAATGAAATACAAAAGGCAAAATGCCGACTTAACTACAAGAAAACTGACTCTTCTTACTGTATATGTTTTGAACCATTTCTGTGACACAAGTTATAGATTCCAATGCTTCACTTCAGGTTTGCTGTATCCCTCTGACATTCTTATTGACGATGAAACATAGAAATTGCATCGGAATTAAATACAAAAGGCACAATGCTGACTTAAGTACAAGAAAACTGACTCTTCTTATTGTCTATGTTTGAACCATTCATGTGACACTAGTTATAGATTCCGATGCTTCGCTTGAGGTTTACATTATCCCTCTGAACTTCTTATTGACGATGAAACACAGACATTGCATCGGAATTAAATAGAAAAGGCACAATGCCGAATTAAGTACAAGAAGACTGACTCTTCTTACTGTCTATGTTTTGAACCATTCCTGCGACACTAGTTATCGATTCCGATGCTTGACTTCAGGTTTACTGTATCCATGGACCTTCTTATAGACGATGAAATACAGAAATTGCATCGGAATTTAATACAAAAGGCACAATGCCGACTCAAGTACAAGAAGACTGACTCTTCTTACTGTCTATGTTTTGAAACATTCCTGTGACACTAGTTATAGATTCCGATGCTTCACTTCAGGTTTACTGTATCCCTCTGACTTTCTTATTGACGATGAAACACAGAAGTTGCACCGGAATTAAATACAAAAGGCACAATGCTGACTTAAGGACAAGAAGACTGACTCTTCTTACTGACTATGTTTTGAACCATTCCTGTGACACTAGTTATAGATTCTGATGCTTCACTTCAGGTTTACTGTATCCCTCTGACCTTCTTGTTGACGATGAAATACAGAAATTGCATCGGAATTTAATACAAAAGGCACAATGCCGACTCAAGTACAAGAAGACTGACTCTTCTTACTGTCTATGTTTTGAAACATTCCTGTGACACTAGTTATAGATTCCGATGCTTCACTTCAGGTTTACTGAACCCCTCTGACCTTCTTATTGACGAAGACACACAGAAATTGCCTGGGAGTTAAATAGAAAAGGCACAATGCCGACTTAAGTGCAAGAAGACTGACTCTTCTTAATGTCTATGATTTGAACCATTCCTGTGACACTAGTTATAGATTCCGATGCTTCACTCTAGGTTTACTGTATCCCATTGACCTGCGTATTGACGATGAAACACAGAAATTGCATCGGAATTAAATACAAAAGGCACAATGCCGACTTATGGACAAGAAGACTGACTCCTCTTACTGACTATGTTTTGAACCATTCCTGTGACACTAGTTATAGATTCCGATGCTTCACTTCAGCTTTACTGTATCCCTCTGACCTTATTCACGATGAAACACAGAAATTGCATCGGAATTAAATACAAAATGCACAATACCGACTGACTCTTCTTACTGTCTACGTTTTGAACAATTCCTGTGACACTAGTTATAGATTCCGATGCTTCTCTTCCGGTTTACTGAATGCCTCTGACCTTCTTATTGACGATGAAACACAGAATTTGCATCGGAATTAAATACAAAAGGCACAATGCCGAATTAAGTACAAGAAGACTGACTCTTCCTATTGTCTATGTATTGAACCGTTCCATTGACACTAGTTATAGATTCCGATGCTTGACTTCAGGTTTACTGAATCCCTTGGACCTTCTTATTGACGATAAAACACAGAAATTGCACCGGAATTTAATACAAAAGGCACAATGCCGACTCAAGTACAAGAAGACTGACTCTTCTTACTGTCTACGTTTTGAACCATTCCTGCGACACTAGTTATACATTCCAATGCTTCACTTCAGGTTTACTATATCCCTCTGACCTTCTTATTGACGATGAAACACAGGAATTGCATCGGAATTAAATAGAAAAGGCACTATGCCGAATTAAGTACAAGAAGACTGACTCTTCCTACTGTCTATGTTTTGAAACATTCCTGTGACACTAGTTATGGATTTCGATGCTTCACTTCAGGTTTACTGTATCCCTCTGACTTTCTTATTGACAATGAAACACAGAAATTGCACCGGAATTAAATACAAAAGGCACAATGCCGGCTTAAGAACAAGAAGACTGACTCTTCTTACTGAGTATGATTTGAACCATTCCTGTGACACTAGTTATAGATTCCGATGCTTCACTTTAGGTTTACTGTATCCCTCTGACCTTCTTATTGACGAAGACACACAGAAATTGCCCCGGAATTAAATAGAAGAGGCACAATGCCGACTTAAGTACAAGAAGACTGACTCTTCTTACTGTCTATGTTTTGAAACATTCCTGTGACAATAGTTATAGATTTAGATGCTTCACTTCAGGTTTACTGTATCCCTCTGACTTTCTTATTGACGATGAAACACAGAAGTTAAACCGGAATAAAATACAAAAGGCACAATGCTGACTTAAGGACAAGATTACTGACCCTTCTTACTGACTATGTTTTGAACCATTCCTGTGACACTAGTTATAGATTCCGATGCTTCACTTCAGGTTTACCGTATCCCTCTGACCTTCTTATTGACGATGAAACTCAGAAATTGCATCGGAATTAAATACAAAAGGCACAATGCCGAATTAAGTACAAGAAGACTGACTCTTCCTACTGTCTATGTTTTGAATCATTTCTGTGACACTAGTTATATATTCCGATGCTTCACTTCAGGTTTACTGTATCCCTTGGACCTTATTATTGACGATGAAACACAGAAATTGCATCGGAATTAAATACAAAGGGCACAATGCCGAATTAAGTACAAGAAGACTGACTCTTCCTACTGTCTATGTTTTGAACCATTCCATTGACACTAGTTGTAGATTCCGATGCTTGACTTCAGGCTTACTGAATCCCTTGGACCTTCTTATTGACGATAAAACACAGAAATTGCATCGGAATTTAATACAAAAGGCACAATGCCGAATTAAGTACAAGAAGACTGATTCTTACTGTCTATGTTTTGAACCATTCCTGTGACACTAGTTATAGATTCCAATGCTTCACTTCAGGTTTACTGTATCCCTCTGACCTTCTTATTTACGATGAAACACTGAAATTGCATCGGAATTAAATACAAAAGGCTAAATTCCGATTCAAGTACAAGAACACTGACTCTTATTACTGTCTATATTTTGAATCATTCCTGTGACACTAGTTATAGATTCCGATGCTTCACTTCAGATTTACTGTATCCCTCTGACTTTCTTATTGACGATGAAACACAGAAGTTAAACCGGAATAAAATACAAAAGGCACAATGTTGACTTAAGGACAAGATTACTGACCCTTCTTACTGACTATGTTTTGAACCATTCCTGTGACACTAGTTATAGATTCCGATGCTTCACTTCAGGTTTACCGTATCCCTCTGACCTTCTTATTGACGATGAAACTCAGAAATTGCATCGGAATTAAATAAAAAAGGCACAATGCCGACTTAAGTACAAGAAGACTGACTCTTCTTACAGTCTATGTTTTGAACCATTCCATTGACACTAGTTATAGATTCCGATGCTTCACTCCTGGTTTACTGTATCCCTTTTACATTCTTATTGACGATGAAACACTGAAATTGCATCGGAATTAAATACAAAAGGCAAAATGCCGGCTTAAGTACAAGAAGACAGACTCTTCCTACTGTCTATGTTTTGAACCATTCCTGTGACACTAGTTATAAATTCCGATGCTTCACTTCAGGTTTACTGTATCCCTCTGACCTTATTCTTGATGAAACACAGAAATTGCATCGGAATGAAATACAAAAGGCACAATACCGACTTAAGTACAAGAAGACTGACTCTTCTTACTGTCTATGTTTTGAACCATTCCTGTGACACTAGCTATTGATTCCGATGCTTCACTTCAGGTTTACTGTATCATTTTGAACTTCTTATTGACGATGAAACACAGAAATTACATCGGAATCAAATACCAAAAGCATAATGCCGACTTAAGTACAAAAAGACTGACTCTTCTTACTGACTATGTTTTGAACCATTCCTGTGACACTAGTTATAGATTCCGACGTTTCACTTCAGGTTTACTGTATCCCTCTGACCTTATTCACGATGAAACACAGAAAGTGCATCGGAATTAAATACAAAAGGCACAATACCGAATGACTCTTCTTACTGTCTACGTTTTGAACAATTCCTGTGACACTAGTTATACATTCCAATGCTTCACTTGAGGTTTACTGTATCCCTCTGACCTTCTTATTGACGATGAAACACAGAAATTTTATCGCAATTAAATAGAAAAGGCACAATGCCGAATTAAGTACAAGAAGACTGACTCTTCCTACTGTCTATGTTTTGAACCATTTCTGTGACACTAGTTATATATTCCGATGCTTCACCTCAGGTTTACTGTATCCCTTGGACCTTCTTATTGACGATGAAACACAGAAATTGCATCGGAATTAAATACAAAAGGCACAATGCCGACTTAAGTACAAGAAGACTGTATCTTCATTCTGTCTATGTTTTGAACCATTCCATTAACACTAGTTATAGATTCCGATGCTTGACCTCAGGTTTACTGAATCCCTTGGACCTTCTTATTGAAGATAAAACACAGAAATTGCATCGGAATTTAATACAAAAAGCACAATGCCGACTCAAGTACAACAAGACTGACTCTTCTTACTGTCTATGATTTTAACCATTCCTGTGACACTAGTTATTGATTCCAATGCTTCACTTCAGGTTTACTGTATCCCTCTGACCCTCTTATTGACGATGAAACACAGAAATTGCATCGGAATTAAATATAAAAGGCACAATGCCGAATTAAGTACAAGAAGACTGACTCTTCCTACTGTCTATGGTTTGTACCATTTCTGTGACACTAGTTATATATTCCGATGCTTCACTTCAGGTTTAATGTATCCCTTGGACCTTCTTATTGACGATGAATCACAGAAATTGCATCGGAATTAAATAGAAAAGGCACAATGCCGAATTAAGTACAAGAAGACTGACCCTTCCTACTGTCTATGTTTTGAACCATTCCATTGGCACTAGTTATAGATATCGATGCATCACTCCAGGTTTACAGTATCCCTTTTACATTCTTATTGACGATGAAACAGTGAAATTGCAACGGAATTAAATTCAAAAGGCACAATGCCGACTCAAGTACAAGAAGACTGACTCTTCTTACTGTCTATGTTTTGAACCATTCCTGTGACACTAGTTATAGATTCCAATGCTTCACTTAAGGTTTACTGTATCCCTCTGAACTTCTTATTGACGATGAAACACAGAAATTGCATCGGAATTAAATAGAAAAGGCACAATGCCGAATTAAGTACAAGAAGACTGACCCTTCCTACTGTCTATGTTTTGAACCATTCCTGTGACACTAGTTATATATTCCGATGCTTCACTCCAGGTTTACTGTATCCCTTGGACCTTCTTATTGACGATGAAACACAGAAATTGCATCGGAATTAAATACAAAAGGCACAATGCCGACTTAAGGATAAGAAGACTGACTCTTCTTACTGACTATGTTTTGAAGCATTCCTGTGACACTAGTTATAGATTCCGATGCTTGACTTCAGGTTTACTGTATCCCTTTGACCTTCTTATTGACGAAGACACACAGAAATTGCCTCGGAATTAAATAGAAAAGGCACAATGCCGACTTAAGTACAAGAAGACTGACTCTTCTTAATGTCTATGTTTTGAACCAATCCTGTGACACTAGTTATAGATTCCGATGCTTCACTCTAGGTTTACTGTATCCCATGGACCTGCTTATTGACGATGAAACACAGAAATTGCATCGGAATTAAATACAAAAGGCACAATGCCGACTTAAGGACAAGAAGACTGACTCTTCTTACTGACTATGTTTTGAACCATTCCTGTGACACTAGTTATAGATTCCGATGCTTCGCTTCAGGTTTACTGTATCCCTCTGACCTTATTCACGATGAAACACAGAAATTGCATCGGAATTAAATACAAAAAGCACAATACCGACTGACTCTTCTTACTGTCTATGTTTTGAACAATTCCTGTGACACTAGTTATAGATTCCGATGCTTCACTTCAGGTTTACTGAATGCCTCTGACCTTCTTATTGACGATGAAACACAGACATTGCATCGGAATTAAATACAAAATGCACAATGCCGAATTAAGTACAAGAAGACTGACTCTTCCTACTGTCTATGTATTGAACCGTTCCATTGACACTAGTTATAGATTCCGATGCTTGACTTCAGGTTTACTGAATCCCTTGGACCTTCTTATTGACGATAAAACACAGAAATTGCATAGGAATTTAATACAAAAGGCGCAATGCCGACTCAAGTACAAGAAGACTGA
This sequence comes from Schistocerca serialis cubense, assembly GCF_023864345.2. NCBI lineage: Eukaryota > Metazoa > Arthropoda > Insecta > Orthoptera > Acrididae > Schistocerca > Schistocerca serialis. The sequence goes on from NC_064644.1 coordinate 639,809,648, forward strand.
CTCTTCTTACTGTCTATGTTTTGAACCATTCCTGCGACACTAGTAATACATTCCAATGCTTCACTTCAGGTTTACTGTATCCCTCTAACCTTCTTGTTGACGATGAAACACAGAAATTGCATCGGAATTAAATAGAAAAGGTACAATGCCGAATTAAGTACAAGAAGCCTGACTCTTCCTACTGTCAATGTTTTGAACCAATTCTGTGACACTAGTTATATATTCCGATGCTTCACTTCAGGTTTACTGTATCCCTTGGACCTTCTTATTGACGATGAAACACAGAAATTGCATCGGAATTAAATACAAAAGGCACAATGCCGACTTAAGTACAAGAAGACTGTATCTTCATGCAGTCTATGTTTTGAAACATTCCTGTGACACTAGTTATAGATTCCGATGCTTCACTCCAGGATTTCTGTATCCCTTGGACCTTCTTATTGACGACGAAACACAGAAATTGCACCGGAATAAAATACAAAAGGCACAATACCGACTTAAGGACAAGAAGACTGACTCTTCTTACTGACTATGTTTTGAACCATTCCTGTGACACTAGTTATAGATTCCGATGCTCACTTCAGGTTTACTGTATCCCTCTGACTTTCTTATTGACGATGAAACACAGAAATTGCACCGGAATTAAATACAAAAGGCACAAAGCCGGCTTAAGGACAAGAAGACTGACTCTTCTTACTGAGTATGATTTGAACCATTCCTGTGACACTAGTTATAGATTCCGATGCTTCACTTTAGGTTTACTGTATCCCTCTGACCTTCTTATTGACGAAGACACACAGAAATTGCCTCGGAGTTAAATAGAAAAGGCACAATGCCGACTTAAGTACAAGGAGACTGACTCTTCTTACTGTCTGTGTTTTGAAACATTCCTGTGACACTAGTTATGGATTCCGATGCTTCACTTCAGGTTTACTGTATCCCTCTGACTTTCTTATTGACGATGAAACACAGAAGATAAACAGGAATTAAATACAAAAGGCACAATGCTGACTTAAGGACAAGAGGACTGACGCTTCATACTGACTATGTTTTAGAACCATTCCTGTGACACTAGTTATAGATTCCGATGCTTCACTTCAGGTTTACTGTATCCCTCTGACCTTCTTATTGACGATGAAACTCAGAAATTGCATCGGAATTAAATACAAAAGGCACAATGCCGAATTAAGTACAAGAAGACTGACTCTTCCTACTGTCTATGTTTTGAACCATTTCTGTGACACTAGTTATATATTCCGATGCTTCACTTCAGGTTTACTGTATCCCTTGGACCTTATTATTGACGATGAAACACAGAAATTGCACCGGATTTAAATACAAAGGGCACAATGCCGAATTAAGTACAAGAAGACTGACTCTTCCTACTGTCTATGTTTTGAACCATTCCATTGACATTAGTTATAGATTCCGATGCTTGCCTTCAGGCTTACTGAATCCCTTGGACCTCCTTATTGACGATAAAACACAGAAATTGCATTGGAATTTAATACAAAAGGCACAATGCCGACTCAAGAACAAGAAGACTGACTATTCTTACTGTCTATGTTTTGAACCATTCCTGTGACACTAGTTATAGATTCCAATGCTTCACTTCAGGTTTACTGTATCCCTCTGACCTTCTTATTGACGATGAAACACTGAAATTGCATCGGAATTAAATACAAAAGGCACAATTCCGACTCAAGTACAAGCAGACTGACTCTTATTACTGTCTATATTTTGAACCATTCCTGTGACACTAGTTATAGATGCCAATGCTTCACTTCAGGTTTACTGTATCCCTCTGACCCTCTTATTGACGATGAAACACAGAAATTGCATCGGAATTAAATATAAAAGGCACAATGCCGAATTAAGTACAAGAAGACTGACTCTTCCTACTGTCTATGGTTTGTACCATTTCTGTGACACTAGTTATATATTCCGATGCTTCACCTCAGGTTTAATGTATCCCTTGGACCTTCTTATTGACGATGAATCACAGAAATTGCATCGGAATTAAATACAAAAGGCACAATGCCGAATTAAGTACAAGAAGACTGACCCTTCCTACTGTCTATGTTTTGAACCATTCCATTGGCACTAGTTATAGATATCGATGCATCACTCCAGGTTTACAGTATCCCTTTTACATTCTTATTGACGATGAAACACTGAAATTGCAACGGAATTAAATTCAAAAGGCACAATGCCGACTCAAGTACAAGAAGACTGACTCTTCTTACTGTCTATGTTTTGAACCATTCCTGTGACACTAGTTATAGATTCCAATGCTTCACTTCAGGTTTACTGTATCCCTCTGAACTTCTTATTGACGATGAAACACAGAAATTGCATCGGAATTAAATAGAAAAGGCACAATGCCGAATTAAGTACAAGAAGACTGACCCTTCCTACTGTCTATGTTTTGAACCATTCCTGTGACACTAGTTATATATTCCGATGCTTCACTCCAGGTTTACTGTATCCCTTGGACCTTCTTATTGACGATGAAACACAGAAATTGCATCGGAATTAAATACAAAAGGCACAATGCCGACTTAAGGATAAGAAGACTGACTCTTCTTACTGACTATGTTTTGAAGCATTCCTGTGACACTAGTTATAGATTCCGATGCTTCACTTCAGGTTTACTGTATCCCTTTGACCTTCTTATTGACGAAGACACACAGAAATTGCCTCGGAATTAAATAGAAAAGGCACAATGCCGACTTAAGTACAAGAAGACTGACTCTTCTTAATGTCTATGTTTTGAACCAATCCTGTGACACTAGTTATAGATTCCGATGCTTCACTCTAGGTTTACTGTATCCCATGGACCTGCTTATTGACGATGAAACACAGAAATTGCATCGGAATTAAATACAAAAGGCACAATGCCGACTTAAGGACAAGAAGACTGACTCTTCTTACTGACTATGTTTTGAACCATTCCTGTGACACTAGTTATAGATTCCGATGCTTCGCTTCAGGTTTACTGTATCCCTCTGACCTTATTCACGATGAAACACAGAAATTGCATCGGAATTAAATACAAAAAGCACAATACCGACTGACTCTTCTTACTGTCTATGTTTTGAACAATTCCTGTGACACTAGTTATAGATTCCGATGCTTCACTTCAGGTTTACTGAATGCCTCTGACCTTCTTATTGACGATGAAACACAGACATTGCATCGGAATTAAATACAAAATGCACAATGCCGAATTAAGTACAAGAAGACTGACTCTTCCTACTGTCTATGTATTGAACCGTTCCATTGACACTAGTTATAGATTCCGATGCTTGACTTCAGGTTTACTGAATCCCTTGGACCTTCTTATTGACGATAAAACACAGAAATTGCATAGGAATTTAATACAAAAGGCGCAATGCCGACTCAAGTACAAGAAGACTGACTCTTCTTACTGTCTATGTTTTGAACCATTCCTGCGACACTAGTAATACATTCCAATGCTTCACTTCAGGTTTACTGTATCCCTCTAACCTTCTTATTGACGATGAAACACAGAAATTGCATCGGAATTGAATAGAAAAGGTACAATGCCGAATTAAGTACAAGAAGACTGACTCTTCCTACTGTCAATGTTTTGAACCAATTCTGTGACACTAGTTATATATTCCGATGCTTCACTTCAGGTTTACTGTATCCGTTGGACATTCTTATTGACGATGAAACACAGAAATTGCATCGGAATTAAATTCATAAGGCACAATGCCGACTTAAGTACAAGAAGACTGTATCTTCATGCAGTCTATGTTTTGAAACATTCCTGTGACACTAGTTATAGATTCCGATGCTTCACTCCAGGATTACTGTATCCCTTGGACCTTCTTATTGACGATGAAACACAGAAATTGCACCGGAATGAAATACAAAAGGCACAATACCGACTTAAGGACAAGAAGACAGACTCTTCTTACTGACTATGTTTTGAACCATTCCTGTGACACTAGTTATAGATTCCGATGCTCACTTCAGGTTTACTGTATCCCTCTGACTTTCTTATTGACGATGAAACACAGAAATTGCACCGGAATTAAATACAACAGGCACAATGCCGGCTTAAGAACAAGAAGACTGACTCTTCTTACTGAGTATGATTTGAACCATTCCTGTGACACTAGTTATAGATTCCGATGCTTCACTTTAGGTTTACTGTATCCCTCTGACCTTCTTATTGACGAAGACACACAGAAATTGCCTCGGAATTAAATAGAAAAGGCACAATGCCGACTTAAGTACAAGGAGACTGACTCTTCTTACTGTCTGTGTTTTGAAACATTCCTGTGACACTAGTTATGGATTCCGATGCTTCACTTCAGGTTTACTGTATCCCTCTGACTTTCTTATTGACGATGAAACACAGAAGATAAACCGGAATTAAATACAAAAGGCACAATGCTGACTTAAGGACAAGAGGACTGACGCTTCATACTGACTATGTTTAGAATCATTCCTGTGACACTAGTTATAGATTCCGATGCTTCACTTCAGGTTTACTGTATCCCTCTGACCTTCTTATTGACGATGAAACTCAGAAATTGCATCGGAATTAAATACAAAAGGCACAATGCCGAATTAAGTACAAGAAGACTGACTCTTCCTACTGTCTATGTTTTGAACCATTTCTGTGACACTAGTTATATATTCCGATGCTTCACTTCAGGTTTACAGTATCCCTTGGACCTTATTATTGACGATGAAACACAGAAATTGCATCGGAATTAAATACAAAGGGCACAATGCCGAATTAAGTACAAGAAGACTGACTCTTCCTACTGTCTATGTTTTGAACCATTCCATTGACACTAGTTATAGATTCCGATGCTTGACTTCAGGCTTACTGAATTCCTTGGACCTCCTTATTGACGATAAAACACAGAAATTGCATCGGAATTTAATACAAAAGGCACAATGCCGACTCAAGTACAAGAAGACTGACTCTTCTTACTGTCTATGTTTTGAACCATTCCTGTGACACTAGTTATAGATTCCAATGCTTCACTTCAGGTTTACTGTATCCCTCTGACCTTCTTATTGACGATGAAACACTGAAATTGCATCGGAATTAAATACAAAAGGCACAATTCCGACTCAAGTACAAGCAGACTGACTCTTATTACTGTCTATATTTTGAACCATTCCTGTGACACTAGTTATAGATGCCAATGCTTCACTTCAGGTTTACTGTATCCCTCTGACCTTCTTATTGACGATGAAACACAGAAATTGCATCGGAATTAAATACAAAAGGCACAATGCCGACTTAAGTACAAGAAGACTGTATCTTCATACTGTCTATGTTTTGAACCATTCCATTCACACTAGTTATAGATTCCGATGCTTGACTTCAGGTTTACTGAATCCCTTGGACCTTCTTATTGACGATAAAACACAGAAATTGCATCGGAATTTAATATAAAAAGCACAATGCCGACTCAAGTACAAGAAGACTGACTCTTCTTACTGTCTATGCTTTGAACCATTCCTGTGACACTAGTTATAGATTCCAATTCTTCACTTCAGATTTACTTATCCCTCTGACCCTCTTATTGACGATGAAATACAGAAATTGCATCGGAATTAAATATAAAAGGAACAATGCCGAATTAAGTACAAGAAGACTGACTCTTCCTGCTGTCTATGGTTTGAACCATTTCTGTGACACTAGTTATATATTCCGATGCTTCACTTCAGGTTTACTGTATCCCTTGGACCTTCTTATTGACGATGAATCACAGAAATTGTATCGGAATTAAATACAAAAGGCACAATGCCGAATTAAGTACAACAAGACTGACTCTTCCTACTGTCTATGTTTTGAACCATTCCATTGGCACTAGTTATAGATTCCGATGCATCACTCCAGGTTTACAGTATCCCTTTTACATTCTTATTGACGATGAAACACTGAAATTGCATCGGAATTAAATTCAAAAGGCACAATGCCGACTCAAGTACAAGAAGACTGACTCTTCTTACTGTCTATGTTATGAACCATTCCTGTGACACTAGTTATAGATTCCAATGCTTCACTTCAGGTTTACTGTATCCCTCTGAACTTCTTATTGACGATGAAACACAGAAATTGCATCGGAATTAAATAGAAAAGGCACAATGCCGAATTAAGTACAAGTAGACTGACTCTTGCTACTGTCTATGTTTTGAACCATTCCTGTGACACTAGTTATATATTCCGATGCTTCACTCCAGGTTTACTGTATCCATTGGACATTCTTATTGACGATGAAACACAGAAATTGCATCGGAATTAAATACAAAAGGCACAATGCCGACTTAAGGACAAGAAGACTGACTCTTCTTACTGACTATGCTTTGAAGCATTCTTGTGACACTAGTTATAGATTCCGATGCTTCACTTCGGGTTTACTGAATCCATCTGACCTTCTTATTGACGAAGACACACAGAAATTGCCTCGGAATTAAATACAAAAGGCACAATGCCGACTTAAGGACAAGAAGACTGACTCTTCTTACTGACTATGTTTTGAACCATTCCTGTGACACTAGTTATAGATTCCGATGCTTCACTTCAGGTTTACTGTATCCCTCTGACCTTATTCACGATGAAACACAGAAATTGCATCGGAATTAAATATAAAAAGCACAATACCGACTGACTCTTCTTACTGTCTATGTTTTGAACAATTCCTGTGACACTAGTTATAGATTCCGATGCTTCACTTCAGGTTTACTGAATGCCTCTGACCTTCTTATTGACGATGAAACACAGAATTTGCATCGGAATTAAATACAAAAGGCACAATGCCGAATTAAGTACAAGAAGACTGACTCTTCCTACTGTCTATGTATTGAACCGTTCCATTGACACTAGTTATAGATTCCGATGCTTGACTTCAGGTTTTCTGAATCCCTTGGACCTTCTTATTGACGATAAAACACAGAAATTGCATCGGAATTTAATACAAAAGGCACAATGCCGACTCAAGTACAAGAAGACTGACTCTTCTTACTGTCTATGTTTAGAACCATTCCTGCGACACTAGTAATACATTCCAATGCTTCACTTCAGGTTTACTGTATCCCTCTGACCTTCTAATTGACGATGAAACACAGAAATTGCATCGGAATTAAATAGAAAAGGCACAATGCCGAATTAAGTACAAGAAGACTGACTCTTCCTACTGTCTATGTTTAGAACCATTTCTGTGACACTAGTTATATATTCCGATGCTTCACTTCAGGTTTACTGTATCCCTTGGACCTTCTTATTGACGATGAAACACAGAAATTGCATCGGAATTAAATACAAAAGGAACAATGCCGACTTAAGTACAAGAAGACTGTATCTTCATACAGTCTATGCTTTGAAACTTTCCTGTGACACTAGTTATAGATTCCCATGCTTCACTCCAGGTTTACTGTACCCCTTGGACCTTCTTATTGACGATGAAACACAGAAATTGCATCGGAATTAAATACAAAAGGCACAATACCGACTTAAGGACAAGAAGACTGACTCTTCTTACTGACTATGTTTAGAACCATTCCTGTGACACTAGTTATAGATTCCGATGCTCACTTCAGGTTTACTGTATCCCTCTGACTTTCTTATTGACGATGAAACACAGAAATTGCACCGGAATTAAATACAAATGGCACAATGCCGGTGTAAGGACAAGAAGACTGACTCTTCTTACTGAGTATGATTTGAACCATTCCTGTGACACTAGTTATAGATTCCGATGCTTCACTTTAGGTTTTCTGTATCCCTCTGACCTTCTTATTGGCGAAGACACACAGAAATTGCCTCGGAATTAAATAGAAAAGGCACAATGCCGACTTAAGTACAAGAAGACTGACTGTTCTTACTGTCTATGTTTTGAAACATTCCTGTGACACTAGTTATGGATTCCGATGCTTCACTTCAGGTTTACTGTATCCCTCTGACTTTCTTATTGACGATGAAACACAGAAGATAAAACGGAATTAAATACAAAAGTCACAATGCTGACTTAAAGACAAGAGGACTGACCCTTCTTACTGACTATGTTTTGAACCATTCCTGTGACACTAGTTATAGATTCCGATGCTTCACTTCAGGTTTACTGTATCCCTCTGACCTTCTTATTGACGATGAAACTCAGAAATTGCATCGGAATTAAATACAAAAGGCACAATGCCGAATTAAGTACAAGAAGACTGACTCTTCCTACTGTCTATGTTTTGAACCATTTCTGTGACACTAGTTATATATTCCGATGCTTCACTTCAGGTTTACTGTATCCCTCTGAACTTCTTATTGACGATGAAACACAGAAATTGCATCGGAATTAAATAGAAAAGGCACAATGCCGAATTAAGTACAAGAAGACTGACTCTTCCTACTGTCTATGTTTTGAACCATTCCTGTGACACTAGTTCTTTATTCCGATGCTTCACTCCAGGTTTACTGTATCCCTTGGACCTTCTTATTGACGATGAAACACAGAAATTGCATCGGAATTAAATACAAAAGGCACAATACCGACTTAAGGACAAGAAGACTGACTCTTCTTACTGACTATGTTTAGAACCATTCCTGTGACACTAGTTATAGATTCCGATGCTCACTTCAGGTTTACTGTATCCCTCTGACTTTCTTATTGACGATGAAACACAGAAATTGCACCGGAATTAAATACAAATGGCACAATGCCGGTGTAAGGACAAGAAGACTGACTCTTCTTACTGAGTATGATTTGAACCATTCCTGTGACACTAGTTATAGATTCCGATGCTTCACTTTAGGTTTTCTGTATCCCTCTGACCTTCTTATTGGCGAAGACACACAGAAATTGCCTCGGAATTAAATAGAAAAGGCACAATGCCGACTTAAGTACAAGAAGACTGACTGTTCTTACTGTCTATGTTTTGAAACATTCCTGTGACACTAGTTATGGATTCCGATGCTTCACTTCAGGTTTACTGTATCCCTCTGACTTTCTTATTGACGATGAAACACAGAAGATAAAACGGAATTAAATACAAAAGTCACAATGCTGACTTAAAGACAAGAGGACTGACCCTTCTTACTGACTATGTTTTGAACCATTCCTGTGACACTAGTTATAGATTCCGATGCTTCACTTCAGGTTTACTGTATCCCTCTGACCTTCTTATTGACGATGAAACTCAGAAATTGCATCGGAATTAAATACAAAAGGCACAATGCCGAATTAAGTACAAGAAGACTGACTCTTCCTACTGTCTATGTTTTGAACCATTTCTGTGACACTAGTTATATATTCCGATGCTTCACTTCAGGTTTACTGTATCCCTCTGAACTTCTTATTGACGATGAAACACAGAAATTGCATCGGAATTAAATAGAAAAGGCACAATGCCGAATTAAGTACAAGAAGACTGACTCTTCCTACTGTCTATGTTTTGAACCATTCCTGTGACACTAGTTCTTTATTCCGATGCTTCACTCCAGGTTTACTGTATCCCTTGGACCTTCTTATTGACGATGAAACACAGAAATTGCATCGGAATTAAATACAAAAGGCACAATGCCGACTTAAGGACAAGAAGACTGACTCTTCTTACTGACTATGCTTTGAAGCATTCTTGTGACACTAGTTATAGATTCCGATGCTTCACTTCAGGTTTACTGAATCCCTCTGACCTTCTTATTGACGAAGACACACAGAAATTGCCTCGGAATTAAATACAAAAGGCACAATGCCGACTTAAGGACAAGAAGACTGACTCTTCTTACTGACTATGTTTTGAACCATTCCTGTGACACTAGTTATAGATTCCGATGCTTCACTTCAGGTTTACTGAATGCCTCTGACCTTCTTATTGACGATGAAATACAGAATTTGCATCGGAATTAAATACAAAAGGCACAATGCCGAATTAAGTACAAGAAGACTGACTCTTCCTACTGTCTATGTATTGAAACGTTCCATTGACACTAGTTATAGATTCCGATGCTTGACTTCAGGTTTACTGTATCCCTTGGACCTTCTTATTGACGATGAAACACAGAAATTGCATCGGAATTAAATACAAAAGGCACAATGCCGAATTAAGTACAAGAAGACTGACTCTTCCTACTGTCTATGTTTTGAACCATTTCTGTGACACTAGTTATATATTCCGATGCTTCACTTCAGGTTTACTGTATCCCTCTGAACTTCTTATTGACGATGAAACACAGAAATTGCATCGGAATTAAATAGAAAAGGCACAATGCCGAATTAAGTACAAGAAGACTGACTCTTCCTACTGTCTATGTTTTGAACCATTCCTGTGACACTAGTTCTTTATTCCGATGCTTCACTCCAGGTTTACTGTATCCCTTGGACCTTCTTATTGACGATGAAACACAGAAATTGCATCGGAATTAAATACAAAAGGCACAATGCCGACTTAAGGACAAGAAGACTGACTCTTCTTACTGACTATGCTTTGAAGCATTCTTGTGACACTAGTTATAGATTCCGATGCTTCACTTCAGGTTTACTGAATCCCTCTGACCTTCTTATTGACGAAGACACACAGAAATTGCCTCGGAATTAAATACAAAAGGCACAATGCCGACTTAAGGACAAGAAGACTGACTCTTCTTACTGACTATGTTTTGAACCATTCCTGTGACACTAGTTATAGATTCCGATGCTTCACTTCAGGTTTACTGTATCCCTCTGACCTTATTCACGATGAAACACAGAAATTGCATCGGAATTAAATACAAAAAGCACAATACCGACTGACTCTTCTTACTGTCTATGTTTTGAACAATTCCTGTGACACTAGTTATAGATTCCGATGCTTCACTTCAGGTTTACTGAATGCCTCTGACCTTCTTATTGACGATGAAATACAGAATTTGCATCGGAATTAAATACAAAAGGCACAATGCCGAATTAAGTACAAGAAGACTGACTCTTCCTACTGTCTATGTATTGAAACGTTCCATTGACACTAGTTATAGATTCCGATGCTTGACTTCAGGTTTACTGAATCCCTTGGACCTTCTTATTGACGATAAAACACAGAAATTGCATCGGAATTTAATACAAAAGGCACAATGCCGACTCAAGTACAAGAAGACTGACTCTTCTTACTGTCTATGTTTTGAACCATTCCTGCGACACTAGTAATACATTCCAATGCTTCACTTCAGGTTTACTGTATCCCTCTGACCTTCTAATTGACGATGAAACACAGAAATTGCATCGGAGGTAAATAGAAAAGGCACAATGCCGAATTAAGTAGAAGAAGACTGACTCTTCCTACTGTCTATGTTTTGAACCATTTCTGTGACACTAGTTATATATTCCGATGCTTCACTTCAGGTTTACTGTATCCCTTGGACCTTCTTATTGACGATGAAACACAGAAATTGCATCGGAATTAAATACAAAAGGCACAATACCGACTTAAGGACAAGAAGACTGACTCTTCTTACTGACTATGTTTTGAACCATTCCTGTGACACTAGTTATAGATTCCGATGCTCACTTCAGGTTTACTGTATCCCTCTGACTTTCTTATTGACGATGAAACACAGAAATTGCACCGGAATTAAATACAAATGGCACAATGCCGGTTTAAGGACAAGAAGACTGACTCTTCTTACTGAGTATGATTTGAACCATTCCTGTGACACTAGTTATAGATTCCGATGCTTCACTTTAGGTTTACTGTATCCCTCTGACCTTCTTATTGGCGAAGACACACAGAAATTGCCTCGGAATTAAATAGAAAAGGCACAATGCCGACTTAAGTACAAGAAGTCTGACTCTTCTTACTGTCTATGTTTTGAAACATTCCTGTGACACTAGTTATGGATTCCGATGCTTCACTTCAGGTTTACTGCATCCCTCTGACTTTCTTATTGACGATGAAACACAGAAGATAAAACGGAATTAAATACAAAAGGCACAATGCTGACTTAAGGACAAGAGGACTGACCCTTCTTAATGACTATGTTTTGAACCATTCCTGTGACACTAGTTATAGATTCCAATGCTTCACTTCAGGTTTACTGTATCCCTCTGACCTTCTTATTGACGATGAAACACTGAAATTGCATCGGAATTAAATACAAAAGGAACAATTCCGACTCAAGTACAAGAAGACTGACTCTTATTACTGTCTATATTTTGAACCATTCCTGTGACACTAGTTATAGATGCCAATGCTTCACTTCAGGTTTACTGTATCCCTCTGACCTTCTTATTGACGATGAAACACAGAAATTGCATCGGAATTAAATAGAAAAGGCACAATGCCGTATTAAGTACAAGAAGACTGACTCTCCCTACTGTCTATGTTTTGAACTATTCCTGTGACAATAGTTATATATTCCGATGCTTCACTCCAGGTTTACTGTATCTTTTGGACCTTCTTATTGACGATGAAACACAGAAATTGCACCGGAATTAAATACAAAAGGCACAATGCCGACTTAAGGACAAGAAGACTGACTCTTCTTACTGACTATGTTTTTGATGCATTCCTGTGACACTAGTTATAGATTCCGATGCTTCACTTCAGGTTTTCTGTATCCCTCTGACCTTCTTATTGACGAAGACACACAGAAATTGCCTCGGAATTAATTTGAAAAGGCACATGCCGACTTCAGTACAGGAAGACTGACTCTTCTTAATGTCTATGTTTTGAAGCATTCCTGTGACAATAGTTATAGATTCCGATGCTTCACTTTAGGTTTAGAGTATCCCTTGGACCTTCTTATTGACGATGAACACAGTAATTGCATCGGAATTAAATAGAAAAGGCACAATGCCGACTTAAGTAGAAGAAAACTGCCTCTTCTTACTAACTATGTTTTGAACCATTCCTGAGACACTAGTTATAGATTCCGATGCTTCACATCAGGTTTACTGTGTCCCTCTGACCTTCTTATTGACGATGAAACACAGAAATTGCATCGGATTTAAATAAAAAAGGCACAATGCCGACATAAGTACAAGAAGACTGACTCTTCTTACTGTCTATGTTTTGCACCATTCCATTGACACTCGTTATAGATTCCGATGCTTCACTCAAGGTTTACTGTATCCCTTTTACATTCTTATTGACGATGAAACACTGAAATTGCATCGGAATTAAATACAAAAGGCAAAATGCCAGCTTAAGTACAAGAAGACAGACTCTTCCTACTGTCTATGTTTTGAACCATTCCTGTGACACTAGTTATAGATTCCGATGCTTCACTTCAGGTTTACTGTATCCCTCTGACCTTATTCTTGATGAAACACAGAAATTGCATCGGAATGAAATACAAAAGGCACAATACCGACTTAAGTACAAGAAGACTGACTCTTCTTACTGTCTATGTTTTGAACCATTCCTGTGACACTAGCTATTGATTCCGATGCTTCACTTCAGGTTTACTGTATCATTTTGAACTTCTTATTGACGATGAAACACAGAAATTACATCGGAATCAAATACCAAAAGCATAATGCCGACTTAAGTACAAAAAGACTGACTCTTCTTACTGACTATGTTTTGAACCATTCCTGTGACACTAGTTATAGATTTCGAAGCTTCACTTCAGGTTTACTGTATCCCTCTGACCTTATTCACGATGAAACACAGAAAGTGCATCGGAATTAAATACAAAAGGCACAATACCGACTGACTCTTCTTACTGTCTATGTTTTGAACAATTCCTGTGACACTAGTTATAGATTCCGATGCTTCACTTCAGGTTTACTGAATGCCTCTGACCTTCTTATTGACGATGAAGCACGGAATTTGCATCGGAATTAAATACAAAAGGCACAATGCCGACTTAGGTACAAGAAAACTGACTCTTCTTACTGTCTATGTTTTGAACCATTCCTGTGACACATGTTATAGATTCCGATGCTTGACTTCAGGTTTACTGTATCCCTTGGACCTTCTTATTGACGATGAAACACAGAAATTGCATCGGTATTTAATACAAAAGGCTCAGAACCGACTCAAGTACAAGAAGACTGACTCTTCTTACTGTCTATGTTTTGAAACATTCCTGTGACACTAGTTATAGATTACGATGCTTCACTTCGGGTTTACTGTATCTCTCTGACTTTCTTATTGACGATGAAACACAGAAGTTGCACCGGAATTAAATACAAAAGGCACAATGCTGACTTAAGGACAGGAAGACTGACTCTTCTTACTGACTATGTTTTGAACCATTCCTGTGACACTAGTTATAGATTCCGATGCTTCACTTCAGGTTTACTGTATCCCTCTGACCTTCTTATTGACGCTGAAACACAGAAATAGCATCGGAATTAAATACAAAAAGCACAATGCTGAATTAAGTACAAGAAGACTGACTCTTCCCACTGTCTATGTTTTGAACCATTCCATTGACACTAGTTATAGATTCCAATGCTTGACCTCAGGTTTACTGAATCCCTTGGACCTTCTTATTGACGACAAAACACAGAAATTGCATCGGAATTTAATACAAAAGGCACAATGCCGAATTAAGTACAAGAAGACTGCCTCTTCCTACTGTCTATGTTTTGAACCATTTCTGTGACACTAGTTATATATTCCGATGCGTCACTTCAGGTTTACTGTATTCCTTGGACCTTCTTATTGACGATGAAACACAGAAATTGCATCGGAATTAAATACAAAAGGCACAATGCCGACTTAAGTACAAGAAGACTGTATCTTCTTACTGTCTATGTTTTGAAACATTCCTGTGACACTAGTTATAGATTCCGATGCTTCACTCCAGGTTTACTGTATCCCTTTGACCTTCTTATTGACGATGAAACACAGAATTTGCATTGGAATTAAATACAAAAAGCACAAGGCCGACTTAAGGACAAGAAGACTGACTGTTCTTACTGACTATGTTTTGAACCATTCCTGTGACACTAGTTATAGATTCCGATGCTCACGTCATGTTTACTGTATCCCTCTGACGTTCGTATTGACGATGAAACACAGAAATTGCACCGGAATTAAATACAAAAGGCACAATGCCGGTATAAGGACAAGAAGACTGACTCTTCTTACTGACTATGTTTTGAACCATTCCTGTGACACTAGTTATAGATTCCGATACTTCACTTTAGGTTTACTGTATCCCTCTGACCTTCTTATTGACGAAGACACACAGAAATTGCCTCGGAAATAAATAAAAAAGGCACAATGCCGACTTAAGTACAAGAAGACTGACTCTTCCTACTGTCTATGTTTTGAACCATTTCTGTGACACTAGTTATATATTCCGATGCTTCACTTCAGGTTTACTGTATCCCTTGGACCTTATTATTGACGATGAAACACAGAAATAGCAACGGAATTAAATACAAAAGGCACAATGCCGAATTAAGTACAAGAAGACTGACTCTTCCTACTGTCTATGTTTTGAACCATTCCATTGACACTAGTTATAGGTTCCGATGCTTGACTTCAGGTTTACTGAATCCCTTGGACCTTCTTATTGACGATAAAACACAGAAATTGCAACGCAATGTAATACAAATGTCACAATGCTGACTCAAGTACAAGAAGACTGTCTCTTCTTAATGTCTATGATTTGAACCATTCCTGTGACACTAGTTATACATTCCAATGCTTCACTCCAGGTTTACTGTATCCCTCTTACCTTCTTATTGACGATGAAACACAGAAATTGCATCGGGATTAAATAGAAAAGGCGCAATGCCGAATTAAGTACAAGAAGACTGACTCTTCCTAGTGTCTATGTTTTGAACCATTCCTGTGACACTAGTAATATATTCCGATGCTTCACATCCGGTTTACTGTATCCCTTGGACCTTCTTATTGACGATGAAACACAGAAATTGCATCGGAATTAAATACAAAAGGCACAATGCCGACTTAAGTACAAGAAGACTGTATCTTCTTACTGTCTATGTTTTGAAACATTCCTGTGACACTAGTTACAGATTCCGATGCTTCACTCCAGGTTTACTGTATCCCTTGGACTTTCTTATTGACGATGAAACACAGAAATTGCATCGGAATTTAATACAAAAGGTACAATGACGACTTAAGGACAAGAAGACTGACTCTTCTTACTGACTATATTTTGAAGCATTCCTGTGACACTAGTTATAGATTACGATGCTTCACTTCAGGTTTACTGTATCCCTCTGACCTTCTTATTGACGAAGACACACAGAAATTGCCTCGGAATTAAATAGAAAAGGCACAATGCCGACTTAAGTTCAAGAAGACTGACTCCTCTTAATGTCTATGTTTTGAACCATTCCTGTGACACTAGTTATAGATTCCGATGCTTCACTCTAGGTTTAGTGTATCCCTTGGACCTTCTTATTGACGATAAACACAGTAATTGCATCGGAATTAAATAGAAAAGGCACAATGCCGACTTAAGTAGAAGAAGACTGACTCTTCTTACTAACTATGTTTTGAACCATTCCTGAGACACTAGTTATAGATTCGGATGCTTCACTTCAGGTTTACTGTATCCCTTGGACTTTCTTATCGACGATGAAACACAGAAATTGCATCGGAATTAAATACAAAAGGTACAATGCCGACTTAAGGACAAGAAGACTGACTCTTCCTACTGACTATGTTTTGAAGCATTCCTGTGACACTAGTTATAGATTCCGATGCTTGACTTCAGGTTCACTGTATCCCTTGGACCTTCTTATTGACGATGAAACACAGAAATTGCATCGGAATTTTATACAAAGGGCACAATGCCGACACAAGTACAAGAAGATTGACTCTTCTTACAGTCTATGTTTTGAAACATTCCTGTGACACTAGTTATAGATTCCGATGCTTCACTTCGGTTAACTGTATCCCTCTGACTTTCTTATTGACGATAAAACACAGAAGTTGCACCGGAATTAAATACAAAAGGCACAATGCTGACTTAAGGACAAGAAGACTAACTCTTCTTACTGACTATGCTTTGAACCATTCCTGTGACACTAGTTATAGATTCGGATGCTTCACTTCAGGTTTACTGTATCCCTCTGACCTTCTTATTGACGATGAAACACAGAAATTGCATCGGAATTAAATACAAAAGGCACAATGCCGACTGAAGTACAAGAAGACTGACTCTTCTTACTGATTATGTTTTGAACCATTTCTGTGACACTAGTTATAGTTTCCGATGCTTCACTTCAGGTTTACTGTATCCGACTGACCTTCTTATTGACGATGAAACACAGAAATTGTATCGGAATTAAATACAAAAGGCAGAATGCCGACTTAAGTACAAGAAAACTGACTCTTCTTACTCTCTATGTTTTCAACCATTCCTGTGACACTAGTTATAGATTCCAATGCTTGACTTCAGGTTTACTGAATCCCTTGGACCTTCTTATTGACGATAAAACACAGAAATTGCATCGGAATTTAATACAAAAGGCACAATGCCGACTCAAGTACAAGAAGACTTACTCTTCTTACTGTCTATGTTTTGAACCATTCCTGTGACACTAGTTATACATTCCAATGCTTCACTTCAGGTTTACTGTATCCCTCTGACCTTCTTATTGACGATGAAACACAGAAATTGCATCGGAATTAAATAGAAAAGGCACAATGCCGAATTAAGTACAGGAAGACTGACTCTTCCTACTGTCTATGTTTTGAACCATTTATGTGACACTAGTTATATATTCCGATGCTTCACTCCAGGTTTACTGTATCCCTCTGACCTTCTTATTGACGATGAAACACAGATATTGCACCGGAATTAAATACAAGAGGCACAATGCCGACTTAAGGACAAGAAGACTGACTCTTTATACTGACTATGTTTTGAACCATTCCTGTGACACTAGTTATAGATTCCGATGCTTCACTTCAAGTTTACTGTATCCCTCTGACCTTCTTATTGACGAAGACACACAGAAATTGCGTCGGAATTAAATAGAAAAGGCACATAGCCGTTTAAGTACAAGAAGACTGACTCTTCTTAATGTCTATGTTTTGAACCATTCCTGTGACACTAGTTATAGATTCCGATGCGTCACTCTAGGTTTAGTGTATCCCTTGGACCTTCTTATTGACGATGAACACAGTAATTGCATCGGAATTAAATAGAAAAGGCACAATGCCGACTTAAGTAGAAGAAGACTGACTCTTCTTACTGACTATGTTTTGAACCATTCCTGAGACACTAGTTATAGATTCCGATGCTTCACTTCAGGTTTGCTGTATCCCTCTAACCTTCTTATTGACGATGAAACACAGAAATTGCATCGGAATTAAATACAAAAGGCACAATGCCGACTTAAGTACAAGAAGACTGACTGTGCCCACTGTCAATGTTTTGAATCATTCCTGAGACACTAGTTAAAGATTCCGATGCTTCAGTTCAAGTTGACTGAATCCCTCTGACCTACATATTGACGATGAAACACAGAAATTGCACCGGAATTCAATACAAAAGGCACAATGCCGACTTAAGTACAAGAAGACTGACTCTTCTTACTGTCTATGTTTTGAACCATACCACTGACACTAGTTATAGTTTCCGATGCTTCACTCCAGGTTTAATGTATCCCTTGGACCTTCTTATTGACGATGAAACACAGAAATTGCATCGGAATTAAATAGAAAAGGCACAATGCCGACTAAAGTACAAGAGGACTGACTCTTCTTACTGTCTATGTTTTGAAACATTCCTGTGACACTAGTTATAGATTCCGATGCTTCACTCCAGGTTTACTGTATCCCTTGGACCATCTTATTGACGATGAAACACAGAAATTGCATCGGAATTAAATACAAAAGGCACAAGGCCGACTTAAGGACAAGAAGACTTACTCTTCTTACTGACTATGTTTTGAACCATTCCTGTGACACTAGTTATAGATTCCGATGCTCACTTCAGGTTTACTGTGTACCTCTGACCTTATTCACGATGAAACACAGAAATTGCATCGGAATGAATTACAAAAGGCACAATACCGACTTAAGTACAAGAAGACTGACTCTTCTTACTGTCTATGTTTTGAACCAATCCTGTGACACTAGCTATTGATTCCGATGCTTCACTTCAGGTTTACTGTATCATTTTGAACTTCTTATTGACGATGAAGCACAGAAATTACATCGGAATCAAATACAAAAAGTATAATGCCGACTTAAGTACAAGAAGACTGACTCTTCTTACTGACTATGTTTTGTACCATTCCTGTGACACTAGTTATAGATTACGATGCTTCACTTCAGGTTTACTGTATCCCTTGGACCTTATTATTGACGATGAAACACAGAAATAGCAACGGAATTAAATACAAAAGGCACAATGCCGAATTAAGTACAAGAAGACTGTCTCTTCCAACTTGTTTATGTTTTGAACCATTCCATTGACACTAGTTATAGATTCCGATGCTTGACTTCAGGTTTACTCAATCCCTTGGACCTTCTTATTGACGATAAAACACAGAAATTGCATCGGAATTTAATACAAAAGGCACAATGCCGACTCAAGTACAAGAAGACCGACTCTTCCTACTGTCTATGTTTTGAACCATTTCTGTGACACTAGTTATATATTCCGATGCATCACTTCAGGATTACTGTATCCCTTGGACCTTATTATTGACGATGAAACACAGAAATAGCAACGGACCTTATTATTGACGATGAAACACAGAAATAGCAACGGAATTAAATACAAAAGGCACAATGCCGAATTAAGTACAAGAAAACTGTCTCTTCCTACTTGTTTATGTTTTGAACCATTCCATTGACACTAGTTATAGATTCCGATGCTTGACTTCAGGTTTACTCAATCCCTTGGACCTTCTTATTGACGATAAAACACAGAAATAGCATCGCAATTTAATACAAAAGGCACAATGCCGACTCAAGTACAAGTACTGATTCTTCTTACTGACTATGTTTGAAGCATTCCTGTGACACTAGTTATAGATTACGATGTTTCACTTCAGGTTTACAGTATCCCTCTGACCTTCTTATTGACGAAGACACACAGAAATTGCCTCGGAATTAAATAGAAAAGGCACTATGCCGACTTAAGTACAAGAAGACTGACTCCTCTTAATGTCTATGTTTTGAACCATTCCTGTCACACTAGTTATAGATTCCGATGCTTCACTCTACGTTTAGTGTATCCCTTGGACCTTCTTATTGACGATGAACACAGTAATTGCATCGGAATTAAATAGAAAAGGCACAATGCCGACTTAAGTAGAAGAAGACTGACTCTTCTTACTAACTATGTTTTGAACCATTCCTGAGACACTAGTTATAGATTCCGATGCTTCACTTCAGGTTTACTGTATCCCTCTGACCTTCGTATTGTCGATGAAACACAGAAATTGCATCGGATTTAAATAAAAAAGGCACAATGCGACTTAAGTACAACAAGACTGTCTCTTCTTACTGTCTATGTTTTGAACCATTCCATTGACACTAGTTATAGATTCCGATGCTTCACTCCAGGTTTACTGTATCCCTTTTACATTCTTACTGACGATGAAACACAGAAATTGCATCGGAATTAAATAAAGAAGGCAAAATGCCGGCTTAAGTACAAGAAGACTGACTGTTCCTACTGTCTATGTTTTGAACCATTCCTGTGACACTAGTTATAGATTCCGATGCTTCACTTCAGGTTTACTGTATACCTCTGACCGTATTCACGAAGAAACACAGAAATTGCATCGGAATGAATTACAAAAGGCACAATACCAACTTAAGTACAAGAAGACTGACTCTTCTTACTGTCTATGTTTTGAACCAATCCTGTGACACTAGCTATTGATTCCGATGCTTCACTTCAGGTTTACTGTATCATTTTGAACTTCTTATTGACGATGAAACACAGAAATTACATCGGAATCAAATACAAAAAGTATAATGCCGACTTAAGTACAAGAAGACTGACTCTTCTTACTGACTATGTTTTGTGCCATTCCTGTGACACTAGTTATAGATTGCGATGCTTCACTTCAGGTTTACTGTATCCCTCTGACCTTATTCACGATGAAACACAGAAATTGCACCGGAATTAAATAGAAAAGGCACAGTGCCGAATTAAGTACAAGAAGACTGACTCTTCCTACTGTCTATGTATTGAAAAATTTATGTGACACTAGTTATATATTCCGATGCTTGACTTCAGGTTTACTGTATCACTTGGATCTTCTTATGGACGATGAAACAAAGAAATTGCATCGGAATTTAATACAAAAGGCACTATGCCGACTCAAGTACAAGAAGACTGACTCTTCTTACTGTCTATGTTTTGAAACATTCCTGTGACGCTAGTTATAGATTCCGATGCTTCACTTCGGATTACTGTATCCCTCTGACTTTCTTATTGACGATGAAACACAGAAGTTGCACCGGAATTAAATACAAAAGGCACAATGCTGACTTAAGGACAAGAAGACTGACTCTTCTTACTGACTATGCTTTGAACCACTTCTGTGACACTAGATATAGATTCCGATGCTTCACTTCAGGTTTACTGTATCCCTCTGACCTACTTATTGACGATGAAACACAGAAATTGCATCGGAATTAAATACAAAAGGCAGAATGTCGACGTAAGTACAAGAAAACTGATTCTTCTTACTCTCTATGTTTTGAACCATTCCTGTGACACTAGTTATAGATTCCGATGCTTGACTTCAGGTTTACTGAATCCCTTGGACCTTCTTATTGACGATAAAACACAGAAATTGCATCGGAATTTAATACAAAAGGCACAATGCCGACTCAAGTACAAGAAGACTTACTCTTCTTACTGTCTATGTTTTGAACCATTCCTGTGACACTAGTTATAGATTACAATGCTTCACTTCAGGTTTACTGTATCCCTCTGACCTTCGTATTGACGATGAAACACAGTAATTGCATCGGAATTAAATAGAAAAGGCACAGTGCCGAATTAAGTACAAGAAGACTGACTCTTCCTACTGTCTATGTTTTGAAAAATTTATGTGACACTAGTTATATATTCCGATGCTTCACTTCAGGTTTACTGTATCCCTCTGACCTTCTTATTGACGATGAAACACAGAAATTGCACTGGAATTAAAAACAAGAGGCACAGTGCCGACTTAAGGACAAGAAGACTGACTCTTCTTACTGACTATGATTTGAACCATTCCTGTGACACTAGTTATAGATTCCGATGCTTCACTTCACGTTTACTGTATCCCTCTGACCTTCTTATTGACGAAGACACACTGAAATTGCCTCGGAATTAAATAGAAAAGGCACAATGCCGTTTAAGTAAAAGAAGACTGACTCTTCTTAATGTCTATGACTTAAACCATTCCTGTGACACTAGTTATAGATTCCGATGCTTCACTCTAGGTTTAGTGTATCCCTCTGACCTTCTTATTGACGATGAAACACAGAAATTGCATCGGAATTAAATACAAACGGCACAATGCCGACTTAAGTTCAAGAAGACTGACTGTGCCCACTGTCTATGTTTTGAATCATTCCTGAGACACTAGTTAAAGGTTCCGATGCTTCACTTCAGGTTTACCGTATCCCTCTGACCTACATATTGACGATGAAACACAGAAATTGCACCGGAATTCGATACAAAAGGCACAATGCCGACTTAAGTACAAGAAGACTGACTCTTCTTACTGTCTATGGTTTTGAACCATACCACTGAGACTAGTTATAGTTTCCGATGCTTCACTCCAGGTTTACTGTATCCCTTGGACCTTCTTACTGACGATGAAACACAGAAATTGCATCGGAATTAAATAGAAAAGGCACAATGCCGACTAAAGTACAAGAAGACTGACTCTTCTTACTGTCTATGTTTTGAACCATTCCTGCGACACTAGTTACAGCTTCCGATGCTTCACTCCAGGCTTAGTGTATCCCTTGGAACTTCTTATTAACGATGAAACACAGAAATTGCATCGGAATTAAATAGAAAAGGCACTATGCCGACTTAAGTACAAGATGACTGACTCTTCTTACTGACTATGTTTTGATCCATTCCTGTGACACTAGTTATAGATTCCGATGCTTCACTTCAGGTTTACTGTATCCGTCTGACCTTCTTATTGACGATGAAACTCAGAAATTGGATAGGAATTAAATAGAAAAGGCACAATGAGGACTTAAGTAGAAGAAGACTGACTCTTCTTACTGTCTATGCTTGAACCATTCCATTGACACTAGCTATAGCTTCCGAAGCTTCACTTCAGGTTTATTGATTCCCTTGGACCTTCTTATTAACGATGAAACAATGAAATTGCATCGGAATTAAATACAAAAGGCACAATGCCGACTTAAGTACATGAAGACTGATTCTTCTTACTGACTATGTTTTGAACCATTCCTGTGACACTAGTTATAGATTCCGATGCTTCACTTCAGGGTTACTGTACCCCGCTGACCTTCATATTGACGATGAATTACAGACATTGCATCAGAATTAAATACAAAAGTCACAATGCCTACTTAAGTATTAGAAGACTGACTCTTCCTTCTGTCTATGTTTTGATCCATTCCTGTAACACTAGTTATGGATTCCGATGCTTCACTTCAGGTTTACTGTATCCCTTGGACCTTCTTATTGACGATGAATCACAGAAATTGCATCGGAATTAAATACAAAAGGCACAATGCCGTCTTAAGTACAAGAAGACTGACTCATCCTACTGTCTATGTTTGTACCATTCCATTGACACTAGTTAAGGCTTCCGTAGCTTCACTTCAGGTTTACTGTTTCCCTTGCACCTTCTTATTAACGATGAGACAATGAAATTGCATCGGAATTACATACAAAAGTCACAATGCCGACTTAAGTATATGAAGACTGACTCTTCTTACTGTCTATGTTTTGCACCATTTCTGTGACACTAGTTATAGATTCCGATGCTTCACTTCAGGGTTACTGTAACCCTCTTACCTTCTTATTGACGATGAAACACAGAAATTGCATCAGAATTAAATACAATAGTCACAACGCCTACTTAAGTACAAGAAGACTGACTCTTCCATCTGTCTATGTTTTGATCCATTCCTGTGACACTAGTTATGGATTCCGATGCTTCACTTCAGGTTTACTGTATCCCTTGGACCTTCTTATTGACGATGAAACACAGAAATTGCATCGGAATTAAATACAAAAGGCACAATGCTGACTTAAGTACATGAAGACTGATTCTTCTTTCTGACTACGTTTTATACCATTCCTGTGACACTAGTTATAGATTCCGATGGTTCACTTCAGGTTTACTGAATCCGTTGGACCTTCTTATTGACGATGAAACACAGAAATTGCATCAGAATTAAATACAAAAGGCACAATGCCGACTTAAGTACAAGAAGACTGACTCATCCTACTGTCTATGTTTGAACCATTCCATTGACACTAGTTAAGGCTTCCGTAGCTTCACTTCAGGTTTACTGTTTCCCTTGCACCTTCTTATTAACGATGAGACAATGAAATTGCATCGGAATTACATACAAAAGTCACAATGCCGACTTACGTATATGAAGACTGACTCTTCTTACTGTCTATGTTTTGCACCATTTCTGTGACACTAGTTATAGATTCCGATGCTTCACTTCAGGGTTACTGTATCCCTCTTACCTTCTTATTGACGATGAAACACAGAAATTGCATCAGAACTAAATACAATAGTCACAACGCCTACTTAAGTACAAGAAGACTGACTCTTCCATCTGTCTATGTTTTGATCCATTCCTGTGACACTAGTTATGGATTCCGATGCTTCACTTCAGGTTTACTG
This sequence comes from Schistocerca serialis cubense, assembly GCF_023864345.2. Classification (NCBI taxonomy): domain Eukaryota; kingdom Metazoa; phylum Arthropoda; class Insecta; order Orthoptera; family Acrididae; genus Schistocerca; species Schistocerca serialis. Next base: position 639,834,424 of record NC_064644.1, read on the forward strand.
TATCCCTTGGACCTTCTTATTGACGATGAAACACAGAAATTGCATCGGAATTAAATACAAAAGGCACAATGCTGACTTAAGTACATGAAGACTGATTCTTCTTTCTGACTACGTTTTATACCATTCCTGTGACACTAGTTATAGATTCCGATGGTTCACTTCAGGTTTACTGTATCCGTTGGACCTTCTTATTGACGATGAAACACAGAAATTGCATCAGAATTAAATACAAAAGGCACAAAGCCGACTTAAGTACAAGAAGACTGACTCATCCTACTGTGTATGTTTGAACCATTCCATCGACACTAGTTATAGCTTCCGAAGCTTCACTTCAGTTTTACTGTTTCCCTTGGACGTTCTTATTAACGATGAAACAATGAAATTGCATCGGAATTAAATACAAAAGGCACAATGCCGACTTAAGTACATGAAGACTGATTCTTCTTACTGTCTATGATTTGAACCATTCCTGTGACACTAGTGATAGATTCCGATCCTTCACTCCAGGTTTACTGTATCCCTTGCACATTCTTATTGACGATGAAACACAGAAATTGCATTGGAATTAAATACAAAAGTCACAATGCCGACTTAAGTATATGAAGACTGACTCATCCTACTGTCTATGTTTGAACCATTCCATTGACACTAGTTATAGCTTCCGAAGCTTCACTTCAGTTTTACTGTTTCCCTTGGACCTTCTTATTGACGATGAAACACAGAATTTGCATCGGAATTAAATACAAAAGGCACAATGCTGACTTAAGTACATGAAGACTGATTCTTCTTACTGACTACGTTTTATACCATTCCTGTGACACTAGTTATAGATTCCGATGGTTCACTTCTGGTTTACTGTATCCGTTGGACCTTCTTATTGACGATGAAACACAGAAATTGCATCGGAATTAAATACAAAAGGCACAATGCCGACTTAAGTACAAGAAGACTGACTCATCCTACTGTCTATGTTTGAACCATTCCATTGACACTAGTTATAGCTTCCGAAGCTTCACTTCAGTTTTACTGTTTCCCTTGGACGTTCTTATTAACGATGAAACAATGAAATTGCATCGGAATTAAATAGAAAAGGCACAATGCCGACTTAAGGACAAGAAGACTGACTCTTCTTACTGACTATGTTCTGACCATTCCTGCGACACTAGTTATGGATTCCGATGCTTCACTCCAGGTTTACTGTATCCCTTGGACATTCTTATTGACGATGAAACACAGACATTGCATCGGAATTAAATACAAACGGCACAATGTCGACTTAAGTATAAGAAGACTGACTCTTCTTACTGTCTATGTTTTGAAACATTCCTGTGACACTAGCTATAGATTCCGATGCTTCACTTCGTTATTACTGTATCCCTCTGACCTTATTGACGATGAAACACAGAAATTGCATCGGAATTAAATACGAAAGGCACAATACCAACTTAGGTACAAGAAGACTGACTCTTCTTACTGTCTATGTTTTGAACCACTCCTGTGACACTAGATATAGATTCCGATGCTTCACTTCAGGTTTACTATATCATTTGGACCTTCTTGTTCACGATGAAACACAGAAATTACATCGAAATTAAATACAAAAGGCGCAATGCCGAATTAAGTACAAGAAGACTGACTCTTGCTAGTGTCTATGTTTTAAACCATTCCTGTGACACTAGTAATATATTCCGATGCTTCACATCCGGTTTACTGTATCCCTTGGACCTTCTTATTGACGATGAAGCACAGAAATTGCATCGGAATTAAATACAAAAGGCACAATGCCGACTTAAGTACAATAAGACTGTATTTACTTACTGTCTATGTTTTGAAACATTCCTGTGACACTAGTTACAGATTCCGATGCTTCACTCCAGGTTTACTGTATCCCTTGGACTTTCTTATTGACGATGAAACACAGAAATTGCATCGGAATTTAATACAAAAGGTACAATGCCGACTTAAGGTCAAGAAGACTGACTCTTCTTACTGACTATGTTTTGAAGCATTCCTGTGACACTAGTTATAGATTACGATGCTTCACTTCAGGTTTACTGTATCCCTCTGACCTTCTTATTGACGAAGACACACAGAAATTGCCTCGGAATTAAATAGAAAAGGCACAGTGCCGACTTAAGTACAAGAAGACTGACTCCTCTTAATGTCTATGTTTTGAACCATTCCTGTGACACTAGTTATAGATTCCGATGCTTCACTCTAGGTTTAGTGTATCCCTTGGACCTTCTTATTGACGATGAACACAGTAATTGCATCGGAATTAAATAGAAAAGGCACAATGCCGACTTAAGTAGAAGAAGACTGACTCTTCTTACTAACTATGTTTTGAACCATTCCTGAGTCACTAGTTATAGATTCGGATGCTTCACTTCAGGTTTACTGTATCCCTTGGACTTTCTTATTGACGATGAAACACAGAAATTGCATCGGAATTAAATACAAAAGGTACAATGCCGACTTAAGGACAAGAAGAATGACTCTTCCTACTGACTATGTTTTGAAGCATTCCTGTGACACTAGTTATAGATTCCGATGCTTGACTTCAGGTTCACTGTATCCCTTGGACCTTCTTATTGACGATGAAACACAGAAATTGCATCGGAATTTTATACAAAGGGCACAATGCCGACACAAGTACAAGAAGATTGACTCTTCTTACTGTCTACGTTTTGAAACATTCCTGTGACACTAGTTATAGATTCTGATGCTTCACTTCGGTTAACTGTATCCCTCTGACTTTCTTATTGACGATGAAACACAGAAGTTGCACCGGAATTAAATACAAAAGGCACAATGCTGACTTAAGGACAAGAAGACTAACTCTTCTTACTGACTATGCTTTGAACCGTTCCTTGTGACACTAGTTATAGATTCGGATGCTTCACTTCAGGTTTACTGTATCCCTCTGACCTTCTTATTGACGATGAAACACAGAAATTGCATCGGAATTAAATACAAAAGGCACAATGCCGACTGAAGTACAAGAAGACTGACTCTTCTTACTGATTATGTTTTGAACCATTTCTGTGACACTAGTTATAGATTCCGATGCTTCACTTCAGGTTTACTGTATCCGACTGACCTTCTTATTGACGATGAAACACAGAAATTGTATCGGAATTAAATACAAAAGGCAGAATGCCGACTTAAGTACAAGAAAACTGACTCTTCTTACTCTCTATGTTTTCAACCATTCCTGTGACACTAGTTATAGATTCCAATGCTTGACTTCAGGTTTACTGAATCCCTTGGACCTTCTTATTGACGATAAAACACAGAAATTGCATCGGAATTTAATACAAAAGGCACAATGCCGACTCAAGTACAAGAAGACTTACTCTTCTTACTGTCTATGTTTTGAACCATTCCTGTGACACTAGTTATACATTCCAATGCTTCACTTCAGGTTTACTGTATCCCTCTGACCTTCTTATTGACGATGAAACACAGAAATTGCATCGGAATTAAATAGAAAAGGCACAATGCCGAATTAAGTACAGGAAGACTGACTCTTCCTACTGTCTATGTTTTGAACCATTTATGTGACACTAGTTATATATTCCGATGCTTCACTTCAGGTTTACTGTATCCCTCTGACCTTCTTATTGACGATGAAACACAGATATTGCACCGGAATTAAATACAAGAGGCACAATGCCGACTTAAGGACAAGAAGACTGACTCTTTATACTGACTATGTTTTGAACCATTCCTGTGACACTAGTTATAGATTCCGATGCTTCACTTCAGGTTTACTGTATCCCTCTGACCTTCTTATTGACGAAGACACACAGAAATTGCGTCGGAATTAAATAGAAAAGGCACATAGCCGTTTAAGTACAAGAAGACTGACTCTTCTTAATGTCTATGTTTTGAACCATTCCTGTGACACTAGTTATAGATTCCGATGCGTCACTCTAGGTTTAGTGTATCCCTTGGACCTTCTTATTGACGATGAACACAGTAATTGCATCGGAATTAAATAGAAAAGGCACAATGCCGACTTAAGTAGAAGTAGACTGACTCTTCTTACTGACTATGTTTTCAACCATTCCTGAGACACTAGTTATAGATTACGATGCTTCACTTCAGGTTTACTGTATCCCTCTGACCTTCTTATTGACGATGAAACACAGAAATTGCATCGGAATTAAATAGAAAAGGCACAATGCCGAATTAAGTACAGGAAGACTGACTCTTCCTACTGTCTATGTTTTGAACCATTTATGTGACACTAGTTATATATTCCGATGCTTCACTTCAGGTTTACTGTATCCCTCTGACCTTCTTATTGACGATGAAACACAGATATTGCACCGGAATTAAATACAAGAGGCACAATGCCGACTTAAGGACAAGAAGACTGACTCTTTATACTGACTATGTTTTGAACCATTCCTGTGACACTAGTTATAGATTCCGATGCTTCACTTCAGGTTTACTGTATCCCTCTGACCTTCTTATTGACGAAGACACACAGAAATTGCGTCGGAATTAAATAGAAAAGGCACATAGCCGTTTAAGTACAAGAAGACTGACTCTTCTTAATGTCTATGTTTTGAACCATTCCTGTGACACTAGTTATAGATTCCGATGCGTCACTCTAGGTTTAGTGTATCCCTTGGACCTTCTTATTGACGATGAACACAGTAATTGCATCGGAATTAAATAGAAAAGGCACAATGCCGACTTAAGTAGAAGTAGACTGACTCTTCTTACTGACTATGTTTTCAACCATTCCTGAGACACTAGTTATAGATTACGATGCTTCACTTCAGGTTTACTGTATCCCTTGGACCTTATTATTGACGATGAAACACAGAAATAGCAACGGAATTAAATACAAAAGGCACAATGCCGAATTAAGTACAAGAAGACTGTCTCTTCCTACTTGTTTATGTTTTGAACCATTCCATTGACACTAGTTATAGATTCCGATGCTTGACTTCAGGTTTACTCAATCCCTTGGACCTTCTTATTGACGATAAAACACAGAAATTGCATCGGAATTTAATACAAAAGGCACAATGCCGACTCAAGTACAAGAAGACTGACTCTTCCTACTGTCTAGGTTTTGAACTATTTCTGTGACACTAGTTATATATTCCGATGCATCACTTCAGGTTTACTGTATCCCTTGGACCTTATTATTGACGATGAAACACAGAAATAGCAACGGACCTTATTATTGACGATGAAACACAGTAATAGCAACGGAATTAAATACAAAAGGCACAATGCCGAATTAAGTACAAGAAGACTGTCTCTTCCTACTTGTTTATGTTTTGAACAATTCCATTGACACTAGTTATAGATTCCGATGCTTGACTTCAGGTTTACTCAATCCCTCGGACCTTCTTATTGACGATAAAACACAGAAATAGCATCGCAATTTAATACAAAAGGCACAATGCCGACTCAAGTACAAGTACTGACTCTTCTTACTGACTATGTTTGAAGCATTCCTGTGACACTAGTTATAGATTACGATGTTTCACTTCAGGTTTACAGTATCCCTCTGACCTTCTTATTGACGAAGACACACAGAATTTGCCTCGGAATTAAATAGAAAAGGCACTATGCCGACTTAAGTACAAGAAGACTGACTCCTCTTAATGTCTATGTTTTGAACCATTCCTGTCACACTAGTTATAGATTCCGATGCTTCACTCTACGTTTAGTGTATCCCTTGGACCTTCTTATTGACGATGAACACAGTAATTGCATCGGAATTAAATAGAAAAGGCACAATGCCGACTTAAGTAGAACAAGACTGACTCTTTTTACTAACTATGTTTTGAACCATTCCTGAGACACTAGTTATAGATTCCGATGCTTCACTTCAGGTTTACTGTATCCCTCTGACATTCGTATTGTCGATGAAACACAGAAATTGCATCGGATTTAAATAAAAAAGGCACAATGCGACTTAAGTACAACAAGACTGTCTCTTCTTACTGTCTATGTTTTGACCCATTCCATTGACACTAGTTATAGATTCCGATGCTTCACTCCAGGTTTACTGTATCCCTTTTACATTCTTATTGACGATGAAACACAGAAATTGCATCGGAATTAAATACAGAAGGCAAAATGCCGGCTTAAGTACAAGAAGACTGACTGTTCCTACTGTCTATGTTTTGAACCATTCCTGTGACACTAGTTATAGATTCCGATGCTTCACTTCAGGTTTACTGTATACCTCTGACCGTATTCACGATGAAACACAGAAATTGCATCGGAATGAATTACAAAAGGCACAATACCGACTTAAGTACAAGAAGACTGACTCTTCTTACTGTCTATGTTTTGAACCAATCCTGTGACACTAGCTATTGATTCCGATGCTTCACTTCAGGTTTACTGTATCATTTTGAACTTCTTATTGACGATGAAACACAGAAACTACATCGGAATCAAATACAAAAAGTATAATGCCGACTTAAGTACAAGAAGACTGACTCTTCTTACTGACTATGTTTTGTGCCATTCCTGTGACACTAGTTATAGATTCCGATGCTTCACTTCAGGTTTACTGTATCCCTCTGACCTTATTCACGATGAAACACAGAAATTGCATCGGAATTAAATACAAAAGGCACAATACCGACTGTCTCTTCTTACTGTCTATGTTTTGTACAATTCCTGTGACACTAGTTATAGATTCCGATGCTTCACTTCAGGTTTACTGAATGCCTCTGACCTTCTTACTGACGATGAAACACAGAATTTGCATGGGAATTAAATACAAAAGGCACAATGCCGACTTAAGTACAAGAAAACTGACTCTTCTTACTGTCTATGTTTTGAACCATTCCTGTGACACAAGTTATAGATTCCGATGCTTGACTTCAGGTTTACTGTATCACTTGGATCTTCTTATGGACGATGAAACAAAGAAATTGCATCGGAATTTAATACAAAAGGCACTATGCCGACTCAAGTACAAGAAGACTGACTCTTCTTACTGTCTATGTTTTGAAACATTCCTGTGACGCTAGTTATAGATTCCGATGCTTCACTTCGGTTTACTGTATCCCTCTGACTTTCTTATTGACGATGAAACACAGAAGTTGACCGGAATTAAATACAATAGGCACAATGCTGACTTAAGGACAAGAAGACTGACTCTTCTTACTGACTATGTTTTGAACCACTTCTGTGACACTAGATATAGATTCCGATGCTTTACTTCAGGTTTACTGTATGCCTCTGACCTACTTAATGACGATGAAACACAGAAATTGCACCGGAATTAAATACAAGAGACACAATGCCGACTTAAGGACAAGAAGACTGACTCTTCTTACTGACTATGTTTTGAACCATTCCTGTGACACTAGTTATAGATTCCGATGCTTCACTTCACGTTTACTGTATCCCTCTGACCTTCTTATTGACGAAGACACACAGAAATTGCCTCGGAATGAAATAGAAGAGGCACAATGCCGTTTAAGTACAAGAAGACTGACTCTTCTTAATGTCTATGTCTTAAACCATTCCTGTGACACTAGTTATAGATTCCGATGCTTCACTCTAGGTTTAGTGTATCCCTCTGACCTTCTTATTGACGATGAAACACAGAAATTGCATCGGAATTAAATACAAACGGCACAATGCCGACTTAAGTACAAGAGGACTGACTGTGCCCACTGTCTATGTTTTGAATCATTCCTGAGACACTAGTTAAAGATTCCGATGCTTCACTTCAGGTTTACTGTATCCCTCTGACCTACATATTGACGATGAAACACAGAAATTGCACCGGAATTCAATACAAAAGGCACAATGCCGACTTAAGTACAAGAAGACTGACTCTTCTTACTGTCTATGGTTTTGAACCATACCACTGACACTAGTTATAGTTTCCGATGCTTCACTCGAGGTTTACTGTATCCTTTGGACCTTCTTACTGACGATGAAACACAGAAATTGCATCGGAATTAAATAGAAAAGGCACAATGCCGACTAAAGTACAAGAAGACTGACTCTTCTTACTGTCTATGTTTTGAACCATTCCTGCGACACTAGTTACAGCTTCCGATGCTTCACTCCAGGCTTAGTGTATCCCTTGGAACTTCTTATTAACGATGAAACACAGAAATTGCATCGGAATTAAATAGAAAAGACACTATGCCGACTTAAGTACAAGATGACTGACTCTTCTTACTGACTATGTTTTGATCCATTCCTGTGACACTAGTTATAGATTCCGATGCTTCACTTCAGGTTTACTGTATCCCTCTGACCTTCTTATTGACGATGAAACACAGAAATTGGATAGGAATTAAATAGAAAAGGCACAATGAGGACTTAAGTAGAAGAAGACTGACTCTTCTTACTGTCTATGTTTGAACCATTCCATTGACACTAGCTATAGCTTCCGAAGCTTCACTTCAGGTTTATTGTTTCCCTTGGACCTTCTTATTAACGATGAAACAATGAAATTGCATCGGAATTAAATACAAAAGGCACAATGCCGACTTAAGTACATGAAGACTGATTCTTCTTACTGACTATGTTTTGAACCATTCCTGTGACACTAGTTATAGATTCCGATGCTTCACCTCAGGGTTACTCTATCCCGCTGACCTTCATATTGACGATGAATTACAGAAATTGCATCAGAATTAAATACAAAAGTCACAATGCCTCCTTAAGTATAAGAAGACTGACTCTTCCTTCTGTCTATGTTTTGATCCATTCCTGTGACACTAGTTATGGATTCCGATGCTTCACTTCAGGTTTACTGTATCCCTTGGACCTTCTTAATTACGATGAATCACAGAAATTGCATCGGAATTAAATAGAAAACGCACAATGCCGAATTAAGTACAAGAAGACTGACTCATCCTAATGTCTATGTTTGAACCATACCATTGACACTAGTTATAGCTTCCGATGCTTCACTTCAGGTTTACTGTTTCCGTCGGACCTTCTTATTAACGATGAAACAATGAAATTGCATCGGAATTAAATAAAAAAGGCACAATGCCGACTTAAGTACATGAAGACTGATTCTTCTTACTGACTATGATTTGAACCATTCCTGTGACACTACTTATAGAATCCGATGGTTCACTTCAGGTTTACTGAATCCGTTGGACCTTCTTATTGACGATGAAACACAGAAATTGCATCAGAATTAAATACAAAAGGCACAATGCCGACTTAAGTACAAGAAGACTGACTCATCCTACTGTCAATGTTTGAACCATTCCATTGACACTTGTTAAGGCTTCCGAAGCTTCACTTCAGGTTTACTGTTTCCCTTGCACCTTCTTATTAACGATGAGACAATGAAATTGCATCGGAATTACATACAAAAGTCACAATGCCGACTTAAGTATATGAAGACTGACTCTTCTTACTGTCTATGTTTTGCACCATTTCTGTGACACTAGTTATAGATTCCGATGCTTCACTTCAGGGTTACTGTATCCCTCTGACCTTCTTATTGACGATGAAACACAGAAATTGCATCAGAATTAAATACAATAGTCACAACGCCTACTTAAGTACAAGAAGACTGACTCTTCCATCTGTCTATGTTTTGATCCATTCCTGTGACACTAGTTATGGATTCCGATGCTTCACTTCAGGTTTACTGTATCCCTTGGACCTTCTTATTGACGCTGAAACACAGAAATTGCATCGGAATTAAATACAAAAGGCACAATGCTGACTTAAGTACATGAAGACTGATTCTAATTTCTGACTACGCTTTATACCATTCCTGTGACACTAGTTATAGATTCCGATGGTTCACTTCAGGTTTACTGTATCCGTTGGACCTTCTTATTGACGATGAAACACAGAAATTGCATCGGAATTAAATACAAAAGGCACAATGCCGACTTAAGTACAAGAAGACTGACTCATCCTACTGTGTATGTTTGAACCATTCCATTGACACTAGTTATAGCTTCCGAAGCTTCACTTCAGTTTTACTGTTTCCCTTGGACGTTCTTATTAACGATGAAACAATGAAATTGCATCGGAATTAAATACAAAAGGCACAATGCCGACTTAAGTACATGAGGACTGATTCTTCTTACTGTCTATGATTTGAACCATTCCTGTGACACTAGTCATAGATTCCGATCCTTCACTCCAGGTTTACTGTATCCCTTGCACATTCTTATTGACGATGAAACACAGAAATTGCATCGGAATTAAATACAAAAGTCACAATGCCGACTTAAGTATATGAAGACTGACTCATCCTACTGTCTATGTTTGAACCATTCCATTGACACTAGTTATAGCTTCCGAAGCTTCACTTCAGTTTTACTGTTTCCCTTGGACCTTCTTATTGACGATGAAACACAGAAATTGCATCGGAATTAAATACAAAAGGCACAATGCTGACTTAAGTACATGAAGACTGATTCTTCTTACTGACTACGTTTTATACCATTCCTGTGACACTAGTTATAGATTCCGATGGTTCACTTCAGGTTTACTGTATCCGTTGGACCTTCTTATTGACGATGAAACACAGAAATTGCATCGGAATTAAATACAAAAGGCACAATGCCGACTTAAGTACAAGAAGACTGACTCATCCTACTGTCTATGTTTGAACCATTCCATTGACACTAGTTATAGCTTCCGAAGCTTCCCTTCAGTTTTACTGTTTCCCTTGGACGTTCTTATTAACGATGAAACAATGAAATTGCATCGGAATTAAATAGAAAAGGCACAATGCAGACTTAAGGACAAGAAGACTGACTCTTCTTACTGACTATGTTTTGACCATTCCTGTGACACTAGTTAAGGATTCCGATGCTTCACTCCAGGTTTACTGTATCCCTTGGACATTCTTATTGACGATGAAACACAGAAATTGCATCGGAATTAAATACAAACGGCACAATGTCGACTTAAGTATAAGAAGACTGACTCTTCTTACTGTCTAAGTTTTGAAACATTCCTGTGACACTAGCTATAGATTCCGATGCTTCACTTCGTTATTACTGTATCCCTCTGACCTTATTGACGATGAAACACAGAAATTGCATCGGAATTAAATACGAAAGGCACAATACCAACTTAGGTACAAGAAGACTGACTCTTCTTACTGTCTATGTTTTGAACCACTCCTGTGACACTAGATATAGATTCCGTTGCTTCACTTCAGGTTTACTATATCATTTGGACCTTCTTGTTGACGATGAAACACAGAAATTACATCGAAATTAAATACAAAAGGCACAATGCCGACTTAAGTACAAAAAGACTGACTCTTCTTACTGACTATGATCTGAACCATTCCTGTGACACTAGTTATAGATTCCGATGCTTCACTTCAGGTGTACTGTATCCCTCTGACCTTCTTATTGACGATGAAACACAGACATTGGATAGGACTTAAATAGAAAAGGCACAATGAGGACTTAAGTACAAGAAGACTGACTCTTCTTACTGTCTATGTTTTGAACCATACCAGTGACACTAGTTATAGATTCCGATGCTTGACTTCAGGTTTACTGTATCCCTTGGAACTTCTTATTGACGATGAAATACAGAAATTGCATCGGAATTTAATGCAAAAGGCATAATGCCGACTCAAGTACAAGAAGACTGACTCTTCTGATTGTCTATGTTTTGAACCACTCCTGTGACACTAGTTGTAAATTCCGATGCATCATTTCAGGTTTACTGTATCGGTCTGACCTTCTTATATACGATGAAACACAGAAATTGCATCGGAATTAAGTACAAAATGCACAATGCCGACTTAAGTACATGAAAACTGAGTCTTCTTACTGTCTATGTTTTGAACCATTTCTGTGACACTAGTTATAGATTCCGATGCTTAACTTCAGGGTTACTGTAGATCTCTGACCTTCTTATTGACGATGAAACACAGAAATTGCATCGGAATTAAATACAAACGGCACAATGCCGACTTAAGTACAAGAAGACTGACTCATCCTACTGTCTATGTTTGAACCATTCCATTGACACTAGTTATAGCTTCCGATGCTTCACTTCAGGATTACGGTTTCCCTTGGACCTTCTTATTAACGATGAAACAATGAAATTGCATCGGAATTAAATACAAAAGGCACAATGCCGACTTATTTACAAGAAGGCTGACTCTTCTTACTGTCTATGTTTTGAACTATTCCTGTGACACTAGTGATAGATTCCGATGCTTCACTCCAGGTTTACTGTATCCCTTGGACTTTCTTATTGACGATGAAACACGGAAATAGCATCGGAATTAAATACAAAAGGCACAATGCCGAATTAATGACAAGAAGTCTGTATCTTCTTACTGCCTATGATTTGAACCATTCCTGTGACACTAGTTATAGATTCCGATGCTTCACTTCAGGTTTACTGTATCCCTCTGACCTTCTTACTGACGATGAAACACAGAAATTGCATCGGAATTAAATTCAAAAGGCACAATGCCGACTTAAGTGCAAGGAGACTGACTCTTCTTACAGACTATGGTTTGAACCATTCCTGTGACACTATTTATAGATTCCGATGCTTCACTTCAGGTTTACTGTATCCGTTGGACCTTCTTATTGACGATGAAACACAGAAATTGCATCGGAATTAAATACAAAAGGCACAATGCCGACTTAAGTACAAGAAGACTGACTCATCCTACTGTCGATGTTTGAAACATTCCATTGACACTAGTTATAGCTTCCGAAGCTTCACTTCAGTTTTACTGTTTCCCTTGGACGTTCTTATTAACGATGAAACAATGAAATTGCATCGGAATTAAATACAAAAAGCACAATGCCGACTTAAGTACATGAAGACTGATTCTTCTTACTGTCTATGATTTGAACCATTCCTGTGACACTAGTGACAGATTCCGATCCTTCACTCCAGGTTTACTGTATCCCTTGCACATTCTTATTGACGATGAAACACAGAAATTGTATCGGAATGAAATACAAAAGGCACAATGCCGACTTAAGGACAAGAAGACTGTATCTTCTTACTGCCTATTTTTGAACTATTCCTGTGACACTAGTTATAGATTCCGATGCCTCACTTCAGGTTTACTGTATCCCTCTGACCTTCTTATTGACGATGAAACACAGAAATTGCATCGGAATTAAATTCGAAAGGCACAATGCCGACTTAAGTGCAAGGAGACTGACTCTTCTCACTGTCTATGTTTTGAACCCCTCCTGTGACACTAGTTATAGGTTCTGATGCCTCACTTCAGGTTTACTGTATCCCTTGGATCTTCTTATTGACGATGAAACACAGAAATTGCATCAGAATTAAATAAAAAAGGCACAATGCCGACTTAAGGACAAGAAGACTGACTCTTCTTACTGACTATATTTGGACCATTCCTGTGACACTAGTTATGGATTCCGATGCTTCACTCCAGGTTTACTGTATCCCTTGGACCTTCTTATTGACGATGAATCACAGAAATTGCATCGGAATTAAATACAAAAGGCACAATGACGACTTAAGTATAAGAAGACTGACTCTTCGTACTGTCTATGTTTTGAAACATTCCTGTGACACTAGCTATAGATTCCGATGCTTTACTTCGTTATTACTGTATCCCTCTGACCTTATTGACGATGAAACACAGAAAAGGCATCGGAATTAAATACGAAAGGCACAATACCGACTTAGGTACAAGAAAACTGACTCTTCTTACTGTCTATGTTTTGAACCACTCCTGTGACACTAGATATAGATTCCGATGCTTCACTTCAGGTTTACTGTATCATTTGGACCTTCTTGTTGACGATGAAAGACAGAAATTACATCGAAATTAAATACAAAAGGCACAAAGCCGACTTAAGTACAAAAAGACTGTCTCTTCTTACTGACTATGATTTGAACCATTCCTGTGACACTAGTTATAGATTCCGATGCTTCACTTCAGGTGTACTGTATCCCTCTGACCTTCTTATTGACGATGAAACACAGACATTGGATAGGAATTAAATAGAAAAGGCACAATGAGGACTTAAGTACAAGAAGACTGACTCTTCTTACTGTTTATTTTGAACCATTCCTGTGACTCTAGTTATAGATTCCGATGCTTGACTTCAGGTTTACTGTATCCCTTGGAACTTCTTATTGACGATGAAACACAGAAATTGCATCGGAATTTAATGCAAAAGTCACAATGCCGACTCAAGTATAAGAAGACTGACTCTTCTGATTGACTATGTTTTGAACCACTCCTGTGACACTAGTTGTAAATTCCGATGCATCACTTCAGGTTTACTGTATCGATCTGACCTTCTTATATACGATGAAACACAGAAATTTCATCGGAATTAAATACAAAATGCACAATGCCGACTTAAGTACATGAAGACTGAGTCTTCCTACTGTCTATGTTTTGAACCATTTCTGTGACACTAGTTATAGATTCCGATGCTTCACTTCAGGGTTACTGTATATCTCTGACCTTCTTATTGACGATGAAACACAGAAATTCCATCGGAATTAAATACAAAAGGCACAATGCCGACTTAAGTACAAGAAGACTGACTCATCCTACTGTCTATGTTTGAACCATTCCATTGACACTAGTTATAGCTTCCGATGCTTCACTTCAGGTTTACTGTTTCCCTTGGACCTTCTTATTAACGATGAAACAATGAAATTGCATCGGAATTTAATACAAAAGGCACAATGACGACTTTAGTACATGAAGACTGATTCTTCTTACTGACTATGTTTCGAACCATTCCTTTGACACTAGTTATAGATTCCGATGGTTCACTTCAGAATAGAATAGAAAAGGCACAATGCCGACTTAAGTACAAAAAGACTGACTCTTCATACTGTCTATGTTTTGGACCATTCCTGTGACACTAGTTATAGAGTCCGATGCTTCACTCCAGGTTTACTGTATCCCTTGGACCTTCTTATTGACGATGAAACACAGAAACTGCATCGGAATTAAATAGAAAAGGCACAATGCCGACTTAAGTACAAGATGACTGACTCTTCCTACTGTCTATGTTTTGAACCAGTCCTGTGACACTAGTTTTAGATTCCGATGCTTCACTTCAGCTTTACTGTATCCCTTTGACATTCTTATTGACGTTGAAACACAGAAATTGCAGCGAAATTAAATACAAAAGCACAATGCCGACTTAAGTACAAGAAGACTGACTCTTCCTACAGACTAGGTTTTGAACCATTCCTGTGACACTAGTTATAGATTCCGATGCTTCACTTCAGGTTTACTGAATCCCTTGGACCTTCTTATACACGACGAAACAGAGAAATTGCATCGGAATTAAATGCAAAAGGCACAATGCCGACTTAAGTACAAGAAGACTGACTGTTCTTACTGTCTATGTTTTGAACCATTCCTGTGACACTAGTTATAGATTCCTATGCTTCACTTCAGGTTTACTGTTTACCTTGGACCTTCTTATTAACGATGAAACAATGAAATTGCATTTGAATTAAATACAAAAGGCACAATGCCGACTTAAGTACAAGAAGACTGATTCTTCTTACTGACTATGTTTTGAACCATTCCTGTGACACTAGTTATAGATTCCGATGCTTCAGTTCAGGTTTACTGTATCCCTTGGACCTTCTTATTGACGATGAAACCCAGATATTGCATCGGAATTAAATACAAGAGACACAATGCCGACTTAAGTACACGAAGGCTGACTCTTCTTACTGTCTATGCTTTGAACCATTCCTGTGACACTAGTTATAGATTCCGATGCTTCACTCCAGGTTTACTGTATCCCTTGCTCCTTCTTATTGACGATGAAACACTGAAATTGTATCGGAATTAAATACAAAAGGCACAATGCCGACTTAAGGACAAGAAGACTGATTCTTCTTACTGACTATGTTTTGAACCATTCCTGTGACACTAGTTATAGATTCCGATGCTTCACTTCAGGTTTACTGTATCCCTTGGACCTTCTTATTGACGATGAAACCCAGATATTGCATCGGAATTAAATACAAGAGACACAATGCCGACTTAAGTACACGAAGGCTGACTCTTCTTACTGTCTATGCTTTGAACCATTCCTGTGACACTAGTTATAGATTCCGATGCTTCATTCCAGGTTTACTGTATCCCTTGCTCCTTCTTATTGACGATGAAACACTGAAATTGTATCGGAATTAAATACAAAAGGCACAATGCCGACTTAAGGACAAGAAGACTGTATCTTCTTACTGCCTATGTTTTGAACCATTCCTTTGACACTAGTTATAGATTCCGATGCTTCACTTCAGGTTTACTATATCCCTCTGACCTTCTTATTGACGATGAAACACAGAAATTGCATCGGAATTAAATACAAAAGGCACAATGCCGACTTAAGGATAAGAAGACAGACTCTTCTTACTGACTATGTTTGAACCATTCCTGTGACACTAGTTAAAGATTCCGATGCTTCACTTCATGTTCTCTGTATCCCTCTGACACTCTTATTGACGATGGAAAACAGAAGCAGCATCGGAATTAAATAGAAAAGGCACAATGCCGACTTAAGTACAAGAAGTCTGACTCTTCTCACTGACTGTGTTTTGAACCATTCCTGTGACACTAGTTTTAGATTCCGATGCTTCACTTCAGCCTTACTGTATCCCTCTGACCTTCTGATTGACGATGAAACACAGAAATTGCAGCGGAATTAAGTTCAAAAGGCACAAATCCGACTTATGTACAAGAAGACTGACTCTTCCAACAGACTAGGTTTTGAACCATCCCTATGACACTAGTTAGAGATTCCGATGCTTCACTTCAGGTTTACTGAATCCCTTGGAACTTCTTATTGACAACAAAACACAGAAATTGCATCGGAAGTAAAAACAAAAGGCACAATGCCGACTTAAGTACAAGAAGACTGACTGTTCTTACTGTCTATGTTTTGAACCATTCCTGTGACAGTAGTTATAGATTCCGATTCTTCACACCAGGTTTACTGTATCCCTTGAACATTCTTATTGACGATGAAACACCGAAATAGCATCGGATTTAAATAAAAAAAGGCACAATGCCGACTTAGGTACAAGAAGACTGACTCTTGTTACTGACTATTTTTTGAACCATCCCTGTGACACTAGTTATAGATTCCGATGCTTCACTTCAGGTTTACTGTATCCCTCTGACCTTCTTATTGACGATGAAACCCAGATATTGCATCGGAATTAAATACAAAAGGCACAATGCCGACTTAAGTACAAGAAGACTGACTCTTCCTACTGTCTATGTTTTGAACCATTCCTGTGACACTTGTTATAGATTCCGATGCTTCACTTCAGGTTTACTGAATCCCTTGGACCTTCTTATTGACGACAAAACACAGAAATTGCATCGGAATTAAATAGAAAAGGCACAACGCCGACTTAAGTACAAGAAGACTGACTCTTCTTACTGTCTATGTTTTGAACCATTCCTGTGCCACTAGTTATAGATTCCGATGCTTCACTCCCGGTTTAGTGTATCCCTTTGACCTTCTTATTGACGATGAAACACAGAAATTGCAACGGAATTAAATACAAAAGGCACAATGCCGACTTAAGTGCAGGAAGACTGATTCTTCTTACTGTCTATGTTTTGAACCATTCTTTATACACTAGTTATAGGTTCTGACGCTTCACTTCAGGTTTTACTGTATCCCTTGGATCTTCTTATTGTCGATGAAACACAGAAATTGCATCGGAATTAAATACAAAAGGCACAATGCCGACTTAAGGACAAGAAGACAGACTCTTCTCACTGACTATGTTTTGAACCATTCCTGTGACACTAGTTATAGATTCCGATGCTTCACTCCAGGTTCACTGTATCCCTTGCACCTTCTTATTGACGATGAAACACTGAAATTGCATTGGAATTAAATACAAAAGGCACAATGCCGACTTAAGGACAGGAAAATGTATCTTCTTACTGCCTATGAATTGAACCATTCCCGTGACACTAGTTATAGATTCCGGTGCTTCACTTCAGGTTTACTGTATCCCTCTGACCTTCTTATTGACGATGAAACACAGAAATTGCATCGGAATTAAATACAAAAGGCACAATGCCGACTTAAGGATAAGAAGACAGACTCTTCTTACTGACAATGTTTGAACCATTCCTGTGACACTAGTTAAAGATTCCGATGCGTCACTTCAGGTTCACTGCATCCCTCTGACACACTTATTGACGATGGAACACAGAAACAGCATCGGAATTAATTAGAAAAGGCACAATGCCGACTTAAGTACAAGAAGTCTGACTCTTCTCACTGACTATGCTTTGAAACATTCCTGTGACACTAGTTATACAATCCGAAGCTTCACTTCAGATTTACTGTATCCGTTGGACCGTCTTATTGGCGATGAAACACAGAAATTGCAACGGAATTAAATAGAAAAGGCACAATGACGACTTAAGTACAAGAAGACTGACTATTCCTAGTGTCTATGTTTTGAACCATTCCTGTGACACTAGTTTTAGATTCCGATGATTCACTTCAGCTTTACTGGATCCCTCTGACCTTCTTATTGACGATGAAACACAGAAATTGCAGCGGAATTGAGTACAAAAGGCACAATTCCGACTTAAGTACAAGAAGACTGACTCTTCCTACAGACTAGGTTTTGAACCATTCCTGTGACACTAGTTAGAGATTCCGATGCTTCACTTCAGGTTTACTGAATCCCTTGGACCTTCTTATTGACGACAAAACACAGAAATTGCATCGGAATTAAATACAAAAGGCACAATGCCGACTTAAGTACAAGAAGACTGACTGTTCTTACTGTCTATGTTTTGAACCATTCCTGTGACAGTAGTTATAGATTCCGATTCTTCACACCATGTTTACTGTATCCCTTGGACCTTCTTATTGACGATGAAACACCGAAATAGCATCGGATTTAAATAGAAAAGGCACAAAGCCGACTTAGGTACAAGAAGATTGACTCTTGTTACTGACTATGTTTTGAACCATCCCTGTGACACTAGTTATTGATTCCGATGCTTCACTTCTGGTTTACTGTATCCCTTTTACCTTCTTATTGACGATGAAACACATAAATTGCATCGGAATTAAATACAAAAGGACAATGCCGACTTAAGGACAAGAAGACGGACTCTTCTCACTGACTATGTTTTGAACCATTCCTGTGACACTAGTTATAGATTCCGATGCTTCACTTCATGTTCACTGTATCCCTCTGACACTCTTATTGACGATGGAACACAGAAACTGCATCGGAATTAAATAGAAAAGACACAATGCTGACTTAGGTACAAAAAGACTGACTCTTCATACTGTCTATGTTTTGAACCATTCCTGTGACACTAGTTATAGATACCGATGTTTAACTTCAGGTTTACTGTATCCCTCTGACCTTCTTATAGACGATGAAACACAGAAATTGCATCGGAATTAAATACAAACGGCACAATGCCGACTTAAGTACAAGAAGACTGAATCTTCTTACTGTCTATGTTTTGAACCATTCCTGTGACACTAGTTATAGATTCCGATGCTTCACCTCCGGTTATCTGTATCCCTCTGACCTTCTTATTTACGATGAAACACAGAAATTGCAACTGAATTAAAAAGAAAAGGCACAATGCCGACTTAAGTACAAGAAGACTGACTCTTCTTACTGTCTATGTTTTGAACCATTCCTGTGACGCTAGTTACAGGTTCCGATGCTTCACTTCAGGTTTACTGTATCCCTTGGACCTTCTTATTGACGATGAAACACTGAAATAGCATCGGAATTAAATACAAAAGGCACAATGCCGAATCAAGTACAAGAAGACTGACTCTTCTCACTGACTATGATTGGAACCATTCCTGTGACACTAGTTATAGATTCCGATGATTCATTTCAGGTCTACTGTGTCCCTCTGACCTTCTTATTGAAGATGAAACACAGAAATAGCATCGGAATGAAATACAAAAGGCACAATGCTCACTTAAGTACAAGAAGACTGACTCTTCTTAGTGTCTATGTTTTAAACCAATCCTGTGACGCTAGTTATAGATTCTGATGCTTCACTTCAGGTTTACTGTATCCCTTGGACCTTCTTATTGACGACGAAACACAGCAATTGCATCGGAATTAAATAGAAAAGGCACAATGCCGACTTATGTACAAGAAGACTGCCTCTTCCTACTGTCTATGTTTTGAACCATTCCTGTGACACTAGTTATCGATTCCGATGCTTCACTTCAGGTTTACTGTATCCCTTGGACCTTCTTATTGACAATGAAACACAGAAATTGCATCGGAATTGAATACAAAAGGCACAATGCCGACTTATGTACAAGAAGACTGATCTTCATACTGACTATATCTTGATCCATTCCTGTGACACTAGTTATAGATTCCGATGCTTCACTTCAGGTTTACTGTATCCCTTGGACCTTCTTATTGACGATGAAACACAGAAATTGCATCGGAATTAAATACAAAATGCACAATGCCGACTTAAGTACAAGAAGACTGACTCTTCTTACTGACTATGATTTGAACCATTCCAGTGATACTAGTTGTAGATTCCGATGCTTCACTTCATGTTTACTGTATCCCTCTGACCTTCTTATTAACGATGAAACACCGATATTGCATCGGAATTAAATAGAAAAGGCACAATGCCGACTTAAGTACAAGAAGAACGACTCTTCCAACTGTCTATGTTTTGAACCATTCCTGTGACACTAGTTATAGATTCCGATGCTTCACCTCAGGTTCACTGTATCCCTCTGACCTTCTTATCGACGATGAAACACAGAAATTGCATCGGAATTAAATAGAAAATGCACAATGCCGTCTTAAGTACAAGCAGACTGACTCTTCTTAGTGTCTATGTTTTGAACCATTCCTGTGACGGTAGTTACAGATTCCGATGCTTCACTTCAGGCTTACTGTATCCCTTGGACCTTCTTATTGACGATGAAACACAGAAATTGCATCGGAATTAAATACAAAAGGCACAATGCCGACTTAAGTACAAGAAGACTGACTCTTCTTACAGACTATGTGTTGAACCATTCCTGTGACACTATTTGGAGATTCCGATGCTTCTCTTCAAGTTTACTGTATCCCTCTGACCTTCTTATTGTCGATTAAACACAGTAATTGCATCGGAATTAAATTGAAAAGGGCACAATGCCGACTTAAGTACAAGAAGACCGACTCTTCTTACTGTCTATGTTTTGAACCATTCCGGTGACACTAGTTATAGATTCCGATGCTCCACTTCAGGTTTACTGTATCTCTTGGACCTTCTTATTGACGATGAAACACAGAAGTTGCATCGGAATTAAATACAAAAGGCACAATGCCGACTTAAGTACAAGAAGACTGACTCTTCTTACCGACTATGTTTTGAACCATTCCTGTGACACTAGTTATAGATTCCGATGCGTCACTTCAGGTTTACTGTAACCCTCTGACTTTCTTATTGACGATGAAAGACAGAAATATCATCGGAAATAAATACAAAAGGCACAATACGGACTGAAGTACATTTAGACTGAATCTTCCTACTGTCTAAGTTAAGAACCATTCCCGTGACACTAGTTATAGATTCCGATGCTTCATATCAGGTTTACTGTATCCCTTGGACCTTCTTAATGACGATGAAACACAGATAGTGCATCGGAATTAAATACAAAAGGCACAATGCCAACTTAAGTACAAGAAGACTGACTCTTCCTATTGTGTATGTTATGAACCATTCCTGTGACACTAGCTATAGATTCCGATGCTTCACTTCAGGGTTACTGTATCCCTCTGACCTTCTTTTTGACGACGAAACACAGAAATTGCATCGGAATTAAATAGAAAAGGCACAATGCCGTCTTAAGTACATGAAGACTGACTCTTCTTACGGACTATATCTTGAACCATTCCTGTGACACTAGTTATAGATTCCGATGCTTCACCTCAGATTCACTGAATCCCTCTGACCTTCTTATTGACGATGAGACACAGAAATTACATCGGAATTAAATACTAAAGGCACAATGCCGACTTAAGTACAAGACGGCTGACTCTTCCTAATGTGTATGTTTTGAACCTTTCCTGTGACACTAGTTATAGATTCCGATGCTTCACTTCAGGGTTACTGTATCCCTCTGACATTCTTTTTGACGATGAAACACAGAAATTGCATCGGAATTAAATAGAAAAGGCACAATGGCGACTTAAGTGCAGGGAGACTGACTCTTCGTACTGACTATATCTTGAACCATTTCTGTGACACTGGTTATAGATTCTGATGCTTCACCTCAGTTTCACTGAATCCCTCTGACCTTCTTATTGACGATGAAACACAGAAATTGCATCGGAATTAAATACTAAAGGCACAATGCCGACTTCAGTACAAGAAGGCTCACTCTTCTTTCTGACAGTTTTGAACCATTCCTGTGACACTAGTTATAGATTCCTATGCTTCACTTCTTGCTTACTGTATCCTTCCGACCTTCTTATTGACTATGAAACACAGAAACTGCATCGGAATTAAATACAAAAGGCACAATGCCGAATTAAGTGCAAGAAAGCTGACTCTTCTTACTGTCTATGTTTTGAACCATTTGTGTGACACTAGTTATAGTTTCCGATGCTTCTCTCCAAGTTTACTGTACACTTTGGACCTTCTCATTGAGGATGAAACACAGAAATTGCATCGTAACTAAATACAAAAGGCACAATGCCGACTTAAGTACAAGAAGACTGAATCTTCTTGCTGCCTATGTTTTGAACCATTCGTGTGACACTAGTTATGGATTCCGATGCTTCATTTCACGTTTACTGTATCCCTTGGACCTTCTTATTGACGATTAAACACCGATATTGCCTCGGAATTATATACAAAATGCACAATGCCGACGTAAGTACAAGAAGACTGACTCTTCCTACTGTCTATGTTTGAACCATTCCATTGACACTAGTTATAGACTCCGATGCTTCACTTCATGTTTACTGTATCCCTTGGACCTTCTTAGTGACGATGAAACACCGAATTTGCATCGGAATTAAATACAAAAGGCACAATGCCGACTTAAGTACAAGATGGCTGTCTCTTCTTACTGTCTATGATTTGAACCATTCCTGTGACACTAGTTATAGATTCCGATGCTTCACTCCAGGTTTACTCTATACCTTGGACCTTCTTATTAACGATGATACACATAAATTGCATCGGAATTAAATACAAAAGTCACCATGCCGACTTAAGTACAAGATGACTGATTCTTCCTACTGTCTATTTTTGGAACCATTCCTGTGACACTAGTTATAGATTCTGATGCTTCACTTTAGGTTTACTGAATCCCTTGGACCTTCTTATTGACGATGAAACACAAAAATTGCATCGGAATTAAATACAAAAGGCACAATGCCGACTTAAGTACAAGAAGACTGACTCTTCTTACTGTCTATGTTTTGAACCATTCCTGTGACACTAGTTATAGATTCCGATGCTTCACCTCCGGTTATCTGTATTCCTCTGACCTTCTTATTGACGATGAAACACAGAAATTGCATCGGAATTAAATACAAAAGTCACCATGCCGACTTAAGTACAAGAAGACTGACTCTTCCTACTGTCTATGTTTCGAACCATTCCTGTGACGCTAGTTACAGGTTCCGATGCTTCACTTCAGGTTTACTGTATCCCTTGGACATTCTTATTGGCGATGAAACACAGTAATAGCATCGCAATTAAATAGAAAAAGCACATTGCCGACATAAGTACAAGAAGACTGATTGTCATTACTGACTATGTTATCAACCATTCCTGTGATTCTAGTTATAGATTCCGACGCGTCACCTCAGGTTTACTGTATCCCACTCACCTTCTTACTGACGATGAAACACAGAAATTGCATCGGAATTAAACAGAAAAGTCACAATGCCGACTTAAGTACAAGAAGACTGACTCATCTCACTGACTATGTTTGAACCATTCCTGTGACACTAGTTATAGATTCCGATGCTTCACTTCAGGTTTACTGTATCCCTTTGGCCTTCTTATTGACGACGAAACACAGAAATAGCATCGGAATGAAATACAAAAGGCACAATACCGACTTAAGTACAAGAAGACTGACTCGTCTTACTGACTATGATTTGAACCATTCCTGTGACACCAGTTAGAGATTCCGATGCTTCATTTCAGGTTTATTGTATCCCTCTGACCTTCGTATTGACGATGAAACACAGAAATTGCATCGGACTTAATTTGAAAAGGGCACAATGCCGACTTAAGTACAAGAAGACTGACTCTTCTTACTGTCTATGTTTTGAACCATTCCTGTGACACTAGTTATAGATTCCGATGCTTCACTTCAGGTTTACTGTATCCCTTGGACCTTCTTATTGACGATGAAATACAGAAATTGCATCGGAATTAAATACAAAAAGCACAATGCCGACTTAAGTAGAAGATGACCGAACCTGCTTACTGTCTATGTTCTGAACCATTCATGTGACAAAAGTTCTAGATTCCGATGCTTCACTTCAGGTTTAGTGTATCCCTCTGACCATCGTATTGACGATGAAACACAGAAATTTAATCAGAATTAAATACAAAAGGCACAATGCCGACTTAAGTACAAGAAGACTGACTCTTCTTACTGACTATGTTTTGAACCATATCTGTGACACTAGTTATAGATTCCGATGCTTCACTTCAGCTTAACTGTATCCCTTGGAACATCTTATTGACGATGAAACACTGAAATAGCATCGGAATTAAATAGAAAAGGCACAATGCCGAATCAAGTACAAGTAGACTGACTCTTCTAACTGACTATGATTGGAACCATTCCTGTGACACTAGTTATAGATTCCAAATATTCACTTCAGGTCTACTGTGTCCCTCTGACCTTCTTATTGAAGATGAAACACAGAAATAGCATCGTAATTAAATACAAAAGGCACAATGCTGACTTAAATACAAGAAAACTGACTCTTCTTACTGACTATATTTTGAACCATTCCTGTGACACTAGTTATAGATTCCGATGCTTCACTTCAGGTTTACTGTATCTCTTGGACGCTCTTATTGACGATGATACACAGAAATTGCATCGGAATTAAATACAAAAGGCAAAATGCCTACTTAAGTACAAGAAGACTGACTCTTCTTACTGTCTATGTTTTGAACCATTCCTGTGACGCTAGTTATAGATTCCGATGCTTCACTTCAGGTTTACTGTATCCCTTGGACCTTCTTATTGATGACGAAACACAGAAATTGCATCGGAATTAAATAGAAAAGGCACAATGCCGACTTAAGTACAGGAAGACTGACTCTTCTTACTGACTATACCTTGATCCATTCCTGTGGCACTAGTTATAGATTCCGATGCTTCACTTCAGGTTTACTGTATCCCTCTGACCTTCTTTTTGACGATGAAACACAGAAATTGCATCGGAATTAAATAGAAAAGGCACAATGCCGACTTAAGTACAGGAAGACTGACTCTTCTTACTGACTATATCTTGATCCATTCCTGTGACACTAGTTATAGATTCCGATGCTTCACTTCAGGTTTACTGTATCCCTTGGACCTTCTTATTGACGATGAAACACAGCAATTCCATCGTAATTAAATACAAAAGGGACAATGCCTACTTAAGTACAAGAAGACTGACTCTTCTTACTGACTATGTTTTGAACCATTCCTGTGATACTAGTTGTATATTTCCATGCTTCACTTCAGGTTTACTGCATCCCTAGGACCTTCTTATTGACGATGAAACACAGAAATTGCATCGGAACAAAATACAAAAGGCACAATGATGACTTATGTATAAGATGACTGACTCTTCCTACTGTCTATGTTTCGAACCATTCCTGTGACATTATTTATGGATTCCAATGCTTCACTTCAGGTTTACTGTATCCTTTGGACCTGCTTATTGGCGACGAAACACAGAAATTGCATCGGAATTAATTAGAAAAGGCACAATGCCGACTTAAGTACAACAAGACTGACTCTTCTTACTGTCTATGTTTTGACCCATTCCTGTGACACTAGTTATAGATTCCGATGCTTCACCTCAGGTTCACTGAATCCCTCTGACCTTCTTATTGACGATGAAACACAGAAATAGCATCGGAATTAAATAGAAAAGGCACAATGCCGTCTTAAGTACAAGCAGACTGACTCATCTTAGTGTCTATGATTTGAACCATTCCTGTGACGCTAGTTGTAGATTCCGATGCTTTACTTCAGGTTCACTGTATCCCTAGGACCTTCTTATTGACGATGAAACACAGAAATTGCATCGGAACTAAATACAAAATGCACAATGCCGACTTAAGTATAAGAAGACTGACTCTTCCCACTGTCTATGTTTAGAACCATACCTGTGACATTAGTTATGGATTCCGATGCTTCAATTCAGGGTTACTGTATCCTGTGGACCTTCGTATTCTCGACGAAACACAGAAATAGCATCGGAACTAAATAGAAAACGCACTTTGCCTACTTAAGTACAAGAAGACTGACTCTTCCTACTCTCTATGTTTGAACCATTCCTATGACACTAGTTATAGATTCCCATGCTTCACCTCAGGTTCACTGTATCCCTCTGACCTTCTTATTGACGATGAATCACAGAAATTGCATCGGAATTAAATAGAAAACGCACAATGCCCACTTAAGTACAAGAAGACTGACTCTTCTTAGTGTCTATGATTTGAACCATTCCTGTGACTATAGTTACAGATTACGATGCTTCACTTCAGGTTTACTGTATCCCTTGGACCTTCTTATTGACGATGAAACACAGAAATTGCATCGGAATTAAATACAAAAGGCACAATGCCGACTTAAGTACAAGAAGACTGACTCTTCTTACTGACTGCTTAGAACCATTACTGTGACACTAGTTATTGATTCCGATGCTTCACTTCAGGTTTACTGAATCCCTCTGACCTTCTTATTGACGATGAAACACAGAAAATGCATCGGAATTAAATACAAAAGGCACAATGCCGACTTAAGGACATAAAGACTGACTCTTCATACTGACTATGTTTTGAACCATTCCGGTGACACTAGTTATAGATTCCAATGCTTCACTTCATGTTCACTGTATCCCTCTGACACTCTTATTGACGGTGAAACACAGAAATTGCATCGGAATTAAATAGAAAAGGCACAATGCCGACTTAAGTACAAGAAGCCGGACTCTTCTTACTGTCTATGTTTTGAACCATTCGAGTGACACTAGTTATAGATTCCGATGCTTCATTTCCGGTTTACTGTACCCCTTGGACCTTCTTAATGACGATGAAACACAGCCAGTGCATCGGAATTTAGTACAAAAGTCACAATGCCAAATTAAGTACAAGAAGACTGACTCTTCCTACTGACTATGTTTTGAACCATTCATGTGGCACTAGTTATAGATTCCGATGCTTCATTTCAGGTTTACTGTATAGCTTCGACCTTCTTAATGACGATGAAACACAGACAGTGCATCGGAATTAAATACAAAAGTCACAATGCCAACTTAAGTACAAGAAGACTGACTCTTCCTACTGACTATGTTGTCAACCATTCCTGTGACATTAGTTATGGATTCCGAAGCTTCACTTCTGGGTTACTGTATCCCGTGGACGTTCTTATTGACGATGAAACACAGAAATTGCATCGGGATTAAATACAAAAGACACAATGCCGACTTAAGTACAAGAAGACTGACACTTCTTACTGACTATACTTTGAACCATTCCTGTGACACTAGTTGTAGATTCCGATGCTTCACTTCAGGTTTACTGTATCCCTAGGACCTTCTTATTGACGATGAACCACAGAAATTGCATCGGAACTAAATACAAAAGGCACAATGCCGACTTAAGTATAAGAAGACTGACTCTTCCTACTGTCTATGTTTTGAACCATTCCTGTGACATTAGTTATGGATTCCGAAGCTTCACTTCTGGGTTACTGTATCCCGTGGACCTTCTTATTGACGATGAAACACAGAAATTGCATCGGAATTAAATACAAAAGACACAATGCCGACTTAAGTACAGGAAGACTGACTCTTCTTACTGACTGCTTTGAACCGTTCCTGTGACGCTAGTCTTAAATTCCCATGCTTCACTTCAAGTTTACTGTATCCCTCTGACTTTCTTTTTGACGATGAAACACAGAAATTGCATCTTAATTAAATAGAAAACGCACAATGCCGACTTAGGTACAAGAAGACTGACTCTTCTTACTGACCATATCTTGATCCATTCCTGTGACACTAGTTATTGATTCCGATGCTTCACTTCAGGTTTACTGTATCCCATGGACCTTCTTGTTGACGATGAAACACAGAAATTGCATCGGAATTCAATACAAAAGGTACAATGCCTACTTAAGTACAAGAAGACTGACACTTCTTACGGACTATGCTTTGAACCATTCCTGTGACACTAGTTGTAGATTCCGATGCTTCACTTCAGGTTTACTGTATCCCTAGGACCATCTAATTGACGATGAACAACAGAAAATGCATCGGAACTAAATACAAAAGGCACAATGCCGGCTTAAGTTCAAGGAGACTGACTCTTCTTACTGACTGTTTTGAACCATTCCAGTAACATACGTTATAGATTCCCATGCTTCAATTCAGATTTACTGTATCCCTCTGACCTTCTTATTTACGATGAAACACATAAATTGCATCGGAATTAAATACAAAAGGCACAATGCCGACTTAAGGATAAGAAGACTGACTCTTCTTACTGACTATGTTTTGAACCATTCCTGTGCCACTAGTTATAGATTCCGATGCTTCACTTCAAGTTTACTGTATCCCTCTGACCTTCGTATTGACGATGAAACACAGAAATTGCATCGGAAATAAATACAAAATGCACAATACCGACTTAAGTACATGTATACTGAATCTTCCTACTGTTTATGTTTGGAACCATTCCTGTGACACTAGTTATAAATTCCGATGCTTCATTTCAGGTTTACTGTATCCCTTGGACGTTCTTAATGACGATGAAACACAGATAGTGCATCGGAATTAAAGACAAAAGGCCCAATGCCGACTTAAGTACAAGAAGACTGACTCTTCCTACTATCTATGATTTGAACCATTGCTGTGACACTAGTTATAGATTCCGATGCTTCACTTCAGGTTTACTGTATCCCTCTGACCCTCTTATGGACGATGAAACACAGTAATTGCATCGGAATTAAATGGAAAAGGCACAATGCCGACTTAAGTACAAGAAGACTGACTCTTCTTAATGTCTATGTTTTGAACCATTCCTGTGACACTAGTTATAGATTCCGATGCTCCACTTCAGGTTTACTGTATCACTTGGACATTCTTATTGAGGATGAAACACAGAAATTGCATCGAAATTAAATACAAAAGGCACAATGCCGACATAAGTACAAGAAGACTGACTCTTCTTACTGACTATGATGTGATCCATCGCTGTGACACTAGTTATAATTTCCGATGCTTCATTTCAGGTTTACTGTATCCCTTCGACTTTCTTAATGACGATGAAACACAGATAGTGCATCGGAATTAAATACAAAAGGCACAATCCCAACTTAAGTACAAGAAGACTGACTCTTCCTACTGTCTATGTTTTGAACCATTCCTGTGACACTAGTTATAGATTCCGATGCTTCACTTCAGGTTTACTTTACCCCTTGGACCTTCTGATTGACGATGAAATACAGAAATTGCATCGGAAATAAATACAAAAGGTACAATGCCTACTTAAGTACAAGAAGACTGAGTCTTCTTACTGACTATATCTTGATCCATTCCTGTTACAGTAGTTATAGATTCCTATGCTTCACTTCAGGTTTACTTAACCCCTTGGACCTTCTGATTGACGATGAAACACAGAAATTGCATCGGAATTAAATACAAAAGGTACAATGCCTACTTAAGTACGAGAAGACTGAGTCTTCTTACTGACTATGCTTTGAACCATTCCTGTGACACTAGTTCAGATTCAGATGCTTCACTTCGGGTTTACTGTATCCTTAGGACCTTCTTATTGGCGACGAAACACAGAAATTGAATCGGAATTAAATAGAAAAGGCACAATGCCTACTTAAGTACAAGCAGACTGACTCTTCTTAGTGTCTATGTTATGAACCATTCCTGTGACGCTAGTTACAGATTCCGATGCTTCACTTCAGGTTTACAGTATCCCTTTTACCTTCTTATTGACGATGAAACACAGAAATTGCATCGGAATTAAATACAATAGGCACAATGCCGACTTAGGTACAAGAAGACTGACTCATCTTACTGACTGCATTGAACCGTTCCTGTGACACTAGTTATAGATTCCAATGCTTCACTTCAGGATTACAGTATCCCTTGGACCTTCTTATTGACGACGAAACACAGAAATTGCATCGGATTTAAATACATAAGGCACAATGCCGACTTAAGGACAAGTAGACTGACTCTTCTTACTGACTATGTTTTGAACCATTCCGGTGACACTAGTTATAGATTCCGTTGCACCACTTCATGTACACTCTATCCCTCTGACCCTCTTATTGACGGTGAAACACAGAAATTGCATCGGAATTAAATAGAAAAGGCACAATGCCGACTTAAGTACAAGAAGACTGACTCCTCTTACTGTCTGTGTTTGAACCATTCCAGTGACACTAGTTATAGTTTCCGATGCTCCACTTCAGGTTTACTGTATCTCTTGAACTTTCTTATTGACGATGAAAAACAGAAATTTCACCGAAATTAAATACAAAAGGCACAATGCCGACTTAAGTACAAGAAGACTGACTCTTCTTACTGACTATGTTTTGAACCATTCGTGTGACATTAGTTATAGATTCCGATGCTTCACTTCAGGTTAACTGTATCCCTCTGAGCTTCTTATTGACGATGAAACACAGAAATTGAATCGGAAATAAATACAACAGGCACAATACCGAATTAAGTACATGTAGACTGAATCTTCCTACTGTCTATGTTTTGAACCATTCCTGTAACACTAGTTATAGATTCCGATGCTTCATTTCAGGTTTACTGTATCCCTTGGACCTTCTTAATAACGATGAAACACAGATAGTGCATCGGATTTAAATACAAAAGGCACAATGCCAACTTAAGTACAAGAAGAATGACGCTTCTTACTGACTATGTTTTGAACCATTCCTGTGACACTAGTTATAGATTGCGATGCTTCACTTCTGGTTTAATGTATCTCTTGGACCGTCGTATTGATGATGAAACACAGAAATTTCATCGGAATTAAATACAAAAGGCACAATGCCGACTTACATACAAGAAGACTGACTATTCTTACTGACTATGTTTTGAACCATTCCTGTGACACTAGTTATGGATTCCGATGCTTCACTTCAGATTTACTGTATCCCATGGACCTTCTCATTTACGATGAAACACAGAAATTGCATCGGAATTAGATACAAAAGGCACAATGCCGACTTAAGTACAACAAGACTGACTCTTCTTACTGACTGCATCTTGATCTATACCTGTGACACTAGTTACAGATTCCGATGCTTCACTTCAGGTTTACTGTATCCCTTGGACCTTCTTATTGACGATGAAACACAGTTATTGCATCGGAATTAAATAGAAAAGGCACAATGCCGACTTAAGTACAAGAAGACTGACTCTTCCAACTGTCTATGTTTTGAACTATTCCTGTGACACTTGTTATAGATTCCGATGCTTCACCTCAGGTTCACTGTATCCCTCTGACCTTCTTATTGACGATGAAACACAGAAATTGCATCGGAATTAAATACTAAAGGCACAATGCCGTCTTAAGTACAAGCAGACTGACTCTTCTTAACGTGTATGTTTTGAACCATTTCTGTGACACTAGTTAAAGATTCCGATGCTTCACTTCAGGTTTACTGTATCCCTTGGACCTTCTTAATGACGATGAATCACAGAAATTGCACCGAAAATAAATACTAAAGGCACAATGCCGACTTAAGTACAACAAGACTGATTCTTCTCACTGGATATGTTTTGAACCATTCCTGTAACACTAGTTATAGATTCCGATACTTCACTTCAGGCTTACTGTATCCCTCTTACCTTCTTATTGACGATGAAACACAGAAATTGCATCGGAATTAAATACAAAAGGCACAATACCGACTTAAGTACATGTAGACTGAATCTTCCTACTGTCTATGTTTTGAACCATTCCTGTGACACTAGTTATAGATTCCGATGCTTCATTTCAGGATTACTGCATCCCTCGGACCTTCTTAATGACGATGAAACACAGATAGTGCATCGGAATTAAATACAAAAGGTACAATGCCAACTTAAGTAGAAGAAGACTGACTCTTCCCACTGTCTATGTTTTGAACCATTCCTGTGACACTAGTTATAGTTTCCGATGCTTCACCTCAGGTTCACTCTATCCCTTGGACCTTCTTATTGACGATGAAACACAGAAATAGCAACGGAGTTAAATACAAAAGGCACAATGCCGACTTAAGTACAAGAAGACTGACTCTTCTTACTGACTGTTTTGAACCATTCCTGTGACACTAGTTATAGATTACGATGCTTCACTTCAGGTTTACTGTATCCCTCTGACCTTCTTATTAACGATGAAACACAGATATTGCATCGGAATTAAATACAAAAGGCACAATGCCGACTTAAGTACAAGAACACTGACTCTTCTTACTGACTATGTTTTGAACCATTCCTGTGATACTAGTTATGGATTCCGATGCTTCACTTCAGGTTTACTGTATCCCTTTGACCTTCGTATTGACGATGAAACACTGAAATTGCATCGGTATTAAATACAAAAGGCACAGTGCCGACCTAAGTACGAGAAGACTGACTCCTCTTACTGACTATACCTTGATTCATTCCTGTGAAACTAGTTATAGATTCCGATGCTTCACTTCAGGTTTACTGTATCCCTTGGACCTTATTATTGACGATGAGACACAGAAATTGCATCGGAATTAAATACAAAAGGCACAATGCCGACTAAAGGACAAGAAGACTGGATCTTCTTACAGCCTATGATTTGAACCATTCCTGTGACACTAGTTATAGATTCCGATGCTTCACTTCATGTTTACTGTATCCCTCCGACCTTCTTATTGACGATGAAACACAGAAATTGCATCTGAATTAAATACAAAAGGCACAATGCCGACTTAAGTGCAAGAAGACTGACTCTTCTTACTGTCTGTGTTTTGAACCATTCCTGTGACACTAGATATAGATTCCGATGCTTCACACAAGGTTTACTATATCCCTTGGACCTTCTTATTGACGATGAAACACCGAAATTGCATCGGAATTAAATAGAAAAGGCACAATGCCGACTTAGGTACAAGACGACTGTCTCTTCTTACTGTCTATGTTTTGAACCATTTTCTGTGACACTAGTTATGGATTCCGATGCTTCACTTCAGGTTTACTGTATCCCTTGGACCTTCTTATTGACGATGAAACACAGAAATTGCATCGGAATGAAATACAAAAGGCACAACGCCGACTTAAGTACAAGAACACTGACTCTTCTTACTGACAATATATTGATCCATTCCTGTGACACTAGTTATAGATTCGGATGCTTCAATTCAGGTTTACTTTATACCTTGGACCATCTTATTGACGACGAAACACAGAAATTGCATCGGAATTAAATACAAAAGGCACAATGCCGACTTACGTACAAGTAGACTGACTCTTCTTACTGACTATGATTTGAACAATTCCTGTGACACTAGTTGTAGATCCCGATGCTTCACTTCAGGTTTACTGTATCCCTTGGACCTTCTTATTGACGATGAAACACAGAAATTTCATCGGAATTAAATACAAAAGGCACAATGCCTACTTAAGAACAAGTAGACTGACTCTTCTTACTGACTATGTTCTGAACCATTCCGGTGACACTAGTTATAGATTCCGTTGCATCACTTCATGTTCACTGTATCCCTCTGACCCTCTTATTGACGGTGAAACACAGAAATTGCATCGGAATTAAATAGAAAAGGCACAATGCCGAGTTAAGTACAAGAAGATTGACTCTTCTTACTGTCTGTGTTTGAACCATTCCAGTGACACTAGTTATAGTTTCCGATGCTTCACTTCTGATTTAATGTAACTCTTGGACCGTCGTATTGATGATGAAACACAGAAATTTCATCGGAATTAAATACAAAAGGCACAATGCCGATTTACGTACAAGAAGACTGACTCTTCTTACTGACTATGTTTTGAACCATTCCTGTGACACTAGTTATGGATTCCGATGCTTCACTTCAGGTTTACTGTGTCCCATGGACCTTCTCCTTGACGATGAAACACAGAAATTGCATCGGAATTAGATACAAAAGGCACAATGCCGACTTAAGTACAACAAGACTGACTCTTCTTACTGACTATGTTTTGAACCATTCGTGTGACATTAGTTATAGATTCCGATGCTTCACTTCAGGTTAATTGTATCCCTCTGACCTTCTTATTGACGATGAAACATAGAAATTGCATCGGAAATAAATACAACAGGCACAATACCGACTTAAGTACATGTAGACTGAATCTTCCTACTGTCTATGTTTTGAACCATTCCTGTAACACTAGTTATAGATTCCGACGCTTCATTTCAGGTTTACTGTATCCCTTGGACCTTCTTAATGACGATGAAACACAGATAGTGCATCGGATTTAAATACAAAAGGCACAATGCCA
This sequence comes from Schistocerca serialis cubense, assembly GCF_023864345.2. Taxonomy (NCBI): domain Eukaryota; kingdom Metazoa; phylum Arthropoda; class Insecta; order Orthoptera; family Acrididae; genus Schistocerca; species Schistocerca serialis. The sequence continues at coordinate 639,869,146 of NC_064644.1, forward strand.
ACTTAAGTACAAGATGAATGACTCTTCATACTGACTATGTTTTGAACCATTCCTGTGACACTAGTTATAGATTGCGATGCTTCACTTCTGATTTAATGTAACTCTTGGACCGTCGTATTGATGATGAAACACAGAAATTTCATCGGAATTAAATACAAAAGGCACAATGCCGATTTACGTACAAGAAGACTGACTCTTCTTACTGACTATGTTTTGAACCATTCCTGTGACACTAGGTATGGATTCCGATGCTTCACTTCAGGTTTACTGTGTCCCATGGACCTTCTCCTTGACGATGAAACACAGAAATTGCATCGGAATTAGATACAAAAGGCACAATGCCGACTTAAGTACAACAAGACTGACTCTTCTTACTGACTACATCTTGATCTATACCTGTGACACTAGTTACAGATTCCGATGCTTCACTTCAGGTTTACTGTATCCCTTGGACCTTCTTATTGACGATGAAACACAGATATTGCATCAGAATTAAATACAAAAGAAACAATGCCGACTTAAGTACAAGAAGGCTGACTCTTCTTACTGTCTATGTTTGAAACGTTCCTGTGACACTAGTTATAGCGTCCGATGCTTCACTCCAGGTTTACTGTATCCCTTGGACCTTCTTATTGACGATGAAACACAGAAATTACATCGGAATTAAATAGAAAAGGCACAATGCCGACTTAAGTACAAGAAGACTGACTCTTCCTACTGTCTATGTTTTGAACCATTCCTGTGACACTAGTTATAGATTCCGATGCTTCACCTCAGGTTCACTGTATCCCTCTGACCTTCTTATTGACGATGAAACACAGAAATTGCATCGGAATTAAATACAAAAGGCACAATGCCGTCTTAAGTACAAGCAGACTGACTCTTCTTAATGTGTATGTTTTGAACCATTCCTGTGACACTAGTTAAAGATTCCGATGCTTCACTTCAGGTTTACTGTATCCCTTGGACCTTCTTATTGACGATGAAACACAGAAATTGCATCGAAAATAAATACAAAAGGCACAATGCCGACTTAAGTACAACAAGACTGACTCTTCTCACTGGATATGTTTTGATCCATTCCTGTAACACTAGTTATAGATTCCGATGCTTCACTTCAGGCTTACTGTATCCCTCTGACCTTCTTATTGACGATGAAACACAGAAATTGCATCGGAATTAAATACAAAAGGCACAATGCCGACTTAAGATGACTTACGCTTCTTACTGACTATGATTTGAACCATTCCTGTGACACTAGTTTTGGATTCCGATGCTTCACTTCAGGTTTACTGTATTCCGTGGACCTTCTTATTGGCGATGAAACACAGAAATTGCATCGGAATTAAATACAAAAGGCACAATGTCGACTTAAGTACAAGAAGAATGACTCTTCTTAATGTCTATGATTTGAACCATTCCTGTGACACTAGTTGTAGATTCCGATGCTTCACTTCAGGTTTATTGTATCGCTCTGACCCTCTTATTAACGATGGAACACAGATATTGCATCGGAATTAAATACAAAAGGCACAATGCCAACTTAAGTACAAGCAGACTGACTCTTCTTACTGACTATGTTTTGATCCATTCCTGTGACACTAGTTATAGATTCCGATGCTTCACCTCAGGTTCACTGTATCCCTCTGACCTTCTTATTGACGATGAAACACAGAAATTGCATCGGAATTGAATAGAAAAGGCACAAAGCCGTCTTAAGTACAAGCAGACTGACTCTTCTTAGTGTCTATGTTTTGAACCATTCCTGTGACACTAGTTAAAGATTCGGATGCTTCACTTCAGGTTTGCTGTATCCCTTGGACCTTCTTATTGACGATGAAACACAGAAATTGCATCGAAAATAAATACAAAAGGCACAATGCCGACCTAAGTACAACAAGACTGACTCTTCTTACTGGATATGTTTTGAACCATTCCTGTGACACTAGTTATAGATACCGATGCTACACTTAAGGTTTAGTGTATCCCTCTGACCTTCTTATTGACGATGAAACACAGAAATTGCATCGGAAATAAATACAAAAGGCACAATACCGACTTAAGTACATGTAGACTGAATCTTCCTACTGTCTATGTTTTGAACCAATCCTGTGACACTAGTTATAGATTCCGATGCTTCATTTCAGGATTACTGCATCCCTCGGACCTTCTTAATGACGATGAAACACAGATAGTACATCGGAATTAAATACAAAAGGTACAATGACAACTTAAGTGGAAGAAGACTGACTCTTCCTACTGTCTATGTTTTGAACCATTCCTGTGACACTAGTTATAGTTTCCGATGCTTCACCTCAGGTTCAGTCTATCCCTTGGACCTTCTTATTGTCGATGAAACACAGAAATTGCAACGGAGTTAAATACAAAAGGCACAATGCCGACTTAAGTACAAGAAGACTGACTCTTCTTACTGACTGTTTTGAACCATTCCTGTGACACTAGTTATAGATTACGATGCTTCACTTCAGGTTTACTGTATCCCTCTGACCTTCTTATTAACGATGAAACACAGATATTGCATCGGAATTAAATACAAAAGGCACAATGCCGACTTAAGTACAAGAAGACTGACTCTTCTTACTGACTATGTTTTGAACCATTCCTGTGTCACTAGTTATAGATTCCGATGCTTCACTTCTGGTTTACTGTATCCCTTGGACCTTCGTATTGACGATGAAACACAGAAATTGCATGGGAATTAAATACAAAAGGCACAATGCCCAATGAAGTACAAGAAGACTGACTCTTCTTACTGACTATATTTTGAACCATTCCTGTGATACTAGTTATGGATTCCGATGCTTCACTTCAGGTTTACTGTATCCCTTGGACCTTCGTATTGACGATGAAACACTGAAATTGCACCGGTATTAAATACAAAAGGCACAGTGCCGACCTAAGTACGAGAAGACTGACTCCTCTTACTGACTATACCTTGATTCATTCCTGTGACACTAGTTATAGATTCGGATGCTTCACTTCAGGTTTACTGTATACCTTGGACCTTTTTATTGACGACGAAACACAGAAATTGCATCGGAATTAAATACAAAAGGCACAATGCCGACTTACGTACAAGAAGACTGACTCTTCTTACTGACTATGATTTGAACAATTCCTGTGACACTAGTTGTAGATCCCGATGCTTCACTTCAGGTTTACTGTATCCCTCTGACGTTCTTATTAACGATGAAACACAGATATTGCATCGGAATTAAATACAAAAGGCACAATGCTGACATAAGTACAAGAAGACTGACTCTTCTTACTGACTATGTTTTGAACCATTCCTGTGACACTAGTTATAGATTACGATGCTTCACTTCCTGTTTACTGTATCCCTTGGACCTTCGTATTGACGATGAAACACAGAAATTGCATCCGAATTAAATAGAAAAGGCACAATGCCGTCTTAAGTACATGCAGACTGACTCTTCTTAGTGTCTATGTCTTGAACCATTCGTGTGACGCTAGTTAAAGATTCCGATGCTTCACTTCAGGTTTACTGTATCCCTTGGAGCTTCGTATTGACGATGAAACACAGAAATTGCATCGGAATTGAATACAAAAGGCACAATGCCTACTTAAGTTCAAGATGACTGGCTCTTCTTACTGAGTATGTTTTGAACCATTCCTGTGACACTAATTGTAGATTCCGAGGCTTCACTTCAGGTTTACTGTATCCCTAGGACCTTCTCATTGACGATGAAACACAGAAATTGCATCGGAACTAAATACAAAAGGCACAATGCCGACTTAAGTATAAGAAGGCTGACTCTTTACTGCTGTCTATGTTTGAACCATTCCTGTGACATTAGTTATAGATTCCGATGCTTCACTTCAGGGTTACTGCATCCTTTGGACCATCTTATTGGCGACGAAACACAGATATTGCATCCTAATTAAATAGAAAATGCACAATGCCGACTTAAGTACAAGAAGACTGACTGTTCTTACTGTCTATGTTTTGAACCATTGCTGTGACACTAGTTATAGATTCCGATGCTTCACCTCAGGTCCACTGTATTCCTCTGACCTTCTTATTGACGATGAAACACAGAAATTGCATCGGAATTAAATAGAAAAGGCACAATGCCGTCTTAAGTACAAGCAGACTGACTCTTCTTAGTGTCTATGTTTTGAACCATTCCTGTGACGCTAGTTACAGATTCCGATGCTTCACTTCAGGTTTACTGTGTCCCTTGGACCTTCTTATTGACGATGAAACACAGATATTGCATCGGAATTAAATACAAAAGGCAAAATGGCGACTTAAGTACAAGAAGACTGACTCTTCTAACTGACAGTTTTGTACCATTCCTGTGACACTAGATATAGATTCCGATGCTTCACTTCAGGTTTACTGTATCCCTCTGACGTTCTTATTAACGATGAAACGCAGATATTGCATCGGAATTAAATACAAAATGCACAATGCCGACTTAAGTACAAGAGGACTGACTCTTCTTACTGACTATGTTTTGAACCATTCCTGTGACACTAGTTATAGATTCCGATGCTTCACTTCTGGTTTACTGTATCCCTTGGACCGTCGTATTGATGATGAAACACAGAAATTTCATCGGAATTAAATACAAAAGGCACAATGCCGACTTTCGTACAAGAAGACTGACTCTTCTTACTGACTATGCTTTGAAACATTCCTGTGACACTAGTTATGGATTCCGATGCTTCACTTCAGGTTTACTGTATCCCTTGGACCTTCTTATTGACGATGAAACACAGAAATTGCATCGGAATTAAATACAAAAGAAACAATGCCGAATTAAGTACAAGAAGGCTGACTCTTCTTACTGTCTATGTTTTGAACCGTTCCTGTGACACTAGTTACAGAGTCCGATGCTTCACTCCAGGTTCACTGTATCCCTTGAACCTTCTTATTGACGATGAAACACATAAATTGCATCGGAATTAAATAGAAAAGGCACAATGCCGACTTAAGTACAAGAAGACTGACTCTTCCTACTGTCTATGATTTGAACCATTCCTGTGACACTAGTTATAGATTCCGATGCTTCACCTCAGGTTCACTGTATCCCTCTGACCTTTTTATTGACGATGAAACACAGAAATTGCATCGGAATTAAATACAAAAGGCACAATGCCGTCTTAAGTACAAGCAGACTGACTCTTCTTAATGTGTATGTTTTGAACCATTCCTGTGACACAAGTTAAAGATTCCGATGCTTCACTTCAGGTTTACTGTTTCCCTTGGACCTTCTTATTGACGATGAAACACAGAAATTGCATCGAAAATAAATACAAAAGGCACAATGCCGACTTAAGTACAACAAGACTGACTCTTCTCACTGGATAAGTTTTGAACCATTCCTGTAACACTAGTTATAGACTCCGATGCTACACGTCAGGCTTACTGTATCCCTCTGACCTTCTTATTGACGATGAAACACAGAAATTGCATCGGAATTAAATACAAAAGGTACAATGCCGACTTAAGAAGACTTACCCTTCTTACTGACTATGATTTGAACAATTCCTGTGACACTAGTTTGGGATTCCGATGCTTCACTTCAGGTTTACTGTATTCCTTGGCCCTTCTTATTGACGATGAAACACAGAAATTGCATCGGAATTAAATACAAAAGGCACAATGTCGACTTAAGTACAAGAAGAATGACTCTTCTTACTGACTATATCTTTATCCATTCCTGTGACACTAGTTATAGATTCCGATGCTTCACTTCGGGATTACTGTATCCCTTGGACCTTCTTATTGACGATGAAACACAGGAATTGCATCGGAATTAAATACAAAAGCCACAATGCCGACTTAAGTACAAGAAGACTGACTCTTCTTACTGACTATGATTTGAACCATTCCTGTGACACTAGTTGTAGATTCCGATGCTTCACTTCAGGTTTATTGTATCCCTCTGACCTTCTTATTAACGATGAAACACAGATATTGCATCGGAAGTAAATACAAAAGGCACAATGCCAACTTAAGTACAAGCAGACTGACTCTTCTTACTGACTATGTTTTGATCCATTCCTGTGACACTAGTTATGGATTCCGATGCCTCACCTCAGTTTCACTGTATATCTCTGACCTTCTTATTGACGATGAAACACAGAAATTGCATCGGAATTGAATAGAAAAGGCACAATGCCGTCTTAAGTACAAGCAGACTGACTCTTCTTAGTGTCTATGTTTTGAACCATTCCTGTGACACTAGTTAAAGATTCCGATGCTTCACTTCAGGTTTGCTGTATCCCTTGGACCTTCTTATTGACGATGAAACACAGGAATTGCATCGGAATTAAATACAAAAGCCACAATGCCGACTTAAGTACAAGAAGACTGACTCATCTTACTGACTATGATTTGAACCATTCCTGTGACACTAGTTGTAGATTCCGATGCTTCACTTCAGGTTTATTGTATCCCTCTGACCTTCTTATTAACGATGAAACACAGAAATTGCAACGGAGTTAAATACAAAAGGCACAATGCCGACTTAAGTACAAGAAGACTGACTCTTCTTACTGACTGTTTTGAACCATTCCTGTGACACTAGTTATAGATTACGATGCTTTACTTCAGGTTTACTGTATCCCTCTGACCTTCTTATTAACGATGAAACACAGATATTGCATCGGAATTAAATACAAAAGGCACAATGCCGACTTAAGTACAAGAAGACTGACTCTTCTTACTGACTATGTTTTGAACCATTCCTGTGTCACTAGTTATAGATTCCGATGCTTCACTTCTGGTTTACTGTATCCCTTGGACCTTCGTATTGACGATGAAACACAGAAATTGCATGGGAATTAAATACAAAGGGCACAATGCCCAATGAAGTACAAGAAGACTGACTCTTCTTACTGACTATGTTTTGAACCATTCCTGTGATACTAGTTATGGATTCCGATGCTTCACTTCAGGTTTACTGTATCCCTTTGACCTTATTATTGACGATGAGACACAGAAATTGCATCGGAATTAAATACAAAAGGCACAATGCCGACTAAAGGACAAGAAGACTGGATCTTCTTACTGCCTATGTTTTGAACCATTCCTGTGACACTAGTTATAGATTCCGATGCTTCACTTCAAGTTTACTGTATCCCTCTGACCTTCTCATTGACGATGAAACACAGATATTGCATCTGAATTAAATACAAAAGGCACAATGCCGTCTTAAGTGCAAGAAGACTGACTCTTCTTACTGTCTATGTTTGAATCATTCCTGTGATACTAGTTATCGATTCCGATGCTTCACTTCAGGTTTACTGTATCCCTTGGACCTTCTTATTGACGATGAAACACCGAAATTGCATCGGAATTAAATAGAAAAGGCACAATCCCGACTTAGGTACAAGACGACTGTCTCTTCTTACTGTCTATGTTTTGAACCATTTTCTGTGACACTAGTTATGGATTCCGATGCTTCACTTCAGGTTTACTGTATCCCCTGGACCTTCTTATTGACGATGAAACACAGAAATTGCATCGGAATGAAATACAAAAGGCACAATGCCCAATGAAGTACAAGAAGACTGACTCTTCTTACTGACTATGTTTTGAACCATTCCTGTGATACTAGTTATGGATTCCGATGCTTCACTTCAGGTTTACTGTATCCCTTTGACCTTATTATTGACGATGAAACACAGAAATTGCATGGGAATTAAATACAAAAGGCACAATGCCCAATGAAGTACAAGAAGACTGACTCTTCTTACTGACTATATATTGATCCATTCCTGTGACACTAGTTATAGATTCGGATGCTTCACTTCAGGTTTACTGTATACCTTGGACCTTCTTATTGACGACGAAACACAGAAATTGCATCGGAATTAAATACAAAAGGCACAATGCCGACTTACGTACAAGAAGACTGACTCTTCTTACTGACTATGATTTGAACAATTCCTGTGACACTAGTTGTAGATCCCGATGCTTCACTTCAGGTTTACTGTATCCCTCTGACGTTCTTATTAACGATGAAACACAGATATTGCATCGGAATTAAATACAAAAGGCACAATGCTGACTTTAGTACAAGAAGACTGACTCTTCTTACTGACTATGTTTTGAACCATTCCTGTGACACTAGTTATAGATTACGATGCTTCACTTCCGGTTTACTGTATCCCTTGGACCTTCGTATTGACGATGAAACACAGAAATTGCATCGGAATTAAATAGAAAAGGCACAATGCCGTCTTAAGTACAAGCAGACTGACTCTTCTTAGTGTCTATGTTTTGAACCATTCCTGTGACGCTAGTTAAAGATTCCGATGCTTCACTTCAGGTTTACTGCATCCGATGGAGCTTCTTATTGACGATGAAACACAGAAATTGCATCGGAATTGAATACAAAAGGCACAATGCCTACTTAAGTTCAAGATGACTGGCTCTTCTTACTGAGTATGTTTTGAACCATTCCTGTGACACTAGTTGTAGATTCCGAGGCTTCACTTCAGGTTTACTGTATCCCTAGGACCTTCTCATTGACGATGAAACACAGAAATTGCATCGGATCTAAATACAAAAGGCACAATGCCGACTTAAGTATAAGAAGACTGACTCATTACTGCTGTCTATGTTTGAACCATTCCTGTGACATTAGTTATAGATTCCGATGCTTCACTTCAGGGTTTCTGTATCCTTTGGACCTTCTTATTGGCGACGAAACACAGAAATTGCATCCTAATTAAATAGAAAATGCACAATGCCGACTTAAGTACAAGAAGACTGACTGTTCTTACTGTCTACGTTTCGAACCATTGCTGTGACACTAGTTATAGATTCCAATGCTTCACCTCAGGTCCACTATATCCCTCTGACCTTCTTATTGACGATGAAACACAGATATTGCATCGGAATTAAATACAAAAGGCAAAATGGCGACTTAAGTACAAGAAGACTGACTCTTCTTACTGACAGTTTTGAACCATTCCTGTGACACTAGATATAGATTCCGATGCTTCACTTCAGGTTTACTGTATCCCTCTGACGTTCTTATTAACGATGAAACGCAGATATTGCATCGGAATTAAATACAAAAGGCACAATGCCGACTTAAGTACAAGAAGACTGACTCTTCTTACTGACTATGTTTTGAACCATTCCTGTGACACTAGTTATAGATTCCGATGGTTCACTTCTGGTTTACTGTATCCCTTGGACCGTCGAATTGATGATGAAACACAGAAATTTCATCGGAATTAAATACAAAAGGCACAATGCCGACTTTCGTACAAGAAGACTGACTCTTCTTACTGACTATGATTCGAACCATTCCTGTGACACTAGTTATGGATTCCGATGCTTCACTTCAGGTTTACTGTATCCCATGGACTGTCTTATTGACGATGAAACACAGAAATTGCATCGGAATTAGATACAAAATGCACAATGCCGACTTAAGTACAAAAAGACTGACTCTTCTTGCTGACTATAACTTGTTCCATTCCTGTGACACTAGTTATAGATTCCGATGCTTCACTTCAGGTTTACTGTATCCCTTGGAGCTTCTTATTGACGATGAAACACAGAAATTGCATCGGAATTAAATACAAAAGAAACAATGCCGAATTAAGTACAAGAAGGCTGACTCTTCTTACTGTCTATGTATTGAACCGTTCCTGTGACACTAGTTATAGAGTCCGATGCTTCACTCCTGGTTCACTGTATCCCTTGAACCTTCTTATTGACGATGAAACACAGAAATTACATCGCAATTAAATACAAAAGGCACAATGCTGACTTAAGGACAAGAAGCCTGAAACTTCTTACTGCCTATGTTTTGAACAATTCCTGTGACACTAGTTATAGATTCCGATGCTTCACTTCTGGCTTACTGTATCCCTCTGACCTTCTTATTGACGACGAAACACAGAAATTGCATCGGAATTAAATACAAAAGGCACAATGCCTACTTAAGAAAACTTACTCTTCTTACTGACTATGTTTTGAACCATTCCTGTGACACTAGTTTTGGATTCCGATGCTTCACTTCAGGTTTACTGTATCCCTTGGACCTTCTAATTGACGATGAAACACAGAAATTGCATCGGAATTAAATACAAAAGGCACAATGTCGACTTAAGTACAAGATGACTAACTCTTCTTACTGACTCTATCTTGATCCATTCCTGTGACACTAGTTATAGATTCCGATGCTTCACATCGGGTTTACTGTACCCCTTGGACCTTCTTATTGACGATGAAACGCAGAAATTGCATCGGAATTAAATACAAAAGCCACAAGGCCGACTTAAGTACAAGAAGACTGACTCTTCTTACTGACCATGATTTGAACCATTCCTGTGACACTAGTTGTAGATTCCGATGCTTCACTTCAGGTTTATTGTATCCCTCTGACCTTCTTATTAACGATGAAACACAGATATTGCATCGGAATTAAATACAAAAGGCACAATGCCGACTTAAGTACAAGCAGACTGACTGTTCTTACTGACTATGTTTTGATCCATTCCTGTGACACTAGTTATAGATTCCGATGCTTCACTTCTGGTTTACTGAATCCCTTGTACCTTCGTATTGACGACGAAACACAAAAATTGCATCGGAATTAAATACAAAAGGCACAATGCTGACTCAAGTACAAGAAGACTGACTCTTCCTACTGACTATGTTTGAACGAATCCTGTGACATTAGTTATTGTTTCCGATGCTTCACTTCAGGTTTACTGTATTCTTTCGACCTTCCTATTGGCAACGAAACACAGAAATTGCATCGGAACAAAATACAAAAGGCACAATGCCGAGTTAAGTACAAGAAGACTGACTCTTCCTACTGTCTATGTTTGAACGAATCCTGTGACATTAGTTGTAGATTCCGATGCTTCACTTCAGGTTTACTGTATCCTTTGGACCTTCCTATTGGCGACGAAACACAGAAATTGCATAGGAATTAAATAGAAAAGGCACAATGCCGACTTAAGTACAAGCAGACTGACTCTTCTCACTGGATATGTTTTGAACCATTCCTGTGACACTAGTTATAGATTCCGATGCTTCACTTTAGGTTCACTCTATCCCTTGGACCTTCTTATTGACGATGAAACACAGAAATTGCAACGGAGTTAAATACAAAAGGCACAATGCCGACTTAAGTACAAGAAGACGGACTCTTCGTACTGACTGTTTTGAACCATTCCTGTGACACTAGTTATAGATTACGATGCTTCACTTCAGGTTTACTGTATCCCTCTGACCTTCTTATTAACGATGAAACACAGATATTGCATCGGAATTAAATACAAAAGGCACAATGCCGACTTAAGTACAAGAAGACTGACTCTTCTTACTGACTATGTTATGAACCATTCCTGTGTCACTAGTTATAGATTCCGATGCTTCACTTCTGGTTTACTGTATCCCTTGGACCTTCGTATTGACGTTGAGACACAGAAATTGCATGGGAATTAAATACAAAAGGCACAATACCCAATGAAGTACAAGAAGACTAACTCTTCTTACTGACTATGTTTTGAACCATTCCTGTGACACTAGTTATGGATTCCGATGCTTCACTTCAGGTTTACTGTATCCCTTGGACCTTCGTATTGACGATGAAACACTGAAATTGCATCGGTATTAAATACAAGAGGCACAGTGCCGACCAATGTACGAGAAGACTGACTCCTCTTACTGACCATACCTTGATTCATTCCTGTGACACTAGTTATAGATTCCGATGCTTCACTTCAGGTTTACTGTATCCCTTGGACCTTCTTATTGACGATGAAACACCGAAATTGCATCGGAATTAAATACAAAAGGCACAATGCCGACTTAGGTACAAGAAGACTGTCTCTTCTTACTGTCTATGTTTTGAACTATTCCTGTGACACTAGTTATGGATTCCGATGCTTCACTTCAGGTTTACTGTATCCCTTGGACCTTCTTATTGACGATGAAACACAGAAATTGTATCGGAATTAAATACAAAAGGCACAATGCCAACTTAAGTACAAGAACACTAACTCTTCTTACTGACTATATATTGATCCATTCCTGTGACACTAGTTATAGATTCGGATGCTTCACTTCAGGTTTACTGTATACCTTGGACCTTCTTATTGACGACGAAACACAGAAATTGCATCGGAATTAAATACAAAAGGCACAATGCCGACTTAAGTACAAGAAGACTGACTCTTCGTACTGACTATGATTTGAACAATTCCTGTGACACTAGTTGTAGATCCCGATGCTTCACTTCAGGTTTACTGTATCCCTCTGACGTTCTTATTAACGATGAAACACAGATATTGCATCGGAATTAAATACAAAACGCACAATGCTGACTTAAGTACAAGAAGGCTGACTCTTCTTACTGACTATGTTTTGAACCATTCCTGTGCCACTCGTTATAGATTACGATGCTTCACTTCCGGTTTACTGTATCCCTTGGACCTTCGTATTGACGATGAAACACAGAAATTGCATCGGAATTAAATAGAAAAGGCACAATGCCGTCTTAAGTACAAGCAGACTGACTCTTCTTTGTGTCTATGTTTAGAACCATTCCTGTGACGCTACTTAAAGATTCCGATGCTTCACTTCAGGTTTACTGTACCCGTTGGACCTTCTTATTGACGATGAAACACAGAAATTGCATCGGAATTGAATACAAAAGGCACAATACCGACTTAAGTACAAATAGACTGACTCTTCTTACTGACTATGTTTTGAACCATTCCTGTGACACTGGTTATAGATTCTGATGCTTCACTTCAAGTTTACTGTACACCTCTGACCTTCTTATTGACGATGAAACACAGAAATTGCATCGGAATTAAATACCAAAGGCACCATGCCGACTTAAGGACAAGAAGACTGACTCTTTTTACTGACTATGTTTTGAACCATTCCTGTGACACTAGTTATCGATTCGGATGCTTTACTTCTGGTTTACTGTATCCCTCTGACCTTCTTATTGACGATGAAACAAAGAAATTGCATGGGAATTAAATAGTAAAGACACAATGCCGACTTAAGTACAAGACGACTGACTTTTCTTACTGTCTATGTATTGAACCATTCCTGTGACACTAGTTATAGATTCCGATGCTTCACTTCAGGTTTACTGTATCCCTCTGATCTTCTTATTGACGATGAAACACCGAAATTGCATCGGAATTAAATACAATAGGCACAAAGCCGACTTCAGTACAAGAGGACTGATCCTTCTTACCGTCTATGTTTTGAACCATTCCTGAGACACTAGTTATAGGTTTCGATGCTTCACTTCAGGTTTACTGTAACCCTCTGACCTTCTTATTCATGATGAAACACAGAAATTGCATCGGAGTTAAATATAAAAGGCACAATGCAGACTTAAGTACAAGAAGACTGACTCTTCTTACAGACTATGTTTTGAAACATTCCTGTGACAGTAGTTATAGATTGCGATGCTTCACTTCAGGTTTGCTGTATCCCTCTGACCTTCTTATTGACGATGAAACACAGCATTTGCATCGGAATTAAATACAAAAGGCACAATGCCGACTTAAGTACAAGAAGACAGACTCTTCCTACTGTCTATGTTTTGAACCATTCCTGTTACACTAGTTATAGATTCCGATGCTTCACTTCAGGTTTACTGTATCCCTTGGACCTTCATATTGACGATGAAACACAGAAATTGCATCGGAATTAAATACAAAAGGCACAATGCCGATTTAAGTACATGAAGACCGACTCTTTCTACTGACTATATATTGAACCATTCCTGTGACACTAGTTATAGATTCCGATGCTTCACTTCAGGTTTACTGTATCCCTTGGACCTTCTTCGTGACGATGAAACACAGAAATTGCATCGGAATTAAATACAAAAGGCACAATGCCGACTTAAGTACAAGAAGACTGACTCCTCTTACAGTCTATGCTTTGAACCATTCCTGTGACACTAGTTACACATTCCGATTCTTCACTCCAGGTTTACTGTATGCCTTGGATCTTTTTATTGACGATGAAACACAGAAATTGCATCGGAATTAAATACAAAAAGCACAATGCCGACTTAAGGACGAGAAGGCTAACTCTTCTTACTGACAATGTTTTGAACCATTCCTGTGACACTAGCTATAGATTCCGATGCTTCACTTCAGGTTTACTGTATCCCTCTGACCTTCGTATTGACGATGAAACACAGAAATTGCATCGGAATTAAATACAAAAGGCACAATGCCGACTTAAGTACAAGAAGACTGACTCTTATTACTGTCTATGCTTTGAACCATTCCATTGACACTAGTTATAGATTCCGTTGTTTCACTCCAGGTTTACTGTATCCCTTGGACCTTCTTATTAACGTTGAAACACAGAAATTGCATTGGAATTAAATAGAATAGGCACAATGCCGACTTAAGTACAAGAGGACTGACTCTTCCTACTGTCAATGTTTTGAACCATTCCTGTGACACTAGTTATTGATTCCGGTGCTTCACTCCAGGTTTACTGTTTCCCTTGGACCTTCTTATTGACGATGAAACACAGAAATTGCATCAGAATTAAATAGAAAAGGCACAGTGCCGACTTAAGTACAAGAAGACCGACGCTTCTTACTGACTATGTTTTTGAACCATTCCTGTGACACTAGTTATAGATTCCGATGCTTCACTTCAGGTTTACTGTATCCCTTGGACCTTCTTATTGACGATGAAACACAGATATTGCATCGGAATGAAATAGAAAAGGCACAATGCCGACTTAAGTACAAGAAGACTGACTCATCTTACTGTTTATGTTTGAACCATTCCTGTGACACTAGTTATAGATTCCGATGCTTCACTTCAGGTTTACTGTATCCCTCTTACCTTCCTATAGACGGTGAAACACAGAAATTGCATCCGAATTAAATACAAAAGGCACAATATCGACTTAAGTACAAGAAGACTGACTCTTCCTACTGTCTATGATTTGAACCATTCCTGTGACACTAGTTATGGATTTCGATGCTACACTTCAGGTTTACTGTATCCCTCTTACCTTCTTATTGACGATGAAACACAGAAATTGTATCGGAATTAAATACAAAAGGCACAATGCCGACTTAAGTACAGGAAGACTGACTCTTCTTACTGACTATGCTTTCAACCATTCTCGTGACACTAGTTATTGATTCCGATGCTTCACTTCAGGTTTACTGTATCCCTTAAACCTTCTCATTGACGATGAAACACAGAAATTGCATCGGAATTAAATACAAAAGGCACAATGCCGACTTAAGTACAAGAAGACTGACTCATCTTACTGAGTATGTTTGAACCATTCCTGTGTCACTTGTTATAGATTCCGATGCTTCACTTCAGGTTTACTGTATACCTTGGACCTTATAATTGACGATGAAACACAGAGATTGCATGGGAATTAAATAGAAAAGGCACAATGCCGACTTAAGTACAAGAAGGCTGCCTCTTTTTAGTGTCTATGTCTTGAACCATTTCTGTGACACTAGTTACAGATTGCGATGCTTCACTTCAGGTTTACTGTCTCCCTTGGACCATCTTATTGACGATGAAACACAGAAATTGCATCGGAATTAAATACAAAAGGCACAATACCGAGTTAAGTACAAGAAGACTGACTCTTCTTACTGTCTATGTTTTGAACCATTCCTGTGACACTAGTTATAGATTCCGATGCTTCACATCAGGTTTACTGTATCCCTATGATCTTCTTATTGACAATGAAACACAGAAATTGCATCGGAATTAAATACAAAAGGCACAATGCAGACTTAAGTACAAGAAGACTGACTCTTCTTACAGTCTATGTTTTGAACCATTCCAGTGACACTAGTTATAGATTCCGGTGCTTCACTCCAGGTTTACTGTTTCCCTTGGACCTTCTTATTGACGATGAAACACAGATATTGCTTCGGAATGAAATAGAAAGGGCACAATGCCGACTTAAGTACAAGAAGACTGACTCTTCTTACTGTTTATGTTTGAACCATTCCTGTGACACTAGTTATAGATTCCGATGCTTCACTTCAGGTTTACTGTATCCCTCTGACCTTCCTGTAGACGATGAAACACACAAATTGCATCCGAATTAAATACAAAAGGCACAATGCCGACTTAAGTACAAGAAGACTGACTCTTCCTACTGTCTATGTTTTGAACCATTCCTGTGACACTAGTTTTGGATTCCGATGCTTCACTTCAGGTTTACTGAATCCCTTAGAACTTCTTATTGACGATGAAACACAGAAATTGCATCGGAATTAAATACAAAAGGCACAATGCCAACTTAAGTACAAGAAGACTGAGTCTTCCTACTGTCTATGTTTTGAACCATTCCTGTGACACTAGTTGTAGATTTCGATGCTACACTTCAGGTTTAATGTATCCCTCTGACCTTCTTATTGACGATCAAACACAGAAATTGCATCGGAATTAAATACAAAAGGCACATTGCCGACTTAAGTACAGGAAGAGTGACTCTTCTTACTGACTATGTTTTGAACCATTCTCGTGACACTAGTTATAGATTCCGATGCTTCACTTCAGGTTTACTGTATCCCATAAACCTACATATTGACGATGAAACACAGAAATTGCATCGGAATTAAATACAAAAGGCACAATGCCGACTTAAGTACAAGAAGACTGACTCTTCTTACTGAGTATGTTTGAACCATTCCTGTGTCACTAGTTATAGATTCCGATGCTTCACTTCAGGTTTACTGTATACCTTGGACCTTATAATTGACGATGAAACACAGAGATAGCATCGGAATTAAATAGAAAAGGCACAATGAAGACTTAACTTCAAGAAGGCTGCCTCTTTTTACTATCTATGTTTTGAACCATTCCTGTGACACTAGTTATAGATTCCGATGCTACACTTCAGGTATACTGTATCCCTTGGACCTGCTTATTGACGATGAAACACAGAAATTGCATCGGAATTAAATACAAAAGGCACAATGCCGACTTAAGTACAAGAAGACTGACTCTTCTTACTGTCTATGATTTGAACCATTCCTGTGACAGTAGTTACACATTCCGATTCTTCACTCCAGGTTTACTGTATCCCTTGGTCCTTCTTATTGACGATGAAACACAGAAATTGCATCGGAATTAAATACAAAAGGCACAATGCCGACTTAAGTACAAGAAGACTGACTCATCTTACTGACTATGTTTTGAACCATTCCGGTGACACTAGTCATAGATTCCGATGCTTCACTTCAGGGTTACTGTATCCCTTGGACCTTCTTATTGACGATGAAACACAGAAATTGCATCGGAATTAAATACAAAGGCAAAATGCCGACTTAAGTACACGAAGACTGACGTTTCTTACTGCCTATGTTTTGAACAATTCCTGTGACACTAGTTATAAATTCCGATGCTACACTCCACGTTTACTGTATCCCTTGGACCTTCTTATTGACGATGAAAAACAGAAATTGCATCGGAATGAAATTCAAAAGGCACAATGCCGACTTAAGGACAAGAAGACTGACTCTTCTTACTGACTATGTTTTGAACAATTCCTGTGTCACTAGATATAGATTCCGATGCTTCACTTCAGGTTTACTGTATACCTTGGACTTCCTAATTGACGATGAAACACAGAAATTGCATCGGAATTAAATAGAAAAGGCACAATGACGACTTAAGTACAAGAAGACTGACTCTTCTTCCTCTCTATGTTTTGAACCATTTTTGTGACACTAGTTATAGATTCCGATGCTCCACTTCAGGTTTACTGTCTCCCTTGGACCTTCTTATTGACGATGAAACACAGAAATTGCATCGGAATTAAATACAAAAGGCACAATACCGACTTAAGTACAAGAAGACTGACTCTTCTTACTGTCTATGTTTTGTACCATTCCTGTGACACTAGTTATAGATTCCGATGCTTCACTTCTGGTTTACTGAATCCCTTGTACCTTCGTATTGACGACGAAACACAAAAATTGCATCGGAACAAAATACAAAAGGCACAATGCCGAGTTAAGTACAAGAAGACTGACTCTTCCTACTGTCTATGTTTGAACGAATCCTGTGACATTAGTTGTAGATTCCGATGCTTCACTTCAGGTTTACTGTATCCTTTGGACCCTCCTATTGGCGACGAAACACAGAAATTGCATCGGAATTAAATAGAAAAGGCACAATGCCGACTTAAGTACAAGCAGACTGACTCTTCTCACTGGATATGTTTTGAACCATTCCTGTGACACTAGTTATAGATTCCGATGCTTCACTTTAGGTTCACTCTATCCCTTGGACCTTCTTATTGACGATGAAACACAGAAATTGCAACGGAGTTAAATACAAAAGGCACAATGCCGACTTAAGTACAAGAAGACTGACTCTTCGTACTGACTGTTTTGAACCATTCCTGTGACACTAGTTATAGATTACGATGCTTCACTTCAGGTTTACTGTATCCCTCTGACCTTCTTATTAACGATGAAACACAGATATTGCATCGGAATTAAATACAAAAGGCACAATGCCGACTTAAGTACAAGAAGACTGACTCTTCTTACTGACTATGTTATGAACCATTCCTGTGTCACTAGTTATAGATTCCGATGCTTCACTTCTGGTTTACTGTATCCCTTGGACCTTCGTATTGACGTTGAGACACAGAAATTGCATGGGAATTAAATACAAAAGGCACAATACCCAATGAAGTACAAGAAGACTAACTCTTCTTACTGACTATGTTTTGAACCATTCCTGTGACACTAGTTATGGATTCCGATGCTTCACTTCAGGTTTACTGTATCCCTTGGACCTTCGTATTGACGATGAAACACTGAAATTGCATCGGTATTAAATACAAGAGGCACAGTGCCGACCAATGTACGAGAAGACTGACTCCTCTTACTGACCATACCTTGATTCATTCCTGTGACACTAGTTATAGATTCCGATGCTTCACTTCAGGTTTACTGTATCCCTTGGACCTTCTTATTGACGATGAAACACCGAAATTGCATCGGAATTAAATACAAAAGGCACAATGCCGACTTAGGTACAAGAAGACTGTCTCTTCTTACTGTCTATGTTTTGAACCATTCCTGTGACACTAGTTATGGATTCCGATGCTTCACTTCAGGTTTACTGTATCCCTTGGACCTTCTTATTGACGATGAAACACAGAAATTGTATCGGAATTAAATACAAAAGGCACAATGCCAACTTAAGTACAAGAACACTAACTCTTCTTACTGACTATATATTGATCCATTCCTGTGACACTAGTTATAGATTCGGATGCTTCACTTCAGGTTTACTGTATACCTTGGACCTTCTTATTGACGACGAAACACAGAAATTGCATCGGAATTAAATACAAAAGGCACAATGCCGACTTAAGTACAAGAAGACTGACTCTTCTTACTGACTATGATTTGAACAATTCCTGTGACACTAGTTGTAGATCCCGATGCTTCACTTCAGGTTTACTGTATCCCTCTGACGTTCTTATTAACGATGAAACACAGATATTGCATCGGAATTAAATACAAAACGCACAATGCTGACTTAAGTACAAGAAGGCTGACTCTTCTTACTGACTATGTTTTGAACCATTCCTGTGCCACTCGTTATAGATTACGATGCTTCACTTCCGGTTTACTGTATCCCTTGGACCTTCGTATTGACGATGAAACACAGAAATTGCATCGGAATTAAATAGAAAAGGCACAATGCCGTCTTAAGTACAAGCAGACTGACTCTTCTTTGTGTCTATGTTTAGAACCATTCCTGTGACGCTACTTAAAGATTCCGATGCTTCACTTCAGGTTTACTGTACCCGTTGGACCTTCTTATTGACGATGAAACACAGAAATTGCATCGGAATTGAATACAAAAGGCACAATACCGACTTAAGTACAAATAGACTGACTCTTCTTACTGACTATGTTTTGAACCATTCCTGTGACACTGGTTATAGATTCTGATGCTTCACTTCAAGTTTACTGTACACCTCTGACCTTCTTATTGACGATGAAACACAGAAATTGCATCGGAATTAAATACCAAAGGCACAATGCCGACTTAAGGACAAGAAGACTGACTCTTTTTACTGACTATGTTTTGAACCATTCCTGTGACACTAGTTACCGATTCGGATGCTTTACTTCTGGTTTACTGTATCCCTCTGACCTTCTTATTGACGATGAAACAAAGAAATTGCATGGGAATTAAATAGTAAAGACACAATGCCGACTTAAGTACAAGACGACTGACTTTTCTTACTGTCTATGTATTGAACCATTCCTGTGACACTAGTTATAGATTCCGATGCTTCACTTCAGGTTTACTGTATCCCTCTGATCTTCTTATTGACGATGAAACACCGAAATTGCATCGGAATTAAATACAATAGGCACAAAGCCGACTTCAGTACAAGAGGACTGATCCTTCTTACCGTCTATGTTTTGAACCATTCCTGAGACACTAGTTATAGGTTTCGATGCTTCACTTCAGGTTTACTGTAACCCTCTGACCTTCTTATTCATGATGAAACACAGAAATTGCATCGGAGTTAAATATAAAAGGCACAATGCAGACTTAAGTACAAGAAGACTGACTCTTCTTACAGACTATGTTTTGAAACATTCCTGTGACAGTAGTTATAGATTGCGATGCTTCACTTCAGGTTTGCTGTATCCCTCTGACCTTCTTATTGACGATGAAACACAGCATTTGCATCGGAATTAAATACAAAAGGCACAATGCCGACTTAAGTACAAGAAGACAGACTCTTCCTACTGTCTATGTTTTGAACCATTCCTGTTACACTAGTTATAGATTCCGATGCTTCACTTCAGGTTTACTGTATCCCTTGGACCTTCATATTGACGATGAAACACAGAAATTGCATCGGAATTAAATACAAAAGGCACAATGCCGATTTAAGTACATGAAGACCGACTCTTTCTACTGACTATATATTGAACCATTCCCGTGACACTAGTTATAGATTCCGATGCTTCACTTCAGGTTTACTGTATCCCTTGGACCTTCTTCGTGACGATGAAACACAGAAATTGCATCGGAATTAAATACAAAAGGCACAATGCCGACTTAAGTACAAGAAGACTGACGCCTCTTACAGTCTATGCTTTGAACCATTCCTGTGACACTAGTTCCACATTCCGATTCTTCACTCCAGGTTTACTGTATGCCTTGGACCTTTTTATTGACGATGAAACACAGAAATTGCATCGGAATTAAATACAAAAAGCACAATGCCGACTTAAGGACGAGAAGGCTAACTCTTCTTACTGACAATGTTTTGAACCATTCCTGTGACACTAGCTATAGATTCCAATGCTTCAATTCAGGTTTACTGTATCCCTCTGACCTTCGTATTGACGATGAAACACAGAAATTGCATCGGAATTAAATACAAAAGGCACAATGCCGACTTAAGTACAAGAAGACTGACTCTTATTACTGTCTATGCTTTGAACCATTCCATTGACACTAGTTATAGATTCCGTTGTTTCACTCCAGGTTTACTGTATCCCTTGGACCTTCTTATTAACGTTGAAACACAGAAATTGCATTGGAATTAAATAGAATAGGCACAATGCCGACTTAAGTACAAGAGGACTGACTCTTCCTACTGTCAATGTTTTGAACCATTCCTGTGACACTAGTTATTGATTCCGGTGCTTCACTCCAGGTTTACTGTTTCCCTTGGACCTTCTTATTGACGATGAAACACAGAAATTGCATCAGAATTAAATAGAAAAGGCACAATGCCGACTTAAGTACAAGAAGACCGACGCTTCTTACTGACTATGTTTTTGAACCATTCCTGTGACACTAGTTATAGATTCCGATGCTTCACTTCAGGTTTACTGTATCCCTTGGACCTTCTTATTGACGATGAAACACAGATATTGCATTGGAATGAAATAGAAAAGGCACAATGCCGACTTAAGTACAAGAAGACTGACTCTTCTTACTGTTTATGTTTGAACCATTCCTGTGACACTAGTTATAGATTCCGATGCTTCACTTCAGGTTTACTGTATCCCTCTTACCTTCCTATAGACGGTGAAACACAGAAATTGCATCCGAATTAAATACAAAAGGCACAATATCGACTTAAGTACAAGAAGACTGACTCTTCCTACTGTCTATGTTTTGAACCATTCCTGTGACACTAGTTATGGATTTCGATGCTACACTTCAGGTTTACTGTATCCCTCTTACCTTCTTATTGACGATGAAACACAGAAATTGCATCGGAATTAAATACAAAAGGCACAATGCCGACTTAAGTACAGGAAGACTGACTCTTCTTACTGACTATGCTTTCAACCATTCTCGTGACACTAGTTATTGATTCCGATGCTTCACTTCAGGTTTACTGTATCCCTTAAACCTTCTCATTGACGATGAAACACAGAAATTGCATCGGAATTAAATACAAAAGGCACAATGCCGACTTAAGTACAAGAAGACTGACTCTTCTTACTGAGTATGTTTGAACCATTCCTGTGTCACTTGTTATAGATTCCGATGCTTCACTTCAGGTTTACTGTATACCTTGGACCTTATAATTGACGATGAAACACAGAGATTGCATGGGAATTAAATAGAAAAGGCACAATGCCGACTTAAGTACAAGAAGGCTGCCTCTTTTTAGTGTCTATGTCTTGAACCATTTCTGTGACACTAGTTACAGATTGCGATGCTTCACTTCAGGTTTACTGTCTCCCTTGGACCATCTTATTGACGATGAAACACAGAAATTGCATCGGAATTAAATACAAAAGGCACAATACCGAGTTAAGTACAAGAAGACTGACTCTTCTTACTGTCTATGTTTTGAACCATTCCTGTGACACTAGTTATAGATTCCGATGCTTCACATCAGGTTTACTGTATCCCTATGATCTTCTTATTGACAATGAAACACAGAAATTGCATCGGAATTAAATACAAAAGGCACAATGCAGACTTAAGTACAAGAAGACTGACTCTTCTTACAGTCTATGTTTTGAACCATTCCAGTGACACTAGTTATAGATTCCGGTGCTTCACTCCAGGTTTACTGTTTCCCTTGGAACTTCTTATTGACGATGAAACACAGATATTGCTTCGGAATGAAATAGAAAGGGCACAATGCCGACTTAAGTACAAGAAGACTGACTCTTCTTACTGTTTATGTTTGAACCATTCCTGTGACACTAGTTATAGATTCCGATGCTTCACTTCAGGTTTACTGTATCCCTCTGACCTTCCTGTAGACGATGAAACACACAAATTGCATCCGAATTAAATACAAAAGGCACAATGCCGACTTAAGTACAAGAAGACTGACTCTTCCTACTGTCTATGTTTTGAACCATTCCTGTGACACTAGTTTTGGATTCCGATGCTTCACTTCAGGTTTACTGTATCCCTCAGACCTTCTTATTGACGATGAAACACAGAAATTGCATCGGAATTAAATACAAAAGGCACAATGCCAACTTAAGTACAAGAAGACTGAGTCTTCCTACTGTCTATGTTTTGAACCATTCCTGTGACACTAGTTATAGATTTCGATGCTACACTTCAGGTTTAATGTATCCCTCTGACCTTCTTATTGACGATCAAACACAGAAATTGCATCGGAATTAAATACAAAAGGCACATTGATGACTTAAGTACAGGAAGAGTGACTCTTCTTACTGACTATGTTTTGAACCATTCTCGTGACACTAGTTATAGATTCCGATGCTTCACTTCAGGTTTACTGTATCCCATAAACCTACATATTGACGATGAAACACAGAAATTGCATCGGAATTAAATACAAAAGGCACAATGCCGACTTAAGTACAAGAAGACTGACTCTTCTTACTGAGTATGTTTGAACCATTCCTGTGTCACTAGTTATAGATTCCGATGCTTCACTTCAGGTTTACTGTATACCTTGGACCTTATAATTGACGATGAAACACAGAGATAGCATCGGAATTAAATAGAAAAGGCACAATGAAGACTTAACTTCAAGAAGGCTGCCTCTTTTTACTATCTATGTTTTGAACCATTCCTGTGACACTAGTTATAGATTCCGATGCTACACTTCAGGTATACTGTATCCCTTGGACCTGCTTATTGACGATGAAACACAGAAATTGCATCGGAATTAAATACAAAAGGCACAATGCCGACTTAAGTACAAGAAGACTGACTCTTCTTACTGTCTATGATTTGAACCATTCCTGTGACAGTAGTTACACATTCCGATTCTTCACTCCGGGTTCACTGTATCCCTTGGTCCTTCTTATTGACGATGAAACACAGAAATTGCATCGGAATTAAATACAAAAGGCACAATGCCGACTTAAGTACAAGAAGACTGACTCATCTTACTGACTATGTTTTGAACCATTCCGGTGACACTAGTCATAGATTCCGATGCTTCACTTCAGGGTTACTGTATCCCTTGGACCTTCTTATTGACGATGAAACACAGAAATTGCATCGGAATTAAATACAAAGGCAAAATGCCGACTTAAGTACACGAAGACTGACGTTTCTTACTGCCTATGTTTTGAACAATTCCTGTGACACTAGTTATAAATTCCGATGCTACACTCCACGTTTACTGTATCCCTTGGACCTTCTTATTGACGATGAAAAACAGAAATTGCATCGGAATGAAATTCAAAAGGCACAATGCCGACTTAAGGACAAGAAGACTGACTCTTCTTACTGACTATGTTTTGAACAATTCCTGTGTCACTAGATATAGATTCCGATGCTTCACTTCAGGTTTACTGTATACCTTGGACTTCCTAATTGACGATGAAACACAGAAATTGCATCGGAATTAAATAGAAAAGGCACAATGACGACTTAAGTACAAGAAGACTGACTCTTCTTCCTCTCTATGTTTTGAACCATTTTTGTGACACTAGTTATGGATTCCGATGCTCCACTTCAGGTTTACTGTCTCCCTTGGACCTTCTTATTGACGATGAAACACAGAAATTGCATCGGAATTAAATACAAAAGGCACAATACCGACTTAAGTACAAGAAGACTGACTCTTCTTACTGTCTATGTTTTGGACCATTCCTGTGACACTAGTTATAGATTCCGATGCTTCACTTCAGGTTTACTGTATCCCTCTGATCTTCTTATTGACGATGAATCACAGAAATTGCATCGGAATTAAATACAAAAGCCACAATGCCGACTTAAGTACAAGAAGACTGACTCTTCTTACTGTCTATGTTTTGAACCATTCCTGTGACACTGGTTATAGATTCTGATACTTCACTTCAGGTTTACTGTACCCCTCTGACCTTCTTATTGACGATGAAACACAGAATTGCATCGGAATTAAATACAAAAGGCACAATGCCGACTTAAGGACAAGAAGACTGACTCTTTTTACTGACTATGTTTTGAACCATTCCTGTGTCACTAGTTATGGATTCGGATGCTTTACATCTGGTTTACTGTATCCCTCTGACCTTCTTATTGACGATGAAACACAGAAATTGCATCGGAGTTAAATATAAAAGGCACAATGCAGACTTAAGTACAAGAAGACTGACTCTTCTTACAGACTATGTTTTGAAACATTCCTGTGACAGTAGTTATACAATCCGATGCTTCACTTCAGGTTTGCTGTATCCCTCTGACCTTCGTATTGACGATGAAACACAGCATTTGCATCGGAATTAAATACAAAAGGCACAATGCCGACTTAAGTACAAGAAGACTGACTCTTCCTACTGTCTATGTTTTGAACCATTCCTGTTACACTAGTTATAGATTCCGATGCTTCACTTCAGGTTTACTGTATCCCTTGGACCTTCTTATTGACGATGAAACACAGAAATTGCATCGGAATTAAATAAAAAAGGCACAATGCCGACTTAAGTACAGGAAGACTGACTCTTCTTACTGACTATGTTTTGAACCATTCTCGTGACACTAGTTATAGATTCCGATGTTTCACTTCAGGTTTACTGTATCCCTTAATCCTTCTTATTGACGATGAAACACAGAAATTGCATCGGAATTAAATACAAAAGGCACAATGCCGACTTAAGTACAAGAAGACTGACTCTTCTTGCTGAGTATGTTTGAACCATTCCTGTGTCACTTGTTATAGATTCCGATGCTTCACTTCAGGTTTACTGTATACCTTGGACCTTATAATTGACGATGAAACACAGAGATTGCATCGGAATTAAATAGAAAAGGCACAATGCCGACTTAAGTACAAGAAGGCTGCCTCTTTTTAGTGTCTATGTTTTGAACCATTTCTGTGACACTAGTTACAGATTGCGATGCTTCACTTCAGGTTTACTGTCTCCCTTGGACCATCTTATTGACGATGAAACACAGAAATTGCATCGGAATTAAATACAAAAGGCACAATACCGACTTAAGTACAAGAAGACTGACTCTTCTTACTGTTTATGTTTGAACCATTCCTGTGACACTAGTTATAGATTCCGATGCTTCACTTCAGGTTTACTGTATCCCTATGACCTTCCTATAGACGATGAAACACAGAAATTGCATCCGAATTAAATACAAACGGCACAATATCGGCTTAAGTACAAGAAGACTGAGTCTTCCTACTGTCTATGTTTTGAACCATTCCTGTGATACTAGTTATAGATTTCGATGCTACACTTCAGGTTTACTGTATCCCTCTGACCTTCTTATTGACGATCAAACACAGTAACTGCATCGGAATTAAATACAAAAGGCACAATGCCGACATAAGTACAGGAAGAGTGACTCTTCTTACTGACTATGTTTTGAACCATTCGCGTGACACTAGTTATAGATTCCGATGCTTCACTTCAGGTTTACTGTATCCCTTAAACCTTCATATTGACGATGAAAGACAGAAATTGCATCGGAATTAAATACAAAAGGCACAATGCCGACTTAGGTACAAGAAGACTGACTCTTCTTACTGAGTATGTTTGAACCATTCCTGTGTCACTAGTTATAGATTCCGATGCTTCACTTCAGGTTTACTGTATACCTTGGACCTTATAATTGACGATGAAACACAGAGATTGCATTGGAATTAAATAGAAAAGGCTCAATGCCGACTTAAGTACAAGAAGGCTGCCTCTTTTTACTGTCTATGTTTTGAACCATTTCTGTGACACTAGTTACAGATTGCGATGCTTCACTTCAGGTTTACTGTGTCCCTTGGACCTTCTTATTGACGATGAAACACAGAAATTGCATCGGAATTAAATACAAAAGGCACAATACCGACTTAAGTACAAGAAGACTGACTCTTCTTACTGTCTATGTTTTGAACCATTCCTGTGACACTAGTTATAGATTCCGATGCTTCACATCAGATTTACTGTATCCCTATGATCTTCTTATTGACAATGAAACACAGAAATTGCATCGGAATTAAATACAAAAGGCACAATGCTGACTTAAGTACAAGAAGACGGACTCTTCTTCCAGTCTATGTTTTGAACCATTCCTGTGACACTAGTTATAGATTCCGGTGCTTCACTCCAGGTTTACTGTTTCCCTTGGACCTTCTTATTGACGATGAAACACAGAAATTGCATCGGAATTAAAATACAAAAGGCACAATGCCGACTTAAGTACAAGAAGACTGACGCTTCTTACTGACTATGTTTTTGAACCATTCCTGTGACACTAGTTATAGATTCCGATGCTTCACTTCAGGTTTACTGTATCCCTTGGACCTTCTTATTGACGATGAAACACTGATATTGCATCGGAATGAAATAGAAAAGGCACAATGCCGACTTAAGTACAAGAAGGCTGCCTCTTTTTACTGTCTATGTTTTGAACCATTTCTGTGACACTAGTTATAGATTCCGCTGCTTCACATCAGGTTTACTGTATCCCTATGATCTTCTTAATGACAATGAAACACAGAAATTGCATCGGAATTAAATACAAAAGGCACAATGCTGACTTAAGTACAAGAAGACTGACTCTTCTTACAGTCTATGTTTTGAACCATTCCTGTGACACTAGTTATAGATTCCGATGCTTCACTTCAGGCTTACTGTATCCCTTGGACCTTCTTATTGACGATGAAACACAGAAATTGCATCAGAATTAAATAGAAAAGGAACAATGCCGACTTAAGTACAGGAAGACTGACGCTTCTTACTGACTATGTTTTTCAACCATTCCTGTGACACTAGTTATAGATTCCGGTGCTTCACTCCAGGTTTACTGTTTCCCTTGGACCTTCTTATTGACGATGAAACACAGAAATTGCATCGGAATTAAATACAAAAGGCACAATGCCGACTTAAGTACAAGAAGACTGACTCTTCTTACTGACTATGTTTGAACCATTCCTGTGTCACTAGTTAAAGATTCCGATGCTTCACTTCAGGTTTACTGTATACCTTGGACCTTGTAATTGACGATGAAACACAGAGATTTCATCGGAATTAAATAGAAAAGGCACAATGCCAACTTATGTACACGAATGCTGCCTCTTTTTACTGTCTATGTTTTGAACCATTTCTGTGACACTAGTTATAGATTGCGATGCTTCACTTCAGGTTTACTGTATCCCTATGATCTTCTTATTGACGATGAAACACAGAAATTGCATCGGAATTAAATACAAAAGGCACAATCCCGACTTATGTACAAGAGGACTGATCCTCCTTACTGTCTATGTTTTGAACCATTCCTGAGACACTAGTTATAGATTCCGATGCTTCACTTCAGGTTTACTGTAACCCTCTGACCTTCTTATTGATGATCAAACACAGAAATTGCATCGGAATTAAATACAAAAGGCACAATGCAGACTTAAGTACAATAAGACTGACTCTTCTTACAGTCTATATTTTGAACCATTCCTGTGACACTAGTTATAGATTCCGGTGCTTCACTCCAGGTTTACTGTTTCCCTTGGACCTTCTTATTGACGATGAAACACAGAAATTGCATCAGAATTAAATAGAAAAGGCACAATGCCGACTTAAGTACAAGAAGACTGACGCTTCTTACTGACTATGTTTTTGAACCATTCCTGTGACACTAGTTATAGATTCCGATGCTTCACTTCAGGTTTACTGTATCCCTTGGACCTTCTTATTGACGATGAAACACAGATATTGCATCGGAATGAAATAGAAAAGGCACAATGCCGACTTAAGTACAAGAAGGCTGCCTCTTTTTACTGTCTATGTTTTGAACCATTTCTGTGACACTAGTTACAGATTGCGATGCTTCACTTCAGGTTTACTGTCTCCCTTGGACCTTCTTATTGACGATGAAACACAGAAATTGCATCGGAATTAAATACAAAAGGCACAATACCGACTTAAGTACAAGAAGACTGACTCTTCTTACTGTCTATGTTTTGAACCATTCCTGTGACACTAGTTATAGATTCCGATGCTTCACTTCAGGTTTACTGCATCCCTATGATCTTCTTATTGATGATGAAACACAGAAATTGCATCGGAATTAAATACAAAAGGCACAATCCCGACTTAAGTACAAGAGGACTGATCCTTCTTGCTGTCTATGTTTTGAACCATTCCTGAGACACTAGTTTTAGATTCCGATGCTTCACTTCAGGTTAACTGTAACCCTCTGACCTTCTTATTGATGATCAAACACAGAAATTGTATCGGAATTAAATACAAAAGGCACAATGCAGACTTAAGTACAATAAGACTGACTCTTCTTACAGACTATGTTTTGAACCATTCCTGTGACACTGGTTATAGATTGCGATGCTTCACTTCAGGTTTGCTGTATCCCTCCTACCTTCTTATTGACGATGAAACACAGAATTTGCATCGGAATTAAATAAGAAAGGCACAATGCCGACTTAAGTACAAGAAGACTGTCTCTTCCTACTGTCTATGTTTTGAGCCATTCCTGTGACACTAGTTATAGGTACCGATGCTTCACATCAGGTTTACTGTATCCCTTGGACCTTCTTATTGACGATGAAACACAGAAATTGCATCGGAATTAAATACAAAAGGCACAATGCCGATTTAAGTGCATGAAGACGGACTCTTTCTACTGACTATGCTTTTGAACTATTCCTGTGACACTAGTTATAGATTCCGATGCTTCACTTCAGGTTTACTGTATCCCTTCGAACTTCTTATTGACGATGAAACACAGAAATTGCATCGGAATTAAATACAAAAGGCACAATGCCAACTTAAGTACAAGAAGACTGACTCTTCTTACAGTCTATGCTTTGAACCATTCCTGTGACAGTAGTTACACATTCCGATTCTTCTCTCCAGGTTTACTGTATCCCTTGGACCTTCTTATTGACGATGAAACACAGAAATTGCATCGGAATTAAATACCAAAGGCACAATGCCGACTTAAGGACAAGAAGACTAACTCTTCTTACTGACAATGATTTGAACCATTCCTGTGACACTAGCTATAGATTCCGATGCTTCACTTCAGGTTTACTGTATCCCTCTGACCTTCTTATTGACGATGAAACACAGAAATTGCATCGGAATTAAATACAAAAGGCACAATGCCGACTTCAGTACAAGAAGACTGACTCTTCTTACTGTCTATGCTTTGAACCATTCCATTGACACTAGTTATAGATTCCGATGCTTCACTCCAGGTTTACTGTATCCCTTGGACCTTCTTATTGACGATGAAACACAGAAACTGCATCGGAATTAAATAGAAAAGGCACAATGCCGTCTTAAGTACAAGCGTACTGACTCTTCTTTCTTCTATGTTTGAACCATTCCGGTGACACTAGTCATAGATTCCGATGCTTCACCACAGGTTTACTGTATCCCTTGGACCTTCTTATTGACGATGAAACACAGAAATAGCATCGGAATTAAATACAAAGGGCAAATTGCCGACTTAAGTACACAAAGACTGACTCTTCTTACTGCCTATGTTTTGAACCATTCCTGTGACACTAGTTATAGATTCCGGTGCTTCACTCCAGGTTTACTGTTTCCCTTGGACCTTCTTATTGACGATGAATTACAGAAATTGCATCAGAATTAAATAGAAAAGGAACAATGCCGACTTAAGTACAAGAAGACTGACGCTTCTTACTGACTATGTTTTTCAACCATTCCTGTGACACTAGTTATAAATTCCGGTGCTTCACTCCAGGTTTACTGCTTCCCTTTGACCTTCTTATTGACGATGAAACACAGATATTGCATCGGAATTAAATACAAAAGGCACAATGCCGACTTAAGTACAAGAAGACTGACTCTTCTTACTGACTATGTTTGAACCATTCCTGTGTCACTAGTTATAGATTCCGATGCTTCACTTCAGGTTTACTGTATACCTTGGACCTTCTAATTGACGATGAAACACAGAAATTGCATCGAAATTAAATACAAAAGGCACAATACCGACTTAAGTACAAGAAGACTGACTCTTCTTACTGTCTATGTTTTGAACCATTCCTGTGACACTATTTATAGATTCCGATGCTTCACTTCAGGTTTACTGTATCCCTATGATCTTCTTACTGATGATGAAACACAGAAATTGCATCGGAATTAAATACAAAAGGCACAATCCCGACTTAAGTACAAGAGGACTGATCCTTCTTACTGTCTATGTTTTGAACCATTCCTGGGAAACTAGTTATAGATTCCGATGCTTCACTTCAGGTTTACTGTAACCCTCTGACTTTCTTATTGATGATCAAACACAGAAATTGCATCGGAATTAAATACAAAAGGTACAATGCAGACTTAAGTACAATAAGACTGACTCTTCTTACAGACTATGTTTTGAACCATTCCTGTGACACTGGTTATAGATTGCGATGCTTCACTTCAGGTTTGCTGTATCCCTCTGACCTTCTTATTGACGATGAAACACAGAATTTGCATCGGAATTAAATACAAAAGGCACAATGCCGACTTAAGTACAAGAAGACTGACTCTTCCTACTGTCTATGTTTTGAGCCATTCCTGTGACACTAGTTATAGGTTCCGATCCTTCACTTCAGGTTTACTGTATCCCTTGGACCTTCTTATTGACGATGAAACACAGAAATTGCATCGGAATTAAATACAAAAGGCACAATGCCGATTTAAGTACATGAAGACGGACTCTTTCTACTGATTATGCTTTTGAACTATTCCTGTGACACTAGTTATATATTCCGATGCTTCACTTCAGGTTTACTGTATCCCTTCGACCTTCTTATTGACGATGAAACACAGAAATTGCATCGGAATTAAATACAAAAGGCACAATGCCAACTTAAGTACAAGAAGACTGACTCTTCTTACAGTCTATGCTTTGAACCATTCCTGTGACAGTAGTTACACATTCCGATTCTTCTCTCCAGGTTTACTGTATCACTTGGACCTTCTTATTGACGATGAAACACAGAAATTGCATCGGAATTAAATACAAAGGGCAAATTGCAGACTTAAGTACACGAAGACTGACTCTTCTTACTGCCTATGTTTTGAACCATTCCTGTGACACTAGTTATAGATTCCGATGCTACACTCCAAGTTTACTGTATCCCTTGGAACTTCGTATAGACGATGAAACACAGAAATTGCATCGGATTTAAATACAAAAGGCACAATGCCGACTTATGGACAAGAAGACTGACTCTTCTTACTGTCTATGTTTTGAACCATTTCTGTGACACTAGTTACAGATTGCGATGCTTCTTTTAAGGTTTACTGTAACCCTCTGACCTTCTTATTGATGATCAAACACAGAAATTGCATCGGAATTAAATACAAAAGGCACAATGCAGACTTAAGTACAATAAGACTGACTCTTCTTACTGTCTATGTTTTGAACCATTCCTGTGACACTAGTTATAGATTCCGATGCTTCACATCAGATTTACTGTATCCGTATGATCTTCTTATTGACAATGAAACACAGAAATTGCATCGGAATTGAATACAAAAGGCACAATGCTGACTTAAGTACAAGAAGACTGACTCTTCTTACAGTCTACGTTTTGAACCTTTCCTGTGACACTAGTTATAGATTCCGGTGCTTCACTCCAGGTTTACTGTTTCCCTTGGACCTTCTTATTGACGATGAAACACAGAAATTGCATCAGAATTATATAGAAAAGGCACAATGCCGACTTAAGTACAAGAAGACTGACGCTTCTTACTGACTATGTTTTTGAACCATTCCTGTGACACTAGTTATAGATTCCGATGCTTCACTTCAGGTTTACTGTATCCCTTGGACCTTCTTATTGACGATGAAACACAGATATTGCATCGGAATGAAATAGAAAAGGCACAATGCCGACTTAAGTACAAGAAGGCTGCCTCTTTTTACTGTCTATGTTTTGAACCATTTCTGTGACACTAGTTACAGATTGCGATGCTTCACTTAAGGTTTACTGTCTCCCTTGGACCTTCTTATTGACGATGAAACACAGAAATTGCATCGGAATTAAATACAAAAGGCACAATACCGACTTAAGTACAAGAAGACTGACTCTTCTTACTGTCTATGTTTTGAACCATTCCTGTGACACTAGTTATAGATTCCGATGCTTCACATCAGGTTTACTGTATCCCTATGATCTTCTTAATGACAATGAAACACAGAAATTGCATCGGAATTAAATACAAAAGGCACAATGCTGACTTAAGTACAAGAAGACTGACTCTTCTTACAGTCTATGTTTTGAACCATTCCTGTGACACTAGTTATAGATTCCGATGCTTCACTTCAGGCTTACTGTATACCTTGGACCTTCTTATTCACGATGAAAAACAGAAATTGCATCAGAATTAAATAGAAAAGGAACAATGCCGACTTAAGTACAAGAAGACTGACGCTTCTTACTGACTATGTTTTTCAACCATTCCTGTGACACTAGTTATAGATTCCGGTGCTTCACTCCAGGTTTACTGTTTCCCTTGGACCTTCTTATTGACGATGAAACACAGAAATTGCATCGGAATTAAATACAAAAGGCACAATGCCGACTTAAGTACAAGAAGACTGACTCTTCTTACTGACTATGTTTGAACCATTCCTGTGTCACTAGTTATAGATTCCGATGCTTCACTTCAGGTTTTACTGTATACCTTGGACCTTCTAATTGACGATGAAACACAGAGATTGCATCGGAATTAAATAGAAAAGGCACAATGCCGACTTAAGTACACGAATGCTGCCTCTTTTTACTGTCTATGTTTTGAACCATTTCTGTGACACTAGTTATAGATTGCGATGCTTCACTTCAGGTTTACTGTATCCCTTGGACCTTCTTATTGACGATGAAACACAGAAATTGCATCGGAATTAAATACAAAAGGCACAATACCGACTTAAGTACAAGAAGACTGACTCTTCTTACTGTCTATGTTTTGAACCATTCCTGTGACACTAGTTATAGATTCCGATGCTTCACTTCAGGTTTACTGTATCCCTATGATCTTCTTATTGATGATGAAACACAGAAATTGCATCGGAATTAAATACAAAAGGCACAATCCCGACTTAAGTAAAAGAGGACTGATCCTTCTTACTGTCTATGTTTTGAACCATTCCTGAGACACTAGTTATAGATTCCGATGCTTCACTTCAGGTTTACTGTAACCCACTGACCTTCTTATTGATGATCAAACACAGAAATTGCATCGGAATTAAATACAAAAGGCACAATGCAGACTTAAGTACAATAAGACTGACTCTTCTTACAGACTATGTTTTGAACCATTCCTGTGACACTGGTTATTGATTGCGATGCTTCACTTCAGGTTTGCTGTATCCCTCTGACCTTCTTATTGACGATGAAACACAGAATTTGCATCGGAATTAAATACAAAAGGCACAATGCCGACTTAAGTACAAGAAGACTGACTCTTCCTACTGTCTACGTTTTGAGCCATTCCTGTTACACTAGTTATAGGTTCCGATGCTTCACTTCAGGTATACCGTATCCCTTGGACCTTCTTATTGACGATGAAACACAGAAATAGCATCGGAATTAAATACAAAAGGCACAATGCCGATTTAAGTACATGAGGACGCACTCTTTCTACTGACTATGCTTTTGAACTATTCCTGTGACACTAGTTATAGGTTCCGATGCTTCACTTCAGGTATACTGTATCCCTTCGACCTTCTTATTGACGATGAAACACAGAAATTGCATCGGAATTAAATACAAAAGGCACAATGCCAACTTAAGTACAAGAAGACTGACTCTTCTTACAGTCTATGCTTTGAACCATTCCTGTGACAGTAGTTACACATTCCGATTCTTCTCTCCAGGTTTACTGTATCCCTTGGGTCTTCTTATAGACGATGAAACACAGAAATTGCATCGGAATTAAATACAAAAGGCACAATGCCGACTTAAGGACAAGAAGACTAACTCTTCTTACTGACAATGATTTGAACCATTCCTGTGACACTAGCTATAGATTCCGATGCTTCACTTCAGGATTACTGTATCCCTCTGACCTTCTTATTGACGATGAAACACAGAAATTGCATCGGAATTAAATACAAAAGGCACAATGCCGACTTCAGTACAAGAAGACTGACTCTTCTTACTGTCTATGCTTTGAACCATTCCATTGACACTAGTTATAGATTCCGATGCATCACTCCAGGTTTACTGTATCCCTTGGACCTTCTTATTGACGATGAAACACAGAAATTGCATCGGAATTAAATAGAAAAGGCACAATGCCGTCTTAAGTACAAGAGTACTGACTCTTCTTCCTTCTATGTTTTGAACCAATCCGGTGACACTAGTCATAGATTCCGATGCTTCACCACAGGTTTACTGTATCCCTTGGACCTTCTTATTGACGATGAAACACAGAAATTGCATCGGAATTAGATACAAAAGGCACAATGCCGACTTAAGGACAAGAAGACTAACTCTTCTTACTGACAATGATTTGAACCATTCCTATGACACTAGCTATAGATTCCGATGCTTCACTTCAGGTTTACTGTATCCCTCTGACCTTCTTATTGACGATGAAACACAGAAATTGCATCGGAATTAAATACAAAGGGCAAATTGCAGACTTAAGTATACGAAGACTGACTCTTCTTACTGCCTATGTTTTGAACCATTCCTGTGACACTAGTTATAGATTCCGATGCTACACTCCAAGTTTACTGTATCCCTTGGAACTTCGTATAGACGATGAAACACAGAAATTGCATCGGATTTAAATACAAAAGGCACAATGCCGACTTATGGACAAGAAGACTGACTCTTCTTACTGTCTATGTTTTGAACCATTTCTGTGACACTAGTTACAGATTGCGATGCTTCATTTAATGTTTACTGTAACCCTCTGACCTTCTAATTGATGATCAAACACAGAAATTGCATCGGAATTAAATACAAAAGGCACAATGCAGACTTAAGTACAATAAGACTGACTCTTCTTACTGTCTATGTTGTGAACCATTCCTGTGACACTAGTTATAGATTCCGATGCTTCACATCAGATTTACTGTATCCGTATGATCTTCTTATTGACAATGAAACACAGAAATTGCATCGGAATTGAATACAAAAGGCACAATGCTGACTTAAGTACAAGAAGACTGACTCTTCTTACAGTCTATGTTTTGAGCCTTTCCTGTGACACTAGTTATAGAATCCGGTGCTTCACTCCAGGTTTACTGTTTCCCTTGGACCTTCTTATTGACGATGAAACACAGAAATTGCATCAGAATTATATAGAAAAGGCACAATGACGACTTAAGTACAAGAAGACTGACGCTTCTTACTGACTATGTTTTTGAACCATTCCTGTGACACTAGTTATAGATTCCGATGCTTCACTTCAGGTTTACTGTATCCCTTGGACCTTCTTATTGACGATGAAACACAGATATTGCATCGGAATGAAATAGAAAAGGCACAATGCCGACTTAAGTACAAGAAGGCTGCCTCTTTTTACTGTCTATGTTTTGAACCATTTCTGTGACACTAGTTACAGATTGCGATGCTTCACTTAAGGTTTACTGTCTCCCTTGGACCTTCTTATTGACGATGAAACACAGAAATTGCATCGGAATTAAATACAAAAGGCACAATACCGACTTAAGTACAAGAAGACTGACTCTTCTTACTGTCTAAGTTTTGAACCATTCCTGTGACACTAGTTATAGATTCCGATGCTTCACATCAGGTTTACTGTATCCCTATGATCTTCTTAATGACAATGAAACACAGAAATTGCATCGGAATTAAATACAAAAGGCACAATGCTGACTTAAGTACAAGAAGACTGACTCTTCTTACAGTCTATGTTTTGAACCATTCCTGTGACACTAGTTATAGATTCCGATGCTTCACTTCAGGCTTACTGTATACCTTGGACCTTCTTATTCACGATGAAAAACAGAAATTGCATCAGAATTAAATAGAAAAGGAACAATGCCGACTTAAGTACAAGAAGACTGACGCTTCTTACTGACTATGTTTTTCAACCATTCCTGTGACACTAGTTATAGATTCCGGTGCTTCACTCCAGGTTTACTGTTTCCCTTGGACCTTCTTATTGACGATGAAACACAGAAATTGCATCGGAATTAAATACAAAAGGCACAATGCCGACTTAAGTACAAGAAGACTGACTCTTCTTACTGACTATGTTTGAACCATTCCTGTGTCACTAGTTATAGATTCCGATGCTTCACTTCAGGTTTTACTGTATACCTTGGACCTTCTAATTGACGATGAAACACAGAGATTGCATCGGAATTAAATAGAAAAGGCATAATGCCGACTTAAGTACACGAATGCTGCCTCTTTTTACTGTCTATGTTTTGAACCATTTCTGTGACACTAGTTATACATTGCGATGCTTCACTTCAGGTTTACTGTATCCCTTGGACCTTCTTATTGACGATGAAACACAGAAATTGCATCGGAATTAAATACAAATGGCGCAATACCGACTTAAGTACAAGAAGACTGACTCTTCTTACTGTCTATGTTTTGAACCATTCCTGTGACACTAGTTATAGATTCCGATGCTTCACTTCAGGTTTACTGTATCCCTATGATCTTCTTATTGATGATGAAACACAGAAATTGCATCGGAATTAAATACAAAAGGCACAATCCCGACTTAAGTAAAAGAGGACTGATCCTTCTTACTGTCTATGTTTTGAACCATTCCTGAGACACTAGTTATAGATTCCGATGCTTCACTTCAGGTTTACTGTAACCCTCTGACCTTCTTATTGATGATCAAACACAGAAATTGCATCGGAATTAAATACAAAAGGCACAATGCAGACTTAAGTACAATAAGACTGACTCTTCTTACAGACTATGTTTTAAACCATTCCTGTGACACTGGTTATAGATTGCGATGCTTCACTTCAGGTTTGCTGTATCCCTCTGACTTTCTTATTGACGATGAAACACAGAATTTGCATCGGAATTAAATACAAAAGGCACAATGCCGACTTAAGTACAAGAAGACTGACTCTTCCTACTGTCTACGTTTTGAGCCATTCCTGTGACACTAGTTATAGCTTCCGATGCTTCACTTCAGGTTTGCTGTATCCCTTGGACCTTCTTATTGACGATGAAACATAGAAATTGCATCGGAATTAAATACAAAAGGCACAATGCCGATTTAAGTACATGAGGACGCACTCTTTCTACTGACTATGCTTTTGAACTATTCCTGTGACACTAGTTATAGGTTCCGATGCTTCACTTCAGGTTTACTGTATCCCTTCGACCTTCTTATTGACGATGAAACACAGAAATTGCATCGGAATTAAATACAAAAGGCACAATGCCAACTTAAGTACAAGAAGACTGACTCTTCTTACAGTCTATGCTTTGAACCATTCCTGTGACAGTAGTTACACATTCCGATTCTTCTCTCCAGGTTTACTGTATCCCTTGGGTCTTCTTATTGACGATGAAACACAGAAATTGCATCGGAATTAAATACAAAAGGCACAATGCCGACTTAAGGACAAGAAGACTAACTCTTCTTACTGACAATGATTTGAACCATTCCTGTGACACTAGCTATAGATTCCGATGCTTCACTTCAGGTTTACTGTATCCCTCTGACCTTCTTATTGACGATGAAACACAGAAATTGCATCGGAATTAAATACCAAAGGCACAATGCCGACTTCAGTACAAGAAGACTGACTCTTCTTACTGTCTATGCTTTGAACCATTCCATTGACACTAGTTATAGATTCCGATGCTTCACTCCAGGTTTACTGTATCCCTTGGACCTTCTTATTGACGATGAAACACAGAAATTGCATCGGAATTAAATAGAAAAGGCACAATGCCGTCTTAAGTACAAGAGTACTGACTCTTCTTCCTTCTATGTTTTGAACCATTCCGGTGACACTAGTCATAGATTCCGATGCTTCACCACAGGTTTACTGTATCCCTTGGACCTTCTTAATGACGATGAAACACAGAAATTGCATCGGAATTAAATACAAATGGCAAATTGCCGACTTAAGTACACGAAGACTGACTCTTCTTACTGCCTATGTTTTGAACCATTCCTGTGACACTAGTTATAGATTCCGATGCTACACTCCAAGTTTTAGTGTATCCCTTGGACCTTCGTATAGAAAATGAAAAACAGAAATTGCATCGGAATTAAATACAAAAGGCACAATTCCGACTTAAGTACAAGAAGACTGACTCTTCTTACTGACTATGTTTGAACCATTCATGTGTCACTAGTTATAGATTCCGATGCTTCACTTCAGGTTTTACTGTATACCTTGGACCTTCTAATTGACGATGATACACAGAGATTGCATCGGAATTAAATAGAAAAGGCACAATGCCGACATAAGTACACGAATGCTGCCTCTTTTTACTGTCTATGTTTTGAACCATTTCTGTGACACTAGTTATAGATTGCGATGCTTCACTTCAGGTTTACTGTATCCCTTGGACCTTCTTATTGACGATGAAACACAGAAATTGCATCGGAATTAAATACAAAAGGCACAATACCGACTTAAGTACAAGAAGGCTGACTCTTCTTACTGTCTATGTTTTGAACCATTCCTGTGACACTAGTTATAGATTCCGATGCTTCACTTCAGGTTTACTGTATCCCTATGATCTTCTTATTGATGATGAAACACAGAAATTGCATCGGAATTAAATACAAAAGGCACAATCCCGACTTAAGTAAAAGAGGACTGATCCTTCTTACTGTCTATGTTTTGAACCATTCCTGAGACACTAGTTATAGATTCCGATGCTTCACTTCAGGTTTACTGTAACCCTCTGACCTTCTTATTGATGATCAAACACAGAAATTGCATCGGAATTAAATACAAAAGGCACAATGCAGACTTAAGTACAATAAGACTGACTCTTCTTACAGACTATGTTTTGAACCATTCCTGTGACACTGGTTATAGATTGCGATGCTTCACTTCAGGTTTGCTGTATCCCTCTGACCTTCTTATTGACGATGAAACACAGAATTTGCATCGGAATTAAATACAAAAGGCACAATGCCGACTTAAGTACAAGAAGACTGACTCTTCCTACTGTCTACGTTTTGAGCCATTCCTGTGACACTAGTTATAGGTTCCGATGCTTCACTTCAGGTTTACTGTATCCCTTGGACCTTCTTATTGACGATGAAACACAGAAATTGCATCGGAATTAAATACAAAAGGCGCAATACCGACTTAAGTACAAGAAGACTGACTCTTCTTACTGTCTATGTTTTGAACCATTCCTGTGACACTAGTTATAGATTCCGATGCTTCACTTCAGGTTTACTGCATCCCTATGATCTTCTTATTGATGATGAAACACAGAAATTGCATCGGAATTAAATACAAAAGGCACAATCCCGACTTAAGTACAAGAGGACTGATCCTTCTTGCTGTCTATGTTTTGAACCATTCCTGAGACACTAGTTTTAGATTCCGATGCTTCACTTCAGGTTAACTGTAACCCTCTGACCTTCTTATTGATGATCAAACACAGAAATTGTATCGGAATTAAATACAAAAGGCACAATGCAGACTTAAGTACAATAAGACTGACTCTTCTTACAGACTATGTTTTGAACCATTCCTGTGACACTGGTTATAGATTGCGTTGCTTCACTTCAGGTTTGCTGTATCCCTCCTACCTTCTTATTGACGATGAAACACAGAATTTGCATCGGAAATAAATAAGAAAGGCACAATGCCGACTTAAGTACAAGAAGACTGTCTCTTCCTACTGTCTATGTTTTGAGCCATTCCTGTGACACTAGTTATAGGTTCCGATGCTTCACTTCAGGTTTACTGTATCCCTTGGACCTTCTTATTGACGATGAAACACAGAAATTGAATGGGAATTAAATACAAAAGGCACAATGCCGATTTAAGTACATGAAGACGGACTCTTTCTACTGACTATGCTTTTGAACTATTCCTGTGACACTAGTTATAGATTCCGATGCTTCACTTCAGGTTTACTGTATCCCTTCGACCTTCTTATTGACGATGAAACACAGAAATTGCATCGGAATTAAATACAAAAGGCACAATGCCAACTTAAGTACAAGAAGACTGACTCTTCTTACAGTCTATGCTTTGAACCATTCCTGTGACAGTAGTTACACATTCCGATTCTTCTCTCCAGGTTTACTGTACCCCTTGGACCTTCTTATTGACGATGAAACACAGAAATTGCATCGGAATTAAATACCAAAGGCACAATGCCGACTTAAGGACAAGAAGACTAACTCTTCTTACTGACAATGATTTGAACCATTCCTGAGACACTAGCTATAGATTCCGATGCTTCACTTCAGGTTTACTGTATCCCTCTGACCTTCTTATTGACGATGAAACACAGAAATTGCATCGGAATTAAATACAAAAGGCACAATGAAGACTTCAGTACAAGAAGACTGACTCTTCTTACTGTCTATGCTTTGAACCATTCCATTGACACTAGTTATAGATTCCGATGCTTCACTCCAGGTTTACTGTATCCCTTGGACCTTCTTATTGACGATGAAACACAGAAACTGCATCGGAATTAAATAGAAAAGGCACAATGCCGTCTTATGTACAAGAGTACTGACTCTTATTTCTTCTATGCTTTGAACCATTCCGGTGACACTAGTCATAGATTCCGATGCTTCACCACAGGTTTACTGTATCCCTTGGACCTTCTTATTGACGATGAAACACAGAAATTGCATCGGAATTAAATACAAAGGGCAAATTGCCGACTTAAGTACACAAAGACTGACTCTTCTTACTGCCTATGTTTTGAACCATTCCTGTGACACTAGTTATAGATTCCGATGCTACACTCCAAGTTTACTGTATCCCTTGGACCTTCGTATAGACGATGAAAAACAGAAATTGCATCGGATTTAAATACAAA
The DNA here is from genome assembly GCF_023864345.2 of Schistocerca serialis cubense. Classification (NCBI taxonomy): domain Eukaryota; kingdom Metazoa; phylum Arthropoda; class Insecta; order Orthoptera; family Acrididae; genus Schistocerca; species Schistocerca serialis. The sequence goes on from NC_064644.1 coordinate 639,911,579, forward strand.
AGGCGCTTTGCCGACATATGGACAAGAAGACTGACTCTTCTTACTGTCTATGTTTTGAACCATTCCTGTGACACTAGTCATAGATTCCGATGCTTCACCACAGGTTTACTGTTTCCCTTGGACCTTCTTATTGACGATGAAACACAGAAATTGCATCGGAATTAAATACAAAAGTCACAATGCCGACTTAAGTACAAGAAGACTGACTCTTCTTACTGACTATGTTTGAACCATTCCGGTGACACTAGTCATAGATTCCGATGCTTCACCACAGGTTTACTGTATCCTTTGGACCTTCTTATTGACGATGAAACACAGAAATTGCCTCGGAATTAAATAGAAAAGGCACAATGCCGACGTAAGTACAAGAGGACTGACTCTTCCTACTGTCAATGTTTTGAACCATTCCTGTGACACTAGTTATAGATTCCGGTGCTTCACTCCAGGTTTACTGTTTCCCTTGGACCTTCTTATTGACGATGAATTACAGAAATTGCATCAGAATTAAATAGAAAAGGAACAATGCCGACTTAAGTACAATAAGACTGACTCTTCTTACTGTCTATGTTTTGAACCATTCCTGTGACACTAGTTATAGATTCCGATGCTTCACATCAGATTTACTGTATCCGTATGATCTTCTTATTGACAATGAAACACAGAAATTGCATCGGAATTAAATACAAAGGGCAAATTGCAGACTTAAGTACACGAAGACTGACTCTTCTTACTGCCTATGTTTTGAACAATTCCTGTGACACTAGTTATAGATTCCGATGCTACACTCCAAGTTTACTGTATCCCTTGGAACTTCGTATAGACGATGAAACACAGAAATTGCATCGGATTTAAATACAAAAGGCACAATGCCGACTTATGGACAAGAAGACTGACTCTTCTTACTGTCTATGTTTTGAACCATTTCTGTGACACTAGTTACAGATTGCGATGCTTCATTTAAGGTTTACTGTAACCCTCTGACCTTCTTATTGATGATCAAACACAGAAATTGCATCGGAATTAAATACAAAAGGCACAATGCAGACTTAAGTACAATAAGACTGACTCTTCTTACTGTCTATGCTTTGAACCATTCCTGTGACACTAGTTATAGATTCCGATGCTTCACATCAGATTTACTGTATCCGTATGACCTTCTTATTGACAATGAAACACAGAAATTGCATCGGAATTGAATACAAAAGGCACAATGCTGACTTAAGTCCAAGAAGACTGACTCTTCTTACAGTCTATGTTTTGAACCTTTCCTGTGACACTAGTTATAGATTCCGGTGCTTCACTCCAGGTTTACTGTTTCCCTTGGACCTTCTTATTGACGATGAAACACAGAAATTGCATCAGAATTATATAGAAAAGGCACAATGCCGACTTAAGTACAAGAAGACTGACGCTTCTTACTGACTATGTTTTTGAACCATTCCTGTGACACTAGTTATAGATTCCGATGCTTCACTTCAGGTTTACTGTATCCCTTGGACCTTCTTATTGACGATGAAACACAGATATTGCATCGGAATGAAATAGAAAAGGCACAATGCCGACTTAAGTACAAGAAGGCTGCCTCTTTTTACTGTCTATGTTTTGAACCATTTCTGTGACACTAGTTACAGATTGCGATGCTTCACTTAAGGTTTACTGTCTCCCTTGGACCTTCTTATTGACGATGAAACACAGAAATTGCATCGGAATTAAATACAAAAGGCACAATACCGACTTAAGTACAAGAAGACTGACTCTTCTTACTGTCTATGTTTTGAACCATTCCTGTGACACTAGTTATAGATTCCGATGCTTCACATCAGGTTTACTGTATCCCTATGATCTTCTTAATGACAATGAAACACAGAAATTGCATCGGAATTAAATACAAAAGGCACAATACCGACTTAAGTACAAGAAGACTGACTCTTCTTACAGTCTATGTTTTGAACCATTCCTGTGACACTAGTTATAGATTCCGATGCTTCACTTCAGGCTTACTGTATACCTTGGACCTTCTTATTCACGATGAAAAACAGAAATTGCATCAGAATTAAATAGAAAAGGAACAATGCCGACTTAAGTACAAGAAGACTGACGCTTCTTACTGACTATGTTTTTCAACCATTCCTGTGACACTAGTTATAGATTCCGGTGCTTCACTCCAGGTTTACTGTTTCCCTTGGACCTTCTTATTGACGATGAAACACAGAAATTGCATCGGAATTAAATACAAAAGGCACAATGCCGACTTAAGTACAAGAAGACTGACTCTTCTTACTGACTATGTTTGAACCATTCCTGTGTCACTAGTTATAGATTCCGATGCTTCACTTCAGGTTTTACTGTATACCTTGGACCTTCTAATTGACGATGAAACACAGAGATTGCATCGGAATTAAATAGAAAAGGCACAATGCCGACTTAAGTACACGAATGCTGCCTCTTTTTACTGTCTATGTTTTGAACCATTTCTGTGACACTAGTTATAGATTGCGATGCTTCACTACAGGTTTACTGTATCCCTTGGACCTTCTTATTGACGATGAAACACAGAAATTGCATCGGAATTAAATACAAAAGGCACAATACCGACTTAAGTACAAGAAGACTGACTCTTCTTACTGTCTATGTTTTGAACCATTCCTGTGACACTAGTTATAGATTCCGATGCTTCACTTCAGGTTTACTGTATCCCTATGATCTTCTTATTGATGATGAAACACAGAAATTGCATCGGAATTAAATACAAAAGGCACAATGCCGACTTAAGGACAAGAAGACTAACTCTTCCTACTGACAATGATTTGAACCATTCCTGTGACACTAGCTATAGATTCCGATGCTTCACTCCAAGTTTTAGTGTATCCCTTGGACCTTCGTATAGACGATGAAAAACAAAAATTGCATCGGATTTAAATAGAAAAGGCACAATTCCGACTTATGGACAAGAAGACTGACTCTTCTTACTGTCTATGTTTTGAACCATTCCTGTGACACTAGTTATAGATTCCGATGCTTCACTCCAGGTTTACTGTATCCCTTGGACCTTCTTATTGACGATGAAACACAGAAATTGCCTCGGAATTTAATAGAAAAGCCACAATGCCGACTTAAGTACAAGAGGACTGACTCTTCCTACTGTCAATGTTTTGAACCATTCCTGTGACACTAGTTATAAATTCCGGTGCTTCACTCCAGGTTTACTGTTTCCCTTGGACCTTCTTATTGACGATGAAACACAGAAATTGCATCGGAATTAAATAGAAAAGGCACAATGCCGTCTTAAGTACAAGAGTACTGACTCTTCTTCCTTCTATGTTTTGAACCATTCCTATGACACTAGCTATAGATTCCGATGCTTCACTTCAGGTTTACTGTATCCCTCTGACCTTCTTATTGACGATGAAACACAGAAATTGCATCGGAATTAAATACAAAAGGCACAATGCCGACTTCAGTACAAGAAGACTGACTCTTCTTACTGTCTATGCTTTGAACCATTCCATTGACACTAGTTATAGATTCCGATGCTTCACTCCAGGTTTACTGTATCCCTTGGACCTTCTTATTGACGATGAAACACAGAAATTGCATCGGAATTAAATAGAAAAGGCACAATGCCGTCTTAAGTACAAGAGTACTGACTCTTCTTCCTTCTATGTTTTGAACCATTCCGGTGACACTAGTCATAGATTCCGATGCTTCACCACACGTTTACTGTATCCCTTGGACCTTCTTATTGACGATGAAACACAGAAATTGCATCGGAATTAAATACAAAAGGCACAATGCCGACCTAAGGACAAGAAGACTAACTCTTCTTACTGACAATGATTTGAACCATTCCTATGACACTAGCTATAGATTCCGATGCTTCACTTCAGGTTTACTGTATCCCTCTGACCTTCTTATTGACGATGAAACACAGAAATTGCATCGGAATTAAATACAAAGGGCAAATTGCAGACTTAAGTACACGAAGACTGACTCTTCTTACTGCCTATGTTTTGATCCATACCTGTGACACTAGTTATAGATTCCGATGCTACACTCCAAGTTTACTGTATCCCTTGGAACTTCGTATAGACGATGAAACACAGAAATTGCATCGGATTTAAATACAAAAGGCACAATGCCGACATATGGACAAGAAGACTGACTCTTCTTACTGTCTATGTTTTGAACCATTTCTGTGACACTAGTTACAGATTGCGATGCTTCATTTAGGGTTTACTGTAACCCTCTGACCTTCTTATTGATGATCAAACACAGAAATTGCATCGGAATTAAATACAAAAGGCACAATGCAGACTTAAGTACAATAAGACTGACTCCTCTTACTGTCTATGTTTTGAACCATTCCTGTGACACTAGTTATAGATTCCGATGCTTCACATCAGATTTACTGTATCCGTATGATATTCTTATTGACAATGAAACACAGAAATTGCATCGGAATTGAATACAAAAGGCACAATGCTGACTTAAGTACAAGAAGACTGACTCTTCTTACAGTCTATGTTTTGAACCTTTCCTGTGACACTAGTTATAGATTCCGGTGCTTCACTCTAGGTTTACTGTTTCCCTTGGACCTTCTTATTGACGATGAAACACAGAAATTGCATCAGAATTATATAGAAAAGGCACAATGCCGACTTAAGTACAAGAAGACTGACGCTTCTTACTGACTATGTTTTTGAACCATTCCTGTGACACTAGTTATAGATTCCGATGCTTCACTTCAGGTTTACTGTATCCCTTGGACCTTCTTATTGACGATGAAACACAGATATTGCATCGGAATGAAATAGAAAAGGCACAATGCCGACTTAAGTACAAGAAGGCTGCCTCTTTTTACTGTCTATGTTTTGAACCATTTCTGTGACACTAGTTACAGATTGCGATGCTTCACTTAAGGTTTACTGTCTCCCTTGGACCTTCTTATTGACGATGAAACACAGAAATTGCATCGGAATTAAATACAAAAGGCACAATACCGACTTAAGTACAAGAAGACTGAGTCTTCTTACTGTCTATGTTTTGAACCATTCCTGTGACACTAGTTATAGATTCCGATGCTTCACATCAGGTTTACTGTATCCCTATGATCTTCTTAATGACAATGAAACACAGAAATTGCATCGGAATTAAATACAAAAGGCACAATGCTGACTTAAGTACAAGAGGACTGACTCTTCTTACAGTCTATGTTTTGAACCATTCCTGTGACACTAGTTATAGATTCCGATGCTTCACTTCAGGCTTACTGTATACTTGGACCTTCTTATTCACGATGAAAAACAGAAATTGCATCAGAATTAAATAGAAAAGGAACAATGCCGACTTAAGTACAAGAAGACTGACGCTTCTTACTGACTATGTTTTTCAACCATTCCTGTGACACTAGTTATAGATTCCGGTGCTTCACTCCAGGTTTACTGTTTCCCTTGGACCTTCTTATTGACGATGAAACACAGAAATTGCATCGGAATTAAATACAAAAGGCACAATGCCGACTTAAGTACAAGAAGACTGACTCTTCTTACTGACTATGTTTGAACCATTCCTGTGTCACTAGTTATAGATTCCGATGCTTCACTTCAGGTTTTACTGTATACCTTGGACCTTCTAATTGACGATGAAACACAGAGATTGCATCGGAATTAAATAGAAAAGGCACAATGCCGACTTAAGTACACGAATGCTGCCTCTTTTTACTGTCTATGTTTTGAACCATTTCTGTGACACTAGTTATAGATTGCGATGCTTCACTTCAGGTTTACTGTATCCCTTGGACCATCTTATTGACGATGAAACACAGAAATTGCATCGGAATTAAATACAAAAGGCACAATACCGACTTAAGTACAAGAAGACTGACTCTTCTTACTGTCTATGTTTTGAACCATTCCTGTGACACTAGTTATAGATTCCGATGCTTCACTTCAGGTTTACTGTATCCCTATGATCTTCTTATTGATGATGAAACACAGAAATTGCATCGGAATTAAATACAAAAGGCACAATCCCGACTTAAGTAAAAGAGGACTGATCCTTCTTACTGTCTATGTTTTGAACCATTCCTGAGACACTAGTTATAGATTCCGATGCTTCACTTCAGGTTTACTGTAACCCTCTGACCTTCTTATTGATGATCAAACACAGAAATTACATCGGAATTAAATACAAAAGGCACAATGCAGACTTAAGAACAATGAGACTGACTCTTCTTACAGACTATGTTTTGAACCATTCCTGTGACACTGGTTATAGATTGCGATGCTTCACTTCAGGTTTGCTGTATCCCTCTGACCTTCTTATTGACGATGAAACACAGAATTTGCATCGGAATTAAATACAAAAGGCACAATGCCGACTTAAGTACAAGAAGACTGACTCTTCCTACTGTCTACGTTTTGAGCCATTCCTGTGACACTAGTTATAGGTTCCGATGCTTCACTTCAGGTTTACTGTATCCCTTGGACCTTCTTATTGACGATGAAACACAGAAATTGCATCGGAATTAAATACAAAAGGCACAATGCCGATTTAAGTACATGAGGACGCACTCTTTCTACTGACTATGCTTTTGAACTATTCCTGTGACACTAGTTATAGGTTCCGATGCTTGACTTCAGGTTTACTGTATCCCTTCGACCTTCTTATTGACGATGAAACACAGAAATTGCATCGGAATTAAATACAAAAGGCACAATGCCAACTTAAGTACAAGAAGACTGACTCTTCTTACAGTCTATGCTTTGAACCATTCCTGTGACAGTAGTTACACATTCCGATTCTTCTCTCCAGGTTTACTGTATCCCTTGGGTCTTCTTATTGACGATGAAACACAGAAATTGCATCGGAATTAAATACAAAAGGCACAATGCCGACTTAAGGACAAGAAGACTAACTCTTCTTACTGACAATGATTTGAACCATTCCTGTGACACTAGCTATAGATTCCGATGCTTCACTTCAGGTTTACTGTATCCCTCTGACCTTCTTATTGACGATGAAACACAGAAATTGCATCGGAATTAAATACAAAAGGCACAATGCCGACTTCAGTACAAGAAGACTGACTCTTCTTACTGACTATGTTTGAACCATTCCTGTGTCACTAGTTATAGATTCCGATGCTTCACTTCAGGTTTTACTGTATACCTTGGACCTTCTAATTGACGATGAAAATCAGAGATTGCATCGGAATTAAATAGAAAAGGCACAATGCCGACTTAAGTACACGAATGCTGCCTCTTTTTACTGTCTATGTTTTGAACCATTTCTGTGACACTAGTTATAGATTGCGATGCTTCACTTCAGGTTTACTGTATCCCTTGGACCTTCTTATTGACGATGAAACACAGAAATTGCATCGGAATTAAATACAAAAGGCACAATACCGACTTAAGTACAAGAAGATTGACTCTTCTTACTGTCTATGTTTAGAACCATTCCTGTGACACTAGTTATAGATTCCGATGCTTCACTTCAGGTTTACTGTATCCCTATGATCTTCTTATTGATGATGAAACACAGAAATTGCATCGGAATTAAATACAAAAGGCACAATCCCGACTTAAGTAAAAGAGGACTGATCCTTCTTACTGTCTACGTTTTGAACCATTCCTGAGACACTAGTTATAGATTCCGATGCTTCACTTCAGGTTTACTGTAACCCTCTGACCTTCTTATTGATGATCAAACACAGAAATTGCATCGGAATTAAATACAAAAGGCACAATGCAGACTTAAGTACAATAAGACTGACTCTTCTTACAGACTATGTTTTGAACCATTCCTGTGACACTGGTTATAGATTGCGATGCTTCACTTCAGGTTTGCTGTATCCCTCTGACCTTCTTATTGACGATGAAACACAGAATTTGCATCGGAATTAAATACAAAAGGCACAATGCCGACTTAAGTACAAGAAGACTGACTCTTCCTACTGTCTACGTTTTGAGCCATTCCTGTGACACTAGTTATAGGTTCCGATGCCTTACTTCAGGTTTACTGTATCCCATGGACCTTCTTATTGACGATGAAACACAGAAATTGCATCGGAATTAAATACAAAAGGCACAATACCGACTTAAGTACAAGAAGACTGACACTCTTACTGTCTATGTTTTGAACCATTCCTGTGACACTAGTTATAGATTCCGATGCTTCACTTCAGGTTTACTGCATCCCTATGATCTTCTTATTGATGATGAAACACAGAAATTGCATCGGAATTAAATACAAAAGGCACAATCCCGACTTAAGTACAAGAGGACTGATCCTTCTTGCTGTCTATGTTTTGAACCATTCCTGAGACACTAGTTTTAGATTCCGCTGCTTCACTTCAGGTTAACTGTAACCCTCTGACCTTCTTATTGATGATCAAACACAGAAATTGTATCGGAATTAAATACAAAAGGCACAATGCAGACTTAAGTACAATAAGACTGACTCTTCTTACAGACTATGTTTTGAACCATTCCTGTGACACTGGTTATAGATTGCGATGCTTCACTTCAGGTTTGCTGTATCCCTCCTACCTTCTTATTGACGATGAAACACAGAATTTGCATCGGAATTAAATAAGAAAGGCACAATGCCGACTTAAGTACAAGAAGACTGTCTCTTCCTACTGTCTATGTTTTGAGCCATTCCTGTGACACTAGTTATAGGTTCCGATGCTTCACTTCAGGTTTACTGTATCCCTTGGACCTTCTTATTGACGATGAAACACAGAAATTGCATCGGAATTAAATACAAAAGGCACAATGCCGATTTAAGTACATGAAGACGGACTCTTTCTACTGACTATGCTTTTGAACTATTCCTGTGACACTAGTTATAGATTCCGATGCTTCACTTCAGGTTTACTGTATCCCTTCGACCTTCTTATTGACGATGAAACACAGAAATTCCATCGGAATTAAATACAAAAGGCACAATGCCAACTTAAGTACAAGAAGACTGACTCTTCTTACAGTCTATGCTTTGAACCATTCCTGTGACAGTAGTTACACATTCCGATTCTTCTCTCCAGGTTTACTGTATCCCTTGGACCTTCTTATTGACGATGAAACACAGAAATTGCATCGGAATTAAATACCAAAGGCACAATGCCGACTTAAGGACAAGAAGACTAACTCTTCTTACTGACAATGATTTGAACCATTCCTGTGACACTAGCTATAGATTCCGATGCTTCACTTCAGGTTTACTGTATCCCTCTGACCTTCTTCTTGACGATGAAACACAGAAATTGCATCGGAATTAAATACAAAAGGCACAATGCCGACTTCAGTACAAGAAGACTGACTCTTCTTACTGTCTATGCTTTGAACCATTCCATTGACACTAGTTATAGATTCCGATGCTTCACTCCAGGTTTACTGTATCCCTTGGACCTTCTTATTGACGATGAAACACAGAAACTGCATCGGAATTAAATAGAAAAGGCACAATGCCGTCTTAAGTACAAGAGTACTGACTCTTCTTTCTTCTATGCTTTGAACCATTCCGGTGACACTAGTCATAGTTTCCGATGCTTCACCACAGGTTTACTGTATCCCTTGGACCTTCTTATTGACGATGAAACACAGAAATTGCATCGGAATTAAATACAAAGGGCAAATTGCCGACTTAAGTACACAAAGACTGACTCTTCTTACTGCCTATGTTTTGAACCATTCCTGTGACACTAGTTATAGATTCCGATGCTACACTCCAAGTTTACTGTATCCCTTGGACCTTCGTATAGACGATGAAAAACAGAAATTGCATCGGATTTAAATACAAAAGGCGCTTTGCCGACATATGGACAAGAAGACTGACTCTTCTTACTGTCTATGTTTTGAACCATTCCTGTGACACTAGTCATAGATTCCGATGCTTCACCACAGGTTTACTGTTTCCCTTGGACATTCTTATTGACGATGAAACACAGAAATTGCATCGGAATTAAATACAAAAGTCACAATGCCGACTTAAGTACAAGAAGACTGACTCTTCTTACTGACTATGTTTGAACCATTCCGGTGACACTAGTCATAGATTCCGATGCTTCACCACAGGTTTACTGTATCCTTTGGACCTTCTTATTGACGATGAAACACAGAAATTGCCTCGGAATTAAATAGAAAAGGCACAATGCCGACGTAAGTACAAGAGGACTGACTCTTCCTACTGTCAATGTTTTGAACCATTCCTGTGACACTAGTTATAGATTCCGGTGCTTCACTCCAGGTTTACTGTTTCCCTTGGACCTTCTTATTGACGATGAATTACAGAAATTGCATCAGAATTAAATAGAAAAGGAACAATGCCGACTTAAGTACAAGAAGACTGACGCTTCTTACTGACTATGTTTTTCAACCATTCCTGTGACACTAGTTATAAATTCCGGTGCTTCACTCCAGGTTTACTGTTTCCCTTGGACCTTCTTATTGACGATGAAACACAGAAATTGCATCGGAATTAAATACAAAGGGCACAATGCCGACTTAAGTACAAGAAGACTGACTCTTCTTACTGACTATGTTTGAACCATTCCTGTGTCACTAGTTATAGATTCCGATGCTTCACTTCAGGTTTACTGTATACCTTGGACCTTCTAATTGACGATGAAACACAGAAATTGCATCGGAATTAAATACAAAAGGCACAATACCGACGTAAGTACAAGAAGACTGACTCTTCTTACTGCCTATGTTTTGAACCATTCCTGTGACACTAGTTATAGATTCCGATGCTTCACTTCAGGTTTACTGTATCCCTATGATCTTCTTATTGATGATGAAACACAGAAATTGCATCGGAATTAAATACAAAAGGCACAATCCCGACTTAAGTACAAGAGGACTGATCCTTCTTACTGTCTATGTTTTGAACCATTCCTGGGACACTAGTTATAGATTCCGATGCTTCACTTCAGGTTTACTGTAACCCTCTGACCTTCTTATTGATGATAAAACACAGAAATTGCATCGGAATTAAATACAAAAGGTACAATGCAGACTTAAGTACAATAAGACTGACTCTTCTTACAGACTATGTTTTGAACCATTCCTGTGACACTGGTTATAGATTGCGATGCTTCACTTCAGGTTTGCTGTATCCCTCTGACCTTCTTATTGACGATGAAACACAGAATTTGCATCGGAATTAAATACAAAAGGCACAATGCCGACTTAAGTACAAGAAGACTGACTCTTCCTACTGTCTATGTTTTGAGCCATTCCTGTGACACTAGTTATAGGTTCCGATGCTTCACTTCAGGTTTACTGTATCCCTTGGACCTTCTTATTGACGATGAAACACAGAAATTGCATCGGAATTAAATACAAAAGGCACAATGCCGATTTAAGTACATGAAGACGGTCTCTTTCTACTGATTATGCTTTTGAACTATTCCTGTGACACTAGTTATATATTCCGATGCTTCACTTCAGGTTTACTGTATCCCTTCGACCTTCTTATTGACGATGAAACACAGAAATTGCATCGGAAGTAAATACAAAAGGCACAATGCCAACTTAAGTACAAGAAGACTGACTCTTCTTACAGTCTATGCTTTGAACCATTCCTGTGACAGTAGTTACACATTCCGATTCTTCTCTCCAGGTTTACTGTATCCCTTGGACCTTCTTATTGACGATGAAACACAGAAATTGCATCGGAATTAAATACAAAAGGCACAATGCCGACTTAAGGACAAGAAGACTAACTCTTATTACTGACAATGATTTGAACCATTCCTATGACACTAGCTATAGATTCCGATGCTTCACTTCAGGTTTACTGTATCCCTCTGACCTTCTTATTGACGATGAAACACAGAAATTGCATCGGAATTAAATACAAAGGGCAAATTGCAGACTTAAGTACACGAAGACTGACTCTTCTTACTGCCTATGTTTTGAACCATTCCTGTGACACTAGTTATAGATTCCGATGCTACACTCCAAGTTTACTGTATCCCTTGGAACTTCGTATAGACGATGAAACACAGAAATTGCATCGGATTTAAATACAAAAGGCACAATGCCGACTTATGGACAAGAAGACTGACTCTTCTTACTGTCTATGTTTTGAACCATTTCTGTGACACTAGTTACAGATTGCGATGCTTCACTTAAGGTTTACTGTCTCCCTTGGACCTTCTTATTGACGATGAAACACAGAAATTGCATCGGAATTAAATACAAAAGGCACAATACCGACTTAAGTACAAGAAGACTGACTCTTCTTACTGTCTATGTTTTGAACCATTCCTGTGACACTAGTTATAGATTCCGATGCTTCACATCAGGTTTACTGTATCCCTATGATCTTCTTAATGACAATGAAACACAGAAATTGCATCGGAATTAAATACAAAAGGCACAATGCTGACTTAAGTACAAGAAGACTGACTCTTCTTACAGTCTATGTTTTGAACCTTTCCTGTGACACTAGTTATAGATTCCGGTGCTTCACTCCAGGTTTACTGTTTCCCTTGGACCTTCTTATTGACGATGAAACACAGAAATTGCATCAGAATTATATAGAAAAGGCACAATGCCGACTTAAGTACAAGAAGACTGACGCTTCTTACTGACTATGTTTTTGAACCATTCCTGTGACACTAGTTATAGATTCCGATGCTTCACTTCAGGTTTACTGTATCCCTTGGACCTTCTTATTGACGATGAAACACAGATATTGCATCGGAATGAAATAGAAAAGGCACAATGCCGACTTAAGTACAAGAAGGCTGCCTCTTTTTACTGTCTATGTTTTGAACCATTTCTGTGACACTAGCTACAGATTGCGATGCTTCACTTAAGGTTTACTGTCTCCCTTGGACCTTCTTATTGACGATGAAACACAGAAATTGCATCGGAATTAAATACAAAAGGCACAATACCGACTTAAGTACAAGAGGACTGACTCTTCTTACTGTCTATGTTTTGAACCATTCCTGTGACACTAGTTATAAATTCCGATGCTTCACATCAGGTTTACTGTATCTCTATGATCTTCTTAATGACAATGAAACACAGAAATTGCATCGGAATTAAATACAAAAGGCACAATGCTGACTTAAGTACAAGAAGACTGACTCTTCTTACAGTCTATGTTTTGAACCATTCCTGTGACACTAGTTATAGATTCCGATGCTTCACTTCAGGCTTACTGTATACCTTGGACCTTCTTATTCACGATGAAAAACAGAAATTGTATCAGAATTAAACAGAAAAGGAACAATGCCGACTTAAGTACAAGAAGACTGACGCTTCTTACTGACTATGTTTTTCAACCATTCCTGTGACACTAGTTATAGATTCCGGTGCTTCACTCCAGGTTTACTGTTTCCCTTGGACCTTCTTATTGACGATGAAACACAGAAATAGCATCGAAATTAAATACAAAAGGCACAATGCCGACTTAAGTACAAGAAGACTGACTCTTCTTACTGACTATGTTTGAACCATTCCTGTGTCACTAGTTATAGATTCCGATGCTTCACTTGAGGTTTTACTGTATACATTGGACCTTCTAATTGACGATGAAACACAGAGATTGCATCGGAATTAAATAGAAAAGGCACAATGCCGACTTAAGTACACGAATGCTGCCTCTTTTTACTGTCTATGTTTTGAACCATTTCTGTGACACTAGTTATAGATTGCGATGCTTCACTTCAGGTTTACTGTATCCCTTGGACCTTCTTATTGATGATGAAACACAGAAATTGCATCGGAATTAAATACAAAAGGCACAATCCCGACTTAAGTAAAAGAGGACTGATCCTTCTTACTGTCTATGTTTTGAACCATTCCTGAGACACTAGTTATAGATTCCGCTGCTTCACTTCAGGTTTACTGTAACCCTCTGACCTTCTTATTGATGATCAAACACAGAAATTGCATCGGAATTAAATACAAAAGGCACAATGCAGACTTAAGTACAATAAGACTGACTCTTCTTACAGACTATGTTTTGAACCATTCCTGTGACACTGGTTATAGATTGCGATGCTTCACTTCAGGTTTGCTGTATTCCTCTGACCTTCTTATTGACTTACTTACTTCTTACTGTCTATGCTTTGAACCATTCCATTGACACTAGTTATAGATTCCGATGCTTCACTCCAGGTTTACTGTATCCCTTGGACCTTCTTATTGACGATGAAACACAGAAATTGCATCGGAATTAAATAGAAAAGGCACAATGCCGTCTTAAGTACAAGAGTACTGACTCTTCTTCCTTCTATGTTTTGAACCATTCCGGTGACACTAGTCATTGATTCCGATGCTTCACCACAGGTTTACTGTATCCCTTGGACCTTCTTATTGACGATGAAACACAGAAATTGCATCGGAATTAAATACAAAAGGCACAATGCCGACTTAAGGACAAGAAGACTAACTCTTCTTACTGACAATGATTTGAACCATTCCTATGACACTAGCTATAGATTCCGATGCTTCACTTCAGGTTTACTGTATCCCTCTGACCTTCTTATTGACAATGAAACACAGAATTTGCATCGGAATTAAATACAAAGGGCAAATTGCAGACTTAAGTACACGAAGACTGACTCTTCTTACTGCCTATGTTTTGAACCATTCCCGTGACACTAGTTATAGATTCCGATGCTACACTCCAAGTTTACTGTATCCCTTGGAACTTCGTATAGACGATGAAACACAGAAATTGCATCGGATTTAAATACAAAAGGCACAATGCCGACTTATGGACAAGAAGACTGACTCTTCTTACTGTCTATGTTTTGAACCATTTCTGTGACACTAGTTACAGATTGCGATGCTTCATTTAAGGTTTACTGTAACCCTCTGACCTTCTTATTGCTGATCAAACACAGAAATTGCATCGGAATTAAATACTAAAGGCACAATGCAGACTTAAGTACAATAAGACTGACTCTTCTTACTGTCTATGTTATGAACCATTCCTGTGACACTAGTTATAGATTCCGATGCTTCACATCAGATTTACTGTATCCGTATGATCTTCTTATTGACAATGAAACACAGAAATTGCATCGGAATTGAATACAAAAGGCACAATGCTGACTTAAGTACAAGAAGACTGACTCCTCTTACAGTCTATGTTTTGAACCTTTCCTGTGAGACTAGTTATAGATTCCGGTGCTTCACTCCAGGTTTACTGTTTCCCTTGGACCTTCTTATTGACGATGAAACACAGAAATTGCATCAGAATTATATAGAAAAGGCACAATGCCGACTTAAGTACAAGAAGACTGACGCTTCTTACTGACTATGTTTTTGAACCATTCCTGTGACACTAGTTATAGATTCCGATGCTTCACTTCAGGTTTACTGTATCCCTTGGACCTTCTTATTGACGATGAAACACAGATATTGCATCGGAATGAAATAGAAAAGGCACAATGCCGACTTAAGTACAAGAAGGCTGCCTCTTTTTACTGTCTATGTTTTGAACCATTTCTGTGACACTAGTTACAGATTGCGATGCTTCACTTAAGGTTTACTGTCTCCCTTGGACCTTCTTATTGACGATGAAACACAGAAATTGCATCGGAATTAAATACAAAAGGCACAATACCGACTTAAGTACAAGAAGACTGACTCTTCTTACTGTCTATGTTTTGAACCATTCCTGTGACACTAGTTATAGATTCCGATGCTTCACATCAGGTTTACTGTATCCCTATGATCTTCTTAATGACAATGAAACACAGAAATTGCATCGGAATTAAATACAAAAGGCACAATGCTGACTTAAGTACAAGAAGACTGACTCTTCTTACAGTCTATGTTCTGAACCATTCCTGTGACACTAGTTATAGATTCCGATGCTTCACTTCAGGCTTACTGTATACCTTGGACCTTCTTATTCACGATGAAAAACAGAAATTGCATCAGAATTAAATAGAAAAGGAACAATGCCGACTTAAGTACAAGAAGACTGACGCTTCTTACTGACTATGTTTTTCAACCATTCCTGTGACACTAGTTATAGATTCCGGTGCTTCACTCCAGGTTTACTGTTTCCCTTGGACCTTCTTATTGACGATGAAACACAGAAATTGCATCGGAATTAAATACAAAAGGCACAATGCCGACTTAAGTACAAGAAGACTGACTCTTCTTACTGACTATGTTTGAACCATTCCTGTGTCACTAGTTATAGATTCCGATGCTTCACTTCAGGTTTTACTGTATACCTTGGACCTTCTAATTGACGATGAAACACAGAGATTGCATCGGAATTAAATAGAAAAGGCACAATGCCGACTTAAGTACACGAATGCTGCCTCTTTTTACTGTCTATGTTTTGAACCATTTCTGTGACACTAGTTATAGATTGCGATGCTTCACTTCAGGTTTACTGTATCCCTTGGACCTTCTTATTGACGATGAAACACAGAAATTGCATCGGAATTAAATACAAAAGGCACAATACCGACTTAAGTACAAGAAGACTGACTCTTCTTACTGTCTATGTTTTGAACCATTCCTGTGACACTAGTTATAGATTCCGATGCTTCACTTCAGGTTTACTGTATCCCTATGATCTTCTTATTGATGATGAAACACAGAAATTGCATCGGAATTGAATACAAAAGGCACAATCCCGACTTAAGTAAAAGAGGACTGATCCTTCTTACTGTCTATGTTTTGAACCATTCCTGGGACACTAGTTATAGATTCCGATGCTTCACTTCAGGTTTACTGTAACCCTCTGACCTTCTTATTGATGATCAAACACAGAAATTGCATCGGAATTAAATAAAAAAGGCACAATGCAGACTTAAGTACAATAAGACTGACTCTTCTTACAGACTATGTTTTGAACCATTCCTGTGACACTGGTTATAGATTGCGATGCTTCACTTCAGGTTTGCTGTATCCCTCTGACCTTCTTATTGACGATGAAACACAGAATTTGCATCGGAATTAAATACAAAAGGCACAATGCCGACTTAAGTACAAGAAGACTGACTCTTCCTACTGTCTACGTTTTGAGCCATTCCTGTGACACTAGTTATAGGTTCCGATGCTTCACTTCAGGTTTACTGTATCCCTTCGACCTTCTTATTGACGATGAAACACAGAAATTGCATCGGAATTAAATACAAAAGGCACAATGCCAACTTAAGTACAAGAAGACTGACTCTTCTTACAGTCTATGCTTTGAACCATTCCTGTGACAGTAGTTACACATTCCGATTCTTCTCTCCAGGTTTACTGTATCCCTTGGGTCTTCTTATTGACGATGAAACACAGAAATTGCATCGGAATTAAATACAAAAGGCACAATGCCGACTTAAGGACAAGAAGACTAACTCTTCTTACTGACAATGATTTGAACCATTCCTGTGACACTAGCTATAGATTCCGATGCTTCACTTCAGGTTTACTGTATCCCTCTGACCTTCTTATTGACGATGAAACACAGAAATTGCATCGGAATTAAATACAAAAGGCACAATGCCGACTTCAGTACAAGAAGACTGACTCTTCTTACTGTCTATGCTTTGAACCATTCCATTGACACTAGTTATAGATTGCGATGCTTCACTCCAGGTTTACTGTATCCCTTGGACCTTCTTATTGACGATGAAACACAGAAATTGCATCGGAATTAAATAGAAAAGGCACAATGCCGTCTTAAGTACAAGAGTACTGACTCTTCTTCCTTCTATGTTTTGAACCATTCCGGTGACACTAGTCATAGATTCCGATGCTTCACCACAGGTTTACTGTATCCCTTGGACCTTCTTATTGACGATGAAACACAGAAATTGCATCGGAATTAAATACAAAGGGCAAATTGCCGACTTAAGTACACGAAGACTGACTCTTCTTACTGCCTATGTTTTGAACCATTCCTGTGACACTAGTTATAGATTCCGATGCTACACTCCAAGTTTTAGTGTATCCCTTGGACCTTCGTATAGACGATGAAAAACAGAAATTGCATCGGATTTAAATACAAAAGGCACAATGCCGACTTATGGACAAGAAGACTGACTCTTCTTACTGTCTATGTTTTGAACCATTCCTGTGACACTAGTTATAGATTCCGATGCTTCACTCCAGGTTTACTGTATCCCTTGGACCTTCTTATTGACGATGAAACACAGAAATTGCCTCGGAATTTAATAGAAAAGCCACAATGCCGACTTAAGTACAAGAGGACTGACTCTTCCTACTGTCAATGTTTTGAACCTTTCATGTGACACTAGTTATAAATTCCGGTGCTTCACTCCAGGTTTAGTGTTTCCCTTGGACCTTCTTATTGACGATGAAACACAGAAATTGCATCAGAATTAAATAGAAAAGGAACAATGCCGACTTAAGTACAAGAAGACTGACGCTTCTTACTGACTATGTTTTTCAACCATTCCTGTGACACTAGTTATAGATTCCGGTGCTTCACTCCAGGTTTACTGTTTCCCTTGGACCTTCTTATTGACGATGAAACACAGAAATTGCATCGGAATTAAATACAAAAGGCACAATGCCCACTTAAGTACAAGATGACTGACTCTTCTTACTGACTATGTTTGAACCATTCCGGTGACACTAGTCATATTTTCCGATGCTTCACCACAGGTTTACTGTATCCCTTGGACCTTCTTATTGACGATGAAACACAGAAATTGCCTCGGAATTAAATAGAAAAGGCACAATGCCGACTTAAGTACAAGAGGACTGACTCTTCCTACTGTCAATGTTTTGAACCATTCCTGTGACACTAGTTATAGATTCCGGTGCTTCACTCCAGGTTTACTGTTTCCCTTGGACCTTCTTATTGACGATGAAACACAGAAATTGCATCAGAATTAAATAGAAAAGGAACAATGCCGACTTAAGTACAAGAAGACTGACGCTTCTTACTGACTATGTATTTCAACCATTCCTGTGACACTAGTTATAGATTCCGGTGCTTCACTCCAGGTTTACTGTTTCCCTTGGACCTTCTTATTGACGATGAAACACAGAAATTGCATCGGAATTAAATACAAAAGGCACAATGCCGACTTAAGTACAAGAAGACTGACTCTTCTTACTGACTATGTTTGAACCATTCCTGTGTCACTAGTTATAGATTCCGATGCTTCACTTCAGGTTGACTGTATACCTTGGACCTTCTAATTGACGATGAAACACAGAGATTGCATCGGAATTAAATAGAAAAGGCACAATGCCGACTTAAGTACACGAATGCTGCCTCTTTTTACTGTCTATGTTTTGAACCATTTCTGTGACACTAGTTATAGATTGCGATGCTTCACTTCAGGTTTACTGTCTCCCTTGGACCTTCTTATTGACGATGAATCACAGAAATTGCATCGGAATTAAATACAAAAGGCACAATACCGACTTAAGTACAAGAGGACTGATCCTTCTTACTGTCTATGTTTTGAACCATTCCTGGGACACTAGTTATAGATTCCGATGCTTCACTTCAGGTTTACTGTAACCCTCTGACCTTCTTATTGATGATCAAACACAGAAAGTGCATCGGAATTAAATACAAAAGGCACAATGCAGACTTAAGTACAATAAGACTGACTCTTCTTACAGACTATGTTTTGAACCATTCCTGTGACACTGGTTATAGATTGCGATGCTTCACTTCAGGTTTACTGTAACCCTCTGACCTTCTCATTGACGATGAAACACATAAATTGCATCGGAATTAAATACAAAAGGCACAATGCCGATTTAAGTACATGAAGACGGACTCTTTCTACTGACTATGCTTTTGAACTATTCCTGTGACACTAGTTGTAGATTCCGATGCTTCATTTCAGGTTTACTGTATCCCTTCGACGTTATTATTGACGATGAAACACAGAAATTGCATCGGAATTAAATACAAAAGGGACAATGCCAACTTAAGTACAAGAAGACTGACTCTTCTTACAGTCCATGCTTTGAACCATTCCTGTGACAGTAGTTACACATTCCGATTCTTCTCTCCAGGTTTACTGTATCCCTTGGACCTTCTTATTGACGATGAAACACAGAAATTGCATCGGAATTAAATACAAAAGGCACAATGCCGACTTAAGGACAAGAAGACTAACTCTTCTTACTGACAATGATTTGAACAATTCCTATGACACTAGCTTTAGATTCCGATGCTTCACTTCAGGTTTACTTTATCCCTCTGACCTTCTTATTGACGATGAAACACAGAAATTGCATCGGAATTAAATACAAAAGGCACAATGCCGACTTCAGTACAAGAAGACTGACTCTTCTTACTGTCTATGCTTTGAACCATTCCTGAGACACTAGTTATAGATTCCGATGCTTCACTCCAGGTTTACTGTATCCCTTGGACCTTCTTATTGACGATGAAACACAGAAATTGCATCGGAATTAAATAGAAAAGGCACAATGCCGTCTTATGGACAAGAAGACTGACTCTTCTTACTGTCTATGTTTTGAACCATTCCTGTGACACTAGTTATAGATTCCGATGCTTCACTCCAGGTTTACTGTATCCCTTGGACCTTCTTATTGACGATGAAACACAGAAATT
This sequence comes from Schistocerca serialis cubense, assembly GCF_023864345.2. Taxonomy (NCBI): domain Eukaryota; kingdom Metazoa; phylum Arthropoda; class Insecta; order Orthoptera; family Acrididae; genus Schistocerca; species Schistocerca serialis. Next base: position 639,932,138 of record NC_064644.1, read on the forward strand.
GCCTCGGAATTAAATAGAAAAGGCACAATGCCGACTTAAGTACAAGAGGACTGACTCTTCCTACTGTCAATGTTTTGAACCATTCCTGTGACACTAGTTATAGATTCCGGTGCTTCACTCCAGGTTTACTGTTTCCCTTGGACCTTCTTATTGACGATGAAACACAGAAATTGCATCAGAATTAAATAGAAAAGGAACAATGCCGACTTAAGTACAAGAAGACTGACGCTTCTTACTGACTGTGTATTTCAACCATTCCTGTGACACTAGTTATAGATTCCGGTGCTTCACTCCAGGTTTACTGTTTCCCTTGGACCTTCTTATTGACGATGAAACACAGAAATTGCATCGGAATTAAATACAAAAGGCACAATGCCGACTTAAGTACAAGAAGACTGACTCTTCTTACTGACTATGTTTGAACCATTCCTGTGTCACTAGTTATAGATTCCGATGCTTCACTTCAGGTTGACTGTATACCTTGGACCTTCTAATTGACGATGAAACACAGAGATTGCATCGGAATTAAATAGAAAAGGCACAATGCCGACTTAAGTACACGAATGCTGCCTCTTTTTACTGTCTATGTTTTGAACCATTTCTGTGACACTAGTTATAGATTGCGATGCTTCACTTCAGGTTTACTGTCTCCCTTGGACCTTCTTATTGACGATGAAACACAGAAATTGCATCGGAATTAAATACAAAAGGCACAATACCGACTTAAGTACAAGAAGACTGACTCTTCTTACTGTCTATGTTTTGAACCATTCCTGTGACACTAGTTATAGATTCCGATGCTTCACTTCAGGTTTACTGTATCCCTATGATCTTCTTATTGATGATGAAACACAGAAATTGCATCGGAATTAAATACAAAAGGCACAATCCCGACTTAAGTACAAGAGGACTGATCCTTCTTCCTGTCTATGTTTTGAACCATTCCTGGGACACTAGTTATAGATTCCGATGCTTCACTTCAGGTTTACTGTAACCCTCTGACCCTCTTATTGATGATCAAACACAGAAAGTGCATCGGAATTAAATACAAAAGGCACAATGCAGACTTAAGTACAATAAGACTGACTCTTCTTACAGACTATGTTTTGAACCATTCCTGTGACACTGGTTATAGATTGCGATGCTTCACTTCAGGTTTACTGTAACCCTCTGACCTTCTCATTGACGATGAAACACATAAATTGCATCGGAATTAAATACAAAAGGCACAATGCCGATTTAAGTACATGAAGACGGACTCTTTCTACTGACTATGCTTTTGAACTATTCCTGTGACACTAGTTGTAGATTCCGATGCTTCATTTCAGGTTTACTGTATCCCTTCGACGTTATTATTGACGATGAAACACAGAAATTGCATCGGAATTAAATACAAAAGGGACAATGCCAACTTAAGTACAAGAAGACTGACTCTTCTTACAGTCCATGCTTTGAACCATTCCTGTGACAGTAGTTACACATTCCGATTCTTCTCTCCAGGTTTACTGTATCCCTTGGACCTTCTTATTGACGATGAAACACAGAAATTGCATCGGAATTAAATACAAAAGGCACAATGCCGACTTAAGGACAAGAAGACTAACTCTTCTTACTGACAATGATTTGAACAATTCCTATGACACTAGCTTTAGATTCCGATGCTTCACTTCAGGTTTACTGTATCCCTCTGACCTTCTTATTGACGATGAAACACAGAAATTGCATCGGAATTAAATACAAAAGGCACAATGCCGACTTCAGTACAAGAAGACTGACTCTTCTTACTGTCTATGCTTTGAACCATTCCTGAGACACTAGTTATAGATTCCGATGCTTCACTCCAGGTTTACTGTATCCCTTGGACCTTCTTATTGACGATGAAACACAGAAATTGCATCGGAATTAAATAGAAAAGGCACAATGCCGTCTTATGGACAAGAAGACTGACTCTTCTTACTGTCTATGTTTTGAACCATTCCTGTGACACTAGTTATAGATTCCGATGCTTCACTCCAGGTTTACTGTATCCCTTGGACATTCTTATTGACGATGAAACACAGAAATTGCCTCGGAATTAAATAGAAAAGGCACAATGCCGACTTAAGTACAAGAGGACTGACTCTTCTTACTGTCAATGTTTTGAACCATTCCTGTGACACTAGTTATAGATTCCGGTGCTTCACTCCAGGTTTACTGTTTCCCTTGGACCTTCTTATTGACGATGAAACACAGAAATTGCATCAGAATTAAATAGAAAAGGAACAATGCCGACTTAAGTACAAGAAGACTGACGCTTCTTACTGACTATGTTTTCAACCATTCCTGTGACACTAGTTATATATTCCGGTGCTTCACTCCAGGTTTACTGTTTCCCTTGGACCTTCTTAGTGACGATGAAACACAGAAATTGCATCGGAATTAAATACAAAAGGCACAATGCCGACTTAAGTACAAGAAGACTGACTCTTCTTACTGACTATGTTTGAACCATTCCTGTGTCACTAGTTATAGATTCCCATGCTTAACTTCAGGTTTTCTGTATTCCTTGGACCTTCTAATTGACGATGAAACACAGAGATTGCATCGGAATTAAATAGAAAAGGCACAATGCCGACTTAAGTACAAGAATGCTGCCTCTTTTTACTGTCTATGTTTTGAACCATTCCTGTGACACTAGTTATAGATTCCGATGCTTCACTTCAGGTTTACTATATCCCTCTGATCTTCTTATTGACGATGAAACACAGAAATTGCATCGGAATTAAATTCAAAAGGCACAATGCCGACTTAAGTACAAGAAGACTGACTCTTCTTACTGTCTATGTTTTGAACCATTCCTGTGACACTAGTTATAGATTCCGATGCTTCACTTCAGGCTTACTGTATCCCTTGGACCTTCTTATTGCCGATGAAACACAGAAATTGCATCGGAATTGAACACAAAAGGCACAATGGCGACTTAAGTACAAATAGACTGACTCTTTTTACTGACTATGTTTTGAAGCATTCCTGTGATACTAGTTATGGAATCGGATGCTTCACTTCTGGTTTACTGTATCCCTCTGATCTTCTAATTGACGATGAAACACAGAAATTGCATCGGAATTAAATACAAAAGGCACAATGCCGACTTAAGTACAAGAAGACTGACTCTTCCTACTGTCTATGTTTTGAACCATTCCTGTTACACTAGTTATAGATTCCGATGCTTCACTTCAGGTTTACTGTATCCCTTGGACCTTCTTATGGACGATGAAACACAGAAATTGCATCGGAATTAAATACAAAAGGCACAATGCCGACTTAAGTACACGAAGACTGACTCTTTTTACTGCCTATGTTTTGAACCACTCCTGTGACACTAGTTATAGATTCCGATGCTACACTCCAGGTTTACTGTATCCCTTGGACCTTCTTATTGACGATGAAAAACAGAAATTGCATCGGAATTAAATACAAAAGGCACAATGCCGACTTAAGGACAAGAAGACTGACTCTTCTTACTGACCATGTTTTGAACCATCCCTGTGACACTAGTTATAGATTCCGATGCTTCACTTCAGGTTTACATTATCCCTCTTACCTTCTTGTTGACGATGAAACACAGAAATTGCATCGGAATTAAATGGAACAGGCACAATGCCGACTTAAGTACAAGAAGACTGACTCTTCTTACTGTCTATGCTTTTGAACCATTCCTGTGACACTAGTTATCGATTCCGATGCTTCACTTCAGGTTTACTGTATCCCTATGATCTTCTTATTGATGATGAAACACAGAAATTCATCGGAATTAAATACAAAAGGCACAATCCCGACTTAAGTACAAGAGGACTGATCCTTCTTACTGTCTATGTTTTGAACCATTCCTTGGACACTAGTTATAGATTCCGATGCTTCACTTCAGATTTACTGTAACCCTCTGACCTTCTTATTGATGATCAAACACAGAAATTGCATCGGAATTAAATACAAAAGGCACAATGCAGACTTAAGTACAATAAGACTGACTCTTCTTACAGACTATGTTTTGAACCATTCCTGTGACACTGGTTATAGATTGCGATGCTTCACTTCAGGTTTGCTGTATCCCTCTGACCTTTTTATTGACGATGAAACACAGAATTTGCATCGGAATTAAATACAAAAGGCACAATGCCGACTTAAGTACAAGAAGACTGACTCTTCCTACTGTCTATGTTTTGAGCCATTCCTGTGACACTAGTTATAGGTTCCGATGCTTCACTTCAGGTTTACTGTATCCCTTGGACCTTCTTATTGACGATGAAACACAGAAATTGCATCGGAATTAAATACAAAAGGCACAATGCCGATTTAAGTACATGAAGACGGACTCTTTCTACTGACTATGCTTTTGAACTATTCCTGTGACACTAGTTATAGATTCCGATGCTTCACTTCAGGTTTACTGTATCCCATCGACCTTCTTATTGACGATGAAACACAGAAATTGCATCGGAATTAAATACAAAAGGCACAATGCCAACTTAAGTACAAGAAGACTGACTCTTCTTACAGTCTATGCTTTGAACCATTCCTGTGACAGTAGTTACACATTCCGATTCTTCTCTCCAGGTTCACTGTATCGCTTGGACCTTCTTATTGACGATGAAACACAGAAATTGCATCGGAATTAAATACAAAAGGCACAATGCCGACTTAAGGACAAGAAGACTAACTCTTCTTACTGACAATGATTTGAACCATTCCTGTGGCACTAGCTATAGTTTCCGATGCTTCACTTCAGGTTTACTGTATCCCTCTGACCTTCTTATTGACGATGAAACACAGAAATTGCATCGGTATTAAATACAAAAGGAACAATGCCGATTTAAGTACAAGAAGACTGACGCTTCTTACTGACTATGCTTTTCAACCATTCCTGTGACACTAGTTATAGATTCTGATGCTGCACTTCAGGTTTACTGTATCCCTTGGACCTTCTTATTGACGATGAAACACAGAAATTGCATCGGAATTAAATACAAAAGGCACAATACCGACTTAAGTACAAGAAGACTGACTCTTCTTACTGTCTATGTTTTGAACCATTGCTGTGACACTAGTTATGGATTCCGATGCTTCACTTCAGGTTTACTGTATCCCTATGATCTTCTTATTGACGATGAAACACAGAAATTGCGTCGGAATTAAATACAAAAGGCACAATGCTGACTTAAGTACAAGAAGACTGACTCTTCCGACTGTCTATGATTTGAACCATTCCTGTGACACTAGTTATAGATTCCGATGCTTCACGTCAGGCTTACTGTATCCCTTGGACCTTCTTCTTGACGATGAAACACAGAAATTGCATCGGAATTAAACACAAAAGGCACAATGCCGACTTAAGTACAAAAAGACTGACTCTTCTTATTGACTATGCTTTGAACCATTCCTGTGACACTAGTTATAGATTCCGATGCTTCACTTCAGGTTTACTGCATCCCTTGGACCTTCTTATTGACGATGAAACACAGAAATTGCATCGGAATTAAATACAAAAGGTACAATGCCGACTTAAGTAAAAGAAGACTGACTCTTTTTACTGACTATGTTTGAACCATTCCTGTGACACTAGTTATGGATTCGGATGCTTCACTTCTGGTTCATTGTATCCCTCTGACCTTCTTATTGACGATGAAACACAGAAATTGCATCGGAATTAAATAGAAAAGGCACAATGCCGACTTAAGTACAAGACGACTGACTTTTCTTACTGTCTATGTTTTGAACAATTCCTGTGACACTAGTTATAGATTCCGATGCTTCACTTCAGGTTTACGGTATCCCTCTGATCTTCTTATTGACGATGAAACACAGAAATTGCATCGGAATTAAATACAAAAGGCACAATGCCGACTTAAGTACAAGAGGACTGATCTTTCTTACTGTCTATGTTTTGAACCATTCCTGTGACACTAGTTATAGATTCCGATGCTTCACTTCAGAATTACTGCATCCCTTGGACCTTCTTATTGACGATGAAACACAGAAATTGCATCGGAATTAAACACAAAAGGCACAATGCCGACTTAAGTACAAAAAGTCTGCCTCTTCTTACTGACTATGCTTTGAACCATTCCTGTGACACTAGTTATAGATTCCGATGCTTCACTTCAGGTTTACTGTATCCCTTGGACCTTCTTATTGACGATGAAACACAGAAATTGCATCGGAATTAAATACAAAAGGCACAATGCCGACTTAAGGACAAGAAGACTGACTCTTTTTACTGACTATGTTTTGAACCATTCCTGTGACACTAGTTATAGAATCCGATGCTTCACTTCAGGTTTACTGTATCCCTCTGATCTTCTTATTGACGATGAAACACAGAAATTGGATCGGAATTAAATACAAAAGGCACAATGCCGACTTAAGTACAAGAAGACTGACTCTTCTTACTGTCTATGATTTGAACCATTGCTGTGACACTAGTTATAGATTCCGATGCTTCACTTCAGGCTTACTGTATCCCTTGGACCTTCTTATTGACGATGAAACACAGAAATTGCATCGGAATTAAACACAAAAGGCACAATGCCGACTTAAGTACAAATAGACTGACTCTTTTTACTGACTATGTTTTGAACCATTCCTGTGACACTAGTTATGGATTCGGATGCTTCACTTCTGGTTTACTGTATCCCTCTGACCTTCTTATTGACGATGAAACACAGAAATTGCATGGGAATTAAATAGTAAAGACACAATGCCGACTTAAGTACAAGACGACTGACTTTTCTTACTGTCTATGTTTTGAACCATTCCTGTGACACTAGTTATAGATTCCGATGCTTCACTTCAGGTTTACTGTACCCCTCTGATCTTCTAATTGACGATGAAACACAGAAATTGCATCGGAATTAAATACAAAAGGCACAATGCCGACTTAGGTACAAGAGGACCGATCCTTCTTACTGTCTATCTTTTGAACCATTCCTGAGACACTAGTTATAGATTCCGATGCTTCACTTCAGGTTTACTGTAACCCTCTGACCTACTTATTGATGATGAAACACAGAAATTGCATCCGAATTAAATACAAAAGGCACAATGCAGACATAAGTACAAGAAGACTGACTCTTCTTATAGACTATGTTTTGAACCATTCCTGTGACACAAGTTACAGATTGCGATGCTTCACTTCAGATTTGCTGTATACCTCTGACCTTCTTATTGACGATGAAACACAGAATTTGCATCGGAAATAAATACAAAAGACACAATGCCGACTTAAGTACAAGAAGACTGACTCTTCCTACTGTCTATGTTTTGAACCATTCCTGTTACACTAGTTATAGATTCCGATGCTTCACTTCAGGTTTACTGTATCCCTTGGACCTTCTTATTGACGATGAAAAACAGAAATTGCATCGGAATTAAATACAAAAGGCACAATGCCGACTTAAGGACAAGAAGACTGACTCTTCTTACTGACTATGTTTTGAAGCATTCCTGTGACACTAGTTACAGATTCCGATGCTTCACTTCAGGTTTACATTATCGCTCTTACCTTCTTATTGACGATGAAACACAGAAATTGCATCGGAATTAAATGGAACCGGCACAATGCCGACTTAAGTACAAGAAGACTGACTCTTCTTAATGTCTATGTTTTTGAACCATTCCTGTGACACTAGTTATAGATTCCGATGCTTCACTCCAGGTTTACTGTATCCCTTGGACCTTCTTATTGACGATGAAACACAGAAATTGCATCGGTATTAAATAGAAAAGGCACAATGCCGAATTAAGTACAAGAGGACTGACTCTTCCTACTGTCAATGTTTTGAACCGTTCCTGTGACACTAGTTTTAGATTCCGGTGCTTCACTCCAGGTTTACTGTTTCCCTTGGACCTTCTTATTGACGATGAAACACAGAAATTGCATCAGAATTAAATAGAAAAGGCACAATGCCGACTTAAGTACAAGAAGACTGACGCTTCTTACTGACTATGTTTTTGAACCATTCCTGTTACACTAGCTATAGATTCCGATGCTTCACTTCAGGTTTACTGTATCCCTCTGAATTTCCTATAGACGATGAAACACAGAAATTGCATCCGAATTAAATACAAGAGGCACAATACCGACTTATGTACAAGAAGACTGACTCTTCCTACTGTCTATGTTTTGAACCATTCCTGTGAAACTAGTTATAGAATCCGATGCTTCACTTCAGGTTTAATGTATCCCTCTGACCTTCATATTGACGATGAAACACAGAAATTGCATCGGAATTATATACAAAAGGCACAATGCCGACTTAAGTACAAGAAGACAGACTCTTCTTACTGACTATGTTTTGAACCATTCTCGTGACACTAGTTATAGATTCCGATGCTTCACTTCAGGTTTACTGTATCCCTGAAACCTTCTTATTGACGATGAAACACAGAAATTGCATCGGAATTAAATACAAAAGGCACAATGCCGACTTAGGTACTAGAAGACTGACTCTTCTTACTGACTATGTTTGAACCATACCTGTGTCACTAGTTATAGATTCCGATGCTTCACTTCAGGTTTACTGTATACCTTGGACCTTCTAATTGACGATGAAACACAGAGATTGCATAGGAATTAAATAGAAAAGGCACAATGCCGACTTAAGTACAAGAAGGCTGCCTCTTTTTACTGTCTATGTTTTGAACCATTTCTGTGACACTAGTTATAGATTGCGATGCTTCACTTCAGGTTTACTGTCTCCCTTGGACCTTCTTATTGACGATGAAACACAGAAATTGCATCAGAATTAAATAGAAAAGGCACAATGCCGACTTAAGTCAAGAAGACTGACTCTTCTTACAGTCTATGCTTTGAACCATTCCTGTGACAGTAGTTACACATTCCGATTCTTCTCTCTAGGTTTACTGTATCCCTTGGACCTTCTTATTGACGATGAAACACAGAAATTGCATCGGAATTAAATACAAAAGGCACAATGCCGACTTAAGGACAAGAAGACTTACTCTTCTTACTGACAATGATTTGAACCATTCCTGTGGCACTAGCTATAGATTCCGATGCTTCACTTCAGGTTTACTGTATCCCTCTGACCTTCTTATTGACGATGAAACACAGAAATTGCATCGGTATTAAATACAAAAGGCACAATGCCGACTTCAGTACAAGAACACTTACTCTTCTTACTGTCTATGCTTTGAACCATTCCATTGACACTAGTTATAGATTCCGATGCTTCACTCCAGGTTTACTGCATCCCTTGGACCTTCTTATTGACGATGAAACACAGAAATTGCATCGGAATTAAATAGAAAAGGCACAATGCCGTCTTAAGTACAAGAGTACTGACTCTTCTTCCTTCTATTTTTGAACCATTCCGGTGACACTAGTCATAGATTCCGATGCTTCACCACAGGTTTACTGTGTCCCTTGGACCTTCTTATTGACGATGAAACACAGAAATTGCATCGGAATTAAATACAAAGGGCAAATTGCCAACTTAAGTACACGAAGACTGACTCTTCTTACTGCCTATGTTTTGAACCATTCCTGTGACACTAGTTATAGATTCCGATGCTACACTCCAAGTTTACTGTATCCCTTGGACCATCGTATAGACGATGAAAAACAGAAATTGCATCGGATTTAAATACAAAAGGCACAATGCCGACTTATGGACAAGAAGACTGACTCTTCTTACTGTCTATGTTTTGAACCATTCCTGTGACACTAGTTATAGATTCCGATGCTTCACTCCAGGTTTATTGTATCCCTTGGACCTTCTTATTGACGATGAAACACAGAAATTGCCTCGGAATTAAATAGAAAAGGCACAATGCCGACTTAAGTACAAGAGGACTGACTCTTCCTACTGTCAATGTTTTGAACCATTCCTGTGACACTAGTTATAGATTCCGGTGCTTCACTCCAGGTTTACTGTTTCCCTTGGACCTTCTTATTGACGATGAAACACAGAAATTGCATCAGAATTAAATAGAAAAGGAACAATGCCGATTTAAGTACAAGAAGACTGACGCTTCTTACTGACTATGCTTTTCAACCATTCCTGTGACACTAGTTATAGATTCTGATGCTGCACTTCAGGTTTACTGTATCCCTTGGACCTTCTTATTGACGATGAAACACAGAAATTGCATCGGAATTAAATACAAAAGGCACAATACCGACTTAAGTACAAGAAGACTGACTCTTCTTACTGTCTATGTTTTGAACCATTCCTGTGACACTAGTTATGGATTCCGATGCTTCACTTCAGGTTTACTGTATCCCTATGATCTTCTTATTGACGATGAAACACAGAAATTGCGTCGGAATTAAATACAAAAGGCACAATGCTGACTTAAGTACAAGAACACTGACCCTTTCTTACTGTCTATGCTTTGAACCATTCCATTGACACTAGTTATAGATTCCGATGCTTCACTTCAGGTTTACGGTATCCCTCTGATCTTCTTATTGACGATGAAACACAGAAATTGCATCGGAATTAAATACAAAAGGCACAATGCCGACTTAAGTACAAGAGGACTGATCTTTCTTACTGTCTATGTTTTGAACCATTCCTGTGACACTAGTTATAGATTCCGATGCTTCACTTCAGGCTTACTGCATCCCTTGGACCTTCTTATTGACGATGAAACACAGAAATTGCATCGGAATTAAACACAAAAGGCACAATGCCGACTTAAGTACAAAAAGTCTGCCTCTTCTTACTGACTATGCTTTGAACCATTCCTGTGACACTAGTTATAGATTCCGATGCTTCACTTCAGGTTTACTGTATCCCTTGGACCTTCTTATTGACGATGAAACACAGAAATTGCATCGGAATTAAATACAAAAGGCACAATGCCGACTTAAGTACAAGAGGACTGATCTTTCTTACTGTCTATATTTTGAACCATTCCTGTGACACTAGTTATAGTTTCCGATGCTTCACTTCAGGCTTACTGCATCCCTTGGACCTTCTTATTGACGATGAAACACAGAAATCGCATCGGAATTAAACACAAAAGGCACAATGCCGACTTAAGTACAAAAAGTCTGCCTCTTCTTACTGACTATGCTTTGAACCATTCCTGTGACACTAGTTATAGATTCCGATGCTTCACTTCAGGTTTACTGTATCCCTTGGACCTTCTTATTGACGATGAAACACAGAAATTGCATCGGAATTAAATACAAAAGGCACAATGCCGACTTGAGTACAAGAGGACTGATCTTTCTTACTGTCTATGTTTTGAACCATTCCTGTGACACTAGTTATAGATTCCGATGCTTCACTTCAGGCTTACTGCATCCCTTGGACCATCTTATTGACGATGAAACACAGAAATTGCATCGGAATTAAACACAAAAGGCACAATGCCGACTTAAGTACAAAAAGTCTGCCTCTTCTTACAGTCTATGCTTTGAACCATTCCTGTGACAGTAGTTACACATTCCGATTCTTCTCTCCAGGTTTACTGTATCCCTTGGACCTTCTTATTGACGAAGAAACACAGAAATTGCATCGGAATTAAATACAAAAGGCACAATGCCGACTTAAGGACAAGAAGACTAACTCTTCTTACTGACAATGATTTGAACCATTCCTGTGGCACTAGCTATAGATTCCGATGCTTCACTTCAGGTTTACTGTATCCCTTTGACCTTCTTATTGACGATGAAACACAGAAATTGCATCGGTATTAAATACAAAAGGCACAATGCCGACTTCAGTACAAGAACACTGACTCTTCTTACTGTCTATGCTTTGAACCATTCCATTGACACTAGTTATAGATTCCGATGCTTCACTTCAGGTTTACGGTATCCCTCTGATCTTCTTATTGACGATGAAACACAGAAATTGCATCGGAATTAAATACAAAAGGCACAATGCCGACTTAAGTACAAGAGGACTGACCTTTCTTACTGTCTATGTTTTGAACCATTCCTGTGACACTAGTTATAGATTCCGATGCTTCACTCCAGGTTTATTGTATCCCTTGGACCTTCTTATTGACGATGAAACACAGAAATTGCCTCGGAATTAAATAGAAAAGGCACAATGCCGACTTAAGTACAAGAGGACTGACTCTTCCTACTGTCAATGATTTGAACCATTCCTGTGACACTAGTTATAGATTCCGGTGCTTCACTCCAGGTTTACTGTTTCCCTTGGACCTTCTTATTGACGATGAAACACAGAAATTGCATCAGAATTAAATAGAAAAGGAACAATGCCGATTTAAGTACAAGAAGACTGACGCTTCTTACTGACTATGCTTTTCAACCATTCCTGTGACACTAGTTATAGATTCTGATGCTGCACTTCAGGTTTACTGTATCCCTTGGACCTTCTTATTGACGATGAAACACAGAAATTGCATCGGAATTAAATACAAAAGGCACAATACCGACTTAAGTACAAGAAGACTGACTCTTCTTACTGTCTATGTTTTGAACCATTCCTGTGACACTAGTTATGGATTCCGATGCTTCACTTCAGGTTTACTGTATCCCTATGATCTTCTTATTGACGATGAAACACAGAAATTGCGTCGGAATTAAATACAAAAGGCACAATGCTGACTTAAGTACAAGAACACTGACCCTTTCTTACTGTCTATGCTTTGAACCATTCCATTGACACTAGTTATAGATTCCGATGCTTCACTTCAGGTTTACGGTATCCCTCTGATCTTCTTATTGACGATGAAACACAGAAATTGCATCGGAATTAAATACAAAAGGCACAATGCCGACTTAAGTACAAGAGGACTGATCTTTCTTACTGTCTATGTTTTGAACCATTCCTGTGACACTAGTTATAGATTCCGATGCTTCACTTCAGGCTTACTGCATCCCTTGGACCTTCTTATTGACGATGAAACACAGAAATTGCATCGGAATTAAACACAAAAGGCACAATGCCGACTTAAGTACAAAAAGTCTGCCTCTTCTTACTGACTATGCTTTGAACCATTCCTGTGACACTAGTTATAGATTCCGATGCTTCACTTCAGGTTTACTGTATCCCTTGGACCTTCTTATTGACGATGAAACACAGAAATTGCATCGGAATTAAATACAAAAGGCACAATGCCGACTTAAGTACAAGAGGACTGATCTTTCTTACTGTCTATATTTTGAACCATTCCTGTGACACTAGTTATAGTTTCCGATGCTTCACTTCAGGCTTACTGCATCCCTTGGACCTTCTTATTGACGATGAAACACAGAAATTGCATCGGAATTAAACACAAAAGGCACAATGCCGACTTAAGTACAAAAAGTCTGCCTCTTCTTACTGACTATGCTTTGAACCATTCCTGTGACACTAGTTATAGATTCCGATGCTTCACTTCAGGTTTACTGTATCCCTTGGACCTTCTTATTGACGATGAAACACAGAAATTGCATCGGAATTAAATACAAAAGGCACAATGCCGACTTGAGTACAAGAGGACTGATCTTTCTTACTGTCTATGTTTTGAACCATTCCTGTGACACTAGTTATAGATTCCGATGCTTCACTTCAGGCTTACTGCATCCCTTGGACCATCTTATTGACGATGAAACACAGAAATTGCATCGGAATTAAACACAAAAGGCACAATGCCGACTTAAGTACAAAAAGTCTGCCTCTTCTTACAGTCTATGCTTTGAACCATTCCTGTGACAGTAGTTACACATTCCGATTCTTCTCTCCAGGTTTACTGTATCCCTTGGACCTTCTTATTGACGAAGAAACACAGAAATTGCATCGGAATTAAATACAAAAGGCACAATGCCGACTTAAGGACAAGAAGACTAACTCTTCTTACTGACAATGATTTGAACCATTCCTGTGGCACTAGCTATAAATTCCGATGCTTCACTTCAGGTTTACTGTATCCCTTTGACCTTCTTATTGACGATGAAACACAGAAATTGCATCGGTATTAAATACAAAAGGCACAATGCCGACTTCAGTACAAGAACACTGACTCTTCTTACTGTCTATGCTTTGAACCATTCCATTGACACTAGTTATAGATTCCGATGCTTCACTTCAGGTTTACGGTATCCCTCTGATCTTCTTATTGACGATGAAACACAGAAATTGCATCGGAATTAAATACAAAAGGCACAATGCCGACTTAAGTACAAGAGGACTGACCTTTCTTACTGTCTATGTTTTGAACCATTCCTGTGACACTAGTTATAGATTCCGATGCTTCACTTCAGGCTTACTGAATCCCTTGGACCTTCTTATTGACGATGAAACACAGAAATTGCATCGGAATTAAACACAAAAGGCACTATGCCGACTTAAGTACAAAAAGTCTGCCTCTTCTTACTGACTATGCTTTGAACCATTCCTGTGACTCTAGTTATAGATTCCGATGCTTCACTTCAGGTTTACTGTATCCCTTGGACCTTCTTATTAACGATGAAACACAGAAATTGCATCGGAATTAAATACAAAAGGCACAATGCCGACTTAAGGACAAGAAGACTGACTCTTTTGACTGACTATGTTTTGAACCATTCCTGTGACACTAGTTATAGAATCCGATGCTTCACTTCAGGTTTACTGTATCCCTCTGATCTTCTTATTGACGATGAAACACAGAAATTGCATCGGAATTAAATACAAAAGGCCAATGCCGACTTAAGTACAAGAAGACTAACTCTTCTTACTGTCTATGATTTGAACCATTGCTGTGACACTAGTTATAGATTCCGATGCTTCACTTCCGGCTTACTGTATCCCTTGGACCTTCTTATTGACGATGAAACACAGAAATTGCATCGGAATTAAACACAAAAGGCACAATGCCGACTTAAGTACAAATAGACTGACTCTTTTTACTGACTATGTTTTGAACCATTCCTGTGACACTAGTTATTGATTCGGATGCTTCACTTCTGGTTTACTGTATCCCTCTGACCTTCTTATTGACGATGAAACACAGAAATTGCATGGGAATTAAATAGTAAACACACAATGCCGACTTAAGTACAAGACGACTGACTTTTCTTACTGTCTATGTTTTGAACCATTCCTGTGACACTAGTTATAGATTCCGATGCTTCACTTCAGGTTTACTGTATCCCTCTGATCTTCTAATTGACGATGAAACACAGAAATTGCATCGGAATTAAATACAAAAGGCACAATGCCGACTTAAGTACAAGAGGACCGATCCTTCTTACTGTCTATCTTTTGAACCATTCCTGAGACACTAGTTATAGATTCCGATGCTCCACTTCAGGTTTACTGTAACCCTCTGACCTTCTTATTGATGATGAAACACAGAAATTGCATCGGAATTAAATACAAAAGGCACAATGCAGACATAAGTACAAGAAGACTGACTCTTCTTATAGACTATGTTTTGAACCATTCCTGTGACACAAGTTACAGATTGCGATGCTTCACTTCAGATTTGCTGTATACCTCTGACCTTCTTATTGACGATGAAACACAGAATTTGCATCGGAAATAAATACAAAAGACACAATGCCGACTTAAGTACAAGAAGACTGACTCTTCCTACTGTCTATGTTTTTAACCATTCCTGTTACACTAGTTATAGATTCCGATGCTTCACTTCAGGTTTACTGTATCCCTTGGACCTTCTTATTGACGATGAAACACAGAAATTGCATCCGAATTAAATACAAAAGGCACAATGCCGACTTAAGTACACGAAGACTGACTCATCTTACTGCCTATGTTTTGAACCACTCCTGTGACACTAGTTATAGATTCCGATGCTACACACCAGGTTTACTGTATCCCTTGGACCTTCTTATTGACGATGAAACACAGAAATTGCATCGGAATTAAGTAGAAAAGGCACAATGCCGAATTAAGTACAAGAGGACTGACTCTTCCTACTGTCAATGTTTTGAACCGTTCCTGTGACACTAGTTTTAGATTCCGGTGCTTCACTCCAGGTTTACTGTTTCCCTTGGACCTTCTTATTGACGATGAAACACAGAAATTTCATCAGAATTAAATAGAAAAGGCACAATGCCGACTTAAGTACAAGAAGACTGACGCTTCTTACTGACTATGTTTTTGAACCATTCCTGTTACACTAGTTATAGATTCCGATGCTTCACTTCAGGTTTACTGTATCCCTCTGAACTTCCTATAGACGATGAAACACAGAAATTGCATCCGAATTAAATACAAAAGGCACAATACCGACTTAAGTACAAGAAGACTGACTCTTCCTACTGTCTATGTTTTGAACCATTCCTGTGAAACTAGTTATAGAATCCGATGCTTCACTTCAGGTTTAATGTATCCCTCTGACCTTCTTATTGACGATGAAACACAGAAATTGCATCGGAATTATATACAAAAGGCACAATGCCGACTTAAGTACAAGAAGACAGACTCTTCTTACTGACTATGCTTTGAACCATTCTCGTGACACTAGTTATAGATTCCGATGCTTCACTTCAGGTTTACTGTATCCCTGAAACCTTCTTATTGACGATGAAACACAGAAATTGCATCGGAATTAAATACAAAGGGCACAATGCCGACTTAAGTACAAGAAGACTGACTCTTCTTACTGACTATGTTTGAACCATACCTGTGTCACTAGTTATTGTTTCCGATGCTTCACTTCAGGTTTACTGTATACCTTGTACCTTCTAATTGACGATGAAACACAGAGATTGCATAGGAATTAAATAGAAAAGGCACAATGCCGACTTAAGTACAAGAAGGCTGCCTCTTTTTACTGTCTATGTTTTGAACCATTTCTGTGACACTAGTTATAGATTGCGATGCTTCACTTCAGGTTTACTGTCTCCCTTGGACCTTCTTATTGACGATGAAACACAGAAATTGCATCGGAATTAAATACAAAAGGCACAATACCGACTTAAGTCAAGAAGACTGACTCTTCTTACTGTCTATGTTTTGAACCATTCCTGTGACACTAGTTATAGAGTCCGATGCTTCACTTCAGGTTTACTGTGTCCCTATGATCTTCTTATTGACGATGAAACACAGAAATTGCATCGGAATTAAATACAAAAGGCACAATGCTGACTTAAGTACAAGAAGACTGACTCTTCTGACTGTCTATGTTTTGAACCATTCCTGTGACACTAGTTATAGATTCCGATGCTTCACGTCAGGCTTACTGTATCCCTTGGACCTTCTTATTGACGATGAAACTCAGAAATTGCATCGGAATTAAATACAAGAGGTACAATGCCGACTTAAGTACAAGAAGACTGATTCTTTTTACTGACTATGTTTGAACCATTCCTGTGACACTAGTAATGGATTCGGATGCATCACTTCTGGTACACTGTATCCCTCTGACCTTCTTATTGACGATGAAACACAGAAATTGCATCGGAATTAAATACAAAAGGCACAATGGCGACTTAAGTACAAGAGGACTGATCTTTCTTACTGTCTATGTTTTGTACCATTCCTGTGACACTAGTTATAGATTCCGATGCTTCACTTCAGGTTTGCTGTATCCCTCTGACCTTCTTAATGATAATGAAACACAGAATTTGCATCGGAATTAAATAGAAAAGGCACAATGCCGACCTAAGTACAAGACGACTGACTTTTCTTACTGTCTATGTTTTGAACTATTCCTGTGACACTAGTTATAGATTCCGATGCTTCACTTCAGGTTTACTGTATCCCTCTGATCTTCTTATTGACGATGAAACACAGAAATTGCATCGGAATTAAATACAAAAGGCACAATGGCGACTTAAGTACAAGAGGACTGATCTTTCTTACTGTCTATGTTTTGAACCATTCCTGTGACACTAGTTATAGATTCCGATGCTTCACTTCAGGTTTGCTGTATCCCTCTGACCTTCTTAATGACGATGAAACACAGAATTTGCATCGGAATTAAATACAAAAGGCACAATGCTGACTTAAGTACAAGAAGACTGACTCTTCGTACTGACTATGTTTGAACCATTCCTGTGTCACTAGTTATAGATTCCGATGCTTCACTTCAGGTTTACTGTATACCTTGGACCTTCTAATTGACGATGAAACACAGAGATTGCATCGGAATTAAATAGAAAGGGCACAATGCCGAGTTAAGTACAAGAAGGCTGCCTCTTTTTACTGTCTATGTTTTGAACCATGTCTGTGACACTAGTTATAGATAGCGATGCTTCACTTCAGGTTTACTGTCTCTCTTGGACCTTCTTATTGACGATGACACACAGAAATTGCATCGGAATTAAATACAAAAGGCACAATACCGACTTAAGTACAAGAAGACTGACTCTTTTTACTGTCTATGTTTTGAACCATTCCTGTGACACTAGTTATAGATTCCGATGCTTCACTTCAGGTTTACTGTATCGATATGATCTTCTAATTGACGATGAAACACAGAAATTGCATCGGAATTAAATACAAAAGGCACAATGCTGACTTAAGTACAGGAAGACTGACTCTTCTTACTGTCTATGATTTGAACCATTCCTGTGACACTAGTTATAGATTCCGATGCTTCACTCCAGGCTTTCTGCATCCCTTGGACCTTCTTATTGACGATGAAACACAGAAATTGCATCGGAATTAAATAGAAAAGGCACTATGCCGAATTAAGTACAAGAGGACTAACTCTTCCTACTGTCAATGTTTTGAACCGTTCCTGTGACACTAGTTTTAGATTCCGGTGCTTCACTCCAGGTTTACTGTTTCCCTTGGACCTTCTTATTGACGATGAAACACAGAAATTGCATCAGAATTAAATAGAAAAGGCACAATGCCGACTTAAGTACAAGAAGACTGACGCTTCTTACTGACTATGTTTTTGAACCATTCCTGTTACACTAGTTATAGATTCCGATGCTTCACTTCAGGTTTACTGTATCCCTCTGAACTTCCTATAGACGATGAAACACAGAAATTGCATCCGAATTAAATACAAAAGGCACAATACCGACTTAAGTACAAGAAGACTGACTCTTCCTACTGTCTATGTTTTGAACCATTCCTGTGAAACTAGTTATAGAATCCGATGCTTCACTTCAGGTTTAATGTATCCCTCTGACCTTCTTATTGACGATGAAACACAGAAATTGCATCGGAATTATATACAAAAGGCACAATGCCGACTTAAGTACAAGAAGACAGACTCTTCTTACTGACTATGTTTTGAACCATTCTCGTGACACTAGTTATAGATTCCGATGCTTCACTTCAGGTTTACTGTATCCCTGAAACCTTCTTATTGACGATGAAACACAGAAATTGCATCGGAATTAAATACAAAAGGCACAATGCCGACTTAAGTACAAGAAGACTGACTCTTCTTACTGACTATGTTTGAACCATACCTGTGTCACTAGTTATAGATTCCGATGCTTCACTTCAGGTTTACTGTATACCTTGGACCTTCTAATTGACGATGAAACTCAGAGATTGCATAGGAATTAAATAGAAAAGGCACAATGCCGACTTAAGTACAAGAAGGCTGCCTCTTTTTACTGTCTATGTTTTGAACCATTTCTGTGACACTAGTTATAGATTGCGATGCTTCACTTCAGGTTTACTGTCTCCCTTGGACCTTCTTATTGACGATGAAACACAGAAATTGCATCGGAATTAAATACAAAAGGCACAATACCGACTTAAGTCAAGAAGACTGACTCTTCTTACTTTCTATGTTTTGAACCATTCCTGTGACACTAGTTATAGATTCCGATGCTTCACTTCAGGTTTACTGTGTCCCTATGATCTTCTTATTGACGATGAAACACAGAAATTGCATCGGAATTAAATACAAAAGGCACAATGCTGACTTAAGTACAAGAAGACTGACTCTTCTGACTGTCTATGTTTTGAACCATTCCTGTGACAATAGTTATAGTTTCCGATGCTTCACGTCAGGCTTACTGTATCCCTTGGACCTTCTTATTGACGATGAAACTCAGAAATTGCATCGGAATTAAATACAAGAGGTACAATGCCGACTTAAGTACAAGAAGACTGATTCTTTTTACTGACTATGTTTGAACCATTCCTGTGACACTAGTTATGGATTCGGATGCATCACTTCTGGTTCACTGTAACCCTCTGACCTTCTTATTGACGATGAAACACAGAAATTGCATCGGAATTAAATAGAAAAGGCACAATGCCGACCTAAGTACAAGACGACTGACTTTTCTTACTGTCTATGTTTTGAACTATTCCTGTGACACTAGTTATAGATTCCGATGCTTCACTTCAGGTTTACTGTATCCCTCTGATCTTCTTATTGACGATGAAACACAGAAATTGCATCGGAATTAAATACAAAAGGCACAATGGCGACTTAAGTACAAGAGGACTGATCTTTCTTACTGTCTATGTTTTGAACCATTCCTGTGACACTAGTTATAGATTCCGATGCTTCACTTCAGGTTTGCTGTATCCCTCTGACCTTCTTAATGACGATGAAACACAGAATTTGCATCGGAATTAAATACAAAAGGCACAATGCCGACTTAAGTACAAGAAGACTGACTCTTCTTACTGTCTATGATTTGAACCATTCCTGTGACACTAGTTATAGATTCCGATGCTTCACTCCAGGCTTTCTGTATCCCTTGGACCTTCTTATTGACGATGACACACAGAAATTGCATCGGAATTAAATACAAAAGGCACAATACCGACTTAAGTACAGGAAGACTGACTCTTCTTACTGTCTATGATTTGAACCATTCCTGTGACACTAGTTATAGATTCCGATGCTTCACTCCAGGCTTTCTGTATCCCTTGGACCTTCTTATTGACGATGAAACACAGGTATTGCATCGGAATTAAACACAAAAGGCACAATGCCGACTTAAGTACAAAAAGGCTGACTCTTCTTACTGACTATGCTTTGAACCATTCCTGTGACACTAGTTATAGATTCGGATGCTTCACTTCAGGTTTACTGTATCCCTTGGATCTTCTTATTGACGATGAAACACAGAAATTGCATCGGAATTAAATACAAATGGTACAATGCCGACTTAAGTACAAGAAGACTGACTCTTTTTACTGACTATGTTTGAACCATTCCTGTGACACTAGTTATGGATTCGGATGCTTCACTTCTGGTTCACTGTATCCCTCTGACGTTCTTATTGACGATGAAACACAGATATTGCATCGCAATTGAATAGAAAAGGCACAATGCCGACTTAAGTACAAGACGACTGACTTTTCTTACTGTCTATGTTTTGAACTATTCCTGTGACACTAGCTATAGACTCCGATGCTTCACTTCAGGTTTACTGTATCACTCTGATCTTCTTATTGACGATGAAACACAGAAATTGCATCGGAATTAAATACAAAAGGCACAATGCCGACTTAAGTACAATAGGACTGATCTTTCTTATTGTCTATGTTTTGAACCATTCCTGAGACACTAGTTAAAGATTCCGATGCTTCACTTCAGCTTTACTGTATCCCTCTGACCTTCTTATTGATGTTGAAACACAGAAATTGCATCGGAATTAAATACAAAAGGCACAATGCAGACTTAAGTACAAGAAGACTGATTCTTCCTACTGACTATGTTTTGAACCATTCCTGTGACACTAGTTATAGATTGCGATGCTTCACTTCAGGTTTGCTGTATCCCTCTGACCTTCTTATTGACGATGAAACACAGAATTTGCATCGGAATTAAATACAAAAGGCACAATGCCGACTTAAGTACAAGAAGACTGACTCTTCGTACTGACTATGTTTGAACCATTCCTGTGTCACTAGTTATAGATTCCGATGCTTCACTTCAGGTTTACTGTATACCTTGGACCTTCTAATTGACGATGAAACACAGAGATTGCATCGGAATTAAATAGAAAGGGCACAATGCCGAGTTAAGTACAAGAAGGCTGCCTCTTTTTACTGTCTGTGTTTTGAACCATGTCTGTGACACTAGTTATAGATAGCGATGCTTCACTTCAGGTTTACTGTCTCTCTTGGACCTTCTTATTGACGATGACACACAGAAATTGCATCGGAATTAAATACAAAAGGCACAATACCGACTTAAGTACAAGAAGACTGACTCTTTTTACTGTCTATGTTTTGAACCATTCCTGTGACACTAGTTATAGATTCCGATGCTTCACTTTAGGTTTACTGTATCGATATGATCTTCTAATTGACGATGAAACACAGAAATTGCATCGGAATTAAATACAAAAGGCACAATGCTGACTTAAGTACAGGAAGACTGACTCTTCTTACTGTCTATGATTTGAACCATTCCTGTGACACTAGTTATAGATTCCGATGCTTCACTCCTGGCTTTCTGTATCCCTTAGAACTTCTTATTGACGATGAAACACAGTAATTGCATCGGAATTAAACACAAAAGGCACAATGCCGACTTAAGTACAAAAAGGCTGACTCTTCTTACTGACTATGCTTTGAACCATTCCTGTGACACTAGTTATAGATTCGGATGCTTCACTTCAGGTTTACTGTTTCCCTTGGATCTTCTTATTGACGATGAAACACAGAAATTGCATCGGAATTAAATACAAATGGTACAATGCCGACTTAAGTACAAGAAGACTGACTCTTTTTACTGACTATGTTTGAACCATTCCTGTGACACTAGTTATGGATTCGGATGCTTCACTTCTGGTTCACTGTATCCC
The DNA here is from genome assembly GCF_023864345.2 of Schistocerca serialis cubense. Taxonomy (NCBI): domain Eukaryota; kingdom Metazoa; phylum Arthropoda; class Insecta; order Orthoptera; family Acrididae; genus Schistocerca; species Schistocerca serialis. The sequence continues at coordinate 639,954,801 of NC_064644.1, forward strand.
TCTGACGTACTTATTGACGATGAAACACAGAAATTGCATCGCAATTGAATAGAAAAGGCACAATGCCGACTTAAGTACAAGACGACTGACTTTTCTTACTGTCTATGTTTTGAACTATTCCTGTGACACTAGCTATAGACTCCGATGCTTCACTTCAGGTTTACTGTATCACTCTGATCTTCTTATTGACGATGAAACACAGAAATTGCATCGGAATTAAACACAAAAGGCACAATGCCGACTTAAGTACAATAGCACTGATCTTTCTTATTGTCTATGTTTTGAACCATTCCTGAGACACTAGTTAAAGATTCCGATGCTTCACTTCAGCTTTACTGTATCCCTCTGACCTTCTTATTGATGTTGAAACACAGAAATTGCATCGGAATTAAATACAAAAGGCACAATGCAGACTTAAGTACTAGAAGACTGATTCTTCCTACTGACTATGTTTTGAACCATTCCTGTGACACTAGTTAAAGATTGCGATGCTTCACTTCATGTTTGCTGTATCCCTCTGACCTTCTTATTGACGATGAAACACAGAATTTGCATCGGAATTAAATACAAAAGGCACAATGCCGACTTAAGTACAAGAAAACTGACTCTTCCTACTGTCTATGTTTTGAACCATTCCTGTGACACTAGTTATAGATTCCGATGCTTCACTCCAGGTTTACTGTATCCCTTGGACCTCCTTATTGACGATGAAACACAGAAATTGCATCGGAATTAAATACAAAAGGCACAATGCCGACTTAAGTACAAGAGGACTGATCCTTTTTACTGTCTGTGTTTTGAACCATTCCTGAGACACTAGTTATAGCTTCCGATGCTTCACTTCAGGTTTACTGTAACCCTCCGACCATCTTATTGATGATCAGACACAGAAATTGCATCGGAATTAAATACAAAAGGCACAACGCTGACTTAAGTACAAGAAGACTGACTCTTCTTACAGACTATGTTTCGAACCATTCCTGTGACACTAGTTATAGATTGCGATGCTTCACTTCAGGTTTACTGTATCCCTCTGACCTTCTTATTGACGATGAAACACAGAATTTGCATCGGAATTAAATACAAAAGGCACAATGCCGACTTAAGTACAAGAAAACTGACTCTTCCTACTGTCTATGTTTTGAACCATTCCTGTGACACTAGTTATAGATTCCGATGCTTCACTCACGGTTTACTGTATCCCTTGGACCTTCTTATTGACGATGAAACACAGAAATTGCATCGGAATTAAATACAAAAGGCACAATGCCGACTTAAGTACAAGAGGACTGATCCTTTTTACTGTCTGTGTTTTGAACCATTCCTGAGACACTAGTTATAGCTTCCGATGTTTCACTTCAGGTTTACTGTAACCCTCTGACCTTCTTATTGATGATCAGACACAGAAATTGATTCGGAATTAAATACAAAAGGCACAACGCTGACTTAAGTACAAGAAGACTGACTCTTCTTACAGACTATGTTTTGAACCATTCCTGTGACACTAGTTATAGATTGCGATGCTTCACTTCAGGTTTACTGTATCCCTTGGACCTTCTTATTGACGATGAAACACAGAAATTACATCGGAATTAAATACAAAAGGCACAATGCCGATTTAAGTACATGAGGACCGACTCTTTCTACTGACTATGTTTTGAACCATTCCTGTGACACTAGTTATAGATTCCGATGCTTCGCATCAGGTTTACTGTATCCCTTGGACCTTGTTATTGACGATGAAACACAGAAATTGCATCGGAATTAAATACAAAAGGCACAATGCCGACTTAAGTACAAGAAGACTGACTCTTCTTACAGTCTATGCTTTGAACCATTCCTGTGACAGTAGTTACACATTGCGATTCTTCTCTCCAGGTTTACTGTATCCCTTGGACCTTCTTACTGACGATGAAACACAGAAATTCCATCGGAATTAAATACAAAGGGCAATATGCCGACTTAAGTACACGAAGACTGACCCTTCTTACTGCCTATGTTTTGAACCATTCCTGTGACACTAGTAATAGATTCCGATGCTACACTCCAAGTTTACTGTATCCCTTGGACCTTCTTATTGACGATGAAAAACAGAAATTGCATCGGAATTAAATATAAAAGGCACAATGCCGACTTAAGTACAAGAAGACTGACTCTTCTGACTGACTATGTTTTGAACCATTCCTGTGACACTAGTTATAGATTCCGATGCTTCATTTCAGGTTTACATTATCCCTCTATCCTTCTTATTGACGATGAAACACAGAAATTGCATCGGAATTAAATAGAACAGGCACAATGCCGACTTAAGTACAAGAAGACTGACTCTTCTTACTGACTATGTTTTGAACCATTCCTGTGACACTAGTTATAGATTCCGATGCTTCACTCCAGTTGTACTGTATCCCTTGGACCTTCTTATTGACGATGACACACAGAAATTGCATCCGAATTAAATAGAAAAGGCACAATGCCGACTTAAGTACAAGAGGACTGACTCTTCCTACGGTCTATGTTTGAACCATTCCTGTGACACTAGTTATAGATTCCGGTGATTCACTCCAGGTTTACTGTTTCCCTTGGACCTTCTTATTGACGATGAAACACAGAAATTGCATCAGAATTAAATAGAAAAGTCACAATGCCGACTTAAGTACAAGAAGACTGACGCTTCTTACTGACTATGACTTTGAACCATTCCTGTGACACTAGTAATAGATTCCCATGCTTCACTGCAGGTTTACGGTATACCTCTGACCTTCTTATTGACGATGAAACACGGAAATTGCATCGGAATTAAAAACAAAAGGTACAATGCCGACTTAACTACAAGAAGACTGACTTTTTTTACTGTCTATGTTTTGAACCATTCCTGTGACACTAGTTATAGATTCCGATGCTTCACTTCAGGTTTACTGTATCCCTCTGACGTTATTGCCGATGAAACACAGAAATTGCTTCGGAATTAAATACAAAAGGCACAATGCCGACTTAAGTACAAGAAGACTGACTCTTCTTACTGACTATGTTTTGAACCATTCCTGTGACACTAGTTATAGATTCCAATGCTTCACTTCAGGTTTACTGTATCTCTCTGACCTAATTATTGACGATGAAAAACAGTAATTGCATCGGAATTAAATAGAAAAGGCACAATTCTGACTTAAGTACATGAAGACCGACTCTTGTTATCGACAATGATTTGAACCATTCCTGTGACACTAGTTATAGATTCCGATGCTTCACTTCAGGTTTACTGTATCCCTCTGACGTTCTTATTGACGATGAAACACAGAAATTGCATCGGAATTAAATAGAAAAGGCACAATGCCGACTTAAGTACAAGAAGACTGACTCTTCTTACTGTCTATGACTTGAACCATTCCTGTGACTCTAGTTATAGATTCCGATGCTTCACTGCAGGTTTACCGTATCCCTTGGACCTTCTTATTGACGATGAAACACAGAAATTGCATCGGAATTAAATAGAAAAGGCACAATGCAGACTTAAGTACACGTAGACTGACTCTTCTTACTGTCTATGTTTGAATCTTTCCTGTGACACTAGTTATAGATTCCGATGCTACACTCCAGGTTTACTGTATCCCTTGGACCTTCTTATTGACGATGAAACACAAAAATTGCATCGGAATTAAATACAAAAGGCACAATGCCGACTTAAGTACAAGAAGACTGACTCTTCTTACTGACTATGTTTTGAACCATTCTTGTGACACTAGTTATAGATTCCGATGCTTCACTTCAGGTTTACTGTATCCCTCTGACGTTCGTATTGACGATGAAACACAGAAATTGCATCGGAATTAAATAGAAAAGGCACAATGCCGACTTAAGTACAAGAAGACTGACTCTTCTTACTGTCTATGAATTGAACCATTCCTGTGACTCTAGTTATAGATTCCGATGCTTCACTGCAGGTTTACCGTATCCCTTGGACCTTCTTATTGACGATGAAACACAGAAATTGCATCGGAATTAAATAGAAAAGGCACAATGCCGACTTAAGTACAAGAAGACTGACTCTTCTTACTGACTATGTTTTGAACCATTCCTGTGACACTAGATATAGATTCCGATGCCTCCCTTCAGGTTTACTGTATACCTTGGAACTTCTTATTGACGATGAAACACAGAAATTGCATCGGAATTAAATACAAAAAGCACAATGCCGACTTAGGTACAAGAGGACTGACTCTTCCTACTATGTATGTTTTGAACCATTCCTGTGACACTAGTTTTGGATTCCGATGCTTCACTTCAGGTTTACTGTATCCCTCTGACCTACTTATTGACGATGAAACACAGAAATTGCATCGGAATTAAAAACAAAAGGTACAATGCCGACTTAAGTACAAGAAGACTGACTTTTTCTACTGTCTATGTTTTGAACCATTCCTGTGACACTACCTATAGATTCCGATGCTTCACTTCAGGTTTACTGTATCCCTCTGACGTTATTGCCGATGAAACACAGAAATTGCTTCGGAATTAAATACAAAAGGCACAATGCCGACTTAAGGACAAGAACACTGACTCTTCTTACTGACTATATTTTGAACCAATCCTGTGACACTAGTTATAGATTCCGATGCTGCACTTCAGGTTTACTGTATCCCTCTGACCTTCTTATTGACGATGAAACACAGTAATTGCTTCGGAATTAAATACAAAAGGCACAATGCCGACTTAAGTACATGAAGACCGACTCTTGTTATTGACAATGATTTGAACCATTCCTGTGACACTAGTTATAGGTTCCGATGCTTCACTTCAGGTTTACTGTATCCCTTGGACATTCTTATTGACGATGAAACACAGAAATTGCATCGGAATTAAATGCAAAAAGGCACAATGCCGACCTAAGTACATGAAGACCGACTCTACTTATTGAGAATGATTTGAACCATTCCTGTTACACTAGTTATAGATTCCGATGCTTCACTTCAGGTTTACTGTATCCCTTGGACATTCTTATTAACGATGAAACACAGAAATTACATCGGAATTAAATACAAAAAGCACAATGCCGACTTAAGTACAAGAAGACTGACTCTTCTTACTGTCTATGTTTTGAACCATTCCTGTGACACTAGTTATAGATTCCGATGCTTCACTCCAGGTTTACTATATCCCTTGGACCTTCTTATTGACGATGAAACATAGAAATTGCAACGGAATTAAATACAAAAGGCACAATGCCGACTTAAGGACAAGAAGACTGACTCTTCTTACTGACTATGTTTTGAACCATTCCCGTGACACTAGTTACAGATTCCGATGCTTCACTTCAGGTTTGCTGTATACCTTGGACCTTCTTATTGACGATGAAACACATAAATTCCATCAGATTTAAATACAAAAGGCACAATGCCGACTTAAGTACAAGAAGACTGACTCTTCCTACTGTCTATGTTTTGAACCATTCCTGTGACACTAGTTTTGGATTCCGATGCTTCACTTCAGGTTTACTGTATCCCTCAGACCTTCTTATTGACGATGAAACACAGAAATTGCATCGGAATTAAATACAAAAGGCACAATGCCAACTTAAGTACAAGAAGACTGACTCTTCCTACTGTCTATGTTTGAACCATTCCTGTGACACTAGTTATAGATTCCGATGCTCCACTTCAGGTTTACTGTATCCCTCTGACCTTATTGCTGATGAATCGGAATTAAATAGAAAAGGCACATTTCCGATTTAAGGACAAGAAGACTGACTCTTCTTACTGACTATGTTTTGATCCATTCCTGAGACACTAGTTATAGATTCCGATGCTTCACTTCAGGTTTACTGTATCCCCCTGACATTCTTATTGACGATGAAACACAGAAATTGCATCGGAATTAAATACAAAAGCCACAATGCCGACTTAAGTACAAGAAGACTGACTCTCCTTACTGACCATGATTTGATCCATTCCTGTGACACTAGTTATAGATTCCGATGCTTCACTTCAGGTTTACTGTTTCCCTTGGACCTTCTTATTGACGATGAAACACAGAAATTGCATCGGAATTAAATACAAAAGGCACAATGCCGAATTAAGTACAGGAAGACAGACTCTTCTTACTGTCTATGTTTTGAACCATTCCTGTGATACTAGTTGTTGATTCCGATGCTTCACTTCAGGTTTACTGCATCCCCTCGACCTTCTTATTGACGATGAAACACAGAAATTGCATCGGAAATAAATACAAATGTCACAATGCCGACTTAAGTACAAGAACACTGACTCTTCCTACTGTCTATGCTTTGAACCATTCCGGTGACACTAGTTATAGATTCCGATGCTTCACTTCAAGTTTACTGTATCCCTTGTACCTTCTTATTGACGATGAAACACAGAAATTGCATCGGACTTAAATACAAAAGGCACAATGCCGACTTAAGTAAAAGAAGACTGACTCTTCCTACTCTCTATGATTTGAACCATTCCAGTGATACTAGTTATAGATTCCGATGCTTCAATTCAGGTTTATTGTAACCCTCTGACCTTATTGACGATGAAACACGGAAATTGCATCGGAATTAAATACAAAAGGAAGAATACCGACTTAAGTACAAGAAGACTGAATCTTCTCTCTGTCTATGTTTTGAACCATTCCTGTGACACTAGTTATATATTCCGATGCTTCACTTTAGGTTACTGTATCCCTTGGACCTTCTTATTGACGATGAAACACAGAAATTGCATCGGCATTAAATACAAAAGGCACAATGCCGACTTAAGTACAAGAAGACTGACTCTTCCTACTGTCTATGTTTTGAACTATTCCTGTGACACTAGTAATAGAGTCCGATGCTCACTTCTGGTTTACTGTATCCCTTGGACCCTCTAATTGACGATGAAACACAGAAATTGCATCGGAATTAAAAACAAAAGGTACAATGCCGACTTAAGTACAAGAAGACTGAATTTTTCTACTGTCTATGTTTTGAACCATTCCTGTGACACTAGTTATAGATTCCGATGCTTCACTTCAGGTTTACTGTATCCCTCTGACGTTATTGCCGATGAAACACAGAAATTGCTTCGGAATTAAATACAAAAGGCACAATGCCGACTTAAGGACAGGAACACTGACTCTTCTTACTGACTATGTTTTGAACCAATCCTGTGACACTAGTTATAGATTCCGATGCTGCACTTCAGGTTTACTGTATCCCTCTGACCTTCTTATTGACGATGAAACACAGTAATTGCTTCGGAATTAAATACAAAAGGCACAATGCCGGCTTAAGTACATGAAGACCGACTCTTGTTATTGACAATGATTTGAACCATTCCTGTGACACTTGTTATAAATTCCGATGCTTCACTTCAGGTTCACTGTATCCCTTGGACATTCTTATTGACGATGAAACACAGAAATTGCATCGGAATTAAATACAATAAGGCACAATGCCGACTTAAGTACATGAAGACCGACTCTACTTATTGAGAATGATTTGAACCATTCCTGTTACACTAGTTATAGATTCCGATGCTTCACTTCAGGTTTACTGTATCCCTTGGACATTCTTATAAACGATGAAACACAGAAATTGCATCGGAATTAAATACAAAAGGCACAATGCCGACTTAAGTACAGGAAGACTGACTCTTTTTACTGTCTATGCTTTGAACCATTCCTGTGACACTAGTTATAGATTCCGATGCTTCACTCCAGGTTTACTATATCCCTTCGACCTTCTTATTGACGATGAAACATAGAAATTGCAACGGAATTAAATACAAAAGGCACAATGCCGACTTAAGGACAAGAAGACTGACTCTTCTTACTGACTATGTTTTGAACCATTCCTGTGACACTAGTTGCAGATTCCGATGCTTCACTTCAGGTTTGCTGTATACCTTGGACCTTCTTATTGACGATGAAACACATAAATTCCATCAGATTTAAATACAAAAGGCACAATGCCGACTTAAGTACAAGAAGACTGACTCTTCCTACTGTCTATGTTTTGAACCATTCCTGTGACACTAGTTTTGGATTCTGATGCTTCACTTCAGGTTTACTGTATCCCTCAGACCTTCTTATTGACGATGAAACACAGAAATTGCATCGGAATTAAATACAAAAGGCACAATGCCAACTTAAGTACAAGAAGACTGACTCTTCCTACTGTCTATGTTTGAACCATTCCTGTGACACTAGTTATAGATTCCGATGCTTCACTTCAGGTTTACTGTATCCCTCTGACCTTATTGCCGATGAATCGGAATTAAATAGAAAAGGCACATTTCCGATTTAAGGACAAGAAGACTGACTCTTCTTACTGACTATGTTTTGATCCATTCCTGAGACACTAGTTATAGATTCCGATGCTTCACTTCAGGTTTACTGTATCCCTCTGACATTCTTATTGACGATGAAACACAGAAATTGCATCGGAATTAAATACAAAAGCCACAATGCCGACTTAAGTACAAGAAGACTGACTCTCCTTACTGACCATGTTTTGAACCATTCCTGTGACACTAGTTTTGGATTCCGATGCTTCAATTCAGGTTTACTGTATCCCTCTGACCTTCTTATTGACGATGAAACACAGAAATTGCAACGGAATTAAATACAAAAGGCACAATGCCGACTTAAGGACAAGAAGACTGACTCTTCTTACTGACTATGTTTTGAACCATTCCTGTGACACTAGTTACAGATTCCGATGCTTCACTTCAGGTTTGCTGTATACCTTGGACCTTCTTATAGACGATGAAACACATAAATTCCATCAGATTTAAATACACAAGGCACAATGCCGACTTAAGTACAAGAAGACAGACTCTTCTTACTGTCTATGCTTTGAACCATTCCTGTGACACTAGTTATAGATTCCGATGCTTCACTCCAGGTTTACTATATCCCTTCGACCTTCTTATTGACGATGAAACATAGAAATTGCAACGGAATTAAATACAAAAGGCACAATGCCGACTTAAGGACAAGAAGACTGACTCTTCTTACTGACTATGTTTTGAACCATTCCTGTGACACTAGTTACAGATTCCGATGCTTCACTTCAGGTTTGCTGTATACCTTGGACCTTCTTATTGACGATGAAACACATAAATTCCATCAGATTTAAATACACAAGGCACAATGCCGACTTAAGTACAAGAAGACTGACTCTTCCTACTGTCTATGTTTTGAACCATTCCTGTGACACTAGTTTTGGATTCCGATGCTTCACTTCAGGTTTACTGTATCCCTCAGACCTTCTTATTGACGATGAAAGACAGAAATTGCATCGTAATTAAATACGAAAGGCACAATGCCAACTTAAGTACGAGAAGACTGACTCTTCCTACTGTCTATGTTTGAACCATTCCTGTGACACTAGTTATAGATTCCGATGATTCACTTCAGGTTTACTGTATCCCTCTGACCTTATTGCCGATGAATCGGAATTAAATAGAAAAGGCACATTTCCGATTTAAGGACAAGAAGACTGACTCTTCTTACTGACTATGTTTTGATCCATTCCTGAGACACTAGTTATAGATTCCGATGCTTTACTTCAGGTTTACTGTATCCCTCTGACATTCTTATTGACGATGAAACACAGAAATTGCATCGGAATTAAATACAAAAGCCACAATGCCGACTTAAGTACAAGAAGACTGACTCTCCTTACTGACCATGTTTTGAACCATTCCTGTGACACTAGTTATAGCTTCCGATGCTTCACTTCAGGTTTACTGTTTCCCTTGGACCTTCTTATTGACGATGAAACACAGAAATTGCATCGGAATTAAATACAAAAGGCACAATGCCGACTTAAGTACAAGAAGACAGACTCTTCTTACTGTCTATGTTTTGAACCATTCCTGTGATACTAGTTGTTGATTCCGATGCTTCACTTCAGGTTTACTGCATCCCCTGGACCTTCTTATTGACGATGAAACACAGAAATTGCATCGGAATTAAATACAAATGTCACAATGCCGACTTAAGTGAAAGAAGACTGACTCTTCCTACTGTCTATGATTTGAACCATTTCTGTGACACTAGTTATAGATTCCGATGCTTCAATTCAGGTTTACTGTAACCCTCTGACCTTATTGACGATGAAACACAGAAATTGCATCGGAATTAAATACAAAAGGAACAAAACCGACTTAATTACAAGAAGACTGAATCTTCTTTCTGTCTATGTTTTGAACCATTCCTGTGACACTAGTTATATATTCCGATGCTTCACTTTAGGTTATGGTATCCCTTGGACCTTCTTATTGACGATGAAACACAGAAATTGCATCGGCATTAAATGCAAAAGGCACAATGCCGACTCAAGTACAAGAAGACTGACTCTTCCTACTGTCTATGTTTTGAACTATTCCTGTGACACTAGTAATAGAGTCCGATGCTTCACTTCTGGTTTACTGTGTCCCTTGGACCCTCTTATTGACGATGAAACACAGAAATTGCATTGGAACTAAATACAAAAGGCACAATGATGACTTAAGTACAAGAAGACAGACTCTTCCTACTGTCTATGTTTTGAACCATTCCGGTGACACGAGTTATAGATTCCGATGCTTCACTTCAGGTTTACTGTATCCCTTGGACCTTCTAGTTGACGATGAAACACAGAAATTGCTTCGGAATTAAATACAAAAAACACAATACCGACTTAAGTACAAGAAGACTGACTCTTCTTACTGTCTATGTTTTGAACCATTCCTGTGACACTAGTTATAGATTCCGATGCTTCACTCCAGGTTTACTGTATCCATTGGACATTCTTACAGACGATGAAACACAGAAATTGCATCGGAATTAAATACAAAAGGCACAATGCCGACTTAAGTACAAGACGACTGACTCTTCTCACTGTCTATGCTTTGTACCATTCCTGTGACACTAGTTATAGATTCCGATGCTACACTCCAGGTTTACTGTATCCTTAGGACCTTCTTATTGACGATGAAACACAGAAATTGCATCGGAATTAAATGCAAAATCCACAATGCCGACTTAAGTACAAGAAGACTGACTCATCTTACTGACTATGTTTTGATCCATTCCTGTGACACTAGTTATAGATTTCGACGCTTCACTTCAGGTTTACTGTATCTCTTTGACCGTCATATTGACGATGAAACACAGAAATTGCATCGGAATTAAATACAAAAGGCACAATGCCGACTTAAGTACAAGAAGTCTGACGCTGCTTACAGTCTATGTTTTGAACCATTACTGTGACACTACTTATAGATTCCGTTGCTTCACTCCAGGTTTACTGTATCCCCTGGACCTTCTTATTGACGATGAAACACAGAAATTGCGTCGGAATTAAATACAAAAGGCACAATGCCGACTTAAGGAAAAGAAGACTGGCTCTTCTTACTGACTATGATTTGAACCATTCCTGTGACACTAGTTATAGATTCCGATGCTTCTTTTCAGGTTTACTGTATCCCTGTGACCTTCTTATTGACGACGAAACACAGAAATTGCATCGGAATTAAATAGAAATGGCACAATGGCAACTTAAGTACCGGAAGACTGACTCTTCTTACTGTCTACGTTTTGAACCATTCCTGTGAAACTAGTTGTAGATTCCGATGCTTCACTTCAGGTTTACTGTATCCCTTGGACCTTCTTATTGACGATGAAACACAGAAATTGCATCGGAATTACTGACTCTTCCTACTGTCTATGTTTTGAACCATTCCTGTGACACTAGCTATAGATTCCGATGCTTCACTTCAGGTTTACTGTATCCCTTGTACCTTCTTACTGACGTTGTAACACAGAAATTGCATCGGAATAAAGTACAAAAGGCACAATGCCGACTTAAGTACATGAAGACCGACTCTTCTTATTAACAATAATTTGAACCACTCCTGTGACACTAGTTATAGATTCCGATGCTTCACTTCAGGTTTACTGTATCCCTTGGACATTCTTATTGACGATGAAACACAGAAATTGTATCCGAATTAAATACAAAAGGCACAATGCCGACTTAAGTGCAAGAAGACTGACTCTTCTTACTGTCTAGAATTTGAACCATTCTTGTGACACTAGTTATAGATTCCGATGCTTCACTCCAGGTTTACTATATCCCTTGGAACTTCTCATTGACGATGAAACACAGATATTGCATAGGAATTAAATACAAAATGCACAATGCCGACTTAAGGACAAGAAGACAGACTCTTCTTACTGACTATGTTTTGAACCATTCCTGTGACAATAGTTATTGATTCCGATGCTTCACTTTAGGTTTAACGCATCCCTCTGACCTTCTTATTGACGATGAAACTCAGAAATTGCATCGCAATTAAATACAAAAGGCACAATGCCGACTTAAGTACAAGAAGACTGACTCTTCCTACTGTCTATGTTTTGAACCATTCCTGTGACACTACTTATAGATTCCGATGCTTCACTTCAGGTTTATTGTATCCCTGTGACCTTATTGACGATGAAACACAGAAATTGCATCGGAATTAAATACAAAAGGAACAATACGGACTTAAGTACAAGAAGACTGACTCTTCTTACTGTCTATGTTTTGAACCATTCCTGTGACACTAGTTACATATTCCGATGCTTCACTTTAGGTTACTGTATCCCTTGGACCTTCTTATTGACGATGAAACACAGAAATTGCATCGGAATTAAATACAAAAGGCACAATGTCGACTTAAGTACAAGAACACTGACTCTTCCTACTGTCTATGTTTTGAACCATTCCTGTGACACTAGTTGTAGATTCCGATGCTTCACTTCAGGTTTACTGTTTCCCTTGGACCTTCTTATTGACGATGAAACACAGAAATTGCACCGGAATTAAATACAAAAGGCACAATGCCGATATAAGTACAAGAAGACTGACTCTTCCTACTGTCTATGTTTTGAACCATTTCTGTGACACTAGTTATAGAGTCCGATGCTTCACTTCAGGTTTACTGTATCCCTTTGACCTTCTTATTGTCGATGAAACAAAAAAATTGCATCAGAAATAAATACAAAAGGCACAATGCCGACTTAAGTACAAGGAGACTGACGCTGCTTACAGTCTATGTTTTGAACCATTACTGTGACACTAGTTATAGATTCCGTTGCTTCACTCCAGGTTTACTGTATCCCATGGACCTTCTTATTGACGATGAAACACAGAAATTGGGCCGGAATTAAATACAAAAGGCACAATGCCGACTTAAGGACAAAAAGACTGACTCCTCTTACTGACTATGTTTTGAACCATTCCTGTGACACTAGTTATAGATTCCGATGCTTCACTTCAGGTTTACTGTATGCCTCTGACCTTCTTATTGACGATGAAACACAGAAATTGCATCGGAATTAAATTGAAAAGGCACAATGCCGACTTAAGTATAGGAAGACTGACTCTTCTTACTGTCTATGTTTTGAACCATTCCTGTGAAACTAGTTGTAGACTCCGATGCTTCACTTCAGGTTTACTGTATCCCTTGGACCTTCTTATTGACGATGAAACCTAGAAATTGCATCGGAATTACTGACTCTTCCTACTGTCTTTGTTTTGAACCATTCCTGTGACACTAGCTATAGATTCCGATGCTTCACTTCAGGTTTACTGTATCCCTTGTACCTTCTTATTGACGATGTAACACAGAAATTGCATCGGAATTAAATACAAAAGGCACAATGCTGACTTAAGTACATGAAGACCGACTCTTCTTATTAACAAAGATTTGAACCACTCCTGTGACACTAGTTATAGATTCCGATGCTTCACTTCAGGTTTACTGTATCCCTTGGACATTCTTATTGGCGATGAAACACAGAAATTGTATCGGAATTAAATACAAAAGGCACAATGCCGACTTAAGTGCAAGAAGACTGACTCTTCTTACTGTCTATGATTTGAACCAATCCTGTGACACTAGTTATAGATTCCGATGCTTCACTCCAGGTTTACTATATCCCTTGGACCTTCTTCATGACGATGAAATACAGAAATTGCATCGGAATTAAATACAAAAGGCACAATGCCGACTTAAGGACAAGAAGACTGACTCTTCTTACTGACGATGATTTGAACCATTCCTGTGACAATAGTTATTGATACCGATGCTTCACTTTAGGTTTACTGCATCCCTCTGACCTTCTTATTGACGATGAAACTCAGAAACTGCATCAGAATTAAATACAAAAGCCACAATGCCGAATTAACTACAAGAAGACTGACTCTTCTTACTGTCTATGTTTTGAACCATTCCATTGACACTAGTTATAGATTCTGATGATTCACTCCAGGTTTATTGTATCCCTTGGACCTTCTTATTGACGATGAAACACAGAAATTGCATCGGAATTAAATACAAAAGGCACAATGCCGACTTAAGTACATGAAGACCGACTCTTATTACTGTCTATGATTTGAACCATTCTTGTGACACTAGGTATAGATTCCGATGCTTCACTCCAGGTTTACTATATCCCTTGGAACTTCTCATTGACGATGAAACACAGATATTGCATAGGAATTAAATACAAAATGCACAATGCCGACTTAAGGACAAGAAGACAGACTCTTCTTACTGACTATGTTTTGAACCATTCCTGTGACAATAGTTATTGATTCCGATGCTTCACTTTAGGTTTACTGCATCCCTCTGACCTTCTTATTGACGATGAAACTCAGAAATTGCATCGCAATTAAATACAAAAGGCACAATGCCGACTTAAGTACAAGAAGACTGACTCTTCCTACTGTCTATGTTTTGAACCATTCCTGTGACACTACTTATAGATTCCGATGCTTCACTTCAGGTTTATTGTATCCCTCTGACCTTATTGACGATGAAACACAGAAATTGCATCGGAATTAAATACAAAAGGAACAATACGGACTTAAGAACAAGAAGACTGACTCTTCTTACTGTCTATGTTTTGAACCATTCCTGTGACACTAGTTATATTTTCCGATGCTTCAATTTAGGTTACTGTATCCCTTGGACCTTCTTATTGACGATGAAACACAGAAATTGCATCGGAATTTAATACAAAAGGCACAATGTCGACTTAAGTACAAGAACACTGACTCTTCCTACTGTCTATGTTTTGAACCATTCCTGTGACACTAGTTGTAGATTCCGATGCTTCACTTCAGGTTTACTGTTTCCCTTATACCTTCTTATTGACGATGAAACACAGAAATTGCATCGGAATTAAATACAAAAGGCACAATGCCGACTTAAGTACAAGAAGACTGACTCTACCTACTGTCTATGATTTGAACCATTTCTGTGACACTAGTTATAGAGTCCGATGCTTCACTTCAGGTTTACTGTATCCCTTTGACCTTCATATTGTCGATGAAACAAAAAAATTGCATCAGAAATAAATACAAAAGGCACAATGCCGACTTAAGTACAAGGAGACTGATGCTGCTTACAGTCTATGTTTTGAACCATTACTGTGACACTAGTTATAGATTCCGTTGCTTCACTCCAGGTTTACTGTATCCCCTGGACCTTCTTATTGACGATGAAACACAGAAATTGTGCCGGAATTAAATACAAAAGGCACAATGCCGACTTAAGGACAAGAAGACTGACTCTTCTTACTGACTATGTTTTGAACCATTCCTGTGACACTAGTTATAGATTCCGATGCTTCACTTCAGGTTTACTGTATACCTCTGACCTTCTTATTGACGATGAAACACAGAAATTGCATCGGAATTAAATTGAAAAGGCACAATGCCGACTTAAGTACAGGAAGACTGACTCTTCTTACTGTCTATGTTTTGAACCATTCCTGTGAAACTAGTTGTAGCCTCCGATGCTTCACTTCAGGTTTACTGTATCCCTTGGACCTTCTTATTGACGATGAAACCTAGAAATTGCATCGGATTTACTGACTCTTCCTACTGTCTTTGTTTTGAACCATTCCTGTGACACTAGCTATAGATTCCGATGCTTCACTTCAGGTTTACTGTATCCCTTGTACCTTCTTATTGACGATGTAACACAGAAATTGCATCGGAATTAAATACAAAAGGCACAATGCTGACTTAAGTACATGAAGACCGACTCTTCTTATTAACAAAGATTTGAACCACTCCTGTGACACTAGTTATAGATTCCGATGCTTCACTTCAGGTTTACTGTATCCCTTGGACATTCTTATTGGCGATGAAACACAGAAATTGCATCGGAATTAAATACAAAAGGCACAATGCCGTCTTAAGTGCAAGAAGACTGACTCTTCTTACTGTCTATGATTTGAACCATTCCTGTGACACTAGTTATAGATTCCGATGCTTCACTCCAGGTTTACTATATCCCTTGGACCTTCTTCATGACGATGAAACACAGAAATTGCATCGGAATTAAATACAAAAGGCACAATGCCGACTTAAGGACAAGAAGACTGACTCTTCTTACTGACTATGTTTTGAACCATTCCTGTGACAATAGTTATTGATACCGATGCTTCACTTTAGGTTTACTGCATCCCTCTGACCTTCTTATTGACGATGAAACTCAGAAATTGCATCAGAATTAAATACAAAAGCCACAATGCCGAATTAACTACAAGAAGACTGACTCTTCTTACTGTCTATGTTTTGAACTATTCCTGAGACACTAGTAATAGAGTCCGATGCTTCACTTCTGGTTTACTGTATCCCTTGGACCCTCTTGTTGACGATGAAACACAGAAATTGCATTGGAACTAAATACAAAAGGCACAATGATGACTTAAGTACAAGAAGACAGACTCTTCCTACTGTCTATGTTTTGAACCATTCCGGTGACACGAGTTATAGATTCCGATGCTTCACTTCAGGTTTACTGTATCCCTTGGACCTTCTAGTTGACGATGAAACACAGAAATTGCTTCGGAATTAAATACAAACGACACAATACCGACTTAAGTACAAGAAGACTGACTCTTCTTACTGTCTATGTTTTGAAACATTCCTGTGACACTAGTTATAGATTCCGATGCTTCACTCCAGGTTTACTGTATCCATTGGACATTCTTACAGACGATGAAACACAGAAATTGCATCGGAATTAAATACAAAAGGCACAATGCCGACTTAAGTACAAGACGTCTGACTCTTCTCACTGTCTATGCTTTGTACCATTCCTGTGACACTAGTTATAGATTCCGATGCTACACTCCAGGTTTACTGTATCCCTAGGACCTTCTTATTGACGATGAAACACAGAAATTGCATCGGAATTAAATGCAAAATCCACAATGCCGACTTAAGTACAAGAAGACTGACTCATCTTACTGACTATGTTTTGATCCATTCCTGTGACACTAGTTATTGATTTCGACGCTTCACTTCAGGTTTACTGTATCTCTTTGACCGTCATATTGACGATGAAACACAGAAATTGCATCGGAATTAAATACAAAAGGCACAATGCCGACTTAAGTACAAGAAGTCTGACGCTGCTTACAGTCTATGTTTTGAACCATTACTGTGACACTACTTATAGATTCCGTTGCTTCACTCCAGGTTTACTGTATCCCCTGGACCTTCTTATTGACGATGAAACACAGAAATTGCGTCGGAATTAAATACAAAAGGCACAATGCCGACTTAAGGAGAAGAAGACTGGCTCTTCTTACTGACTATGTTTTGAACCATTCCTGTGACACTAGTTATTGATTCCGATGCTTCATTTCAGGTTTACTGTATCCCCTGGACCTTCTTATTGACGATGAAACACAGAAATTGCATCGGAATTAAACAGAAATGGCACAATGGCAACTTAAGTACAGGAAGACTGACTCTTCTTACTGTCTACGTTTTGAACCATTCCTGTGAAACTAGTTGTAGATTCCGATGCTTCACTTCAGGTTTACTGTATTCCTTGGACCTTCTTATTGACGATGAAACACAGAAATTGCATCGGAATTACTGACTCTTCCTACTGTCTATGTTTTGAACCATTCCTGTGACACTAGCTATAGATTCCGATGCTTCACTTCAGGTTTACTGTATCCCTTGTACCTTCTTATTGACGATGTAACACAGAAATTGCATCGGAATAAAGTACAAAAGGCACAATGCCGACTTAAGTACATGAAGACCGACTCTTCTTATTAACAATAATTTGAACCACTCCTGTGACACTAGTTATAGATTCCGATGCTTCACTTCAGGTTTACTGTATCCCTTGGACATTCTTATTGACGATGAAACACAGAAATTGTATCCGAATTAAATACAAAAGGCACAATGCCGACTTAAGTGCAAGAAGACAGACTCTTCTTACTGACTATGTTTTGTACCATTCCTGTGACAATAGTTATTGATTCCGATGCTTCACTTTAGGTTTAACGCATCCCTCTGACCTTCTTATTGACGATGAAACTCAGAAATTGCATCGCAATTAAATACAAAAGGCACAATGCCGACTTAAGTACAAGAAGACTGACTCTTCCTACTGTCTATGTTTTGAACCATTCCTGTGACACTACTTATAGATTCCGATGCTTCACTTCAGGTTTATTGTATCCCTCTGACCTTATTGACGATGAAACACAGAAATTGCATCGGAATTAAATACAAAAGGAACAATACGGACTTAAGTACAAGAAGACTGACTCTTCTTACTGTCTATGTTTTGAACCATTCCTGTGACACTAGTTATATATTCCGATGCTTCACTTTAGGTTACTGTATCCCTTGGACCATCTTATTGACGATGAAACACAGAAATTGCATCGGAGTTAAATACAAAAGGCACAATGTCGACTTAAGTACAGGAACACTGACTCTTCCTACTGTCTATGTTTTGAACCATTCCTGTGACTCTAGTTGTAGATTCCGATGCTTCACTTCAGGTTTACTGTTTCCCTTGGACCTTCTTATTGACGATGAAACACAGAAATTGCATCGGAATTAAATACAAAAGGCACAATGCCGATTTAAGTACAAGAAGACTGACTCTTCCTACTGTCTATGTTTTGAACCATTTCTGTGACACTAGTTATAGAGTCCGATGCTTCACTTTAGCTTTACTGTATCCCTTTGACCTTCTTATTGTCGATGAAACAAAAAAATTGCATCAGAAATAAATACAAAAGGCACAATGCCGACTTAAGTACAAGGAGACTGACGCTGCTTACAGTCTATGTTTTGAACCATTACTGTGACACTAGTTATAGATTCCGTTGCTTCACTCCAGGTTTACTGTATCCCCTGGACCTTCTTATTGACGATGAAACACAGAAATTGGGCCGGAATTAAATACAAAAGGCACAATGCCGACTTAAGGACAAGAAGACTGACTCCTCTTACTGACTATGTTTTGAACCATTCCTGTGACACTAGTTATAGATTCCGATGCTTCACTTCAGGTTTACTGTATGCCTCTGACCTTCTTATTGACGATGAAACACAGAAATTGCATCGGAATTAAATTGAAAAGGCACAATGCCGACTTAAGTACAGGAAGACTGACTCTTCTTACTGTCTATGTTTTGAACCATTCCTGTGAAACTAGTTGTAGACTCCGATGCTTCACTTCAGGTTTACTGTATACCTTGGACCTTCTTATTGACGATGAAACCTAGAAATTGCATCGGAATTACTGACTCTTCCTACTGTCTTTGTTTTGAACCATTCCTGTGACACTAGCTATAGATTCCGATGCTTCACTTCAGGTTTACTGTATCCCTTGTACCTTCTTATTGACGATGTAACACAGAAATTGCATCGGAATGAAATACAAAAGGCACAATGCTGACTTAAGTACATGAAGACCGACTCTTCTTATTAACAAAGATTTGAACCACTCCTGTGACACTAGTTATAGATTCCGATGCTTCACTTCAGATTTACTGTATCCCTTGGACATTCTTATTGGCGATGAAACACAGAAATTGTATCGGAATTAAATACAAAAGGCACAATGCCGACTTAAGTGCAAGAAGTCTGACTCTTCTTACTGTCTATGATTTGAACCAATCCTGTGACACTAGTTATAGATTCCGATGCTTCACTCCAGGTTTACTATATCCCTTGGACCTTCTTCATGACGATGAAATACAGAAATTGCATCGGAATTAAATACAAAAGGCACAATGCCGACTTAAGGACAAGAAGACTGACTCTTCTTACTGACGATGATTTGAACCATTCCTGTGACAATAGTTATTGATACCGATGCTTCACATTAGGTTTACTGCATCCCTCTGACCTTCTTATTGACGATGAAACTCAGAAACTGCATCAGAATTAAATACAAAAGCCACAATGCCGAATTAACTACAAGAAGACTGACTCTTCTTACTGTCTATGTTTTGAACCATTCCATTGACACTAGTTATAGATTCTGATGATTCACTCCAGGTTTATTGTATCCCTTGGACCTTCTTATTGACGATGAAACACAGAAATTGCATCGGAATTAAATACAAAAGGCACAATGCCGACTTAAGTACATGAAGACCGACTCTTATTACTGTCTATGATTTGAACCATTCTTGTGACACTAGTTACAGATTCCGATGCTTCACTCCAGGTTTACTATATCCCTTGGAACTTCTCATTGACGATGAAACACAGATATTGCATAGGAATTAAATACAAAATGCACAATGCCGACTTAAGGACAAGAAGACAGACTCTTCTTACTGACTATGTTTTGAACCATTCCTGTGACAATAGTTATTGATTCCGATGCTTCACTTTAGGTTTACTGCATCCCTCTGACCTTCCTATTGACGATGAAACTCAGAAATTGCATCGCAATTAAATACAAAAGGCACAATGCCGACTTAAGTACAAGAAGACTGACTCTTCCTACTGTCTATGTTTTGAACCATTCCTGTGACACCACTTATAGATTCCGATGCTTCACTTCAGGTTTATTGTATCCCTCTGACCTTATTGACGATGAAACACAGAAATTGCATCGGAATTAAATACAAAAGGAACAATACGGACTTAAGTACAAGAAGACTGACTCTTCTTACTGTCTATGTTTTGAACCATTCCTGTGACACTAGTTATATATTCCGATGCTTCAATTTAGGTTACTGTATCCCTTGGACCTTCTTATTGACGATGAAACACAGAAATTGCATCGGAATTTAATACAAAAGGCACAATGTCGACTTAAGTACAAGAACACTGACTCTTCCTACTGTCTATGTTTTGAACCATTCCTGTGACACTAGTTGTAGATTCCGATGCTTCACTTCAGGTTTACTGTTTCCCTTCTACCTTCTTATTGACGATGAAACACAGAAATTGCATCGGAATTAAATACAAAAGGCACAATGCCGACTTAAGTACAAGAAGACTGACTCTTCCTACTGTCTATGTTTTGAACCATTTCTGTGACACTAGTTATAGAGCCCGATGCTTCACTTCAGGTTTACTGTATCCCTTTGACCTTCTTATTGTCGATGAAACAAAAAAATTGCATCAGAAATAAATACAAAAGGCACAATGCCGACTTAAGTACAAGGAGACTGACGCTGCTTACAGTCTATGTTTTGAACCATTACTGTGACACTAGTTATAGATTCCGTTGCTTCACTCCAGGTTTACTGTATCCCCTGGACCTTCTTATTGACGATGAAACACAGAAATTGTGCCGGAATTAAATACAAAAGGCACAATGCCGACTTAAGGACAAGAAGACTGACTCTTCTTACTGACTATGTTTTGAACCATTCCTGTGACACTAGTTATAGATTCCGATGCTTCACTTCAGGTTTACTGTATACCTCTGACCTTCTTATTGACGATGAAACACAGAAATTGCATCGGAATTAAATTGAAAAGGCACAATGCCGACTTAAGTACAGGAAGACTGACTCTTCTTACTGTCTATGTTTTGAACCATTCCTGAGAAACTAGTTGTAGACTCCGATGCTTCACTTCACGTTTACTGTATCCCTTGGACCTTCTTATTGACGATGAAACCTAGAAATTGCATCGGAATTACTGACTCTTCCTACTGTCTTTGTTTTGAACCATTCCTGTGACACTAGCTATAGATTCCGATGCTTCACTTCAGGTTTACTGTATCCCTTGGACCTTCTTCATGACGATGAAACAAAAACATTGCATCAGAAATAAATACAAAAGGCACAATGCCGACTTAAGTACAAGGAGACTGACGCTGCTTACAGTCTATGTTTTGAACCATTACTGTGACACTAGTTATAGATTCCGTTGCTTCACTCCAGGTTTACTGTATCCCCTGGACCTTCTTATTGACGATGAAACACAGAAATTGTGCCGGAATTACATACAAAAGGCACAATGCCGACTTAAGGACAAGAAGACTGACTCTTCTTACTGACTATGTTTTGAACCATTCCTGTGACACTAGTTATAGATTCCGATGCTTCACTTCAGGTTTACTGTATACCTCTGACCTTCTTATTGACGATGTAACACAGAAATTGCATCGGAATTAAATACAAAAGGCACAATGCTGACTTAAGTACATGAAGACCGACTCTTCTTATTAACAAAGATTTGAACCACTCCTGTGACACTAGTTATAGATTCCGATGCTTCACTTCAGGTTTACTGTATCCCTTGGACATTCTTATTGGCGATGAAACACAGAAATTGCATCGGAATTAAATACAAAAGGCACAATGCCGTCTTAAGTGCAAGAAGACTGACTCTTCTTACTGTCTATGATTTGAACCATTCCTGTGACACTAGTTATAGATTCCGATGCTTCACTCCAGGTTTACTATATCCCTTGGACCTTCTTCATGACGATGAAACACAGAAATTGCATCGGAATTAAATACAAAAGGCACAATGCCGACTTAAGGACAAGAAGACTGACTCTTCTTACTGACTATGTTTTGAACCATTCCTGTGACAATAGTTATTGATACCGATGCTTCACTTTAGGTTTACTGCATCCCTCTGACCTTCTTATTGACGATGAAACTCAGAAATTGCATCAGAATTAAATACAAAAGCCACAATGCCGAATTAACTACAAGAAGACTGACTCTTCTTACTGTCTATGTTTTGAACCATTCCATTGACACTAGTTATAGATTCTGATGCTTCACTCCAGGTTTATTGTATCCCTTGGACCTTCTTATTGACGATGAAACACAGAAATTGCATCGGAATTAAATACAAAAGGCACAATGCCGACTTAAGTACATGAAGACCGACTCTTCTTACTGTCTATGATTTGAACCATTCTCTGTGACACTAGTTATAGATTCCGGTGCTACACTCCAGGTTTACTGTATCCCTTGGACCTTCTTATTGACGATGAAACACAGAAATTGCAACGGAATTAAATACACAATGCACAATGCCGACTTAAGTACTAGAAGACTGACTCTTCCTGCTGTCTATGTATTGAACCATTCCTGTGACAATAGTTTTGGATTCCGATGCTTCACCTTCCGTTTACTGTATCCCACTGACCTTCTTATTGACGATGAAACACAGAAATTGCTTCGGAATTAAATACAAAAGGCACAATGCCGACTTAAGTACAAGAAGACTGACTCCTCCTACTGTCTATGTTTTGAACCATTCCTGTGACACTAGTTATAGATTCCGATGCTTCACTTCAGGTTTATTGTATCCCTCTGACCTTATTGACGATGTAACACAAATTGCATCGGAATTAAATACAAAAGGAACAATACGGACTTAAGTACAAGAAGACTGACTCTTCTTACTGTCTATGTTTTGAACCATTCCTGTGACACTAGTTATATATTCCGATGCTTCACTTTAGGTTACTGTATCCCTTGGACCTTCTTATTGACGATGAAACACAGAAATTTCATCGGCATTAAATACAAAAGGCACAATGCCGACTTAAGTACAAGAAGACTGACTCTTCCTACTGTCTATGTTTTGAACTATTCCTGTGACACTAGTAATAGAGTCCGATGCTTCACTTCAGGTTTACTGTATCACTTGGACCCTCTTATTGACGATGAAACACAGAAATTGCTTCGGAATTAAATACAAAAGGCACATTGCCGACCTAAGTACAAGAAGACTGACTCTTCCTACTGTCTATGTTTTGAACCATTCCCGTGACACGAGTTATAGATTCCGATGCTTCACTTCAGGTTTACTGTATCCTTGGACCTTCTAGTTGACGATGAAACACAGAAATTGCATCGGAATTAAATACAAAAGGAACAATACGGACTTAAGCACAAGAATACTGACTCTTCTTACTGTCTATGTTTTGAACCATTCCTGTGACACTAGTTGTAGATTCCGATGCTTCACTTCAGGTGCACTGTTTCCCTTTGACCTTCTTATTGTCCATGAAACACAAAAATTGCATCGGAATTAAATACAAAAGGCACAATGCCGACTTAAGTACAAGAAGACTGACGATGCTTACAGTCTATGTTTTGATCTATTACTGTGACACTAGTTATAGATTCCGTTACTTCACTCCAGGTTTACTGTATCCCCTGGACCTTCTTATTGACGATGAAACACAGAAATTGGGTCGGAATTAAATACAAAAGGCACAATTCCGACTTAAGGACAAGAAGACTGACTCTTCATACTGACTATGTTTTGAACCATTCCTGTGACACTAGTTATAGATTCCGATGCTTCACTTCAGGTTTACTGTATGCCTCTGACCTTCTTATTGACGATGACACACAGAAATTGCATCGGAATTAAATAGAAAAGGCACAATGCCGACTTAAGTACAGGAAGACTGACTCTTCTTACTGTCTATGTTTTGAACCATTCCTGTGAAACTAGTTGTAGATTCCGATGCTTCACTTCAGGTTTACTGTATCTCTTGGACCTTCTTATTGACGATGAAACACAGAAATTGCATCGGAATTACTGACTCTTCCTACTGTCTTTGTTTTGAACCATTCCTGTGACACTAGCTATAGATTCCGATGCTTCACTTCAGGTTTACTGTATCCCTTGTACCTTCTTATTGACGATGTAACACAGAAATTGCATCGGAATTAAATTCAAAAGGCACAATGCCGACTTAAGTACATGATGACCGACTCTTCTTATTAACAAAGATTTGAACCACTCCTGTGACACTAGTTATAGATTCCGATGCTTCACTTCAGGTTTACTGTATCACTTGGACATTCTTATTGACGATGAAACACAGAAATTGTATCCGAATTAAATACAAAAGGCACAATGCCGACTTAAGTGCAAGAAGATAGACTCTTCTTACTGTCTATGATTTGAACCATTCCTGTGACACTAGTTATAGATTCCGATGCTTCCCTCCAGGTTTACTATATCCCTTGGACCTTCTCATTGACGATGAAACACAGAAATTGCATCGGAATTAAATACAAAAGGCACAATGCCGACTTAAGGACTAGAAGACTGACTCTTCTAACTGACTATGTTTTGAACCATTCCTGTGACAATAGTTATTGATACCGATGCTTCACTTTAGGTTTACTGCATCCCTCTGACCTTCTTTTGACGATGAAGCTCAGAAATTGCATCGGAATTATATACAAAAGCCACAATGCCGAATTAAGTACAAGAAGACTGACACTTCTTACTGTCTATGTTTTGAACCATTCCATTGACACTAGTTATAGATTCCGGTGCTTCACTCCAGGTTTATTGTATCCCTTGGACCTTCTTATTGACGATGAAACACAGAAATTGCATTGGAATTAAGTAGAAAAGGCACAATTCCGACTTAAGTACAAGAAGACTGACTCTTCTTACTGACTATGTTTGGAACCATTTAATGACACTAGTTATAGATTCCGATGCTTCACTTCAGGTTTACTCTATCTTTTGGACCTTCTTATTGATGATGAAACACAGAAATTGCATCGGAATTAAATACAAATGGCTTAAGTATATGAAGACCGACTCTTCTTACTGTCTATGTTTTGAACCATTCCCTGTGACACTAGTTATAGATTCCGGTGCTACACACCAGGTTTACTGTATCCCTTGGACCTTCTTATTGACATTGAAACACAGAAATTGCATCGGAATTAAGTAGAAAAGGCACAATGCCGACTTAAGTACAAGAAGACTGACTCTTCTTACTGACTATGTTTGGAACCACTCTTGTGACACTAGTTATAGATTCCGATGCTTCACTTCAGGTTTACTGTATTTTTGGACCTTCTTATTGACGATGAAACACAGAAATTGCATCGGAATTAAATACAAAAGGCACAATGCCGACTTAGGTACATGAAGACCGACTCTTCTTACTGTCTATGATTTGAACCAATCTCTGTGACACTAGTTATAGATTCCGGTGCTACACTCCAGGTTTACTGTATCCCTTGGACCTTCTTATTGACGAAGAAACACAGAAATTGCATCGGAATTAAATACAAAAGGCACAATGCCGACCTAAGGACAAGAAGACTGACTCTTCTTACTGTCTATGATTTGAACCATTCCTGAGACACTAGTTATAGATTCCTATGCTTCACTTTAGGGTTACTGTATCCCTTGGACCCTCTTATTGACGATGAAACACAGAAATTGCAACGGAATTAAATACACAAGGCCCAATGCCGAAGTAAGTACAAGAAGACTGACTCTTCCTGCTGTCTATGTTTTGAACCATTCCTGTGACACTAGTTTTGGATTCCGATGCTTCACTTTCGGTTTACTGTATCAAACTGACCTTCTTATTGACGATGAAACACAGAAATTGCATCGGCATTAAATACAAAAGGCACAATGCCGACTTAAGTACAAGAAGACTGACTCTTCCTACTGTCTATGTTTTGAACTATTCCTGTGACACTAGTAATAGAGTCCGATGCTTCACTTCTGGTTTACTGTACCCCTTGAACCCTCTTATTGACGATGGAACACAGAAATTGCATCGTAATTAAATACAAAAGGCACAATGCCGACTTAAGTACAAGAAGACTGACTCTTCCTACTGTCTATGTTTTGAACCATTCGCGTGACACGAGTTATAGATTCCGATGCTTCACTTCAGGTTTACTGTATCCCTTGGACCTTCTAGTTGACGATGAAACACAGAAATTGCTTCGGAATTAAATACAAAAGACACAATGCCGACTTAAGTGCAAGAAGACTGACTCTTCTTACTGTCTATGTTTTGAACCATTCCTGTGACACTAGTTATAGATTCCGATGCTTCACTCCAGGTTTACTGTATCCATTGGACACTCTTACAGACGATGAAACACAGAAATTGCATCGGAATTAAATACAAAAGGCACAATGCCGACTTATGTACAAGAAGACTGACTCTTCTAAATGTCTATGCTTTGTACCATTCCTGTGACACTAGTTATAGTTTCCGATGCTACACTCCAGGTTTACTGTATCCCTAGGACTTTCTTATTGACAATGAAACACAGAAATTGCATCGGAATTAAATACAAAAGGCACAATGCCGACTTAAGTACAAGAAGACTGACTCTTCTTACTGACTATTTTTTGATCCATTCCTGTGACACTAGTTATAGATTCCGATGCTTCACTTCAGGTTTACTGTATCTCTTTGACCTTCATATTGACTATGAAACACAGAAATTGGATCGGAATTAAATAGAAATGGCACAATGTCGACTTAAGTACAAGAACACTGACTCTTCCTACTGTCTATGATTTGAACCATTCCTGTGACACTAGTTGTAGATTCCGATGCTTCACTTCAGGTTTTCTGTTTCCCTTTGACCTTCTTATTGTCGATGAAACACAAAAATTGCATCGGAATTAAATACAAAAGGCACAATGCCGATTTAAGTACAAGAAGACTGACGCTGCTTACAGTCTATGTTTTGAACCATTCCTGTGACACTAGTTATAGATTCCGTTGCTTCACTCCAGGTTTACTGTATCCCCTGGACCTTCTTATTGACGATGAAACACAGAAATGGGGTCGGAATTAAATACAAAAGGCACAATGCCGACTTAAGGACAAGAAGACTGACTCTTCATACTGACTATGTTTTGAACCATTCCTGTGACACTAGTTATAGATTCCGATGCTTCACTTCTGGTTTACTGTATCCCTTGGACCTTCTTAATGACGATGAAACACAGAAATTGCATCGGAATTACTGACTCTTCCTACTGTCTTTGTTTTGAACCATTCCTGTGACACTAGCTATAGATTCCGATGCTTCACTCCAGGTTTACAGTATCCCTTGTACCTTCTTATTGACGATGTAACACAGAAATTGCATCGGAATTAAATACAAAAGGCACAATGCCGACTTAAGTACAGGAAGACTGACTCTTCTTACTGTCTATGTTTTGAACCATTCCTGTGAAACTAGTTGTAGATTCC
Source organism: Schistocerca serialis cubense (assembly GCF_023864345.2). Taxonomy (NCBI): domain Eukaryota; kingdom Metazoa; phylum Arthropoda; class Insecta; order Orthoptera; family Acrididae; genus Schistocerca; species Schistocerca serialis. The sequence continues at coordinate 639,983,087 of NC_064644.1, forward strand.
GATGCTTCACTTCAGGTTTACTGTTTCCCTTTGACCTTCTTATTGACGATGAAACACAGAAATTGCATCGGAATTAAATAGAAAAGGCACAATGCCGACTTAAGTACAGGAAGACTGACTCTTCTTACTGTCTATGTTTTGAACCATTCCTGTGAAACTAGTTGTAGATTCCGATGCTTCACTTCAGGTTCACTGTATCCCTTGGACCTTCTTATTGACGATGAAACACAGAGATTGCATCGGAATTACTGACTCTTCCTACTGTCTTAGGTTTGAACCATTCCTGTGACACTAGCTATAGATTCCGATGCTTCACTCCAGGTTTACAGTATCCCTTGTACCTTCTTATTGACGATGTAACACAGAAATTGCATCGGAATTAAATACAAAAGGCACAATGCCGACTTAAGTACATGAAGACCGACTCTTCTTATTAACAAAGATTTGAACCACTCCTGTGACACTAGTTATAGATTCCGATGCTTCACTTCAGGTTTACTGTATCCCTTGGACATTCTTATTGACGATGAAACACAGAAATTGTATCGGAATTAAATACAAAAGGCACAATCCCGACTTAAGTGCAAGAAGACTGACTCTTCTTACTGTCTATGATTTGAACCATTCCTGTGACACTAGTTATAGATTCCGATGCTTCCCTCCAGGTTTACTATATCCCTTGGACCCTCTCATTGACGATGAAACACAGAAATTGCATCGGAATTAAATACAAAAGGCACAATCCCGACTTAAGGACAAGAGGACTGACTATTCTTACTGACTATGCTTTGAACCATTCCTGTGACTATAGTTATTGTTACCGATGCTTCACTTTAGGTTTACTGCACCCCTCTGACCTTCTTTTGACGATGAAACTCAGAAATTGCATCGGAATTAAATACAAAAGGTACAATGCCGAATTAAGTACAAGAAGACTGACTCTCCTTACTGTCTATGTTTTGAACCATTCCATTGCCACTAGTTATAGATTCCGATGCTTGACTCTAGGTTTATTGTATCCCTTGGACCTTCTTATTGACGATGAAACACAGAAATTGCATCGGAATTAAGTAGAAAAGGCACAATGCCGACTTAAGTACAAGAAGACTGACTCTTCTTACTGACTATGTTTGGAACCATTTTTGTGACACTAGTTATAGATTCCGATGCTTCACTTCAGGTTTACTGTATCTTTTATACCTTCTTATTCACGATGAAACACAGAAATTGCATCGGAATTAAATACAAAAGGCACAATGCCGACTTAAGTACATGAAGACCGACTCTTCTTACTGTCTATGTTTTGAACCATTCCGTCTGACACTAGTTATAGATTCCGGTGCTACACTCCAGATTTACTGTATCCCTTGGACCTTCTTATTGACGATGAAACACAGAAATTGCAACGGAATTAAATACAAAAGGCACAATGCCGACCTACGGACAAGAAGACTGACTCTTCTTACAGACTATGAATTGAACCATTCCTGTGACACTAGTTATTGATTCCGATGCTTCACTTCAGGTTTACTGTATCATTTGGACCTTCTTATTGACGATGAAACACAGAAATTGCATCGGAATTATATATAAAAGGCACAATGCCGACTTAAGTACAAGAAGACTGACTCTTCTTACTGTCTATGTTTTGAACCATTCCTGTGACACTAGTTATAGATTCCTATGCTTCACTTTAGGTTTACTGTATCCCTTGGACCTTCTTATTGACGATGAAACACAGAAATTGCAACGAAATTAAATAAACCAGGCACAATGCCAACTTAAGTACAAGAAGACTGACTCGTCCTGCTGTCTATGACTTGAACCATTCCTGTGACACTAGTTTTCGATTCCGGTGCTTCACTTTAGGTTTACTGTATCCCTCTGACCTTCTTATTGACGATGAGACACAAAAATTGCATCGGAATTAAATAGAAAAGGCACAATGCCGACTTAAGTACAAGAAGACTGATTCTCCTTACTGTCTATGTTTTGAACCATTCCTGTGTCACTAGTTATAGATTCCTATGCTTCACTTTGGGTTTACTGTATCCCTTGGACCTTCTTATTGACGATGAAACACAGAAATTGCATCGGCATTAAATACAAAAGGCCCACTGCCGACTAAAGTACATGAAGACTGACACTTCTAACTGACTGTGTTTTGAACCATTCCTGTGACACTACTTATAGATTCCGATGCTTCACTTCAGGTTTACTGTATCCCTTGGACCTTCTTATTGACGTTGAAACACAGAAATTGCATCTGAATTAAATACAAAAGGCACAATGCCGACTTAAGTACTGTCTATGTTTTGAACCATTCCTGTGACACTAGTTATAGATTCCGAAGCTTCACTCCAGGTTTACTGTATCCCTTGGACCTACTTATTGATGATGAAACACAGAAATTGCATCGGAATTAAATACAAAAGGCACAATGCCGGCATAGGCACATGAAGACTGACACTTCTTACTGCCTATGTTTTGAACCATTCCTGTGATACTAGTTATAGATTCCGATGCTACACTCCATGTTTACTGTATCCCTCGGACCTTCATATTGACGATGAAACACAGAAATTGCATCGGAATTAAATACAAAAGGCACAATGCCGACTTAAGGTTAAAAAGACTGACTCTTCTAACTGACTATGATTTGAACCAATCCTGTGACGATAGTTATATATTCTGATGCTTCACTTCAGGTTCATTGTATCCCTCTGACCTTCTTATTGACGATGAAACACAGAAATCGCATCGTAATTAAATACAAAAGGCACAATGCCGACTTAAGTACAAGAAGACTGTATCTTCTTACTGTCTATGTTTTCAACCATTTCTGTGACACTAGTTATAGATTCCGATGCTTCACTCCAGGTTTACTGTAACCCTTGGACCTTCTTATTGACGATGAAACACAGAAATTACATCGGAATTTAATACAAAAGGCACAATGCCGACTTAAGGACAAGAAGACTGACTCTTCTTACTGACTATGTTTTGAACCATTCCTGTGCAACTAGTTATAGATTCCGATGCTTCACTTCTGGTTTACTGTATCCCTCTGACCTTCTGATTGACGATGAAACACAGAACTTGCACCGGAATTAAATACAAAAGGCACAATGCCGACTTCAGTACATGAAGACCGACTCTTCTTACTGACTATGTTTAGAACCATTTCTGTGACACTAGTTATAGATTCCGATGCTTCAGTTCAAGGTTACTATATCCCTCTGACCTTCTTATTGACGATGAAACACAGAAATTGCATCGGAATTAAATACTAAAGGCACAATGCCGACTTAAGTATAAGAAGACTGACTCTTCTTACTGTCTATGTTTTGAACCATTCCTGTGACACTAGTTACAGATTCCGAAGCTTCACTTCAGGTTTACTGTATCCTTTGGACCTTCTTATTGACGATGAAACGCAGAAATTACATCGGAATTTAATACAAAAGGCACAATGCCGACTTAAGGACAAGAAGACTGACTCTTCTTACTGACTATGTTTTGAACCATTCCTGTGCAACTAGTTATAGATTCCGATGCTTCACTTCTGGTTTACTGTATCCCTCTGACCTTCTTATTGACGATGAAACACAGAAATTACATCGGAATTTAATACAAAAGGCACAATGCCGACTTAAGGACAAGAAGACTGACTCTTCTAACTGTCTATGTTTTGAACCATTCCTGTGACACTAGTTATAGATTCCGATGCTTCACTCCAGGTTTACTGTATCCCTTGGACCTACTTATTGATGATGAAACACAGAAATTGCATCGGAATTAAATACAAAAGGCACAATGCCGGCATAGGCACATGAAGACTGTCTCTTCTTACTGACTATGTTTAGAACCATTTCTGTGACACTAGTTATAGGTTCCGATGCTTCAGTTCAGGGTTACTATATCCCTCTGACCTTCTTATAGACGATGAAACAAACAAATTGCATCGGAATTAAATACAAAACGCACAAGGCCGACTTAAGTACATGAAGACTGACTCTTCTTACTGACTATGTATTGAACCATACCTGTGACACTAATTATAGATTCCGATGCTTCACACCAGGTTAACTGTATCCCTTGGACCATCTTATTGGCGATGAAACAAAGAAATTGCATCGGAAGTATATACAAAAGGCACAATGCCGACTTAAGGACAAGAAGAGTGACTCTTCTTACTGACTATGTTTTGAACCAATCCTGTGGCACTAGTTATAGATTGCGATTATTAACTTCAGGTTTACTGTATCCCTCTGACCTTCTAATTGACGATGAAACACAGTATTTGCACCAGAATTAAATTCAAAAGGCTCAATGCCGAACTAAGTACAAGATGACTGACTCTACTTACTGTCTATTTTTTGAACCATTCCATTGACACTGGTTATAGATTCCGCTGCTTCACTCCAGGTTTACTGTATCCCTTGGACTTTCTTATTGACGATGAAACACAGAAATTGCATCGGAATTAAATACAAGTGGCACAATGCCGACTTATGTAGAAGAAGACTGTCTCTTCCTACTGTCTATGTTTTGAACCATTCCTGTGACACTAGTTATAGATTCCGATGCCTCACTTCAGGTTTACTGTATCCCTTGGACCTTCTTATTGACGATGAAACAAAGAAATTGCATCGGAATTAAATACAAAACGCACAAGGCCGACTTAAGTACATGAAGACTGACTCTTCTTACTGACTATGTATTGAACCATACCTGTGACACTAGTTACAGATTCCGATGCTTCACTTCAGGTTTAGTGTATCCCTTGAACCTTCTTATTGACGACGAAACACAGAAATTGCATCGGAATTAAATACAAAACGCACAATGTCGACATAGGTACATGAAGACTGACTCTTCTTATTGTCTATGTTTTGAACCATTCCTGTTACACTAGTTACAGATTCCGATGCTTGACTTCGGTTTACTGTATCCCTTGGACCTTCTTATTGACGATGAAACACAGAAACTGCATCGGAATTTAATACAAAAGGCACAATGCCGACTCAAGTACAAGGAGACTGACTCTCTTACTGTCTATGCTTTAAACCATTCCAGTGACACTAGCTAGAGTTTCCGATGCTTCACTGCAGGTTTACTGTATCCCTCTGACCTTCTTATTGACGATGAAAAACAGAAATTGCATCGGAATCAAATACAAAAAGCATAATGCCGACTTAAGTACAAAAAGACTGACTCTTCTTACTGACTATGTTTTGAACCATTCCTGTGCCACTAGTTATAGATTCCGATGCTTCACTTCAGGTTTACTGTATCCCTCTGACCTTATTCATGATGAAACACAGAAATTGCATCGGAATTATATACAAAAGGCACAATACCGACTGATTCTTCTTACTGTCTATGTTTTGAACCATTCAAGTGACACTAGTTATAGATTCCGACGCTTCACTTGAGGTTTACATTATCCCTCTGAACTTCTTATTGACGATGAAACACAGAAATTGCATCGGAATTAAATAGAAAAGGCACAATGCCGAATTAAGTACAAGAGACTGACTCTTCTTACTGTCTATGTTTTGAACCATTGCTGTGACACTAATTACAGATTCCGATGCTTCACTTCAGGTTTGCTGTATCCCTCTGACCTTATTCACGATGAAACACAGAATTTGCATCGGAATTAAATACGAAAGGCACAATGCCGACTTAAGTACAAGAAAACTGACTCTTCTTACTGTCTATGTTTTGAACCATTCCTGTGACACAAGTTATAGAATCCGATGCTTCACTTCAGGTTTACTGTATCCCTCTGACATTCTTATTGAGGATGAAACATTGAAATTGCATCGGAATTAAATACAAAAGGCACAATGCTGACTTAAGTACAACAAAACTGACTCTTGTTACAGTCTATGTTTTGAACCATTCATGTGACACTAGTTATAGATTCCGATGCTTCACTTGAGGTTTACAATATCCCTCTGACCTTCTTATTGACGATGAAACTTAGAAATTGCATCGGAATTAAATAGAAAAGGCAGACTGCCGAATTAAGTACAAGAAGACTGACTCTTCTTACTGTCTACGTTTTGAACCATTCCTGTGACACTAGTTATAGATTCCGATGCTTCACTTCAGGTTTACTGTATCCCTCTGACCTTCTTATTGACGATGAAACACAGAAATTGCCTCGGAATTAAATACAAAAAGCACAATGCCGACTTAAGTACAAGAAGACTGACTTTTCTTACTGACTATGTTTCGAACAATTCCTGTGACACTAGTTATAGATTCCGATGCTTCACTTCAGGTTTACTGTATGCCTCTGACCTTCTTATTGACGATGAATCACAGAATTTGCATCGGAATTAAATACAAAAGGCACAATGACGACTTAAGGACAAGAAGACTGACTCTTCTTACTGTCTATGTTTTGAACCATTCCATTGACACTAGTTATAGATTCCGATGCTTCACTCCAGGTTTACTGTAATCCTTTTAAATTGTTATTGACGATGAAACACAGAAATTGCATCGGAATTAAATACAAAAGGCAAAATGCCGGCTTAAGTAAAAGAAGACTGACTCTTCTTACTGACTATGTTTTGAACCATTCCTGTGACACTAGTTATTGATTCCGATGCATCACTTCAGGTTTACTGTATCATTTTGAACTTCTTATTGACGGTGAAACACAGAAATTACATCGGAATCAAATACAAAAAACATAATGCCGACTTAAGTACAAAAAGACTGACTCTTCTTACTGACTATGTTTTGAACCATTCCTGTGCCACTAGTTATAGATTCCGATGCTTCACTTGAGATTTACTGTATCCCTCTGACCTCATTCACGATGAAACACAGAAATTGCATCGGAATTAAATACAAAAGGCGCAATACCGTCTGACTCTTCTTACTGTCTATGTTTTGAACAATTCCTGTGTCAATAGTTATAGATTCCGATGCTTCACTTCAGGTTTACTGTATGCCTCTGACCTTCTTATTGACGATGAAACACAGTATTTGCATCGGAATTAATTACAAAAGGCACAATGCCGACTTAAGTACCAGAAAACTGACTCTTCTTACTGTCTATCTTTTGAACCATTCATGTGACACAAGTTATAGATTCCGATGCTTCACTTCATGTTTACTGTATACCTCGTACATTCTTATTGACGATGAAACATAGAAATTGCATTGGAATTAAATACAAAAAGCACAATGGTGACTTAAGTACAAGAAAACTGACTCTTCTTACTGTCTATGTTTTGAACCATTCGTGTGACACTAGTTATAGATTCCGACGCTTCACTTGAGGTTTACATTATCCCTCTGAACTTCTTATTGACGATGAAACACAGAAATTGCATTGGAATTAAATAGAAAAGGCACAATGCCGAATTAAGTACAAGAAGACTGACTCTTCTTACTGTCTATGTTTTGAACCATCCCTGTGACACTAATTACAGATTCCGATGCTTCACTTCAGGTTTGCTGTATCCCTCTGACCTTATTCACGATGAAACATAGAAATTGCATCGGAATTAAATACAAAAGGCAGAATGCCGACATAAGTACAAGATGACTGACTCTTCTTAGTGTCTATGTTTTGAACCATTCCATTGACACTTGTTATAGATTCCGATGCTTCACGCCAGGTTTTCTGTATCCCTTGGACCTTCTTATTGACGATGAAACACTGAAATTGCATCGGAATTAAATACAAATGGCACAATGCCGACTTAAGGAAAAGAAGACTGACTCTTCTTACTGACTATGTTTTGAACCATTCCTGTGACACTAGTTATTGATTCCGATGTTTCACTTCAGGTTAACTGTATCATTTTGAACTTCTTATTGACGATGAAACACAGAAATTACATCGGAATCAAATACAAAAAGCATAATGCCGACTTAAGTACAAAAGGACTGACTCTTCTTACTGACTATCATTTGAACTATTCCTGTGCCACTAGTTATAGATTCCGATGCTTCACTTCAGGTTTACTGTATCCCTCTGACCTTATTCACGATGAAACACAGAAGTTGCATCTGAATTTAATACAAAAGGCACAATACCGACTGACTCTTCTTACTGTCTATGTTTTGAACAATTCCTGCGACACTAGTTATAGATTCCGATGCTTCACTTCAGGTTTACTGTATCCCTCTGACATTCTTATTGACGATGAAACATAGCAATTGCATCGGAAATAAATACAAAAGGCACAATGCATACTTAAGTACAAGAAAATTGACTCTTCTTACTGACTATGTTTTGAACCATTATGTGACACTAGTTATCGATTCCGATGCTTCACTTCAGGTTTACTGTATCCCTCTGACCTTCTTATTGGCGATGAAACACAGAAATTGCATCGGAATTAAACACAAAAGGCACAATTCCGACTGATGTACAAGAAGACTGACTCTTCTTACTGACTTTGCTTTGAACCATTTCTGTGACACTAGTTATAGATTCCGATGCTTCACTTCAAGGTTATTGTATCCCTCTGACCTTCTTAATGACGATGAAACACAGAAATTGCATCGGAATTTATTACAAAAGGCAGAATGCCGACTTAAGTACAAGATGACTGACTGTTCTTACTGTCTACGTTACAACCATTCCATTGACACTTGTTATAGATTCCAATGCTTCACGCCAGGTTTACTGTATCCTTTGGACCTTCTTATTGACGATGAAACACTGAAATTGCATCGGAATTAAACACAAAAGGCACAATGCCGACTTAAGGAGAAGAAGAATGACTCTTCTTACTGAGTATGTTTAGAACCATTCCTGTGACACTAGTTATAGATTCCGATGCTTCACTTCAGGTTTAGTGTATCCCTCTGACCTTCCTATTGACGATGAAACACAGAAATTGCACCGGAATTAAATACAAAAGGCACAATGCCGACTTAAGAACAAGAAGACTGACTCTTCTTTCTGTCTAAGATTTGAACCATTCCATTGACACTAGTTATAGATTCCGATGCTTCACTCCAGGTTTACTGTATCCCTTTTAACTTCTTATTGACGATGAAACACTGAAATTGCATTGGAATTAAATACAAAAGACAAAATGCCGACTTAAGTACACGAAGCATGACTCTTCCTACTGTCTATGATTGAACCATTCCTGTGACACTGGTTATAGATTCCGATGCTTCACTTCAGGTTTACTGTATCCCTCTGACTTTCGTATTGACGATGAAACACAGAAGTTACACCGGAATTAAATACAAAATGCACAATGCTGACTTAAGGACAAGAAGACTGACTCTTCTTACTGACTATGTTTTGAACCATTCGTGTGACACTAGTTATCGATTCCGATGCTTCATATCAGGTTTACTGTATCCCTCTGACCTTCTCATTGACGATGAAACACAGAAGTTGCATCGGAATTAAATAGAAAAGGCACAATGCCGAATTAAGTACAAGAATACTGACTCTTCTTACTGTCTATGTTTTGAACCATTCCTGTGACACTAATTACAGATTCCGATGCTTGACTTCAGGTTTACTGTATCCCTTGTACCTTCTTACTGACGATGAACACAGAAATTGCATCGGAATTTAGTACAAAAGGGGCAATGCCGACTTAAGGACAAGAAGACTGACTCTTCTTACTGACTATGTTTTGAACCATTCCTGTGACACTAGTTATTGATTCCGATGCTTCACTCCAGGTTTATTGTATCCCTCTGACCTTCTTATTGACGATGAAACACAAAAATTGCATCGGAATTAAATACAAAAGGCTGAATGCCGACTTAAGTACAAGATGACTGACTCTTCTTAGTGTCTATGTTTTGAACCATTCCATTGACACTTGTTATAGATTCCGATGCTTCACGCCAGGTTTTCTGTATCCCTTGGACCTTCTTATTGACGATGAAACACTGAAATTGCATCGGAATTAAATACAAAAGGCACAATGCCGACTTAAGGACAAGAAGACTGACTCTTCTTACTGACTATGTTTTGAACCATTCCTGTGACACTAGTTATTGATTCCGAAGCTTCACTTCAGGTTAACTGTATCATTTTGAACTTCTTATTGACGATCAAACACAGAAATTACATCGGAATCAAATACAAAAAGCATAATGTCGACTTAAGTACAAAAAGACTGACTCTTCTTACTGACTATCTTTTGAACCATTCCTGTGCCACTAGTTAAAGTTTCCGATGCTTCACTTCAGGTTTACTGTATCCCTCTGACCTTATTCACGATGAAACACAGAAATTGCATCGGAATTGAATACAAAAGGCACAATACCGACTGACTCTTCTTACTGTCTATGTTTTGAACAATTCCTGTGACACTAGTTATAGATTCCGATGCTTCACTTCAGGTTTACTGTATCCCTCTGACATTCTTATTGACGATGAAACATAGAAATTGCATCGGAAATAAATACAAAAGGCACAATGCTGACTTAAGTACAAGAAAACTGATTCTTCTTACTGTCTATGTTTTGAACCATTCATGTGACACTAGTTATAGATTCCGACGCTTCACTTGATGTATACATTATCCCTCTGACCTTCTTATTGACGATGAAACACAGAAATTGCATCGGAATTAAATAGAAAAGGCACAATGCCGAAATAAGTACAAGAAGGCTGACTCTTCTTACTGTCTATGTTTTGAACCATTCCTGTGACACTAGTTACAAATTCCGATGCTTGACTTCAGGTTTACTGTATCCCTTGGACCTTCTTATTGACGATGAAACACAGAAATTGCATCGGAATTTAATACAAAAGGGACAATGCCGACTCAAGTACAGGAATACTGACTCTTCTTACTGGCTATGCTTTGAACCATTCCTGTGACACTAGTTATAGATTCCGATGCTTCACTTCAGGTTTACTGTATCCCTCTGACCTTCCTATTGACGATGAAACACAGAAATTGCACCGGAATTAAATACAAAAAAGCACAATGCCAAATTAAGAACAAGAAGACTGACTCTTCCTTCTGTCTATGTTTTCAACCATTCCATTGACACTAGATATAGATTCCGATGCTTCACTCCAGGTTTACTATATCCCTTTTAACTTCGTATTGACGATGAAACACTGAAATTGCATTGGAATTAAATACAAAAGACAAAATGCCGACTTAAGTACAAGAAGACTGACTCTTCCTACTGTCTATGTTTGATCCATTCCTGTGACACTAGTTATAGATTCCGATGCTTCACTTCAGGTTTACTGTATCCCTCTGACCTTATTCACGATGAAACACAGAAATTGCGTCGGAATTAATTTCAAAAGGCACAATACCGACTTAAGTACAAGAAGACTGTATCTTCTTACTGTCTATGTTTTGAACAATTCCTGTGACACTAGTTATAGATTCCGATACTTCACTTCACATTTACTGTATGCCTCTGACCTTCTTATTGACGATGAAACACAGCATTTCCATCGGAATTAAATACAAAAGGCACAATGCCGACTTAAGTACAAGAAGACTGTATCTTCTTACTGTCTATGTTTTGAAACATTCCTGTGACACTAGTTATAGATTCCGATGCTTCACTCCAGGTTTACTGTATCCCTTGGACCTACTTATTGACGATGAAACACAGAAATTGCATCGGAATTAAATACAAAAAGGCACAATGACGACTTAAGTACAAGAAGACTGTATCTTCTTACTGTCTATGTTTTGAAACATTCCTGTGACACTAGTTATAGATTCCGATGCTTCACTCCAGGTTTACTGTATCCCATGGACCTTCTTATTGACGATGAAACACAGAAATTGCACCGGAATTAAATACAAAAGGCACAATACCGACTTAAGGACAAGAAGACTGATTGTTCTTACTGACTATGTTTTGAACCATTCCTGTGACACTAGTTATAGATTCCGATGCTTCACTTCAGGTTTACTGTATCCCTCTGACCTTCTTATTGACGAAGACACACAGAAATTGCCTCGGAATTAAATAGAAAAGGCACAATGCCGACTTAAATACAAGGAGACTGACTCTTCTTAATGTCTATGTTCTGAACCATTCCTGTGACACTAGTTATAGATTCCGATGCTTCACTGTCGAATTAGTGTATCCCTTGGACCTTCTTATTGACGATGAACACAGTAATTGCATCGGAATTAAAGAGAAAAGGCACAATGCCGACTTAAGTAGAAGAAGACTGATCTTCTTACTGACTATGTTTTGAACCATTCCTGAGACACTAGTTATAGATTCCGATGCTTCACTTCAGGTTTACTGTATCCCTCTGACCTTCTTATTGACGATGAAACACAGAAATTGCATCGGAATTAAGTAAAAAAGGTACAATGCCGACTTAAGTACAAGAGGACTGACTCTTCTTACTGTCTATGTTTTGAACCATTCCATTGACACTAGTTATAGATTCCGATGCTTCACTCCAGGTTTACTGTATCCCTTTTGCATTCTTATTGACGATGAAACAATGAAATTGCATCGGAATAAAATACAAAAGTCAAAATGCCGGCTTAAGTACAAGAACACTGACTCTTCCTACTGTCTATGTTTTGAACCATTCCTGTGACACTAGTTATAGATTCCGATGCTTTACTTCAGGTTTACTGTATCCCTCTGACCTTATTCACGATGAAACACAGAAATTGCATCGTAATGAATTACAAAAGGCACAATACCGACTTAAGTACAAGAAGACTGACTCTTCTTACTGTCTATGTTTTGAACCATTCCTGTGACACTAGTTATTGATTCCGATGCTTCACTTCAGGTTTACTGTATTATTTTGAACTTCTTATTGACGATGAAACTCAGAAATTACATCGGAATCAAATACAAAAAGCATAATGCCGACTTAAGTACAAAAAGACTGACTCTTCTTACTGACTATGTTTTGAACCATTCCTGTGACACTAGTTACGAATTCCGATGCTTGACTTCAGGTTTACTGTATCCCTTGGACCTTGTTATTGACGATGAAACACAGAAATTGCATCGGAATTTAATACAAAAGGGAAATGCCGACTCAAGTACAAGAATACTGACTCTTCTTACTGGCTATGCTTTGAACCATTCCTGTGACACTAGTTATAGATTCCGATGCTTCACTTCAGGTTTACTGTATCCCTCTGACCTTCCTATTGACGATGAAACACAGAAATTGCACCGGAATTAATTTCAAAAGGCACAATACCGACTTAAGTACAAGAAGGCTGACTCTTCTTACTGTCTATGTTTTGAACAATTCCTGTGACACTAGTTATAGATTCCGATACTTCACTTCACATTTACTGTATGCCTCTGACCTTCTTATTGACGATGAAACACAGCATTTACATCGGAATTAAATACAAAAGGCACAATGCCGACTTAAGTACAAGATAACTGACTCTTCTTACTCTCTATGTTTTGAACCATTCCTGTGACACTAGTTATAGATTCCGATGCTTCACTTCAGGTTTACTGAATCCCTTGGACCTTCTTATTGACGATGAACCACAGAAATTGCATCGGAATTTAATAAAAAAGGCACAATGCCGACTCAAGTACAAGAAGACTGACTCTTCTTCCTGTCTATGCTTTGAACCATTCCTTTGACACTAGTTATAGATTCCAATGCTTCACTTCAGGTTTACTGTATCCCTCTGAACTTCTTATTGACGATGAACACAGTAATTGCATCGGAATGAAAGAGAAAAGGCACAATGCCGACTTAAGTAGAAGAAGACTGATCTTCTTACTGACTATGTTTTGAACCATTCCTGAGACACTAGTTATAGATTCCGATGCTTCACTTCAGGTTTACTGTATCCCTCTGACCTTCTTATTGACGATGAAACACAGAAATTGCATCGGAATTAAATAAAAAAGGCACAATGCCGACTTAAGTACAAGAAGACTGACTCTTCTTACTGTCTATGTTTTGAACCATTCCATTGACACTAGTTATAGATTCCGATGCTTCACTTCAGGTTTACTGTTTCTCTCAGACCTTATTCGCGATGAAACACAGAAAATGCATCGTAATGAAATACAAAAGGCACAATACCGACTTAAGTACAAGAAGACTGACTCTTCTTACTGTCTATGTTTTGAACCATTCCTGTGACACTAGTTATTGATTCCGATGCTTCACTTCAGGTTTACTGTATCATTTTGAACTTCTTATTGACGATGAAACTCAGAAATTAGATCGGAATCAAATACAAAAAGCATAATGCCGACTTAAGTTCAAAAAGACTGACTCTTCTTACTGACTATGTTTTGAACCATTCCTGTGACACTAGTTATAGATTCCGATGCTTCACTTCAGGTTTACTGTATCCCTCATACCTTATTCACGATGAAACACAGAAATTGCATCGGAATTAAATACAAAAGGCACAATACCGACTGACTCTTCTTACTGTCTATGTTTTGAACTATTCCTGTGACACTAGTTATAGATTCCGATGCTTCACTTCAGGTTTACTGTATGCCTCTGACCTTCCTATTGACGATGAAACATTGAATTTGCATCGGAATTAAATACAAAAGGCACAATACCGACTTAAGTACAAGAAAACTGACTCTTCTTACTCTCTATGTTTTGAGCCATTCCTGTGACACAAGTTATAGATTCCGATGCTTCACTTCAGGTTTACTGTATCCCTCTGACTTTCGTATTGACGATGAAACACAGAAGTTGCACCGGAATTAAATACAAAAGGCACAATGCTGACTTAAGGACAAGAAGACTGACTCTTCTTACTGACTATGTTTTGAACCATTCCTGTGACACTAGTTATCGATTCCGATTCTTCACATCAGGTTTACTGTATCCCTCTGACCTTCTCATTGACGATGAAACACAGAAGTTGCATCGGAATTAAATAGAAAAGGCACAATGCCGAATTAAGTACAAGAATACTGACTCTTCTTACTGTCTATGTTTTGAACCATTCCTGTGACACTAATTACAGATTCCGATGCTTGACTTCAGGTTTACTGTATCCCTTGTACCTTCTTATTGACGATGAACACAGAAATTGCATCGGAATTTAATACAAAAGGGGCAATGCCGACTGAAGGACAAGAAGACTGACTCTTCTTACTGACTATGTTTTGAACCATTCCTGTGACACTAGTTATTGATTCCGATGCTTCACTCCAGGTTTATTGTATCCCTCTGACCTTCTTATTACCGATGAAACACAAAAATTGCATCGGAATTAAATACAAAAGGCTGAATGCCGACTTAAGTACAAGATGACTGACTCTTCTTAGTGTCTATGTTTTGAACCATTCCATTGACACTTGTTATAGATTCCGATGCTTCACGCCAGGTTTTCTGTATCCCTTGGACCTTCTTATTGACGATGAAACACTGAAATTGCATCGGAATTAAATACAAAAGGCACAATGCCGACTTAAGGACAAGAAGACTGACTCTTCTTACTGACAATGTTTTGAATCATTCCTGTGACACTAGTTATTGATTCCGATGCTTCACTTCAGGTTAACTGTATCATTTTGAACTTCTTATTGACGAAGAAACACAGAAATTACATCGGAATCAAATACAAAAAGCATAATGTCGACTTAAGTACAAAAAGACTGACTCTTCTTACTGACTATCTTTTGAACCATTCCTGTGCCACTAGTTATAGATTCCGATGCTTCACTTCAGGTTTACTGTATCCCTCTGACCTTATTCACGATGAAACACAGAAATTGCATCGGAATTAAATACAAAAGGCACAATACCGACTGACTCTTCTTACTGTCTATGTTTTGAACAATTCCTGTGACACTAGTTATAGATTCCGATGCTTCACTTCAGGTTTACTGTATCCCTCTGACATTCTTATTGACGATGAAACATAGAAATTGCATCGGAAATAAATACAAAAGGCACAATGCTGACTTAAGTACAAGAAAACTGACTCTTCTTACTGTCTATGTTTTGAACCATTCATGTGACACTAGTTATAGATTCCGACGCTTCACTTGAGGTTTACATTATCCCTCTGACCTTCTTAATGACGATGAAACACAGAAATTGCATCGGAATTAAATAGAAAAGGCACAATGCCGAATTAAGTACAAGAAGGCAGACTCTTCTTACTGTCTATGTTTTGAACCATTCCTGTGACACTAGTTACAAATTCCGATGCTTGACTTCAGGTTTACTGTATCCCTTGGACCTTCTTATTGACGATGAAACACAGATATTGCATCGGAATTTAATACAAAAGGGACAATGCCGACTCAAGTACAGGAATACTGACTCTTCTTACTGGCTATGCTTTGAACCATTCCTGTGACACTAGTTATAGATTCCGATGCTTCACTTCAGGTTTACTGTATCCCTCTGACCATCCTATTGACGATGAAACACAGAAATTGCACCGGAATTAAATACAAAAAAGCACAATGCCAACTTAAGAACAAGAAGACTGACTCTTCTTTCTGTCTATGTTTTGAACCATTCCATTGACACTAGATATAGATTCCGATGCTTCACTCCAGGTTTACTATATCCCTTTTAACTTCGTATTGACGATGAAACACTGAAATTGCATTGGAATTAAATACAAAAGACAAAATGCCGACTTAAGTACAAGAAGACTGACTCTTCCTACTGTCTATGTTTGATCCATTCCTGTGACACTAGTTATGAATTCCGATGCTTCACTTCAGGTTTACTGTATCCCTCTGACCTTATTCACGATGAAACACAGAAATTGCATCGGAATTAATTTCAAAAGGCACAATATCGACTTAAGTACAAGAAGACTGTATCTTCTTACTGTCTATGTTTTGAACAATTCCTGTGACACTAGTTATATTTTCCGATACTTCACTTCACATTTACTGTAAGCCTCTGACCTTCTTATTGACGATGAAACACAGCATTTCCATCGGAATTAAATACAAAAGGCACAATGCCGACTTAAGTACGAGAAAACTGACTCGTCTTACTCTCTATGTTTTGAACCATTCCTGTGACACCAGTTATAGATTCCGATGCTTCACTTCAGGTTTACTGAATCCCTTGGACCTTCTTATTGACGATGAACCACAGAAATTGCATCGGAATTTAATACAAAAGGCACAATGCCGACTCAAGTACAGGAAGACTGACTCTTCTTCCTGTCTATGCTTTGAACCATTCCTTTGACACTAGTTATGGATTCCAATGCTTCACTTCAGGTTTACTGTATCCCTCTGAGTTTCTTATTGACGATGAAACACAGAAATTGCATCGGAATTAAATAGAAAAGGCACAATGCCGTATTAAGTACAAGAAGACTGACTCTTCCTACTGTCTTGCTTTGAACCATTCCTGTGACATTAGTTAAATATTCCGATGCTTCACTTCAGGTTTACTGTATCCCTTGGACCTTCTTATTGACGATGAAACACAGAAATTGCATCGGAATTAAATACAAAAAGGCACAATGACGACTTAAGTACAAGAAGACTGTATCTTCTTACTGTCTATGTTTTGAAACATTCCTGTGACACTAGTTATAGATTCCGTTGCTTCACTCCAGGTTTACTGTATCCCTTGGACCTTCTTATTGACGATGAAACACAGAAAATGCATCGGAATTAAATACAAAAGGCCCAAGGCCGACTTAAGTACAAGAAGACTGACTCTTCTTACTGACTATGTGTTGAACCATTCCTGTGACACTAGTTATAGATTCCGATTCTCACTTCAGGTTTACTGTATCCCACTGACTTTCGTATTGACGATGAAACACAGAAATTGCACCGGAATTAAATACAAAAGGCACAATACCGACTTAAGGACAAGAAGACTGATTCTTCTTACTGACTATGTTTTGTCCCATTCCTGTGACTCTAGTTATAGATTCCGATGCTTCACTTCAGGTTTACTGTATCCCTCTGACCTTCTTATTGACGAAGACACACAGAAATTGCCTCGGAATTAAATAGAAAAGGCACAATGCCGACTTAAGTACAAGGAGACTGACTCTTCTTAATGTCTATGTTCTGAACCATTCCTGTGACACTAGTTATAGATTCCGATGCTTCACTGTCGATTTAGTGTATCCCTTGGACCTTCTTATTGACGATGAACACAGTAATTGCATCGGAATTAAAGAGAATAGGCACAATGCCGACTTCAGTAGAAGAAGACTGATCTTCTTACTGACTATGATTTGAACCATTCCTGAGACACTAGTTATAGATTCCGATGCTTCACTTCATGTTTACTGTATCCCTCTGACCTTCTTATTGACGATGAAACACAGAAATTGCATCGGAATTAAATATAAAAGGCACAATGCCGACTTAAGTACAAGAAGACTGACTCTTCTTACTGTCTATGTTTTGAACCATTCCATTGACACTAGTTATAGATTCCGATGCTTCACTCCAGGTTTACTGTATCCCTTTTACATTCTTATTGACGATGAAACAATGAAATTGCATCGGAATAAAATACAAAAGTCAAAATGCCGGCTTAAGTACAAGAACACTGACTCTTCCTACTGTCTATGTTTTGAACCATTCCTGTGACACTAGTTATAGATTCCGATGCTTTACTTCAGGTTTACTGTATCCCTCTGACCTTATTCACGATCAAACACAGAAATTGCATCGTAATGAAATACAAAAGGCACAATAATGACTTAAGTACAAGAAGACTGACTGTTCTTACTGTCTATGTTTTGAACCATTCCTGTGACACTAGTTATTGATTCCGATGCTTCACTTCAGGTTTACTGTATTATTTTGAACTTCTTATTGACGATGAAACTCAGAAATTACATCGGAATCAAATACAAAAGGCATAATGCCGACTTAAGTACAAAAAGACTGACTCTTCTTACTGACTATGTTTTGAACCATTCCTGTGACACTAGTTACAAATTCCGATGCTTGACTTCAGGTTTACTGTATCCCTCTGAACATCTTATTGACGATGAACACAGTAATTGCATCGGAATGAAAGAGAAAAGGCACAATGCCGACTTAAGTAGAAGAAGACTGATCTTCTTACTGACTATGTCTTGAACCATTCCTGAGACACTAGTTATAGATTCCGATGCTTCACTTCAGGTTTACTGTATCCCTCTGACCTTCTTATTGACGATGAAACACAGAAATTGCATCGGAATTAAATAAAAAAGGCACAATGCCGACTTAAGTACAAGAAGACTGACTCTTCTTACTGTCTATGTTTTGAACCATTCCATTGACACTAGTTATAGATTCCAATGCTTCACTCCAGGTTTACTGTATCCCTTTTACATTTTTATTGACGATGAAACACTGAAATTGCATCGGAATTAAATACAAAACTCAAAATGCCGGCTTAAGTACAAGAACACTGACTCTTCCTACTGTCTATGTTTTCAACCATTCCTGTGACACTAGTTATAGATTCCGATGCTTCACTTCAGGTTTACTGTTTCTCTCAGACCTTATTCGCGATGAAACACAGAAAATGCATCGTAATGAAATACAAAAGGCACAATACCGACTTAAGTACAAGAAGACTGACTCTTCTTACTGTCTATGTTTTGAACCATTCCTGTGACACTAGTTATTGATTCCGATGCTTCACTTCAGGTTTACTGTATCATTTTGAACTTCTTATTGACGATGAAACTCAGAAATTACATCGGAATCAAATACAAAAAGCATAATGCCGACTTAAGTTCAAAAAGACTGACTCTTCTTACTGACTATGTTTTGAACCATTCCTGTGACACTAGTTATAGATTCCGATGCTTCACTTCAGGTTTACTGTATCCCTCTGACTTTCTTATTGACGATGAAACACAGAAGTTAAACCGGTATTAAATACAAAAGGCACAATGCCGACTTAAGGACAAGAAGACTGACTCTTCTTACTGACTATGTTTTGAACCATTCCTGTGACACTAGTTATAGATTCCGATGATTCACTTCAGGTTTACTGTATCCCTCTGACCTTCTTATTGACGAAGACACACAGAAATTGCGTCGGAATTAAATAGAAAAGGCACAATGCCGACTTAAGTACAAGAAGACTGACTCTTCTTAATGTCTATGTTTTGAACCATTCCTGTGACACTAGTTATAGATTCCGATGCTTCACTCTAGGTTTAGTGTATCCCTTGGACCTTCTTATTGACGATGAACACAGTAAATGCATCGGAATTAAAGAGAAAAGACACAATGCTGACTTAAGTAGAAGAAGACTGACTCTTCTTACTGACTATGTTTTGAACCATTCCTGAGACACTAGTTACACATTCCGATGCTTCACTTCAGGTTTACGGTATCCCTCTGACCTTCTTATTGACGATGACACACAGAAATTGCATCGGAATTAAATAAAAAAGGCACAATGCCGACTTAAGTACAAGAAGACTGACTCTTCTTACTGTCTATGCTTTGAACCATTCCTGTGACACTAGTTATTGATTCCAATGCTTCACTTCAGGTTTACTGTATCCCTCTGACCCTCTTATTGACGATGAAACACAGAAATTGCATCGGAATTAAATAGAAAATGCACAATGCCGAATTAAGTACAAGAAGACTGACTCTTCCTACTGTCTATGGTTTGAACCATTTCTGTGACACTAGTTATAAATTCCGATGCTTCACTTCAGGTTTACTGTATCCCTTGGACCTTCTTATTGACGATGAAACACAGAAATTGCATCGGAATTAAATACAAAAAGCACAATGCCGAATTAAGTACAAGAAGACTGACTCATCCTACTGTGTATGTTTTGAACCATTCCATTGACACTAGTTATAGATTCCGATGCTTCACTCCAGGTTTACAGTATCCCTTTTACATTCTTATTGACGATGAAACACTGAAATTGCATCGGAATTAAATACAAAAGGCACAATGCCGACTCAAGTACAAGAAGACTGACTCTTCTTCCTGTCTATGTTTGAACCATTTCTGTGACACTAGTTATAGATTCCAATGCTTCACTTCAGGTTTACTGTATCCCTCTGAACTTCTTATTGACGATGAAACACACAAATTGCATCGGAATTAAATAGAAAAGGCACAATGTCGAATTAAGTACAAGAAGACTGACTCTTCCTACTGTCTATGTCTTGAACCATTCCTGTGACACTAGTTATATATTCCGATGCTTCACTCCATGTTTACTGTATCCCTTGGACCTTCTTATTGACGATGAAACACAGAAATTGCATCGAAATTAAATACAAAAGGCACAATGCCGACTAAAGGACAAGAAGACTGACTCTTCTTACTGACTATGTTTTGAAGCATACCTGTGACACTAGTTATAGATTCCGATGCTTCACTTCAGGTTTACTGTATCCCTCTGACCATCTTATTGACGATGAAACACAGAAATTGCATCGGAATTAAATACAAAAGGCACAAGCTGACTTAAGTACAAGAAAACTGACTCTTATTACTGTCTATGTTTTGAACCATTCATGTGACACTAGTTATAGATTCCGATGCTTCACTTGAGGTTTACATTATCCCTCTGAACTTCTTTTTGACGAAGAAACACAGAAATTGCATCGGAATTAAATAAAAAAGGCACAATGCCGAATTAAGTACAAGATGACTGACTCTTCTTACTGTCTATGTTTTGAACCATTCCTGTGCCACTATTTATAGATTCCGATGCTTGACTTCAGGTTTACTGTATCCTTGGACCTTCTCATTGACGATGAAACACAGAAATTGCATCGGAATTTAATACAAAATGCACAATGCCGACTCAAGTACAAGAAGACTGACTCTTCTTTCTGTCTATGATTTGAAACATTCCTGTGACACTAGTTATAGTTTCTGATGGTTCACTTCAGGTTTACTGTATCCCTCTGACATTCTTATAAGACGATGAAACACAGAAGTTGCACCGGAATTAAATACAAAAGGCAAAATGCTGACTTAAGGACAAGAAGACTGACTCTTCTTACTGACTATGTTTTGAACCATTCCTGTGACACTAGTTATAGTTTCCGATGCTTCACTTGAGGTTTACATTATCCCTCTGACCTTCTTATTGACGATGAAACACAGAAATTGCATCGGAATTAAATAAAAAAGGCACAATGCCGAATTATATACAAGAAGACTGACTCTTCCTACTGTCTATGTTTTGAACCATTTCTGTGACACTAGTTATATATTCCGATGCTTCACTTCAGGTTAACTGTATCCCTTGGACCTTCTTATTGACGATGAAACACAGAAATAGCATCGGAATTAAATACAAAAGGCACAATGCCGAATTAAGTACAAGAAGACTGACTCTTCCTACTGTCTATGTTTTGAACCATTCCATTGACACTAGTTATAGAATCCGATGCTTGACTTCAGGTTTACTGAACCCTAGGACCTTCGTATTGACGATAAAACACAGAAATTGCATCGGAATTAAATAGAAAAGGCACAATGCCGACTTAAGTACAAGAAGACTGACTCTTCTTAATGTCTATGTTTTGAACCATTCATGTGACACTAGTTAAAGATTCCGATGCTTCACTCTAGGTTTAGTGTATCCCTTGGACCTTCTTATTGACGATGAACACAGTAATTGCATCGGAATTAAATAGAAAAGGCACAATGACGAATTAAGTACAAGAAGACTGACTCTTCCTACTGTCTATGTTTTGAACCATTTCTGTGACACTAGTTATATATTCCGATGCTTCACTTCAGGTTTACTGTATCCCTTGGACCTTCTTATTGACGATGAACACAGTAATTGAATCGGAATTAAAGAGAAAAGACACAATGCCGACTTAAGTAGAAGAAGACTGACTCTTCTTACTGACTATGTTTTGAACCATTCCTGAGACACTAGCTATACATTCCGATGCTTCACTTCAGGTTTACGGTATCCCTCTGACCTTCTTATTGACGATGACACACAGAAATTGCATCGAAATTAAGTAAAAAAGGCACAATGCCGACTTAAGTACAAGAAGACTGACTGTTCTTACTGTCTATGCTTAGAACCATTCCTGTGACACTAGTTATAGATTCCAATGCTTCACTTCAGGTTTACCGTATCCCTCTGACTTTCTTATTGACGATGAAACACTGAAATTGCATCGGAATTAAATACAAAAGGCACACTGCCGACTCAAGTACAAGAAGACTGACTCTTCTTACTGTCTATGTTTGAACCATTTCTGTGACACTAGTTATAGATTCCAATGCTTCACTTCAGGTTTACTGTATCCCTCTTAACTTCTTATTGACGATGAAACACACAAATTGCATCGGAATTAAATAGAAAAGGCACAATGTCGAATTAAGTACAAGAAGACTGACTCTTCCTACTGTCTATGTTTTGAACCATTCCTGTGACACTAGTTATATATTCCGATGCTTCACTCCAGGTTTACTGTATCCCTTGGACCTTCTTATTGACGATGAAACACAGAAATTGCATCGAAATTAAATACAAAAGGCACAATGCCGACTTAAGGACAAGAAGACTGACTCTTCTTACTGACTATGTTTTGAACCATTCCTGTGACACTAGTTATAGATTCCGATGCTTCACTTCAGGTTTACTGTATCCCTCTGGCCTTATTCACGATGAAACACAGAAATTGCATCGGAATTAAATACAAAAGGCACAACACCGACTGACTCTTCTTACTGTCTATGTTTTGAACAATTCCTGTGACACTAGTTATAGATGCCGATGCTTCACTTCAGGTTTACTGAATGCCTCTGGCCTTCTTATTGACGATGAAACACAGAAGTTCCATCGGAATTAAATACAAAAGGCACAATGCCGACTTAAGTACAAGAAGACTGTATCTTCATACAGTCTATGTTTTGAAACATTCCTGTGACACTAGTTATAGATTCCGATGCTTCACTCCAGGTTTACTGTATCCCTTGGACCTTCTTATTGACGATGAAACACAGAAATTGCACCGGAATTAAATACAAAAGGCACAATACCGACTTAAGGACAAGAAGACTGACTCTTCTTACTGACTATGTTTTGTACCATTCCTGTGACACTAGTTATAGATTCTGATGCTCACTTCAGGTTTACTGTATCCCTCTGACATTCTTATTGACGATGAAACACAGAAATTGCACCGGAATTAAATAGAAAAGGCACAATGCCGAATTAAGTACAAGAAGACTGACTTTTCCTACTGTCTATGTTTTGAACCTTTTCTGTGACACTAGTTATATATTCCGATGCTTCACTTCAGGTTTACTGTATCCCTTGGACCTTCTTATTGACGATGAAACACAGAAATTGCATCGGAATTAAATACAAAAGGCACAATGCCGACTTAAGTACAAGAAGACTGTATCTTCATACAGTCTATGTTTTGAAACATTCCTGTGACACTAGATATAGATTCCGATGCTTCACTCCAGGTTTACTGTATCCCTTGGACCTTCTTATTGACGATGAAACACAGAAATTGCACCGGAATTAAATACAAAAGGCACAATACCGACTTAAGGACAAGAAGACTGACTCTTCTTACTGACTATGTTTTGTACCATTCCTGTGACACTAGTTATAGATTCTGATGCTCACTTCAGGTATACTGTATCCCTCTGACATTCTTATTGACGATGAAACACAGAAATTGCACCGGAATTAAATACAAAAGGCACAATGCCGGCTTAAGGACAAGAAGACTGACTCTTCTTACTGATTATGATTTGAACCATTCCTGTGACACTAGTTATAGATTCCGATGCTTCACTTTACGTTTACTGTATCCCTCTGACCTTCTTATTGACAAAGACACACAGAAATTGCCTTGGAATTAAATAGAAAAGGCACAATCCCGACTTAAGTACAAGAAGACTGACTCTTCTTACTGTCTATGTTTTGAAACATTCCTGTGACACTAGTTATAGATTCCGATGCTTCACTTCAGGTTTACTGTATCCCTCTGACTTTCTTATTGACGATGAAACACAGAAGTTAAACCGGAATTAAATACAAAAGGCACAATGCCGACTTAAGGACAAGAAGACTGACTCTTCTTACTGACTATGTTTTGAACCATTCCTGTGACACTAGTTATAGATTCCGATGATTCACTTCAGGTTTACTGTATCCCTCTGACCTTCTTATTGACGAAGACACACAGAAATTGCGTCGGAATTAAATAGAAAAGGCACAATGCCGACTTAGGTACAAGAAGACTGACTCTTCTTAATGTCTATGTTTTGAACCGTTCCTGTGACACTAGTTATAGATTCCGATGCTTCACACTAGGTTTAGTGTATCCCTTGGACCTTCTTATTGACGATGAACACAGTAAATGCATCGGAATTAAAGAGAAAAGACACAATGCTGACTTAAGTAGAAGAAGACTGACTCTTCTTACTGACTATGTTTTGAACCAATCCTAAGACACTAGTTACACATTCCGATGCTTCACTTCAGGTTTACGGTATCCCTCTGACCTTCTTATTGACGATGACACACAGAAATTGCATCGGAATTAAATAAAAAAGGCACAATGCCGACTTAAGTACAAGAAGACTGACTCTTCTTACTGTCTATGCTTTGAACCATTCCTGTGACACTAGTTATTGATTCCAATGCTTCACTTCAGGTTTACTGTATCCCTCTGACCCTCTTATTGACGATGAAACACAGAAATTGCATCGGAATTAAATAGAAAATGCACAATGCCGAATTAAGTACAAGAAGACTGACTCTTCCTACTGTCTATGGTTTGAACCATTTCTGTGACACTAGTTATATATTCCGATGCTTCACTTCAGGTTTACTGTATCCCTTGGACCTTCTTATTGACGATGAAACACAGAAATTGCATCGGAATTAAATACAAAAAGCACAATGCCGAATTAAGTACAAGAAGACTGACTCATCCTACTGTGTATGTTTTGAACCATTCCATTGACACTAGTTATAGATTCCGATGCTTCACTCCAGGTTTACAGTATCCCTTTTACATTCTTATTGACGATGAAACACTGAAATTGCATCGGAATTAAATACAAAAGGCACAATGCCGACTCAAGTACAAGAAGACTGACTCTTCTTCCTGTCTATGTTTGAACCATTTCTGTGACACTAGTTATAGATTCCAATGCTTCACTTCAGGTTTACTGTATCCCTCTGAACTTCTTATTGACGATGAAACACACAAATTGCACCGGAATTAAATAGAAAAGGCACAATGCCGAATTAAGTACAAGAAGACTGACTCTTCCTACTGTCTATTTTTTGAACCATTCCTGTGACACTAGTTATATATTCCGATGCTTCACTCCAGGTTAACTGTATCCCTTGGACCTTCTTATTGACGATGAAACACAGAAATAGCATCGAAATTAAATACAAAAGGCACAATGCCGACTTTAGGACAAGAAGACTGACTCTTCTTACTGACTATGTTTTGAAGCATACCTGTGACACTAGTTATAGATTCCGATGCTTCACTTCAGGTTTACTGTATCCCTCTGACCTTCTTATTGACGAAGACACACAGAAATTGCCTCGGAATTAAATAGAGAAGGCACAATGCCGACTTAAGAACAAGAAGACTGACTCTTCTTAATGTCTATGTTTTGAACCATTCCTGTGACACTAGTTATAGATTCCGATGCTTCGCTCTAGGTTTACTGTATCCCTTGGACCTTCTTATTGACGATGAAACACAGAAATTGCATCGGAATTAAATACAAAAGGCACAATGCCGACTTAAGGACAAGAAGACTGACTCTTCTTACTGACTATGTTTTGAACCATTCCTGTGACACTAGTTATAGATTCCGATGATTCACTTCAGGTTTACCGTATCCCTCTGACCTTCTTATTGACGAAGACACACAGAAATTGCCTCGGAATTAAATAGAAAAAGCACAATGCCGACTTAAGTACAAGAAGACTGACTCTTCTTAATGTCTATGTTTTGAACCATTCCTGTGACACTAGTTATAGATTCCGATGCTTCACTCTAGGTTTAGTGTATCCCTTGGACCTTCTTATTGACGATGAACACAGTAATTGCATCGGAATTAAAGATAAAAGACACAATGCCGACTTAAGTAGAAGAAGACTGACTCTTCTTACTGACTATGTTTTGAACCATTCCTGAGACACTAGTTATACATTCCGATGCTTCTCTTCAGGTTTACGGTATCCCTCTGACCTTCTTATTGACGATGACACACTGAAATTGCATCGGAATTAAATAAAAAAGGCACAATGCCGACTTAAGTACAAGAACACTGACTCTTCTTACTGTCTATGCTTTGAACCATTCCTGTGACACTAGTTATTGATTCCAATGCTTCACTTCAGGTTTACTGTATCCCTCTGACCCTCTTATTGACGATGAAACACAGAAATTGCATCGGAATTAAATACAAAAGGCACAATGCCGAATTAAGTACAAGAAGACTGACTCTTTCTACTGTCTATGTTTTGAACCATTCCATTGACACTAGTTATAGATTCCGATGCTTCACTCCAGGTTTACAGTATCCCTTTTACATTCTTATTGACGATGAAACACTGAAATTGCATCGGAATTAAATACAAAAGGCACAATGCCGACTCAAGTACAAGAAGACTGACTCTTCTTACTGTCTATGTTTGAACCATTCCTGCGACACTAGCTATAGATTCCAATGCTTCACTTCAGGTTACTGTATCCCTCTGAACTTCTTATTGACGATGAAACACACAAAATGCATCGGAATTAAATAGAAAAGGAACAATGCCGAATTAAGTACAAGAAGACTGACTCTTCCTACTGTCTATGTTTTGAACCATTCCTGCGACACTAGTTATTTATTCCGATGCTTCACTCCAGGTTTACTGTATCCCTTGGACCATCTTATTGACGATGAAACACAGAAATTGCATCGAAATTAAATACAAAAGGCACAATGCCGACTTAAGGACAAGAAGACTGACTCTTCTTACTGACTATGTTTTGAAGCATTCCTGTGACACTAGTTATAGATTCCGATGCTTCACTTCAGGTTTACTGTATCCCTCTGACCTTCTTATTGACGAAGACAGAGAAATTGCCTCGGAATTAAATAGAAAAGGCACAATGCCGACTTAAGTACAAGAAGACTGACTCTTTTTAAAATCTTTGTTTTGAACCATTCCTGTGACACTAGTTATAGATTCCGATCCTTCACTCTAGGTTTACTGTATCCCTTGGACCTTCTTATTGACGATGAAACACAGAAATTGCATCGGAATTAAATACAAAAGGCACAATGCCGACTTAAGGACAAGAAGATTGACTCTTCTTACTGACTATGTTTTGAACCATTCCTGTGACACTAGTTATAGATTCCGATGCTTCTCTTCAGGTTTACTGTATCCCTCTGACCTTATTCACGATGAAACACAGAAATTGCATCGGAATTACATACAAAAGGCACAATACCGACTGACTCTTCTTTCTGTCTATGTTTTGAACAATTCCTGTGACACTAGTTATAGATTCCGATGCTTGACTTCAGGTTTACTGTATCCCTTGGACCTTCTTATTGACGATAAAACACAGAAATTGCATCGGAATTTAATACAAAAGGCACAATGCCGACTCAAGTACAAGAAGACTGACTCTTCTTACTGTCTATGTTTTGAACCATTCCTGCGACACTAGTTATACATTCCAATGCTTCACTTCAGGTTTACTGTATCCCTCTGACCTTCTTATTGACGATGAAACACAGAAATTGCATCGGAATTAAATAGAAAAGGCACAATGCCGAATTAAGTACAAGAAGACTGACTTTTCCTACTGTCTATGTTTTGAACCATTTCTGTGACACTAGTTATATATTCCGATGCTTCACTTCAGGTTTACTGTATCCCTTGGACCTTCTTATTGACAATGAAACACAGAGATTGCATCGGAATTAAATACAAAAGGCACATTGCCGACTAAAGTACAAGAAGACTGTATCTTCATACAGTCTATGTTTTGAAACATTCCTGTGACACTTGTTATAGCTTCCGATGCATCACTCCAGGTTTACTGTATCCCTTGGACCTTCTTATTGACGATGAAACACAGAAATTGCACCGGAATTAAATACAAATGGCACAATACCGACTTAAGGACAAGAAGACTCACTCTTCTTACTGACTATGTTTTGAACCATTCCTGTGACACTAGTTATAGATTCCGATGCTCACTTCAGATTTACTGTATCCCTCTGACTTTCTTATTGACGATGAAACACAGAAATTGCACCGGAATTAAATACAAAAGGCACAATGCCGGCTTAAGGACAAGAAGACTGACTCTTCTTACTGACTATGATTTGAACCATTCCTGTGACACTAGTTATAGATTCCGATGCTTCACTTTAGGTTTACTGTATACCTCTGACCTTCTTATTGACGAAGACACACAGAAATTGCCTTGGAATTAAATAGAAAAGGCACAATGCCGACTTAAGTACAAGAAGACTGACCCTTCTTACTGTCTATGTTTTGAAACATTCCTGTGTCACTAGTTATAGATTCCCATGCTTCACTTCAGGTTTACTGTATCCCTTGGACCTTCTTATTGACGATGAAACACAGAAATTGCATCGGAATTAAAGAGAAAAGACACAATGCCGACTTAAGTAGAAGAAGACTGACTCTTCTTACTGCCTATGTTTTGAACCATTCCTGAGACACTAGTTATACATTCCGATGCTTCTCTTCAGGTTTACGGTATCCCTCTGACCTTCTTATTGACGATGACACACAGAAATTGCATCGGAATTAAATAAAGAAGGCACAATGCCGACTTAAGTACAAGAACACTGACTCTTCTTACTGTCTATGCTTTGAACCATTCCTGTGACACTAGTTATTGATTCCAATGCTTCACTTCAGGTTTACTGTATCCCTCTGACCCTCTTATTGACGATGAAACACAGAAATTGCATCGGAATTAAATACAAAAGGCACAATGCCGAATTAAGTACAAGAAGACTGACTCTTTCCACTGTCTATGTTTTGAACCATTCCATTGACACTAGTTATAGATTCCGATGCTTCACTCCAGGTTTACAGTATCCCTTTTACATTCTTATTGACGATGAAACACTGAAATTGCATCGGAATTAAGTACAAAAGGCACAATGCCGACTCAAGTACAAGAAGACTGACTCTTCTTACTGTCTATGTTTGAACCATTCCTGCGACACTAGCTATAGATTCCAATGCTTCACTTCAGGTTACTGTATCCCTCTGAACTTCTTATTGACGATGAAACACACAAAATGCATCGGAATTACATAGAAAAGGAACAATGCCGAATTAAGTACAAGAAGACTGACTCTTCCTACTGTCTATGTTTTGAACCATTCCTGCGACACTAGTTATATATTCCGATGCTTCACTCCAGGTTTACTGTATCCCTTGGACCACCTTATTGACGATGAAACACAGAAATTGCATCGAAATTAAATACAAAAGGCACAATGCCGACTTAAGGACAAGAAGACTGACTCTTCTTACTGACTATGTTTTGAAGCATTCCTGTGACACTAGTTATAGATTCCGATGCTTCACTTCAGGTTTACTGTATCCCTCTGACCTTCTTATTGACGAAGACACAGAGAAATTGCCTCGGAATTAAATAGAAAAGGCACAATGCCGACTTAAGTACAAGAAGACTGACTCTTCTTAAAATCTATGTTTTGAACCATTCCTGTGACACTAGTTATAGATTCCGATCCTTCACTCTAGGTTTACTGTATCCCTTGGACCTTCTTATTGACGATGAAACACAGAAATTGCATCGGAATTAAATACAAAAGGCACAATGCCGACTTAAGGACAAGAAGACTGACTCTTCTTACTGACTATGTTTTGAACCATTCCCGTGACACTAGTTATAGATTCCGATGCTTCTCTTCAGGTTTACTGTATCCCTCTGACCTTATTCACGATGAAACACAGAAATTGCATCGGAATTAAATACAAAAGGCACAATACCGACTGACTCTTCTTTCTGTCTATGTTTTGAACAATTCCTGTGACACTAGTTATAGATACCGATGCTTCACTTCAGGTTTACTGAATGCCTCAGACCTTCTTATTGACGATGAAACACAGAATTTGCATCGGAATTAAATACAAAAGGCACAGTGCCGAATTTAGTACAAGAAGACTGACTCTTCCTACTGTCTATGTATTGAACCGTTCCTGTGACCCTTGTTATAGATTCCGATGCTTGACTTCAGGTTTACTGTATCCCTTGGTCCTTCTTATTGACGATAAAACACAGAAATTGCATCGGAATTTAATACAAAAGGCACAGTGCCGACTCAAGTACAAGAAGACTGACTCTTCTTACTGTCTATGATTTGAACCATTCCTGCGACACTAGTTATACATTCCAATGCTTCACTTCAGGTTTACTGTATCCCTCTGACCTTCTTATTGACGATGAAACACAGAAATTGCATCGGAATTAAATAGAAAAGGCACAATGCCGAATTAAGTACAAGAAGACTGACTTTTCCTACTGTCTATGTTTTGAACCATTTCTGTGACACTAGTTATGTATTCCAATGCTTCACTTCAGGTTTACTGTATTCCTTGGACCTTCTTATTGACAATGAAACACAGAGATTGCATCGGAATTAAATACAAAAGGCACAATGCCGACTTAAGTACAAGAAGACTGTATCTTCATACAGTCTATGTTTTGAAACATTCCTGTGACACTTGTTATAGATTCCTATGCTTCACTCCAGGTTTACTGTATCCCTTGGACCTTCTTATTGACGATGAAACACAGAAATTGCACCGGAATTAAATACAAAAGGCACAATACCGACTTAAGGACAAGAAGACTCACTCTTCTTACTGACTATGTTTTGAACCATTCCTGTGACACTAGTTATAGATTCCGATGCTCACTTCAGATTTACTGTATCCCTCTGACTTTCTTATTGACGATGAAACACAGAAATTGCACCGGAATTAAATACAAGAGGCACAATGCCGGCTTAAGGACAAGAAGACTGACTCTTCTTACTGACTATGATTTGAACCATTCCTGTGACACTAGTTATAGTTTCCGATGCTTCACTTTAGGTTTACTGTATCCCTCTGACCTTCTTATTGACGAAGAGACACAGAAATTGCCTTGGAATTAAATAGAAAAGGCACAATGCCGACTTAAGTACAAGAAGACTGACTCTTCTTACTGTCTATGTTTTGAAACATTCCTGTGTCACTAGTTATAGATTCCGATGCTTCACTTCTGGTTTACTGTATCCCTCTGACATTCTTATTGACGATGAAACACAGAAGTTAAACCGGAATTAAATACAAAAGGCACAATGCTGACTTAAGGACAAGAGGACTGACCCTTCTTCCTGACTATGCTTTGAACCATCCCTGTGACACTAGTTATAGATTCCAATGCTTCACTTCAGGTTTACTGTAACCCTCTGACGTTCTTGTTGACGATGAAACTCAGAAATTCCATCGGAATTAAATACAAAAGGCACAATGCCGAATTAATTACAAGAAGACTGACTCTTCCTACTGTCTATGTTTTCAACCATTTCTGTGACACTAGTTATATATACCGATGCTTCACTTCAGGTTTACTGTATCCCTTGGACCTTATTATTGACGATGAAACACAGAAATAGCATCGGAATTAAATACAACATGCGCAATGCAGAAATTAGTACAAGAAGACTGACTCTTCCTACTGTCTATGTTTTGAACCATTCCATTGACACTAGTTATAGATTCCGATGCTTCACTTCAGGTTTACTGTATCCCTCTGACCTTCTTATTGACGATGAAACACTGAAATTGCATCGGAATTAAATACAAAAGGCACAATTCCGACTCAAGTACAAGAAGACTGACTCTTCTTACTGTCTATATTTTGAACCATTCCTGTGACACTAGTTATAGATGCCAATGCTTCACTTCAGGTTTACTGTATCCCTATGACCTTCTTATTGACGATGAAACACAGAAATTGCATCGGAATTAAATAGAAAACAAGCACAATGCCGTATTAAGTACAAGAAGACTGACTCTTCCTACTGTCTATGTTTTGAACCACTCCAGTGACACTAGTTATATATTCCGATGCTTCACTTCAGGTTTACTGTATCCCTTGGACCTTCTTATTGACGATGAAACACAGAAATTGCATCGGAATTAAATACAAAAGGCACAATGCCGACTTAAGTACAAGAAGACTATATCTTCTTACTCTCTATGTTTTGAAACATTCCTGTGACACTAGTTATTGATTCAGATGCTTCACTCCAGGTTTACTGTATCCCTTGGACCTTCTTATTGACGATGAAACACAGAAATTGCATCGGAATTAAATACAAGAGGCACAATGCCGACTTAAGGACAAGAAGACTGACTCTTCTTACTGACTATGTTTTGTACCATTCCTGTGACACTAGTTATAGATTCTGATGCTCACTTCAGGTTTACTGTATCCCTCTGACATTCTTATTGACGATGAAACACAGAAATTGCACCGGAATTAAATACAAAAGGCACAATGCCGTCTTAAGGACAGGACGACTGACTCTTCTTACTGACTAAGATTTGAACCATTCGTGTGACACTAGTTATAGATTCCGATGCTTCACTTTAGGTTTACTGTATCCCTCTGACCTTCTTATTGACGAAGACACACAGAAATTGCCTTGGAATTAAATGGAAAAGGCACAATCCCGACTTAAGTACAAGAAGACTGACTCTTCTTACTGTCTATGTTTTGAAACATTCCTGTGACACTAGTTATAGATTCCGATGCTTCACTTCAGGTTTACTGTATCCCTCTGACTTTCTTATTGACGATGAAACACAGAAGTTTAACCGGAATTAAATACAAAAGGCACAATGCCGACTTAAGGACAAGAAGACTGACTCTTCTTACTGACTATGTTTTGAACCATTCCTGTGACACTAGTTATAGATTCCGATGATTCACTTCAGGTTTACTGTATCCCGCTGACCTTCTTATTGACGAAGACACACAGAAATTGCCTCGGAATTAAATAGAAAAGCCACAATGCCGACTTAAGTACAAGAAGACTGACTCTTCTTAATGTCTATGTTTTGAACCCTTCCTGTGACACTAGTTATAGATTCCGATGCTTCACTCTAGGTTTAGTGTATCCCTCTGACCTTCTTATTGACGATGAACACAGTAAATGCATCGGAATTAAAGAGAAAAGACACAATGCCGACTTAAGTAGAAGAAGACTGACTCTTCTTACTGACTATGTTTTGAACCATTCCTGAGAAACTAGTTTTACATTCCGATGCTTCACTTCAGGTTTACGGTATCCCTCTGACCTTCTTATTGAAGATGATACACAGAAATTGCATCGGAATTAAATAAAAAAGGCACAATGCCGACTTAAGTACAAGAAGACTGACTCTTCTTACTGTCTATGCTTTGAACCATTCCTGTGACACTAGTTATTGATTCCAATGCTTCACTTCAGGTTTACTGTATCCCTCTGACCTTCTTATTGACAAAGACACACAGAAATTGCCTCGGAATTAAATAGAGAAGCCACAATGCCGACTTAAGTACGAGAAGACTGACTCTTCTAAATGTCTATGTTTTGAACCATTCCTGTGACACTAGTTATAGATTCCGATGGTTCGCTCTAGGTTTACTGTATCCCTTGGACCTTCTTATTGACGATGAAACACAGAAATTGCATCGGAATTAAATACAAAAGGCACAATACCGACTGGCTCTTCTTACTGTCTATGTTTTGAACAATTCCTGTGACACTAGTTATAGATTCCGATTCTTCACTTCAGGTTTACTGAATGCCTCTGACCTTCTTATTGACGATGAAACACAGAATTTGCATCGGAATTAAATACAAAAGGCACAATGCAGAATTAAGTACAAAAAGACTGACTCTTCCTACTGTCTATGTATTGAACCGTTCCATTGACACTAGTTATAGATTCCTATGCTTCACTCCAGGTTTACTGTATCCCTTGGACCTTCTTATTGACGATGAAACACAGAAATTGCACCGGAATTAAATACAAAAGGCACAATACCGACTTAAGGACAAGAAGACTCACTCTTCTTACTGACTATGTTTTGAACCATTCCTGTGACACTAGTTATAGATTCCGATGCTCACTTCAGATTTACTGTATCCCTCTGACTTTCTTATTGACGATGAAACACAGAAATTGCACCGGAATTAAATACAAGAGGCACAATGCCGGCTTAAGGACAAGAAGACTGACTCTTCTTACTGACTATGATTTGAACCATTCCTGTGACACTAGTTATAGTTTCCGATGCTTCACTTTAGGTTTACTGTATCCCTCTGACCTTCTTATTGACGAAGAGACACAGAAATTGCCTTGGAATTAAATAGAAAAGGCACAATGCCGACTTAAGTACAAGAAGACTGACTCTTCTTACTGTCTATGTTTTGAAACATTCCTGTGTCACTAGTTATAGATTCCGATGCTTCACTTCTGGTTTACTGTATCCCTCTGACATTCTTATTGACGATGAAACACAGAAGTTAAACCGGAATTAAATACAAAAGGCACAATGCTGACTTAAGGACAAGAGGACTGACCCTTCTTCCTGACTATGCTTTGAACCATTCCTGTGACACTAGTTATAGATTCCAATGCTTCACTTCAGGTTTACTGTATCCCTCTGACGTTCTTGTTGACGATGAAACTCAGAAATTCCATCGGAATTAAATACAAAAGGCACAATGCCGAATTAATTACAAGAAGACTGACTCTTCCTACTGTCTATGTTTTCAACCATTTCTGTGACACTAGTTATATATACCGATGCTTCACTTCAGGTTTACTGTATCCCTTGGACCTTATTATTGCCGATGAAACACAGAAATAGCATCGGAATTAAATACAACATGCGCAATGCAGAAATTAGTACAAGAAGACTGACTCTTCCTACTGTCTATGTTTTGAACCATTCCATTGACACTAGTTATAGATTCCGATGCTTCACTTCAGGTTTACTGTATCCCTCTGACCTTCTTATTGACGATGAAACACTGAAATTGCATCGGAATTAAATACAAAAGGCACAATTCCGACTCAAGTACAAGAAGACTGACTCTTCTTACTGTCTATATTTTGAACCATTCCTGTGACACTAGTTATAGATGCCAATGCTTCACTTCAGGTTTACTGTATCCCTATGACCTTCTTATTGACGATGAAACACAGAAATTGCATCGGAATTAAATAGAAAACAAGCACAATGCCGTATTAAGTACAAGAAGACTCACTCTTCCTACTGTCTATGTTTTGAACCACTCCAGTGACACTAGTTATATATTCCGATGCTTCACTTCAGGTTTACTGTATCCCTTGGACCTTCTTATTGACGATGAAACACAGAAATTGCATCGGAATTAAATACAAAAGGCACAATGCCGACTTAAGTACAAGAAGACTATATCTTCTTACTCTCTATGTTTTGAAACATTCCTGTGACACTAGTTATTGATTCAGATGCTTCACTCCAGGTTTACTGTATCCCTTGGACCTTCTTATTGACGATGAAACACAGAAATTGCATCGGAATTAAATACAAGAGGCACAATGCCGACTTAAGGACAAGAAGGCTGACTCTTCTTACTGACTATGTTTTGTACCATTCCTGTGACACTAGTTATAGATTCTGATGCTCACTTCAGGTTTACTGTATCCCTCTGACATTCTTATTGACGATGAAACACAGAAATTGCACCGGAATTAAATACAAAAGGCACAATGCCGGCTTAAGGACAGGACGACTGACTCTTCTTACTGACTAAGATTTGAACCATTCGTGTGACACTAGTTATAGATTCCGATGCTTCACTTTAGGTTTACTGTATCCCTCTGACCTTCTTATTGACGAAGACACACAGAAATTGCCTTGGAATTAAATGGAAAAGGCACAATCCCGACTTAAGTACAAGAAGACTGACTCTTCTTACTGTCTATGTTTTGAAACATTCCTGTGACACTAGTTATAGATTCCGATGCTTCACTTCAGGTTTACTGTATCCCTCTGACTTTCTTATTGACGATGAAACACAGAAGTTTAACCGGAATTAAATACAAAAGGCACAATGCCGACTTAAGGACAAGAAGACTGACTCTTCTTACTGACTATGTTTTGAACCATTCCTGTGACACTAGTTATAGATTCCGATGATTCACTTCAGGTTTACTGTATCCCGCTGACCTTCTTATTGACGAAGACACACAGAAATTGCCTCGGAATTAAATAGAAAAGCCACAATGCCGACTTAAGTACAAGAAGACTGACTCTTCTTAATGTCTATGTTTTGAACCCTTCCTGTGACACTAGTTATAGATTCCGATGCTTCACTCTAGGTTTAGTGTATCCCTCTGACCTTCTTATTGACGATGAACACAGTAAATGCATCGGAATTAAAGAGAAAAGACACAATGCCGACTTAAGTAGAAGAAGACTGACTCTTCTTACTGACTATGTTTTGAACCATTCCTGAGACACTAGTTTTACATTCCGATGCTTCACTTCAGGTTTACGGTATCCCTCTGACCTTCTTATTGAAGATGATACACAGAAATTGCATCGGAATTAAATAAAAAAGGCACAATGCCGACTTAAGTACAAGAAGACTGACTCTTCTTACTGTCTATGCTTTGAACCATTCCTGTGACACTAGTTATTGATTCCAATGCTTCACTTCAGGTTTACTGTATCCCTCTGAACCTCTTATTGACGATGAAACACAGAAATTGCAGCGGAATTAAATAGAAAAGGCACAATGCCGAATTAAGTACAAGAAGACTGACTCTTCCTACTGTCTATGGTTTGAACCATTTCTGTGACACTAGTTATATATTCCGATGCTTCACTTTAGGTTTACTGTATCCCTTGGACCTTCTTATTGACGACGAAACACAGAAATTGCATCGGAATTAAAAACAAAAAGCACAATGCCGAATTAAGTACAAGAAGACTGACTCATCCTACTGTCTATGTTTTGAACCATTCCATTGACACTAGTTATAGATTCCGATGCTTCACTCCAGGTTTACAGTA
The DNA here is from genome assembly GCF_023864345.2 of Schistocerca serialis cubense. Taxonomy (NCBI): domain Eukaryota; kingdom Metazoa; phylum Arthropoda; class Insecta; order Orthoptera; family Acrididae; genus Schistocerca; species Schistocerca serialis. Next base: position 640,021,160 of record NC_064644.1, read on the forward strand.
TCCCTTTTACATTCTTATTGACGATGAAACACTGAAATTGCATCGGAATTAAATACAAAAGGCACAATGCCGACTGAAGTACAAGAAGACTGACTCTTCTTCCTGTCTATGTTTGAACCATTTCTGTGATACTAGTTATAGATTCCAATGCTTCACTTCAGGTTTACTGTATCCCTCTGACCTTCTTATTGACGAAGACACACAGAAATTGCCTCGGAATTAAATAGAGAAGCCACAATGCCGACTTAAGTACGAGAAGACTGACTCTTCTAAATGTCTATGTTTTGAACCATTCCTGTGACACTAGTTATAGATTCCGATGGTTCGCTCTAGGTTTACTGTATCCCTTGGACCTTCTTATTGACGATGAAACACAGAAATTGCATCGGAATTAAATACAAAAGGCACAATACCGACTGGCTCTTCTTACTGTCTATGTTTTGAACAATTCCTGTGACACTAGTTATAGATTCCGATTCTTCACTTCAGGTTTACTGAATGCCTCTGACCTTCTTATTGACGATGAAACACAGAATTTGCATCGGAATTAAATACAAAAGGCACAATGCAGAATTAAGTACAAAAAGACTGACTCTTCCTACTGTCTATGTATTGAACCGTTCCATTGACACTAGTTATAGATTCCGATGCTTGACTTCAGGATTACTGAATCCCTTGGACCTTCTTATTGACGATAAAACACAGAAATTGCATCGGAATTTAATACAATAGGCACAATGCCGACTCAAGTACAAGAAGACTGACTCTTCTAACTGACTATGATTTGAATCACTCCTGTGACACTAGTTATAGATTCCGATGCTTCACTTTAGGTTTACTGTATCCTTCTGACCTTCTTATTGACGAAGACACACAGAAATTGCATCGGAATTAAATAGAAAAGGCACAATCCCGACTTAAGTACAAGAAGACTGACTCTTCTTACTGTCTATGTTTTGAAACATTCCTGTGACACTAGTTATAGATTCCGATGCTTCACTTCAGGTTTACTGTATCCCTCTGACTTTCTTATTGACGATGAAACACAGAAGTTAAACAGGAATTAAATACAAAAGGCACAATGCCGACTTAAGGACAAGAAGACTGACTCTTCTTACTGACTATGTTTTGAACCATTCCTGTGACACTAGTTATAGATTCCGATGATTCACTTAAGGTTTACTGTATCCCTCTGACCTTCTTATTGACGAAGACACACGGATATTGCCTCGGAATTAAATAGAAAAGGCACAATGCCGACTTAAGTACAAGAAGACTGACTCTTCTTAATGTCTATGTTTTGAACCATTCCTGTGACACTAGTTATAGATTCCGATGCTTCACTCTAGGTTTAGTGTATCCCTTGGACCTTCTTATTGACGATGAACACAGTAATTGCGTCGGAATTAAAGAGAAAAGACACAATGCCGACTTAAGTAGAAGAAGACAGACTCTTCTTACTGACTATGTTTTGAACCATTCCTGAGACACTAGTTATACATTCCGATGCTTCACTTCAGGTTTACGGTATCCCTCTGACCTTCTTATTGACGATGACACAGAGAAATTGCATCGGAATTAAATAAAAAAGGCACAATGCCGACTTAAGTACAAGAACACTGACTCTTCTTACTGTCTATGCTTTGAACCATTCCTGTGACACTAGTTATTGATTCCAATGCTTCACTTCAGGTTTACTGTATCCCTCTGACCCTCTTATTGACGATGAAACACAGAAATTGCATCGGAATTAAATACAAAAGGCACAATGCCGACTCAAGTGCAAGAAGACTGACTCTTCTTACTGTCTATGTTTGAACCATTCCTGCGACACTAGTTATAGATTCCAATGCTTCACTTCAGGTTACTGTATCCCTCTGAACTTCTTATTGACGATGAAACACACAAAATGCATCGGAATTAGATAGAAAAGGCACAATGCCGAATTAAGTACAAGAAGACTGACTCTTCTTACTGTCTATGCTTTGAACCATTCCTGTGACACTAGTTATAGATTCCGATGCTTCACTTTAGGTTTACTGTATACCTCTGACCTTCTTATTGACGAAGACACACAGAAATTGCCTTGGAATTAAATAGAAAAGGCACAATGCCGACTTAAGTACAAGAAGACTGACTCTTCTTACTGTCTATGTTTTGAAACATTCCTGTGTCACTAGTTATAGATTCCGATGCTTCACTTCAGGTTTACTGTATCCCTCTGACTTTCTTATTGACGATGAAACACGGAAGTTAAACAGGAATTAAATACAAAAGGCACAATGCCGACTTAAGGACAAGAAGACTGACACTTCTTACTGACTATGTTTTGAACCATTCCTGTGACACTAGTTATAGATTCCGATGATTCACTTCAGGTTTACCGTATCCCTCTGACCTTCTTATTGACGAAGACACACAGAAATTGCCTCGGAATTAAATAGAAAAAGCACAATGCCGACTTAAGTACAAGAAGACTGACTCTTTCTACTGTCTATGTTTTGAACCATTCCATTGACACTAGTTATAGATTCCGATGCTTCAGTCCAGGTTTACAGTATCCCTTTTACATTCTTATTGACGATGAAACAGTGAAATTGCATCGGAATTAAATACAAAAGGCACAATGCCGACTCAAGTACAAGAAGACTGACTCTTCTTACTGTCTATGTTTGAACCATTCCTGCGACACTAGCTATAGATTCCAATGCTTCACTTCAGGTTACTGTATCCCTCTGAACTTCTTATTGACGATGAAACACAAAAAATGCATCGGAATTACATTGAAAAGGAACAATGCCGAATTAAGTACAAGAAGACTGACTCTTCCTACTGTCTATGTTTTGAACCATTCCTGCGACACTAGTTATATATTCCGATGCTTCACTCCAGGTTTACTGTATCCCTTGGACCATCTTATTGACGATGAAACACAGAAATTGCATCGAAATTAAATACAAAAGGCACAATGCCGACTTAAGGACAAGAAGACTGACTCTTCTTACTGACTATGTTTTGAAGCATTCCTGTGACACTAGTTATAGATTCCGATGCTTCACTTCAGGTTTACTGTATCTCTCTGACCTTCTTATTGACGAAGACACAGAGAAATTGCCTCGGAATTAAATAGAAAAGGCACAATGCCGACTTAAGTACAAGAAGACTGACTCTTCTTAAAATCTATGTTTTGAACCATTCCTGTGACACTAGTTATAGACTCCGATCCTTCACTCTAGGTTTACTGTTTCCCTTGGACCTTCTTATTGACGATGAAACACAGAAATTGCATCGGAATTAAATACAAAAGGCACAATGCCGACTTAAGGACAAGAAGACTGACTCTTCTTACTGACTATGTTTTGAACCATTCCTGTGACACTAGTTATAGATTCCGATGCTTCTCTTCAGGTTTACTGTATCCCTCTGACCTTATTCACGATGAAACACAGAAATTGCATCGGAATTAAATACAAAAGGCACAATACCGACTGACTCTTCTTTCTGTCTATGTTTTGAACAATTCCTGTGACACTAGTTATAGATACCGATGCTTCACTTCAGGTTTACTGAATGCCTCAGACCTTCTTATTGACGATGAAACACAGAATTTGCATCGGAATTAAATACAAAAGGCACAGTGCCGAATTAAGTACAAGAAGACCGACTCTTCCTACTGTCTATGTATTGAACCGTTCCTGTGACACTTGTTATAGATTCGGATGCTTGACTTCAGGTTTACTGTATCCCTTGGACCTTCTTATTGACGATAAAACACAGAAATTGCATCGGAATTTAATACAAAAGGCACAATGCCGACTCAAGTACAAGAAGACTGACTCTTCTTACTGTCTATGTTTTGAACCATTCCTGCGACACTAGTTATATATTCCAATGCTTCACTTCAGGTTTACTGTATCCCTCTGACCTTCTTATTGACGATGAAACACAGAAATTGCATCGGAATTAAATAGAAAAGGCACAATGCCGAATTAAGTACAAGAAGACTGACTTTTCCTACTGTCTATGTTTTGAACCATTTCTGTGACACTAGTTATATATTCCGATGCTTCACTTCAGGTTTACTGTATCCCTTGGACCTTCTTATTGACAATGAAACACAGAGATTGCATCGGAATTAAATACAAAAGGCACAATGCCGACTTATGTACAAGAAGACTGTATCTTCATACAGTCTATGTTTTGAAACATTCCTGTGACACTTGTTATAGATTCCGATGCTTCACTCCAGGTTTACTGTATCCCTTGGACCATCTTATTGACGATGAAACACAGAAATTGCACCGGAATTAAATACAAAAGGCACAATACCGACTTAAGGACAAGAAGACTCACTCTTCTTACTGACTATGTTTTGAACCATTCCTGTGACACTAGTTATAGATTCCGATGCTCACTTCAGATTTACTGTATCCCTCTGACTTTCTTATTGACGATGAAACACAGAAATTGCACCGGAATTAAATACAAAAGGCACAATGCCGGCTTAAGGACAAGAAGACTGACTCTTCTTACTGACTATGATTTGAACCATTCCTGTGACACTAGTTATAGTTTCCGATGCTTCACTTTAGGTTTACTGTATCCCTCTGACCTTCTTATTGACGAAGACACACAGAAATTGCCTTGGAATTAAATAGAAAAGGCACAATGCCGACTTAAGTACAAGAAGACTGACTCTTCTTACTGTCTATGTTTTGAAACATTCCTGTGTCACTAGTTATAGATTCCGATGCTTCACTTCTGGTTTACTGTATCCCTCTGACATTCTTATTGACGATGAAACACAGAAGTTAAACCGAAATTAAATACAAAAGGCACAATGCTGACTTAAGGACAAGAGGACTGACCCTTCTTCCTGACTATGTTTTGAACCATTCCTGTGACACTAGTTATAGATTCCAATGCTTCACTTCAGGTTTACTGTATCCCTCTGACCTTCTTGTTGACGATGAAACTCAGAAATTGCATCGGAATTAAATACAAAAGGCACAATGCCGAATTAATTACAAGAAGACTGACTCTTCCTACTGTCTATGTTTTCAACCATTCCATTGACACTAGCTATAGATTCCGATGCTTCACTTCAGGTTTACTGTATCCCTCTGACCTTCTTATTGACGATGAAACACTGAAATTGCATCGGAATTAAATACAAAAGGCACAATTCCGACTCAAGTACAAGAAGACTGACTCTTCTTACTGTCTATATTTTGAACCATTCCTGTGACACTAGTTATAGATGCCAATGCTTCACTTCAGGTTTACTGTATCCCTATGACCTTCTTATTGACGATGAAACACAGAAATTGCATCGGAATTAAATAGAAAACAAGCACAATGCTGTATTAAGTACAAGAAGACTGACTCTTCCTACTGTCTATGTTTTGAACCACTCCTGTGACACTAGTTATATATTCCGATGCTTCACTTCAGGTTTACTGTATCCCTTGGACCTTTTTATTGACGATGAAACACAGAAATTGCATCGGAATTAAATACAAAAGGCACAATGCCGACTTAAGTACAAGAAGACTATATCTTCTTACTCTCTATGTTTTGAAACATTCCTGTGACACTAGTTATTGATTCAGATGCTTCACTCCAGGTTTACTGTATCCCTGGGACCTTCTTATTGACGATGAAACACAGAAATTGCATCGGAATTAAATACAAGAGGCACAATGCCGACTTAAGGACAAGAAGACTGACTCTTCTTACTGACTATGTTTTGTACCATTCCTGTGATACTAGTTATAGATTCTGATGCTCACTTCAGGTTTACTGTATCCCTCTGACATTCTTATTGACGATGAAACACAGAAATTGCACCGGAATTAAATACAAAAGGCACAATGCCGGCTTAGGGACAGGACGACTGACTCTTCTTACTGACTAAGATTTGAACCATTCCTGTGACACTAGTTATAGATTCCGATGCTTCACTTTAGGTTTACTGTATCCCTCTGACCTTCTTATTGACGAAGACACACAGAAATTGCCTTGGAATTAAATGGAAAAGGCACAATCCCGACTTAAGTACAAGAAGACTGACTCTTCTTACTGTCTATGTTTTGAAACATTCCTGTGACACTAGTTATAGATTCCGATGCTTCACTTCAGGTTTACTGTATCCCTCTGACTTTCTTATTGACGATGAAACACAGAAGTTTAACCGGAATTAAATACAAAAGGCACAATGCCGACTTAAGGACAAGAAGACTGACTCTTCTTACTGACTATGTTTTGAACCATTCCTGTGACACTAGTTATAGATTCCGATGATTCACTTCAGGTTTACTGTATCCCGCTGACCTTCTTATTGACGAAGACACACAGAAATTGCCTCGGAATTAAATAGAAAAGCCACAATGCCGACTTAAGTACAAGAAGACTGACTCTTCTTAATGTCTATGTTTTGAACCATTCCTGTGACACTAGTTATAGATTCCGATGCTTCACTCTAGGTTTAGTGTATCCCTCTGAACTTCTTATTGACGATGAACACAGTAAATGCATCGGAATTAAAGAGAAAAGACACAATGCCGACTTCAGTAGAAGAAGACTGACTCTTCTTACTGACTATGTTTTGAACCATTCCTGAGACACTAGTTTTACATTCCGATGCTTCACTTCAGGTTTACGGATCCCTCTGACCTTCTTATTGAAGATGATACACAGAAATTGCATCGGAATTAAATAAAAAAGGCACAATGCCGACTTAAGTACAAGAAGACTGACTCTTCTTACTGTCTATGCTTTGAACCATTCCTGTGACACTAGTTATTGATTCCAATGCTTCACTTCAGGTTTACTGTATCCCTCTGACCCTCTTATTGACGATGAAACACAGAAATTGCATCGGAATTAAATAGAAAAGGCACAATGCCGAATTAAGTACAAGAAGACTGACTCTTCCTACTGTCTATGGTTTGAACCATTTCTGTGACACTAGTTATATATTCCGATGCTTCACTTTAGGTTTACTGTATCCCTTGGACCTTCTTATTGACGACGAAACACAGAAATTGCATCGGAATTAAATACAAAAAGCACAATGCCGAATTAAGTACAAGAAGACTGACTCATCCTACTGTCTATGTTTTGAACCATTCCATTGACACTAGTTATAGATTCCGATGCTTCACTCCAGGTTTACAGTATCCCTTTTACATTCTTATTGACGATGAAACACTGAAATTGCATCGGAATTAAATACAAAAGGCACAATGCCGACTGAAGTACAAGAAGACTGACTCTTCTTCCTGTCTATGTTTGAACCATTTCTGTGACACTAGTTATAGATTCCAATGCTTCACTTCAGTTTTACTGTATCCCTCTGAACTTCTTATTGACGATGAAACACACAAATTGCATCGGAATTAAATAGAAAAGGCACAATGCCGAATTAAGTACAAGAAGACTGACTCTTCCTACTGTCTATGTTTTGAACCATTCCTGTGACACTAGTTATATAATCCGATGCTTCACTCCAGGTTTACTGTATCCCTTGGACCTTCTTTTTGACGATGAAACACAGAAATTGCACCGGAATTAAATACAAAAGGCACAATACCGACTTAAGGCCAAGAAGACTGACTCTTCCTACTGTCTATGTTTTGAACCATTCCTGTGACACTAGTTATATATTCCGATGCTTCACTCCAGGTTTACTGTATCCCTTGGACCTTCTTATTGACGATGAAACACAGAAATTGCACCGGAATTAAATACAACAGGCACAATACCGACTTAAGGACAAGAAGACTGACTCTTCTTACTGACTATGTTTTGAAGCATACCTGTGACACTAGTTATTGATTCCGATGCTTCACTTCAGGTTTACTGTATCCCTCTGACGTTCTTATTGACGAAGACACACAGAAATTGCATCGGAATTAAATAGAAAAGGCACAATCCCGACTTAAGTACAATAAGACTGACTCTTCTTACTGTCTATGTTTTGAAACATTCCTGTGACACTAGTTATAGATTCCGATGCTTCACTTCAGGTTTACTGTATCCCTCTGACTTTCTTATTGACGATGAAACACAGAAGTTAAACAGGAATTAAATACAAAAGGCACAATGCCGACTTAAGGACAAGAAGACTGACTCTTCTTACTGACTATGTTTTGAACCATTCCTGTGACACTAGTTATAGATTCCGATGATTCACTTAATGTTTACTGTATCCCTCTGACCTTCTTATTGACGAAGACACACGGAAATTGCCTCGGAATTAAATAGAAAAGGCACAATGCCGACATAAGTACAAGAAGACTGACTCTTCTTAATGTCTATGTTTTGAACCATTCCTGTGACACTAGTTATAGATTCCGATGCTTCACTCTAGGTTTAGTGTATCCCTTGGACCTTCTTATTGACGATGAACACAGTAATTGCATCGGAATTAAAGAGAAAAGACACAATGCCGACTTAAGTAGAAGAAGACTGACTCTTCTTACTGACTATGTTTTGAACCATTCCTGAGACACTAGTTATACATTCCGATGCTTCACTTCAGGTTTACGGTATCCCTCTGACCTTCTTATTGACGATGACACAGAGAAATTGCATCGGAATGAAATAAAAAAGTCACAATGCCGACTTAAGTACAAGAACACTGACACTTCTTACTGTCTATGCTTTGAACCATTCCTGTGACACTAGTTATTGATTCCAATGCTTCACTTCAGGTTTACTGTATCCCTCTGACCCTCTTATTGACGATGAAACACAGAAATTGCATCGGAATTAAATACAAAAGGCACAATGCCGACTCAAGTGCAAGAAGACTGACTCTTCTTACTGTCTATGTTTGAACCATTCCTGCGACACTAGTTATAGATTCCAATGCTTCACTTCATGTTACTGTATCCCTCTGAACTTCTTATTGAAGATGAAACACACAAAATGCATCGGAATTAAATAGAAAAGGCACAATGCCGAATTAAGTACAAGAAGACTGACTCTTCCTACTGTCTATGTTTTGAAACATTCCTGTGACACTAGTTATATATTCCGATGCTTCACTCCAGGTTTACTGTATCCCTTGGACCTTCTTATTGACGATGAAACACAGAAATTGCATCGAAATTAAATACAAAAGGCACAATGCCGACTTAAGGACAAGAAGACTGACTCTTCTTACTGACTATGTTTTGAAGCATTCCTGTGACACTAGTTATAGACTCCGATGCTTCACTTCAGGTTTACTGTATCCCTCGGACCTTCTTATTGACGAAGACACACAGAAATTGCCCCGGAATTAAATAGAAAAGGCACAATGCCGACTTAAGTACAAGAAGACTGACTCTTCTTAAAATCTATGATATGAACCATTCCTGTGACACTAGTTATAGATTCCGATGCTTCAGTCTAGGTTTACTGTATCCCTTGGACCTTCTTATTGACGATGAAACACAGAAATTGCATGGGAATTAAATACAAAAGGCACAATGCCGACTTAAGGAGAAGAAGACTGACTCTTCTTACTGACTATGTTTTGAACCATTCCTGTGACACTAGTTATAGACTCCGATGCTTCACTTCAGGTTTACTGTATCCCTCTGACCTTCTTATTGACGAAGACACACAGAAATTGCCCCGGAATTAAATAGAAAAGGCACAATGCCGACTTAAGTACAAGAAGACTGACTCTTCTTAAAATCTATGATATGAACCATTCGTGTGACACTAGTTATAGATTCCGATGCTTCACTTCAGGTTTACTGTATCCCTCTGACCTTCTTATTGACGATGAAACACTGAAATTGCATCGGAATTAAATTCAAAAGGCACAATTCCGACTCAAGTACAAGAAGACTGACTCTTCTTACTGTCTATATTTTGAACCATTCCTGTGACACTAGTTATAGATGCCAATGCTTCACTTCAGGTTTTCTGAATCCCTATGACCTTCTTATTGACGATGAAACACAGAAATTGCATCGGAATTAAATAGAAAAAAAGCACAATGCCGTATTAAGTACAAGAAGACTGACTCTTCCTACTGTCTATGTTTTGAACCATTCCTCTGACACTAGTTATATATTCCGATGCTTCACTTCAGGTTTACTGTATCCCTTGGACCTTCCTATTGACGATGAAACACAGAAATAGCATCGGAATTAAATACAAAAGGCAGAATGCCGAATTAAGTACAAGAAGAGTGACTCTTCCTACTGTCTATGTTTTGAACCATTTCTGTGACACTAGTTATATATTTCGATGCTTCACTTCCGGTTTACTGTATCCCTTGGACCTTCTTATTGACGATGAAACACAGAAATTGCATCGGAATTAAATACAAAAGGCACATTGCCGACTTAAGTACAAGAAGACTGTATCTTCTTAATGTCTATGTTTTGCAACATTCCTGTGACACTAGTTATAGATTCCGATGATCACTTCATGTTTACTGTATCCCTCTGACTTTCTTATTGACGATGAAACACAGAAATTGCACCGGAATTAAATACAAAAGGCACAATGCCGACAGAAGGACAAGAAGACTGACTCTTCTTACTGACTATGTTTTGAACCATTTATGTGACACTAGTTATAGATTCCGATGCTTCACTTTAGGTTTACTGTATCCCTCTGACCTTCTTAATGACGAAGACACACAGAAATTGCCTCGGAATTAAATTGAAAAGGCACAATGTCGACTTAAGAACAAGAAGACTGACTCTTCCTACTGTCTATGTTTTGAACCAATTCTGTGACACTAGTTATAGATTCGGATGCTACACTTTAGTTTTACTGTATCCCTTGGCCTTTCTTATTGACGATGAAACACAGGAATTGCATCTTAATTACATACAAAAGGTACAATGCCGACTTAAGGACAAGAAGACTGACTCTTCTTACTGACTATGTTTTGAAGCATTCCTGTGACACTAGTTATAGCTTCCGATGCTTGACTTCAGGTTTACTGTATCCCTTGGACCTTCTTATTGACGATGAAACATAGAAATTGCATCGGAAATTTATACAAAAGGCACAATGCCGACACAAGTACAAGAAGACTGACTCTTCTTACTGTCTATGTTTTGAATAATTTCTGTGCCACTAGTTATAGATTCCGATGCTTCACTTCGGTTTACTGTTTCCCTCTGACTTTCTTATTGACGATGAAACACAGAAGTTGCACCGGAATTTAATACAAAAGGCACAATGCTGACTTAAGGACAAGAAGACTGACTCTTCTTATTGACTATGTTTTGCACCATTCCTGTGACACTAGTTATAGATTCGGCTGCTTCACTTCAGGTTTACTGTATCCCTCTGACCTTCTTATTGACGATGAAACACAGAAATTGCATCGGAATTAAATAGAAAAGGCACAATGCCGAATTAAGTACAAGAAGACTGACTCTTTCTACTGTCTATGGTTTGAACCATTTCTGTGACACTAGTTATAGATTCGGATGCTACACTTTAGGTTTACTGTATCCCTTGGACTTTCTAATTGACGATGAAACACAGAAATTGCATCTTAATTAAATACAAAAGGTACAATGCCGACTTAAGGACAAGAAGACTGACTCTTCCTACAGTCTATGTTTTGAACCATTTATGTGACACTAGTAATATGTTCCGATGCTTCACTTCAGGTTTACTGTATCCCTCTGACCTTCTTATTGACGATGAAACACAGAAATTGCACCGGAATTAAATACAAGAGGCACAATGCCGACATAAGGACAAGAAGACTGACTCTTCTTACTGACTATGTTTTGAACCATTCCTGTGACACTAGTTAAAGATTTCGATGCTTCACTTCAGGTTTACTGTATCCCTCTGACCTTCTCATTGGCGAAGACACACAGAAATTGCGTCGGAATTAAATAGAAAAGGCACAATGACGTTTAAGTACAAGAATACTGACTCTTCTTAATGTCTATGTTTTGAACCATTCCTGTGACACTAGTTATAGATTCCGATGCTTCACTCTAGGTTTAGTGTATCCCTTGGACCTTCTTAGTGACGATAAACACAGTAATTGCATCGGAATTAAATAGAAAAGGCACAATGCCGACTTAAGTAGCAGAAGACTGACACTTCTTACTGACTATGATTTGAACCATTCCTGAGACACTAGTTATAGATTCCGATGCTTCACTTCAGGTTTACTGTATCCCTCTAACCTTCTTATTGACGATGAAACACAGAATATGCATCGGAATTAAATACAAAAGGCACAATGAAGACATAAGAACAAGAAGACTGACTGTGCCCACTGTCTATGTTTTGAATCATTCCTGAGACACTAGTTAAAGATTCCGATGCTACACTTCAGGTTTACTGTATCCCTCTGACCTACATATTAACGATGAAACACAGAAATTTCACCGGAATTCAATACAAAAGGCACAATGCCGACTTAAGTACAAGAAGACTGACTCTTCTTACTGTCAATGTTTTGAACCATACCACTGACACTAGTTATAGTTTCCGATGCTTCACTCCAGGTTTACTGTATCCCTTGGACCTGCTTATTGACGATGAAACACAGAAATTGCATCGGAATTAAATAGAAAAGGCACAATGCCGACTAAAGTACAAGAAGACTGACTCTTCTTACTGTCTATGTTTTGAAACATTCCTGTGACACTAGTTATAGATACCGATGCTTCACTCCAGGATTACTGTATCTCTTGGACCATCTTATTGACGATGAAACACAGAAATTGCATCGGAATTAATAACAAAAGGCACAAGGCCGACTTAAGGACAAGAAGACTGACTCTTCTTACTGACTATGTTTTGAACCATTCCTGTGACACTAGTTATAGATTCCGATGCTCACTTCAGGTTTACTGTATCCCTCTGCCTTTCTTATTGACGATGAAACACAGAAATTGCACCGGAATTAAATACAAAAGGCACAATGCCGACATAAGGACAAGAAGACTGACTCTTCTTACTGACTATGTTTTGAACCATTCCTGTGACACTAGTTATAGATTCCGATGCTTCACTTCAGGTTTGCTGAATGCCTCTGACCTTCTTATTGACGATGAAACACAGAATTTGCATCGGAATTAAATACAAAAGGCACAATGCCGAATTAAGTACAAGAAGACTGACTCTTCCTACTGTCTATGTATTGAACCGTTCCATTGACACTAGTTATAGATTCCGATGCTTGACTTCAGGTTTACTGTATCCCTTGGACCTTCTTATTGACGATAAAACACAGAAATTGCATCGGAATTTAATACAAAAGGCACAATGCCGACTCAAGTACAAGAAGACTGACTCTTCTTACTGTCTATGTTTTGAACCATTCGTGTGACACTAGTTATAGATTCCGATGCTTCACTTCAGGTTTACTGTATCCCTCTGACCTTCTTATTGACGATGAAACACTGAAATTGCATCGGAATTAAATTCAAAAGGCACAATTCCGACTCAAGTACAAGAAGACTGACTCTTCTTACTGTCTATATTTTGAACCATTCCTGTGACACTAGTTATAGATGCCAATGCTTCACTTCAGGTTTTCTGAATCCCTATGACCTTCTTATTGACGATGAAACACAGAAATTGCATCGGAATTAAATAGAAAAAAAGCACAATGCCGTATTAAGTACAAGAAGACTGACTCTTCCTACTGTCTATGTTTTGAACCATTCCTCTGACACTAGTTATATATTCCGATGCTTCACTTCAGGTTTACTGTATCCCTTGGACCTTCTTATTGACGATGAAACACAGAAATAGCATCGGAATTAAATACAAAAGGCAGAATGCCGAATTAAGTACAAGAAGAGTGACTCTTCCTACTGTCTATGTTTTGAACCATTTCTGTGACACTAGTTATATATTTCGATGCTTCACTTCCGGTTTACTGTATCCCTTGGACCTTCTTATTGACGATGAAACACAGAAATTGCATCGGAATTAAATACAAAAGCACATTGCCGACTTAAGTACAAGAAGACTGTATCTTCTTAATGTCTATGTTTTGCAACATTCCTGTGACACTAGTTATAGATTCCGATGATCACTTCATGTTTACTGTATCCCTCTGACTTTCTTATTGACGATGAAACACAGAAATTGCACCGGAATTAAATACAAAAGGCACAATGCCGACAGAAGGACAAGAAGACTGACTCTTCTTACTGACTATGTTTTGAACCATTTATGTGACACTAGTTATAGATTCCGATGCTTCACTTTAGGTTTACTGTATCCCTCTGACCTTCTTAATGACGAAGACACACAGAAATTGCCTCGGAATTAAATTGAAAAGGCACAATGTCGACTTAAGAACAAGAAGACTGACTCTTCCTACTGTCTATGTTTTTAACCATTTCTGTGACACTAGTTATAGATTCGGATGCTACACTTTAGTTTTACTGTATCCCTTGGACTTTCTTATTGACGATGAAACACAGGAATTGCATCTTAATTACATACAAAAGGTACAATGCCGACTTAAGGACAAGAAGACTGACTCTTCTTACTGACTATGTTTTGAAGCATTCCTGTGACACTAGTTATAGCTTCCGATGCTTGACTTCAGGTTTACTGTATCCCTTGGACCTTCTTATTGACGATGAAACATAGAAATTGCATCGGAAATTTATACAAAAGGCACAATGCCGACACAAGTACAAGAAGACTGACTCTTCTTACTGTCTATGTTTTGAAACATTTCTGTGCCACTAGTTATAGATTCCGATGCTTCACTTCAGTTTACTGTTTCCCTCTGACTTTCTTATTGACGATGAAACACAGAAGTTGCACCGGAATTTAATACAAAAGGCACAATGCTGACTTAAGGACAAGAAGACTGACTCTTCTTATTGACTATGTTTTGCACCATTCCTGTGACACTAGTTATAGATTCGGCTGCTTCACTTCAGGTTTACTGTATCCCTCTGACCTTCTTATTGACGATGAAACACAGAAATTGCATCGGAATTAAATAGAAAAGGCACAATGCCGAATTAAGTACAAGAAGACTGACTCTTTCTACTGTCTATGGTTTGAACCATTTCTGTGACACTAGTTATAGATTCGGATGCTACACTTTAGGTTTACTGTATCCCTTGGACTTTCTAATTGACGATGAAACACAGAAATTGCATCTTAATTAAATACAAAAGGTACAATGCCGACTTAAGGACAAGAAGACTGACTCTTCTTACTGACTATGTTTTGAAGCATTCCTGTGACACTAGTTATAGCTTCCGATGCTTGACTTCAGGTTTACTGTATCCCTTGGACCTTCTTATTGACGATGAAACACAGAAATTGCATCGGAATTTTATACAAAAGGCACAATGCCGACACAAGTACAAGAAGGCTGACTCTTCTTACTGTCTATGTTTTGAAACATTCCTGTGCCACTAGTTATAGATTCCGATGCTTCACTTCGGTTTACTGTTTCCCTCTGACTTTCTTATTGACGATGAAACACAGAAGTTGCACCGGAATTAAATACAAAAGGCACAATGCTGACTTAAGGACAAGAAGACTGACTCTTCTTATTGACTATGTTTTGAACTATTCCTGTGACACTAGTTATAGATTCGGATGCTTCACTTCAGGTTTACTGTATCCCTCTGACCTTCTTATTGACGATGAAACACAGAAATGGCATCGGAATTAAATACAAAAGTCACAATGCCGACTGAAGTACAAGAAGACTGACTCTTCCTACAGTCTATGTTTTGAACCATTTATGTGACACTAGTAATATGTTCCGATGCTTCACTTCAGGTTTACTGTATCCCTCTGACCTTCTTATTGACGATGAAACACAGAAATTGCACCGGAATTAAATACAAGAGGCACAATGCCGACATAAGGACAAGAAGACTGACTCTTCTTACTGACTATGTTTTGAACCATTCCTGTGACACTAGTTAAAGATTTCGATGCTTCACTTCAGGTTTACTGTATCCCTCTGACCTTCTCATTGGCGAAGACACACAGAAATTGCGTCGGAATTAAATAGAAAAGGCACAATGACGTTTAAGTACAAGAATACTGACTCTTCTTAATGTCTATGTTTTGAACCATTCCTGTGACACTAGTTATAGATTCCGATGCTTCACTCTAGGTTTAGTGTATCCCTTGGACCTTCTTAGTGACGATGAACACAGTAATTGCATCGGAATTAAATAGAAAAGGCACA
Organism: Schistocerca serialis cubense; assembly: GCF_023864345.2. Taxonomy (NCBI): domain Eukaryota; kingdom Metazoa; phylum Arthropoda; class Insecta; order Orthoptera; family Acrididae; genus Schistocerca; species Schistocerca serialis. The sequence goes on from NC_064644.1 coordinate 640,037,340, forward strand.
ATGCCGACTTAAGTAGCAGAAGACTGACACTTCTTACTGACTATGATTTGAACCATTCCTGAGACACTAGTTATAGATTCCGATGCTTCACTTCAGGTTTACTGTATCCCTCTAACCTTCTTATTGACGATGAAACACAGAATATGCATCGGAATTAAATACAAAAGGCACAATGAAGACATAAGAACAAGAAGACTGACTGTGCCCACTGTCTATGTTTTGAATCATTCCTGAGACACTAGTTAAAGATTCCGATGCTACACTTCAGGTTTACTGTATCCCTCTGACCTACATATTAACGATGAAACACAGAAATTTCACCGGAATTCAATACAAAAGGCACAATGCCGACTTAAGTACAAGAAGACTGACTCTTCTTACTGTCAATGTTTTGAACCATACCACTGACACTAGTTATAGTTTCCGATGCTTCACTCCAGGTTTACTGTATCCCTTGGACCTGCTTATTGACGATGAAACACAGAAATTGCATCGGAATTAAATAGAAAAGGCACAATGCCGACTAAAGTACAAGAAGACTGACTCTTCTTACTGTCTATGTTTTGAAACATTCCTGTGACACTAGTTATAGATACCGATGCTTCACTCCAGGATTACTGTATCCCTTGGACCATCTTATTGACGATGAAACACAGAAATTGCATCGGAATTAATAACAAAAGGCACAAGGCCGACTTAAGGACAAGAAGACTGACTCTTCTTACTGACTATGTTTTGAACCATTCCTGTGACACTAGTTATAGATTCCGATGCTCACTTCAGGTTTACTGTATCCCTCTGCCTTTCTTATTGACGATGAAACACAGAAATTGCACCGGAATTAAATACAAAAGGCACAATGCCGACATAAGGACAAGAAGACTGACTCTTCTTACTGACTATGTTTTGAACCATTCCTGTGACACTAGTTATAGATTCCGATGCTTCACTTCAGGTTTGCTGAATGCCTCTGACCTTCTTATTGACGATGAAACACAGAATTTGCATCGGAATTAAATACAAAAGGCACAATGCCGAATTAAGTACAAGAAGACTGACTCTTCCTACTGTCTATGTATTGAACCGTTCCATTGACACTAGTTATAGATTCCGATGCTTGACTTCAGGTTTACTGTATCCCTTGGACCTTCTTATTGACGATAAAACACAGAAATTGCATCGGAATTTAATACAAAAGGCACAATGCCGACTCAAGTACAAGAAGACTGACTCTTCTTACTGTCTATGTTTTGAACCATTCGTGTGACACTAGTTATAGATTCCGATGCTTCACTTCAGGTTTACTGTATCCCTCTGACCTTCTTATTGACGATGAAACACTGAAATTGCATCGGAATTAAATTCAAAAGGCACAATTCCGACTCAAGTACAAGAAGACTGACTCTTCTTACTGTCTATATTTTGAACCATTCCTGTGACACTAGTTATAGATGCCAATGCTTCACTTCAGGTTTTCTGAATCCCTATGACCTTCTTATTGACGATGAAACACAGAAATTGCATCGGAATTAAATAGAAAAAAAGCACAATGCCGTATTAAGTACAAGAAGACTGACTCTTCCTACTGTCTATGTTTTGAACCATTCCTCTGACACTAGTTATATATTCCGATGCTTCACTTCAGGATTACTGTATCCCTTGGACCTTCTTATTGACGATGAAACACAGAAATAGCATCGGAATTAAATACAAAAGGCAGAATGCCGAATTAAGTACAAGAAGAGTGACTCTTCCTACTGTCTATGTTTTGAACCATTTCTGTGACACTAGTTATATATTTCGATGCTTCACTTCCGGTTTACTGTATCCCTTGGACCTTCTTATTGACGATGAAACACAGAAATTGCATCGGAATTAAATACAAAAGGCACATTGCCGACTTAAGTACAAGAAGACTGTATCTTCTTAATGTCTATGTTTTGCAACATTCCTGTGACACTAGTTATAGATTCCGATGATCACTTCATGTTTACTGTATCCCTCTGACTTTCTTATTGACGATGAAACACAGTAATTGCACCGGAATTAAATACAAAAGGCACAATGCCGACAGAAGGACAAGAAGACTGACTCTTCTTACTGACTATGTTTTGAACCATTTATGTGACACTAGTTATAGATTCCGATGCTTCACTTTAGGTTTACTGTATCCCTCTGACCTTCTTAATGACGAAGACACACAGAAATTGCCTCGGAATTAAATTGAAAAGGCACAATGTCGACTTAAGAACAAGAAGACTGACTCTTCCTACTGTCTATGTTTTGAACCATTTCTGTGACACTAGTTATAGATTCGGATGCTACACTTTAGTTTTACTGTATCCCTTGGACTTTCTTATTGACGATGAAACACAGGAATTGCATCTTAATTACATACAAAAGGTACAATGCCGACTTAAGGACAAGAAGACTGACTCTTCTTACTGACTATGTTTTGAAGCATTCCTGTGACACTAGTTATAGCTTCCGATGCTTGACTTCAGGTTTACTGTATCCCTTGGACCTTCTTATTGACGATGAAACATAGAAATTGCATCGGAAATTTATACAAAAGGCACAATGCCGACACAAGTACAAGAAGACTGACTCTTCTTACTGTCTATGTTTTGAAACATTTCTGTGCCACTAGTTATAGATTCCGATGCTTCACTTCGGTTTACTGTTTCCCTCTGACTTTCTTATTGACGATGAAACACAGAAGTTGCACCGGAATTTAATACAAAAGGCACAATGCTGACTTAAGGACAAGAAGACTGACTCTTCTTATTGACTATGTTTTGCACCATTCCTGTGACACTAGTTATAGATTCGGCTGCTTCACTTCAGGTTTACTGTATCCCTCTGACCTTCTTATTGACGATGAAACACAGAAATTGCATCGGAATTAAATAGAAAAGGCACATTGCCGAATTAAGTACAAGAAGACTGACTCTTTCTACTGTCTATGGTTTGAACCATTTCTGTGACACTAGTTATAGATTCCGATGCTACACTTTAGGTTTACTGTATCCCTTGGACTTTCTAATTGACGATGAAACACAGAAATTGCATCTTAATTAAATACAAAAGGTACAATGCCGACTTAAGGACAAGAAGACTGACTCTTCTTACTGACTATGTTTTGAAGCATTCCTGTGACACTAGTTATAGCTTCCGATGCTTGACTTCAGGTTTACTGTATCCCTTGGACCTTCTTATTGACGATGAAACACAGAAATTGCATCGGAATTTTATACAAAAGGCACAATGCCGACACAAGTACAAGAAGGCTGACTCTTCTTACTGTCTATGTTTTGAAACATTCCTGTGCCACTAGTTATAGATTCCGATGCTTCACTTCGGTTTACTGTTTCCCTCTGACTTTCTTATTGACGATGAAACACAGAAGTTGCACCGGAATTAAATACAAAAGGCACAATGCTGACTTAAGGACAAGAAGACTGACTCTTCTTATTGACTATGTTTTGAACCATTCCTGTGACACTAGTTATAGATTCGGATGCTTCACTTCAGGTTTACTGTATCCCTCTGACCTTCTTATTGACGATGAAACACAGAAATGGCATCGGAATTAAATACAAAAGTCACAATGCCGACTGAAGTACAAGAAGACTGACTCTTCCTACAGTCTATGTTTTGAACCATTTATGTGACACTAGTAATATGTTCCGATGCTTCACTTCAGGTTTACTGTATCCCTCTGACCTTCTTATTGACGATGAAACACAGAAATTGCACCGGAATTAAATACAAGAGGCACAATGCCGACATAAGGACAAGAAGACTGACTCTTCTTACTGACTATGTTTTGAACCATTCCTGTGACACTAGTTAAAGATTTCGATGCTTCACTTCAGGTTTACTGTATCCCTCTGACCTTCTCATTGGCGAAGACACACAGAAATTGCGTCGGAATTAAATAGAAAAGGCACAATGACGTTTAAGTACAAGAATACTGACTCTTCTTAATGTCTATGTTTTGAACCATTCCTGTGACACTAGTTCTAGATTCCGATGCTTCACTCTAGGTTTAGTGTATCCCTTGGACCTTCTTAGTGACGATGAACACAGTAATTGCATCGGAATTAAATAGAAAAGGCACAATGCCGACTTAAGTAGCAGAAGACTGACACTTCTTACTGACTATGATTTGAACCATTCCTGAGACACTAGTTATAGATTCCGATGCTTCACTTCAGGTTTACTGTATCCCTCTAACCTTCTTATTGACGATGAAACACAGAATATGCATCGGAATTAAATACAAAAGGCACAATGAAGACATAAGAACAAGAAGACTGACTGTGCCCACTGTCTATGTTTTGAATCATTCCTGAGACACTAGTTAAAGGTTCCGATGCTACACTTCAGGTTTACTGTATCCCTCTGACCTACATATTAACGATGAAACACAGAAATTTCACCGGAATTCAATACAAAAGGCACAATGCCGACTTAAGTACAAGAAGACTGACTCTTCTTACTGTCAATGTTTTGAACCATACCACTGACACTAGTTATAGTTTCCGATGCTTCACTCCAGGTTTACTGTATCCCTTGGACCTGCTTATTGACGATGAAACACAGAAATTGCATCGGAATTAAATAGAAAAGGCACAATGCCGACTAAAGTACAAGAAGACTGACTCTTCTTACTGTCTATGTTTTGAAACATTCCTGTGACACTAGTTATAGATACCGATGCTTCACTCCAGGATTACTGTATCCCTTGGACCATCTTATTGACGATGAAACACAGAAATTGCATCGGAATTAATAACAAAAGGCACAAGGCCGACTTAAGGACAAGAAGACTGACTCTTCTTACTGACTATGTTTTGAACCATTCCTGTGACACTAGTTATAGATTCCGATGCTCACTTCAGGTTTACTGTATCCCTCTGCCTTTCTTATTGACGATGAAACACAGAAATTGCACCGGAATTAAATACAAAAGGCACAATGCCGACATAAGGACAAGAAGACTGACTCTTCTTACTGACTATGTTTTGAACCATTCCTGTGACACTAGTTATAGATTCCGATGCTTCACTTTAGGTTTACTGTATCCCTCTGACCTTCTTATTGACGAAGACACACAGAAATTGCCTCGGAATTAAATAGAAAAGGCACAATGCCGACTTAAGTACAAGAAGACTGACTCTTCCCACTTTCTATGTTTTGAACCATTTCTGTGACACTAGTTATATATTCCGATGCTTCACTTCAGGTTTACTGTATCCCTTGGACCTTATTATTGACGATGAAACACAGAAATAGCAACGGAATTAAGTACAAAAGACACAATGCCGAATTAAGTACAAGAAGACTGACTCTTCCTACTGTCTATGTTTTGAACCATTCCATTGACACTAGTTATAGATTCCGATGCTTGACTTCAGGTTTACTGTATCCCTTGGACCTTCTTATGGACGATGAATCACAGAAATTGCATCGGAATTTAATACAAAAGGCACAATGCCGACTCAAGTACAAGAAGACTGACTCTTCTCACTGTCTATGTTTTGAAACATTCCTGTGACACTAGTTATAGATTCCGATGCTTCACTTCGGTTTACTGTATCCCTCTGAAGTTCTTATTAACGATGAAACACAGAAGTTGCACCGGAATTAAATACAAAAGGCACAATGCTGACTTAAGGACAAGAAGACTGACTCTTCTTACTGACTATGTTTTGAACCATTCCTGGGACACTAGTTATAGATTCGGATGCTTCACTTCAGGTTTACTGTATCCCTCTGACCTTCTCATTGACGATGAAACACAGAAATTGCATCGGAATTAAATACAAAAGGCACAATGCCGACTGAAGTACAAGAAGACTGACTCTTCTTACTGACTATGTTTTGAACCATTTCTGTGACACTAGTTATAGCTTCCGATGCTTCACTTCAGGTTTACTGTATCCCTCTGACCATCTTATTGACGATGAAACACAGAAATTGCACGGAATTAAATACAAAAGGCAGAATGCCTACTTAAGTACAAGAAAACTGACTCTTCTTAATCTCTATGTTTTGAACCATTCCTGTGACACTAGTTATAGATTCCGATGCTTGACTTCAGGTTTACTGAAATCCTTGGACCTTCTTATTGACGATAAAACACAGAAATTGCATCGGAATTTAATACAAAAGGCACAATGCCGACTCAAGTACAAGAAGACTTACTCTTCTTACTGTCTATGTTTTGAACCATTCCTGTGACACTAGTTATAGATTCCAATGCTTCACTTCAGGTTTACTGTATCCCTCTTACCTTCTTATTGACGATGAAACACAGAAATTGCATCGGAATTAAATAGAAAAGGCACAGTGCCGAATTAAGTACAAGAAGACTGACTCTTCCTTCTGTCAATTTTTGAACCATTTATGTGACACTAGTTATATATTCCGATGCTTCACTTCAGGGTTACTGTATCCCTCTGACCTTCTTATTGACGATGAAACACAGAAATTGCACCGGAATTAAATACAAGAGGCACAATGCCGACTTAAGGACAAGAAGACTGACTCTTCTTACTGACTATGTTTTGAACCATTCCTGTGACACTAGTTATAGATTCCGATGCTTCACTTCACGTTTACTGTATCCCTCTGACCTTCTTATTGACGAAGACAAACAGAAATTGCCTCGGAATTAAATAGAAAAGGCACAATGCCGTTTAAGTACAAGAAGACTGACTCTTCTTAATGTCTATGTTTTAAACCATTCCTGTGACACTAGTTATAGATTCCGATGCTTCACTCTAGGTTTAGTGTATCCCTTGGACCTTCTTATTGACGATGAACACAGTAATTGCATCGGAATTAAATAGAAAAGGCACAATGCCGACTTAAGAAGAAGAAGACTGACTCTTCTTACTGACTATGTTTTGAACCATTCCTGGGACACTAGTTATAGATTCGGATGCTTCACTTCAGGTTTACTGTATCCCTCTGACCTTCTTATTGACGATGAAACACAGAAATTGCATCGGAATTAAATACAAAAGGCACAATGCCGACTGAAGTACAAGAAGACTGACTCTTCTTACTGACTATGTTTTGAACCATTTCTGTGACACTAGTTATAGCTTCCGATGCTTCACTTCAGGTTTACTGTATCCCTCTGACCATCTTATTGACGATGAAACACAGAAATTGCACGGAATTAAATACAAAAGGCAGAATGCCTACTTAAGTACAAGAAAACTGACTCTTCTTAATCTCTATGTTTTGAACCATTCCTGTGACACTAGTTATAGATTCCGATGCTTGACTTCAGGTTTACTGAAATCCTTGGACCTTCTTATTGACGATAAAACACAGAAATTGCATCGGAATTTAATACAAAAGGCACAATGCCGACTCAAGTACAAGAAGACTTACTCTTCTTACTGTCTATGTTTTGAACCATTCCTGTGACACTAGTTATAGATTCCAATGCTTCACTTCAGGTTTACTGTATCCCTCTTACCTTCTTATTGACGATGAAACACAGAAATTGCATCGGAATTAAATAGAAAAGGCACAGTGCCGAATTAAGTACAAGAAGACTGACTCTTCCTTCTGTCAATTTTTGAACCATTTATGTGACACTAGTTATATATTCCGATGCTTCACTTCAGGGTTACTGTATCCCTCTGACCTTCTTATTGACGATGAAACACAGAAATTGCACCGGAATTAAATACAAGAGGCACAATGCCGACTTAAGGACAAGAAGACTGACTCTTCTTACTGACTATGTTTTGAACCATTCCTGTGACACTAGTTATAGATTCCGATGCTTCACTTCACGTTTACTGTATCCCTCTGACCTTCTTATTGACGAAGACAAACAGAAATTGCCTCGGAATTAAATAGAAAAGGCACAATGCCGTTTAAGTACAAGAAGACTGACTCTTCTTAATGTCTATGTTTTAAACCATTCCTGTGACACTAGTTATAGATTCCGATGCTTCACTCTAGGTTTAGTGTATCCCTCTGTCCTTCTTATTGACGATGAAACACAGAAATTGCACCGGAATGAAATACAAGAGGCACAATGCCGACTTAAGGACAAGAAGACTGACTCTTCTTACTGACTATGTTTTGAACCATTCCTGTGACACTAGTTATAGATTTCGATGCTTCACTTCAGGTTTACTGTATCCCTCTGACCTTCTTATTGGCGAAGACACACAGAAATTGCGTCGGAATTAAATAGAAAAGGCACAATGACGTTTAAGTACAAGAATACTGACTCTTCTTAATGTCTATGTTTTGAACCATTCCTGTGACACTAGTTATAGATTCCGATGCTTCACTCTAGGTTTAGTGTATCCCTTGGACCTTCTTATTGACGATGAACACAGTAATTGCATCGGAATTAAATAGAAAAGGCACAATGCCGACTTAAGTAGAAGAAGACTGACTCTTCTTACTGACTATGTTTTGAACCATTCCTGAGACACTAGTTATAGATTCCGATGCTTCACTTCAGGTTTACTGTATCCCTCTGACCTTCTTATTGGCGAAGACACACAGAAATTGCCTCGGAATTAAATAGAAAAGGCACAATGCCGACTTAAGTACAAGAAGACTGACTCTTCCTACTTTCTATGTTTTGAACCTTTTCTGTGACACTAGTTATATATTCCGATGCTTGACTTCAGGTTTACTGAATCCCCTGGACCTTCTTATTGACGATAAAACACAGAAATTGCATCGCAATTTAATACAAAAGTCACAATGCCATTTCAAGTACAAGAAGACTGACTCTTCTTACTGTCTATGATTTGAACTATTCCTGTGACACTAGTTATACATTCCTATGCTTCACTTCAGGTTTACTTTATCCCTCTGACCTTCTTATTGACGATGAAACCCAGAAATTGCATCGGAATTAAATAGAAAAGGCACAATGCCGAATTAAGTACAAGAAGACTGACTCTTCCTACTGTCTATGGTTTGAACCATTTCTGTGACACTAGTTATAGATTCGGATGCTACACTTTAGGTTTACTGTATCCCTTGGACTTTCTTATTGACGATGAAACACAGAAATTGCATCTTAATTAAATACAAAAGGTACAATGCCGACTTAAGGACAAGAAGACTGACTCTTCTTACTGACTATGTTTTGAAGCATTCCTGTGACACTAGTTATAGCTTCCGATGCTTGACTTCAGGTTTACTGTATCCCTTGGACCTTCTTCTTGACGATGAAACACAGAAATTGCATCGGAATTTTATACAAAAGGCACAATGCCGACACAAGTACAAGAAGGCTGACTCTTCTTACTGTCTATGTTTTGAAACATTCCTGTGCCACTAGTTATAGATACCGATGCTTCACTTCGGTTTACTGTTTCCCTCTGACTTTCTTATTGACGATGAAACACAGAAGTTGCACCGGAATTAAATACAAAAGGCACAATGCTGACTTAAGGACAAGAAGACTGACTCTTCTTATTGACTATGTTTTGATCCATTCCTGTGACACTAGTTAAAGATTTCGATGCTTCACTTCAGGTTTACTGTATCCCTCTGACCTTCTCATTGGCGAAGACACACAGAAATTGCGTCGGAATTAAATAGAAAAGGCACAATGACGTTTAAGTACAAGAATACTGACTCTTCTTAATGTCTATGTTTCGAACCATTCCTGTGACACTAGTTATAGATTCCGATGCTTCACTCTAGGTTTAGTGTATCCCTTGGACCATCTTATTGACGATGAACACAGTAATTGCATCGGAATTAAATAGAAAAGGCACAATGCCGACTTAAGTAGAAGAAGACTGACTCTTCTTACTGACTATGTTTTGAACCATTCCTGAGACACTAGTTATAGATTCCGATGCTTCACTTCAGGTTTACTGTATCCCTCTAACCTTCTTATTGACGATGAAACAAAGAATATGCATCGGAATTAAATACAAAAGGCACAATGAAGACATAAGTACAAGAAGACTGACTGTGCCCACTGTCTATGTTTTGAATCATTCCTGAGACACTAGTTACAGATTCCGATGCTACACTTCAGGTTTACTGTATCCCTCTGACCTACATATTGACGATGAAACACAGAAATTTCACCGGAATTCAATACAAAAGGCACAATGCCGACTTAAGTACAAGAAGACTGACTCTTCTTACTGTCAATGTTTTGAACCATACCACTGACACTAGTAATAGTTTCCGATGCTTCACTCCAGGTTTACTGTATCCCTTGGCCCTGCTTATTGACGATGAAACACAGAAATTGCATCGGAATTAAATAGAAAAGGCACAATGCCGACTAAAGTACAAGAAGACTGACTCTTCTTACTGTCTATGTTTTGAAACATTCCTGTGACACTAGTTATAGATACCGATGCTTCACTCCAGGTTTACTGTATCCCTTGGACCATCTTATTGACGATGAAACACAGAAATTGCATCGGAATTAATAACAAAAGGCACAAGGCCGACTTAAGGACAAGAAGACTGACTCTTCTTACTGACTATGTTTTGAACCATTCCTGTGACACTAGTTATAGATTCCGATGCTCACTTCAGGTTTACTGTATCCCTCTGCCTTTCTTATTGACGATGAAACACAGAAATTGCACCGGAATTAAATACAAAAGGCACAATGCCGACATAAGGACAAGAAGACTGACTCTTCTTACTGACTATGTTTTGAACCATTCCTGTGACACTAGTTATAGATTCCGATGCTTCACTTCAGGTTAACTGTATCCCTTGGACCTTATTATTGACGATGAAACACAGAAATAGCAACAGAATTAAGTACAAAAGACACAATGCCGAATTAAGTACAAGAAGACTGACTCTTCCTACTGTCTATGTTTTGAACCATTCCATTGACACTAGTTATAGATTCCGATGCTTGACTTCAGGTTTACTGTATCCCTTGGACCTTCTTATGGACGATGAATCACAGAAATTGCATCGGAATTTAATACAAAAGGCACAATGCCGACTCAAGTACAAGAAGACTGACTCTTCTCACTGTCTATGTTTTGAAACATTCCTGTGACACTAGTTATAGATTCCGATGCTTCACTTCGGTTTACTGTATCCCTCTGACCTTCTTATTGACGATGAAACACAGAAATTGCATCGGAATTAAATACAAAAGGCACAATGCCGACTGAAGTACAAGAAGACTTACTCTTCTTACTAAACACAGATATTGCATCGGAAGTAAATACAAAAGGCACAATGCCGACTGAAGTACAAGAAGACTGACTCTTCTTACTGACTATGTTTTGAACCATTTCTGTGACACTAGTTATAGCTTCCGATGCTTCACTTCAGGTTTACTGTATCCCTCTGACCTTCTTATTGACGATGAAACACAGAAATTGCACGGAATGAAATACAAAAGGCAGAATGCTGACTTAAGTACAAGAAAACTGACTCTTCTTACTCTCTATGTTTTGAACCATTCCTGTGACACTAGTTATAGATTCCGATGCTTGACTTCAGGTTTACTGAAATCCTTGGACCTTCTTATTGACGATAAAACACAGAAATTGCATCGCAATTTAATACAAAAGTCACAATGCCATTTCAAGTACAAGAAGACTGACTCTTCTTACTGTCTATGATTTGAACTATTCCTGTGACACTAGTTATACATTCCTATGCTTCACTTCAGGTTTACTTTATCCCTCTGACCTTCTTATTGACGATGAAACACAGAAATTGCATCGGAATTAAATAGAAAAGGCACAATGCCGAAATAAGTACAAGAAGACTGACTCTTCCTACTGTCTATGGTTTGAACCATTTCTGTGACACTAGTTATAGATTCGGATGCTACACTTTAGGTTTACTGTATCCCTTGGACTTTCTTATTGACGATGAAACACAGAAATTGCATCTTAATTAAATACAAAAGGTACAATGCCGACTTAAGGACAAGAAGACTGACTCTTCTTACTGACTATGTTTTGAAGCATTCCTGTGACACTAGTTATAGCTTCCGATGCTTGACTTCAGGTTTACTGTATCCCTTGGACCTTCTTTTTGACGATGAAACACAGAAATTGCATCGGAATTTTATACAAAAGGCACAATGCCGACACAAGTACAAGAAGGCTGACTCTTCTTACTGTCTATGTTTTGAAACATTCCTGTGCCACTAGTTATAGATACCGATGCTTCACTTCGGTTTACTGTTTCCCTCTGACTTTCTTATTGACGATGAAACACAGAAGTTGCACCGGAATTAAATACAAAAGGCACAATGCTGACTTAAGGACAAGAAGACTGACTCTTCTTATTGACTATGTTTTGATCCATTCCTGTGACACTAGTTATAGATTCGGATGCTTCACTTCAGGTTTACTGTATCCCTCTGACCTTCTTATTGACGATGAAACACAGAAATTGCATCGGAATTAAATACAAAAGTCACAATGCCGACTGAAGTACAAGAAGACTGACTCTTCCTACTGTCTATGTTTTGAACCATTTATGTGACACTAGTTATATATTCCGATGCTTCACTTCAGGTTTACTGTATCCCTCTGACCTTCTTATTGACGATGAAACACAGAAATTGCACCGGAATTAAATACAAGAGGCACAATGCCGACTTAAGGACAAGAAGACTGACTCTTCTTACTGACTATGTTTTGAACCATTCCTGTGACACTAGTTAAAGATTTCGATGCTTCACTTCAGGTTTACTGTATCCCTCTGACCTTCTCATTGGCGAAGACACACAGAAATTGCGTCGGAATTAAATAGAAAAGGCACAATGACGTTTAAGTACAAGAATACTGACTCTTCTTAATGTCTATGTTTCGAACCATTCCTGTGACACTAGTTATAGATTCCGATGCTTCACTCTAGGTTTAGTGTATCCCTTGGACCATCTTATTGACGATGAACACAGTAATTGCATCGGAATTAAATAGAAAAGGCACAATGCCGACTTAAGTAGAAGAAGACTGACTCTTCTTACTGACTATGTTTTGAACCATTCCTGAGACACTAGTTATAGATTCCGATGCTTCACTTCAGGTTTACTGTATCCCTCTAACCTTCTTATTGACGATGAAACACAGAATATGCATCGGAATTAAATACAAAAGGCACAATGAAGACATAAGTACAAGAAGACTGACTGTGGCCACTGTCTATGTTTTGAATCATTCCTGAGACACTAGTTACAGATTCCGATGCTACACTTCAGGTTTACTGTATCCCTCTGACCTACATATTGACGATGAAACACAGAAATTTCACCGGAATTCAATACAAAAGGCACAATGCCGACTTAAGTACAAGAAGACTGACTCTTCTTACTGTCAATGTTTTGAACCATACCACTGACACTAGTTATAGTTTCCGATGCTTCACTCCAGGTTTACTGTATCCCTTGGCCCTGCTTATTGACGATGAAACACAGAAATTGAATCGGAATTAAATAGAAAAGGCACAATGCCGACTAAAGTACAAGAAGACTGACTCTTCTTACTGTCTATGTTTTGAAACATTCCTGTGACACTAGTTATAGATACCGATGCTTCACTCCAGGTTTACTGTATCCCTTGGACCATCTTATTGACGATGAAACACAGAAATTGCATCGGAATTAATAACAAAAGGCACAATGCCGACTTAAGTACAAGAAGACTGACTCTTCTTACTGACTGTTTTTAACCATTCCAGTGACACTAGTTATAGATTCCGATGCTCACTTCAGGTTTACTGTATCCCTCTGCCTTTCTTATTGACGATGAAACACAGAAATTGCACCGGAATTAAATACAAAAGGCACAATGCCGACATAAGGACAAGAAGACTGACTCTTCTTACTGACTATGTTTTGAACCATTCCTGTGACACTAGTTATAGATTCCGATGCTTCACTTCAGGTTAACTGTATCCCTTGGACCTTATTATTGACGATGAAACACAGAAATAGCAACGGAATTAAGTACAAAAGACACAATGCCGAATTAAGTACAAGAAGACTGACTCTTCCTACTGTCTATGTTTTGAACCATTCCATTGACACTAGTTATAGATTCTGATGCTTGACTTCAGGTTTACTGTATCCCTTGGACCTTCTTATGGACGATGAATCACAGAAATTGCATCGGAATTTAATACAAATGCACAATGCCGACTCAAGTACAAGAAGACTGACTCTTCTCACTGTCTATGTTTTGAAACATTCCTGTGACACTAGTTATAGATTCCGATGCTTCACTTCGGTTTACTGTATCCCTCTGACGTTCTTATTAACGATGAAACACAGAAGTTGCACCGGAATTAAATACAAAAGGCACAATGCTGACTTAAGGACAAGAAGACTGACTCTTCTTACTGACTATGTTTTGAACCATTCCTGGGACACTAGTTATAGATTCGGATGCTTCACTTCAGGTTTACTGTATCCCTCTGACCTTCTTATTGACGATGAAACACAGAAATTGCATCGGAATTAAATACAAAAGGCACAATGCCGACTGAAGTACAAGAAGACTTACTCTTCTTACTAAACACAGAAATTGCATCGGAAGTAAATACAAAAGGCACAATGCCGACTGAAGTACAAGAAGACTGACTCTTCTTACTGACTATGTTTTGAACCATTTCTGTGACACTAGTTATAGCTTCCGATGCTTCACTTCAGGTTTACTGTATCCCTCTGACCTTCTTATTGACGATGAAACACAGTAATTGCACGGAATTAAATACAAAAGGCAGAATGCTGACTTAAGTACAAGAAAACTGACTCTTCTTACTCTCTATGTTTTGAACCATTCCTGTGACACTAGTTATAGATTCCGATGCTTGACTTCAGATTTACTGAAATCCTTGGACCTTCTTATTGACGATGAAACACAGAAATTGCATCGGAATTTAATACAAAAGGCACAATGCCGACTCAAGTACAAGAAGACTTACTCTTCTTACTGTCTATGTTTTGAACCATTCCTGTGACACTAGTTATAGATTCCAATGCTTCACTTCAGGTTTACTGTATCCCTCTGACCTTCTTATTGACGATGAAACACAGAAATTGCATCGGAATTAAATAGAAAAGGCACAGTGCCGAATTAAGTACAAGAAGACTGACTCTTCCTTCTGTCAATTTTTGAACCATTTATGTGACACTTGTTATATATTCCGATGCTTCACTTCAGGGTTACTGTATCCCTCTGACCTTCTTATTGACGATGAAACACAGAAATTGCACCGGAATTAAATACAAGAGGCACAATGCCGACTTAAGGACAAGAAGACTGACTCTTCTTACTGACTATGTTTTGAACCATTCCTGTGACACTAGTTATAGATTCCGATGCTTCACTTCACGTTTACTGTATCCCTCTGACCTTCTTATTGACGAAGACACACAGAAATTGCCTCGAAATTAAATTGAAAAGGCACAATGCCGTTTAAGTACAAGAAGACTGACTCTTCTTAATGTCTATGTTTTAAACCATTCCTGTGACACTAGTTATAGATTCCGATGCTTCACTCTAGGTTTAGTGTATCCCTTGGACCTTCTTATTGACGATGAACGCAGTAATTGCGTCGGAATTAAATAGAAAAGGCACAATGCCGACTTAAGAAGAAGAAGACTGACTCTTCTTACTGACTATATTTTGAACCATTCCTGAGACACTAGTTATAGCTTCCGATGCTTCACTTCAGGTTTACTGTATCCCTCTGTCCTTCTTATTGACGATGAAACACAGAAATTGCATCGGAATTAAGTACAAAAGGCACAATGCCGACTGTACAAAAAGACTGACTGTGCCCACTGTCTATGTTTTGAATCATTCCTGAGACACTAGTTAAAGATTCCGATGCTTCACTACAGGTTTACTGTATCCCTCTGACCTACATATTGACGATGAAACACAGAAATTGCACCGGAATTCAATACAAAAGGCACAATGCCGACTTAAGTACAAGAAGACTGACTCTTCTTACTGTCTATGTTTTGAACCATACCACTGACACTAGTTATAGTTTCCGATGCTTCACTCCAGGTTTACTGTATCCCTTGGCCCTTCTTATTGACGATGAAACACAGAAATGGCATCGGAATTAAATAGAAAAGGCACAATGCCGACTAAAGTACAAGAAGACTGACTCTTCTTACTGTCTATGTTTTAAACCATTCCTGCGACCCTAGTTACAGCTTCCGATGCTTCAATCAAGGCTTAGTGTATCCCTTGGACCTTCTTATTGACGATGAAACACAAAAATTGCATCGGAATTAAATAGAAAAGGCACTATGCCGATTTAAGTACAAGATGACTGACTCTTCTTACTGACTATGTTTTGAGCCATTCCTGTGACACTAGTTATAGATTCCCATGCTTGACTTCAGGTTTACTGTATCCCTTGGACCTACTTATTGCCGATGAAACACAGAAATTGCATCGGAATTAAATACAAAAGGCACAATACCAACTTAAGTACAAGAAGACTGACTCTTCTTACTGTCTATGTTTTGAACCACTCCTGTGACACTAGATATAGATTCCGTTGCTTCACTTCAGGTTAACTGCATCATTTGGACCTTCTTGTTGACGAAGAAACACAGAAATCACATCGGAATTCAATACAAAAGGCACAATGACGACTTAAGTACTAAAAGACTGACTCTTCTTACTGACTATGATTTGATCCATTCCTGTGACACTAGTTATAGATTCCGATGCTTCACTTCAGGTTTACTGTATCCCTTGGACCTTCTTATTGACGATGAAACACAGAAATTGGATAGGAATTAAGTAGAAAAAGCACAATGAGGACTTAAGTACAAGAAGACTGACTCTTCTTACTGTCTATGTTTGAACCATTCCATTGACACTAGCTATAGCTTCCGATGCTTCACTTCAGGTTTATTGTTTCCCTTGGACCTTCTTATTAACGATGAAACAATGAAATTGCATCGGAATTAAATACAAAAGGCAGAATGCCGACTTAAGTACATGAAGACTGATTCTTCTTACTGACTATGTTTTGAACCATTCCTGTGACACTAGTTATAGATTCCGATGCTTCACTTCAGGGTTACTGTATCCCTCTGACCTTCTTATTGACGATGAAATACAGAAATTGCATCAGAATTAAATACAAAAGTCACAATGCCTACTTAAGTACAAGAAGACTGACTCTTCCTTCTGTCTATGTTTTGATCCATTCCTGTGACACTAGTTATGGAATCCTGATGCTTCACTTCAGGTTTACTGTATCCCTTGGACCTTCTTATTGACGATGAAACACAGAAATTGCATCGGGATTAAATAGAAAACGCACAATGCCGACTTAAGTACAAGAAGACTGACTCATCCTAATGTCTATGTTTGAACCATACCATTGACACTAGTTATAGCTTCCGATGCTTCACTTCAGGTTTACTGTTTCCCTCGGACCTTCTTATTAACGATGAAACAATGAAATTGCATCGGAATTAAATAGAAAAGGCACAATGCCGACTTAAGTACAAGAAGACTGACTCATCCTACTGTCTATGTTTGAACCATTCCATTGACACTAGTTAAGGCTTCCGAAGCTTCACTTCAGGTTTACTGTTTCCCTTGCACCTTCTTAATAACGATGAGACAATGAAATTGCATCGGAATTAAATACAAAAGTCACAATGCCGACTTAAGTATATGAGGACTGACTCTTCTTACTGTCTATGTTTTGAACCATTTCTGTGACACTAGTTATAGATTCCGATGCTTCACTTCAGGGTTACTGTATCCCTCTGACCTTCTTATAGACGATGAAACACAGAAATTGCATCAGAATTAAATACAAAAGTCGCAATGCCTACTTAAGTACAAGAACACTGACTCTTCCATCTGTCTATGATTTGATCCATTCCTGTGACACTAGTTATGGATTCCGATGCTTCACTTCAGGTTTACTGTATCCCTTGGACCTTCTTATTGACGATGAAACACAGAAATTGCATCGGAATTAAATGCAAAAGGCACAATGCTGACTTAAGTACATGAAGACTGATTCTTCTTACTGACTACGTTTTATACCATTCCTGTGACACTAGTTATAGATTCCGATGCTTCACTTCAGGTTTACTGTATCCGTTGGACCTTCTTATTGACGATGAAACACAGAAACTGCATCGGAATTAAATACAAAAGGCACAATGCCGACTTAAGTACAAGAAGACTGACTCATCCTACTGTCTATGTTTGAACCATTCCATTGACACTAGTTATAGCTTCCGAAGCTTCACTTCAGGTTTACTGTTTCCCTAGGACGTTCTTATTAACGATGAAACAATGAAATTGCATCGGAATTAAATACAAAAGGCGCAATGCCGACTTAAGTACATGAAGACTGATTCTTCTTACTGTCTATGATTTGAACCATTCCTGTGACACTAGTGATAGATTGTGATCCTTCACTCCAGGTTTACTGTATCCCTTGCACATTCTTTTGACGATGAAACACAGAAATTGCATCGGAATGAAATACAAAAGGCACAATGCCGACTTAAGGACAAGAAGACTGTATCTTCTTACTGCCTATGTTTTGAACTATTCCTGTGACACTAGTTATAGATTCCGATGCCTCACTTCAGGTTTACTGTATCCCTCTGACCTTCTTATTGCCGATGAAACACAGAAATTGCATCGGAATTAAATTCGAAAGGCACAATGCCGACTTAAGTGCAAGGAGACTGACTCTTCTCACTGTCTATGTTTTGAACCCTTCCTGTGACACTAGTTATAGGTTCTGATGCCTCACTTCAGGTTTACTGTATCCCTTGGATCTTCTTATTGACGATGAAACACAGAAATTGCATCATAATTAAATACAAAAGGCACAATGAAGACTTAAGGACAAAAAGACTGACTCTTCTTACTGACTATGTTTGGACCATTCCTGTGACACAAGTTATGGATTCCGATGCTTCACTCCAGGTTTACTGTATCCCTTGGACCTTCTTATTGACGATGAAACACAGAAATTGCATCCGAATTAAATACAAAAGGCACAATGACGACTTAAGTATAAGAAGACTGACTCTTCTTACTGTCTATGTTTTGAAACATTCCTGTGACACTAGCTATAGATTCCGATGCTTCACTTCATTATTACTGTATCCCTCTGACCTTATTGACGATGAAATACAGTAATTGCATCGGAATTAAATACGAAAGGCACAATACCACCTTAGGTACAAGTAGACTGACTCTTCTTACTGTCTATGTTTTGAACCACTCCTGTGACACTAGATATAGATTCCGATGCTTAACTTCAGGTTTACTGTATCATTTGGACCTTCTTGTTGAAGATGAAACACAGAAATTACATCGAAATTAAATACAAAAGGCACAATGCCGACTTTCTGAGACAAGTATAAAAAGACTGACTCTTCTTACTGACTATGATTTGAACCATTCCTGTGACACTAGTTATAGATTCCGATGCTTCACTTCAGGTGTACTGTATCCCTCTGACCGTCTTATTGACGATGAAACCCAGAAATTGGATAGGAATTAAATAGAAAAGGCACAATGAGGACTTAAGTACAAGAAGACTGACTCTTCTTACTGTCTACGTTTTGAACCATTCCTGTGACACTAGTTATAGATTCCGATGCTTGACTTCAGGTTTACTGTATCCCTTGGAACTTCTTATTTACGATGAAACACAGAAATTGCATCGGAATTTAATGCAAAAGGCACAATGCCGACTCAAGTACAAGAAGACTGACTCTTCTGATTGTCTATGTTTTGAACCACTCCTGTGACACTAGTTATAAATTCCGATGCCTCACTTCAGGTTTACTGTATCGGTCTGACCTTCTTATATACGATGAAAGACAGAAATTGCATCGGAATTAAATACAAAATGCACAATGCCGACTTAAGTACAAGAAGACTGACTCATCCTACTGTCTATGTTTGAACCATTCCATTGATACTAGTTATAGCTTCCGATGCTTCACTTCAGGATTACGGTTTCCCTTGGACCTTCTTATTAACGATGAAACAATGAAATAGCATCGGAATTAAATACAAAAGGCACAATGCCGACTTAAGTACATGTAGACTGATTCTTCTTACTGACTATGTTTTGAACCATTCCTGTGACACTAGTTATAGATTCCGATGCTTCACTTCAGGTTTACTGTATCCGTTGGACCTTATTATTGACGATGAAACACAGAAATTGCATCGGAATTAAATAGAAAAGGCACAATGCCGACTTAAGTACAAGAAGACTGACTCTTCTTACTGACTATGTTTTGAACCATTCGTGTGACACTAGTTATACAATCCGATGCTTCACTTCAGATTTACTGTATCCCTTGGACCGTCTTATTGACGATGAAACACAGAAATTGCATCGGAATTAAATACAAAAGGCACAATGCCGACTTAAGTGCAAAAAGACTGGCTCTTCCTTCTGTCTATGTTTTGATCCATTCCTGTGACACTAGTTATGGATTCCGATGCTTCACTTCAGGTTTACTATATCCCTTGGACATTCTTATTGACGATGAGACACAGAAATTGCATCGGAATTAAATAAAAAAGGCACAATGCCGACTTAAGTACAAGAAGACTGACTCATCCTACTGTCTATGTTTGAACCATTGCATTGACACTAGTTTTAGCTTCCGATGCTTCACTCCAGGTTTACTGTTTCCCCTGGACCTTCTTATTAACGATGAAACAATGAAATTGCATCGGAATTAAATACAAAAGGCAAAATGCCGACTCAAGTACATGAAGACTGATTCTTCTTACTGACTATGTTTTGAACCATTCCTGTGACACTTGTTATAGAGTCCGATGCTTCACTCCAGGTTTTCTGTATCCCTTGGACCTTCTTAATGACGATGAAACACAGAAATTGCATCGGAATTAAATAGAAAAGGCACGATGCCGACTTAAGTACAAGATGACTGACTCTTCCTACTGTCTATGTTTTGAACCATTCCTGTGACACTAGTTTTAGATTCCGATGCTTCACTTCAGCTTTACTGTATCCCTCTGACATTCTTATTGACGATGAAACACAGAAATTGCAGCGAAATTAAATACAAAAGCACAATGCCGACTTAAGTACAAGAAGACTGACTCTTCCTACAGACTAGGTTTTGAACCATTCCTGTGACACTAGTTATAGATTCCGATGCTTCACTTCAGGTTTACTGAATCCCTTGTACGACGAAACACAGAAATTGCATCGGAATTAAATGCAAAAGGCACAATGCCGACTTAAGTACAAGAAGACTGATTCTTCTTACTAACTATGATTTGAACCATTCCTGTGGCACTGGTTATAGATTCCGATGCTTCACTTCAGGTTCACTGTATCCCTTGGACCTTCTTATTGACGATGAAACCCAGATATTGCATCGGAATTAAATACAAGAGGCACAATGCCGACTTAAGTACAAGAAGGCTGACTCTTATTACTGTCTATGCTTTGAACCATTCCTGTGACATTAGTTATAGATTCCGATGCTTCACTCCAGGTTTACTGTATCCCACTGCACCTTCTTATTGACGATGAAACACTGAAATTGCATCGGAAATAAATACAAAAGGCACAATGTCGACTTAAGGACAAGAAGACTGTATCTTCTTACTGCCTATGTTTTGAACCATTCCTGTGACACTAGTTATAGATTCCGATGCTTCACTTCAGGTTTACTGTATCCCTCTGACCTTCTTATTGACGATGAAACACAGAAATTGCATCGGAATTAAATGCAAAAGGCACAATGCCGACTTAAGGATAAGAAGACAGACTCTTCTTACTGACTATGTTTGAACCATTCCTGTGTCACTAGTTAAAGATTCCGATGCTTCACTTCATGTTCACTGTATCCCTCTGACACTCTTATTGACGATGGAACACAGAAACAGCATCGGAATTAAATAGAATAGGCACAATGCCGACTTAAGTACAAGAAGACTGACTCTTCCTACTGTCTATGTTTTGAACCATTCCTGTGACACTAGTTTTAGATTCCGATGCTTCACTTCAGCCTTACTGTATCCCACTGACCTTCTTATTGACGATGAAACACAGAAATTGCAGCGGAATTAAGTACAAAAGGCACAAATCCGACTTAAGTACAAGAAGACTGACTCTTCCTACAGACTAGGTTTAGAACCATCCCTATGACACTAGTTAGAGATTCCCATGCTTCACTTCAGGTTTACTGAATCCCTTGGAACTTCTTATTTACGACAAAACACAGAAATTGCATCGGAATTAAATACAAAAGGCACAATGCCGGCTTAAGTACAAGAAGACTGACTGTTCTTACTGTCTATGTTTTGAACCATTCCTGTGACAGTAGTTATAGATTCCGATTCTTCACACCAGGTTTACTGTATCCCTTGGACCTTCTTATTGACGATGAAACACCGAAATAGCATCGGATTTAAATATAAAAGCACAATGCCGACTTAGGTACAAGTAGACTGTCTCTTGATACTGACTATGTTTTGAACCATTCCTGTGACAGTAGTTATAGATTCCGATTCTTCACACCAGGTTTACTGTATCCCTTGGAACTTCTTATTGACGATGAAACACCAAAATAGCATCAGATTTAAATATAAAAGCACAATGCCGACATAGGTACAAGAAGACTGACTCTTGATACTGACTATGTTTTGAACCATCCCTGTAACACTAGTTATAGAGTCTGATGCTTCACTCCAGGTTTACTATATCTCTTTTACCTTCTTATTGACGATGAAACACAGAAATTGCATCGGAATTAAATAGAAAAGGCACAATGCCGACTTAAGTACAAGAAGATTGACTCTTCTCACTGGCTATGTTTTGAACCATTCCTGTGACACTAGTTATACAGTCCGATGCTTCACTTCAGGTTTACTGTCTCCCTTGGACCGTCTTATTGACGATGAAACACAGAAATTGCATCGGAATTAAATAGAAAAGGCACAATGCCGACTTAAGTACAAGATGACTGACTCTTCCTACTGCCTATGATTTGAACCATTCTTGTGACACTAGTTTTAGATTCTGATGCTTCACTTCAGCTTTACTGTATCCCTCTGACATTCTTATTGACGATGAAACACAGAAATTGCAGCGAAATTAAATACAAAAGCACAATGCCGACTTAAGTACAAGAAGACTGACTCTTCCTACAGACTAGGTTTTGAACCATTCCTGTGACACTAGTTATAGATTCCGATGCTTCACTTCAGGTTTACTGTATCCCTTGGACCTTTTTATTTACGATGAAACACAGAAATTGCATCGGAATTAAATACAAAAGGCACAATGCCGACTTAAGTACATGAAGACTGACTCTCCTTACTGACTATGTTTTGAACCATTCCTGTGACACTAGTTATAGATTCCGATGCTTCACTTCAGGTTTACTGTATCCCTTGGATCTTCTTATTGACGATGAAACACCGAAATTGCATGGGAATTAAATACAAAAGGCACAATGCCGACTTAAGGACAAGAAGACTGACTCTTCCTACTGTCTATGTTTGAACCATTCCATTGACGCTAGTTATAGATTCTCATGCTTCACTTCAGGTTTACTGTTTCCCTTGGACCTTCTTATTAACGATGAAACAATGAAATTGCATCGGAATTAAATACAAATGGCACAATGCCGACTTAAGTACAAGAAGACTGATTCTCCTTACTGACTATGTTTTGAACCATTCCTGTGACACTAGTTATAGATTCCGATGCTTCACTCCAGGTTTACTGTATCCCTCGGACCTTCTTATTGACGATGAAACACAGAAATTGCATCGGAATTAAATACAAAAGGCACAATGCCGACTTAAGGATAAGAAGACAGACTCTTCTTACTGACTGTGTTTGAACCATTCCTGTGACACTAGTTAAAGATTCCGATGCTTCACTTCAGGTTCACTGTATCCCTCTGACACTCTTATTGACGATGGAACACAGAAACAGCATCGGAATTAATTAGAAAAGGCACAATGCCGACTTAAGGACAAGAGGACTGTATCTTCTTACTGCCTATGTTTTGAACCATTCCTGTGACACTAGTTATAGATTCCGATGCTTCACTTGAGGTTTACTGTATCCCTCTGACCTTCTTATTGACGATGAAACACAGAAATTGCATCGGAATTAAATACAAAAGGCACAATGCCGACTTAAGTGCAAGAAGACTGACTCTTCCTACTGTCTATGCTTTGAACCATTCCTGTGACACTAGTTTTAGATTCCGATGCTTCACTTCAGCTTTACTGTATCCCTCTGACCTTCTTATTGTCGATGAAACACAGAAATTGCAGCGGAATTAAATAGAAAAGGCACAATGCCGACTAAAGTAGAAGCAGACTGACTCTTCTCACTGACTATGTTTTGAACCATTCCTGTGACACTAGTTATAGATTCCGATGCTTCACTTCAGGATTACTGTATCCCTTCGACCTTCTTATTGACGATGAAACACATAAATTGCATCGGAACTAAATACAAAAGGAACAATGCCGACTTAAGTACAAGAAGACTGACTCTTCTTACTGTCTATGTTTTGAATCATTCCTGTGACACTAGTTATAGATTCCGATGCTTCACTCCAGGTTTACTGTATCCCTTGGAACTTATTATTGACGATGAAACACCGAAATTGCATTGGAATTAAATACAAAAGGCACAATGCCGACTTAAGTACATGAGGACTGACTCTCCTTACTGACTATGCTTTGAATCATTTCTGTGACACTAGTTATAGATTCCGATGCTTCAATTCAGATTTACTGTATCCCTCTGAACTTCTTATTGTCGATGAAACACAGAAATTGCATCGGAATTAAATACAAAAGGCACAATGCCGACTTAAGTACAAGAAGACTGACTCTTCTTACTGTCTATGATTTGAACCATTCCTGTGACACTAGTTATAGATTCCGATGCTTCACTCCAGGTTTACTGTATCCCTTGGACCTTCTTATTGACGATGAAACTCAGAAATTGCATCGGAATTAAATACAAAAGGCACAATGCCGACTATAGTACAATAAGGCTGACTCTTCCCAATGACTATGTTCTGAACCATTCCTGTGACACTAGTTATAGATTCCGATGCTTCACTTCAGGATTACTGTATCCCTTGGACCATCTTATTAACGATGAAAAACATAAATTGCATCGGAAGTAAATACAAAAGGCACAATGCCGACTTAAGTACAAGAAGACTGACTCTTCCTACTGTCTATGTTTTGAACCATTCCTGTGACACTTGTTATAGTTTCCGATGCTTCACTTCAGGTTTACTGTATCCCTCTGACTTTCGTATTGACGATGAAACACAGAAATTGCACCGGAATTAAATACAAAAGGCACAATGCCGACTTAAGGACAAGAA
The DNA here is from genome assembly GCF_023864345.2 of Schistocerca serialis cubense. Taxonomy (NCBI): domain Eukaryota; kingdom Metazoa; phylum Arthropoda; class Insecta; order Orthoptera; family Acrididae; genus Schistocerca; species Schistocerca serialis. The sequence continues at coordinate 640,062,745 of NC_064644.1, forward strand.
GACTGACTCGTCTTACTGACTATGTTTTGAACCATTCCTGCGACACTAGTTATAGATTGCGATGCTTCACTCCAGGTTTAGTGTATCCCTTGGACCTTCTTATTGACGATGAAACACAGAAATTGCATCGGAATTAAATAGAAAAGGCACAATGCCGATATAAGTACAAGAAGACTGACTCTTCTTACTGTCTATGTTTTGAACCATTCCTGTGACACTAATTTTGGATTCCGATGCTTCACTTCAGGTTTACTGTATCCCTCTGACCTTCTTATTGACGATGAAACACAGAAATTGCAGCGGAATTAAGTACAAAAGGCACAATTCCGACTTAGGTACAAGAAGACTGACTCTTCCTACAGACTAGGTTTTGAACCATTCCTGTGACACTAGTTAGAGATTCCGATGCTTCACCTCAGGATTACGGAATCCCTTGGACCTTCTTATTGACGACAAAACACAGAAATTGCATCGGAATTAAATACAAAAGGCACAATGCCGACTTAAGGACAAGAAGACAGACTCTTCTCACTGACTATGTTTTGAACCATTCCTGTGACACTAGTTATAGATTCCGATGCTTCACTTCATGTTCACTGTATCCCTCTGACACTCTTATTGACGATGGAACACAGAAACTGCATCGGAATTAAATAGAAAAGGCACAATGCTGACTTAAGTACAAAAAGACCGACTCTTCATACTGTCTATGTTTTGAACCATTCCTGTGACACTAGTTATAGAGTCCGATGCTTCTCTCCAGGTTTACTATATCCCTTGGACCTTCTTATTGACGATGAAACACAGAAATTGCATCGGAGTTAATTAGAAAAGGCACAATGCCGACTTAAGTACAAGAAGACCGACTCTTCTCACTGGCTATGTTTTGAACCATTCCTGTGACACTAGTTATACAATCCGATGCTTCACATCAGGTTTACTGTATCCCTTGGACCGTCTTATTGACAGTGAAACACAGAAATTGCATCGGAATTAAATAGAAAAGGCATAATGCCGACTTAAGTACAAGATGACTGACTCTTCCTACTGCCTATGTTTTGAACCATTCCTGTGACACTAGTTTTAGATTCCGATGCTTCACTTCAGCTTTACTGTATCCCACTGACATTCTTATTGACTATGAAACACAGAAATTGCAGCGAAATTAAATACAAAAGCACAATGCCGACTTAAGTACAAGAAGACTGACTCTTCCTACAGACTAGGTTTTGAACCATTCCTGTGACACTAGTTACAGATTCCGATGCTTCACTTCAGGTTTACTGTATCCCTTGGACCTTCTTATTTACGATGAAACACAGAAATTGCATCGGAATTAAATAGAAAATGCACAATGGCGACTTAAGTACAAGAGGACTTACTATTCCTAGTGTCTATGTTTTGAACCATTTCTGTGACACTAGTTTTAGATTCCGATGATTCACTTCAGCATTACTGTCTCCCTCTGACCTTCTTATTGACGATGAAACACAGATATTGCAGCGGAATTAAGTACATAAGGCACAATTCCGACTTAAGTACCTGAAGACTGACTCTTCCTACAGACTTGGATTTGAACCATTCCTGTGACACTAGTTAGAGATTCCGATGCTTCACTTCAGGTTTACTGAATCCCTTGGACCTACTTATTGACGACAAAACACAGAAATTGCATCGGAATTAAATACAAAAGGCACAATGCCGACTTAGGTACAAGCTGACTGACTGTTCTTACTGTCTATATTTTGAACCATTCCTGTGACAGTAGTTATAGATTCCGATTCTTCACAGCAGGTTTACTGTATCCCTTGGACCTTCTTATTGACGATGAAACACCGAAATAGCATCGGATTTAAATAGAAAAGGCACAATGCCGACTTAGGTACAAGAAGACTGACTCTTGTTACTGACTATGCTTTGAACCATCCCTGTGACACTAGTTATAGTTTCCGATGCTTCACTTCAGGTTTACTGTATCCCTTGGACCTTCTTATTGACGATGAAACACATAAATTGCATCGGAACTAAATACAAAAGTCACAATGCCGACTTAAGTACAAGAAGACTGGCTCTTCTTACTGTCTATGTTTTGAATCATTCCTGTGACACTAGTTATAGATTCCGATGCTTCACTCCAGGTTTACTGTATCCCTTGGACCTTCTTATTGACGATGAAACACCGAAATTGCATTGGAATTAAATACAAAAGGCACAATGCCGACTTAAGTACATGAGGACTGACTCTCCTTACTGACTATGCTTTGAACCATTCCTGTGACACTAGTTATGGATTCCGATGCTTCACTTCAGGTTTAGTGTATCCCTCTGAACTTCTTATTGACGATGAAACACAGAAATTGCATCGGAATTAAATACAAAAGGCACAATGCCGACTTAAGTACAAGAAGACTGACTCATCTTACTGTCTATGATTTGAACCATTCCTGTGACACTAGTTATAGATTCCGATGCTTCACTCCAGGTTTAGTGTATCCCTTGGACCTTCTTATTGACGATGAAACACAGAAATTACATCGGAATTAAATAGAAAAGGCACAATGGCGACTTAAGTACAAGAAGACTGACTCTTCTTACTGTCTATGTTTTGAACCATTCCTGTGACACTAATTTTGGATTCCGATGCTTCACTTCGGGTTTACTGTATCCCTCTGACCTTCTTATTGACGATGAAACAAAGAAATTTCATCGGAATTAAATACATAAGGCACAATGCCGACTTAAGTACAAGAAGACTGACTGTTCCCACTGTCTATGCTTTGAACCATTCCTGAGACACTAGTTGAAGATTCCGATGCTTCACTTCAGGTTTACTGTATCCCTCTGACCTTCTTATTGACGATGAAACACTGAAATAGCACCGGAATTAAATACAAAAGGCACAATGCCGACTTAAGTACAAGAAGACAGAACCTTCTTACTGTCTATGCTTTGAACCATTCCTGTGACACTAGTTATAGATTCCGATGCATCACTCCAGGTTTACTGTATCCCTTGGACCTTCTTATTGACGATAATACACTGAAATTGCATCGGAATTAAATAGAAAAGGCACTTTGCCGACTTAAGTACAAGATGACTGACTCTTCTTACTGACTATGTTTTGAACAATTCCTGTGTCACTAGTTATAGATTCCGATGCTTGACTTCAGGTTTACTGTATCTCTTGGACCTTCTTATTGACGATGAAACACAGAAATTGCATAGGAATTAAATACAAAAGGCACAATGCCGACTTAAGTACAAGAAGACTGACTCTTCCTACTGTCTATGTTTTGAACCATTCCTGTGACACTAGCTATAGATTCCGATGCTTCACTTCAGGTTTACTGTATCCCTCTGACTTTCGTATTGACGATGAAACACAGATATTGCATCGGAATTAAATAAAAAAGGCACAATGCCGACTTAAGTACAAAAAGACTGACTCTTCTTACTGACCATGTTTTGAACCATTCCTGTGACACTAGTTATACATTCCGATGCTTGGCTTCAGGTTTACTGTATCCCTTGGAGCTTCTTATTGACGATGAAACACAGAAATAGCATCGGAATTTAATACACAAGGCACAATGCCGACTCAAGTACAAGAAGACTGACACTTCTGACTGTCTATGTTGTGAACCATTCATGTGACACTTGTTATAGTTTCCGATGCCGCACATCAGGTTTACTGTATCAGTCTCACCTTCTTATTGACGATGAAACACTGAAATTGCATCGGAATTAAATACAAAATGCACAATGCCGACTTAAGTACATGAAGACTAACTAATCTTACTGTCTATATTTTGAACCATTTCTGTGACACTAGTTATAGATTCCGATGCTTCACTTCAGGTTTACTGTATCCCTTGGACCTTCTTATTGACGATGAAGCACAGAAATTGCATCGGAATTAAATACAAATGGCATAATGCCGACTTAAGTACAAGAAGGCTGACTCTTCTTACTGTCTATGTTTTGAACCATTCCTGTGACACTAGTTATAGATTCCGATGCTTCACTCCAGGTTTACTGTATCCCTTGCACCTTCTTTTTGACGATGAAACACAGAAATGGCACCGGAATTAAATACAAAAGGCACAATGCCGACTTAAGGACAAGAAGACGACTCTTCTTACTGACTATGTTTTGAACCATTCCTGCGACACTAGTTATAGATTCCGATGCTTCACTTCAGGTTTACTGTATCCCTCTGACCTTCTTATTGACGATGAAACACAGAAATTGCATCGGAATTAAATACAAACGGCACAATGCCGACTTATGTACAAGAACACTGACTCTTCTTACTGTCTATATTTTGAACCATTCCTGTGACACTATTTATAGATTCCGATGCTTCCCTCCAGGTTTACTGTATCCCTTGGACCTTTTTATTGACGATGAAATTCAGAAATTGCATCGGAATTAAATAGAAAAGGCACAATGCCGACTAAAGTAGAAGAAGACTGACTCTTCTCACTGACTATGTTTTGAACCATTCCTGTGACACTAGTTATAGATTCCGATGCTTCACTTCAGGATTACTGTATCCCATGGACCTTCTTATTGACGATGAAACACATAAATTGCATCGGAACTAAATAAAAAAGGCACAATGCCGACTTAAGTACAAGAAGACTGACTCTTCTTACTGTCTATGTTTTGAATCATTCCTGTGACACTAGTTATAGATTCCGATGCTTCACTCCAGGTTTACTGTATCCCTTGGACCTTCTTATTGACGATGAAACACCGAAATTGCATTGGAATTAAATACAAAAGGCACAATGCCGACTTAAGTACATGAGGACTGACTCTCCTTCCTGACTATGCTTTTAATCATTCCTGTGACACTAGTTATAGATTCCGATGCTTCACTTCAGGTTTACTGTATCCCTCTGACTTTCGTATTGACGATGAAACACAGAAATTGCACCGGAATTAAATAAAAAAGGCACAATGCCGACTTAAGGACAAGAAGACTGACTCTTCTTAGTGTATATGTTTTGAACCATTCCTGTGACACTAGATATAGATTCCGATGCTTCACTTTAGGTTTACTGTATCCCTCTGAGTTTCTTATTGACGATGAAAGACAGAAATTGGACCGAAATTAAATACAAAAGGCACAATGCCGACTTAAGTACAAGAAGACTGACTGTTCCCACTGTCTATGTTTTGAACCATTCCTGAGACACTAGTTGAAGATTCCGATGCATCACTTCAGGTTTACTGTATCCCATACCTTCTTATTGACGATGAAACACTGAAATTGCACCGGAATTAAATTCAAAAGGCACAATGCCGACTTAAGTACAAGAAGACAGACTCTTCTTACTGTCTATGTTTTGAACCATTCCTGTGACACTAGCTATAGATTCCGATGCTTCACTTCATTTTTACTGTATGCCTCTGACCTTATTGACGATGAAACACAGAAATTGCATCGGAATTAAATACAAAAGGCACAATACCGACTTAAGTACAAGAAGACTGACTCTTCTTACTGTCTATGTTTTGAACCACTCCTGTGTGACTAGATATAGATTCCGATGCTTCACTTCAGGTTTACTGCATCATTTGGACCTTCTTATTGACGATGAAACACAGAAATTACATCGGAATTAAATACAAAAGGCACAATGCCGACTTAAGTACAAAAAGACTGACTCTTCTTACTGACTATGTTTTGAACCATTCCTGTGACACTAGTTATAGATTCCGATGCTTCACTTCAGTTTACTGTATCCCTCTGACCTTCTTATTGACGATGAAACACAGAAATTGGATCATAATTAAATAGAAAAGGCACAATGCCGACTTAAGTACAAGAAGACTGACTCTTCTTACAGTCTATGCTTTGAACCATTCCTGTGACACTAGTTATAGATTCCGATGCTTGGCTTCAGGTTTACTGTATCCCTTGGAGCTTCTTATTGACGATGAAACACAGAAATAGCATCGGAATTTAATACACAAGGCACAATGCCGACTCAAGTACAAGAAGACTGACTCTTCTGACTGTCTATGTTGTGAACCATTCATGTGACACTAGTTATAGTTTCCGATGCCGCACATCAGGTTTACTGTATCGGTCTGACCTTCTTATTGTCGATGAAACACAGAAATTGCATCGGAATTAAATACAAAATGCACAATGCCGACTTATGTACAAGAAGACTGACTCTTCTTACTGTCTATATTTTGAACCATTCCTGTGACACTAGTTATAGATTCCGATGCTTCCCTCCAGGTTTACTGTATCCCTTGGACCTTTTTATTGACGATGAAATTCAGAAATTGCATCGGAATTAAATAGAAAAGGCACAATGCCGACTAAAGTAGAAGAAGACTGACTCTTCTCACTGACTATGTTTTGAACCATTCCTGTGACACTAGTTATAGATTCCGATGCTTCACTTCAGGATTACTGTATCCCTTGGAGCTTCTTATTGACGATGAAACACAGAAATAGCATCGGAATTTAATACACAAGGCACAATGCCGACTTAAGTACATGAAGACTGACTAATCTTACTGTCTATGTTTTGAACCATTTCTGTGACACTAGTTATAGATTCCGATGCTTCACTTCAGGTTTACTGTGTACCTTGGACCTTCTTATTAACGATGAAACAATGAAATTGCTTCGGAATTAAATACAAAAGGCACAATGCCGACTTAAGTACATGAAGACTGATTCTTCTTACTGACTATGTTTTGGACCATTCCTATGACACTAGTTATAGATTCCGATGATTCACTTCAGGTTCACTGTATCGCTTGGACCTTCTTATTGACGATGAAACACGGAAATTGCATCGGAATTAAATACAAATGGCACAATGCCGACTTAAGTACAAGAAGGCTGACTCTTCTTACTGTCTATGTTTTCAACCATTAATGTGACACTAGTTATAGATTCCGATGCTTCATTCGAGGTTTACTGTATCCCTTGCACCTTCTTATTGACGATGAAACACAGAAATGGTACCAGAATTAAATACAAAAGGCACAATGCCGACTTAAGGACAAGAAGACGACTCTTCTTACTGACTATGTTTTGAACCATTCCTGTGACACTAGTTATAGATTCCGATGCTTCACTTCAGGTTTACTGTATCCCTCTGACCTTCTTATTGACGATGAAACACGGAAATTGCCTCGGAATTAAATAGAAAATGCACAATGCAGACTTTAGTACAAGAAGACTGACTTTTCTTACTGTCTATGTTTTGAACCACTCCTGAGACACTAGTTGTAGATTCCGATGCTTCACTTCAGGTTTACTGTATCCCTCTGACCTTCTTATTGACGATGAAACACAGAAATTGCACCGGAATTAAATACAAAAGGCACAATGCCGACTTAAGTACAAGAAGACAGACTCTTCTTACTGTCTATGTTTTGAACCATTCCATTGACACTAGTTATAGATTCCGATGCTTCACTCCAGGTTTACTGTATCCCTTGGACCTTCTTATTGACGATGAAACACCGAAATTGCATTGGAATTAATTACAAAAGGCACAATGCTGACTTAAGTACATGAGGACTGACTCTCCTTACTGACTATGCTTTGAATCATTCCTGTGACACTAGTTATAGATTCCGATGCTTCACTTCAGGTTTACTGTATCCCTCTGACCTTCTTATTGACGATGAAACACAGAAATTGCATCGGAATTAAATACAAAAGGCACAATGCCGACTTATGTACAAGAAGACTGACTCTTCTTACTGTCTATATTTTGAACCATTCTTGTGACACTAGTTATAGATTCCGATGCTTCCCTCCAGGTTTACTGTATCCCTTGGACCATTTTATTGACGATGAAATTCAGAAATTGCATCGGAATTAAATAGAAAAGGCACAATGCCGACTAAAGTAGAAGAAGGCTGACTCTTCCCACTGACTATGTTTTGAACCATTCCAGTGACACTAGTTATAGATTCCGATGCTTCACTTCAGGATTACTGTATCCCTTGGACCTTCTTATTGACGATGAAACACATAAATTGCATCGGAACTAAATACAAAAGGCACAATGCCGACTTAAGTACAAGAAGACTGACTCTTCTTACTGTCTATGTTTTGAATCATTCCTGTGACACTAGTTATAGTTTCCGATGCTTCACTCCAGGTTTACTGTATCCCTTGGACCTTCTTATTGACGATGAAACACCGAAATAGCATTGGAATTAAATACAAAAGGCACAATGCCGACTTAAGTACATGAGGACTGAATCTCCTTACTGACTATGCTTTGAATGATTCCTGTGACACTAGTTATAGATTCCGATGCTTCACTTCAGGTTTACTGTATCCCTCTGAACTTCTTATTGACGATGAAACACAGAAATTGCATCGGAATTAAATACAAAAGGCACAATGCCGACTTAAGTACAAGAAGACTGACCCTTCTTACTGTCCATGATTTGAACCATTCCTGTGACACTAGTTATAGATTCCGATGCTTCACTCCAAGTTTACTGTATCCCTTGGACATTCTTATTGACGTTGAAACTCAGAAATTGCATCGGAATTAAATACAAAAGGCACAATGCCGACTTAAGTACAAGAAGACTGACTCTTCCTACTGTCTATGTTTTGAACCATTCCTGTGACACTTGTTATAGATTCCGATGCTTCACCTCAGGTTTACTGTATCCCTCTGACTTTCGTATTGACGATGAAACACAGAAATTGCACCGGAATTAAATAAAAAAGGCACAATGCCGACTTAAGGACAAGAAGACTGACTCTTCTTACTGTCTATGTTTTGAACCATTCCTGTGACACTAGATATAGATTCCGATGCTTCACTTTTGGTTTACTGTATCCCTCTGAGTTTCTTATTGACGATGAAAGACAGAAATTGGACCGGAATTAAATACAAAAGGCAAAATGCCGACTTAAGTACAAGAAGACTGACTGTTCCCACTGTCTATGTTTTGAACCATTCCTGAGACACTAGTTATAGATTCCGATGCATCACTCCAGGTTTACTGTATCCCTTGGACCTTCTTATTGACGATAATACACTGAAATTGCATCGGAATTAAATAGAAAAGGCACTATGCCGACTTAAGTACAAGATGACTGACTCTTCTTACTGACTATGTTTTGAACAATTCCTGTGTCACTAGTTATAGATTCCGATGCTTCACTTCAGGTTTACTGTATCCCTTGGACCTTCTTATTGACGATGAAACACAGAAATTGCATCGGAATTAAATACAAAAGGTACAATGCCGACTTAAGTACAAGAAGACTGACTCTTCCTACTGTCTATGTTTTGAACCATTCCTGTGACACTAGCTATAGATTCCGATGCTTCACTTCAGGTTTACTGTATCCCTCTGACTTTCGTATTGACGATGAAACACAGATATTGCATCGGAATTAAATAAAAAAGGCACAATGCCGACTTAAGTACAAGAAGACTGACTCTTCTTACTGTCTTTGTTTTGAACCATTCCTGTGACACTAGCTATAGATTCCGATGCTTCACTCCAGGTTTACTGTATTCCTTGGACCTTCTTATTGACGATGAAACACAGAATTTGCATCGGAATTAAATACAAATGGCACAATGCCGACTATAGTACAAGAAGACTGACTCTTCTCACTGACTATGTTTTGAACCATTCCTGACCACTAGTTATAGATTCCGTTGCTTCACATCAGGTTTACTGTATCCCTTGGACCTTCTTATTAACGATGAAACACATTAATTGCATCGGAATTAATAACAAAAGGCACAATGCCGACTTAAGTACAAGAAGACTGACTCTTCCTACTGTCTATGATTTGAATCATTCCTGTGACACTAGTTATAGATTCCGATGCTTCACTTCAGGTTTACTGTATCCCTCTGACTTTCGTATTGACGATGAAACACAGAAATTGCACCGGAATTAAATAAAAAAGGCACAATGCCGATTTAAGGACAAGAAGACTGACTCTTCTTACTGTCTATGTTTTGAACCATTCCTGTGACACTAGATATAGATTCCGATGCTTCACTTTAGGTTTACTGTATCCCTCTGAGTTTCTTATTGACGATGAAAGACAGAAATTGGACCGGAATAAATACAAAAGGCACAATGCCGATTTAAGTACAAGAAGACTGACTGTTCTCACTGTCTATGTTATGAACCATTCCTGAGACACTGGTTGAAGATTCCGATGCTTCACTTCAGGTTTACTGTATCCCTCACCTTCTTATTGACGATGAAACACTGAAATTGCACCGGAATTAAATACAAAAGGCACAATGCCGACGTAAGTACATGAAGACTGACTAATCTTACTGTCTATATTTTGAACCATTTCTGTGACACTAGTTATAGATTCCGATGCTTCACTTCAGGTTTACTGTTTACCTTGGACTTTCTTATTAACGATGAAACAATGAAATTGCATCGGAATTAAATACAAAAGGCACAATGCCGATTTAAGTACATGAAGACTGATTCTTCTTACTGACTCAGTTTTGAACCATTCCTGTGACACTAGTTATAGATTCCGATGATTCACTTCAGGTTTACTGTATCCCTTGGACCTTCTTATTGACGATGAAGCACAGAAATTGCATCGGAATTAAATACAAATGGCACAATGCCGACTTAAGTACAAGAAGGCTGACTCTTCTTACTGTCTATGTTTTGAACCATTCCTGTGACACTAGTTATAGATTCCGATCCTTCACTCCAGGTTTACTGTGTCCCTTGCACCTTCTTATTGACGATGAAACACAGAAATGGCACCGGAATTAAATACAAAAGGCACAATGCCGACTTAAGGACAAGAAGACGACTCTTCTTGCTGACTATGTTTTGCACCATTCCTGTGACACTAGTTATAGATTCCGATGCTTCACTTCAGGTTTACTGTATCCCTCTGACCTTCTTATTGACGATGAAACACGGAAATTGCCTCGGAATTAAATAGAAAAGGCACAATGCCGACTTTTGTACAAGAAGACTGACTTTTCTTACTGTCTATGTTTGAACCACTCCTGAGACACTAGTTGAAGATTCCGATGCTTCACTTCAGGTTTACTGTATCCCTCTGGTTTCTTATTGACGATGAAACACAGAAATTGCACCGGAATTAAATACAAAAGGCACAATGCCAACTTAAGTACAAGAAGACAGACTCTTCTTACTGTCTATGTTTTGAACCATTCCATTGACACTAGTTATAGATTCCGATGCTTCCCTCCAGGTTTACTGTATCCCTTGGACCTTCTTATTGACGATGAAACACCGAAATTTCATTGGAATTAAATACAAAAGGCACAATGCCGAATTAAGTACATGAGGACTGACTCTCCTTACTGACTATGGTTTGAATCATTCCTGTGACACTAGTTATAGATTCCGATGCTTCACTTCAGATTTACTGTATCCCTCTGACCTTCTTATTGACGATGAAACACAGAAATTGCATCGGAATTAAATACAAAAGGCACAATGCCGACTTATGTACAAGAAGACTGACTCTTCTTACTGTCTATGTTTTGAACCATTCCTGTGACACTAGTTATAGATTCCGATGCTTCACTCCAGCTTTACTGTATCCCTTGGACCATCTTATTGACGATGAAACACCGAAATTGCATTGGAATTAAATACAAAAGGCACAATGCCGACTTAAGTACATGAGGACTGACTCTCCTTCCTGACTATGCTTTGAATCATTCCTGTGACACTAGTTATAGATTCCGATGCTTCACTTCAGGTTTACTGTATCCCTCTGAACTTCTTATTGACGATGAAACACAGAAATTGCATCGGAAATAAATACAAAAGGCACAATGCCGACTTAAGTACAAGAAGACTGACTCTTCTTACTGTCTATGATTTGAACCATTCCTGTGACACTAGTTATAGATTCCGATGCTTCACTCCAGGTTTACTGTATCCCTTGGACCTTCTTATTGACGATGAAACTCAGAAATTGCATCGGAATTAAATACAAAAGGCACAATGCCGACTATAGTACAAGAAGACTGACTCTTCCCACTGACTATGTTTTGAACCATTCCTGTGACACTAGTTTTTGATTCCGATGCTTCACTTCAGGATTACTGTATCCCTCTGACTTTCGTATTGACGATGAGACACAGAAATTGCACCGGAATTAAATAAAAAAGGCACAATGCCGACTTAAGGACAAGAAGACTGACTCTTCTTACTGTCTATGTTTTGAACCATTCCTGTGACACTAGATATAGATTCCGATGCTTCACTTTAGGTTTACTGTATCCCTCTGAGTTTCTTATTGACGATGAAAGACAGAAATTGGACCGGAATTAAACACAAAAGGCACAATGCCGACTTAAGTACGACTGACTGTTCCCACTGTCTATGTTTTGAACCATTCCTGAGACACTAGTTGAAGATTCCGATGCTTCACTTCAGGTTTACTGTATCCCTCACCTTCTTATTGACGATGAAACACTGAAATTGCACCTGAATTAAATACAAAAGGCACAATGCCGACTTAAGTACAAGAAGACAGACTCTTCTTACTGTCTATGTTTTGAACCATTCCTGTGACACTAGCTATAGATTCCGATGCTTCACTTCATTTTTACTGTATGCCTCTGACCTTATTGACGATGAAACACAGAAATTGCATCGGAATTAAATACAAACGGCACAATACCGACTTAAGTACAAGAAGACTGACTCTTCTTACTGTCTATGTTTTGAACCATTCCTGTGACACTTGTTATAGATTCCGATGCTTCACTTCAGGTTTACTGTATCCCTCTGACTTTCGTATTGACGATGAAACACAGAAATTGCACCGGAATTAAATAAAAAAGGCACAATGCCGACTTAAGGACAAGAAGACTGACTCTTCTTACTGACTATGTTTTGAACCATTCCTGTGACACTAGTTATAGATTCCGATGCTTCACTCCAGGTTTACTGTATCCCTTGCACCTTCTTATTGACGATGAAACACAGAAATGGCACCGGAATTAAATACAAAAGGCACAATGCCGACTTAAGGACAAGAAGACGACTCTTCTTACTGACTATGTTTTGAACCATTCCTGTGACACTAGTTATAGATTCCGATGCTTCACTTCAGGTTTACTGTATCCCTCTGACCTTCTTATTGACGATGAAACACGGAAATTGCCTCGGAATTAAATAGAAAAGGCACAATGCCGACTTTAGTACAAGAAGACTGACTTTTCTTACTGTCTATGTTTTGAACCACTCCTGAGACACTAGTTGAAGATTCCGATGCTTCACTTCAGGTTTACTGTATCCCTCTGACCTTCTTATTGACGATGAAACACAGAAATTGCACCGGAATTAAATACAAAAGGCACAATGCCGACTTAAGTACAAGAAGACAGACTCTTCTTACTGTCTATGTTTTGAACCATTCCATTGACACTAGTTATAGATTCCGATGCTTCCCTCCAGGTTTACTGTATCCCTTGGACCTTCTTATTGACGATGAAACACCGAAATTACATTCGAATTAAATACAAAAGGCACAATGCCGTCTTAAGTACATGAGGACTGACTCTCCTTACTGACTATGCTTTGAATCATTCCTGTGACACTAGTTATAGATTCCGATGCTTCACTTCAGGTTTACTGTATCCCTCTGACCTTCTTATTGACGATGAAACACAGAAATTGCATCGGAATTAAATACAAAAGGCACAATGCCGACTTATGTACAAGAAGACTGACTCTTCTTACTATCTATATTTTGAACCATTCCTGTGACACTAGTTATAGATTCCGATGCTTCACTCCAGGTTTACTGTATCCCTTGGACCTTCTTATTCACGATGAAACACCGAAATTGCATTGGAATTAAATACAAAAGGCACAATGCCGACTTAAGTACATGAGGACTGACTCTCCTTCCTGACTATGCTTTGAATCATTCCTGTGACACTAGTTATAGATTCCGATGCTTCACTTCAGGTTTACTGTATCCCTCTGAACTTCTTATTGACGATGAAACACAGAAATTGCATCGGAATTAAATACAAAAGGCACAATGCCGACTTAAGTACAAGAAGACTGACTCTTCTTACTGTCTATGATTTGAACCATTCCTGTGACACTAGATATAGATTCCGATGCTTCACTTTAGGTTTACTGTATCCCTCTGAGTTTCTTATTGACGATGAAAGACAGAAATTGGACCGGAATTAAATACAAAAGGCAAAATGCCGACTTAAGTACAAGAAGACTGACATTTCCCACTGTCTATGTTTTGAACCATTCCTGGGACACTAGTTGAAGATTCCGATGCTTCACTTCTGGTTTACTGTATTCCTCACCTTCTTATTGACAATGAAACACTGAAATTGCACCTGAATTAAATACAAAAGGCACAATGCCGACTTAAGTACAAGAAGACAGACTCTTCTTACTGTCTATGTTTTGAACCATTCCTGTGACACTAGCTATAGATTCCGATGCTTCACTTCATTTTTACTGTATGCCTCTGACCTTATTGACGATGAAACACAGAAATTGCATCGGAATTAAATACAAAAGGCACAATACCGACTTAAGTACAAGAAGACTGACTCTTCTTACTGTCTATGTTTTGAACCACTCCTATGAGACTAGATATAGATTCCGATGCTTCACTTCTGGTTTACTGTATCATTTGGACCTTCTTATTGACGATGAAACACAGAAATTACATCGGAATTAAATACAAAAGGCACAAAGCCGACTTAAGTACAAAAAGACTGACTCTTCTTACTGACTATGTTTTGAACCATTCCTGTGACACTAGTTATAGATTCCGATGCTTCACTTCAGTTTACTGTATCCCTCTGACCTTCTTATTGACGATGAAACAAAGAAATTGGATCATAATTAAATAGAAAAGGCACAATGCCGACTTAAGTAAAAGAAGACTGACTCTTCTTACAGTCTATGCTTTGAACCATTCCTGTGACACTAGTTATAGATTCCGATGCTTGGCTTCAGGTTTACTGTATTCCTTGGAGCTTCTTATTGACGATGAAACACAGAAATAGCATCGGAATTTAATACACAAGGCACAATGCCGACTCAAGTACAAGAAGACTGACTCTTCTGACTGTCTATGTTGTGAACCATTCATGTGACACTAGTTATAGTTTCCGATGCCGCACATCAGGTTTACTGTATCGGTCTGACCTTCTTATTGACGATGAAACACAGAAATTGCATCGGAATTAAATACAAAATGCACAATGCCGACTTAAGTACATGAAGACAGACTAATCTTACTGTCTATGTTTTGAACCATTTCTGTGACACTAGTTATAGATTCCGATGCTTCACTTCAGGTTTACTGTTTACCTTGGACCTTCTTATTAACGATGAAACAATGAAATTGCATCGGAATTAAATACAAAAGGCACAATGCCGACTTAAGTACATGAAGACTGATTCTTCTTACTGACTATGTTTTGGACCATTCCTGTGACACTAGTTATAGATTCCGATGATTCACTTCAGGTTTACTGTATCATTTGGACCTTCTTATTGACGATGAAACACAGAAATTACATCGCAATTAAATACAAAAGGCACAAAGCCGACTTAAGTACAAAAAGACTGACTCTTCTTACTGACTATGTTTTGAACCATTCCTGTGACACTAGTTATAGATTCCGATGCTTCACTTCAGTTTACTGTATCCCTCTGACCTTCTTATTGACGATGAAACAAAGAAATTGGATCATAATTAAATAGAAAAGGCACAATGCCGACTTAAGTAAAAGAAGACTGACTCTTCTTACAGTCTATGCTTTGAACCATTCCTGTGACACTAGTTATAGATTCCGATGCTTGGCTTCAGGTTTACTGTATTCCTTGGAGCTTCTTATTGACGATGAAACACAGAAATAGCATCGGAATTTAATACACAAGGCACAATGCCGACTCAAGTACAAGAAGACTGACTCTTCTGACTGTCTATGTTGTGAACCATTCATGTGACACTAGTTATAGTTTCCGATGCCGCACATCAGGTTTACTGTATCGGTCTGACCTTCTTATTGACGATGAAACACAGAAATTGCATCGGAATTAAATACAAAATGCACAATGCCGACTTAAGTACATGAAGACAGACTAATCTTACTGTCTATGTTTTGAACCATTTCTGTGACACTAGTTATAGATTCCGATGCTTCACTTCAGGTTTACTGTTTACCTTGGACCTTCTTATTAACGATGAAACAATGAAATTGCATCGGAATTAAATACAAAAGGCACAATGCCGACTTAAGTACATGAAGACTGATTCTTCTTACTGACTATGTTTTGGACCATTCCTGTGACACTAGTTATAGATTCCGATGATTCACTTCAGGTTTACTGTATCCCTTGGACCTTCTTATTGACGATGAAACACAGAAATTGTATCGGAATTAAATACAAATGGCACAATGCCGACTTAAGTACAAGAAGGCTGACTCTTCTTACTGTCTATGCTTTGAACCATTCCTGTGACACTAGTTATAGATTCCGATGCTTCACTCCAGGTTTACTGTATCCCTTGCACCTTCTTATTGACGATGAAACACAGAAATTGCACCGGAATTAAATACAAAAGCCACAATGCCGACTTAAGGACAAGAAGACGACTCTTCTTACTGACTATGTTTTGAACCATTCCTGTGACACTAGTTACAGATTCCGATGCTTCACTTCAGGTTTACTGTATCCCTCTGACCTTCTTATTGACGATGAAACACGGAAATTGC
Organism: Schistocerca serialis cubense; assembly: GCF_023864345.2. Lineage (NCBI taxonomy): Eukaryota > Metazoa > Arthropoda > Insecta > Orthoptera > Acrididae > Schistocerca > Schistocerca serialis. The sequence continues at coordinate 640,079,520 of NC_064644.1, forward strand.
CTCGGAATTAAATAGAAAAGGCACAATGCCGACTTTAGTACAAGAAGACTGACTTTTCTTACTGTCTATGTTTTGAACCACTCCTGAGACACTAGTTGAAGATTCCGATGCTTCACTTCAGGTTTACTGTATCCCTCTGACCTTCTTATTGACGATGAAACACAGAAATTGCACCGGAATTAAATACAAAAGGCACAATGCCGACTTAAGTACAAGAAGACAGACTCTTCTTACTGTCTATGTTTTGAACCATTCCATTGACACTAGTTATAGATTCCGATGCTTCCCTCCAGGTTTACTGTATCCCTTGGACCTTCTTATTGACGATGAAACACCGAAATTACATTCGAATTAAATACAAAAGGCACAATGCTGTCTTAAGTACATGAGGACTGACTCTCCTTACTGACTATGCTTTGAATCATTCCTGTGACACTAGTTATAGATTCCGATGCTTCACTTCAGGTTTACTGTATCCCTCTGACCTTCTTATTGACGATGAAACACAGAAATTGCATCGGAATTAAATACAAAAGGCACAATGCCGACTTATGTACAAGAAGACTGACTCTTCTTACTATCTATATTTTGAACCATTCCTGTGACACTAGTTATAGATTCCGATGCTTCACTCCAGGTTTACTGTATCCCTTGGACCTTCTTATTCACGATGAAACACCGAAATTGCATTGGAATTAAATACAAAAGGCACAATGCCGACTTAAGTACATGAGGACTGACTCTCCTTCCTGACTATGCTTTGAATCATTCCTGTGACACTAGTTATAGATTCCGATGCTTCACTTCAGGTTTACTGTATCCCTCTGAACTTCTTATTGACGATGAAACACAGAAATTGCATCGGAATTAAATACAAAAGGCACAATGCCGACTTAAGTACAAGAAGACTGACTCTTCTTACTGTCTATGATTTGAACCATTCCTGTGACACTAGATATAGATTCCGATGCTTCACTTTAGGTTTACTGTATCCCTCTGAGTTTCTTATTGACGATGAAAGACAGAAATTGGACCGGAATTAAATACAAAAGGCAAAATGCCGACTTAAGTACAAGAAGACTGACATTTCCCACTGTCTATGTTTTGAACCATTCCTGGGACACTAGTTGAAGATTCCGATGCTTCACTTCTGGTTTACTGTATTCCTCACCTTCTTATTGACAATGAAACACTGAAATTGCACCTGAATTAAATACAAAAGGCACAATGCCGACTTAAGTACAAGAAGACAGACTCTTCTTACTGTCTATGTTTTGAACCATTCCTGTGACACTAGCTATAGATTCCGATGCTTCACTTCATTTTTACTGTATGCCTCTGACCTTATTGACGATGAAACACAGAAATTGCATCGGAATTAAATACAAAAGGCACAATACCGACTTAAGTACAAGAAGACTGACTCTTCTTACTGTCTATGTTTTGAACCACTCCTATGAGACTAGATATAGATTCCGATGCTTCACTTCTGGTTTACTGTATCATTTGGACCTTCTTATTGACGATGAAACACAGAAATTACATCGGAATTAAATACAAAAGGCACAAAGCCGACTTAAGTACAAAAAGACTGACTCTTCTTACTGACTATGTTTTGAACCATTCCTGTGACACTAGTTATAGATTCCGATGCTTCACTTCAGTTTACTGTATCCCTCTGACCTTCTTATTGACGATGAAACAAAGAAATTGGATCATAATTAAATAGAAAAGGCACAATGCCGACTTAAGTAAAAGAAGACTGACTCTTCTTACAGTCTATGCTTTGAACCATTCCTGTGACACTAGTTATAGATTCCGATGCTTGGCTTCAGGTTTACTGTATTCCTTGGAGCTTCTTATTGACGATGAAACACAGAAATAGCATCGGAATTTAATACACAAGGCACAATGCCGACTCAAGTACAAGAAGACTGACTCTTCTGACTGTCTATGTTGTGAACCATTCATGTGACACTAGTTATAGTTTCCGATGCCGCACATCAGGTTTACTGTATCGGTCTGACCTTCTTATTGACGATGAAACACAGAAATTGCATCGGAATTAAATACAAAATGCACAATGCCGACTTAAGTACATGAAGACAGACTAATCTTACTGTCTATGTTTTGAACCATTTCTGTGACACTAGTTATAGATTCCGATGCTTCACTTCAGGTTTACTGTTTACCTTGGACCTTCTTATTAACGATGAAACAATGAAATTGCATCGGAATTAAATACAAAAGGCACAATGCCGACTTAAGTACATGAAGACTGATTCTTCTTACTGACTATGTTTTGGACCATTCCTGTGACACTAGTTATAGATTCCGATGATTCACTTCAGGTTTACTGTATCCCTTGGACCTTCTTATTGACGATGAAACACAGAAATTGTATCGGAATTAAATACAAATGGCACAATGCCGACTTAAGTACAAGAAGGCTGACTCTTCTTACTGTCTATGCTTTGAACCATTCCTGTGACACTAGTTATAGATTCCGATGCTTCACTCCAGGTTTACTGTATCCCTTGCACCTTCTTATTGACGATGAAACACAGAAATTGCACCGGAATTAAATACAAAAGCCACAATGCCGACTTAAGGACAAGAAGACGACTCTTCTTACTGACTATGTTTTGAACCATTCCTGTGACACTAGTTACAGATTCCGATGCTTCACTTCAGGTTTACTGTATCCCTCTGACCTTCTTATTGACGATGAAACACGGAAATTGCCTCGGAATTAAATAGAAAAGGCACAATGCCGACTTTAGTACAAGAAGACTGACTTTTCTTACTGTCTATGTTTTGAACCACTCCTGAGACACTAGTTGAAGATTCCGATGCTTCACTTCAGGTTTACTGTATCCCTCTGACCTTCTTATTGACGATGAAACACAGAAATTGCACCGGAATTAAATACAAAAGGCACAATGCCGACTTAAGTACAAGAAGACAGACTCTTCTTACTGTCTATGTTTTGAACCATTCCATTGACACTAGTTATAGATTCCGATGCTTCCCTCCAGGTTTACTGTATCCCTTGGACCTTCTTATTGACGATGAAACACCGAAATTACATTCGAATTAAATACAAAAGGCACAATGCCGTCTTAAGTACATGAGGACTGACTCTCCTTACTGACTATGCTTTGAATCATTCCTGTGACACTAGTTATAGATTCCGATGCTTCACTTCAGGTTTACTGTATCCCTCTGACCTTCTTATTGACGATGAAACACAGAAATTGCATCGGAATTAAATACAAAAGGCACAATGCCGACTTATGTACAAGAAGACTGACTCTTCTTACTATCTATATTTTGAACCATTCCTGTGACACTAGTTATAGATTCCGATGCTTCACTCCAGGTTTACTGTATCCCTTGGACCTTCTTATTCACGATGAAACACCGAAATTGCATTGGAATTAAATACAAAAGGCACAATGCCGACTTAAGTACATGAGGACTGACTCTCCTTCCTGACTATGCTTTGAATCATTCCTGTGACACTAGTTATAGATTCCGATGCTTCACTTCAGGTTTACTGTATCCCTCTGAACTTCTTATTGACGATGAAACACAGAAATTGCATCGGAATTAAATACAAAAGGCACAATGCCGACTTAAGTACAAGAAGACTGACTCTTCTTACTGTCTATGATTTGAACCATTCCTGTGACACTAGATATAGATTCCGATGCTTCACTTTAGGTTTACTGTATCCCTCTGAGTTTCTTATTGACGATGAAAGACAGAAATTGGACCGGAATTAAATACAAAAGGCAAAATGCCGACTTAAGTACAAGAAGACTGACATTTCCCACTGTCTATGTTTTGAACCATTCCTGGGACACTAGTTGAAGATTCCGATGCTTCACTTCTGGTTTACTGTATTCCTCACCTTCTTATTGACAATGAAACACTGAAATTGCACCTTAATTAAATACAAAAGGCACAATGCCGACTTAAGTACAAGAAGACAGACTCTTCTTACTGTCTATGTTTTGAACCATTCCTGTGACACTAGCTATAGATTCCGATGCTTCACTTCATTTTTACTGTATGCCTCTGACCTTATTGACGATGAAACACAGAAATTGCATCGGAATCAAATACAAAAGGCACAATACCGACTTAAGTACAAGAAGACTGACTCTTCTTACTGTCTATGTTTTGAACCACTCCTATGAGACTAGATATAGATTCCGATGCTTCACTTCTGGTTTACTGTATCATTTGGACCTTCTTATTGACGATGAAACACAGAAATTACATCGGAATTAAATACAAAAGGCACAAAGCCGACTTAAGTACAAAAAGACTGACTCTTCTTACTGACTATGTTTTGAACCATTCCTGTGACACTAGTTATAGATTCCGATGCTTCACTTCAGTTTACTGTATCCCTCTGACCTTCTTATTGACGATGAAACAAAGAAATTGGATCATAATTAAATAGAAAAGGCACAATGCCGACTTAAGTAAAAGAAGACTGACTCTTCTTACAGTCTATGCTTTGAACCATTCCTGTGACACTAGTTATAGATTCCGATGCTTGGCTTCAGGTTTACTGTATCCCTTGGAGCTTCTTATTGACGATGAAACACAGAAATAGCATCGGAATTTAATACACAAGGCACAATGCCGACTCAAGTACAAGAAGACTGACTCTTCTGACTGTCTATGTTGTGAACCATTCATGTGACACTAGTTATAGTTTCCGATGCCGCACATCAAGTTTACTGTATCGGTCTGACCTTCTTATTGACGAAGAAACACAGAAATTGCATCGGAATTAAATACAAAATGCACAATGCCGACTTAAGTACATGAAGACTGACTAATCTTACTGTCTATGTTTTGAACCATTTCTATGACACTAGTTATAGATTCCGATGCTTCACTTCAGGTTTACTGTTTACCTTGGACCTTCTTATTAACGATGAAACAATGAAATTGCATCGGAATTAAATACAAAAGGCACAATGCCGACTTAAGTACATGAAGACTGATTCTTCTTACTGACTATGATTTGGACCATTCCTGTGACACTAGTTATAGATTCCGATGATTCACTTCAGGTTTACTGTATCCCTTGGACCTTCTTATTGACGATGAAACACAGAAATTGCATCGGAATTAAATACAAATGGCACAATGCCGACTTAAGTACAAGAAGGCTGACTCTTCTTACTGTCTATGCTTTGAACCATTCCTGTGACACTAGTTATAGATTCCGATGCTTCACTCCAGGTTTACTGTATCCCTTGCACCTTCTTATTGACGATGAAACACAGAAATTGCACCGGAATTAAATACAAAAGGCACAATGCCGACTTAAGGACAAGAAGACGACTCTTCTTACTGACTATGTTTTGAACCATTCCTGTGACACTAGTTACAGATTCCGATGCTTCACTTCAGGTTTACTGTATCCCTCTGACCTTCTTATTGACGATGAAACACGGAAATTGCCACGGAATTAAATAGAAAAGGCACAATGCCGACTTTAGTACAAGAAGACTGACTTTTCTTACTGTCTATGTTTTGAACCACTCCTGAGACACTAGTTGAAGATTCCGATGCTTCCCTTCATTTTTACTGTATCCCTCTGACCTTCTTATTGACGATGAAACACAGAAATTGCACCGTAATTAAATACAAAAGGCACAATGCCGACTTAAGTACATGAGGACTGACTCTCCTTACTGTCTATATTTTAAACCATTCCTGTGACACTAGTTATAGATTCCGATGCTTCCCTCCAGGTTTACTGTATCCCTTGGACCTTTTTATTGACGATGAAATTCAGAAATTGCATCGGAATTAAATAGAAAAAGCACAATGCCGACTAAAGTAGAAGAAGACTGACTCTTCTCACTGACTATGTTTTGAACCATTAATGTGACACTAGTTATAGATTCCGATGCTTCACTTCAGGATTACTGTATCCCTTGGACCTTCTTATTGACGATGAAACACATAAATTGCATCGGAATTAAATACAAAAGGCACAATGCCGAATTAAGTACAAGAAGACTGACTCTTCTTACTGTCTATGTTTTGAATCATTCCTGTGACACTAGTTATAGATTCCGATGTTTCACTCCAGGTTTACTGTAACCCTTGGACCTTCTTATTGACGATGAAACACCGAAATTGCATTGGAATTAAATACAAAAGGCACAATGCCGACTTAAGTACATGAGGACTGACTCTCCTTACTGACTATGCTTTGAATCATTCCTGTGACACTAGTTATAGATTCCGATGTTTCACTTCAGGTTTACTGTATCCCTTGGACCATCTTATTAACGATGAAAAACATAAATTGCATCGGAAGTAAATACAAAAGGCACAATGCCGACTTAAGTACAAGAAGACTGACTCTTCCTACTGTCTATGTTTTGAACCATTCCTGTGACACTTGTTATAGATTCCGATGCTTCACTTCAGGTTTACTGTATCCCTCTGACTTTCGTATTGACGATGAAACACAGAAATTGCACCGGAATTAAATACAAAAGGCACAATGCCGACTTAAGGACAAGAAGACTGACTCTTCTTACTGTCTATGTCTTGAACCATTCCTGTGACACTAGTTATAGATTCCGATGCTTCACTTTCGGTTTACTGTATCCCTCTGACTTTCTTATTGACGATGAAACACAGAAATTGCACCGGAATTACATACAAAAGGCACAATGCCGACTTAAGGACAAGAAGACTGACTAGTCTTACTGACTATGTTTTGAACCATTCCTGTGACACTAGTTATAGATTCCGATGCTTCACTCCAGGTTTAGTGAATCCCTTGGACCTTCTTATTGACGATGAAACACCGAAATTGCATCGGAATTAAATAGAAAAGGCACAATGGCGACTTAAGTACAAGAAGACTGACTCTTCTTACTGTCTAAGTTTTGAACCATTCCTGTGACACTAATTTTGGATTCCGATGCTTCACTTCAGGTTTACTGTATCCCTCTGACCTTCTTATTGACGATGAAACACAGAAATTTCATCGGAATTAAATACATAAGGCACAATGCCGACTTAAGTACAAGAAGACTGACTGTTTCCACTGTCTATGCTTTGAACCATTCCTGAGACACTAGTTGAAGATTCCGATGCTTCACTTTCGGTTTACTGTATCCCTCTGACTTTCTTATTGACGATGAAACACAGAAATTGCACCGGAATTACATACAAAAGGCACAATGCCGACTTAAGGACAAGAAGACTGACTAGTCTTACTGACTATGTTTTGAACCATTCCTGTGACACTAGTTATAGATTCCGATGCTTCACTCCAGGTTTAGTGAATCCCTTGGACCTTCTTATTGACGATGAAACACCGAAATTGCATCGGAATTAAATAGAAAAGGCACAATGCCGACTTAAGTACAAGAAGACTGACTCTTCTTACTGTCTTTGTTTTGAACCATTCCTGTGACACTAGTTATAGATTCCGATGCTTCACTTCAGGTTTACTGTATCCCTTGGATATTCTTATTAACGATGAAACACATAAATTGCATCGGAACTAATAACAAAAGGCACAATGCCGACTTAAGTACAAGAAGACTGACTCTTCCTACTGTCTAGGATTTGAACCATTTCTGTGACACTAGTTATAGATTCCGATGCTTCACTTCAGATTTACTGTATCCCTCTGACTTTCGTATTGACGATGAAACACATATATTGCTTCGGAATTAAATAAAAAAGGCACAATGCCGACTTAAGTACAAGAAGACTGACTCTTCCTACTGTCTATGATTTGAATCATTCCTGTGACACTAGTTATAGATTCCGATGCTTCACTTCAGGTTTACTGTATCCCTCTGACTTTCGTATTGACGATGAAACACAGACATTGCACCGGAATTAAATAAAAAAGGCACAATGCCGACTTAAGGACAAGAAGACTGACTCTTCTTACTGTCTATGTTTTGAACCATTCCTGTGACACTAGATATAGATTCCGAAGCTTCACTTTAGGTTTACTGTATCCCTCTGAGTTTCTCATTGACGATGAAAGACAGAAATTGGACCGGAATTAAATACAATAGGCACAATGACGACTTAAGTACAAGAAGACTGACTGTTCCCACTGTCTATGTTTTGAACCATTCCTGAGACACTAGTTGAAGATTCCGATGCTTCACTTCAGGTTTACTGTATCCCTCACCTTCTTATTGACGATGAAACACTGAAATTGCACCGGAATTAAATACAAAAGGCACAATGCCGACTTAAGTACAAGAAGACAGACTCTTCTTACTGTCTATGTTTTGAACCATTCCTGTGACACTAGCTATAGATTCCGATGCTTCACTTCATTTTTACTGTATGCCTCTGACCTTATTGACGATGAAACACAGAAATTGCATCGGAATAAAATACAAAAGGCAGAATACCGACTTAAGTACAAGAAGACCGACTCTTCTTACTGTCTATGTTTTGAACCACTCCTGTGAGACTAGATATAGATTCCGATGCCTCACTTCAGGTTTACTGTATCATTTGGACCTTCTTATTGACGATGAAACACAGAAATTACATCGGAATTAAATACAAAAGGCACAATGCCGACTTAAGTACAAAAAGACTGACTCTTCTTACTGACTATGTTTTGAACCATTCCTGTGACACTAGTTATAGATTCCGATGCTTCACTTCAGTTTACAGTATCCCTCTGACCTTCTTATTGACGATGAAACACAGAAATTAAATCATAATTAAATAGAAAAGGCACAATGCCGACTTAAGTACAAGAAGACTGACTCTTCTTACAGTCTATGCTTTGAACCATTCCTGAGACACTAGTTATAGATTCCGATGCTTGGCTTCAGGTTTACTGTATCCCTTGGAGCTTCTTATTGACGATGAAACACAGGAAAAGCATCGGAATTTAATACACAAGGCACAATGTCGACTCAAGTACAAGAAGACTGACTCTTCTGACTGTCTATGTTGTGAACCATTCATGTGACACTAGTTATAGTTTCCGATGCCGCACATCAGGTTTACTGTATCGGTCTGACCTTCTTATTGACGATGAAACACAGAAATTGCATCGGAATTAAATAGAAATGGCACAATGTCGACTTAAGTACATGAAGACTGACTAATCTTACTGTCTATGTTTTGAACCATTTCTGTGACACTAGTTACAGATTCCGATGCTTCACTTCAGGTTTACTGTTTACCTTGGACCTTCTTATTAACGATGAAACAATGAAATTGCATCGGAATTAAATACAAAAGGCACAATGCCGACTTAAGTACATGAAGACTGATTCTTCTTACTGACTATGTTTTGAACCATTCCTGTGACACTAGTTATAGATTCCGATGATTCACTTCAGGTTTACTGTATCCCTTGGACCTTCTTATTGACGATGAAACGCAGAAATTGCATCGGAATGAAATACAAATGGCACAATGCCGACTTAAGTACAAGAAGGCTGACTCTTCTTACTGTCTATTTATTGAACCATTCCTGTGACACTAGTTATAGATTCCGATGCTTCACTCCAGGTTTACTGTATCCCTTGCACCTTCTTATTGACAATGAAACACAGAAATTGCACCGGAATTAGATACAAATTGCACAATGCCGACTTAAGGACAAGAAGACGACTCTTCTTACTGACTATGTTTTGAACCATTCCTGTGACACTAGTTATAGATTCCGTGCTTCACTTCAGGTTTACTGTATCCCTCTGACCTTCTTATTGACGATGAAACACGGAAATTGCCTCGGAATTTAATAGAAAGGGCACAATGCCGACTTTAGTACAAGAAGACTGACTTTTCTTACTGTCTATGTTTTGAACCACCCCTGAGACACTAGTTGAAGATTCCGATGCTTCACTTCAGGTTTACTGTATCCCTCTGACCTTCTTATTGACGATGAAACACAGAAATTGCACCGGAATTAAATACAAAAGGCACAATGCCGACTTAAGTACAAGAAGACAGACTCTTCTTACTGTCTATGTTTTGAACCATTCCATTGACACTAGTTATAGAGTCCGATGCTTCACTTCAGGTGTACTGTATCCCTTGGAACTTATTATTGACGACAATACACTGAAATTGCATCTGAATTAAATAGAAAATTCACAATGCCGACTTAAGTACAAGAAGACTGACTCCTCTTACTGTCTATGTGTTGAACCATTCCTGTGACACTAGTTATAGCTTCCGATGCTTCAGGTTTAGTGTATCCCTTGGACCTTCTTATTGACGATGAAACACAGAAATTGCTTCGGAATTAAATACATAAGGTACAATGCCGACATAAGTACAAGAAGACTGACTCTTCTTACTGACTATGTTTTGAACCATTCCTGTGTCACTAGTTATAGATTCCGATGCTTGACTTCAGGTTTACTGTATCCCTTGGACCTTCTTATTGACGATGAAACACAGAAATTGCATCGGAATAAAATACAAAAGGCACAATGCCGACTTAAGTACAAGAAGACTGACTCTTCCTACTGTCTATGTTTTGAACGATTCCTGTGACACTAGCTATAGATTCCGATGCTTCACTTCATTTTTACTGTATCCCTCTGACCTTATTGACGATGAAACACAGAAATTGTAACGGAATTAAATACAAAAGGCACAATACCGACTTAAGTACAAGAATACTGACTCTTCTTACTGTCTATGTTTTGAACAACTCCTTTGACACTAGATATAGATTCCGATGCTTCACGTCAGGTTTACTCTATCATTTGGACCTTCTTATTGGCGATGAAACACAGAAATTACATCGGAATTAAATACAAAAGGCACAATGCCGACTTAAGTACAAAAAGACTGACTCTTCTTATTGACTATGTTTTGCACCATTCCAGTGACACTGGTTATAGATTCCGATGCTTCACTTCAAGTTTACTGTATCCCTCTGACCTTCTTATTGACGATGAAACACAGAAATTGGATCGGAATTAAATTGAAAAGGCACAATGCCGACTTAAGTACATGAAGACTGACTCTTCTTACTGTCTATGCTTTGAACCATTCCTTTGACACTAGTTACAGATTCAGATGCTTGATTTCAGGTTTACTGTATCCCTTGGACCTTCTTATTGACGATGAAACACAGAAATGGCATCGGAATGTAATACAAAAGGCACAATGCCGACTCAAGTACAAGAAGACTGACTCTTCCGACTGTCTATGTTGTGAACCATTCCTGTGCCACTAGTTATAGATTCCGATGCCTCACTTCAGGTTTACTGTATCGGTCTGACTTTCTTATTGACGATGAAACACAGAAATTGCATCGGAATTAAATACAAAATGCTCAATGCCGACTTAAGTACATGAAGACTGACTCATCTTACTGTCTATGTTTTGAACCATTTCTGTGACACTAGTCATAGATTCCGATGCTTCACTTCAGGGTTACTGTATCCCTCTGACCTTCTTATTGACGATGAAACACAGAAATTGCATCGGAATTAAATACAAAAGGCACAATGCCGACTTAAGTACAAGAAGACAGCCTCTTCTTACTGTCTATGTTTTGAACCACTCCATTGACACTAGTTATAGATTACGATGCTTCACTCCAGGTTTACTGTATCCCTTGGACCTTCTTATTGACGATAATACACTGAAATTGCATCGGAATTAAATACAAAAGGCACAATGCCGACTTAAGTACAAGAAGACTGACTCGTCTTACTGTCTATGTTTTGAACCATTCCTGTGACACTAGTTATAGCTTCCGATGCTTCACTCAAGGTTTAGTGTATCCCTTGGACCTTCTTATTGACGATGAAACCCAGAAATTGCATCGGAATTAAATAGAAAAGGCACTATGCCGACTTAAGTACAAGATGACAGACTCTTCTTACTGACTATGATGTGAACCATTCCTGTGCCACTAGTTATAGATTCCGATGCTTGACTTCAGGTTTACTGTATCCCTTGGACCTTCTTATTGACGATGAAACACAGAAATTGCATCGGAATTAAATACAAAAGGCACAATGCCGACTTAAGTACAAGAAGACTGACTCTTCCTACTGTCTATGTTTTGAACGATTCCTGTGACACTAGCTATTGATACCGATGCTTCACTTCATTTTTACTGTATCCCTCTGACCTTATTGACGATGAAACACAGAAATTGCATCGGAATTAAATACAAAAGGCGCAATACCGACTTAAGTACAAGAAGTCTGACTTTTCTTACTGTCTATGTTTTGAACCACTCCTGTGACACTAGATACAGATTCCGATGCTTCACTCCAGGTTTAGTGTATCCCTTGGACCTTCTTATTGACGATGAAACACAGAAATTACATCGGAATTAAATACAAAAGGCACAATGCCGAATTAAGTACAAAAAGACTGACTCTTCTTACTGACTATGTTTTGAACCATTCCTGTGACACTAGTTATAGATTCCGATTCTTCACTTCAGGTTTACTGTATCCCTCTGACCTTCTTATTGACGATGAAACACAGAAATTGGATCGGAATTAAATAGAAAAGGCACAATGCCGACTTAAGTACAAGAAGACTGACTCTTCTTACTGTCTATGCTTTGAACCATTCCTGTGACACTAGTTATAGATTCCGATGCTTGACTTCAGGTTTACTGTATCCCTTGGACCTTCTTATTGACGATGAAACACAGAAATAGCATCGGAATTTAATACAAAAGGCACAATGCCGACTCAAGTACAAGAAGACTGACTCTTCTGACTGTCTATGTTGTGAACCATTCCTGTGACACTAGTTATAGATTCCGATGCCTCACTTCAGGTTTACTGTATCGGTCTGACCTTCTTATTGACGATGAAACACAGAAATTGCATCGGAATTAAACACAAAATGCACAATGCCGACTTCAGTACATGAAGACTGACTCATCTTACTGTCTATGTTTTGAACCATTTCTGTGACACTAGTTATAGATTCCGATGCTTCACTTCAGGGTTACTGTATCCCTCTGAAATTCTTATTGACGATGAAACACAGAAATTGCATCGGAATTAAACACAAAATGCACAATGCCGACTTCAGTACATGAAGACTGACTCATCTTACTGTCTATGCTTTGAACCATTCCTGTGACACTAGTTATGGATTCCGATGCTTCACTTCAGGTTTACTGTATCCCTTGAACCTTCTTATTGACGATGAAACACAGAAATTGCCTCGGAATTAAATACTAAAGGACAATGCCGATTAAAGTAGAAGAAGACTGACTCTTCCCACTGTCTATGTTTGAACCATTGCATTGACTCTAGTTATAGATTCCGATGCTTCATTTCAGGTTTACTGTTTCCCTTGGACCTTCTTATTAACGATGAAACAATGAAATTGCATGGGAATTAAATACAAAAGGCACAATGCCGACTTAAGTACATGAAGACTGATTCTTCTTACTGACTATGTATTGAATCATTCCTGTGACACTAGTTATATATTCCGATGCTTCACTTTAGGTTTATTGTATCCCTTGGACCTTCTTATTGACGATGAAACACAGAAATTGCATCGGAATTAAATACAAAAGACACAATGCCGACTTAAGTACAAGAAGGCTGACTCTTCTTACTGTCTAAGTTTTGAACCATTCCTGTGACTCTAGTTATAGATTCCGATGCTTCACTCGAGGTTTACTGTATCCCTTGCACCTTCTTATTGACGATGAAACACAGGAATTGCATCGGAATTAAATACAAAAGGCACAATGACTACTTAAGTACAAGAAGACTGACTTTTCCTACTGTCTATGTTTTGAACCATTCCTGTGACACTAGCTATAGATTCCGATTCTTCACTTCATTTTTACTGTATCCGTCTGACCTTATTGACGATGAAACACAGAAATTGCATCGGAATTATATACATAAGGCACAATACCGACTTAAGTACCAGAAGACTGACTCTTCTTACTGTCTATGTTTGAACCACTCCTGTGACACTAGATATAGGATCCGATGCTTCACTTCTGGTTTACTGTATAATTTGCACCTTCTTATTGACGATGAAACACAGATATTACATCGGAATTAAATACAAAAGGCACAATGCCGACTTAAGTACAAAAAGACTGACTCTTCTTACTGACTATGTTTTGAACCATTCCTGTGACACTAGTTATAGATTCCGATGCTTCACTTCAGGTTTACTGTATCCCTCTGACCTTTTTATTGACGATGAAACACAGAAATTGGATCGGAATTAAATAGAAAATGCACAATGCCGACCTAAGTGCAAGAAGACTGACTCTTCTTACTGTCTATGTTTAGAACCATTCCTGTGACACTAGTTATAGATTCCGATGATTCACACCAGGTATACTGTATCCCTTGGACCTTCTTAATGACGATGAAACACCGAAATTGCAACGGAATTAAATAGAAAAGGCACAATGCCGACTTTGGTACAAGAAGACTGACTCTTGTTACTGACTATGTTTTGAACCATTCCTGTGACACTAGTTATGCATTCCGATGCTTCACTTCATTTTTACTGTATACCTTGGACCTTCTTATTAACGATGAAACACAGAAATTGCCTCGGAATTAAATACAAAAGGCACAATGCCTACTTAAGTACAAGAAGACTGACTCTTCCTACTGTCTATGTTTGAACCATTCCATTGACACCAGTTATAGATTCCGATGCTCCACTTCAGGTTTACTGTTTCCCTTGGACCTTCATATTAACGATGAAACAATGAAATTGCATCGGAATTAAATACAAAAGGCACAATGCCGACTTAAGTACATCAAGACTGATTCTTCTTACTGACTATGTTTTGAACCATTCCTGTGACACTAGCTATAGATTCCGATGCTTCACTTCAGGTTTACTGTATCCCTCTGACGTTCGTATTGACGATGAAACACAGATATTGCACCGGAATTAAATACAAAAGGCACAATGCCGACTTAAGGACAAGAAGACTGACTCTTCTTAGTGTCTATGCTTAGAACCATTCCTGTGACACTAGTTATAGATTCCGATGCTTCACTTTCGGTTTTCTGTATCCCTCTGACTTTCTTATTGACGATGAAACACAGAAATTGCACCGGAATTAAATACAAAAGGCACAATGCCGACTTAAGGACAAGAAGACTGACTCGTCTTACTGACTATGTTTAGATCCATTCCTGTGACACTAGTTATAGATTCCGATGCTTCACTCCAGGTTTAGTGTATCCCTTGGACCCTCTTATTGACGATGAAACACAGAAATTGCATCGGAATTAAATAGAAAATGCACAATGCCGACCTAAGTGCAAGAAGACTGACTCTTCTTACTGTCTATGTTTAGAACCATTCCTGTGACACTAGTTATAGATTCCGATGATTCACACCAGGTATACTGTATCCCTTGGACCTTCTTAATGACGATGAAACACCGAAATTGCAACGGAATTAAATAGAAAAGGCACAATGCCGACTTTGGTACAAGAAGACTGACTCTTGTTACTGACTATGTTTTGAACCATTCCTGTGACACTAGTTATGCATTCCGATGCTTCACTTCATTTTTACTGTATACCTTGGACCTTCTTATTAACGATGAAACACAGAAATTGCCTCGGAATTAAATACAAAAGGCACAATGCCTACTTAAGTACAAGAAGACTGACTCTTCCTACTGTCTATGTTTGAACCATTCCATTGACACCAGTTATAGATTCCGATGCTCCACTTCAGGTTTACTGTTTCCCTTGGACCTTCATATTAACGATGAAACAATGAAATTGCATCGGAATTAAATACAAAAGGCACAATGCCGACTTAAGTACATCAAGACTGATTCTTCTTACTGACTATGTTTTGAACCATTCCTGTGACACTAGCTATAGATTCCGATGCTTCACTTCAGGTTTACTGTATCCCTCTGACGTTCGTATTGACGATGAAACACAGATATTGCACCGGAATTAAATACAAAAGGCACAATGCCGACTTAAGGACAAGAAGACTGACTCTTCTTAGTGTCTATGCTTAGAACCATTCCTGTGACACTAGTTATAGATTCCGATGCTTCACTTTCGGTTTTCTGTATCCCTCTGACTTTCTTATTGACGATGAAACACAGAAATTGCACCGGAATTAAATACAAAAGGCACAATGCCGACTTAAGGACAAGAAGACTGACTCGTCTTACTGACTATGTTTAGATCCATTCCTGTGACACTAGTTATAGATTCCGATGCTTCACTCCAGGTTTAGTGTATCCCTTGGACCCTCTTATTGACGATGAAACACAGAAATTGCATCGGAATTAAATAGAAAAGGCACAATGCCGACTTAAGTACATGAAGACTGACTCTTCTTACTGTCTATGTTTTGAACCATTCCTGTGACACTAATTTTGGATTCCGATGCTTCACTTCAGGTTTACTGTATCCCTCTGACCTTCTTATTGACGATGAAACACTGATATTGCACCGGAATTAAATACAAAAGGCACAATGGGGACTTAAGTACAAGAAGACAGACCCTTCTTACTGTCTATGTTTTGAACCATTCCTTTGACACTAGTTATAGATTCCGATGCATCACTCCAGGTTTACTGTATCCCTTGGACCTTCTTATTGACGATAATACACTGAAATTGCATCGGAATTAAATACAAAAGGCACAATGCCGACTATAGTACAAGAAGACTGACTCTTCTCACTGACTATGTTTTGAACCATTCCTGTGACACTAGTTATAGATTCCGATGTTTCACTTCAGTTTACAGTATCCCTCTGACCTTCTTATTGACGATGAAACACAGAAATTAAATCATAATTAAATAGAAAAGGCACAATGCCGACTTAAGTACAAGAAGACTGACTTTTCATACAGTCTATGCTTTGAACCATTCCTGTGACACTAGTTATAGATTCCGATGCTTGGCTTCAGGTTTACTGTATCCCTTGGAGCTTCTTATTGACGATGAAACACAGTAAAAGCATCGGAATTTAATACACAAGGCACAATGCCGACTCAAGTACAAGAAGACTGACTCTTCTGACTGTCTATGTTGTGAACCATTCATGTGACACTAGTTATAGTTTCCGATGCCGCACATCAGGTTTACTGTATCGGTCTGACCTTCTTATTGACGATGAAACTCAGAAATTGCATCGGAATTAAATAGAAATGGCACAATGCCGACTTAAGTACATGAAGACTGACTAATCTTACTGTCTATGTTTTGAACCATTTCTGTGACGCTAGTTATAGATTCCGATGCTTCACTTCAGGTTTACTGTTTACCTTGGACCTTCTTATTAACGATGAAACAATGAAATTGCATCGGAATTAAATACAAAAGGCACAATGCCGACTTAAGTACATGAAGACAGATTCTTCTTACTGACTATGTTTTGAACCATTCCTGTGACACTAGTTATAGATTCCGATGCTTCACTTCAGGTTTACTGTATCCCTCTGACCTTCTTATTGACGATGAAACACAGAAATTGCACCGGAATTAAATACAAAAGGCACAATGCCGACTTAAGTACAAGAAGACAGACTGTTCTTACTGTCTATGTTTTGAACCATTCCATTGACACTAGTTATAGAGTCCGATGCTTCACTTCAGGTGTACTGTATCCCTTGGAACTTATTATTGACGACAATACACTGAAATTGCATCGGAATTAAATAGAAAAGGCACAATGCCGACTTAAGTACAAGTAGACTGACTCCTCTTACTGTCTATGTTTTGAACCATTCATGTGACACTAGTTATAGCTTCCGATGCTTCAGGTTTAGTGTATCCCTTGGACCTTCTTATTGACGATGAAACACAGAAATTGCTTCGGAATTAAATACATAAGGTACAATGCCGACATAAGTACAAGATGACTGACTCTTCTTACTGACTATGTTTTGAACCATTCCTGTGTCACTAGTTATAGATTCCGATGCTTGACTTCAGGTTTACTGTATCCCTTGGACCTTCTTATTGACGATGAAACACAGAAATTGCATCGGAATTAAATACAAAAGGCACAATGCCGACTTAAGTACAAGAAGACTGACTCTTCCTACTGTCTATGTTTTGAACCACTCCTTTGACACTAGATATAGATTCCGATGCTTCACATCAGGTTTACTCTATCATTTGGACCTTCTTATTGGCGATGAAACACAGAAATTACATCGGAATTAAATACAAAAGGCACAATGCCGACTTAAGTACAAAAAGACTGACTCTTCTTATTGACTATGTTTTGCACCATTTATGTGACACTGGTTATAGATTCCGATGCTTCACTTCAAGTTTACTGTATCCCTCTGACCTTCTTATTGACGATGAAACACAGAAATTGGATCGGAATTAAATTGAAAAGGCACAATGCCGACTTAAGTACATGAAGACTGACTCTTCTTACTGTCTATGCTTTGAATCATTCCTTTGACACTAGTTACAGATTCCGATGCTTGATTTCAGGTTTACTGTATCCCTTGGACCTTCTTATTGACGATGAAACACAGAAATAGCATCGGAATGTAATACAAAAGGCACAATGCCGACTCAAGTACAAGAAGACCGACTCTTCTGACTGTCTATGTTGTGAACCATTCCTGTGCCACCAGTTATAGATTCCGATGCCTCACTTCAGGTTTACTGTATCGGTCTGACATTCTTATTGACGATGAAACACAGAAATTGCATCGGAATTAAATACAAAATGCACAATGCCGACTTAAGTACATGAAGACTGACTCATCTTACTGTCTATGTTTTGAACCATTTCTGTGACACTAGTCATAGATTCCGATGCTTCACTTCAGGGTTACTGTATCCCTCTGACCTTCTTATTGACGATGAAACACAGAAATTGCATCGGAATTAAATACAAAAGGCACAATGCCGACTTAAGTACAAGAAGACAGCCTCTTCTTACTGTCTATGTTTTGAACCATTCCATTGACACTAGTTATAGATTACGATGCTTCACTCCAGGTTTACTGTATCCCTTGGGCCTTCTTATTGACGATAATACACTGAAATTGCATCGGAATTAAATACAAAAGGCACAATGCCGACTTAAGTACAAGAAGACTGACTCGTCTTACTGTCTATGTTTTGAACCATTCCTGTGACACTAGTTATAGCTTCCGATGCTTCACTCAAGGTTTAGTGTATCCCTTGGACCTTCTTATTGACGATGAAACCCAGAAATTGCATCGGAATTAAATAGAAAAGGCACTATGCCGACTTAAGTACAAGATGAGAGACTCTTCTTACTGACTATGTTTTGAACCATTCCTGTGTCACTAGTTATAGATTCCGATGCTTGACTTCTGGTTTACTGTATCCCTTGGACCTTCTTATTGACGATGAAACACAGAAATTGCATCGGAATTAAATACAAAAGGCACAATGCCGACTTAAGTACAAGAAGACTGACTCTTCCTACTGTCTATGTTTTGAACGATTCCTGTGACACTAGCTATAGATTCCGATGCTTCACTTCATTTTTACTGTATCCCTCTGACCTTATTGACGATGAAACACAGAAATTGCATCGGAATTAAATACAAAAGGCGCAATACCGACTTAAGTACAAGAAGTCTGACTTTTCTTACTGTCTGTGTTTTGAACCACTCCTGTGACACTAGATACAGATTCCGATGCTTCAGTCCAGGTTTACTGTATCCCTTGGACCTTCTTATTGACGATAATACACTGAAATTGCATCGGAATTAAATAGAAAAGGCACAATGCCGACTTAAGTACAAGAAGACTGCCTCGTCTTACTGTCTATGTTTTGAACCATTCCTGTGACACTAGTTATAGATTCCGATGCTTCACTTCAGGGTTACTGTATCCCTCTGAAATTCTTATTGACGATGAAACACAGAAATTGCATCGGAATTAAATACAAAAGGCACAATGCCGACTTACGTACAAGAAGACTGACTCTTCTTTCCGTCTATGCTTTGAACCATTCCTGTGACACTAGTTATGGATTCCGATGCTTCACTTCAGGTTTACTGTATCCCTTGAACCTTCTTATTGACGATGAAACACAGAAATTGCCTCGGAATTTAATACAAAAGGACAATGCCGATTAAAGTAGAAGAAGACTGACTCTTCCCACTGTCTATGTTTGAACCATTGCATTGACTCTAGTTATAGATTCCGATGCTTCATTTCAGGTTTACTGTTTCCCTTGGACCTTCTTATTAACGATGAAACAATGAAATTGCATCGGAATTAAATACAAAACGCACAATGCCGACTTAAGTACATGAAGACTGATTCTTCTTACTGACTATGTATTGAATCATTCCTGTGACACTAGTTATATATTCCGATGCTTCACTTTAGGTTTATTGTATCCCTTGGACCTTATTATTGACGATGAAACACAGAAATTGCATCGGAATTAAATACAAAAGGCACAATGCCAACTTAAGTACAAGAAGGCTGACTCTTCTTACTGTCTATGTTTTGAACCATTCCTGTGACTCTAGTTATAGATTCCGATGCTTCACTCCAGGTTTACTGTATCCCTTGCACCTTCTTATTGACGATGAAACACAGGAATTGCATCGGAATTAAATACAAAAGGCACAATGACTACTTAAGTACAAGAAGACTGACTCTTCCTACTGTCTATGTTTTAACCATTCCTGTGACACTAGCTATAGATTCCGATTCGTCACTTCATTTTTACTGTATCCGTCTGACCTTATTGACGATGAAACACAGAAATTGCATCGGAATTATATACAAAAGGCACAATACCGACTTAAGTACAAGAAGACCGACTCTTCTTACTGTCTATGTTTTGAACCACTCCTGTGAGACTAGATATAGATTCCGATGCCTCACTTCAGGTTTACTGTATCATTTGGACCTTCTTATTGACGATGAAACACAGAAATTACATCGGAATTAAATACAAAAGGCACAATGCCGACTTAAGTACAAAAAGACTGACTCTTCTTACTGACTATGTTTTGAACCATTCCTGTGACACTAGTTATAGATTCCGATGCTTCACTTCAGTTTACAGTATCCCTCTGACCTTCTTATTGACGATTAAACACAGAAATTAAATCATAATTAAATAGAAAAGGCACAATGCCGACTTAAGTACAAGAAGACTGACTCTTCTTACAGTCTATGCTTTGAACCATTCCTGAGACACTAGTTATAGATTCCGATGCTTGGCTTCAGGTTTACTGTATCCCTTGGAGCTTCTTATTGACGATGAAACACAGGAAAAGCATCGGAATTTAATACACAAGGCACAATGTCGACTCAAGTACAAGAAGACTGACTCTTCTGACTGTCTATGTTGTGAACCATTCATGTGACACTAGTTATAGTTTCCGATGCCGCACATCAGGTTTACTGTATCGGTCTGACCTTCTTATTGACGATGAAACACAGAAATTGCATCGGAATTAAATAGAAATGGCACAATGTCGACTTAAGTACATGAAGACTGACTAATCTTACTGTCTATGTTTTGAACCATTTCTGTGACACTAGTTACAGATTCCGATGCTTCACTTCAGGTTTACTGTTTACCTTGGACCTTCTTATTAACGATGAAACAATGAAATTGCATCGGAATTAAATACAAAAGGCACAATGCCGACTTAAGTACATGAAGACTGATTCTTCTTACTGACTATGTTTTGAACCATTCCTGTGACACTAGTTATAGATTCCGATGATTCACTTCAGGTTTACTGTATCCCTTGGACCTTCTTATTGACGATGAAACACAGAAATTGCATCGGAATGAAATACAAATGGCACAATGCCGACTTAAGTACAAGAAGGCTGACTCTTCTTACTGTCTATTTATTGAACCATTCCTGTGACACTAGTTATAGATTCCGATGCTTCACTCCAGGTTTACTGTATCCCTTGCACCTTCTTATTGACAATGAAACACAGAAATTGCACCGGAATTAGATACAAATTGCACAATGCCGACTTAAGGACAAGAAGACGACTCTTCTTACTGACTATGTTTTGAACCATTCCTGTGACACTAGTTATAGATTCCGTGCTTCACTTCAGGTTTACTGTATCCCTCTGACCTTCTTATTGACGATGAAACACGGAAATTGCCTCGGAATTTAATAGAAAGGGCACAATGCCGACTTTAGTACAAGAAGACTGACTTTTCTTACTGTCTATGTTTTGAACCACCCCTGAGACACTAGTTGAAGATTCCGATGCTTCACTTCAGGTTTACTGTATCCCTCTGACCTTCTTATTGACGATGAAACACAGAAATTGCACCGGAATTAAATACAAAAGGCACAATGCCGACTTAAGTACAAGAAGACAGACTCTTCTTACTGTCTATGTTTTGAACCATCCATTGACACTAGTTATAGAGTCCGATGCTTCACTTCAGGTGTACTGTATCCCTTGGAACTTATTATTGACGACAATACACTGAAATTGCATCGGAATTAAATAGAAAAGGCACAATGCCGACTTAAGTACAAGAAGACTGACTCCTCTTACTGTCTATGTGTTGAACCATTCCTGTGACACTAGTTATAGCTTCCGATGCTTCAGGTTTAGTGTATCCCTTGGACCTTCTTATTGACGATGAAACACAGAAATTGCTTCGGAATTAAATACATAAGGTACAATGCCGACATAAGTACAAGAAAACTGACTCTTCTTACTGACTATGTTTTGAACCATTCCTGTGTCACTAGTTATAGATTCCGATGCTTGACTTCAGGTTTACTGTATCCCTTGGACCTTCTTATTGACGATGAAACACAGAAATTGCATCGGAATAAAATACAAAAGGCACAATGCCGACTTAAGTACAAGAAGACTGACTCTTCCTACTGTCTATGTTTTGAACGATTCCTGTGACACTAGCTATAGATTCCGATGCTTCACTTCATTTTTACTGTATCCCTCTGACCTTATTGACGATGAAACACAGAAATTGTAACGGAATTAAATACAAAAGGCACAATACCGACTTAAGTACAAGAATACTGACTCTTCTTACTGTCTATGTTTTGAACAACTCCTTTGACACTAGATATAGATTCCGATGCTTCACGTCAGGTTTACTCTATCATTTGGACCTTCTTATTGGCGATGAAACACAGAAATTACATCGGAATTAAATACAAAAGGCACAATGCCGACTTAAGTACAAAAAGACTGACTCTTCTTATTGACTATGTTTTGCTCCATTCCAGTGACACTGGTTATAGATTCCGATGCTTCACTTCAAGTTTACTGTATCCCTCTGACCTTCTTATTGACGATGAAACACAGAAATTGGATCGGAATTAAATTGAAAAGGCACAATGCCGACTTAAGTACATGAAGACTGACTCTTCTTACTGTCTATGCTTTGAACCATTCCTTTGACACTAGTTACAGATTCAGATGCTTGATTTCAGGTTTACTGTATCCCTTGGACCTTCTTATTGACGATGAAACACAGAAATGGCATCGGAATGTAATACAAAAGGCACAATGCCGACTCAAGTACAAGAAGACTGACTCTTCCGACTGTCTATGTTGTGAACCATTCCTGTGCCACTAGTTATAGATTCCGATGCCTCACTTCAGGTTTACTGTATCGGTCTGACTTTCTTATTGACGATGAAACACAGAAATTGCATCGGAATTAAATACAAAATGCACAATGCCGACTTAAGTACATGAAGACTGACTCATCTTACTGTCTATGTTTTGAACCATTTCTGTGACACTAGTCATAGATTCCGATGCTTCACTTCAGGGTTACTGTATCCCTCTGACCTTCTTATTGACGATGAAACACAGAAATTGCATCGGAATTAAATACAAAAGGCACAATGCCGACTTAAGTACAAGAAGACAGCCTCTTCTTACTGTCTATGTTTTGAACCACTCCATTGACACTAGTTATAGATTACGATGCTTCACTCCAGGTTTACTGTATCCCTTGGACCTTCTTATTGACGATAATACACTGAAATTGCATCGGAATTAAATACAAAAGGCACAATGCCGACTTAAGTACAAGAAGACTGACTCGTCTTACTGTCTATGTTTTGAACCATTCCTGTGACACTAGTTATAGCTTCCGATGCTTCACTCAAGGTTTAGTGTATCCCTTGGACCTTCTTATTGACGATGAAACCCAGAAATTGAATCGGAATTAAATAGAAAAGGCACTATGCCGACTTAAGTACAAGATGACAGACTCTTCTTACTGACTATGATGTGAACCATTCCTGTGCCACTAGTTATAGATTCCGATGCTTGACTTCAGGTTTACTGTATCCCTTGGACCTTCTTATTGACGATGAAACACAGAAATTGCATCGGAATTAAATACAAAAGGCACAATGCCGACTTAAGTACAAGAAGACTGACTCTTCCTACTGTCTATGTTTTGAACGATTCCTGTGACACTAGCTATTGATACCGATGCTTCACTTCATTTTTACTGTATCCCTCTGACCTTATTGACGATGAAACACAGAAATTGCATCGGAATTAAATACAAAAGGCGCAATACCGACTTAAGTACAAGAAGTCTGACTTTTCTTACTGTCTATGTTTTGAACCACTCCTGTGACACTAGATACAGATTCCGATGCTTCACTCCAGGTTTAGTGTATCCCTTGGACCTTCTTATTGACGATGAAACACAGAAATTACATCGGAATTAAATACAAAAGGCACAATGCCGAATTAAGTACAAAAAGACTGACTCTTCTTACTGACTATGTTTTGAACCATTCCTGTGACACTAGTTATAGATTCCGATTCTTCACTTCAGGTTTACTGTATCCCTCTGACCTTCTTATTGACGATGAAACACAGAAATTGGATCGGAATTAAATAGAAAAGGCACAATGCCGACTTAAGTACAAGAAGACTGACTCTTCTTACTGTCTATGCTTTGAACCATTCCTGTGACACTAGTTATAGATTCCGATGCTTGACTTCAGGTTTACTGTATCCCTTGGACCTTCTTATTGACGATGAAACACAGAAATAGCATCGGAATTTAATACAAAAGGCACAATGCCGACTCAAGTACAAGAAGACTGACTCTTCTGACTGTCTATGTTGTGAACCATTCCTGTGACACTAGTTATAGATTCCGATGCCTCACTTCAGGTTTACTGTATCGGTCTGACCTTCTAATTGACGATGAAACACAGAAATTGCATCGGAATTAAACACAAAATGCACAATGCCGACTTCAGTACATGAAGACTGACTCATCTTACTGTCTATGTTTTGAACCATTTCTGTGACACTAGTTATAGATTCCGATGCTTCACTTCAGGGTTACTGTATCCCTCTGAAATTCTTATTGACGATGAAACACAGAAATTGCATCGGAATTAAACACAAAATGCACAATGCCGACTTCAGTACATGAAGACTGACTCATCTTACTGTCTATGCTTTGAACCATTCCTGTGACACTAGTTATGGATTCCGATGCTTCACTTCAGGTTTACTGTATCCCTTGAACCTTCTTATTGACGATGAAACACAGAAATTGCCTCGGAATTAAATACAAAAGGACAATGCCGATTAAAGTAGAAGAAGACTGACTCTTCCCACTGTCTATGTTTGAACCATTGCATTGACTCTAGTTATAGATTCCGATGCTTCATTTCAGGTTTACTGTTTCCCTTGGACCTTCTTATTAACGATGAAACAATGAAATTGCATGGGAATTAAATACAAAAGGCACAATGCCGACTTAAGTACATGAAGACTGATTCTTCTTACTGACTATGTATTGAATCATTCCTGTGACACTAGTTATATATTCCGATGCTTCACTTTAGGTTTATTGTATCCCTTGGACCTTCTTATTGACGATGAAACACAGAAATTGCATCGGAATTAAATACAAAAGACACAATGCCGACTTAAGAACAAGAAGGCTGACTCTTCTTACTGTCTAAGTTTTGAACCATTCCTGTGACTCTAGTTACAGATTCCGATGCTTCACTCGAGGTTTACTGTATCCCTTGCACCTTCTTATTGACGATGAAACACAGGAATTGCATCGGAATTAAATACAAAAGGCACAATGACTACTTAAGTACAAGAAGACTGACTTTTCCTACTGTCTATGTTTTGAACCATTCCTGTGACACTAGCTATAGATTCCGATTCTTCACTTCAATTTTACTGTATCCGTCTGACCTTATTGACGATGAAACACAGAAATTGCATCGGAATTATATACATAAGGCACAATACCGACTTAAGTACCAGAAGACTGACTCTTCTTACTGTCTATGTTTGAACCACTCCTGTGACACTAGATATAGGATCCGATGCTTCACTTCTGGTTTACTGTATAATTTGGACCTTCTTATTGACGATGAAACACAGATATTACATCGGAATTAAATACAAAAGGCACAATGCCGACTTAAGTACAAAAAGACTGACTCTTCTTACTGACTATGTTTTGAACCATTCCTGTGACACTAGTTATAGATTCCGATGCTTCACTTCAGGTTTACTGTATCCCTCTGACCTTTTTATTGACGATGAAACACAGAAATTGGATCGGAATTAAATAGAAAATGCACAATGCCGACCTAAGTGCAAGAAGACTGACTCTTCTTACTGTCTATGTTTAGAACCATTCCTGTGACACTAGTTATAGATTCCGATGATTCACACCAGGTATACTGTATCCCTTGGACCTTCTTAATGACGATGAAACACCAAAATTGCAACGGAATTAAATAGAAAAGGCACAATGCCGACTTTGGTACAAGAAGACTGACTCTTGTTACTGACTATGTTTTGAACCATTCCTGTGACACTAGTTATGCATTCCGATGCTTCACTTCATTTTTACTGTATACCTTGAACCTTCTTATTAACGATGAAACACAGAAATTGCCTAGGAATTAAATACAAAAGGCACAATGCCTACTTAAGTACAAGAAGACTGACTCTTCCTACTGTCTATGTTTGAACCATTCCATTGACACCAGTTATAGATTCCGATGCTCCACTTCAGGTTTACTGTTTCCCTTGGACCTTCATATTAACGATGAAACAATGAAATTGCATCGGAATTAAATACAAAAGGCACAATGCCGACTTAAGTACATCAAGACTGATTCTTCTTACTGACTATGTTTTGAACCATTCCTGTGACACTAGCTATAGATTCCGATGCTTCACTTCAGGTTTACTGTATCCCTCTGACGTTCGTATTGACGATGAAACTCAGAAATTGCACCGGAATTAAATACAAAAGGCACAATGCCGACTTAAGGACAAGAAGACTGACTCTTCTTAGTGTCTATGCTTAGAACCATTCCTGTGACACTAGTTATAGATTCCGATGCTTCACTTTCGGTTTTCTGTATCCCTCTGACTTTCTTATTGACGATGAAACACAGAAATTGCACCGGAATTAAATACAAAAGGCACAATGCCGACTTAAGGACAAGAAGACTGACTCGTCTTACTGACTATGTTTAGATCCATTCCTGTGACACTAGTTATAGATTCCGATGCTTCACTCCAGGTTTAGTGTATCCCTTGGACCCTCTTATTGACGATGAAACACAGAAATTGCATCGGTATTAAATAGAAAAGGCACAATGCCGACTTAAGTACATGAAGACTGACTCTTCTTACTGTCTATGTTTTGAACCATTCCTGTGACACTAATTTTGGATTCCGATGCTTCACTTCAGGTTTACTGTATCCCTCTGACCTTCTTATTGACGATGAAACACTGATATTGCACCGGAATTAAATACAAAAGGCACAATGGGGACTTAAGTACAAGAAGACAGACCCTTCTTACTGTCTATGTTTTGAACCATTCCTTTGACACTAGTTATAGATTCCGATGCATCACTCCAGGTTTACTGTATCCCTTGGACCTTCTTATTGACGATAATACACTGAAATTGCATCGGAATTAAACACAAAAGGCACAATGCCGACTATAGTACAAGAAGACTGACTCTTCTCACTGACTATGTTTTGAACCATTCCTGTGACACTAGTTATAGATTCCGATGTTTCACTTCAGTTTACAGTATCCCTCTGACCTTCTTATTGACGATGAAACACAGAAATTAAATCATAATTAAATAGAAAAGGCACAATGCCGACTTAAGTACAAGAAGACTGACTTTTCATACAGTCTATGCTTTGAACCATTCCTGTGACACTAGTTATAGATTCCGATGCTTGGCTTCAGGTTTACTGTATCCCTTGGAGCTTCTTATTGACGATGAAACACAGTAAAAGCATCGGAATTTAATACACAAGGCACAATGCCGACTCAAGTACAAGAAGACTGACTCTTCTGACTGTCTATGTTGTGAACCATTCATGTGACACTAGTTATAGTTTCCGATGCCGCACATCAGGTTTACTGTATCGGTCTGACCTTCTTATTGACGATGAAACACAGAAATTGCATCGGAATTAAATAGAAATGGCACAATGCCGACTTAAGTACATGAAGACTGACTAATCTTACTGTCTATGTTTTGAACCATTTCTGTGACATTAGTTATAGATTCCGATGCTTCACTTCAGGTTTACTGTTTACCTTGGACCTTCTTATTAACGATGAAACAATGAAATTGCATCGGAATTAAATACAAAAGGCACAATGCCGACTTAAGTACATGAAGACTGATTCTTCTTACTGACTATGTTTTGAACCATTCCTGTGACACTAGTTATAGATTCCGATGCTTCACTTCAGGTTTACTGTATCCCTCTGACCTTCTTATTGACGATGAAACACAGAAATTGCACCGGAATTAAATACAAAAGGCACAATGCCGACTTAAGTACAAGAAGACAGACTGTTCTTACTGTCTATGTTTTGAACCATTCCATTGACACTAGTTATAGAGTCCGATGCTTCACTTCAGGTGTACTGTATCCCTTGGAACTTATTATTGACGACAATACACTGAAATTGCATCGGAATTAAATAGAAAAGGCACAATGCCGACTTAAGTACAAGTAGACTGACTCCTCTTACTGTCTATGTTTTGAACCATTCATGTGACACTAGTTATAGCTTCCGATGCTTCAGGTTTAGTGTATCCCTTGGACCTTCTTATTGACGATGAAACACAGAAATTGCTTCGGAATTAAATACATAAGGTACAATGCCGACATAAGTACAAGATGACTGACTCTTCTTACTGACTATGTTTTGAACCATTCCTGTGTCACTAGTTATAGATTCCGATGCTTGACTTCAGGTTTACTGTATCCCTTGGACCTTCTTATTGACGATGAAACACAGAAATTGCATCGGAATTAAATACAAAAGGCACAATGCCGACTTAAGTACAAGAAGACTGACTCTTCCTACTGTCTATGTATTGAACCACTCCTTTGACACTAGATATAGATTCCGATGCTTCACGTCAGGTTTACTCTATCATTTGGACCTTCTTATTGGCGATGAAACACAGAAATTACATCGGAATTAAATACAAAAGGCACAATGCCGACTTAAGTACAAAAAGACTGACTCTTTTTATTGACTATGTTTTGCACCATTTATGTGACACTGGTTATAGATTCCGATGCTTCACTTCAAGTTTACTGTATCCCTCTGACCTTCTTATTGACGATGAAACACAGAAATTGGATCGGAATTAAATTGAAAAGGCACAATGCCGACTTAAGTACATGAAGACTGACTCTTCTTACTGTCTATGCTTTGAATCATTCCTTTGACACTAGTTACAGATTCCGATGCTTGATTTCAGGTTTACTGTATCCCTTGGACCTTCTTATTGACGATGAAACACAGAAATAGCATCGGAATGTAATACAAAAGGCACAATGCCGACTCAAGTACAAGAAGACCGACTCTTCTGACTGTCTATGTTGTGAACCATTCCTGTGCCACCAGTTATAGATTCCGATGCCTCACTTCAGGTTTACTGTATCGGTCTGACATTCTTATTGACGATGAAACACAGAAATTGCATCGGAATTAAATACAAAATGCACAATGCCGACTTAAGTACATGAAGACTGACTCATCTTACTGTCTATGTTTTGAACCATTTCTGTGACACTAGTCATAGATTCCGATGCTTCACTTCAGGGTTACTGTATCCCTCTGACCTTCTTATTGACGATGAAACACAGAAATTGCATCGGAATTAAATACAAAAGGCACAATGCCGACTTAAGTACAAGAAGACAGCCTCTTCTTACTGTCTATGTTTTGAACCATTCCATTGACACTAGTTATAGATTACGATGCTTCACTCCAGGTTTACTGTATCCCTTGGGCCTTCTTATTGACGATGTTGTTGTTGTTGTGGTCTTCAGTCCTGAGACTGGTTTGATGCAGCTCTCCATGCTACTCTATCCTGTGCAAGCTTTTTCATCTCCCAGTACCTACTGCAACCTACATCCTTCTGAATCTGCTTAGTGTATTCATCTCGTGGTCTCCCTCTACGATTTTTACCCTCCACGCTGCCCTCCAATACTAAATTGGTGATCCCTTGATGCCTCAGAACATGCCCTACCAACCGATCCCTTCTTCTGGTCAAGTTGTGCCACAAACTTCTCTTCTCCCCAATCCTATTCAATACTTCCTCATTAGTTACATGATCTACCCATCTAATCTTCAGCATTCTTCTGTAGCACCACATTTCGAAAGCTTCCATTCTCTTCTTGTCTAAACTATTTATCGTCCATGTTTCACTTCCATACATGGATACACTCCATACGAATACTTTCAGAAATGACTTCCTGACACTTAAATCAATACTGGATGTTAACAAATTTCTCTTCTTCAGAAACGCTTTCCTTGCCATTGCCAGTCTACATTTTATATCCTCTCTACTTCGACCATCATTAGTTATTTTGCTCCCCAAATAGCAAAACTCCTTTACTACTTTAAGTGCCTCATTTCCTAATCTAATTCCCTCAGCATCACCCGACTTAATTAGACTACACTCCATTATCCTTGTTTTGCTTTTGTTGATGTTCATCTTATATCCTCCTTTCAAGACACTGTCCATTCCATTCAACTGCTCTTCCAAGTCCTTTGCTGTCTCTGACAGAATTACAATGTCATCGGCGAACCTCAAAGTTTTTATTTCTTCTCCATGAATTTTAATACCTACTCCGAATTTTTCTTTTGTTTCCTTTACTGCTTGCTCAATATACAGATTGAACAACATCGGGGAGAGGCTACAACCCTGTCTTACTCCCTTCCCAACCACTGCTTCCCTTTCATATCCCTCGACTCTTATAACTGCCATCTGGTTTCTGTACAAATTGTAAATAGCCTTTCCCTCCCTGTATTTTACCCCTGCCACCTTTAGAATTTGAAAGAGAGTATTCCAGTCAACATTGTCAAAAGCTTTCTCTAAGTCTACAAATGCTAGAAACGTAGGTTTGCCTTTCCTTAATCTTTCTTCTAAGATAAGTCGTAAGGTCAGTATTGCCTCACGTGTTCCAGTGTTTCTACGGAATCCAAACTGATCTTCCCCGAGGTTGGCTTCTACTAGTTTTTCCATTCGTCTGTAAAGAATTCGTGTTAGTATTTTGCAGCTGTGACTTATTAAGCTGATAGTTCGGTAATTTTCACATCTGTCAACACCTGCTTTCTTTGGGATTGGAATTATTATATTCTTCTTGAAGTCTGAGGGTATTTCGCCTGTGTCATACATCTTGCTCACCAGATGGTAGAGTTTTGTCAGGACTGGCTCTCCCACGGCCGTCAGTAGTTCCAATGGAATATTGTCTACTCCGGGGGCCTTGTTTCGACTCAGGTCTTTCAGTGCTCTGTCAAACTCTTCACGCAGTATCGTATCTCCCATTTCATCTTCATCTACATCCTCTTCCATTTCCATAATATTGTCCTCAAGTACATCGCCCTTGTATAGACCCTCTATATACTCCTTCCACCTTTCTGCTTTCCCTTCCTTGCTTAGCACTGGGTTTCCATCTGAGCTCTTGATATTCATACAAGTCGTTCTCTTATCTCCAAAGGTCTCTTTAATTTTCCTGTAGGCGGTATCTATCTTACCCCTAGTGAGATAGGCCTCTACATCCTTACATTTGTCCTCTAGCCATCCCTCCTTAGCCATTTTGCACTTCCTGTCGATCTCATTTTTGAGACGTTTGTATTCCTTTTTGCCTGTTTCACTTACTGCATTTTTATATTTTCTCCTTTCATCAATTAAATTCAATATTTCTTCTGTTACCCAAGGATTTCTACTAGCCCTCGTCTTTTTACCTACTTGATCCTCTGCTGCCTTCACTACTTCATCCCTCAAAGCTACCCATTCTTCTTCTACTGTATTTATTTCCCCCATTCCTGTCAATTGCTCCCTTATGCTCTCCCTGAATCTCTGTACAACCTCTGGTTCTTTTAGTTTATTCAGGTCCCATCTCCTTAAATTCCCACCTTTTTGCAGTTTCTTCAGTTTTAATCTACAGGTCATAACCAATAGATTGTGGTCAGAGTCCACATCTGCCCCTGGAAATGTCTTACAATTTAAAACCTGGTTCCTAAATCTCTGTCTTACCATTATATAATCTATCTGATACCTTTTAGTATCTCCAGGGTTCTTCCATGTATACAACCTTCTTTCATGATTCTTAAACCAAGTGTTAGTTATGATTATGTTGTGCTCTGTGCAAAATTCGACCAGGCGGCTTCCTCTTTCATTTCTGTCCCCCAATCCATATTCACCTACTATGTTTCCTTCTCTCCCTTTTCCTACACTCGAATTCCAGTCACCCATGACTATTAAATTTTCGTCTCCCTTCACAATCTGAATAATTTCTTTTATTTCATCATACATTTCTTCAATTTCTTCGTCATCTGCAGAGCTAGTTGGCATATAAACTTGTACTACTGTAGTAGGTGTGGGCTTCGTATCTATCTTGGCCACAATAATGCGTTCACTATGCTGTTTGTAGTAGCTTACCCGCATTCCTATTTTCCTATTCATTATTAAACCTACTCCTGCATTCCCCCTATTTGATTTTGTGTTTATAACCCTGTAGTCACCTGACCAGAAGTCTTGTTCCTCCTGCCACCGAACTTCACTAATTCCCACTATATCTAACTTCAACCTATCCATTTCCCTTTTTAAATTTTCTAACCTACCTGCCCGATTAAGGGATCTGACATTCCACGCTCCGATCCGTATTGACGATAATACACTGAAATTGCATCGGAATTAAATACAAAAGGCACAATGCCGACTTAAGTACAAGAAGACTGACTCGTCTTACTGTCTATGTTTTGAACCATTCCTGTGACACTAGTTATAGCTTCCGATGCTTCACTCAAGGTTTAGTGTATCCCTTGGACCTTCTTATTGACGATGAAACCCAGAAATTGCATCGGAATTAAATAGAAAAGGCACTATGCCGACTTAAGTACAAGATGAGAGACTCTTCTTACTGACTATGTTTTGAACCATTCCTGTGTCACTAGTTATAGATTCCGATGCTTGACTTCAGGTTTACTGTATCCCTTGGACCTTCTTATTGACGATGAAACACAGAAATTGCATCGGAATTAAATACAAAAGGCACAATGCCGACTTAAGTACAAGAAGACTGACTCTTCCTACTGTGTATGTTTTGAACGATTCCTGTGACACTAGCTATAGATTCCGATGCTTCACTTCATTTTTACTGTATCCCTCTGACCTTATTGACGATGAAACACAGAAATTGCATCGGAATTAAATACAAAAGGCGCAATACCGACTTAAGTACAAGAAGTCTGACTTTTCTTACTGTCTGTGTTTTGAACCACTCCTGTGACACTAGATACAGATTCCGATGCTTCAGTCCAGGTTTACTGTATCCCTTGGACCTTCTTATTGACGATAATACACTGAAATTGCATCGGAATTAAATAGAAAAGGCACAATGCCGACTTAAGTACAAGAAGACTGCCTCGTCTTACTGTCTATGTTTTGAACCATTCCTGTGACACTAGTTATAGATTCCGATGCTTCACTTCAGGGTTACTGTATCCCTCTGAAATTCTTATTGACGATGAAACACAGAAATTGCATCGGAATTAAATACAAAAGGCACAATGCCGACTTACGTACAAGAAGACTGACTCTTCTTTCCGTCTATGCTTTGAACCATTCCTGTGACACTAGTTATGGATTCCGATGCTTCACTTCAGGTTTACTGTATCCCTTGAACCTTCTTATTGACGATGAAACACAGAAATTGCCTCGGAATTTAATACAAAAGGACAATGCCGATTAAAGTAGAAGAAGACTGACTCTTCCCACTGTCTATGTTTGAACCATTGCATTGACTCTAGTTATAGATTCCGATGCTTCATTTCAGGTTTACTGTTTCCCTTGGACCTTCTTATTAACGATGAAACAATGAAATTGCATCGGAATTAAATACAAAACGCACAATGCCGACTTAAGTACATGAAGACTGATTCTTCTTACTGACTATGTATTGAATCATTCCTGTGACACTAGTTATATATTCCGATGCTTCACTTTAGGTTTATTGTATCCCTTGGACCTTATTATTGACGATGAAACACAGAAATTGCATCGGAATTAAATACAAAAGGCACAATGCCAACTTAAGTACAAGAAGGCTGACTCTTCTTACTGTCTATGTTTTGAACCATTCCTGTGACTCTAGTTATAGATTCCGATGCTTCACTCCAGGTTTACTGTATCCCTTGCACCTTCTTATTGACGATGAAACACAGGAATTGCATCGGAATTAAATACAAAAGGCACAATGACTACTTAAGTACAAGAAGACTGACTCTTCCTACTGTCTATGTTTTAACCATTCCTGTGACACTAGCTATAGATTCCGATTCGTCACTTCATTTTTACTGTATCCGTCTGACCTTATTGACGATGAAACACAGAAATTGCATCGGAATTATATACAAAAGGCACAATACCGACTTAAGTACAAGAAGACTGACTCTTCTTACTGTCTAAGTTTGAACCACTCCTGTGACACTAGATATATGATCCGATGCTTCACTTCAGGTTTACTGTATAATTTGGACCTTCTTATTGACGATGAAACACAGATATTACATCGGAATTAAATACAAAAGGCACAATGCCGACTTAAGTACAAAAAGACTGACTCTTCTTACTGACTATGTTTTGAACCATTCCTGTGACACTAGTTATAGATTCCGATGCTTCACTTCAGGTTTACTGTATCCCTCTGACCTTTTTATTGACGATGAAACACAGAAATTGGATCGGAATTAAATAGAAAATGCACAATGCCGACTTAAGTGCAAGAAGACTGACTCTTCTTACTGTCTATGTTTAGAACCATTCCTGTGACACTAGTTATAGATTCCGATGATTCACACCAGGTATACTGTATCCCTTGGACCTTCTTAATGACGATGAAACACCGAAATTGCAACGGAATTAAATAGAAAAGGCACAATGCCCACTTAGGTACAAGAAGACTGACTCTTGTTACTGACTATGTTTTGAACCATTCCTGTGACACTAGTTATGCATTCCGATGCTTCACTTCATTTTTACTGTATACCTTGGACCTTCTTATTAACGATGAAACACAGAAATTGCCTCGGAATTAAATACAAAAGGCACAATGCCTACTTAAGTACAAGAAGACTGACTCTTCCTACTGTCTATGTTTGAACCATTCCATTGACACTAGTTATAGATTCCGATGCTCCACTTCAGGTTTACTGTTTCCCTTGGACCTTCTTATTAACGATGAAACAATGAAATTGCATCGGAATTAAATACAAAAGGCACAATGCCGACTTAAGTACATCAAGACTGATTCTTCTTACTGACTATGTTTTGAACCATTCCTGTGACACTAGCTATAGATTCCGATGCTTCACTTCAGGTTTACTGTATCCCTCTGACGTTCGTATTGACGATGAAACACAGAAATTGCACCGGAATTAAATACAAAAGGCACAATGCCGACTTAAGGACAAGAAGACTGACTCTTCTTAGTGTCTATGCTTTGAACCATTCCTGTGGCACTAGTTATAGATTCCGATGCTTCACTTTCGGTTTACTGTATCCCTCTGACTTTCTTATTGACGATGAAACACAGAAATTGCACCGGAATTAAATACAAAAGGCACAATGCCGACTTAAGGACAAGAAGACTGACTCGTCTTACTGACTATGTTTTGAACCATTCCTGTGACACTAGTTATAGATTCCGATGCTTCACTCCAGGTTTAGTGTATCCCTTGGACCCTCTTATTGACGATGAAACACAGAAATTGCATCGGAATTAAATAGAAAAGGCACAATGCCGACTTAAGTACATGAAGACTGACTCTTCTTACTGTCTATGTTTTGAACCATTCCTGTGACACTAATTTTGGATTCCGATGCTTCACTTCAGGTTTACTGTATCCCTCTGACCTTCTTATTGACGATGAAACACTGAAATTGCACCGGAATTAAATACAAAAGGCACAACGGGGACTTAAGTACAAGAAGACAGACCCTTCTTACTGTCTATGTTTTGAACCATTCCATCGACACTAGTTATAGATTCCGATGCATCACTCCAGGTTTACTGTATCCCTTGGACCTTCTTATTGACGATAATACACTGAAATTGCATCGGAATTAAATACAAAAGGCACAATGCCGACTATAGTACAAGAAGACTGACTCTTCTCACTGACTATGTTTTGAACCATTCCTGTGACACTAGTTATAGATTCCGATGCTTCACTTTCGGTTTACTGTATCCCTCTGACTTTCTTATTGACGATGAAACACAGAAATTGCACCGGAAGTAAATACAAAAGGCACAATGCCGACTTAAGGACAAGAAGACTGACTCGTCTTACTGACTATGTTTTGAACCATTCCTGTGACACTAGTTATAGATTCCGATGCTTCACTCCAGGTTTAGTGTATCCCTTGGACCCTCTTATTGACGATGAAACACAGAAATTGCATCGGAATTAAATAGAAAAGGCACAATGCCGACTTAAGTACATGTAGACTGACTCTTCTTACTGTCTATGTTTTGAACCATTCCTGTGACACTAATTTTGGATTCCGATGCTTCACTTCAGGTTTACTGTATCCCTCTGACCTTCTTATTGACGATGAAACACTGAAATTGCACCGGAATTAAATACAAAAGGCACAATGGGGACGTAAGTACAAGAAGACAGACCCTTCTTACTGTCTATGCTTTGAACCATTCCATTGACACTAGTTATAGATTCCGATGCATCACTCCAGGTTTACTGTATCCCTTGGACCTTCTTATTGACGATAATACACTGAAATTGCATCGGAATTAAATACAAAAGGCACAATGCCGACTATAGTACAAGAAGACTGACTCTTCTCACTGACTATGTTTTGAACCATTCCTGTGACACTAGTTATAGATTCCGATGCTTCACTTCAGGTTTACGGTATCACTTGGACCTTCTTATTAACGATGAAACAGATAAATTGCATCGGAATTAATTACAAAAGGCACAATGCCGACTTAAGGACAAGAAGACTGACTCTTCTTACTGTCTATGTTTTGAACCATTCCTGTGACACTAGATATAGATTCCGATGCTTCACTTTAGGTTTACTGTATCCCTCTGAGTTTCTTATTGACGATGAAAGACAGAAATTGCACCGGAATTAAATACAAAACGCACAATGCCGACTTAAGGGCAAGAAGACTGACTCTTCTTACTGACTATGTTTTGAACCATTCCTGTGACACTAGTTATAGATTCCGATGCTTCACTTCAGGTTTACTGTATCCCTTGGACCTTCTTACAGACGATGAAACACAGAAATTGCATCGGAATTAGATACAAAAGGCATAATGCCGGCTTAAGTACATGAAGACTGACTCTTCCTACTCTCTATGATTTGAACCATTCCTGTGACATTAATTTTGGATTCCGATGCTTCACTTCAGGTTTACTGTATCCCTCTGACCTTCTTATTGACGATGAAACACAGAAATTGCATCAGAATTAAATACATAAGGCACAATGTCGACTTAAGTACAAGAAGACTGACTGTTCCCACTGTCTATGTTTTGAACCATTCCTGAGACACTAGTTGAAGATTCCGATGCTTCACTTCAGGTTTACTGTATCCCTCACCTTCTTATTGACGATGAAACACTGAAATTGCACCGGAATTAAATACAAAAGGCACAATGCCGACTTAAGTACAAGAAGACAGACTCTTCTTACTGTCTATGTTTTGAACCATTCCTGTGACACTAGCTATAGATTCCGATGCTTCACTTCATTTTTACCGTAAGCCTCTGACCTTATTGACGATGAAACACAGAAATTGCATCGGAATTAAATACAAAAGGCACAATACCGACTTAAGTACAAGAAGACTGACTCTTCTTACTGTCTATGTTTTGAGCCACTCTTATGAGACTAGATATAGATTCCGATGCTTCACTTCAGGTTTACTGTATCATTTGGCCCTTCTTATTGACGATGCAACACAGAAATTACATGGGAATTAAATACAAAAGACACAATGCCGACTTAAGTACAAAAAGACTGACTCTTCTTACTGACTATGTTTTGAACCATTCCTGTGACACTAGTTATAGATTCCGATGCTTCACTTCAGTTTACTGTATCCCTCTGACCTTCATATTGACGATGAAACACAGAAATTGGATCATAATTAAATAGAAAAGGCACAATGCCGACTTAAGTACAAGAAGACTGACTCTTCTTACAGTCTATGCTTTGAACCATTCCTGTGACACTAGTTATAGATTCCGATGCTTGGCTTCAGGTTTACTGTATCCCTTGGACCTTCTTATTGACGATGAAACACAGAAATAGTATCGAAATTTAATACACAAGGCACAATGCCGACTCAAGTACAAGAAGACGGACTCTTCTGACTGTCTATGTTTTGAACCATTCATGTGACACTAGTTATAGTTTCCGATGCCGCACATCAGGTTTACTGTATCGGTCTGACCTTCTTATTGACGATGAATCACAGAAATTGCATCGGAATTAAATACAAAATGCACAATGCCGACTTAAGTACATGAAGACTGACTAATCTTACTGTCTATGTTTTGAACCATTTCTGCGACACTAGTTATAGATTCCGATGCTTCACTTCAGGGTTACTGTATCCCTCTGACCTTCTTATTGACGATGAAACACAGAAATTGCATCGGAATTAAATACAAAGTGCACAATGCCGACTTAAGTACAAGAAGACTGACTCTTCATTCTGTCTATGTTTTGAACCATTCCTGTGACACTAGTTATAGATTCCGAAGCTTCACTTCAGGTTTACTGTATCCCTTGGACCTTCTTATTGACGATGAAACACAGAAATTGCCTCGGAATTAAATTCAAAAGTTACAATGCCGACTTAAGTACATGAAGACTGATTCTTCCTACGGTCTATGTTTGAACCACTCCATTGACACTAGTTATAGATTCCGATGCTTCACTTCAGGTGTACTATATTCCTTGGACCTTCTTATTAACGATGAAACAATGAAATTGCATCGGAATTAAATACAAAAGGCACAATGCCGACTTAAGTACATGAAGACTGATTCTTCTTACTGACTATGTTTTGAACCATTCCTGTGACACTAGTTATAGATTCCGATGCTTCACTTCTGGTTTACTGTATCCCTTGGACCTTCTTATTGCCGATGAAACACAGAAATTGCATCGGAATTAAATACAAATGGCACAATGCCGACTTAAGTACAAGAAGGCTGACTCTTCTTACTGTCTATGTTTTGAACCATTCCTGTGACACTAGTTATAGATTCCGATGCTTCACTCCAGGTTTACTGTATCCCTTGCACCTTCTTATTGACGATGAAACAGAGAAATTGCACCGGAATTAAATACAAAAGGCACAATGCCGACTTAAGGACAAGAAGACGACTCTTCTTACTGACTATGTTTTGAACCATTCCTGTGACACTAGTTATAGAGTCCGATGCTTCACTTCAGGTTTACTGTATCCCTCTGACCTTCTTATTGACGATGAAACACGGAAATTGCCTCGGAATTAAATAGAAAAGGCACAATGCCGACTTTAGTACAAGAAGACTGACTTTTCTTACTGTCTATGTTTTGAACCATTCCTGTGACACTAGTAATAGATTCCGATGCTTCACTCCAGGTTTAGTGTATCCCTTGGACCTTGTTATTGACGATGAAACACAGAAATTGCATCGGAATTAAATAGAAAAGGCACAATGCCGACTTAAGTACAAGAAGACTGACTCTTCTTACTAACTATGTTTTGAACCATTCCTGTGACACTAGTTCTAGATTCCGATGCTTCCTTCAGGTTTACTCTATCCCTTGGACCTTCTTATTGACGATGAAACTCCGAAATCGCATCGGAATTAAATACAAGAGGCGTAATTCCGAATTAAGTACAAGAAGACTGACTCTTCCTACTGTCTATGATTTGAACCATACCTGTGACACTAATTTTAGATTCCGATGCTTCATTTCAGTTTTACTGTATCCCTCTGACCTTCTTATTGACGATGAAACACAGAAATTGCTTCGGAATTAAATACATATGGCACAATGCCGACATAAGTACAAGAAGACTGACTGTTCCCACTGTCTATGTTTTGAACCATTCCTGAGACACTAGTTGAAGATTCCGATGCTTCACTTCAGGTTTACTGTATCCCCCTGACCTTCTTATTGACGATGAAACACAGAAATTGCACCGGAATTAAATACAAAAGGCACAATGCCGACTTACGTACAAGAAGACAGACTCTTCTTACTGTCTATGTTTTGAACCATTCCATTGACACTAGTTATAGATTCTGATGCTTCACTTCAGGTGTACTGTATCCCTTGGGCCTTCTTATTGACGATAATACACTGAAATTGCATCGGAATTAAATAGAAAAGCCACAATGCCGGCTTAAGTACAAGGAGACTGACTCTTCTTACTGTCTATGTTTTGAACCATTCCTGTGACACTAGTTATAGCTTCCGATGCTTCAGGTTTAGTGTATCCCTTGGACCTTCTTATTGACGATGATACACAGAAATTGCATCGGAATTAAATAGAAATGGCACTATGCCGACTTAAGTACAAGATGACTGACTCTTCTTACTGACTATGTTTTGAACCATTCCTGTGTCACTAGTTATAGATTCTGATGCTTGACTTCAGGTTTACTGTATCCCTTGGACCTTCTTATTGACGATGAAACACAGAAATTGCATCGGAATCAAATACAAGAGGCACAATGCCGACTTAAGTACAAGAAGACTGACTCTTCCTACTGTCTATGTTTTGAACCATTCCTGTGACACTAGATATAGATTCCGATGCTTCACGTCAGGTTTACTCTATCATTTGGACCGTCTTATAGGCGATGAAACACAGAAATTACATCGGAATTAAATACAAAAGGCACAATGCCGACTTAAGTACAAAAAGACTGACTCTTCTTACTGACTATGATTTGCACCATTCCTGTGACACTGGTTATAGATTCCGATGCTTCACTTCAGGTTTACTGTATCCCTCTGTCCATCTTATTGACGATGAAACACAGAAATTGGATCGGAATTAAATTGAAAAGGCACAATGCCGACTTAAGTACAAGAAGACTGACTCTTCTTACTGTCTATGCTTTGAACCATTCCTGTGACACTAGTTACAGATTCCGATGCTTGACTTCAGGTTTACTGTATCCCTTGGACCTTCTTATTGACGATGAAACACAGAAATAGCATCGGAATGTAATACAAAAGGCACAATGCCGACTCAAGTACAAGAAGACTGACTCTTCTGACTGTCTATGTTGTGAACCATTCCAGTGCCACTAGTTATAGATTCCGATGCCTCACTTCAGGTTTACTGTATCGGTCTGACATTCTTATTGACGATGAGACACAGAAATTGCATCGGAATTAAATACAAAATGCACAATGCCGACTTAAGTACATGAAGACTGACTCATCTTACTGTCTATGTTTTGAACCATTTCTGTGACACTAGTCATAGATTCCGATGCTTCACTTCAGGGTTACTGTATCCCTCTGACCTTCTTATTGACGATGAAACACAGAAATTGCATCGGAATTAAATACAAAAGGCACAATGCCGACTTAAGTACAAGAAGACTGACTATTCTTTCTGTCTATGTTTTCAACCATTCCTGTGACACTAGTTATGGATTCCGATGCTTCACTTGAGGTTTACTGTATCCCTTGTACCCTCTTATTGACGATGAAACACAGAAATTGCCTCGGAATTAAATACAAAAAGCACAATGCCGACTTACGTACAAGAAGACTGACTCTACTTACTGTCTATGTTTGAAACATTCCTTTGACCCTAGTTATTGATTCCGATGCCTCACTTCAGGTTTACTGTATCCCTTGGACCTTCTTATTAACGATGAAACAATGAAATTGCATCGGAATTAAATACAAAAGGCACAATGCCGACTTATGTTCATGAAGACTGATTCTTCTTACTGACCATATATTGAACCATTCCTGTGACACTAGTTATAGATTCCGATGCTTCACTTCAGGTTTACTGTATCACTTGGACCTTCTTATTGACGATGAAACATAGAAATTGCATCGGAATTAAATACAAAAGGCATAATGCCGACCTAAGTACAAGAAGGCTGACTCTTCTTACTGTCTACGTTTTGAACCATTCCTGTGACACTAGTTATAGATTCCGATGCTTCCCTCCAGGTTTACTGTATCCCTCTGACCTTCTTATTGACGATGAAACACAGAAATTGGATCGGAATTAAATAGAAAAGGCACAATGCCGACATAAGTACAACAAGACTGACTCTTCTTACTGTCTATGTTTTGAACCATTCCTGTGACACTAGTTACAGATTCCGATGCTTGACTTCAGGTTTACTGTATCCCTCCGACCTTCTTCTTGACGATGAAACACAGATATTGGATCGAAATTAAATAGAAAAGGCACATTGCCGACTTCAGTACAAGAAGACTGACTCTTCTTACTGTCTATGTTTTGAACCATTCCTGTGACACTAGTTATAGATTCCGATGCTTGACTTCAGGTTTACAGTTTCCCTCTGACCTTCGTTTGACGATAAAACACAGAAATTGGATCGGAATTAAATAGAAAAGTCACAATACCGACTTAAGTACAAGAAGTCTGAGTTTTCTTACTGTCTATGTTTTGAACCACTCCTGTGACACTAGATACGGATTACGATTCTTCACTCCAGGTTTACTGTATCCCTTGGACCTTCTTATTGACGATAATACACAGAAATTGGATCGGAATTAAATAGAAAAGGCACAATGCCGACTTAAGTACAAGAAGACTGAGTCTTCTTACTGTCTATGCTTTGAACCATTCCTTTTACACTAGTTATAGATTCCGATGCTTGACTTCAGGTTTACTGTATCCCTTGGACCTTCTTATTGACGATGAAACACAGAAATAGCATCGGAATTTAATACAAAAGGCACAATGCCGACTCAAGTACAAGAAGACTGACTCTTCTGACTGTCTATGTTGTGAACCATTCCTGTGACACTAGTTATAGATTCCGATGCCTCACTTCAGGTTTACTGTATCGGTCTGACCCTCTTATTGACGATGAAACACAGAAATTGCATCGGAATTAAATACATAAGTCACAATACCGACTTAAGTACAAGAATACTGACTCTTCTTACTGTCTATGTTTAGAACCACTCCTATGACACTAGATATAGGTTCCGATGCTTCACTTCAGGTTCACTGTATCATTTGGACCCTCTTATTGACGATGAAACACAGAAATTACATCGGAATTAAATACAAAAGGCACAATGCCGACTTAAGTACAAAAAGACTGACTCTTCTTACTGACTATGAATTGAATCATTCCTGTGACACTAGTTATATATTCCGATGCTTCACTTTAGGTTTAATGAATCCCTTGGACCTTCTTATTGACGATGAAACACAGAAATTGCATCGGAATTAAATACAAAAGGCACAATGCCGACTTAAGTACAAGAAGGCTGACTCTTCTTACTGTCTATGTTTTGAACCATTCCTGTGACACTAGCTATAGATTCCGATTCTTCACTTCATTTTTACTGTATCCGTCTGACCTTATTGACGATGAAACACAGAAATTGCATCGGAATTATATACAAAAGGCACAATACCGCCTTAAGTACAAGAAGACTGACTCCTCTTACTGACTTTACCTTGATTCATTCCTGTGACACTAGTTATAGATTCCGATGCTTCACTTCAGGTTTACTGTATCGCTCTGACCTTCTTATTGACGATGAAACACCGAAATTGCATCGGAATTAAATAGAAAAGGCACAATGCCGACTTAGGTACAAGAAGACTGTCTCTTCTTACTATCTATGTTTTGAACCACTCCTGTGACACTTGATATAG
The DNA here is from genome assembly GCF_023864345.2 of Schistocerca serialis cubense. Classification (NCBI taxonomy): domain Eukaryota; kingdom Metazoa; phylum Arthropoda; class Insecta; order Orthoptera; family Acrididae; genus Schistocerca; species Schistocerca serialis. The sequence goes on from NC_064644.1 coordinate 640,124,004, forward strand.
GATCCGATGCTTCACTTCAGGTTTACTGTATAATTTGGACCTTCTTAATGACGATGAAACCCAGAAATTACATCGGAATTAAATACACAAGGCACAATGCCGACTTAAGTACAAAATGACTGACTCTTCTTACTGACTATGTTTTGAACCATTCCTGTGACACTAGTTATAGATTCCGATGCTTCACTTCAGGTTTACTGTATCCCTCTGACCTTCTTATTGATGATGAACACAGAAATTGGATCGGAATTAAATAGAAAATGCACAATGCCGACTTAAGTGCAAGAAGACTGACTCTTCTTACTGTCTATGTTTTGAACCATTCCTGTGACACTAGTTATAGATTGCGATGCTTCACACCAGGTATACTGTATCCCTTGGACCTTCTTAATGACGATGTAACACCGAAATTGCAACGGAATTAAATAGAAAAGGCACAATGCCGACTTAGGTACAAGAAGACTGACTCTTGTTACTGACTATGTTTTGAACCATTCCTGTGACACTATTTATGGATTCCGATGCTTCACTTCATTTTTACTGTATACCTTGGATCTTCTTATTAACGATGAAACACAGAAATTGCATCGGAATTAAATACAAAAGGCACAATGCCGACTTAAGGACAAGAAGACTGACTCTTCTTACTTACTATTTTTTGAACCATTCCAGTGACACTAGTTATAGATTCCGATGCTTCACTTCATGTTCACTGTATCCCTCTAACCCTCTTATTGACGATGAAACACAGAAATTGCATCGGAATTAAATCGAAAAGGCACAATGCCGACTTAAGTACAAGAAGACTGACTCTTCTCACTGACTATGTTTTGAACCACTCCTGTGACACCAGTTATAGATTCTGATGCTTCACTTCAGGTTTACTGTATCCCTTGGACCTTCTTATTGACGATGAAACGCAGAAATAGCATCGGAATTTAATACAAAAGGCACAATGCCGACTCAAGTAGAAGAAGACTGACTCTTCTGAGTGTCTATGTTGTGAACCATTCCAGTGACACTAGTTATAGATTCCGATGCCTCACTTCAGGTTTACTGTATCGGTCTGACCTTCTTATTGACGATGAAACACAGAAATTGCTTCGGAATTAAATACAAAATGCACAATGCCGACTTAAGTACATGAAGACTGACTCATCCTACTGTCTATGTTTTGAACCATTCCTGTGACACTAGATATAGGATCCGATGCTTCACCTCAGGTTTACTGTATAATTTGGACCTTCTTAATGACGATGAAACCCAGAAATTACATCGGAATTAAATACAAAAGGCACAATGCCGACTTAAGTACAAAAAGACTGACTCTTCTTACTGACTATGTTTTGAACCATTCCTGTGACACTAGTTATAGATTCCGATGCTTCACTTCAGGTTTACTGTATCCCTCTGACCTTCTTATTGACGATGAACACAGAAATTGGATCCGAAATTAATAGAAAATGCACAATGCCGACTTAAGTGCAAGAAGACTGACTCTTGTTACTGACTATGTTTTGAACCATTCCTGAGACACTATTTATGGATTCCGATGCTTCACTTCATTTTGACTGTATACATTGGATCTTCTTATTAACGATGAAACACAGAAATAGCATCGGAATTTAATACAAAAGGCACAATGCCGACTCAAGTACAAGAAGACTGACTCTTCTGACTGTCTATGTTTTGAACCATTCCTGTGACACTAGTTATAGATTCCGATGCCTCCCTTCAGGTTTACTGTATCGGTCTGACCTTCTTATTGACGATGAAACACAGATATTGCATCGGAATTAAATTCAAAATGCACAATGCCGACATAAGTACTAGAAGACTGACTCTTATTTCTGTCTATGATTTGAACCATTCCTGTGACACTAGTTATGGTTTCCGATGCTTCACTTCAGGTTTACTGTATCCCTCTGACCCTCTTATTAACGTTGAAACAAAGAAACTGCATCGGAATTAAATACAAAAAGCACAATGCCGACTTAAGTAAATGAAGACTGACTCTTCTTACTGTCTATGTTTTGAACCGTTCCTGTGACACTAGTTATAGATTCCGATGCTTCACTTCAGGGTTACTGTATCCCTCTGACCTTCTTATTGACGATGAAACACAGAAATTGCATCGGAACTAAATACAAAAGGCACAATGCCGACTTAAGGACTAGAAGACTGAATCTTATTTCTGTCTATGTTTTGAACCATTCCTGTGACACTAGTTATGGATTCCGATGCTTCACTTCTGGTTTACTGTATCCCTCTGACCCTCTTATTAACGATGAAACAAAGAAGCTGCATCGGAATTAAATAGAAAAGGCACAATGCCGACTTAAATACCAGAAGACTGACTCTTCCTACTGTCTATGTTTGGAGCCATTCCTGTGACACTAGTTTTAGATTCCGATGCTTCACTTCAGGTTTACTGAATCTCTTGGACCTTCTTATTGTCGATGAAACACAAAAATTGCATCGGAATTAAATACAAAAAGCAAAATGCCGACATAAGTAGAAGAAGACTGACTCTTCTTACTGTCTATGCTTTGAACCATTCCTGTGACATTAGTTATAGATTCCGATGCTTCACTCCTGGTTTACTGTATAGCTTGGACCTTCTTATTGACGATGAAACACCGAAATTGCATCGGAATTAAATAGAAACGGCACAATGCCGACTTAAGTACAAGAAGACCGACTCTTCTCACTGACTATATTTTGAACCATTCCTGTGACACTAGATATAGATTCCGATGCTTCACTTCAGGTTTACTGTATCCCTTGGACCTTGTTATTGACGATGAAACACATAAATTGCATCGGAATTAAATACAAAAGGCACAATGCCGACTTAAGTACAAGATGACTGACTCCTCCTACTGTCTATGCTTTGAACCATTCCTGTGACACTAGTTATAGATTCCGATGCTTCACTTCAGGTTTACTGTATCCCTTGGACCTTCTTATTGGCGATGAAACACAGAAATGGCATCGGAATTAAAAAAAAAAGGCACAATGCCGACTTAAGTACAAGAAGAGTGACTCTTCTTACTGACTATGTTTGAACCATTCCTGTGACACTAGTTATAGATTCCGATGCTTCACTTCAGGTTTACTGTATCCCTTGGACCTTCTTATTGGCGATGAAACACAGAAATGGCATCGGAATTAAATACAAAAGGCACAATGCCGACTTAAGTACAAGAAGACTGACTCTTCTTACTGTTTATGTTATGAACCATTCCAGTGCCGCTAGTTGTAGATTCCGATGCTTCACTTCAGGTTTATTGTATAACTTGGACCTTCTTATTGACGACGAAACACAGAAATAGCGTCGGAAATAAATAGAAGAGGCACAATGCCGACTTAAGTACAAGCAGACTATCTCTTCCTACTGTCTATGTTTTGTACCATTCCTGTGTCACTAGTTATAGATTCCGACGCTTCACTTCAGGTTCACTGTATCCCTTGGACTTTCTTATTAACGATGATACACATAAATTGCATCGGAATTAAATACAAAAGGCACAATGCCGACTTAAGTACAAGAAGACTGACTCTTCTTACTGTCTATGTTTGGAACCATTCCTGTGACACTAGTTATAGATTCCGATGCTTGACTTCAGGTTTACTGTATCCCTTGGACCTTCTTATTGACGATGAAACACAGAAATAGCATCGGAATGTAATACAAAAGGCACAATGCCGACTCAAGTACAAGAAGACTGACTCTTCTGACTGTCTATGTTGTGAACCATTCCAGTGCCACTAGTTATAGATTCCGATGCCTCACTTCAGGTTTACTGTATCGGTCTGACATTCTTATTGACGATGAGACACAGAAATTGCATCGGAATTAAATACAAAATGCACAATGCCGACTTAATTACATGAAGACTGACTCATCTTACTGTCTATGTTTTGAACCATTTCTGTGACACTAGTCATAGATTCCGATGCTTCACTTCAGGGTTACTGTATCCCTCTGACCTTCTTATTGACGATGAAACACAGAAATTGCATCGGAATTAAATACAAAAGGCACAATGCCGACTTAAGTACAAGAAGACTGACTATTCTTTCTGTCTATGTTTTCAACCATTCCTGTGACACTAGTTATGGATTCCGATGCTTCACTTGAGGTTTACTGTATCCCTTGTACCCTCTTATTGACGATGAAACACAGAAATTGCCTCGGAATTAAATACAAAAAGCACAATGCCGACTTACGTACAAGAAGACTGACTCTACTTACTGTCTATGTTTGAAACATTCCTTTGACCCTAGTTATTGATTCCGATGCCTCACTTCAGGTTTACTGTATCCCTTGGACCTTCTTATTAACGATGAAACAATGAAATTGCATCGGAATTAAATACAAAAGGCACAATGCCGACTTATGTTCATGAAGACTGATTCTTCTTACTGACCATATATTGAACCATTCCTGTGACACTAGTTATAGATTCCGATGCTTCACTTCAGGTTTACTGTATCACTTGGACCTTCTTATTGACGATGAAACATAGAAATTGCATCGGAATTAAATACAAAAGGCATAATGCCGACCTAAGTACAAGAAGGCTGACTCTTCTTACTGTCTACGTTTTGAACCATTCCTGTGACACTAGTTATAGATTCCGATGCTTCCCTCCAGGTTTACTGTATCCCTCTGACCTTCTTATTGACGATGAAACACAGAAATTGGATCGGAATTAAATAGAAAAGGCACAATGCCGACATAAGTACAACAAGACTGACTCTTCTTACTGTCTATGTTTTGAACCATTCCTGTGACACTAGTTACAGATTCCGATGCTTGACTTCAGGTTTACTGTATCCCTCCGACCTTCTTCTTGACGATGAAACACAGATATTGGATCGAAATTAAATAGAAAAGGCACATTGCCGACTTCAGTACAAGAAGACTGACTCTTCTTACTGTCTATGTTTTGAACCATTCCTGTGACACTAGTTATAGATTCCGATGCTTGACTTCAGGTTTACAGTTTCCCTCTGACCTTCGTTTGACGATAAAACACAGAAATTGGATCGGAATTAAATAGAAAAGTCACAATACCGACTTAAGTACAAGAAGTCTGACTTTTCTTACTGTCTATGTTTTGAACCACTCCTGTGACACTAGATACGGATTACGATTCTTCACTCCAGGTTTACTGTATCCCTTGGACCTTCTTATTGACGATAATACACAGAAATTGGATCGGAATTAAATAGAAAAGGCACAATGCCGACTTAAGTACAAGAAGACTGAGTCTTCTTACTGTCTATGCTTTGAACCATTCCTTTTACACTAGTTATAGATTCCGATGCTTGACTTCAGGTTTACTGTATCCCTTGGACCTTCTTATTGACGATGAAACACAGAAATAGCATCGGAATTTAATACAAAAGGCACAATGCCGACTCAAGTACAAGAAGACTGACTCTTCTGACTGTCTATGTTGTGAACCATTCCTGTGACACTAGTTATAGATTCCGATGCCTCACTTCAGGTTTACTGTATCGGTCTGACCCTCTTATTGACGATGAAACACAGAAATTGCATCGGAATTAAATACATAAGTCACAATACCGACTTAAGTACAAGAATACTGACTCTTCTTACTGTCTATGTTTAGAACCACTCCTATGACACTAGATATAGGTTCCGATGCTTCACTTCAGGTTCACTGTATCATTTGGACCCTCTTATTGACGATGAAACACAGAAATTACATCGGAATTAAATACAAAAGGCACAATGCCGACTTAAGTACAAAAAGACTGACTCTTCTTACTGACTATGAATTGAATCATTCCTGTGACACTAGTTATATATTCCGATGCTTCACTTTAGGTTTAATGAATCCCTTGGACCTTCTTATTGACGATGAAACACAGAAATTGCATCGGAATTAAATACAAAAGGCACAATGCCGACTTAAGTACAAGAAGGCTGACTCTTCTTACTGTCTATGTTTTGAACCATTCCTGTGACACTAGCTATAGATTCCGATTCTTCACTTCATTTTTACTGTATCCGTCTGACCTTATTGACGATGAAACACAGAAATTGCATCGGAATTATATACAAAAGGCACAATACCGCCTTAAGTACAAGAAGACTGACTCCTCTTACTGACTTTACCTTGATTCATTCCTGTGACACTAGTTATAGATTCCGATGCTTCACTTCAGGTTTACTGTATCGCTCTGACCTTCTTATTGACGATGAAACACCGAAATTGCATCGGAATTAAATAGAAAAGGCACAATGCCGACTTAGGTACAAGAAGACTGTCTCTTCTTACTATCTATGTTTTGAACCACTCCTGTGACACTTGATATAGGATCCGATGCTTCACTTCAGGTTTACTGTATAATTTGGACCTTCTTAATGACGATGAAACCCAGAAATTACATCGGAATTAAATACACAAGGCACAATGCCGACTTAAGTACAAAATGACTGACTCTTCTTACTGACTATGTTTTGAACCATTCCTGTGACACTAGTTATAGATTCCGATGCTTCACTTCAGGTTTACTGTATCCCTCTGACCTTCTTATTGATGATGAACACAGAAATTGGATCGGAATTAAATAGAAAATGCACAATGCCGACTTAAGTGCAAGAAGACTGACTCTTCTTACTGTCTATGTTTTGAACCATTCCTGTGACACTAGTTATAGATTGCGATGCTTCACACCAGGTATACTGTATCCCTTGGACCTTCTTAATGACGATGTAACACCGAAATTGCAACGGAATTAAATAGAAAAGGCACAATGCCGACTTAGGTACAAGAAGACTGACTCTTGTTACTGACTATGTTTTGAACCATTCCTGTGACACTATTTATGGATTCCGATGCTTCACTTCATTTTTACTGTATACCTTGGATCTTCTTATTAACGATGAAACACAGAAATTGCATCGGAATTAAATACAAAAGGCACAATGCCGACTTAAGGACAAGAAGACTGACTCTTCTTACTTACTATTTTTTGAACCATTCCAGTGACACTAGTTATAGATTCCGATGCTTCACTTCATGTTCACTGTATCCCTCTAACCCTCTTATTGACGATGAAACACAGAAATTGCATCGGAATTAAATCGAAAAGGCACAATGCCGACTTAAGTACAAGAAGACTGACTCTTCTCACTGACTATGTTTTGAACCACTCCTGTGACACCAGTTATAGATTCTGATGCTTCACTTCAGGTTTACTGTATCCCTTGGACCTTCTTATTGACGATGAAACGCAGAAATAGCATCGGAATTTAATACAAAAGGCACAATGCCGACTCAAGTAGAAGAAGACTGACTCTTCTGAGTGTCTATGTTGTGAACCATTCCAGTGACACTAGTTATAGATTCCGATGCCTCACTTCAGGTTTACTGTATCGGTCTGACCTTCTTATTGACGATGAAACACAGAAATTGCTTCGGAATTAAATACAAAATGCACAATGCCGACTTAAGTACATGAAGACTGACTCATCCTACTGTCTATGTTTTGAACCATTCCTGTGACACTAGATATAGGATCCGATGCTTCACCTCAGGTTTACTGTATAATTTGGACCTTCTTAATGACGATGAAACCCAGAAATTACATCGGAATTAAATACAAAAGGCACAATGCCGACTTAAGTACAAAAAGACTGACTCTTCTTACTGACTATGTTTTGAACCATTCCTGTGACACTAGTTATAGATTCCGATGCTTCACTTCAGGTTTACTGTATCCCTCTGACCTTCTTATTGACGATGAACACAGAAATTGGATCCGAAATTAATAGAAAATGCACAATGCCGACTTAAGTGCAAGAAGACTGACTCTTGTTACTGACTATGTTTTGAACCATTCCTGAGACACTATTTATGGATTCCGATGCTTCACTTCATTTTGACTGTATACATTGGATCTTCTTATTAACGATGAAACACAGAAATAGCATCGGAATTTAATACAAAAGGCACAATGCCGACTCAAGTACAAGAAGACTGACTCTTCTGACTGTCTATGTTTTGAACCATTCCTGTGACACTAGTTATAGATTCCGATGCCTCCCTTCAGGTTTACTGTATCGGTCTGACCTTCTTATTGACGATGAAACACAGATATTGCATCGGAATTAAATTCAAAATGCACAATGCCGACATAAGTACTAGAAGACTGACTCTTATTTCTGTCTATGATTTGAACCATTCCTGTGACACTAGTTATGGTTTCCGATGCTTCACTTCAGGTTTACTGTATCCCTCTGACCCTCTTATTAACGTTGAAACAAAGAAACTGCATCGGAATTAAATACAAAAAGCACAATGCCGACTTAAGTAAATGAAGACTGACTCTTCTTACTGTCTATGTTTTGAACCGTTCCTGTGACACTAGTTATAGATTCCGATGCTTCACTTCAGGGTTACTGTATCCCTCTGACCTTCTTATTGACGATGAAACACAGAAATTGCATCGGAACTAAATACAAAAGGCACAATGCCGACTTAAGGACTAGAAGACTGAATCTTATTTCTGTCTATGTTTTGAACCATTCCTGTGACACTAGTTATGGATTCCGATGCTTCACTTCTGGTTTACTGTATCCCTCTGACCCTCTTATTAACGATGAAACAAAGAAGCTGCATCGGAATTAAATAGAAAAGGCACAATGCCGACTTAAATACCAGAAGACTGACTCTTCCTACTGTCTATGTTTGGAGCCATTCCTGTGACACTAGTTTTAGATTCCGATGCTTCACTTCAGGTTTACTGAATCTCTTGGACCTTCTTATTGTCGATGAAACACAAAAATTGCATCGGAATTAAATACAAAAAGCAAAATGCCGACATAAGTAGAAGAAGACTGACTCTTCTTACTGTCTATGCTTTGAACCATTCCTGTGACATTAGTTATAGATTCCGATGCTTCACTCCTGGTTTACTGTATAGCTTGGACCTTCTTATTGACGATGAAACACCGAAATTGCATCGGAATTAAATAGAAACGGCACAATGCCGACTTAAGTACAAGAAGACCGACTCTTCTCACTGACTATATTTTGAACCATTCCTGTGACACTAGATATAGATTCCGATGCTTCACTTCAGGTTTACTGTATCCCTTGGACCTTGTTATTGACGATGAAACACATAAATTGCATCGGAATTAAATACAAAAGGCACAATGCCGACTTAAGTACAAGATGACTGACTCCTCCTACTGTCTATGCTTTGAACCATTCCTGTGACACTAGTTATAGATTCCGATGCTTCACTTCAGGTTTACTGTATCCCTTGGACCTTCTTATTGGCGATGAAACACAGAAATGGCATCGGAATTAAAAAAAAAGGCACAATGCCGACTTAAGTACAAGAAGAGTGACTCTTCTTACTGACTATGTTTGAACCATTCCTGTGACACTAGTTATAGATTCCGATGCTTCACTTCAGGTTTACTGTATCCCTTGGACCTTCTTATTGGCGATGAAACACAGAAATGGCATCGGAATTAAATACAAAAGGCACAATGCCGACTTAAGTACAAGAAGACTGACTCTTCTTACTGTTTATGTTATGAACCATTCCAGTGCCGCTAGTTGTAGATTCCGATGCTTCACTTCAGGTTTATTGTATAACTTGGACCTTCTTATTGACGACGAAACACAGAAATAGCGTCGGAAATAAATAGAAGAGGCACAATGCCGACTTAAGTACAAGCAGACTATCTCTTCCTACTGTCTATGTTTTGTACCATTCCTGTGTCACTAGTTATAGATTCCGACGCTTCACTTCAGGTTCACTGTATCCCTTGGACTTTCTTATTAACGATGATACACATAAATTGCATCGGAATTAAATACAAAAGGCACAATGCCGACTTAAGTACAAGAAGACTGACTCTTCTTACTGTCTATGTTTGGAACCATTCCTGTGACACTAGTTATAGATTCCGATGCTTCACTTCAGGTTTACTGTATCCCTTGGACCTTCTTATTGGCGATGAAACACAGAAATGGCATCGGAATTAAATACAAAAGGCACAATGCCGACTTAAGTACAAAAAGACTGGCTCTTTCTACTGACTATGTTTTGAACCATTCCCGTGACACTAAGTATAGATTCCGATGCTTCACTTCAGGTTTACTGTATCCCTTGAACGTTCTTATTGGCGACGAATCACAGAAATTGCATCGGAATTAAATCGAAAAGGCACAATGCCGACTTAAGTACAAGAAGACTGACTCTTCCTACTGTCTATGTTTTGAACCATTCCTGAGACACTAGTTATAGATTCCGATGCTTCACCTCCGGTTATCTGTATCCCTTTGACCTTCTTATTGACGATGAAACACAGAAATTGCATCGGAATTAAATAGAAAAGGCACAATGCTGACTTAAGTACAAGAAGACTGACTCTTCTTACTGTCTATGTTTTGAACCATTCCTGTGACGCTAGTTACAGATTCCGATGCTTCACTTCAGGTTTACTGAATCCCTTGGACCTTCTTATTGGCGATGAAACACAGAAATTGCATCGCAATTAAATAGAAAATGCACAATGCCGACTTAAGTACAAGAAGACTGATTGTCCTTTCTGACTATGTTATGAACCATTCCTGTGATTCAAGTTATAGATTCCGACGCTTCACCTCAGGTTTACTGTATCCCTCTCACCTTCTTACTGACGATGAAACACAGAAATTGGATCGGAATTAAATAGAAAAGTCACAATGCCGACTTAAGTACAAGAAGACTGACTCTTCTTACTGTCTATGTTTTGAACTATTCCTGTGACACTAGTTATAGATTCCGATGCTTCACTCCAGGTTTACTGTATCCCTTGGTACTTCTTATTGACGATGAAACTCAGAAATTGCATCGGAATTAAATAGAAAAGGCACAATGCCGACTTAAGTACAAGAAGACCGAATCTTCTCACTGACTATGTTTTGAACCATTCCTGTGACACTAGTTATAGATTCCGATGCTTCACTTCGGGTTTACTGTATCCCTTGGACCTTCTTATTGACGATGAAGCAAATAAATTGCATCGGAATCAAATACAAAAGGCACAATGCCGACTTAAGTTCAAGATGACTGACTCCACCTACTGTCTATGTTATGAACCATTCCTGTGACACTAGTTATGGATTCCGATGCTTCACTTCAGGTTTACTGTATCCCTTGGACCTTCTTATTGGCGATGAAACACAGAAATGGCATCGGAATTAAATACAAAAGGCACAATGCCGACTTAAGTACAAGAAGACTGACTCTTCTTACTGACTATGTTTTGAACCATTCCTGTGACACTACTTATAGATTCCGATGCTTCACTCCAGGTTTACTGTATAGCTTGGACCTTCTTATTGACGATGAAACACCGAAATTGCATCGGAATTAAATACAAAAGGCACAATGCCGACTTAAGTACATGAAGACTGACTCTCCTTGCTGACTATGTTTTGAACCATTCCTGTGACACTAGTTATAGATTCCGATGCTTCACTTCAGGTTTACTGTATCCGTTGGACCTTCTTATTGACGATGAAACACAGAAATTGCATCGGAATTAAATACAAAAGGCATAATGCCGACTTAAGTACAAGAAGACTGACTCTTCTTACAGATTATATTTTGAACCATTCCTGTGACACTAGTTATTGATTCCGATGCTTCACTTCAGGTTTACTGTATCCCTTGGATCTTCTTATTGATGATGAAACACAGAAATTGCATCGGAAATAATACAAAAATCACAATGCCGACTTAAGTACAAAAAGACTGACTCTTTCTACTGACTATGTTTTGAACCATTCCCGTGACACTAAGTATAGATTCCGATGCTTCACTTCAGGTATACTGTATCCGTTGGACCTTCTTATTGACGATGAAACACAGAAATTGCATCGGAATTAAATACAATAGGCATAATGCCGACTTAAGTACAAGAAGACTGACTCATCTTACTGACTATGTTTGAACCATTCCTGTGACACCAGTTATAGATTTCGATGCTTCACTTCAGGTTTACTGTATCCCTTGGACCTTCTTATTGATGACGAAACACAGAAATTGCATCGGAATTAAATAGAAAAGGCACAATGCCGACTTATGTACAAGAAGACTGCCTCTTCCTACTGTCTATGTTTTGAACCATTCCTGTGACACTAGTTATGGATTCCGATGCTTCACTTCAGGTTTACTGAATCCCTTGGACCTTCTTATTGACGATGAAACACAAAAATTGCATCGGAATTAAATACAAAAGGCACAATGCCGACTTAAGTAGAAGAAGACTGACTCTTCTTACTGTCTATGCTTTGACCCATTCCTGTGACACTAGTTATAGATTCCGATGCTTCACTCCAGGTTTACTGTATCGCTTTCACCTTCTTATTGACGATGAAACACCGAAATTGCATCGGAATTAAATACAAAAGGCACAATGCCGACTTAAGTACATGAAGACTGACTCTCCTTGCTGACTATGTTTTGAACCATTCCTCTGACACTAGTTATAGATTCCGATGCTTCACTTCAGGTTTACTGTATCCCTCTGACTTTCTTAGTTACGATGAAACACAGAAATTGTATTGGAATTAAATACAAAAGGCACAATGCCGACTTAAGTACAAGAAGACTGACTATTCTTACTGTCTATGTTTTGAACCATTCCTGTGACACTAGTTATAGATTTCAATGCTTCACTCCAGGTTCACTGTATCCCTTGGTACCTCTTATTGACGATGAAATTCAGAAATTGCATCGGAATTAAATAGAAAAGGCACAATGCCGACTTAAGTACAAGAAGACCGACTCTTCTCACTGACTATCTTTTGAACCATTCCTGTGACACTAGTTATAGATTCCGATGCTTCACTTCAGGTTTACTGTATCCCTTGGACCTTCTTATTGACGATGAAACACATAAATTGCATCGGAATTGAATACAAAAGGCACAATGCCGACTTAAGTACAAGATGACTGACTCCTCCTACTGTCTATGTTTTGAACCAATCCTGTGACACTAGTTTTAGATTCCGATGCTTCACTTCAGGTTTACTGCATCCCTTGGACCTTCTTATTGGCGACGAAACACAGAAATTGCATCGGAATTAAATACAAAAGGCACATTGCCGACTTAAGTACAAGAAGACTGACTCTTCTTACTGACTATGTTTTGAACCATTCCTGTGACACTAGTTATAGATTCCGATGCTTCACTTCAGGTTTGCTGAATCCCTTGGATATTCTTATTGACGATGAAACACAGAAATTGCATCAGAATTAAATACAAAAGGCACAATGCCGACTTAAGTACAAGAAGACTGACTCTTCTTACTGTTTACGTTTTGAACCATTCCAGTGACGCTAGTTGTAGATTCCGATGCTTCACTTCAGGTTTATTGCATAACTTGGACCTTCTTATTGATGACGAAACACAGAAATAGCGTCGGAATTAAATACAAAAGGCACAATGCCGACTTAAGTACATGAAGACTGACTCTCCTTGCTGACTATGTTTTGAACCATTCCTGTGACACTAGTTATAGATTCCGATGCTTCACTTGAGGTTTACTGTATCCCTTGGATCTTCTTATTGACGATGAAACACAGAAATTGCATCGGAATTAAATGCCGACTTAAGTACAAGAAGACTGACTCTTCTTACTGACTATGATTTGAACCATTTTAGTGATACTAGTTGTAGATTCCGATGCTTCACTTCAGGTTTACTGTATCCCTCTGACCTTCTTATTAACGATGAAACACCGATATTGCATCGGAATTAAATAGAGAAGGCACAATGCAGACTTCAGTACAAGAAGACTGACTATTCCTACTGTCTATGTTTTGAACCATTCCTGTGACATTAGTTACAGATTCCGATGCTTCACTTCAGGTTTACTCTATCCTTTGCACCCTCTTATTGGCGACGAAACACAGAAATTGCATCGGAATTAATCAGAAAAGGCACAATGCCGACTTAAGTACAAGAAGACTGACTCTTCCTACTGTCTATGTTTTGAACCATTCCTGTGACATTAGTTACAGATGCCGATGCTTCACTTTTGGTTTACTGTATCCTTTGCACCTTCTTATTGGCGACGAAACACAGAAATTGCATCGGAATTAAATACAAAAGGCACAATGCCGACATAAGTACAAGTTGACTGACTCCTCCTACTGTCTATGTTTTGAACCAATCCTGTGACACTAGTTATAGATTCCGATGCTTCACTTCAGGTTCACTGTATCCCTTGGATCTTCTTATTGACGATGAAACACAGAAATTGCATCGGAATTAAATGCCGACTTAAGTACAAGAAGACTGACTCTTCTTACTGACTATGATTTGAACCATTCCAGTGATACTAGTTGTAGATTCCGATGCTTCACTTCAGGTTTACTGTATCCCTCTGACCTTCTTATTAACGATGAAACACCGATATTGCATCGGAATTAAATAGAGAAGGCACAATGCCGACTTAAGTACAAGAAGACCGACTCTTCCAACTGTCTATGTCTTGAACCATTCCTGTGACACTAGTTATAGATTCCGATGCTTCACCTTAGGTTCACTGTATCCCTCTGACCTTCTTATTGACTATGAAACACAGAAATTGCATCGGAATTAAATAGAAAAGGCACAATGCCGTCTTAAGTACAAGCAGACTGACTCTTCTTAGTGTCTATGTTTTGAACCATTCCTGTGACGCTAGTTACAGATTCCGTTGCTTCACTTCAGGTTTACTGTATCCCTTGGACCTTCTTGTTGACGATGAAACACAGATATTGCATCGGAATTAAATTCAAAAGGCACAATGCCGACTTAAGTACAAGAAGACTGACTCTTCTTACTGACAATGTGTTGAACCATTCCTGTGACACTATTTAGAGATTCCGATGCTTCACTTCAGGTTTACTGTATCCCTCTGACCTTCTTATTGTCGATTTTACACAGCAATTGCATCGGAATTAAATTGAAAAGGGCACAATGCCGACTTAAGTACAAGAAGACTGACTTTTCTTACTGACTATGTTTTGAACCATTCCTGTGACACTAGTTGTATATTCCGATGCTTCACTTCAGGTTTACTGCATCCCTAGGACCTTCTTATTGACGATGAAACACAGAAATTGCATCGGAACTAAATACAAAAGGCACAATGCCGACTTATGTATAAGATGACTGACTCTTCCTACTGTCTATGTTTTGAACAATTCTTGTGACATTATTTATGGATTCCAATGCTTCACTTCAGGTTTACTGTATCCTTTGGACATTCTTATTGGCGACGAAAAACAGAAATTGCATCGGAATTAATTAGAAAAGGCACAATGCCGACTTAAGTACAAGAAGACTGACTCATCTTACTGTCTATGTTTTGAACCATTCCTGTGACACTAGTTATGGATTGCGATGCTTCACTTCAGGTTTACTGTATCCCTCAGACCTTCTTATTGACGATGAAACACAGAAAATGCATCGGAATTAAATACAAAAGGCACAATGCCGACTTAAGTGCAAGAAGACTGACTCTTCTTACTGTCTATGTTTTGAACCATTCTTGTGACACTAGTTACAGATTCCGATGCTTCACACCAGGTATACTGTATCCCTTGGACCTTCTTAATGACGATGAAACACCGAAATTGCAACGGAATAAAATAGAAAAGGCACAATGCCGACTTAGGTACAAGAAGACTGACTCTTGTTACTGAGTATGTTTTAAACCATTCCTGTGACACTAGTTATGGATTCCGATGCTTCACTTCAGGTTTACTGTATCCCTTGGACCTTCTTATTGGCGATGAAACACAGAAATGGCATCGGAATTAAATACAAAAGGCACAATGCCGACTTAAGTACAAGAAGACTGACTCTTCTTACTGACTATGTTTTGAACCATTCCTGTGACACTACTTATAGATTCCGATGCTTCACTCCAGGTTTACTGTATAGCTTGGACCTTCTTATTGACGATGAAACACCGAAATTGCATCGGAATTAAATACAAAAGGCACAATGCCGACTTAAGTACATGAAGACTGACTCTCCTTGCTGACTATGTTTTGAACCATTCCTGTGACACTAGTTATAGATTCCGATGCTTCACTTCAGGTTTACTGTATCCGTTGGACCTTCTTATTGACGATGAAACACAGAAATTGCATCGGAATTAAATACAAAAGGCATAATGCCGACTTAAGTACAAGAAGACTGACTCTTCTTACAGATTATATTTTGAACCATTCCTGTGACACTAGTTATTGATTCCGATGCTTCACTTCAGGTTTACTGTATCCCTTGGATCTTCTTATTGATGATGAAACACAGAAATTGCATCGGAAATAATACAAAAAGCACAATGCCGACTTAAGTACAAAAAGACTGACTCTTTCTACTGACTATGTTTTGAACCATTCCCGTGACACTAAGTATAGATTCCGATGCTTCACTTCAGGTATACTGTATCCGTTGGACCTTCTTATTGACGATGAAACACAGAAATTGCATCGGAATTAAATACAATAGGCATAATGCCGACTTAAGTACAAGAAGACTGACTCATCTTACTGACTATGTTTGAACCATTCCTGTGACACCAGTTATAGATTTCGATGCTTCACTTCAGGTTTACTGTATCCCTTGGACCTTCTTCTTGATGACGAAACACAGAAATTGCATCGGAATTAAATAGAAAAGGCACAATGCCGACTTATGTACAAGAAGACTGCCTCTTCCTACTGTCTATGTTTTGAACCATTCCTGTGACACTAGTTATGGATTCCGATGCTTCACTTCAGGTTTACTGAATCCCTTGGACCTTCTTATTGACGATGAAACACAAAAATTGCATCGGAATTAAATACAAAAGGCACAATGCCGACTTAAGTAGAAGAAGACTGACTCTTCTTACTGTCTATGCTTTGACCCATTCCTGTGACACTAGTTATAGATTCCGATGCTTCACTCCAGGTTTACTGTATCGCTTTCACCTTCTTATTGACGATGAAACACCGAAATTGCATCGGAATTAAATACAAAAGGCACAATGCCGACTTAAGTACATGAAGACTGACTCTCCTTGCTGACTATGTTTTGAACCATTCCTCTGACACTAGTTATAGATTCCGATGCTTCACTTCAGGTTTACTGTATCCCTCTGACTTTCTTAGTTACGATGAAACACAGAAATTGTATTGGAATTAAATACAAAAGGCACAATGCCGACTTAAGTACAAGAAGACTGACTATTCTTACTGTCTATGTTTTGAACCATTCCTGTGACACTAGTTATAGATTTCAATGCTTCACTCCAGGTTCACTGTATCCCTTGGTACCTCTTATTGACGATGAAATTCAGAAATTGCATCGGAATAAAATAGAAAAGGCACAATGCCGACGTAAGTACAAGAAGACCGACTCTTCTCACTGACTATATTTTGAACCATTCCTGTGACACTAGTTATAGATTCCGATGCTTCACTTCAGGTTTACTGTATCCCTTGGACCTTCTTATTGACGATGAAACACATAAATTGCATCGGAATTGAATACAAAAGGCACAATGCCGACTTAAGTACAAGATGACTGACTCCTCCTACTGTCTATGTTTTGAACCAATCCTGTGACACTAGTTATAGATTCCGATGCTTCACTTCAGGTTTACTGCATCCCTTGGACCTTCTTATTGGCGATGAAACACAGAAATTGCATCGGAATTAAATACAAAAGGCACATTGCCGACTTAAGTACAAGAAGACTGACTCTTCTTACTGACTATGTTTTGAACCATTCCTGTGACACTAGTTATAGATTCCGATGCTTCACTTCAGGTTTGCTGAATCCCTTGGATATTCTTATTGACGATGAAACACAGAAATTGCATCAGAATTAAATACAAAAGGCACAATGCCGACTTAAGTACAAGAAGACTGACTCTTCCTACTGTCTATGTTTTGAACCATTCCTGTGACATTAGTTACAGATGCCGATGCTTCACTTTTGGTTTACTGTATCCTTTGCACCTTCTTATTGGCGACGAAACACAGAAATTGCATCGGAATTAAATACAAAAGGCACAATGCCGACATAAGTACAAGTTGACTGACTCCTCCTACTGTCTATGTTTTGAACCAATCCTGTGACACTAGTTATAGATTCCGATGCTTCACTTCAGGTTCACTGTATCCCTTGGATCTTCTTATTGACGATGAAACACAGAAATTGCATCGGAATTAAATGCCGACTTAAGTACAAGAAGACTGACTCTTCTTACTGACTATGATTTGAACCATTCCAGTGATACTAGTTGTAGATTCCGATGCTTCACTTCAGGTTTACTGTATCCCTCTGACCTTCTTATTAACGATGAAACACCGATATTGCATCGGAATTAAATAGAGAAGGCACAATGCCGACTTAAGTACAAGAAGACCGACTCTTCCAACTGTCTATGTCTTGAACCATTCCTGTGACACTAGTTATAGATTCCGATGCTTCGCCTTAGGTTCACTGTATCCCTCTGACCTTCTTATTGACTATGAAACACAGAAATTGCATCGGAATTAAATAGAAAAGGCACAATGCCGTCTTAAGTACAAGCAGACTGACTCTTCTTAGTGTCTATGTTTTGAACCATTCCTGTGACGCTAGTTACAGATTCCGTTGCTTCACTTCAGGTTTACTGTATCCCTTGGACCTTCTTGTTGACGATGAAACACAGATATTGCATCGGAATTAAATTCAAAAGGCACAATGCCGACTTAAGTACAAGAAGACTGACTCTTCTTACTGACAATGTGTTGAACCATTCCTGTGACACTATTTAGAGATTCCGATGCTTCACTTCAGGTTTACTGTATCCCTCTGACCTTCTTATTGTCTATTTAACACAGTAATTGCATCGGAATTAAATTGAAAAGGGCACAATGCCGACTTAAGTACAAGAAGACTGACTTTTCTTACTGACTATGTTTTGAACCATTCCTGTGACACTAGTTGTATATTCCGATGCTTCACTTCAGGTTTACTGCATCCCTAGGACCTTCTTATTGACGATGAAACACAGAAATTGCATCGGAACTAAATACAAAAGGAACAATGCCGACTTACGTATAAGATGACTGACTCTTCCTACTGTCTATGTTTTGAACAATTCTTGTGACATTATTTATGGATTCCAATGCTTCACTTCAGGTTTACTGTATCCTTTGGACATTCTTATTGGCGACGAAAAACAGAAATTGCATCGGAATTAATTAGAAAAGGCACAATGCCGACTTAAGTACAAGAAGACTGACTCATCTTACTGTCTATGCTTTGAACCATTCCTGTGACACTAGTTATGGATTGCGATGCTTCACTTCAGGTTTACTGTATCCCTCAGACCTTCTTATTGACGATGAAACACAGAAAATGCATCGGAATTAAATACAAAAGGCACAATGCCGACTTAAGTGCAAGAAGACTGACTCTTCTTACTGTCTATGTTTTGAACCATTCTTGTGACACTAGTTACAGATTCCGATGCTTCACACCAGGTATACTGTATCCCTTGGACCTTCTTAATGACGATGAAACACCGAAATTGCAACGGAATAAAATAGAAAAGGCACAATGCCGACTTAGGTACAAGAAGACTGACTCTTGTTACTGAGTATGTTTTAAACCATTCCTGTGACACTAGTTATGGATTCCGATGCTTCACTTCATTTTTACTGTATACCTTGGACTTTTTTATTAACGATGAAACACAGAAATTGCATCGGAATTAAATACAAAAGGCACAATGCCGACTTAAGTACAAGAAGACCGACTCTTCTTACTGTCTATGCTTTGAACCATTCGTGTGAGACTAGTTATAGATTTCGATGCTTCACCTCCGGTTATCTGTATCCCTCTGACCTTCTTATTGAAGATGAAACACAGAAATTGCATCGGAATTAAATCGAAAAGGCATAATGCCGACTTAAGTACAAGAAGACTGACTCTTCTCACTGACTATGTTTTGAACCACTCCTGTGACACTAATTATAGATTCCGGTGCTTCACTTCAGGTTTACAGTATCCCTTGGACCTTCTTATTAACGATGATACACATTAATTGCATCGGAATTAAATACAAAAGGCACAATGCCGACTTAAGTACAAGATGACTGACTCTTCCTACTGTCTATGTTTGGAAAAATTCCTGTGACACTAGTTATAGATTCCGATGCTTCACTTCAGGTTTACTGAATCCCTTGGACCTTCTTATTGACGATGAAACACAAAAATTGCATCGGAATTAAATACAAAAGGCACAATGCCGACTTAAGTACAAGAAGACTGACCCTTCTTACTGTCTATGTTTTGAACCATTCCTGTGACACTAGTTATAGATTCCGATGCTTCACCTCCGGTTATCTGTATCCCTCTGACCTTCTTATTGACGATGAAAGACAGAAATTGCATCGGAATTAAATAGAAAAGGCACAATGCCGACTTAAGTACAGGAAGACTGACTCTTCTTACTGTCTATGTTTTGAACCATTCCTGTGACGCTAGTTACAGGTTCCGATGCTTCACTTCAGGTTTACTGTATCCCTTGGACATTCTTATTGGCGATGCAACACAGAAATTGCATCGCAATTAAATAGAAAAAGCACAATGCCGACATAAGTACAAGAAGACTGATTGTCCTTACTGACTATGCTATCAACCATTCCGGTGATTCTAGTTATAGATTCCGACGCTTCACGTCAGGTTTACTGTATCCCTCTCACCTTCTTACTGACGATGAAACACAGAAATTGCATCGGAATTAAATAGAAAAGTCACAATGCCGACTTAAGTACAAGAAGACTGACTCGTCTTACTGACTATGATTGGAACCATTCCTGTGACACTAGTTATAGATTCCGATGATTCACTTCAGGTCTACTGTGTCCCTCTGACCTTCTTATTGAAGATGAAACACAGAAATAGCATCGGAATTAAATACAAAAGGCACAATGCTGACTTAAGTACAAGAACACTGACTCTTCTTACTGTCTATGCTTTGAACCATTCCTGTGAACCTAGTTATAGATTCCGATGCTTCACTTCAGGTTTACTGTATCCCTTGGACCTTCGTATTGATGACGAAACACAGAAATTGCATCGAAATTAAATAGAAAAGGCACAATGCCGACTTATGTACAAGAAGACTGCCTCTTCCTACTGTCTATGTTTTGAACCATTCCTGTGACACTAGTTATGGATTCCGATGCTTCACTTCAGGTTTACTGTATCCCTTGGACCTTCTTATTGACGATGAAACACAGAAATTGCATCGGAATTAAATACAAAAGGCATAATGCCGACTTAAGTACAAGAAGACTGACTCTTCTTACAGATTATATTTTGAACCATTCCTGTGACACTAGTTATTGATTCCGATGCTTCACTTCAGGTTTACTGTATCCCTTGGATCTTCTTATTGATGATGAAACACAGAAATTGCATCGGAAATAATACAAAAAGCACAATGCCGACTTAAGTACAAAAAGACTGACTCTTTCTACTGACTATGTTTTGAACCATTCCCGTGACACTAAGTATAGATTCCGGTGCTTCACTTCAGGTATACTGTATCCCTTGGACCTTCTTATTGACGATGAAACACAGAAATTGCATCGGAATTAAATACAAAAGGCTTAATGCCGACTTAAGTACAAGAAGACTGACTCATCTTACTGACTATGTTTGAACCATTCCTGTGACACCAGTTATAGATTTCGATGCTTCACTTCAGGTTTACTGTATCCCTTGGACCTTCTTATTGATGACGAAACACGGAAATTGCATCGGAATTAAATAGAAAAGGCACAATGCCGACTTATGTACAAGAAGACTGCCTCTTCCTACTGTCTATGTTTTGAACCATTCCTGTGACACTAGTTATGGATTCCGATGCTTCACTTCAGGTTTACTGAATCCCTTGGACCTTCTTATTGACGATGAAACACAAAAATTGCATCGGAATTAAATACCAAATTCACAATGCCGACTTAAGTAGAAGAAGACTGACTCTTCTTACTGTCTATGCTTTGACCCATTCCTGTGACACTAGTTATAGATTCCGATGCTTCACTCCAGGTTTACTGTATCGCTTTCACCTTCTTATTGACGATGAAACACCGAAATTGCATCGGAATTAAATACAAAAGGCACAATGCCGACTTAAGTACATGAAGACTGACTCTCCTTGCTGACTATGTTTTGAACCATTCCTCTGACACTAGTTATAGATTCCGATGCTTCACTTCAGGTTTACTGTATCCCTCTGACTTTCTTAGTGACGATGAAACACAGAAATTGTATTGGAATTAAATACAAAAGGCACAATGCCGACTTAAGTACAAGAAGACTGACTATTCTTACTGTCTATGTTTTGAACCATTCCTGTGACACTAGTTATAGATTTCAATGCTTCACTCCAGGTTCACTGTATCCCTTGGTACCTCTTATTGACGATGAAATTCAGAAATTGCATCGGAATTAAATAGAAAAGGCACAATGCCGACTTAAGTACAAGAAGACCGACTCTTCTCACTGACTATGTTTTGAACCATTCCTGTGACACTAGTTATAGATTCCGATGCTTCACTTCAGTTTTACTGTATCCCTTGGACCTTCTTATTGACGATGAAACACATAAATTGCATCCGAATTGAATACAAAAGGCACAATGCCGACTTAAGTACAAGATGACTGACTCCTCCTACTGTCTATGTTTTGAACCAATCCTGTGACACTAGTTATAGATTCCAATGCTTCACTTCAGGTTTACTGCATCCCTTGGACCTTCTTATTGGCAATGAAACACAGAAATTGCATCGGAATTAAATACAAAAGGCACATTGCCGACTTAAGTACAAGAAGACTGACTCTTCTTACTGACTATGTTTTGAACCATTCCTGTGACACTAGTTATAGATTCCGATGCTTCACTTCAGGTTTGCTGAATCCCTTGGATATTCTTATTGACGATGAAACACAGAAATTGCATCAGAATTAAATACAAAAGGCACAATGCCGACTTAAGTACAAGAAGACTGACTCCTCTTACTGTTTACGTTTTGAACCATTCCAGTGACGCTAGTTGTAGATTCCGATGCTTCACTTCAGGTTTATTGCATAACTTGGACCTTCTTATTGATGACGAAACACAGAAATAGCGTCGGAATTAAATACAAAAGGCACAATGCCGACTTAAGTACATGAAGACTGACTCTCCTTGCTGACTATGTTTTGAACCATTCCTGTGACACTAGTTATAGATTCCGATGCTTCACTTGAGGTTTACTGTATCCCTTGGATCTTCTTATTGACGATGAAACACAGAAATTGCATCGGAATTAAATGCCGACTTAAGTACAAGAAGACTGACTCTTCCTACTGTCTATGTTTTGAACCATTCCTGTGACATTAGTTACAGATGCCGATGCTTCACTTCAGGTTTACTGTATCCTTTGCACCTTCTTATTGGCGACGAAACACAGAAATTGCATCGGAATTAAATACAAAAGGCACAATGCCGACTTAAGTACAAGTTGACTGACTCCTCCTACTGTCTATGTTTTGAACCAATCCTGTGACACTAGTTATAGATTCCGATGCTTCACTTCAGGTTCACTGTATCCCTTGGATCTTCTTATTGACGATGAAACACAGAAATTGCATCGGAATTAAATGCCGACTTAAGTACAAGAAGACTGACTCTTCTTACTGACTATGATTTGAACCATTCCAGTGATACTAGTTGTAGATTCCGATGCTTCACTTCAGGTTTACTGTATCCCTCTGACCTTCTTATTAACGATGAAACACCGATATTGCATCGGAATTAAATAGAGAAGACACAATGCCGTCTTAAGTACAAGCAGACTGACTCTTCTTAGTGTCTATGTTTTGAACCATTCCTGTGACGCTAGTTACAGATTCCGTTGCTTCACTTCACGTTTACTGTATCCCTTGGACCTTCTTGTTGACGATGAAACACAGATATTGCATCGGAATTAAATTCAAAAGGCACAATGCCGACTTAAGTACAAGAAGACTGACTCTTCTTACTGACAATGTGTTGAACCATTCCTGTGACACTATTTAGAGATTCCGATGCTTCACTTCAGGTTTACTGTATCCCTCTGACCTTCTTATTGTCGATTTAACACAGTAATTGCATCGGAATTAAATTGAAAAGGGCACAATGCCGACTTAAGTACAAGAAGACTGACTTTTCTTACTGACTATGTTTTGAACCATTCCTGTGACACTAGTTGTATATTCCGATGCTTCACTTCAGGTTTACTGCATCCCTAGGACCTTCTTATTGCCGATGAAACACAGAAATTGCATCGGAACTAAATACAAAAGGCACAATGCCGACTTATGTATAAGATGACTGACTCTTCCTACTGTCTATGTTTTGAACAATTCTTGTGACATTATTTATGGATTCCAATGCTTCACTTCAGGTTTACTGTATCCTTTGGACATTCTTATTGGCGACGAAAAACAGAAATTGCATCGGAATTAATTAAAAAAGGCACAATGCCGACTTAAGTACAAGAAGACTGACTCATCTTACTGTCTATGTTTTGAACCATTCCTGTGACACTAGTTATGGATTGCGATGCTTCACTTCAGGTTTACTGTATCCCTCAGACCTTCTTATTGACGATGAAACACAGAAAATGCATCGGAATTAAATACAAAAGGCACAATGCCGACTTAAGTGCAAGAAGACTGACTCTTCTTACTGTCTATGTTTTGAACCATTCTTGTGACACTAGTTACAGATTCCGATGCTTCACACCAGGTATACTGTATCCCTTGGACCTTCTTAATGACGATGAAACACCGAAATTGCAACGGAATAAAATAGAAAAGGCACAATGCCGACTTAGGTACAAGAAGACTGACTCTTGTTACTGAGTATGTTTTAAACCATTCCTGTGACACTAGTTATGGATTCCGATGCTTCACTTCATTTTTACTGTATACCTTGGACTTTTTTATTAACGATGAAACACAGAAATTGCATCGGAATTAAATACAAAAGGCACAATGCCGACTTAAGTACAAGAAGACCGACTCTTCTTACTGTCTATGCTTTGAACCATTCGTGTGAGACTAGTTATAGATTTCGATGCTTCACCTCCGGTTATCTGTATCCCTCTGACCTTCTTATTGAAGATGAAACACAGAAATTGCATCGGAATTAAATCGAAAAGGCATAATGCCGACTTAAGTACAAGAAGACTGACTCTTCTCACTGACTATGTTTTGAACCACTCCTGTGCACTAATTATAGATTCCGGTGCTTCACTTCAGGTTTACTGTATCCCTTGGACCTTCTTATTAACGATGATACACATTAATTGCATCGGAATTAAATACAAAAGGCACAATGCCGACTTAAGTACAAGATGACTGACTCTTCCTACTGTCTATGTTTGGAACCATTCCTGTGACACTAGTTATAGATTCCGATGCTTCACTTCAGGTTTACTGAATCCCTTGGACCTTCTCATTGACGATGAAACACAAAAATTGCATCGGAATTAAATACAAAAGGCACAATGCCGACCTAAGTACAAGAAGACTGACCCTTCTTACTGTCTATGTTTTGAACCATTCCTGTGACACTAGTTATAGATTCCGATGCTTCACCTCCGGTTATCTGTATCCCTCTGACCTTCTTATTGACGATGAAAGACAGAAATTGCATCGGAATTAAATAGAAAAGGCACAATGCCGACTTAAGTACAGGAAGACTGACTCTTCTTACTGTCTATGTTTTGAACCATTCCTGTGACGCTAGTTACAGGTTCCGATGCTTCACTTCAGGTTTACTGTATCCCTTGTACATTCTTATTGGCGATGCAACACAGAAATTGCATCGCAAATAAATAGAAAAAGCACAATGCCGACATAAGTACAAGAATACTGATTGTCCTTACTGACTATGTTATCAACCATTCCGGTGATTCTAGTTATAGATTCCGACGCTTCACGTCAGGTTTACTGTATCCCTCTCACCTTCTTACTGACGATGAAACACAGAAATTGCATCGGGATTAAATAGAAAAGTCACAATGCCGACTTAAGTACAAGAAGACTGACTCGTCTTACTGACTATGATTTGAACCATTC
This sequence comes from Schistocerca serialis cubense, assembly GCF_023864345.2. Taxonomy (NCBI): domain Eukaryota; kingdom Metazoa; phylum Arthropoda; class Insecta; order Orthoptera; family Acrididae; genus Schistocerca; species Schistocerca serialis. Next base: position 640,150,216 of record NC_064644.1, read on the forward strand.
CTGTGACACCAGTTCGAGATTCCGATGCTTCACTTCAGGTTTACTGTATCCCTTGGACCTTCTTATTGACGATGAAATACAGAAATTGCATCGGAATTAAATACAAAAGGCACAATGCCGACTTAAGTAGAATCTGACCGACCCTTCTTACTGTCTATGTTCTGAACCATTCATGTGACAAAAGTTCTAAATTCCGACGCTTCACTTCAGGTTTACTGTATCCCTCTGACCATCCTATTGACGATGAAACACAGAAATTGAATCGGAATTAAATACAAAAGGCACATTGCCGACTTAAGTACAAGAAGACTGACTCTTCTAACTGACTATGATTGGAACCATTCCTGTGACACTAGTTATAGATTCCGATGATTCACTTCAGGTCTACTGTGTCCCTCTGACCTTCTTATTGAAGATGAAACACAGAAATAGCATCGGAATTAAATACAAAAGGCACAATGCTGACTTAAGTACAAGAAGACTGACTCTTCTTACTGTCTATGCTTTGAACCATTCCTGTGAACCTAGTTATAGATTCCGATGCTTCACTTCAGGTTTACTGTATCCCTTGGACCTTCGTATTGATGACGAAACACAGAAATTGCATCGAAATTAAATAGAAAAGGCACAATGCCGACTTATGTACAAGAAGACTGCCTCTTCCTACTGTCTATGTTTTGAACCATTCCTGTGACACTAGTTATGGATTCCGATGCTTCACTTCAGGTTTACTGTATCCCTTGGACCTTCTTATTGACAATGAAACACAGAAATTGCATCGGAATTGAATACAAAAGGCACAATGCCGACTTATGTACAAGAAGACTGATCTTCATACTGACTATATCTTGATCCATTCCTGTGACACTAGTTATAGATGCCGATGCTTCACTTCTGGTTTACTCTATCCCTCTGTCCTTCTTATTAACGATGAAACACCGATATTGCATCGGAATTAAATAGAAAAGGCACAATGCCGACTTAAGTACAAGAAGACCGACTCTTCCAACTGTCTATGTTTTGAACCAATCCTGTGACACTAGTTATAGATTCCGATTCTTCACCTCAGGTTCACTGTATCCCTCTGACCTTCTTATTGACGATGAAACACAGAAATTGCATCGGAATTAAATAGAAAAGGCACAATGCCGTCTTAAGTTCAAGCAGACTGACTCTTCTTAGTGTCTATGTTTTGAACCATTCCTGTGACGCTAGTTACAGATTCCGATGCTTCACTTCAGGTTTACTGTATCCCTCTGACCTTCTTATTGTCGATTAAACACAGTAATTGCATCGGAATTAAATTGAAAAGGTTACAACGCCGACTTAAGTAGAAGAAGACTGACTCTTCTTACTGTCTATGTTTTGAACCATTCCGGTGACACTAGTTATAGATTCCGATGCTCCACTTCAGGTATACTGTATCTCTTGGACCTTCTTATTGACGATGAAACACAGAAGTTGCATCGGAATTAAATACAAAAGGCACAATGCCGACTTAAGTACAAGAAGACTGACTCTTCTTACCGACTATGATTTGAACCATTCCTGTGACACTAGTTAGAGATTCCGATGCTTCACTTCAGGTTTACTGTATCCCTTGGACCTTCTTAATGACGATGAAACACAGATAGTGCATCGGAATTAAATACAAAAGGCCCAATGCCAACTTAAGTACAAGAAGACTGACTCTTCCTATTGTGTATGTTTTGAACCATTCCTGTGACACTAGTTATAGATTCCGATGCTTCACTTCAGGGTTACTGTATCCCTCTGACCTTCTTTTTGACGATGGAACACAGAAATTGCATCGGAATTAAATAGAAAAGGCACAATGCCGACTTAAGTACAGGAAGACTGACTCTTCTTACTGACTATATCTTGATCCATTCCTGTGACACTAGTTATAGATTCCGATGCTTCACTTCAGGTTTACTGTATCCCTTGGACTTTCTTATTGACGATAAAACACAGCAATTGCATCGGAATTAAATACAAAAGGGACTATGCCTACTTAAGTACAAGAAGACTGACTCTTCTTACTAACTATGTTTTGAACCATTCCTGTGACACTAGTTATAGATTCCGATGCTTCACACCAGGTATACTGTATCCCTTGGACCTTCTTAATGACGATGAAACACCGAAATTGCAACGGAATTTAATAGAAAAGGCACAATGCCGACTTAGGTACAAGAAAACTGACTCTTGTTACTGAGTATGTTTTAAACCATTCCTGTGACACTAGTTATGGATTCTGATGCTTCACTTCATTTTTACTGTATCCCTTGGACCTTCTTATTAACGATGATACACATAAATTGCATCGGAATTAAATACAAAAGGCACAATGCCGACTTAAGTACAAGAAGACTGACTCTTCCTACTGTCTATGTTTGGAACCATTCCTGCGACACTAGTTATAGATTCCGATGCTTCACTTCAGGTTTACTGAATCCCTTGGACCTTATTATTGACGATGAAACACAAAAATGCATCGGAATTAAATACAAAAGGCACAATGCCGACTTAAGTACAAGAAGACTGACTCTTCTTACTGTCTACGTTTTGAACCATTCCTGTGACACTAGTTATAGATTCCGATGCTTCACCTCCGGTTATCTGTATCCCTCTGACCTTCTTATTGACGAAGAAACACAGAAATTGCATCGGATTTAAATAGAAAAGGCACAATGCCGACTTAAGTACAAGAAGACTGACTCTTCTTACTGTCTATGATTTGAACCATTCCTGTGACGCTAGTTACAGGTTCCGATGCTTCACTTCAGGTTTACTGTATCCCTTGGACATTCTTATTGGCGATGAAACACAGAAATTGCATCGCAATTAAATAGAAAAAGCACAATGCCGACATAAGTACAAGAAGACTGATTGTCCTTACTGACTATGTTATCAACCATTCCTGTGATTCTAGTTATAGATTCCGACGCTTCACGTCAGGTTTACTGTATCCCTCTCACCTTCTTACTGACGATGAAACACAGAAATTGCATCGGAATTAAATAGAAAAGTCACAATGCCGACTTAAGTACAAGAAGACTGACTCATCTTACTGACTATGTTGTGAACCATATCTGTGACACTAGTTATAGATTCCGATGCTTCACTTCAACTTTACTGTATCCCTTGGACCTTCTTATTGACGATGAATTACTGAAATAGCATCGGAATTAAATATAAAAGGCACAATGCCGAATCAAGTACAAGAAGACTGACTCTTCTAACTGACTATGATTGGAACCATTCCTGTGACACTAGTTATAGATTCCGATGATTCACTTCAGGTCTACTGTGTCCCTCTGACCTTCTTATTGAAGATGAAACACAGAAAAAGCATCGGAATTAAATACAAAAGGCACAATGCTGACTTAAGTACAAGAAGACTGACTCTTCTTACTGTCTATGTTTTGAACCATTCCTGTGACGCTAGTTATAGATTCCGATGCTTCACATCAGGTTTACTGTATCCCTTGAACCTTCTTATTGATGACGAAACACAGAAATTGCATCGGAATTAAATAGAAAAAGCACAATGCCGACTTAAGTACAAGAAGACTGACACTTCTTACTGACTATGATTTGAACCATTCAAGTGATACTAGTTGTAGATTCCGATGCTTCTCTTTATGTGTACTGTATCCCTCTGACCTTCTTATTAACGATGAAACACCGATAGTGCCTCGGAATTAAATAGAAAAGGCACAATGCAGACTTAAGTACAAGAAGACCGACTCTTCCAACTGTCTATGTTTTGAACCATTCCTGTGACACTAGTTATAGATTCCGATGCTTCACCTCAGGTTCACTGTATCCCTCTGACCTTCTTATAGACGATGAAACACAGAAATTGCATCGGAATTAAATAGAAAAGGCACAATGCCGTCTTAAGTACAAGCAGACGGACTCTTCTTAGAGTCTATGTTTTGAACCAATCCTGTGACACTAGTTATAGATTCCGATTCTTCACCTCAGGTTCACTGTATCCCTCTGACCTTCTTATTGACGATGAAACACAGAAATTGCATCGGAATTAAATAGAAAAGGCACAATGCCGTCTTAAGTTCAAGCAGACTGACTCTTCTTAGTGTCTATGTTTTGAACCATTCCTGTGACGCTAGTTACAGATTCCGATGCTTCACTTCAGGTTTACTGTATCCCTCTGACCTTCTTATTGTCGATTAAACACAGTAATTGCATCGGAATTAAATTGAAAAGGTTACAACGCCGACTTAAGTAGAAGAAGACTGACTCTTCTTACTGTCTATGTTTTGAACCATTCCGGTGACACTAGTTATAGATTCCGATGCTCCACTTCAGGTATACTGTATCTCTTGGACCTTCTTATTGACGATGAAACACAGAAGTTGCATCGGAATTAAATACAAAAGGCACAATGCCGACTTAAGTACAAGAAGACTGACTCTTCTTACCGACTATGATTTGAACCATTCCTGTGACACTAGTTAGAGATTCCGATGCTTCACTTCAGGTTTACTGTATCCCTTGGACCTTCTTAATGACGATGAAACACAGATAGTGCATCGGAATTAAATACAAAAGGCCCAATGCCAACTTAAGTACAAGAAGACTGACTCTTCCTATTGTGTATGTTTTGAACCATTCCTGTGACACTAGTTATAGATTCCGATGCTTCACTTCAGGGTTACTGTATCCCTCTGACCTTCTTTTTGACGATGAAACACAGAAATTGCATCGGAATTAAATAGAAAAGGCACAATGCCGACTTAAGTACAGGAAGACTGACTCTTCTTACTGACTATATCTTGATCCATTCCTGTGACACTAGTTATAGATTCCGATGCTTCACTTCAGGTTTACTGTATCCCTTGGACTTTCTTATTGACGATAAAACACAGCAATTGCATCGGAATTAAATACAAAAGGGACTATGCCTACTTAAGTACAAGAAGACTGACTCTTCTTACTAACTATGTTTTGAACCATTCCTGTGACACTAGTTATAGATTCCGATGCTTCACACCAGGTATACTGTATCCCTTGGACCTTCTTAATGACGATGAAACACCGAAATTGCAACGGAATTAAATAGAAAAGGCACAATGCCGACTTAGGTACAAGAAAACTGACTCTTGTTACTGAGTATGTTTTAACCATTCCTGTGACACTAGTTATGGATTCTGATGCTTCACTTCATTTTTACTGTATACCTTGGACCTTTTTATTAACGATGAAACCCAGAAATTGCATCGGAATTAAATACAAAAGGCACAATGCCGACTTAAGTACAAGAAAACTGACTCTTCTTACTGTCTAAGTTTTGAACCATTCCTGTGACACTAGTTATAGATTCCGATGCTTCACCTCCGGTTATCTGTATCCCTCTGACCTTCTTATTGACGATGAAACACAGAAACTGCATCGGAATTAAATCGAAATGGCACAATGCCGACTTAAGTACAAGAAGACCGACTCTTCTCACTGACTATCTTTTGAACCACTCCTGTGACACTAGTTATAGATTCCGGTGCCTCACTTCAGGTTTACTGTATCCCTTGGACCTTCTTATTAACGATGATACACATAAATTGCATCGGAATTAAATACAAAAGGCACAATGCCGACTTAAGTACAAGAAGACTGACTCTTCCTACTGTCTATGTTTGGAACCATTCCTGTGACACTAGTTATAGATTCCGATGCTTCACTTCAGGTTTACTGAATCCCTTGGACCTTATTATTGACGATGAAACACAAAAATGCATCGGAATTAAATACAAAAGGCACAATGCCGACTTAAGTACAAGAAGACTGACTCTTCTTACTTTCTATGTTTTGAACCATTCCTGTGACACTAGTTATAGATTCCGATGCTTCACCTCCGGTTATCTGTTTCCCTCTGACCTTCTTATTGACGAAGAAACACTGAAATTGCATCGGATTTAAATAGAAAAGGCACAATGCCGACTTAAGTACAAGAAGACTGACTCTTCTTACTGTCTATGATTTGAACCATTCCTGTGACGCTAGTTACAGGTTCCGATGCTTCACTTCAGGTTTACTGTATCCCTTGGACATTCTTATTGGCGATGAAACACAGATATTGCATCGCAATTAAATAGAAAAAGCACAATGCCGACATAAGTACAAGAAGACTGATTGTCCTTACTGACTATGTTATCAACCATTCCTGTGATTCTAGTTATAGATTCCGACGCTTCACGTCAGGTTTACTGTATCCCTCTCACCTTCTTACTGACGATGAAACACAGAAATTGCATCGGAATTAAATAGAAAAGTCACAATGCCGACTTAAGTACAAGAAGACTGACTCATCTTACTGACTATGTTGTGAACCATATCTGTGACACTAGTTATAGATTCCGATGCTTCACTTCAACTTTACTGTATCCCTTGGACCTTCTTATTGACGATGAATTACTGAAATAGCATCGGAATTAAATATAAAAGGCACAATGCCGAATCAAGTACAAGAAGACTGACTCTTCTAACTGACTATGATTGGAACCATTCCTGTGACACTAGTTATAGATTCCGATGATTCACTTCAGGTCTACTGTGTCCCTCTGACCTTCTTATTGAAGATGAAACACAGAAAAAGCATCGGAATTAAATACAAAAGGCACAATGCTGACTTAAGTACAAGAAGACTGACTCTTCTTACTGTCTATGTTTTGAACCATTCCTGTGACGCTAGTTATAGATTCCGATGCTTCACATCCCTTGAACCTTCTTATTGATGACGAAACACAGAAATTTCATCGGAATTAAATAGAAAAGGCACAATGCCGACTTAAGTACAAGAAGACTGACACTTCTTACTGACTATGATTTGAACCATTCAAGTGATACTAGTTGTAGATTCCGATGCTTCACTTGATGTGTACTGTATCCCTCTGACCTTCTTATTAACGATGAAACACCGATAGTGCCTCGGAATTAAATAGAAAAGGCACAATGCAGACTTAAGTACAAGAAGACCGACTCTTCCAACTGTCTATGTTTTGAACCATTCCTGTGACACTAGTTATAGATTCCGATGCTTCACCTCAGGTTCACTGTATCCCTCTGACCTTCTTATAGACGATGAAACACAGAAATTGCATCGGAATTAAATAGAAAAGGCACAATGCCGTCTTAAGTACAAGCAGACGGACTCTTCTTAGAGTCTATTTTTTGAACCATTCCTGTGACGCTAGTTACAGATTCCGATGCTTCACTTCAGGTTTACTGTATCCCTTGGACCTTCTTATTGACGATGAAACACAGAAATTGCATCGGAATTAAATACAAAAGGCACAATGCCGACTTAAGTACAGGAAGACTGACTCTTCTTACTGACTATGTTTTGAACCATTCCTGTGACACTAGTTGTATATTTCGATGCTACACTTCAGGTTTACTGCATCCCTAGGACCTTCTTATTGACGATGAAACACAGTAATTGCATCGGAACTAAATACAAAAGGCACAATGCCGACTTATGTATAAGATGACTGACTCTTCCTACAGTCTATGTTTTGAACCATTCCTGTGACATTATTTATGGATTCCATTGCTTCACTTCAGGTTTTTCTGTATCCTTTGGACCTTCTTATTGGCGACGAAACACAGAAATTGCATCGGAAATAATTAGAAAAGGCACAATGCCGACTTAAGTACAAGAAGACTGACTCTTCTTACTGTCTATGTATTGAACCATTCCTGTGACACTAGTTACAGATTCCGATGCTTCACCTCAGTTTCACTGAATCCCTCTGACCTTCTTATTGACGATGAAACACAGAAATTGCATCGGAATTAAATAGAAAAGGCACAATGCCGTCTTAAGTACATGAAGACTGACTCTTCTTACTGACTATAACTTGAACCATTCCTGTGACACTAGTTATAGATTCCGATGCTTCACCTCAGTTTCACTGAATCCCTCTGAACTTCTTATTGACGATGAAACACAGAAATTGCATCGGAATTAAATACTAAAGGCACAATGCCGACTTAAGTACAAGAAGGCTGACTCTTCCTATAGTGTATGTTTTGAACCATTCCTGTGACACTAGTTATAGATTCCGATGCTTCACTTCAGGGTTACTGTATCCCTCTGAACTTCTTTTTGACGATGAAACACAAAAATTGCATCGGAATTAAATACAAAAGGCACAATGCCGACTTAAGTACAAGAAGACTGACTTTTCTTACTGTCTATGTTTTGAACCATTCCTGTGACACTAGTTATAGATTCCGATGCTTCACCTCCGGTTATCTGTATCCCTCTGACCTTCTTATTGACGATGAAACACAGAAATTGCATCGGAATTAAATAGAAAAGGCACAATGCCGACTTAAGTACAAGAAGACTGACTCTTCCTACTGTCTATGTTTCGAACCATTCCTGTGACGCTAGTTACAGGTTCCGATGCTTCACTTCAGGTTTACTGTATCCCTTGGACACTCTTATTGGCGATGAAACACAGAAATTGCATCGCAATTAAATAGAAAAAGCACAATGCCGACATAAGTACAAGAAGACTGATTGTCCTTACTGACTATGTTATCAACCATTCCTGTGATTCTAGTTATAGATTCCGACGCTTCACGTCAGGTTTACTGTATCCCTCTCACCTTCTTACCGACGATGAAACACAGAAATTGCATCGGAATTGAATAGAAAAGTCACAATGCCGACTTAAGTACAAGAAGACTGACTCATCTTACAGACTATGTTTGAACCATTCCTGTGACACTAGTTATAGATTCCGATGCTTCACTTCAGGTTTACTGTATCCCTTTGGCCTTCTTATTGACGATGAAACACAGAAATAGCATCGGAATGAAATACAAAAGGCACAATACCGACTTAAGTACAAGAAGACTGACTAGTCTTACTGGCTATGATTTGAACCATTCCTGTGACACCAGTCAGAGATTCCGATGCTTCATTTCAGGTTTATTGTATCCCTCTGACCTTCGTATTGACGATGAAACACAGTAATTGCATCGGACTTAATTTGAAAAGGGCACAATGCCGACTTAAGTACAAGAAGACTGACTCTTCTCACTCTCTATGTTTTGAACCATTCCTGTGACACTAGTTATAGATTCCGATGCTTCACTTCAGGTTTACTGTATCCCTTGGACCTTCTTATTGACGATGAAATACAGAAATTGCATCGGAATTAAATACAAAAGGCACAATGCCGACTTAAGTAGAAGATGACCGACCCTTCTTACTGTCTATGTTCTGAACCATTCATGTGACAAACGTTCTAGATTCCGATGATACACTTCAGGTTTACTGTAACCCTCTGACCATCCTATTGACGATGAAACACAGAAATTGCATCGGAATTAAATACAAAAGGTACAATGCCGACTTAAGTACAAGAAGACTGACTCTTCTTACTGACTATGTTTTGAACCATATCTGTGACACTAGTTAAAGATTCCGATGCTTCACTTCAGCTTTACTGTATCCCTTGGACCTTCGTATTGACGATGAAACACTGAAATAGCATCGGAATTAAATAGAAAAGGCACAATGCCGAATCAAGTACAAGAAGACTGACTCTTCTAAGTGACTATGATTGGAACCATTCCTGTGACACTAGTTATAGATTCCGATGATTCACTTCAGGTCTACTGTGTCCCTCTGACCTTCTTATTGAAGATGAAACACAGAAATAGCATCGGAATTAAATACAAAAGGCAAAATGCCTACTTAAGTACAAGAAAACCGACTCTTCTTACGGACTATGTTTTGAACCATTCCTGTGACACTAGTTATAGATTCCGATGCTTCACCTCAGGTTTACTGTATCCCTTGGACGTTCTTATTGACGATGAAACACAGAAATTGCATCGGAATTAAATACAAAAGGCAAAATGCCTACTTAAGTACAAGAAGACTGACTCTTCTTACTGTCTATGTTTTGAACCATTCCTGTGACGCTAGTTATAGATTCCGATGCTTCACTTCAGGTTTACTGTATCCCTAGGTCCTTCTTATTGATGACGAAACACAGAAATTGCATCGGAATTAAATAGAAAAGGCACAATGCCGACTTATGTTCAAGAAGACTGCCTCTTCCTACTGTCTATGTTTTGAACCATTCCTGTGACACTAGTTATGTATTCCGATGCTTCTCTTTAGGTTTACTGTATCCCTTGGACCTTCTTATTGACAATGAAACACAGAAATTGCATCGGAATTGAATACAAAAGGCACAATGCCGACTTATGTACAAGAAGACTGACTCTTCATACTGACTATATCTTGATCCATTCCTGTAACACTAGTTATAGATTCCGATGCTTCACTTCAGGATTACTGTATCCCTTGGATCTCCTTATTGACGATGAAACACAGAAATTGCATCGGAATTAAATACAAAAGGCACAATGCCGACTTAAGTACAAGAAGACTGACTCTTCTTACTGACTATGATTTGAACCATTCCAGTGATACTAGTTGTAGATTCCGATGCTTCACTTCATGTTTACTGTAACGATGAAACACCGATATTGCATCGGAATTAAATAGAAAAGGCACAATGCCGACTTAAGTACAAGAAGACTGACTCTTCTTACTGACTATATCTTGATCCATTCCTGTGACACTAGTTATAGATTCCGATGCTTCACTTCAGGTTTACTGTATCCCTTAGACCTTCTTATTGACGATGAAACACAGCAATTGCATCGGAATTAAATACAAAAGGGACAATGCCTACTTAAGGACAAGAAGACTGACTCTTCTTTCTGACTGTGTTTTGAACCATTCCTGTGACACTAGTTATATATTTCCATGCTTCACTTCAGGTTTACTCCATCCCTAGGACCTTCTTATTGTCGATGACACACAGAAATAGCATCGGATCTAAATACAAAAGGCAATGCCGACTTATGTATAAGATGACTGACTCTTCCTACTGTCTATGTTTTGAACCATTCCTGTGACATTATTTGTGGATTCCAATGCTTCACCTCAGGTTCACTGAATCCCTCTGACCTTCTTATTGACGATGAAACACAGAAATTGCATCGGAATTAAATAGAAAAGGCACAATGCCGTCTTAAGTACAAGCAGACTGACTCTTCTTGGTGTCTATGATTTGAACCATTCCTGTGACGCTAGTTACAGATTCCGATGCTACACTTCATGTTTACTTTATCCCTTGGACCTTCTTATTGACGATGAAACACAGAAATTGCATCGGAATTAAATACAAAAGGCACAATGCCGACTTAAGGACAAGATGACTAACTCTTCTTACTTACTATGCTTTGAACCATTCCAGTGACACTAGTTATAGATTCCGATGCTTCACTTCATGTTCACTGTATCCCTCTAACCCTCTTATTGATGATGAAACACAGAAATTGCATCGGAATTGAATAGAAAAGGCACAATGCCGGCTTAAGTACAAGAAGACTGACTCTTCTTACTATCTATGTTTTGAACCTTTCCTGTGACACTACTTATTGATTCCGATGCTCCACTTCAGGTTTACTGTATCTCTTGGACCTTCTTATTGACGATGAAACACAGAAATTGCATCGAAATTAAATACAAAAGGCACAATGCCGACTTAAGTACAAGAAGACTGACTCTTCTTACTGACTATGTTTTGAACCACTCCTGTGACACTAGTTATAGATTCCGATGCTTAACTTCAGGTTTACTGTATGAATCTGACCTTCTTATTGACGATGAAACACAGAATTTGCATCGGAAATAGATAGAAAACGAACAATACCGACTTAAGTACATGTAGACTGAATCTTCCTACTGTCTATGTTTTGAACCATTCCTGTGACACTAGTTATAGATTCCGATGCTTCACTTCAGGTTTACTGTATCCCTTGGACCTTCTTATTGACGATGAAACACAGAGATTTCATCGGAAGTAAATACAAAAGGTACAATGCCTACTGAAGTACAAGAAGACTGACTCTTCTTACTGACTATGCTTTGAACCAACCCTGTGACACTAGTTGAAGATTCCGATGCTTCACTTCAGGTTAACTGTATCCCTCTGACCTTCTTATTGACGATGAAACACAGAAATTGCATCGGAAATAAATACAAAAGGCACAATACCGACTTTAGTACATGTAGACTGAATCTTCCTACTGTCTATGTTTTGAACCATTCCTGTGACACTAGTTATAGATTCCGTTGCTTCATTTCAGGTTTACTGTATAGCTTCGACCTTCTTAATGACAATGAAACACAGATAGGGCATCGGAATTAAATACAAAAGTCACAATGCCAACTTAAGTACAAGAAGACTGACTCTTCCTACTGTCTATGCTTTGAACCATTCCTGTGACACTAGTTATAGATTCCGATGCTTCACTTCAGGTTTACTGTATCCCTCTGACCTTCTTTTTGACGATGAAACACAGAAATTGCATCTGAATTAAATAGAAAACGCACAATGCCGACTTAGGTACAAGAAGACTGACTCTTCTTACTGACCATATCTTGATCCATTCCTGTGACACTAGTTATTGATTCCGATGCTTAACTTCAGGTTTACTGTATCCCTTGGACTTTCTTATTGACGATGAAACATAGAAATTGCATCGGAATTAAATACAAAAGGTACAATGCCTACTTAAGTACAAGAAGACTGACACTTCTTACGGACTACGCTTTGAACCATTCCTGTGACACTAGTTGTAGATTCCGATGCTTCACTTTAGGTTTACTGTATACCTAGGACCTTCTACCTGACGATGAACCACAGAAATTGCATCGGAACTAAATACAAATGGCACAATGCCGACTTAACAATAAGACGACTGACTCTTCCTACTGTCTATGTTTTGAACCATTCCTGTGACATTAGTCATGGATTCCGAAGCTTCACTTCAGGGTTACTGTATCCTTTGGACCTTCTTATTGGCGACGAAACACAGAAATTGCATCGGAATTAAATACAAAAGGCACAATGCCGACTTAAGGATAAGAAGACTGACTCTTCTTACTGACTATGTTTTGAACCATTCCTGTGAATCTAGTTATAGATTCCGATGCTTCACTTCATGTTCACTGTATTCCTCTGACCCTCTTATTGACGATGAAACACAGAAATTGCATCGGAATTAAATAGCAAAGGCACAATGCCGACTTAAGCACAAGAGGAGTGACTCTTCTTACTGACTATGCTTTGAACCATTCCTGTGACATTAGTTGTAGATTCCGATGCTTCACTTCAGGTTTACTGTATCCCTTGGACCTTCTTAATGACGATGAAACACAGACAGTGCATGGGAATTAAGTACAAAAGTCACAATGCCAACTTAAGTACAAGAAAACTGACTCTTCCGACTGTCTATGATTTGAACCATTCTTGTGACACTAGTTATAGATTCCGATGCTTCACTTCAGGTTTGCTGTATCCCTCTGACCTTCCTTTTGACGATGAAACACAGAAATTGCATCGGAATTAAATACAAAAGGCACAATGCCGACTTAAGTACAAGAAGACTGACTCTTCTTACTGACTATATCTTGATCCATTCCTGTGACACTAGTTATAGATTCCGATGCGTCACTTCAGGTTTACTGTATCCCTTGGACATTCTTATTGACGATGAAACACAGAAATTGCATCGGAATTAAATACAAAAGGTACAATACCTACTTAAGTATAAGAAGACTGACTCTTCCCACTGTCTATGATTTGAACCATTCCTGTGACATTAGTTAAGGATTCCGATGCTTCACTTCAGGGTTACTGTATCCTTTTGGTCTTCTTATTGGCGACGAAACACAGAAATTGCATCGGAATTAAATAGAAAAAGCCCATTGCGGACTTAAGTTCATGAAGACTGACTCTTCCTACGGTCTATGATATGAACCATTCCTGTGACACTAGTTATAGATTCCGATGCTTCACTTGAGGTTTACTGTATCCCTCTGATCTTCTTTTTGACGATGAAACACAGAAATGGCATCTGAATTAAATAGAAAACGCACAATGCCGACTTAGGTACAAGAAGACTGACTCTTCTTACTGACCATATCTTGATCCATTCCTGTGACACTAGTTATTGATTCCGATGCTTCACTTCAGGTTTACTGTATCCCTTGGACCTTCTTATTGACGATGAAACACAGAAATTGCATCGGAATTAAATACAAAAGGTACAATGCCTACTTAAGTACAAGAAGACTGACACTTCCTACGGACTATGCTTTGAACCATTCCTGTGACATTAGTTGTAGATTCCGATGCTTCACTTCAGGTTTACTGTATCCCTAGGACCTTCTAATTGACGATGAACCACAGAAATGGCATCGGAACTAAATACAAAAGGCACAATGCCGACTTAAGTATAAGAAGACTGACTTTTCCTACTGTCTATGTTTTGAACCATTCCTGTGACATTAGTTATGGATTCCGAAGCTTCACTTCAGGGTTACTGTAGCGTTTGGATCTTCTTATTGGCGACGAAACACAGAAATTGCATCGGAATTAAATACAAAAGTCACAATGCCGACTTAAGGATAGGAAGACTGACTCTTCTTACTGACTATGTTTTGAACCATTCCTGTGACACTAGTTATAGATTCCGATGCTTCACTTCATGTTCACTGTATTCCTCGGACCCTCTTATTGACGATGAAACACTGAAATTGCATCGGAATTAAATCGAAAAGGCACAATGCCGACTTAAGTACAAGAGGACTGACTCATCTTACTGACTATGCTTTGAACCATTCCTGTGACACTAGTTATAGATTCCGATGCTTCACTTCAAGTTTACTGTATCCCACTGACCTTCGTATTGACGATGAAACACAGAAATTGCATCGGAAATAAATACAAAATGCACAATACCGACTTAAGTACATGTATACTGAATCTTCCTACTGTTTATGTTTGGAACCATTCCTGTGACACTAGTTATAAATTCCAATGCTTCATTTCAGGTTTACTGTATCCCTTGGACGTTCTTAATGACGATGAAACACAGATAGTGCATCGGAATTAAATACAAAAGGCTCAATGCCGACCTAAGTACAAGAAGACTGACTCTTCATACTGACTGTTTTGAACCATTCCTGTGACACAAGTTATAGATTCCGATGATTCATTTCAGGTTTACTGTATCCTTTGGACCTTCTTAATGACGATGAAACACAGATAGTGCATCGGAATTAAATACAAAAGGCACAATGCCAACTTAAGTACAAGAAGACTGACTCTTCCTACTGTATATGCTTTTATCCATTCCTGTGACACTAGTTATGGATTCCGATGCTTCACTTCAGGTTTACAGTATCCCTCTGACCCTCTTTTTGACGATGAAACACAGAAATTGCATCGGAATTAAATAGAAAAGGCACAATGCCGACTTAAGTACAAGAAGACTGACTCTTCATACTGACTATATCTTGATCCATTCCTGTGACACTAGTTATATATAGCGATGCATCACTTCAGGTTTACTGTATCCCTTGGACCTTCTTATTGACGATGAAACACAGAAATTGCATCGGAATTAAAGACAAAAGGCCCAATGCCGACTTAAGTACAAGAAGACTGACTCTTCCTTCTGTCTATGATTTGAACCATTCCTGTGACACTAGTTATAGATTCCGATGCTTCACTTCAGGTTTACTGTATCCCTCTGACCCTCTTATGGACGATGAAACACAGTAATTGCATCGGAATTAAATAGAAAAGGCACAATGCCGACTTAAGTACAAGAAGATTGACTCTTCTTAATGTCTATGTTTTGAACCATTCCTGTGACACTAGTTATAGATTCCGATGCTCCACTTCAGGTTTACTGTATCACTTGGACATTCTTATTGAGGATGAAACACAGAAATTGCATCGAAATTAAATACAAAAGGCACAATGCCGACTTAAGTACAAGAAGACTGACACTTCCTACTGTCTACGATTTGAACCATTCCTGTGACACTAGTTATAGTTTCCGATGCTTCACTTCAGGTTTACTGTATCCCTCTGACCCTCTTATGGACGATGAAACACAGTAATTGCTTCGGAATTAAATAGAAAAGGCACAATGCCGACTTAAGTACAAGAAGCCTGACTCTTCTTACTGTCTATGTATTGAACCATTCCAGTGACACTAGTTATAGATTCCGATGCTTCATTTCAGGTATACTGTATCCCTTGGACCTTCTTAATGACGATGAAACACAGACAGTGCATGGTAATTAAGTACAAAAGTCACAATGCCAACTTAAGTACAAGAAGACTGACTCTTCCGACTGTCTGTGATTTGAACCATTCTTGTGACACTAGTTATAGATTCCGATGCTTCACTTCAGGTTTGCTGTATCCCTCTGACCTTCTTTTTGACGATGAAACACAGAAATTGCATCGGAATTAAATACAAAAGGCACAATGCCGACTTAAGTACAAGAAGACTGACTCTTCTTACTGACTATATCTTGATCCATTCCTGTGACACTAGTTATAGATTCCGATGCGTCACTTCAGGTTTACTGTATCCCTTGGACCTTCTTATTGACGATGAAACACAGAAATTGCATCGGAACTAAATACAAAAGGTACAATACCTACTTAAGTATAAGAAGACTGACTCCTCCCACTGTCTATGATTTGAACCATTCCTGTGACATTAGTTAAGGATTCCGATGCTTCACTTCAGGGTTACTGTATCCTTTTGGTCTTCTTATTGGCGACGAAACACAGAAATTGCATCGGAATTAAATAGAAAAAGCCCAATGCGGACTTAAGTACAAGAAGACTGACTCTTCCTACGATCTATGATTTGAACCATTCCTGTGACACTAGTTATAGATTCCGATGCTTCACTTGAGGTTTACTGTATCCCTCTGACCTTCTTTTTGACGATGAAACACAGAAATGGCATCTGAATTAAATAGAAAACGCACAATGCCGACTTAGGTACAAGAAGACTGACTCTTCTTACTGACCATATCTTGATCCATTCCTGTGACACTAGTTATTGATTCCGATGCTTCACTTCAGGTTTACTGTATCCCTTGGACCTTCTTATTGACGATGAAACACAGAAATTAAATCGGAATTAAATACAAAAGGTACAATGCCTACTTAAGTACAAGAAGACTGACACTTCCTACGGACTATGCTTTGAACCATTCCTGTGACATTAGTTGTAGATTCCGATGCTTCACTTCAGGTTTACTGTATCCCTAGGACCTTCTAATTGACGATGAACCACAGAAATTGCATCGGAACTAAATACAAAAGGCACAATGCCGACTTAAGTATAAGAAGACTGACTTTTCCTACTGTCTATGATTTGAACCATTCCTGTGACATTAGTTATGGATTCCGAAGCTTCACTTCAGGGTTACTGTAGCGTTTGGATCTTCTTATTGGCGACGAAACACAGAAATTGCATCGGAATTAAATCCAAATGTCACAATGCCGACTTAAGGATAAGAAGACTGACTCTTCTTACTGACTATGTTTTGAACCATTCCTGTGACACTAGTTATAGATTCCGATGCTTCACTTCATGTTCACTGTATTCCTCGGACCCTCTTATTGACGATGAAACACTGAAATTGCATCGGAATTAAATCGAAAAGGCACAATGCCGACTTAAGTACAAGAGGACTGACTCATCTTACTGACTATGCTTTGAACCATTCCTGTGACACTAGTTATAGATTCCGATGCTTCACTTCAAGATTACTGTATCCCACTGACCTTCGTATTGACGATGAAACACAGAAATTGCATCGGAAATAAATACAAAATGCACAATACCGACTTAAGTACATGTATACTGAATCTTCCTACTGTTTATGTTTGGAACCATTCCTGTGACACTAGTTATAAATTCCAATGCTTCATTTCGGGTTTCCTGTATCCTTTGGACCTTCTTAATGACGATGAAACACAGATAGTGCATCGGAATTAAATACAAAAGGCACAATGCCAACTTAAGTACAAGAAGACTGACTCTTCCTACTGTATATGCTTTTATCCATTCCTGTGACACTAGTTATGGATTCCGATGCTTCACTTCAGGTTTACTGTATCCCTCTGACCCTCTTTTTGACGATGAAACACAGAAATTGCATCGGAATTAAATAGAAAAGGCACAATGCCGTCTTAAGTACAAGAAGACTGACTCTTCATACTGACTATATCTTGATCCATTCCTGTGACACTAGTTATATATTGCGATGCATCACTTCAGGTATACTGTATCCCTTGGACCTTCTTATTGACGATGAAACACAGAAATTGCATCGGAATTAAAGACAAAAGGCCCAATGCCGACTTAAGTACAAGAAGACTGACTCTTCCTTCTGTCTATGATTTGAACCATTCCTGTGACACTAGTTATAGATTCCGATGCTTCACTTCAGGTTTACTTTATCCCTCTGACCCTCTTATGGACGATGAAACACAGTAATTGCATCGGAATTAAATAGAAAAGGCACAATGCCGACTTAAGTACAAGAAGATTGACTCTTCTTAATGTCTATGTTTTGAACCATTCCTGTGACACTAGTTATAGATTCCGATGCTCCACTTCAGGTTTACTGTATCACTTGGACATTCTTATTGAGGATGAAACACAGAAATTGCATCGAAATTAAATACAAAAGGCACAATGCCGACTTAAGTACAAGAAGACTGACTCTTCCTACTGTCTATGATTTGAACCATTCCTGTGACACTAGTTATAGTTTCCGATGCTTCACTTCAGGTTTACTGTATCCCTCTGACCCTCTTATGGACGATGAAACACAGTAATTGCATCGGAATTAAATAGAAAAGGCACAATGCCGACTTAAGTACAAGAAGACTGACTCTTCTTAATGTCTATGTTTTGAACCATTCCTGTGACACTAGTTATAGATTCCGATGCTTCACTTCAGGTTTACTGTATATCCCTGACCTTCTTTTTGACGACGAAACACAGAAATTGCATCGGAATTGAATAGAAAAGGCACAATGCCGACTTAAGTGCAAGAAGACTGACTCTTCTTACTGACTATATCTTGATCCATTCCTGTGACAGTAGTTATAGATTCCTATGCTTCACTTCAGGTTTACTTTACCCCTTGGACCTTCTGATTGACGATGAAACACAGAAATTGCATCGGAATTAAATACAAAAGGTACAATGCCTACTGAAGTACAAGAAGACTGAGTCTTCTTACTGACTATGCTTTGAACCATTCCTGTGACACTAGTTCAGATTCCGACGCTTCACTTCAGGTTTACTGTATCCCTTGGACCTTCTTATTGACGATGAAACACAGAAATTGCATCGGAATTAAATACAAAAGGCACTATGCCGACTTAAGGACAAGTAGACTGACTCTTCTTACTGACTATGTTTTGAACCATTCCGGTGACACTAGTTATAGATTCCGTTGCATCACTTCATGTTCACTGTATCCCTCTGACCTTCTTATTGACGATGAAACACAGAAATTGCATCGGAATTAAATAGAAAAGGCCCAATGCCGACTAAAGTACTAGAAGACTGATTCTTCTTACTGACTATGTTTTGAACCATTCCTGTGACACTAGTTATGGATTCCGATGCTTCGCTTCTGGTTTACTGTATCCCTTGGACCTTCTTATTGACGATGAAACACAGAAATTGCATCGGAACTAAATACAAAAGGCACAATGACGACTTAAGTATAAGCAGACTGAATCTTCCTACTGTCTATGTTTTGACCCATTCCTGTGACATTAGTTATGGATTCCGATACTTCACTTCAGGGTTACTGTATCCTTTGGACCTTCTTATTGGCGACGAAACACAGAAATTGCATCGGAATTAAATAGAAAAGGCACAATGTCGACTTAAGTACAAGAAGTCTGACTCTTCTTACTGTCTATGTTTGAACCATTCGTGTGACACTAGTTATAGATTCCGATGCTTCACTTCAAGTTAACTGTATCCCTCTGACCTTCTTATTGACGATGAAACACAGAAATTGCATCGGAAGTAAATACAACAGGCACAATACCGACTTAAGTACATGTAGACTGAATCTTCCTACTGTCTATGATTTGAACCATTCCTGTGACACTAGATATAGATTCCGATGCTTCATTTCAGGTTTACTGTATCCCTTGGACCTTCTTAATGACGATGAAACACAGATAGTGCATCGGATTTAAATACAAAAGGCACAATGCCAACTTAAGTACAAGAAGAATGACTCTTCTTACTGACTATGTTTTGAACCATTCCTGTGACACTAGTTATAGACTGCGATGCTTCACTTCTGGTTTAATGTATCCCTTGGACCGTCGTATTGATGATGAAACACAGATATTTCATCGGAATTAAATACAAAAGGCACAATGCCGACTTACGTACAAGAAGACTGACTCTTCTTACTGACTATGTTTTGAACCATTCCTGTGACACTAGTTATGGATTCCGATGCTTCACTTCAGGTTTACTGTATCCCATGGACCTTCTCATTGACGATGAAACACAGAAATTGCATCGGAATTAGATACTAAAGGCACAATGCCGACTTAAGTACAACAAGACTGACTCTTCTTACTGACTACATCTTGATCCATACCTGTGACACTAGTTACAGATTCCGATGCTTCACTTCAGGTTTACTGTATCCCTTGGACCTTCTTATTGACGATGAAACACAGATATTGCATCGGAATTAAATACAAAAGAAACAATGCCGACTTAAGTACAAGAAGGCTGACTCTTTCTACTGTCTATGTTTTGAACCGTTCCTGTGACACTAGTTATAGTGTCCGATGCTTCACTCCAGGTTTGCTGCATCCCTTGGACCCTCTTATTGACGATGAAACACAGAAATTGCATCGGAATTAAATAGAAAAGGCACAATGCCGACTTAAGTACAAGAAGACTGACTCTTCCTACGGTCTATGTTTTGAACCATTCCTGTGACACTAGTTATAGATTCCGATGCTTCACCTCAGGTTCACTGTATCCCTCTGACCTTCTTATTGACGATGAAACTCAGAAATTGCATCGGCATTAAATAGAAAAGGCACAATGCCGTCTTAAGTACAAGCAGACTGACTCTTCTTAATGTCTATGTTTTGAACCATTCCTGTGACACTAGTTAAAGATTCCGATGCTTCACTTCAGGTTTACTGTATCCCTTGGACCCTCTTATTGACGATGAAACACAGAAATTGCATCGAAAATAAATACAAAAGGCACAATGCCGACTTAAGTACAACAAGACTGACACTTCTCACTGGATATGTTTTGAACCATTCCTGTGACACTAGTTATAGATTGCGATGCTTCACTTCAGGCTTACTGTATCCCTCTGACCTTCTTATTGACGATGAAACACAGAAATTGCATTGGAATTAAATACAAAAGTCACAATGCCGACTTAAGAAGACTTACCCTTCTTACTGACTATGATTTGAACCATTCCTGTGACACTAGTTTTGGATTCCGATGCTTCACTTCGGGATTACTGTATCCCTTGGACCTTCTTATTGACGATGAAACACAGGAATTGCATCGGAATTAAATACAAAAGGCACAATGCCGACTTAAGTACAAGAAGACTGACTCTTCTTACTGACTATGATTTGAACCATTCCTGTG
The DNA here is from genome assembly GCF_023864345.2 of Schistocerca serialis cubense. NCBI lineage: Eukaryota > Metazoa > Arthropoda > Insecta > Orthoptera > Acrididae > Schistocerca > Schistocerca serialis. The sequence continues at coordinate 640,171,846 of NC_064644.1, forward strand.
ACACTAGTTGTAGATTCCGATGCTTCACTTCAGGTTTATTGTATCCCTCTGACCTTCTTATTAACGATGAAACACAGATATTGCATCGGAATTAAATACAAAAGGCACAATGCCAACTTAAGTACAAGCAGACTGACTCTTCTTACTGACTATGTTTTGATCCATTCCTGTGACACTAGTTATAGATTCCGATGCTTCACCTCAGGTTCACTGTATCCCTCTGAACTTCTTGTTAACGATGAAACACAGAAATTGCATCGGAATTGAATAGAAAAGGCACAATGCCGTCTTAAGTACAAGCAGACTGACTCTTCTTAGTGTCTATGTTTTGAACCATTCCTGTGACACTAGTTAAAGATTCCGATGCTTCACTTCAGGTTTGCTGTATCCCTTGGACCTCCTTATTGACGATGAAACACAGTAATTGCATCGAAAATAAATACAAAAGGCACAATGCCGACCTAAGTACAACAAGACTGACTCTTCTTACTGGATATTTTTTGAACCATTCCTGTGGCACTAGTTATAGATTCCGATGCTTCACTTCAGGTTTAGTGTATCCCTCTGACCTTCTTATTGAAGGTGAATCACAGAAATTGCATCGGAAATAAATACAAAAGGCACAATACCGACTTAAGTACATGTAGACGTAATCTTCCTACTGTCTATGTTTTGTACCATTCCTGTGACACTAGTTATAGATTCCGATGCTTCATTTCATGATTACTGCATCCCTCGGACCTTCTTAATGACGATGAAACACAGATAGTGCATCGGAATTAAATACAAAATGTACAATGCCAACTTAAGTAGAAGAAGACTGACTCTTCCTAATGTCTATGTTTTGAACCATTCCTGTGACACTAGTTATAGTTTCCGATGCGTCACCTCAGGTTCACTCTATCCCTTGGACCTTCTTTTTGACGATGAAACACAGAAATTGCAACGGAGTTAAATACAAAAGGCACAATGCCGACTTAAGTACAAGAAGACTGACTCTTCTTACTGACTGTTTTTAACCATTCCTGTGACACTAGTTATAGATTACGATGCTTCACTTCAGGTTTACTGTGTCCCTCTGACCTTCTTATTAACGATGAAACACAGATATTGCATCGGAATTAAATACAAAATGCACAATGCCGACTTAAGTACAAGAAGACTGACTCTTCCAAATGACTATGTTTTGAACCATTCCTGTGTCACTAGTTATAGATTCCGATGCTTCACTTCTGGTTTACTGTATCCCTTGGACTTTCGTATTGACGATGAAACACAGAAATTGCATGGAATTAAATACAAAAGGCACAATGCCCAATGAAGTACTAGAAGACTGACTCTTCTTACTGACTATGTTTTGAACCATTCTTGTGACACTAGTTATGGATTCCGATGCTTCACTTCAGGTTTACTGTATCCCTTGGACCTTCGTATTGACGATGAAACACTGAAATTGCATCGGTATTAAATACAAAAGGCACAGTGCCGACCTAAGTACGAGAAGACTGACTCCTCTTACTGACTATACCTTGATTCATTCCTGTGACACTAATTATAGATTCCGATGCTTCACTTCAGGTTTACTGTATCCCTTGGACCTTCTTATTGACGACGAAACAGATAAATTGCATCGGAATTAAATACAAAAGGCACAATGCCCACTAAAGGAAAAGAGGACTGGATCTTCTTACTGCCTATGTTTTGAGCGATTCCTGTGACACTAGTTATAGATTCCGATGTTTCACTTCAGGTTTACTGTATCCCTCTGACCTTCTAATTGACGATGAAACTCAGATATTGCATCGGAATTAAATAGAAAAGGCACAATGCCGACTTAGGTACAAGAACTGTCTCTTCTTACTGTCTATGTTTTGAACCATTCCTGTGACACTAGTTATGGATTCCGATGCTTCACTTCAGGTTTACTGTATCCCTTGGACCTTCTTATTGACGATGAAACACAGAAATTGCTTCGGAATTATATACAAAAGGCACAATGCCGACTTAAGTACAAGAACACTGACTCTTCTTACTGACTATACATTGATCCATTCCTGTGACACTAGTTACAGATTCGGATGCTTCACTTCAGGTTTCCTGTATACCTTGGACCGTCTTATTGACGACGAAACACAGAAATTGCATCGGAAGTGAATACAAAAGGCACAATGCCTACTTAAGTACAAGATGACTGGCTCTTCTTACTGAGTATGTTTTGAACCATTCCTGTGACACTAGTTATAGATTCCGAGGCTTCACTTCAGGTTTACAGTATCCCTCTGACGTTCTTATTAACGATGAAACACAGATATTGCATCGGAATTAAATACAAAAGGCACAATGCTGACTTAAGTACAAGAAGACTGACTCTTCTTACTGACTATGTTTTGAACCATTCCTGTGACACAAGTTATAGATTACGATGCTTCACTTCCGGATTACTGTATCCCTTGGACCTTCGTATTGACGATGAAACACAGAAATTGCATCGGAATTAAATAGAAAAGGCACAATGCCGTCTTAAGACAAGCAGACTGACTCTTCTTAGTGTCTATGTTTGAACCATTCCTATGACGCTACTTAAAGATTCTGATGCTTCACTTCAGGTTTACTGTATCCGTTGGACCTTCTTATTGACGATGAACCACAGATATTGCATCGGAATTGAATACAAAAGGCACAATGCCTACTTAAGTACAAGATGACTGGCTCTTCTTACTGAGTATGTTTTGAACCATTCCTGTCACACTAGTTGTAGATTCCGAGGCTTCACTTCAGGTTTACTGTATCCTTAGGACCTTCTTATTGACGATGAAACACGGAAATTGCATCGGAACTAAATTTAAAAGGCACAATGCCGACTTAAGTATAAGAAGACTGACTCTTTACTGCTGTCTATGTTTGAACCATTCCTGTGACATTAGTTATAGATTCCGATGCTTCACTTCAGGGTTACTGTATCCTTTGGACCTTCTTATTGGCGACGAAACACAGAAATTGCATCCTAATTAAATAGAAAATGCACAATGCCGACTTAAGTACAAGAAGACTGACTGTTCTTACTGTCTATGTTTCGAACCATTGCCGTGACGCTAGTTATAGATTCCGATGCTTCACCTCAGGTCCACTGTATCCCTCTGACCTTCTTATTGACGATGAAACACAGAAATTGCATCGGAATTAATTGAAAAGGCACAATGTTGTCTTAAGTACAAGAAGACTGACTCTTCTTACTGTCTATGTTTGAACCATTCCAGTGACACTAGTTATAGTTTCCGATGCTCCACTTCAGGTTTACTGTATCTCTTGGACCTTCTTGTTCACGATGAAACACAGAAATTTCACCGAAATTAAATACAAAAGGCACAATGCCGACTTAAGTACAAGAAGACTGACTCTTCTTACTGACTATGACTTGAACCATTCGTGTGACACTAGTTATAGATTCCGATGCGTCACTTCAAGTTAACTGTATCCCTCTGACCTTCTTATTGACGATGAAACACAGAAATTGCATCGGAAATAAATACAACAGGCACAATACCGACTTAAGTACATGTAGACTGAATCTTCCTACTGTCTATGTTTTGAACCATTCCTGTGACACTAGTTATAGATTCCGATGCTTCATTTCAGGTTTACTGTAGCCCTTGGACCTTCTTAATGACGATGAAACACAGACAGTGCATCGGATTTAAATACAAAAGTCACAATGCCAACTTAAGTACAAGAAGAATGACTCTTCTTACTGACTATGTTTTGAACCATTCCTGTGACACTAGTTATAGATTGCGATGCTTCACTTCGGGTTTAATGTATCCCTCAGACCGTCGTATTGATGATGAAACGCAGAAATTTCATCGGAATTAAATACAAAAGGCACAATGCCGACTTACGTACAAGAAGTCTGACTCTTCTTACTGACTATGTTTGAACCATTCCTGTGACACTAGTTATGGATTCCGATGCTTCACTTCAGGTTTACTGTATCCCATGGACCTTCTCATTGACGATGAAACACAGAAATTGCATCGGAATTAGATACAAAAGGTACAATGCCGACTTAAGTACAACAAGACTGACTCTTCTTACTGACTACATCTTGATCCATACCTGTGACACTAGTTACAGATTCCGATGCTTCACTTCAGGTTTACTGTATCCCTTGGACCTTCTTATTGACGATGAAACACAGATATTGCATCGCAATTAAATACAAAAGAAACAATGCCGACTTAAGTACAAGAAGACTGACTCTTCCTACTGTCTATGTTTTGAACCATTCCTGTGACACTAGTTATAGATTCCGATGCTTCACCTCAGGTTCACTGTATCCCTCTGACCTTATTATTGACGATGAAACACAGAAATTGCATCGGAATTAAATACAAAAGGCACAATGCCGTCTTAAGTACAAGCAGACTGACTCTTCTTAATGTCTATGTTTTGAACCATTCCTGTGACACTAGTTAACGATTCCGATGCTTCACTTCAGGTTTACTGTATCCCTTGGACCTTCTTATTGACGATGAAACTCAGAAATTGCATCGAAAATAAATACAAAAGGCACAATGCCGACTTAAGTACAACAAGACTGACTCTTCTCACTGGATATGTTTTGAACCATTCCTGTGACACTAGTTATAGATTGCGATGCGTCACTTCAGGCTTACTGCATCCCTCTGACCTTCTTATTGACGATGAAACACAGAAATTGCATCGGAATTAAATACAAAAGGCACAATGCCGACTTAAGAAGACTTACCCTTCTTACTGACTATGATTTGAACCATTCCTGTGACACTAGGTTTGGATTCCGATGCTTCACTTCAGGTTTACTGTATCCCTTGGACCTTCTTATTGGCGATGAAACACAGAAAATTCATCGGAATTAAATACAAAAGGCACAATGTCGACTTATGTACAAGAAGACTGACTCTTCTTACTGACTATATCTTGATCCATTCCTGTGACACTAGTTATAGATTCCGATGCTTCACTTCGGGATTTCTGTATCCCTTGGACCTTCTTATTGACGATGAAACACAGAAATTGCAACGGAGTTAAATACAAACGGCACAATGCTGACTTAAGTACAAGAAGACTGACTCTTCTTACTGACTGTTTTGAACCATTCCTGTGACACTAGTTATAGATTACGATGCTTCACTTCAGGTTTACTGTATCCCTCTGACCTTCTTACTGACGATGAAACACAGATATTGCATCGGAATTAAATACAAAAGTCACAATGCCGACTTAAGTACAAGAAGACTGACTCTGCTTACTGACTATGTTTTGAACCATTCCTGTGTCACTAGTTATAGATTCCGATGCATCACTTCTGGTTTACTGTATCCCTTGGACCTTGGTATTGACGATGAAACACAGAAATTGCATGGGAATTAAATACAAAAGGCACAATGCCCAATGAAGTACTAGAAGACCGACTCTTCTTACTGACTATGTTTTGAACCATTCCTGTGACACTAGTTATGGATTCCGATGCTTCACTTCAGGTTTACTGTATCCCTTGGACCTTCGTATTGACGATGAAACACTGAAATTTCATCGGTATTAAATACAAAAGGAACAGTGCCGACCTAAGTACGAGAAGACTGACTCCTCTTACTGACTATACCTTGATTCATTCCTGTGACACTAGTTATAGATTCCGATGCTTCACTTCAGGTTTACTGTATCCCTCTGACCTTCTCATTGACGATGAAAAACAGAAATTGCATCTGAAATAAATGCAAAAGGCACAATGCCGACTTAAGTGCAAGAAGACTGACTCTTCTTACTGTCTGTGTTTTTAACCATTCCTGTGACACTAGTTATAGATTCCGATGCTTCACACAAGGTTAACTGTATCCCTTGGACCTTCTTATTGACGATGAAACACCAAAATTGCATCGGAATTAAATAGAAAAGGCACAATGCCAACTTAGGTACAAGAAGACTGTCTCTTCTTACTGTCTATGTTTGAACCATTCCTGTGACACTAGTTATGGATGCCGATGCTTCACTTCAGGTTTACTGTATCCCTTGGACCTTCTTATTGACGATGAAACACAGATATTGCATCGGAATTTAATACAAAAGGCACAATGCCGACTTAAGTACAAGAGCACTGACTCTTCTTTCTGACTATATATTGATCCATTCCTGTGACACTAGTTATAGATTCGGATGCTTCACTTCAGGTTTACTGTATACCTTGGACCTTCTTATTGACGACGAAACACAGAAATTGCATCGGAATTGAATACAAAAGGCACAATGCCTACTAAAGTACAAGATGACTGGCTCTTCTTACTGAGTATGTTTTGAACCATTCCTGTGACACTAGTTGTAGATTCCGAGGCTTCACTTCAGGTTTACTGTATCCCTCTGACGTTCTTATTGACGACGAAACACAGAAATTGCATCGGAATTAAATACAAAAGGCAAAATGGCGACTTAAGTACAAGAAGACTGACTCTTCGTACTGACTGTTTTGAACAATTCCTGTGACACTAGTTATAGATTCCGATGCTTCACTTCAGGTTTACCGTATCCCTTGGACCTTCGTATTGACGATGAAACACAGAAATTGCATCGGAATTAAATAGAAAAGGCACAATGCCGTCTTAAGTACAAGCAGACTGACTCTTCATAGTGTCTATGTTTTGAACCATTCCTGTGACGCTAGTTAAAGAATCCGATGCTTCACTTCAGGTTTACTGTATCCGTTGGACCTTCCTATTGACGATGAAACACAGAAATTGCATCGGAATTGAATACAAAAGGCACAATACCGACTTAGATACAAGAAAACTGTCTCTTCTTACTGTCTATGTTTTGAACCATTCCTGTGACACTAGTTATGGATTCCGATGCTTCACTTCAGGTTTACTGTATCCCTTGGACCTTCTTATTGACGATGAACCACTGAAATTGCATCGGAACTAAATACAAAAGGCACAATGCCGACTTAAATATAAGAAGACTGACTCTCTACTGCTGTCTATGTTTGAACCATTCCTGTGACATTACTTATAGATTCCGATGCTTCACTTCAGGGTTACTGTATCCCTTGGACCTTCTTATTGACGATGAAACACAGAAATTGCATCGGAATGAAATACAAAAGAAACAATGCCGAATTAAGTACAGGAAGGCTGACTCTTCTTACTGTCTATGTTTTGAACCGTTCCTGTGACACTAGTTATAGAGTCCGATGGTTCACTCCAGGTTCACTGTATCCCTTGAACCTTCTCATTGACGGTGAAACACAGAAATTACATCGCAATTAAATACAAAAGGCACAATGCCGACTTCGGTACAAGTAGACTGTCTCTTCTTACTGTCTATGTTTTGAACCATTCCTGTGACACTAGTTATGGATTCCGATGCTTCACTTCAGGTTTACTGTATCCCTCTGACCTTCTTATTGACGACGAAACACAGAAATTGCATCGGAATTAAATACAAAAGGCAAAATGGCGACTTAAGTACAAGAAGACTGACTCTTCGTACTGACTGATTTGAACAATTCCTGTGACACTAGATATAGATTCCGATGCTTCACTTCAGGTTTACTGTATCCCTTGGACCGTCGTATTGATGATGAAACACAGAAATTTCATCGGAATTAAATACAAAAGGCACAATGCCGACTTACGTACAAGAAGACTGACTCTTCTTACTGACTATGTTTTGAACCATTCCTGTGACACTAGTTATAGATTCCGATGCTTCACTTCAGGTTTACTGTATCCCTTGGACCTTCTTATTGACGATGAAACACAGAAATTGCATTGGAATTAAATACAAAAGGCACAAAGCCGACTTAAGTACAAGAAGACTGACTCTTCTTACTGAGTATGATTTGAACCATTCCTGTTACACTAGTTGTAAATTCCGATGCTTCACTTCAGGTTTATTGTATCCCTCTGACCTTCTTATTAACGATGAAACACAGATATTGCATCGGATTTAAATACAAAAGGCACAATGCCGACTTAAGTACAAGCAGACTGACTCTTCTTACTGACTTTGTTTTGATCCATTCCTGTGACACTAGTTATAGATTCCGATGCTTCACTTCTGGTTTACTGTATCCCTTGGACCGTCGTATTGACGATGAAACACAGAAATTGCATCGGAATTAGATACAAAAGGCACAATGCCGACTTAAGTACAAAAAGACTGACTCTTCTTACTGACTATATCTTGTTCCATTCCTGTGACACTAGTTATAGATTCCGATGCTTCACTTCAGGTTTACTGTATCCCTTGGACCTTCTTATTGACGATGAAACACAGAAATTGCATCGGAATTAAATACAAAAGAAACAATGCCGAATTAAGTACAATAAGGCTGACTCTTCTTACTGTCTATGTTTTGAACCGTTCCTGTGACACTAGTTATAAAGTCCGATGCTTCACTCCAGGTTCACTGTATCCCTTGAACCTTCTTATTGACGATGAAACACAGAAATTACATCGCAATTAAATACATAAGGCACAATGCTGACTTAAGGACAAGAAGCCTGAATCTTCTTACTGCCTATGTTTTGAACCATTCCTGTGACACTAGTTATAGATTCCGATGCTTCACTTAAGGCTTACTGTATCCCTCTGACCTTCTTATTGACGTCGAAACACAGATATTGCATCGGAATTAAATACAAAAGGCACAATGCCTACTTAAGAAGACTTACTCTTCTTACTGACTATGTTTTGAACCATTCCTGTGACACTAGTTTTGGATTCCGATGCTTCACTTCAGGTTTACTGTATCCCTTGGACCTTCTAATTGACGATGAAATACAGAAATTGCATCGGAATTAAATACTAAAGGCACAATGTCGACTTAAGTACAAGATGACTGACTCTTCTTACTGACTGTTTTGAACCATTCCTGTGACACTAGTTATAGATTACGATGCTTCACTTCAGGTTTACTGTATCCTTCTGACCTTCTTATTAACGATGAAACACAGATATTGCATCAGGAATTAAATAGAAAAGACACAATGCCGTCTTAAGTACAAGCAGACTGACTCTTCTTAGTGTCTATGTTTTGAACCATTCCTGTGACGCTAGTTAAAGATTCCGATGCTTCACTTCAGGTTTACTGTATCCGTTGGTCCTTCTTATTGACGATGAAACACAGAAATTGCATTGGAATTGAATACAAAAGGCACAATGCCTATTTAAGTACAAGATGACTGGCTCTTCTTACTGAGTATGTTTTGAACCATTCCTGTGTCACTAGTTGTAGATTCCGAGGCTTCCCTTCAGGTATACTGTATCCCTAGGACCTTCTTATTGACGATGAAACACAGAAATTGCACCGGAACTAAATACAAAAGTCACAATGTCGACTTAAGTATAAGAAGACTGACTCTTTACTGCTGTCTATGTTTGAACCATTCCTGTGACATTAGTTATAGAATCTGATGCTTCACTTCAGAGGTACTGTATCCTTTGGACCTTCTTATTGGCGACGAAACACAGAAATTGCATTCTAATTAAATAGAAAATGCACAATGCCGACTTAAGTACAAGAAGACTGACTGTTCTTACTGTCTATGCTTCGAACCATTGCTGTGACACTAGTTATAGATTCCGATGCTTCACCTCAGGTCCACTGTATCCCTCTGACCTTCTTATTGACGATGAAACACAGAAATTGCATCGGAATTAAATTGAAAAGGCACAATGCCGTCTTAAGTACAAGCAGACTGACTCTTCTTAGTGTCTATGTTTTGAACCATTCCTGTGACGCTAGTTACAGATTCCGATGCTTCACTTCAGGTTTACTGTGTCCCTTGGACCTTCTTATTGACGATGAAACAAAGATATTGCATCGGAATTAAATACAAAAGGCAAAATGGCGACTTAAGTACAAGAAGACTGAATATTCTTACTGACTGTTTTGAACCATTCCTGTGACACTAGATATAGATCCCGATGCTTCACTTCAGGTTAACTGTATCCCTCTGACGTTCCTATTAACGATGAAACGCAGATATTGCATCGGAATTAAATACAAAAGGCACAATGCCGACTTAAGTACTAGAAGACTGACTCTTCTTACTGACTATGTTTTGAACCATTCCTGTGACACTAGTTACAGATTCCGATGCTTCACTTCTGGTTTACTGTATCCCTTGGACCGTCGTATTGACGATGAAACACAGAAATTGCATCGGAATTAGATACAAAAGGCACAATGCCGACTTAAGTACAAAAAGACTGACTCTTCTTACTGACTATATCTTGTTCCATTCCTGTGAGACTAGTTATAGATTCCGATGCTTCACTTCAGGTTTACTGTATCCCTTGGACCTTCTTATTGACGATGAAACACAGAAATTGCATCGGAATTAAATACAAAGGAAACAATGCCGAATTAAGTACAAGAAGGCTGACTCTTCTTACTGTCTATGTTTTGAACCGTTCCTGTGACACTAGTTATAGAGTCCGATGCTTCACTCCAGGTTCACTGTATCCCTTGAACCTTCTTATTGACGATGAAACACAGAAATTACATCGCAATTAAATACATAAGGCACAATGCTGACTTAAGGACAAGAAGCCTGAATCATCTTACTGCCTATGTTTTGAACCATTCCTGTGACACTAGTTATAGATTCCGATGCTTCACTTAAGGCTTACTGTATCCCTCAGACCTTCTTATTAACGATGAAACACAGATATTGCATCGGAATTAAATAGAAAAGGCACAATGCCGTCTTAAGTACAAGCAGACTGACTCTTCTTAGTGTCTATGTTTTGAACCATTCCTGTGACGCTAGTTAAAGATTCCGATGTTTCACTTCAGGTTTACTGTATCCGTTGGACCTTCTTATTGACGATGAAACACAGAAATTGCATCGGAATGGAATACAAAAGGCACAATGCCTACTTAAGTACAAGATGACTGGCTCTTCTTACTGAGTATGTTTTGAACCATTCCTGTGACACTAGTTGTAGATTCCGAGGCTTCCCTTCAGGTATACTGTATCCCTAGGACCTTCTTATTGACGATGAAACACAGAAATTGCATCGGAACTAAATACAAAAGTCACAATGCCGACATAAGTATAAGAAGACTGACTCTTTACTGCTGTCTATGTTTGAACCATTCCTGTGACATTAGTTATAGATTCCGATGCTTCACTTCGGGTTTACTGTATCCCTTGGACCTTCTTATTGACGATGAAACACAGAAATTGCATTGGAATTAAATACAAAAGGCACAAAGCCGACTTAAGTACAAGAAGACTGACTCTTCTTACTGACTATGATTTGAACCATTCCTGTGACACTAGTTGTAGATTCCGATGCTTCACATCAGGCTTATTGTATCCCTCTGACCTTCTTATTAACGATGAAACACAAATATTGCATCGGAATTAAATACAAAAGGCACAATGCCGACTTAAGTACAAGCAGACTGACTATTCTTACTGTCTGTGTTTTGAACCATTCCTGTGACACCAGTTATAGATTCCGATGCTTCACACAAGGTTTACGGTATCCCTTGGACCTTATTATTGACGATGAAACACAGAAATTGCATCGAAAATAAATACAAAAGGCCCAATGCCGACCTAAGTACAAAAAGACTGACTCTTCTTACTGGATATGTTTTGAACCATTCCTGTGACACTAGTTATAGATTCCGATGCTTCACTTCAGGTTTAGTGTATCCCTCTGACCTTCTTATTGACGATGAAACACAGAAATTGCATCGGAAATAAATACAAAAGGCACAAAACCGACTTAAGTACATGTAGACTGAATCTTCCTACTGTCTATGTTTTGAACCATTCCTATGTCACTAGTTATAGATTCCGATGCTTCACTTCTGGTTTACTGTATCCCTTGGACCTTCGTATTGACGATGAAACACAGAAATTCCATGCGAATTAAATACAAAAGGCACAATACCCAATGAAGTACAAGAAAACTGACTCTTCTTACTGACTATGTTTTGAACCATTCCTGTGACACTAGTTATGGATTCCGATGCTTCACTTCAGGTTTACTGTATCCCTTGGACCTTCGTATTGACGATGAAACACTGAAATTGCATCGGTATAAAATACAAAAGGCACAGTGCCGACCTATGTACGAGAAGACTGACTCCTCATACTGACTATACCTTGATTCATTCCTGTGACACTAGTTATAGATTCCGATGCTTCACTTCAGGTTTACTGTATCCCTTGGACCTTATTGTTGACGATGAAACACAGAAATTGCATCGGAATTATATACAAAAGGCACAATGCCGACTAAAGGACAAGAAGACTGGATCTTCTTACTGCCTATGATTTGAACCATTCCTGTGACACTAGTTATAGATTCCGATGCTTCACTTCAGGTTTACTGTATCCCTCTGACCTTCTCATTGACGATGAAACACAGAAATTGCATCTGAATTAAATACAAAAGGCACAATGCCGACTTAAGTGCAAGAAGACTGACTCTCCTTACTGTCTATGTTTTGAACCATTCCTGTGACACTAGTTATAGATTCCGATGCTTCACACAAGGTTTACTGTATCCCTGGGACCTTCTTATTGACGATGAAACACCGAAATTGCATGGGAATTAAATACAAAAGGCACAATGCCGACTTAAGTACAAGAACACTGACTCTTCTTACTGACTATATATTGATCCATTCCTGTGACACTAGTTATAGATTCGGATGCTTCACTTCAGGTTTACTGTATACTTTGGACCATCTTATTGACGACGAAACACAGAAATTGCATCGGAATTAAATACAAAAGGCACAATGCCGACTTAAGTACAAGAAGACTGACTCTTCTTACCGACTATGATCTGAACAATTCCTGTGACACTAGATGTAGATCCCGATGTTTCACTTCAGGTTTACTGTATCTCTCTGACGTTCTTAGCAACGATGAAACACAGATATTGCATTGGAATTAAATACAAAAGGCACAATGCCGACTTAAGTACAAGAAGACTGACTCTTCATACTGACTATATTTTGAACCATTCCTGTGACACTAGTTATAGATTCCGATGCTTCACTTCTGGTTTACTGTATCCCTTGGACCGTCGTATTGACGATGAAACACAGAAATTGCATCGGAATTAGATACAAAAGGCACAATGCCGACTTAAGTACAAAAAGACTGACTCTTCTTACTGACAATATCTTGTTCCATTCCTGTGAGACTAGTTATAGATTCCGATGCTTCACTTCAGGTTTACTGTATCCCTTGGACCTTCTTATTGACGATGAAACACAGAAATTGCATCGGAATTAAATACAAAAGAAACAATGCCGAATTAAGTACAAGAAGGCTGACTCTTCTTACTGTCTATGTTTTGAACCGTTCCTGTGACACTAGTTATAGAGTCCGATGCTTCACTCCAGGTTCACTGTATCCCTTGAACCTTCTTATTGACGATGAAACACAGAAATTACATCGCAATTAAATACAAAAGGCACAATGCTGACTTAAGGACAAGAAGCCTGAATCTTCTTACTGCCTATGTTTTGAACCATTCCTGTGACACTAGTTGTAGATTCCGATGCTTCACTTCAGGCTCACTGTATCCTTCTGACCTTCTTATTGACGTCGAAACACAGAAATTGCATCGGAATTAAATACAAAAGGCACAATGCCTGCTTAAAAAGACTTACTATTCTTACTGACTATCTTTTGAACCATTCCTGTGACACTAGTTTTGGATTCCGATGCTTCACTTCAGGTTTACTGTATCCCTTGGACCTTCTAATTGACGATGAAGTTTACTGTATCCCTTGGACCTTCTTATTGACGATGAAATACAGAAATTGCATCGAAAATAAATACAAAAGGCACAATGCCGACCTAAGTACAGCAAGACTGACTCTTCTTACTGGATATGATTTGAACCATTCCTGTGACACTAGTTATAGATTCCGATGCTTCACTTCAGGTTTAGTGTATCCCTCTGACCTTCTTATTGACGATGAAACACAGAAATTGCATCGGAAATAAATACAAAAGGCACAATACCGACTTAAGTACATGTAGACTGAATCTTCCTACTGTCTATGTTTTGAACCATTCCTATGTCACTAGTTATAGATTCCGATGCTTCACTTCTGGTTTACTGTATCCCTTGGACCTTCGTATTGATGATGAAACACAGAAATTGCATGCGAATTAAATACAAAAGGCACAATACCCAATGAAGTACAAGAAGACTGACTCTTCTTACTGACTATGTTTTGAACCATTCCTGTGACACTAGTTATAGATTCCGATGCTTCACTTCTGGTTTACTGTATCCCTTGGACCTTCGTATTGACGACGAAACACAAAAATTGCATCGGAATTAAATACAAAAGGCACAATGCTGACTCAAGTACAAGAAGACTGACTCTTCCTACTGACTATGTTTGAACGAATCCTGTGACATTAGTTATTGTTTCCGATGCTTCACTTCAGGTTTACTGTATCCTTTCGACCTTCCTATTGGCGACGAAACACAGAAATTGCATCGGAACAAAATACAAAAGGCACAATGCCGACTTAAGTACAAGAAGACTGACTCTTCCTACTGTCTATGTTTGAACGAATCCTGTGACATTAGTTGTAGATTCCGATGCTTCACTTCAGGTTTACTGTATCCTTTGGACCTTCCTATTGGCGACGAAACACAGAAATTGCATCGGAATTAAATAGAAAAGGCACAATGCCGACTTAAGTACAAGCAGACTGACTCTTCTCTCTGGATATGTTTTGAACCATTCCTGTGACACTAGTTATAGATTCCGATGCTTCACTTTAGGTTCACTCTATCACTTGGACCTTCTTATTGACGATGAAACACAGAAATTGCAACGGAGTTAAATACAAAATGCACAATGCCGACTTAAGTACAAGAAGACTGACTCTTCTTACTGACTGTTTTGAACCATTCCTGTGACACTAGATATAGATTCCGATGCTTCACTTCAGGTTTACTGTATCCCTCTGACGTTCTTATTAACGATGAAACGCAGATATTGCATCGGAATTAAATAAAAAAGGCACAATGCCCACTTAAGTACAAGAAGACTGACTCTTCTTACTGACTATGTTTTGAACCATTCCTGTGACACTAGTTATAGATTCCGATGCTTCACTTCAGGTTTACTGTATCCCTTGGACCTTATTGTTGACGATGAAACACAGAAATTGCATCGGAATTAAATACAAAAGGCACAATGCCGACTAAAGGACAAGAAGACTGGATCTTCTTACTGCCTATGTTTTGAACCATTCCTGTGACACTAGTTATAGATTCCGATGCTTCACTTCAGGTTTACTGTATCCCTCTGACCTTCTCATTGACGATGAAACACAGAGATTGCATCTGAATTAAATACAAAAGGCACAATGCCGACTGAAGTGCAAGAAGACTGACTCTTCTTACTGTCTATGTTTTGAACCATGCCTGTGACACTAGTTATAGATTCCGATGCTTCACACATGGTTTACTGTATCCCTTGGACTTTCTTATTGACGATGAAACACCGAAATTGCATCGGAATTAAATAGAAAAGGCACAATGCCGACTTAGGTACAAGAAGACTGTCTCTTCTTACTGTCTATGTTTTGAACCATTCCTGTGACACTAGTTATGGATTCCGAAGCTTCACTTCAGGTTTACTGTATCCCATGGACCTTCTTATTGACGATGAAACACAGAAATTGCATCGGAATTAAATACAAAAGGCACAATGCCGACTTAAGTACAAGAACACTGACTCTTCTTACTGACTATGATTTGAACCATTCCTGTGACACTAGTTGTAGATTCCGATGCTTCACTTCAGGTTTATTGTATCCCTCTGACCTTCTTATTAACGATGAAACACAGATATTGCATCGGAATTAAATACAAAAGGCACAATGCCGACTTAAGTACAAGCAGACTGACTCTTCTTACTGTCTGTGTTTTGAACCATTCCTGTGACACTAGTTATAGATTCCGATGCTTCACACAAGGTTTACTGTATCCCTTGGACCTTATTATTGACGATGAAACACAGAAATTGCATCGAAAATAAATACAAAAGGCACAATGCCGACCTAAGTACAACAAGACTGACTCTTCTAACTGGATATGATTTGAACCATTCCTGTGACACTAGTTATAGATTCCGATGCTTCACTTCAGGTTTAGTGTATCCCTCTGACCTTCTTATTGACGATGAAACACAGAAATTGCATCGGAAATAAATACAAAAGGCACAATACCGACTTAAGTACATGTAGACTGAATCTTCCTACTGTCTATGTTTTGAACCAATCCTATGTCACTAGTTATAGATTCCGATGCTTCACTTCTGGTTTACTGTATCCCTTGGACCTTCGTATTGACGATGAAACACAGAAATTGCATGCGAATTAAATACAAAAGGCACAATACCCAATGAAGTACAAGAAGACTGACTCTTCTTACTGACTATGTTTTGAACCATTCCTGTGACACTAGTTATGGATTCCGATACTTCACTTCAGGTTTACTGTATCCCTTGGACCTTCGTATTGACGATGAAACACTGAAATTGCATCGGTATTAAATACAAAAGGCACAGTGCCGACCTAAGTACGAGAAGACTGACTCCTCTTACTGACTATACTTTGATTCATTCCTGTGACACTAGTTATAGATTCCGATGCTTCACTTCAGGTTTACTGTATCCCTTGGACCTTATTGTTGACGATGAAACACAGAAATTGCTTCGGAATTAAATACAAAAGGCACAATGCCGACTAAAGGACAAGAAGACTTGATCTTCTTACTGCCTATGTTTTGAACCATTCCTGTGACACTAGCTATAGATTCCGATGCTTCACTTCAGGTTTACTGTATCCCTCTGACCTTCTCATTGACGATGAAACACAGAAATTGAATCTGAATTAAATACAAAAGGCACAATGCCGACTTAAGTGCAAGAAGACTGACTCTTCTTACTGTCTATGTTTTGAACCATTCCTGTGACACTAGTTATAGATTCCGATGCTTCACACAAGGTTTACTGTATCCCTTGGACCTTCTTATTGACGATGAAACACCGAAATTGCATCGGAATTAAATAGAAAAGGCACAATGCCGACTTAGGTACAAGAAGACTGTCTCTTCTTACTGTCTATGTTTTGAACCATTCCTGTGACACTAGTTATGGATTCCGAAGCTTCACTTCAGGTTTACTGTATCCCTTGGACCTTCTTATTGACGATGAAACACAGAAATTGCATCGGAATTAAATACAAAAGGCACAATGCCGACTTAAGTACAAGAACACTGACTCTTCTTACTGACTATATATTGATCCATTCCTGTGACACTAGTTATAGATTCGGATGCTTCACTTCAGGTTTACTGTATACCTTGGACCTTCTTATTGACGACGAAACACAGAAATTGCATCGGAATTAAATACAAAAGGCACAATGCCGACTTAAGTACAAGAAGACTGACTCTTCTTACTGACTATGATTTGAACAATTCCTGTGACACTAGTTGTAGATCCCGATGTTTCACTTCAGGTTTACTGTATCCCTCTGACGTTCTTATTAACGATGAAACACAGATATTGCATTGGAATTAAATACAAAAGGCACAATGTTGACTTAAGTACAAGAAGACTGACTCTTATTACAGACTACGTTTTGAACCATTCCTGTGACACTAGTTATAGATTACGATGCTTCACTTCCGGTTTACTGTATCCCTTGGACCTTCGTATTGACGATGAAACACAGAAATTGCATCGGAATTAAATAGAAAAGGCACAATGCCGTCTTAAGTACAAGCAGACTGACTCTTCTTAGTGTCTATGTTTTGAGCCAATCCTGTGACGCCAGTTAAAGATTCCGATGCTTCACTTCAGGTTTACTGTATCCGTTGGACCTTCTTATTGACGATGAAACACAGAAATTGCATCAGAATTGAATACAAAAGGCACAATGCCTACTTAAGTGCAAGATGACTGGCTCTTCTTACTGAGTATGTTTTGAACCATTCCTGTGACACTAGTTGTAGATTCCGAGGCTTCACTTCAGGTTTACTGTATCCCTAGGACCTTCTTATTGACGATGAAACACAGAAATTGCATCGGAACTAAATACCAAAGGCACAATGCCGACTTAAGTATAAGAATAGTGACTCTTTACTGCTGTCTATGTTTGAACCATTCCTGTGACATTAGTTATAGATTCCGATGCTTCACTTCAGGGTTACTGTATCCTTTGGTCCTTCTTATAGGCGACGAAACACAGAAATTGCATCGGAATGAAATAGAAAATGCACAATGCCGACTTGAGTACAAGAAGACTGACTGTTCTTACTGTCTATGTTACGAACCATTGCTGTGACACTAGTTATAGATTCCGATGCTTCACCTCAGGTCCACTGTATCCCTCTGACCTTCTTATTGACGATGAAACTTAGAAATTGCATCGGAATTAAATAGAAAAGGCACAATGCCGTCTTAAGTACAAGCAGACTGACTCTTCTTAGTGTCTATGTTTTGAACCATTCCTGTGACGCTAGTTATAGATTCCGATGCTTCACTTCAGGTTTACTGTGTCCCTTGGACCTTCTTATTGACGATGAAACACAGAAATTGCATCGGAATTAAATACAAAAGGCAAAATGGCGACTTAAGTACAAGAAGACTGACTCTTCTTACTGACTGTTTTGAACCATTCCTGTGACACTAGATATAGATTCCGATGCTTCACTTCAGGTTTACTGTATCCCTCTGACGTTCTTATTAACGATGAAACGCAGAAATTGCATCGGAATTAAATACAAAAGGCACAATGCCGACTTAAGTACAAGAAGACTGACTCTTCTTACTGACTATGTTTTGAACCATTCCTGTGACACTAGTTATAGATTCCGATGCTTCACTTATGGTTTACTGTATCCCTTGGACCGTCGTATTGACGATGAAACACAGAAATTGTATCGGTATTAGATACAAAAGGCACAATGCCGACATAAGTACAAAAAGACTGACTCTTCTTACTGACTATATCTTGTTCCATTCCTGTGACACTAGTTATAGATTCCGATGCTTCACTTAAGGTTTACTGTATCCCTTGGACCTTCTTATTGACGATGAAACACAGAAATTGCATCGGAATTAAATACAAAAGAAACAATGCCGAATTAAGTACAAGAAGGCTGACTCTTCATACTGTCTATGTTTTGAACCGTTCCTGTGACACTAGTTATAGAGTCCGATGCTTCACTCCAGGTTCACTGAATCCCTTGAACCTTCTTATTGACGATGAAACACAGAAATTACATCGCAATTAAATACAAAAGGCACAATGCTGACTTAAGGACAAGAAGCGTGAATCTTCTTACTGCCTATGTTTTGAACCATTCCTGTGACACTAGTTATAGATTCCGATGCTTCACTTCAGGCTCACTGTATCCCTCTGACCTTCTTATTGACGTCGAAACACATAAATTGCATCGGAATTAAATACAAAAGGCACAATGCCTACTTAAGAAGACTTACTCTTCTTACTGACTATGATTTGAACCATTCCTGTGACACTAGTTTTGGATTCCGATGCTTCACTTCAGGTTTACTGTATCCCTTGGACCTTCTAATTGACGATGAAACACAGAAATTGCATGCGAATTAAATACAAAAGGCACAATACCCAATGAAGTACAAGAAGACTGACTCTTCTTACTGACTATGTTTTGAACCATTCCTGTGACACTAGTTATGGATTCCGATACTTCACTTCAGGTTTACTGTATCCCTTGGACCTTCGTATTGACGATGAAACACTGAAATTGCATCGGTATTAAATACAAAAGGCACAGTGCCGACCTAAGTACGAGAAGACTGAGTCCTCTTACTGACTATACTTTGATTCATTCCTGTGACACTAGTTATAGATTCCGATGCTTCACTTCAGGTTTACTGTATCCCTTGGACCTTATTGTTGACGATGAAACACAGAAATTGCTTCGGAATTAAATACAAAAGGCACAATGCCGACTAAAGGACAAGAAGACTTGGTCTTCTTACTGCCTATGTTTTGAACCATTCCTGTGACACTAGCTATAGATTCCGATGCTTCACTTCAGGTTTACTGTATCCCTCTGACCTTCTCATTGACGATGAAACACAGAAATTGAATCTGAATTAAATACAAAAGGCACAATGCCGACTTAAGTGCAAGAAGACTGACTCTTCTTACTGTCTATGTTTTGAACCATTCCTGTGACACTAGTTACAGATTCCGATGCTTCACACAAGGTTTACTGTATCCCTTGGACCTTCTTATTGACGATGAAACACCGAAATTGCATCGGAATTAAATAGAAAAGGCACAATGCCGACTTAGGTACAAGAAGACTGTCTCTTCTTACTGTCTATGTTTTGAACCATTCCTGTGACACTAGTTATGGATTCCGAAGCTTCACTTCAGGTTTACTGTATCCCTTGGACCTTCTTATTGACGATGAAACACAGAAATTGCATCGGAATTAAATACAAAAGGCACAATGCCGACTTAAGTACAAGAACACTGACTCTTCTTACTGACTATATATTGATCCATTCCTGTGACACTAGTTATAGATTCGGATGCTTCACTTCAGGTTTACTGTATACCTTGGACCTTCTTATTGACGACGAAACACAGAAATTGCATCGGAATTAAATACAAAAGGCACAATGCCGACTTAAGTACAAGAAGACTGACTCTTCTTACTGACTATGATTTGAACAATTCCTGTGACACCAGTTGTAGATCCCGATGCTTCACTTCAGGTTTACTGTATCCCTCTGACGTTCTTATTAACGATGAAACACAGATATTGCATTGGAATTAAATACAAAAGGCACAATGTTGACTTAAGTACAAGAAGACTGACTCTTATTACAGACTACGTTTAGAACCATTCCTGTGACACTAGTTATAGATTACGATGCTTCACTTCCGGTTTACTGTATCCCTTGGACCTTCGTATTGACGATGAAACACAGAAATTGCATCGGAATTAAATAGAAAAGGCACAATGCCGTCTTCAGTACAAGCAGACTGACTCTTCTTAGTGTCTATGTTTTGAGCCAATCCTGTGACGCTAGTTAAAGATTCCGATGCTTCACTTCAGGTTTACTGTATCCGTTGGACCTTCTTATTGACGATGAAACACAGAAATTGCATCAGAATTGAATACAAAAGGCACAATGCCTACTTAAGTGCAAGATGACTGGCTCTTCTTACTGAGTATGTTTTGAACCATTCCTGTGACACTAGTTGTAGATTCCGAGGCTTCACTTCAGGTTTACTGTATCCCTAGGACCTTCTTATTGACGATGAAACACAGAAATTGCATCGGAACTAAATACCAAAGGCACAATGCCGACTTAAGTATAAGAATACTGACTCTTTACTGCTGTCTATGTTTGAACCATTCCTGTGACATTAGTTATAGATTCCGATGCTTCACTTCAGGGTTACTGTATCCTTTGGTCCTTCTTATTGGCGGCGAAACACAGAAATTGCATCGGAATTAAATAGAAAATGCACAATGCCGACTTGAGTACAAGAAGACTGACTGTTCTTACTGTCTATGTTACGAACCATTGCTGTGACACTAGTTATAGATTCCGATGCTTCACCTCAGGTCCACTGTATCCCTCTGACCTTCTTATTGACGACGAAACTTAGAAATTGCATCGGAATTAAATAGACAAGGCACAATGCCGTCTTAAGTACAAGCAGACTGACTCTTCTTAGTGTCTATGTTTTGAACCATTCCTGTGACGCTAGTTACAGATTCCGATGCTTCACTTCAGGTTTACTGTGTCCCTTGGACCTTCTTATTGACGATGAAACACAGAAATTGCATCGGAATTAAATACAAAAGGCAAAATGGCGACTTAAGTACAAGAAGACTGACTCTTCTTACTGACTGTTTTGAACCATTCCTGTGACACTAGATATAGATTCCGATGCTTCACTTCAGGTTTACTGTATCCCTCTGACGTTCTTATTAACGATGAAACGCAGATATTGCATCGGAATTAAATACAAAAGGCACAATGCCGACTTAAGTACAAGAAGACTGACTCTTCTTACTGACTATGATTTGAACCATTCCTGTGACACTAGTTATAGATTCCGATGCTTCACTTATGGTTTACTGTATCCCTTGGACCGTCGTATTGACGATGAAACACAGAAATTGCATCGGTATTAGATACAAAAGGCACAATGCCGACATAAGTACAAAAAGACTGACTCTTCTTACTGACTATATCTTGTTCCATTCCTGTGACACTAGTTATAGATTCCGATGCTTCACTTCAGGTTTACTGTATCCCTTGGACCTTCTTATTGACGATGAAACACAGAAATTGCATCGGAATTAAATACAAAAGAAACAATGCCGAATTAAGTACAAGAAGGCTGACTCTTCATACTGTCTATGTTTTGAACCGTTCCTGTGACACTAGTTATAGAGTCCGATGCTTCACTCCAGGTTCACTGAATCCCTTGAACCTTCTTATTGACGATGAAACACAGAAATTACATCGCAATTAAATACAAAAGGCACAATGCTGACTTAAGGACAAGAAGCGTGAATCTTCTTACTGCCTATGTTTTGAACCATTCCTGTGACACTAGTTATAGATTCCGATGCTTCACTTCAGGCTCACTGTATCCCTCTGACCTTCTTATTGACGTCGAAACACAGAAATTGCATCGGAATTAAATACAAAAGGCACAATGCCTACTTAAGAAGACTTACTCTTCTTACTGACTATGATTTGAACCATTCCTGTGACACTAGTTTTGGATTCCGATGCTTCACTTCAGGTTTACTGTATCCCTTGGACCTTCTAATTGACGATGAAATACAGAAATTGCATCGGAATTAAATACAAAAGGCACAATGCCTACTTAAGTGCAAGAAGACTGACTCTTCTTACTGTCTATGTTTTGAACCATTCCTGTGACACTAGTTATAGATTCCGATGCTTCACACAAGGTTTACTGTATCCCTTGGACCTTCTTATTGACGATGAAACACCGAAATTGCATCGGAATTAAATAGAGAAGGCACAATGCCGACTTAGGTACAAGAAGACTGTCTCTTCTTACTGTCTATGTTTTGAACCATTCCTGTGACACTAGTTATGGATTCCGAAGCTTCACTTCAGGTTTACTGTATCCCTTGGACCTTCTTATTGACGATGAAACACAGAAATTGCATCGGAATTAAATACAAAAGGCACAATGCCGACTTAAGTACAAGAACACTGACTCTTCTTACTGACTATATATTGATCCATTCCTGTGACACTAGTTATAGATTCGGATGCTTCACTTCAGGTTTACTGTATACCTTGGACCTTCTTATTGACGACGAAACACAGAAATTGCATCGGAATTAAATACAAAAGGCACAAAGCCGACTTAAGTACAAGAAGACTGACTCTTCTTACTGACTATGATTTGAACAATTCCTGTGACACTAGTTGTAGATCCCGATGCTTCACTTCAGGTTTACTGTATCCCTCTGACGTTCTTATTAACGATGAAACACAGATATTGCATTGGAATTAAATACAAAAGGCACAATGTTGACTTAAGTACAAGAAGACTGACTCTTATTACAGACTACGTTTTGAACCATTCCTGTGACACTAGTTATAGATTACGATGCTTCACTTCCGGTTTACTGTATCCCTTGGACCTTCGTAATGACGACGAAACACAGAAATTGCATCGGAATTAAATAGAAAAGGCACAATGCCGTCTTAAGTACAAGCAGACTGACTCTTCTTAGTGTCTATGTTTTGAGCCAATCCTGTGACGCTAGTTAAAGATTCCGATGCTTCCCTTCAGGTTTACTGTATCCGTTGGACCTTCTTATTGACGATGAAACACAGAAATTGCATCGGAATTGAATACAAAAGGCACAATGCCTACTTAAGTGCAAGATGACTGGCTCTTCTTACTGAGTATGTTTTGAACCATTCCTGTGACACTAGTTGTAGATTCCGAGGCTTCACTTCAGGTTTACTGTATCCTTTCGACCTTCCTATTGGCGATGAAACACAGAAATTGCACTGGAACTAAATACCAAAGGCACAATGCCGACTTAAGTATAAGAATACTGACTCTTTACTGCTGTCGACGTTTGAACCATTCCTGTGACATTAGTTATAGATTCCGATGCTTCACTTCAGGGTTACTGTATCCTTTGGACCTTCTTATTGGCGACGAAACACAGAAATTGCATCGGAATTAAATAGAAAATGCACAATGCCGACTTGAGTACAAGAAGACTGACTGTTCTTACTGTCTATGTTACGAACCATTGCTGTGACAATAGTTATGGATTCCGATGCTTCACCTCAGGTCCACTGTATCCCTCTGACCTTCTTATTGACGATGAAACACAGAAATTGCATCGGAATTAAATAGAACAGGCACAATGCCGTCTTAAGTACAAGCAGACTGACTCTTCTTAGTGTCTATGTTTTGAACCATTCCTGTGACGCTAGTTACAGATTCCGATGCTTCACTTCAGGTTTACTGTGTCCCTTGGACCTTCTTATTGACGATGAAACACAGAAATTGCATCGGAATTAAATACAAAAGGCAAAATGGCGACTTAAGTACAAGAAGACTGACTCTTCTTACTGACTGTTTTGAACCATTCCTGTGACACTAGATATAGATTCTGATGCTTCACTTATGGTTTACTGTATCCCTTGGACCGTCGTATTGACGATGAAACACAGAAATTGCATCGGAATTAGATACAAAAGGCACAATGCCGACATAAGTACAAAAAGACTGACTCTTCTTACTGACTATATCTTGTTCCATTCCTGTGACACTAGTTATAGATTCCGATGCTTCACTTCAGGTTTACTGTATCCCTTGGACCTTCTTATTGACGATGAAACACAGAAATTGCATCGGAATTAAATACAAAAGAAATAATGCCGAATTAAGTACAAGAAGGCTGACTCTTCTTACTGTCTATGTTTTGAACCGTTCCTGTGACACTAGTTATACAGTCCGATGCTTCACTCCAGGTTCACTGTATCCCTTGAACCTTCTTATAGACGATGAAACACAGAAATTACATCGCAATTAAATACAAAAAGCACAATGCTGACTTAAGGACAACAAGCGTGAATCTTCTTACTGCCTATGTTATGAACCAATCCTGTGACACAAGTTATAGATTCCGATGCTTCACTTCAGGCTCACTGTATCCCTCTGACCTTCTTATTGACGTCGAAACACAGAAATTGCATCGGAATTAAATACAAAAGGCACAATGCCTACTTAAGAAGACTTACTCTTCTTACTGACTATGTTTTGAACCATTCCTGTGACACTAGTTTTGGATTCCGATGCTTCACTTCAGGTTTACTGTAAACCTTGGACCTTCTAATTGACGATGAAATACAGAAATTGCATCGGAATTAAATACAAAAGGCACAATGTCGACTTAAGTACAAGATGACTGACTCTTCTTACTGACTCTATCTTGATCCATTCCTGTGACACTAGTTATAGATTCCGATGCTTCACACAAGGTTTATTGTATCCCTTGGACCTTATTATTGACGATGAAACACAGAAATTGCATCGAAAATAAATACAAAAGGCACAATGCCGACCTAAGTACAACAAGACTGACTCTTCTTACTGGATATGTTTTGAACCATTCCTGTGACACTAGTTATAGATTCCGATGCTTCACTTCAGGTTTAGTGTATCCCTCTGACCTTCTTATTGACGATGAAACACAGTAATTGCATCGGAAATAAATACAAAAGGCACAATACCGACTTAAGTACATGTAGACTGAATCTTCCTACTGTCTATGTTTTGAACCATTCCTATGTCACTAGTTATAGATTCCGATGCTTCACTTCTGGTTTACTGAATCCCTTGGACCATCGTATTGACGTTGGAACACAGAAATTGCATGCGAATTAAATACAAAAGGCACAATACCCAATGAAGTACAAGAAGACTGACTCTTCTTACTGACTATGTTTTGAACCATTCCTGTGACACTAGTTATAGATTCCGATGCTTCACTTCTGGTTTACTGTATCCTTTGGACCGTCGTATTGACGATGAAACACAGAAATTACATCGCAATCAAATACATAAGGCAAAATGCTGACTTAAGGACAAGAAGCCTGAATCTTCTTACTGCCTATGTTTTGAACCATTCCTGTGACACTAGTTATAGATTCCGATGCTTCACTTCAGGCTTACTGTATCCCTCTGACTTTCTTATTGACGTCGAAACACAGAAATTGCATCGGAATTAAATACAAAAGGCACAATGCCTACTTAAGAAGACTTACTCTTCTTACTGACTATGTTTTGAACCATTCCTGTGACACTAGTTTTGGATTCCGATGCTTCACTTCAGGTTTACTGTATCCCTTGGACCTTCTAATTGACGATGAAATACAGAAATTGCATCGGAATTAAATACAAAAAGCACAATGTCGACTTAAGTACAAGATGACTGACTCTTCTTACTGACTCTATTTGATCCATTCCTGTGACACTAGTTATAGATTCCGATGCTTCACTTCGGGTTTACTGTATCCCTTGGACCTTCTTATTGACGATGAAACACAGAAATTGCAACGGAGTTAAATGCAAAATGCACAATGCCGGCTAAAGTACAAGAAGACTGAATCTTCTTACTGACTGTTTTGAACCATTCCTGTGACACTAGTTATAGATTACGATGCTTCACTTCAGGTTTACTGTATCCCTCTGACCTTCTTATTAACGATGAAACACAGATATTGCATTGGAATTAAATAGAAAAGGCACAATGCCGTCTTAAGTACAAGCAGACTGACTCTTCTTAGTGTCTATGATTTGAACCATTCCTGTGACGCTAGTTAAAGTTTCCGAGGCTTCACTTCAGGTATACTGTACCCCTAGGACCTTCTTATTGACGATGAAACACAGAAATTGCATCGGAACTAAATACAAAAGGCACAATGCCGACTTAAGTATAAGAAGACTGACTCTTTACTGCTGTCTATGTTTAAACCATTCCTGTGACATTAGTTATAGATTCCGATGCTTCACTTCAGAGGTACTGTATCCTTTGGACCTTCTTATTGGCGACGAAACACAGAAATTGCATCCTAATTAAATAGAAAATGCACAATGCCGACTTAAGTACAAGAAGACTGACTGTTCTTACTGTCTATGCTTCGAACCATTGCTGTGACACTAGTTATAGATTCCGATGCTTCACCTCATGTCCACTGTATCCCTCTGACCTTCTTATTGACGATGAAACACAGAAATTGCATCGGAATTAAATTGAAAAGGCACATTGCCGTCTTAAGTACAAGCGGACTGACTCTTCTTAGTGTCTATGTTTTGAACCGTTCCTGTGACGCTAGTTACAGATTCCGATGCTTCACTTCAGGCTTACTGTATCCCTCTGACCTTCTTATTGACGTCGAAACACAGAAATTGCATCGGAATTAAATACAAAAGGCACAATGCATACTTAAGAAGACTTACTCTTCTTACTGACTATGTTTTGAACCATTCCTGTGACACTAGTTTTGGATTCCGATGCTTCACTTCAGGTTTACTGTATCCCATGGACCTTCTAATTGACGATGAAATACAGAAATTGCATCGGAATTAAATACAAAAGGCACAATGTCGACTTAAGTACAAGATGACTGACTCTTCTTACTGACTCTATCTTGATCCATTCCTGTGACACTAGTTATAGATTCCGATGCTTCACTTCGGGTTTACTGTATCCCTTGGACCTTCTTATTGACGATGAAACACAGATATTGCATTGGAATTAAATACAAATGGCACAAAGCCGACTTAAGTACAAGAAGACTGACTCTTCTTACTGACTATGATTTGAACCATTCCTGTGACACTAGTTGTAGATTCCGATGCTTCACTTCAGGTTTATTGTATCCCTCTGACCTTCTTATTATGGATGAAACACAGACATTGCATCGGAATTAAATACAAAAGGCACAATGCCGACTTAAGTACAAGCAGACTGACTCTTCTTACTGTCTGTGTTTTGAACCATTCCTGTGACACTAGTTATAGATTCCGATGCTTCACACAAGGTTTACTGTATCCCTTGGACCTTCTTATTGACGATGAAACACAGAAATTGCATCGAAAATAAATACAAAAGGCACAATGCCGACCTAAGTACAACAAGACTGACTCTTCTTACTGGATATGTTTGAACCATTCCTGTGACACTAGTTATAGATTCCGATGCTTCACTTCAGGTTTAGTGTATCCCTCTGACCTTCTCATTGACGATGAAACACAGAAATTGCATCGGAAATAAATACAAAAGGCACAATACCGACTTAAGTACATGTAGACTGAATCTTCCTACTGTCCATGTTTTGAACCATTCCTATGTCACTAGTTATAGATTCCGATGCTTCACTTCTGGTTTACTGTATCCCTCGGACCTTCGTATTGACGATGAAACACAGAAATTGCATGCGAATGAAATACAAAAGGCACAATACCCAATGAAGTACAAGAAGACTGACTCTTCATACTGACTATGTTTTGAACCATTCCTGTGACACTAGTTATGGATTCCGATGCTTCACTTCAGGTTTACTGTATCCCTTGGACCTTCGTATTGACGATGAAACACTGAAATTGCATCGGTATTAAATACAAAAGGCACAGTGCCGACATAAGTACGAGAAGACTGACTCCTCTTACTGACTATAACTTGATTCATTCCTGTGACACTAGTTATAGATTCCGATGCTTCACTTCAGGTTTACTGTATCCCTTGGACCTTATTGTTGACCATGAAACACAGAAATTGCATCGGAATTAAATACAAAAGGCACAATGCCGACTAAAGGACAAGAAGACTGGATCTTCTTACTGCCTATGTTTTGAACCATTCCTGTGACACTAGTTATAGATTCCGATGCTTCACTTCAGGTTTACTGTATCCCTCTGACCTTCTCATTGACGATGAAACACATAAATTGCATCTGAATTAAATACAAAAGGCACAATGCCGACTTAAGTGCAAGAAGACTGACTCTTCTTACTGTCTATTTTTGAACCATTCCTGTGACACTAGTTATAGATTCCGATGCTTCACACAAGGTTTACTGTATCCCTTGGACCTTCTTATTGACGATGAAACACCGAAATTGCATCGGAATTAAATAGAAAAGGCACAATGCCGACTTAGGTACAATATGACTGTCTCTTCTTACTGTCTATGTTTTGAACCATTCCTGTGACACTAGTTATGGATTCCGAAGCTTCACCTCAGGTTTACTGTATCCCTTGGACCATCTTATTGACGATGAAACACAGAAATTGCATCGGAATTAAATACAAAAGGCACAATACCGACTTAAGTACAAGAACACTGACTCCTCTTACTGACTATATATTGATCCATTCCTGTGACACTAGTTATAGATTCGGATGCTTCACTTCAGGTTTACTGTATACCTTGGACCTTCTTATTGACGACGAAACACAGAAATTGCATCGGAATTAAATACAAAAGGCACAATGCCGACTTAAGTACAAGAAAACTGACTCTTCTTACTGACTATGATTTGAACAATTCCTGTGACACTAGTTGTAGATCCCGATGCTTCACTTCAGGTTTACTGTATCCCTCTGACGTTCTTATTAACGATGAAACACAGATATTGCATCGGAATTAAATACAAAAGGCACAATGCTGACTTAAGTACAAGAAGACTGACTCTTATTACTGACTATGTTTTGAACCATTCCTGTGACACTAGTTATAGATTACGATGCTTCACTTCCGGTTTACTGTATCCCTTGGACCATCGTATTGACGATGAAACACAGAAATTGCATCGGAATTAAATAGAAAAGGCACAATGCCGTCTTAAGTACAAGCAGACTGACTCTTCTTAGTGTCTATGTTTTGAACCAATCCTGTGACGCTAGTTAAGGATTCCGATGCTTCACTTCAGGATTACTGTATCCGTTGGACCTTCTTATTGACGATGAAACACAGAAATTGCATCGGAATTGAATACAATAGGCACAATGCCTACTTAAGTACAAGTTGACTGGCTCTTCTTACTGAGTATGTTTTGAACCATTCCTGTGACACTAGTTGTAGATTCCGAGACTTCACTTCAGGTTTACTGTATCCCTCGGACCTTCGTATTGACGATGAAACACAGATATTGCATGCGAATTAAATACAAACGGCACAATACCCAATGAAGTACAAGAAGACTGACTCTTCTTACTGACTATGTTTTGAACCATTCCTGTGACACTAGTTATGGATTCCGATGCTTCACTTCAGGTTTACTGTATCCCTTGGACCTTCGTATTGACGATGAAACACTGAAATTGCATCGGTATTAAATACAAAAGGCACAGTGCCGACCTAAGTACGAGAAGACTGACTCCTCTTACTGACTATACCTTGATTCATTCCTGTGACACTAGTTATAGATTCCGATGCTTCACTTCAGGTTTACTGTATCCCTTGGACCTTATTGTTGACGATGAAACACAGAAATTGCATCGGAATTAAATACAAAAGGCACAATGCCGACTAAAGGACAAGAAGACTGGATCTTCTTACTGCCTATGTTTTGAACCATTCCTGTGACACTAGTTATAGATTCCGATGCTTCACTTCAGGTTTACTGTATCCCTCTGACCTTCTCATAGACGATGAAACACATAAATTGCATCTGAATTAAATACAAAAGGCACAATGCCGACTTAAGTGCAAGAAGACTGACTCTTCTTACTGTCTATTTTTGAACCATTCCTGTGACACTAGTTATAGATTCCGATGCTTCACACAAGGTTTACTGTATCCCTTGGACCTTCTTATTGACGATGAAACACCGAAATTGCATCGGAATTAAATAGAAAAGGCACAATGCCGACTTAGGTACAAGAAGACTGTCTCTTCTTACTGTCTATGTTTTGAACCATTCCTGTGACACTAGTTATGGATTCCGAAGCTTCACCTCAGGTTTACTGTATCCCTTGGACCATCTTATTGACGATGAAACACAGAAATTGCATCGGAATTAAATACAAAAGGCACAATGCCGACTTAAGTACAAGAACACTGACTCTTCTTACTGACTATATATTGATCCAATCCTGTGACACTAGTTATAGATTCGGATGCTTCACTTCAGGTTTACTGTATACCTTGGACCTTCTTATTGACGACGAAACACAGAAATTGCATCGGAATTAAATACAAAAGGCACAATGTCGACTTAAGTACAAGAAGACTGACTCTTCTTACTGACTATGATTTGAACAATTCCTGTGACACTAGTTGTAGATCCCGATGCTTCACTTCAGGTTTACTGTATCCCTCTGACGTTCTTATTAACGATGAAACACAGATTTTGCATCGGAATTAAATACAAAAGGCACAATGCTGACTTAAGTACAAGAAGACTGACTCTTATTACTGACTATGTTTTGAACCATTCCTGTGACACTAGTTATAGATTACGATGCTTCACTTCCGGTTTACTGTATCCCTTGGACCTTCGTATTGACGATGAAACACAGAAATTGCATCGGAATTAAATAGAAAAGGCACAATGCCGTCTTAAGTACAAGCAGACTGACTCTTCTTAGTGTCTATGTTTTGAACCAATCCTGTGACGCTAGTTAAGGATTCCGATGCTTCACTTCAGGATTACTGTATCCGTTGGACCTTCTTATTGACGATGAAACACAGAAATTGCATCGGAATTGAATACAATAGGCACAATGCCTACTTAAGTACAAGATGACTGGCTCTTCTTACTGAGTATGTTTTGAACCATTCCTGTGACACTAGTTGTAGATTCCGATGCTTCACTTCAGGTTTACTGTATCCCTAGGACCTTCTTATTGACGATGAAACACAGAAATTGCATCGGAACTAAATACCAAAGGCACAATGCCGACTTAAGTATAAGAAGACTGACTCTTTACTGCTGTCTATGTTTGAACCATTCCTGTGACATTAGTTATAGATTCCGATGCTTCACTTCAGGGTTACTGTATCCTTTGGACCTTCTTATTGGCGACGAAACACAGAAATTTCATTGGAATTAAATAGAAAATGCACAATGCCGACTTAAGTACAAGAAGACTGACTGTTCTTACTGTCTATGTTACGAACCATTGCTGTGACACTAGTTATAGATTCCGATGCTTCACCTCAGGTCCACTGTATCCCTCTGACCTTCTTATTGACGATGAAACACAGAAATTGCATCGGAATTAAATAAAAAAGGCACAATGCCGTCCTAAGTACAAGCAGACTGACTCTTCTTCGTGTCTATGTTTTGAACCATTCCTGTGACGCTAGTTACAGATTCCGATGCTTCACTTCAGGTTTACTGTGTCCCTTGGACCTTCATATTGACAATGAAACACAGAAATTGCATCGGAATTAAAATACAAAATGCAAAATGGCGACTTAAGTACAAGAAGAATGACTCTTCTTACTGACTGTTTTGAACTATTCCTGTGACAATAGATATAGATTCCGATGCTTCACTTCAGGTTTACTGTATCCCTCTGACGTTCTTATTAACGATGAAACGCAGATATTGCATCGGAATTAAATACAAAAGGCACAATGCCGACTTAAGTACAAGAAGACTGACTCTTCTTACTGACTAAGTTTTGATCCATTCCTGTGACACTAGTTACAGATTCCGATGCTTTACTTCTGGTTTACTGTATCCCTTGGACCGTCGTATTGATGATGATACACAAAATTTCATCGGAATGAAATACAAAAGGCACAATGCCGACTTACGTACAAGAAGACTGACTCTTCTTACTGACTATGTTTTGAACCAATCCTGTGACACTAGTTATGGATTCCGATGCTTCACTTCAGGTTTACTGTATCCCATGGACCTTCTTATTGACGATGAAACACAGAAATTGCATCGGAATTAGATACAAAAAGGCACAATGCCGACTTAAGTACAAAAAGACTGACTCTTCTTACTGTCTATAGCTTGTTCCATTCCTGTGTCACTAGTTATAGATTCCGATGCTTCACTCCAGGTTCACTGTATCCCTTGGACCTTCTTATTGACGATGAAACACAGAAATTACATCGCAATTAAATACAAAAGGCACAATGCTGACTTAAGGACAAGAAGCCTGAATCTTCTTACTGCCTATGTTTTGAACCATTCTTGTGACACTAGTTATAGATTCCGATGCTTCACTTCAGGCTTACTGTATCCCTCTGACCTTCTTATTGACAACGAAACACAGAAATTGCATCGGAATTAAATGCAAAAAGCACAATGCCTACTTAAGAAGACTTACTCTTCTTACTGACTATTTTTTGAACCATTCCTGTGACACTAGTTTTGGATTCCGATGCTTCACTTCAGGTTTACTGTATCCCTTGAACCTTCTAATTGACGATGAAACACAGAAATTGCATCGGAATTAAATCCAAAAGGCACAATGTCGACTTAAGTACAAGATGACTGACTCTTCTTACTGACTCTATCTTGATCCATTCCTGTGACACTAGTTGTAGATTCCGATGCTTCACTTCGGGTTTACTCTATCCCTTCGACCTTCTTAATGACGATGAAACACAGAAATTGCATCGGAATTAAATACAAAAGGCACAAAGCCGACTTAAGTACAAGAAGACTGACTCTTCTTACTGACTATGATTTGAACCATTCCTGGGACACTAGTTGTAGATTCCGATGCTTCACTTCAGGTTTATTGTATCCCTCTGACCTTCTTACTAACGATGAAACACAGATATTGCATCGGAATTAAATACAAAAGGCACAATGCCGACTTAAGTACAAGCAGACTGACTCTTCTTACTGACTATGTTTGATCCATTCCTGTGACACTAGTTATAGATTCCGATGCTTCACTTCTGGTTTACTGTATCCCTTGGACCTTCGTATTGACGACGAAACACAAAAATTGCATCGGAATTAAATACAAAAGGCACAATGCTGTCTCAAGTACAAGAAGACTGACTCTTCCTACTGACTATGTTTGAACGAATCCTGTGACATTAGTTATTGTTTCCGATGCTTCACTTCAGGTTTACTGTATCATTTCGACCTTCCTATTGGCGACGAAACACAATAATTGCATCGGAACAAAATACAAAATGCACAATGCCGACTTAAGTACAAGAAGACTGACTCTTCCTACTGTCTATGTTTGAACGAATCCTGTGACATTAGTTGTAGATTACGATGCTTCACTTCAGGTTTACTGTATCCTTTGGACCATCCTATTGGCGACGAAACACAGAAATTGCATCGGAATTAAATAGAAAAGGCACAATGCCGATACGTACAAGCAGACTGACTCTTCCTACTGTCTATGTTTTGAACCATTCCTGTGACACTAGTTATAGATTCCGATGCTTTACTATAGGTTCACTCTATCCCTTGGACCTTCTTATTGACGATGAAACACAGAAACTGCAACGGAGTTAAATACAAAAGGCACAATGCCGACTTAAGTACAAGAAGACTGACTCTTCTTACTGACTGTTTTGAACCATTCCTGTGACACTACTTAAAGATTACGATGCTTTACTTCAGGTTTACTGTATCCCTCTGACCTTCTTATTGACGATGAAACACAGAAATTGCATCGGAATTAAATAGAAAAGGCACAATGCCGACTTAGGTACAAGAAGACTGTCTCTTCTTACTGTCTATGTTTTGAACCATTCCTGTGACACTAGTTATGGATTCCGAAGCTTCACCTCAGGTTTACTGTATCCCTTGGACCATCTTATTGACGATGAAACACAGAAATTGCATCGGAATTAAATACAAAAGGCACAATGCTGACTTAAGTACAAGAACACTGACTCTTCTTACTGACTATATATTGATCCATTCCTGTGACACTAGTTATAGATTCGGATGCTTCACTTCAGGTTTACTGTATACCTTGGACCTTCTTATTGACGACGAAACACAGAAATTGCATCGGAATTAAATACAAAAGGCACAATGCCGACTTAAGTACAAGAAGACTGACTCTTCTTACTGACTATGATTTGAACAATTCCTGTGACACTAGTTGTAGATCCCGATGCTTCACTTCAGGTTTACTGTATCCCTCTGACGTTCTTATTAACGATGAAACACAGATATTGCATCGGAATTAAATACAAAAGGCACAATGCTGACTTAAGTACAAGAAGACTGACTCTTGTTACTGACTATGTTTTGAACCATTCCTGTGACACTAGTTATAGATTACGATGCTTCACTTCCGGTTTACTGTATCCCTTGGACCTTCGTATTGACGATGAAACACAGAAATTGCATCGGAATTAAATAGAAAAGGCACAATGCCGTCTTAAGTACAAGCAGACTGACTCTTCTTAGTGTCTATGTTTTGAACCAATCCTGTGACGCTAGTTAAGGATTCCGATGCTTCACTTCAGGTTTACTGGATCCGTTGGACCTTCTTATTGACGATGAAACCCTGAAATTGCATCGGAATTGAATACAATAGGCACAATGCCTACTTAAGGACAAGATGACTGGCTCTTCTTACTGAGTATGTTTTGAACCATTCCTGTGACACTAGTTGTAGATTCCGAGACTTCACTTCAGGTTTACTGTATCCCTAGGACCATCTTATTGACGATGAAACACAGAAATTGCATCGGAACTAAATACCAAAGGCACAATGCCGACTTAAGTATAAGAAGACTGACTCTTTACTGCTGTCTATGTTTGAACCATTCCTGTGACATTAGTTATAGATTCCGATGCTTCACTTCAATGTTACTGTATCCTTTGGACGTTCTTATTGGCGACGAAACACAGAAATTGCATCGGAATTAAATAGAAAATGCACAATGCCGACTTAAGTACAAGAAGACTGACTGTTCTTACTGTCTATGTTACGAACCATTGCTGTGACACTAGTTATAGATTCCGATGCTTCACCTCAGGTCCACTGTATCCCTCTGACCTTCTTATTGACGATGAAACACAGATATTGCATCGGAATTAAATAGAAAAGGCACAATGCCGTCTTAAGTACAAGCAGACTAACTCTTCTTAGTGTCTATGTTTTGAACCATTCCTGTGACGCTAGTTACAGATTCCGATGCTTCACTTCAGGTTGACTGTGTCCCTTGGACCTTCTTATTGACAATGAAACACAGATATTGCATCGGAATTAAAATACAAAAAGCAAAGTGGCGACTTAAGTACAAGAAGAATGATTCTTCTTACTGACTGTTTTGAACTATTCCTGTGACAATGGATATAGATTCCGATGCTTCACTTCAGGTTTACTGTATCCCTCTGACGTTCTTATTAACGATGAAACGCAGATATTGCATCGGAATTAAATACAAAAGGCACAATGCCGACTTAAGTACAAGAAGACTGACTCTTCTTACTGACTATGTTTTGAACCATTCCTGTGACACTAGTTACAGATTCCGATGCTTTACTTCTGGTTTACTGTATCCCTTGGACCGTCGTATTGATGATGAAACACAGAAATTTCATCGGAATGAAATACAAAAGGCACAATGCCGACTTACGTACAAGAAGACTGACTCTTCTTACTGATTATGTTTTGAACCAATCCTGTGACACTAGTTATGGATTCCGATGCTTCACTTCAGGTTTACTGTATCCCATGGACCTTCTTATTGACGATGAAACACAGAAATTGCATCGGAATTAGATACAAAAGGCACAATGCCGACTTAAGTACAAAAGGACTGACTCTTCTTACTGACTATAGCTTGTTCCATTCCTGTGACACTAGTTATAGATTCCGATGCTTCACTCCAGGTTCACTGTATCCCTTGGACCTTCTTATTGACGATGAAACACAGAAATTACATCGCAATTAAATACAAAAGGCACAAGAGGCCTGAATCTTCTTACTGCCTATGTTTTGAACCATTCATGTGACACTAGTTATAGATTCCGATGCTTCACTTCAGGCTTACTGTATCCCTCTGACCTTCTTATTGACGACGAAACACAGAAATTGCATCGGAATTAAATGCAAAAGGCACAATGCCTACTTAAGGAGACTTACTCTTCTTACTGACAATTTTTTGAACCATTCCTGTGACACTAGTTTTGGATTCCGATGCTTCACTTCAGGTTTACTGTATCCCTTGAACCTTCTAATTGACGATGAAACACAGAAATTGCATCGGAATTAAATACAAAAGGCACAATGTCGACTTAAGTACAAGATGACTGACTCTTCTTACTGACTCTATCTTGATCCATTCCTGTGACACTAGTTATAGATTCCGATGCTTCACTTCGGGTTTACTCTATCCCTTCGACCTTCTTATTGACGATGAAACACAGAAATTGCATCGGAATTAAATACAAAAGGCACAAAGCCGACTTAAGTTTAAGAAGACTGACTCTTCTTACTGACTATGATTTGAACCGTTCCTGGGACACTAGTTGTAGATTCCCATGCTTCACTTCAGGTTTATTGTATCCCTCTGACCTTCTTACTATCGATGAAACACAGATATTGCATCGGAATTAAATACAAAAGGCACAATGCCGACTTAAGTACAAGCAGACTGACTCTTCTTACTGACTACGTTTGATCCATTCCTGTGACACTAGTTATAGATTCCGATGCTTCACTTCTGGTTTACTGTATCCCTTGGACCTTCGTATTGACGACGAAACACAAAAATTGCATCGGAATGAAATACAAAAGGCACAATGCTGTCTCAAGTACAAGAAGACTGACTCTTTCTACTGACTATGTTTGAACGAATCCTGTGACATTAGTTTATGTTTCCGATGCTTCACTTCAGGTTTACTGTATCCTTTCGACCTTCCTATTGGCGATGAAACACAATAATTGCATCGGAACAAAATACAAAATGCACAATGCCGACTTAAGTACAAGAAGACTGACTCTTCCTACTGTCTATGTTTGAACGAATCCTGTGACATTAGTTGTAGATTCCGATGCTTCACTTCAGGTTTACTGTATCCTTTGGACCATCCTATTGGCGACGAAACACAGAAATTGCATCGGAATTAAATAGAAAAGGCACAATGCCGATAAGTACAAGCAGACTGACTCTTCTCACTGGATATGTTTTGAACCATTCCTGTCACACTAGTTATAGATTCCGATGCTTCACTTCAGGTTTAGTGTATCCCTCTGACCTTCTTATTGACGATGAAACACAGAAATTGCATCGGAAATAAATACAAAAGGCACAATACCGGCTTAAGTACATGTAGACTGAATCTTCCTACTGTCTATGTTTTGAACCATTCCTGTGGCACTAGTTACAGATTCCGATGCTTCATTTCAGGATTACTGCATCCCTTGGACCGTCGTAATGACGATGAAACACAGATAGTGCATTGGAATTAAATACAAAAGGTACAATGCCGACTTAAGTAGAAGAAGACTGACTCTTCCTACTGTCTATGTTTTGAACCATTCCTGTGACACTAGTTATAGATTCCGATGCTTTACTATAGGTTCACTCTATCCCTTGGACCTTCTTATTGACGATGAAACACAGAAACTGCAACGGAGTTAAATACAAAAGGCACAATGCCGACTTAACTACAAGAAGACTGACTCTTCTTACTGACTGTTTTGAACCATTCCTGTGACACTACTTAAAGATTACGATGCTTTACTTCAGGTTTACTGTATCCCTCTGACCTTCTTATTAACGATGAAACACAGATATTGCATCGGAATTAAATACAAAAGGCACAATGCCGACTTAAGTACAAGAAGACTGACTCTTCTTAGTGTCTATGCTTTGAACCATTCCTGTGACGCTAGTTACAGATTCCGATGCTTCACTTCAGGTTTACTGTGTCCCTTGGACCTTCTTATTGACGATGAAACACAGAAATTGCATCGGAATTAAATACAAAAGGCTAAATTTCGACTTAAGTACAAGAAGACTGACTCTTCTTACTGACTGATTTGAACCATTCCTGTGATACTAGATATAGATTCCAATGCTTCACTTCAGGTTTACTGTATCCCTCTGACGTTCTTATTAACGATGAAACGCAGATATTGCATCGGAATTAATTACAAAAGGCACAATGCCGACTTAAGAACAAGAAGACTGACTCTTCTTACTGACTATGTTTTGGACCATTCCTGTGACACTAGTTATAGATTCCGATGCTTCACTTCAGGTTTATTGTATCCCATGGACCTTCTTATTGACGATGAAACACAGAAATTGCATCGGAATTAGATACTAAAGGCACAATGCCGACTTAAGTACAAAAAGACTGACTCTTCTTACTGACTATATCTTGTTCCATTCCTGTGACACTAGTTATAGATTCCGGTGCTTCACTTCAGGTTTACTGTATCCCTTGGACCTTCTTATTGACGATGAAACACAGAAATTGCATCGGAAATAAATACAAAAGGCACAATACCGGCTTAAGTACATGTAGACTGAATCTTCCTACTGTCTATGTTTTGAACCATTCCTGTGGCACTAGTTACAGATTCCGATGCTTCATTTCAGGATTACTGCATCCCTTGGACCGTCGTAATGACGATGAAACACAGATAGTGCATTGGAATTAAATACAAAAGGTACAATGCCGACTTAAGTAGAAGAAGACTGACTCTTCCTACTGTCTATGTTTTGAACCATTCCTGTGACACTAGTTATAGATTCCGATGCTTTACTATAGGTTCACTCTATCCCTTGGACCTTCTTATTGACGATGAAACACAGAAACTGCAACGGAGTTAAATACAAAAGGCACAATGCCGACTTAAGTACAAGAAGACTGACTCTTCTTACTGACTGTTTTGAACCATTCCTGTGACACTACTTAAAGATTACGATGCTTTACTTCAGGTTTACTGTATCCCTCTGACCTTCTTATTGACGATGAAACACAGATATTGCATCGGAATTAAATACAAAAGGCACAAAGCCGACTTAAGTTTAAGAAGACTGACTCTTCTTACTGACTATGATTTGAACCATTCCTGGGACACTAGTTGTAGATTCCCATGCTTCACTTCAGGTTTATTGTATCCCTCTGACCTTCTTACTATCGATGAAACACAGATATTGCATCGGAATTAAATACAAAAGGCACAATGCCGACTTAAGTACAAGCAGACTGACTCTTCTTACTGACAACGTTTGATCCATTCCTGTGACACTAGTTATAGATTCCGATGCTTCACTTCTGGTTTACTGTATCCCTTGGACCTTCGTATTGACGACGAAACACAAAAATTGCATCGGAATTAAATACAAAAGGCACAATGCTGTCTCAAGTACAAGAAGACTGACTCTTCCTACTGACTATGTTTGAAGGAATCCTGTGACATTAGTTTATGTTTCCGATGCTTCACTTCAGGTTTACTGTATCCTTTCGACCTTCCTATTGGCGACGAAACACAATAATTGCATCGGAACAAAATACAAAATGCACAATGCCGACTTAAGTGCAAGAAGACTGACTCTTCTTACTGTCTATATTTGAACCATTCCTGTGACACTAGTTATAGATTCCGATGCTTCACACAAGGTTTACTGTATCCCTTGGACCTTCTTATTGACGATGAAACACCGAAATTGCATCGGAATTAAATAGAAAAGGCACAATGCCGACTTAGGTACAAGAAGACTGTCTCTTCTTACTGTCTATGTTTTGAACCATTCCTGTGACACTAGTTATGGATTCCGAAGCTTCACCTCAGGTTTACTGTATCCCTTGGACCATCTTATTGACGATGAAACACAGAAATTGCATCGGAATTAAATACAAAAGGCACAATGCCGACTTAAGTACAAGAACACTGACTCTTCTTACTGACTATATATTGATCCATTCCTGTGACACTAGTTATAGATTCGGATGCTTCACTTCAGGTTTACTGTATACCTTGGACCTTCTTATTGACGACGAAACACAGAAATTGCATCGGAATTAAATACAAAAGGCACAATGCCGACTTAAGTACAAGAAGACTGACTCTTCTTACTGACTATGATTTGAACAATTCCTGTGACACTAGTTGTAGATCCCGATGCTTCACTTCAGGTTTACTGTATCCCTCTGACGTTCTTATTAACGATGAAACACAGATATTGCATCGGAATTAAATACAAAAGGCACAATGCTGACTTAAGTACAAGAAGACTGACTCTTATTACTGACTATGTTTTGAACCATTCCTGTGACACTAGTTATAGATTACGATGCTTCACTTCCGGTTTACTGTATCCCTTGGACCTTCGTATTGACGATGAAACACAGAAATTGCATCGGAATTAAATAGAAAAGGCACAATGCCGTCTTAAGTACAAGCAGACTGACTCTTCTTAGTGTCTATGTTTTGAACCAATCCTGTGACGCTAGTTAAGGATTCCGATGCTTCACTTCAGGTTTACTGGATCCGTTGGACCTTCTTATTGACGATGAAACACAGAAATTGCATCGGAATTGAATACAATAGGCACAATGCCTACTTAAGTACAAGATGACTGGCTCTTCTTACTGAGTATGTTTTGAACCATTCCTGTGACACTAGTTGTAGATTCCGAGACTTCACTTCAGGTTTACTGTATCCCTAGGACCATCTTATTGACGATGAAACACAGAAATTGCATCGGAACTAAATACTAAAGGCACAATGCCGACTTAAGTATAAGAAGACTGACTCTTTACTGCTGTCTATGTTTGAACCATTCCTGTGACATTAGTTATAGATTCCGATGCTTCACTTCAGGGTTACTGTATCCTTTGGACGTTCTTATTGGCGACGAAACACAGAAATTGCATCGGAATTAAATAGAAAATGCACAATGCCGACTTAAGTACAAGAAGACTGACTGTTCTTACTGTCTATGTTACGAACCATTGCTGTGACACTAGTTATAGATTCCGATGCTTCACCTCAGGTCCACTGTATCCCTCTGACCTTCTTATTGACGATGAAACACAGAAATTGCATCGGAATTAAATAGAAAAGGCACAATGCCGTCTTAAGTACAAGCAGACTAACTCTTCTTAGTGTCTATGTTTTGAACCATTCCTGTGACGCTAGTTACAGATTCCGATGCTTCACTTCAGGTTTACTGTGTCCCTTGGACCTTCTTATTGACAATGAAACACAGATATTGCATCGGAATTAAAATACAAAAAGCAAAATGGCGACTTAAGTACAAGAAGAATGACTCTTCTTACTGACTGTTTTGAACTATTCCTGTGACAATGGATATAGATTCCGATGCTTCACTTCAGGTTTACTGTATCCCTCTGACGTTCTTATTAACGATGAAACGCAGATATTGCATCGGAATTAAATACAAAAGGCACAATGCCGACTTAAGTACAAGAAGACTGACTCTTCTTACTGACTATGTTTTGAACCATTCCTGTGACACTAGTTACAGATTCCGATGCTTTACTTCTGGTTTACTGTATCCCTTGGACCGTCGTATTGATGATGAAACACAGAAATTTCATCGGAATGAAATACAAAAGGCACAATGCCGACTTACGTACAAGAAGACTGACTCTTCTTACTGATTATGTTTTGAACCAATCCTGTGACACTAGTTATGGATTCCGATGCTTCACTTCAGGTTTACTGTATCCCATGGACCTTCTTATTGACGATGAAACACAGAAATTGCATCGGAATTAGATACAAAAGGCACAATGCCGACTTAAGTACAAAAGGACTGACTCTTCTTACTGACTATAGCTTGTTCCATTCCTGTGACACTAGTTATAGATTCCGATGCTTCACTCCAGGTTCACTGTATCCCTTGGACCTTCTTATTGACGATGAAACACAGAAATTACATCGCAATTAAATACAAAAGGCACAATGCTGACTTAAGGACAAGAGGCCTGAATCTTCTTACTGCCTATGTTTTGAACCATACATGTGACACTAGTTATAGATTCCGATGCTTCACATCAGGCTTACTGTATCCCTCTGACCTTCTTATTGACGACGAAACACAGAAATTGCATCGGAATTAAATGCAAAAGGCACAATGCCTACTTAAGAAGACTTACTCTTCTTACTGACTATTTTTTGAACCATTCCTGTGACACTAGTTTTGGATTCCGATGCTTCACTTCAGGTTTACTGTATCCCTTGAACCTTCTAATTGACGATGAAACACAGAAATTGCATCGGAATTAAATACAAAAGGCACAATGTCGACTTAAGTACAAGATGACTGACTCTTCTTACTGACTCTATCTTGATCCATTCCTGTGACACTAGTTATAGATTCCGATGCTTCACTTCGGGTTTACTCTATCCCTTCGACCTTCTTATTGACGATGAAACACAGAAATTGCATCGGAATTAAATACAAAAGGCACAAAGCCGACTTAAGTTTAAGAAGACTGACTCTTCTTACTGACTATGATTTGAACCATTCCTGGGACACTAGTTGTAGATTCCCATGCTTCACTTCAGGTTTATTGTATCCCTCTGACCTTCTTACTATCGATGAAACACAGATATTGCATCGGAATTATATACAAAAGGCACAATGCCGACTTAAGTACAAGCAGACTGACTCTTCTTACTGACTACGTTTGATCCATTCCTGTGACACTAGTTATAGATACCGATGCTTCACTTCTGGTTTACTGTATCCCTTGGACCTTCGTATTGACGACGAAACACAAAAATTGCATCGGAATTAAATACAAAAGGCACAATGCTGTCTCAAGTACAAGAAGACTGACTCTTCCTACTGACTATGTTTGAACGAATCCTGTGACATTAGTTTATGTTTCCGATGCTTCACTTCAGGTTTACTGTATCCTTTCGACCTTCCTATTGGCGACGAAACACAATAATTGCATCGGAACAAAATACAAAATGCACAATGCCGACTTAAGTACAAGAAGACTGACTCTTCCTACTGTCTATGTTTGAACGAATCCTGTGACATTAGTTGTAGATTCCGATGCTTCACTTCAGGTTTACTGTATCCTTTGGACCATCCTATTGGCGACGAAACACAGAAATTGCATCGGAATTAAATAGAAAAGGCACAATGCCGATAAGTACAAGCAGACTGACTCTTCTCACTGGATATGTTTTGAACCATTCCTGTCACACTAGTTATAGATTCCGATGCTTCACTTCAGGTTTAGTGTATCCCTCTGACCTTCTTATTGACGATGAAACACAGAAATTGCATCGGAAATAAATACAAAAGGCACAATACCGGCTTAAGTACATGTAGACTGAATC
This sequence comes from Schistocerca serialis cubense, assembly GCF_023864345.2. Lineage (NCBI taxonomy): Eukaryota > Metazoa > Arthropoda > Insecta > Orthoptera > Acrididae > Schistocerca > Schistocerca serialis. The sequence continues at coordinate 640,216,251 of NC_064644.1, forward strand.
TTCCTACTGTCTATGTTTTGAACCATTCCTGTGGCACTAGTTACAGATTCCGATGCTTCATTTCAGGATTACTGCATCCCTTGGACCGTCGTAATGACGATGAAACACAGATAGTGCATTGGAATTAAATACAAAAGGTACAATGCCGACTTAAGTAGAAGAAGACTGACTCTTCCTACTGTCTATGTTTTGAACCATTCCTGTGACACTAGTTATAGATTCCGATGCTTTACTATAGGTTCACTCTATCCCTTGGACCTTCTTATTGACGATGAAACACAGAAACTGCAACGGAGTTAAATACAAAAGGCACAATGCCGACTTAACTACAAGAAGACTGACTCTTCTTACTGACTGTTTTCAACCATTCCTGTGACACTACTTAAAGATTACGATGCTTTACTTCAGGTTTACTGTATCCCTCTGACCTTCTTATTAACGATGAAACACAGATATTGCATCGGAATTAAATACAAAAGGCACAATGCCGACTTAAGTACAAGAAGACTGACTCTTCTTAGTGTCTATGCTTTGAACCATTCCTGTGACGCTAGTTACAGATTCCGATGCTTCACTTCAGGTTTACTGTGTCCCTTGGACCTTCTTATTGACGATGAAACACAGAAATTGCATCGGAATTAAATACAAAAGGCTAAATTTCGACTTAAGTACAAGAAGACTGACTCTTCTTACTGACTGATTTGAACCATTCCTGTGATACTAGATATAGATTCCGATGCTTCACTTCAGGTTTACTGTATCCCTCTGACGTTCTTATTAACGATGAAACGCAGATATTGCATCGGAATTAATTACAAAAGGCACAATGCCGACTTAAGAACAAGAAGACTGACTCTTCTTACTGACTATGTTTTGGACCATTCCTGTGACACTAGTTATAGATTCCGATGCTTCACTTCAGGTTTATTGTATCCCATGGACCTTCTTATTGACGATGAAACACAGAAATTGCATCGGAATTAGATACTAAAGGCACAATGCCGACTTAAGTACAAAAAGACTGACTCTTCTTACTGACTATACCTTGTTCCATTCCTGTGACACTAGTTATAGATTCCGGTGCTTCACTTCAGGTTTACTGTATCCCTTGGACCTTCTTATTGACGATGAAACACAGAAATTGCATCGGAATTAAATACAAAAGAAACAATGCCGAATTAAGTACAAGAAGGCTGACTCTTCTTACTGTCTATGTTTTGAACCATTCCTGTGACACTAGTTATAGAGTCCGATGCTTTACTCCAGGTTCACTGTATCCCTTGGACCTTCTTATTGACGATGAAACACAGAAATTACATCGCAATTAAATACAAAAGGCATAATGCTGACTTAAGGACAAGAAGCCTGAATCTTCTTACTGCCTATGATTTGAACCATTCCTGTGACACTAGTTATAGATTCCGATGCTTCACTTCAGGCTTACTGTATCCCTCTGACCTTCTTATTGACGACGAAACACAGAAATTGCATCGGAATTAAACACAAAAGGCACAATGCCTACTTAAGAAGACTTACTCTTCTTACTGACTATGTTTTGAACCATTCCTTTGACACTAGTTTTGGATTCCGATGCTTCACTTCAGGTTTACTGTATCCCTTGGACCTTGTAATTGACGATGAAACACAGAAATTGCATCGGAATTAAATACAAAAGGCACAATGTCGACTTAAGTACAAGATGACTGACTCTTCTTACTGACTATGATTTGAACCATTCCTGTGACACTAGTTGTAGATTCCGATGCTTCACTTCAGTTTTATTGTATCCCTCTGACTTTCTTATTAACGATGAAACACAGATATCGCATCTTAATTAAATACAAAACGCACAATGCCGACATAAGTACAAGCAGACTGACTCTTCTTACTGACTATGTTTTGATCCATTCCTGTGACACTAATTATAGATTCCGATGCTTCACTTTTGGTTTACTGTATCCCTTGGACCTTCGTATTGACGACGAAACACAAAAATTGCATCGGAATTAAATACAAAAGGCACAATGCTGACTCAAGTACAAGAAGACTGACTCTTCCTACTGACTATGTTTGAACGAATCCTGTGACATTAGTTATTGTTTCCGATGCTTCACTTCAGGTTTACTGTATCCTTTGGACCTTCGTATTGGCGACGAAACACAGAAATTGCATCGGAATTAAATGGAAAAGGCACAATGCCGACTTGAGTACAAGCAGACTGACTTTTATCACTGGATATGTTTTGAACCATTCCTGTGACACTAGTTATAGATTCGCATGCTTCACTTCATTTTTACTGTATACCTTGGACCTTCTTATTGACGACGAAACACAGATATTGCATCGGAATTAAATACAAAAGGCACAATGCCGACTTAAGTACAAGAAGACTGACTCATCTTACTGACTATGATTTGAACAATTTCTGTGACACTAGTTGTAGATCCCGATGCTTCACTTCAGGTTTACTTTATCCCTATGACGTTCTTATTAACGATGAAACACAGATATTGCATCGGAATTAAATACAAAAGGCACAATGCTGACTTAAGTACAAGGAGACTGACTCTTCTTACTGACTATGTTTTGAACCATTCCTGTGACACTAGTTATAGATTACGATGCTTCACTTCCGGTTTACTGTATCCCTTGGACCTTCGTATTGACGATGAAACACAGAAATAGCATCGGAATTAAATAGAAAAGGCACAATGACGTCTTAAGTACAAGCAGACTGACTCTACTTAGTGTCTATGTTTTGAACCATTCCTGTGACGCTAGTTAAAGATTCCGATGCTTCACTTCGAGTTTACTGTATCCGCTGGACCTTCTTATTGACGATGAAACACAGAAATTGCATCGGAATTGAATACAAAAGGCACAGTGCCTACTTAAGTACAAGATTACTGGCTCTTCTTACTGAGTATGCTTTGAACTATTCCTGTGGCACTAGTTATAGATTCCGATGCTTCACTTCAGTTTTACTGTATCCCTCTGACCTTCTTATTGACGATGAACCACAGAAATTGCATCGGAAATAAATACAAAAGGCACAATACCGGCTTAAGTACATGTAGACAGAATCTTCCTACTGTCTATGATTTGAACAATTCCTGTGACACTAGTTACAGATTCCGATGCTTCATTTCAGGATTACTGCATCCCTTGGACCTTCTTATTGACGATGAAACACAGAAATTGCATCGGAATTAAATACAAATGGCACAATGCCGACTTAAGTACAAGAAGGCTGACTCTTCATACTGTCTATGTTTTGAACCATTCCTTTGACACTAGTTATAGATTCCGATGCTTCACTCCTGGTTTACTGTATCCCTTCGACCTTATTATTGACGATGAAACACAGAAATTGCATCGGAATTAAATACAAAAGGCACAATGCCGACTTATGTGCAAGAAGACTGACTCTTCTTACTGCCTATGTTTTGAACCATTCCTGTGACACTAGTTATAGATTCCGATGCTTCACTTCAGGTTTACTGTATCCGTTGGACCTTCTTATTGACGATGAAACACAGAAATTGCATCGGAATTGAATACAAAAGGCACAATGCCTACTTAAGTACAAGATGACTGGCTCTTCTTACTGAGTATGATTTGAACCATTCCTGTGACACTAGTTGTAGATTCCGAGGCTTCACTTCAGGTTTACTGTATCCCTAGGACCTTCTTATTGACGATGAATCACAGAAATTGCATCGGAACTAAATACAAAAGGCACAATGCCGACTTAAGTATAAGAAGACTGACTCTTTACTGCTGTCTATGTTTGAACCATTCCTGTGACATTAGTTATAGATTCCGATGCATCACTTCAGGGTTACTGTATCCTTTGGACCTTCTTATTGGCGACGAAACACAGAAATTGCATCGGAATTAAATAGAAAATGCACAATGCCGACTTAAGTACAAGAGGACTGACTCTTCTTACTGTCTATGTTTCGGACCATTGCTGTGACACTAGTTATATATTCCGATGCTTCACCTCAGGTCCACTGTATCCCTCTGACCTTCTTATTGACGATGAAACACAGAAATTGCATCGGAATTAAATAGAAAAGGCACAATGCCGTCTTAAGTACAAGCAGACTGACTCTTCTTAGTGTCTATGTTTTGAACCATTCCTGTGACGCTAGTTACAGATTCCGATGCTTCACTTCAGGTTTACTGTGTCCCTTGGACCTTCTTATTGACAATGAAACACAGAAATTGCATCGGAACTAAAATACAAAAAGCAAAATGGCGACTTAAGTACAAGAAGAATGACTCTTCTTACTGACTGTTTTGAACTATTCCTGTGACAATAGATCTAGATTCCGATGCTTCACTTCAGGTTTACTGTATCCCTCTGACGTTCTTATTAACGATGAAACGCAGATATTGCATCGGAATTAAATACAAAAGGCACAATGCCGACTTAAGTACAAGACGACTGACTCTTCTTACTGACTATGTTTTGAACCATTCCTGTGACACTAGTTACAGATTCCGATGCTTTACTTCTGGTTTACTGTATCCCTTGGACCGTCGTATTGATGATGAAACACAGAAATTTCATCGGAATGAAATACAAAAGGCACAATGCCGACTTACGTACAAGGAGACTGACTCTTCTTACTGACTATGTTTTGAACCAATCCTGTGACACTAGTTATGGATTCCGATGCTTCACTTCAGGTTTACTGTATCCCATGGACCTTCTTATTGACGATGAAACACAGAAATTGCATCGGAATTAGATACAAAAGGCACAATGCCGACTTAAGTACAAAAAGACTGACTCTTCTTACTGACTATAGCTTGTTCCATTCCTGTGACACTAGTTATAGATTCCGACGCTTCACTCCAGGTTCACTGTATCCCTTGGACCTTCTTATTGACGATGAAACACAGAAATTACATCGCAATTAAATACAAAAGGCACAATGCTGACTTAAGGGCAAGAAGCCTGAATCTTCTTACTGCCTATGTTTTGAACCATTCTTGTGACACTAGTTATAGATTCCGATGCTTCACTTCAGGCTTACTGTATCCCTCTGACCTTCTTATTGACGACGAAACACAGAAATTGCATCGGAATTAAATGCAAAAGGCACAATGCCTACTTAAGAAGACTTACTCTTCTTACTGACTATTTTTTGAACCATTCCTGTGACACTAGTTTTGGATTCCGATGCTTCACTTCAGGTTTACTGTATCCCTTGAACCTTCTAATTGACGATGAAACACAGAAATTGCATCGGAATTAAATACAAAAGGCACAATGTCGACTTAAGTACAAGATGACTGACTCTTCTTACTGACTCTATCTTGATCCATTCCTGTGACACTAGTTATAGATTCCGATGCTTCACTTCGGGTTTACTGTATCCCTTGGACCTTCTTATTGACGATGAAACACAGAAATTGCATCGGAATTAAATACAAAAGGCACAAAGCCGACTTAAGTACAAGAAGACTGACTCTTCTTACTGACTATGATTTGAACCATTCCTGGGACACTAGTTGTAGATTCCGATGCTTCACTTCAGGTTTATTGTATCCCTCTGACCTTCTTACTAACGATGAAACACAGATATTGCATCGGAATTAAATACAAAAGGCACAATGCCGACTTAAGTACAAGCAGACTGACTCTTCTTACTGACTATGTTTGATCCATTCCTGTGACACTAGTTATAGATTCCGATGCTTCTCTTCTGGTTTACTGTATCCCTTGGACCTTCGTATTGACGACGAAACACAAAAATTGCATCGGAATTAAATACAAAAGGCACAATGCTGTCTCAAGTACAAGAAGACTGACTCTTCCTACTGACTATGTTTGAACGAATCCTGTGACATTAGTTGTAGTTTCCGATGCTTCACTTCAGGTTTACTGTATCCTTTGGACCATCCTATTGGCGACGAAACACAGAAATTGCACCGGAATTAAATAGAAAAGGCACAATGCCGATAAGTACAAGCAGACTGACTCTTCTCACTGGATATGTTTTGAACCATTCCTGTGACACTAGTTATAGATTCCGATGCTTCACTTCAGGTTTAGTGTATCCCTCTGACCTTCTTATTGACGATGAAACACAGAAATTGCATCGGAAATAAATACAAAAGGCACAATACCGGCTTAAGTACATGTAGACTGAATCTTCCTACTGTCTATGTTTTGAACCATTCCTGTGGCACTAGTTACAGATTCCGATGCTTCATTTCAGGATTACTGCATCCCTTGGACCGTCGTAATGATGATGAAACACAGATAGTGCATCGGAATTAAATACAAAAGGTACAATGCCGACATAAGTAGAAGAAGACTGACTCTTCCTACTGTCTATGTTTTGAACCATTCCTGTGACACTAGTTATAGATTCCGATGCTTTACTATAGGTTCACTCTATCCCTTGGACCTTCTTATTGACGATGAAACACAGAAACTGCAACGGAGTTAAATACAAAAGGCACAATGCCGACTTAAGTACAAGAAGACTGACTCTGCTTACTGACTGTTTTGAACCATTCCTGTGACACTAGTTAAAGATTACGATGCTTTACTTCAGATTTACTGTATCCCTCTGACCTTCTTATTAACGATGAAACACAGATATTGCATCGGAATTAAATACAAAAGGCACAATGCCGACTTAAGTACAAGAAGACTGACTCTTCTTACTGACTATGTTTTGAACCATTCCTGTGTCACTAGTTATAGATTCAATGCTTCACTTCTGGTTTACTGTATCCCTTGGACTTTCGTATTGACGATGAAACACAGAAATTGCATGGGAATTAAATACAAAAGGCACAATGCCCAATGAAGTACAAGAAGACTGACTCTTCTTACTGACTATGTTTTGAACCATTCCTGGGACACTAGTTATGGATTCCGATGCTTCACTTCAGGTTTACTGTATCCCTTGGACCTTCGTATTGACGATGAAACACTGAAATTGCATCGGTATTAAATACAAAAGGCACAGTGCCGACCTAAGTACGAGAAGACTGACTCCTCTTACTGGCTATACCTTGATTCATTCCTGTGACACTAGTTATAGATTCCGATGACTCACTTCAGGTTTACTGTATCGCTCTGACCTTCTTATTGACGATGAAACACCGAAATTGCATCGGAATTATATAGAAAAGGCACAATGCCGACTTAGGTACAAGAAGACTGTCTCTTCTTACTGTCTATGTTTTGAACCATTCCTGTGACACTAGTTATTGATTCCGATGCTTCACTTCAGGGTTACTGTATCCCTTGGACCTTCTTATTGACGATGAAACACAGATATTGCATCGGAATTAAATACAAAAGGCACAATGCCGACTTAAGTACAAGATCAATGACTTTTCTTACTGACTATATGTTGATCCATTCCTGTGACACTAGTTATAGATTCGGATGCTTCACATCAGGTTTATTGTATACCTTGGACCTTCTTATTGACGACGAAACACAGAAATTGCATCGGAATTAAATACAAAAGGCACAATGCCGACTTAAGTACAAGAAGACTGACTCTTCTTACTGACTATGATTTGAACAATTCCTGTGACACTAGTTGAAGATCCCGATGCTTCACTTCAGGTTTACTGTATCCCTCTGACGTTCTTATTAACGATGAAATACAGATATTGCATCGGAATTAAATACAAAAGGCACAATGCTGACTTAAGTACAAGAAGACTGACACTTCTTACTGAATAGGTTTTGAACCATTCCTGTGATACTAGTTATAGATTACGATGCTTCACTTCCGGTTTACTGTATCCCTTGGACCTTCGTATTGACGATGAAACAGAAATTGCATCGGAATTAAATAGAAAAGGCACAATGCCGTCTTAAGTACAAGCAGACTGACTCTTCTTAGTGTCTATGTTTTGAACCATTCCTGTGACGCTAGTTAAAGATTCCGATGCTTCACTTCAGGTTTACTGTATCCGTTGGACCTTCTTATTGACGATGAAACACAGAAATTGCATCGGAATTGAATACAAAAGGCACAATGCCTACTTAAGTACAAGATGACTGGCTCTTCTTACTGAGTATGTTTTGAACCATTCCTGTGACACTAGTTGTAGATTCCGAGGCTTCACTTCAGGTTTACTGTATCCCTCTGACCTTCTTATTGACGAAGACAGACAGAAATTGCCCCGGAATTAAGTAGAAAAGGCACAATGCCGACTTAAGTACAACAAGACTGACTCTTCTTACTGTCTATGTTTTGAACCATTCCCGTGACGCTAGTTAAAGATTCCGATGCTTCACATCAGGTTTACTGTATCCGTTGGACCTTCTTATTGACGATGAAACACAGAAATTGCATCGGAATTGAATACAAAAGGCACAATGCCTACTTAAGTACAAGATGACTGGCTCTTCTAACTGAGTATGTTTTGAACCATTCCTGTGACACTAGTTGTAGATTCCGAGGCTTCACTTCAGGTTTACTGTATCCCTAGGACCTTCTTATTGACGCTGAAACACAGAAATTGCATCGGAACTAAATACAAAAGGCAATATGCCCACTTAAGTATGAGAAGACTGACTCTTTACTGCTGTCTATGTTTGAACTATTCCTGTGACATTAGTTATAGATTCCGATGCTTCACTTCAGTGTTACTGTATCCTTTGGACCTTCTTATTGGCGACGAAACACAGAAATTGCATCGGAATTAAATAGAAAATGCACAATGTCGACTTAAGTACAAGAAGACTGACAGTTCTTACTGTCTATGTTTCGAACCATTGCTGTGACACTAGTTATAGATTCCGATGCTTCACCTCAGGTCCACTGTATCCCTCTGACCTTCTTATTGACGATGAAACACAGAAATTGCATCGGAATTAAATAGAAAAGGCACAATGCCGCATTAAGTACAAGCAGACTTACTCTTCTTAGTGTCTATGCTTTGAACCATTCCTGTGACGCTAGTTACAGATTCCGATGCTTCACTTCAGGTTTACTGTGTCCCTTGGACCTTCTTATTGACGATGAAACACAGAAATTGCATCGGAATTAAATACAAAAGGCAAAATGGCGACTTAAGTACAAGAAGACTGACTCTTCTTACTGACTATGTTTTGGACCATTCCTGTGACACTAGTTATAGATTCCGATGCTTCACATCAGGTTTATTGTATCCCATGGACCTTCTTACTGACGATGAAACACAGAAATTGCATCGGAATTAGATACAAAAGGCACAATGCCGACTTAAGTTCAAAAAGACTGACTCTTCTTACTGACTATATCTTGTTCCATTCCTGTGACACTAGTTATAGATTCCGATGCTTCACTTCAGGTTTACTGTATCCCTTGGACCTTCTTATTGACGATGAAACACAGAAATTGCATCGGAATTAAATACAAAAGGAACAATGCCGAATTAAGTACAAGAAGGCTGACTCTTCTTACTGTCTATGTTTTGAACCGTTCCTGTGACACTAGTTATAGAGTCCGATGCTTTACTCCAGGTTCACTGTATCCCTTGGACCTTCTTATTGCCGATGAAACACAGAATTTACATCGCAATTAAATACAAAAGGCATAATGCTGACTTAAGGACAAGAAGCCTGAATCTTCTTACTGCCTATGATTTGAACCATTCCTGTGACACTAGTTATAGATTCCGATGCTTCACTTCAGGCTTACTGTATCCCTCTGACCTTCTTATTGACGACGAAACACAGAAATTGCATCGGAATTAAACACAAAAGGCACAATGCCTACTTAAGAAGACTTACTCTTCTTACTGACTATGTTTTGAACCATTCCTGTGACACTAGTTTTGGATTCCGATGCTTCACTTCAGGTTTACTGTATCCCTTGGACCTTCTAATTGACGATGAAACACTGAAATTGCATCGGAATTAAATACAAAAGGCACAATGTCGACTTAAGTACAAGAAGACTGACTCATCTTACTGACTATGATTTGAACCATTCCTGTGACACTAGTTGTAGATTCCGATGCTTCACTTCAGTTTTATTGTATCCCTCTGACTTTCTTATTAACGATGAAACACAGATATCGCATCTTAATTAAATACAAAAGGCACAATGCCGACTTAAGTACAAGCAGACTGACTCTTCTTACTGACTATGCTTTGATCCATTCCTGTGACACTAGTTATAGATTCCGATGCTTCACTTCTGGTTTACTGTATCCCTTGGACCTTCGTATTGACGACGAAACACAAAAATTGCATCGGAATTAAATACAAAAGGCACAATGCTGACTCAAGTACAAGAAGACTGACTCTTCCTACTGACTATGTTTGAACGAATCCTGTGACATTAGTTATTGTTTCCGATGCTTCACTTCAGGTTTACTGTATCCTTTGGACCTTCGTATTGGCGACGAAACACAGAAATTGCATCGGAATTAAATAGAAAAGGCACAATGCCGACTTAAGTACAAGCAGACTGACTCTTATCACTGGATATGTTTTGAACCATTCCTGTGACACTAGTTATAGATTCGCATGCTTCACTTCATTTTTACTGTATACCTTGGACCTTCTTATTGACGACGAAACACAGATATTGCATCGGAATTAAATTCTAAAGGCACAATGCCGACTTAAGTACAACAAGACTGACTCATCTCACTGACTATGATTTGAACAATTTCTGTGACACTAGTTGCAGATCCCGATGCTTCACTTCAGGTTTACTTTATCCCTATGACGTTCTTATTAACGATGTAACACAGATATTGCATCGGAATTAAATACAAAAGGCACAATGCTGACTTAAGTACAAGGAGACTGACTCTACTTAGTGTCTATGTTTTGAACCATTCCTGTGACGCTAGTTAAAGATTCCGATGCTTCACTTCAGGTTTACTGTATCCGCTGGACCTTCTTATTGACGATGAAACACAGAAATTGAATCGGAATTGAATACAAAAGGCACAGTGCCTACTTAAGTACAAGATGACTGGCTCTTCTTACTGAGTATGCTTTGATCCATTCCTGTGACACTAGTTATAGATTCCGATGCTTCACTTCAGTTTTACTGTATCCCTCTGACCTTCTTATTGACGATGAACCACAGAAATTGCATCGGAAATAAATACAAAAGGCACAATACCGTCTTAAGTACATGTAGACTGAATCTTCCTACTGTCTATGTTTTGAACAATTCCTGTGACACTAGTTACAGATTCCGATGCTTCATTTCAGGATTATTGCATCCCTTGGACCTTCGTAATGACGATGAAACACAGATAGTGCATCGGAATTAAATACAAAAGGTACAATGCCAACTTAAGTAGAAGAAGACTGACTCTTCCTACTCTCTATGCTTTGAACCATTCCTGTGACACTAGTTATAGATTCCGATGCTTCACTTTAGGTTTACTGTATCCCTTGGACCATCTTATTGACGATGAAACACAGAAATTGCATCGGAATTAAATACAAAAGGCACAATGCCGACTTAAGTACAAGATGACTGGCTCTTCTTACTCCGATGCTTCACTTCAGGTTTACTGTATCCGTTGGACCTTCTTATTGACGATGAAACACAGAAATTGCATCGGAATTAAATACAAAAGGCACAATGCCTACTTAAGTACAAGATGACTGGCTCTTCTTACTGAGTATGATTTGAACCATTCCTGTGACACTAGTTATAGATTCCGAGGCTTCACTTCAGGTTTACTGTACCCCTTCGACCTTATTATTGACGATGAAACACAGAAATTGCATCGGAACTAAATACAAAAGGCACAATGCCGACTTAAGTATAAGAAGACTGACTCTTTACTGCTGTCTATGTTTGAACCATTCCTGTGACATTAGTTTTAGATTCCGAAGCTTCACTTCAGGGTTACTGTATCCTTTGGACCTTCTTATTGGCGACGAAACACAGAAATTGCATCGGAATTAAATAGAAAATGCACAATGCCGACTTAAGTACAAGAAGACTGACTCTTCTTACTGTCTATGTTTCGAACCATTGCTGTGACACTAGTTATATATTCCGATGCTTCACCTCAGGTCCACTGTATCCCTCTGACCTTCTTATTGACGATGAAACACAGAAATTGCATCGGAATTAAATACAAAAGGCACAATGCCGACTTAAGTACAAGAAGGCTGACTCTTCATACTGTCTATGTTTTGAACCATTCCTTTGACACTAGTTATAGATTCCGATGCTTCACTCCTGGTTTACTGTATCCCTTCGACCTAATTATTGACGATGAAACACAGAAATTGCATCGGAATTAAATACAAAATGCACAATGCCGACTTGAGGACAAGAAGACTGGATCTTCTTACTGCCTATTTTTTGAACCATTCCTGTGACACTAGTTATAGATTCCGATGCGTCACTTCAGGTTTACTGTATCCCTCTGACCTTCTCATTGACGATGAAACACAGAAATTTCATCTGAATTAAATACAAAAGGCACAATGCCGACTTAAGTGCAAGAAGACTGACTCTTCTTACTGCCTATGTTTTGAACCATTCCTGTGACACTAGTTATAGATTCCGATGCTTCACTTCAGGTTTACTGTATCCGTTGGACCTTCTTATTGACGATGAAACACAGAAATTGCATCGGAATTGAATACAAAAGGCACAATGCCTACTTAAGTACAAGATGACTGGCTCTTCTTACTCTGATGCTTCACTTCAGGTTTACTGTATCCGTTGGACCTTCTTATTGACGATGAAACACAGAAATTGCATCGGAATTGAATACAAAAGGCACAATGCCTACTTAAGTACAAGATGACTGGCTCTTCTTACTGAGTATGATTTGAACCATTCCTGTGACACTAGTTGTAGATTCCGAGGCTTCACTTCAGGTTTACTGTATCCCTAGGACCTTCTTATTGACGATGAAACACAGAAATTGCATCGGAACTAAATACAAAAGGCACAATGCCGACTTAAGTATAAGAAGACCGACTCTTTACTGCTGTCTATGTTTGAACCATTCCTGTGACATTGGTTTTAGATTCCGATGCTTCACTTCAGGGTTACTGTATCCTTTGGACCTTCTTTTTGGCGACGAAACACAGAAATTGCATCGGAATTAAATAGAAAATGCACAATGCCGACTTAAGTACAAGAAGACTGTCTCTTCTTACTGTCTATGTTTCGAACCATTGCTGTGACACTAGTTATATATTCCGATGCTTCACCTCAGGTCCACTGTATCCCTCTGACCTTCTTATTGACGATGAAACACAGAAATTGCATCGGAATTAAATAGACAAGGCACAATGCCGACTTAAGTACAAGAAGACTGACTCTTCTTACTGACTATGTTTTGAACAATTCCTGTGACACTAGTTGTAGATTCCGAGGCTTCACTTCTGGTTTACTGTATCCCTTGGACCGTCGTATTGATGATGAAACATAGAAATTTCATCGGAATTGAATACAAAAGGCACAATGCCGATTACGTACAAGAAGACTGACTCTTCTTACTGACTATGTTTTGAACCATTCCTGTGACACTAGTTATGGATTCCGATGCTTCACTTCAGGTTTACTGTATCCCATGGACCTTCTTATTGACGATGAAACACAGAAATTGCATCGGAATTAGATACAAAAGGCACAATGCCGACTTAAGTACAACAGACTGACTCTTCTCACTGACCATATCTTGATCCATTCCTGTGACACTAGTTATAGATTCCGATGCTTCACTTCAGGTTTACTGTATCCCTTGGACCTTCATATTGACGATGAAACACAGAAATTGCATCGGAATTAAATACAAAAGAAGCAATGCCGAATTAAGTACAAGAAGGCTGACTCTTCTTACTGTCTATGCTTTGAACCGTTCCTGTGACACTAGTTATAGAGTCCGATGCTTCATTCCAGGTTTACTGTATCCCTTGGACCTTCTTATTGACGATGAAACACAGAAATTACATCGCAATTAAATACAAAAGGCATAATGCTGACTTAAGGACAAGAAGACTGACTCTTCTTACTGCCTATGTTTTGAACCATTCCTGTGACACTAGTTATAGATTCCGATGCTTCACTTCAGGCTTACTGTATCCCTCTGACCTTCTTATTGACGATGAAACACAGAAATTGCATCGGAATTAAATACAAAAGGCACAATGCCTACTTAAGAAGACTTACTCTTCTTACTGACTATGTTTTGAACCATTCCTGTGACACTAGTTTTGGATTCCGATGCTTCACTTCAGGTTTACTGCATCCCTTGGACCTTCTAATTGACGATGAAATCCAGAAATTGCATCGGAATTAAATACAAAAGGCACAATGTCGACTTAAGTACAAGATGACTGACTCTTCTTACTGACTCTATCTTGATCCATTCCTGTGACACTAGTTATAGATTCCGATGCTTCACTTCGGGTTTACTGTATCCCTTGGACCTTCTTATTGACGATGAAACACAGAAATTGCATCGGAATTAAATACAAAAGGCACAAAGCCGACTTAAGTACAAGAAGACTGACTCTTCTTACTGACTATGATTTGAACCATTCCTGTGACACTAGTTGTAGACTCCGATGATTCACTTCAGTTTTATTGTATCCCTCTGACCTTCTTATTAACGATGAAACACAGATATCGCATCTTAATTAAATACAAAAGGCACAATGCCGACTTTAGTACAAGCAGACTGACTCTTCTTACTGACTATGTTTTGATCCATTCCTGTGACACTAGTTATAGATTCCGATGCTTCACTTCTGGTTTACTGTATCCCTTGGACCTTCGTATTGACGACGAAACACAAAAATTGCATCGGAATTAAATACAAGAGGCACAATGCTGACGCAAGTACAAGAAGACTGACTCTTCCTACTGACTATGTTTGAACGAATCCTGTGACATTAGTTATTGTTTCCGATGCTTCACTTCAGGTTTACTGTATCCTTTCGACCGTCCTATTGGCGACGAAACACAGAAATTGCATCGGAACAAAGAACAAAAGGCACAATGCCGACTTAAGTACAAGAAGACTGACTCTCCCTACTGTCTATGTTTGAACGAATCCTGTGACATTAGTTGTAGATTCCGATGCTTCACTTCAGGTTTACTGTATCCTTTGGACCTTCGTATTGGCGACGAAACACAGAAATTGCATCGGAATTAAATAGAAAAGGCACAATGCCGACTTAAGTACAAGAAGACTGACTCTTCCTACTGTCTATGTTTTGAACCATTCCTGTGACACAAGTTATAGATTCCGATGCTTCACCTCAGGTTCACTGTATCCCTCTGACCTTCTTATTGACGATGAAACCCAGAAATTGCATCGGAATTAGATAGAAAAGGCACAATGCCGTCTTAAGTACAAGCAGACTGACTCTTCTCACTGGATATGTTTTGAACCATTCCTGTGACATTAGTTATAGATTCGGATGCTTCACTTCATTTTTACTGTATACCTTGGACCTTCTTATTGACGACGAAACACAGAAATTGCATCGGAATTAAATACAAAAGGCACAATGCCGACCTAAGTACAAGAAGACTGACTCATCTTACTGACTATGATTGGAACAATTTCTGTGACACTAGTTGTAGATCCCGATGCTTCACTTCAGGTTTACTTTATCCCTATGACGTTCTTTTTAACGATGAAACACACATATTGCATCGGAATTAAATACAAAAGGCACAATGCTGACTTAAGTACAAGGAGACTGACTCTTCTTACTGACTATGTTTTGAACCATTCCTGTGACACTAGTTATAGATTACGATGCTTCACTTCCGGTTTACTGTATCCCTTGGACCTTCGTATTGACGATGAAACACAGAAATTGCATCGGAATTAAATAGAAAAGGCACAATGACGTCTTAAGTACAAGCAGACTGACTCTTCTTAGTGTCTATGTTTTGAACCATTCCTGTGACGCTAGTTAGAGATTCCGATGCTTCACTTCTGGTTTACTGTATCCGTTGGACCTTCTTATTGACGATGAAACACAGAAATTGCATCGGAATTGAATACAAAAGGCACAATGCCTACTTAAGTACAAGATGACTGGCTCTTCTTACTGAGTATGTTTTGAACCATTCCTGTGACACTAGTTATAGATTCCGATGCTTCACTTCAGTTTTACTGTATCCCTCTGACCTTATTATTGACGATGAAACACAGAAATTGCATCGGAAATAAATACAAAAGGCACAATACCGGCTTAAGTACATGTAGACTGAATCTTCCTACTGTCTATGTTTTGAACCAATCCTGTGACACTAGTTACAGATTCCGATGCTTCATTTCAGGATTACTGCATCCCTTGTACTTTCGTAATTACGATGAAACACAGATAGTGCATCGGAATTAAATACAAAAGGTACAATGCCAACTTAAGTAGAAGAAGACTGACTCTTCCTACTCTCTATGTTTTGAACCATTCCTGTGACACTAGTTATAGATTCCGATGCTTCACTTTAGGTTTACTGTATCCCTTGGACCTTCTTATTGACGATGAAACACAGAAATTGCATCGGAATTAAATAGAAAATGCACAATGCCGACTTAAGTACAAGAAGACTGTCTCTTCTTACTGTCTATGTTTCGAACCATTGCTGTGACACTAGTTATATATTCCGATGCTTCACCTCAGGTCCACTGTATCCCTCTGACCTTCTTATTGACGATGAAACACAGAAATTGCATCGGAATTAAATACAAAAGGCACAATGCCGACTTAAGTACAAGAAGGCTGACTCTTCATACTGTCTATGTTTTGAACCATTCCTTTGACACTAGTTATAGATTCCGATGCTTCACTCCTGGTTTACTGTATCCCTTCGACCATATTATTGACGATGAAACACAGAAATTGCATCGGAATTAAATACAAAAGGCACAATGCCGACTTAAGGACAAGAAGACTGGATCTTCTTACTGCCTATAATTTGAACCATTCCTGCGACACTAGTTATAGATTCCGATGCTTCACTTCAGGTTTACTGTATCCCTCTGACCATCTCATTGACGATGAAACTTAGAAATTTCATCTGAATTAAATACAAAAGGCACAATGCCGACTTAAGTGCAAGAAGACTGACTCTTCTTACTGCCTATGTTTTGAACCATTCCTGTGACACTAGTTATAGATTCCGATGCTTCACTTCAGGTTTACTGTATCCGTTGGACCTTCTTATTGACGATGAAACACAGAAATTGCATCGGAATTGAATACAAAAGGCACAATGCCTACTTAAGTACAAGATGACTGGCTCTTCTTACTCCGATGCTTCACTTCAGGTTTACTGTATCCGTTGGACCTTCTTATTGACGATGAAACACAGAAATTGCATCGGAATTGAATACAAAAGGCACAATGCCTACTTAAGTACAAGATGACTGGCTCTTCTTACTGAGTATGATTTGAACCATTCCTGTGACACTAGTTGTAGATTCCGAGGCTTCACTTCAGGTTTACTGTATCCCTAGGACCTTCTTATTGACGATGAAACACAGAAATTGCATCGGAACTAAATACAAAAGGCACAATGCCGACTTAAGTATAAGAAGACCGACTCTTTACTGCTGTCTATGTTTGAACCATTCCTGTGACATTGGTTTTAGATTCCGATGCTTCATTTCAGGGTTACTGTATCCTTTGGACCTTCTTATTGGCGACGAAACACAGAAATTGCATCGGAATTAAATAGAAAATGCACAATGCCGACTTAAGTACAAGAAGACTGTCTCTTCTTACTGTCTATGTTTCGAACCATTGCTGTGACACTAGTTATATATTCCGATGCTTCACCTCAGGTCCACTGTATCCCTCTGACCTTCTTATTGACGATGAAACACAGATATTGCATCGGAATTAAATAGACAAGGCACAATGCCGACTTAAGTACAAGAAGACTGACTCTTCTTACTGACTATGATTTGAACAATTCCTGTGACACTAGTTGTAGATTCCGAGGCTTCACTTCTGGTTTACTGTATCCCTTGGACCGTCGTATTGATGATGAAACACAGAAATTTCATCGGAATTGAATACAAAAGGCACAATGCCGATTACGTACAAGAAGACTGACTCTTCTTACTGACTATGTTTTGAACCATTCCTGTGACACTAGTTATGGATTCCGATGCTTCACTTCAGGTTTACTGTATCCCATGGACCTTCTTATTGACGATGAAACACAGAAATTACATCGCAATTAAATACAAAAGGCATAATGCTGACTTAAGGACAAGAAGACTGAATCTTCTTACTGCCTATGTTTTGAACCATTCCTGTGACACTAGTTATAGATTCCGATGCTTCACTTCAGGCTTACTGTATCCCTCTGACCTTCTTATTGACGATGAAACACAGAAATTGCATCGGAATTAAATGCAAAAGGCACAATGCCTACGTAAGAAGACTTACTCTTCTTACTGACTATGTTTTGAACCATTCCTGTGACACTAGTTTTGGATTCCGATGCTTCACTTCAGGTTTACTGCATCCCTTGGACCTTCTAATTGACGATGAAATACAGAAATTGCATCGGAATTAAATACAAAAGGCACAATGTCGACTTAAGTACAAGATGACTGACTCTTCTTACTGACTCTATCTTGATCCATTCCTGTGACACTAGTTATAGATTCCGATGCTTCACTTCGGGTTTACTGTATCCCTTGGACCTTCTTATTGACGATGAAACACAGAAATTGCATCGGAATTAAATACAAAAGGCACAAAGCCGACTTAAGTACAAGAAGACTGACTCTTCTTACTGACTATGATTTGAACCATTCCTGTGACACTAGTTGTAGACTCCGATGCTTCACTTCAGTTTTATTGTATCCCTCTGACCTTCTTATTAACGATGAAACACAGATATCGCATCTTAATTAAATACAAAAGGCACAATGCCGACTTAAGTACAAGCAGACTGACTCTTCTTACTGACTATGTTTTGATCCATTCCTGTGACACTAGTTATAGATTCCGATGCTTCACTTCTGGTTTACTGTATCCCTTGGACCTTCGTATTTACGACGAAACACAAAAATTGCATCGGAACAAAGAACAAAAGGCACAATGCCGACTTAAGTACAAGAAGACTGACTCTCCCTACTGTCTATGTTTGAACGAATCCTGTGACATTAGTTGTAGATTCCGATGCTTCACTTCAGGTTTACTGTATCCTTTGGACCTTCGTATTGGCGACGAAACACAGAAATTGCATCGGAATTAAATAGAAAAGGCACAATGCCGACCTAAGTACAAGAAGACTGACTCTTCCTACTGTCTATGTTTTGAACCATTCCTGTGACACTAGTTATAGATTCCGATGCTTCACCTCAGGTTCACTGTATCCCTCTGACCTTCTTATTGACGATGAAACCCAGAAATTGCATCGGAATTAAATAGAAAAGGCACAATGCCGTCTTAAGTACAAGCAGACTGACTCTTCTCACTGGATATGTTTTGAACCATTCCTGTGACACTAGTTATAGATTCGGATGCTTCACTTCATTTTTACTGTATACCTATGACCTTCTTATTGACGACGAAACACAGAAATTGCATCGGAATTAAATACAAAAGGAACAATGCCGACTTAAGTACAAGAAGGCGGACTCTTCATACTGTCTATGTTTTGAACCAGTCCTTTGACACTAGTTATAGATTCCGATGCTTCACTCCTGGTTTACTGTATCCCTTGGACCTTCGTATTGACGATGAAACACAGAAATTGCATCGGAAATAAATACAAAAGGCACAATACCGGCTTAAGTACATGTAGACTGAATCTTCCTACTGTCTATGTTTTGAACCAATCCTGTGACACTAGTTACAGATTCCGATGCTTCATTTCAAGATTACTGCATCCCTTGGACCTTCGTAATTACGATGAAACACAGATAGTGCATCGGAATTAAATACAAAAGGTACAATGCCAACTTAAGTAGAAGAAGACTGACTCTTCCTACTCTCTATGTTTTGAACCATTCCTGTGACACTAGTTATAGATTCCGATGCTTCACTTTAGGTTTACTGTATCCCTTGGACCTTCTCATTGACGATGAAACACAGAAATTGCATCGGAATTAAATACAAAAGGAACAATGCCGACTTAAGTACAAGAAGGCTGACTCTTCATACTGTCTATGTTTTGAACCATTCCTTTGACACTAGTTATAGATTCCGATGCTTCACTCCTGGTTTACTGTATCCCTTCGACCTTATTATTGACGATGAAATACAGAAAATGCATCGGAATTAAATACAAAAGGCACAACGCCGACTTAAGGACAAGAAGACTGGATCTTCTTACTGCCTATGTTTTGAACCATTCCTGTGACACTAGTTATAGATTCCGATGCTTCACTTCAGCTTTACTGTATCCCTCTGACCTTCTCATTGACGATGAAACACAGTAATTGCATCTGAATTAAATACAAAAGGCACAATGCAGACTTAAGTGCAAGAAGACTGACTCTTCTTACTGACTATGTTTTGAACCATTCCTGTGACACTAGTTATAGATTCCGATGCTTCACTTCAGGTTTACTGTATCCGTTGGACCTTCTTATTGACGATGAAACACAGAAATTGCATCGGAATTGTATACAAAAAGCACAATGCCTACTTAAGTACAAGATGACTGGCTCTTCTTACTCCGATGCTTCACTTCAGGTTTACTGTATCCGTTGGACCTTCTTATTGACGATGAAACACAGAAATTGCATCGGAATTGAACACAAAAGGCACAATGCCTACTTAAGTACAAGATGACTGGCTCTTCTTACTGAGTATGATTTGAACCATTCCTGTGACACTAGTTGTAGATTCCGAGGCTTCACTTCAGGTTTACTGTATCCCTAGGACCTTCTTATTGACGATGAAACACAGAAATTGCATCGGAACTAAATACAAAAGGCACAATTCCGACTTAAGTATAAGATGACTGACTCTTTACTGCTGTCTATGTTTGAACCATTCCTGTGACATTAGTTATAGATTCCGATGCTTCACTTCAGGGTTACTGTATCCTTTGGACCTTCTTATTGGCGACGAAACACAGAAATTGCATCGGAATTAAATAGAAAGTGCACAATGCCGACTTAAGTACAAGAACACTGACTCTTCTTACTGTCTATGTTTCGAACCATTGCTGTGACACTAGTTATATATTCCGATGCTTCACCTCAGGTCCACTGTATCCCTCTGACCTTCTTATTGACGATGAAACACAGAAATTGCATCGGAATTAAATAGACAAGGCACAATGCCGACTTAAGTACAACAAGACTGACTCTTCTTACTGACTATATCTTGATCCATTCCTGTGACACTAGTTATAGATTCCGATGCTTCACTTCAGGTTTACTGTATCCCTTGGACCTTCTTATTCACGATGAAACACAGAAATTGCATCGGAATTAAATACAAAAGAAACAATGCCGAATTAAGTACAAGAAGGCTGACTCTTCTTACTGTCTATGTTTTGAACCGTTCCTGTGACACTAGTTATAGATTCCGATGCTTCACTCCAGGTTTACTGTATCCCTTGGACCTTCTTATTGACGATGAAACACAGAAATTTCATCGCAATTAAATACAAAAGGCACAATTCTGACTTAAGGACAAGAAGACTGAATCTTCTTACTGCCTATGTTTTGAACCATTCCTGTGACACTAGTTATAGATTCCGATGCTTCACTTCAGGCTTACTGTATCCCTCTGACCTTCTTATTGACGATGAAACACAGAAAATGCATCGGAATTAAATACAAAAGGCACAATGCCTACTTAAGAAGACTTACTCTTCTTACTGACTATGTTTTGAACCATTCCTGTGACACTAGTTTTGGATTCCCATGCTTCACTTCAGGTTTACTGTATCCCTTGGACCTTCTAATTGACGATGAAACACAGATATTGCATCGGAATTGAATACAAAAGGCACAATGCTGACTCAAGTACAAGAAGACTGACTCTTCCTACTGTTTATGTTTGAACGAATCCTGTGACATTAGTTATTGTTTCCGATGCTTCACTTCAGGTTTACTGTATCCTTTCGACCTTCCTATTGGCGACGAAACACAGAAATTGCATCGGATCAAAATACGAGAGGCACAATGCCGACGTAAGTACAAGAATACTGACTCTTCCTACTGTCTATGTTTGAACGAATCCTATGACATTAGTTATAGATTCCGATGCTTCACTTCAGGTTTACTGTATCCTTTGGACCTTCCTATTGGCGACGAAACACAGAAATTGCATCGGAATTAAATAGAAAAGGCACAATGCCGACTTAAGTACAAGAAGACTGACTCTTCCTACTGTCTATGATTTGAACCATTCCTGTGACACTAGTTATAGATTCCGATGCTTTACCTAAGCTTCACTGTATCCCTCTGACCTTCAAATTGACGATGAAACACAGAAATTGCATCGGAATTAAATACAAAAGGCACAATGTCGACTTAAGTACAAGATGACTGACTCTTCTTACTGACTCTATCTTGATCCATTCCTGTGACACTAGTTATAGATTCCGATGCTTCACTTCGGGTTTACTGTATCCCTTGGACCTTCTTATTGACTATGAAACACAGAAATTGCATTGGAATTAAATACAAAAGGCACAATGCTGACTTAAGTACAAGAAGACTGACTCTTCTTACTGACTATGATTTGAACCATTCCTGTGACACTAGTTGTAGATCCCAATGCTTCGCTTCAGGTTTACCGTATCCCTCTGACGTTCTTATTAACGATGAAACACAGAAATTGCATCGGAATTAAATACAACAGGCACAATGTCGACTTAAGTACAAGATGACAGACTCTTCTTACCGACTCTATCTTGATCCATTCCTGTAACACTAGTTATAGATTCCGATGCTTCACTTCGGGTTTACTGTATCCCGTGGACCTTCTTATTGACGATGAAACACAGAAATTGCATCGGAATTAAATACAAAAGGCACAATGCCGAGTTAAGTACAAGAAGACTGACTCTTCTTACTGACTATGTTTTGATCCATTCCTGTGACACTAGTTATAGATTCCGATGCTTCACTTCTGGTTTACTGTATCCCTTGGACCTTCGTATTGACGACGAAACACAAAAATTGCATCGGAATTAAATACAAAAGGCACAAATCTGACTCAAGTACAAGAAGACTGACTCTTCCTACTGACTATGTTTGAACGAATCCTGTGACATTAGTTATTCTTTCCGATGCTTCACTTCAGGTTTACTGTATCCTTTCGACCTTCCTATTGGCGACGAAACACAGAAATTGCATCGGAACAAAATACAAAAGGCACAATGCAGGCTTAAGTACAAGAAGACTGACTCTTCCTACTGTCTATGTTTGAACGAATCCTGTGACATTAGTTATAGATTCCGATGCTTCACTTCAGTTTTACTGTATCCTTTGGACCTTCCTATTGGCGACGAAACACAGAAATTGCATCGGAATTAAATAGAAAAGGCACAATGCCGACTTAAGTAGAAGAAGACTGATTCTTCCTACTGTCTATGATTTGAACCATTCCTGTGAAACTAGTTATAGATTCCGATGCTTCACCTCAGGTTCACTGTATCCCTCTGAAATTCTTATTGACGATGAAACACAGAAATTGCATCGGAATTAAATAGAAAAGGCACAATGCCGTCTTAAGTACAAGCAGACTGACTCTTCTTAATGTCTATGTTTGGAACCATTCCTGTGACACTAGTTAAAGATTCCGATGCTTCACTTCAGGTTTACTGTATCCCTTGGACCTTCTTATTGACGATGAAACACAGAAATTGCATCGAAAATAAATACAAAAGGCACAATGCCGACTTAAGTACAACAAGACTGACTCTTCTCACTGGATATGTTTTGAACCATTCCTGTCACACTAGTTATAGATTCCGATGCTTCACTTCAGGTTTAGTGTATCCCTCTGACCTTCTTATTGACGATGAAACACAGAAATTGCATTGGAAATAAATACAAAAGGCACAATACCGGCTTAAGTACATGTAGACTGAATCTTCCTACTGTCATTGTTTTGAACCATTCCTGTGACACTAGTTACAGATTCCGATGCTTCATTTCAGGATTACTGCATCCCTTGGACCTTCGTAATGACGATGAAACACAGATGGTGCATCGGAATTTAATACAAAAGGTACAATGCCAACTTAAGTAGAAGAAGACTGACTCTTCTTACTGGATATGTTTTGAACCATTCCTGTGACACTAGTTATAGATTCCGATGCTTCACTTCAGGTTTACTGTATCCGTTGGACCTTCTCATTGACGATGAAACACAGAAATTGCATCGGAATTGAATACAAAAGGCACAATGCCTACTTAAGTACAAGATGACTGGCTCTTCTTACTGAGTATGTTTTGAACCATTTCTGTGACACTAGTTGTAGATTCCGAGGCTTCACTTCAGGTTTAATGTATCCCTAGGACCTTCTTATTGACGATGAAACACAGAAATTGCATCGGAACTATATACAAAAGGCACAATGTCGACTTAAGTATAAGAAGACTGACTCTTTACTGCTGCCAATGTTTGAACCATTCCTGTGACATTAGTTATTGATTCCGATGCTTCACTTCAGGGTTACTGTATCCTTTGGACCTTCTTATTGGCGACGAAACACAGAAATTGCATCGGAATAAAATAGAAAATGCACAATGCCGACTTAAGTACAAGAAGACTGACTCTTCTTACTGTCTATGTTTCGAACCATTGCTGTGACACTAGTTATATATTCCGATGCTTCACCTCAGGTCCACTGTATCCCTCTGACCTTCTTATTGACGATGAAACACAGAAATTGCATCGGAATTAAATAGAAAAGGCACAATGCCGACTTAAGTACAAGAAGACTGACTCTTCTTACTGACTATGATTTGAACAATTCCTGTGACACTAGTTGTAGATTGCGATGCTTCACTTCTGGTTTACTGTATCCCTTGGACCGTCGTATTCATGATGAAACACAAAAATTTCATCGGAATTGAATACAAAAGGCACAATGCCGACTTACGTACAAGAAGACTGACTCTTCTTACTGACTATGTTTTGAACCATTCCTGTGACACTAGTTATGGATTCCGATGCTTCACTTCAGGTTTACTGTATCCCATGGACCTTCTTATTGACGATGAAACACAGAAATTGCATCGGACTTAAATACAAAAGAAACAATGCCGAATTAAGTACAAGAAGGCTGACTCTTCTTACTGTCTATGTTTTGAACCGTTCCTGTGACACTAGTTATACAGTCCGATGCTGCACTCCAGGTTTACTGTATCCCTTGGACCTTCTTATTGACGATGAAACACAGAAATTACATCGCAATTAAATACAAAAGGCATAATGCTGACTTAAGGACAAGAAGACTGAATCTTCTTACTGCCTATGTTTTGAACGATTCCTGTGACACTAGTTATAGATTCAGATGCTTCACTTCAGGCTTACTGTATCCCTCTGACCTTCTTAGTGACGATGAAACACAGAAATTGCATCGGAATTAAATACAAAAGGCGCAATGCCTACTTAAGAAGACTTACTCTTCTTACTGACTATGTTTTGAACCATTCCTGTGACACTAGTTTTGGTTTCCGATGCTTCACTTCAGGTTTACTGTATCCCTTGGACCTTCTAATTAACGATGAAGCACAGAAATTGCATCGGAATTAAATACAAAAGGCACAATGTCGACTTAAGTACAAGATGACTGACTCTTCTTACTGACTCTATCTTCATCCATTCCTGTGACACTTGTTATAGATTCCGATGCTTCACCTCGGGTTTACTGTATCCCTTGGACCTTCTTATTGACGATGAAACACAGAAATTGCATCGGAATTAAATACAAAAGGCAAAATGCCGACTTAAGTACAAGAAGACTGACTCTTCTTACTGACTATGATCTGAACCATTCCTGTGACACTAGTTAGAGATTCCGATGCTTCACTTCAGGTTTACTGTATCCCTTGGACCTTCTTATTGACGATGAAACACAGAAATTGCATCGAAAATTAATACAAAAGGCACAATGCCGACTTAAGTACAACAAGACTGACTCTTCTCACTGGATATGTTTTGAACCATTCCTGTCACACTAGTTATAGATTCCGATGCTTCACTTCAGGTTTAGTGTATCCCT
Organism: Schistocerca serialis cubense; assembly: GCF_023864345.2. NCBI lineage: Eukaryota > Metazoa > Arthropoda > Insecta > Orthoptera > Acrididae > Schistocerca > Schistocerca serialis. Next base: position 640,242,416 of record NC_064644.1, read on the forward strand.
CTGACCTTCTTATTGACGATGAAACACAGAAATTGCATTGGAAATAAATACAAAAGGCACAATACCGGCTTAAGTACATGTAGACTGAATCTTCCTACTGTCAATGTTTTGAACCTTTCCTGTGACACTAGTTACAGATTCCGATGCTTCATTTCAGGATTACTGCATCCCTTGGACCTTAGTAATGACGATGAAACACAGATAGTGCATCGGAATTTAATACAAAAGGTACAATGCCAACTTAAGTAGAAGAAGACTGACTCTTCTTACTGGATATGTTTTGAACCATTCCTGTGACACTAGTTATAGATTCCGATGCTTCACTTCAGGTTTACTGTATCCGTTGGACCTTCTCATTGACGATGAAACACAGAAATTGAGTCGGAATTGAATACAAAAGGCACAATGCCTACTTAAGTACAAGATGACTGGCTCTTCTTACTGAGTATGTTTTGAACCATTTCTGTGACACTAGTTGTAGATTCCGAGGCTTCACTTCAGGTTTACTGTATCCCTAGGACCTTCTTATTGACGATGAAACACAGAAATTGCATCGGAACTAAATACAAAAGGCACAATGTCGACTTAAGTATAAGAAGACTGACTCTTTACTGCTGCCAATGTTTGAACCATTCCTGTGACATTAGTTATAGATTCCGATGCTTCACTTCAGGGTTACTGTATCCTTTGGACCTTCTTATTGGCGACGAAACACAGAAATTGCATCGGAAGTAAATAGAAAATGCACAATGCCGACTTAAGTACAAGAAGACTGACTCTTCTTACTGTCTATGTTTCGAACCATTGCTGTGACACTAGTTATATATTCCGATGCTTCACCTCAGGTCCACTGTATCCCTCTGACCTTCTTATTGACGATGAAACACAGAAATTGCATCGGAATTAAATAGAAAAGGCACAATGCCGACTTAAGTACAAGAAGACTGACTCTTCTTACTGACTATGATTTGAACAATCCCTGTGACACTAGTTGTAGATTGCGATGCTTCACTTCTGGTTTACTGTATCCCTTGGACCGTCGTATTGATGATGAAACACAAAAATTTCATCGGAATTGAATACAAAAGGCACAAGGCCGACTTACGTACAAGAAGACTGACTCTTCTTACTGACTATGTTTTGAACCATTCCTGTGACACTAGTTATGGATTCCGATGCTTCACTTCAGGTTTACTGTATCCCATGGACCTTCTTATTGACGATGAAACACAGAAATTGCATCGGACTTAAATACAAAAGAAACAATGCCGAATTAAGTACAAGAAGGCTGACTCTTCTTACTGTCTATGTTTTGAACCGTTCCTGTGACACTAGTTATAGAGTCCGATGCTGCACTCCAGGTTTACTGTATCCCTTGGACCTCCTTATTGACGATGAAACACAGAAATTACATCGCAATTAAATACAAAATGCATATTGCTGACTTAAGGACAAGAAGACTGAATCTTCTTACTGCCTATGTTTTGAACGATTCCTGTGACACTAGTTATAGATTCCGATGCTTCACTTCAGGCTTACTGTATCCCTCTGACCTTCTTAGTGACGATGAAACACAGATATTGCATCGGAATTAAATACAAAAGGCGCAATGCCTACTTAAGAAGACTTACTCTTCTTACTGACTATATTTTGAACCATTCCTGTGACACTAGTTTTGGTTTCCGATGCTTCACTTCAGGTTTACTGTATCCCTTGGACCTTCTAATTAACGATGAAACACAGAAATTGCATCGGAATTAAATACAAAAGGCACAATGTCGACTTAAGTACAAGATGACTGACTCCTCTTACTGACTCTATCTTGATCCATTCCTGTGACACTAGTTATAGATTCCGATGCTTCACCTCGGGTTTACTGTATCCCTTGGACCTTCTTATTGACGATGAAACACAGAAATTGCATCGGAATTAAATACAAAAGGCACAATGCCGACTTAAGTACAAGAAGACTGACTCTTCTTACTGACTATGATCTGAACCATTCCTGTGACACTAGTTAAAGATTCCGATGCTTCACTTCAGGTTTACTGTATCCCTTTGACCTTCTTATTGACGATGAAACACAGAAATTGCATCGAAAATAAATACAAAAGGCACAATGCCGACTTAAGTACAACAAGTCTGACTCTTCTCACTGGATATGTTTTGAACCATTCCTGTCACACTAGTTATAGTTCCGATGCTTCACTTCAGGTTTAGTGTATCCCTCTGACCTTCTTATTGACGATGAAACACAGAAGTTGCATTGGAAATAAATACAAAAGGCACAATACCGGCTTAAGTACATGTAGACTGAATCTTCCTACTGTCAATGTTTTGAACCTTTCCTGTGACACTAGTTACAGATTCCGATGCTTCATTTCAGAATTACTGCATCCCTTGGACCTTCGTAATGACTATGAAACACAGATAGTGCATCGGAATTTAATACAAAAGGTACAATGCCTACTTAAGTAGAAGAAGACTGACTCTTCTTACTGGATATGTTTTGAACCATTCCTGTGACACTAGTTGTAGATTCCGAGGCTTCACTTCAGGTTTACTGTATCCCTAGGACCTTCTTATTGACGATGAAACACAGAAATTGCATCGGAACTAAATACAAAAGGCACAATGTCGACTTAAGTATAAGAAGACTGACTCTTTACTGCTGCCAATGTTTGAACCATTCCTGTGACATTAGTTATAGATGCCGATGCTTCACTTCAGGGTTACTGTATCCTTTGGACCTTCTTATTGGCGACGAAACACAGAAATTGCATCGGAATTAAATAGAAAATGCACAATGCCGACTTAAGTACAAGAAGACTGACTCTTCTTACTGTCTATGTTTCGAACCATTGCTGTGACACTAGTTATATATTCCGATGCTTCACCTCAGGTCCACTGTATCCCTCTGACCTTCTTATTGACGATGAAACACAGAAATTGCATCGGAATTAAATAGAAAAGGCACAATGCCGACTTAAGTACAAGAAGACTGACTCTTCTTACTGACTATGATTTGAACAATTCCTGTGACACTAGTTGTAGATTGCGATGCTTCACTTCTGGTTTACTGTATCCCTTGGACCGTCGTATTGATGATGAAACACAAAAATTTCATCGGAATTGAATACAAAAAGCACAATGCCGACTTACGTACAAGAAGACTGACTCTTCTTACTGACTATGTTTTGAACCATTCCTGTGACACTAGTTATGGATTCCGATGCTTCACTTCTGGTTTAATGTATCCCTTGGACCTTCGTATTGACGCCGAAACACAAAAATTGCATCGGAATTAAATACAAAAGGCACAAATCTGACTCAAGTACAAGAAGACTGACTCTTCCTACTGACTATGTTTGAACGAATCCTGTGACATTAGTTATTCTTTCCGATGCTTCACTTCAGGTTTACTGTATCCTTTCGACCTTCCTATTGGCGACGAAACACAGAAATTGCATCGGAACAAAATACAAAAGGCACAATGCAGGCTTAAGTACAAGAAGACTGACTCTTCCTACTGTCTATGTCTGAACGAATCCTGTGACATTAGTTATAGATTCCGATGCTTCACTTCAGTTTTACTGTATCCTTTGGACCTTCCTATTGGCGACGAAACACAGAAATTGCATCGGAATTAAATAGAAAAGGCACAATGCCGACTTAAGTAGAAGAAGACTGATTCTTCCTACTGTCTATGATTTGAACCATTCCTGTGAAACTAGTTATAGATTCCGATGCTTCACCACAGGTTCACTGTATCCCTCTGAAATTCTTATTGACGATGAAACACAGAAATTGCATCGGAATTAAATAGAAAAGGCACAATGCCGTCTTAAGTACAAGCAGACTGACTCTTCTTAATGTCTATGTTTGGAACCATTCCTGTGACACTAGTTAAAGATTCCGATGCTTCACTTCAGGTTTACTGTATCCCTTGGACCTTCTTATTGACGATGAAACACAGAAATTGCATCGAAAATAAATACAAAAGGCACAATGCCGACTTAAGTACAACAAGACTGACTCTTCTCACTGGATATGTTTTGAACCATTCCTGTCACACTAGTTATAGATTCCGATGCTTCACTTCAGGTTTAGTGTATCCCTCTGACCTTCTTATTGACGATGAAACACAGAAATTGCATCGGACTTAAATACAAAAGAAACAATGCCGAATTAAGTACAAGAAGGCTGACTCTTCTTACTGTCTATGTTTTGAACCGTTCCTGTGACACTAGTTATAGAGTCCGATGCTGCACTCCAGGTTTACTGTATCCCTTGGACCTTCTTATTGACGATGAAACACAGAAATTACATCGCAATTAAATACAAAAGGCATAATGCTGACTTAAGGACAAGAAGACTGAATCTTCTTACTGCCTATGTTTTGAACGATTCCTGTGACACTAGTTATAGATTCAGATGCTTCACTTCAGGCTTACTGTATCCCTCTGACCTTCTTAGTGACGATGAAACACAGAAATTGCATCGGAATTAAATACAAAAGGCGCAATGCCTACTTAAGAAGACTTACTCTTCTTACTGACTATGTTTTGAACCATTCCTGTGACACTAGTTTTGGTTTCCGATGCATCACTTCAGGTTTACTGTATCCCTTGGACCTTCTAATTAACGATGAAACACAGAAATTGCATCGGAATTAAATACAAAAGGCACAATGTCGACTTAAGTACAAGATGACTGACTCTTCTTACTGACTCTATCTTGATCCATTCCTGTGACACTAGTTATAGATTCCGATGCTTCACCTCGGGTTTACTGTATCCCTTGGACCTTCTTATTGACGATGAAACACAGAAATTGCATCGGAATTAAATACAAAAGGCACAATGCCGACTTAAGTACAAGAAGACTGACTCTTCTTACTGACTATGATCTGAACCATTCCTGTGACACTAGTTAAAGATTCCGATGCTTCACTTCAGGTTTACTGTATCCCTTGGACCTTCTTATTGACGATGAAACACAGAAATTGCATCGAAAATAAATACAAAAGGCACAATGCCGACTTAAGTACAACAAGACTGACTCTTCTCACTGGATATGTTTTGAACCATTCCTGTCACACTAGTTATAGATTCCGATGCTTCACTTCAGGTTTAGTGTATCCCTCTGACCTTCTTATTGACGATGAAACACAGAAATTGCATTGGAAATAAATACAAAAGGCACAATACCGGCTTAAGTACATGTAGACTGAATCTTCCTACTGTCAATGTTTTGAACCTTTCCTGTGACACTAGTTACAGATTCCGATGCTTCATTTCAGGATTACTGCATCCCTTGGACCTTCGTAATGACGATGAAACACAGATAGTGCATCGGAATGTAATACAAAAGGTACAATGCCAACTTAAGTAGAAGAAGACTGACTCTTCTTACTGGATATGTTTTGAACCATTCCTGTGACACTAGTTATAGATTCCGATGCTTCACTTCAGGTTTACTGTATCCGTTGGACCTTCTCATTGACGATGAAACACAGAAATTGAGTCGGAATTGAATACAAAAGGCACAATGCCTACTTAAGTACAAGATGACTGGCTCTTCTTACTGAGTATGTTTTGAACCATTTCTGTGACACTAGTTGTAGATTCCGAGGCTTCACTTCAGGTTTACTGTATCCCTAGGACCTTCTTATTGACGATGAAACACAGAAATTGCATCGGAACTAAATACAAAAGGCACAATGTCGACTTAAGTATAAGAAGACTGACTCTTTACTGCTGCCAATGTTTGAACCATGCCTGTGACATTAGTTATAGATTCCGATGCTTCACTTCAGGGTTACTGTATCCTTTGGACCTTCTTATTGGCGACGAAACACAGAAATTGCATCGGAATTAAATAGAAAATGCACAATGCCGACTTAAGTACAAGAAGACTGACTCTTCTTACTGTCTATGTTTCGAACCATTGCTGTGACACTAGTTATATGTTCCGATGCTTCACCTCAGGTCCACTGTATCCCTCTGACCTTCTTATTGACGATGAAACACAGAAATTGCATCTGAATTAAATAGAAAAGGCACAATGCCGACTTAAGTACAAGAAGACTGACTCTTCTTACTGACTATGATTTGAACAATTCCTGTGACACTAGTTGTAGATTGCGATGCTTCACTTCTGGTTTACTGTATCCCTTGGACCGTCGTATTGATGATGAAACACAAAAATTTCATCGGAATTGAATACAAAAGGCACAATGCCGACTTACGTACAAGAAGACTGACTCTTCTCACTGACTATGTTTTGAACCATTCCTGTGACACTAGTTATGGATTCCGATGCTTCACTTCAGGTTTACTGTATCCCATGGACCTTCTTATTGACGATGAAACACAGAAATTGCATCGGACTTAAATACAAAAGAAACAATGCCGAATTAAGTACAAGAAGGCTGACTCTTCTTACTGTCTATGTTTTGAACCGTTCCTGTGACACTAGTTATAGAGTCCGATGCTGCACTCCAGGTTTACTGTATCCCTTGGACCTTCTTATTGACGATGAAACACAGAAATTACATCGCAATTAAATACAAAAGGCATAATGCTGACTTAAGGACAAGAAGACTGAATCTTCTTACTGCCTATGTTTTGAACGATTCCTGTGACACTAGTTATAGATTCCGATGCTTCACTTCAGGCTTACTGTATCCCTCTGACCTTCTTAGTGACGATGAAACACAGAAATTGCATCGGAATTAAATACAAAAGGCACAATGTCGACTTAAGTACAAGAAGACTGACTCTTCTTACTGACTATGATCTGAACCATTCCTGTGACACTAGTTGTAGACTCCGAGGCTTCACTTCAGGTTTGCTGTATCCATCTGACCTTCTTATTAACGATGAAACACAGATATTGCATCGGAATTAAATACAAAATGTACAATGCTGACTTAAGTACAAGAAGACTGACTCATCTTACTGACTATGTTTTGAACCACTCCTGTGACACTAGTTATAGATTACGATGCTTCACTTCCGGTATACTGTATCCCTTGGACCTTCGTATTGACGATGAAACACAGAAATTGCATCGGAATTAAATAGAAAAGGCACAATGCCGTCTTAAGTACAAGAAGACTGACTCTTCTTAGTGTCTATGTTTTGAACCATTCCTGTGACGCTGGTTAAAGATTCCGATGCTTCACTTCAGGTTTACTGTATCCGTTGGACCTTCTTATTGACGATGAAACACATAAATAGCATCGGAATTGAATACAAAAGGCACAATGCCTACTTAAGTACAAGATGACTGGCTCTTCTTACTGAGTATGTTTTGAACCATTCCTGTGACACTAGTTATAGATTCCGATGCTTCACTTCAGGCTTACTGTATCCCTCTGACCTTCTTAGTGACGATGAAACACAGAAATTGCATCGGAATTAAATACAAAAGGCACAATGTCGACTTAAGTACAAGAAGACTGACTCTTCTTACTGACTATGATCTGAACCATTCCTGTGACACTAGTTGTAGACTCCGAGGCTTCACTTCAGGTTCACTGTATCCATCTGACCTTCTTATTGACGATGAAACACAGAAATTGCATCGGAACTAAATACAAAAGGCACAATGCCGACTTAAGTATAAGAAGACTGACTCTTTACTGCTGTCTATGTTTGAACCATTCCTGTGACATTAGTTATAGATTCCGATGCTTCACTTCAGGGTAACTGTATCCTTTGGACCTTCTTATTGGCGTCGAAACACAGAAATTGCATCGGAATTAAATAGAAAATGCACAATGCCGACTTAAGTACAAGAAGACTGACTCTTCTTACTGTCTATGTTTCGAACCATTGCTGTGACACTAGTTATATATTACGATTCTTCACCTCAGGTCCACTGTATCCCTCTGACCTTCTTATTGACGATGAAACACAGAAATTTCATTGGAATTAAATAGAAAAGGCACAATGCCGACTTATGTACAAGAAGACTAACTCTTCTTACTGACTATGATTTGAACAATTCCTGTGACACTAGTTGTAGATTCCGATGCTTCACTTCTGGTTTACTGTATCGCTTGGACCGTCGTATTGATGATGAAACACAGAAATTTCATCGGAATTGAATACAAAAGGCACAGTGCCGACTTACGTACAAGAAGGCTGATTCTTCTTACTGACTATGTTTTGAACCATTCCTGTGACACTAGTTATGGATTCCGATGATTCACTTCAGGTTTACTGTATCCCATGGACCTTCTTATTGACGATGAAACACAGAAATTGCATCGGAATTAGATACAAAAGGCACAATGCCGACTTAAGTACAACAAGACTGACTTTTCTTACTGACTATATCTTGATCCATTCCTGTGACACTAGTTATAGATTCCGATGCTTCACTTCAGGTTTACTGTATCCCTTGGACCTTCTTATTGACGATGAAAAACAGAAACTGCATCGGAATTAAATATAAAAGAAACAATGCCGAATTAAGTACAAGAAGGCTGACTCTTCTTACTGTCTATGCTTTGAACCGTTCCTGTGACACTAGTTATAGAGTCCGATGCTTCATTCCAGGTTTACTGTATCCCTTGGACCTTCTTATTGACGATGAAACACAGAAATTACATCGCAATTAAATACAAAAGACACAATGCTGACTTAAGGACAAGAAGACTGAATCTTCTTCCTGCCTATGATTTGAACCATTCCTGTTACACTAGTTATAGATTCCGATGCATCACTTCAGGATTACTGTATCGCTCTGACCTTCTTATTGACGATGAAACAAAGAAATTGCATCGGAATTAAATACAAAAGGCACAATGCCTACTTATGAAGACTTACTCTTCTTACTGACTATGTTTTGAACCATTCCTGTGACACTAGTTTTGGATTCCGATGCTTCACTTCAGGTTTACTGTATCCCTTGGACCTTCTAATTGACGATGAAACACAGAAATTGCATCGGAATTAAATACAAAAGGCACAATGTCGACTTAAGTACAAGATGACTGACTCTTCTTACTGACTCTATCTTGATCCATTCCTGTGACACTAGTTATAGATTCCGATGCTTCACTTCGGGTTTACTGTATACCTTGGACCTTCTTATTGATGATGAAACACAGAAATTGCATCGGAATTAAATACGACTTAAGTACAAGAAGACTGACTCTTCTTACTGACTATGATCTGAACCATTCCTGTGACACTAGTTGTAGACTCCGAGGCTTCACTTCAGGTTTACTGTATCCATCTGACCTTCTTATTAACGATGAAACACAGATATTGCATCGGAATTAAATACAAAAGGTACAATGCTGACTTAAGTACAAGAAGACTTACTCTTCTTACTGACTATGTTTTGAACCACTCCTGTGACACTAGTTATAGATTACGATGCTTCACTTCCGGTATACTGTATCCCTTGGACCTTCGTATTGACGATGAAACACAGAAATTGCATCGGAATTAAATAGAAAAAGGAAAATGCCGTCTTAAGTACAAGCAGACTGACTCTTCTTAGTGTCTATGTTTTGAACCATTCCTGTGACGCTGGTTAAAGATTCCGATGCTTCACTTCAGGTTTACTGTATCCGTTGGACCTTCTTATTGACGATGAAACACAGAAATAGCATCGGAATTGAATACAAAAGGCACAATGCCTACTTAAGTACAAGATGACTGGCTCTTCTTACTGAGTATGTTTTGAACCATTCCTGTGACACTAGTTGTAGACTCCGAGGCTTCACTTCAGGATTACTGTATCCATCTGACCTTCTTATTGACGATGAAACACAGAAATTGCATCGGAACTCAATACAAAAGGCACAATGCCGACTTAAGTATAAGAAGACTGACTCTTTACTGCTGTCTATGTTTGAACCATTCCTGTGACATTAGTTATAGATTCCGATGCTTCACTTCAGGGTAACTGTATCCTTTGGACCTTCTTATTGGCGACGAAACACAGAAATTGCATCGGAATTAAATAGAAAATGCACAATGCCGACTTAAGTACAAGAAGACTGACTCTTCTTACTGTCTATGTTTCGAACCATTGCTGTGACACTAGTTATATATTCCGATGCTTCACCTCAGGTCCACTGTATCCCTCTGACCTTCTTATTGACGATGAAACACAGAAATTGCATCGGAATTAAATGGAAAAGGCACAATGCCGACTTAAGTACATGAAGACTGACTCTTCTTACTGACTATGATTTGAACAATTCCTGTGACACTAGTTGTAGATTCCGATGCTTCACTTCTGGTTTACTGTATCCCTTGGACCGTCGTATTGATGATGAAACACAGAAATTTCATCGGAATTGAATACAAAAGGCACAGTGCCGACTTACGTACAAGAAGACTGACTCTTCTTACTGACTATGTTTTGAACCATTCCTGTGACACTAGTTATGGATTCCGATGCTTCACTTCAGGTTTACTGTATCCCATGGACCTTCTTATTGACGATGAAACACAGAAATTGCATCGGAATTATATACAAAAGGCACAATGCCGACTTAAGTACAACAAGAATGACTCTTCTTACTGACTATATCTTGATCCATTCCTGTGACACTAGTTATAGATTCCGATGCTTCACATCAGGTTTACTGTATCGCTTGGACCTTCTTATTGACGATGAAACACAGAAACTCCATCGGAATTAAATACAAAAGAAACAATGCCGAATTAAGTACAAGAAGGCTGACTCTTCTTACTGTCTATGTTTTGAACCGTTCCTGTGACACTAGTTATAGAGTCCGATGCTTCACTCCAGGTTTACTGTATCCCTTGGACCTTCTTATTGACGATGAAACACAGAAATTACATCGCAATTAAATACAAAAGACACAATGCTGACTTAAGGACAAGAAGACTGAATCTTCTTCCTGCCTATGTTTTGAACCATTCCTGTGACACTAGTTATAGATTCCGATGCATCACTTCAGGCTTACTGTATCGCTCTGACCTTCTTATTGACGATGAAACACAGAAATTGCATCGGAATTAAATACAAAAGGCACAATGCCTACTTAAGAAGACTTACTCTTCTTACTGACTATGTTTTGAACCATTCCTGTGACACTAGTTTTGGATTCCGATGCTTCACTTCAGGTTTACTGTATCCCTTGGACCTTCTAATTGACGATGAAACACAGAAATTGCATCGGAATTAAATACAAAAGGCACAATGTCGACTTAAGTACAAGATGACTGACTCTTCTTACTGACTCTATCTTGATCCATTCCTGTGACACTAGTTATAGATTCCGATGCTTCACTTCGGGTTTACTGGATCCCTTGGACCTTCTTATTGACGATGAAACACAGAAATTGCATCGGAATTAAATACAAAAGGCACAATGCCGACTTAAGTACAAGAAGACTGACTCTTCTTACTGACTATGATTTGAACCATTCCTGTGACACTAGTTGTAGATTCCGATGCTTCACTTCAGGTTTATTGTATCCCTCTGACCTTCTTATTAACTATGAAACACAGATATTGCATCGGAATTAAATTGAAAAGGCACAATGCCGACTTAAGTACAAGCAGACTGACTCTTCTTACTGATTATGTTTTGATCCATTCCTGTGACACTAGTTATAGATTCCGATGCTTCACTTCTGGTTTACTGTATCCCTTGGACCTTCGTATTGACGACGAAACACAAAAATTGCATCGGAATTAAATACAAAAGCCACAATGATGACTCAAGTACAAGAAGACTGACTGTTCCTACTGACTATGTTTGAACGAATCCTGTGACATTAGTTATTGTTTCCGATGCTTCACTTCAGGTTTACTGTATCCTTTCGACCTTCCTATTGGCGACGAAACACAGAAATTGCATCGAAACAAAATACAAAAGGCACAATGCCGACTTAAGTACAAGAAGACTGACTCTTCCTACTGTCTATGTTTGAACGAATCCTGTGACATTAGTTATGGATTCCGATGCTTCACTTCAGGTGTACTGTATCCTTTGGACCTTCCTATTGGCGACGAAACACAGAAATTGCATCGGAATTAAATAGAAAAGGCACAATGCCGACTTAAGTACAAGAAGACTGACTCTTCCTACTGTCTATGATTTGAACCATTCCTGTGACACTAGTTATAGATTCCGATGCTTCACCTCAGGTTCACTGTATCCCTCTGAAATTCTTATTGACGATGAAACACAGAAATTACATCGGAATTAAATAGAAAAGGCACAATGCCGTCTTAAGTACAAGCAGACTGACTCTTCTTAATGTCTATGTTTTGAACCATTCCTGTGACACTAGTTAAAGATTCCGATGCTTCACTTCAGGTTTACTGTATCCCTTGGACCTTCTTATTGACGATGAAACACAGAAAATGCATCGAAAATAAATACAAAAGGCACAATGCCGACTTAAGTACAACAAGACTGACTCTTCTCACTGGATATGTTTTGAACCATTCCTGTCACACTAGTTATAGATTCCGATGCTTCACTTCAGGTATAGTGTATCCCACTGACCTTCATATTGACGATGAAACACAGAAATTGCATCGGAAATAAATACAAAAGCACAATGCCGACCTAAGTACAAGAAGACGGACTCTTCTTACTGACTATTTTTTGAACCATTCCTGTGACACTAGTTATAGATTCCGATGCTTCACTTCAGGCTTACTGTATCCCTTGGACATTCCTATTGGCGATGGGACACAGAAATCGCATCGGAATTAAATAGAAAAAGCACAATGCCGACTTAAGTACAAAAAGGCTGTCTCTTCCTACTCTCTATGTTTTGAATCATTCCTGTGACACTAGTTGTTTTATTCCGATGCTTCACTTGAGGTTTACTGTATCCCTCGGACCTTCTTATGGACGGTGAAACACAGAATTTGCATCCTAATAAAATACAAAACGCAAAATCCCGACTTAAGTACAAGAAGACTGAATCTTCCAACTCTCTATGTTTTGTACCATTCCTGTGACACTAGTTATAGTTTCCGAAGCTTCACTTCAGGTTTATTGTATCCCTCTGACCTTCTTATTGACGATGAAACACAGAAATTGCATCGGAATTAAATAAAAAACGCACAATGCCGACTTAAGAACAAGAAGACTGACTCTTCTTACTGTCTATGCTTTGAACCATTCCTGTGACACTAGTTACAGATTCAGATGCTTCACTCCAGGTTTACTGTATCCCTTGGACCTTCTTATTTACGATGAAACACAGAAATTGCATCGGAATTCAATACAAAAGGCACAATGCCGACTTAAGTACAAGAAGACTGGCTCTTCTTACTGACTATGCTTTGAACCATTCCTGTGACACTAGTTATAGATTCCGATGCTTCACTTCAGATTCACTGTATCCCTTGAACCTTCTTATTGACGATGAAACACACAAATTACATCGGAATTAAATACAAAAGGCACAATGCCGACTTGAGTACAAGAAGACTGACTCTTCTTACTGACTATGTTTTGAACCTTTCCTGTAACACTAGTTATGGTTTCCGATGCTTCACTTCGGGTTTACTGTATCCCTCTGACCTTCTTATTGACACAGAAATTGCATCGGAATTAAATACAAAAGGCACAAAGCAGACTTAAGTACATGTAGACTGACTTTTCCTAATGTCTATGTTTTGAACCATTCCTGTGACACTAGTTATAGATTCCGATGGTTCATTTCAGGTCTACTGTATCCCTTGGACCTTCTTATTGACGATGAAACAAAGAAATTGCATCGTAATTAAATACAAAAGGCACAATGCCGACTTTAGTACAAGAAGACTGACTCCTCAAACTGTCTACGTTTTGAACCATTAATGTGACACTAGTTATAAATTCCGATGCTTCACTTCAGGTTCACTGTATCCCTCTGACCTTCTTATTGACGATGAAACACAGTAATTGCATCGGAATTAAATACAAAAGGCACAATGCAGACATAACTACAAGAAGACTGACTCTACTTACTGACTATGTTTTGAACCATTCCTGTGACACTAGTTATAGATTCCGATGCTTAACTACAGGATAACTGTACCCCACTGACCTTCTTAGTGACGATGAAACACAGAAATGGCATCGGAATGAAATACAAAAGGCACAATGCCGACTTAAGTGCAAGAAGACTGACTCTTCTTACTGACTATGTTTTGAACCATTCCTGTGACACTAGTTATAGATTCTGATGCTTCACTTCAGGTTTACTGTATCCCTTGGACCTTCTTATTGGCGATGAAACACAGAAATTGCATCGGAATTTAATACAAAAGGCATAATGACGACTTAAGTACAAGAAGACTGAGTCATCTTACTGTCTATGTTTTGAACCATTCCTGTGACACTAGTTACAGATCCCGATGTTTCACTCCAGGTTTACTGTATCCCTTGGACCTTCATATTGACGATGAAACACAGAAATAGCTTCGGAATTAAATACAAAAGGCAAAATGCCGACTTAAGTACAAGAAGACTGAATCTACTTTCTGACTATGTTTTGAACCATTCCTGTGACACCACTTATAGATTCCGATGCTTCACTTCACATTTACTGTATCCCTCTGACCTTCTAATTGACGATAAAACACAGAAATTACATCGGAATTAAATACAAAAGGCACAATGCCGAATTAAGTACAAAACGACTGATTCTTCTTACTGTCTATGCTTTGAACCATTCCTGTGACACTAGTTACAGATTCCGATGCTTCACTCCAGGTTTACTGTATCCCTTGGACCTTCTAATTGACGATGAAACACAGAAATTGCATCGGAATTCAATACAAAAGGCACAGTGCCGACTTAAGTAAAAGAAGACTGGCTCTTCTTACTGACTATGCTTTGAACCATTCCTGTGACACTAGTTACAGATTCAGATGCTTCACTCCAGGTTTACTGTATCCCTTGGACCTTCTTATTTACGAAGAAACACAGAAATTGCATCGGAATTCAATTCAAAATGCACAATGCCGACTTAAGTACAAGAAGACTGGCTCTTCTTACTGACTATGTTTTGAACCATTCCTGTGACACTAGTTATAGATTCCGATGCTTCACTTCAGATTCACTGTATCCCTTGAACCTTCTTATTGACGATGAAACACACAAATTACATCGGAATTAAATACAAAAGGCACAATGCTGACTTGAGTACAAGAAGACTGACTCTTCTTACTGACTATGTTTTGAACCTTTCCTGTAACACTAGTTATGGTTTCCGATGCTTCACTTCGGGTTTACTGTATCCCTCTGACCTTCTTATTGACACAGAAATTGCATCGGAATTAAATACAAAAGGCACAAAGCAGACTTAAGTACATGTAGACTGACTTTTCCTAATGTCTATGTTTTGAACCATTCCTGTGACACTAGTTATAGATTCCGATGGTTCATTTCAGGTTACTGTATCCCTTGGACCTCCTTATTGACGATGAAACAAAGAAATTGCATCGTCATTAAATACAAAAGGCACAATGCCGACTTCAGTACAAGAAGACTGACTCCTCAAACTGTCTACGTTTTGAACCATTAATGTGACACTAGTTGTAGATTCCGATGCTTCACTTCAGGTTCACTGTATCCCTCTGACCTTCTTATTGACGATGAAACACAGTAATTGCATCGGAATTAAATACAAAAGGCACAATGCAGACATAACTACAAGAAGACTGACTCTACTTACTGACTATGTTTTGAACCATTCCTGTGACACTAGTTATAGATTCCGATGCTTAACTACAGGATAACTGTATCCCACTGACCTTCTTAGTGACGATGAAACACAGAAATGGCATCGGAATGAAATACAAAAGGCACAATGCCGACTTAAGTGCAAGAAGACTGACTCTTCTTACTGACTATGTTTTGAACCATTCCTGTGACACTAGTTATAGATTCTGATACTTCACTTCAGGTTTACTGTATCCCTTGGACCTTCTTATTGGCGATGAAACACAGAAATTGCATCGGAATTTAATACAAAAGGCATAATGACGACTTAAGTACAAGAAGATTGAGTCATCTTACAGTCTATGTTTTGAACCATTCCTGTGACACTAGTTATAGATCCCGATGTGTCACTCCAGGTTTACTGTATCCCTTGGACCTTCATATTGACGATGAAACACAGAAATAGCATCGGAATTAAATACAAAAGGCAAAATGCCGACTTAAGTACAAGAAGACTGAATCTACTTTCTGACTATGTTTTGAACCATTCCTGTGACACCACTTATAGATTCCGATGCTTCACTTCACATTTACTGTATCCCTCAGACCTTCTAATTGACGATAAAACACAGAAATTACATCGGAATTAAATACGTAAGGCACAATGCCGACTTAAGTACAAGAAGACTGACTCTTCTTACTGTCTATGCTTTGAACCATTCCTGTGACACTAGATATAGATTCCGATGCTTCACTCTAGGTTGACTGTATCCCTTGGACCTACTTATTGACGAAGAAACACAGAAATTGCGTCGGAATTAAATACAAAAGGCACAATGCCGAATTAAGTACAAAAAGACTGATTCTTCTTACTGTCTATGCTTTGAACCATTCCTGTGACACTAGTTACAGATTCCGATTCTTCACTCCAGGTTTACTGTATCCCTTGGACCTTCTAATTGACGATGAAACACAGAAATTGCATCGGAATTCAATACAAAAGGCACAGTGCAGACTTAAGTAAAAGAAGACTGGCTCTTCTTACTGACTATGCTTTGAACCATTCCTGTGACACTAGTTATAGATTCCGATGCTTCACTTCAGGTTTACTGTATCCCTCTGAGATTCTTATTGACGATGAATCACAGAAATTGCATCGGAATTAAATACAAAAGGCACAAAGCAGACATAAGTACATGTAGACGGAATTATCCTAATGTCTATGATATGAACAATTCCTGTGACACTAGTTATAGATTCCGATAGTACATTTCAGGTTTACTGTATCCCTTGGACATTCTTATAGACGATGAAACACAGAAATTGCATCGGAATTAAATAGAAAAGGCACAATACCGACTTCAGTACGAGAAGACTGACTCTTCCAACTGTCTACGTTTCGAACCATTCCTGTGACACTAGTTATAGATTCCGATGCTTAACTTCAGGATAACTGTATCCCACTGACCTTCTTAGTGACGATGAAACACAGAAATTACATCGAAATTAAATACAAAAGGCACAATGCCGACTTAGGTACAAGAAGACTGACTCTTCTTACTGACTATGTTTTGAACCATTCCTGTGACACTAGTTATTGATTTCGATGCTTCACTCCAGGTTTACTGTATCCCTTGGACCTTCATATTGACGATGAAACACAGAAATTGCATCGGAATAAAATACAAAAGGCACAATGCCGAATTAACTACAATAAGACTGACTCTTCATCTGCCTATGCTTTGAACCATTCCTGTGTCACTGGTTATAGATTTCGATGCTTCACTTCACGTTTACTGTATCCCTTGGACCTTCTTATTGACGATGAAACACAGAAATTGCATCGGAATTAAATACAAAAGGCACAATGCCGACTTAAGTACAAAAGACTGACTCTTCTAACTGACTATGTTTTGAACCATTCCTGTGACACTAGTTATAGATTCTGATGCTTCACTTCAGGTTTACTGTATCCCTCTGACCTTCGTAATGACGATGAAACACAGAAATTGCATCGGAATTAAATAAATAATGCACAATGTCGACTTAAGAACAATAAGACTGGCTCTTCTTACTGACTATGCTTTGAACCATTCCTGTGACACTAGTTATAGATTCCGATGCTTCACTTCAGTTTCACTGTATCCCTTGGACCTTCTTACTGACGATGAAACCCAGAAATTGCATCGGAATTAAATAGAAAAGGCCAAATGCCGGCTTAAGTACAAGAAGACTGACTCTTCCCACTGTCTATGATTTGAACCATTCCTGTGACAATAGTTATAGATTCCGATGCTTCACTTCAGGTTTACTGTATCCTTCTGCCCTTCTTATTGACGATGAAACACAGAAATTGCATCGGAATTAAATATAAAAGGCACAATGCCGACTTAAGTACAAGAAGACTGACCCTGCTTACTGTCTATGTTTTGAACCAATAATGTGATACTAGTTATAAATTCTGATGCTTCACTTCAGGTTTACTGTATCCCTTGGACCTTCTTATTGGCGATGAAACACAGAAATTGCATCGGAATTAAATACAAAAGCACGATGCCGACTTAAGTACAAGAAGACGGACTCTTCTTACTGACTATGTTTTGAACCATTCTGTGACACTAGTTATAGATTCCGATGCTTCACTTCAGGTTTACTGTATCCCTTGGACATTCCTATTGACGATGAGACACAGATATCGCATCGGAATGAAATAGAAAAAGCACAATGCCGACTTAAGTACAAAAAGACTGACTCTTCCTACTCTCTATATTTTGAACCATTCCTGTGACACTAGTTTGTTATTTCGATACTTCACTTGACGTTTACTGTATCCCTCGGACCTTCTTATGGACGGTGAAACACAGAAATTGCATCGTAATAAAATACAAAATGCACAATCCCGACTTAAGTACAAGAAGACTGAATCTCCCAACTCTCTATGTTTTGTACCAATCCTGTGACACTAGATATAGTTTCCGATGCTTCACTTCAGGTTTACTGTATCCCTTTGACCATGTTTTTGACGATGAAAAACAGAAATTGCATCGGAATGAAATAGAGAAGGTACAATACCGACTTAAGTACAAGAAGACTGACTCATCCTACTGTCTATGTTTTGAACCATTCCTGTGACACTAATTATAGATTCCGATGCTTCACTTCAGGTTTACTGTATCCCTTGGACCTTCTTATTAACGATGAAACACACAAATTGCATCGGAATTAAATAAAAAAGGCACAATGCCGACTTAAGTACAAGAAGACTGACTCTTCTTACTGACTATGTTTTGAACCAATCCTGTGACACTACTTATGGATTCCGATGTTTCACTTCAGGTTTACTGTGTCCCTCTGACCTTGTTATTGACGATGAATCACAGAAATTGCATCGGAATTAAATACAATAGGCACAACGCAGACTTAAGTACATGTAGACTGACTTTTCCTAATGTCTGTGTTTTGAACCATTCCTGTGACACTAGTTACAGATTCCGATGGTTCATTTCAGGTATACTGTATCCCTTGGACCTCCTTATTGACGATGAAGCACAGAAATTGCATCGGAATTAAATACAAATGCACAATGCCGTCTTTAGTACAAGAAGACTGACTCTTCCAACTGTCTACGTTATGAACCATTCCTGTGACACTAGTTATAGATTCCGATGCCTCACTTCAGATTTACTGTATCCCTGTGACCTTCGTAGTGACGATGAAACACAGAAATTGCATCGGAATTAAATAGAAAAGGCACAATGCCGACTTAACTACAAGAAGACTGACTCTTCTTACTGACTATGTTTTGAACCATTACTGTGACACTAGTTATAAATTCCGATGCTTAACTTCAGGATATCTGTATCCCACTGACCTTCTTAGTGACGATGAAACACAGAAATTGCATCGTAATTAAATACAAAAGGCACATTGCCGACTTAAGTACAAGAAGACTGACTCTTCTTACTGACTATGTTTTGAACCATTCCTGTGACACTAGTTATAGATTCTGATGCTTCACTTCAGGTTTACTGTATCCCTTGGACCTTCTTATTGGCGATGAAACACAAAAATTGCATCGGCATTAAATACAAAAAGCACAATGCCGAATTAAGTACAAGAAGACTGACTCATCTTACTGTCTATGTTTTGAACCATTCCTGTGACACTAGTTATAGATTCCGATGCTTCACTCCATGGTTACTGTATCTCTTGGACCTTCATATTGACGATGAAACACAGAAATTGCATCGGAATTAAATACAACAAAGCACAATGCCGACTTAAGTACAAGAAGACTGACTCTACTACTGAATATGTTTTGAACCATTCCTGTGACACAAGTTATAGATTCCGATGCTTCACTTCACATTTACTGTATCGCTCTGACCTTCTAATTGACGATAAAACACAGAAATTACATCGGAATTAAATGCATAAGGCGCAATGCCGACTTAAGTACAAGAAGACTGAATCTTCTTGCTGTCTATGTTTTGAACCATTCCTGTGACACTAGATATAGATTCCGATGCTTCACTCTAGGTTTACTGTATCCCTTGGACATACTTATTGACGATGAAACACAGAAATTGCATCGGAATTAAATAAAAAATGCACAATGCCGACTCAAGTACAAGAAGACTGACTCTTCTTACTGTCTATCTTTTGAACCATTCCTGTGACACTAGTTACAGATTCCGATGCTTCACTCCAGGTTTAGTGTCTCCCTTGGACCTTCTTATAGACGATGAAACACAGAAATTGCATCGGATTTAAATACAAAAGGCACAATGCCGACTTAAGTACAAGAAGACTGGCTCTTCTTACTGACTATGCTTTGAACCATTCCTGTGACACTAGTTGAAAATTCCGATGCTTCACTTCAGGTTCACTGTAACCCTTGGACCTACTTATTGACGATGAAACACAGAAATTGCATCGGAATTAAATAGAAAAGGCACAATGCCGACTTAAGTACAAGAAGACTGACTCTTCATACTGTCTACGTTTTGAACCATTCCTGTGACACTAGTTATAGATTTCGATGCTTCACTTCCGGTTTACTGTATCCCTCTGCTCTTCTTATTGACGATGAAAAACAGAAATTGCATCGGAATTAAAAACAAAAGGCAGAATGCCGACTTAAGTACAAGAAGACGGACTCCTCTTACTGACTATGCTTTGAACCATTCCTGTGACACTAGTTATGGTTTCCGATGCTTCACTTCAGGTTTACTGTATCCCTCTGACCTTCTTATTGACGATAAAACACAGAAATTGCATCGGATTTAAATACAAAATTCACAATGCCGACTTAAGTACAAGAAGACTGACTCTTCTTACTGCCTATGATTTGAACCATTCCTGTGACACTAGTTACAGATTCCGATGCTTCACTCCAGGTTTAGTGTCTCCCTTGGACCTTCTTATTGACGATGAAACACAGAAATTGCATCGGATTTAAATACAAAAGGCACAATGCCGACTTAAGTACAAGAAGACTGGCTCTTCTTACTGACTATGCTTTGAACCATTCCTGTGACACTAGTTCAAAATTCCGATGCTTCACTTCAGGTTCACTGTAACCCTTGGACCTACTTATTGACGATGAAACACAGATATTGCATCGGAATTAAATAGAAAAGGCACAATGCCGACTTAAGTACAAGAAGACTGACTCTTCATACTGTCTACGTTTTGAACCATTCCTGTGACACTAGTTATGGATTCCGATACTTCACTTCCGTTTCACTGTATCCTTGGACCTTCTTATTGACGATGAAACACAGAAATTGCATCGGAATTAAAGAGGAAAGGCACAATGCCGACTTAAGTACAAGAAGAATGACTCTTCCTACTGTCTATGTTTTGAAACATTCCTGTGACACTAGTTATAGATTCCGATGCTTCACTTCAGGTTTACTGTAACCCTTGGAGCTTCTTATTAACGATGAAACACAGAAATTGCATCGGAATTAAATACAAAAGGCACAATGCCGACTTAAGTACAAGAAGACTCACTCTTCTTACTGACTATGTTTTGAACCATTCCTGTAACACTCGTTATGGTTTCCGATGCTTCACTTCGGGTTTACTGTATCCCTCTGACCTTCTTATTGACACAGAAATTGCATCGGAACTAAATACAAAAGGCACAAAGCAGACTTAAGTACATGTAGACTGACTTTTCCTAATGTCTATGTTTTGAACCATTCCTGTGACACTAGTTATAGATTCCGATGGTTCATTTCAGGTTTACTGTATCCCTTGGACCTTCTTATTGACGATGAAACAAAGAAATTGCATCGTAATTAAATACAAAAGGCACAATGCCGACTTTAGTACAAGAAGACTGACTCCTCAAACTGTCTACGTTTTGAACCATTCCTGTGACACTAGTTATAGATTCCGATGCTTCACTTCAGGTTCACTGTATCCCTCTGACCTTCTTATTGACGATGAAACACAGTAATTGCATCGGAATTAAATACAAAAGGCACAAAGCCGACATAACTACAAGAAGACTGACTCTACATACTGACTAGGTTTTGAACCATTCCTGTGACACTAGTTATAGATTCCGATGCTTAACTACAGGATAACTGTATCCCACTGACCTTCTTAGTGACGATGAAACACAGAAATGGCATCGGAATGAAATACAAAAGGCACAATGCCAACTTAAGTGCAAGAAGACTGACTCTTCTTACTGACTATGTTTTGAACCATTCCTGTGACACTAGTTATAGATTCTGATGCTTCACTTGAGGTTTACTGTATCCCTCTGAGCTTCTTATTGACGATGAATCACAGATATTGCATCGGAATTAAATACAAAAGGCACAAGGCAGACATAAGTACATGTAGACTGACTTTTCCTAATGTCTATGATATGAACCATTCCTGTGACACTAGTTATAGATTCCGATGGTTCATTTGAGGTTTACTGTATCCCTTGGACATTCTTAATGACGATGAAACACAGAAATTGCATCGGAATTAAATAGAAAAGGCTCAATACCGACTTCAGTACGAGAAGACTGACTCTTCCAACTTCCTACGTTTCGAACCATTCCTGTGACACTAGTTATAGATTCCGATGCTTCACTTCAGTTTACTGTATCCCTCTGACCTTCTTATTGCCGATGAAACACAGAAATTGCATCGGAATTAAATACAAAAGGCACAATGCTAACTTAACTACAAGAAGACTGACTCTTCTAACTGACTATGTTTTGAACCATTCCTGCGACACTAGTTATAGATTCCGATGCTTAACTTCAGGATAACTGTATCCCACTGACCTTCTTAGTGACGATGAAACACAGAATTTGCATCGAAATTAAATACAAAAGGCACAATGCCGACTTAGGTACAAGGAGACTGACTCTTCTTACTGACTATGTTTTGAACCATTCCTGTGACACTAGTTATAGATTCCGATGCTTCACTCCAGGTTTACTGTATCCCTTGGACCTTCATATTGACGATGAAACACAGAAATTGCATCGGAATTAAATACAAAAGGCACAATGCCGACTTAACTACAATAAGACTGACTCTTCTTCTGCCTATGCTTTGAACCATTCCTGTGTCACTGGTTATAGATTTTGATGCTTCACTTCACGTTTACTGTATCCCTTGGCCTTCTTATTGACGATGAAACACAGAAATTGCATCGGAATTAAATACAAAAGGCACAATGCCGACTTAAGTACAAAAGACTGACTCTTCTAACTGACTATGTTTTGAACCATTCCTGTGACACTAGTTATAGATTCCGATGCTTCACTTCTTGTTTACTGTATCCCTCTGACCTTCTTATTGACGATGAAACACAGAAATTGCATCGGAATTAAATAGAAAAGGCACAATGCCGACTTAAGTACAAGAAGACTGGCTCTTCTTACTGACTATGCTTTGAACCATTCCTGTGACACTAGTTATAGTTTCCGATACTTCACTTCCGTTTCACTGTATCCTTGGACCTTCTTATTGACGACGAAACACAGAAATTGCATCGGAATTAAAGAGAAAAGGCACAATGCCGACTTAAGTACAAGAAGACTGACTCTTCCTACTGTCTATGTTTTGAAACATTCCTGTGACACTAGTTATAGATTCCGATGCTTCACTTCAGGTTTACTGTATCCCTTGGAGCTTCTTATTAACGATGAAACACACAAATTGCATCGGAATTAAATACAAAAGGCACAATGCCGACTTAAGTACAAGAAGACTGACTCTTCTTACTGACTATGTTTTGAACCATTCCTGTAACACTAGTTATGGTTTCCGATGCTTCACTTCGGGTTTACTGTATCCCTCTGACCTTCTTATTGACACAGAAATTGCATCGGAATTAAATACAAAAGGCACAAAGCAGACTTAAGTACATGTAGACTGACTTTTCCTAATGTCTATGTTTTGAACCATTCCTGTGACACTAGTTATAGATTCCGATGGTTCATTTCAGGTTTACTGTATCCCTTGGACCTTCTTATTGACGATGAAACAAAGAAATTGCATCGTAATTAATGACAAAAGGCACAATGCCGTCTTTAGTACAAGAAGACTGACTCCTCAAACTGTCTACGTTTTGAACCATTCCTGTGACACTAGTTATGGATTCCGATTCTTCACTTCAGGTTCACTGTATCCCTCTACCCTTCTTATTGACGATGAAACACAGTAATTGCATCGGAATTAAATACAAAAGGCACAATGCCGACATAACTACAAGAAGACTGACTCTACTTACTGACTATGTTTTGAACCAATCCTGTGACACTAGTTATAGATTCCGATGCTTAACTACAGGATAACTGTATCCCACTGACCTTCTTAGTGACGATGAAACACAGAAATGGCATCGGAATGAAATACAAAAGGCACAATGCCGACTTAAGTGCAAGAAGACTAACTCTTCTTACTGACTATGTTTTGAACCATTCCTGTGACACTAGTTATAGATTCTGATGCTTCACTCCAGGTTTAGTGTATCCCTTGGACCTTCATATTGACGATGAAACACTGAAATAGCATCGGAATTAAATTCAAAAGTCAAAATGCCGACTTAAGTACAAGAAGACTGAATCTACTTTCTGACTATGTTTTGAACCATTCCTGTGACACCACTTATAGATTCCGATGCTTCACTTCACATTTACTGTATCCCTCTGACCTTCTAATTGACGATAAAACACAGAAATTACATCGGAATTAAATACATAAAGCACAATGCCGACTTAAGTACAAGAAGACTGACTCTTCTTACTGTCTATGTTTTGAACCATTCCTGTGACACTAGATATAGATTCCGATGCTTCACTCTAGGTTGACTGTATCCCTTGTACCTACTTATTGACGATGAAACACAGAAATTGCGTCGGAATTAAATACAAAAGGCACAGTGCCGAATTAAGTACAAGAAGACTGATTCTTCTTACTGTCTATGCTTTGAACCATTCCTGTGACACTAGTTACAGATTCCGATGCTTCACTCCAGGTTTACTGTATCCCTTGGACCTTTTAATTGACGATGAAACACAGAAATTGCATCGGAATTCAATACAAATGGCACAATGCCGAGTTAAGTAAAAGAAGACTGGCTCTTCTTACTGACTATGCTTTGAACCATTCCTGTGCCACTAGTTATAGATTCCGATGGTTCACTTCAGATTCACTGTATCCCTTGGACCTTCTTATTGACGATGAAACACAGAAATTGCATCGGAATTTAATAGAAATGGCACAATGCCGACTTACGTACAAGAAGACTGTCTCTTCCTACTGTCTATGTTTTGTACCATTCCTGTGACACTAGTTATAGATTCCGATGCTTCACTTCAGGTTTACTGTATCCCGTGGACCTTCTTATTAACGATGAAACACACAAATTGCATCGGAATTAAATACAAAAGGCACAATGCCGACTTAAGTACAAGAAGACTGTCACTTCCTACTGACTATGTTTTTAACCATTCCTGTGACACTAGTTATAGATTCCGATGCTTCACTTCAGGTTTACTGTATCCCTCTGAGCTTCTTATTGACGATGAATCACTGAAATTGCATCGGATTAAATACAAAAGGAACAAAGCAGACATAAGTACATGTAGACTGACTTTTCCTAATGTCTATGATATGAACCATTCCTGTGACACTAGTTATAGATTCCGATGGTTCATTTCAGGTTTACTGTATCCCTTGGACATTCTTATTGACGATGAAACACAGAAATTGCATCGGAATTAAATAGAAACGGCACAATACCGACTTCAGTACGAGAAGACTGACTCTTCCAACTGTCTACGTTTCGAACCATTCCTGTGACACTAGTTATAGATTCCGATGCTTCACTTCTGTTTACTGTATCCCTCTGACCTTCTTATTGACGATGAAACACAGAAATTGCATCGGAATTAAATACAAAAGGCACAATGCTAACTTAACTACAAGAAGACTGACTCTTCTTACTGACTATGTTTTGAACCATTCCTGCGACACTAGTTATAGATTCCGATGCTTAACTTCAGGATAACTGTATCCCACTGACCTTCTTAGTGACGATGAAACACAGAAATTGCATCGAAATTAAATACAAAAGGCACAATGCCGACTTAGGTACAAGAAGACTGACTCTTCTTACTGACTATGTTTTGAACCATTCCTGTGACACTAGTTATAGATTCCGATGCTTCACTCCAGGTTTACTGTATCCCTTGGACCTTCATATTGACGATGAAACACAGAAATTGCATCGGAATTAAATACAAAAGGCACAATGCCGACTTAACTACAATAAGACTGACTCTTCTTCTGCCTATGCTTTGAACCATTCCTGTGTCACTGGTTATAGATTTTGATGCTTCACTTCACGTTTACTGTATCCCTTGGACCTTCTTATTGACGATGAAACACAGAAATTGCATCGGAATTAAATACAAAAGGCACAATGCCGTCTTAAGTACAAAAGACTGACTCTTCTAACTGACTATGTTTTGAACCATTCCTGTGACACTAGTTATAGATTCCGATGCTTCACTTCAGGTTTACTGTATCCCTCTGACCTTTTTATTGACGATGAAACACAGAAATTGCATCGGAATTAAATAAATAATGCACAATGTCGACTTAAGAACAATAAGACTGACTCTTCTTACTGTCTATGCTTTGAACCATTCCTGTGACACTAGTTACAGATTCAGATGCTTCACTCCAGGTTTACTGTATCCCTTGGACCTTCTTATTTACGATGAAACACAGAAATTGCATCGGAATTAAATACAAAAGGCACAATGCAGACTTAAGTACAAGAAGACTGGCTCTTCTTACTGACTATGCTTTGAACCATTCCTGTGACACTAGTTATAGATTCCGATGCTTCACTTCAGTTTCACTGTATCCCTTGGACCTTCTTACTGACGATGAAACCCAGAAATTGCATCGGAATTAAATAGAAAAGGCCAAATGCCGGCTTAAGTACAAGAAGACTGACTCTTCCCACTGTCTATGATTTGAACCATTCCTGTGACAATAGTTATAGATTCCGATGCTTCACTTCAGGTTTACTGTATCCTTCTGCCCTTCTTATTGACGATGAAACACAGAAATTGCATCGGAATTAAATACAAAAGCATGATGCCAACTTAAGTACAAGAAGACGGACTCTTCTTACTGACTAGGTTTTGAACCATCCTGTGACACTAGTTATAGATTCCGATGCTTCACTTCAGGTTTACTGTATCCCTTGGACATTCCTATTGACGATGAGACACAGATATCGCATCGGAATTAAATAGAAAAAGCACAATGCCGACTTAAGTACAAAAAGACTGACTCTTCCTACTCTCTATATTTTGAACCATTCCTGTGACACTAGTTTGTTATTCCGATGCTTCACTTGACGTTTACTGTATCCCTCGGACCTTCTTATGGACGGTGAAACACAGAAATTGCATCGGAATAAAATACAAAAGGCACAATGCCGACTTAAGTACAAGAAGACTGAATCTCCCAACTCTCTATGTTTTGTACCAATCCTGTGACACTAGATATAGTTCCCGATGCTTCACTTCAGGTTTACTGTATCCCTCTGACCATCTTATTGACGATGAAAAACAGAAATTGCATCGGAATGAAATAGAGAAGGTACAATACCGACTTAAGTACAAGAAGACTGACTCATCCTACTGTCTATGTTTTGAACCATTCCTGTGACACTAGTTATAGATTCCGATGCTTAACTTCATGATAACTGTATCCCACTGACCTTCTTAGTGACGATGAAACACAGAAATTGCATCGAAATTAAATACAAAAGGCACAATGCCGACTTAGGTACAAGAAGACTGACTCTTCTTACTGACTATGTTTTGAACCATTCCTGTGACACTAGTTATAGATTCCGATGCTGCACTCCAGGTTTACTGTATCCCTTGGACCTTCATATTGACGATGAAACACAGAAATTACATCGGAATTAAATACAAAAGGCACAATGCCGACTTAACTACAATAAGACTGACTCTTCTTCTGCCTATGCTTTGAACCATTCCTGTGTCACAGGTTATAGATTTTGATGCTTCACTTCACGTTTACTGTATCCCTTGGACCTTCTTATTGACGATGAAACACAGAAATTGCATCGGAATTAAATAAATAATGCACAATGTCGACTTAAGGACAATAAGACTGACTCTTCTTACTGTCTATGCTTTGAACCATTCCTGTGACACTAGTTACAGATTCAGATGCTTCACTCCAGGTTTACTGTATCCCATGGACCTTCTTATTTACGATGAAACACAGAAATTGCATCGGAATTAAATACAGAAGGCACAATGCGGACTTAAGTACAAGAAGACTGGCTCTTCTTACTGACTATGCTTTGAACCATTCCTGTGACACTAGTTATAGATTCCGATCTTCACTTCAGGTTTACTGTATCCCTCTGACCTTCTTATTGACGATGAAACACAGAAATTGCATCGGAATTAAATAAATAATGCACAATGCCGACTTAAGAACAATAAGACTGACTCTTCTTACTGTCTATGCTTTGAACCATTCCTGTGACACTAGTTACAGATTCAGATGCTTCACTCCAGGTTTACTGTATCCCTTGGACCTTCTTATTTACGATGAAACACAGAAATTGCATCGGAATTAAATACAAAAGGCACAATGCGGACTTAAGTACAAGAAGACTGGCTCTTCTTACTGACTATGCTTTGAACCATTCCTGTGACACTAGTTATAGATTCCGATGCTTCACTTCAGTTTCACTGTATCCCTTGGACCTTCTTACTGACGATGAAACCCAGAAATTGCATCGGAATGAAATAGAAAAGGCCAAATGCCGGCTTAAGTACAAGAAGACTGACTCTTCCCACTGTCTATGATTTGAACCATTCCTGTGACAATAGTTATAGATTCCGATGCTTCACTTCAGGTTTACTGTACCCTTCTGCCCTTCTTATTGACGATGAAACACAGAAATTGCATCGGAATTAAATACAAAAGCATGATGACGACTTAAGTACAAGAAGACGGACTCTTCTTACTGACTATGTTTTGAACCATCCTGTGACACTAGTTATAGATTCCGATGCTTCACTTCGGGTTTACTGTATCAGTTGGACATTCCTATTGACGATGAGACACAGATATCGCATCGGAATTAAATAGAAAAAGCACAATGCCGACTTAAGTACAAAAAGACTGACTCTTTCTACTCTCTATATTTTGAACCATTCCTGTGACACTAGTTTGTTATTCCGATGCTTCACTTGACGTTTACTGTATCCCTCGGACCTTCTTATGGACGGTGAAACACAGAAATTGCATCGGAATAAAATACAAAAGGCACAATGCCGACTTAAGTACAAGAAGACTGAATCTCCCAACTCTCTATGTTTTGTACCAATCCTGTGACACTAGATATAGTTCCAGATGCTTCACTTCAGGTTTACTGTATCCCTCTGACCATCTTATTGACGATGAAAAACAGAAATTGCATCACAATGAAATAGAGAAGGTACAATACCGACTTAAGTACAAGAAGACTGACTCATCCTACTGTCTATGTTTTGAACCATTCCTGTGACACTAGTTATAGATTCCGATGCTTAACTTCAGGATAACTGTATCCCACTGACCTTCTTAGTGACGATGAAACACAGAAATTGCATCGAAATTAAATACAAAAGGCACAATGCCGACTTAGGGACAAGAAGACTGACTCTTCTTACTGACTATGTTTTGAACCATTCCTGTGACACTAGTTATAGATTCCGATGCTTCACTCCAGGTTTACTGTATCCCTTGGACCTTCATATTGACGATGAAACACAGAAATTGCATCGGAATTAAATACAAAAGGCACAATGCCGACTTAACTACAATAAGACTGACTCTTCTTCTGCCTATGCTTTGAACCATTCCTGTGTCACTGGTTATAGATTTTGATGCTTCACTTCACGTTTACTGTATCCCTTGGACCTTCTTATTGACGATGAAACACAGAAATTGCATCGGAATTAAATACAAAAGGCACAATGCCGACTTAAGTACAAAAGACTGACTCTTCTAACTGACTATGTTTTGAACCATTCCTGTGACACTAGTTATAGATTCCGATGCTTCACTTCAGGTTTACTGTATCCCTCTGACCTTCTTATTGACGATGAAACACAGAAATTGCATCGGAATTAAATAAACAATGCACAATGTCGACTTAAGGACAATAAGACTGACTCTTCTTACTGTCTATGCTTTGAACCATTCCTGTGACACTAGTTACAGATTCAGATGCTTCACTCCAGGTTTACTGTATCCCATGGACCTTCTTATTTACGATGAAACACAGAAATTGCATCGGAATTAAATACAAAAGGCTCAATGCGGACTTAAGTACAAGAAGACTGGCTCTTCTTACTGACTATGCTTTGAACCATTCCTGTGACACTAGTTATAGATTCCGATGCTTCACTTCAGTTTCACAGTATCCCTTGGACCTTCTTACTGACGATGAAACCCAGAAATTGCATCGGAATTAAATAGAAAAGGCCAAATGCCGGCTTAAGTACAAGAAGACTGACTCTTCCCACTGTCTATGATTTGAACCATTCCTGTGACAATAGTTATAGATTCCGATGCTTCACTTCAGGTTTACTGTATCCTTCTGCCCTTCTTATTGACGATGAAACACAGAAATTGCATCGGAATTAAATACAAAAGCATGATGCCGACTTAAGTACAAGAAGACGGACTCTTCTTACTGACTAGGTTTTGAACCATCCTGTGACACTAGTTATAGATTCCGATGCTTCACTTCAGGTTTACTGTATCCCTTGGACATTCCTATTGACGATGAGACACAGATATCGCATCGGAATTAAATAGAAAAAGCACAATGCCGACTTAAGTACAAAAAGACTGACTCTTTCTACTCTCTATATTTTGAACCATTCCTGTGACACTAGTTTGTTATTCCGATGCTTCACTTGACGTTTACTGTATCCCTCGGACTTTCTTATGGACGGTGAAACACAGAAATTGCATCGGAATAAAATACAAAAGGCACAATGCCGACTTAAGTACAAGAAGACTGAATCTCCCAACTCTCTATGTTTTGTACCAATCCTGTGACACTAGATATAGTTCCCGATGCTTCACTTCAGGTTTACTGTATCCCTCTGACCATCTTATTGACGATGAAAAACAGAAATTGCATCGGAATGAAATAGAGAAGGTACAATACCGACTAAAGTACAAGAAGACTGACTCATCCTACTGTCTATGTTTTGAACCATTCCTGTGACACTAGTTATAGATTCCGATGCTTAACTTCATGATAACTGTATCCCACTGACCTTCTTAGTGACGATGAAACACAGAAATTGCATCGAAATTAAATACAAAAGGCACAATGCCGACTTAGGTACAAGAAGACTGACTCTTCTTACTGACTATGTTTTGAACCATTCCTGTGACACTAGTTATAGATTCCGAAGCTGCACTCCAGGTTTACTGTATCCCTTGGACCTTCATATTGACGATGAAACACAGAAATTACATCGGAATTAAATACAAAAGGCACAATGCCGACTTAACTACAATAAGACTGACTCTTCTTCTGCCTATGCTTTGAACCATTCCTGTGTCACTGGTTATAGATTTTGATGCTTCACTTCACGTTTACTGTATCCCTTGGACCTTCTTATTGACGATGAAACACAGAAATTGCATCGG
The DNA here is from genome assembly GCF_023864345.2 of Schistocerca serialis cubense. Taxonomy (NCBI): domain Eukaryota; kingdom Metazoa; phylum Arthropoda; class Insecta; order Orthoptera; family Acrididae; genus Schistocerca; species Schistocerca serialis. The sequence goes on from NC_064644.1 coordinate 640,274,346, forward strand.
AATTAAATACAAAAGGCACAATGCCGACATAAGTACAAAAGACTGACTCTTCTAACTGACTATGTTTTGAACCATTCCTGTGACACTAGTTATAGATTCCGATGCTTCACTTCAGGTTTACTGTATCCCTCTGACCTTCTTATTGACGATGAAACACAGAAATTGCATCGGAATTAAATAAATAATGCACAATGTCGACTTAAGGACAATAAGACTGACTCTTCTTACTGTCTATGCTTTGAACCATTCCTGTGACACTAGTTACAGATTCAGATGCTTCACTCCAGGTTTACTGTATCCCATGGACCTTCTTATTTACGATGAAACACAGAAATTGCATCGGAATTAAATACAGAAGGCACAATGCGGACTTAAGTACAAGAAGACTGGCTCTTCTTACTGACTATGCTTTGAACCATTCCTGTGACACTAGTTATAGATTCCGATCTTCACTTCAGGTTTACTGTATCCCTCTGACCTTCTTATTGACGATGAAACACAGAAATTGCATCGGAATTAAATAAATAATGCACAATGTCGACTTAAGAACAATAAGACTGACTCTTCTTACTGTCTATGCTTTGAACCATTCCTGTGACACTAGTTACAGATTCAGATGCTTCACTCCAGGTTTACTGTATCCCTTGGACCTTCTTATTTACGATGAAACACAGAAATTGCATCGGAATTAAATACAAAAGGCACAATGCGGACTTAAGTACAAGAAGACTGGCTCTTCTTACTGACTATGCTTTGAACCATTCCTGTGACACTAGTTATAGATTCCGATGCTTCACTTCAGTTTCACTGTATCCCTTGGACCTTCTTACTGACGATGAAACCCAGAAATTGCATCGGAATGAAATAGAAAAGGCCAAATGCCGGCTTAAGTACAAGAAGACTGACTCTTCCCACTGTCTATGATTTGAACCATTCCTGTGACAATAGTTATAGATTCCGATGCTTCACTTCAGGTTTACTGTACCCTTCTGCCCTTCTTATTGACGATGAAACACAGAAATTGCATCGGAATTAAATACAAAAGCATGATGACGACTTAAGTACAAGAAGACGGACTCTTCTTACTGACTATGTTTTGAACCATCCTGTGACACTAGTTATAGATTCCGATGCTTCACTTCGGGTTTACTGTATCAGTTGGACATTCCTATTGACGATGAGACACAGATATCGCATCGGAATTAAATAGAAAAAGCACAATGCCGACTTAAGTACAAAAAGACTGACTCTTTCTACTCTCTATATTTTGAACCATTCCTGTGACACTAGTTTGTTATTCCGATGCTTCACTTGACGTTTACTGTATCCCTCGGACCTTCTTATGGACGGTGAAACACAGAAATTGCATCGGAATAAAATACAAAAGGCACAATGCCGACTTAAGTACAAGAAGACTGAATCTCCCAACTCTCTATGTTTTGTACCAATCCTGTGACACTAGATATAGTTCCAGATGCTTCACTTCAGGTTTACTGTATCCCTCTGACCATCTTATTGACGGTGAAAAACAGAAATTGCATCACAATGAAATAGAGAAGGTACAATACCGACTTAAGTACAAGAAGACTGACTCATCCTACTGTCTATGTTTTGAACCATTCCTGTGACACTAGTTATAGATTCCGATGCTTAACTTCAGGATAACTGTATCCCACTGACCTTCTTAGTGACGATGAAACACAGAAATTGCATCGAAATTAAATACAAAAGGCACAATGCCGACTTAGGGACAAGAAGACTGACTCTTCTTACTGACTATGTTTTGAACCATTCCTGTGACACTAGTTATAGATTCCGATGCTTCACTCCAGGTTTACTGTATCCCTTGGACCTTCATATTGACGATGAAACACAGAAATTGCATCGGAATTAAATACAAAAGGCACAATGCCGACTTAACTACAATAAGACTGACTCTTCTTCTGCCTATGCTTTGAACCATTCCTGTGTCACTGGTTATAGATTTTGATGCTTCACTTCACGTTTACTGTATCCCTTGGACCTTCTTATTGACGATGAAACACAGAAATTGCATCGGAATTAAATACAAAAGGCACAATGCCGACTTAAGTACAAAAGACTGACTCTTCTAACTGACTATGTTTTGAACCATTCCTGTGACACTAGTTATAGATTCCGATGCTTCACTTCAGGTTTACTGTATCCCTCTGACCTTCTTATTGACGATGAAACACAGAAATTGCATCGGAATTAAATAAACAATGCACAATGTCGACTTAAGGACAATAAGACTGACTCTTCTTACTGTCTATGCTTTGAACCATTCCTGTGACACTAGTTACAGATTCAGATGCTTCACTCCAGGTTTACTGTATCCCATGGACCTTCTTATTTACGATGAAACACAGAAATTGCATCGGAATTAAATACAAAAGGCTCAATGCGGACTTAAGTACAAGAAGACTGGCTCTTCTTACTGACTATGCTTTGAACCATTCCTGTGACACTAGTTATAGATTCCGATGCTTCACTTCAGTTTCACTGTATCCCTTGGACCTTCTTACTGACGATGAAACCCAGAAATTGCATCGGAATTAAATAGAAAAGGCCAAATGCCGGCTTAAGTACAAGAAGACTGACTCTTCCCACTGTCTATGATTTGAACCATTCCTGTGACAATAGTTATAGATTCTGATGCTTCACTTCAGGTTTACTGTATCCTTCTGCCCTTCTTATTGACGATGAAACACAGAAATTGCATCGGAATTAAATACAAAAGCATGATGCCGACTTAAGTACAAGAAGACGGACTCTTCTTACTGACTATGTTTTGAACCATCCTGTGACACTAGTTATAGATTCCGTTGCTTCACTTCAGGTTTACTGTATCCCTTGGACATTCCTATTGACGATGAGACACAGATATCGCATCGGAATTAAATAGAAAAAGCACAATGCCGACTTAAGTACAAAAAGACTGACTCTTCCTACTCTCTATATTTTGAACCATTCCTGTGACACTAGTTTGTTATTCCGATGCTTCACTTGAGGTTTACTGTATCCCTCGGACCTTCTTATGGACGGTGAAACACAGAAATTGCATCGGAATAAAATACAAAAGGCACAATGCCGACTTAAGTACAAGAATACTGAATCTCCCAACTCTGTATGTTTTGTACCAATTCTGTGACACTAGATATAGTTTCCGATGCTTTACTTCAGGTTTACTGTATCCCTCTGACCATGTTATTGACGATGAAAAACAGATATTGCATCGGAATGAAATAGAGAAGGTACAATACCGACTTAAGTACAAGAAGACTGACTCATCCTACTGTCTATGTTTTGAACCATTCCTGTGACACTAGTTATAGATTCCGATGCTTCACTTCAGGTTTACTGTATCCCTTGGACCTTCTTATTAACGATGAAACACACAAATTGCATCGGAATTAAATAAAAAAGGCACAATGCCGACTTAAGTACAAGAAGACTGACTCTTCTTACTGAATATGTTTTGAACCAATCCTGTGACACTAGTTATGGATTCCGATGCTTCACTTCAGGTTTACTGTATCCCTCTGACCTTGTTATTGACGATGAATCACAGAAATTGCATCGGAATTAAATACAATAGGCACAACGCAGACTTAAGTACATGTAGACTGACTTTTCCTAATGTCTATGTTTTGAACCATTCCTGTGACACTAGTTACAGATTCCGATGGTTCATTTCAGGTATACTGTATCCCTTGGACCTCCTTATTGACGATGAAACACAGAAATTGCATCGGAATTAAATACAAATGCACAATGCCGACTTTAGTACAAGAAGACTGACTCTTCCAACTGTCTACGTTATGAACCATTCCTGTGACACTAGTTATAGATTCCGATGCCTCACTTCAGATTTACTGTATCCCTGTGACCTTCGTATTGACGATGAAACACAGAAATTGCATCGGAATTAAATAGAAAAGGTACAATGCCGACTTAACTACAAGAAGACTGACTCTTCTTACTGACTATGTTTTGAACCATTCCTGTGACACTAGTTATAGATTCCGATGCTTAACTTCTGGATATCTGTATCCCACTGACCTTCTTAGTGACGATGAAACACAGAAATTGCATCGTAATTAAATACAAAAGGCACATTGCCGACTTAAATACAAGAAGACTGACTCTTCTAACTGACTATGTTTTGAGCCATTCCTGTGAAACTAGTTATAGATTCTGATGCTTCACTTCAGGTTTACTGTATCCCTTGGACCTTCTTATTGGCGATGAAACACAAAAATTGCATCGGAATTAAATAGAAAAGGTACAATGCCGACTTAACTACAAGAAGACTGACTCTTCTTACTGACTATGTTTTGAACCATTCCTGTGACACTAGTTATAGATTCCGATGCTTAACTTCTGGATATCTGTATCCCACTGACCTTCTTAGTGACGATGAAACACAGAAATTGCATCGGAATTAAATACAAAAGGCACAATGCCGACTTAAGTACAAGAAGACTGGCCCTTCTTACTGCCTATGCTTTGAACCATTCCTGTGACACTAGTTATAGACTCCGAAGCTTCACTTCAGTTTCACTGTATCCCTTGGGCCTTCTAATTGACGATGAAACACACAAATTGCATCGGAATAAAATACAAAATTCACAATGCCGACTTAATTACAAGAAAACTGACTCTTCTTACTGCCTATGATTTGACCCATTCCTGTGACACTAGTTACAGATTCCGATGCTTCACTCCAGGTTTAGTGTCTCCATTGACCTTCTTATTGACGATGAAACACAGAAATTGCATCGGATTTAAATACAAAAGGCACAATGCCGACTTAAGTACAAGAAGACTGGCTCTTCTTACTGACTATGCTTTGAACCATTCCTGTGACACTAGTTGAAAATTCCGATGCTTCACTTCAGGTTCACTGTAACCCTTGGACCTACTTATTGACGATGAAACAAAGAAATTGCATCGGATTTAAATACAAAAGGCACAATGCCGACTTAAGTACAAGAAGACTGGCTCTTCTTACTGACTATGCTTTGAACCATTCCTGTGACACTAGTTGAAAATTCCGATGCTTCACTTCAGGTTCACTGTAACCCTTGGACCTTCTTATTGACGATGAAACACAGAAATTGCATCGGATTTAAATACAAAAGGCACAATGCCGACTTAAGTACAAGAAGACGGACTCTCCTTACTGACTATGTATTGAACCATTCCTGTGACACTAGTTATGGATTCCGATGCTTCGTTTCAGGTTTACTGTATCACTCTGACCTTCTTATTGACGATAAAACACAGAAATTGCATCGGAATTAAATACAAAAGGCACAATACCGACATAAGTACAAGAAGACTGACTCTTCTTACTGTCAATGTTTTGAACCATTCCTGTGACACTAGTTATAGATTCCGATGCTTCACTCCAGGTTTACTGTATCCCTTGGACCTTCTTATTCACGATGAAACACAGAAATTGCATCAGAATTAAATTGAAAAGGCACAATGCCGACTTAAGTACAAGAAGACTGACTCTTCTTATTGACTATGTTTGGAACCATTGCTGTGACACTAGTTATAGATTCCAATGCTTCACTTCAGGTTTAGTGTATCCCTTGGACCATCCTATCGACGATGAGACACAGAAATCGCATCGGAATTAAATAGAAAAAGCACAATGCCGACTTAAGTTCAAGAAGACTGACTCTTCCTACTGTCTATGTTGTGAACCATTCCTGTGACACCAGTTTTTTATTCCGATGCTTCACTCCAGGTTCACTGTATCCCTTGGACCTTCTTATTGACGATGAAACAGCGAAATTGCATCATAATTAAATAGAAAAGGCACAATGATAACTTAAGTACAAGAAGACTGATTCTTCTTATTGACTATGTTTTGAACCATTCCTGTGACACAAGTCATAGATTCCGATGCTTAACTTCACGATTACTGTATGCCTCTGACCTTCTTATTGACGATGAAACACAGAAATTGCATCGGAATTAAATACATAAGGCACAATGCCGACTTAAGTACAAGAAGACTGACTCCTCTTACTGTCTATGTTTTGAACCATCCCTGTGACACTAGTTATGGATTCCGATGCTTCACTCCATGTTCACTGTATCCCTTGGACCTTCTTATTGACGATGAGACACAGAAATTGCATCGGAATTAAATACAATAGGCTCAATGCCGACCAAAGTACAAGAAGACTGACTCTTCGTACTGTCTATGTTTTGAACCATTCCTGTGACACTAGTCATAGATTCCGATGCTTCACTTCAGGTTTACTGTACCCCTCTTACCTTCGTATTGACTATGAAACACAGATATTGCTTCGGAATTAAATACAAAAGTCACAATACCGACTTAAGTACAAGAAGACTTACTCTTCTTACTGACTATATTTTTAACCATTCCTGTGACACTAGTCATAGATTCCGAAGCTTAACTTCAGGATTACAATATCCCTCTGACCTTTTTATTGACGATGAAACACAGAAATTGCATCGGCCTTAAATACAAAAGGCACAATGCCGACTTAAGTACAAGAAGACTGACTCTTCTTACTGTCTATGTTTTGAACCATCCCTGTGACACTAGTTATAGATTCCGATGCTTCACTCCAGGTTTACTGTATGCCTTGGACCATCTTGTTGACGATGAAACACAGAAATTGCATCAGAATTGAATAGAAAATGCACAATGATGACTTAAGTACAAGAAGACAGACTCTTCTTACTGATTATTTTTTGAACCATTCTTGTGACGCTAGTTATAGTTTCCGATGCTTCCCTTCAGGTTTACTGTATCCCTTGGACCTTCTTATTGACGATGAAACACAGAAATTACATCGGAATTAAATTCAAAATGTACAATGCCGAATGAAGTAAAAGAAGTCTGACTCTTCTTACTGTCTATGCCTTGAACCATTAATGTGACACTAGTTATAGATTACGATGCTTCACTCCAGGTTTATTGTATTCCTTGGACCTTCTTATTGACGATGAAACAGAGAAATTGCATCATATTTATATAGAAAAGGCACAATGATAACTTAAGTACAAGAAGACTGACTCTTCTTACTGACTATGTTTTCAACCATTCCTGTGACACTAGTCATAGATTCCGATGCTTCACTTCAGGATTACTGTATCCCTCTGACCTTCTTATTGACGATGAAACACAGAAATTGCATCGGAATTAAATACAAAAGGCACAATGCCGACTTAAGAACGTGTAGACTGACTTTTCCTACTGTCTATGTTTTGAACCATTCCTGTGACACTTGTTATAGATTCCGATGGTTCATTTCTGGTTTACTCTATCCCTTGGACCTTCTTATTGACGATGAAACACAGAAATTGCATCGGAATTAAATACAATAGGCCCAATGCCGACTTAACTACAATAAGACTGACTCTTCCAACTGTCTATGTTTTGAACAATTCCTGTGACACTAGTTATAGATTCCGATGCTTCACTTCAGGTTTTCTTTATCCCTCTGACCGTCGTATTGACGAAGAAACACAGAAATTGCATCGGAATTAAATAGAAAAGGCACAATGCCGACTTAAGTACTAGAAGACTGACTCTTACTACTGTCTATGTTTAGAACTATTCCTGTGACACTAGTTATAGATTCCGATGTTTCACTTCAGGTTTACTGTATCCCTTGGACTTTCTTATTGACGATGAAACACAGAAATTGCATCGGAATTAAATACAAAAGGCACAATGAGTACTTAATTACAAGAAGAGTGACTCTTCTTACTGACTATGCATTGAACCATTCCTGTGACTCTAGTTATAGATTCCGATGCTTAACTTCATGATTACTGTATCCCTCTGACCTTCTTAGTGACGATGAAACACAGAAATTGCATCGGAATTAAATACAAAATGCACAATGCCGACTTAAGTACAAGAAAACTGACTCATCTTACTGGCTATGTTTGAACCGTCCCTGTGACGCTAGTTATTGATTCCGAAGCTTCACTCCAGGTTTACTGTATCCCTTGGACCTTCTTATTGACGATGAAACACAGAAATTGCGTCGGAATTAAATACAAATGGCACAATGCCGAATTGAGTACAAGAAGATTGACTCTTCTTACTGTCTATGTTTTGAACCATTCCTGTGACACTAGTTATGGACTCCGATGCTTCACTCCAGGTTTACTGTATCCCTTGGACCTTCTTATTGACGATGAAACACAGAAATTGCATCGGAATTAAATTCAAAAGGTACAGTGCCGAATGAAGTAAAAGAAATCTGACTCTTCTTACTGTCTATGTTTTGAACCATTAATGTGACACCAGTTATAGATTACGATGCTTCACTCCAGGTTTACTGTATTCCTTGGACCTTCTTATTGACGATGAAACAGAGAAATTGCGTCATAATTAAATAGAAAAGGCACAATGACAACTTAAGTACAAGAAGACTGACTCCTTTTACTGACTATGTTTTGAACCATTCCTGTGACACTAGGTATAGGTTCCGATGCTTCACTTCAGGATTACTGTATCCCTTGGACCTTCCTATTGACGATGAGACACAGAAATCGCATCGAAATTAAATAGAAGAAGCACAATGCCGACTTATGTACAAAAAGACTGACTCTTCCTACTCTCTATGTTTTAAACCATTCCTGTGACACTAGTTTTTTATTCCAATGCTTCACTTGAGGTTTACTGTATCCCTCGGTCCTTCTTATGGACGATGAAACACAGAAATAGCATCGTAATAATATACAAAAGGCACAATGCCGACTTAAGTACAAGAAGACTGAAGCTTCCAACTCTCTATGTTTTGAAACATTCCTGTGACACTAGTCATCGAATCCGATGCTTCTCTTCAGGTTTACTGTATCCCTCTGACCTTCTTATTGACGATGAAACACAGAAATTGCATTGGAATTAAATAGGAAAGGCACAATACCGAGTTAAGTACAAGAAGACTGACTCTTCCTACTGTCTATGCTTTGTACTATTCCTGTGACACTAGTTATAGATTCCGATGCTTCACTTCAGGTTTACTGTATCCCTTCGACCTTCTTATTAACGATGAAACACACAAATTGCATCGGAATTAAATACAAAAGGCACAATGCGGACTTAAGTACAGGAAGACTGTCTCTTCCTACTGACTATGTTTTGAACCATTCCTGTGACACTAGTTATAGATTCCGATGCTTCACTTCAGGTTTACTGTATCCCTCTGAGCTTCTTATTGACGATGAATCACAGAAATTGCATCGGAATTAAATACAAAAGGCACAAAGGAGACATAAGTACATGTAGACTGACTTTTCGTAATGTCTATGATATGAACCATTCCTGTGACACTAGTTATAGATTCCGATGGTTCATTTCAGGTTTACTGTATCCCTTGGACATTCTTATTGACGATGAAACACAGAAATTGCATCGGAATTAAATACAAAAGGCACAATGGCGACTTAAGTACAAGAAGACTGACTCTTCCAACTGTCTACGTTTCGAACCATTCCTGTGACACTAGTTATAGATTCCGATGCTTCACTTCAGGTTTACTGTATCCCTCTGACCTTCTTATTGACGATGAAACACAGAAATTGCATCGGAATTAAATATAAAAGGCACTATGCCGACTTAACTACAAGAAGACTGACTCTTCTTACTGACTATGTTTTGAACCATTCCTGCGACACTAGTTATAGATTCCGATGCTTAACTTCAGGATAACTGTATCCCACTGACCTTCTTAGTGGCGATGAAACACAGAAATTGCATCGAATTTAAATACAAAAGGCACAATGCCGACTTAGGTACAAGAAGACTGACTCTTCTTACTGACTATGTTTTGAACCATTCCTGTGACACTAGTTATAGATTCTGATGCTTCTCTTCAGGTTTACTGTATTTCTTGGACCTTCTTATTGGCGATGAAACACAGAAAGAGCATCGGAATTAAATACAAAGGCACAATGCCGACTTAAGCACAAGAAGACTGACTCATCTTACTGTCTATGTTTGAACCATTCCTGTGACACTAGTTATAGATTCCGCTGCTACACTCCAGGTTTACTGTATCCATTGGACCTACATATTGACGATGAAACACAAAAATTGCATAGGAATTAAATACAAAAGGCACAATGCCGACTTAACTACAATAAGACTGACTCTTCTTCTGTCTATGTTTTGAACCATTCCTGTGACACTAGATATAGATTACGATGCTTCACTCAAGGTTTACTCAACCCTTTAGACCTTCTTAATGACGATGAAACATAGAAATTGCATCGGAATTAAATAAATAATGCACAATGCCGACTTAAGAACAATAAGACTGACTCTTATTACTGTCTATGCTTTGAACCATTCCTGCGACACTAGTTATAGATTCCGATGCTTCACTTCAGGTTTACTGTATCCCTCTGAGCTTCTTATTGACGATCAATCACAGAAATTGCACCGGAATTAAATACAAAAGGCACAAAGGAGACATAAGTACATGTAGACTGACTTTTCCTAATGTCTATGATATGAACCATTCCTGTGACACTAGTTATAGATTCCGATGGTTCATTTCAGGTTTACTGTATCCCTTGGACATTCTTATTGACGATGAAACACAGAAATTGCATCGGAATTAAATACAAAAGTCACAATGCCGACTTAAGTACAAGAAGACTGACTCTTCCACCTGTCTACGTTTCGAACCATTCCTGTGACACTAGTTATAGATTCCGATGATTCACTTCAGGTTTACTGTGTCCCTCTGACCTTCTTATTGACGATAAAACACAGAAATTGCATCGGAATTAAATACAAAAGGCACAATGCCGACTTAACTACAAGAAGACTGACTCTTCTTACTGACTATGTTTTGAACCATTCCTGCGACACTAGTTATAGATTCCGATGCTTAACTTCAGGATAACTGTATCCCACTGACCTTCTTAGTGACGATGAAACAGAAATTGCATCGAAATTAAATATAAAAGGCACAATGCCGACTTAGGTACAAGAAGACTGACTCTTCTTACTGACTATGTTTTGAACCATTCCTGTGACACTAGTTATAGATTCTGATGCTTCTCTTCAGGTTTACTGTATCCCTTGGACCTTCTTATTGGCGATGAAACACAGAAAGAGCATCGGAATTAAATACAAAGGCACAATGCCGACTTAAGCACAAGAAGACTGACTCATCTTACTGTCTATGTTTGAACCATTCCTGTGACACTAGTTATAGATTCCGATGCTTCACTCCAGGTTTACTGTATCCCTTGGACCTTCATATTGACGATGAAACACAGAAATTGCATCGGAATTAAATACAAAGGGCACAATGCCGACTTAACTACAATAAGACTGACTCTTCTTCTGTCTATGTTTTGAACCATTCCTGTGTCACTGGTTATAGATTTCGATGCTTCACTTCACGTTTACTGTATCCCTTGGGCCTTCTTATTGACGATGAAACACAGAAATTGCATCGGAATTAAATAAATAATGCACAATGCCGACTTAAGAACAATAAGACTGACTCTTATTACTGTCTATGTTTTGAACCATTCCTGTGACACTAGTTACAGATTCAGATGCTTCACTCCAGGTTTACTGTATCCCTTGGACCTTCTTATTTACGATGAAACACAGAAATTGCATCGGAATTAAATACAAAAGGCACAATGCCGACTTAAGTACAAAAGACAGACTCTTCTTACTGACTATGTTTTGAACCATTCCTGTGACACTAGATATAGATTACGATGCTTCACTCAAGGTTTACTCAATCCCTTAGACCTACTTATTGACGATGAAACACAGAAATTGCATCGGAATTAAATAAATGATGCACAATGCCGACTTAAGAACAATAAGACTGACTCTTATTACTGTCTATGTTTTGAACCATTCCTGTGACACTAGTTACAGATTCAGATGCTTCACCCCAGGTTTAGTGTATCCCTTGGACCTTCTTATTTACGATGAAACACAGAAATTGCATCGGAATTAAATACAAAAGGCACAATGCCGACTTAAGTACAAGAAGACTGGCTCTTCTTACTGACTATGCTTTGAACCATTCCTGTGACACTAGTTATAGATTCCGATGCTTCAATTCAGTTTCACTGTATCCCTTGGACCTTCTTATTGACGATGAAACACAGAAATTGCATCGGAATTAAAAAGAAAAGGCACAATGCCGACTTAGGGACAAGAAGACTGGCTCTTCTTACTGACTATGCTTTGAACCATTCCTGTGACACTAGTTATAGATTCCGATGCTTCACTTCAGTTTCACTGTATCCCTTGGACCTTCTTACTGACGATGAAACCCAGAAATTGCATCGGAATTAAATAGAAAAGGCCCAATGCCGGCTTAAGTACAAGAAGACTGATTCTTCCTACAGTCTATGATTTGAACCATTCCTGTGACACTAGTTATAGATTCCGATGCTTCACTTCAGGTTTACTCTATCCTTCTGCCCTTCTTATTGACGATGAAACACAGAAATTGCATCGGAATTAAATATAAAAGGCACAATGCCGACTTAAGTACAAGAAGACTGACCCTGCTTACTGTCTATGTTTTGAACCATTAATGTGATACTAGTTATAAATTCTGAGGCTTCACTTCAGGTTTACTGTATCCCTTGGACCTTCTTATTAGCGATGAAACACAGAAATTGCATCGGAATTAAATACAAAAGCACAATGCCGACTTAACTAGAAGAAGACGGACTCTACTTACTGACTATGTTTTGGACTATCCTGTGACACTAGTTATAGATTCCGATGCCTCACTTCTGGTTTACTGTATCCCTTGGACATTCCTATTGACGATGAGACACAGATATCGCATCGGAATTAAATAGAAAAAGCACAATGCCGTCTTAAGTACAAAAAGACTGACTCTTCCTACTCTCTATATTTTGAACCATTCCTGTGACACTAGTTTGTTATTCCGATGCTTCACTTGACGTTTACTGTATCCCTCGGACCTTCTTATGGACGGTGAAACACAGAAATTGCATCGGAATAAAATACAAAAGGCACAATCCCGACTTAAGTACAAGAAGACTGAATCTCCCAACTCTCTATGTTTTGTACCAATCCTATGACACTAGATATAGTTTCCGATGCTTCACTTCAGGTTTACTGTATCCCTCTGACCATCTTATTGACGATGAAAAACAGAAATTGCATCGGAATTAAATAGAGAAGGTACAATACCGACTTAAGTACAAGAAGACTGACTCATCCTACTGTCTATGTTTTGAACCATTATTGTGACACTAGTTATAGATTCCGATGCTTCACTTCAGGTTTACTGTATCCCTTGGACCTTATTATTAACGATGAAACACACAAATTGCATCGGAATTAAATAGAAAAGGCACAATGCCGACTTAACTACAAGAAGACTGACTCTTCTTACTGACTATGTTTTGAACCATTCCTGTGACAATAGTTATAGATTCCGATGCTTCACTTCAGGTTTACTGTATCCCTCTGACCTTCTTATTGACGATGAATCACAGAAATTGCATCGGAATTAAATACAAAAGGCACAAAGCAGACTTAAGTACATGTAGACTGACATTTCCTAATGTCTATGTTTTGAACCATTCCTGTGACACTAGTTATAGATTCCGATGGTTCATTTCAGGTATACTGTATCCCTGTGACCTTCGTATTGACGATGTAACACAGAAATTGCATCGGAATTAAATAGAAAAGGCACAATGCCGACTTAACTACAAGAAGACTGACTCTTCTTACTGACTATGTTTTGAACCATTCCTGTGACAATAGTTATAGATTCCGATGCTTAACTTCAGGATAACTGTATCCCACTGACCTTCTTAGTGACGATGAAACACAGAAATTGCATCGGAATTAAATACAAAAGGCACATTGCCGACTTAAGTACAAGAAGACTGAATCTTCTTACTGTCTATGATTTGAACCATTCCTGTGACACTAGATATAGATTCCGATGCTTCACTCTAGGTTTACTGTATCCCTTGGACATACTTATTGACGATGAAAGGCATAAATTGCATCGGAATTAAATAAAAAATGCACAATGCCGACTTAAGTACAAGAAGACTGACTCTTCTTACTGTCTATCTTTTGAACCATTCCTGTGACACTAGTTACAGATTCCGATGCTTCACTCCAGGTTTACTGTATCCCTTGGATCTTCCTACTGACCATAAAACACAGAAATTGCATCGGAATTAAATACAACATTCACAATGCCAACTTAAGTACAAGAAGACTGACTCTGCTTACTGTCTATGATTTGAACCATTCCTGTGATACTAGTTATAGATTTCGATGCTTCACTTCAGGTTTAACGTATCCCTTGGACCTTCTTATTGGCGATGAAACACAGAAATTGCATCGGATTTAAATACAAAATGCACAATGCCGACTTAAGTACAAGAAGACGGACTCTTCTTACTGACTATGTTTTGAACCATTCCTGTGACACTAGTTATGGATTCCGATGCTTCACTTCAGGTTTACTGTATCCCTCTGACCTTCTTATTGACGATAAAACACAGAAATTGCATCGGAATTATATACAAAAGGCACAATGCCGACTTAAGTACAAGAAGACTGATTCTTCTTACTGTCAATGTCTTGAACCATTCCTGTGACACTAGTTATAGATTCCGATGCTTCATTCCAGGTTTACTGTATCCCTGGGACGTTCTTATTGACGATGAAACACAGAAATTGCATCAGAATTAAATTGAAAAGGCACAATGCCGACTTAAGTAAAGAAGACTGACTCTTCTTATTGACTATGTTTGGAACCATTGCTGTGACACTAGTTATAGATTCCAATGCTTCACTTCAGGTTTACTGTATCCCTTGGACCATCCTATTGACGATGAGACACAGAAATCGCATCGGAATTAAATAGAAAAAGCACAATGCCGACTTAAGTTCAAGAAGACTGACTCTTCCTACTGTCAATGTTGTGAACCACTCCTGTGACACTAGTTTTTTATTCCGATGCTTAACTTGAGGTTTACTGTATCCCTCTGACCTTCTTATTGACGATGAAACACAGAAATTGCATCGTAATTAAATAGAAAAGGCACAATGCCGACTTAACTACAAGAAGACTGACTCTTCTTACTGACTATATTTTGAACCATTCCTGTGACACTAGTTATAGATTCCGATGCTTAATTTCAGGATTACTGTATTCCACTGACATTTTTAGTGACGATGAAACACAGAAATTGCATCGGAATTAAATACAAAAAGCACAATGCCAACTGAAGTACAAGAATACTGACTCATCTTACTGTCTATGATTTGAACCGTTCCTGTGACACTAGTTATAGATTACGATGCTTACCTCCAGTTTTACTGTATCCCTTGGACCTTCTTATTGACGATGAAAAAAAGAAATTGCATCGGAATTAAATACAAAAAGCGCAATGCCGACTTTAGTACAAGAAGACTGACTCTTCTTACTGAGTATGTTTTGAACCATTCCTGTGACACTAGTTATAGATTCCGATGCTTCACATCAGGTTTACTGTATCCCTCTGACCTTCTTATTGACGACGAAACACAGAAATTGCATTGGAATTAATACAAAAGGCACAATGCCGAATTAAGTACAATAATACTGACTCTTCTTACTGTCTATGATTTGAACCATTCCTGAGACACTAGTTATAGACTCCGATGCTTCACTCCAGGTTTACTGTATCCCTTGGACCTTCTTACTGACGATGAAACACAGAAATTGCAATGGAATTAAATACAAAAGGCACAATGCCGACTTAAGTAAAAGAAGTCTGACTCTTCTTACTGTCTATGTTTTGAACCATTCCTGTGACGCTAGTTATAGTTTCCGATGCTTCACTTCAGGTTTAATGTATTCTTGGACCTTCTTATTGACGTTGAAACACAGAAATTGCATCGGAATTAAATAGAAAAGGCACAATGCCGACTTAAGTACAAGAATACTGACTCATCTTACTGTCTATGTTTTGAACCGTCCCTGTGACACTAGTTATTGATTCCGATGCTTCACTCCAGGTTTACTGTATCCCTTGGACCTTCTTATTGACGATGAAACACAGAAATTGCATGGGAATTAAATACAAAAACCACAATGCCGACTTAAGTCAAAGAAGACTGACTCTTCTTACTGACTATGTTTTGAACCATTCCTGTGACACTAGTTATAGATTCCGATGCTTCACTTCAGGTTTACTGTATCCTTCTGACCCTCTTATTGACGATGAAACACAGAAATTGCTTCGGAATTAAATACAAATGGCTTAATGCCGAATTGAGTACAAGAAGATTGACTCTTCTTACTGTCTATGCTTTTAACCATTCCTGTGACACTAGTATTGGACTCCGAAGCTTCACTCCAGGTTTACTGTATCCCTTGGACCTTCTTATTGACGATGAATCAGAGAAATTGCATCATAATTAAATAGAAAAGGCACAATGATAACTTAAGTACAAGAAGACTGACTCTTCTTACTGACTATGTTTTGAACCATTCCTGTGACACTAGTCATAGATTCCGATGCTTAACTTCAGGATTACTGTATCCCTCTGACCTTCTTATTGACGATGAAACACAGAAATTGCATCGGAATTAAATACAAAAGGCACAATGCCGACTTAAGTACAAGAAGACTGACTCTTCTTACTGTCTATGTTTTGAACCGACCCTGTGACACTAGTTATGGATTCCGATGCTTCACTCCGGGTTCACTGTATCCCTTGGACCTTCTTATTGACGATGAAACACAGAAATTGCATCAAAATTAAATAGAAAAGGCACAATGATAACTTAAGTACAAGAAGACTGACTCTTCTTACTGACTATGTTTTGAGCCATTCCTGTGACACTAGTCATAGATTCCGATGCTTCACTTCAGGATTACTGTATCCCTCTGACCGTCGTATTGACGAAGAAACACAGAAATTGCATCGGAATTAAATACAAAAGGCACAATGCCGACTTAAGTACATGTAGACTGACTTTTCCTACTGTCTATGTTTTGAACCATTCCTGTGACACTTGTTATAGATTCCGATGGTTCATTTCTGGTTTACTGTATCCCTTGGACCTTCTTATTGACGATGAAACACAGAAATTGCATCGGAATTAAATGCAAAAGGCACAATGCCGACTTAAGTACAAGAAGACTGACTCTTCCAACTGTCTATGTTTTGAACAATTCCTGTGACACTAGTTATAGATTCCGATGCTTCACTTCAGGTTTACTTTATCCCTCTGACCGTCGTATTGACGAAGAAACACAGAAATTGCATCGGAATTAAATAGAAAAGGCACAATGCCGACTTAAGTACTAGAAGACTGTCTCTTCCTACTGTCTATGTTTTGAACCATTCCTGTGATACTAGTTATAGATTCCGATGCTTCACTTCAGGTTTACTGTATCCCTTGGACTTTCTTATTGACGATGAAACACAGAAATTGCATCGGAATTAAATACAAAAGGCACAATGATAACTTAACTACAAGAAGACTGACTCTTCTTACTGACTAAGCTTTGAACCATTCCTGTGACTCTAGTTATAGATTCCGATGCTTAACTTCATGATTACTGTATCCCTCTGACCTTCTTAGTGACGATGAAACACAGAAATTGCATCGGAATTAAATACAAAAAGCACAATGCCGACTTAAGTACATGAAAACTGACTCATCTTACTATCTATGTTTTGAACCGTCCCTGTGACGCTAGTTATAGATTCCGCTGCTTCACTACAGGTTTACTGTATCCCTTGGACCTTCTTATTAACGATGAAACACAGAAATTGCATCGGAATTAAATACAAAAGGGACAATACCGACTTAAGTACAAGAAGACTGACTCTTCTTACTGACTATGATTTGAACCATTCCTGTGACACTAGTCATAGATTCCGATGCTTAACTTCAGGATTTCTGTATCCCTCTGACCTTCTTATTGACGATGAAACACAGAAATTGTATCGGAATTAAATACAAAAGGCACAATGCCGACTTAAGTACAAAAAGACTGACTCTTCTTACTGTCTATGTTTTGAAACATTTCTGTGACACTAGTTATAGATTCCGATGCTTCACTCCAGGTTCACTGTATCCCTTGGACCTTCTTATTGACGATGAAACACAGAAATTGCATCGGAATTAAATACAATAGGCTCAATGCCGACTAAAGTACAAGAAGACTGACTCTTCCTACTGTCTATGTTTTGAACCATTCCTGTGACACTAGTCATAGATTCCGATGGTTCACTTCAGGTTTACTGTATCCCTCTTACCTTCGTATTGACTATGAAACACAGAAATTGCATCGGTATTATATACAAAAGGCACAATACCGACTTAAGTACAAGAAGACTGCCTCTTCTTACTGACTATGTTTTTAACCATTCCTGTGACACTAGTCATAGATTCCGATGCTTAACTTCAGGATTACTGTATCCCTCTGACCTTTTTATTGACGATGAAACACAGAAATTGCATCGGCCTTAAATACAAAAGGCACAATGCCGACTTAAGTACAAGAAGACTGACTCTTCTTACTGTCTATGTTTTGAACCATCCCTGTGACACTAGTTATAGTTTCCGATGCTTCACTCCAGGTTTACTGTATGCCTTGGACCATCTTATTGACGATGAAACACAGAAATTGCATCAGAATTATATAGAAAATGCACAATGATGACTTAAGTACAAGAAGACTGACTCTTCTTACTGATTATTCGTTGAACCATCCCTGTGACGCTAGTTATAGTGTCCGATGCTTCAGTTCAGGTTTACTGTATCCCTTGGACGTTCTTATTGACGTTGAAACACAGAAATTGCGTCGGAATTAAATAGAAAAGGCACAATGCCGCCTTAAGTACAAGAATACTGACTCATCTTACTGTCTATGTTTTGAACCATCCCTGTGACACTAGTTATAGATTCCGATGCTTCACTTCAGGTTTACTGTATCCCTCTGACCCTCTTATTGACGATGAAACACAGAAATTGCATCGGAATTAAATACAAATGGCACAATGCCGAATTGAGTACAAGAAGATTGACTCTTCTTACTGTCTATGTTTTGAACCATTCCTGTGACACTAGTTATGGACTCCGATGCTTCACTCCAGGTTTACTGTATCCCTTGAACCTTCTTATTGACGATGAAACACAGAAATTGCATCGGAATTAAATACAAAAGGCACAATGCCGACTTAAGTACATGTAGACTGACTTTTCCTACTGTCTATGTTTTGAACCATTCCTATGACACTTGTTATAGATTCCGATGGTTCATTTCTGGTTTACTATATCCCTTGGACCTTCTTATTGACGATTAAACACAGAAATTGCATCGGAATTAAATACAAAAGGCACAATGCCGACATAAGTACAAGAAGACTGGCTCTTCTTACTGTCTATGTTTTGAACCATCAATGTGACACTAGTTATGGATTCCGATGCTTCACTCCAGGTTCACTGTATCCCTTGGACCTTCTTATTGACTATGAAACACAGAAAATGCGTCGGAATTAAATACAATAGGCTCAATGCCGACTAAAGTACAAGAAGACTGACTCTTCCTACTGTCTATGTTTTGAACCATTCCTGTGACACTAGTCATAGATTCCGATGCTTCACTTCAGGTTTACTGTATTCCTCTCACCTTCGTATTGACTATGAAACACAGAAATTGCATCGGAATTAAATACAAAAGGTAAAATACCAACTTAAGTACAAGAAGACTGAATCTTCTTACTGACTATGTTTTTAACCATTCCTGTGACACTAGTCATAGATTCCGATGCTTAACTTGAGGATTACTGTATCCCTCTGACGTTTTTATTGACGATGAAACACAGAAATTGAATCGGCCTTAAATACAAAAGGCACAGTGCCGACTTAAGTACAAGAAGACTGACTCTTCTTACTGTCTATGTTTTGGACCATCCCTGTGACACTAGTTATAGATTCCGATGCTTCACTCCAGGTTTACTGTATGCTTCGGACCATCTTATTGACGTTGAAACACAGAAATTGCGTCGGAATTAAATAGAAAAGGCACAATGCCGACTTAAGTACAAGAATACTGACTCATCTTACTATCTATGTTTTGAACCATCCCTGTGACACTAGTTATTGATTCCGATGCTTCACTCCAGGTTTACTGTATCCCTTGGACCTTCTTATTGACGATGAAACACAGAAATTGCAGCGGAATTAAATACGAAAAGCACAATGCCGACTTAAGTACAAGAAGACTGACTCTTCTTACTGACTATGTTTTGAACCTTTCCTGTGACACTAGTTATAGATTCCGATGCTTCACTTCAGGTTAACTGTATCCCTCTGACCCTCTTATTGACGATGAAACACAGAAATTGCATCGGAATTAAACACAAATGGCACAATGCCGATTTGAGTACAAGAAGATTGACTCTTCTTACTGTCTATGTTGTGAACCATTCCTGTGACACTAGTTATGGACTCCGATGCTTCACTCCAGGTTTACTGTATCCCTTGGACCTTCTTATTGACGATGAAAAACATAAAATTACATCGGAATTAAATTTAAAAGGTACAATGACGAATGAAGTAAATGAAGTCTGACTCTTCTTACTGTCTATGTTTTGAACCATTAATGTGACACTAGTTATAGATTACGATGCTTCACTCCAGGTTTACTGTATCCCTTGGACTTTCTTATTGACGATGAAACACAGAAATTGCATCGGAATTAAATACAAAAGGCACAATGCCGACTTAACTACAAGAAGACTGACTCTTCTTACTGACTATGCTTTGAACCATTCCTGTGACTCTAGTTATAGATTCCGATGCTTAACTTCATGATTACTGTATCCCTCTGACCTTCTTAGTGACGATGAAACACAGAAATTGCCTCGGAATTAAATACAAAAAGCACAATGCCGACTTAAGTACATGAAAACTGACTCATCTTACTATCTATGTTTTGAACCGTCCCTGTGACGCTAGTTATAGATTCCGCTGCTTCACTACAGGTTTACTGTATCCCTTGGACCTTCTTATTAACGATGAAACACAGAAATTGCATCGGAATTAAATACAAAAGGGACAATACCGACTTAAGTACAAGAAGACTGACTCTTCTTACTGACTATGATTTGAACCATTCCTGTGACACTAGTCATAGATTCCGATGCTTAACTTCAGGATTTCTGTATCCCTCTGACCTTCTTATTGACGATGAAACACAGAAATTGTATCGGAATTAAATACAAAAGGCACAATGCCGACTTAAGTACAAGAAGACTGACTCTTCTTACTGTCTATGTTTTGAACCATCCCTGTGACACTAGTTATAGATTCCGATGCTTCACTCCAGGTTTACTGTATCCCTTGTACCTTCTTATTGACGATGAAGCACAGAAATTGTATCGGAATTAAATACAAAACTCACAATGCCGACTTAAGTACCAGATGTCTGACTCTTCTTACTGACTATGTTTTGAACCATTCCTATGACACTTGTTATAGATTCCGATGGTTCATTTCTGGTTTACTATATCCCTTGGACCTTCTTATTGACGATTAAACACAGAAATTGCATCGGAATTAAATACAAAAGGCACAATGCCGACTTAAGTACAAGAAGACTGACTCTTCTTACTGTCTATGTTTTGAACCATCAATGTGACACTAGTTAAGGATTCCGATGCTTCACTCCAGGTTCACTGTATCCCTTGGACCTTCTTATTGACTATGAAACACAGAAATTGCGTCGGAATTAAATACAATAGGCTCAATGCCGACTAAAGTACAAGAAGACTGACTCTTCCTACTGTCTACGTTTTGAACCATTCCTGTGACACTAGTCATAGATTCCGATGCTTCACTTCAGGTTTACTGTATTCCTCTCACCTTCGTATTGACTATGAAACACAGAAATTGCATCGGAATTAAATACAAAAGGTAAAATACCAACTTAAGTACAAGAAGACTGACTCTTCTTACTGACTATGTTTTTAACCATTCCTGTGACACTAGTCATAGATTCCGATGCTTAACTTGAGGATTACTGTATCCCTCTGACCTTTTTATTGACGATGAAACACAGAAATTGCATCGGCCTTAAATACAAAAGGCACAATGCCGACTTAAGTACAAGAAGACTGACTCTTCTTACTGTCTATGTTTTGGACCATCCCTGTGACACTAGTTATAGATTCCGATGCTTCACTCCAGGTTTACTGTATGCTTCGGACCATCTTATTGACGTTGAAACACAGAAATTGCGTCGGAATTAAATAGAAAAGGCACAATGCCGACTTAAGTACAAGAATACTGACTCATCTTACTATCTATGTTTTGAACCATCCCTGTGACACTAGTTATTGATTCCGATGCTTCACTCCAGGTTTACTGTATCCCTTGGACCTTCTTATTGACGATGAAACACAGAAATTGCAGCGGAATTAAATACAAAAAGCACAATGCCGACTTAAGTACAAGAAGACTGACTCTTCTTACTGACTATGTTTTGAACCTTTCCTGTGACACTAGTTATAGATTCCGATGCTTCACTTCAGGTTAACTGTATCCCTCTGACCCTCTTATTGACGATGAAACACAGAAATTGCATCGGAATTAAACACAAATGGCACAATGCCGATTTGAGTACAAGAAGATTGACTCTTCTTACTGTCTATGTTTTGAACCATTCCTGTGACACTAGTTATGGACTCCGATGCTTCACTCCAGGTTTACTGTATCCCTTGGACCTTCTTATTGACGATGAAAAACATAAAATTACATCGGAATTAAATTTAAAAGGTACAATGACGAATGAAGTAAAAGAAGTCTGACTCTTCTTACTGTCTATGTTTTGAACCATTAATGTGACACTAGTTATAGATTACGATGCTTCACTCCAGGTTTACTGTATTCCTTGGACCTTCTTATTGACGATGAAACAGAGAAATTGCATCATAATTAAATTGAAAAGGCACAATGATAACTTAAGTACAAGATGACTGACTCTTCTTACTGACTATGTTTTGAACCATTCCTGTGACACTAGTCATAGATTCCGATGCTTCTCTTTAGGATTACTGTATCCCTCTGACCTTCTTATTGACGATGAAACACAGAAATTGCATCGGAATTAAATACAAAAGGCACAATGCCGACTTAAGTACATGTAGACTGACTTTTCCTACTGTCTATGCTTTGAACCATTCCTGTGACACTTGTTATAGAATCCGATGGTTCATTTCTGGTTTACTGTATCCCTTGGACCTTCTTATTGACGATGAAACACAGATATTGCACCGGAATTATATACAAAAGGCACAATGCCGACTTAAGTACAAGAAGACTGACTCTTCCAACTGTCTATGTTTTGAACAATTCCTGTGACACTAGTTATAGATTCCGATGCTTCACTTCAGGTTTACTTTATCCCTCTGACCGTCGTATTAACGAAGAAACACAGAATTTGCATCGGAATTAAATATAAAAGGCACAATGCCGACTTAAGTACTAGAAGACTGTCTCTTCCTACTGTCTATGTTTTGAACCATTCCTGTGATACTAGTTATAGATTCCGATGCTTCGCTTCAGGTTTACTGTATCCCTTGGACTTTCTTATTGACGATGAAACACAGAAATTGCATCGGAATTAAATACAAAAAGCACAATGCCGACTTAAGTACAAGAAGACTGACTCTTCTTACTGACTATGATTTGAACCATTCCTGTGACACTAGTCATAGATTCCGATGCTTAACTTCAGGATTTCTGTATCCCTCTGACCTTCTTATTGACGATGAAACACAGAAGTTGTATCGGAATTAAATACAAAAGGCACAATGCCGACTTAAGTACAAGAAGACTGACTCTCCTTACTGTCTATGTTTTGAACCATCCCTGTGACACTAGTTATAGATTCCGATGCTTCACTCCAGGTTTACTGTATCCCTTGGACCTTCTTATTGACGATGAAGCACAGAAATTGTATCGGAATTAAATACAAAACTCAGAATGCCGACTTAAGTACCAGATGTCTGACTCTTCTTACTGACTATGTTTTGAACCATTCCTGTGACACTAGTTATAAATTCCGTTGCTTCACTTCAGGTTTACTGTATCCCTTGGACCTTCTTATTGACGATGAAACACAGAAATTGCATCGGAATTAAATACAAAAGGCCCAATGCAGAATTAAGTACAAAAAGACTGACTCTTCTTACTGTCTATGTTTTGAAACATTTCTGTGAAACTAGTTATAGATTCCGATGCTTCACTCCAGGTTCACTGTATCCCTTGGACCTTCTTATTGACGATGAAACACAGAAGTTGTATCGGAATTAAATACAAAAGGCACAATGCCGACTTAAGTACAAGAAGACTGACTCTCCTTACTGTCTATGTTTTGAACCATCCCTGTGACACTAGTTATAGATTCCGATGCTTCACTCCAGGTTTACTGTATCCCTTGGACCTTCTTATTGACGATGAAGCACAGAAATTGTATCGGAATTAAATACAAAACTCACAATGCCGACTTAAGTACCAGATGTCTGACTCTTCTTACTGACTATGTTTTGAACCATTCCTGTGACACTAGTTATAAATTCCGTTGCTTCACTTCAGGTTTACTGTATCCCTTGGACCTTCTTATTGACGATGAAACACAGAAATTGCATCGGAATTAAATACAAAAGGCCCAATGCAGAATTAAGTACAAAAAGACTGACTCTTCTTACTGTCTATGTTTTGAAACATTTCTGTGAAACTAGTTATAGATTCCGATGCTTCACTCCAGGTTCACTGTATCCCTTGGACCTTCTTATTGACGATGCAACACAGTAATTGCATCGGAATTAAATACAATAGGCTCAATGCCGACTAAAGTACAAGAAGACTGACTCTTCCTACTGTCTATGTTTTGAACCATTCCTGTGACAGTAGTCATAGATTCCGATGCTTCACTTCAGGTTTACTGTATCCCTCTTACCTTCGTATTGACTATGAAACACAGAAATTGCATCGGTATTATATACAATAGGCACAATACCGACTTAAGTACAAGAAGACTGACTCTTCTTACTGACTATGTTTTTAACCATTCCTGTGACACTAGTCATAGATTCCGATGCTTAACTTCAGGATTACTGTATCCCTCTGACCTTTTTATTGACGATGAAACACAGAAATTGCATCGGCCTTAAATACAAAAGGCACAATGCCGACTTAAGTACAAGAAGACTGACTCTTCTTACTGTCTATGTTTTGAACCATCCCTGTGACACTAGTTATAGTTTCCGATGCTTCACTCCAGGTTTACTGAATGCCTTGGACCATCTTATTGACGATGAAACACAGAAATTGCATCAGAATTAAATAGAAAATGCACAATGATGACTTAAGTACAAGAAGACTGACTCTTCTTACTGATTATTCGTTGAACCATCCCAGTGACGCTAGTTATAGTTTCCGATGCTTCAGTTCAGGTTTACTGTATCCCTTGGACGTTCTTATTGACGTTGAAACACAGAAATTGCGTGGAATTAAATAGAAAAGGCACAATGCCGCCTTAAGTACAAGAATACTGACTCATCTTACTGTCTATGTTTTGAACCATCCCTGTGACACTAGTTATAGATTCCGATGCTTCACTTCAGGTTTACTGTATCCCTCTGACCCTCTTACTGACGATGAAACACAGAAATTGCATCGGAATTAAATACAAATGGCACAATGGCGAATTGAGTACAAGAAGATTGACTCTTCTTACTGTCTATGTTTTGAACCATTCCTGTGACACTAGTTATGGACTCCGATGCTTCACTCCAGGTTTACTGTATCCCTTGAACCTTCTTATTGACGATGAAACACAGAAATTGCATCGGAATTAAATACAAAAGGCACAATGAGGACTTAAGTACATGTAGACTCACTTTTCCTACTGTCTATGTTTGAACCATTCCTATGACACTTGTTATAGATTCCGATGGTTCATTTCTGGTTTACTATATCCCTTGTACCTTCTTATTGACGATAAAACACAGAAATTGCATCGGAATTAAATACAAAAGGCACAATGCCGACTTAAGTACAAGAAGACTGACTCTTCTTACTGTCTATGTTTTGAACCATCAATGTGACACTAGTTATGGATTCCGATGCTTCACTCCAGGTTCACTGTATCCCTTGGACCTTCTTATTGACTATGAAACACAGAAATTGCGTCGGAATTAAATACAATAGGCTCAATGCCGACTAAAGTACAAGAAGACTGACTCTTCCTACTGTCTATTTTTTGAACCATTCCTGTGACACTAGTCATAGATTCCGATGCTTCACTTCAGGTTTACTGTATTCCTCTCACCTTCGTATTGACTATGGAACACAGAAATTGCATCGGAATTAAATACAAAAGGTAAAATACCAACTTAAGTACAAGAAGACTGACTCTTCTTACTGACTATGTTTTTAACCATTCCTGTGACACTAGTCATAGATTCCGATGCTTAACTTGAGGATTACTGTATCCCTCTGACCTTTTTATTGACGATGAAACACAGAAATTGCATCGGCCTTAAATACAAAAGGCACAATGCCGACTTAAGTACAAGAAGACTGACTCTTCTTACTGTCTATGTTTTGGACCATCCCTGTGACACTAGTTATAGATTCCGATGCTTCACTCCAGGTTAACTGTATGCCTCGGACCATCTTATTGACGTTGAAACACAGAAATTGCGTCGGAAATAAGTAGAAAAGGCACAATGCCGACTTAAGTACAAGAATACTGACTCATCTTACTATCTATGTTTTGAACCATCCCTGTGACACTAGTTATTGATTCCGATGCTTCACTCCAGGTTTACTGAATCCCTTGGACATTCTTATTGACGATGAAACACAGAAATTGCAGCAGAATTAAATACAAAAAGCACAATGCCGACTTAAGTACAAGAAGACTGACTCTTCTTACTGACTATGTTTTGAACCTTTCCTGTGACACTAGTTATAGATTCCGATGCTTCACTTCAGGTTAACTGTATCCCTCTGACCCTCTTATTGACGATGAAACACAGAAATTGCATCGGAATTAAACACAAATGGCACAATGCCGATTTGAGTACAAGAAGATTGACTCTTCTTACTGTCTATGTTTTGAACCATTCCTGTGACACTAGTTATGGACTCCGATGCTTCACTCCAGGTTTACTGTATCCCTTGGACCTTCTTATTGACGATGAAAAACATAAAATTGCATCGGAATTAAATTGAAAAGGTACAATGACGAATGAAGTAAAAGAAGTCTGACTCTTCTTACTGTCTATGTTTTGAACCATTAATGTGACACTAGTTATAGATTACGATGCTTCACTCCAGGTTTACTGTATTCCTTGGGCCTTCTTATTGACGATGAAACAGAGAAATTGCATCATAATTAAATTGAAAAGGCACAATGATAACTTAAGTACAAGAAGACTGACTCTTCTTACTGACTATGTTTTGAACCATTCCTGTGACACTAGTCATAGATTCCGATGCTTCACTTTAGGATTACTGTATCCCTCTGACCTCCTTATTGACGATGAAACACAGAAATTGCATCGGAATTAAATACAAAAGACACAATGCCGACTTAAGTACATGTAGACTGACTTTTCCTACTGTCTATGCTTTGAACCATTCCTGTGACACTTGTTATAGAATCCGATGGTTCATTTCTGGTTTACTGTATCCCTTGGACCTTCTTATTGACGATGAAACACAGATATTGCATCGGAATTATATACAAAAGGCACAATGCCGACTTAAGTACAAGAAGACTGACTCTTCCAACTGTCTATGTTTGAACAATTCCTGTGACACTAGTTATAGATTACGATGCTTCACTTCAGGTTTACTTTATCCCTCTGACCGTCGTATTGACGAAGAAACACAGAAATTGCATCGGAATTAAATAGAAAAGGCACAATGCTGACTTAAGTACTAGAAGACGGACTCTTCCTACTGTCTATGTTTTGAACCATTCCTGTGATACTAGTTATAGATTCCGATGCTTCACTTCAGGTTTACTGTATCCCTTGGACTTTCTTATTGACGATGAAACACAGAAATTGCATCGGAATTAAATACAAAAGGCACAATGCCGACTTAACTACAAGAAGACTGACTCTTCTTACTGACTATGCTTTGAACGATTCCTGTGACTCTAGTTATAGATTCCGATGCTTAACTTCATGATTACTGTATCCCTCTGACCTTCTTAGTGACGATGAAACACAGATATTGCATCGGAATGAAATACAAAAAGCACAATGCCGACTTAAGTACATGAAAACTGACTCATCTTACTATCTCTGTTTTGAACCGTTCCTGTGACGCTAGTTATAGATTCCGCTGCTTCACTACAGGTTTACTGTATCCCTTGGACCTTCTTATTAACGATGAAACACAGAAATTGCATCGGAATTAAATACAAAAGGGACAATACCGACTTAAGTACAAGAAGACTGTCTCTTCTTACTGACTATGATTTGAACCATTCCTGTGATACTAGTCATAGATTCCGATACTTAACTTCAGGATTTCTGTATCCCTCTCACCTTCTTATTGACGATGAAACACAGAAATTGTATCGGAATTACATACAAAAGGCACAATGCCGACTTAAGTACAAGAAGACTGACTCTTCTTACTGTCTATGTTTTGAACCATCCCTGTGACACTAGTTATAGATTCCGATGCTTCACTCCAGGTTTACTGTATCCCTTGGACCTTCTTATTGACGATGAAACACAGAAATTGTATCGGAATTAAATACAAAACTTACAATGCCGACTTAAGTACCAGAAGTCTGACTCTTCTTACTGACTATGTTTTGAACCATTCCTGTGACACTAGTTATAAATTCCGTTGCTTCACTTCAGGTTTACTGTATCCCTTGGACCTTCTTATTGACGATGAAACACAGAAATTGAATCAGGATTAAATACAAAAAGCACAATGCAGAATTAAGTACAAAAAGACTGACTCTTCTTACTGTCTATGTTTTGAAACATTTCTGTGACACTAGTTATAGATTCCGATGCTTCACTCCAGGTTCACTGTATCCCTTGGACCTTCTTATTGACGATGAAACACAGAAATTGCATCGGAATTAAACACAATAGGCTCAATGCCGACTAAAGTACAAGAAGACTGACTCTTCCTACTGGCTATGTTTTGAACTATTCCTGTGACACTAGTCACAGATTCCGATGCTTCACTTCAGGTTTACTGTATCCCTCTTACCTTCGTATTGACTATGATACACAGAAATTGCATCGGAATTATATACAAAAGGCACAATACCGACTTAAGTACAAGAAGACTGACTCTTCTTACTGACTATGTTTTAACCATTCCTGTGACACTAGTCATAGATTCCGATTCTTAACTTCAGGATTACTGTATCCCTCTGACCTTTTTATTGACGATGAAACACAGAAATTGTATCGGCCTTAAATACAAAAGGCACAATGCCGACTTAAGTACAAGAAGACTGACTCTTCTTACTGTCTATGTTTTGAACCATCCCTGTGACACTAGTTATAGATTCCGATGCTTCACTCCAGGTTTACTGTATGCCTTGGACCATCTTATAGACGATGAAACACAGAAATTGCATCAGAATTAAATAGAAAATGCACAATGATGACTTAAGTACAAGAAGACTGACTCTTCTTACTGATTATTTTTTGAACCATTCCTGTGACGCTAGTTATAGTTTCCGATGCTTCAGTTCTGGTTTACTGTATCCCTTGGACGTTCTTATTGACGTTGAAACACAGAAATTGCGTCGGAATTAAATAGAAAAGGCACAATGCCGAATTAAGTACAAGAATACTGACTCATCTTACTGTCTTTGTTTTGAACCATCCCTGTGACACTAGTTATAGATTCCGATGCTTCACTTCAGGTTTACTGTATCCCTCTGACCCTCTTATTGATGATGAAACACAGAAATTGCATCGGAATTAAATACAAATGGCACAATGCCGAATTGAGTACAAGAAGATTGACTCTTCTTACTGTCGATGTTTTGAACCATTCCTGTGACACTAGTTATGGATTCCGATGCTTCACTCCAGGTTTACTGTATCCCTTGAACCTTCTTATTGACGATGAAACACAGAAATTGCATCGGAATTAAATACAAAAGGCACAATGCCGACTTAAGTACATGTAGACTGACTTTTCCTACTGTCTATGTTTTGAACCATTCCTATGACACTTGTTATAGATTCCGATGGTTCATTTCTGGTTTACTATATCCCTTGGACCTTCTTATTGACGATGAAACACAGAAATTGCATCGGAATTAAATACAAAAGGCACAATGCCGACTTAAGTACAAGAAGACTGACTCTTCCAACTGTCAATGTTTTGAACAATTCCTGTGACACTAGTTATAGATTCCGATGCTTGAATTCAGGTTTAATTTATCCCTCTGACCGTCGTATTGACGAACAAACACAGAAATTGCATCGGAATTAAATAGAAATGGCACAATGCCGACTTAAGTACTAGAAGACTGACTCTTTCTACTGTCTATGTTTTGAACCATTCCTGTGATACTAGTTATAGATTCCGATGCTTCACTTCAGGTTTACTGTATGCCTTGGACTTTCTTATTGACGATGAAACACAGAAATTGCATCGGAATTAAATACAAAAGGCACAATGCCGACTTAACTACAAGAAGACTGACTCTTCTTACTGACTATGCTTTGAACCATTCCTGTGACTCTAGTTATAGATTCCGATGCTTAACTTCATTATTACTGTATCTCTCTGACCTTCTTAGTGACGATGATACACAGAAATTGCATCGGAATTAAATACAAAAAGCACAATGCCGACTTAAGTACAAGAAAACTGACTCATCTTACTATCTATGTTTTGAACCGTCCCTGTGACGCTAGTTATAGATTCCGCTGCTTCACTACAGGTTTACTGTATCCCTTGGACCTTCTTATTAACGATGAAACACAGAAATTGCATTGGAATTAAATACAAAAGGGACAATACCGACATAAGTACAAGGAGACTGACTCTTCTTACTGACTATGATTTGAACCATTCCTGTGACACTAGTCATAGATTCCGATGCTTAACTTCATGATTACTGTATCTCTCTGACCTTCTTAGTGACGATGAAACACAGAAATTTCATCGGAATTAAATACAAAAGGCACAATGCCGACTTAAGTACAAGAAGACTGACTCTTCTTACTGTCTATGTTTTGAACCATCAATGTGACACTAGTTATGGATTCCGATGGACTCCAGGTTCACTGTATCCCTTGGACCTTCTTATTGACTATGAAACACAGAAATTGCGTCGGAATTAAATACAATAGGCTCAATGCCGACTAAAGTACAAGAAGACTGACTCTTCCTACTATCTATGTTTTGAACCATTCCTGTGACACTAGTCATAGATTCCGATGCTTAACTTGAGGATTACTGTATCCCTCTGACCTTTTTATTGACGATGAAACACAGAAATTGCATCGGCCTTAAATACAAAAGGCACAATGCCGACTTAAGTACAAGAAGACTGACTCTTCTTACTGTCTATGTTTTGGACCATCCCTGTGACACTAGTTATAGATTCCGATGCTTCACTCCAGGTTTACTGTATGCCTTGGACCATCTTATTGACGTTGAAACACAGAAATTGCGTCGGAATTAAATAGAAAAGGCACAATGCCGACTTAAGTACAAGAATACTGACTCATCTTACTATCTATGTTTTGAACCATCCCTGTGACACTAGTTATTGATTCCGATGCTTCACTCCAGGTTTACTGTATCCCTTGGACCTTCTTATTGACGATGAAACACAGAAATTGCAGCGGAATTAAATACAAAAAGCACAATGCCGACTTAAGTGCAAGAAGACTGAC
Organism: Schistocerca serialis cubense; assembly: GCF_023864345.2. Classification (NCBI taxonomy): domain Eukaryota; kingdom Metazoa; phylum Arthropoda; class Insecta; order Orthoptera; family Acrididae; genus Schistocerca; species Schistocerca serialis. Next base: position 640,306,357 of record NC_064644.1, read on the forward strand.
TCTTCTTACTGACTATGCTTTGAACCATTCCTGTGACTCTAGTTATAGATTCCGATGCTTAACTTCATGATTACTGTATCTCTCTGACCTTCTTAGTGACGATGAAACACAGAAATTGCATCGGAATTAAATACAAAAAGCACAATGCCGACTTAAGTACAAGAAAACTGACTCATCTTACTATCTATGTTTTGAACCGTCCCTGTGACGCTAGTTATAGATTCCGCTGCTTCACTACAGGTTTACTGTATCCCTTGGACCTTCTTATTAACGATGAAACACAGAAATTGCATTGGAATTAAATACAAAAGGGACAATACCGACATAAGTACAAGGAGACTGACTCTTCTTACTGACTATGATTTGAACCATTCCTGTGACACTAGTCATAGATTCCGATGCTTAACTTCATGATTACTGTATCCCTCTGACCTTCTTATTGACGTTGAAACACAGAAATTGTATCGGAATTAAATACAAAAGGCACAATGCCGACCTAAGTACAAGAAGACTGACTCTTCCTACTGTCTATGTTTTGAACCATTCCTGTGACACTAGTTATAAATTCCGTTGCTTCACTTCAGGTTTACTGTCTCCCTTGGACCTTCTTATTGACGATGAAACACAGAAATTTCATCGGAATTAAATACAAAAAGCACAATGCCGACTTAAGTACAAGAAGACTGACTCTTCTTACTGTCTATGCTTTGAACCATCCCTGTGACACTAGTTATGGATTCCGATGCTTCACTCCAGGTTCACTGTATCCCTTGGACCTTCTTACTGACGATGAAACACAGAAATTGCGTCGGAATTAAATACAATAGGCTCAATGCCGACTAAAGTACAAGAAGACTGACTCTTCCTACTGTCTATGTTTTGAACCATTCCTGTGACACTAGTCATAGATTCCGATGCTTCACTTCAGGTTTACTGTATTCCTCTTACCTTCGTATTGACTATGAAACACAGAAATTGCATCGGAATTAAATACAAAAGGTAAAATACCAAGTACAAGAAGACTGACTCTTCTTAATGACTATGTTTTTAACCATACCTGTGCCACTAGTGATAGATTCCGATGCTTAACTTGAGGATTACTGTATCCCTCTGACCTTTTTATTGACGATGAAACACAGAAATTGCATCGGCCTTAAATACAAAAGGCACAATGCCGACTTAAGTACAAGAAGACTGACTCTTCTTACTGTCTATGTTTTGAACCATCCCTGTGACACTAGTTATAGATTCCGATGCTTCACTCCAGGTTTACTGTATGCCTTGGACCATCTTATGACGATGAAACACAGAAATTGCATCAGAATTAAATAGAAAATGCACAATGATGACTTAAGTACAAGAAGACTGACTCTTCTTACTGATTATTCTTTGAACCATTCCTGTGACGCTAGTTATAGTTTCCGATGCTTCAGTTCAGGTTTACTGTATCCCTTGGACGTTCTTATTGACGTTGAAACACAGATATTGCGTCGGAATTAAATAGAAAAGGCACAATGCCGCCTTAAGTACAAGAATACTGACTCATCTTACTGTCTATGTTTTGAACCATCCCTGTGACACTAGTTATAGACTCCGATGCTTCACTTCAGGTTTACTGTATCCCTCTGACCCTCTTATTGACGATGAAACACAGAAATTGCATCGGAATTAAATACAAATGGCACAATGCCGAATTGAGTACAAGAAGATTGACTCTTCTTACTGTCTATGTTTTGAACCATTCCTGTGACACTAGTTATGGACTCCGATGGTTCACTCCAGGTTTACTGTATCCCTTGAACCTTCTTATTGACGACGAAACACAGAAATTGCATCGGAATTAAATACAAAAGGCACAATGCCGACTTAAGTACATGTAGACTGACTTTTCCTACTGTCTATGTTTTGAACCATTCCTATGACACTTGTTATAGATTCCGATGGTTCATTTCTGGTTTACTATATCCCTTGGACCTTCTTATTGACGATTAAACACAGAAATTGCATCGGAATTAAATACAAAAGGCACAATGCCGACTTAAGTACAAGAAGACTGACTCTTCCAACTGTCTATGTTTTGAACAATTCCTGTGACACTAGTTATAGATTCCGATGCTTGAATTCAGGTTTAATTTATCCCTCTGACCGTCGTATTGACGAAGAAACACAGAAATTGCATCGGAATTAAATAGAAACGGCACAATGCCGACTTAAGTACTAGAAGACTGACTCTTCCTACTGTCTATGTTTTGTACCATTCCTGTGATACTAGTTATAGATTCCGTTGCTTCACTTCAGGTTTACTGTATCCCTCAGACTTTCTTATTGACGATGAAACACAGAAATTGCATCGGAATTAAATACAAAAGGCACAATGCCGACTTAACTGCAAGAAGACTGACTCTTCTTACTGACTATGCTTTGAACCATTCCTGTGAGTCTAGTTATAGATTCCGATGCTTAACTTCATGATTACTGTATCTCTCTGACCTTCTTAGTGACGATGAAACACAGAAATTTCATCGGAATTAAATACAAAAGGCACAATGCCGACTTAAGTACAAGAAGACTGACTCTTCTTACTGTCTATGTTTTGAACCATCAATGTGACACTAGTTATGGATTCCGATGGACTCCAGGTTCACTGTATCCCTTGGACCTTCTTATTGACTATGAAACACAGAAATTGCGTCGGAATTAAATACAATAGGCTCAATGCCGACTAAAGTACAAGAAGACTGACTCTTCCTACTGTCTATGTTTTGAACCATTCCTGTGACACTAGTCATAGATTCCGATGCTTAACTTGAGGATTACTGTATCCCTCTGACCTTTTTATTGACGATGAAACACAGAAATTGCATCGGCCTTAAATACAAAAGGCACAATGCCGACTTAAGTACAAGAAGACTGACTCTTCTTACTGTCTATGTTTTGGACCATCCCTGTGACACTAGTTATAGATTCCGATGCTTCACTCCAGGTTTACTGTATGCCTTGGACCATCTTATTGACGTTGAAACACAGAAATTGCGTCGGAATTAAATAGAAAAGGCACAATGCCGACTTAAGTACAAGAATACTGACTCATCTTACTATCTATGTTTTGAACCATCCCTGTGACACTAGTTATTGATTCCGATGCTTCACTCCAGGTTTACTGTATCCCTTGGACCTTCTTATTGACGATGAAACACAGAAATTGCAGCGGAATTAAATACAAAAAGCACAATGCCGACTTAAGTGCAAGAAGACTGACTCTTCTTACTGACTATGCTTTGAACCATTCCTGTGACTCTAGTTATAGATTCCGATGCTTAACTTCATGATTACTGTATCTCTCTGACCTTCTTAGTGACGATGAAACACAGAAATTGCATCGGAATTAAATACAAAAAGCACAATGCCGACTTAAGTACAAGAAAACTGACTCATCTTACTATCTATGTTTTGAACCGTCCCTGTGACGCTAGTTATAGATTCCGCTGCTTCACTACAGGTTTACTGTATCCCTTGGACCTTCTTATTAACGATGAAACACAGAAATTGCATTGGAATTAAATACAAAAGGGACAATACCGACATAAGTACAAGGAGACTGACTCTTCTTACTGACTATGATTTGAACCATTCCTGTGACACTAGTCATAGATTCCGATGCTTAACTTCATGATTACTGTATCCCTCTGACCTTCTTATTGACGTTGAAACACAGAAATTGTATCGGAATTAAATACAAAAGGCACAATGCCGACTTAAGTACAAGAAGACTGACTCTTCCTACTGTCTATGTTTTGAACCAGTACTGTGACACTAGTTATAAATTCCGTTGCTTCACTTCAGGTTTTCTGTATCACTTGGACCTTCTTATTGACGATGAAACCCAGAAATTGTATCGGAATTAAATACAAAACTCACAATGCCGACTTAAGTACCAGAAGTCTGACTCTTCTTACTGACTATGTTTTGAACCATTCCTGTGACACTAGTTATAAATTCCGTTGCTTCACTTCAGGTTTACTGTCTCCCTTGGACCTTCTTATTGACGATGAAACACAGAAATTTCATCGGAATTAAATACAAAAAGCACAATGCCGACTTAAGTACAAGAAGACTGACTCTTCTTACTGTCTATGCTTTGAACCATCCCTGTGACACTAGTTATGGATTCCGATGCTTCACTCCAGGTTCACTGTATCCCTTGGACCTTCTTACTGACGATGAAACACAGAAATTGCGTCGGAATTAAATACAATAGGCTCAATGCCGACTAAAGTACAAGAAGATTGACTCTTCCTACTGTCTATGTTTTGAACCATTCCTGTGACACTAGTCATAGATTCCGATGCTTCACTTCAGGTTTACTGTATTCCTCTTACCTTCGTATTGACTATGAAACACAGAAATTGCATCGGAATTAAATACAAAAGGTAAAATACCAACTTAAGTACAAGAAGACTGACTCTTCTTACTGACTATGTTTTTAACCATACCTGTGACACTAGTGATAGATTCCGATGCTTAACTTGAGGATTACTGTATCCCTCTGACCTTTTTATTGACGATGAAACACAGAAATTGCATCGGCCTTAAATACAAAAGGCACAATGCCGACTTAAGTACAAGAAGACTGACTCTTCTTACTGTCTATGTTTTGAACCATCCCTGTGACACTAGTTATAGATTCCGATGCTTCACTCCAGGTTTACTGTATGCCTTGGACCATCTTATGACGATGAAACACAGAAATTGCATCAGAATTAAATAGAAAATGCACAATGATGACTTAAGTACAAGAAGACTGACTCTTCTTACTGATTATTCTTTGAACCATTCCTGTGACGCTAGTTATAGTTTCCGATGCTTCAGTTCAGGTTTACTGTATCCCTTGGACGTTCTTATTGACGTTGAAACACAGATATTGCGTCGGAATTAAATAGAAAAGGCACAATGCCGCCTTAAGTACAAGAATACTGACTCATCTTACTGTCTATGTTTTGAACCATCCCTGTGACACTAGTTATAGACTCCGATGCTTCACTTCAGGTTTACTGTATCCCTCTGACCCTCTTATTGACGATGAAACACAGAAATTGCATCGGAATTAAATACAAATGGCACAATGCCGAATTGAGTACAAGAAGATTGACTCTTCTTACTGTCTATGTTTTGAACCATTCCTGTGACACTAGTTATGGACTCCGATGCTTCACTCCATGTTTACTGTATCCATTGAACCTTCTTATTGACGACGAAACACAGAAATTGCATCGGAATTAAATACAAAAGGCACAATGCCGACTTAAGTACATGTAGACTGACTTTTCCTACTGTCTATGTTTTGAACCATTCCTATGACACTTGTTATAGATTCCGATGGTTCATTTCTGGTTTACTATATCCCTTGGACCTTCTTATTGACGATTAAACACAGAAATTGCATCGGAATTAAATACAAAAGGCACAATGCCGACTTAAGTACAAGAAGACTGACTCTTCCAACTGTCTATGTTTTGAACAATTCCTGTGACACTAGTTATAGATTCCGATGCTTGAATTCATGTTTAATTTATCCCTCTGACCGTCGTATTGACGAAGAAACACAGAAATTGCATCGGAATTAAATAGAAACGGCACAATGCCGACTTAAGTACTAGAAGACTGACTCTTCCTACTGTCTATGTTTTGTACCATTCCTGTGATACTAGTTATAGATTCCGTTGCTTCACTTCAGGTTTACTGTATCCCTCAGACTTTCTTATTGACGATGAAACACAGAAATTGCATCGGAATTAAATACAAAAGGCACAATGCCGACTTAACTACAAGAAGACTGACTCTTCTTACTGACTATGGTTTGAACCATTCCTGTGAGTCTAGTTATAGATTCCGATGCTTAACTTCATGATTACTGTATCTCTCTGACCTTCTTAGTGACGATGAAACACAGAAATTGCATCGGAATTAAATACAAAAAGCACAATGCTGACTTAAGTACAAGAAAACTGACTCATCTTACTAATTATGTTTTGAACCGTCCCTGTGACGCTAGTTATAGATTCCGCTGCTTCACTACAGGTTTACTGTATACCTTGGACCTTCTTATTGACGATGAAACAGAGAAATTGCATCATAATTAAATAGAAAAGGTACAATGATAACTTAAGTACAAGAAGACTGAAGCTTCTTACTGACTATGTTTTGAACCATTCCTGTGACACTAGTCGTAGATTCCGATGCTTCACTTCAGGATTACTGTATCCCTCTGACCTTCTTATTGACGATGAAACACAGAAATTGCATCGGAATTAAATACAAAAGGCACAATGCCGACTTAAGTACATGTAGACTGACTTTTCCTACTGTCTATGCTTTGAACCATTCCTGTGACACTTGTTATAGATTCCGATGGTTCATTTCTGGTTTACTGTATCCCTTGGACCTTCTTATTGACGATGAAACATAGATATTGCATCGGAATTATATACAAAAGGCACAATGCCGACTTAAGTACAAGAAGACTGACTCTTCCAACTGTCTATGTTTTGAACAATTTCTGTGACACTAGTTATAGATTCCGATGCTTCACTTCAGGTTTACTTTATCCCTCTGACCGTCGTATTGACGAAGAAACACAGAAATTGCATCGGAATTAAATAGAAAAGGCACAATGCCGACTTAAGTACTAGAAGACTGACTCTTCCTACTGTCTATGTTTTGAACCATCCCTGTGACTCTAGTTATAGATTCCGATGCTTAACTTCATGATTACTGTATCCCTCTGACCTTCTTAGTGACGATGAAACACAGATATTGCATCGGAATTAAATACAAAAAGCACAATGCCGACTTAAGTACATGAAAACTGACTCATCTTACTATCTATGTTTTGAACCGTCCCTGTGACGCTAGTTATAGATTCCGCTGCTTCACTACAGGTTTACTGTATCCCTTGGACCTTCTTATTAACGATGAAACACAGAAATTGCATCAGAATTAAATACAAAAGGGACAATACCGACTTAAGTACCAGAAGACTGACTCTTCTTACTGACTATGATTTGAACCATTCCTGTGACACTAGTCATAGATTCCGATGCTTAACTTCAGGATTTCTGTATCCCTCTGACCTTCTTATTGACGATGAAACACAGAAATTGTATCGGAATTAAATACAAAAGGCACAATGCCGACTTAAGTACAAGAAGACTGACTCTTCTTACTGTCTATGCTTTGAACCATTCCTGTGACACTAGTTATAAATTCCGTTGCTTCACTTCAGGTTTACTGTATCCCTTGGACCTTCTTATTGACGATGAAACACAGAAATTGCATCGGAATTAAATACAAAAGGCACAATGCAGAATTAAGTACAAAAAGACTGACTCTTCTTACTGTCTATGTTTTGAAACATTTATGTGACACTAGTTATAGATTCCGATGCTTCACTCCAGGTTCACTGTATCCCTTGGACCTTCTTATTGACGATGAAACACAGAAATTGCATCGGAATTAAATACAATAGGCTCAATGCCGACTAAAGTACAAGAAGACTGACTCTTCCTACTGTCTATGTTTTGAACCATTCCTGTGACACTAGTCACAGATTCCGATGCTTCACTTCAGGTTTACTGTATCCCTCTTACCTTCGTATTGACTATGAAAAACAGAAATTGCATCGGAATTATATACAAAAGGCACAATACCGACTTAAGTACAAGAAGACTGACTCTTCTTACTGACTATGTTTTTAACCATTCCTGTGACACTAGTCATAGATTCCGATGCTTAACTTCAGGATTACTGTATCCCTCTGACCCTCTTATTCATGATGAAACACAGAAATTTCATCGGAATTAAATACAAATGGCACAATGCCGAATTGAGTACAAGAAGATTGACTCTTCTTACTGTCTATGTTTTGAACCATTCCTGTGACACTAGTTATGGACTCCGATGCTTCACTCCAGGTTTACTGTATCCCTTGAACCTTCTTATTGACGATGAAACACAGAAATTGCATCGGAATTAAATACAAAAGGCACAATGCCGACTTAAGTACATGTAGACTGACTTTTCCTACTGTCTATGATTTGAACCATTCCTATGACACTTGTTATAGATTCCGATGGTTCATTTCTGGTTTACTATATCCCTTGGACCTTCTTATTGACGATGAAACACAGAAATTGCATCGGAATTAAATACAAAAGGCACAATGCCGACTTAAGTACAAGAAAACTGACTCTTCCAACTGTCTATGTTTTGAACAATTCCTGTGACACTAGTTATAGATTCCGATGCTTGAATTCAGGTTTAATTTATCCCTCTGACCGTCGTATTGACGAACAAACACAGAAATTGCATCGGAATTAAATAGAAATGGCACAATGCCGACGTAAGTACTAGAAGACTGACTCTTTCTACTGTCTATGTTTTGAACCAATCCTGTGATACTAGTTATAGATTCCGATGCTTCACTTCAGGTTTACTGTATGCCTTGGACTTTCTTATTGACGATGAAACACAGAAATTGCATCGGAATTAAATACAAAAGGCACAATGCCGACTTAACTACAAGAAGACTGACTCTTCTTACTGACTATGCTTTGAACCATTCCTGTGACTCTAGTTATATATTCCGATGCTTGACTTCATGATTACTGTATCTCTCTGACCTTCTTAGTGACGATGAAACACAGAAATTGCATCGGAATTAAATACAAAAAGCACAATGCCGACTTAAGTACAAGAAAACTGACTCATCTTACAATTTATGTTTTGAACCGTCCCTGTGACGCTAGTTATCGATTCCGCTGCTTCACTACAGGTTTACTGTATCCCTTGGACCTTCTTATTAACGATGAAACACAGAAATTGCATTGGAATTAAATACAAAAGGGACAATACCGACATAAGTACAAGGAGACTGACTCTTCTTACTGTCTATGTTTTGAACCATCCCTGTGACACTAGTTATGGATTCCGATGCTTCACTCCAGGTTCACTGTATCCCTTGGACCTTCTTATTGACGATGAAACACAGAATTTGCGTCGGAATTAAATACAATAGGCTCAATGCCGACTAAAGTACAAGAAGACTGACTCTTCCTACTGTCTATGTTTTGAACCATTCCTGTGACACTAGTCACAGATTCCGATGCTTCACTTCAGGTTTACTGTATCCCTCTTACCTTCGTATTGACTATGAAAAACAGAAATTGCATCGGAATTATATACAAAAGGCACAATACCGACTTAAGTACAAGAAGACTGACTCTTCTTACTGACTATGTTTTTAACCATTCCTGTGACACTAGTCATAGATTCCGATGCTTAACTTCAGGATTACTGTATCACTCTGACCCTCTTATTGATGATGAAACACAGAAATTGCATCGGAATTAAATACAAATGGCACAATGCCGAATTGAGTACAAGAAGATTGACTCTTCTTACTGTCTATGTTTTGAACCATTCCTGTGACACTAGTTATGGACTCCGATACTTCACTCCCGGTTTACTGTATCCCTTGAACCTTCTTATTAACGATGAAACACAGAAATTGCATCGGAATTAAATACAAAAGGCACAATGCCGACTTAAGTACATATAGACTAACTTTTCCTACTGTCTATGTTTTGAACCATTCCTATGACACTTGTTATAGATTCCGATGGTTCATTTCTGGTTTACTATATCCCTTGGACCTTCTTATTGACGATGAAACACAGAAATTGCATCGGAATTAAATACAAAAGGCACAATGCCGACTTAAGTACAAGAAGACTGACTCTTCCAACTGTCTATGTTTTGAACAATTCCTGTGACACTAGTTATAGATTCCGATGCTTGAATTCAGGTTTAATTTATCCCTCTGACCGTCGTATTGAGGAACAAACACAGAAATTGCATCGGAATTAAATAGAAATGGCACAATGCCGACTTAAGTACTAGAAGACTGACTCTTTCTACTGTCTATGTTTTGAACCATTCCTGTGATACTAGTTATAGATTCCGATGCTTCACTTCAGGTTTACTGTATGCCTTGGACTTTCTTATTGACGATGAAACACAGAAATTGCATCGGAATTAAATACAAAAGGCACAATGCCGACTTAACTACAAGAAGACTGACTCTTCTTACTGACTATGCTTTGAACCATTCCTGTGACTCTAGTTATAGATTCCGATGCTTAACTTCATGATTACTGTATCTCTCTGACCTTCTTAGTGACGATGAAACACAGAAATTGCATCGGAATTAAATACAAAAAGCACAATGCTGACTTAAGTACAAGAAAACTGACTCATCTTACTAATTATGTTTTGAACCGTCCCTGTGACGCTAGTTATAGATTCCGCTGCTTCACTACAGGTTTACTGTATCCCTTGGACCTTCTTATTAACGATGAAACACAGAAGTTGCATTGGAATTAAATACAAAAGGGACAATACCGACATAAGTACAAGGAGACTGACTCTTCTTACTGACTATGATTTGAACCATTCCTGTGACAGTAGTCATAGATACCGATGCTTAACTTCAGGATTACTGTATCACTCTGACCTTCTTATTGACGATGAAACACAGAAATTGCATCGGAATTAATTAGAAATGGCACAATGCCGACTTAAGTACTAGAAGACTGACTCTTTCTACTGTCTATGTTTTGAACCATTCCTGTGATACTAGTTATAGATTCCGATGCTTCACTTCAGGTTTACTGTATGCCTTGGACTTTCTTATTGACGATGAAACACAGAAATTGCGTCGGAATTAAATACAATAGGCTCAATGCCGACTAAAGTACAAGAAGACTGACTCTTCCTACTGTCTATGTTTTGAACCATTCCTGTGACACTAGTCATAGATTCCGATGCTTCACTTCAGGTTTACTGTATTCCTCTTACCTTCGTATTGACTATGAAACACAGAAATTGCATCGGAATTAAATACAAAAGGTAAAATACCAACTTAAGTACAAGAAGAATGACTCTTCTTACTGACTATGTTTTTAACCATTCCTGTGACACTAGTCATAGATTCCGATTCTTAACTTGAGGATTACTGTATCCCTCTGACCTTTTTATTGACGATGAAACACAGAAATTGCATCGGCCTTAAATACAAAAGGCACAATGCCGACTTAAGTACAAGAAGACTGACTCTTCTTACTGTCTATGTTTTGAACCATCCCTGTGACACTAGTTATAGATTCCGATGCTTCACTCCAGGTTTACTGTATGCCTTGGACCATCTTATCGACGTTGAAACACAGAAATTGCGTCGGAATTAAATAGAAAAGGCACAATGCCGACTTAAGTACAAGAATACTGACTCATCTTACTATCTATGTTTTGAACCATCCCTGTGACACAAGTTATTGATTCCGATGCTTCACTCCAGGTTTACTGTATCCCTTGGACCTTCTTATTGACGATGAAACACAGAAATTGCATCGGAATTAAATACAAAAAGCACAATGCCGACTTAAGTACAAGAAGACTGACTCTTCTTACTGACTATGTTTTGAACCTTTCCTGTGACACTAGTTATAGATTCCGATGCTTCACTTCAGGTTAACTGTATCCCTCTGACCCTCTTACTGACGATGAAACACAGAAATTGCATCGGACTTAAATACAAATGGCACAATGCCGAATTGAGTACAAGAAGATTGACTCTTCTTACTGTCTATGTTTTGAACCATTCCTGTGACACTAGTTATGGACTCCGATGCTTCACTCCAGGTTTACTATATTCCTTGGACCTTCTTATTGACGATGAAACAGAGAAATTGTATCTTAATTAAATAGAAAAGGCACAATGATAACTTAAGTACAAGAAGACTGACTCTTCTTACTGACTATGTTTTGAATCATTCCTGTGACACTAGTCATAGATTCCGATGCTTCACTTCAGGACTACTGTATCCCTCTAACCTTCTTATTGACGATGAAACACAGAAATTGCATCGGAATTAATACAAAAGGCACAATGCCGACTTAAGTACATGTAGACTGACATTTCCTACTGTCTATGTTTTGAACCATTCCTGTGACACTTGTTATAGATTCCGATGGTTCATTTCTGGTTTACTGTATCCCTTGGACCTTCTTATTGACGATGAAACACAGAAATTGCATCGGAATTAAATACAATAGGCACAATGCCGACTTATGTACAAGAAGACTGACTCTTCCAACTGTCTATGATTGAACAATTCCTGTGACACTAGTTATAGATTCCGATGCTTCACTTCAGGTTTACTGTATCCCTCTGACCGTCATATTGACGAAGAAACACAGAAATTGCATCGGAATTAAATAGAAAAGGCACAATGCCGACTTAAGTACTAGAAGACTGACTCTTCCTACTGTCTATGTTTTGAACCATTCCTGTGATACTAGTTATAGATTCCGATGCTTCACTTCAGGTTTACTGTATCCCTTGGACTTTCCTATTGACGATGAAACACAGAAATTGCATCGGAATTAAATACAAAAGGCACAAGGCCTACTTAACTACAAGAAGACTAACTCTTCTTACTGACTATGCTTTGAACCATTCCTGTGACTCTAGTTATAGATTCCAATGCTTAACTTCATGATTACTGTATCCCTCTGACCTTCTTAGTGACGATGAAACACGGATATTGCATCGGAATTAAATACAAAAAGCACAATGCCGACTTAAGTACAAGAAAACTGACTCATCTTACTATCTATGTTTTGAACCGTCCCTGTGACGCTAGTTATAGATTCCGCTGCTTCACTACAGGTTTACTGTATCCCTTGGACCTTCTTATTAACGATGAAACACAGAAATTGCATCGGAATTAAATACAAAAGGGACAATACCGACTTAAGTACAAGAAGACTGACTCTTGTTACTGACTATGATTTGAACCATTCCTGTGACACTAGTCATAGATTCCGATGCTTAACTTCAGGATTTCTGTATCCCTCTGACCTTCTTATTGACGATGAATCACAGAAATTGTATCGGAATTAAATACAAAAGGCACAATGCCGACTTAAGTACAAGAAGACTGACTCTTCTTACTGTCTATGTTTTGAACCATTCCTGTGACACTAGTCATAGATTCCGATGCTTCACTTCAGGTTGACTGTATTCCTCTTACCTTCGTATTGACTATGAAACACAGAAATTGCATCGGAATTAAATACAAAAGGTAAAATACCAACTTAAGTACAAGAAGACTGACTCTTCTTACTGACTATGTTTTTAACCATTCCTGTGACACTAGTCATAGATTCCGATGCTTAACTTGAGGATTACTGTATCCCTCTGACCTTTTTATTGACGATGAAACACAGAAATTGCATCGGCCTTAAATACAAAAGGCACAATGCCGACTTAAGTACAAGAAGACTGACTCTTCTTACTGTCTATGTTTTGAACCATCCCTGTGACACTAGTTATAGATTCCGATGCTTCACTCCAGGTTTACTGTATGCCTTGGACCATCTTATCGACGTTGAAACACAGAAATTGCGTCGGAATTAAATAGAAAAGGCACAATGCCGACTTAAGTACAAGAATACTGACTGATCTTACTATCTATGTTTTGAACCATCCCTGTGACACAAGTTATTGATTCCGATGCTTCACTCCAGGTTTACTGTATCCCTTGGACCTTCTTATTGACGATGAAACACAGAAATTGCATCGGAATTAAATACAAAAAGCACAATGCCGACTTAAGTACAAGAAGACTGACTCTTCTTACTGACTATTTTTTGAACCTTTCCTGTGACACTAGTTATAGATTCCGATGCTTCACTTCAGGTTAACTGTATCCCTCTGACCCTCTTACTGACGATGAAACACAGAAATCGCATCGGACTTAAATACAAATGGCACAATGCCGAATTGAGTACAAGAAGATTGACTCTTCTTACTGTCTATGTTTTGAACCATTCCTGTGACACTAGTTATGGACTCCGATGCTTCACTCCAGGTATACTGTATCCCTTGGACATTCTTATTGACGATGAAAAACATAAAATTGCATCGGAATTAAATTGAAAAGGTACAATGCCGAATGAAGTAAAAGAAGTCTGACTCTTCTTACTGTCTATGTTTTGAACCATTAATGTGACACTAGTTATAGATTACGATGCTTCACTCCAGGTTTACTATATTCCTTGGACCTTCTTATTGACGATGAAACAGAGAAATTGTATCTTAATTAAATAGAAAAGGCACAATGATAACTTAAGTACAAGAAGACTGACTCTTCTTACTGACTATGTTTTGAATCATTCCTGTGACACTAGTCATAGATTCCGATGCTTCACTTCAGGATTACTGTATCCCTCTAACCTTCTTATTGACGATGAAACACAGAAATTGCATCGAAATTAATACAAAAGGCACAATGCCGACTTAAGTACATGTAGACTGACATTTCCTACTGTCTATGTTTTGAACCATTCCTGTGACACTTGTTATAGATTCCGATGATTCATTTCTGGTTTACTGTATCCCTTGGACCTTCTTATTGACGATGAAACACAGAAATTGCATCGGAATTAAATACAATAGGCACAATGCCGACTTATGTACAAGAAGACTGACTCTTCCAACTGTCTATGATTGAAGAATTCCTGTGACACTAGTTATAGATTCCGATGCTTCACTTCAGGTTTACTTTATCCCTCTGACCGTCATATTAACGAAGAAACACAGAAATTGCATCGGAATTAAATAGAAAAGGCACAATGCCGACTTAAGTACTAGAAGACTGACTCTTCCTACTGTCTATGTTTTGAACCATTCCTGTGATACTAGTTACAGATTCCGATGCTTCACTTCAGGTTTACTGTATCCCTTGGACTTTCCTATTGACGATGAAACACAGAAATTGCATCGGAATTAAATACAAAAGGCACAAGGCCTACTTAACTACAAGAAGACTGACTCTTCTTACTGACTATGTTTTGAACCATTCCTGTGACTCTAGTTATAGATTCCAATGCTTAACTTCATGATTACTGTATCCCTCTGACCTTCTTAGTGACGATGAAACACGGATATTGCATCGGAATTAAATACAAAAAGCACAATGCCGACTTAAGTACAAGAAAACTGACTCATCTTACTATCTATGTTTTGAACCGTCCCTGTGACGCTAGTTATAGATTCCGCTGCTTCACTACAGGTTTACTGTATCCCTTGGACCTTCTTATTAACGATGAAACACAGAAATTGCATCGGAATTAAATACAAAAGGGACAATACCGACTTAAGTACAAGAAGACTGACTCTTCTTACTGACTATGATTTGAACCATTCCTGTGACACTAGTCATAGATTCCGATGCTTAACTTCAGGATTTCTGTATCCCTCTGACCTTCTTATTGACGATGAATCACAGAAATTGTATCGGAATTAAATACAAAAGGCACAATGCCGACTTAAGTACAAGAAGACTGACTCTTCTTACTGTCTATGTTTTGAACCATCCCTGTGACACTAGTTATAGATTCCGATGCTTCACTCCAGGTTTACTGTGTCCCTTGGACCTTCTTATTGACGATGAAACACAGAAATTGTATCGGAATTAAATACAAAACTCACAATGCCGACTTAAGTTCCAGAAGTCTGACTCTTCTTACTGACTATGTTTTGAACCATTCCTGTGACACTAGTTATAAATTCCGTTGCTTCACTTCAGGTTTACTGTGTCCCTTGGACCTTCTTTATGACGATGAAACACAGAAATTGCGTCGGAATTAAATACAAAAGGCACAATGCGGAATTAAGTACAAGTAGACTGACTCTTCTTACTGTCCATGTTTTGAAAAGTTTCTGTGACACTAGTTACAGATTCCGATGCTTCACTCCAGGTTTACTGTATCCCTTGGACCTTCTTATTGACGATGAAACACAGAAATTGCATCGGAATTAAATACAAAAGGCACAATGCCGACTTAAGTACATGTAGACTGACTTTTCCTACTGTCTATGTTTTGAACCATTTCTGTGACACTAGTTATAGATTCCGATGGTTCATTTCTGGTTTACTGTATCCCTTGGACCTTCATATTGACGATGAAACACAGAAATTGCATCGCAATTAAATACTAAAGACACAATGCCGACTTAAGTACAAGAAGACTGACTCTTCCAACTGTCTATGTTTTAAGCATTCCTGTGACACTAGTTATAGATTCCGATGCTTCACTTCAGGTTTACTTTATCCCTCTGACCGTCGTATTGACGAAGAAACACAGAAATTGCATCGGAATTAAATAGAAATGGCACAATGCCGACTTAAGTACTACAAGACTGACTCTTCCTAATGTCTATGTTTTGAACCATTCCTGTGACACTAGTTATAGATTCCGATGCTTCACTTCAGGTTTACTGTATCCCTTGGACCTTCTTATTGACGATGAAACAAAGAAATTGCATCGAATTTAAATACAAAAGGCACAATGCCGACTTAAGTACAAGAAGACTGACTCTTCTTACTGACTATGATTTGAGCCATTCCTGGGACACATAAATTTCGATGATTCACTTCAGGTTTACTGTATCCCTTGGACCTTCTTATTATCGTTGAAACACAGAAATTGCATCGGAATTAAATACAAAAGGCACAATACCGACTTAAGTACAAGAAGACTGACTGTTCTTACTGACTATGTTTTGAACCATTCCTGTAACACTAGTCATAGAATCCGATGCTTAACTTCAGGATTACTGTATCCCTCTGACCTTCTTATTGACGATGAAACACAGAAATTGCATCGGAAATAAATACAAAAGGCACAATGCCGACTTATGTACAAGAAGACTGACTCTACTTACTGTCTATGTTTTGAACCATCCCTGTGACACTAGTTATAGATTCCGATGGTTCACTCCAGGTTTACTGTATCCCTTGGACCTCCTTATTGACGATGAAACACAGAAATTGTATCGGAATTAAATACAAAACTCACAATGCCGACTTAAGTACCAGAAGTCTGACTCTTCTTACTGACTATGATTTGAACCATTCCTGTGACACTAGTGATAGACTCCGATGCTTCACATCAGGTTTACTGTATCCCTCTGACCTTCTTATTGACGATGAAACACAGAAATTGCATCGGAATTAAATACAAAAGGCACAATGCCGACTTAAGTACAAGAAGACTGACTCTTCTTTCTGTCTATGTTTTGAACCATTCCTGTGACACTAGTTATAGATTCCGATGCTTCAATTCAGGCATACTGTATCCCTTGGACCTTCTTATTGACGATGAAACACAGAAATTGCATCGGAATTAAATACAAAAGGCACAATGCAGACTTAAGTACAAGAAGACTGACTCTTCTTACTGACTTTGTTTAGAACCATTCCTGTGACACTAGTTATAGATTCCGATGCTTCACGTCAGGTTTACTGTATCCCTCTGACTATCTTATATACGATGAAACACAGAAATTGCATCGGAATTAAATACAAAAGGCTCAGTGCCGACTTATGTACATGTAGATTGACTTTTCCTACTGTCTATGATTTGAACCATTCCTGTGACACTAGTTATAGAATCCGATGGTTCATTTCAGGTTTACTGTATCCCTCTGACCTTCTTAGTGACGATGAAACACAGAAATTGCATCGGAATTAAATACAAAAAGCACAATGCCGACTTAGGGACAAGAAATCTGACTCATCTTACTGTCTATGATTTGAACCGTCCCTGTGACACTAGTTATAGATTCCGATGCTTCACTCCAGGTTTACTATATCCCTTGGACCTTCTTATTGACGATGAAACACAGAAATTGTATCGGAATTAAATACAAAACTCACAATGCCGACTTAAGTACCAGAAGTCTGACTCTTCTTACTGAAAATGTTTTGAACCATTCCTGTGACACTAGTTATAGATTCCGATGCATCACATAGGTTTACTCTATCCCTCTGATCTTCTTATTGACGATGAAACACAGAAATTGCATCGGAATTAAATACAAAAGGCACAATGCCGACTTAAGTACAAGAAGACTGACTCTTCTTACTGACTATGTTTTGAACCATTTCTGTGACACTAGTTATAAATTCCGATGCTACACCCCAGGTTTACTGTATCCCTTGGACCTTCTTATTGACGATGAAACACAGAAATTGCATTGGAATTAAATACAAATGGCACAATGCCGACAAAAGTACAAGAAGACTGACTCTTCTTACAGTCTATGTTTTGAACCATTCCTGTGACACTAGTTATAGATTCCGGTGCTTACCGCCAGGTATACTGTATCCCTTGGACCTTCTTATTGACGATGAACCACAGAAATTGCATCAGAATTAAATAGAAAATGCGCAATGCCGACTAAAGTACAAGAAGACTGACGCTTCTTACTGACTGTGCTTTGAACCATTGCTGTGACACTAGTTATAGATTCCGATGCTTCAGTTCAGGTTTACTGTATCCCTTGGACCTTCTTATTGACGATGAAACACAGATATTGCATCGGAATTAAATAGAAAAGGAACAATGCCGACTTAAGTACAAGAAGACTGACTCTTCTTACTGTTTATGTTTTGAACCATTCCTGTGACACTAGTTTTGGATTCCGATGCATCACTTCAGGTTTAATGTATCCCTTGGACCTTCTTATTGACGATGAAACACAGTAATTGCATCGGAATTAAACAGAAAAGCCACGATGCCAACTAAAGTACAAGAAGACTGACTCTTCTTTCAGTCTATGATTTGAACCATTCCTGTGACACTAGTGACAGATTCCGATGCTTCACTTCAGGTTTACTGTATCCCTCTTACCGTCGTATAGACTATGAAAAACAGAAATTGCATCGGAATTATATACAAAAGGCACAATACCGACTTAAGTACAAGAAGACTTACTCTTCTTACTGACTATGTTTTTAACCATTCCTGTGACACTAGTCATAGATTCCGATGCTTCAATTCAGGCATACTGTATCCCTTGGACCTTCTTATTGACGATGAAACACAGAAATTGCATCGGCCTTAAATACAAAAGGCACAATGCCGACTTAAGTACAAGAAGACTGACTCTTCTTACTGTCTATGTTTTGAACCATCCCTGTGACACTAGTTATAGATTCCGATGCTTCACTCCAGGTTTACTGTATGCCTTGGACCATCTTATTGACGATGAAACACAGAAATTGCATCAGAATTAAATAGAAATTGCACAATGATGACTTAAGTACAAGAAGACTGACTCTTCTTACTGATTATTTTTTGAACCATTCCTGTGACGCTATTTATAGTTTCCGATGCTTCAGTTCAGGTTTACTGTATCCCTTGGACGTTCTTATTGACGTTGAAACACAGAAAATGCGTCGGAATTAAATAGAAAATGCACAATGCCGACTTTAGTACAAGAATACTGACTCATCTTACTGTCTTTGTTTTGAACCATCCCTGTGACACTAGTTATAGATTCCGATGCTTCACTTCAGGTTTACTGTATCCCTCTGACCCTCTTATTGATGATGAAACACAGAAATTGCATCGGAATTAAATACAAATGGCACAATGCCGAATTGAGTACAAGAAGATTAACTCTTCTTACTGTCTATGTTTTGAACCATTCCTGTGACACTAGTTATGGACTCCGATGCTTCAGGTTTACTGTATCCCTTGAACCTTCTTATTGACGATGAAACACAGAAATTGCATCGGAATTAAATACAAAAGGCACAATGCCGACTTAAGTACATGTAGACTGACTTTTCGTACTGTCTATGTTTTGAACCATTCCTATGACACTTGTTATAGATTCCGATGGTTCATTTCTGGTTTACTATATCCCTTGGACCTTCTTATTGACGATGAAACACAGAAATTGCATCGGAATTAAATACAAAAGGCACAATGCCGACTTAAGTACAAGAAGACTGACTCTTCCACTGTCTATGTTTTGAACAATTCCTGTGACACTAGTTATAGATTCCGATGCTTGAATTCAGGTTTAATTTATCCCTCTGACCGTCGTATTGACGAACAAACACAGAAATTGCATCGGAATTAAATACAAAAGGCACAATGCAGACTTAAGTACAAGAAGACTGACTCTTCTTACTGACTTTGTTTTGAACCATTCCTGTGACACTAGTTATAGATTCCGATGCTTCACATCAGGTTTACTGTATCCCTCTGACTATCTTATATACGATGAAACACAGAAATTGCATCGGAATTAAATACAAAAGGCTCAATGCCGAATTATGTACATGTAGATTGACTTTTCCTACTGTTTATGATTTGAACCATTCCTGTGACACTAGTTATAGAATCCGATGGTTCATTTCAGGTTTACTGTATCCCTCTGACCTTCTTAGTGACGATGAAACACAGAAATTGCATCGGAATTAAATACAAAAAGCACAATGCCGACTTAGGTACAAGAATTCTGACTCATCTTAGTGTCTATGATTTGAACCGTCCCTGTGACACTAGTTATAGATTCCGATGCTTCACTCCAGGTTTACTATATCCCTTGGACCTTCTTATTGACGATGAAACACAGAAATTGTATCGGAATTAAATACAAAACTCACAATGCCGACTTAAGTACCAGAAGTCTGACTCTTCTTACTGAAAATGTTATGAACCATTCCTGTGACACTAGTTATAGATTCCGATGCTTCACATAGGTTTACTCTATCCCTCTGATCTTCTTATTGACGATGAAACACAGAAATTGCATCGGAATTAAATACAAAAGGCACAATGCCGACTTAAGTACAAGAAGACTGACTCTTCTTACTGACTATGTTTTGAACCATTCCTGTGACACTAGTTATAAATTCCGATGCTACACTCCAGGTTTACTGTATCCCTTGGACCTTCTTATTGACGATGAAACACAGAAATTGCATTGGAATTAAATACAAATGGCACAATACCGACTTAAGTACAAGAAGACTGACTCTTCTTACTGACTATGTTTTGAACCATCCCTGTGACACTAGTTATAGATTCCGATGGTTCACTCCAGGTTTACTGTATCCCTTGGACCTCCTTATTGACGATGAAACACAGAAATTGTATCGGAATTAAATACAAAACTCACAATGCCGACTTAAGTACCAGAAGTCTGACTCTTCTTACTGACTATGTTTTGAACCATTCCTGTGACACTAGTTATAGACTCCGATGCTTCACATCAGGTTTACTGTATCCCTCTGACCTTCTTATTGACGATGAAACACAGAAATTGCATCGGAATTAAATACAAAAGGCACAATGCCGACTTAAGTACAAGAAGACTGACTCTTCTTTCTGTCTATGTTTTGAACCATTCCTGTGACACTAGTTATAGATTCCGATGCTTCAATTCAGGCATACTGTATCCCTTGGACCTTCTTATTGACGATGAAACACAGAAATTGCATCGGAATTAAATACAAAAGGCACAATGCAGACTTAAGTACAAGAAGACTGACTCTTCTTACTGACTTTGTTTAGAACCATTCCTGTGACACTAGTTATAGATTCCGATGCTTCACATCAGGTTTACTGTATCCCTTGGACCTTCTTATTAACGATGAAACACAGAAATTGCATTGGAATTAAAAACAAAAGGGACAATACCGACATAAGTACAAGGAGACTGACTCTTCTTACTGTCTATGTTTTGAACCATCCCTGTGACACTAGTTATGGATTCCGATGCTTCACTCCAGGTTCACTGTATCCCTTGGACCTTCTTATTGACGATGATACACAGAATTTGCGTCGGAATTAAATACAATAGGCTCAATGCCGACTAAAGTACAAGAAGACTGACTCTTCCTACTGTCTATGTTTTGAACCATTCCTGTGACACTAGTCACAGATTCCGATGCTTCACTTCAGGTTTACTGTATCCCTCTTACCTTCGTATTGACTATGAAAAACAGAAATTGCATCGGAATTATATACAAAAGGCACAAAACCGACTTAAGTACAAGAAGACTGACTCTTCTTACTGACTATGTTTTTAACCATTCCTGTGACACTAGTCATAGATTCCGATGCTTAACTTCAGAATTGCCGTATCACTCTGACCTTTTTGTTGACGATGAAACACAGAAATTGATCCGGCCTTAAATACAAAGGGCACAATGCCGACTTAAGTACAAGAAGACTGACTCTTCTTACTGTCGATGTTTTCAACCATCCCTGTGACACTAGTTATAGATTCCGATGCTTCACTCCACGTTTACTGTATGCCTTGGACCATCTTATTGACGATGAAACACAGAAATTGCATCAGAATTAAATAGAAAATGCACAATGATGACTTAAGTACAAGAAGACTGACTCTTCTTACTGATTATTTTTTGAACCATTCCTGTGACCGTAGCTATAGTTTCCGATGCTTCAGTTCAGGTTTACTGTATCCCTTGGACGTTCTTATTGACGTTGAAACACAGAAATTGCGTCGGAATGAAATAGAAAAGGCACAATGCCGACTTAAGTACAAGAATACTGACTCATCTTACTGTCTTTGTTTTGAACCATCCCTGTGACACTAGTTATAGATTCCGATGCTTCACTTCAGGTTTACTGTATCCCTCTGACCCTCTTATTGATGATGAAACACAGAAATTGCATCGGAATTAAATACAAATGGCACAATGCCGAATTGAGTACAAGAAGATTGACTCTTCTTACTGTCTATATTTTGAACCATTCCTGTGACACTAGTTATGGACTCCGATGCTTCACTCCCGGTTTACTGTATCCCTTGAACCTTCTTATTGACGATGAAACACAGAAATTGCATCGGAATTAAATACAAAAGGCACAATGCCGACTTCAGTACATATAGACTGACTTTTCCTACTGTCTATGCTTTGAACCATTCCTATGACACTTGTTATAGATTCCGATGGTTCATTTCTGGTTTACTATATCCCTTGGACCTTCTTATTGACGATGAAACACAGAAATTGCATCGGAAGTAAATACAAAAGGCACAATGCCGACTTAAGTACAAGAAGACTGACTCTTCCAACTGTCTATGTTTTGAACAATTCCTGTGACACTAGTTATAGATTCCGATGCTTGAATTCAGGTTTAATTTATCCCTCTGACCGTCGTATTGAGGAACAAACACAGAAATTGCATCGGAATTAAATAGAAATGGCACAATGCCGACTTAAGTACTAGAAGACTGACTCTTTCTACTGTCTATGTTTTGAACCATTCCTGTGACACTAGTTATAGATTCCGATGCTTCACTTCAGGTTTACTGTATGCCTTGGACTTTCTTATTGACGATGAAACACAGAAATTGCATCGGAATTAAATACAAAAGGCACAATGCCGACTTAACTACAAGAAGACTGACTCTTCTTACTGACTATGCTTTGAACCATTCCTGTGACTCTAGTTATAGATTCCGATGCTTAACTTCATGATTACTGTATCTCACTGACCTTCTTAGTGACGATGAAACACAGAAATTGCATCGGAATTAAATACAAAAAGCACAATGCCGACTTAAGTACAAGAAGACTGACTCTTCTTACTGACTATGTTTTGAACCTTTCCTGTGACACTACTTATAGATTCCGATGCTTCACTACAGGTTTACTGTATCCCTTGGACCTTCTTATTAACGATGAAACACAGAAATTGCATTGGAATTAAATACAAAAGGGACAATACCGACATAAGTACAAGGAGACTGACTCTTCTTACTGACTATGATTTGAACCATTCCTGTGACAGTAGTCATAGATTCCGATGCTTAACTTCAGGATTACTGTATCCCTCTGACCTTCTTATTGACGATGAAACACAGAAATTGCATCGGAATTATATAGAAATGGCACAATGCCGACTTAAGTACTAGAAGACTGACTCTTTCTACTGTCTATGTTTTGAACCATTCCTGTGATACTAGTTATAGATTCCGATGCTTCACTTCAGGTTTACTGTATGCCTTGGACTTTCTTATTGACGATGAAACACAGAAATTGCGTCGGAATTAAATACAATAGGCTCAATGCCGACTAAAGTACAAGAAGACTGACTCTTCCTACTGTCTATGTTTTGAACCATTCCTGTGACACTAGTCATAGATTCCGATGCTTCACTTCAGGTTTACTGTATTCCTCTTACCTTCCTATTGACTATGAAACACAGAAATTGCATCGGAATTAAATACAAAAGGTAAAATACCAACTTAAGTACAAGAAGACTGACTCTAATTACTGACTATGTTTTTAACCATTCCTGTGACACTAGTCATAGATTCCGATGCTTAACTTGAGGATTACTGTATCCCTCTGACCTTTTTATTGACGATGAAACACAGAAATTGCATCGGCCTTAAATACAAAAGGCACAATGCCGACTTAAGTACAAGAAGACTGACTCTTCTTACTGTCTATGTTTTGAACCATCCCTGTGACACTTGTTATAGATTCCGATGCTTCACTCCAGGTTTACTGTATGCCTTGGACCATCTTATCGACGTTGAAACACAGAAATTGCGTCGGAATTAAATAGAAAAGGCACAATGCCGACTTAAGTACAAGAATACTGACTCATCTTACTATCTATGTTTTGAACCATCCCTGTGACACAAGTTATTGATTCCGATGCTTCACTCCAGGTTTACTGTATCCCTTGGACCTTCTTATTGACGATGAAACACAGAATTTGCATCGGAATTAAATACAAAAAGCACAATGCCGACTTAAGTACAAGAAGACTGACTCTTCTTACTGACTATGTTTTGAACCTTTCCTGTGACACTAGTTATAGATTCCGATGCTTCACTTCAGGTTAACTGTATCCCTCTGACCCTCTTATTGACGATGAAACACAGAAATTGCATCGGAATTAAATACAAATTGCACAATGCCGAATTGAGTACAAGAAGATTGACTCTTCTTACTGTCTATGTTTTGAACCATTCCTGTGACACTAGTTATGGACTCCGATGCTTCACTCCAGGTTTACTGTATCCCTTGGACCTTCTTATTGACGATGAAAAACATAAAATTGCATCGGAATTAAATTGAAAAGGTACAATGCCGAATGAAGTAAAAGAAGTCTGACTCTTCTTACTGTCTATGTTTTGAACCATTAATGTGACACTAGTTATAGATTACGATGCTTCACTCCAGGTTTACTATATTCCTAGGACCTTCTTATTGACGATGAAACAGAGAAATTGTATCTTAATTAAATAGAAAAGGCACAATGATAACTTAAGTACAAGAAGACTGACTCTTCTTACTGACTATGATTTGAATCATTCCTGTGACACTAGTCATAGATTCCGATGCTTCACTTCAGGATTACTGTATCCCTCTAACCTTCTTATTGACGATGAAACACAGAAATTGCATCGGAATTAATACAAAAGGCACAATGCCGACTTAAGTACATGTAGACTGACATTTCCTACTGTCTATGATTTGAACCATTCCTGTGACACTAGTTATAGAATCCGATGGTTCATTTCAGGTTTACTGTATCCCTCTGACCTTCTTAGTGACGATGAAACACAGAAATTGCATCGGAATTAAATACAAAAAGCACAATGCCGACTTAGGTACAAGAATTCTGACTCATCTTAGTGTCTATGATTTGAACCGTCCCTGTGACACTAGTTATAGATTCCGATGCTTCACTCCAGGTTTACTATATCCCTTGGACCTTCTTATTGACGATGAAACACAGAAATTGTATCGGAATTAAATACAAAACTCACA
Source organism: Schistocerca serialis cubense (assembly GCF_023864345.2). NCBI lineage: Eukaryota > Metazoa > Arthropoda > Insecta > Orthoptera > Acrididae > Schistocerca > Schistocerca serialis. The sequence goes on from NC_064644.1 coordinate 640,332,102, forward strand.
ATGCCGACTTAAGTACCAGAAGTCTGACTCTTCTTACTGAAAATGTTATGAACCATTCCTGTGACACTAGTTATAGATTCCGATGCTTCACATAGGTTTACTCTATCCCTCTGATCTTCTTATTGACGATGAAACACAGAAATTGCATCGGAATTAAATACAAAAGGCACAATGCCGACTTAAGTACAAGAAGACTGACTCTTCTTACTGACTATGTTTTGAACCATTCCTGTGACACTAGTTATAAATTCCGATGCTACACTCCAGGTTTACTGTATCCCTTGGACCTTCTTATTGACGATGAAACACAGAAATTGCATTGGAATTAAATACAAATGGCACAATACCGACTTAAGTACAAGAAGACTGACTCTTCTTACTGACTATGTTTTGAACCATCCCTGTGACACTAGTTATAGATTCCGATGGTTCACTCCAGGTTTACTGTATCCCTTGGACCTCCTTATTGACGATGAAACACAGAAATTGTATCGGAATTAAATACAAAACTCACAATGCCGACTTAAGTACCAGAAGTCTGACTCTTCTTACTGACTATGTTTTGAACCATTCCTGTGACACTAGTTATAGACTCCGATGCTTCACATCAGGTTTACTGTATCCCTCTGACCTTCTTATTGACGATGAAACACAGAAATTGCATCGGAATTAAATACAAAAGGCACAATGCCGACTTAAGTACAAGAAGACTGACTCTTCTTTCTGTCTATGTTTTGAACCATTCCTGTGACACTAGTTATAGATTCCGATGCTTCAATTCAGGCATACTGTATCCCTTGGACCTTCTTATTGACGATGAAACACAGAAATTGCATCGGAATTAAATACAAAAGGCACAATGCAGACTTAAGTACAAGAAGACTGACTCTTCTTACTGACTTTGTTTAGAACCATTCCTGTGACACTAGTTATAGATTCCGATGCTTCACATCAGGTTTACTGTATCCCTTGGACCTTCTTATTAACGATGAAACACAGAAATTGCATTGGAATTAAAAACAAAAGGGACAATACCGACATAAGTACAAGGAGACTGACTCTTCTTACTGTCTATGTTTTGAACCATCCCTGTGACACTAGTTATGGATTCCGATGCTTCACTCCAGGTTCACTGTATCCCTTGGACCTTCTTATTGACGATGATACACAGAATTTGCGTCGGAATTAAATACAATAGGCTCAATGCCGACTAAAGTACAAGAAGACTGACTCTTCCTACTGTCTATGTTTTGAACCATTCCTGTGACACTAGTCACAGATTCCGATGCTTCACTTCAGGTTTACTGTATCCCTCTTACCTTCGTATTGACTATGAAAAACAGAAATTGCATCGGAATTATATACAAAAGGCACAAAACCGACTTAAGTACAAGAAGACTGACTCTTCTTACTGACTATGTTTTTAACCATTCCTGTGACACTAGTCATAGATTCCGATGCTTAACTTCAGAATTGCCGTATCACTCTGACCTTTTTGTTGACGATGAAACACAGAAATTGATCCGGCCTTAAATACAAAGGGCACAATGCCGACTTAAGTACAAGAAGACTGACTCTTCTTACTGTCGATGTTTTCAACCATCCCTGTGACACTAGTTATAGATTCCGATGCTTCACTCCACGTTTACTGTATGCCTTGGACCATCTTATTGACGATGAAACACAGAAATTGCATCAGAATTAAATAGAAAATGCACAATGATGACTTAAGTACAAGAAGACTGACTCTTCTTACTGATTATTTTTTGAACCATTCCTGTGACCGTAGCTATAGTTTCCGATGCTTCAGTTCAGGTTTACTGTATCCCTTGGACGTTCTTATTGACGTTGAAACACAGAAATTGCGTCGGAATGAAATAGAAAAGGCACAATGCCGACTTAAGTACAAGAATACTGACTCATCTTACTGTCTTTGTTTTGAACCATCCCTGTGACACTAGTTATAGATTCCGATGCTTCACTTCAGGTTTACTGTATCCCTCTGACCCTCTTATTGATGATGAAACACAGAAATTGCATCGGAATTAAATACAAATGGCACAATGCCGAATTGAGTACAAGAAGATTGACTCTTCTTACTGTCTATATTTTGAACCATTCCTGTGACACTAGTTATGGACTCCGATGCTTCACTCCCGGTTTACTGTATCCCTTGAACCTTCTTATTGACGATGAAACACAGAAATTGCATCGGAATTAAATACAAAAGGCACAATGCCGACTTCAGTTCATATAGACTGACTTTTCCTACTGTCTATGCTTTGAACCATTCCTATGACACTTGTTATAGATTCCGATGGTTCATTTCTGGTTTACTATATCCCTTGGACCTTCTTATTGACGATGAAACACAGAAATTGCATCGGAAGTAAATACAAAAGGCACAATGCCGACTTAAGTACAAGAAGACTGACTCTTCCAACTGTCTATGTTTTGAACAATTCCTGTGACACTAGTTATAGATTCCGATGCTTGAATTCAGGTTTAATTTATCCCTCTGACCGTCGTATTGAGGAACAAACACAGAAATTGCATCGGAATTAAATAGAAATGGCACAATGCCGACTTAAGTACTAGAAGACTGACTCTTTCTACTGTCTATGTTTTGAACCATTCCTGTGACACTAGTTATAGATTCCGATGCTTCACTTCAGGTTTACTGTATGCCTTGGACTTTCTTATTGACGATGAAACACAGAAATTGCATCGGAATTAAATACAAAAGGCACAATGCCGACTTAACTACAAGAAGACTGACTCTTCTTACTGACTATGCTTTGAACCATTCCTGTGACTCTAGTTATAGATTCCGATGCTTAACTTCATGATTACTGTATCTCACTGACCTTCTTAGTGACGATGAAACACAGAAATTGCATCGGAATTAAATACAAAAAGCACAATGCCGACTTAAGTACAAGAAGACTGACTCTTCTTACTGACTATGTTTTGAACCTTTCCTGTGACACTACTTATAGATTCCGATGCTTCACTACAGGTTTACTGTATCCCTTGGACCTTCTTATTAACGATGAAACACAGAAATTGCATTGGAATTAAATACAAAAGGGACAATACCGACATAAGTACAAGGAGACTGACTCTTCTTACTGACTATGATTTGAACCATTCCTGTGACAGTAGTCATAGATTCCGATGCTTAACTTCAGGATTACTGTATCCCTCTGACCTTCTTATTGACGATGAAACACAGAAATTGCATCGGAATTATATAGAAATGGCACAATGCCGACTTAAGTACTAGAAGACTGACTCTTTCTACTGTCTATGTTTTGAACCATTCCTGTGATACTAGTTATAGATTCCGATGCTTCACTTCAGGTTTACTGTATGCCTTGGACTTTCTTATTGACGATGAAACACAGAAATTGCGTCGGAATTAAATACAATAGGCTCAATGCCGACTAAAGTACAAGAAGACTGACTCTTCCTACTGTCTATGTTTTGAACCATTCCTGTGACACTAGTCATAGATTCCGATGCTTCACTTCAGGTTTACTGTATTCCTCTTACCTTCCTATTGACTATGAAACACAGAAATTGCATCGGAATTAAATACAAAAGGTAAAATACCAACTTAAGTACAAGAAGACTGACTCTAATTACTGACTATGTTTTTAACCATTCCTGTGACACTAGTCATAGATTCCGATGCTTAACTTGAGGATTACTGTATCCCTCTGACCTTTTTATTGACGATGAAACACAGAAATTGCATCGGCCTTAAATACAAAAGGCACAATGCCGACTTAAGTACAAGAAGACTGACTCTTCTTACTGTCTATGTTTTGAACCATCCCTGTGACACTTGTTATAGATTCCGATGCTTCACTCCAGGTTTACTGTATGCCTTGGACCATCTTATCGACGTTGAAACACAGAAATTGCGTCGGAATTAAATAGAAAAGGCACAATGCCGACTTAAGTACAAGAATACTGACTCATCTTACTATCTATGTTTTGAACCATCCCTGTGACACAAGTTATTGATTCCGATGCTTCACTCCAGGTTTACTGTATCCCTTGGACCTTCTTATTGACGATGAAACACAGAATTTGCATCGGAATTAAATACAAAAAGCACAATGCCGACTTAAGTACAAGAAGACTGACTCTTCTTACTGACTATGTTTTGAACCTTTCCTGTGACACTAGTTATAGATTCCGATGCTTCACTTCAGGTTAACTGTATCCCTCTGACCCTCTTATTGACGATGAAACACAGAAATTGCATCGGAATTAAATACAAATTGCACAATGCCGAATTGAGTACAAGAAGATTGACTCTTCTTACTGTCTATGTTTTGAACCATTCCTGTGACACTAGTTATGGACTCCGATGCTTCACTCCAGGTTTACTGTATCCCTTGGACCTTCTTATTGACGATGAAAAACATAAAATTGCATCGGAATTAAATTGAAAAGGTACAATGCCGAATGAAGTAAAAGAAGTCTGACTCTTCTTACTGTCTATGTTTTGAACCATTAATGTGACACTAGTTATAGATTACGATGCTTCACTCCAGGTTTACTATATTCCTAGGACCTTCTTATTGACGATGAAACAGAGAAATTGTATCTTAATTAAATAGAAAAGGCACAATGATAACTTAAGTACAAGAAGACTGACTCTTCTTACTGACTATGATTTGAATCATTCCTGTGACACTAGTCATAGATTCCGATGCTTCACTTCAGGATTACTGTATCCCTCTAACCTTCTTATTGACGATGAAACACAGAAATTGCATCGGAATTAATACAAAAGGCACAATGCCGACTTAAGTACATGTAGACTGACATTTCCTACTGTCTATGTTTTGAACCATTCCTGTGACACTTGTTATAGATTCCGATGGTTCATTTCTGGTTTACTGTATCCCTTGGACCTTCTTATTGACGATGAAACACAGAAATTGCATCGGAATTAAATACAATAGGCACAATGCCGACTTATGTACAAGAAGACTGACTCTTCCAACTGTCTATGTTTGAACAATTCCTGTGACACTAGTTATAGATTCCGATGCTTCACTTCAGGTTTACTTTATCCCTCTGACCGTCATATTGACGAAGAAACACAGAAATTGCATCGGAATTAAATAGAAAAGGCACAATGCCGACTTAAGTACTAGAAGACTGACTCTTTCTACTGTCTATGTTTTGAACCATTCCTGTGATACTAGTTATAGATTCCGATGCTTCACTTCAGGTTTACTGTATCCCTTGGACTTTCCTAATGACGATGTAACACAGAAATTGCATCGGAATTAAATACAAAAGGCACAAGGCCTACTTAACTACAAGAAGACTGACTCTTCTTAGTGACTATGCTTTGAACCATTCCTGTGACTCTAGTTATAGATTCCAGTGCTTAACTTCATGATTACTGTAGCCCTCTGACCTTCTTAGTGACGATGAAACACGGATATTGCATCGGAATTAAATACAAAAAGCACAATGCCGACTTAAGTACAAGAAAACTGACTCATCTTACTATCTATGTTTTGAACCGTCCCTGTGACGCTAGTTATAGATTCCGCTGCTTCACTACAGGTTTACTGTATCCCTTGGACCTTCTTATTAACGATGAAACACAGAAATTGCATCGGAATTAAATACAAAAGGGACAATACGGACTTAAGTACAAGAAGACTGACTCTTCTTACTGACTATGATATGAACCATTCCTGTGACACTAATCATAGATTCCGATGCTTAACTTCAGGATTTCTGTATCCCTCTGACCTTCTTATTGACGATGAATCACAGAAATTGTATCGGAATTAAATACAAAAGGCACAATGCCGACTTAAGTACAAGAAGACTGACTCTTCTTACTGTCTATGTTTTGAACCATCCCTGTGACACTAGTTATAAATTCCGTTGCTTCACTTCAGGTTTACTGTATCCCTTGGACCTTCTTTATGACGATGAAACACAGAAATTGCGTCGGAATTAAATACAAAAGGCACAATGCGGAATTAAGTACAAGAAGACTGACTCTTCTTACTGTCCATGTTTTGAAAAGTTTCTGTGACACTAGTTATAGATTCCGATGCTTCACTCCAGGTTTACTGTATCCCTTGGACCTTCTTATTGACGATGAAACACAGAAATTGCATCGGAATTAAATACAAAAGGCACAATGCCGACTTAAGTACATGTAGACTGACTTTTCCTACTGTCTATGTTTTGAACCATTTCTGTGACACTAGTTATAGATTCCGATGGTTCATTTCTGGTTTACTGTATCCCTTGGACCTTCATATTGACGATGAGACACAGAAATTGCATCGCAATTAAATACAAAAGACACAATGCCGACTTAAGTACAAGAAGACTGACTCTTCCAACTGTCTATGTTTTAAGCATTCCTGTGACACTAGTTATAGATTCCGATGCTTCACTTCAGGTTTACTTTATCCCTCTGACCGTCGTATTGACGAAGAAACACAGAAATTGCATCGGAATTAAATAGAAATGGCACAATGCCGACTTAAGTACTACAAGACTGACTCTTCCTACTGTCTATGTTTTGAACCATTCCTGTGACACTAGTTATAGATTCCGATGCTTCACTTCAGGTTTACTGTATCCCTTGGACCTTCTTATTGACGATGAAACAAAGAAATTGCATCGGATTTAAATACAAAAGGCACAATGCCGACTTAAGTACAAGAAGACTGACTCTTCTTACTGACTGTGATTTGATCCATTCCTGGGACACATAAATTTCGATGATTCACTTCAGGTTTACTGTATCCCTTGGACCTTCTTATTATCGTTGAAACACAGAAATTGCATCGGAATTAAATACAAAAGGCACAATACCGACTTAAGTACAAGAAGACTGACTCTTCTTACTGACTATGTTTTGAACCATTCCTGTAACACTAGTCATAGAATCCGATGCTTAACTTCAGGATTACTGTATCCCTCTGACCTTCTTATTGACGATGAAACACAGAAATTGAATCGGAAATAAATACAAAAGGCACAATGCCGACTTATGTACAAGAAGACTGACTCTTCTTACTGTCTATGTTTTGAACCATCCCTGTGACACTAGTTATAGATTCCGATGGTTCACTCCAGGTTTACTGTATCCCTTGGACCTCCTTATTGACGATGAAACACAGAAATTGTATCGGAATTAAATACAAAACTCACAATGCCGACTTAAGTACCAGAAGTCTGACTATTCTTACTGACTATGTTTTGAACCATTCCTGTGACACTAGTTATAGACTCCGATGCTTCACATCAGGTTTACTGTATCCCTCTGACCTTCTTATTGACGATGAAACACAGAAATTGCATCGGAATTAAATACAAAAGGCACAATGCCGACTTAAGTACAAGAAGACTGACTCTTCTTTCTGTCTATGTTTTGAACCATTCCTGTGACACTAGTTATAGATTCCGATGCTTCAATTCAGGCATACTGTATCCCTTGGACCTTCTTATTGACGATGAAACACAGAAATTGCATCGGAATTAAATACAAAAGGCACAATGCAGACTTAAGTACAAGAAGACTGACTCTTCTTACTGACTTTGTTTAGAACCATTCCTGTGACACTAGTTATAGATTCCGATGCTTCACATCAGGTTTACTGTATCCCTCTGACTATCTTATATACGATGAAACACAGAAATTGCATCGGAATTAAATACAAAAGGCTCAGTGCCGACTTATGTACATGTAGATTGACTTTTCCTGCTGTCTATGATTTGAACCATTCCTGTGACACTAGTTATAGAATCCGATGGTTCATTTCAGGTTTACTGTATCCCTCTGACCTTCTTAGTGACGATGAAACACAGAAATTGCATCGGAATTAAATACAAAAAGCACAATGCCGACTTAGGGACAAGAATTCTGACTCATCTTACTGTCTATGATTTGAACCGTCCCTGTGACACTAGTTATAGATTCCGATGCTTCACTCCAGGTTTACTATATCCCTTGGACCTTCTTATTGACGATGAAACACAGAAATTGTATCGGAATTAAATACAAAACTCACAATGCCGACTTAAGTACCAGAAGTCTGACTCTTCTAACTGAAAATGTTTTGAACCATTCCTGTGACACTAGTTATAGATTCCGATGCATCACATAGGTTTACTCTATCCCTCTGATCTTCTTATTGACGATGAAACACAGAAATTGCATCGGAATTAAATACAAAAGGCACAATGCCGACTTAAGTACAAGAAGACTGACTCTTCTTACTGACTATGATTTGAACCATTTCTGTGACACTAGTTATAAATTCCGATGCTACACCCCAGGTTTACTGTATCCCTTGGACCTTCTTATTGACGATGAAACACAGAAATTGCATTGGAATTAAATACAAATGGCACAATGCCGACTAAAGTACAAGAAGACTGACCCTTCTTACAGTCTATGTTTTGAACCATTCCTGTGACACTAGTTATAGATTCCGGTGCTTACCGCCAGGTATACTGTATCCCTTGTACCTTCTTATTGACGATGAACCACAGAAATTGCATCAGAATTAAATAGAAAATGCGCAATGCCGACTAAAGTACAAGAAGACTGACGCTTCTTACTGACTGTGCTTTGAACCATTGCTGTGACACTAGTTATAGATTCCGATGCTTCAGTTCAGGTTTACTGTATCCCTTGGACCTTCTTATTGACGATGAAACACAGATATTGCATCGGAATTAAATAGAAAAGGAACAATGCCGACTTAAGTACAAGAAGACTGACTCTTCTTACTGTTTATGTTTTGAACCATTCCTGTGACACTAGTTTTGGATTCCGATGCATCACTTCAGGTTTAATGTATCCCTTGGACCTTCTTATTGACGATGAAACACAGTAATTACATCGGAATTAAACAGAAAAGCCACGATGCCAACTAAAGTACAAGAAGACTGACTCTTCTTTCAGTCTATGATTTGAACCATTCCTGTGACACTAGTCACAGATTCCGATGCTTCACTTCAGGTTTACTGTATCCCTCTTACCGTCGTATTGACTATGAAAAAAAGAAATTGCATCGGAATTATATACAAAAGGCACAATACCGACTTAAGTACAAGAAGACTGACTCTTCTTACTGACTATGTTTTTAACCATTCCTGTGACACTAGTCATAGATTCCGATGCTTAACTTCAGGATTACTGTATCCCTCTGACCTTTTTATTGACGATGAAACACAGAAATTGCATCGGCCTTAAATACAAATGGCACAATGCCGACTTAAGTACAAGAAGACTGACTCTTCTTACTGTCTATGTTTTGAACCATCCCTGTGACACTAGTTATAGATTCCGATGCTTCACTCCAGGTTTACTGTATGCCTTGGACCATCTTATTGACGATGAAACACAGAAATTGCATCAGAATTAAATAGAAATTGCACAATGATGACTTAAGTACAAGAAGACTGACTCTTCTTACTGATTATTTTTTGAACCATTCCTGTGACGCTAGTTATAGTTTCCGATGCTTCAGTTCAGGTTTACTGTATCCCTTGGACGTTCTTATTGACGTTGAAACACAGAAAATGCGTCGGAATTAAATAGAAAAGGCACAATGCCGACTTTAGTACAAGAATACTGACTCATCTTACTGTTTTTTTTTTGAACCATCCCTGTGACACTAGTTATAGATTCCGATGCTTCTCTTCAGGTTTACTGTATCCCTCTGACCCTCTTATTGATGATGAAACACAGAAATTGCATCGGAATTAAATACAAATGGCACAATGCCGAATTGAGTACAAGAAGATTAACTCTTCTTACTGTCTATGTTTTGAACCATTCCTGTGACACTAGTTATGGACTCCGATGCTTCAGGTTTACTGTATCCCTTGAACCTTCTTATTGACGATGAAACACAGAAATTGCATCGGAATTAAATACAAAAGGCACAATGCCGACTTAAGTACGTGTAGACTGACTTTTCGTACTGTCTATGTTTTGAACCATTCCTATGACACTTGTTATAGATTCCGATGGTTCATTTCTGGTTTACTATATCCCTTGGACCTTCTTATTGACGATGAAACACAGAAATTGCATCGGAATTAAATACAAAAGGCACAATGCCGACTTAAGTACAAGAAGACTGACTCTTCCACTGTCTATGTTTTGAACAATTCCTGTGACACTAGTTATAGATTCCGATGCTTGAATTCAGGTTTAATTTATCCCTCTGACCGTCGTATTGACGAACAAACACAGAAATTGCATGGGAATTAAATACAAAAGGCACAATGCAGACTTAAGTACAAGAAGACTGATTCTTCTTACTGACTTTGTTTTGAACCATTCCTGTGACACTAGTTATAGATTCCGATGCTTCACATCAGGTTTACTGTATCCCTCTGACCATCTTATATACGATGAAACACAGAAATTGCATCGGAATTAAATACAAAAGGCTCAATGCCGAATTATGTACATGTAGATTGACTTTTCCTACTGTCTATGATTTGAACCATTCCTGTGACACTAGTTATAGAATCCGATGGTTCATTTCAGGTTTACTGTATCCCTCTGACCTCCTTAGTGACGATGAAACACAGAAATTGCATCGGAATTAAATACAAAAAGCACAATGCCGACTTAGGTACAAGAATTCTGACTCATCTTAGTGTCTATGATTTGAACCGTCCCTGTGACACTAGTTATAGATTCCGATGCTTCACTCCAGGTTTACTATATCCCTTGGACCTTCTTATTGACGATAAAACACAGAAATTGTATCGGAATTAAATACAAAACTCACAATGCCGACTCAAGTACCAGAAGTCTGACTCTTCTTACTGAAAATGTTTTGAACCATTCCTGTGACACTAGTTATAGATTCCGATGCTTCACATAGGTTTACTCTATCCCTCTGATCTTCTTATTGACGATGAAACACAGAAATTGCATCGGAATTAAATACAAAAGGCACAATGCCGACTTAAGTACAAGAAGACTGACGCTTCTTACTGACTGTGCTTTGAACCATTGCTGTGACACTAGTTATAGATTCCGGTGCTTACCGCCAGGTATACTGTATCCCTTGTACCTTCTTATTGACGATGAACCACAGAAATAACATCAGAATTAAATAGAAAATGCGCAATGCCGACTAAAGTACAAGAAGACTGACGCTTCTTACTGACTGTGCTTTGAACCATTGCTGTGACACTAGTTATAGATTCCGATGCTTCAGTTCAGGTTTACTGTATCCCTTGGACCTTCTTATTGACGATGAAACACAGATATTGCATCGGAATTAAATAGAAAAGGAACAATGCCGACTTAAGTACAAGAAGACTGACTCTTCTTACTGTTTATGTTTTGAACCATTCCTGTGACACTAGTTTTCGATTCCGATGCATCACTTCAGGTTTAATGTATCCCTTGGACCTTCTTATTGACGATGAAACACAGTAACTACATCGGAATTAAATAGAAAAGCCACGATGCCAACTAAAGTACAAGAAGACTGACTCTTCTTTCAGTCTATGATTTGAACCATTCCTGTGACACTAGTCACAGATTCCGATGCTTCACTTCAGGTTTACTGTATCCCTCTTACCTTCGTATTGACTATGAAAAACAGAAATTGCATCGGAATTATATACAAAAGGCACAATACCGACTTAAGTACAAGAAGACTGACTCTTCTTACTGACTATGTTTTTAACCATTCCTGTGACACTAGTCATAGATTCCGATGACTAACTTCAGGATTACTGTATCCCTCTGACCTTTTTATTGACGATGAAACACAGAAATTGCATCGGCCTTAAATACAAAAGGCACAATGCCGACTTAAGTACAAGAAGACTGACTCTTCTTACTGTCTATGTTTTGAACCATCCCTGTGACACTAGTTATAGATTCCGATGCTTCACTCCAGGTTTACTGTATGCCTTGGACCATCTTATTGACGATGAAACACAAAAATTGCATCAGAATTAAATAGAAATTGCACAATGATGACTTAAGTACAAGAAGACTGACTCTTCATACTGATTTTTTTTTGAACCATTCCTGTGACGCTAGTTATAGTTTCCGATGCTTCAGGTCAGGTTTACTGTATCCCTTGGACGTTCTTATTGACGTTGAAACACAGAAAATGCGTCGGAATTAAATAGAAAAGGCACAATGCCGACTTTAGTACAAGAATACTGACTCATCTTACTGTCTTTGTTTTGAACCATCCCTGTGACACTAGTTATAGATTCCGATGCTTCACTTCAGGTTTACTGTATCCCTCTGACCCTCTTATTAATGATGAAACACAGAAATTGCATCGGAATTAAATACAAATGGCACAATGCCGAATTGAGTACAAGAAGATTGACTCTTCTTACTGTCTATGTTTTGAACCATTCCTGTGACACTAGTTATGGACTCCGATGCTTCACTCCAGGTTTACTGTATCCCTTGAACCGTCTTATTGACGATGAAACAGAAATTGCATCGGAATTAAATACAAAAGGCACAATGCCGACTTAAGTACATGTAGACTGACTTTTCGTACTGTCTATGTTTTGAACCATTCCTATGACACTTGTTATTGATTCCGATGGTTCATTTCTGGTTTACTATATCCCTTGGACCTTCTTATTGACGATGAAACACAGAAATTGCATCGGAATTAAATACAAAAGGCACAATGCCGACTTAAGTACAAGAAGACTGACTCTTCCAACTGTCTATGTTTTGAACAATTCCTGTGACACTAGTTATAGATTCCGATGCTTGAATTCAGGTTTAATTTATCCCTCGGACCGTCGTATTGACGAACAAACACAGAAATTGCATCGGAATTAAATAGAAATGGCACAATGCCGACTTAAGTACTAGAAGACTGACACTTTCTACTGTCTATGTTTTGAACCATTCCTGTGATACTAGTTATAGATTCCGATGCTTCACTTCAGGTTTACTGTATGCCTTGTACTTTCTTATTGACGATGAAACACAGAAATTGCATCGGCCTTAAATACAAAAGGCACAATGCCGACTTAAGTACAAGAAGACTGACTCTTCTTACTGTCTATGTTTTGGACCATCCCTGTGACACTAGTTATAGATTCCGATGCTTCACTCCAGGTTTACTGTATGCCTCGGACCTTCTTATTGACGTTGAAACACAGAAATTGCGTCGGAATTAAATAGAAAAGGCACAATGCCGACTTAAGTACAAGAAAACTGACTCATCTTACTATTTATGTTTTGAACCGTCCCTGTGACGCTAGTTATAGATTCCGCTACTTCACTACAGGTTTACTGAATCCCTTGGACCTTCTTATTAACGATGAAACACAGAAATTGCATTGGAATTAAATACAAAAGGGACAATACCGACATAAGTACAAGGAGACTGACTCTTCTTACTGACTATGATTTGAACCATTCCTGTGACACTAGTCATAGATTCCGATGCTTAACTTCAGGATTTCTGTATCCCTCTGACCTTCTTATTGACGATGAAACACAGAAATTGTATCGGAATTAAATACAAAATGCACAATGCCGACTTAAGTACAACAAGACTGACTCTTCCTACTGTCTATGTTTTGAACCAGTACTGTGACACTAGTTATAAATTCCGTTGCTTCACTTCAGGTTTTCTGTATCACTTGGACCTTCTTATAGACGATGAAACCCAGAAATTGCATCGGAATTAAATACAAAAGGCACAATGCCGACTTAAGTACAAGAAGACTGACTCTTCTTACTGACTATGTTTTGAACCATTCCTGTGACACTAGTTATAAATTCCGATGCTACACTCCAGGTTTACTGTATCCCTTGGACCTTCTTATTGACGATGAAACACAGAAATTGCATTGGAATTAAATACAAATGGCACAATGCCGACTAAAGTACAAGAAGACTGACTCTTCTTACAGTCTATGTTTTGAACCATTCCTGTGACACTAGTTATAGATTCCGGTGCTTACCGCCAGGTATACTGTATCCCTTGTACCTTCTTATTGACGATGAACCACAGAAATAACATCAGAATTAAATAGAAAATGCGCAATGCCGACTAAAGTACAAGAAGACTGACGCTTCTTACTGACTGTGCTTTGAACCATTGCTGTGACACTAGTTATAGATTCCGATGCTTCAGTTCAGGTTTACTTTATCCCTTGGACCTTCTTATTGACGATGAAACACAGATATTGCATCGGAATTAAATAGAAAAGGAACAATGCCGACTTAAGTACAAGAAGACTGACTCTTCTTACTGTTTATGTTTGAACCATTCCTGTGACACTAGTTTTCGATTCCGATGCATCACTTCAGGTTTAATGTATCCCTTGGACCTTCTTATTGACGATGAAACACAGTAACTACATCGGAATTAAATAGAAAAGCCACGATGCCAACTAAAGTACAAGAAGACTGACTCTTCTTTCAGTCTATGATTTGAACCATTCCTGTGACACTAGTCACAGATTCCGATGCTTCACTTCAGGTTTACTGTATCCCTCTTACCTTCGTATTGACTATGAAAAACAGAAATTGCATCGGAATTATATACAAAAGGCACAATACCGACTTAGGTACAAGAAGACTGACTCTTCTTACTGACTATGTTTTTAACCATTCCTGTGACACTAGTCATAGATTCCGATGCTTAACTTCAGGATTACTGTATCCCTCTGACCTTTTTATTGACGATGAAACACAGAAATTGCATCGGCCTTAAATACAAAAGGCACAATGCCGACTTAAGTACAAGAAGACTGACTCTTCTTACTGTCTATGTTTTGAACCATCCCTGTGACACTAGTTATAGATTCCGATGCTTCACTCCAGGTTTACTGTATGCCTTGGACCATCTTATTGACGATGAAACACAAAAATTGCATCAGAATTAAATAGAAATTGCACAATGATGACTTAAGTACAAGAAGACTGACTCTTCATACTGATTTTTTTTTGAACCATTCCTGTGACGCTAGTTATAGTTTCCGATGCTTCAGTTCAGGTTTGCTGTATCCCTTGGACGTTCTTATTGACGTTGAAACACAGAAAATGCGTCGGAATTAAATTGAAAAGGCACAATGCCGACTTTAGTACAAGAATACTGACTCATCTTACTGTCTTTGTTTTGAACCATCCCTGTGACACTAGTTATAGATTCCGATGCTTCACTTCAGGTTTACTGTATCCCTCTGACCCTCTTATTAATGATGAAACACAGAAATTGCATCGGAATTAAATACAAATGGCACAATGCCGAATTGAGTACAAGAAGATTGACTCTTCTTACTGTCTATGTTTTGAACCATTCCTGTGACACTAGTTATGGACTCCGATGCTTCACTCCAGGTTTACTGTATCCCTTGAACCTTCTTATTGACGATGAAACAGAAATTGCATCGGAATTAAATACAAAAGGCACAATGCCGACTTAAGTACATGTAGACTGACTTTTCGTACTGTCTATGTTTTGAACCATTCCTATGACTCTTGTTATTGATTCCGATGGTTCATTTCTGGTTTACTATATCCCTTGGACCTTCTTATTGACGATGAAACACAGAAATTGCATCGGAATTAAATACAAAAGGCACAATGCCGACTTAAGTACAAGAAGACTGACTCTTCCAACTGTCTATGTTTTGAACAATTCCTGTGACACTAGTTATAGATTCCGATGCTTG
The DNA here is from genome assembly GCF_023864345.2 of Schistocerca serialis cubense. NCBI lineage: Eukaryota > Metazoa > Arthropoda > Insecta > Orthoptera > Acrididae > Schistocerca > Schistocerca serialis. The sequence goes on from NC_064644.1 coordinate 640,347,822, forward strand.
AATTCAGGTTTAATTTATCCCTCGGACCGTCGTATTGACGAACAAACACAGAAATTGCATCGGAATTAAATAGAAATGGCACAATGCCGACTTAAGTACTAGAAGACTGACTCTTTCTACTGTCTATGTTTTGAACCATTCCTGTGATACTAGTTATAGATTCCGATGCTTCACTTCAGGTTTACTGTATGCCTTGTACTTTCTTATTGACGATGAAACACAGAAATTGCATCGGCCTTAAATACAAAAGGCACAATGCCGACTTAAGTACAAGAAGACTGACTCTTCTTACTGTCTATGTTTTGGACCATCCCTGTGACACTAGTTATAGATTCCGATGCTTCACTCCAGGTTTACTGTATGCCTCGGACCATCTTATTGACGTTGAAACACAGAAATTGCGTCGGAATTAAATAGAAAAGGCACAATGAAGACTTAAGTACAAGAAAACTGACTCATCTTACTATTTATGTTTTGAACCGTCCCTGTGACGCTAGTTATAGATTCCGCTACTTCACTACAGGTTTACAATATCCCTTGGACCTTCTTATTAACGATGATACACAGAAATTGCATTGGAATTAAATACAAAAGGGACAATACCGACATAAGTACAAGGAGACTGACTCTTCTTACTGACTATGATTTGAACCATTCCTGTGACACTAGTCATAGATTCCGATGCTTAACTTCAGGATTTCTGTATCCCTCTGACCTTCTTATTGACGATGAAACACAGAAATTGTATCTGAATTAAATGCAAAAGGCACAATGCCGACTTAAGTACAACAAGACTGACTCTTCCTACTGTCTATGTTTTGAACCAGTACTGTGACACTAGTTATAAATTCCAGTGCTTCACTTCAGGTTTTCTGTATCACTTGGACCTTCTTATAGACGATGAAACCCAGAAATTGTATCGGAATTAAATACAAAACTCACAATGCCGACTTAAGTACAAGAAGACTGACTCTTCCACTGTCTATGTTTTGAACAATTCCTGTGACACTAGTTATAGATTCCGTTGCTTCACTTCAGGTTTACTGTATCCCTTGGACCTTCTTATTGACGATGAAACACAGAAATTTCATCGGAATTAAATACAAAAGGCACAATGCCGACTTAAGTACAAGAAGACTGACTCTTCTTACTGTCTATGTTTTGAACCATCCGTGTGACACTAGTTATGGATTCCGATGCTTCACTCCAGGTTCACTGTATCCCTTGGACTTTCTTATTGACGATGAAACACAGAAATTGCGTCGGAATTAAATACAATAGGCTCAATACCGACAAAAGTACAAGAAGACTGACTCTTCCTACTGTCTATGTTTTGAACCATTCCTGTGACACTAGTCATAGATTCCGATGCCTCACTTCAGGTTTACTGTATTCCTCTTACCTTCGTATTGACTATGAAACACAGAAATTGCATCGGAATTAAATACAAAAGGTAAAATACCAACTTAAGTACAAGAAGACTGACTCTTCTTACTGACTATGTTTTTAACCATTCCTGTGACACTAGTCATAGATTCCGATGCTTAACTTGAGGATTACTGTATCCCTCTGACCTTTTTATTGACGATGAAACACAGATATTGCATCGGCCTTAAATACAAAAGGCACAATGCCGACTTAAGTACAAGAAGACTGACTATTCTTACTGTCTATGTTTTGAACCATCCCTGTGACACTAGTTATAGATTCCGATGCTTCACTCCAGGTTTACTGTATGACTTGGACCATCTTATTGACGTTGAAACACAGAAATTGCGTCGGAATTAAATAGAAAAGGCACAATGCCGACTTAAGTACAAGAATACTGACTCATCTTACTATCTATGTTTTGAACCATCCCTGTGACACAAGTTATTGATTCCGATGCTTCACTCCAGGTTTACTGTATCCCTTGGACCTTCTTAATGACGATGAAACACAGAAATTGCATCGGAATTAAATACAATAAGCACAATGCCGACTTAAGTACAAGAAGACTGACTCTTCTTACTGACTATGTTTTGAACCTTTCCTGTGACACTAGTTATAGATTCCGATGCTTCACTTCAGGTTAACTGTATCCCTCTGACCCTCATATTGACGATGAAACACAGAAATTGCATCGGAATTAAATACAAATGGCACAATGCCGAATTGAGTACAAGAAGATTGACTCTTCTTACTGTCTATGTTTTGAACAATTCCTGTGACACTAGTTATGGACTCCGATGCTTCACTCCAGGTTTACTGTATCCCTTGGACCTTCTTATTGACGATGAAAAACATAAAATTGCATCGGAATTAAATTGAAAAGGTACAATGCCGAATGAAGTAAAAGAAGTCTGACTCTTCTGACTGTCTATGTTTTGAACCATTAATGTGAGACTAGTTATAGATTACGATGCTTCACTCCAGGTTTACTGTATTCCTTGGACCTTCTTATTGACGATGAAACAGAGAAATTGCATCTTAATTAAATAGAAAAGGCACAATGATAACTTAAGTACAAGAAGACTGACTCTTCTTACTCACTATGTTTTGAACCATTCCCGTGACACTAGTCATAGATTCCGATGCTTCACTTCAGGATTGCTGTATCCCTCTGACCTTCTCATTGACGATGAAACACAGAAATTGCATCGGAATTAATACAAAAGGCACAATGCCGACTTAAGTACATGTAGACTGACATTTCCTACTATCTATGCTTTGAACCTTTCCTGTGACACTTGTTATAGATTCCGATGGTTCATTTCTGGTTTACTGTATCCCTTGGACCTTCTTATTGACGATGAAACACAGAAATTGCATCGGAATTAAATACAAAAAGCACAATGCCGACTTAAGTACAAGAAGACTGACTCTTCCAACTGTCTATGTTTGAACAATTCCTGTGACACTAGTTATAGATTCCGATGCTTCACTTCAGGTTTACTTTATCCCTCTGACCGTCGTATTGACGAAGAAACACAGAAATTGCATCGGAATTAAATAGAAAAGGCACAATGCCGACTTAAGTACTAGAAGACTGACTCTTCCTACTGTCTATGTTTTGAACCATTCCTGTGATACTAGTTATAGATTCCGATGCTTCACTTCAGGTTTACTGTATCCCTTGGACTTTCTTATTGACGATGAATCACAGAAATTGCATCGGAATTAAATACAAAAGGCACAATGCCGACTTAACTACAAGAAGACTGACTCTTCTTACTGACTATGCTTTGAACCATTCCTGTGACTCTAGTTATAGATTCCGAAGCTTAACTTCATGATTACTGTATCCCTCTGACCTTCTTAGTGACGATGAAACACAGATATTGCATCGGAATTAAATACAAAAAGCACAATGCCGACTTAAGTACAAGAAAACTGACTCATCTTACTATCTATGTTTTGAACCGTCCCTGTGACGCTAGTTATAGATTCCGCTGCTTCACTACAGGTTTACTGTATCCCTTGGACCTTCTTATTAACGATGAAACACAGTAATTGCATCGGAATTAAATACAAAAGGGACAATACCGACTTAAGTACAAGAAGACTGACTCTTCTTACTGACTATGATTTGAACCATTCCTGTGACACTAGTCATAGATTCCGATGCTTAACTTCAGGATTTCTGTATCCCTCTGACCTTCTTATTGACGATGAAACACAGAAATTGTATCGGAATTAAATACAAAAGGCACAATGCCGACATAAGTACAAGAAGACTGACTCTTCTTACTGTCTATGTTTTGAACCATCCCTGTGACACTAGTTATAGATTCCGATGCTTCACTCCAGGTTTACTGTGTCCCTTGGACCTTCTTATTGACGATGAAACACAGAAATTGTATCGGAATTAAATACAAAACTCACATTGCCGACTTAAGTTCCAGAAGTCTGACTCTTCTTACTGACTATGTTTTGAACCACTCCTGTGACACTAGTTATAAATTCCGTTGCTTCACTTCAGGTTTACTGTATCCCTTGGACCTTCTTTATGACGATGAAACACAGAAATTGCGTCGGAATTAAATACAAAAGGCATAATGCGGAATTAAGTACAAGAAGACTGACTCTTCTTACTGTCTATGTTTTGAAACGTTTCTGTGACACTAGTTATAGATTCCGATGCTTCACTCCAGGTTTACTGTATCCCTTGGACCTTCTTATTGACGATGAAACACAGAAACTGCATCGGAATTAAATACAAAAGGCACAATGCCGACCTAAGTACATGTAGACTGACTTTTCCTACTGTCTATGTTTTGAACCATTTCTGTGACACTAGTTATAGATTCCGATGGTTCATTTCTGGTTTACTGTATCCCTTGGACCTTCTTATTGACGATGAAACACAGAAATTGCATCGCAATTAAATACAAAAGACACAATGCCGACTTAAGTACAAGAAGACTGACTCTTCCAACTGTCTATGTTTTAAGCATTCCTGTGACACTAGTTATAGATTCCGATGCTTCACTTCAGGTTTACTTTATCCCTCTGACCGTCGTATTGACGAAGAAACACAGAAATTGCATCGGAATTAAATAGAAATGGCACAATGCCGACTTAAGTACTACAAGACTGACTCTTCCTACTGTCTATGTTATGAACCATTCCTGTGACACTAGTTATAGATTCCGATGCTTCACTTCAGGTTTACTGTATCCCTTGGACCTTCTTATTGACGATGAAACAAAGAAATTGCATCGGATTTAAATGCAAAAGGCACAATGCCGACTTAAGTACAAGAAGACTGACTCTTCTTACTGACTATGATTTGCGCCATTCCTGGGACACATAAATTTCGATGATTCACTTCAGGTTTACTGTATCCCTTGGACCTTCTTATTAACGTTGAAACACAGAAATTGCATCGGAATTAAATACAAAAGGCACAATACCGACTTAAGTACAAGAAGACTGACTCTTCTTACTGACTATGTTTTGAACCATTCCTGTAACACTAGTCATAGAATCCGATGCTTAACTTCAGGATTACTGAATCCCTCTGACCTTCTTATTGACGATGAAACACAGAATTGCATCGGAAATAAATACAAAGGGCACAATGCCGACTTATGTACAAGAAGACTGACTCTTCTTACTGTCTATGTTTTGAACCATCCCTGTGACACTAGTTATAGATTCCGATGCTTCACTCCAGGTTTACTGTATCCCTTGGACCTCCTTATTGACGATGAAACACAGAAATTGTATCGGAATTAAATACAAAACTCACAATGCCGACTTAAGTACCAGAAGTCTGACTCTTCTTACTGACTATGTTTTGAACCATTCATGTGACACTAGTTATAGACACCGATGCTTCACATCAGGTTTACTGTATCCCTCTGACCTTCTTATTGACGATGAAACACAGAAATTGCATCGGAATTAAATACAAAAGGCACAATGCCGACTTAAGTACAAGAAGACTGACTCTTCTTACTGTCTATGTTTTGAACCATTCCTGTGACACTAGTTATAGTTTCCAATGCTTCAATTCAGGTATACTGTATCCCTTGGACCTTCTTATTGACGATGAAACACAGATATTGCATCGGAATTAAATACAAAAGGCACAATGCAGACTTAAGTACAAGAAGACTGACTCTTCTTACTGACTTTGTTTTGAACCATTCCTGTGACACTAGTTATAGATTCCGATGCTTCACATCAGGTTTACTGTATCCCTCTAACTATCTTATATACGATGAAACACAGAAATTGCATCGGAATTAAATACAAAAGGCTCAATGCCGACTTATGTACATGTAGATTGACTTTTCCTACTGTCTATGATTTGAACCATTCCTGTGACACTAGTTATAGAATCCGATGGTTCATTTCAGGTTTACTGTATCCCTCTGACCTTCTTAGTGACGATGAAACACAGAAATTGGATCGGAATTAAATACAAAAAGCAAAATGCCGACTTAGGTACAAGAATTCTGACTCATCTGACTGTCTATGATTTGAACCGTCCCTGTGAGACTAGTTATAGATTCCGATGCTTCACTCCAGGTTTACTATATCCCTTGGACCTTCTTATTGACGATGAAACACAGAAATTGTATCGGAATTAAATACAAAACTCACAATGCCGACTTAAGTACCAGAAGTCTGACTCTTCTTACTGAAAATGTTTTGAACCATTCCTGTGACACTAGTTATAGATTCCGATGCTTCACATAGGTTTACTCTATCCCTCTGATCTTCTTATTGACGATGAAACACAGAAATTGCATCGGAATTAAATACAAAAGGCACAATGCCGACTTAAGTACAAGAAGACTGACTCTTCTTACTGACTATGTTTTGAACCATTCCTGTGACACTAGTTATAAATTCCGATGCTACACTCCAGGTTTACTGTATCCCTTGGACCTTCTTATTGACGATGAAACACAGAAATTGCATTGGAATTAAATACAAATGGCACAATGCCGACTAAAGTACAAGATGACTGACTCTTCTTACAGTCTATGCTTTGAACCATTCCTGTGACACTAGTTATAGATTCCGGTGCTTACCGCCAGGTTTACTGTATCCCTTGGACCTTCTTATTGACGATGAACCATAGAAATTGCATCAGAATTAAATAGAAAATGCGCAATGCCGACTAAAGTACAAGAAGACTGACGCTTCTTACTGACTGTGCTTTGAACCATTGCTGTGACACTAGTTATAGATTCCGATGCTTCAGTTCAGGTATACTGTATCCCTTGGACCTTCTTATTGACGATGAAACACAGATATTGCATCGGAATTAAATAGAAAAGGAACAATGCCGACTTAAGTACAAGAAGACTGACTCTTCTTACTGTTTATGTTTTGAACCATTCCTGTGACACTAGTTTTGGATTCCGATGCATCACTTCAGGTTTACTGTATCCCTTGGACCTTCTTATTGACGATGAAACACAGTAATTGCATCGGAATTAAATAGAAAAGCCACGATGCCAACTAAAGTACAAGAAGACTGACTCTTCTTTCAGTCTATGATTTGAACCATTCCTGTGACACAAGTTATAGATTCCGATGCTTCCCTCCAGGTATACTGTATCCCTTGGACCTTCTTATTGACGATGAAACACAGAAATTGCATCGGAATTAAATACAAAAAGCGCAATGCCGAATAAAGTACAAGAAGACTCACTCTTTTTCCTGTCTACGTTTTGAACCATTCCTGTGACACTAGTTATAGACTCCGATGCTTCACTCCAGGTTTACTATATCCCTTGGACCTTCATATTGACGATGAAACACAGAATTTGCATCGGATTTAAATACAAAAGGCACAATGCCGACTTAAGTACAAGAAGACTGACTCTTCTTACTGTCTATGATTTGAACCATCCCTGTGACAGTAGTTATAGATTCCGATGCTTCACTCCAGGTTTACTGTGTCCCTTGGACCTACTTATTGACGATGAAACACAGAAATTGCATCGGAATTAAATACAATAGGAACAATGTCGACTTAAGTACAAGTAGTCTGACTCTTCCTACTGTCTATGCTTTGAACCATTCCTGTGACACTAGTTTTAGATTCCGATGCTTCCCTCCAGGTATACTGTATCCCTTGGACCTTCTTATTGACAATGAAACACAGAAATTGCATCGGAATAAATACAAAAGGCACAATGCCGACTTAAGTACAAGAAGACTGACTCTTCTTGCTGTCTATGTTTTGAACCATTGCTGTGACACTAGTTATAGATTCCGATGCTTCTCTCCAGGTTAACTGTATCCCTTGGTCCTTCTTATTGACGATGAAACACAGAAATTGCATCGGATTTAAATACAAAAGGCACAATGCCGACTTAAGTACAAGAAGACTGACTCTTCTTACTGATTATGATTTGAGCCATTCCTGTGACACTTAAATTCCGAGGATTCACTTCAGGTTTACTGTATCCCTTGGACCTTCTTATTGACGATGAAACACAAAAATTGCATCGGAATTAAATACAAAAGGCACAATGCAGAATTAAGTGCAAGAAGACTGAATCTTCTTACTGTCTATGTTTTGAACCATTCCTGTGACACTAGTTATAAATTCCGATGCTACACTCCAGGTTTACTGTATCGCTTGGACCTTCTTATTGGCGATGAAACACAGAAAATGCATCAGAATTAAATAGAAAAGGCACAATGCCGACTTAAGTACAAGAAGACTGACGGTCCTTACTGACTATGTTTTGAACCATTCCTGTGACACTAGTTATAGATTCCGATGCTTCACTTCAGGTTTACTATATCCCTTAAACCTTCTTATTGACGATGAAACACAGAAATTGCATCGGAATTAAATAGAAAAGGCACAATGCCGACTTCTACATCTACATCTACATTGATACTCCGCAAGCCACCCAACGGTGTGTGGCGGAGGGCACTTTACGTGCCACTGTCATTACCTCCCTTTCCTGTTCCAGTCGCGTATGGTTCGCGGGAAGAACGACTGTCTGAAAGCCTCCGTGCGCGCTCTAATCACTCTAATTTTACACTCGTGATCTCCTCGGGAGGTATAAGTAGGGGGAAGCAATATATTCGATACCTCATCCAGAAACGCACCCTCTCGAAACCTGGCGAGCAAGCTACACCGCGATGCAGAGCGCCTCTATTGCAGAGTCTGCCACTTGAGTTTATTAAACATCTCCGTAACGCTATCACGGTTACCAAATAACCCGGTGACAAAACGCGCCGCTCTTCTTTGGATCTTCTCTATCTCCTCCGTCAACCCGACCTGGTACGGATCCCACACTGATGAGCAATACTCAAGTATAGGCCGAACGAGTGTTTTGTAAGCCACCTCCTTTGTTGATGGACTACATTTTCTAAGCACTCTCCCAATGAATCTCAACCTGGTACCCGCCTTACCAACAATTAATTTTATATGATCATTCCACTTCAAATCGTTCCGTACGCACACTCCCAGATATTTTACAGAAGTAACTGCTACCAATGTTTGTCCCGCTATCATATAATCATACAATAAAGGATCCTTCTTTCTATGTATTCGCAATACATTACATTTGTCTATGTTAAGGGTCAGTTGCCACTCCCTGCACCAAGTGCCTATCCGCTGCAGATCTTCCTGTATTTCGCTACAATTTTCTAATGCAGCAACTTCTCTGTATACTACAGCATCATCCGCGAAAAGCCGCATGGAACTTCCGACACTATCTACTAGGTCATTTATATATATTGTGAAAAGCAATGGTCCCATAACACTCCCCTGCGGCACGCCAGAGGTTACTTTAACGTCTGTAGACGTCTCTCCATTGATAACAACATGCTGTGTTCTGTTTGCTAAAAACTCTTCCATCCAGCCACACAGCTGGTCTGATATTCCGTAGGCTCTTACTTTGTTTATCAGGCGACAGTGCGGAACTTTATCGAACGCCTTCCGGAAGTCAAGAAAAATAGCATCTACCTGGGAGCCTGTATCTAATATTTTCTGGGTCTCATGAACAAATTAGGCGAGTTGGGTCTCACACGAACGCTGTTTCCGGAATCGATGTTGATTGCTACATAGTAGATTCTGGGTTTCAAGAAATGACATGATACGCGAGCAAAAAACATGTTCTAAAATTCTACAAGAGATCGACGTAAGAGAGATAGGTCTATAATTTTGCGCATCTGCTCGACTTAAGTACAAGAAGGCTGACTCTTCTTACTGTCTATGTTTTGAACCATTCCTGTGACTCTAGTTATAGATTCCGATGCTTCACGTCAGGTTTACTGTATCCCTCTGACTTTCTTATTGACGATGAAACACAGAAATTGCATCGGAATTAAATACAAAAGGCACAATGCCGAATTGAGTACAAGAAGAATGACTCTTCTTACGTTCTATGTTTAGAACCAATCCTATGACACTAGTTATAGATTCCGATGCTTCAATTCAGGTCTACTGTATCCCTTGGACCTTCTTATTGACCATGAAACACAGAAATTACATCGGAATTAAATACAAAATGCACAATGCCGACTTAAGTACAAGAAGACTGACTCTTCCTACTGTCTATGTTTAAAACCATTCATGTGACACTAGTTATAGATTCCGATGCTTCACTCCAGGTTTACTGTATCCCTTGGACGTTCTTATTGACGATGAAACACAGAAATTGCATCGGAATTAAATACAAAAGTAACATTGCCGACTTAAGTACAAGAAGACTGACTCTTCTTACGGACTATGACTTGAACCGTTCCTGTGACACTAGTTATAGATTCCGATGCTTCACTTCAGGTTTACTGTATCCCTTGGACCTTGTTATTGACGATGAAACACAGAAATTGCATCTGAATTAAACACAAAAGGCACAATGCCGACTTAAGTACAAAAAGACTGACACTTCTTACTGGCTATGTTTTGAACCATTCCTGAGACACTAGTTATAGATTCCGATGCTTCACTTCAGGTATACTGTATCCCTCTGACCTTCTTATTGACGACGAAACACAGAAATTGCATCGGAATTAAATACAAAAGGCACAATGCCGACTTCAGTACAAGAAGACTGATTTTTTTTACTGACTATGTTTTGAACCATTCCTGTGACACTAGTTATAGATTCGGATGCTTCACTTCAGGTTTACTGTATCCCTCTGACCTTCTTATTGACGATAAACACAGAAATTGCATCGGAATAAAATAGAAAAGGCACAATGCCCACGTAAGTACAAGACGACTGACTTATCTCACTGTCTATGTTTTGAACCGTTCCTGGGACACTAGTTGTAGATTCCGATGCTTCACTTCAGGTTTACTGTATCATTTGGACCTTCTTATTGACGATGAAACACAGAAAATTGCATCGGAGTTAAATACAAAAGGCACAATGCCGACTTAAGTACAAGAAGACTGACTCTTCTTACTGACTATGCTTTGAACCATTCCTGTGACACTAGTTATATATCCCGATGCTTCACTTCAGGTTTACTGTATCCCTCTGACCTTCTTGTTGACGAGGAAACACAGAAATTGCATCGGAATTAAATAGATACGCCACAGTGCCTACTTAAGTACGAGAAGACTGACGCTTCTTACTGGCAATGTTTTGAACCATTCCTGTGACACTAGTTATAGATTCCGATGCTTGACTTCGGTTTTACTGTATCCCTTGGACCTTCCTATTGACGATGAAACACAGAAATTGCATCAGAATTAAATACAAAAGGCAAAATGCCGACTTAAGTACAAGAAGACTGACCCTTCCTACAGTCTATGTTTTGAACCATTCCTGTGACACTAGTTATAGATTCCGATGCTTAACTTCAGGTTTACTGTATCCCTTGGACCTTCTAATTGACGATGAAACACAGAAATTAGATCGTAATTAAATAGAAAATGCACAATTCCGACTTAAGTACATGAAGACAGCTTCTTCTTACTGTCTATGTTTTGAACCATTCCTGTGACACTGGTTATAGCTTCCGATGCTTCACTTCAGGTTTACTGTATCCCTTGGACCCTCTTATTGACGACGAAACACAGAAATTGCATCGGATTTAAATACAAAAGGCACAATACCGACTTAAGTACAAGAAGACTGACTCTTCTTACTGTCTATGTTTTGAACCATTCCTGTGACACTAGTTATAGATTCCGATGCTTCACTTCATGTTTACTGTATCCCTTGGACCTTCATATTGACGATGAAACACAGAATTTGCATCGGAATTAAATAGAAAAGGCACAATGCCGACTTCTACATCTACATCTACATTGATACTCCGCAAGCCACCCAACGGTGTGTGGCGGAGGGCACTTTACGTGCCACTGTCATTACCTCCCTTTCCTGTTCCAGTCGCGTATGGTTCGCGGGAAGAACGACTGTCTGAAAGCCTCCGTGCGCGCTCTAATCACTCTAATTTTACACTCGTGATCTCCTCGGGAGGTATAAGTAGGGGGAAGCAATATATTCGATACCTCATCCAGAAACGCACCCTCTCGAAACCTGGCGAGCAAGCTACACCGCGATGCAGAGCGCCTCTATTGCAGAGTCGGCCACTTGAGTTTATTAAACATCTCCGTAACGCTATCACGGTTACCAAATAACCCGGTGACAAAACGCGCCGCTCTTCTTTGGATCTTCTCTATCTCCTCCGTCAACCCGACCTGGTACGGATCCCACACTGATGAGCAATACTCAAGTATAGGCCGAACGAGTGTTTTGTAAGCCACCTCCTTTGTTGATGGACTACATTTTCTAAGCACTCTCCCAATGAATCTCAACCTGGTACCCGCCTTACCAACAATTAATTTTATATGATCATTCCACTTCAAATCGTTCCGTACGCACACTCCCAGATATTTTACAGAAGTAACTGCTACCAATGTTTGTCCCGCTATCATATAATCATACAATAAAGGATCCTTCTTTCTATGTATTCGCAATACATTACATTTGTCTATGTTAAGGGTCAGTTGCCACTCCCTGCACCAAGTGCCTATCCGCTGCAGATCTTCCTGTATTTCGCTACAATTTTCTAATGCAGCAACTTCTCTGTATACTACAGCATCATCCGCGAAAACCCGCATGGAACTTCCGACACTATCTACTAGGTCATTTATATATATTGTGAAAAGCAATGGTCCCATAACACTCCCCTGCGGCACGCCAGAGGTTACTTTAACGTCTGTGGACGTCTCTCCATTGATAACAACATGCTGTGTTCTGTTTGCTAAAAACTCTTCCATCCAGCCACACAGCTGGTCTGACATTCCGTAGGCTCTTACTTTGTTTATCAGGCGACAGTGCGGAACTGTATCGAACGCCTTCCGGAAGTCAAGAAAAATAGCATCTACCTGGGAGCCTGTATCTAATATTTTCTGGGTCTCATGAACAAATTAGGCGAGTTGGGTCTCACACGAACGCTGTTTCCGGAATCGATGTTGATTCCTACATAGTAGATTCTGGGTTTCAAGAAATGACATGATACGCGAGCAAAAAACATGTTCTAAAATTCTACAAGAGATCGACGTAAGAGAGATAGGTCTATAATTTTGCGCATCTGCTCGACTTAAGTACAAGAAGGCTGACTCTTCTTACTGTCTATGTTTTGAACCATTCCTGTGACTCTAGTTATAGATTCCGATGCTTCACGTCAGGTTTACTGTATCCCTCTGACTTTCTTATTGACGATGAAACACAGAAATTGCATCGGAATTAAATACAAAAGGCACAATGCCGAATTAAGTACAAGAAGATTGACTCTTCTTACGTTCTATGTTTAGAACCAATCCTATGACACTAGTTATAGATTCCGATGCTTCAATTCAGGTCTACTGTATCCCTTGGACCTTCTTATTGACCATGAAACACAGAAATTACATCGGAATTAAATACAAAATGCACAATGCCGACTTAAGTACAAGAAGACTGACTCTTCCTACTGTCTATGTTTAAAACCATTCATGAGACACTAGTTATAGATTCCGATGCTTCACTCCAGGTTTACTGTATCCCTTGGACGTTCGTATTGACGATGAAACACAGAAATTGCATCGGAATTAAATACAAAAGTAACATTGCCGACTTAGGTACAAGAAGACTGATTCTTCTTACGGACTATGACTTGAACCGTTCCTGTGACACTAGTTATAGATTCCGATGCTTCACTTCAGGTTTACTGTATCCCTTGGACCTTGTTATTGACGATGAAACACAGAAATTGCATCTGAATTAAACACAAAAGGCACAATGCCGACTTAAGTACAAAAAGACTGACACTTCTTACTGGCTATGTTTTGAACCATTCCTGTGACACTAGTTATAGATTCCGATGCTTCACTTCAGGTATACTGTATCCCTCTGACCTTCTTATTGATGACGAAACACAGAAATTGCATCGGAATTAAATACAAAAGGCACAATGCCGACTTCAGTACAAGAAGACTGATTTTTTTTACTGACTATGTTTTGAACCATTCCTGTGACACTAGTTATAGATTCGGATGCTTCACTTCTGGTTTACTGTATCCCTCCGACCTTCTTATTGACGATAAACACAGAAATTGCATCGGAATAAAATAGAAAAGGCACAATGCCCACGTAAGTACAAGACGACTGACTTATCTCACTGTCTATGTTTTGAACCGTTCCTGGGACACTAGTTGTAGATTCCGATGCTTCACTTCAGGTTTACTGTATCATTTGGACCTTCTTATTGACGATGAAACACAGAAAATTGCATCGGAGTTAAATACAAAAGGCACAATGCCGACTTAAGTACAAGAAGACTGACTCTTCTTACTGACTATGCTTTGAACCATTCCTGTGACACTAGTTATATATCCCGATGCTTCACTTCAGGTTTACTGTATCCCTCTGACCTTCTTGTTGACGAGGAAACACAGAAATTGCATCGGAATTAATTAGATACGCCACAGTGCCTACTTAAGTACGAGAAGACTGACTCTTCTTACTGGCAATGTTTTGAACCATTCCTGTGACACTAGTTATAGATTCCGATGCTTGACTTCGGTTTTACTGTATCCCTTGGACCTTCCTATTGACGATGAATCACAGAAATTGCATCAGAATTAAATACAAAAGGCAAAATGCCGACTTAAGTACAAGAAGACTGACCCTTCCTACAGTCTATGTTTTGAACCATTCCTGTGACACTAGTTATAGATTCCGATGCTTAACTTCAGGTTTACTGTATCCCTTGGACCTTCTAATTGACGATGAAACACAGAAATTAGATCGTAATTAAATAGAAAATGCACAATTCCGACTTAAGTACATGAAGACTGCTTCTTCTTACTGTCTATGTTTTGAACCATTCCTGTGACACTGGTTATAGCTTCCGATGCTTCACTTCAGGTTTACTGTATCCCTTGGACCCTCTTATTGACGACGAAACACAGAAATTGCATCGGATTTAAATACAAAAGGCACAATACCGACTTAAGTACAAGAAGACTGACTCTTCTTACTGTCTATGTTTTGAACCATTCCTGTGACACTAGTTATAGATTCCGATGCTTCACTTCAGGTTTACTGTATCCCTTGGACCTTCATATTGACGATGAAACACAGAATTTGCATCGGATTTAAATACAAAAGGCACAATGCTGACTTAAGTACAAGAAGACTGACTCTTCTTACTGTCTATGATTTGAACCATCCCTGTGACAGTAGTTATAGATTCCGATGCTTCACTCCGGGTTTACTGTGTCCCTTGGACCTACTTATTGACGATGAAACACAGAAATTGCATCGGAATTAAATACAATAGGAACAATGTCGACTTAAGTACAAGTAGACTGACTCTTCCTACTGTCTATGCTTTGAACCATTCCTGTGACACTAGTTTTAGATTCCGATGCTTAACTTCAGGATTAGTGTATCCCTTGGACCTTCTTATTGACAATGAAACACAGAAATTGCATCGGAATAAATACAAAAGGCACAATGCCGACTTAAGTACAAGAAGACTGACTCTTCTTGCTGTCTATGTTTTGAACCATTGCTGTGACACTAGTTATAGATTCCGATGCTTCTCTCCAGGTTAACTGTATCCCTTGGTCCTTCTTATTGACGATGAAACACAGAAATTGCATCGGATTTAAATACAAAAGGCACAATGCCGACTTAAGTACAAGAAGACTGACTCTTCTTACTGATTATGATTTGAGCCATTCCTGTGACACTTAAATTCCGAGGATTCACTTCAGGTTTACTGTATCCCTTGGACCTTCTTATTGACGATGAAACACAAAAATTGCATCGGAATTAAATACAAAAGGCACAATGCAGAATTAAGTACAAGAAGACTGAATCTTCTTACTGTCTATGTTTTGAACCATTCCTGTGACACTAGTTATAAATTCCGATGCTACACTCCAGGTTTACTGTATCCCTTGGACCTTCTTATTGACGATGAAACACAGAAAATGCATCAGAATTAAATAGAAAAGGCACAATGCCGACTTAAGTACAAGAAGACTGACGCTCCTTACTGACTATGTTTTGAACCATTCCTGTGACACTAGTTATAGATTCCGATGCTTCACTTCAGGGTTACTATATCCCTTAAACCTTCTTATTGACGATGAAACACAGAAATTGCATCGGAATTAAATAGAAAAGGCACAATGCCGACTTCTACATCTACATCTACATTGATACTCCGCAAGCCACCCAACGGTGTGTGGCGGAGGGCACTTTACGTGCCACTGTCATTACCTCCCGTTCCTGTTCCAGTCGCGTATGGTACGCGGGAAGAACGACTGTCTGAAAGCCTCCGTGCGCGCTCTAATCTCTCTAATTTTACACTCGTGATCTCCTCGGGAGGTATAAGTAGGGGGAAGCAATATATTCGATACCTCATCCAGAAACGCACCCTCTCGAAACCTGGCGAGCAAGCTTCACCGCGATGCAGAGTGCCTCTATTGCAGAGTCTGCCACTTGAGTTTATTAAACATCTCCGTAACGCTATCACGGTTACCAAATAACCCGGTGACAAAACGCGCCGCTCTTCTTTGGATCTTCTCTATCTCCTCCGTCAACCCTACCTGGTACGGATCCCACACTGATGAGCAATACTCAAGTATAGGTCGAACGAGTGTTTTGTAAGCCACCTCCTTTGTTGATGGACTACATTTTCTAAGCACTCTCCCAATGAATCTCAACCTGGTACCCGCCTTACCAACAATTAATTTTATATGATCATTCCACTTCAAATCGTTCCGTACGCACACTCCCAGATATTTTACAGAAGTAACTGCTACCAATGTTTGTCCCGCTATCATATAATCATACAATAAAGGATCCTTCTTTCTATGTATTCGCAATACATTACATTTGTCTATGTTAAGGGTCAGTTGCCACTCCCTGCACCAAGTGCCTATCCGCTGCAGATCTTCCTGTATTTCGCTACAATTTTCTAATGCAGCAACTTCTCTGTATACTACAGCATCATCCGCGAAAAGCCGCATGGAACTTCCGACACTATCTACTAGGTCATTTATATATATTGTGAAAAGCAATGGTCCCATAACACTCCCCTGTGGCACGCCAGAGGTTACTTTAACGTCTGTAGACGTCTCTCCATTGATAACAACATGCTGTGTTCTGTTTGCTAAAAACTCTTCAATCCAGCCACACAGCTGGACTGATATTCCGTAGGCTCTTACTTTGTTTATCAGGCGACAGTGCGGAACTGTATCGAACGCCTTCCGGAAGTCAAGAAAAATAGCATCTACCTGGGAGCCTGTATCTAATATTTTCTGGGTCTCATGAACAAATAAGGCGAGTTGGGTCTCACACGAACGCTGTTTCCGGAATCGATGTTGATTCCTACTTAGTAGATTCTGGGTTTCAAGAAATGACATGATACGCGAGCAAAAAACATGTTCTAAAATTCTACAAGAGATCGACGTAAGAGATATAGGTCTATAGTTTTGCGCATCTGCTCGACTTAAGTACATGAAGGCTGACTCTTCTTACTGTCTATGTTTTGAACCATTCCTGTGACTCTAGTTATAGATTCCGATGCTTCACGTCAGGTTTACTGTATCCCTCTGACTTTCTTATTGACGATGAAACACAGAAATTGCATCGGAATTAAATACAAAAGGCACAATGCCGACTTAAGTACAAGAAGAATGACTCTTCTTACGTTCTATGTTTAGAACCAATCCTATGACACTAGTTATAGATTCCGTTGCTTCAATTCAGGTCCACTGTATCCCTTGGACCTTCTTATTGACCATGAAACACAGAAATTACATCGGAATTAAATACAAAATGCACAATGCCGACTTAAGTACAAGAAGACTGACTCTTCCTACTGTCTACGTTTAAAACCATTCATGTGACACTAGTTATAGATTCCGATGCTTCACTCCAGGTTTACTGTATCCCTTGGACCTTCTTATTGACGATGAAACACAGAAATTGCATCGGAATTAAATACAAAAGTAACATTGCCGACTTAAGTACAAGAAGACTGACTCTTCTTACGGACTATGACTTGAACCGTTCCTGTGACACTAGTTATAGATTCCGATGCTTCACTTCAGGTTTACTGTATCCCTTGGACCTTGTTATTGACGATGAAACACAGAAATTGCATCTGAATTAAACACAAAAGGCACAATGCCGACTTAAGTACAAAAAGACTGACTCTTCTTACTGGCTATGTTTTGAACCATTCCTGTGACACTAGTTATAGATTCCGATGCTTCACTTCAGGTATACTGTATCCCTCTGACCTTCTTATTGACGACGAAACACAGAAATTGCATCGGAATTAAATACAAAAGGCACAATGCCGACTTCAGTATCAAGAAGACTGATTTTTTTTACTGACTATGTTTTGAACCATTCCTGTGACACTAGTTTTAGATTCCGATGCTTAACTTCAGGATTACTGTATCCCTTGGACCTTCTTATTGACGATGAAACACAGAAATTGCATCGGAATAAATACAAAAGGCACAATGCCGACTTAAGTACAAGAAGACTGACTCTTCTTGCTGTCTATGTTTTGAACCATCCCTGTGACACTAGTTATAGATTCCGATGCTTCACTCCAGGTTAACTGTATCCCTTGGTCCTTCTTATTGACGATGAAACACAGAAATTGCATCCGATTTAAATACAAAAGGCACAATGCCGACTTAAGTACAAGAAGACTGACTCTTCTTACGGACTATGACTTGAACCGTTCCTGTGACACTAGTTATAGATTCCGATGCTTCACTTCAGGTTTACTGTATCCCTTGGACCTTGTTATTGACGATGAAACACAGAAATTGCATCTGAATTAAACACAAAAGGCACAATGCCGACTTAAGTACAAAAAGACTGACTCTTCTTACTGGCTATGTTTTGAACCATTCCTGTGACACTAGTTATAGATTCCGATGCTTCACTTCAGGTATACTGTATCCCTCTGACCTTCTTATTGACGACGAAACACAGAAATTGCATCGGAATTAAATACAAAAGGCACAATGCCGACTTCAGTATCAAGAAGACTGATTTTTTTTACTGACTATGTTTTGAACCATTCCTGTGACACTAGTTTTAGATTCCGATGCTTAACTTCAGGATTACTGTATCCCTCTGACCTTCTTATTGACGATAAACACAGAAATTGCATCGGAATAAAATAGAAAAGGCACAATGCCCACGTAAGTACAAGACGACTGACTTATCTCACTGTCTATGTTTTGAACCGTTCCTGGGACACTAGTTGTAGATTCCGATGCTTCACTTCAGGTTTACTGTATCATTTGGACCTTCTTATTGACGATGAAACACAGAAATTGCATCGGAGTTAAATACAAAAGCCACAATGTCGACTTAAGTACAAGAAGACTGACTCTTCTTACTGACTATGATTTGAACCATTCCTGTGACACTAGTTATAGATCCCGATGCTTCACTTCAGGTTTACTGTATCCCTCTGACCTTCTTATTGACGAGGAAACACAGAAATTGCATCGGAATTAAATAGATACGCCACAGTGCCTACTTAAGTACGAGAAGACTGACTCTTCTTACTGGCTATGTTTTGATCTATTCCTGTGACAGTGGTTATAGATTCCGATGCTTGACTTCGGTTTTACTGTATCCCTTGGACCTTCTTATTGACGATGAAACACAGAAATTGCAACGGAATAAAATACAAAAGGCACAATGCCGACTTAAGTACAAGAAGACTGACACTTCTTTCAGTCTATGATTTGAACCATTCCTGTGACACTAGTTATAGATTCCAATGCTTAACTTCAGGTTTACTGTATCCCTTGGACCTTCTTATTGACGATGAAACACAGAAATTGCATCGGAATTAAATACAATAGGAACAATGTCGACTTAAGTACAAGTAGACTAACTCTTCCTACTGTCTATGCTTTGAACCATTCCTGTGACACTAGTTTTAGATTCCGATGCTTAACTTCAGGATTACTGTATCCCTTGGACCTTCTTATTGACGATGAAACACAGAAATTGCATCGGAATAAATACAAAAGGCACAATGCCGACTTAAGTACAAGAAGACTGACTCTTCTTGCTGTCTATGTTTTGAACCATCCCTGTGACACTAGTTATAGATTCCGATGCTTCACTCCAGGTTAACTGTATCCCTTGGTCCTTCTTATTGACGATGAAACACAGAAATTGCATCCGATTTAAATACAAAAGGCACAATGCCGACTTAAGTACAAGAAGACTGACTCTTCTTACTGATTATGATTTGAGCCATACCTGTGACACTTAAATTCCGAGGATTCACTTCAGGTTTACTGTATCCCTTGGACCTTCTTATTGAAACACAAAAATTGCATCGGAATTAAATACAAAAGGCACAATGCAGAATTAAGTACAAGAAGACTTAATGTTCTTACTGTCTATGTTGTGAACCATTCCTGTGACACTAGTTATAAATTCCGATGCTTCACTCCAGGTTTACTGTATCCCTTGGACCTTCTTATTGACGATGAAACTCAGAAATTGCATCGGAATTAAATACAAAAGGCACAATGCCGACTAATGTACAAGAAGACTGACTCTTCTTACAGTGTATGTTTTGAACCATTCCTGTGACACTAGTTACAGATTCCGGTGCTTCACTCCAGCTTTACTGTATCCCTTGGACCTTCTTATTGACGATGAAACACAGAAATTGCATCAGAATTAAATAGAAAGGGCACAATGCCTACTAAAGTACAAGAAGACTGACGTTTCTTACTGACTATGTTTTGAATCATTGCTGTGACACTAGTTATAGATTCCGATGCTTCACTTCAGGTTTACTGTATCCCTTGGAACTTCTTGTTGACGATGAAACACAGATATTGCATCGGAATTAAATAGAAAAGGAACAATGCCGACTTAAGTACAAGAAGACTGACTCATCTTACTGTTTATGTTTTGAACCATTCCTGTGACACTAGTTTTGGATTCCGATGCATCACTTCAAGTTTACTGTATCCCTTGGACCTTCTTATTGACGATGAAACACAGAAATTGCATCGGAATTAAATAGAAAAGGCACAATGCCAACTAAAGTACAAGAAGACTGACTCTTCTTTCAGTCTATGATTTGAACCATTCCGGTGACACAAGTTATAGATTCCGATGCTTCACTTCAGGTTTACTGTATCCCTCTGACCTTCTTATTGACGATAAACACAGAAATTGCAACGGAATAAAATAGAAAAGGCACAATGCCGACATAAGTACAAGCCGACTGACTTTTCTTACTGTCTATGTTTTGAACCGTTCCTGTGACACTAGTTGTAGATTTCGATGCTTCACTTCAGGTTTACTGTATCATTTGGACCTTCTTATTGACGATGAAACACAGAAACTGCATCGGAGTTAAATACAAAAGCCAATATGCCGACTTAAGTACAAGAAGACTGACTCTTCTTACTGACTATGTTTTGAACCATTCCTGTGACACTAGTTATAGATCCCGATGCTTCACTTCAGGTATACTGTATCCCTCTGACCTTCTTATTGACGATGAAACACAGAAATTGCATCAGAATTAAATAGAAAGGGCACAATGCCTACTAAAGTACAAGAAGACTGACGTTTCTTACTGACTATGTTTTGAACCATTGCTGTGACACTAGTTATAGATTCCGATGCTTCACTTCAGGTTTACTGTATACCTTGGACCTTCTTGTTGACGATGAAACACAGATATTGCATCGGAATTAAATAGAAAAGGAACAATGCCGACTTAAGTACAAGAAGACTGACTCATCTTACTGTTTATGTTTTGAACCATTCCTGTGACACTAGTTTTGGATTCCGATGCATCACTTCAAGTTTACTGTATCCCTTGGACCTTCTTATTGACGATGAAACACAGAAATTGCATCGGAATTAAATAGAAAAGGCACAATGCCAACTAAAGTACAAGAAGACTGACTCTTCTTTCAGTCTATGATTAGAACCATTCCGGTGACACAAGTTATAGATTCCGATGCTTCACTTCAGGTTTACTGTATCCCTCTGACCTTCTTATTGACGATAAACACAGAAATTGCATCGGAATAAAATAGAAAAGGCACAATGCCGACATAAGTACAAGCCGACTGACTTTTCTTACTGTCTATGTTTTGAACCGTTCCTGTGACACTAGTTGTAGATTTCGATGCTTCACTTCAGGTTTACTGTATCATTTGGACCTTCTTATTGACGATGAAACACAGAAACTGCATCGGAGTTAAATACAAAAGCCAATATGCCGACTTAAGTACAAGAAGACTGACTCTTCTTACTGACTATGTTTTGAACCATTCCTGTGACACTAGTTATAGATCCCGATGCTTCACTTCAGGTATACTGTATCCCTCTGACCTTCTTATTGACGAGGAAACACAGAAATTACATCGGAATTAAATAGATACGCCACAGTGCCTACTTAAGTACGAGAAGACTGACTCTTCTTACTGGCTATGTTTTTAACTATTCCTGTGACAGTAGTTATAGATTCCGATGCTTGACTTCGGTTTTACTGCATCCCTTGGACCTTCTTATTGACGATGAAACACAGAAATTGCATCGGAATTAAATACAAAAGGAACAATGCCGACTTAAGTACAAGAAGACTGAACCTTCTTTCAGTCTATGCTTTGAACCATTCCTGTGGCACCAGTTACAGCTTCCGATGCTTTACTTCAGGTTTACTGTATCCCTTGGACCCTCTAATTGACGATGAAACACAGAAATGTCATAGGAATTAAATACAAAAGGCACAATACTGACTTAAGTACAAGAAGACTGACTCTTCTTACCGTCTATGCTTTGAACCATTCCTGTGACACTAGTTATATATTCCGATGCTTCACTTCAGGTTTACTGTATCCCTTGGACCTTCTTATTGTCGATGGAACACAGAAATTGCATCGGAATTAAATACAAAAGGCACAATGTTGACCTAACTACAAGAAGACTGACGCTTCTTACTGTCAATGCTTTGAACCATTCCTGTGACACTTGTTATAGATTCCGATGCTTCACTTCAGGTTTACTGTATCCCTCTGATATTCTTATTGACGATGAAACACAGAAATTGCATCGAAAATAAATACAAAAGGCACAATGCCGACTTAAGAACAAGAAGACTGACTCTTCTTACTGTCTATGTTTTGAACCATTCCTGTGACACTAGTTATAGATTCCGATGCTTCACTTCAGGTTTACTGTATCCCTTGGACCTACTTATTGACGATGAAACACAGAAATTGCATCGGAATTAAACACAAAAGGCACAATGAAGACTTAAGTACAAAAAGACTGACTCTTCTTAATGACTATGTTTGAACCATTCCTGTGACACTAGTTATAGATTCCGATGCTTCACTTCAGGTTTACTGTATCCCTTGGACGTACTTATTGACGATGAAACACAGAAATTGCATCAGAATTAAACACAAAACGCACAATGCCGACATAAGTACAAAAAGACAGACTCTTCTTACTGACTATGTTTTGAGCCATTCCAGTGACACTAGTTATAGATTCCAATGCCTCACTTCAGGTTTACTGTATCCCTCTGACCCTCATATTGGCGATGAAACACACTAATTGCATCGTAATTAAATAGAAATGTCACAATGCCGACTTAAGTACAAGAAGACTGACTCTTCTTACTGTCTATGTTTAGAACCATTCCTGTGACACTAGTTATAGATTCCGATGCTTCACTTCAGGTTTACTGTATCCCTTGGACCTTCTTATTGACGATGAAACACAGAAATTGCATCGGAATTAAATAGAAAAGGCACAATGCCGACTTAAGTACAAGACGACTGACTTTTCTTACTGTCTATGTTTTGAACCATTCCTGTGACACTAGTCATAGATTCCGATGCTTCACTTCCGGTTTACTGTTTCCCTTGGACCTTCTCATTGACGATGAAACACAGAACTTGCATCGGATTTAAATACAAAAGGCACAATACCGACTTAAGTACAAGAAGACTGACTCTTCTTACTGACTATGTTTTGAACCATTCCTGTGACACTAGTGATAGATCCCGATGCTTCACTTCCGGTTTATTGTATCCATCCGACCTTCTTATTGACGAGGAAACACAGAAATTGTATCGGAATTAAATAGAATCGCCACAATGCCTACTAAGGTACAAGAAGACTGACTCTTCTTACTGGCTATGTTTTGAACCATTCCTGTGACACTAGGTATAGATTCTGATGCTTGACTTTCGTTTTACTGTATCCCTTGGACCTTCTTACTGACGATGAAACACAGAAATTGCATCGGAATTAAATACAAAAGGCACATTACCGACTTAAGTACAAGAAAACTGACTCTTCTTACTGACTATGTTTCGGACCATTCCTGTGACACTAGTCATAGAATCCGATGCTTAACTTCAGGATTACTGTATCCCTCTGACCTTCTTATGGACGATGAAACACAGAAATTGCATCGGAATTAAATACAAAAGGAACAATGCCGACTTCAGTACAAGCAGACTGACTCTTCTTACTGACTATGTTTTGAACCATTCTTGTGACACTAGCTATAGATTCCGATGCTTCACTTCAGGTTTACTGTAGCCCTTACACCTTCTTATTGACGATGAAACACAGAAATTGCATCGGAATTAAATACAAAGGCACAATGCCGACTTAAGTACAAGAAGACTGACTCTACTGACTGTCTATGCTTTGAACCATTCCTGTGACTCTAGTTATAGATTCCGATGCTTCAATTCAGGTCTACTGTATCCCTTGGACCTTCTTATTGACGATGAAACACAGATATTGCATCGGAATTAAATACAAAAGGTACAATGCCGACTTAAGTACAAGAAGACTGACTCTACTTACTGACTTTGCTTTGAAGCATTCCTGTGACACTAGTTATAGATTCCGATGCTTCACATCAGGTTTACTGTATCCCTCTGACCATCTTTTGTACGATGAAACACAGAAATTGCATCGGAATTAAATACAAAAGGCACAATGCCGACTTATGAACATGTAGATTGACTTTTCCTACTGTCTATGATTTGAACCATTCCTGTGACACTAGTCATAGAATCCGATGGTTCATTTCAGGTTTACTGTATCCCTCTGACCTTCTTAGTGAGGATGAAACACAGAAGTTGCATCGGAATTAAATACAAAATGCGCAATGCCGAATAAAATACAAGAAGACTGACTCTTCTTCTTGTCTACGCTTTGAACCATTCCTGTGACACTAGTTACAGACTCCGATGCTTCACTCCAGGTTAACTGTATCCCTTGGGCCTTCTTATTCACGATGAAACACAGAAATTGCATCGGATTTAAATACAAAAGGCACAATGCAGACTTAAGTACAAGAAGACTCGCTCTTCTTACTGATTATGATTTGAGCCATTCCTGTGACACTTAAATTCCGATGATTCACTTCAGGTTTACTGTATCCCTTGGACCTTCTTATTGACGATGAAACACAGAAATTGCGTCGGAAATAAATACAAAAGGCACAATGCCGACTTAAGTACAAGAAGACTGACTCTTCTTACTGTCTATGTTTTGAACCATCCCTGTGACACTAGTTATAGATTCCGATGCTTCACTCCAGGTTAACTGTATCCCTTGGTCCGTCTTATTGACGATGAAGCACAGAAATTGCATCGGATTTAAATACAAAAGGCACAATGCCGACTTAAGTACAAGAAGACTGGCTCTTCTTACTGATTATGATTTGAGCCATTCCATTGACACTTAAATTCCGATGATTCACTTCAGGTTTACTGCATCCCTTGGACCTTCTTATTGACGATGAAATACAAAAATTGCATCGGAATTAAATACAAAAGGCAGAATGCAGAATTAAGTACAAGAAGACTGACTCTTCTTACTGACTATGCTTTGAACCATTCCTGTGACACTAGTTATAGATCCCGATGCTTCACTTCAGGTTTACTGTATCCCTCTGACCTTCTTATTGACGAGGAAACACAGAAATTGCATCGGAATTAAACACAAAAGGCACAATGCCGACTTAAGTATAGGAAGACTGACCCTTCCTACTGTCAATGTTTTGAACCATTCCTGTGACACTTGTTATAGATTCCGATGCTTCACTTCAGGTGTACTGTATCCCTCTGATGTTCTTATTGACGATGAAACACAGAAATTGCATCGAAAATCAATACAAAAGGCACAATGCCGACTTAAGTACAAGAAGACTGACTCTTCTTACTGTCTGTTTTGAAGCATTCTTGTGACACTAGTTATGGATTCCGATGCTTCACTTCAGGTTTGCTGTATCCTGTGGACCATGTTATTGACGATGAAACACAGAAATTGCATCTGAATTTAACACAAAAGGCACAATGCCGACTTAAGTACAAAAAGACTGAATCTTCTTACCGGCTATGTTTTGAACCGTTCCTGTGACACTAGTTATAGATTCCGATGCTTCACTTCAGGTATACTGTATCCCTCTGACCTTCTTATTGACGATGAAACACAGAAATTGCATCGGAATTAAATACAAAAGGCACAATGCCGACTTCAGTACAGGAAGACTGATTTTTTTTACAGACCATGTTTTGAACCATTCCAGTGACACTAGTTATAGATTCGGATGCTTCACTTCAGGTTTACTGTATCCCTCTGACCTTTTTATTGACGATAAACACAGAAATTGCATCGGAATAAAATAGAAAAGGCACAATGCCGACTTAAGTACAAGACGACTGACTTTTCTTACTGTCTATGTTTTGAACCGTTACTGTGACACTAGTTGTAGATTTCGATGCTTCACTTCAGGTTTACTGTATCATTTGGACCTTCTTATTGACGATGAAACACAGAAATTGCATCGGAGTTAAATACAATAGGAACAATGTCGACTTAAGTACAAGTAGACTGACTCTTCCTACTGTCTATGCTTTGAACCATTCCTGTGACACTAGTTTTAGATTCCGATGCTTAACTTCGGGATTACTGTATCCCTTGGACCTTCTTATTGACGATGAAACACAGAAATTGCATCGGAATAAATACAAAAGGCACAATGCCGACTTAAGTACAAGAAGACTGACTCTTCTTGCTGTCTATGTTTTGAACCATCCCTGTGACACTAGTTATAGATTCCGATGCTTCACTCCAGGTTAACTGTATCCCTTGGTCCTTCTTATTGACGATGAAACACAGAAATTGCATCCGATTTAAATACAAAAGGCACAATGCCGACTTAAGTACAAGAAGACTGACTCTTCTTACTGATTATGTTTTAACCATTCCTGTGACACTTAAATTCCGAGGATTCACTTCAGGTTTACTGTATCCCTTGGACCTTCTTATTGACGATGAAACACAAAAATTGCATCGGAATTAAATACAAAAGGCACAATGCAGAATTAAGTACAAGAAGACTTAATGTTCTTACTGTCTATGTTGTGAACCATTCCTGTGACACTAGTTATAAATTCCGATGCTACACTCCAGGTTTACTGTATCCCTTGGACCTTCTTATTGACGATGAAACTCAGAAATTGCATCGGAATTAAATACAAAAGGCACAATCCCGACAATTGTACAAGAAGACTGACTCTTCTTACAGTGTATGTTTTGAACCATTCCTGTGACACTAGTTATAGATTCCGGTGCTTCACTCCAGGTTTACTGTATCCCTTGGACCTTCTTATTGACGATGAAACACAGAAATTGCATCAGAATTAAATAGAAAGGGCACAATGCCTACTAAAGTACAAGAAGACTGACGTTTCTTACTGACTATGTTTTGAACCATTGCTGTGACACTAGTTATAGATTCCGATGCTTCACTTCAGGTTTACTGTATCCCTTGAACCTTCTTATTGACGATGAAACACAGATATTGCATCGGAATTAAATAGAAAAGGAACAATGCCGACTTAAGTACAAGAAGACTGACTCTTCTTACTGTTTATGTTTTGAACCATTCCTGTGACACTAGTTTTGGATTCCGATGCATCACTTCAGGTTTACTGTATCCCTTGGACCTTCTTATTGACGATGAAACACAGAAATTGCATCGGAATTAAATAGAAAAGGCACAATGCCAACTAAAGTACAAGAAGACTGACTCTTCTTTCAGTCTATGTTTTGAACCATTCCGGTGACACAAGTTATAGATTCCGATGCTTCACTTCAGGTTTACTGTATCCCTCTGACCTTCTTATTGACGATAAACACAGAAATTGCATCGGAATAAAATAGAAAAGGCACAATGCCGACATAAGTACAAGACGACTGACTTTTCTTACTGTCTATGTTTTGAACCGTTCCTGTGACACTAGTTGTAGATTTCGATGCTTCACTTCAGGTTTACTGTATCATTTGGACCTTCTTATTGACGATGAAACACAGAAACTGCATCGGAGTTAAATGCAAAAGCCAATATGCCGACTTAAGTACAAGAAGACTGACTCTTCTTGCTGACTATGTTTTGAACCATTCCTGTGACACTAGTTATAGATGCCGATGCTTTACTTCAGGTTTACTGTATCCCTCTGACCTTCTTATTGACGAGGAAACACAGAAATTGCATCGGAATTAAATAGATACGCCACAGTGCCTACTTAAGTACGAGAAGACTGACTCTTCTTACTGGCTATGTTTTGAACTATTCCTGTGACACTAGTTATAGATTCCGATGCTTGACTTCGGTTTTACTGCATCCCTTGGACCTTCTTATTGACGATGAAACACAGAAATTGCATCGGAATTAAATACAAAAGGAACAATGCCGACTTAAGTAGAAGAAGACTGACCCTTCTTTCAGTCTATGCTTTGAACTATTCCTGTGGCATCAGTTATAGCTTCCGATGCTTCACTTCAGGTTTACTGTATCCCTTGGACCCTCTTATTGACGATGAAACACAGAAATTTCATAGGAATTAAATACAAAAGGCACAATACTGACTTAAGTACAAGAAGACTGACTCTTCTTACTGTCTATGCTTTGAACCATTCCTGTGACACTAGTTATATATTCCGATGCTTCACTTCAGGTTTACTGTATCCCTTGGACCTTCTTATTGTCGATGAAACACAGAAATTGCATCGGAAATAAATACAAAAGGCACAATGTTGACCTAACTACAAGAAGACTGACGCTTCTTACTGTCAATGCTTTGAACCATTCCTGTGACACTTGTTATAGATTCCGATGCTTCACTTTAGGTTTACTGTATCCCTCTGATATTCTTATTGACGATGAAACACAGCAATTGCATCGAAAATAAATACAAAAGGCACAATGCCGACTTAAGAACAAGAAGACTGACTCTTCTTACTGTCTATGTTTTGAACCATTCCTGTGACACTAGTTATAGAATCCGATGCTTCACTTCAGGTTTACTGTATCCCTTGGACCTACTTATTGACGATGAAACACAGGAATTGCATCGGAATTAAACACAAAAGGCACAATGAAGACTTAAGTACAAAAAGACGGACTCTTCTTAATGACTATGTTTGAACCATTCCTGTGACACTAGTTATAGATTCCGATGCTTCACTTCAGGTTTACTGTATCCCTAGGACCTACTTATTGACGATGAAACACAGAAATTGCATCAGAATCAAACACAAAACGCACAATGCCGACATAAGTACAAAAAGACTGACTCTTCTTACTGACTATGTTTTGAGCCATTCCAGTGACACTAGTTATAGATTCCGATGCCTCACTTCAGGTTTACTGTATCCCTCTGACCCTCTTATTGGCGATGAAACACAGAAATTGCATCGTAATTAAATAGAAATGTCACAATGCCGACTTAAGTACAAGAAGACTGACTCTTCTTACTGTCTATGTTTAGAACCATTCCTGTGACACTACTTATAGATTCCGATTTTTCACTTCAGGTTTACTGTATCCCTTGGACCTTCTTATTGACGATGAAACACAGACATTGCATCGGAATTAAATAGAAAAGGCACAATGCCGACTTAAGTACAAGACGACTGACTTTTCTTACTGTCTATGTTTTGAACCATTCCTGTGACACTAGTCATAGATTCCGATGCTTCACTTCCGGTTTACTGTTTCCCTTGGACCTTCTCATTGACGATGAAACACAGAACTTGCATCGGATTTAAATACAAAAGGCACAATACCGACTTAAGTACAAGAAGACTGACTCTTCTTACTGACTATGTTTTGAACCATTCCTGTGACACTAGTTATAGATCCCGATGCTTCACTTCCGGTTTATTGTATCCATCCGACCTTCTTATTGACGAGGAAACACAGAAATAGTATCGGAATTAAATAGAAACGCCACAATGCCTACTAAGGTACAAGAAGACTGACTCTTCTTACTGGCTATGTTTTGAACCATTCCTGTGACACTAGGTATAGATTCTGATGCTTGACTTTCGTTTTACTGTATCCCTTGGACCTTCTTACTGATGATGAAACACAGAAATTGCATCGGAATTAAATACAAAAGGCACATTACCGACTTAAGTACAAGAAAACTGACTCTTCTTACTGACTATGTTTCGGACCATTCCTGTGACACTAGTCATAGATTCCGATGCTTAACTTCAGGATTACTGTATCCCTCTGACCTTCTTATGGACGATGAAACACAGAAATTGCATCGGAATTAAATACAAAAGGTACAATGGAGACTTAAGTACAAGAAGACTGACTCTTCTTACTGACTTTGCTTTGATGCATTCCTGTGACACTAGTTATAGATTCCGATGCTTCACATCAGGTTTACTGTATCCCTCTGACCATCTTATGTACGATGAAACACAGAAATTGCATCGGAATTAAATACAAAAGGCACAATGCCGACTTATGAACATGTAGATTGACTTTTCCTACTGTCTATGATTTGAACCATTCCTGTGACACTAGTCATAGAATCCGATGGTTCATTTCAGGTTTACTGGATCCCTCTGACCTTCTTAGTGAGGATGAAACACAGAAATTGCATCGGAATTAAATACAAAATGCGCAATGCCGAATAAAATACAAGAAGACTGACTCCTCTTCTTGTCTACGCTTTCAACCATTCCTGTGACACTAGTTACAGACTCCGATGCTGCACTCCAGGTTTACTGTATCCCTTGGACCTTCTTATTGACGATGAAACACAGAAATTGCATCGGATTTAAATACAAAAGGCACAATGCCGACTTAAGTACAAGAAGACTGGCTCTTCTTACTGATTATGATTTGAGCCATTCCTGTGACTCTTAGATTCCGATGATTCACTTCAGGTTTACTGTATCCCTTGGACCTTCTTATTGACGATGAAACACAGAAATTGCATTGGAAATAAATACAAAAGGCACAATGCCGACTTAAGTACAAGAAGACTGACTCTTCTTACTGTCTATGTTTTGAACCATCCCTGTGACACTAGTTATAGATTCCGATGCTTCACTCCAGGTTAACTGTATCCCTTGGTCCGTCTTATTGACGATGAAACACAGAAATTGCATCGGATTTAAATACAAAATGCACAATGCCGACTTAAGTACAAGAAGACTGGCTCTTCTTACTGATTATGATTTGAGTCATTCCATTGACACTTAAATTCCGATGATTCACTTCAGGTTTACTGCATCCCTTGGACCTTCTTATTGACGATGAAATACAAAAATTGCATCGGAATTAAATACAAAAGGCAGAATGCACAATTAAGTACAAGAAGACTGACTCTTCTTTCGGTCTATGTTTTAACCATTCCTGTGACACTAGTTATAGTTTTCGATGCTTTATTTCAGGTATACT
Organism: Schistocerca serialis cubense; assembly: GCF_023864345.2. Lineage (NCBI taxonomy): Eukaryota > Metazoa > Arthropoda > Insecta > Orthoptera > Acrididae > Schistocerca > Schistocerca serialis. Next base: position 640,379,580 of record NC_064644.1, read on the forward strand.
GTATCGTTTGGACCTTCTTATTGACGATGAAACACAGAAATTGCATCGGAATTAAATAGAAAAGGCACAATGCCGACTTAAGTACAAGAAGACTGACTCTTCCTACTGTCAATGTTTTGAACCATTCCTGTCACACTAGTAATACATTCCGATGCTTCACTTCAGGTTTACTGTATCCCTCCGATCTTCTTATTAACGATAAACACAGATATTGCATCGGAATAAAATAGAAAAGGCACAATGCCGACTTAAGTACAAGAAGACTGACTCTTCTTACTGAATATGTTTTGAACCATTCCTGTGACACTAGTTATAGATCCCGATGCTTCACATCAGGTTTACTGTATCCCTCTGACCTTCTTATTGACGAGGAAACACAAAAAAGTGCATCGGAATTAAACAGACACGCCACAGTGCCTACTTAAGTACGAGAAGACTGACTCTACTTACTGGCTACGTTTTGAAACATTCCTGTGACACTAGTTATAGATTCCGATGCTTGACTTCGGTTTTACTGTATCCCTTGGACCATCTTATTGACGATGAAACACAGAAATTGCATCGGAATTAAATACAAAAGGCACAATGCCGACTTAAGTACATGAAGACTGATTCTTCTTACTGTCTATGTTTTGAACCATTCCTGTGACACTAGTTACAGATTCCGATGCTTCACTTCAGGTTTACTGTATCCGTTGGACCTTCTTATTGACGATGGAACACAGAAATTGTATCGGAATTAAATAGAAACGCCACAATGCCTACTAAGGTACAAGAAGACTGACTCTTCTTACTGGCTATGTTTTGAACCACTCCTGTGACACTAGTTATAGATTCTGATGCTTGACTTCCGTTTTACTGTATCCCTTGGACCTTCTTACTGACGATGAAACACAGAAATTGCATCGGAATTAAATGCAAAAGGCACAATGCCGACTTAAGTACAAGAAGACTGACCCTTCTTAATGTCTATGCTTTGAACCATTCCTGTGACACTAGTTACAGATTCCGATGCTTCACTTTAGGTTTACGGTATCCCTCTGACCTTCTTATCGACGATGAAACACAGAACTTGCAGCGGAATTAAGTACAAAAGGCACACTGCCGACATAAGTACAAGAAGACTGACTCTTTTTACTGACTATGTTTGAACCATTCCTGTGACACTAGTTATAGATTGCAACGCTTCACTTCATGTTTACTGTATCCCTCTGACCTTCTTATTGACGATGAAACACAGAAATTGCATCGGAATTAAATAGAAATGTCACAATGCCGACTTAAGTACAAGAAGACTGACTCTTCTTACTGTCTATGTATTGAACCATTCCTGTGACACTAGTTATAGATTCCGATACTTCACTTAAGCATTTCTTTATCCCTTGGACCTTCTTATTGACGATGAAACACAAAAATTGCATCGGAATTAAATACAATAGGAACAATGTCGACTTCAGTACAAGTAGACTGATTCTTCCTACTGTCTATGCTTTTAACCATTCCTGTGACACTAGTTTTAGATTCCGATGCTTAACTTCAGGTTTACTGTGTCTCTTGGACCTACTTATTGACGATGAAACACAGGAATTGCATCGGAATTAAATACAATAGGAACAATGTCGACATAAGTACAAGTAGACTGACTCATCCTACTGTCTATGTTTTGAACCATTCCTGTGACACTAGTTTTAATTCCGATGCTTAACTTCAGGATTACTGTATCCCTTGGCCCTTCTTATTGACGATGAAACACAGAAATTGCATCGGATTTAAATACAAAAGGCACAATGCCGACTTAAGTACAAGAAGACTGACTCTTCTAACTGATTATGATTTGAGCCATTCCTGTGACACTTAAATTCCGATGATTCACTTCAGGTTTACTGCATCCCTTGGACCTTCTTATTGACGATGAAATACAAAAATTGCATCGGAATTAAATACAAATGGCACAACGCAGAATTAAGTACAAGAAGACTGACTCTTCTTACTGACTATGTTTTGAACCATTGCTGTGACACTAGTTATAGATTCCGATGCTTCACTTCAGGATTACTGTATCCCTTGGACCTTCTTACTGACGATGAAACACAGATATTGCATCGGAATTAAATAGAAAAGGAACAATGCCGACTTAAGTACAAGAAGACTGACTCTTCTTACTGCTTATGTTTTGAACCATTCCTGTGACACTAGTTTTGGATTCCGATGCATCACTTCAGGTTTACTGTATCCCTTGGACCTTCTTATTGACGATGAAACACAGAAATTGCATCGGAATTTAATAGAAAAGGCACAATGCCAACTAAAGTACAAGAAGACTGTCTCTTCTTTCAGTCTATGTTTTAACCATTCCTGTGACACTAGTTATAGATTCCCATGCTTAACTCCAGGTTTACTGTATCCCTTGGACCTTCTTATTGACGATGAAACACAGAAATTACATCGGAATGAAATACAAAAGGAACAATGCCGACTTAAGTACAAGAAGACAGACTCTTCTTACTGACTATGACTATAACCGTTCCTGTGACACTAGTTATAGATTCCGATGCTTCACTTCAGGTTTACTGTATCCCTTGGCCCTTCTTATTGACGATGAAACACAGAAATTGCATCGGAATTAAATAGAAAAGGCACAATGCCGACTTAAGTACATGAAGACTGTCTCTAATTACTGTCTATGTTTTGAACCATTCCTGTGACACTAGTTATAGTTTTCGATGCTTCACTTCAGGTTTACTGTATCCCTTGGACCTTCTTATTGACGATGAAACACAGAAATTGCATCGGAATTAAATACAAAATCACAATACCGACTTAAGTACAAGAAAACTGACTCATCTTACTGTCTATGTTTTGAACCATTCCTGTGAGACTAGTTATAGATTCCGGTGCTTCACTTCAGGTTTATTGTATCCTTTGGACCTTCTTATTGACGATGAATCTCAGAAATTGCATTGGAATAAAATACAAAAGGCACAATGCCGACTTAAGTACAAGAAGACTGACTCTTCCTACTGTCAATGTTTTGAACCATTCCTGTCACACTAGTAATACATACCAATGCTTCACTTCAGGTTTACTGTATCCCTCTGATCTTCTTATTGACGATAAACAAAGATATTGCATCGGAATAAAATAGAAAAGGCACAATGACGACTTAAGTACAAGACGACTGAATTTTCTTACTGTCTAAGATTTGAACCATTCCTGTGACACTAGTTGTAGATTCCGATGCTTCACTTCAGGTTTACTGTATCATTTGGACCTTCTTATTGACGATGAAACACAGAAATTGCATCGGAGTTAAATACAAAAGGCACAATGCCGACATAAGTACAAGAAGACTGACTCTTCTTACTGACTATGTTTTGAACCATTCCTGTGCCACTAGTTATAGATCCCGATGCGGCACTTCAGGTTTACTGTATCCCTCTGACCTTCTTATTGACGAGGAAACACAGAAATTGCATCGGAATTAAATAGATACGCCACAGTGCCTACTTAAGTACGAGAAGACTGAGTCTACTTACTGGGTATGATTTGAAACATTCCTGTGACACTAGTTATAGATTCCGATGCTTGACTTCGGTTTTACTGTATCCCTTGGACCTCCTTATTGACGATGAAACACAGATTTTGCATAGGAATTAAATACAAAAAGCACAATGCCGACTTAAGTACAAGAAGACTGACCCTTCTTACAGTCTATGTTTTGAACCATTCCTGTGACACTAGTTATAGATTCCGATGCTTAACTTCAGGTTTACTGTATCCCTTGGACCTTCTTATTGACGATGAAGCACAGAAATTGCATCGTAATTAAATAGAAAATGCACAATGCCCACTTAAGTACATGAAGACTGATTCTTCTTACTGTCTATGTTTTGAACCATTCCTGTGACACTCGTTATAGCTTCCGATGCTTCACTTCAGGTTTACTGTATCCCTTGGACCCTCTTATTGACGATGAAACACAGAAATTGCATCGGAATTAAATACAAAAGGCACAATACCGACTTAAGTACGAGAAGACTGACTCTTCTTACTGTCTATGTTTTGAACCATTCCTGTGACACTAGTTATAGATTCCGATGCTTCACTTCAGGTTTACTGTATCCCTTGGACCTTCTTATTGACGATGAAACACAGAATTTGCATCGGAATTAAATAAAAAAGGGACAATGCCGACTTAAGTACAAGAAGACTGACCCTTCCTACTGTCAATGTTTTGAACCATTCCTTTGACACTTCTTATAGACTCCGATGCTTCACTTCAGGTTTACTGTATCCCTCTGATCTTCTTATTGACGATGAAACACAGAAAAAGCATCGAAAATAAATACAAAAGGCACAATGCCGACTTAAGTACAAGAAGACTGACTCTTCTTACTGTCTATGTTTTGAACCATTCCTGTGACACTAGTTAGAGATTCCGTTACTTCACTTCAGGTTTACTGTATCCCTTGGACCCTCTTATTGACGATGAAACACAGAAATTGCATCAGAATTAAAAACAAAAGGCACAATACCAACTTAAGTACAAGAAGTCTGACTCTTCTTACTGTCTATGTTTTGAACCATTCCTGTGACACTAGTTATAGATTCCGATGCTTCACTTCAGGTGTACTGTATCCCTTGGACCTACTTATTGACGATGAAGCACAGAAATTGTATCGGAATTAAACACAAAAGGCACAATGCCGACTTAAGTACAAAAAGACTGACTCTTCTTACTGACTATGTTTTGAACCATTCCAGTGACACTAGTTATAGATTCCGATGCTTCACTTCAGGTTTACTGTATACCTCTGACCCTCTTATTGACGATGAAACACAGAAATTGCATCGGAATTAGATACAAAAGGCACAATGCCGACTTAAGTACAAGAAGTCTGACTCTTCTTACTGACTATGTTTCGGATCATTCCTGTGACACTAGTCATAGAATCCGATGCTTAACTTCAGGATTACTGTATCCCTCTGACCTTCTAATTGACGATGAAACACAGAAATTGCATCGGAATTAAATACAAAAGTCACAATGCCGACTTAAGTACAAGAAGACTGACTCTTCTTACTGACTATGTTTTGAACCATTCCTGTGACACTAGTCATTGATTCCGATGCTTAACTTCAGGATTACTGTATCCCTTGGACCTTCTTATTGACGATGAAACACAGAAATTGCATCGGAATTAAATACAAAAGGCACAATGCCGACTTAAGTAAAAGAAGACTGACTCTTCTTACTGACTATGTTTTGAACCATTCTTGTGACACTAGCTATAGATTCCGATGCTTCACTTCAGGTTTACTGTATCCCTTAAACCTTCTTATTGACGATGAAACACAGAAATTGCATCGGAATTAAATACAAAAGGCACAAAGCCGACTTAAGTACAAGAAGACTGACTCTACTGACTGTCTATGCTTTGAACCATTCCTGTGACTCTAGTTATAGATTCCGATGCTGCACTTCAGGTTTACTGTATCCCTTGGACCTTCTTATTGACGATGAAACACAGAAATTGCATCGGATTTAAATACAAGAGGCACAATGCCGACTTAAGTACAAGAAGACTGACTCTTCTCACTGACTATGTTTTGAACCATCCCTGTGACAGTAGTTATAGATTCCGATGCTTCACTCCAGGTATACTGTGTCCCTTGGACGTACTTATTGACGATGAAACACAGAAATTGCATCGGAATTAAATACAATAGGAACAATCTCGACTTAAGTACAAGTAGACTGACTCATCCTACTGTCTATGTTTTGAACCATTCCTGTGACACTAGTTTTAATTCCGATGCTTAACTTCAGGATTACTGTATCCCTTGGCCCTTCTTATTGACGATGAAACACAGAAATTGCATCGGATTTAAATACAAAAGGCACAATGCCGACTTAAGTACAAGAAGACTGACTCTTCTAACTGATTATGATTTGAGCCATTCCTGTGACACTTAAATTCCGATGATTCACTTCAAGTTTACTGCATCCCTTGGACCTTCTTATTGACGATGAAATACAAAAATTGCATCGGAATTAAATACAAATGGCACAACGCAGAATTAAGTACAAGAAGACTGACTCTTCTTACTGACTATGTTTGAACCATTGCTGTGACACTAGTTATGGATTCCGATGCTTCACTTCAGGATTACTGTATACCTTGGACCTTCTTTTTGACGATGAAACACAGAAATTGCATCGGAATTTAATAGAAAATGCACAATGCCAACTAAAGTACAAGAAGACTGACTCTTCTTTCAGTCTATGTTTTAACCATTCCTGTGACACTAGTTATAGATTCCGATGCTTAACTCCAGGTTTACTGTATCCCTTGGACCTTCTTATTGACGATGAAACACAGAAATTGCATCGGAATTAAATACAAAAGGAACAATGCCGACATAAGTACAAGAAGACTGACTCTTCTTACTGACTATGACTTGAACCATTCCTGTGACACTAGTTATAGTTTTCGATGCGTCACTTCAGGTTTACTGTATCCCTCTGACCTTCTTATTGACGAGGAAACACAGAAATTGCATCGGAATTAAATAGATACGCCACAGTGCCTACTTAAGTACGAGAAGACTGAGTCTACTTACTGGGTATGTTTTGACACATTCCTGTGACACTAGTTATAGATTCCGATGCTTGACTTCGGTTTTACTGTATCCCTTGGACCTTCTTATTGACGATGAAACACAGATATTGCATCGGAATTAAATACAAAAGGTACAATGCCGACTTAAGTACAAGAATACTGACCCTTTTTACAGTCTATGTTTTGAACCATTCCTGTGACACTAGTTATAGATTCCGATGCTTAACTTCAGGTTTACTGTATCCCTTGGACCTTCTTATTGACGATGAAACACAGAAATTGCATCGTAATTAAATAGAAAATGTACAATGCCGACTTAAGTACATGAAGACTGATTCTTCTTACTGTCTATGTTTTGAACCATTCCTGTGACACTCGTTATAGCTTCCGATGCTTCACTTCAGGTTTACTGTATCCCTTGGACCCTCTTATTGACGATGAAACACAGAAATTGCATCGGAATTAAATACAAAAGGCACAATACCGACTTAAGTACGAGAAGACTGACTCTTCTTACTGTCTATGTTTTGAACCATTCCTGTGACACTAGTTATAGATTCCGATGCTTCACGTCAGGTTTACTGTATCCCTTGGACCTTCATATTGACGATGAAACACAGAATTTGCATCGGAATTAAATAAAAAAGGGACAATGCCGACTTAAGTACAAGAAGACTGACCCTTCCTACTGTCAATGTTTTGAACCATTCCTTTGACACTTGTTATAGACTCCGATGCTTCACTTCAGGTTTACTGTATCCCTCTGATCTTCTTATTGACGATGAAACACAGAAAAAGCATCGAAAATAAATACAAAAGGCACAATGCCTACTTAAGTACAAGAAGACTGACTCTTCTTACTGTCTATGTTTTGAACCATTCCTGTGACACTAGTTAGAGATTCCGATACTTCACTTCAGGTTTACTGTATCCCTTGGACCCTCTTATTGACGATGAAACACAGAAATTGCATCAGAATTAAAAACAAAAGGCACAATACCAACTTAAGTACAAGAAGTCTGACTCTTCTTACTGTCTATGTTTTGAACCATTCCTGTGACACTAGTTATAGATTCCGATGCTTCACTTCAGGTTTAATGTATCATTAGGACCTACTTATTGACGATGAAACACAGAAATTGCACCGGAATTAAACACAAAAGGCACAATGCCGACTTAAGTACAAAAAGACTGACTCCTCTTAATGACTATGTTTTGAACCATTCCTGTGACACTAGTTATAGATTCCGATGCTTCACTTCAGGTGTACTGTATCCCTTGGACCTACTTATTGACGATGAAACACAGAAATTGCACCGGAATTAAACACAAAAGGCACAATGCCGACTTAAGTACAAAAAGACTGACTCTTCTTACTGACTATGTTTTGAACCATTCCAGTGACACTAGTTATAGATTCCGATGCTTCACTTCAGGTTTACTGTATACCTCTGACCCTCTTATTGACGATGAAACACAGAAATTGCATCGGAATTAGATTCAAAAGGCACAATGCCGACTTAATTACAAGAAGTCTGACTCTTTTTACTATGTTTTGAACCATTCCTGTGACACTAGTTATAGATTAGGATGCTTCACTTCAGGTTTACTGTAACCCTCTGACATTCTTGTTGACGATGAAACACAGAAATTGCATCGGAATTAAATAGAAAAGGCACGATGCCGACTTAAGTACAAGACGACTGACTTTTCTTACTGTCTATGTTTTGAACCATTCCAGTGACACTAGTTATAGATTCCGATGCTTCACTTCCAATTTACTGTATCCCTTGGACCTTCTCATTGACGATGAAACACAGAAATTGCATCGGAATTAAATACAAAAGGCACAATACCGACTTAAGTACAAGAAGACTGACTCTTCTTACTGACTATGTTTGAACCTTTCCTGTGACACTAGTTATAAATCCCGATGCTTCACTTCCGGTTTACTGTATCCCTCCGACCTTCTTATTGACGAGGAAACACAGAAATTGTATCGGAGTTAAATAGAAACGCCACAATCCCAACTAAAGTACAAGAAGACTGACTCTTCTTACTGGCTGTGCTTTGAACCATTCCTGTGACACTAGTTATAGATTCTGATGCTTGACTTCCGTTTTACTGTATCCCTAGGACCTTCTTACTGACGATGAAACACATTAATTGCAACGGAATTAAATACAAAAGGCACAATGCCGACTTAAGTACAAGTAGACTGACCCTTCTTAATGTCTATGATTTGAACCATTCCTGTGACACTAGTTACAGATTCCGATGCTTCACTTCGTGTTTACTGTATCCCTCTGACCTTCTTATTGACGATGAAAGACAGAACTTGCATCGGAATTAAATACAAAAGGCACAATGCCGATTTAAGTACAAGAAGACTGACTCTTCTTACTGACTATGTTTTGATCCATTCCTGTGACACTAGTTACAGATTGCAACGCTTCACTTCAGGTTTACTGTATCCCTCTGACCTTCTTATTGACGATGAAACACAGAAATTGCATCGGAATTAAATACAAAAGGCACAATACCGACTTAAGTACAAGAAGACTGACACTTCGTACTGTCTATGTTTTGAACCATTCCTGTGACACTAGTTATAGATTCCGATGCTTCACTCCAGGTTTACTGTACTCCCTGGACCTTCTTGTAGACGATGAAACAAAGAAGTTGCATCGGAATTAAATACAAAAGGCACAATGCCGACTTAAGGACAAGAAGACTGATTCTTCTTACTGACTATGTTTTGAACCATTCCTGTGACACTAGTTATAGATTCCGATGCTTCACCCCAGGTTTACTGTATCACTTGGACCTTCTTATTGACGAAGAAACACAGAAATTTCATCGGAATTAAATAGAAAATGCTCAATGCCGACATAAGTACAAGAGGACTGACTCTTTTTACTGACTATGTTTTGAACCATTCCTGTGACACTAGTTATAGATTCCGATGCTTCACTTCAGGTTTACTGTATCCCTTGGACCTTCTTATTGACGATGAAACACAGAAATTGCATCGGAATTAAATACAAAAGGCAAAATGCCGACTTAAGTACGTGAAGAATGACGCTTCTTACTTTCTATGTTTTGAACCATTCCTGTAACACTAGTTATTGATTCCGATGCTTCACTTCAGGTTGACTGTACACCTTGGACCTTCTTATTGACTATGAAACACAGAAATCGCATCGGAATTAAATACAAAAGGCACAATGCCGACTTAAGTACAAGAAGACTGACTCTTCCTACTGTCTATATTTTGAACCATTCCTGTGAAACTAGTTATAGATTCCGATGCTTCACTTCAGGTTTACTGTATCCCTCTGACCTAATTGCCGATGAAACACAGAAATTGCATCGGAATTAAATAGAAAAGGCACAATGCCGACTTAAGTACAAGAAGGCTGTCTCTTCTTCTTTGTCTATGCTTTAAACCATTCCTGTGACACTAGTTATAGATTCCGATGCTTCTCTTCAGGTTTACTGTATCCCTCTGACCTTATTGCCGATGAAACAAAGAAATTGGTTCGGAATTCAATACAAAAGGCACAATGCCGACTTAGCTACAGGAAGACTGACTCTTCTTACTGACTATGCTTTGAACCATTCCTGTGACACTAGTTATAGATTCCGATGCTTAACTTCAGGATTACTGTATCCCTCTGACCTTCTTAGTGACGATGAAACACAGAAATTGCATCGGAATTAAATACAAAAAGCACAATGCCGACTTAAGTACAAGAATACTGACTAATCTTACTGTCTATGATTTGCACCATTCCTGTGACACTAGTTATAGATTCCGATGCTTCACTCCAGGTTTACTGTATCCCTTGGACCTTCTTATAGACGATGAAACACAGAAATTGCATCGGAATTAAATACAAAAGGCACAATGCCGACTTAAGGACAAGAAGACTGACTCTTCTTACTGTCTATGTTTTGAACCATTCCTGTGACACTAGTTAGAGATTCCGATGCACCACTTCAGGTTTACTGTATCCCTTGGACCCTCTTATTGACGATGAAACACAGAAATTGCATCAGAATTAAAAACAAAAGGCACAATACCAACTTAAGTACAATAAGTCTGACTCTTCTTACTGTCTATGTTTTGAACCATTCCTGTGACACTAGTAATAGATTCCGATGCTTCACTTCAGGTTTAATGTATCACTTGGACCTACTTATTGACGATGAAACACAAAATTGCATCGGAATTAAACACAAAAGGCACAATGCCGACTTAAGTACAAAAAGACTGACTCTTCTTAATGACTATGTTTTGAACCATTCCTGTGACACTAGTTATAGATTCCGATGCTTCACTTCAGGTGTACTGTATCCCTTGGACCTACTTATTGACGATGAAACACAGAAATTGCATCGGAATTAAACACAAAAGGCACAATGCCGACTTAAGTACAAAAAGACTGACTCTTCTTACTGACTATGTTTTGAACCATTCCAGTGACACTAGTTATAGATTCCGATGCTTCACTTCAGGTTTACTGTATACCTCTGACCCTCTTATTGACGATGAAACACAGAAATTGCATCGGAATTAGATACAAAAGGCACAATGGCGACTTAAGTACATGAAGTCTGACTCTTTTTACTGACTATGCTTTGAACCATTCCTGTGACACTAGTTATAGATTAGGATGCTTCACTTCAGGTTTACTGTATCCCTCTGACATTCTTGTTGACGATGAAACACAGAAATTGCATCGGAATTAAATAGAAAAGGCACGATGCCGACTTAAGTACAAGACGACTGACTTTTCTTACTGTCTATGTTTTGAACCATTCCAGTGACACTAGTTATAGATTCCGATGCTTCACTTCCGGTTTACTGTATCCCTTGGACCTTCTCATTGACGATGAAACACAGAAATTGCATCGGAATTAAATAGAAACGCCACAATCCCTACTAAAGTACAAGAAGACTGACTCTTCTTACTGGCTATGCTTTGAACCATTCCTGTGACACTAGTTATAGATTCTGATGCTTGACTTCCGTTTTACTGTATCCCTTGGACCTTCTTACTGACGATGAAACACAGAAATTGCAACGGAATTAAATACAAAAGGCACAATGCCGACTTAAGTACAAGAAGACTGACCCTTCTTAATGTCTATGATTTGAACCATTCCTGTGACACTAGTTACAGATTCCGATGCTTCACTTCGTGTTTACTGTATCCCTCTGACCTTCTTATTGACGATGAAACACAGAACTTGCATCGGAATTAAATACAAAAGGCACAATGCCGACTTAAGTACAAGAAGACTGACTCTTCCTACTGTCTATGTTGTGACCCATTTCTGTGACACTAGTTATAGAGTTCGATGCTTCACTTCAGGTTTACTGTATCCCTTGGACCTACTTATTGACGGTGAAACACAGAAATTGCATCGGAATTAAATACAAAAGGCACAATACCGACTTAAGGACAAGAAGAGTGACTCTTCTTACTGACTATGTTTTGAACCATTCCTGTGACACTAGTTATAGATTCCGATGCTTCACTCCAGGTTTACTGTATTCCCTGGACCTTCTTGTAGACGATGAAACACAGAAGTTGCATCGGAATTAAATACAAAAGGCACAATGCCGACTTAAGGACAAGAAGAGTGACTCTTCTTACTGACTATGTTTGAACCATTCCTGTGACACTAGTTATAGCTTCCGATGCTTCACCCCAGGTTTACTGTATCACTTGGACCTTCCTATTGACGAAGAAACACAGAAATTTCATCGGAATTAAATAGAAAATGCTCAATGCCGACTTAAGTACAAGAAGACTGACTCTTTTTACTGACTATGTTTTGAACCATTCCTGTGACACTAGTTATAGATTCCGATGCTTCACTTCTGGTTTACTGTATCCCTTGGACCTTCTTTTTGACGATGAAACACAGAAATTGCATAGGAATTAAATACAAAATGCAAAATGCTGACTTAAGTACATGAAGACTGACTCTTCTTACTTTCTATGTTTTGAACCATTCCTGTAACACTAGTTATTGATTCCGATGCTTCACTTCAGGTTTACTGTACACCTTGGACCTTCTTATTGACTATGAAACACAGAAATCGCATCGGAATTAAATACAAAAGGCAAAATGCCGACTTAAGTACATGAGGACTGACTCTTCTTACTTTCTATGTTTTGAACCATTCCTGTAACACTAGTTATTGATTCCGATGCTTCACCCCATGTTTACTGTATCACTTGGACCTTCTTATTGACGAAGAAACACAGAAATTTCATCGGAATTAAATAGAAAAGGCTCAATGCCGACTTAAGTGCAAGAAGACTGACTCTTTTTACTGACTATGTTTTGAACCATTCCTGTGACACTAGTTATAGATTCCGATGCTTCACTTCAGGTTTACTGTATCCCTCTGACCTTATTGTTGATGAAACAAAGAAATTGGTTCGGAATTCAATACAAAAAGCACAATGCCGACTTAGCTACAGGAAGACTGACTCTTCTTACTGACTATGCTTTGAACCATTCCTGTGACACTAGTTATAGATTCCGATGCTTAACTTCAGGATTACTGTATCCCTCTGACCTTCTTAGTGACGATGAAACACAGAAATTGCATCGGAATTAAATACAAAAAGCACAATGCCGACTTAAGTACAAGAATACTGACTCATCTTACTGTCTATGATTTGCACCATTCCTGTGACACTAGTTATAGATTCCGATGCTTCACTCCAGGTTTACTGTATCCCTTGGACATTCTTATAGACGATGAAACACAGAAATTGCATCGGAATTAAATACAAAAGGCACAATGCCGACTTAAGGACAAGAAGACTGACTCTTCTTACTGACTATGTTTTGAACCATTCCTGTGACACTAGTTATAGATTCCGATACTTCACTTCAGGTGTACTGTATCCCGCTGACCTTCTTATTGACGATGAAAAACAGATATTGCATCGGAATTAAATACAAAAGGCACAATGCCGACTTAAGGACAAGAAGACTGACGCTTCTTTCTGACTATGTTTTGAACCATTCCTGTGACTCTAGTTATAGATTCCGATGCTTCACTTCTGGTTTACTGTATCCCTCAGACCTTCTTATTGACGATGAAACACAGAAATTGCATCGGAATTAAATACAAAAGGCACAATGCCGACTTAAGGACAAGAAGACTGACACTTTTTACTATCCATGCTTTGAACCATTCCCGTGACACTAGTTATAGATTCCGATGCTTCACTGCAGGCATACTGTGTCCCTTAGACCTTCTTATTGACGATGAAACACAGAAATTACATCGGAATTAAATACAATAGGCACAATGCCGACTTGAGTACAAGAAGACTGACTCTTCCTACTGTCTATGTTTTGAACCATTCCTGTGACACTAGTCATAGATCCCGATGCGTCACTTCAGGTTTACTGTATCCCTCTGACCTTCATATTGACGAGGAAACACAGAAATTGCATCGGAATTAAATAGAAACGCCACAGTGCCTACTTAAGTACGAGAAGACTGAGTCTACTTACTGGCTATGTTTTGAAACATTCCTGTGACACTAGTTATAGATTCCGATGCTTGACTTCTGTTTTACTGTATCCCTTGGACCTTCTTGTTGATGATGAAACACAGAAATTGCATCGTAATTAAATATAAAATGCACAATGCCGACTTAAGTACATGAAGACTGATTCTTCTTACTGTCTATGTTTTGAACCATTCCTGTGACACTCGTTATAGCTTCCGATGCTTCACTTCAGGTTTACTGTATCCCTTGGACCCTCTTATTGACGATGAAACACAGAAATTGCATCGGAATTAAATACAAAAGGCACAATACCGACTTAAGTACGAGAAGACTGACTCTTCTTACTGTCTATGTTTTGAACCATTCCTGTGACACTAGTTATAGATACCGATGCTTCACTTCAGGTTTACTGTATCCCTTGGACCTTCTTATTGACGATGAAACACAGAATTTGCATCGGAATTAAATAAAAAAGGGACAATGCCGACTTAAGTACAAGATGACTGACCCTTCCTACTGTCAATGTTTTGAACCATTCCTTTGACACTTGTTATAGACTCCGATGCTTCACTTCAGGTTTACTGTATCCCTCTGATCTTCTTATTGACGATGAAACACAGAAATTGCATCGAAAATAAATACAAAAGGCACAATGCCGACTTAAGTACAAGAAGATTGACTCTTGTTACTGTCTATGTTTTGAACCATTCCTGTGACACTAGTTATAGATTCCGATGCTTCACTTCAGGTTTACTGTATCCCTTGGACCCTCTCATTGACGATGAAACACAGAAATTGCATCAGAATTAAAAACAAATGCACAATACCAACTTAAGTACAAAAAGACTGACTCTTCTTACTGACTATGTTTTGAACCATTCCAGTGACACTAGTTATAGATTCCGATGCTTCACTTCAGGTTTACTGTATACCTCTGACCCTCTTATTGACGATGAAACACAGAAATTGCATCGGAATTAGATACAAAAGGCACAATGCCGACTTAAGTACAAGAAGTCTGACTCTTTTTACTGACTATGTTTTGAACCATTCCTGTGACACTAGTTATAGATTAGGATGCTTCACTTCAGGTCTACTGTATCCCTCTGACATTCTTGTTGACGATGAAACACAGAAATTGCATCGGAATTATCTAGAAAAGGCACGATGCCGACTTAAGTACAAGACGACTGACTTTTCTTACCGACTATGTTTTGAACCATTCCAGTGACACTAGTTATAGATTCCGATGCTTCACTTCCGGTTTACTGTATCCCTCCGACCTTCTTATTGACAAGGAAACACAGAAATTGTATCGGAATTAAATAGAAACGCCACAATCCCTACTAAAGTACAAGAAAACTGACTCTTCTTACTGGCTATGCTTTGAACCATTCCTGTGACACTAGTTATAGATTCTGATGCTTGACTTCCGATTTACTGTATCCCTTGGACCTTCTTACTGACGATGAAACACAGAAATTGCAACGGAATTAAATACAAAAGGCACAATGCCGACTTAAGTACAAGAAGAGAGACCCTTCTTTATGTCTATGATTTGAACCATTCCTGTGACACTAGTTACAGATTCCGATGCTTCACATCGGGTTTACTGTATCCCTCTGACCTTCTTATTGACGATTAAACACAGAACTTGCATCGGAATTAAATACAAAAGGCACAATGCCGATTTAAGTACAAGAAGACTGACTCTTCTTACTGACTATGTTTTGATCCATTCCTGTGACACTAGTTACAGATTGCAACGCTTCACTTCAGGTTTACTGTAATCCCTGGACCTTCTTGTAGACGATGAAACACAGAAGTTGCATCGGAATTAAATACAAAAGGCACAATGCCGACTTAAGTACAAGAAGACTGACACTTCGTACTGGCTATGTTTTGAACCATTCCTGTGACACTAGTTATAGATTCCGATGCTTCACTCCAGGTTTACTGTAATCCCTGGACCTTCTTGTAGACGATGAAACTCAGAAGTTGCATCGGAATTAAATACAAAAGGCACAATGCCGACTTAAGGACAAGAAGAGTGACTCTTCTTACTGACTATGTTTTGAACCATTCCTGTGACACTAGTTATAGATTCCGATGCTTCACCCCAAGTTTACTGTATCACTTGGACTTTCTTGTTGACGAAGAAACACAGAAATTTCATCGGAATTAAATAGAAAAGGCTCAATGCCGACTTAAGTACAAGAAGACTGACTCTTTTTACTGACTATGTTTTGAACCATTCCTGTGACACTAGTTATAGATTCCGATGCTTCACTTCAGGTTTACTGTATCCCTTGGACCTTCTTATTGACGATGAAACACAGAAATTGCATCGGAATTAAATACAAAAGGCAAAATGCCGACTTAAGTACATGAAGACTGACTCTTCTTACTTTCTATGTTTTGAACCATTCCTGTAACACTAGTTATTGATTCCGATGCTTCACTTCAGGTTTACTGTACACCTTGGACCTTCTTATTGACTATGATACACAGAAATCGCATCGGAATTAAATACAAAAGGCACAATGCCGACTTAAGTACAAGAAGACTGATTCTTCCTACTGTCTATATTTTGAACCATTCCTATGACACTAGTTATAGATTCCGATACTTCACTTCAGGTTTACTGTATCCCGCTGACCTTCTTATTGACGATGAAACACAGATATTGCATCGGAATTAAATACAAACGGCACAATGCCGACTTAAGTACAAGAAGACTGTCTCTTCTTACTGTCTATGTTTTGGACCATTCCATTGACACTAGTTATAGATTCCGATGTTTCACTCCAGGTTTACCGTTTCCCTTGGACCATCTTATTGACGATGAAACACAGAAATTGCATCGGAATTAAATAGAAAAGGCAGAATGCCGACTTAAGTACAGGAAGACTCAATCTTTTTACTGACTATGTTTTAAACCATTCCTGTGACATAAGTTATAGATTCCGATGCTTCACTTCAGGTTTGCTGTATCCCTTGGACCTTCTTATTGACGATAAAACACAGAAATTGCATCGGAATTAAATACAAAAGGCATAATGCCGACATAAGTACACGAAGACCGACTCTTCTTACTTTCTATGCTTTGAACCATTCCTGTGACACTGGTTATAGATTCCGATGCTACACTCCAGGTTTACTGTATCCCTTGGACCTTCTTATTGACGATGAAACACAGAAATTGCATCGGAATTAAATACAAAAGGCACAATGCCGACTTATGGACAAGAAGACTGACGCTTCTTTCTGACTATGTTTTGAACCATTCCTGTGACTCTAGTTATAGATTCCGATGCTTCACTTCAGGTTTACTGTATCCCTCTGACCTGCTTATTGACGATGAAACACAGAGATTGCATCGGAATTAAATACAAAAGGCACAATGGCGACTTAAGGACAAGAAGACTGACACTTTTTACTATCCATGCTTTGAACCATTCCCGTGACACTAGTTATAGATTCCGATGCTTCACTGCAGGCTTACTGTGTCCCTTAGACCTTCTTATTGACGATGAAACACAGAAATTACATCGGAATTAAATACAATAGGCACAATGCCGACTTGAGTACAAGAAGACTGACTCTTCCTACTGTCTATGTTTTGAACCATCCCTGTGACACTAGTTAGAGTTTCCGATGCTTCACTCCAGGTTTACTGTATCCCTTGGTCCTTCTTATTGACGAAGAAACACAGAAATTGCATCGGAATTAAATGGAAAAGGCACAATGCCGACTTAAGTACAAGAAGACTGACGCTTCTTACTGACTATGCTATGAACCATTCCTGTGACACTAGTTATAGATTCCGATGCTTCACTTCAGGTTTACTT
Source organism: Schistocerca serialis cubense (assembly GCF_023864345.2). Lineage (NCBI taxonomy): Eukaryota > Metazoa > Arthropoda > Insecta > Orthoptera > Acrididae > Schistocerca > Schistocerca serialis. The sequence continues at coordinate 640,397,607 of NC_064644.1, forward strand.
TACACCTTGGACCTTCTTATTGACTATGAAACACAGAAATCGCATCGGAATTAAATACAAAAGGCACAATTTTGACTTAAGTACAAGAAGACTGACTCTTCCTACTCTCTATATTTTGAACCATTCCTGTGACACTAGTTATAGATTCCGATGCTTCAATTTAGGTTTACTGTATCCCTCTGACCTTATTGCCGATGAAACATAGAAATTGCATCGGAATTAAATACAAAAGGCACAATGCCGACTTAAGGACAACAAGACTGACCCTTCTTACTATCTATGTTTTGAACCAGTCCTGTGACACTAGTGATAGATTTCGATGCTTCACTTCAGGTTTACTGTTTCCCTTGGACCTTCTTATTGACGGTGAAACACAGAAATTGCATCGGAATTAAATACGAAAGGCACAATGCCAACTTAAGTTCAAGAAGACTGACTCTTCTTACTGACTATGTTTTGAACCATTCCTGTGACACTAGCTATAGATTCCGATGCTTCACTTCAGGTTTACTGTATCCTTCTGACCTTCTTATTGACGATGAAACACAGAAATTGCATCGGAATTAAATAGAAAAGGCAGTATGCCGACTTAAGTACAAGAAGACTGACTCTTCTTACTGTCTATGTTTTGAACCATTCTTGTGACACTAGTTATAGATTCCGATGCTTCACTTCAGGTTTACTGTATCCCTTGCACCTTCTTATTGACGATGAAACACAGAAATTGGTTCGGAATTCAATACAAAAGGCACAATGCCGACTTAACTACAAGAAGACTGACTCTTCTTACTGACTATGCTTTGAACCATTCCAGTGACACTAGTTATCGATTTCGATGCCTAACCTAAGGATGACTGTATCCCACTGACCTTGTTAGTGACGATGAAACAAAGAAATTGCATCGGAATTAAATACAAAAAGCACAATGCCGACTTAAGTACAAGAATACTGACACATCTTACTGTCTATGTTTTGAACCGTCCCTGTGACACTAGTTATAGATTCCGATGTTTCACTCCAGGATCACTGTATCCCTTGGACCTTCTTATTGACGATGAAACACAGAAATTGCATCGGAATTAAATACAAAATGCACAATGCCGACTTAAGTACATGAAGACTGACCCTTCTTACTGACTATGTTTTGAACCATTCCTGTGACACTAGTTATAGATTCCATTGCTTCACTTCAAGTTTACTGTATCCCTCTGACCTTCTTATTGACGATGAAACACAGAAATTGCATCGGAATTAAATACAAAAGGCACAATGCCGAATTAAGTACAAGAAGACTGACTCTTCTTACTGTCTATGATTTTAACTATTCCTGTGACACTAGTTATAGACTCCGATGCTTCACTCCAGGTTTACTGTATCCCTTCGACCTTCTTATTGACGATGAAACACAGAAATTGCATCGGAATTAAATACAAACGGCACAATGCCGACTTAAGTACAAGAAGACTGACTCTACTTACTGTCTATGATTTGAACCGTCCCTGTGACACTAGTTATAGATTCCGATGCTTCACTGCAGGTTTACTGTGTCCCTTAGACCTTCTTATTGACGATGACCCCAGAAATTACATCGGAATGAAATACAATAGGCACAATGCCGACTTAAGTACAAGAAGACTGACTCTTCCTACTGTCTATGTTTTGAACCATTCGAGTGACACTAGTTATAGATTCCGATGCTTCACTCCAGGTTTACTGTATCCCTTGGTCCTTCTTATTGACGAAGAAACACAGAAATTGCATCGGAATTATATACAAAAGGCACAATGCCGACTTAAGTACAAGAAGACTGACTCTTATTAATGACTATGTTTTGGACCATTCCTGTGACAGTAGTTATAAATTCCGATGCTTCACTTCGGGTTTACTGTATCCCTTGGACCATCTTATTCACGATGAAAAACAGAAATTGCATCGGATATAAATAGAAAAGGCACAATGTCGACTTAAGTACAAGAAGACTGACGCTTCTCACTGACTATGCTTTGAACCATTCCTGTGACACTAGTTATAGATTCCGATGCTTCACTTCAGGTTTACTGGACACCTTGGTCCTTCTTATTGACTATGAAACACAGAAATCGCATCGGAATTAAATACAAAAGGCACAATGCCGACTTAAGTACAAGGAGACTGACTCTTCCTACTGTCTATATTTTGAACCATTCCTGTGACACTAGTTATAGATTCCGATGCTTCAATTTAGGTTTACTGTATCCCTCTGACCTTATTGCCGATGAAACACAGATTTTGCATCGGAATTAAATACAAAAGGCACAATGCCGACTTAAGGACAGAAGACTGACCCTTCTTACTATCTATGTTTTGAACCAGTCCTGTGACACTAGTTATAGATTCCGATGCTTCACTTCAGGTTTACTGTTTCCCTTGGACCTTCTTATTGACGATGAAACACAGAAATTGCATCGGAATTAAATACAAAAGGCACAATGCCGACTTATGTACAAGAAAACTAACTCTTCCTACTGTCTATGTTTTGAACCATTTCTGTGACACTAGTCATAGAGTTCGTTGCTTCAATTCAGGTTTACTGTATCCTTTGGGCCTTCTCATTGACGGTGAAACACAGAAATTGCATCGGAAATAAATACGAAAGGCACAATGCCAACTTAAGTTCAAGAACACTGACTTTTCTTACTGACTATGTTTTGAACCATTCCTGTGACTCTAGTTATAGATTCCGATGCTTCACTGCAAGTTTACTGTATCCTTCTGACCTTCTAATTGACGATGAAACACAGATATTGCATCGGAATTAAATACAAACGGCACAATGCCGACTTAAGAACAAGAAGACTGACTCTTCCTACTGTCTATGTTTTGAACTATTACTGTGACACTAGTTATAGATTCCGATGCTTCACTCCAGGTTTACTGTATCCCGCTGACCTTCTTATTGACGATGAAACACAGATATTGCATCGGAATTAAATACATACGGCACAATGCCGACTTAAGTACAAGAAGACTGTCTCTTCTTACTGTCTATGTTTTGGACCATTCCATTGACACTAGTTATAGATTCCGATGCTTCACTCCAGTTTTACCGTTTCCCTTGGACCATCTTATTGACGATGAAACACAGAAATTGCATCGGAATTAAAAAGAAAAGGCAGAATGCCGACTTAAGTACAGGAAGACTCAATCTTTTTACTGACTATGTTTAAACCATTCCTGTGACACTAGTTATAGATTCCGATGCTTCACTTCAGGTTTGCTGTATCCCTTGGACCTTCTTATTGACGATAAAACACAGAAATTGCATCGGAATTAAATACAAAAGGCAAAATGCCGACATAAGTACACGAAGACCGACTCTTCTTACTTTCTATGCTTTGAACCATTCCTGTGACACTGGTTATAGATTCCGATGCTACACTCCATGTTTACTGTATCCCTTGGACCTTCTTATTGACGATGAAACACAGAAATTGAATCGGAATTAAATACAAAAGGCACAATGCCGACTTATGGACAAGAAGACTGACGCTTCTTTCTGACTATGTTTTGAACCATTCCTGTGACTCTAGTTATAGATTCCGATGCTTCATTTCAGGTTTACTGTATCCCTCTCACCTTCTTATTGACGATGAAACACAGAAATTGCATCGGAATTAAATACAAAAGGCACAATGGTGACTTAAGGACAAGAAGACTGACACTTTTTACTATCCATGCTTTGAACCATTCCCGTGACACTAGTTATAGATTCCGATGCTTCACTGCAGGCTTACTGTGTCCCTTAGACCTTCTTATTGACGATGAAACACAGAAATTACATCGGAATTAAATACAATAGGCACAATGCCGACTTGAGTACAAGAAGCCTGACCCTTCCTACTGTCTATGTTTTGAACCATCCCTGTGACACTAGTTAGAGTTTCTGATGCTTCACTCCAGGTTTACTGTATCCCTTGGTCCTTCTTATTGACGAAGAAACACAGAAATTGCATCGGAATTAAATACAAAAGGCACAATGCCGACTTAAGAACAAGAAGACTGACTCTTCCTACTGTCTATATTTAGAACCATTCCTGTGACACTAGTTATAGATTCCGATGCTTCAATTTAGGTTTACTGTATCCCTCTGACCTTATTGCCGATGAAACACAGAAATTGCATCGGAATTAAATACAAAAGGCACAATGCCGACTTAAGGACAGAAGACTGACCCTTCTTACTATCTATGTTTTGAACCAGTCCTGTGACACCAGTTATAGATTCCGATGCTTCACTTCAGGTTTACTGTTTCCCTTGGACCTTCTTATTGACGATGAAACACAGAAATTGCATCGGAATTAAATACAAAAGGCACAATGCCGACTTATGTACAAGAAAACTATCTCTTCCTACTGTCTATGTTTTGAACCATTTCTGTGACACTAGTCATAGAGTCCGTTGCTTCAATTCAGGTTTACTGTATCGTTTGGGCCTTCTCATTGACGATGAAACACAGAAATTGCATCGGAAATAAATACGAAAGGCACAATGCCAACTTAAGTTCAAGAACACTGACTTTTCTTACTGACTATGTTTTGAACCATTCCTGTGACTCTAGTTATAGATTCCGATGCTTCACTGCAGGTTTACTGTATCCTTCTGACCTTCTTATTGACGATGAAACACAGAAATTGCATCGGAATTAAGTAGAAAAGGCAGTATGCTGACTTAAGTACAAGAAGACTGACTCTTCTTACTGTCTATGCTTTGAACCATTCCTGTGACACTAGTTATAGATTCCGACGCTTTACTTCAGGATTACTGTATCCCACTGACCTTCTTATGGACGATGAAACACAGAAATTGCATCGGAATTAAATACAAAAGGCACAATGCCGACTTCAGTACAAGACACTGACTCTTCTTACTGACTATGTTTTGAACCATTCTTGTGACACTAGCTATAGATTCCGATGCTTCACTTCAGGTTTACAGTAGCCCTGACACCTTCTTATTGCCGATGAAACACAGAAATTGCATCGGAATTAAATACAAAAGGCACAATGCCGACTTAAGTACAAGAAGACTGACTCTACTGACTGTCTATGCTTTGAACGATTCCTGTGACTCTAGTTATAGATTCCGATGCTTCAATTCAGGTCTACTGTATCCCTTGGACCTTCTTATTGAGATGAAACACAGAAATTGCATCGGATTTAAATACAAAAGGCACAATGCCGACTTAAGTACAAGAAGACTGGCTCTTCTTACTGATTATGATTTGAGCCTTTCCTGTGACACTTAAATTCCGATGATTCACTTCAGGTTTACTGTATCCCTTGGACATTCTTATTGACGATGAAACACAGAAATTGCATCGGAAATAAATACAAAAGGCACAATGTCGACTTAAGTACAAGAAGACTGACTCTTCTTACTGTCTATGTTTTGAACCATCCCTGTGACACTAGTTATAGATTCCGATGCTTCACTCCAGGTTAACTGTATCCTTTGGTCCTTCTTATTGACGATGAAACACAGAAAATGCATCGGAATTAAATACAAAAGGCACAATGCCGACTTAAGAACAAGAAGACTGACTCTTCCTACTGTCTATGTTTTGAACCATTACTGTGACACTAGTTATAGATTCCGATGCTTCACTCCAGGTTTACTGTATCCCTTGGACCTTCTTATTGACGGTGAAACACAGAAATTGCATCGGAATTAAATACGAAAGGCACATTGCCAACTTAAGCTCAAGAAGACTTACTCTTCTTCCTGACTATGTTTTGAACCATTCCTGAGACACTAGTTATAGATTCCGATGCTTCACTTCTGGTTTACTGTATCCCCCTGACCGTCTTATTGACGATGAAATACAGAAATTGCATCCGAATTAAATAGAAAAGCACAATGTTGACTTAAGTACTAGAAGACTGACTCTTCCTACAGTCTATGTTTTGAACCATTCCTAAGACACTTGTTATAGATTCCGATGCTTCACTTCAGGTTTACTGTATCCCTTGGACCTTCTTATTGTCGATGTAACACAGAAATTGCATCGGAATACAATACAAAAGGCACAAGGCAGACTTAACTACAAGAAGACTGACCCTTCTTACTGACTGTGTTTTGAACCATTCCTGTGACACTAGTTATAGATTCCGTTGCTTCACTTCAGGTTTACTGTATCCCTCTGACCTTCTTATTGACGATGAAACACAGAAATTGCATCGGAATTAAATACAAAAGGCACAATGCCGAATTAAGTACAAGAAGACTGACTCTTCTTACTGTGTATGCTTTTAACCATTCCTGTGACACTAGTTATAGACTCCGATGCTTCACTCCAGGTTTACTGTATCCCTTCGACCTTCTTATTGACGATGAAACACAGAAATTGCATCGGAATTAAATACAAAAGGCACAATGCCGACTTAAGTACAAGAAGACTGACTCTTCTTACTGTCTACGCTTTGAACCATCCCTGTGACACTAGTTATAGATTCCGATGTTTCAATTGAGGTTTACTGTATCCCGTGGATCGTGTTATTGACGATGAAACACAGAAATTGCATTGGAAAAAATACAAAAAGCACAATACCGACTTAAGAACAAGAAGACTGACTCTTCTTATGGACTATGCTTTGAACTATTCCTGTGACTCTAGTCATAGATTCCGATGCTTAACTTCAGGATTACTGTATCCCTCTGACCTTCTTATTGACGATGAAACACAGAAATTGCATCCGTATTAAATACAAAAGGCACAATGCCGACTTAAGTACAAGAAGTCCGACTCTTCTTACTGTCTATGTTTTGAACCATCCCTGTGACACTAGTTATAGTTTCCGATGCTTCACTCCTTGTTTACTGTATCCCTTGGTCCTTCTTATTGACGAAGAAACACTGAAATTGCATCGGAATTAAATACAAAAGGTACAATGCCGACTTAAGTACAAGAAGACTGACTCTTATTAATGACTATGTTTTGGACCATTCCTGTGACACTAGTTATAAATTCCGATGCTTCACTTCGGGTTTACTGTATCCCTTGGACCATCTTATTGACGATGAAACACAGAAATTGCATCGGATATAAATAGAAAAGGCACAATGTCGACTTAAGTACAAGAAGACTGACGCTTCTCACTGACTATGCTTTGAACCATTCCTGTGACACTAGTTATAGATTCCGATGCTTCACTTCAGGTTTACTGTACACCTTGGACCTTCTTATTGACTATGAAACACAGAAATCGCATCGGAATTAAATACAAAAGGCACAATGCCGACTTAAGTACAAGAAGACTGACTCTTCCTACTGTCTATACTTTGAACCATTCCTGTGACACTAGTTATAGATTCCGATGCTTCAATTTAGGTTTACTGTATCCCTCTGACCTTATTGCCGATGAAACACAGAAATTGCATCGGAATTAAATACAAAAGGCACAATGCCGACTTAAGGACAAGAAGACTAACTCTTCCTACTGTCTATGTTTTGAACCATTTCTGTGACACTAGTTATAGAGTTCGTTGCTTCACTTCAGGTTTACTGTATCCCTTGGGCCTTCTTATTGACGGTGAAACACAGAAATTGCATCGGAATAAAATACGAAAGGCACAATGCCAACTTAAGTTCAACAAGACAGATTCTTCTTACTGACTATGTATTGAACCGTTCCTGTGACACTAGTTACAGATTCCGATGCTTCACTTCAGGTTTACTGTATCCTTCTGACCTTCTTATTGACGATGAAACACAGAAATTGCATCGGAATTAAATAGAAAAGGCAGTATGCCAACTTAAGTACAAGAAGACTGACTCTTCTTACTGTCTATGCTTTGAACCATTCCTGTGACACTAGTTATAGATTCCGATGCTTCACTTCAGGTTTACTGTATCCCTTGCACCTTCTTATTGACGATGAAACACAGAAATTGGTTCGGAATTCAATACAAAAGCACAATGCCGACTTAACTACAAGAACACTGACTCTTCTTACTGACTATGCTTTGAACCATTCCAGTTACACTAGTTATAGATTCCGATGCCTAACTTCAGGATTACTGTATCCCACTGACCTTGTTAGTGACGATGAAACACAGAAATTGCATCGGAATTAAATACAAAAAGCACAATGCCGACTTAAGTACAAGAATACTGACTCATCTTACTGTCTATGATTTTCACCATTCCTGTGACACTAGTTATAGATTCCGATGCTTCACTTCAGGTTTAATGTTTCCTTTGGACCTTCTTATTGACGATGAAACACAGAAATTGCATCGGAATTAAATACAAAAGGCACAATGCCGACTTAAGTACAAGAAGACCGAATCTTCTTATTGTCTATAATTTGAACCATTCCAGTGACACTAGTTATAGATTCCGATGCTTCACTTCAGGATTACTGTATCCCTCTGACCTTCTTAGTGACGATGAAACACAGAAATTGCATCGGAATTAAATACAAAAAGCACAATGCCGACTTATGTACAATAATACTGACTCATCTTATTGTCTATGTATTGCACCATTCCTGTGACACTAGTTATAGATTGCGATGCTTCCCGTCAGGATTAATGCATCCCTTGGACCTTGTTATTTACGATGAATCACAGAAATTGCATCGGAGATAAATACAAAAGGCACTATGCCGACTTAAGTACAAGAAGACTGACTCTTCTTACTGTCTATAATTTGAACCATTCCAGTGACACTAGTTATAGATTCCGATGCTTCACTTCATGTGTACTCTATCCCTCGGACCCTCTTATTGACGATGAAACACAGAAATTGCATCGGAATTAAATACAAAAGGCACAATGCCGACTCAAGTACAAGAAGACTGACTCTTCCTACTGTCTATGTTTTGAACCATTACTGTGACACTAGTTATAGATTCCGATGCTTCACTCCAGGTTTACTGTATCCCTTGGCCCTTCTTATTAACGGTGAAACACAGAAATTGCATCGGAATTGAATACGAAAGGCACATTGCCAACTTAAGTACAAGAAGACTGACTCTTCTTCCTGACTATGTTTTCAACCATTCCTGTGACACTAGTGGTAGATTCCGATGCTTCAGTTCAGGTTTACTGTATCCCTTGGACCATCTTATTGACGATGAAACACAGAAATAGCATCGGAATTGAATACAAAAGTCACAATGCCGACTTAAGTACAAGAAGACTGACTCTTCCAACTGTCTATGTTTTGAACCATTCCTGAGACACTAGTTATAGATTCCGATGCTTCACTTCAGGCTTACTGTATCCCCCTGACCGTATTATTGACGATGAAACACAGAAATTGCATCCGAATTAAATAGAAAAGGCACAATGCCGACTTAAGTACTAGGAGACTGACTCTTCCTACTGTCTATGTTTTTAACCATTCCTAAGACACTTGTTATAGATTCCGTTGCTTCACTTCAAGTTTACTGTATCCCTCTGACCTTCTTATTGACGATGAAACACAGAAATTGCATCGGAATTAAATACAAAAGGCGCAATGCCGAATTAAGTACAAGAAGACTGACTCTTCTTACTGTCTATGCTTTTAACCATTCCTGTGACACTAGTTATAGACTCCGATGCTTCGCACCAGATTTACTGTATCCCTTCGACCTTCTTATTGACTATGAAACACAGAAATTGCATCGGAATTAAATACAAAAGGCACAATGCCGACTTAAGTACATGAAGACTGACTCTTCTTACTGTCTATGCTTTGAACCATCCCTGTGACACTAGTTATAGATTCCGATGCTTCACTGCAGGTTTACTGTGTCCCTTAGACCTTCTTATTGACGATGAAACTCAGAAATTACATCGGAATTAAATACAATAGGCACAATGCCGACTTAAGTACAAAAAGACTTACTCTTCTTACTGTCTATAGTTTGAACCATTCCAGTGCCACTAGTTATAGATTCCGATGCTTGACTTCATGTTTACTGTATCCCTTGGACCTTCTTATTGCCGATGAAACACAGAAATTGCATCGGAATAAAATACAAAATGCTCAATGCCGACTTATGTACAAGAAGACTGACTCTTCCTACTGTCTATGTTTTGACCCATTTCTGTGACACTAGTTATTGAGTCCGATGCTTCACTTCAGGTTTACTGTATCCCTTGGACCTTCTTATTGACGCTGAAACACAGAAATTGCATTGGAATTAAATACGAAAGGCACAATGCCAACTTAAGTACAAGAAGACTGACTCTTCTTACTGACTATGTTTTGAACCATTCCAGTGACACTAGTTATAGATTCCGATGCTTCACTTCAGGTTTACTGTATCCCTTAAACCTTCTTATTGACGATGAAACGCAGAAATTGCATCGGAATTAAATACAAAAGACACAATGCCGACTTAAGTACAAGAAGACTGACTCTTCTTACTGTCTATGATTTGAACCGTCCCTGTGACCCTAGTTATAGATTCCGATGTTTCACTCCAGGTTGACTGTATCCCTTGGACCATCTTATTAACGATGAAACACAGAAATAGCATCGGAATTAAATACAAAATGCACAATGCCGACTTAAGTACAAGAAGACTGACTCTACTTACTGACTATGTTTTGAACCATTCCTGTGACACTAGTTATAGATTCCGTTGCTTCACTTCAGGTTTACTGTATCCCTCTGACCTTCTTATTGACGATGAAACACAGAAATTGCATCGGAATTAAATACAAAAGGCACAATGCCGAATTAAGTACAAGAAGACTGACTCTTCTTACTGTCTATGATTTTAACCATTCCTGTGACACTAGTTATTGACTCCGATGCTTCAGTCCACGTTTACTGTATCCATTCGACCTTCTTATTGACGATGAAACACAGAAATTGCATCGGAATTAAATACAAAAGGCACAATGCCGACTTAAGTACAAGAAGTCTGACTCTTCTTACTGTCTATGTTTTGAACCATCCCTGTGATACTAGTTATAGTTTCCGATGCTTCACTCCTGGTTTACTGTATCCCTTGGTCCTTCTTATTGACGAAGAAACACTGAAATTGCATCGGAATGAAATACAAAAGGCACAATGCCGTCTTAAGTACAAGAAGACTGACTCTTATTAATGACTATGTTTTGGACCATTCCTGTGACACTAGTTATAAATTCCGATGCTTCACTTCGGGTTTACTGTCTCCCTTGGACCATCTTATTGACGATGAAACACAGAAATTGCATCGGATATAAATAGAAAAGGCACAATGTCGACTTAAGTACAAGAAGACAGACGCTTCTCACTGACTATGCTTTGAACCATTCCTGTGACACTAGTTATAGATTCCGATGCTTCACTTCAGGTTTACTGTACACCTTGGACCTTCTTATTGACTATGAAACACAGAAATCGCATCGGAATTAAATACAAAAGGCACAATGCCGACTTAAGTACAAGAAGACTGACTCTTCCTACTGTCTATATTTTGAACCATTCCTGTGACACTAGTTATAGATTCCGATGCTTCAATTTAGGTTTACTGTATCCCTCTGACCTTATTGTCGATGAAACACAGAAATTGCATCGGAATTGAATACAAAAGTCACAATGCCGACTTAAGTACAAGAAGACTGACTCTTCCAACTGTCTATGTTTTGAACCATTCCTGAGACACTAGTTATAGATTCCGATGCTTCACTTCAGGCTTACTGTATCCCCCTGACCGTCTTATTGACGATGAAACACAGAAATTGCATCCGAATTAAATAGAAAAGGCACAATGCCGACTTAAGTACTAGGAGACTGACTCTTCCTACTGTCTATGTTTTTAACCATTCCTAAGACACTTGTTATAGATTCCGTTGCTTCACTTCAAGTTTACTGTATCCCTCTGACCTTCTTATTGACGATGAAACACAGAAATTGCATCGGAATGAAATACAAAAGGCGCAATGCCGAATTAAGTACAAGAAGACTGACTCTTCTTACTGTCTATGCTTTTAACCATTCCTGTGACACTAGTTATAGACTCCGATGCTTCGCTCCAGATTTACTGTATCCCTTCGACCTTCTTATTGACTATGAAACACAGAAATTGCATCGGAATTAAATACAAAAGGCACAATGCCGACTTAAGTACATGAAGACTGACTCTTCTTACTGTCTATGCTTTGAACCATCCCTGTGACACTAGTTATAGATTCCGATGCTTCACTGCAGGTTTACTGTGTCCCTTAGACCTTCTTATTGACGATGAAACACAGAAATTACATCGGAATTAAATACAATTGGCACAATGCCGACTTAAGTACAAGAAGACTGACTCTTCTTACTGTCTATAGTTTGAACCATTCCAGTGCCACTAGTTATAGATTCCGATGCTTGACTTCATGTTTACTGTATCCCTTGGACATTCTTATTGACGATGAAACACAGAAATTGCATCGGAATAAAATACAAAATGCTCAATGCCGACTTATGTACAAGAAGACTGACTCTTCCTACTGTCTATGTTTTGACCCATTTCTGTGACACTAGTTATTGAGTCCGATGCTTCACTTCAGGTTTACTGTATCCCTTGGACCTTCTTATTGACGGTGAAACACAGAAATTGCATTGGAATTAAATACGAAAGGCACAATGCCAACTTAAGTACAAGAAGACTGACTCTTCTTACTGACTATGTTTTGAACCATTCCAGTGACACTAGTTTTAGATTCCGATGCTTCACTTCAGGTTTACTGTATCCCTTAAACCTTCTTATTGACGATGAAACGCAGAAATTGCATCGGAATTAAATACAAAAGACACAATGCCGACTTAAGTACAAGAAGACTGACTCTTCTTACCGTCTATGTTTTGAACCGTCCCTGTGACCCTAGTTATAGATTCCGATGTTTCACTCCAGGTTGACTGTATCCCTTGGACCTACTTATTAACGATGAAACACAGAAATTGCATCGGAATTAAAAACAAAATGCACAATGCCGACTTAAGTACAAGAAGACTGACTCTACTTACTGACTATGTTTTGAACCATTCCTGTGACACTAGTTATAGATTCCGTTGCTTCACTTCAGGTTTACTGTATCCCTCTGACCTTCTTATTGACGATGAAACACAGAAGTTGCATCGGAATTAAATACAAAAGGCACAATGCCGAATTAAGTACAAGAAGACTGACTCTTCTTACTGTCTATGATTTTAACCATTCCTGTGACACTAGTTATAGACTCCGATGCTTCAGTCCACGTTTACTGTATCCCTTCGAACTTCTTATTGACGATGAAACACAGAAATTGCATCGGAATTAAATACAAAAGGCACAATGCCGACTTAAGTACAAGAAGTCTGACTCTTCTTACTGTCTATGTTTTGAACCATCCCTGTGATACTAGTTATAGTTTCCGATGCTTCACTCCTGGTTTACTGTATCCCTTGGTCCTTCTTATTGACGAAGAAACACTGAAATTGCATCGGAATGAAATACAAAAGGCACAATGCCGTCTTAAGTACAAGAAGACTGACTCTTATTAATGACTATGTTTTGGACCATTCCTGTGACACTAGTTATAAATTCCGATGCTTCACTTCGGGTTTACTGTCTCCCTTGGACCATCTTATTGACGATGAAACACAGAAATTGCATCGGATATAAATAGAAAAGGCACAATGTCGACTTAAGTACAAGAAGACAGACGCTTCTCACTGACTATGCTTTGAACCATTCCTGTGACACTAGTTATAGATTCCGATGCTTCACTTCAGGTTTACTGTACACCTTGGACCTTCTTATTGACTATGAAACACAGAAATCGCATCGGAATTAAATACAAAAGGCACAATGCCGACTTAAGTACAAGAAGACTGACTCTTCCTACTGTCTATATATTGAACCATTTCTGTGACACTAGTTATAGATTCCGATGCTTCAATTTAGGTTTACTGTATCCCTCTGACCTTATTGCAGATGAAACACAGAAATTGCATCGGAATTAAATGCAAAAGGCAAAATGCCGACTTAAGTACAAGAAGACTGACTCTTCCTACTGTCTATGTTTTGAACCATTACTGTGACACTAGTTATAGATTCCGATGCTTCACATCAGGTTTACTGTATCCCTTGCACCTTCTTATTGACGATGAAACACAGAAATTAGTTCGGAATTCAATACAAAAGGCACAATGCCGACTTAACTACAAGAAGACTGACTCTTCTTACTGACTATGCTTTGAACCATTCCAGTGACACTAGTTATAGATTAAGATGCCTAACTTCAGGATTACTGTATCCCACTGACCTTGTTAGTGACGATGAAACACAGAAATTGCATCAGAATTAAATACAATAAGCACAATGCCGACTTAAGTACAAGAATACTGACTCATCTTACTGTCTATGATTTGCACCATTCCTGTGACACTAATTATAGATTCCGATGCTTCACTTCAGGTTTACTGTTTCCCTTGGACCTTGTTATTGACGAAGAAACACAGAAATTGCATCGGAATTAAATACAAAAGACACAATGCCGACTTATGTACAAGAAGACTGACTCTTTCTACTGTCTATGTTTTGAACCATTTCTGTGACACTAGTTATAGAGTCGGATGCTTCACTTCAGGTTTACTGTATCCCTTGGACCTTGTTATTTACGATGAATCACAGAAATTGAATCGGAATTAAATACAAAAGGCACAATGACGACTTAAGTACAAGAAGACCGACTCTTCTTACTGTCTATAATTTGAACCATTCCGGTGACACTAGTTATAGATTCCGATGCTTCACTTCAGGTTTACTGTATCCCTTGGAACTTCTTATTGACGATGAAACACAGAAAGTGTATCGGAATTAAATACAAAAAGCACAATGCCGACTTAACTACAAGAAGACTGACTCTTCTTACTGACTATGCTTTGAACCATTCCTGTGACTCTAGTTACAGATTCCGATGCTTAACTTCAGGATTACTGTATCCCTCTGACCATCTTAGTGACGATGAAACACAGAAATTGCATCGGAATTAAATACAAAAAGCACAATGCCGACTTAAGTACAAGAATACTGACTCATCTTACGGTCTATGAATGTACCATTCCTGTGACACTAGTTATAGATTCCGATGCTTCACTTCTGGTTTACTGTACCCCTTGGACCTTGATATTTACGATGAATCACAGAAATTGCATCGGAATTAAATACAAAAGGCACAATGGCGACTTAAGTACAAGAAGACTGACTCTTCTTACTATCTATAATTTGAACCATTCCAGTGACACTAGTAATAGATTCCGATGCTTCACTTCAGGTTTACTGTATCCCTTGGACCTTCTTATTGACGATGAAACACAGAAATTGCTTCGGAATTAAATACAAAAGGCACAATGCCGACTTAAGTACAAGAAGACTGACTCTTCCTACTGTCTATGTTTTGAACCATTACTGTGACACTAGTTACAGATTTCGATGCTTCACTCCAGGTTTACTGTATCCCTTGGACCTTCTTATTGACGGTGAAACACAGAATTTGCATCGGAATTAAATACAAAATGCACAATGCCGACTTAAGTACAAGAAGACTGACCCTTCTTACTGACTATGTTTTGAACCATTCCTGTGACACTAGTTATAGATTCCGTTGCTTCACTTCGGGTTCACTGTATCCCTCTGACCTTCTTATTGACGATGAAACACAGAAATTGCATCGGAATTAAATACAAAAGGCACAATGCCGAATTAAGTACAAGAAGACTGACTCTTCTTACTGTCTATGCTTTTAACCATTCCTGTGACACTAGTTATAGACTCCGATGCTTCACCCCAGGTTTACTGTATCCCTTCGACCTTCTTATTGACGATGAAACACAGAAATTGCATCGGAATTAAATACAAAAGGCACAATGCCGACTTAAGTACAAGAAGACTGACTCTTCTTACTGTCTATGATTTGAACCATCCCTGTGACACTAGTTATAGATTCTGTTGCTTCACTGCAGGTTTACTGTGTCTCTTAGCCCTTCTTATTGACGATGAAACACAGAAATTACATCGGAATTAAATACAATAGGCACAATGCCGACTTAAGTACAAGAAGACTGAATCTTCCTACTGTCTATGTTTTGAACCATTCGAGTGACACTAGGTATTGATTCCGATGCTTCACTTCAGGTTTACTGTATCCCTTGGACCGTGTTATTGACGATGAAACACAGAAATTGCATCGGAAATAAATACAAAAACCACAATACCGACTTAAGAACAAGAAAACTGACTCTTTTATGGACTATGCTTTGAACCATTCCTGTGACACTAGTCATTGATTCCGATGCTTAACTTCAAGATTACTGTATCCCTCTGACCTTCTTATTGACGATGAAACACAGAAATTGCATCCGAATTAAATACAAAAGGCACAATGCCGACTTAAGTACAAGAAGTCTGACTCTTCTTACTGTCTATGTTTTGAACCATCCCTCTGACACTAGTTATAGTTTCCGATGCTTCACTCCAGGTTTACTGCATCCCTTGGTCCTTCTTTTTGACGAAGAAACACAGAAATTGCATCGGAATTATATACAAAAGGCACAATGCCGACTCAAGTACAAGAAGACTGACTCTTATTAATGACTATGTTTTGGACCATTCCTGTGACACTAGTTATAAATTCCGATGCTTCACTTCGGGTTTACTGTATCCCTTGGACCATCTTATTAGGATGAAACACAGAAATTGCATCGGATATAAACAGAAAAGGCACAATGTCGACTTACGTACAAGAAGACTGACGCTTCTCACTGACTATGCTTTGAACCATTCCTGTGACACTAGTTATAGATTCCGATGCTTGACTTCAGGTTTACTGTACACCTTGGACCTTCTTATTGACTATGAAACACAGAAATCGCATCGGAATTAAATAGAAAAGACACAATGCCGACTTAAGTACAAGAAGACTGACTCTTCCCACTGTCTATATTTTGAACCATTCCTGTGACACTAGTTATAGTTTCCGATGCTTCAATTTTGGTTTACTGTATCCCTCTGACCTTATTGCCGATGAAACACAGAAATTGAATCGGAATTAAATACAAAAGGCACAATGCCGACTTAAGGAAAAGAAGACTGACCCTTCTTACTATCGATGTTTTGAACCAGTCCTGTGACACTAGTTATAGATTCCGATGCTTCACTTCAGGTTTACTGTTTCCCTTGGACCTTCTTATTGGCGATGAAACACAGAAATTGCATCGGAATTAAATACAAAAGGCACAATGCCGACTTATGTACAAGAAGACTAACTCTTCCTACTGTCTATGTTTTGAACCATTTCTGTGACACTAGTTATAGAGTCCGTTGCTTCACTTCAGGTTTACTGTATCCCTTGGGCCTTCTTATTGACGGTGAAAAACAGAAATTGCATCGGAATTAAATACGAAAGGCACAATGCAAACTTAAGTTCAAGAAGACTGACTGTTCTTACTGTCTATGTTTTGAACCATTCCTGTGACACTAGTTATAGATTCCGATGCTTCACTTCAGGTTTACTGTATCCTTCTGACCTTCTTATTGACGATGAAACACAGAAATTGCAACGGAAATAAATAGTAAAAGGCAGTATGCCGACTTAAGTACAAGAAGACTGACTCTTCTTACTGTCTATGTTTTGAACCATTCCTGTGACACTAGTTATAGATTCCGATGCTTCACTTCAGGTTTACTGTATCCCTTGCACCTTCTTATTGACGATGAAACACAGAAATTGGTTCGGAATTCAATACAAAAGGCACAATACCGACTTAACTACAAGAAGACTGACTCTTCTTACTGACTATGCTTTGAACCATTCCAGTGACACTAGTTATAGATTTCGATGCCTAACCTCAGGATTACTGTATCCCACTGACCTAGTTAGTGACGATGAAACAAAGAAATTGCATCGGAATTAAATACAAATAGCACAATGCCGACTTAAGTACAAGAAGACTGACCCTTCTTACTGACTATGTTTTGAACCATTCCTGTGACACTCGTTATAGATTCCGATGTTTCACTCCAGGTTCACTGTATCCCTTGGACCTTCTTATTGACGATGAAACACAGAAATTGCATCGGAATTAAATACAAAATGCACAATGCCGACTTAAGTGCAAGAAGGCTGACGCTTCTTACTGACTATGTTTTGAACCATTCCTGTGACACTAGTTATAGATTCCGTTGCTTCACTTCAGGTTTACTGTATCCCTCTGACCTTCTTATTGACGATGAAACACAGAAATTGCATCGGAATTAAATACAAAAGGCACAATGCCGAATTAAGTACAAGAAGACTGACTCTTCTTACTGTCTATGCTTTTAACTATTCCTGTGACACTAGTTATAGACTCCGATGCTTCACTCCAGGTTTACTGTATCCCTTCGACCTTCTTATTGACGATGATACACAGAAATTGCATCGGAATTAAATACAAACGGCACAATGCCGACTTAAGTACAAGAAGACTGACTCTACTTACTGTCTATGATTTGAACCATCCCTGTGACACTAGTTATAGATTCCGATGCTTCACTGCAGGTTTACTGTATTCCTTAGACCTTCTTATTGACGATGAACCACAGAAATTACATCGGAATGAAATACAATAGGCACAATGTCGACTTAAGTACAAGAAGACTGACTCTTCCTACTGTTTATGTTTTGAACCACTCGAGTGACACTAGTTATAGATTCCGATGCTTCACTCCAGGTTTACTGTATCCCTTGGTCCTTCTTATTGACGAAGAAACACAGAAATTGCATCGGAATTATATACAAAAGGCACATTGCCGACTTAAGTACAAGAAGACTGACTCTTATTAATGACTATGATTTGGACCATTCCTGTGACACTAGTTATAAATTCCGATGCTTCACTTCAGGTTTACTGTATCTCTTGGACCATCTTATTCACGATGAAAAACAGAAATTGCATCGGATATAAATAGAAAAGGCACAATGTCGACTTAAGTAGAAGAAGACTGACGCTTCTCACTGACTATGCTTTGAACCATTCCTGTGACACTAGTTATAGATTCCGATGCTTCACTTCAGGTTTACTGTACACCTTGGACCTTCTTATTGACTATGAAACACAGAAATCGCATCGGAATTAAATACAAAAGGCACAATGCCGACTTAAGTACAAGTAGACTGACTCTTCCTACTGTCTATATTTTGAACCATTCCTGTGACACTAGTTATAGATTCCGATGCTTCAATTTAGGTTTACTGTATCCCTCTGACCTTATTGCCGATGAAACACAGAAATTGCATCGGAATTAAATACAAAAGGCACAATGCCGTCTTAAGGACAAGAAGACTGACCCTTCTTACTATCTATGTTTTGAACCAGTCCTGTGACACTAGTTATAGATTCCGATGCTTCACTTCAGGTTTACTGTATCCTTTGGGCCTTCTCATTGACGGTGAAACACAGAAATTGCATCGGAATTAAATACGAAAGGCACAATGCCAACTTAAGTTCAAGAAGACTGACTTTTCTTACTGACTATGTTTTGAACCATTCCTGTGACTCTAGTTATAGATTCCGATGCTTCACTGCAGGTTTAATGTATCCTTCTGACCCTCTTATTGACGATTAAACACAGAAATTGCATCGGAATTAAGTAGAAAAGGCAGTATGCCGACTTAAGTACAAGAAGACTGACTCTTCTTACTGTCTATGCTTTGAACCATTCCTGTGACACTAGTTATAGATTCCGACGCTTTACTTCAGGATTACTGTATCCCTCTGACCTTCTTATGGACGATGAAACTCAGAAATTGCATCGGAATTAAATACAAAAGGCACAATGCCGACTTCAGTACAAGACACTGACTCTTCTTACTGACTATGTTTTGAACCATTCTTGTGACACTAGCTATAGATTCCGATGCTTCACTTCAGGTTTACAGTAGCCCTTAAACCTTCTTATTGACGATGAAACACAGAAATTGCATCGGAATTAAATACAAAAGGCACAATGCCGACTTAAGAACAAGAAGACTGACTCTTCCTACTGTCTATGTTTTGAACCATTACTGTGACACTAGTTATAGATTCCGATGCTTCACTCCAGGTTTACTGTATCCCTTGGACCTTCTTATTGACGGTGAAACACAGAAATTGCATCGGAATTAAATTCGAAAGGCACATTGCCAACTTAAGCACAAGAAGACTGACTCTTCTTCCTGACTATGTTTTGAACCATTCCTGTGACACTAGTTATAGATTCCGATGCTTCACTTCTTGTTTACTGTATCCCCCTGACCGTCTTATTGACGATGAAACACAGAAATTGCATCCGAATTAAATTGAAAAGCACAATGCCGACTTAAGTACTAGAAGACTGACTCTTCCTACTGTCTATGTTTTGAACCATTCCTAAGACACTTGTTATAGATTCCGATGCTTCACTTCAGGTTTACTGTATCCTTCTGACCTTCTTATTGACGATGAAACACAGAAATTGCATCGGAATTAAATAGAAAAGGCAGTATGCCAACTTAAGTACAAGAAGACTGACTCTTCTTACTGTCTATGCTTTGAACCATTCCTGTGACACTAGTTATAGATTCCGACGCTTCACTTCAGGTTTACTGTATCCCTTGCACCTTCTTATTGACGATGAAACACAGAAATTGGTTCGGAATTCAATACAAAAGGCACAATGCCGACTTAACTACAAGAACACTGACTCTTCTTACTGACTATGCTTTGAACCATTCCAGTTACACTAGTTATAGATTCCGATGCCTAACTTCAGGATTACTGTATCCCACTGACCTTGTTAATGACGATGAAACACAGAAATTGCATCGGAATTAAATACAAAAAGCACAATGCCGACTTAAGTACAAGAATACTGACTCATCTTACTGTCTATGAATTGCACCATTCCTGTGACACTAGTTATAGATTGCGATGCTTCACGTCAGGATTAATGCATCCCTTGGACCTTGTTATTTACGATGAATCACAGAAATTGCATCGGAGATAAATACAAAAGGCACAATGCCGACTTAAGTACAAGAAGACTGACTCTTCCTACTGTCTATGTTTTGAACCATTCCTGTGACACTAGTTATAGATTCCGATGCTTCACTTCAGGTTTACTGTTTCCTTTGGACCTTCTTATTGACGATGAAACACAGAAATTGCATCGGAATTAAATACAAAAGGCACAATGCCGACTTAAGTACAAGAAGACCGAATCTTCTTACTGTCTATAATTTGAACCATTTCAGTGACACTAGTTATAGATTCCGATGCTTCACTTCAGGATTACTGTATCCCTCTGACGTTCTTAGTGACGATGAAACACAGAAATTACATCGGAATTAAATACAAAAAGCACAATGCCGACTTATGTACAAAAATACTGACTCATCTTATTGTCTATGAATTGCACCATTCCTGTGACACTAGTTATAGATTGCGATGCTTCACGTCAGGATTAACGCATCCCTTGGACCTTGTTATTTACGATGAATCACAGAAATTGCATCGGAGATAAATACAAAAGGCACAATGCCGACTTAAGTACAAGAAGACTGACTCTTCCTACTGTCTATGTTTTGAACCATTACTGTGACACTAGTTATAGATTCCGATGCTTCACTCCAGGTTTACTGTATCCCTTGGACCTTCTTATTAACGGTGAAACACAGAAATTGCATCGGAATTAAATACGAAAGGCACATTGCCAACTTAAGTACAAGAAGACTGACTCTTCCAACTGTCTATGTTTTGAACCATTCCTGAGACACTAGTTATAGATTCCGATGCTTCACTTCAGGCATACTGTATCCCCCTGACCGTCTTATTGACGATGAAACACAGAAATTGCATCCGAATTAAATAGAAAAGGCACAATGCCGACTTAAGTACTAGAAGACTGACTCTTCCTAGTGTCTATGTTTTGAACCATTCCTAAGACACTTGTTATAGATTCCGTTGCTTCACTTCAGGTTTACTGTATCCCTCTGACCTTCTTATTGACGATGAAAGACAGAAATTGCATCGGAATTAAATACAAAAGGCACAATGCCGAATTAAGTACAAGAAGACTGACTCTTCTTACTGTGTATGCTTTTAACCATTCCTGTGACACTAGTTATAGACTCCGATGCTTCGCTCCAGATTTACTGTATCCCTTCGACCTTCTTATTGACGATGAAACACAGAAATTGCATCGGAATCAAATACAAAAGGCACAATGCCGACTTAAGTACATGAAGACTGACTCTTCTTACTGTCTATGCTTTGAACCATCCCTGTGACACTAGTTATAGATTCCGATGCTTCACTGCAGGTTTACTGTGTCCCTTAGACCTTCTTATTGACGATGAAACACAGAAATTACATCGGAATTAAATACAATAGGCACAATGCCGACTGAAGTACAAGAAGACTGACTCTTCTTACTATCTATAGTTTGAACCATTCCAGTGCCACTAGTTATAGATTCCGATGCTTGACTTCATGTTTACTGTATCCCTTGGACCTTCTTATTGACAATGAAACACAGAAATTGCATCGGAATTAAATACAAAATGCACAATGCCGACTTATGTACAAGAAGACTGACTCTTCCTACTGTCTATGTTTTGACCCATTTCTGTGACACTAGTTATAGAGTCCGTTGCTTCACTTCAGGTTTACTGTATCCCTCTGACTTTCTTATTGACGATGAAACACAGAAATTGCATCGGAATTAAATACAAATGGCACAATGCCGAATTAAGTACAAGAAGACTGACTCTTCTTACTGTGTATGCTTTTGACCATTCCAGTGACACTAGTTATAGATTCCGATGCTTCACTTCAGGTTTACTGTATCCCTTAAACCTTCTTATTGACGATGAAACGCAGACATTGCATCAGAATTAAATACAAAAGACACAATGCCGACTTAAGTACAAGAAGACTGACTCTTCTTACCATCTATGTTTTGAACCGTCCCTGTGACCCTAGTTATAGATTCCGATGTTTCACTCCAGGTTGACTGTCTCCCTTGGACCTTCTTATTAACGATGAAACACAGAAATTGCATCGGAATTAAATACAAAATGCACAATGCCGACTTATGTACAAGAAGACTGACTCTACTTACTGACTATGTTTTGAACCATTCCTGTGACACTAGTTATAAATTCCGATGCTTCACTTCGGGTTTACTGTATCCCTTGGACCATCTTATTGACGATGAAACAAAGAAATTGCATCGGATATAAATAGAAAAGGCACAATGTCGACTTAAGTACAAGAAGACTGACGCTTCTCACTGACTATGCTTTGAACCATTCCTTTGACACTAGTTAAAGATTCCGATGCTTCACTTCAGGTTTACTGTACACCTTGGACCTTCTTATTGACTATGAAACACAGAAATCGCATCGTAATTAAATACAAAAGGCACAATGCCGACTTAAGTACAAGAAGACTGACTCTTCCTACTGTCTATATTTTGAACCATTCCTGTGACACTAGTTATGGATTCCGATGCTTCAATTTAGGTTTACTGTATCCCTCTGACCTTATTGCCGATGAAACACAGAAATTGCATCGGAATTAAATACAAAAGGCACAATGCCGACTTAAGTACAAGAAGACTGACTCTTCCTACTGTCTATGTTTTGAACCATTACTGTGACACTAGTTATAGATTCCGATGCTTCACTCCAGGTTTACTGTATCCCTTGGACCTTCTTATTAACGGTGAAACACAGAAATTGCATCGGAATTAAATACGAAAGGCACATTGCCAACTTAAGTACAAGAAGACTGACTCTTCTTCCCGACTATGTTTTCAACCATTCCTGTGACACTAGTAGTAGATTCCGAAGCTTCACTTCAGGTTTACTGTATCCCTTGGACCTTCTTATTGACGATGAAACACAGAAATAGCATCGGAATTAAATACAAAAGACACAATGCCGACTTAAGTACAAGAAGACTGACTCTTCCAACTGTATATGTTTTGAACCATTCCTGAGACACTAGTTATAGATTCCGATGCTTCACTTCAGGCTTACTGTATCCCCCTGACCGTCTTATTGACGATGAAACACAGAAATTGCATCAAAAATTAAATAGAAAAGGCACAATGCCGACGTAAGTACTAGAAGACTGACTCTTCCTACTGTCTATGTTTTTAACCATTCATGTGACACTAGTTATAGACTCCGATGCTTCGCTCCAGATTAACTGTATCCCCTCGACCATCTTATTGACGATGAAACACAGAAATTGCATCGGAATTAAATACAAAAGGCACAATGCCGACTGAAGTACAAGAAGACTGACTCTTCTTACTGTCTATGCTTTGAACCATACCTGTGACACTAGTTATAGATTCCGATGCTTCACTGCAGGTTTACTGTGTCCCTTAGACCTTCTTATTGACGATGAAACACAGAAATTACATCGGAATTAAATACAATAGGCACAATGCCGACTTAAGTACAAGAAGACTGACTCTTCTTACTGTCTATAGTTTGAACCATTCCAGTGCCACTAGTTATAGATTCCGATGCTTGACTTCATGTTTACTGTATCCCTTGGACCTTCTTATTGACGATGAAACACAGAAATTGCATCGGAATTTAATACGAAATGCACAATGCCGACTTATGAACAAGAAGACTGACTCTTCCTACTGTCTATGTTTTGACCCATTTCTGTGACACTAGTTATAGAGTCCGATGATTCACTTCAGGTTTACTGTATCCCTTGGACCTTCTTATTGACGGTGAAACACAGAAATTGCATTGGAATTAAATACGAAAGGCACAATGCCAACTTAAGTACAAGAAGACTGACTCTTCTTACTGACTATGTTTTGAACCATTCCAGTGACACTAGTTATAGATTCCGATGCTTCACTTCAGGTTTACTGTATCCCTTAAACCTTCTTATTGACGATGAAACGCAGAAATTGCATCGGAATTAAATACAAAAGACACAATGCCGACTTAAGTACAAGAAGACTGACTCTTCTTACCGTCTATGTTTTGAACCGTCCCTGTGACCCTAGTTATAGATTCCGATGTTTCACTCCAGGTTGACTGTATCCCTTGGACCTTCATATTGACGATGAAACACAGAAATTGCATCGGAATTAAATACAAAAGGCACAATGCCGACTTAAGTACAAGAAGTCAGACTCTTCTTACTGTCTATGTTTTGAACCATCCCTGTGACACTAGTTATAGTTTCCGATGCTTCACTCCTGGTTTACTGTATCCCTTGGTCCTTCGTATTGACGAAGAAACACTGAAATTGCATCGGAATGAAATATAAAAGGCACAATGCCGACTTAAGTACAAGAAGACTGACTCTTATTAATGACTATGTTTTGGACCATTCCTGTGACACTAGTTATAAATTCCGATGCTTCACTTCGGGTTTACTGTATCCCTTGGACCGTCTTATTGACGATGAAACACAGAAATTGCATCGGATATAAATAGAAAAGGCACAATGTTGACTTAAGTACAAGAAGACTGACGCTTCTCACTGACTATGCTTTGAACCATTCCTGTGACCCTAGTTATAGATTCCGATGCTTCACTTCAGGTTTACTGTACACCTAGGACCTTCTAATTGACTATGAAACACAGAAATCGCATCGGAATTAAATACATAAGGCACAATGCCGACATAAGTACAAGAAGACTGACTCTTCCTACTGTCTATATTTTGAACCATTCCTGTGACACTAGTTATAGATTCCGATGCTTCAATTTAGGTTTACTGTATCCCTCTGACTTATTGCCGAAGAAACACAGAAATTGCATCGGAATTAAATACAAAAGGCACAATTTTGACTTAAGGACAAGAAGACTGACCCTTCTTACTATCTATGTTTTAAACCAGACCTGTGACACTAGTTACAGATTCCGATGTTTCACCTCAGGTTTACTGTTTCCCTTGGACCTTCTTAATGACGATGAAACACAGAAAATGCATCGGAATTAAATACAAATGGCACAATGCCGACTTATGTACAAGAAGACTAACTCTTCCTACTGTCTATGTTTTGAACCATTTCTGTGACACTAGTTATAGAGTCCGTTGCTTCACTTCAGGTTTACTGTACCCCTTGGGCCTTCTTATTGACGGTGAAACACAGAAATTGCATCGGAATTAAATACGAAAGGCACAATGCCAACTAAAGTACAAGAAGACTGACTCTTCTTACTGACTATGTTTTGAACCATTCCAGTGACACTAGTTATAGATTCCGATGCTTCACTTCAGGTTTACTGTATCCCTTAAAACTTCTTATTGTAGATGAAACGCAGAAATTGCATCGGAATTAAATACAAAAGACACAATGCCGACTTAAGTACAAGAAGACTGACTCTTCTTAACGTCTATGTTTTGACCCGTCCCTGTGACCCTAGTTATAGATTCCGATGTTTCACTCCAGGTTGACTGTATCCCTTGGACCTTCTTATTGACGATGAAACACAGAAATTGAATCGGAATTAAATACAAAATGCACAATGCCGACTTAAGTACAAGAAGAGTGACTCTTCTTACTGACTATGTTTAGAACCATTCCTGTGACACTAGTTATAGATTCCGTTGCTTCACTTCAGGTTGACTGTATCCCTCTGACCTTCTTATTGACGATGAAACACAGAAATTGCATCGGAATTAAATACAAAAGGCACAATGCCGAATTAAGTACAAGAAGACTGACTCTTCTTACTGTCTATGCTTTTAACCATTCCTGTGACACTAGTTATAGACTCCGATGCTTCAGTCCAGGTTTACTATATCCCTTCGACCTTCTTATTGACGATGAAACACAGAAATTGCATCGGAATTAAATACAAAAGGCACAATGCCGACTTAAGTACAAGAAGTCTGACTCTTCTTACTGTCTATGTTTTGAACCATCCCTGTGACACTAGTTATAGTTTCCGATGCTTCACTCCTGGTTTACTGTATCCCTTGGTCCTTCCTGTTGACGAAGAAACACTGAAATTGCATCGGAATGAAATACATAAGGCACAATGCCGACTTAAGTACAAGAAGACTGACTCTTCTCCCTGACTATGTTTTCAACCATTCCTGTGACACTAGTTGTAGATTCCGAAGCTTCACTTCAGGTTTACTGTATCCCTTGGACCTTCTTATTGACGATGAAACACAGAAATAGCATCGGAATTAAATACAAAAGACACAATGCCGACTTAAGTACAAGAAGACTGACTCTTCCAACTGTCTGTGCTTTGAACCATTCCTGAGACACTAGTTATAGATTCCGATGCTTCACTTCAGGCTTATTGTATCCCCCTGACCGTCTTATTGACGATGAAACACAGAAATTGCATCCGAATTAAATAGAAAAGGCACAATGCCGACTTAAGTACTAGAAGACTGACTCTTCCTACTGTCTATGTTTTGAACCATTCCTAAGACACTTGTTATAGATTCCGTTGCTTCACTTCAGGTTTACTGTATCCCTCTGACCTTCTTATTGACGATGAAACACAGAAATTGCATCGGAATTAAATACAAAAGGCACAATGCCGAATTAAGTACAAGAAGACTGACTCTTCTTACTGTCTATGCTTTTAACCATTCCTGTGACACTAGTTATAGACTCCGATGCTTCGCTCCAGATTTACTGTATCCCTTCGACCTTCTTATTGACGATGAAACACAGAAATTGCATCGGAATTAAATACAAAAGGAACAATGCCGACTTAAGTACATGAAGACTGACTCTTCTTACTGTCTATGCTTTGAACCATCCCTGTGACACTAGTTATAGATTCCGATGCTTCACTGCAGGTTTACTGTGTCCCTTAGACCTTCTTATTGACGATGAAACACAGAAATTACATCGGAATTAAATACAATAGGCACAATGCCGACTTAAGTACAAGAAGACTGACACTTCTTACTGTCTATAGTTTGAACCATTCCAGTGCCACTAGTTATAGATTCCGATGCTTGACTTCATGTTTACTGTATCCCTTGGACCTTCTTATTGACGATGAAACACAGAAATTGCATCGGAATTAAATACAAAATGCACAATGCCGACTTATGTACAAGAAGACTGACTCTTCCTACTGTCTATGTTTTGATCCATGTCTGTGACACTAGTTATAGAGTCCGATGCTTCACTTCAGGTTTACTGTATCCCTTGGACCTTCTTATTGACGGTGAAACACAGAAATTGCATTGTAATTAAATACGAAATGCACAATGCCAACTTAAGCACAAGAAGACTGACTCTTCTTACTGACTCTGTTTTGAACCATTCCAGTGACACTAGTTATAGATACCGATGCTTCACTTCAGGTTTACTGTATCCCTTAAACCTTCTTATTGACGATGAAACGCAGAAATTACATCGGAATTAAATACAAAAGACACAATGCCGACTTAAGTACAAGAAGACTGACTCTTCTTACCGTCTATGTTTTGAACCGTCCCTGTGACCCTAGTTATGGATTCCGATGTTTCACTCCAGGTTGACTGTATCCATTGGACCTTCTTATTGACGATGAAACACAGAAATTGCATCGGAATTAAATACAAAAGGCACAATGCCGACTTAAGTACAAGACGTCAGACTCTTCTTACTGTCTATTTTTTGAACCATCCCTGTGACACTATTTATAGTTTCCGATGCTTCACTCCTGGTTTACTGTATCCCTTGGTCCTTCTTATTGACGAAGAAACACTGAAATTGCATCGGAATGAAATACAAAAGGCACAATGCCGACTTAAGTACAAGAAGACTGACTCTTATTAATGACTATGTTTTGGACCATTCCTGTGACACTAGTTATAAATTCCGATGCTTCACTTCGGGTTTACTGTATCCCTTGGACCATCTTATTGACGATGAAACACAGAAATTGCATCGGATATAAATAGAAAAGGCACAATGTCGACTTAAGTACAAGAAGACTGACGCTTCTCACTGACTATGCTTTGAACCATTCCTGTGACACTAGTTATAGATTCCGATGCTTCACTTCAGGTTTACTGTACACCTAGGACCTTCTTATTGACTATGAAACACAGAAGTCGCATCGGAATTAAATACAAAAGGCACAATGCCGACTTAAGTACAAGAAGAGTGACTCTTCCTACTGTCTAGATTTTGAACCATTCCTGTGACACTAGTTATAGATTCCGATGCTTCAATTTAGGTTTACTGTATCCCTCTGACCTTATTGCCGATGAAACACAGAAATTGCATCGGAATTAAATACAAAAGGCACAATGCCGACTTAAGGACAAGAAGACTGACCCTTCTTACTATCTATGTTTTGAACCAGTCCTGTGACACTAGTTACAGATTCCGATGTTTCACTTCAGGTTTACTGTTTCCCTTGGACCTTCTTAATGACGATGAAACACAGAAATTGCATCGGAATTAAATACAAAAGGCACAATGCCGACTTATGTACAAGAAGACTAACTCTTCCTACTGTCTATGTTTTGAACCATTTCTGTGACACTAGTTATAGAGTCCGTTGCTTCACTTAAGGTTTACTGTACCCCTTGGGCCTTCTTATTGACGGTGAAACACAGAAATTGCATCGGAATTAAATACGAAAGGCACAATGCCAACTTAAGTACAAGAAGACTGACTCTTCTTACTGACTATGTTTTGAACCATTCCAGTGACACTAGTTATAGAGTCCGATGCTTCACTTCAGGTTTACTGTATCCCTTAAACCTTCTTATTGACGATGAAACGCAGAAATTTCATCGGAATTAAATACAAAAGACACAATGCCGACTTAAGTCCAAGAAGACTACCTCTTCTTACCGTCTATGTTTTGACCCGTCCCTGTGACCCTAGTCATAGATTCCGATGTTTCACTCCAGGTTGACTGTATCCCTTGGACCTTCTTATTGACGATGAAACACAGAAATTGCATCGGAATTAAATACAAAATGCACAATGCCGACTTAAGTACAAGAAGACTGACTCTTCTAA
The DNA here is from genome assembly GCF_023864345.2 of Schistocerca serialis cubense. NCBI lineage: Eukaryota > Metazoa > Arthropoda > Insecta > Orthoptera > Acrididae > Schistocerca > Schistocerca serialis. The sequence continues at coordinate 640,427,588 of NC_064644.1, forward strand.
CTGACTATGATTTGAACCATTCCTGTGACACTAGTTATAGATTTCGTTGCTTCACTTCAGGTTTACTGTATCCCTCTGACCTTCTTATTGACGATGAAACACAGAAATTGCATCGGAATTAAATACAAAAGGCACAATGCCGAATTAAGTACAAGAAGACTGACTCTTCTTACTGTGTATGCTTTTAACCATTCCTGTGACACTAGTTATAGACTCCGATGCTTCAGTCCAGGTTTACTGTATCCCTTCGAACTTCTTATTGACGATGAAACACAGAAATTGCATCGGAATTAAATACAAAAGGCACAATGCCGACTTAAGTACAAGAAGTCTGAGTCTTCTTACTGTCTATGTTTTGAACCATCCCTGTGACACTAGTTATAGTTTCCGATGCTTCACTCCTGGTTTACTGTATCCCTTGGTCCTTCCTATTGACGAAGAAACACTGAAATTGCATCGGAATGAAATACAAAAGGCACAATGCCGACTTAAGTACAAGAAGACTGACTCATCCTACTGTCTATATTTTGAACCATTCCTGTGACACTAGTTATAGATTCCGATGCTTCAATTTAGGTTTACTGTATCCCTCTGACCTTATTGCCGATGAAACATAGAAATTGCATCGGAATTAAATACAAAAGGCACAATGCCGACTTAAGGACAAGAAGACTGACCCTTCTTACTATCTATGTTTTGAACCAGTCCTGTGACACTAGTTACACATTCCGATGCTTCACTTCAGGTTTACTGTTTCCCTTGGACCTTCTTAATGACGATGAAACACAGAAATTGCATCGGAATTAAATACAAAAGGCACAATGCCGACTTATGTACAAGAAGACTAACTCTTCCTACTGTCTATGTTTTGAACCATTTCTGTGACACTAGTTATAGGGTCCGTTGCTTCACTTCAGGTTTACTGTATCCCTTGGGCCTTCTTATTGACGGTGAAACACAGAAATTGCATCGGAATTAAATACGAAAGGCACAATGCCAACTTAAGTTCAACAAGACTGACTCTTCTTACTGACTATGTATTGAACCGTTCCTGTGACACTAGTTATAGATTCCGATGATTCACTTCAGGTTTACTGTATCCTTCTGACCTTCTTATTGACGATGAAACACAGAAATTGCATCGGAATTAAATAGAAAAGGCAGTATGCCAACTTAAGTACAAGAAGACTGACCCTTCTTCCTGTCTATGCTTTGAACCATTCCTGTGACACTAGTTAAAGATTCCGATGCTTCACTTCAGGTTTACTGCATCCCTTGCACCTTCTTATTGACGATGAAACACAGTAATTGGTTCGGAATTCAATACAAAAGGCACAATGCCGACTTAACTACAAGAACACTGACTCTTCTTACTGACTGTGCTTTGAACCATTCCAGTCACACTAGTTATAGATTCCGATGCCTAACTTCAGGATTACTGTATCCCACTGACCTTGTTAGTGACGATGAAACACAGAAATTGCATCGGAACTAAATACAAAAAGCACAATGCCGACTTAAGTACAAGAATACTGACTCATCTTACTGTCTATGATTTGCACCATTCCTGTGACACTTGTTATAGATTCCGATGCTTCACTTCAGGTTTACTGTTTCTCTTGGACCTTCTTATTGACGATGAAACACAGAAATTGCATCGAAATTAAATACAAAAGGCACAATGCCGACTTAAGTACAAGAAGACCGACTCTTCTTACTGTCTATAATTTGAACCATTCCAGTGATACTAGTTATAGATTCCGATGCTTCACTTCAGGATTACTGTATCCCTCTGACCTTCTTAGTGACGATGAAACACAGAAATTGCATCGGAATTAAATACAAAAGGCACAATGCCGACTTAAGTACAAGAATACTGACTCATCTTATTGTCTATGAATTGCACAATTCCTGTGACACTAGTTATAGATTACGATGCTTCACGTCAGGTTTAATGTATCCCTTGGACTGTGTTATTTACGATGAATCACAGAAATTGCATTGGCGATAAATACAAAAGGCACAATGCCAACTTAAGTACAAGAAGACTGACTCTTCTTCCTGACTATGCTTTCAACCATTCCTGTGACACTAGTTGTAGATTCCGATGCTTCACTTCAGGTTAACTGTATCCCTTGGACCTTCTTATTGCCGATGAAACACAGAAATAGCATCGGAATTAAATACAAAAGACACAATGCCGACTTAAGTACAAGAAGACTGACCCTTCCAACTGTCTATGTTTTGAACCATTCCTGAGACACTAGTTATAGATTCCGATGCTTCACTTCAGGCTTACTGTATCCCCCTGACCGTCTTATTGACGATGAAACACAGAAATTGCATCCGAATTAAATAGAAAAGGCACAATGCCGACTTAAGTACTAGAAGACTGACTCTTCCTACTATCTATGTTTTGAACCATTCCTAAGACACAAGTTATAGATTCCGTTGCTTCACTTCATTTTTACTGTATCCCTCTGACCTTCTTATTGACGATGAAACACAGAAATTGCATCGGAATTAAATACAAAAGGCACAATGCCGAATTAAGTACAATAAGACTGACTCTTCTTACTGTCCCCCCTGCAGGTTCGGGGGTTAGAATAGGCCCGCGGTATTCCTGCCTGTCGTAAGAGGCGACTAAAAGGAGTCTCAAACGTTTCGGCCTTATGTGATGGTCCCCTCTCGGGTTTGACCTCCATCTATCTAAATTATACCGAAGAGCGAGCCAATTGGGGAAGGGCACCTTACATGGTGCACTGTATCCTTCGTGCAATTAGACCTATAGCCGTCTTTCTCGTCGTTGCCATGGTGTCCCGCTCGTTTTCGATCTCTTGGGCGATTACCACGCTGCCCTCTGCAGTGTTTCTTTTAACTGTGACGACGACCTTGGCCATTTTTGCACCTAAGATCCAGCACGGTAGCCAGTCCGTTGTGGTGGGGTCGCCATGTACCCTCTTGGTTGTAGCCCCCTGACAACACAGGGATCGCTCTACTGATGCCTGCGCCGTTCACTCCCCACGTATGCCAAGGAGTAGATGCCCATCTCCGTGGGGCATCAGGACTCCCGGCAATGGCCATCCTGCCAGGTGGCCTTTGCTGTGGCTGGGTGGCACCCGTGGGGAGGGCCCTTGGTCGGAGTAGGTGGCATCAGGGCGGATGACCCGCAATGAAGCGTGGTACATCATCTCTCGCTGGTGGGCCTCCACCAGCAGTCTCTAAGCGATCGAGGTCTAACCTCAACGTGAAGAAATTGGATCAGAGATCGTTTCCCTCCCTAGCTACTCCATGGGAGGAACGACTTGCTAAAGAAGGCAGTGGAGAATATTCACCCCGGTACCTCGTGTGTACGCGGGTTGATGGAGAATCTTTCATGTCGACCAAGCCCCAGTTTTTTGTGGAGCATTTAGAGGACAAGTTCGGGGAGGTGGAGGGCCTGTCCAAGATGCGCTCGGGTTCTGTGCTCATCAAAACGGCATCCTCTGCCCAGTCACGGAGGTTGCTCAATTGTGACAAGTTGTGGGATGTTTCAGTTACCATCGCGCCGCATAAGAGTCTCAACATGGTCCAGGGTATTATATTCCACAGGGATCTTCTTCTGCAGTCCGACGATGAATTACGCGCCAACCTCGAACGACGAGGTGTTCACTTCGTCCGGCGCGTCCATCGGGGTCCGAGGGATAATCAGGTAGCCATCGGTGCCTTCATCTTGGCCTTTGAGGGTGATGTCTTACCCGAAAAGGTTAAGGTGATGGTTTACCGTTGTGATGTGAAACCATATATCCCTCCTCCGATGCGGTGTTTTAAATGCTGGAAGTTCGGGCACATGTCATCTCGCTGTACTTCCAGCATCACGTGTCGGGATTGCGGACGTCCTTCGCATCCTGATACTCCATGTGCTCCGCCTCCCATTTGTGTTAACTGTGGAGAACTCCATTCCCCCTGCTCACCGGACTGTCGGATCTTCCAGAAGGAAAGGAAGATAATGGAATATAAGACCCTGGACCGCCTGACCTACACTGAGGCAAGGCGGAAATATGAGCGGCTACATCCCGTGCCCATGATATCCACCTATGCCGCTGCTGCACAAGCAGTCCGATCCTCTGCCGTGTCGTCACGTACTGCTGCCTCTCAGCCATGTCTCAATGCACCGGCCCCCTTGGTTGTTGGGGGCACTTCGCCCACTGTTGCTCCACCTACTCCAGGAGCAACACCACCCCAACCATCGGGGACATCCGTCCCCCCTTCCCAGCCGGAGAAGCGTAGGGCTTCTTCGGCCACTCCAGCCAGGAAGGGGTCCCTTGGGGCCCTCCCTTCCCAGGCTTTGCCCAGTGTCAAAGCGGATACCCGCAAAGTTTTGAAACAACAACCGGTCGCTGGTCATAGGGCTTCACGGTCGTCGTCCGTCCCTGAGACTGACCCAGTGGGGCCCTCCCAGCCAGACCGTCCCAAGGCACAGCGTGCGAAGCCGTTGAAGATAAAGGCTCCCAAGCAACCTGACATTGCGGTGGCACCTGTCCCACCGCCACCCTCAAACTCTGCGTCTGAGGACGAGGTGGAGATCCTGGCGTCCGCTGAGGACCTCGATCTCGCCAGTCCCTCCGGCGCCATGGAAAGCACTGGCGCAGGTGCTCACTTGGAGGCAGCAGGTGACCCAGCGGCGTAATCTGCCTTCCCAGTCCCGTCACGCCTTTCCCAGCCATGGACAACACCATCCTCCAGTGGAACTGCAGCGGTTTCTTCCACCATCTAGCTGAGCTCCGCCAACTTATCAGCTTTCACCCTTTCTTCTGCATTGCTCTCCAGGAAACTTGGTTTCCAGCAATGCGAACCCCCGCCCTCCGTGGCTATCGGGGTTATTACAAGAACCGAGCAGCTTATGAAAGGGTGTCTGGTGGCGTCTGCATATATGTTCTTCACACTCTGCACAGCGAGTCTGTCCCTCTCCAGACGCCTTTAGAGGCTGTCGCTGTCCGCGTGTGGACGCCACAGGCTGTTACCGTCTGCAGTCTTTACATTCCACCGGATGGTGATGTCTCGCAGCACGTCCTGGCTGCACTGGTCGCCCAATTGCCGCCACCTTTCTTGCTATTGGGCGACTTCAACGCCCATAACCCTCTGTGGGGTGGGTCCGTGGCAACAGGTCGAGGCGCCATCGTTGAGCATTTATTGTCGCAGCTCGATCTCTCGCTGTTAAATGATGGTGCCTTCACACACTTCAGTGTGGCGCATGGCACCTACTCCGCCATTGACCTTTCAATCTGTAGCCATAGCCTCTTACCATCTGTCCAATGGAGTGTGCATGACGACCTGTGTGGTAGTGACCACTTTCCGATCTTTTTGTCACTACCACAGCGCCACTGTTCTGGGCGCCCTAGCAGATGGGCTCTGAATAAGGCTGACTGGGACTTGTTCTCCTCCACTGCCGCTTTTGAGCCTCTCTCTACCGATGACATTGATGCGGTGGTTCAATCGGTCACCACCGGCATCGTTACTGCCGCCGAATCTGCCATTCCCCATTCCTGTGGGTCCCCTCGGCGGAAGGCTGTGCCTTGGTGGTCGCCTGCGATCGCTGAAGCGATTAAAGATCGCCGGCGGGCGCTCCAGCGTCACAAGCGACATCCCTCCCTCGACCACCTTATCGCCTTCAAACGGCTGCGTGCGCGGGCCCGCCTCCTTATCCGCCAAGGCAAGAAGGAGTGCTGGGAGCGGTATGTGTCCACCATTGGCCTCCATGTCACTTCCTCGCAGGTCTGGGCCAAGATTCGACGCGTCTACGGCTATCGGCCACCTGCCAGCGTCCCTGCGCTCTCACTGAATGGAGCAGTTTGTACTGACTCCGACGTCATTGCCAATCGCTTAGCAGAGCATTTTGCTCTGAGTTCCGCTTCTGCGAATTACCCCCAGGCCTTCCGCTCCATTAAAGAGCGGATGGAACGTCGGAGCCTTTCGTTTCGCACCAACCACCCAGAATCTTACAATGCTCCATTTAGTGAGTGGGAATTTCGCAGTGCCCTCGCTGCTTGCCCTGATACCGCTCCTGGGCCAGATGGCATCCACTGTCAGATGCTGAAACACCTTTCAGTGGACTGCCAGCGGCGCCTTCTCGATCTTTACAACCGTCTTTGGGACGAGGGGGAGTTTCCGTCGCAATGGCGGGAAGGCATTGTCATCCCCGTTTTGAAGCCTGGAAAGAACCCTCTGGAGGTGGACAGCTACCGTCCCATTAGCCTCACCAACGTTCTTTGCAAGTTGTTTGAACGGATGGTGAGCCGGCGCTTGAATTGGGTACTGGAGTCTAGGGGCCTTCTGGCTCCATCTCAGGGTGGGTTCCGTAAAGGCCGCTCCGCCGCCGACAATCTGGTGAGCCTGGAGTCGGCCATCCGTACTGCCTTTTCCCGCCGTCAGCGCCTGGTCGCTGTCTTTTTCGACATGCGGAAGGCGTACGATACGACGTGGCGTCATCACATTCTTTCTACGCTCCATGGATGGGGTCTTCGGGGTCCTCTGCCGATTTTTATCCGCAATTTTCTGTCGTGTCGTACCTTCCGCGTGCAAGTCGCGGCCTCGTATAGTTCCTCCCACGTCCAGGAGAACGGTGTGCCACAGGGCTCTGTTTTAAGTGTCTGTCTGTTTTTAATAGCCATTAACGGGCTTGCTGCGGCCGTGGGAAATTCTGTCTCCGCTTCCCTGTATGCTGACGACTTCTGCCTTTATTACAGCTCTACTGGCATTGCAGCTGTTGAACGTCAGCTACAGGGCGCTATCCGTAAGGCGCAGTCTTGGGCTGTAGCGCATGGGTTTCAGTTTTCGGCAGCCAAGACCTGCGTTATGCATTTCTGCCGGCGCCGAACAGTCCATCCTGAGCCGCGGCTTTATCTTGCCGACGAACTCCTTGCTGTGGTGGAGACCCACAGGTTTTTGGGGGTGGTTTTCGATGCCCGGTTGACTTGGCTGCCTCATATCCGGCAGCTCAAACAGACGTGTTGGCGGCATCTCAATGCACTCCGGTGTTTGAGCCACACCCGCTGGGGAGCCGACCGCTCTACCCTGCTACGGCTCTACCAGGCGTTAATTCAGTCCCGTCTGGATTATGGGTGCCTGGCATATGGCTCAGCCTCCCCGTCTGCGTTGCGGGTGCTGGACCCAATTCTCCACAGCGGGATACGCCTTGCCACTGGTGCTTTCCGCACCAGCCCTGTGGACAGCTTACTCGTGGAGGCAGGTGTACCTCCGCTGCGGTTCCGACGCCAACGTTTGCTGGCCGCTTATGCTGCCCATGTTCTCAGCTCGCCCGGGCATCCAAATTATCGTCTCCTGTTCCCGCGGTCGGTCGTCCATCTGCCAGATGGTCGGCCCCGGTCTGGTTGTACAATAGCGGTCCGCGTCAAGGAGCTTCTCTCTGGGCTTCAGGTTTTCACTGTTCCACCTACTTTCCGGGCTACTTTGCATACACCCCCATGGTGTGTTCGTCGCCCTTGCCTTCGGCTGGACCTGGCACAGGGCCCGAAGGACTCAGTCCCTCCAGAGGCCTTCCGCCGCCGCTTTTATTCTATCCTGGCCACGTATCAGGGCTCTGGTGTTGTCTACACTGACGGTTCGATGGTTGCTGGTCGTGTCGGGTATGCGCTCACTCTAGGGGACCGTTCCGAACAACGTTCCTTGCAGGATGGCTGCAGCGTTTACACTGCTGAATTGGTCGCCATCTTTCGTGCCCTAGAGTATATCCGCTCCTGCTCAGGTGAGTCCTTCGTTATCTGTAGCGATTCCCTGAGCGGTTTACGAGCTCTCGACCAGTGTTTCCCTCGTTCTCGTCTGGTGATGGCTATCCACGAGTCTCTGCATACTCTTGCCTGTTGCGGCCGCTCTGTGGTCTTTGTGTGGACCCCCGGTCATGTCGGTATCCCGGGTAACGAACATGTTGACCGCCTGGCGAAAGAGGCCACCAGCAAGCCATCTCTGGACCTTGGCCTCCCAGAGACTGATTTGCGGGCAGTCTTCCGCCGCAAAATCTTGGCGCTATGGGACGAGGAATGGCGCGAACTGCCATTGTCCAATAAACTCCGTGCTGTCAAGGAGACGACGGCTGTGTGGCGGTCATCCCTGCGAGCCACTCGCAGGGAATCGGTAGTTCTTTGCCGGCTCCGCATTGGCCACTCCCGGCTGACACACAGTTATTTACTGCGCCGGGAGGACCCTCCTGTATGTCGCTGCGGGGCGGCTTTGACAGTGGCCCACATTCTGTTGGCCTGCCCCCTTTTAGCTGTGGTCAGGCAGACATTTGCGCTGCCTGATACGCTCCCTGCCCTTTTAACAGACGACTCCACTATGGCTGACTTAGTTTTACGTTTTATTCGGGCAGGGGGATTTTATCATTTAATCTGAGTGTTTCTGTTTTATTTTTGTTTTGTGTCGACTCTGGCCTTTGGCCTATGATTTTACACTGATTTTTTAATGTGTTTCTAAGTGGTTGGCTTTTCCTTTTTTATTTGTATGGTCGGCCAACCACCGTTTATCTCTATGTGGTTTTCGTTCGTTTCGTTTTGTCTTGTCTTTGTCTCAGTCTCTCCTGTTCTGTATCGTCTGTGATCTCTTCTGTTCCTCGTTTTTGTTCTCTGTGGGTGTTCTATATCTTTGGAAAAAGGGACCGATGACCATGGCAGTCTGGTCCCTTTAATCCCCCAAACCAACCAACCAATCTTCTTACTGTCTATGCTTTTAACCATTCCTGTGACACTAGTTATAGACTCCGATGCTTCGCTCCAGATTTACTGTATCCCTTCGACCTTCTTATTGACGATGAAACACAGAAATTGCATCGGAATTAAATACAAAAGGCACAATGTCGACTTAAGTACATGAAGACTGACTCTTCTTACTGTCTATGCTTTGAACCATCCCTGTGACACTAGTTATAGATTCCGATGCTTCACTGCAGGTTTACTGTGTCCCTTAGACCTTCTTATTGACGATGAAACACAGAAATTACATCGGAATTAAATACAATAGGCACAATGCCGACTTAAGTACAAGAAGACTGACTCTTCTTACTGTCTATAGTTTGAACCATTCCAGTGCCACTAGTTATAGATTCCGATGCTTCACTTCATGTTTACTGTATCCCTTGGACCTTCTTATTGACGATGAAACACAGAAATTGCACCGGAATTAAATACAAAATGCACAATGCCGACTTATGTACAAGAAGACTGACTCTTCCTACTGTCTATGTTTTGACCCATTTCTGTGACACTAGTTATAGAGACGGATGCTTCACTTCAGGTTTACTGTATCCCTTGGACCTTCTTATTGACGGTGAAACACAGAAATTGCATTGGAATTAAATACGAAAGGCACAATGCCAACTTAAGTACAAGAAGACTGACTCTTCTTACTGACTATGTTTTGAACCATTCCAGTGACACTAGTTATAGATTCCGATGCTTCACTTCAGGTTTACTGTATCCCTTAAACCTTCTTATTGACCATGAAACGCAGAAATTGCATCGGAATTAAATACAAAAGACACAATTCCGACTTAAGTACAAGAATACTGACTCATCTTATTGTCTATGAATTGCACAATTCCTGTGACACTAGTTATAGATTACGATGCTTCACGTCAGGTTTAATGTATCCCTTGGACTGTGTTATTTACGATGAGTCACAGAAATTGCATTGGCGATAAATACAAAAGGCACAATGCCAACTTAAGCACAAGAAGACTGACTCTTCTTCCTGACTATGCTTTCAACCATTCCTGTGACACTAGTTGTAGATTCCGATGCTTCACTTCAGGTTAACTGTATCCCTTGGACCTTCTTATTGCCGATGAAACACAGAAATAGCATCGGAATTAAATACAATAGGCACAATGCCGACTTAAGTACAAGAAGACTGACTCTTCTTACTGTCTATAGTTTGAACCATTCCAGTGCCACTAGTTATAGATTCCGATGCTTCAATTCAGGTTTACTGTATCCCTCTGACCGTCTTAGTGACGATGAAACACAGAAATTGCATCCGAATTAATACAAAAGGCACAATGCCGACTTAAGTACAAGAAGACTGACTCTTCTTACCGTCTATGTTTTGAACCGTCCCTGTGACCCTAGTTATAGATTCCGATGTTTCACTCCAGGTTGACTGTATTCCTTGGACCTTCTTATTGACGATGAAACACAGAAATTGCATCGGAATTAAATACAAAATGGACAATGCCGTCTTAAGTACAAGAAGACTGACTCTTCTCACTGACTATGTTTTGAACCAATCCTGTGACACTAGTTATAGATTCCGTTGCTTCACTTCAGGTATACTGTATCCCTCTGACCTTCTTATTGACGATGAAACACAGAAATTGCATCGGAATTAAATACAAAAGGCACAATGCCGAATTAAGTACAAGAAGACTGACTCTACTTACTGTCTATGCTTTTAACCATTCCTGTGACACTAGTTATAGACTCCGATGCTTCCGTCCAGGTTTACTGTATCCCTTCGACCTTCTTATTGACGATGAAACACAGAAATTGCGTCGGAATTAAATACAAAAGGCACAATGCCGACTTAAGTACATGAAGACTGACTCTTCTTACTGTCTATGCTTTGAACCATCCCTGTGACACTAGTTATAGATTCCGATGCTTCACTGCAGGTTTACTGTGTCCCTTAGACCTTCTTATTGACGATGAAACACAGAAATTACATCGGAATTAAATACAATAGGCACAATGCCGACTTAAGTACAAGAAGACTGACTCTTCTTTCTGTCTATAGTTTGAACCATTCCAGTGACACTAGTTATAGATTCCGATGCTTCACTTCATGTTTACTGTATCCCTTGGACCTTCTTATTGACGATGAAACACAGAAATTGCATCGGAATTAAATACAAAATGCACAATGCCGACTTAAGTACAAGAAGACTGACTCTTCCTACTGTCTATGTTGTGACCCATTTCTGTGACACTAGTTATAGAGTTCGATGCTTCACTGCAGGTTTACTGTGTCCCTTAGACCTTCTTATTGACGATGAAACACAGAAATTACATCGGAATTAAATACAAAAGGCACAATGCCGACTTAAGTACAAGAAGACCGACTCTTCTTACTGTCTATAATTTGAACCATTCCAGTGACACTAGTTATAGATTCCGATGCTTCACTTCAGGATTACTGTATCCCTCTGACCTTCTTAGTGACGATGAAACAAAGAAATTGCATCGGAATTAAATACAAAAAGCACAATGCCGACTTATGTACAAGAATACTGACTCATCTTATTGTCTATGAATTGCACCATTGCTGTGACACTAGTTATAGATTCCGATGCTTCACGTCAGGTTTAATGTATCCCTTGGACCTTGTTATTTACGATGAATCACAGAAATTGCATCGGAGATAAATACAAAAGGCACAATGCCGACTTAAGTACAAGAAGACTGACTCCTCTTACAGTCTATAATTTGAACCATATCTGTGACACTAGTTATAGATTCCGATGCTTCACTTCATGTTTACTGTATCCCTCGGACCTTCTTATTGACGACGAAACACAGAAATTGCATCGGAATTAAATACAAAAGGCACAAAGCCGACTTAAGTACAAGAAGACTGACTCTTCCTACTGTCTATGTTTTGAACCATTGCTGTGACACTAGTTATAGATTCCGATGCTTCACTCCAGGTTTACTGTATCCCTTGGACCTTCTTATTAACGGTGAAACACAGAAATTTCATCGGAATTAAATACGAAAGGCACATTGCCAACTTAAGTACAAGAAGACTGACTCTTCTTCCTGACTATGTTTTCAACCATTCCTGTGACACTAGTTGTAGATTCCGATGTTTCCCTTCAGATTTACTGTATCCCTTGGACCTTCTTATTGACTATGAAACACAGAAATCGCATCGGAATTAAATACAAAAGGCACAATTTTGACTTAAGTACAAGAAGACTGACTCTTCCAACTGTCTATGTTTTGAACCATTCCAGTGACACTAGTTATAGATTCCGATGCTTCACTGCAGGTTTACTGTGTCCCTTAGACCTTCTTATTGACGATGAAACACAGAAATTACATCGGAATTAAATACAATAGGCACAATGCCGACTTAAGTACAAGAGGACTGACTCTTCTTACTGTCTATAGTTTGAACCATTCCAGTGCCACTAGTTATAGATTCCGATGCTTGACATCATGTTTACTGTATCCCTTGGACCTTCTTATTGACTATGAAACACAGAAATCGCATCGGAATTAAATACAAAAGGCACAATTTTGACTTAAGTACAAGAAGACTGACTCTTCCTACTGTCTATGTTTTGACCCATTTCTGTGACACTAGTTATAGAGTCCGATGCTTCACTTCAGGTTTACTGTATCCCTTGGAACTTCTTATTGACGGTGAAACACACAAATTGCATTGGAATTAAATACGAAAGGCACAATGCCAACTTAAGTACAAGAAGACTGACTCTTCTTACTGACTATGTTTTGAACCATTCCTGTGACACTAGTTATAGATTCCGATGCTTCACTTCAGGTTTACTGTATCCCTTAAACCTTCTTATTGAGGATGAAACGCAGGAATTGCATCGGAATTAAATACAAAAGACACAATGCCGACTTAAGTACAAGAAGACTGACTCTTCTTACCGTCTATGTTTTGAACCGTCCCTGTGACCCTAGTTATAGATTCCGATGTTTCACTCCAGGTTGACTGTATCCCTTGGACCTTCTTATTGACGATGAAACACAGAAATTGCATCGGAATTAAATAGAAAAGGCACAATGCCGACTTAAGTACAAGAAGACTGACTCTTCTTACTGACTATGTTTTGAACCACTCCTGTGACACTAGTTATAGATTCCGTTGCTTCACTTCAGATTTACTGTATCCCTCTGACCTTCTTATTGACGATGAAACACAGATATTGCATCGGAATTAAATACAATAGGCACAATGCCGAATTAAGTACAAGAAGACTGACTCTTCTTACTGTCTATGATTTTAACCATTCCTGTGACACTAGTTATAGACTCCGATGCTTCAGTCCAGGTTTACTGTATCCCTTCGACCTTCTTATTGACGATGAAACACAGAAATTGCATCGGAATTAAATACAAAAGGCACAATGCCGACTTAAGTTCAAAATGTCTGACTCTTCTTACTATCTATGTTTTGAACCAGTCCTGTGACACTAGTTACAGATTCCGATGTTTCACTTCAGGTTTCCTGTTTCCCTTGGACCTTCTTAATGACGATGAAACACAGAAATTGCATCGGAATTAAATACAAAAGGCACAATGCCTACTTATGTACAAGAAGACTAACTCTTCCTACTGTCTATGTTTTGACCTGTCCCTGTGACCCTAATTATAGATTCCGATGATTCACTCCAGGTTTACTGTACCCCTTGGGCCTTCTTATTGACGGTGAAACACAGAAATTGCATCGGAATTAAATACGAAAGGCACAATTCCAACTTAAGTTCAACAAGACTCACTCTTCTTACTGACTATGTATTGAACCGTTCCTGTGACACTAGTTATAGATTCCGATGCTTCACTTCAGGTTTACTGTATCCTTCTGACCTTCTTATTGACGATGAAACACAGAAATTGCATCGGAATTAAATAGAAAAGGCTGTATGCCAACTTAAGTACAAGAAGACTGACTCTTCTTACTGTCTATGCTTTGAACCATTCCTGTGACACTAGTTATAGATTCCGATGCTTCACTTCAGGTTTACTGCATCCCTTGCACCTTCTTATTGACGATGAAACACAGAAATTGGTTCGGAATTCAATACAAAAGCACAATGCCGACTTAACTACAAGAACACTGACTCTTCTTACTGACTATGCTTTGAACCATTCCAGTGACACTAGTTATATATTCCGCTGCCTAACTTCAGGATTACTGTATCCCACTGACCTTGTTAGTGACGATGAAACACAGAAATTGCATCGGAACTAAATACAAAAAGCACAATGCCGACTTAAGTACAAGAATACTGACTCATCTTACTGTCTATGATTTGCACCATTCCTGTGACACATGTTATAGATTCCGATGCTTCACTTCAGGTTTACTGTTTCTCTTGGACCTTCTTATTGACGATGAAACACAGAAATTGCATCGGAATTGAATACGAAAGGCACATTGCCAACTTAAGTACAAGAAGACTGACTCTTCTACCTGACTATGTTTTCAACCATTCCTGTGACACTAGTTGTAGATTCCGATGCTTCACTTCAGGTTTACTGTATCCCTTGGACCTTCTTATTGGCGATGAAACACAGAAATAGCATCGGAATTAAATACAAAAGACACAATGCCGACTTAAGTACAAGAAGACTGACTCTTCCAACTGTCTATGTTTTGAACCATTCCTGAGACACTAGTTATAGATTCCGATGCTTCACTTCAGGCTTACTGTATCCCCCTGACCGTCTTATTGACGATGAAACACAGAAATTGCATCCGAATTAAATAGAAAAGGCACAATGCTGACTTAAGTACTAGAAGACTGACTCTTCCTACTGTCTATGTTTTGAACCATTCCTAAGACACTTGTTATAGATTCCGTTTCTTCACTTCATTTTTACTGTATCCCTCTGACCTTCTTATTGACGATGAAACACAGAAATTGCATCGGAATTAAATACAAAAGGCACAATGCCGAATTAAGTACAAGAAGACTGACTCTTCTTGCTGTCTATGGTTTTAACCATTCCTGTGACACTAGTTATAGACTCCGATGCTTCGCTCCAGATTTACTGTATCCCTTCGACCTTCTTATTGACGATGAAACACAGAAATTGCATCGGAATTAAATACATAAGGCACAATGCTGACTTAAGTACATGAAGACTGACTCTTCTTACTGTCTATGCTTTGAACCATTCCAGTGCCACTAGTTATAGATTCCGATGCTTCACTTCATGTTTACTGTATCCCTTGGACCTTCTTATTGACGATGAAACACAGAAATGGCACCGGAATTAAATACAAAATGCACAATGCCGACTTGTGTACAAGAAGACTGACTCTTCCTACTGTCTATGTTTTGACCCATTTCTGTGACACTAGTTATAGAGTCCGATGCTTCACTTTAGGTTTACTGTATCCCTTGGACCTTCTTATTGACGGTGAAACACAGAAATTGCATTGGAATTAAATACGAAAGGCACAATGCCAACTTAAGTACAAGAAGACCGACTCTTCTTACTGACTATGTTTTGAACCATTCCAGTGACACTAGTTATAGATTCCGATGCTTCACTTCAGGTTTACTGTATCCCTTAAACCTTCTTATTGACGATGAAACGCAGAAATTGCATCGGAATTAAATACAATAGACACAATGCCGACTTAAGTACAAGAAGACTGACTCTTCCAACTGTCTATGTTTTGAACCATTCCTGTGACGCTAGTTATAGATTCCGATGCTTCACTTCAGGTTTACTGTATCCCTCTGACCGTCTTAGTGACGATGAAACACAGAAATTGCATCCGAATTAATACAAAAGGCACGATGCCGACCTAAGTACAAGAAGACTGACTCTTCTTACCGTCCATGCTTTGAACCATCCCTGTGACCCTAGTTATAGATTCCGATGTTTCACTCCAGGTTGACTGTATCCCTTGGACCTTCTTATTGACGATGTAACACAGAAATTGCATCGGAACTAAATACAAAATGCACAATGCCGACTTAAGTACAAGAAGACTGACTCTTCTTACTGACTATATTTTGAACCATTCCTGTGACACTAGTTATAGATTCGGTTGCTTCACTTCAGGTATAGTGTATCCCTCTGACCTTCTTATTGACGATGAAACACAGAAATTGCATCGGAATTAAATACAAAAGGCACAATGCCGAATTAAGTACAAGAAGACTGACTCTTCTTACTGTCTATGCTTTTAACCATTTCTGTTACACTAGTTATAGACTCCGATGCTTCAGTCCAGGTTTACTGTATCCCTTCGACCTTCTTATTGACGATGAAACACAGAAATTGCATCGGAATTAAATACAAAAGGCACAATGCCGACTTAAGTACATGAAGACTGACTCTTCTTACTGTCTATGCTTTGAACCATCCCTGTGACGCTAGTTATAGATTCCGATGCTTCACTTCAGGTTTGCTGTATCCCTCTGACCATCTTAATGACGATGAAACAGAGAAATTGCATCCGAATTAAATAGAAAAGGCACAATGACGACTTAAGTACTAGAAGACTGACTCTTATTAATGACTATGTTTTGGACCATTTGTGACAGTAGTTATAAATTCCGATGCTTCACTTCAGGTTTACTGTATCCCATGGCCCATCTTATTGACGATGAAACACAGAAATTGCATCGGATATAAATAGAAAAGGCACAATGTCGACTTAAGTACAAGAAACTGACGCTTCTCACTGACTATGCTTTGAACCATTCCTGCGACACTAGTTATAGATTCCGATGCTTCACTTCAGGTTTACTGTACACCTTGGACCTTCTTATTGACTATGAATCACAGAAATCGCATCGGAATTAAATACAAAAGGCACAATGCCGACTTAAGTACAAGAAGACTGACTCTTCCTACTGTCTATATTTTGAACCATTCCTGTGACACTAGTTATAGATTCCGATGCTTCAATTTAGGTTTACTGTATCCTTCTGACCTTATTGCCGATGAAACACAGAAATTGCATCGGAATTAAATACAAAAGGCACAATGCCGACTTAAGGACAAGAAGACTGACCCTTCTTACTATCTATGTTTTGAACCAGTCCTGTGACACTAGTTACAGATTCCGATGCTTCACTTCAGGTTTACTGTTTCCCTTGGACCTTCTTAATGACGATGAAACACAGAAATTGCATCGGAATTAAATACAAAAGGCACAATGCCGACTTATGTACAAGAAGACTAACTCTTCCTACTGTCTATGTTTTGAACCATTTCTGTGACACTAGTTATAGAGTCCGTTGCTTCAATTCAGGTTTACTGTATCCCTTGGGCCTTCTTATTGACGGTGAAACACAGATATTGCATCGGAATTAAATACGATAGGCACAATTCCAACTTAAGTTCAACAAGACTCACTCTTCTTACTGACTATGTATTGAACCGTTCCTGTGACACTAGTTATAGATTCCGATGCTTCACTTCAGGTTTACTGTATCCTTCTGACCTTCTTATTGACGATGAAACACAGAAATTGCATCGGAAATAAATAGAAAAGGCAGTATGCCAACTTAAGTACAAGAAGACTGACTCTTCTAACTGTCTATGTTTTGAACCATTCCTGTGACACTAGTTATAGATTCCGATGCTTCACTTCAGGTTTACTGTTTCTCTTGGACCTTCTTATTGACGATGAAACACAGAAATTGCATCGGAATTAAATACAAATGGCACAATGCCGAATTATGTGCAAGAAGACTGACTCTTCCTTCTGTCTATGTTTTGAATCAGTTCTGTGACACTAGTTATAGAGTCCGATGCTTCACTTCGGGTTTACTGTATCCCTTGGACCTTGTTATTTACGATGAATCACAGAAATTGCATCGGAATTAAATGCAAAAGGCACAATGCCGACTTAAGTACAAGAAGACCGACACTTCTTACTGTCTATAATTTGAACCATTCCAGTGACACTAGTTATAGATTCCGATGCTTCACTTCATGATTACTGTATCCCTCTGACCTTCTTAGTGACGATGAAACACAGAAATTGCATCGGAATTAAATACAAAAAGCACAATGCCGACTTAAGTACAAGAATACTGACTCATCTTATTGTCTATGAATTGCACAATTCCTGTGACACTAGTTATAGATTCCGATGCTTCACGTCAGGTTTAATGTATCCCTTGGACCGTGTTATTTACGATGAATCACAGAAATTGCATTGGAGATAAATACAAAAGGCACAATGCCGACTTAAGTACAAGAAGACTGACTCTTCTTACTGTCTATAATTTGAACCATTCCAGTGACACTAGTTATAGATTCCGATGCTTCACTTCATGTTTACTGTATCCCTCGGACCTTCTTATTGACGATGAAACACAGAAATTGCATCGGAATTACATACATAAGGCACAATGCCGACTTAAGTACAAGAAGACTGACTCTTCCTACTGTCTATGTTTTGAACCATTACTGTGACACTAGTTATAGATTCCGATGCTTCACTCCAGGTTTACTGTATCCCTTGGACCTTCTTATTGACGGTGAAACACAGAAATTGCATCGGAATTAAATACGAAAGGCACATTGCCAACTTAAGTACAAGAAGACTGACTCTTCTACCTGACTATGTTTTCAACCATTCCTGTGACACTAGTTGTAGATTCCGATGCTTCACTTCAGGTTCACTGTACCCCATGGACCTTCATATTGACGATGAAACACAGAAATAGCATCAGAATTAAATACAAAAGACACAATGCCGACTTAAGTACCAGAAGACTGACTCTTCCAACTGTCTATGTTTTGAACCATTCCTGAGACACTAGTTATAGAGTCCGATGCTTCACTTCAGGCTTACTGTATCCCCCTGACCGTCTTATTGACGATGAAACACAGAAATTGCATCCGAATTAAATAGAAAAGGCACAATGCCGACTTAAGTACTAGAGGACTGACTCTTCCTGCTGTCTATGTTTTGAACCATTCCTAAGACACTTGTTATAGATTCCGTTGCTTCACTTCATTTTTACTGTATCCCTCTGACCTTCATATTGACGATGAAACACAGAAATAGCATCGGAATTAAATACAAAAGACACAATGCCGACTTAAGTACAAGAAGACTGACTCTTCCAACTGTCTATGTTTTGAACCATTCCTGAGACACTAGTTATAGAGTCCGATGCTTCACTTCAGGCTTACTGTATCCCCCTGACCGTCTTATTGACGATGAAACACAGAAATTGCATCCGAATTAAATAGAAAAGGCACAATGCCGACTTAAGTACTAGAGGACTGACTCTTCCTGCTGTCTATGTTTTGAACCATTCCTAAGACACTTGTTATGGATTCCGTTGCTTCACTTCATTTTTACTGTATCCCTCTGACCTTCTTGTTGACGATGAAACATAGAAATTGCATCGGAATTAATACAAAAGGCACATTGCCAACTTAAGTACAAGAAGACTGACTCTTCTACCTGACTATGTTTTCAACCATTCCTGTGACACTAGTTGTAGATTCCGATGCTTCACTTCAGGTTCACTGTATCCCATGGACCTTCATATTGACGATGAAACACAGAAATTGCATCGGAATTAAATACAAAAGGCACAATGCCGACTTAAGGACAAGAAGACTGACCCTTCTTACTATCTATGTTTTGAACCAGTCCTGTGACACTAGTTACAGATTCCGATGCTTCACTTCAGGTTTACTGTTTCCCTTGGATCTTCTTAATGACGATGAAACACAGAAATTGCATCGGAATTAAATACATAAGGCACAATGCCGACTTAAGTACATGAAGACTGACTCTTCTTACTGTCTATGCTTTGAACCATCCCTGTGACACTAGTTATAGATTCCGATGCTTCACTGCAGGTTTACTGTGTCCCTTAGACCTTCTTATTGACGATGAAAGACAGAAATTACATCGGAATTAAATACAAAATGCACAATGCCGACTTATGTACAAGAAGACTGACTCTTCCTACTGTCTATGTTTTGACCCATTTCTGTGACACTAGTTATAGAGTCCGATGCTTCACTTCAGGTTTACTGTATCCCTTGGACCTTCTTATTGACGGTGAAACACAGAAATTGCATTGAAATTAAATACGAAAGGCACAATGCCAACTTAAGTACAAGAAGACCGACTCTTCTTACTGACTATGTTTTGAACCATTCCAGTGACACTAGTTATAGATTCCGATGCTTCACTTCAGGTTTACTGTATCCCTTAAACCTTCTTATTGACGATGAAACGCAGAAATTGCATCGGAATTAAATACAAAAGACACAATGCCGACTTAAGTACAAGAAGACTGACTCTTCCAACTGTCTATGTTTTGAACCATTCCTGTGACGCTAGTTATAGATTCCGATGCTTCACTTCAGGTTTACTGTATCCCTCTGACCGTCTTAGTGACGATGAAACACAGAAATTGCATCCGAATTAATAGAAAAGGCACGATGCCGACCTATGTGCAAGAAGACTGACTCTTCTTACCGTCTATGATTTGAACCATCCCTGTGACCCTAGTTATAGATTCCGATGTTTCACTCCAGGTTGACTGTATCCCTTAGACCTTCTTATTGACGATGAAACACAGAAATTGCATCGGAATTAAATACAAAATGCACAATGCCGACTTAAGTACAAGAAGACTGACTCTTCTTACTGACTATATTTTGAACCATTCCTGTGACACTAGTTATAGATTCCGTTGCTTCACTTCAGGTATACTGTATCCCTCTGACCTTCTTATTGACGATGAAACACAGAAATTGCTTCGGAATTAAATACAAAAGGCACAATGCCGAATTAAGTACAAGAAGACTGACTCTTCTTACTGTCTATGCTTTTAACCATTCCTGTTACACTAGTCATAGACTCCGTTGCTTCAGTCCAGGTTTACTGTATCCCTTCGACCTTCTTATTGACGATGAAACACAGAAATTGCATCGGAATTAAATACAAAAGGCACAATGCCGACTTAAGTACATGAAGACTGACTCTTCTTACTGTCTATGCTTTGAACCATCCCTGTGACACTAGTTATAGATTCCGATGCTTCACTGCAGGTTTACTGTGTCCCTTAGACCTTCTTATTGACGATGAAACACAGAAATTACATCGGAATTAAATACAATAGGCACAATGCCGACTTAAGTACAAGAAGACTGACTCTTCTTACTGTCTATAGTTTGAACCATTCCAGTGACACTAGTTATAGATTCCGATGCTTCACTTCATGTTCACTGTATCCCTTGGACCTTCTTATTGACGATGAAACACAGAAATTGCATCGGAATTAAATACAAAAGGCACAATGCCGACTTAAGTACAAGAAGACTGACTCTTCCTACTGTCTATGTTGTGACCCATTTCTGTGACACTAGTTATAGAGTTCGATGCTTCACTTCAGGTTTACTGTATCCCTTGGACCTTCTTATTGACGGTGAAACACAGAAATTGCATTGGAATTAAATACGAAAGGCACAATGCCAACTTAAGTACAAGAAGACTGACTCTTCTTACTGACTATGTTTTGAACCATTCCAGTGACACTAGTTATAGATTCCGATGCTTCACTTCAGGTTTACTGTATCCCGTTAACCTTCTTATTGACGATGAAACGCAGAAATTGCATTGGAATTAAATACAAAAGACACAATGCCGACTTAAGTACAAGAAGACTGACTCTTCCAACTGTCTATGTTTTGAACCATTCCTGTGACGCTAGTTATAGATTCCGATGCTTCACTTCATGTTTACTCTATCCCTCTGACCGTCTTAGTGACGATGAAACAGAGAAATTGCATCCGAATTAAATAGAAAAGGCACAATGACGACTTAAGTACTAGAAGACTGACTCTTATTAATGACTATGTTTTGGACCATTCCTGTGACACTAGTTATAAATTCCGATGCTTCACTTCAGGTTTACTGTATCCCATGGACCATCTTATTGA
This sequence comes from Schistocerca serialis cubense, assembly GCF_023864345.2. Classification (NCBI taxonomy): domain Eukaryota; kingdom Metazoa; phylum Arthropoda; class Insecta; order Orthoptera; family Acrididae; genus Schistocerca; species Schistocerca serialis. Next base: position 640,449,277 of record NC_064644.1, read on the forward strand.
CGATGAAACACAAAAAATTGCATCGGATATAAATAGAAAAGGCACAATGTCGACTTAAGTACAAGAAGACTGACGCTTCTCACTGACTATGCTTTGAACCATTCCTGTTACACTAGTTATAGATTCCGATGCTTCACTTCATGTTTACTGTACACCTTGGACCTTCTTGTTGACTATGAATCACAGAAATCGCATCGGAATTAAATACAAAAGGCACAATACCGACTTAAGTACAAGAAGACTGACTCTTCCTACTGTCTATATTTTGAACCATTCCTGTGACACTAGTTATAGATTCCGATGCTTCAATTTAGGTTTACTGTATCCGTCTGACCTTATTGCCGATGAAACACAGAAATTGCATCGGAATTAAATACAAAAGGCACAATGCCGACTTAAGGACAAGAAGACTGACCCTTCTTACTGTCTATGTTTTGAACCAGTCCTGTGACACTAGTTACAGATTCCGATGCTTCACTTCAGGTTTACTGTTTCCCTTGGACCTTCTTAATGACGATGAAACACAGAAATTGCATCGGAAATAAATACAAAAGGCACAATGCCGACTTATGTACAAGAAGACTAACTCTTCCTACTGTCTATGTTTTGAACCATTTCTGTGACACTAGTTATAGAGTCCGTTGCTTCAATTCAGGTTTACTGTATCCCTTGGGACTTCTTATTGACGGTGAAACACAGAAATTGCATCGGAATTAAATACGAAAGGCACAATTCCAACTTAAGTTCAACAAGACTCACTCTTCTTACTGACTATGTATTGAACCGTTCCTGTGACACTAGTTATAGATTCCGATGCTTCACTTCAGGTTTACTGTATCCTTCTGACCTTCTTATTGACGATGAAACACAGAAATTGCATCGGAATTAAATAGAAAAGGCAGTATGCCAACTTAAGTACAAGAAGACTGACTCTTCTAACTGTCTATGTTTTGAACCATTCCTGTGACACTAGTTATAGATTCCGATGCTTCACTTCTGGTTTACTGTTTCTCTTGGACCTTCTTATTGACGATGAAACACAGAAATTGCATCTGAATTAAATACAAAAGGCACAATGCCGACTTATGTGCAAGAAGACTGACTCTTCCTTCTGTCTATGGTTTGAATCATTTCTATGACACTAGTTATAGAGTCCGATGCTTCACTTCGGGTTTACTGTATCCCTTGGACCTTGTTATTTACGATGAATCACAGAAATTGCATCGGAATTAAATACAAAAGGCACAATGCCGACTTAAGTACAAGAAGACCGACTCTTCTTACTGTCTATAATTTGAACCATTCCAGTGACGCTAGTTATAGATTCCGATGCTTCACTTCATGATTACTGTATCCCTCTGACCTTCTTAGTGACGATGAAACACAGAAATTGCATCGGAATTAAATACAAAAAGCACAATGCCGACTTAAGTACAAGAATACTGACTCATCTTATTGTCTATGAATTGCACAATTCCTGTGACACTAGTTATAGATTCCGATGCTTCACGTCAGGTTTAATGTATCCCTTGGACCGTGTTATTTACGATGAATCACAGAAATTGCATTGGAGATAAATACAAAAGGCACAATGCCGACTTAAGTACAAGAAGACTGACTCTTCTTACTGTCTATAATTTGAACCATTCCAGTGACACTAGTTATAGATTCCGATGCTTCACTTCATGTTTACTGTATCCCTCGGACCTTCTTATTCACGATGAAACACAGAAATTGCATCGGAATTACATACAAAAGGCACAATGCCGACTTAAGTACAAGAAGACTGACTCTTCTTCCTGACTATGTTTTCAACCATTCCTGTGACACTAGTTGTAGATTCCGATGCTTCACTTCAGGTTCACTGTATCCCATGGACCTTCATATTGACGATGAAACACAGAAATAGCATCGGAATTAAATACAAAAGACACAATGCCGACTTAAGTACAAGAAGACTGACTCTTCCAACTGTCTATGTTTTGAACCATTCCTGAGACACTAGTTATAGATTCCGATGCTTCACTTCAGGCTTACTGTATCCCCCTGACCGTCTTATTGACGATGAAACACAGAAATTGCATCCGAATGAAATAGAAAAGGCACAATGCCGACTTAAGTATTAGAACACTGACTCATCCTGCTGTCTATGTTTTGAACCATTCCTAAGACACTTGTTATAGATTCCGTTGCTTCACTTCATTTTTACTGTATCCCTCTTACCTTCTTGTTGACGATGAAACACAGAAATTGCATCGGAATTAATACAAAAGGCACAATGCCGAATTAAGTACAACAAGACTGACTCTTCTTACTGTCTATGCTTTTAACCATTCCTGTGATACTAGTTATAGACTCCGATGCTTCGCTCCAGATTTACTGTATCCCTTCGACCTTCTTATTGACGATGAAACACAGAAATTGCATCGGAATTAAATACAAAAGGCACAATGCCGACTTAAGCACATGAAGACTGACTCTTCTTACTGTCTATGCTTTGAACCATCCCTGTGACACTAGTTATAGATTCCGATGCTTCACTTCAGGTTTACTGTATCCCTTGGACCTTCTTATTGACGGTGAAACACAGAAATTGCATTGGAATTAAATACGAAAGGCACAATGCCAACTTAAGTACAAGAAGACTGACTCTTCTTACTGACTATGTTTTGAACCATTCCAGTGACACTAGTTATAGATTCCGATGCTTCACTTCAGGTTTACTGTATCCCTTAAACCTTCTTAATGACGATGAAACGCAGAAATTGCATCGGAATTAAATACAAAAGACACAATGCTGACTTTAGTACAAGAAGACTGACTCTTCCAACTGTCTATGTTTTGAACCATTCCTGTGACGCTAGTTATAGATTCCGATGCTTCACTTCAGGTTTACTGTATCCCTCTGACCGTCTTAGTGACGATGAAACACAGAAATTGCATCCGAATTAATACAAAAGGCACAATGCCGACTTAAGTACAAGAAGACTGACTCTTCTTACCGTCTATGTTTTGAACCGTCCCTGTGACCCTAGTTATAGATTCCGATGTTTCACTCCAGGTTGACTGTATCCCTTGGACCTTCTTATTGACGATGAAACACAGAAATTGCATCGGAATTAAATACAAAATGCACAATGCCGACTTAAGTACAAGAAGACTGACTCTTCTTACTGACTATGTTTTGAACCATTCCTGTGACACTAGTTATAGATTCCATTGCTTCACTTCAGGTATACTGTATCCCTCTGACCTTCTTATTGACGATGAAACACAGAAATTGCATCGAAATTAAATACAAAAGGCACAATGCCGAATTAAGTACAAGAAGACTGACTCTTCTTACTGTCTATGCTTTTAACCATTCCTGTGACTCTAGTTATAGAATCCGATGCTTCAGTCCAGGTTTACTGTATCCCTTCGACCTTCTTATTGACGATGAAACACAGAAATTGCATCGGAATTAAATACAAAAGGCACAATGCCGAGTTAAGTACATGAAGACTGACTCTTCTTACTGTCTATGCTTTGAACCATCCCTGTGACACTAGTTATAGATTCCGATGCTTCACTGCAGGTTTACTGTGTCCCTTAGACCTTCTTATTGACGATGAAACACAGAAATTACATCGGAATTAAATACAATAGGCACAATGCCGACTTAAGTACAAGAAGACTGACTCTTCTTACTGTCTATAGTTTGAACCATTCCAGTGACACTAGTTATAGATTCCGATGCTACACTTCATGTTTACTGTGTCCCTTGGACCTTCTTATTGACGATGAAACACAGAAATTGCATCAGAATCAAATACAAAAGGCACAATGCCGACTAAAGTACAAGAAGACTGACTCTTCCTACTGTCTATGTTGTGACCCATTTCTGTGACACTAGTTATAGAGTTCGATGCTTCACTTCAGGTTTACTGTATCCCTTGGACCTTCTTATTGACGGTGAAACACAGAAATTGCATCGGAATTAAATACGAAAGGCACAATGCAAACTTAAGTACAAGAAGACTGACTCTTCTTACTGACTATGTTTTGAACCATTCCTGTGACACTATTTATAGATTCCGATGCTTCACTTCAGGTTTACTGTATCCCTCTGACCTTCTTATTGACGATGAAACACAGAAATTGCATCGGAATTAAATAGAAAAGGCACAATGCCGACTTAAGTACAAGAAGACTGACTCTTCTTACTGTCTATGCTTTGAACCATTCCTGTGACACTAGTTATAGATTCCGATGCTTCACTTCAAGTTTACTGTATCCCTTGCACCTTCTTATTGACGATGAAACACAGAAATTGGTTCGGAATTCAATACAAAAGGCACAATGCCGACTTAAGTACAAGAAGACTGACTCTTCTTACTGTCTATGCTTTGAACCATTCCTGTGACACTAGTTATAGATTCCGATGTTTCACTTTAGGTTTACTGTTTCCCTTGGACCTTCATAATGACGATGAAACACAGAAATTGCATCGGATATAAATAGAAAAGGCACAATGTCGACTTAAGTACAAGACGACTGACGCTTCTCACTGACTATGATTTGAACAATTCCTGTGACACTAGTTATAGATTCCGATGCTTCACTTCAGGTTTACTGTACACCTTGGACCTTCTTATTGACTATGAAACACAGAAATCTCATCGGAATTAAATACAAAAGGCACAATGCCGACTTAAGGACAAGAAGACTGACCCTTCTTTCTATCTATGTTTTGAACCAGTCCTGTGACACTAGTTACAGATTCCGATGCTTCACTTCAGGTTTACTGTTTCCCTTGGACCTTCTTAATGACGATGAAACACAGAAATTGCATCGGAATTAAATACAAAAGGCACAATGCCGACTTATGTACAAGAAGACTAACTCTTCCTACTGTCTATGTTTTGAATCATTTCTGTGACACTAGTTATAGAGTCCGATGCTTCACTTCGGGTTTACTGTATCCCTTGGACCTTGTTATTTACGATGAATCACAGAAATTGCATCGGAATTAAATACAAAAGGCACAATGCCAACTTAAGTAAAAGAAGACCGACTCTTCTTACTGTCTATAATTTGAACCATTCCAGTTACACTAGTTATAGATTCCGATGCTTCACTTCAGGATTACTGTATCCCTCTGACCTTCTTAGTGACGATGAAACACAGAAATTGCATCGGAATTGAATACAAAAAGCACAATGCCGACTTAAGTACAAGAATACTGACTCATCTTATTGTCTATGAATTGCACAATTACTGTGACACTAGTATCAGATTCCGATGCTTCACTTCAGGATTAATGTATCCCTTGGACCGTGTTATTTACGATGAATCACAGAAATTGCAGTGGAGATAAATACAAAAGGCACAATGCCGACTTAAGTACAAGAAGACCGACTCTTCTTACTGTCTATAATTTGAACCATTCCAGTGACACTAGTTATAGATTCCGATGCTTCACTTCATGTTTACTGTATCCCTCGGACCTTCTTATTGACGATGAAACACAGAAATTGCATCGGAATTACATAAAAAAGGCACAATGCCGACTTAAGTACAAGAAGACTGACTCTTCCTACTGTCTATGATTTAAACCATTACTGTGACACTAGTTATAGATTCCGATGCTTCACTCCAGGTTTACTGTATCCCTTGGACCTTCTTATTGACGGTGAAACACAGAAATTGAATCGGAATTAAATACGAAAGGCACATTGCCAACTTAAGAACAAGAAGACTGACTCTTCTTCCTGACTATGTTTTCAACCATTCCTGTGACACTAGTTGTAGATTCCGATGCTTCACTTCAGGTTCACTATATCCCATGGACCTTCATATTGACGATGAAACACAGAAATAGCATCGGAATTAAATACAAAAGACACAATGCCGACATAAGTACAAGAAGAACGACTCTTCCAACTGTCTATGTTTTGAACCATTCCTGAGACACTAGTTATAGATTCCGGTGCTTCACTTCAGGCTTACTGTATCCCGCTGACCGTCTTATTGACGATGAAACACAGAAATTGCATCCGAATTAAATAGAAAAGGCACAATGCCGACTTAAGTACTAGAAGACTGACTCTTCCTGCTGTCTATGTTTTGAACCATTCCTAAGACACTTGTTATAGATTCCACTGCTTCACTTCATTTTTACTGTATCCCACTGACCTTCTTATTGACGATGAAACACAGAAATTGCATCGGAATTAAATACAAAAGGCACAATGCCGAATTAAGTACAAGAAGACTGACTCTTCTTACTGTCTATGCTTTTAACCATTCCTGTGACACTAGTTACAGACTCCGATGCTTCGCTCCAGATTTACTGTATCCCTTCCACCTTCTTATTGACGATGAAACACAGAAATTGCATCGGAATTAAATACAAAAGACACAATGCCGACTTAAGTACATGAAGACTGACTCTTCTTAATGTCTATGCTTTGAACCATCCCTGTGACACTAGTTATAGATTCCGATGCCTCACTGCAGGTTTACTGTGTCCCTTAGACTTTCTTATTGACGATGAAACACAGAAATTACATCGGAATTAAATACAATAGGCACAATGCCGACTTAAGTACAAGAAGACTGACTCTTCTTACTGTCTATAGTTTGAACCATTCCAGTGCCACTAGTTATAGATTCCGATGCTTCACTTCATGTTTACTTTATCCCTTGGACCTTCTTATTGACGATGAAACACAGAAATTGCACCGGAATTAAATACAAAATGCACAATGCCGACTTATGTACAAGAAGACTAACTCTTCCTACTGTCTATGTTTTGACCCATTTCTGTGACACTAGTTATAGAGTCCGATGCTTCACTTCAGGTTTACTGTATCCTTTGGACCTTCTTATTGACGGTTAAACACAGAAATTGCATTGGAATTAAATACGAAAGGCACAATGCCAACTTAAGTACAAGAAGACTGACTCTTCTTACTGACTATGTTTTGAACCATTCCAGTGACACTAGTTATAGATTCCGATGTTTCACTTCAGGTCTACTGTATCCCTTAAACCTTCTTATTGATGATGAAACGCAGAAATTGCATCGGAATTAAATACAAAAGACACAATGCCGACTTAAGTACAAGAAGACTGACTCTTCCAACTGTCTATGTTTTGAACCATTCCTCTGACGCTAGTTATAGATTCCGATGCTTCACTTCAGGTTTACTGTATCTCTCTGACCGTCTTAGTGACGATGAAACACAGAAATTGCATCCGAATTAATACAAAAGGCACAATGCCGACTTAAGTACAAGAAGACTGACTCTTCTTACTGTCTATGTTTTGAACCGTCCCTGTGACCCTAGTTATGGATTCCGATGTTTCACTCCAGGTTGACTGTATCCCTTGGACCTTATTATTGACGATGAAACACAGAAATCGCATCGGAATTAAATACAAAATGCACAATGCCGACTTAAGTACAAGAAGACTGACTCTTCTTACCGACTATGTTTTGAACGATTCCTGTGACACTAGTTATAGATTCCGTTGCTTCACTTCAGGTATACTGTATCCCTCTGACCTTCTTATTGACGATGAAACACAGAAATTGCATCGGAATTAAATACAAAAGGCACAATGCCGAATTAAGTACAAGAAGACTGACTCTTCTTACTGTCTATGCTTTTAACCATTCCTGTGACACTAGTTATAGACTCCGATGCTTCAGTCCAGGTTTACTGTATCCCTTCGACCTTCTTATTGACGATGAAACACAGAAATTGCATCGGAATTAAATACAAAAGGCACAATGCCGACTTAAGTACATGAAGACTGACTCTTCTTACTGTCTATGCTTTGAACCATCCCTGTGACACTAGTTATAGATTACGATGCTTCACTGCAGGTTTACTGTGTCCCTTAGACCTTCTTATTGACGATGAAACACAGAAATTACATCGGAATTAAATACAATAGGCACAATGCCGACTTAAGTACAAGAAGACTGACTCTTCTTACTCTATAGTTTGAACCATTCCAGTGACACTAGTTATAGATTCCGATGCTTCACTTCATGTTTACTGTATCCCTTGGACCTTCTTATTGACGATGAAACACAGAAATTGCATCGGAATTAAATACAAAAGGCACAATGCCGACTTAAGTACAAGAAGACTGACTCTTCCTACTGTCTATGTTGTGACCCATTTCTGTGACACTAGTTATAGAGTTCGATGCTTCACTTCAGGTTTACTGTATCCCTTGGACCTACTTATTGACGGTGAAACACAGAAATTGCATTGGAATTAAATACGAAAGGCACAATGCCAACTTAAGTACAAGAAGACTGACTCTTCTTACTGACTATGTTTTGAACCATTCCAGTGACACTAGTTATAGATTCCGATGCTTCACTTCAGGTTTACTGTATCCCGTAAACCTTCTTATTGACGATGAAACGCAGAAATTCCATCGGAATTAAATACAAAAGACACAATGCCGACTTAAGTACAAGAAGACTGACTCTTCCAACTGTCTATGTTTTGAACCATTCCTGTGACGCTAGTTATAGATTCCGATGCTTCACTTAAGGTTTACTGTATCCCTCGGACCGTCTTAGTGTCGATGAAACACAGAAATTGCATCCGAATTAAATACAAAAGGCACAATGCCGACTTATGTACAAGAAGAGTGACTCTTCCTACTGTCTATGTTTTGACCCATTTCTGTGACACTAGTTATAGAGTCCGATGCTTCACTTCAGGTTTACTGTATCCCTTGGACCTACTTATTGACGGTGAAACACAGAAATTGCATCGGAATTAAATACGAAAGGCACAATGCCAACTTAAGTACAAGAAGACTGACTCTTCTTACTGACTATGCTTTGAACCATTCCTGTGACACTATTTATAGATTCCGATGCTTCACTTCAGGTTTACTGTATCCCTCTGACCTTCTTATTGACGATGAAACACAGAAATTGCATCGGAATTAAATAGAAAAGGCACAATGCTGACTTAAGTACAAGAAGACTGACTCTTCCTACTGTCTATGCTTTGAACCATTCCTGTGACACTAGTTATAGATTCCGATGCTTCACTTCAGGTTTACTGTATCCCTTGGACCTTCTTATTGACGATGAAACACAGAAATTGGTTCGGAATTCAATACAAAAGGCACAATGCCGACTTAAGTACAAGAAGACTGACTCTTCTTACTGTCTACGCTTTGAACCATCCCTGTGACACTAGTTATAGATACCGATGTTTCACTTTAGGTTTACTGTATCCCGTGGACCGTGTTATTGACGATGAAACACAGAAATTGCATCGGAAATAAATACAAAAACACAATACCGACTTAAGAACAAGAAGACTGACTCTTCTTATTGACTATGCTTTGAACCATTCCTGTGACACTAGTCATAGATTCCGATGCTTAACTTCAGGATTACTGTATCCCTCTGACCTTCTTATTGACGATGAAACACAGAAATTGCATCCGTATTAAATACAAAAGGCACAATGTCGACTTAAGTACAAGAAGTCTGACTCTTCTTACTGTCTATGTTTTGACCCATCCCTGTGACACTAGTTATAGTTTCCGATGCTTCACTCCTGGTTTACTGTATCGCTTGGTCCTTCTTATTGACGAAGAAACACTGAAATTGCATCGGAATTAAATACAAAAGGCACAATGCCGACTTAAGTACAAGAAGACGGACTCTTATTAATGACTATGTTTTGGACCATTCCTGTGACACTAGTTATAAATTCCAATGCTTCACTTCGGATTTACTGTATCCCTTGGACCATCTTATTGACGAAGAAACACAGAAATTGCATCGGATATAAATAGAGAAGGCACAATGAGGACTTAAGTACAAGAAGACTGACGCTTCTCACTGACTATGCTTTGAACCATTCCTGTGACACTAGTTATAGATTCCGATGCTTCACTTCAGGTTTACTGTACACCTTGGACCTTCTTATTGACTATGAAACACAGAAATCGCATCGGAATTAAATACAAAAGGCACAATGCCGACTTAAGTACAAGAAGACCGACTCTTCTTACTGTCTATAATTTGAACCATTCCAGTGACACTAGTTATAGATTCCGATGCTTCACTTCAGGATTACTGTATCCCTCTGACCTTCTTAGTGACGATGAAACACAGAAATTGCATCGGAATTAAATACAAAAAGCACAATGCCGACTTAAGTACAAGAATACTGACTCATCTTAATGTCTCTGAATTGCACAATTCCTGTGACACTAGTTATAGATTCCGATGCTTCAAGACAGGTTTAATGTATCCCTTGGACCGTGTTATTTACGATGAATCACAGAAATTGCATTGGAGATAAATACAAAAGGCACAATGCCGACTTAAGTACAAGAAGACTGACTCTTCTTACTGTCTATAATTTGAACCATTCCAGTGACACTAGATATAGATTCCGATGCTTCACTTCATGTTTACTGTATCCCTCGGACCTTCTTATTGACGATGAAACACAGAAATTGCATCGGAATTAAATACAAAAGGCACAATGCCGACTTAAGTACAAGAAGTCTGACAATTCCTACTGTCTATGTTTTGAACCCTTACTGTGACACTAGCTATAGATTCCGATGCTTCACTCCAGGTTTACTGTATCCCTTGGACCTTCTTATTGACGGTGAAACACAGAAATTGCATCGGAATTAAATACGAAAGGCACATTGCCAATTTAAGTACAAGAAGACTGACTCTTCTTCCTGACTATGTTTTCAACCATTCCTGTGACACTAGTTGTAGATTTCGATGCTTCACTTCAGGTTTACTGTATCCCTTGGACCTTCTTATTGACGATGAAACACAGAAATAGCATCGGAATTAAATACAAAAGACACAATGCCGACGTAAGTACAAGAAGATTGACTCTTCCAACTGTCTATGTTTTGAACCATTCCTGAGACACTAGTTATAGATTCTGATGCTTCACTTCAGGCTTACTGTATCCCCCTGACCGTCTTATTGACGATGAAACACAGAAATTGCATCCGAATTAAATAGAAAAGGCACAATGCCGACTTAAGTACTAGAAGACTGACTCTTCCTGCTGTCTATGTTTTGAACCATTCCTAAGACACTTGTTATAGATTCCGTTGCTTCACTTCATTTTTACTGTATCCCTCTGACTTCTTATTGACGATGAAACACAGATATTGCATCGGAATTAAATACAAAAGGCACAATGCCGAATTAAGTACAAGAAGACTGACTCTTCTTACTGTCTATGCTTTTAACCATTCCTGTGACACTAGTTATAGACTCCGATGCTTCACTCCAGATTTACTGAATCCCTTCGACCTTCTTATTGACGATGAAACACAGAAATTGCATCGGAATTAAATACAAAAGGCACAATGCCGACTTAAGTTCATGAAGACTGACTCTTCTTACTGTCTATGCTTTGAACAATCCCTGTGACACTAGTTATAGATTCCGATGCTTCACTGCAGGTTTACTGTGTCCCTTAGACCTTCTTATTGACGATGAAACACAGAAATTTCATCGGAATTAAATACAATAGGCACAATGCCGACTTAAGTACAAGAAGACTGACTCTTCTCACTGTCTATAGTTTGAACCATTCCAGTGCCACTAGTTATAGATTCCGATGCTTCACTTCATGTTCACTGTATCCCTTGGACCTTCTTATTGACGATGAAACACAGAAATTGCACCTGAATTAAATACAAAATGCACAATGCCGACTTATGTACAAGAAGACTGACTCTTCCTACTGTCTATGTTTTGACTCATTTCTGTGACACTAGTTATAGAGTCCAATGCTTCACTTCAGGTTTACTGTATCCCTTGGACCTTCTTATTGACGGTGAAACACAGAAATTGCATTGGAATTAATTACGAAAGGCACAATGCCAACTTAAGTACAAGAAGACTGACTCTTCTTACTGACTATGTTTTGAACCATTCCAGTGACACTAGTTATAGATTCCGATGCTTCACTTCAGGTTGACTGTATCCCTTAAACCTTCTTATTGACGATGAAACGCAGAAATTGCATCGGAATTAAATACAAAAGACACAATGCCGAATTAAGTACAAGAATACTGACTCTTCTTACTGTCTATGCTTTTAACCATTCCTGTGACACTAGTTATAGACTCCGATGCTTCAGTGCAGGTTTACTGTATCCCTTCGACCTTCTTATTGACGATGAAACACAGAAATTGCATCGGAATTAAATACAATAGGAACAATGCCGACTTAAGTACATGAAGACTGACTCTTCTTACTGTCTATGCTTTGAACCATCCCTGTGACACTAGTTATAGATTCCGATGCTTCACTGCAGGTTTACTGTGTCCCTTAGACCTTCTTATTGACGATGAAACACAGAAATTACATCGGAATTAAATACAATAGGCACAATGCCGACTTAAGTACAAGAAGACTGACTCTTCTTACTGTCTATAGTTTGAACCATTCCAGTGACACTAGTTATAGATTCCGATGCTACACTTCATGTTTACTGTATCCGTTGGACCTTCTTATTGACGATGAAACACAGAAATTGCATCGGAATTAAATACAAAAGGCACAATGCCGAATTAAGTACAAGAAGACTGACTCTTCTTACTGTCTATGCTTTTAACCATTCCTGTGACACTAGTTATAGACTCCGATGCTTCAGTCCAGGTTTACTGTATCCCTTCGACCTTCTTATTGACGATGAAACACAGAAATTGCATCGGAATTAAATACAAAAGGCACAATGCCGACTTAAGTACATGAAGACTGACTCTTCTTACTGTCTATGCTTTGAACCATCCCTGTGACACTAGTTATAGATTCCGATGCTTCACTGCAGGATTACTGTGTCCCTTAGACCTTCTTATTGACGATGAAACACAGAAATTACATCGGAATAAAATAACAATAGGCACAATGCCGACTTAATTACAAGAAGACTGACTCTTCTTACTGTCTATAGTTTGAACCATTCCAGTGACACTAGTTATAGATTCCGATGCTTCACTTCATGTTTACTGTATCCCTTGGACCTTCTTATTGACGATGAAACACAGAAATTGCATCGGAATTAAATACAACAGGCACAATGCCGACTTAAGTACAAGAAGACTGACTCTTCCTACTGTCTATGTTGTGACCCATTTCTGTGACACTAGTTATAGAGTTCGATGCTTCACTTCAGGTTTACTGTATCCCTTGGACCTTCTTATTGACGGTGAAACACAGAAATTGCATTGGAATTAAATACGAAAGGCACAATGCCAACTTAAGTACAAGAAGACTGACTCTTCTTACTGACTATGTTTTGAACCATTCCAGTGACACTAGTTATAGATTCCGATGCTTCACTTCAGGTTTACTGTATCCCGTAAACCTTCTTATTGACGATGAAACGCAGAAATTGCATCGGAATTAAATACAAAAGACACAATGCCGACTTAAGTACAAGAAGACTGACTCTTCCAACTGTCTATGTTTTGAACCATTCCTGTGACGCTAGTTATAGATTCCGATGCTTCACTTCAGGTTTACTGTATCCCTCTGACCGTCTTAGTGACGATGAAACAGAGAAATTGCATCCGAAATAAATAGAAAAGGCACAATGACGACTTAAGTACTAGAAGACTGACTCTTCCTACTGTCTATGTTTTGAACCATTTCTAAGACACTTGTTATAGATTCCGATGCTTCACTTCAGGTTTACTGTATCCCTTGGACCTACTTATTGTCGATGAAACACAGAAATTGCATCGGAATTCAATACAAAAGGCACAAGGCCGACTTAACTACAAGAAGACTGACTCCTCTTACTGACTGTGCTTTGAACCATTCCTGTGATTCCAGTTATAGATTCCGATGCTTAACTTCCGGATTACTGTATCCCTCTGACCTTCTTAGTGACGATGAAACACAGAAATTGCATCGGAATTAAATACAAAAGGCACAATGCCGACTTATGTACAAGAAGAGTGACTCTTCTTACTGTCTATGCTTTGAACCATTCCTGTGACACTAGTTATAGATTCCGATGCTTCACTTCAGGTTTACTGTATCCCTTGCACCTTCTTATTGACGATGAAACACAGAAATTGGTTCGGAATTCAATACAAAAGGCACAATGCCGACTTAAGTACAAGAAGACTGACTCTTCTTACTGTCTACGCTTTGAACCATCCCTGTGACACTAGTTATAGATTCCGATGTTTCACTTTAGGTTTACTGTATCCCGTGGACCGTGTTATTGACGATGAAACACAGAAATTGCATCGGAAATAAATACAAAAAGCACAATACCGACTTAAGGACAAGAAGACTGACTATTCTTATTGACTATGCTTTGAACCATTCCTGTGACACTAGTCATAGATTCCGATGCTTAACTTCAGGATTACTGTATCCCTCTGACCTTCTTATTGACGATGAAACACAGAAATTGCATCCGTATTAAATACAAAAGGCACAATGCCGACTTAAGTACAAGAAGTCTGACTCTTCTTACTGTCTATGCTTTGAACCATCCCTGTGAGTTATAGTTTCCGATGCTTCACTCCTGATTTACTGTATCCCTTGGTCCTTCTTATTGACGAAGAAACACTGAAATTGCATCGGAATTAAATACAAAAGGCACAATGCCGACTTAAGTACAAGAAGACTGACTCTTATTAATGACTATGTTTTGGACCATTCCTGTGACACTAGTTATAAATTCCGATGCTTCACTTCGGGTTTACTGTATCCCTTGGACCATCTTATTGACGATGAAACACAGAAATTGCATCGGATATAAATAGAAAAGGCACAATGTCGACTTAGGTACAAGAAGACTGACGCTTCTCACTGACTATGCTTTGAACCATTCCTGTGACACTAGTTATAGATTCCGATGCTTCACTTCAGGTTTACTGTACACCTTGGACCTTCTTATTGACTATGAAACACAGAAATCGCATCGTAATTAAATACAAAATGCACAATGCCGACTTAAGTACAAGAAGACTGACTCTTCATACTGTCTATATTTTGAACCATTCCTGTGACACTAGTTTTAGATTCCGATGCTTCAATTTAAGTTTACTGTATCGCTCTGACCTTATTGCCGATGAAACACAGAAATTGCATCGGAATTAAATACAAAAGGCACAATGCCGACTTAAGGACAAGAAGACTGACCCTTCTTACCATCTATGTTTTGAACCAGTCCTGTGACATTAGTTATAGATTTCGTTGCTTCACTTGAGGTTTACTGTTTCCCTTGGACCTTCTTATTGACGATGAAACACAGAAATTGCATCGGAATTAAATACAAAAGGCACAATGCCGACTTATGTACAAGAAGACTAACTCTTGCTACTGTCTATGTTTTGAACCATTTCTGTGACACTAGTTATAGAGTCCGTTGCTTCAATTCATGTTTACTGTATCCCTTGGGCCTTCTTATTGACGGTGAAACACAGAAATTGCATCGGAATTAAATACGAAAGGCACAATGCCAACTTAAGTTCAACAAGACTGACTCTTCTTACTGACTATGTATTGAACCGTTCCTGTGACACTAGTTATAGATTCCGATGCTTCACTTCAGGTTTACTGTATCCTTCTGACCTTCGTATTGACGATGAAACACAGAAATTGCATCGGAATTAAATAGAAAAGGCAGTATGCCAACTTAAGTACAAGAAGACTGACTCTTCTTACTGTCTATGCTTTGAACCATTCCTGTGACACTAGTTATAGATTCCGATGCTTCACTTCAGGTTTACTGTATCCCTTGCACCTTCTTATTGACGATGAAACACAGAAATTGGTTCGGAATTAAATACAAAAGGCACAATGCCGACTTAACTACAAGAACACTGACTCTTCTTACTGACTATGCTTTGAACCATTCCAGTGACACTAGTTATAGATTCCGATGCCTAACTTCAGGATTACTGTATACCACTGACCTTGTTAGTGACGATGAGACACAGAAATTGCATCGGAATTAAATACAAAAAGCACAATGCCGACTTAAGTACAAGAATACTGACTCATCTTACTGTCTATGATTTGCACCATTCCTGTGACACTAGTTATACATTCCGATGCTTCACTTCAGGTTTACTGTTTCTCTTGGACCATCTTATTGACGATGAAACACAGAAATTGCATCGGAATTAAATACAAAAGGCACAATGCCGACTTATGTACAAGAAGACTGACTCTTCCTACTGTCTATGTTTTGAACCATTTCTGTGACACTAGTTATAGAGTCCGATGCTTCACTTCAGGTTTACTGTATCCCTTGGATCTTGTTATTTACGATGAATCACAGAAATTGCATCGGAATTAAATACAAAAGGCACAATGCCGACTTAAGTACAAGAAGACCGACCCTTCTTACTGTCTATAATTTGAACCATTCCAGTGACACTAATTATAGATTCCGATGCTTCACTTCAGGTTTACTGTATGCCTTGGACCTTCTTATTGACGATGAAACACAGAAAGTGCATCGGAATTAAATCCAAAATCACAATGCCGACTTAACTACAAGAAGACTGACTCTTCTTACTGACTACGCTTTGAACCATTCCTGTGACTCTAGTTATAGATTCCGATGCTTCACTTCAGGATTACTGTATCCCTCTGACCTTCTTAGTGACGATGAAACACAGAAATTGCATCGGAAATAAATACAAAAAGCACAATGCCGACTTAAGTACAAGAATACTGACCCATCTTATTGTCTATGAATTGCAACATTCCTGTGACACTAGTTATAGATTCCGATGCTTCACTTCAGGTTCAATGTATCCTTTGGACCTTGTTATTTACGATGAATCACAGAAATTGCATCGGAGATAAATACAAAAGGCACAATGCCGACTTAAGTACAAGAAGACTGACTCTTCTTACTGTCTATAATTTGAACCATTCCAGTGACACTAGTTATAGATTCCGATGCTTCACTTCATGTTTACTGTATCCCTCGGACCTTCTTATTGACCATGAAACGCAGAAATTGCATCGGAATTAAATACAAAAGGCACAATGCCGACTTAAGTACAAGAAGACTGACTCTTCCTACTGACTATGTTTTGAACCATTACTGTGACACTAGTTATAGATTCCGATGCTTCACTCCAGGTTTACTGTATCCCTTGGACCTTCTTTTTGACGGTGAAACACAGATATTGCATCGGAATTAAATACGAAACGCACATTGCCAACTTAAGTACAAGAAGACTGACTCTTCTTCCTGACTATGTTTTCAACCATTCCTGTGACACTAGTTGTAGATTCCGATGCTTCACTTCAGGTTTACTGTATCCCTTGGACCTTCTTATAGACGATGAAACACAGAAATAGCATCGGAATGAAATACAAAATACACAATGCCGTCTTAAGTACAAGAAGACTGACTCTTCCAATGTTTTGAACCATTCCTGAGACACTAGTTATAGATTCCGATGCTTCACTTGAGGCTTACTGCATCCCCCTGACCGTCTTATTGACGATGAAACACAGAAATTGCATCGGAATTAAATACAAAAGGCACAATGCTTACTTAAGTACATGAAGACTGACTTTTCTTACTGTCTATGCTTTGAACCATCCCTGTGACACTAGTTATAGATTCCGATGCTTCACTGCAGGTTTACTTGGTCCCTTAGACCTTCTTATTGACGATGAAACACAGAAATTACATCGGAATTAAATACAATAGGCACAATGCCGACTTAAGTACAAGAAGACTGACTCTTCTTACTGTCTATAGTTTGAACCATTCCAGTGCCACTAGTTATAGATTCCGATGCTTCACTTCATGTTTACTGTATCCCTTGGACCTTCTTATTGACGATGAAACACAGAAATTGCATCGGAATTAAATACAAAATGCACAATGCCGACTTATGTACAAGAAGACTGACTCTTCCTACTGTCTATGTTTTGACCCATTTCTGTGACACTAGTTATAGAGTCCGATGCTTCACTTCAGGTTTACTGTATCCCTTGGACCTTCTTATTGACGGTGAAACACAGAAATTGCATTGGAATTAAATACGAAAGGCACAATGCCAACTTAAGTACAAGAAGACTGACTCTTCTTACTGACTATGTTTTGAACCATTCCAGTGACACTAGTTATAGATTCCGATGCTTCACTTCAGGTTTACTGTATCCCTTGGACCTTGTTATTGATGATGAAACGCTGAAATTGCATCGGAATTAAATACAAAAGGCACAATGCCGACTTAAGTACAAGAAGACTGACTCTTCTTACCGTCTATGATTTGAACCGTTCCTGTGACCCTAGTTATAGATTCCGATGTTTCACTCGAGGTTGACTGTATCCCTTGGACCTTGTTATTGACGATGAAACACAGAAATTGCATCGGAATTAAATACAAAATGCACAATGCCGACTTAAGTACAAGAAGACTGACTCTTCTTACTGACTATGTTTTGAACCATTCCGGTGACACTAGTAGAAGATTCCGTCGCTTCACTTCAGGTTTACTGTATCCCTCTGACCTTCTTATTGACGATGAAACACAGAAATTGCATCGGAATTAAATACAAAAGGCACAATGCCGAATTAAGTGCAAGAAGACTGACTCTTCTTACTGTCGATGCTTTTAACAATTCCTGTGACACTAGTCATAGACTCCGATGCTTCACTCCAGGTTTACTGTATCCCTTCGACCTTCTTATTGACGATGATTCACAGAAATTGCATCGGAATTAAATACAAAAGGCACAATGCCAACTTAAGTACATGAAGACTGACTCTTCTTACAGTCTATGCTTTGAACCATCCCTGCGACTCTATTTATAGATTCCGATGCTTCACTGCAGGTTTACGGTGTCCCTTAGACCTTATTATTGACGATGAAACACAGAAATTGCATCGGAATTAAATACAAAAGGCACATTGACGACTTAAGTACAAGAAGACTGACTCTTCCAAGTATCTATGTTTTGACCCATTTCTGTGACACTAGTTATAGAGTCCGATGCTTCACTTCAGGTTTACTGTATCCCTTGGACCTTCTTATTGACGGTGAAACACAGAAATTGCATTGGAATTAAATACGAAAGGCACAATGCCAACTTAGGTACAAGAAGACTGACTCTTCTTACTGACTATGTTTTGAACCATTCCAGTGACACTAGTTATAGATTCCGATGCTTCACTTCAGGTTTACTGTATCCCGTAAACCTTCTTATTGACGATGAAACGCAGAAATTGCATCGGAATTAAATACAAAAGACACAATGCCGACTTAAGTACAAGAAGACTGACTCTTCCAACTGTCTATGATTTGAACCATTCCTGTGACGCTAGTTATAGATTCCGATGCTTCACTTCAGGTTTACTGTATCCCTCTGACCGTCTTAGTGACGATGAAACAGAGAAATTGCATCCGAATTAAATAGAAAAGGCACAATGACGACTTAAGTACTAGAAGACTGACTCTTCCTACTGTCTATGTTTTGAACCATTCCTAAGACACTTGTTATAGATTCCGATGCTTCACTTCAGGTTTACTGTATCCCTTGGACCTTCTTATTAACGGTGAAACACAGAAATTGCATCGGAATTAAATACGAAAGGCACATTGCCAACTTAAGTACAAGAAGACTGACTCTTCTTCCTGACTATGTTTTCAACCATTCCTGTGACACTAGTTGTAGATTCCGATGCTTCACTTCAGGTTTACTGTATCCCTTGGACCTTCTTATTGACGATGAAACACAGAAATAGCATCGGAATTAAATTCAAAAGACACAATGCCGACTTAAGTACAAGAAGACTGACTCTTCCAACTGTCTATGTTTTGAACCATTCCTGAGACACTAGTTATAGATTCCGATGCTTCACTTCAGGCATACTGTATCCCCCTGACCGTCTTATTGACGATGAAACACAGAAATTGCATCCGAATTAAATAGAAAAGGCACAATGCCGACTTAAGTACTAGAAGACTGACTCTTCCTAGTGTCTATGTTTTGAACCATTCCTAAGACACTTGTTATAGATTCCGTTACTTCACTTCAGGTTTACTGTATCCCTCTGACCTTCTTATTGACGATGAAACACAGAAATTGCATCGGAATTAAATACAAAAGGCACAATGCCGAATTAAGTACAAGAAGACTGACTCTTCTTACTGTGTATGCTTTTAACCATTCCTGTGACACTAGTTATAGACTCCGATGCTTCGCTCCAGATTTACTGTATCCCTTCGACCTTCTTATTGACGATGAAACACAGAAATTGCATCGGAATCAAATACAAAAGGCACAATGCCGACTTAAGTACATGAAGACTGACTCTTCTTACTGTCTATGCTTTGAACCATCCCTGTGACACTAGTTATAGATTCCGATGCTTCACTGCAGGTTTACTGTGTCCCTTAGACCTTCTTATTGACGATGAAACACAGAAATTACATCGGAATTAAATACAATAGGCACAATGCCGACTGAAGTACAAGAAGACTGACTCTTCTTACTATCTATAGTTTGAACCATTCCAGTGCCACTAGTTATAGATTCCGATGCTTGACTTCATGTTTACTGTATCCCTTGGACCTTCTTATTGACAATGAAACACAGAAATTGCATCGGAATTAAATACAAAATGCACAATGCCGACTTATGTACAAGAAGACTGACTCTTCCTACTGTCTATGTTTTGACCCATTTCTGTGACACTAGTTATAGAGTCCGTTGCTTCACTTCAGGTTTACTGTATCCCTCTGACTTTCTTATTGACGATGAAACACAGAAATTGCATCGGAATTAAATACAAATGGCACAATGCCGAATTAAGTACAAGAAGACTGACTCTTCTTACTGTGTATGCTTTTGACCATTCCAGTGACACTAGTTATAGATTCCGATGCTTCACTTCAGGTTTACTGTATCCCTTAAACCTTCTTATTGACGATGAAACGCAGACATTGCATCAGAATTAAATACAAAAGACACAATGCCGACTTAAGTACAAGAAGACTGACTCTTCTTACCATCTATGTTTTGAACCGTCCCTGTGACCCTAGTTATAGATTCCGATGTTTCACTCCAGGTTGACTGTCTCCCTTGGACCTTCTTATTAACGATGAAACACAGAAATTGCATCGGAATTAAATACAAAATGCACAATGCCGACTTATGTACAAGAAGACTGACTCTACTTACTGACTATGTTTTGAACCATTCCTGTGACACTAGTTATAAATTCCGATGCTTCACTTCGGGTTTACTGTATCCCTTGGACCATCTTATTGACGATGAAACAAAGAAATTGCATCGGATATAAATAGAAAAGGCACAATGTCGACTTAAGTACAAGAAGACTGACGCTTCTCACTGACTATGCTTTGAACCATTCCTTTGACACTAGTTAAAGATTCCGATGCTTCACTTCAGGTTTACTGTACACCTTGGACCTTCTTATTGACTATGAAACACAGAAATCGCATCGTAATTAAATACAAAAGGCACAATGCCGACTTAAGTACAAGAAGACTGACTCTTCCTACTGTCTATATTTTGAACCATTCCTGTGACACTAGTTATGGATTCCGATGCTTCAATTTAGGTTTACTGTATCCCTCTGACCTTATTGCCGATGAAACACAGAAATTGCATCGGAATTAAATACAAAAGGCACAATGCCGACTTAAGTACAAGAAGACTGACTCTTCCTACTGTCTATGTTTTGAACCATTACTGTGACACTAGTTATAGATTCCGATGCTTCACTCCAGGTTTACTGTATCCCTTGGACCTTCTTATTAACGGTGAAACACAGAAATTGCATCGGAATTAAATACGAAAGGCACATTGCCAACTTAAGTACAAGAAGACTGACTCTTCTTCCCGACTATGTTTTCAACCATTCCTGTGACACTAGTAGTAGATTCCGAAGCTTCACTTCAGGTTTACTGTATCCCTTGGACCTTCTTATTGACGATGAAACACAGAAATAGCATCGGAATTAAATACAAAAGACACAATGCCGACTTAAGTACAAGAAGACTGACTCTTCCAACTGTATATGTTTTGAACCATTCCTGAGACACTAGTTATAGATTCCGATGCTTCACTTCAGGCTTACTGTATCCCCCTGACCGTCTTATTGACGATGAAACACAGAAATTGCATCCGAATTAAATAGAAAAGGCACAATGCCGACGTAAGTACTAGAAGACTGACTCTTCCTACTGTCTATGTTTTTAACCATTCATGTGACACTAGTTATAGACTCCGATGCTTCGCTCCAGATTAACTGTATCCCCTCGACCATCTTATTGACGATGAAACACAGAAATTGCATCGGAATTAAATACAAAAGGCACAATGCCGACTGAAGTACAAGAAGACTGACTCTTCTTACTGTCTATGCTTTGAACCATACCTGTGACACTAGTTATAGATTCCGATGCTTCACTGCAGGTTTACTGTGTCCCTTAGACCTTCTTATTGACGATGAAACACAGAAATTACATCGGAATTAAATACAATAGGCACAATGCCGACTTAAGTACAAGAAGACTGACTCTTCTTACTGTCTATAGTTTGAACCATTCCAGTGCCACTAGTTATAGATTCCGATGCTTGACTTCATGTTTACTGTATCCCTTGGACCTTCTTATTGACGATGAAACACAGAAATGGCATCGGAATTTAATACAAAATGCACAATGCCGACTTATGAACAAGAAGACTGACTCTTCCTACTGTCTATGTTTTGACCCATTTCTGTGACACTAGTTATAGAGTCCGATGATTCACTTCAGGTTTACTGTATCCCTTGGACCTTCTTATTGACGGTGAAACACAGAAATTGCATTGGAATTAAATACGAAAGGCACAATGCCAACTTAAGTACAAGAAGACTGACTCTTCTTACTGACTATGTTTTGAACCATTCCAGTGACACTAGTTATAGATTCCGATGCTTCACTTCAGGTTTACTGTATCCCTTAAACCTTCTTATTGACGATGAAACGCAGAAATTGCATCGGAATTAAATACAAAAGACACAATGCCGACTTAAGTACAAGAAGACTGACTCTTCTTACCGTCTATGTTTTGAACCGTCCCTGTGACCCTAGTTATAGATTCCGATGTTTCACTCCAGGTTGACTGTATCCCTTGGACCTTCATATTGACGATGAAACACAGAAATTGCATCGGAATTAAATACAAAAGGCACAATGCCGACTTAAGTACAAGAAGTCAGACTCTTCTTACTGTCTATGTTTTGAACCATCCCTGTGACACTAGTTATAGTTTCCGATGCTTCACTCCTGGTTTACTGTACCCCTTGGTCCTTCGTATTGACGAAGAAACACTGAAATTGCATCGGAATGAAATATAAAAGGCACAATGCCGACTTAAGTACAAGAAGACTGACTCTTATTAATGACTATGTTTTGGACCATTCCTGTGACACTAGTTATAAATTCCGATGCTTCACTTCGGGTTTACAGTATCCCTTGGACCGTCTTATTGACGATGAAACACAGAAATTGCATCGGATATAAATAGAAAAGGCACAATGTTGACTTAAGTACAAGAAGACTGACGCTTCTCACTGACTATGCTTTGAACCATTCCTGTGACACTAGTTATAGATTCCGATGCTTCACTTCAGGTTTACTGTACACCTAGGACCTTCTAATTGACTATGAAACACAGAAATCGCATCGGAATTAAATACATAAGGCACAATGCCGACTTAAGTACAAGAAGACTGACTCTTCCTACTGTCTATATTTTGAACCATTCCTGTGACACTAGTTATAGATTCCGATGCTTCAATTTAGGTTTACTGTATCCCTCTGACTTATTGCCGAAGAAACACAGAAATTGCATCGGAATTAAATACAAAAGGCACAATTTTGACTTAAGGACAAGAAGACTGACCCTTCTTACTATCTATGTTTTAAACCAGACCTGTGACACTAGTTACAGATTCCGATGTTTCACCTCAGGTTTTCTGTTTCCCTTGGACCTTCTTAATGACGATGAAACACAGAAATTGCATCGGAATTAAATACAAATGGCACAATGCCGACTTATGTACAAGAAGACTAACTCTTCCTACTGTCTATGTTTTGAACCATTACTGTGACACTAGTTATAGAGTCCGTTGCTTCACTTCAGGTTTACTGTACCCCTTGGGCCTTCTTATTGACGGTGAAACACAGAAATTGCATCGGAATTAAATACGAAAGGCACAATGCCAACTAAAGTACAAGAAGACTGACTCTTCTTACTGACTATGTTTTGAACCATTCCAGTGACACTAGTTATAGATTCCGATGCTTTACTTCAGGTTTACTGTATCCCTTAAAACTTCTTATTGTAGATGAAACGCAGAAATTGCATCGGAATTAAATACAAAAGACACAATGCCGACTTAAGTACAAGAAGACTGACTCTTCTTAACGTCTATGTTTTGACCCGTCCCTGTGACCCTAGTTATAGATTCCGATGTTTCACTCCAGGTTGACTGTATCCCTTGGACCTTCTTATTGACGATGAAACACAGAAATTGAATCGGAATTAAATACAAAATGCACAATGCCGACTTAAGTACAAGAAGAGTGACTCTTCTTACTGACTATGTTTAGAACCATTCCTGTGACACTAGTTATAGATTCCGTTGCTTCACTTCAGGTTGACTGTATCCCTCTGACCTTCTTATTGACGATGAAACACAGAAATTGCATCGGAATTAAATACAAAAGGCACAATGCCGAATTAAGTACAAGAAGACTGACTCTTCTTACTGTCTATGCTTTTAACCATTCCTGTGACACTAGTTATAGACTCCGATGCTTCAGTCCAGGTTTACTATATCCCTTCGACCTTCTTATTGACGATGAAACACAGAAATTGCATCGGAATTAAATACAAAAGGCACAATGCCGACTTAAGTACAAGAAGTCTGACTCTTCTTACTGTCTATGTTTTGAACCATCCCTGTGACACTAGTTATAGTTTCCGATGCTTCACTCCTGGTTTACTGTATCCCTTGGTCCTTCCTGTTGACGAAGAAACACTGAAATTGCATCGGAATGAAATACATAAGGCACAATGCCGACTTAAGTACAAGAAGACTGACTCTTCTCCCTGACTATGTTTTCAACCATTCCTGTGACACTAGTTGTAGATTCCGATGCTTCACTTCAGGTTTACTGTATCCCTTGGACCTTCTTATTGACGATGAAACACAGAAATAGCATCGGAATTAAATACAAAAGACACAATGCCGACTTAAGTACAAGAAGACTGACTCTTCCAACTGTCTGTGCTTTGAACCATTCCTGAGACACTAGTTATAGATTCCGATGCTTCACTTCAGGCTTATTGTATCCCCCTGACCGTCTTATTGACGATGAAACACAGAAATTGCATCCGAATTAAATAGAAAAGGCACAATGCCGACTTAAGTACTAGAAGACTGACTCTTCCTACTGTCTATGTTTTGAACCATTCCTAAGACACTTGTTATAGATTCCGTTGCTTCACTTCAGGTTTACTGTATCCCTCTGACCTTCTTATTGACGATGAAACACAGAAATTGCATCGGAATTAAATACAAAAGGCACAATGCCGAATTAAGTACAAGAAGACTGACTCTTCTTACTGTCTATGCTTTTAACCATTCCTGTGACACTAGTTATAGACTCCGATGCTTCGCTCCAGATTTACTGTATCCCTTCGACCTTCTTATTGACGATGAAACACAGAAATTGCATCGGAATTAAATACAAAAGGAACAATGCCGACTTAAGTACATGAAGACTGACTCTTCTTACTGTCTATGCTTTGAACCATCCCTGTGACACTAGTTATAGATTCCGATGCTTCACTGCAGGTTTACTGTGTCCCTTAGACCTTCTTATTGACGATGAAACACAGAAATTACATCGGAATTAAATACAATAGGCACAATGCCGACTTAAGTACAAGAAGACTGACACTTCTTACTGTCTATAGTTTGAACCATTCCAGTGCCACTAGTTATAGATTCCGATGCTTGACTTCATGTTTACTGTATCCCTTGGACCTTCTTATTGACGATGAAACACAGAAATTGCATCGGAATTAAATACAAAATGCACAATGCCGACTTATGTACAAGAAGACTGACTCTTCCTACTGTCTATGTTTTGATCCATGTCTGTGACACTAGTTATAGAGTCCGATGCTTCACTTCAGGTTTACTGTATCCCTTGGACCTTCTTATTGACGGTGAAACACAGAAATTGCATTGTAATTAAATACGAAATGCACAATGCCAACTTAAGCACAAGAAGACTGACTCTTCTTACTGACTCTGTTTTGAACCATTCCAGTGACACTAGTTATAGATACCGATGCTTCACTTCAGGTTTACTGTATCCCTTAAACCTTCTTATTGACGATGAAACGCAGAAATTACATCGGAATTAAATACAAAAGACACAATGCCGACTTAAGTACAAGAAGACTGACTCTTCTTACCGTCTATGTTTTGAACCGTCCCTGTGACCCTAGTTATGGATTCCGATGTTTCACTCCAGGTTGACTGTATCCATTGGACCTTCTTATTGACGATGAAACACAGAAATTGCATCGGAATTAAATACAAAAGGCACAATGCCGACTTAAGTACAAGACGTCAGACTCTTCTTACTGTCTATTTTTTGAACCATCCCTGTGACACTATTTATAGTTTCCGATGCTTCACTCCTGGTTTACTGTATCCCTTGGTCCTTCTTATTGACGAAGAAACACTGAAATTGCATCGGAATGAAATACAAAAGGCACAATGCCGACTTAAGTACAAGAAGACTGACTCTTATTAATGACTATGTTTTGGACCATTCCTGTGACACTAGTTATAAATTCCGATGCTTCACTTCGGGTTTACTGTATCCCTTGGACCATCTTATTGACGATGAAACACAGAAATTGCATCGGATATAAATAGAAAAGGCACAATGTCGACTTAAGTACAAGAAGACTGACGCTTCTCACTGACTATGCTTTGAACCATTCCTGTGACACTAGTTATAGATTCCGATGCTTCACTTCAGGTTTACTGTACACCTAGGACCTTCTTATTGACTATGAAACACAGAAGTCGCATCGGAATTAAATACAAAAGGCACAATGCCGACTTAAGTACAAGAAGAGTGACTCTTCCTACTGTCTAGATTTTGAACCATTCCTGTGACACTAGTTATAGATTCCGATGCTTCAATTTAGGTTTACTGTATCCCTCTGACCTTATTGCCGATGAAACACAGAAATTGCATCGGAATTAAATACAAAAGGCACAATGCCGACTTAAGGACAAGAAGACTGACCCTTCTTACTATCTATGTTTTGAACCAGTCCTGTGACACTAGTTACAGATTCCGATGTTTCACTTCAGGTTTACTGTTTCCCTTGGACCTTCTTAATGACGATGAAACACAGAAATTGCATCGGAATTAAATACAAAAGGCACAATGCCGACTTATGTACAAGAAGACTAACTCTTCCTACTGTCTATGTTTTGAACCATTTCTGTGACACTAGTTATAGAGTCCGTTGCTTCACTTAAGGTTTACTGTACCCCTTGGGCCTTCTTATTGACGGTGAAACACAGAAATTGCATCGGAATTAAATACGAAAGGCACAATGCCAACTTAAGTACAAGAAGACTGACTCTTCTTACTGACTATGTTTTGAACCATTCCAGTGACACTAGTTATAGAGTCCGATGCTTCACTTCAGGTTTACTGTATCCCTTAAACCTTCTTATTGACGATGAAACGCAGAAATTTCATCGGAATTAAATACAAAAGACACAATGCCGACTTAAGTCCAAGAAGACTACCTCTTCTTACCGTCTATGTTTTGACCCGTCCCTGTGACCCTAGTCATAGATTCCGATGTTTCACTCCAGGTTGACTGTATCCCTTGGACCTTCTTATTGACGATGAAACACAGAAATTGCATCGGAATTTAATACAAAATGCACAATGCCGACTTAAGTACAAGAAGACTGACTCTTCTAACTGACTATGATTTGAACCATTCCTGTGACACTAGTTATAGATTTCGTTGCTTCACTTCAGGTTTACTGTATCCCTCTGACCTTCTTATTGACGATGAAACACAGAAATTGCATCGGAATTAAATACAAAAGGCACAATGCCGAATTAAGTAC
Organism: Schistocerca serialis cubense; assembly: GCF_023864345.2. Classification (NCBI taxonomy): domain Eukaryota; kingdom Metazoa; phylum Arthropoda; class Insecta; order Orthoptera; family Acrididae; genus Schistocerca; species Schistocerca serialis. The sequence goes on from NC_064644.1 coordinate 640,477,512, forward strand.
AAGAAGACTGACTCTTCTTACTGTGTATGCTTTTAACCATTCCTGTGACACTAGTTATAGACTCCGATGCTTCAGTCCAGGTTTACTGTATCCCTTCGAACTTCTTATTGACGATGAAACACAGAAATTGCATCGGAATTAAATACAAAAGGCACAATGCCGACTTAAGTACAAGAAGTCTGAGTCTTCTTACTGTCTATGTTTTGAACCATCCCTGTGACACTAGTTATAGTTTCCGATGCTTCACTCCTGGTTTACTGTATCCCTTGGTCCTTCCTATTGACGAAGAAACACTGAAATTGCATCGGAATGAAATACAAAAGGCACAATGCCGACTTAAGTACAAGAAGACTGACTCATCCTACTGTCTATATTTTGAACCATTCCTGTGACACTAGTTATAGATTCCGATGCTTCAATTTAGGTTTACTGTATCCCTCTGACCTTATTGCCGATGAAACACAGAAATTGCATCGGAATTAAATACAAAAGGCACAATGCCGACTTAAGGACAAGAAGACTGACCCTTCTTACTATCTATGTTTTGAACCAGTCCTGTGACACTAGTTACACATTCCGATGCTTCACTTCAGGTTTACTGTTTCCCTTGGACCTTCTTAATGACGATGAAACACAGAAATTGCATCGGAATTAAATACAAAAGGCACAATGCCGACTTATGTACAAGAAGACTAACTCTTCCTACTGTCTATGTTTTGAACCATTTCTGTGACACTAGTTATAGGGTCCGTTGCTTCACTTCAGGTTTACTGTATCCCTTGGGCCTTCTTATTGACGGTGAAACACAGAAATTGCATCGGAATTAAATACGAAAGGCACAATGCCAACTTAAGTTCAACAAGACTGACTCTTCTTACTGACTATGTATTGAACCGTTCCTGTGACACTAGTTATAGATTCCGATGATTCACTTCAGGTTTACTGTATCCTTCTGACCTTCTTATTGACGATGAAACACAGAAATTGCATCGGAATTAAATAGAAAAGGCAGTATGCCAACTTAAGTACAAGAAGACTGACCCTTCTTCCTGTCTATGCTTTGAACCATTCCTGTGACACTAGTTAAAGATTCCGATGCTTCACTTCAGGTTTACTGCATCCCTTGCACCTTCTTATTGACGATGAAACACAGTAATTGGTTCGGAATTCAATACAAAAGGCACAATGCCGACTTAACTACAAGAACACTGACTCTTCTTACTGACTGTGCTTTGAACCATTCCAGTCACACTAGTTATAGATTCCGATGCCTAACTTCAGGATTACTGTATCCCACTGACCTTGTTAGTGACGATGAAACACAGAAATTGCATCGGAACTAAATACAAAAAGCACAATGCCGACTTAAGTACAAGAATACTGACTCATCTTACTGTCTATGATTTGCACCATTCCTGTGACACTTGTTATAGATTCCGATGCTTCACTTCAGGTTTACTGTTTCTCTTGGACCTTCTTATTGACGATGAAACACAGAAATTGCATCGAAATTAAATACAAAAGGCACAATGCCGACTTAAGTACAAGAAGACCGACTCTTCTTACTGTCTATAATTTGAACCATTCCAGTGATACTAGTTATAGATTCCGATGCTTCACTTCAGGATTACTGTATCCCTCTGACCTTCTTAGTGACGATGAAACACAGAAATTGCATCGGAATTAAATACAAAAGGCACAATGCCGACTTAAGTACAAGAATACTGACTCATCTTATTGTCTATGAATTGCACAATTCCTGTGACACTAGTTATAGATTACGATGCTTCACGTCAGGTTTAATGTATCCCTTGGACTGTGTTATTTACGATGAATCACAGAAATTGCATTGGCGATAAATACAAAAGGCACAATGCCAACTTAAGTACAAGAAGACTGACTCTTCTTCCTGACTATGCTTTCAACCATTCCTGTGACACTAGTTGTAGATTCCGATGCTTCACTTCAGGTTAACTGTATCCCTTGGACCTTCTTATTGCCGATGAAACACAGAAATAGCATCGGAATTAAATACAAAAGACACAATGCCGACTTAAGTACAAGAAGACTGACCCTTCCAACTGTCTATGTTTTGAACCATTCCTGAGACACTAGTTATAGATTCCGATGCTTCACTTCAGGCTTACTGTATCCCCCTGACCGTCTTATTGACGATGAAACACAGAAATTGCATCCGAATTAAATAGAAAAGGCACAATGCCGACTTAAGTACTAGAAGACTGACTCTTCCTACTATCTATGTTTTGAACCATTCCTAAGACACAAGTTATAGATTCCGTTGCTTCACTTCATTTTTACTGTATCCCTCTGACCTTCTTATTGACGATGAAACACAGAAATTGCATTGGAATTAAATACAAAAGGCACAATGCCGAATTAAGTACAATAAGACTGACTCTTCTTACTGTCCCCCCTGCAGGTTCGGGGGTTAGAATAGGCCCGCGGTATTCCTGCCTGTCGTAAGAGGCGACTAAAAGGAGTCTCAAACGTTTCGGCCTTATGTGATGGTCCCCTCTCGGGTTTGACCTCCATCTATCTAAATTATACCGAAGAGCGAGCCAATTGGGGAAGGGCACCTTACATGGTGCACTGTATCCTTCGTGCAATTAGACCTATAGCCGTCTTTCTCGTCGTTGCCATGGTGTCCCGCTCGTTTTCGATCTCTTGGGCGATTACCACGCTGCCCTCTGCAGTGTTTCTTTTAACTGTGACGACGACCTTGGCCATTTTTGCACCTAAGATCCAGCACGGTAGCCAGTCCGTTGTGGTGGGGTCGCCATGTACCCTCTTGGTTGTAGCCCCCTGACAACACAGGGATCGCTCTACTGATGCCTGCGCCGTTCACTCCCCACGTATGCCAAGGAGTAGATGCCCATCTCCGTGGGGCATCAGGACTCCCGGCAATGGCCATCCTGCCAGGTGGCCTTTGCTGTGGCTGGGTGGCGCCCGTGGGGAGGGCCCTTGGTCGGAGTAGGTGGCATCAGGGCGGATGACCCGCAATGAAGCGTGGTACATCATCTCTCGCTGGTGGGCCTCCACCAGCAGTCTCTAAGCGATCGAGGTCTAACCTCAACGTGAAGAAATTGGATCAGAGATCGTTTCCCTCCCTAGCTACTCCATGGGAGGAACGACTTGCTAAAGAAGGCAGTGGAGAATATTCACCCCGGTACCTCGTGTGTACGCGGGTTGATGGAGAATCTTTCATGTCGACCAAGCCCCAGTTTTTTGTGGAGCATTTAGAGGACAAGTTCGGGGAGGTGGAGGGCCTGTCCAAGATGCGCTCGGGTTCTGTGCTCATCAAAACGGCATCCTCTGCCCAGTCACGGAGGTTGCTCAATTGTGACAAGTTGTGGGATGTTTCAGTTACCATCGCACCGCATAAGAGTCTCAACATGGTCCAGGGTATTATATTCCACAGGGATCTTCTTCTGCAGTCCGACGATGAATTACGCGCCAACCTCGAACGACGAGGTGTTCACTTCGTCCGGCGCGTCCATCGGGGTCCGAGGGATAATCAGGTAGCCATCGGTGCCTTCATCTTGGCCTTTGAGGGTGATGTCTTACCCGAAAAGGTTAAGGTGATGGTTTACCGTTGTGATGTGAAACCATATATCCCTCCTCCGATGCGGTGTTTTAAATGCTGGAAGTTCGGGCACATGTCATCTCGCTGTACTTCCAGCATCACGTGTCGGGATTGCGGACGTCCTTCACATCCTGATACTCCATGTGCTCCGCCTCCCATTTGTGTTAACTGTGGAGAACTCCATTCCCCCTGCTCACCGGACTGTCGGATCTTCCAGAAGGAAAGGAAGATAATGGAATATAAGACCCTGGACCGCCTGACCTACACTGAGGCAAGGCGGAAATATGAGCGGCTACATCCCGTGCCCATGATATCCACCTATGCCGCTGCTGCACAAGCAGTCCGATCCTCTGCCGTGTCGTCACGTACTGCTGCCTCTCAGCCATGTCTCAATGCACCGGCCCCCTTGGTTGTTGGGGGCACTTCGCCCACTGTTGCTCCACCTACTCCAGGAGCAACACCACCCCAACCATCGGGGACATCCGTCCCCCCTTCCCAGCCGGAGAAGCGTAGGGCTTCTTCGGCCACTCCAGCCAGGAAGGGGTCCCTTGGGGCCCTCCCTTCCCAGGCTTTGCCCAGTGTCAAAGCGGATACCCGCAAAGTTTTGAAACAACAACCGGTCGCTGGTCATAGGGCTTCACGGTCGTCGTCCGTCCCTGAGACTGACCCAGTGGGGCCCTCCCAGCCAGACCGTCCCAAGGCACAGCGTGCGAAGCCGTTGAAGATAAAGGCTCCCAAGCAACCTGACATTGCGGTGGCACCTGTCCCACCGCCACCCTCAAACTCTGCGTCTGAGGACGAGGTGGAGATCCTGGCGTCCGCTGAGGACCTCGATCTCGCCAGTCCCTCCGGCGCCATGGAAAGCACTGGCGCAGGTGCTCACTTGGAGGCAGCAGGTGACCCAGCGGCGTAATCTGCCTTCCCAGTCCCGTCACGCCTTTCCCAGCCATGGACAACACCATCCTCCAGTGGAACTGCAGCGGTTTCTTCCACCATCTAGCTGAGCTCCGCCAACTTATCAGCTTTCACCCTTTCTTCTGCATTGCTCTCCAGGAAACTTGGTTTCCAGCAATGCGAACCCCCGCCCTCCGTGGCTATCGGGGTTATTACAAGAACCGAGCAGCTTATGAAAGGGTGTCTGGTGGCGTCTGCATATATGTTCTTCACACTCTGCACAGCGAGTCTGTCCCTCTCCAGACGCCTTTAGAGGCTGTCGCTGTCCGCGTGTGGACGCCACAGGCTGTTACCGTCTGCAGTCTTTACATTCCACCGGATGGTGATGTCTCGCAGCACGTCCTGGCTGCACTGGTCGCCCAATTGCCGCCACCTTTCTTGCTATTGGGCGACTTCAACGCCCATAACCCTCTGTGGGGTGGGTCCGTGGCAACAGGTCGAGGCGCCATCGTTGAGCATTTATTGTCGCAGCTCGATCTCTCGCTGTTAAATGATGGTGCCTTCACACACTTCAGTGTGGCGCATGGCACCTACTCCGCCATTGACCTTTCAATCTGTAGCCATAGCCTCTTACCATCTGTCCAATGGAGTGTGCATGACGACCTGTGTGGTAGTGACCACTTTCCGATCTTTTTGTCACTACCACAGCGCCACTGTTCTGGGCGCCCTAGCAGATGGGCTCTGAATAAAGCTGACTGGGACTTGTTCTCCTCCACTGCCGCTTTTGAGCCTCTCTCTACCGATGACATTGATGCGGTGGTTCAATCGGTCACCACCGGCATCGTTACTGCCGCCGAATCTGCCATTCCCCATTCCTGTGGGTCCCCTCGGCGGAAGGCTGTGCCTTGGTGGTCGCCTGCGATCGCTGAAGCGATTAAAGATCGCCGGCGGGCGCTCCAGCGTCACAAGCGACATCCCTCCCTCGACCACCTTATCGCCTTCAAACGGCTGCGTGCGCGGGCCCGCCTCCTTATCCGCCAAGGCAAGAAGGAGTGCTGGGAGCGGTATGTGTCCACCATTGGCCTCCATGTCACTTCCTCGCAGGTCTGGGCCAAGATTCGACGCGTCTACGGCTATCGGCCACCTGCCAGCGTCCCTGCGCTCTCACTGAATGGAGCAGTTTGTACTGACTCCGACGTCATTGCCAATCGCTTAGCAGAGCATTTTGCTCTGAGTTCCGCTTCTGCGAATTACCCCCAGGCCTTCCGCTCCATTAAAGAGCGGATGGAACGTCGGAGCCTTTCGTTTCGCACCAACCACCCAGAATCTTACAATGCTCCATTTAGTGAGTGGGAATTTCGCAGTGCCCTCGCTGCTTGCCCTGATACCGCTCCTGGGCCAGATGGCATCCACTGTCAGTTGCTGAAACACCTTTCAGTGGACTGCCAGCGGCGCCTTCTCGATCTTTACAACCGTCTTTGGGACGAGGGGGAGTTTCCGTCGCAATGGCGGGAAGGCATTGTCATCCCCGTTTTGAAGCCTGGAAAGAACCCTCTGGAGGTGGACAGCTACCGTCCCATTAGCCTCACCAACGTTCTTTGCAAGTTGTTTGAACGGATGGTGAGCCGGCGCTTGAATTGGGTACTGGAGTCTAGGGGCCTTCTGGCTCCATCTCAGGGTGGGTTCCGTAAAGGCCGCTCCGCCGCCGACAATCTGGTGAGCCTGGAGTCGGCCATCCGTACTGCCTTTTCCCGCCGTCAGCGCCTGGTCGCTGTCTTTTTCGACATGCGGAAGGCGTACGATACGACGTGGCGTCATCACATTCTTTCTACGCTCCATGGATGGGGTCTTCGGGGTCCTCTGCCGATTTTTATCCGCAATTTTCTGTCGTGTCGTACCTTCCGCGTGCAAGTCGCGGCCTCGTATAGTTCCTCCCACGTCCAGGAGAACGGTGTGCCACAGGGCTCTGTTTTAAGTGTCTGTCTGTTTTTAATAGCCATTAACGGGCTTGCTGCGGCCGTGGGAAATTCTGTCTCCGCTTCCCTGTATGCTGACGACTTCTGCCTTTATTACAGCTCTACTGGCATTGCAGCTGTTGAACGTCAGCTACAGGGCGCTATCCGTAAGGCGCAGTCTTGGGCTGTAGCGCATGGGTTTCAGTTTTCGGCAGCCAAGACCTGCGTTATGCATTTCTGCCGGCGCCGAACAGTCCATCCTGAGCCGCGGCTTTATCTTGCCGACGAACTCCTTGCTGTGGTGGAGACCCACAGGTTTTTGGGGGTGGTTTTCGATGCCCGGTTGACTTGGCTGCCTCATATCCGGCAGCTCAAACAGACGTGTTGGCGGCATCTCAATGCACTCCGGTGTTTGAGCCACACCCGCTGGGGAGCCGACCGCTCTACCCTGCTACGGCTCTACCAGGCGTTAATTCAGTCCCGTCTGGATTATGGGTGCCTGGCATATGGCTCAGCCTCCCCGTCTGCGTTGCGGGTGCTGGACCCAATTCTCCACAGCGGGATACGCCTTGCCACTGGTGCTTTCCGCACCAGCCCTGTGGACAGCTTACTCGTGGAGGCAGGTGTACCTCCGCTGCGGTTCCGACGCCAACGTTTGCTGGCCGCTTATGCTGCCCATGTTCTCAGCTCGCCCGGGCATCCAAATTATCGTCTCCTGTTCCCGCGGTCGGTCGTCCATCTGCCAGATGGTCGGCCCCGGTCTGGTTGTACAATAGCGGTCCGCGTCAAGGAGCTTCTCTCTGGGCTTCAGGTTTTCACTGTTCCACCTACTTTCCGGGCTACTTTGCATACACCCCCATGGTGTGTTCGTCGCCCTTGCCTTCGGCTGGACCTGGCACAGGGCCCGAAGGACTCAGTCCCTCCAGAGGCCTTCCGCCGCCGCTTTTATTCTATCCTGGCCACGTATCAGGGCTCTGGTATTGTCTACACTGACGGTTCGATGGTTGCTGGTCGTGTCGGGTATGCGCTCACTCTAGGGGACCGTTCCGAACAACGTTCCTTGCAGGATGGCTGCAGCGTTTACACTGCTGAATTGGTCGCCATCTTTCGTGCCCTAGAGTATATCCGCTCCTGCTCAGGTGAGTCCTTCGTTATCTGTAGCGATTCCCTGAGCGGTTTACGAGCTCTCGACCAGTGTTTCCCTCGTTCTCGTCTGGTGATGGCTATCCACGAGTCTCTGCATACTCTTGCCTGTTGCGGCCGCTCTGTGGTCTTTGTGTGGACCCCCGGTCATGTCGGTATCCCGGGTAACGAACATGTTGACCGCCTGGCGAAAGAGGCCACCAGCAAGCCATCTCTGGACCTTGGCCTCCCAGAGACTGATTTGCGGGCAGTCTTCCGCCGCAAAATCTTGGCGCTATGGGACGAGGAATGGCGCGAACTGCCATTGTCCAATAAACTCCGTGCTGTCAAGGAGACGACGGCTGTGTGGCGGTCATCCCTGCGAGCCACTCGCAGGGAATCGGTAGTTCTTTGCCGGCTCCGCATTGGCCACTCCCGGCTGACACACAGTTATTTACTGCGCCGGGAGGACCCTCCTGTATGTCGCTGCGGGGCGGCTTTGACAGTGGCCCACATTCTGTTGGCCTGCCCCCTTTTAGCTGTGGTCAGGCAGACATTTGCGCTGCCTGATACGCTCCCTGCCCTTTTAACAGACGACTCCACTATGGCTGACTTAGTTTTACGTTTTATTCGGGCAGGGGGATTTTATCATTTAATCTGAGTGTTTCTGTTTTATTTTTGTTTTGTGTCGACTCTGGCCTTTGGCCTATGATTTTACACTGATTTTTTAATGTGTTTCTAAGTGGTTGGCTTTTCCTTTTTTATTTGTATGGTCGGCCAACCACCGTTTATCTCTATGTGGTTTTCGTTCGTTTCGTTTTGTCTTGTCTTTGTCTCAGTCTCTCCTGTTCTGTATCGTCTGTGATCTCTTCTGTTCCTCGTTTTTGTTCTCTGTGGGTGTTCTATATCTTTGGAAAAAGGGACCGATGACCATGGCAGTCTGGTCCCTTTAATCCCCCAAACCAACCAACCAATCTTCTTACTGTCTATGCTTTTAACCATTCCTGTGACACTAGTTATAGACTCCGATGCTTCGCTCCAGATTTACTGTATCCCTTCGACCTTCTTATTGACGATGAAACACAGAAATTGCATCGGAATTAAATACAAAAGGCACAATGTCGACTTAAGTACATGAAGACTGACTCTTCTTACTGTCTATGCTTTGAACCATCCCTGTGACACTAGTTATAGATTCCGATGCTTCACTGCAGGTTTACTGTGTCCCTTAGACCTTCTTATTGACGATGAAACACAGAAATTACATCGGAATTAAATACAATAGGCACAATGCCGACTTAAGTACAAGAAGACTGACTCTTCTTACTGTCTATAGTTTGAACCATTCCAGTGCCACTAGTTATAGATTCCGATGCTTCACTTCATGTTTACTGTATCCCTTGGACCTTCTTATTGACGATGAAACACAGAAATTGCACCGGAATTAAATACAAAATGCACAATGCCGACTTATGTACAAGAAGACTGACTCTTCCTACTGTCTATGTTTTGACCCATTTCTGTGACACTAGTTATAGAGACGGATGCTTCACTTCAGGTTTACTGTATCCCTTGGACCTTCTTATTGACGGTGAAACACAGAAATTGCATTGGAATTAAATACGAAAGGCACAATGCCAACTTAAGTACAAGAAGACTGACTCTTCTTACTGACTATGTTTTGAACCATTCCAGTGACACTAGTTATAGATTCCGATGCTTCACTTCAGGTTTACTGTATCCCTTAAACCTTCTTATTGACCATGAAACGCAGAAATTGCATCGGAATTAAATACAAAAGACACAATTCCGACTTAAGTACAAGAATACTGACTCATCTTATTGTCTATGAATTGCACAATTCCTGTGACACTAGTTATAGATTACGATGCTTCACGTCAGGTTTAATGTATCCCTTGGACTGTGTTATTTACGATGAGTCACAGAAATTGCATTGGCGATAAATACAAAAGGCACAATGCCAACTTAAGTACAAGAAGACTGACTCTTCTTCCTGACTATGCTTTCAACCATTCCTGTGACACTAGTTGTAGATTCCGATGCTTCACTTCAGGTTAACTGTATCCCTTGGACCTTCTTATTGCCGATGAAACACAGAAATAGCATCGGAATTAAATACAATAGGCACAATGCCGACTTAAGTACAAGAAGACTGACTCTTCTTACTGTCTATAGTTTGAACCATTCCAGTGCCACTAGTTATAGATTCCGATGCTTCAATTCAGGTTTACTGTATCCCTCTGACCGTCTTAGTGACGATGAAACACAGAAATTGCATCCGAATTAATACAAAAGGCACAATGCCGACTTAAGTACAAGAAGACTGACTCTTCTTACCGTCTATGTTTTGAACCGTCCCTGTGACCCTAGTTATAGATTCCGATGTTTCACTCCAGGTTGACTGTATTCCTTGGACCTTCTTATTGACGATGAAACACAGAAATTGCATCGGAATTAAATACAAAATGGACAATGCCGTCTTAAGTACAAGAAGACTGACTCTTCTCACTGACTATGTTTTGAACCAATCCTGTGACACTAGTTATAGATTCCGTTGCTTCACTTCAGGTATACTGTATCCCTCTGACCTTCTTATTGACGATGAAACACAGAAATTGCATCGGAATTAAATACAAAAGGCACAATGCCGAATTAAGTACAAGAAGACTGACTCTACTTACTGTCTATGCTTTTAACCATTCCTGTGACACTAGTTATAGACTCCGATGCTTCCGTCCAGGTTTACTGTATCCCTTCGACCTTCTTATTGACGATGAAACACAGAAATTGCGTCGGAATTAAATACAAAAGGCACAATGCCGACTTAAGTACATGAAGACTGACTCTTCTTACTGTCTATGCTTTGAACCATCCGTGTGACACTAGTTATAGATTCCGATGCTTCACTGCAGGTTTACTGTGTCCCTTAGACCTTCTTATTGACGATGAAACACAGAAATTACATCGGAATTAAATACAATAGGCACAATGCCGACTTAAGTACAAGAAGACTGACTCTTCTTTCTGTCTATAGTTTGAACCATTCCAGTGACACTAGTTATAGATTCCGATGCTTCACTTCATGTTTACTGTATCCCTTGGACCTTCTTATTGACGATGAAACACAGAAATTGCATCGGAATTAAATACAAAATGCACAATGCCGACTTAAGTACAAGAAGACTGACTCTTCCTACTGTCTATGTTGTGACCCATTTCTGTGACACTAGTTATAGAGTTCGATGCTTCACTGCAGGTTTACTGTGTCCCTTAGACCTTCTTATTGACGATGAAACACAGAAATTACATCGGAATTAAATACAAAAGGCACAATGCCGACTTAAGTACAAGAAGACCGACTCTTCTTACTGTCTATAATTTGAACCATTCCAGTGACACTAGTTATAGATTCCGATGCTTCACTTCAGGATTACTGTATCCCTCTGACCTTCTTAGTGACGATGAAACAAAGAAATTGCATCGGAATTAAATACAAAAAGCACAATGCCGACTTATGTACAAGAATACTGACTCATCTTATTGTCTATGAATTGCACCATTGCTGTGACACTAGTTATAGATTCCGATGCTTCACGTCAGGTTTAATGTATCCCTTGGACCTTGTTATTTACGATGAATCACAGAAATTGCATCGGAGATAAATACAAAAGGCACAATGCCGACTTAAGTACAAGAAGACTGACTCCTCTTACTGTCTATAATTTGAACCATATCTGTGACACTAGTTATAGATTCCGATGCTTCACTTCATGTTTACTGTATCCCTCGGACCTTCTTATTGACGACGAAACACAGAAATTGCATCGGAATTAAATACAAAAGGCACAAAGCCGACTTAAGTACAAGAAGACTGACTCTTCCTACTGTCTATGTTTTGAACCATTGCTGTGACACTAGTTATAGATTCCGATGCTTCACTCCAGGTTTACTGTATCCCTTGGACCTTCTTATTAACGGTGAAACACAGAAATTTCATCGGAATTAAATACGAAAGGCACATTGCCAACTTAAGTACAAGAAGACTGACTCTTCTTCCTGACTATGTTTTCAACCATTCCTGTGACACTAGTTGTAGATTCCGATGTTTCCCTTCAGATTTACTGTATCCCTTGGACCTTCTTATTGACTATGAAACACAGAAATCGCATCGGAATTAAATACAAAAGGCACAATTTTGACTTAAGTACAAGAAGATTGACTCTTCCAACTGTCTATGTTTTGAACCATTCCAGTGACACTAGTTATAGATTCCGATGCTTCACTGCAGGTTTACTGTGTCCCTTAGACCTTCTTATTGACGATGAAACACAGAAATTACATCGGAATTAAATACAATAGGCACAATGCCGACTTAAGTACAAGAGGACTGACTCTTCTTACTGTCTATAGTTTGAACCATTCCAGTGCCACTAGTTATAGATTCCGATGCTTGACATCATGTTTACTGTATCCCTTGGACCTTCTTATTGACTATGAAACACAGAAATCGCATCGGAATTAAATACAAAAGGCACAATTTTGACTTAAGTACAAGAAGACTGACTCTTCCTACTGTCTATGTTTTGACCCATTTCTGTGACACTAGTTATAGAGTCCGATGCTTCACTTCAGGTTTACTGTATCCCTTGGAACTTCTTATTGACGGTGAAACACAGAAATTGCATTGGAATTAAATACGAAAGGCACAATGCCAACTTAAGTACAAGAAGACTGACTCTTCTTACTGACTATGTTTTGAACCATTCCTGTGACACTAGTTATAGATTCCGATGCTTCACTTCAGGTTTACTGTATCCCTTAAACCTTCTTATTGAGGATGAAACGCAGGAATTGCATCGGAATTAAATACAAAAGACACAATGCCGACTTAAGTACAAGAAGACTGACTCTTCTTACCGTCTATGTTTTGAACCGTCCCTGTGACCCTAGTTATAGATTCCGATGTTTCACTCCAGGTTGACTGTATCCCTTGGACCTTCTTATTGACGATGAAACACAGAAATTGCATCGGAATTAAATAGAAAAGGCACAATGCCGACTTAAGTACAAGAAGACTGACTCTTCTTACTGACTATGTTTTGAACCACTCCTGTGACACTAGTTATAGATTCCGTTGCTTCACTTCAGATTTACTGTATCCCTCTGACCTTCTTATTGACGATGAAACACAGATATTGCATCGGAATTAAATACAATAGGCACAATGCCGAATTAAGTACAAGAAGACTGACTCTTCTTACTGTCTATGATTTTAACCATTCCTGTGACACTAGTTATAGACTCCGATGCTTCAGTCCAGGTTTACTGTATCCCTTCGACCTTCTTATTGACGATGAAACACAGAAATTGCATCGGAATTAAATACAAAAGGCACAATGCCGACTTAAGTTCAAAATGTCTGACTCTTCTTACTATCTATGTTTTGAACCAGTCCTGTGACACTAGTTACAGATTCCGATGTTTCACTTCAGGTTTCCTGTTTCCCTTGGACCTTCTTAATGACGATGAAACACAGAAATTGCATCGGAATTAAATACAAAAGGCACAATGCCTACTTATGTACAAGAAGACTAACTCTTCCTACTGTCTATGTTTTGACCTGTCCCTGTGACCCTAATTATAGATTCCGATGATTCACTCCAGGTTTACTGTACCCCTTGGGCCTTCTTATTGACGGTGAAACACAGAAATTGCATCGGAATTAAATACGAAAGGCACAATTCCAACTTAAGTTCAACAAGACTCACTCTTCTTACTGACTATGTATTGAACCGTTCCTGTGACACTAGTTATAGATTCCGATGCTTCACTTCAGGTTTACTGTATCCTTCTGACCTTCTTATTGACGATGAAACACAGAAATTGCATCGGAATTAAATAGAAAAGGCTGTATGCCAACTTAAGTACAAGAAGACTGACTCTTCTTACTGTCTATGCTTTGAACCATTCCTGTGACACTAGTTATAGATTCCGATGCTTCACTTCAGGTTTACTGCATCCCTTGCACCTTCTTATTGACGATGAAACACAGAAATTGGTTCGGAATTCAATACAAAAGCACAATGCCGACTTAACTACAAGAACACTGACTCTTCTTACTGACTATGCTTTGAACCATTCCAGTGACACTAGTTATATATTCCGCTGCCTAACTTCAGGATTACTGTATCCCACTGACCTTGTTAGTGACGATGAAACACAGAAATTGCATCGGAACTAAATACAAAAAGCACAATGCCGACTTAAGTACAAGAATACTGACTCATCTTACTGTCTATGATTTGCACCATTCCTGTGACACATGTTATAGATTCCGATGCTTCACTTCAGGTTTACTGTTTCTCTTGGACCTTCTTATTGACGATGAAACACAGAAATTGCATCGGAATTGAATACGAAAGGCACATTGCCAACTTAAGTACAAGAAGACTGACCCTTCTACCTGACTATGTTTTCAACCATTCCTGTGACACTAGTTGTAGATTCCGATGCTTCACTTCAGGTTTACTGTATCCCTTGGACCTTCTTATTGGCGATGAAACACAGAAATAGCATCGGAATTAAATACAAAAGACACAATGCCGACTTAAGTACAAGAAGACTGACTCTTCCAACTGTCTATGTTTTGAACCATTCCTGAGACACTAGTTATAGATTCCGATGCTTCACTTCAGGCTTACTGTATCCCCCTGACCGTCTTATTGACGATGAAACACAGAAATTGCATCCGAATTAAATAGAAAAGGCACAATGCTGACTTAAGTACTAGAAGACTGACTCTTCCTACTGTCTATGTTTTGAACCATTCCTAAGACACTTGTTATAGATTCCGTTTCTTCACTTCATTTTTACTGTATCCCTCTGACCTTCTTATTGACGATGAAACACAGAAATTGCATCGGAATTAAATACAAAAGGCACAATGCCGAATTAAGTACAAGAAGACTGACTCTTCTTGCTGTCTATGGTTTTAACCATTCCTGTGACACTAGTTATAGACTCCGATGCTTCGCTCCAGATTTACTGTATCCCTTCGACCTTCTTATTGACGATGAAACACAGAAATTGCATCGGAATTAAATACATAAGGCACAATGCCGACTTAAGTACATGAAGACTGACTCTTCTTACTGTCTATGCTTTGAACCATTCCAGTGCCACTAGTTATAGATTCCGATGCTTCACTTCATGTTTACTGTATCCCTTGGACCATCTTATTGACGATGAAACACAGAAATGGCACCGGAATTAAATACAAAATGCACAATGCCGACTTATGTACAAGAAGACTGACTCTTCCTACTGTCTATGTTTTGACCCATTTCTGTGACACTAGTTATAGAGTCCGATGCTTCACTTTAGGTTTACTGTATCCCTTGGACCTTCTTATTGACGGTGAAACACAGAAATTGCATTGGAATTAAATACGAAAGGCACAATGCCAACTTAAGTACAAGAAGACCGACTCTTCTTACTGACTATGTTTTGAACCATTCCAGTGACACTAGTTATAGATTCCGATGCTTCACTTCAGGTTTACTGTATCCCTTAAACCTTCTTATTGACGATGAAACGCAGAAATTGCATCGGAATTAAATACAATAGACACAATGCCGACTTAAGTACAAGAAGACTGACTCTTCCAACTGTCTATGTTTTGAACCATTCCAGTGACGCTAGTTATAGATTCCGATGCTTCACTTCAGGTTTACTGTATCCCTCTGACCGTCTTAGTGACGATGAAACACAGAAATTGCATCCGAATTAATACAAAAGGCACGATGCCGACCTAAGTACAAGAAGACTGACTCTTCTTACCGTCCATGCTTTGAACCTTCCCTGTGACCCTAGTTATAGATTCCGATGTTTCACTCCAGGTTGACTGTATCCCTTGGACCTTCTTATTGACGATGTAACACAGAAATTGCATCGGAACTAAATACAAAATGCACAATGCCGACTTAAGTACAAGAAGACTGACTCTTCTTACTGACTATATTTTGAACCATTCCTGTGACACTAGTTATAGATTCGGTTGCTTCACTTCAGGTATAGTGTATCCCTCTGACCTTCTTATTGACGATGAAACACAGAAATTGCATCGGAATTAAATACAAAAGGCACAATGCCGAATTAAGTACAAGAAGACTGACTCTTCTTACTGTCTATGCTTTTAACCATTTCTGTTACACTAGTTATAGACTCCGATGCTTCAGTCCAGGTTTACTGTATCCCTTCGACCTTCTTATTGACGATGAAACACAGAAATTGCATCGGAATTAAATACAAAAGGCACAATGCCGACTTAAGTACATGAAGACTGACTCTTCTTACTGTCTATGCTTTGAACCATCCCTGTGACGCTAGTTATAGATTCCGATGCTTCACTTCAGGTTTGCTGTATCCCTCTGACCATCTTAATGACGATGAAACAGAGAAATTGCATCCGAATTAAATAGAAAAGGCACAATGACGACTTAAGTACTAGAAGACTGACTCTTATTAATGACTATGTTTTGGACCATTTGTGACAGTAGTTATAAATTCCGATGCTTCACTTCAGGTTTACTGTATCCCATGGCCCATCTTATTGACGATAAAACACAGAAATTGCATCGGATATAAATAGAAAAGGCACAATGTCGACTTAAGTACAAGAAACTGACGCTTCTCACTGACTATGCTTTGAACCATTCCTGCGACACTAGTTATAGATTCCGATGCTTCACTTCAGGTTTACTGTACACCTTGGACCTTCTTATTGACTATGAATCACAGAAATCGCATCGGAATTAAATACAAAAGGCACAATGCCGACTTAAGTACAAGAAGACTGACTCTTCCTACTGTCTATATTTTGAACCATTCCTGTGACACTAGTTATAGATTCCGATGCTTCAATTTAGGTTTACTGTATCCTTCTGACCTAATTGCCGATGAAACACAGAAATTGCATCGGAATTAAATACAAAAGGCACAATGCCGACTTAAGGACAAGAAGACTGACCCTTCTTACTATCTATGTTTTGAACCAGTCCTGTGACACTAGTTACAGATTCCGATGCTTCACTTCAGGTTTACTGTTTCCCTTGGACCTTCTTAATGACGATGAAACACAGAAATTGCATCGGAATTAAATACAAAAGGCACAATGCCGACTTATGTACAAGAAGACTAACTCTTCCTACTGTCTATGTTTTGAACCATTTCTGTGACACTAGTTATAGAGTCCGTTGCTTCAATTCAGGTTTACTGTATCCCTTGGGCCTTCTTATTGACGGTGAAACACAGATATTGCATCGGAATTAAATACGATAGGCACAATTCCAACTTAAGTTCAACAAGACTCACTCTTCTTACTGACTATGTATTGAACCGTTCCTGTGACACTAGTTATAGATTCCGATGCTTCACTTCAGGTTTACTGTATCCTTCTGACCTTCTTATTGACGATGAAACACAGAAATTGCATCGGAAATAAATAGAAAAGGCAGTATGCCAACTTAAGTACAAGAAGACTGACTCTTCTAACTGTCTATGTTTTGAACCATTCCTGTGACACTAGTTATAGATTCCGATGCTTCACTTCAGGTTTACTGTTTCTCTTGGACCTTCTTATTGACGATGAAACACAGAAATTGCATCGGAATAAAATACAAATGGCACAATGCCGAATTATGTGCAAGAAGACTGACTCTTCCTTCTGTCTATGTTTTGAATCAGTTCTGTGACACTAGTTATAGAGTCCGATGCTTCACTTCGGGTTTACTGTATCCCTTGGACCTTGTTATTTACGATGAATCACAGAAATTGCATCGGAATTAAATGCAAAAGGCACAATGCCGACTTAAGTACAAGAAGACCGACACTTCTTACTGTCTATAATTTGAACCATTCCAGTGACACTAGTTATAGATTCCGATGCTTCACTTCATGATTACTGTATCCCTCTGACCTTCTTAGTGACGATGAAACACAGAAATTGCATCGGAATTAAATACAAAAAGCACAATGCCGACTTAAGTACAAGAATACTGACTCATCTTATTGTCTATGAATTGCACAATTCCTGTGACACTAGTTATAGATTCCGATGCTTCACGTCAGGTTTAATGTATCCCTTGGACCGTGTTATTTACGATGAATCACAGAAATTGCATTGGAGATAAATACAAAAGGCACAATGCCGACTTAAGTACAAGAAGACTGACTCTTCTTACTGTCTATAATTTGAACCATTCCAGTGACACTAGTTATAGATTCCGATGCTTCACTTCATGTTTACTGTATCCCTCGGACCTTCTTATTGACGATGAAACACAGAAATTGCATCGGAATTACATACATAAGGCACAATGCCGACTTAAGTACAAGAAGACTGACTCTTCCTACTGTCTATGTTTTGAACCATTACTGTGACACTAGTTATAGATTCCGATGCTTCACTCCAGGTTTACTGTATCCCTTGGACCTTCTTATTGACGGTGAAACACAGAAATTGCATCGGAATTAAATACGAAAGGCACATTGCCAACTTAAGTACAAGAAGACTGACTCTTCTACCTGACTATGTTTTCAACCATTCCTGTGACACTAGTTGTAGATTCCGATGCTTCACTTCAGGTTCACTGTACCCCATGGACCTTCATATTGACGATGAAACACAGAAATAGCATCAGAATTAAATACAAAAGACACAATGCCGACTTAAGTACCAGAAGACTGACTCTTCCAACTGTCTATGTTTTGAACCATTCCTGAGACACTAGTTATAGAGTCCGATGCTTCACTTCAGGCTTACTGTATCCCCCTGACCGTCTTATTGACGATGAAACACAGAAATTGCATCCGAATTAAATAGAAAAGGCACAATGCCGACTTAAGTACTAGAGGACTGACTCTTCCTGCTGTCTATGTTTTGAACCATTCCTAAGACACTTGTTATAGATTCCGTTGCTTCACTTCATTTTTACTGTATCCCTCTGACCTTCATATTGACGATGAAACACAGAAATAGCATCGGAATTAAATACAAAAGACACAATGCCGACTTAAGTACAAGAAGACTGACTCTTCCAACTGTCTATGTTTTGAACCATTCCTGAGACACTAGTTATAGAGTCCGATGCTTCACTTCAGGCTTACTGTATCCCCCTGACCGTCTTATTGACGATGAAACACAGAAATTGCATCCGAATTAAATAGAAAAGGCACAATGCCGACTTAAGTACTAGAGGACTGACTCTTCCTGCTGTCTATGTTTTGAACCATTCCTAAGACACTTGTTATGGATTCCGTTGCTTCACTTCATTTTTACTGTATCCCTCTGACCTTCTTGTTGACGATGAAACATAGAAATTGCATCGGAATTAATACAAAAGGCACATTGCCAACTTAAGTACAAGAAGACTGACTCTTCTACCTGACTATGTTTTCAACCATTCCTGTGACACTAGTTGTAGATTCCGATGCTTCACTTCAGGTTCACTGTATCCCATGGACCTTCATATTGACGATGAAACACAGAAATTGCATCGGAATTAAATACAAAAGGCACAATGCCGACTTAAGGACAAGAAGACTGACCCTTCTTACTATCTATGTTTTGAACCAGTCCTGTGACACTAGTTACAGATTCCGATGCTTCACTTCAGGTTTACTGTTTCCCTTGGATCTTCTTAATGACGATGAAACACAGAAATTGCATCGGAATTAAATACATAAGGCACAATGCCGACTTAAGTACATGAAGACTGACTCTTCTTACTGTCTATGCTTTGAACCATCCCTGTGACACTAGTTATAGATTCCGATGCTTCACTGCAGGTTTACTGTGTCCCTTAGACCTTCTTATTGACGATGAAACACAGAAATTACATCGGAATTAAATACAAAATGCACAATGCCGACTTATGTACAAGAAGACTGACTCTTCCTACTGTCTATGTTTTGACCCATTTCTGTGACACTAGTTATAGAGTCCGATGCTTCACTTCAGGTTTACTGTATCCCTTGGACCTTCTTATTGACGGTGAAACACAGAAATTGCATTGAAATTAAATACGAAAGGCACAATGCCAACTTAAGTACAAGAAGACCGACTCTTCTTACTGACTATGTTTTGAACCATTCCAGTGACACTAGTTATAGATTCCGATGCTTCACTTCAGGTTTACTGTATCCCTTAAACCTTCTTATTGACGATGAAACGCAGAAATTGCATCGGAATTAAATACAAAAGACACAATGCCGACTTAAGTACAAGAAGACTGACTCTTCCAACTGTCTATGTTTTGAACCATTCCTGTGACGCTAGTTATAGATTCCGATGCTTCACTTCAGGTTTACTGTATCCCTCTGACCGTCTTAGTGACGATGAAACACAGAAATTGCATCCGAATTAATAGAAAAGGCACGATGCCGACCTATGTGCAAGAAGACTGACTCTTCTTACCGTCTATGATTTGAACCATCCCTGTGACCCTAGTTATAGATTCCGATGTTTCACTCCAGGTTGACTGTATCCCTTAGACCTTCTTATTGACGATGAAACACAGAAATTGCATCGGAATTAAATACAAAATGCACAATGCCGACTTAAGTACAAGAAGACTGACTCTTCTTACTGACTATATTTTGAACCATTCCTGTGACACTAGTTATAGATTCCGTTGCTTCACTTCAGGTATACTGTATCCCTCTGACCTTCTTATTGACGATGAAACACAGAAATTGCATCGGAATTAAATACAAAAGGCACAATGCCGAATTAAGTACAAGAAGACTGACTCTTCTTACTGTCTATGCTTTTAACCATTCCTGTTACACTAGTCATAGACTCCGTTGCTTCAGTCCAGGTTTACTGTATCCCTTCGACCTTCTTATTGACGATGAAACACAGAAATTGCATCGGAATTAAATACAAAAGGCACAATGCCGACTTAAGTACATGAAGACTGACTCTTCTTACTGTCTATGCTTTGAACCATCCCTGTGACACTAGTTATAGATTCCGATGCTTCACTGCAGGTTTACTGTGTCCCTTAGACCTTCTTATTGACGATGAAACACAGAAATTACATCGGAATTAAATACAATAGGCACAATGCCGACTTAAGTACAAGAAGACTGACTCTTCTTACTGTCTATAGTTTGAACCATTCCAGTGACACTAGTTATAGATTCCGATGCTTCACTTCATGTTCACTGTATCCCTTGGACCTTCTTATTGACGATGAAACACAGAAATTGCATCGGAATTAAATACAAAAGGCACAATGCCGACTTAAGTACAAGAAGACTGACTCTTCCTACTGTCTATGTTGTGACCCATTTCTGTGACACTAGTTATAGAGTTCGATGCTTCACTTCAGGTTTACTGTATCCCTTGGACCTTCTTATTGACGGTGAAACACAGAAATTGCATTGGAATTAAATACGAAAGGCACAATGCCAACTTAAGTACAAGAAGACTGACTCTTCTTACTGACTATGTTTTGAACCATTCCAGTGACACTAGTTATAGATTCCGATGCTTCACTTCAGGTTTACTGTATCCCGTTAACCTTCTTATTGACGATGAAACGCAGAAATTGCATTGGAATTAAATACAAAAGACACAATGCCGACTTAAGTACAAGAAGACTGACTCTTCTTACTGTCTATTTTTTGAACCATCCCTGTGACACTATTTATAGTTTCCGATGCTTCACTCCTGGTTTACTGTATCCCTTGGTCCTTCTTATTGACGAAGAAACACTGAAATTGCATCGGAATGAAATACAAAAGGCACAATGCCGACTTAAGTACAAGAAGACTGACTCTTATTAATGACTATGTTTTGGACCATTCCTGTGACACTAGTTATAAATTCCGATGCTTCACTTCAGGTTTACTGTATCCCATGGACCATCTTATTGACGATGAAACACAAAAAATTGCATCGGATATAAATAGAAAAGGCACAATGTCGACTTAAGTACAAGAAGACTGACGCTTCTCACTGACTATGCTTTGAACCATTCCTGTTACACTAGTTATAGATTCCGATGCTTCACTTCATGTTTACTGTACACCTTGGACCTTCTTGTTGACTATGAATCACAGAAATCGCATCGGAATTAAATACAAAAGGCACAATACCGACTTAAGTACAAGAAGACTGACTCTTCCTACTGTCTATATTTTGAACCATTCCTGTGACACTAGTTATAGATTCCGATGCTTCAATTTAGGTTTACTGTATCCGTCTGACCTTATTGCCGATGAAACACAGAAATTGCATCGGAATTAAATACAAAAGGCACAATGCCGACTTAAGGACAAGAAGACTGACCCTTCTTACTGT
This sequence comes from Schistocerca serialis cubense, assembly GCF_023864345.2. Classification (NCBI taxonomy): domain Eukaryota; kingdom Metazoa; phylum Arthropoda; class Insecta; order Orthoptera; family Acrididae; genus Schistocerca; species Schistocerca serialis. The sequence continues at coordinate 640,499,476 of NC_064644.1, forward strand.
CTATGTTTTGAACCAGTCCTGTGACACTAGTTACAGATTCCGATGCTTCACTTCAGGTTTACTGTTTCCCTTGGACCTTCTTAATGACGATGAAACACAGAAATTGCATCGGAAATAAATACAAATGGCACAATGCCGACTTATGTACAAGAAGACTAACTCTTCCTACTGTCTATGTTTTGAACCATTTCTGTGACACTAGTTATAGAGTCCGTTGCTTCAATTCAGGTTTACTGTATCCCTTGGGCCTTCTTATTGACGGTGAAACACAGAAATTGCATCGGAATTAAATACGAAAGGCACAATTCCAACTTAAGTTCAACAAGACTCACTCTTCTTACTGACTATGTATTGAACCGTTCCTGTGACACTAGTTATAGATTCCGATGCTTCACTTCAGGTTTACTGTATCCTTCTGACCTTCTTATTGACGATGAAACACAGAAATTGCATCGGAATTAAATAGAAAAGGCAGTATGCCAACTTAAGTACAAGAAGACTGACTCTTCTAACTGTCTATGTTTTGAACCATTCCTGTGACACTAGTTATAGATTCCGATGCTTCACTTCTGGTTTACTGTTTCTCTTGGACCTTCTTATTGACGATGAAACACAGAAATTGCATCTGAATTAAATACAAAAGGCACAATGCCGACTTATGTGCAAGAAGACTGACTCTTCCTTCTGTCTATGGTTTGAATCATTTCTATGACACTAGTTATAGAGTCCGATGCTTCACTTCGGGTTTACTGTATCCCTTGGACCTTGTTATTTACGATGAATCACAGAAATTGCATCGGAATTAAATACAAAAGGCACAATGCCGACTTAAGTACAAGAAGACCGACTCTTCTTACTGTCTATAATTTGAACCATTCCAGTGACGCTAGTTATAGATTCCGATGCTTCACTTCATGATTACTGTATCCCTCTGACCTTCTTAGTGACGATGAAACACAGAAATTGCATCGGAATTAAATACAAAAAGCACAATGCCGACTTAAGTACAAGAATACTGACTCATCTTATTGTCTATGAATTGCACAATTCCTGTGACACTAGTTATAGATTCCGATGCTTCACGTCAGGTTTAATGTATCCCTTGGACCGTGTTATTTACGATGAATCACAGAAATTGCATTGGAGATAAATACAAAAGGCACAATGCCGACTTAAGTACAAGAAGACTGACTCTTCTTACTGTCTATAATTTGAACCATTCCAGTGACACTAGTTATAGATTCCGATGCTTCACTTCATGTTTACTGTATCCCTCGGACCTTCTTATTCACGATGAAACACAGAAATTGCATCGGAATTACATACAAAAGGCACAATGCCGACTTAAGTACAAGAAGACTGACTCTTCTTCCTGACTATGTTTTCAACCATTCCTGTGACACTAGTTGTAGATTCCGATGCTTCACTTCAGGTTCACTGTATCCCATGGACCTTCATATTGACGATGAAACACAGAAATAGCATCGGAATTAAATACAAAAGACACAATGCCGACTTAAGTACAAGAAGACTGACTCTTCCAACTGTCTATGTTTTGAACCATTCCTGAGACACTAGTTATAGATTCCGATGCTTCACTTCAGGCTTACTGTATCCCCCTGACCGTCTTATTGACGATGAAACACAGAAATTGCATCCGAATGAAATAGAAAAGGCACAATGCCGACTTAAGTATTAGAACACTGACTCTTCCTGCTGTCTATGTTTTGAACCATTCCTAAGACACTTGTTATAGATTCCGTTGCTTCACTTCATTTTTACTGTATCCCTCTTACCTTCTTGTTGACGATGAAACACAGAAATTGCATCGGAATTAATACAAAAGGCACAATGCCGAATTAAGTACAACAAGACTGACTCTTCTTACTGTCTATGCTTTTAACCATTCCTGTGATACTAGTTATAGACTCCGATGCTTCGCTCCAGATTTACTGTATCCCTTCGACCTTCTTATTGACGATGAAACACAGAAATTGCATCGGAATTAAATACAAAAGGCACAATGCCGACTTAAGCACATGAAGACTGACTCTTCTTACTGTCTATGCTTTGAACCATCCCTGTGACACTAGTTATAGATTCCGATGCTTCACTTCAGGTTTACTGTATCCCTTGGACCTTCTTATTGACGGTGAAACACAGAAATTGCATTGGAATTAAATACGAAAGGCACAATGCCAACTTAAGTACAAGAAGACTGACTCTTCTTACTGACTATGTTTTGAACCATTCCAGTGACACTAGTTATAGATTCCGATGCTTCACTTCAGGTTTACTGTATCCCTCTGACCGTCTTAGTGACGATGAAACACAGAAATTGCATCCGAATTAATACAAAAGGCACAATGCCGACTTAAGTACAAGAAGACTGACTCTTCTTACCGTCTATGTTTTGAACCGTCCCTGTGACCCTAGTTATAGATTCCGATGTTTCACTCCAGGTTGACTGTATCCCTTGGACCTTCTTATTGACGATGAAACACAGAAATTGCATCGGAATTAAATACAAAATGCACAATGCCGACTTAAGTACAAGAAGACTGACTCTTCTTACTGACTATGTTTTGAACCATTCCTGTGACACTAGTTATAGATTCCATTGCTTCACTTCAGGTATACTGTATCCCTCTGACCTTCTTATTGACGATGAAACACAGAAATTGCATCGAAATTAAATACAAAAGGCACAATGCCGAATTAAGTACAAGAAGACTGACTCTTCTTACTGTCTATGCTTTTAACCATTCCTGTGACTCTAGTTATAGAATCCGATGCTTCAGTCCAGGTTTACTGTATCCCTTCGACCTTCTTATTGACGATGAAACACAGAAATTGCATCGGAATTAAATACAAAAGGCACAATGCCGAGTTAAGTACATGAAGACTGACTCTTCTTACTGTCTATGCTTTGAACCATCCCTGTGACACTAGTTATAGATTCCGATGCTTCACTGCAGGTTTACTGTGTCCCTTAGACCTTCTTATTGACGATGAAACACAGAAATTACATCGGAATTAAATACAATAGGCACAATGCCGACTTAAGTACAAGAAGACTGACTCTTCTTACTGTCTATAGTTTGAACCATTCCAGTGACACTAGTTATAGATTCCGATGCTACACTTCATGTTTACTGTGTCCCTTGGACCTTCTTATTGACGATGAAACACAGAAATTGCATCAGAATCAAATACAAAAGGCACAATGCCGACTTAAGTACAAGAAGACTGACTCTTCCTACTGTCTATGTTGTGACCCATTTCTGTGACACTAGTTATAGAGTTCGATGCTTCACTTCAGGTTTACTGTATCCCTTGGACCTTCTTATTGTCGGTGAAACACAGAAATTGCATCGGAATTAAATACGAAAGGCACAATGCAAACTTAAGTACAAGAAGACTGACTCTTCTTACTGACTATGTTTTGAACCATTCCTGTGACACTATTTATAGATTCCGATGCTTCACTTCAGGTTTACTGTATCCCTCTGACCTTCTTATTGACGATGAAACACAGAAATTGCATCGGAATTAAATAGAAAAGGCACAATGCCGACTTAAGTACAAGAAGACTGACTCTTCTTACTGTCTATGCTTTGAACCATTCCTGTGACACTAGTTATAGATTCCGATGCTTCACTTCAAGTTTACTGTATCCCTTGCACCTTCTTATTGACGATGAAACACAGAAATTGGTTCGGAATTCAATACAAAAGGCACAATGCCGACTTAAGTACAAGAAGACTGACTCTTCTTACTGTCTATGCTTTGAACCATTCCTGTGACACTAGTTATAGATTCCGATGTTTCACTTTAGGTTTACTGTTTCCCTTGGACCTTCTTAATGACGATGAAACACAGAAATTGCATCGGATATAAATAGAAAAGGCACAATGTCGACTTAAGTACAAGAAGACTGACGCTTCTCACTGACTATGATTTGAACAATTCCTGTGACACTAGTTATAGATTCCGATGCTTCACTTCAGGTTTACTGTACACCTTGGACCTTCTTATTGACTATGAAACACAGAAATCTCATCGGAATTAAATACAAAAGGCACAATGCCGACTTAAGGACAAGAAGACTGACCCTTCTTTCTATCTATGTTTTGAACCAGTCCTGTGACACTAGTTACAGATTCCGATGCTTCACTTCAGGTTTACTGTTTCCCTTGGACCTTCTTAATGACGATGAAACACAGAAATTGCATCGGAATTAAATACAAAAGGCACAATGCCGACTTATGTACAAGAAGACTAACTCTTCCTACTGTCTATGTTTTGAATCATTTCTGTGACACTAGTTATAGAGTCCGATGCTTCACTTCGGGTTTACTGTATCCCTTGGACCTTGTTATTTACGATGAATCACAGAAATTGCATCGGAATTAAATACAAAAGGCACAATGCCAACTTAAGTAAAAGAAGACCGACTCTTCTTACTGTCTATAATTTGAACCATTCCAGTTACACTAGTTATAGATTCCGATGCTTCACTTCAGGATTACTGTATCCCTCTGACCTTCTTAGTGACGATGAAACACAGAAATTGCATCGGAATTGAATACAAAAAGCACAATGCCGACTTAAGTACAAGAATACTGACTCATCTTATTGTCTATGAATTGCACAATTACTGTGACACTAGTATCAGATTCCGATGCTTCACTTCAGGATTAATGTATCCCTTGGACCGTGTTATTTACGATGAATCACAGAAATTGCAGTGGAGATAAATACAAAAGGCACAATGCCGACTTAAGTACAAGAAGACCGACTCTTCTTACTGTCTATAATTTGAACCATTCCAGTGACACTAGTTATAGATTCCGATGCTTCACTTCATGTTTACTGTATCCCTCGGACCTTCTTATTGACGATGAAACACAGAAATTGCATCGGAATTACATAAAAAAGGCACAATGCCGACTTAAGTACAAGAAGACTGACTCTTCCTACTGTCTATGATTTAAACCATTACTGTGACACTAGTTATAGATTCCGATGCTTCACTCCAGGTTTACTGTATCCCTTGGACCTTCTTATTGACGGTGAAACACAGAAATTGAATCGGAATTAAATACGAAAGGCACATTGCCAACTTAAGTACAAGAAGACTGACTCTTCTTCCTGACTATGTTTTCAACCATTCCTGTGACACTAGTTGTAGATTCCGATGCTTCACTTCAGGTTCACTATATCCCATGGACCTTCATATTGACGATGAAACACAGAAATAGCATCGGAATTAAATACAAAAGACACAATGCCGACATAAGTACAAGAAGAACGACTCTTCCAACTGTCTATGTTTTGAACCATTCCTGAGACACTAGTTATAGATTCCGGTGCTTCACTTCAGGCTTACTGTATCCCGCTGACCGTCTTATTGACGATGAAACACAGAAATTGCATCCGAATTAAATAGAAAAGGCACAATGCCGACTTAAGTACTAGAAGACTGACTCTTCCTGCTGTCTATGTTTTGAACCATTCCTAAGACACTTGTTATAGATTCCACTGCTTCACTTCATTTTTACTGTATCCCACTGACCTTCTTATTGACGATGAAACACAGAAATTGCATCGGAATTAAATACAAAAGGCACAATGCCGAATTAAGTACAAGAAGACTGACTCTTCTTACTGTCTATGCTTTTAACCATTCCTGTGACACTAGTTACAGACTCCGATGCTTCGCTCCAGATTTACTGTATCCCTTCCACCTTCTTATTGACGATGAAACACAGAAATTGCATCGGAATTAAATACAAAAGACACAATGCCGACTTAAGTACATGAAGACTGACTCTTCATACTGTCTATGCTTTGAACCATCCCTGTGACACTAGTTATAGATTCCGATGCCTCACTGCAGGTTTACTGTGTCCCTTAGACTTTCTTATTGACGATGAAACACAGAAATTACATCGGAATTAAATACAATAGGCACAATGCCGACTTAAGTACAAGAAGACTGACTCTTCTTACTGTCTATAGTTTGAACCATTCCAGTGCCACTAGTTATAGATTCCGATGCTTCACTTCATGTTTACTTTATCCCTTGGACCTTCTTATTGACGATGAAACACAGAAATTGCACCGGAATTAAATACAAAATGCACAATGCCGACTTATGTACAAGAAGACTAACTCTTCCTACTGTCTATGTTTTGACCCATTTCTGTGACACTAGTTATAGAGTCCGATGCTTCACTTCAGGTTTACTGTATCCTTTGGACCTTCTTATTGACGGTTAAACACAGAAATTGCATTGGAATTAAATACGAAAGGCACAATGCCAACTTAAGTACAAGAAGACTGACTCTTCTTACTGACTATGTTTTGAACCATTCCAGTGACACTAGTTATAGATTCCGATGTTTCACTTCAGGTCTACTGTATCCCTTAAACCTTCTTATTGATGATGAAACGCAGAAATTGCATCGGAATTAAATACAAAAGACACAATGCCGACTTAAGTACAAGAAGACTGACTCTTCCAACTGTCTATGTTTTGAACCATTCCTCTGACGCTAGTTATAGATTCCGATGCTTCACTTCAGGTTTACTGTATCTCTCTGACCGTCTTAGTGACGATGAAACACAGAAATTGCATCCGAATTAATACAAAAGGCACAATGCCGACTTAAGTACAAGAAGACTGACTCTTCTTACTGTCTATGTTTTGAACCGTCCCTGTGACCCTAGTTATGGATTCCGATGTTTCACTCCAGGTTGACTGTATCCCTTGGACCTTATTATTGACGATGAAACACAGAAATCGCATCGGAATTAAATACAAAATGCACAATGCCGACTTAAGTACAAGAAGACTGACTCTTCTTACCGACTATGTTTTGAACGATTCCTGTGACACTAGTTATAGATTCCGTTGCTTCACTTCAGGTATACTGTATCCCTCTGACCTTCTTATTGACGATGAAACACAGAAATTGCATCGGAATTAAATATAAAAGGCACAATGCCGAATTAAGTACAAGAAGACTGACTCTTCTTACTGTCTATGCTTTTAACCATTCCTGTGACACTAGTTATAGACTCCGATGCTTCAGTCCAGGTTTACTGTATCCCTTCGACCTTCTTATTGACGATGAAACACAGAAATTGCATCGGAATTAAATACAAAAGGCACAATGCCGACTTAAGTACATGAAGACTGACTCTTCTTACTGTCTATGCTTTGAACCATCCCTGTGACACTAGTTATAGATTACGATGCTTCACTGCAGGTTTACTGTGTCCCTTAGACCTTCTTATTGACGATGAAACACAGAAATTACATCGGAATTAAATACAATAGGCACAATGCCGACTTAAGTACAAGAAGACTGACTCTTCTTACTCTATAGTTTGAACCATTCCAGTGACACTAGTTATAGATTCCGATGCTTCACTTCATGTTTACTGTATCCCTTGGAGCTTCTTATTGACGATGAAACACAGAAATTGCATCGGAATTAAATACAAAAGGCACAATGCCGACTTAAGTACAAGAAGACTGACTCTTCCTACTGTCTATGTTGTGACCCATTTCTGTGACACTAGTTATAGAGTTCGATGCTTCACTTCAGGTTTACTGTATCCCTTGGACCTACTTATTGACGGTGAAACACAGAAATTGCATTGGAATTAAATACGAAAGGCACAATGCCAACTTAAGTACAAGAAGACTGACTCTTCTTACTGACTATGTTTTGAACCATTCCAGTGACACTAGTTATAGATTCCGATGCTTCACTTCAGGTTTACTGTATCCCGTAAACCTTCTTATTGACGATGAAACGCAGAAATTCCATCGGAATTAAATACAAAAGACACAATGCCGACTTAAGTACAAGAAGACTGACTCTTCCAACTGTCTATGTTTTGAACCATTCCTGTGACGCTAGTTATAGATTCCGATGCTTCACTTAAGGTTTACTGTATCCCTCGGACCGTCTTAGTGTCGATGAAACACAGAAATTGCATCCGAATTAAATACAAAAGGCACAATGCCGACTTATGTACAAGAAGAGTGACTCTTCCTACTGTCTATGTTTTGACCCATTTCTGTGACACTAGTTATAGAGTCCGATGCTTCACTTCAGGTTTACTGTATCCCTTGGACCTACTTATTGACGGTGAAACACAGAAATTGCATCGGAATTAAATACGAAAGGCACAATGCCAACTTAAGTACAAGAAGACTGACTCTTCTTACTGACTATGCTTTGAACCATTCCTGTGACACTATTTATAGATTCCGATGCTTCACTTCAGGTTTACTGTATCCCTCTGACCTTCTTATTGACGATGAAACACAGAAATTGCATCGGAATTAAATAGAAAAGGCACAATGCTGACTTAAGTACAAGAAGACTGACTCTTCCTACTGTCTATGCTTTGAACCATTCCTGTGACACTAGTTATAGATTCCGATGCTTCACTTCAGGTTTACTGTATCCCTTGGACCTTCTTATTGACGATGAAACACAGAAATTGGTTCGGAATTCAATACAAAAGGCACAATGCCGACTTAAGTACAAGAAGACTGACTCTTCTTACTGTCTACGCTTTGAACCATCCCTGTGACACTAGTTATAGATACCGATGTTTCACTTTAGGTTTACTGTATCCCGTGGACCGTGTTATTGACGATGAAACACAGAAATTGCATCGGAAATAAATACAAAAACACAATACCGACTTAAGAACAAGAAGACTGACTCTTCTTATTGACTATGCTTTGAACCATTCCTGTGACACTAGTCATAGATTCCGATGCTTAACTTCAGGATTACTGTATCCCTCTGACCTTCTTATTGACGATGAAACACAGAAATTGCATCCGTATTAAATACAAAAGGCACAATGTCGACTTAAGTACAAGAAGTCTGACTCTTCTTACTGTCTATGTTTTGACCCATCCCTGTGACACTAGTTATAGTTTCCGATGCTTCACTCCTGGTTTACTGTATCGCTTGGTCCTTCTTATTGACGAAGAAACACTGAAATTGCATCGGAATTAAATACAAAAGGCACAATGCCGACTTAAGTACAAGAAGACGGACTCTTATTAATGACTATGTTTTGGACCATTCCTGTGACACTAGTTATAAATTCCAATGCTTCACTTCGGGTTTACTGTATCCCTTGGACCATCTTATTGACGAAGAAACACAGAAATTGCATCGGATATAAATAGAGAAGGCACAATGTCGACTTAAGTACAAGAAGACTGACGCTTCTCACTGACTATGCTTTGAACCATTCCTGTGACACTAGTTATAGATTCCGATGCTTCACTTCAGGTTTACTGTACACCTTGGACCTTCTTATTGACTATGAAACACAGAAATCGCATCGGAATTAAATACAAAAGGCACAATGCCGACTTAAGTACAAGAAGACCGACTCTTCTTACTGTCTATAATTTGAACCATTCCAGTGACACTAGTTATAGATTCCGATGCTTCACTTCAGGATTACTGTATCCCTCTGACCTTCTTAGTGACGATGAAACACAGAAATTGCATCGGAATTAAATACAAAAAGCACAATGCCGACTTAAGTACAAGAATACTGACTCATCTTAATGTCTCTGAATTGCACAATTCCTGTGACACTAGTTATAGATTCCGATGCTTCAAGACAGGTTTAATGTATCCCTTGGACCGTGTTATTTACGATGAATCACAGAAATTGCATTGGAGATAAATACAAAAGGCACAATGCCGACTTAAGTACAAGAAGACTGACTCTTCTTACTGTCTATAATTTGAACCATTCCAGTGACACTAGATATAGATTCCGATGCTTCACTTCATGTTTACTGTATCCCTCGGACCTTCTTATTGACGATGAAACACAGAAATTGCATCGGAATTAAATACAAAAGGCACAATGCCGACTTAAGTACAAGAAGTCTGACAATTCCTACTGTCTATGTTTTGAACCCTTACTGTGACACTAGCTATAGATTCCGATGCTTCACTCCAGGTTTACTGTATCCCTTGGACCTTCTTATTGACGGTGAAACACAGAAATTGCATCGGAATTAAATACGAAAGGCACATTGCCAATTTAAGTACAAGAAGACTGACTCTTCTTCCTGACTATGTTTTCAACCATTCCTGTGACACTAGTTGTAGATTTCGATGCTTCACTTCAGGTTTACTGTATCCCTTGGACCTTCTTATTGACGATGAAACACAGAAATAGCATCGGAATTAAATACAAAAGACACAATGCCGACGTAAGTACAAGAAGATTGACTCTTCCAACTGTCTATGTTTTGAACCATTCCTGAGACACTAGTTATAGATTCTGATGCTTCACTTCAGGCTTACTGTATCCCCCTGACCGTCTTATTGACGATGAAACACAGAAATTGCATCCGAATTAAATAGAAAAGGCACAATGCCGACTTAAGTACTAGAAGACTGACTCTTCCTGCTGTCTATGTTTTGAACCATTCCTAAGACACTTGTTATAGATTCCGTTGCTTCACTTCATTTTTACTGTATCCCTCTGACTTCTTATTGACGATGAAACACAGATATTGCATCGGAATTAAATACAAAAGGCACAATGCCGAATTAAGTACAAGAAGACTGACTCTTCTTACTGTCTATGCTTTTAACCATTCCTGTGACACTAGTTATAGACTCCGATGCTTCACTCCAGATTTACTGAATCCCTTCGACCTTCTTATTGACGATGAAACACAGAAATTGCATCGGAATTAAATACAAAAGGCACAATGCCGACTTAAGTTCATGAAGACTGACTCTTCTTACTGTCTATGCTTTGAACAATCCCTGTGACACTAGTTATAGATTCCGATGCTTCACTGCAGGTTTACTGTGTCCCTTAGACCTTCTTATTGACGATGAAACACAGAAATTTCATCGGAATTAAATACAATAGGCACAATGCCGACTTAAGTACAAGAAGACTGACTCTTCTCACTGTCTATAGTTTGAACCATTCCAGTGCCACTAGTTATGGATTCCGATGCTTCACTTCATGTTCACTGTATCCCTTGGACCTTCTTATTGACGATGAAACACAGAAATTGCACCTGAATTAAATACAAAATGCACAATGCCGACTTATGTACAAGAAGACTGACTCTTCCTACTGTCTATGTTTTGACTCATTTCTGTGACACTAGTTATAGAGTCCAATGCTTCACTTCAGGTTTACTGTATCCCTTGGACCTTCTTATTGACGGTGAAACACAGAAATTGCATTGGAATTAATTACGAAAGGCACAATGCCAACTTAAGTACAAGAAGACTGACTCTTCTTACTGACTATGTTTTGAACCATTCCAGTGACACTAGTTATAGATTCCGATGCTTCACTTCAGGTTTACTGTATCCCGTAAACCTTCTTATTGACGATGAAACGCAGAAATTGCATCGGAATTAAATACAAAAGACACAATGCCGACTTAAGTACAAGAAGACTGACTCTTCCAACTGTCTATGTTTTGAACCATTCCTGTGACGCTAGTTATAGATTCCGATGCTTCACTTCAGGTTTACTGTATCCCTCTGACCGTCTTAGTGACGATGAAACAGAGAAATTGCATCCGAAATAAATAGAAAAGGCACAATGACGACTTAAGTACTAGAAGACTGACTCTTCCTACTGTCTATGTTTTGAACCATTTCTAAGACACTTGTTATAGATTCCGATGCTTCACTTCAGGTTTACTGTATCCCTTGGACCTACTTATTGTCGATGAAACACAGAAATTGCATCGGAATTCAATACAAAAGGCACAAGGCCGACTTAACTACAAGAAGACTGACTCCTCTTACTGACTGTGCTTTGAACCATTCCTGTGATTCCAGTTATAGATTCCGATGCTTAACTTCCGGATTACTGTATCCCTCTGACCTTCTTAGTGACGATGAAACACAGAAATTGCATCGGAATTAAATACAAAAGGCACAATGCCGACTTATGTACAAGAAGAGTGACTCTTCTTACTGTCTATGCTTTGAACCATTCCTGTGACACTAGTTATAGATTCCGATGCTTCACTTCAGGTTTACTGTATCCCTTGCACCTTCTTATTGACGATGAAACACAGAAATTGGTTCGGAATTCAATACAAAAGGCACAATGCCGACTTAAGTACAAGAAGACTGACTCTTCTTACTGTCTACGCTTTGAACCATCCCTGTGACACTAGTTATAGATTCCGATGTTTCACTTTAGGTTTACTGTATCCCGTGGACCGTGTTATTGACGATGAAACACAGAAATTGCATCGGAAATAAATACAAAAAGCACAATACCGACTTAAGGACAAGAAGACTGACTATTCTTATTGACTATGCTTTGAACCATTCCTGTGACACTAGTCATAGATTCCGATGCTTAACTTCAGGATTACTGTATCCCTCTGACCTTCTTATTGACGATGAAACACAGAAATTGCATCCGTATTAAATACAAAAGGCACAATGCCGACTTAAGTACAAGAAGTCTGACTCTTCTTACTGTCTATGCTTTGAACCATCCCTGTGAGTTATAGTTTCCGATGCTTCACTCCTGATTTACTGTATCCCTTGGTCCTTCTTATTGACGAAGAAACACTGAAATTGCATCGGAATTAAATACAAAAGGCACAATGCCGACTTAAGTACAAGAAGACTGACTCTTATTAATGACTATGTTTTGGACCATTCCTGTGACACTAGTTATAAATTCCGATGCTTCACTTCGGGTTTACTGTATCCCTTGGACCATCTTATTGACGATGAAACACAGAAATTGCATCGGATATAAATAGAAAAGGCACAATGTCGACTTAGGTACAAGAAGACTGACGCTTCTCACTGACTATGCTTTGAACCATTCCTGTGACACTAGTTATAGATTCCGATGCTTCACTTCAGGTTTACTGTACACCTTGGACCTTCTTATTGACTATGAAACACAGAAATCGCATCGTAATTAAATACAAAATGCACAATGCCGACTTAAGTACAAGAAGACTGACTCTTCATACTGTCTATATTTTGAACCATTCCTGTGACACTAGTTTTAGATTCCGATGCTTCAATTTAAGTTTACTGTATCCCTCTGACCTTATTGCCGATGAAACACAGAAATTGCATCGGAATTAAATACAAAAGGCACAATGCCGACTTAAGGACAAGAAGACTGACCCTTCTTACCATCTATGTTTTGAACCAGTCCTGTGACATTAGTTATAGATTTCGTTGCTTCACTTGAGGTTTACTGTTTCCCTTGGACCTTCTTATTGACGATGAAACACAGAAATTGCATCGGAATTAAATACAAAAGGCACAATGCCGACTTATGTACAAGAAGACTAACTCTTGCTACTGTCTATGTTTTGAACCATTTCTGTGACACTAGTTATAGAGTCCGTTGCTTCAATTCATGTTTACTGTATCCCTTGGGCCTTCTTATTGACGGTGAAACACAGAAATTGCATCGGAATTAAATACGAAAGGCACAATGCCAACTTAAGTTCAACAAGACTGACTCTTCTTACTGACTATGTATTGAACCGTTCCTGTGACACTAGTTATAGATTCCGATGCTTCACTTCAGGTTTACTGTATCCTTCTGACCTTCATATTGACGATGAAACACAGAAATTGCATCGGAATTAAATAGAAAAGGCAGTATGCCAACTTAAGTACAAGAAGACTGACTCTTCTTACTGTCTATGCTTTGAACCATTCCTGTGACACTAGTTATAGATTCCGATGCTTCACTTCAGGTTTACTGTATCCCTTGCACCTTCTTATTGACGATGAAACACAGAAATTGGTTCGGAATTAAATACAAAAGGCACAATGCCGACTTAACTACAAGAACACTGACTCTTCTTACTGACTATGCTTTGAACCATTCCAGTGACACTAGTTATAGATTCCGATGCCTAACTTCAGGATTACTGTATACCACTGACCTTGTTAGTGACGATGAGACACAGAAATTGCATCGGAATTAAATACAAAAAGCACAATGCCGACTTAAGTACAAGAATACTGACTCATCTTACTGTCTATGATTTGCACCATTCCTGTGACACTAGTTATAGATTCCGATGCTTCACTTCAGGTTTACTGTTTCTCTTGGACCATCTTATTGACGATGAAACACAGAAATTGCATCGGAATTAAATACAAAAGGCACAATGCCGACTTATGTACAAGAAGACTGACTCTTCCTACTGTCTATGTTTTGAACCATTTCTGTGACACTAGTTATAGAGTCCGATGCTTCACTTCAGGTTTACTGTATCCCTTGGATCTTGTTATTTACGATGAATCACAGAAATTGCATCGGAATTAAATACAAAAGGCACAATGCCGACTTAAGTACAAGAAGACCGACCCTTCTTACTGTCTATAATTTGAACCATTCCAGTGACACTAATTATAGATTCCGATGCTTCACTTCAGGTTTACTGTATGCCTTGGACCTTCTTATTGACGATGAAACACAGAAAGTGCATCGGAATTAAATCCAAAATCACAATGCCGACTTAACTACAAGAAGACTGACTCTTCTTACTGACTACGCTTTGAACCATTCCTGTGACTCTAGTTATAGATTCCGATGCTTCACTTCAGGATTACTGTATCCCTCTGACCTTCTTAGTGACGATGAAACACAGAAATTGCATCGGAAATAAATACAAAAAGCACAATGCCGACTTAAGTACAAGAATACTGACCCATCTTATTGTCTATGAATTGCAACATTCCTGTGACACTAGTTATAGATTCCGATGCTTCACTTCAGGTTCAATGTATCCTTTGGACCTTGTTATTTACGATGAATCACAGAAATTGCATCGGAGATAAATACAAAAGGCACAATGCCGACTTAAGTACAAGAAGACTGACTCTTCTTACTGTCTATAATTTGAACCATTCCAGTGACACTAGTTATAGATTCCGATGCTTCACTTCATGTTTACTGTATCCCTCGGACCTTCTTATTGACCATGAAACGCAGAAATTGCATCGGAATTAAATACAAAAGGCACAATGCCGACTTAAGTACAAGAAGACTGACTCTTCCTACTGACTATGTTTTGAACCATTACTGTGACACTAGTTATAGATTCCGATGCTTCACTCCAGGTTTACTGTATCCCTTGGACCTTCTTTTTGACGGTGAAACACAGATATTGCATCGGAATTAAATACGAAACGCACATTGCCAACTTAAGTACAAGAAGACTGACTCTTCTTCCTGACTATGTTTTCAACCATTCCTGTGACACTAGTTGTAGATTCCGATGCTTCACTTCAGGTTTACTGTATCCCTTGGACCTTCTTATAGACGATGAAACACAGAAATAGCATCGGAATGAAATACAAAATACACAATGCCGACTTAAGTACAAGAAGACTGACTCTTCCAATGTTTTGAACCATTCCTGAGACACTAGTTATAGATTCCGATGCTTCACTTGAGGCTTACTGCATCCCCCTGACCGTCTTATTGACGATGAAACACAGAAACTGCATCGGAATTAAATACAAAAGGCACAATGCTTACTTAAGTACATGAAGACTGACTTTTCTTACTGTCTATGCTTTGAACCATCCCTGTGACACTAGTTATAGATTCCGATGCTTCACTGCAGGTTTACTTGGTCCCTTAGACCTTCTTATTGACGATGAAACACAGAAATTACATCGGAATTAAATACAATAGGCACAATGCCGACTTAAGTACAAGAAGACTGACTCTTCTTACTGTCTATAGTTTGAACCATTCCAGTGCCACTAGTTATAGATTCCGATGCTTCACTTCATGTTTACTGTATCCCTTGGACCTTCTTATTGACGATGAAACACAGAAATTGCATCGGAATTAAATACAAAATGCACAATGCCGACTTATGTACAAGAAGACTGACTCTTCCTACTGTCTATGTTTTGACCCATTTCTGTGACACTAGTTATAGAGTCCGATGCTTCACTTCAGGTTTACTGTATCCCTTGGACCTTCTTATTGACGGTGAAACACAGAAATTGCATTGGAATTAAATACGAAAGGCACAATGCCAACTTAAGTACAAGAAGACTGACTCTTCTTACTGACTATGTTTTGAACCATTCCAGTGACACTAGTTATAGATTCCGATGCTTCACTTCAGGTTTACTGTATCCCTTGGACCTTGTTATTGATGATGAAACGCTGAAATTGCATCGGAATTAAATACAAAAGGCACAATGCCGACTTAAGTACAAGAAGACTGACTCTTCTTACCGTCTATGATTTGAACCGTTCCTGTGACCCTAGTTATAGATTCCGATGTTTCACTCGAGGTTGACTGTATCCCTTGGACCTTGTTATTGACGATGAAACACAGAAATTGCATCGGAATTAAATACAAAATGCACAATGCCGACTTAAGTACAAGAAGACTGACTCTTCTTACTGACTATGTTTTGAACCATTCCGGTGACACTAGTAGAAGATTCCGTCGCTTCACTTCAGGTTTACTGTATCCCTCTGACCTTCTTATTGACGATGAAACACAGAAATTGCATCGGAATTAAATACAAAAGGCACAATGCCGAATTAAGTGCAAGAAGACTGACTCTTCTTACTGTCGATGCTTTTAACAATTCCTGTGACACTAGTCATAGACTCCGATGCTTCACTCCAGGTTTACTGTATCCCTTCGACCTTCTTATTGACGATGATTCACAGAAATTGCATCGGAATTAAATACAAAAGGCACAATGCCAACTTAAGTACATGAAGACTGACTCTTCTTACAGTCTATGCTTTGAACCATCCCTGCGACTCTATTTATAGATTCCGATGCTTCACTGCAGGTTTACGGTGTCCCTTAGACCTTATTATTGACGATGAAACACAGAAATTGCATCGGAATTAAATACAAAAGGCACATTGACGACTTAAGTACAAGAAGACTGACTCTTCCAAGTATCTATGTTTTGACCCATTTCTGTGACACTAGTTATAGAGTCCGATGCTTCACTTCAGGTTTACTGTATCCCTTGGACCTTCTTATTGACGGTGAAACACAGAAATTGCATTGGAATTAAATACGAAAGGCACAATGCCAACTTAGGTACAAGAAGACTGACTCTTCTTACTGACTATGTTTTGAACCATTCCAGTGACACTAGTTATAGATTCCGATGCTTCACTTCAGGTTTACTGTATCCCGTAAACCTTCTTATTGACGATGAAACGCAGAAATTGCATCGGAATTAAATACAAAAGACACAATGCCGACTTAAGTACAAGAAGACTGACTCTTCCAACTGTCTATGATTTGAACCATTCCTGTGACGCTAGTTATAGATTCCGATGCTTCACTTCAGGTTTACTGTATCCCTCTGACCGTCTTAGTGACGATGAAACAGAGAAATTGCATCCGAATTAAATAGAAAAGGCACAATGACGACTTAAGTACTAGAAGACTGACTCTTCCTACTGTCTATGTTTTGAACCATTCCTAAGACACTTGTTATAGATTCCGATGCTTCACTTCAGGTTTACTGTATCCCTTGGACCTTCTTATTGTCGATGAAACACAGATATTGCATCGGAATTAAATACAAAAGGCACAAGGCCGACTTAACTACAAGAAGACTGACTCCTCTTACTGACTGTGCTTTGAACCATTCCTCTGACTCTAGTTATGGATTCCGATGCTTAACTTCCGGATTACTGTATCCCTCTGACCTTCTTAGTGACGATGAAACACAGAAATTGCATCGGAATTAAATACAAAAGGCACAATGCCGACTTATGTACAAGAAGAGTGAATATTTCTACTGTCTATGTTTTGACCCATTTCTGTGACACTAGTTATAGAGTCCGATGCTTCACTTCAGGTTTACTGTATCCCTTGGACCTTCTTATTGACGGTGAAACACAGAAATTGCCTCGGAATTAAATACGAAAGGCACAATGCCAACTTAAGTACAAGAAGACTGACTCTTCTTACTGACTATGTTTTGAACCATTCCTGTGACACTAGTTATAGATTCCGATGCCTCACTTCAGGTTTACTGTTTCCCTTGGACCTTCTTATTGACGATGAAACACAGAAATTGCATTGGAATTAAATACAAAAGGCACAATGCCGTCTTATGTACAAGAAGACTGACTCTTCCTACTGTCTATGTTTTGAACCATTTCTGTGACACTAGTTATAGAGTCCGATGCTTCACTTCAGGTTTACTGTATCCCTTGGACCTTGTTATTTACGATGAATCACAGAAATTGCATCGGAATTAAATACAAAAGTCACAATGCCGACTTAAGTACAAGAAGACTGACTCCTCCAACTGTCTATGTTTTGAACCATTCCTGTGACACTAGTTATACATTCCGATGCTTCACTTCAGGTTTACTGTATCCCCCTGACCGTATTATTAACGATGAAACACAGAAATTGCATCCGAATTAAATAGAAAAGGCACAATGCCGACTTAAGTACAAGAAGACTGACTCTTCATACTGTCTATAATTTGAACCATTCCAGTGACACTAGTTATAGATTCCGATGCTTCACTTCATGTTTACTGTATCCCTTGGACCTTCTTATTGACGATGAAACACAGAAATTGCATCGGAATTAAATACAAAAGGCACAATGCCGACTTAAGTACAAGAAGACTGACTCTTCCTACTGTCTATGTTTTGAACCATTAATGTGACACTAGTTATAGATTCCGATGCTTCACCCCAGGTGTACTGTATCCCTTGGACCTTCTTATTGACGATGAAACACAGAAATTGCATCAGAATTAAATACAAAAGGCACAATGCCGACTTAAGTACAAGAAGACTGACTCTTCTTACAGAGTATGTTTTGAACCATTCCTGTGACACTATTTATAGATTCCGATGCTTCACTTCAGATTTACTGTATCCCTCTGACCTTCTTATTGACGATGAAACACAGAAATTGCATCGGAATTAAATAAAAAAGGCACAATGCCAACTTAAGTACAAGAAGACTGACTCTTCTTACTGGCTATGTTTGAACTATTCCTGTCACACTAGTTATAGATTCCGATGCTTCACTACAGGTTTACTGTATCCCTCTGACCTTCTTATTGACGGTGAAACACAGAAATTTCATCGGAATTATATACGAAAGGCACAATGCCAACTTAAGTACAAGAAGACTGACTCTTCTTCCTGATTATGTTTTGAACCATTCCTGTGACACTAGTTGTAGATTCCGATGCTTCACTTCAGGTTTACTGTATCCCTTGGACCTTCTTATTGACGATGAAACGGAGAAATTGCATCGGAATTAAATACAAAAGACACAATGCCGACTTAAGTACATTAATACTGACTCATCTTACAGTCTATGATTAGCACCATTCCTGTGACACTAGTTATAGATTCCGATGCTTCACTTCAGGTTTACTGATTCCCTTGGACCTTCTTATTGACGATGAAACACAGAAATTGCATCGGAATTAAATACAAAAGGTACAATGCCGACATATGTACAAGAAGACTGACTCTTCCTACTGTCTATGTTTTGAACCATTTCTGTGACACTGGTTATAGATTCCGATGCTTCACTTCATGTTTACTGTATCCCTTGGACCTTCTTATTGACGATGAAACACAGAAATTGCATCGGAATTAAATACAAAAGGCACAATGCCGACTTAAGTACAAGAAGACTGACTCTTCCTACTGTCTATGTTTTGAACCATTAATGTGACACTAGTTATAGATTCCGATGCTTCACCCCAGGTGTACTGTATCCCTTGGACCTTCTTATTGACGATGAAACACAGAAATTGCATCGGAATTAAATACAAAAGGCACAATGCCGACTTAAGTACAAGAAGACTGACTCTTCTTACAGACTATGTTTTGAACCATTCCTGTGACACTATTTATAGATTCCGATGCTTCACTTCAGGTTTACTGTATCCCTTGGTCCTTCCTGTTGACGAAGAAACACTGAAATTGCATCGGAATTAAATACAAAAGGCACAATGCCAACTTAAGTACAAGAAGACTGACTCTTCTTACTGTCTATGTTTGAACCATTCCTGTGACACTAGTTATAGATTCCGATGCTTCACTTCAGGTTTACTGCATCCCTCTGACCTTCTTATTGACGGTGAAACACAGAAATTTCATCGGAATTAAATACGAAATGCACAATGCCAACTTAAGTACAAGAAGACTGACTCTTCTTCCTGATTATGTTTTGAACCATTCCTGTGACACTAGTTGTAGATTCCGATGCTTCACTTCAGGTTTACTGTATCCCTTGGACCTTCTTATTGACGATGAAACGCAGAAATTGCATCGGAATTAAATACAAAAGACACAATGCCGACTTATGTACAAGATGACTGACTCTTCCTACTGTCTATGTTTTGAACCATTTCTGTGACGCTAGTTATAGAGTCCGATGCTTCACTTCAGGTTTACTGTATCCCTTGGACCTTGTTATTTACGATGAATCACAGAAATTGCATCGGAATTAAATACAAAAGGCACAATGCGACTTAAGTACAAGAAGACTGACTCTTCCAACTGTCTATGATTTGAACCATTCCTGTGACACTAGTTATACGTTCCGATGCTTCACTTCAGGTTTACTGTATCCCTCTGACCGTCTTATTGACGATGAAACACAGAAATTGCATCCGAATTAAATAGAAAAGGCACAATGCCGACTTAAGTACTGGAAGACTGACTCTTCCTACTGTCTATGTTTTGAACCATTCCTTTGACACAAGTTATAGATTCTGTTGCTTCACTTTAGGTTTACTGTATCCCTCTGACCTTCTTATTGACGATGAAACACAGAAATTGCATCGGAATTAAATACAAAAGGCACAATGCCGGATTAAGTACAAGAAGACTGACACTTCTGACTGTCTATGCTTTTAACCATTCTTGTGACACTAGTTATAGACTCCGATGCTTCACTCCAGGTTTACTGTATCCCTTCGACCTTCTTATTGACGATGAAACACAGAAATTGCATCGGAATTAAATACAAAAGGCACAATGCCGACTTAAGTACAAGAAGACTGACTCTTCTTACTGTCTATGCTTTGAACCATCCCTGTGACACTAGTTATAGATTCCGATGCTTCACTGCAGGCTTACTGTGTCCCTTAGACCTTCTTATTGACGATGAAACACAGATATTGCATCGGAATTAAATACAAAAGGCACAATGCCGACTTGAGTACAAGAAGACTGACTCTTCTTCCTGACTACGTTTTGAATCATTCCTGTGACACTAGTTGTAGATTCCGATGCTTCACTTCAGGTTTACTGTATCCATTGGACCTTCTTATTGCCGATGAAACAGAGAAATAGCATCGGAATTAAATACAAAGGACACAATGCCGACTTAGGTACCAGAAGACTGACTCTTCCAACTGTCTATGCTTTCAACCATTCCTGTGACACTAGTTATAGATTCCGATGCTTCAATTCAGGTTTACTGTATCCCCCTGACCGTCTTATTGACGATGAAACACAGAAATTGCTTCCGAAAGAAATAGAAAAGGCACAATGCCGACTTAAGTACTAGAAGACTGACTCTTCATACTGTCTATGTTTTGAACCATTCCTAAGACACTTGTTAGAGATTCCGATGCTTCACTTCAGGTTTACTGTATCCCTTGGATCTCCTTATTGTCGATGAAACACAGAAATAGCATCGGAATTCAATACAAAAAGCACAAGGCCGACTGAACTACAAGAAGACTGACCCTTCTTACTGACTATGATTTGAACCATTCCTGTGGCTCTAGTTATAGATTCCGATGCTTAACTTCCGGATTACTGTATCCCTCTGACCTTCTTAGTGACGATGAAACACAGAAATTGCATCGGAATTAAATACAAAAAGCACAATGCTGATTTAAGTACAAGAATACTGACTCATCTTACTGTCTATGTTTTGAACCGTCCCTGTGACACTAGTTATAGATTCCGATGTTTCACTCCAGGATGACTGTATCCCTTGGACCTTCTTATTGACGATGAAACACAGAAATTGCATCGTAATTAAATACAAAAGGCACAATGCCGACTTAAGTACAAGAAGACTGACTCTTCTTACTGTCAATGCTTTGAACCATCCCTGTGACACTAGTTATAGATTCCGATGCTTCACTGCAGGTTTACTGTGTCCCTTAGACCTTCTTATTGACGATGAAACACAGAAATTACATCGGAATTAAATACAATAGGCACAATGCCGACTTAAGTACAAGAAGACTGACACTTCCTACAGTCTATGTTTTCAACCATTATTGTGACACTAGTTATAGATTCCGATGCTTCACTTCAGGTTTACTATATCCTTGGACCGTGTTATTGACGATGAAACACAGAAATTGCATCGGAATTAAATACAAAAAGCACAATACCGACTTAAGAACAAGAAGACTGACTCTTCTTATGGACTATGCTTTGAACCATTCCTGTGACACTAGTCAGAGATTCCGATGCTTAACTTCAGGATTACTGTATCCTTCTGACCTTCTTATTGACGATGAAACACAGAAATTGCATCCAAATTAAATACAAAAGGCACAATGCCGACTTAAGTACAAGAAGACTGACTCTTCATACTGTCTATAATTTGAACCATTCCAGTGACACTAGTTATAGATTCCGATGCTTCACTTCATGTTTACTGTATCCCTTGGACCTTCTTATTGACGATGAATCACAGAAATTGTATCGGAATTAAATACAAAAGGCACAATGCCGACTTAAGTACAAGAAGACTGACTCTTCCTACTGTCTATGTTTTGAACCATTAATGTGTCACAAGTTATAGATTCCGATGCTTCACTCCAGGTTTACTGTATCCCTTGGACCTTCTTATTGACGATGAAACACAGAAATTGCATCGGAATTAAATACAAAAGGCACAATGCCGACTTAAGTACAAGAAGACTGACTCTTCTTACAGACTATGTTTTGAACCATCCCTGTGACACTATTTATAGATTCCGATGCTTCACTTCAGGTTTAAAGTATCCCTCTGACCTTCTTATTGACGATGAAACACAGAAATTGCATCGGAATTAAATACAAAAGGCACAATGCCAACTTAAGTACAAGAAGACTGACTCTTCTTCCTGATTATGTTTTGAACCATTCCTGTGACACTAGTTGTAGATTCCGATGCTTCACTTCAGGTTTACTGTATCCCTTGGACCTTCTTATTGACGATGAAACGCAGAAATTGCATCGGAATTAAATACAAAAGACACAATGCCGACTTAAGTACAAGAAGACTGACTCTTCCAACTGTCCATGTTTTGAACCATTCCTGTGACGCTAGTTATAGAATCCGATGCTTCACTTCAGGTTTACTGTATCCCTCTGACCGTCTTATTGACGATGAAACACAGAAATTGCATCCGAATCAAATAGAAAAGGCACAATGCCGACTTAAGTACTAGAAGCCTGACTCTTCCTACTGTCTATGTTTTGAACCATTCCTAAGACACTTGTTATAGATTCCGATGCTTCACTTCAGGTTTACTGTATCCCTTGAACCTTCTTATTGTCGATGAAACACAGAAATTGCATCGGAATTCAATACAAAAGGCACAACGCCAACTTCACTACAAGAAGACTGACTCCTTTTACTGACTATGCTTTGAACCATTCCTGTGACCCTAGTTATAGATTCCGATATTTCACTCCAGGTTGACTGTATCCCTTGGACCGTCTTATTGACGATGAAACACAAAAACTGCATCGGAATTAAGTACAAAATGCACAATGCCGACTTAAGTACAAGAAGACTGACTCTTCTTACTGACTATGTTTTGAACCATTGCTGTGACACTAGTTATAGATTCCGTTGCTTCACTTCAGGTTTACTGTATCCCTCTGACCTTCTTATTCACGATGAAACACAGAAATTGCATCGGAATTAAATATAAAAGGCACAATACCGACTTAAGTACAAGAAGACAGACTCTTATTACTGACTATGCTTTGAACCATTCCTGTGACACTAGTCGTAGTTTCCGATGCTTAACTTCAGGATTACTGTATCCCTCTGACCTTCTTATTGACGATGAAACAGAGAAATTGCATCGGAATTAAATACAAAAGGCACAATGCCGACTTAAGTACAAGAAGACTGACTCTTCCAACTGTCTATGTTTTGAACCATTCCTGTGACACTAGTTATACATTCCGATGCTTAACTTCAGGTTTACTGTATCCCTCTGACCGTCTTATTGACGATGAAACACAGAAATTGCATCCGAATTAAATAGAAAAGGCACAATGCCGACTTAAGTACTGGAAGACTGACTCTTCCTACTGTCTATGTTTTGAACCATTCCTGTGGCACTAGTTATAGAATCCGTTGCTTCACTTCAGGTTTACTGTATCCCTCTGACCTTCTTATTGACGATAAAACACAGAAATTGCATCGGAATTAAATACAAAAGGCACAATGCCGCATTACTGTCTATGCTTTGAACCTATCCTGTGACACTAGTTATAGATTCCGATGCTTCACTCCAGGTTTACTGTAACCCTTGGACCTTCTTATTGACGATGAAACACAGAAATTGCATTGGAATAAAATAGAAAAGGCACAATGCCGACTTAAGTACAAGAAGACTGACTCTTCCTACTGTCTATGCTTTGAAACATTCCTGTGACACTAGTTTTGGATTCCGATGCTTCACCTCAGGTTTACTGTATCTCTCTGACCTTCTTATTGACAATGAAACACAGAAATTGCATCGGAATTAAATACAAAAGGCACAATGCCGACTTAAGTACAAGAAGACTGACTCTTCCTACTGTCTATGTTTTGAACCATTCCTGTGACACTAGTTATAGATTCCGATGCTTCACTTCAGCTTTACTGTATCCCTCTGACCTTATTGCCGATGAAACACAGAAATTGCATCGGAATTAAATACAAAAGGCACAATGCCAACTTAAGGACAAGAAGACTGACTCTTCTTAGTGATTATAGTTTGAACCATTGCTGTGACACTAGTTTTAGATTCCGATGCTTTACTACACGTTTACTGTATACCTTGGACATTCTTATTCACGATGAAACACAGAATTTGCATCGGAATTAAATAGAAAAGGCACAATGTCGACTTAAGTACAAGAAGACTGACTCTTCTGACTGACTATGTTTGAACCATTCCTGTGACACTAGTTATAGATTCCGATGCTTCACTCCAGGTTTACTGTAACCCTTGGACCTTCTTATTGACGATGAAACACAGAAATTGCATCGGAATTAAATACAAAAGGCACAATGCCGACTTAAGTACAAGAAGACTGACTCTTCTTACTGACTATGTTTTGAACCAATTCTGTGACACTAGTTATAGATTCCGATGCCTCACTTCAGGTTTACTGTACACCTTGTACCTTCTTATTGACGATGAAACACAGAAATTGTATCGGAATTAAATACAAAAGGCACAATGCCGACTTAAGTACAAGAAGACTGACTCTTCCTACTGTCTATGCTTTGAAACATTCCTGTGACACTAGTTTTGGATTCCGATGCTTCACCTCAGGTTTACTGTATCTCTCTGACCTTCTTATTGACAATGAAACACAGAAATTTCATCGGAATTAAATACAAAAGGCACAATGCCGACTTAAGTACAAGAAGACTGACTTTTCCTACTGTCTATGTTTGAACCATTCCTGTGACACTAGTTATTGATTCCGATGCTTCACTTCAGCTTTACTGTATCCCTCTGACCTTATTGCCGATGAAACACAGAAATTGCATCGGAATTAAATACAAAAGGCACAATGCCGACTTAAGGACAAGAAGACTCACTCTTCTTACTGACTATGCTTTGAAACATTCCTGTGACTCTAGTTATAGATTCCGATGCTTCATTTCAGGTTCACTGTATCCCTTGGACCTTCTTATTGACGATGAATCACAGGAATTGCATCGGAATTAAACACAAAAGGCACAATGCTGACTTAAGTACAAGAAGACTGACTCTTCTTACTGTCTATATTTTGAACCATTCCAGTGACACTAGTTATAGATTCCGATGCTTCACTTCAGGTTTACTGTATTCCTTGGACCTACTTATTGACGATGAAACACAGAAATTGCATCGAAATTAAATGCAAAAGACACAATGCCGACTTAAGTACAAGAAGACTGACTCTTCTTACTGTCTATGTTTTGAACCATTACTGTGACACTAGGTATAGATTCCGATGCTTCACTCCAGGTTTACTGTATCCCTTGAACCTTCTTGTTGACGATGAAACACAGAAATTGCATCGGAATTAAATACAAAAGGCACAATGCCGACTTAAGGACAAGAAGACTGACTCATCTTACTGTCTATGTTTTGAACCATTCCTGTGACACTAGTTATAGATTCCGATGCTTCACTTCAGGTTTACTGTATCCCGCTGACGTTCTTATTGACAATGAAACACAGAAATTGCATCGGAATTAAAAACAAAAGGCACAATGCCGACGTAAGTACAAGAAGGCTGACTCCTTCTACTGTCTATGCTTTGAACCATTCCTGTGACACTAGTTATAGAATCCGATGCTTCACTCCAGGTTTACTGTATCCCTTGGACCTTCTTATTGACGATGAAAAACACAAACTGCATCGGAATGAAATAGAAATGGCACAATGCCGACTTAAGTTCAGGAAGACTGACTCTTCTAAGTGATTATAGTTTGAACCATTGCTGTGACACTAGTTATGAATTCCGATGATTTACTTCAGGTTTACTGAATCCCTTGGACCTTCTTATTGACGATGAACCACAGAAAAGGCATCGGAATTTAATACAAAAGGCACAATGCAGACTCAAGTACAAGAAGACTGACTCTTCTTCCTGTCTATGCTTTGAACCATTCCTTTGACACTAGTTATAGATTCCAATGCTTCACTTCAGGCTTACTGTATCACTCTGACCTTCTTATTGACGATGAAACACAGAAATTACATCGGAATTAAATAGAACAGGCACAATGCCGAATTAAGTACAAGAAGACTGACTCTTCCTACTGTCTATGTTTTGAACCATTCCTGTGACACTAGTTATATATTCCGATGCTTCACTTCAGGTTTACTGTATCCCTTCGACCTTCTTATTGACGATGAAACACAGAAATTGCATCGGAATTAAATACAAAAAGGCACAATGACGACTTAAGAACAAGAAGACTGTATCTTCTTACTGTCTATGTTTTGAAACATTCCTGTGACACTAGTTATAGATTCCGATGCTTCACTCCAGGTTTACTGTATCCCTTGGACCTTCTTATTGACGATGAAACACAGAAAATGCATCGGAATTAAATACAAAATGCCCAAGGCCGACTTAAGTACAAGAAGACTGACTCTTCTTACTGACTATGTTTTGAACCATTCCTGTGACACTAGTTATAGATTCCGATTCTCACTTCAGGTTTACTGTATCCCTCTGACTTTCGTATTGACGATGAAACACAGAAATTGCACCGGAATTAAATACAAAAGGCACAATGCCGACTGAAGGACAAGAAGAATGACTCTTCTTACTGACTATGTTTTGAACCATTTCTGTGACACTAATTATAGATTCCGATGCTTCACTCCACGTTTACTGTATCCCTTTTACAATCTTATTGACGATGAAACACTGAAATTGCATCGGAATGAAATACAAAAGTCAAAATGCCGGCTTAAGTACAAGAACACTGACTCTTCCTACTGTCTATGTTTTGAACCATTCCTGTGACACTAGTTATAGATTCCGATGCTTCACTTCAGGTGTACTGTATCCCTCTGACCTTATTCACGATGAAACACAGAAATTGCATCGGAATGAAATACAAAAGGCACAATACCGACTTAAGTACAAGAAGACTGACTCTTCTTACTGTCTATGCTTTGAACGATTCCTGTGACACTAGTTATTGATTCCGATGCTTCACTTCAGGTTTACTGTATCATTTTGAACTTCTTATTGACGATGAAACTCAGAAATTACATCGGAATCAAATACAAAAAGCATAATGCCGACTTAAGTACAAAAAGACTGACTCTTCTTACTGACTATGTTTTGAACCATTCCTGTGCCACTAGTTATAGATTCCGATGCTTCACTTCAGGTTTACTGTATCCCTCTGACCTTATTCACGATGAAACACAGACATTGCATCGGAATTAAATACAAAAGGCACAATACGGACAGAGCATTCTTACTGTCTATGTTTTGAACAATTATTGTGACACTAGTTATAGATTCCGATGCCTCACTTCAAGTTTACTGTATGCCTCTGACCTTCTTATTGACGATGAAACATTGAATTTGCAAAGGAATTAAATACAAAAGGCACAATGCCGACGTAAGTACAAGAAAACTGACTCTTCTTACTGTCTATGTTTTGAACCATTCATGTGACACTAGTTATAGATTCCGATGCTTCTCTTGAGGTTTACATTATCCCTCTGAACTTCTTATTGTCGATGAAACACAGACATTGCATCGGAATTAAATCGAAAAGGCACAATGCCGAATTAAGTACAAGAAGACTGACTCTTATTACTGTCTATGTTTTGAACCATTCCTGTGACACTATTTATAGATTCCGATGCTTGACTTCAGGTTTACTGTATCCTTGGACCTTCTTATTGACGATGAAATATAGAAATTGCATCGGAATTTAATACAAAAGGCACAATACCGACTCAAGTACAAGAAGACTGACTCTTCTTACTCTCTATGTTTTGAAACATTCCTGTGACACTAGTTATAGATTCCGATGCTTCACTTCAGGTATACTGTATCCCCTGGACCTTCTTATTGACGATGAAACACAGTAATTGCATCGGAATTAAATACAAAAGGCACAATGCCGACTTAAGTACAAGAAGACTGTATCTTCATACTGTCTATGTTTTGAAACACTCCTGTGACGCTAGATATAGATTCCGATGCTTCACTCCAGGTTTACTGTATCCCTTAGACCTTCTTATTGACCATGAAACACAGAAATTGCATCCGAATTAAATACAAAAGGCACAATGCCGACTTAAGGACAAGAAGACTGACTCTTCTTACTGACTATGTTTGAAACATTCCTGTGACTCTAGTTATAGATTCCGATGCTTCACTTCTGGTTTACTGTATCCCTCTGACTTTCTTATTGACGATGAAACACAGAAAATAAACCGGAATTAAATACAAAAGGCACAATGCTGACTTAAGGACAAGAAGACCGACTCTTCCTACTGTCTATGATTTGAACCATTCCTGTGACACTAGTTATATATTCCGATGCTTCACTTCAGGTTTACTGTATCCCTTCGACCTTCTTATTAACCATGAAACTCAGAAATTGCATCGGAATTAATTACAAAAGGCACAATGCCGACTTAAGTTCAGGAAGACTGACTCTTCTAAGTGATTATAGTTTGAACCATTGCTGTGTCACTAGTTGTGGATTCCGATGCTTTACTTCAGGTTTACTGAATCCCTTGGACCTTCTTATTGACGATGAACCACAGAAATTGCATCGGAATTTAATACAAAAGGCACAATGCAGACTCAAGTACAAGAAGACTGACTCTACTTCCTGTCTATGCTTTGAACCATTCCTTTGACACTAGTTATACATTCCAATGCTTCACTTCTGGCTTACTGTATCCCTCTGACCTTCTTATTCACGATGAAACACAGAAATAGCATCGGAATTAAATACAAAAGGCACAATGCCGAATTAAGTACAAGAAGACTGACTCTTCCTACTGTCTATGTATTGAACCATTCCATTGACACTAGTTATAGATTCCGATGCTTGACTTCAGGTTTACTGAATCCCTTGGACCTTCTTATTGACGATAAAACACAGAAATTGCATCGGACTTTAATACAAAAGGCACAATGCCGACTCAAGTACAAGAAGACTGACTCTTCTTACTGTCTATGTTTTGAATTATTCCTGTGACACTAGTTATACATTCCAATGCTTCACTTCAGGTTTACAGTATCCCTCTGACCATCTTATTGACGATGAAACACAGAAATTGCATCGGAATTAAATAGAAAAGGCACAAGGCCTAATTAAGTACAAGAAGACTGACTCTTCCTACTGTCTATGTTTTGAACCATTTCTGTGACACTAGTTATATATTCCGATGCTTCACTTCAGGTTTACTGTATCCCCTGGACCTTCTTATTGACGATGAAACACAGTTATTGCATCGGAATTAAATACAAAAGGCACAATGCCGACTTAAGTACAAGAAGACTGTATCTTCATACTGTCTATGTTTTGAAACACTCCTGTGACGCTAGTTATAGATTCCGATGCTTCACTCCAGGTTTACTGTATACCTTAGACCTTCTTATTGACCATGAAACACAGAAATTGCATCGGAATTAAATAGAAAAGGCACAATGCTGAATTAAGTACAAGAAGACTGACTCTTCCTACTGTCTATGTTTTGAACCATTCCTGTGACACTAGTTATATATTCCGATGCTTCACTTCAGGTTTACTGTATCCCTTCGACCTTCTTATTGACGATGAAACACAGAAATTGCATCGGAATTAAATACAACAAGGCACAATGACGACTTAAGAACAAGAAGACTGTATCTTCTTACTGTCTATGTTTTGAAACATTCCTGTGACACTAGTTATAGATTCCTATGCTTCACTCCAGGTTTACTGTATCCCTTGGACCTTCTTATTGACGATGAAACAC
Source organism: Schistocerca serialis cubense (assembly GCF_023864345.2). Taxonomy (NCBI): domain Eukaryota; kingdom Metazoa; phylum Arthropoda; class Insecta; order Orthoptera; family Acrididae; genus Schistocerca; species Schistocerca serialis. The sequence continues at coordinate 640,530,279 of NC_064644.1, forward strand.
AGAAAATGCATCGGAATTAAATACAAAATGCCCAAGGCCGACTTAAGTACAAGAAGACTGACTCTTCTTACTGACTATGTTTTGAACCATTCCTGTGACACTAGTTATAGATTCCGATTCTCACTTCAGGTTTACTGTATCCCTCTGACTTTCGTATTGACGATGAAACACAGAAATAGCAATGGAATTAAATACAAAAGGCACAATGTCGAATTAAGTACAAGAAGACTGACTCTTCCTACTGTCTATGTATTGAACCATTCCATTGACACTAGTTATAGATTCCGATGCTTGACTTCAGGTTTACTGAATCCCTTGGACCTTCTTATTGACGATAAAACACAGAAATTGCATCGGAATTTAATACAAAAGGCACAATGCCGACTCAAGTACAAGAAGACTGACTCTTCTTACTGTCTATGTTTTGAATTATTCCTGTGACACTAGTTATACATTCCAATGCTTCACTTCAGGTTTACAGTATCCCTCTGACCTTCTTATTGACGACGAAACACAGAAATTGCATCGGAATTAAATAGAAAAGGCACAAGGCCGAATTAAGTACAAGAAGACTGACCCTTCCTACTGTCTATGTTTTGAACCATTTCTGTGACACTAGTTATATATTCCGATGCTTCACTTCAGGTTTACTGTATCCCCTGGACCTTCTTATTGGCGATGAAACACAGTAATTGCATCGGAATTAAATACAAAAGGCACAATGCCGACTTAAGTACAAGAAGACTGTATCTTCATACTGTCTATGTTTTGAAACACTCCTGTGACACTAGTTATAGATTCCGATGCTTCACTCCAGGTTTACTGTATCCCTTAGACCTTCTTATTGACCATGAAACACAGAAATTGCATCCGAATTAAATACAAAAGGCACAATGCCGACTTAAGGACAAGAAGACTGACTCTTCTTACTGACTATGTTTGAAACATTCCTGTGACTCTAGTTATAGATTCCGATGCTTCACTTCAGGTTTACTGTATCCCTCTGACCTTCTTATTAACCATGAAACTCAGAAATTGCATCGGAATTAAATACAAAAGGCACAATGCCGAATTAAGTACAAGAAGACTGACTCTTCCTACTGTCTATGTTTTGAACCATTTCTGTGACACTAGTTATATATTCCGATGATTCACTTCAGGTTTACTGTAGCCCTTGGACCTTATTATTGACGATGAAACACAGAAATAGCATCGGAATTAAATACAAAAGGCACAATGCCGAATTAAGTACAAGAAGACTGACTCTTCCTACTGTCTATGTTTTGAACCATTCCATTGACACTAGTTATAGATTCCGATGCTTGACTTCAGGTTTACAGAATCCCTTGGACCTTCTTATTGACGATAAAACACAGAAATTGCATCGGAATTTAATACAAAAGGCACAATGCCGACTCAAGTACAAGAAGACTGACTCATCTTACTGTCTATGTTTTGAACCATTCCTGTGACACTAGTTATAGATTCCAATGCTTCACTCCAGGTTTACTGTATCCCTCTGACCTTATTCACGATGAAACACAGAAATTCCATCGGAATTAAATACAAAAGGCGCAATGCCGAATTAAGTACAATCAAGACTGACTCTTCCTACTGTCTATGTAATGAACCGTTCCATTGACACTAGTTATAGATTCCGATGCTTGACTTCAGGTTTACTGAATCCCTTGGACCTTCTTATTGACGATAAAACACAGAAATTGCTTCGGAATTTAATACAAAAGGCACAATGCCGACTCAAGTACAAGAAGACTGACTCTTCTTACTGTCTATGTGTTGAACCATTCCTGTGACACTAGTTATACATTCCAATGCTTCACTTCAGGTTTAATGTATCCCTCTGACCTTCTTATTGACGATGAAACACAGAAATTGCATCGGAATTAAATAGAAAAGGCACGATGCCGAATTAAGTACAAGAAGACTGACTCTTCCTACTGTCTATGTATTGAACCATTCCATTGACACTAGTTATAGATTCCGATGCTTGACTTCAGGTTTACTGAATCCCTTGGACCTTCTTATTGACGATAAAACACAGAAATTGCATCGGAATTTAATACAAAAGGCACAATGCCGACTCAAGTACAAGAAGACTGGCTCTTCTTACTGTCTATGTTTGAATTATTCCTGTGACACTAGTTATACATTCCAATGTTTCACTTCAGGTTTACAGAATCCCTCTGACCTTCTTATTGACGACGAAACACAGAAATTGCATCGGAATTAAATAGAAAAGGCACAAGGCCGAATTAAGTACAAGAAGACTGACTCTTCCTACTGTCTATGTTTTGAACCATTTCTGTGACACTAGTTATATATTCCGATGCTTCACTTCAGGTTTACTGTATCCCCTGGACCTTCTTATTGACGATGAAACACAGTAATTGCATCGGAATTAAATACAAAAGGCACAATGCCGACTTAAGTACAAGAAGACTGTATCTTCATACTGTCTATGTTTTGAAACACTCCTGTGACACTAGTTATAGATTCCGATGCTTCACTCCAGGTTTACTGTATCCCTTAGACCTTCTTATTGACCATGAAACACAGAAATTGCATCCGAATTAAATACAAAAGGCACAATGCCGACTTAATTACAAGAAGACTGACTCTTCTTACTGACTATGTTTGAAACATTCCTGTGACTCTAGTTATAGATTCCGATGCTTCACTTCAGGTTTACTGTATCCCTCTGACTTTCTTATTGACGATGAAACACAGAAAATAAACCGGAATTAAATACAAAAGGCACAATGCCGAATTAAGTACAAGAAGACTGACTCTTCCTACTGACTATGTTTTCAACCATTTCTGTGACACTAGTTATATATTCCGATGATTCACTTCAGGTTTACTGTAGCCCTTGGACCTTATTATTGACGATGAAACACAGAAATAGCATCGGAATTAAATACAAAAGGCACAATGCCGAATTAAGTACAAGAAGACTGACTCTTCCTACTGTCTATGTTTTGAACCATTCCATTGACACTAGTTATAGATTCCGATGCTTGACTTCAGGTTTACTGAATCAGTTGGACCTTCTTATTGACGATAAAACACAGAAATTGCATCGGAATTTAATACAAAAGGCACAATGCCGACTCAAGTACAAGAAGACTGACTCATCTTACTGTCTATGTTTTGAACCATTCCTGTGACACTAGTTATAGATTCCAATGCTTCACTCCAGGTTTACTGTATCCCTTGGACCTTCTTATTGACGATGAAACACAGAAATTGCATCGGAATTAAATACAAAAGGCACAATGCCGACTTAAGGACAAGAAGACTGACTCTTCCTATTGACTATGATTTGAAACATTCCTGTGACACTAGTTATAGATTCCGATGCTTCACTTCAGGTTTACTGTATCCCTCTGACCTTCTTATTGACGAAGACACACAGAAATTGCCTCGGAATTAAATAGAAAAGGCACAATGCCGACTTAAGTACAAGAAGACTGACTCTTCTTAATGTCTATGTTTTGAACCATTCCTGTGACACTAGTTATAGACTCCGATGCTTCACTCTAGGTTTACTGTAACCCTTGAACCTTCTTATTGACGATGAAACACAGAAATTGCATCGGAATTAAATACAAAAGGCACAATGCCGACTTAGGGACAAGAAGACTGACTCTTCCTACTGACAATGTTTTGAACCATTCCTGAGACACTAGTTATAGATTCCGATGCTTCACTTCAAGGTTTACTGTATCCCTCTGACCTTATTCACGATGAAACACAGAAATTGCATCGGAATTAAATACAAAAGGCACAATACCGACTGACTCTTCTTACTGTCTATGTTTTGAACAATTCCTGTGACACTAGTTATAGATTCCGATGCTTCACTTCAGGTTTACTGTATCCCTCTGACCTTATTCACGATGAAACACAGAAATTCCATCGGAATTAAATACAAAAGGCACAATGCCGAATTAAGTACAATCAAGACTGACTCTTCCTACTGTCTATGTAATGAACCGTTCCATTGACACTAGTTATAGATTCCGATGCTTGACTTCAGGTTTACTGAATCCCTTGGACCTTCTTATTGACGATAAAACACAGAAATTGCTTCGGAATTTAATACAAAAGGCACAATGCCGACTCAAGTACAAGAAGACTGACTCTTCTTACTGTCTATGTTTTGAACCATTCCTGTGACACTAGTTATACATTCCAATGCTTCACTTCAGGTTTAATGTATCCCTCTGACCTTCTTATTGACGATGAAACACAGAAATTGCATCGGAATTAAATAGAAAAGGCACGATGCCGAATTAAGTACAAGAAGACTGACTCTTCCTACTGTCTATGTATTGAACCATTCCAGTGACACTAGTTATAGATACCGATGCTTGACTTCAGGTTTACTGAATCCCTTGGACCTTCTTATTGACGATAAAACACAGAAATTGCATCGGAATTTAATACAAAAGGCACAATGCCGACTCAAGTACAAGAAGACTGACTCTTCTTACTGTCTATGTTTTGAATTATTCCTGTGACACTAGTTATACATTCCAATGCTTCACTTCAGGTTTACAGTATCCCTCTGACCTTCTTATTGACGACGAAACACAGAAATTGCATCGGAATTAAATAGAAAAGGCACAAGGCCGAATTAAGTACAAGAAGACTGACTCTTCCTACTGTCTATGTTTTGAACCATTTCTGTGACACCAGTTATATATTCCGATGCTTCACTTCAGGTTTACTGTATCCCCTGGACCTTCTTATTGACGATGAAACACAGTAATTGCATCGGAATTAAATACAAAAGGCACAATGCCGACTTAAGTACAAGAAGACTGTATCTTCATACTGTCTATGTTTTGAAACACTCCTGTGACACAAGTTATAGATTCCGATGCTTCACTCCAGGTTTACTGTATCCCTTAGACCATCTTATTGACCATGAAACACAGAAATTGCATCCGAATTAAATACAAAAGGCACAATGCCGACTTAAGGACTAGAAGACTGACCCTTCTTACTGACTATGTTTGAAACATTCCTGTGACTCTAGTTATAGATTCCGATGCTTCACTTCAGGTTTACTGTATCCCTCTGACTTTCTTATTGACGATGAAACACAGAAAATAAACCGGAATTAAATACAAAAGGCACAATGCTGACTTAAGGACAAGAAGACTGAACCTTCTTACTGACTATGCTTTGAACCATTCCTGTGACACTAGTTATTGATTCCGATGCTTCACTTCAGGTTTACTGTATCCCTCTGACCTTCTTATTAACCATGAAACTCAGAAATTGCATCGGAATTAAATACAAAAGGCACAATGCCGAATTAAGTACAAGAAGACTGACTCTTCCTACTGTCTATGTTTTGAACCATTTCTGTGACACTAGTTATATATTCCGATGATTCACTTCAGGTTTACTGTATCCCTTGGACCTTATTATTGACGATGAAACACAGAAATAGCATCGGAATTAAATACAAAAGGCACAATGCCGAATTAAGTACAAGAAGGCTGACTCTTCCTACTGTCTATGTTTGAACCATTCCATTGACACTAGTTATAGATTCCGATGCTTGACTTCAGGTTTACTGAATCCCTTGGACCTTCTTATTGACGATAAAACACAGAAATTGCATCGGAATTTAATACAAAAGGCACAATGCCGACTCAAGTACAAGAAGACTGACTCATCTTACTGTCTATGATTTGAACCATTCCTGTGACACTAGATATAGATTCCAATGCTTCACTCCAGGTTTACTGTATCCCTTGGACCTTCTTATTGACGATGAAACACAGAAATTGCATCGGAATTAAATACAAAAGGCACAATGCCGACTTAAGGACAAGAAGACTGACTCTTCCTATTGACTATGATTTGAAGCATTCCTGTGACACTAGTTATAGATTCCGATACTTCACTTCAGGTTTACTGTATCCCTCTGACCTTCTTATTGACGAAGACACACAGAAATTGCCTCGGAATTAAATAGAAAAGGCACAATGCCGACTTAAGTACAAGAAGACAGACTCTTCTTAATGTCTATGTTTTGAACCATTCCTGTGACACTAGTTATAGACTCCGATGCTTCACTCTAGGTTTACTGTAACCCTTGAACCTTCTTATTGACGATGAAACACAGAAATTGCATCGGAATTAAATACAAAAGGCACAATGCCGACTTAGGGACAAGAAGACTGACTCTTCCTACTGACAATGTTTTGAACCATTCCTGAGACACTAGTTATAGATTCCGATGCTTCACTTCAAGGTTTACTGAATCCCTCTGACCTTATTCACGATGAAACACAGAAATTGCATCGGAATTAAATACAAAAGGCACAATACCGACTGACTCTTCTTACTGTCTATGTTTTGAACAATTCCTGTGACACTAGTTATTGATTCCGATGCTTCACTTCAGGTTTACTGTATCCCTCTGACCTTATTCACGATGAAACACAGAAATTCCATCGGAATTAAATACAAAAACCACAATGCCGAATTAAGTACAATCAAGACTGACTCTTCCTACTGTCTATGTAATGAACCGTTCCATTGACACTAGTTATAGATTCCGATGCTTGACTTCAGGTTTACTGAATCCCTTGGACCTTCTTATTGACGATAAAACACAGAAATTGCTTCGGAATTTAATACAAAATGCACAATGCCGACTCAAGTACAAGAAGACAGACTCTTCTTACTGTCTATGTTTTGAACCATTCCTGTGACACTAGTTATACATTCCAATGCTTCACTTCAGGTTTAATGTATCCCTCTGACCTTCTTATTGACGATGAAACACAGATATTGCATCGGCATTAAATAGAAAAGGCACGATGCCGAATTCAGTACAAGAAGACTGACTCTTCCTACTGTCTATGTTTTGAACCATTTCTGTGACACTAGTTATATATTCCGATGCTTCACTTCAGGTTTACTGTATCCCTTGGACCTTCTTATTGACGATGAAACACAGAAATTGCATCGGAATTAAATACAAAAGGCACAATGCCGACTTAAGTACAAGAAGACTGTATCTTTATACTGTCTATGTTTTGAAACATTCCTGTGACACTAGTTATAGATTCCGATGCTCACTTCAGGTTTACTGTATCCCTCTGACTTTCTTATTGACGATGAAACACAGAAATTGCACCGGAATTAAATACAAAAGGCACAATGCCGGCTGAAGGACACGAAGACTGACTCTTCTTACTGACTATGTTTTGAACCATTCCTGTGACACTAGTTATAGATTCCGATGCTTCACTTTAGGTTTATTGTATCCCTCTGACCTTCTTATTGACGAAGACACACAGAAATTGCCTCGGAATTAAATAGAAAAGGCACAATGCCGACTTAAGTACATGAAGACTGACTCTTCTTACTGTATATGTTTTGAAACATTCCTGTGACACTAGTTATAGATTCCGATGCTTCACTTCAGGTTTACTGTATCCCTCTGACTTTCTTATTGACAATGAAACACAGAAGTTAAACCGGAATTAAATACAAAAGGCACAATGCTGACTTAAGGACAAGAAGACTGACCCTTCTTACTGACTATGTTTTGAACCATTCCTGTGACACTAGTTATAGATTCCGATGCTTCACTTCAGGTTTACTGTATCCCTCTGACCTTCTTATTGACGATGAAACTCAGAAATTGCATCGGAATTAAATACAAAAGGCACAATGCCGAATTAAGTACAAGAAGACTGACTCTTCCTACTGTCTATGTTTTGAACCATTTCTGTGACACTAGTTATATATTCCGTTGCTTCACTTCAGGTTTACTGTATCCCTTGGACCTTATGATTGACGATGAAACACAGACAAAGCATCGGAATTAAATACATAAGGCACAATGCCGAATTAAGTACAAGGAGACTGACTCTTCCTACTGTCTATGTTTTGAACCATTCCATTGACACTAGTTATAGATTCCGATGCTTGACTTCAGGTTTACTGAATCCCTTGGACCTTCTTATTGACGATAAAACACCGAAATTGCTTCGGAATTTAATACAAAAGGCACAATGCCAACTCAAGTACAAGAAGACTGACTCTTCTTACTGTCTATGTTTTGAACCATTCCTGTGACACTAGTTATAGATTCCAATGCTTCACTTCAGGTTTACTGTATCCCTCTGACCTTCTTATAGACGATGAAACACTGAAATTGCATCGGAATTAAATACAAAAGGCACAATGCCAACTCAAGTACAAGAAGCCTGACTCTTCCTACTGTCTATGTTTTGAACCATTCCTGTGACACTAGTTATAGATTCCAATGCTTTACTTCAGGTTTACTGTATCCCTCTGACCTTCTTATTGACGATGAAACACAGAAATTGCCTCGGAAATAAATAGAAAAGGCACAATGCCGACTTAAGTACAAGAAGACGGACTCTTCTTAATGTCTATGTTTTGAACCATTCCTGTGACACTAGTTATAGATTGCGATGTTTCACTCTAGGATTAGAGTATCCCTTGGACCTTCTTATTGACGATGAACACAGTAATTGCATCGCAATTAAATAGAAAAGGCACAATGCCAACTTAAGTAGAAGAAGACTGACTCTTCTTACTGTCTATGTTTTGAACCATTCCGTTGACACTAGTTATAGATTCCGATGCTTCACTTCAGGTTTACTGTATCCCTCTGACCTTATTCAGGATGAAACACAGAAATTGCATCGGAATTAAATAAAAAAGGCACAATACCGACTGACCCTTCTTACTGTCTATGTATTGAACAATTCCTGTGACTCTAGTTATAGATTCCGATGCTTCACTTCAGGTTTTCTGTATGCCTCTGACCTTCTTATTGACGATGAAACATTGGTATTTACGATGAATCACAGAAATTGCATCGGAATTAAATACAAAAGGCACAATGCCGACTTAAGTACAAGAAGACTGACTCTTCCTACTGCCTATGTTTTGAACCGTTACTGTGACACTAGTTATAGATTCCGATGCTTCACTCCAGGTTTACTGTATCCCTTGGACCTTCGTTTTGACGGTGAAACACAGAAATTGCATCGGAATTAAATACAAAAGGCACAATGCCGAATTAAGTACAAGAAGACTGACTCTTCCTACTGTCTATGTTTTGAACCATTCCATTGGCACTAGTTACAGATTCCGATGCATCACTCCAGGTTTACAGTATCCCTTTTACATTCTTATTGACGATGAAACACTGAAATTGCATCGGAATTAAATACAAATGGCACAATGCCGACTCAAGTACAAGAAGACTGACTCTTCTTACTGTCTATGTTTTGAACCATTCCTGTGACACTAGTTATAGATTCCAATGCTTCACTTCAGGTTTACTGTATCCCTCTGTACATCTTATTGACGATTAAACACAGAAATTGCATCGGAATAAAATAGAAAATGCACAATGCCGAATTAAGTACAAGAAGACTGACTCTTCCTACTGTCTAGGTTTTGAACCATTCCTGTGACACTAGTTATATATTCCGATGCTTCACTCCAGGTTTAGTGTATCCCTTGGACCTTCTTATTGACGATGAAACACAGAAATTGCATGGGAATTAAATACAAAAGGCACAAGCCGACTTAAGGACAAAAAGACTGACTCTTCTTACAGACTATGTTTTGAAGCATTCCTGTGACACTAGTTATAGATTCCGATGCTTCACTTCAGGTTTACTGTATCCCTCTGACCTTCTTATTGACGAAGACGCACAGAAATTGCCTGGGAATTAAATAGAAAAGGCACAATGCCGACTTAAGTACAAGAAGATTGACTCTTCTTATTGTCTATGTTTTGAACCATTCCTGTGACACTAGTTATAGATTCCGATGCTTCACTCTAGGTTTACTGTATCCCATGGACCTGCTTATTGACGATGAAACACAGAAATTGCATCGGAATTAAATACAAAAGGCACAATGCCGACTTATGGACAAGAAGACTGACTCTTCTTACTGACTATGTTTTGAACCATTCCTGTGACACTAGTTATTGATTTCGATGCTTCACTTCAGCTTTACTGTATCCCTCTGACCTTATTCACGATGAAACACAGAAATTGCATCGGAATTAAATACAAAAAGCACAATACCGACTGACTCTTCTTACTGTCCACGTTTTGAACAATTCCTGTGACACTAGTTATAGATTCCGATGCTTCACTTCAGGTTTACTGAATGCCTCTGACCTTCTTATTGACGATGAAACACAGAATTTGCATCGGAATTAAATACAAAAGGCACAATGCCGAATTAAGTACAAGAAGACTGACTCTTCCTAATGTCTATGTATTGAACCGTTCCATTGACACTAGTTATACATTCCGATGCTTGACTTCAGGTTTACTGAATCCCTTGGACCTTCTTATTGACGATAAAACACAGAAATTGCATCGGAATTTAATACAAAAAGCACAATGCCAACTCAAGTACAAGAAGACTGACTCTTCTTACTCTCTATGCTTTGAACCATTCCTGCGACACTAGTTATAGATTCCAATCCTTCACTTCAGGTTTACTGTATCCCTCTGACCTTCTTATTGACGATGAAACACAGAAATTGCATCGGAATTAAATAGAAAAGGCACAATGCCGAATTAAGTACAAGAAGACTGACTCTTCCTACTGTCTATGTTTTGAACCATTTCTGTGACACTAGTTATATATTCTGATGCTTCACTTCAGGTTTACTGTATCCCTTGGACCTTCTTATTGACGATGAAACACAGAAATTGCATCGGAATTAAATACAAAAGGCACAATGCCGACTCAAGTACAAGTAGACTGACTCTTCTTACTGTCTATGTTTTGAACCATTCCTGCGACCCTAGTTGTAGATTCCAATGCTTCACTTCAGGTTTACTGTATCCCTTGGACCTTCTTATTGACGATGAAACACAGAAATTGCACCGGAATTGAATACAAAAGGCACAATACCGACTTAAGGACAAGAAGACTGACTCTTCTTACTGACTATGATTTGAACCATTCCTGTGACACTAGTTATAGATTCCGATGCTTCACTTCAGGTTTACTGTATCCCTCTGACCGTCTTATTGACGATGAAATACAGAAATTGCATCGCAATTAAATACAAAATGCACAATGCGCAATTAAGTACAAATAGACTGACTCTTCCTACTGTCTATGTTTTGAACCATTTCTGTGACACTAGTTATATATTCCGATGCTTCACTTCAAGTTACCTGTATCCCTTGGACCTTCTTATTGACGATGAAACACAGTAATAGCATCGGAATTAAATACAAAAGGCACAATGCCGAATTAAGTACAAGAAGACTGACTCTACCAACTGTCTATGTATTGAATCATTCCATTGACACTAGTTATAGATTCCGATGCTTGACTTCAGGTTTACTGAATCCCTTGGACCTTCTTATTGACGATAAAACACAGAAATTGCATCGGAATTTAATACAAAAGGCACAATGCCGACTCAAGTACAAGAAGACTGACTCTTCTTACTGTCTATGTTTTGAAACATTCCTGTGACACTAGTTATACATTCCAATGCTTCACTTCAGGTTTACAGTATCCCTCTGACCTTCTTATTGACGATGAAACACAGAAATTGCATCGGAATTAAATAGAAAAGGCACAATGCCGAATTAAGTACAAGAAGACTGACTCTTCTTACTGTCTATGTTTTGAACCATTTCTGTGACACTAGTTGTATATTCCGATGCTTCACTTCAGAGTTACTGTATCCCCTGGACCTTCTTATTGACGATGAAACACAGTAATTGCATCGGAATTAAATACAAAAGGCACAATGCCGACTTAAGTACAAGAAGACTGTATCTTCATACTGTCTATGTTTTGAAACATTCCTGTGACACTAGTTATAGATTCCGATGCTTCACTCCAGGTTTACTGTATCCCTTAGACCTTCTTATTGACCATGAAACACAGAAATTGCATCCGAATTAAATACAAAAGGCACAATGCCGACTTAAGGACAAGAAGACTGACTCTTCTTACTGACTATGTTTTGAAACATTCCGGTGACACTAGTTATAGATTCCGATGCTTCACTTCAGGTTTACTATATCCCTCTGACTTTCTTATTGACGATGAAACACAGAAAATAAACCGGAATTAAATACAAAAGGCACAATGCTGACTTAAGGACAAGAAGACTGAACCCTCTTACTGACTATGTTTTGAACCATTCCTGTGACACTAGTTATTGATTCCGATGCTTCACTTCAGGTTTACTGTATCCCTCTGACCTTCTTATTAACGATGAAACTCAGAAATTGCATCGGAATTAAATACAAAAGGCACAATGCCGAATTAAGTACAAGAAGACTGACTCTTCCTACTGTCTATGTTTTGAACCATTTCTGTGAAACTAGTTATATATTCCGATGCTTCACGTCAGGTTTACTGTATCCCTTGGACCTTATTATTGACGATGAAACACAGAAATAGCATCGGAATTAAATACAAAAGGCACAATGCCGAATTAAGTACAAGAAGACTGACTGTTCTTACTGTCTATGTTTTGAACCATTCCTGGGACACTAGTTATAGATTCCGATGCTTGACTTCATGTTTACTGTATCCTTGGACCTTCTTATAGACGATGAAATACAGAAATTGCATCGGAATTTAATACAAAAGGCACAATGTCGACTCAAGTACAAGAAGTCTGACTCTTCTTACTGTCTATGTTTTGAAACATTCCTGTGACACTAGTTATAGATTCCGATGCTTCACTTCAAGTTTACTGTATCCCTCTGACTTTCTTATTGACGATGAAACACAGAAGTTGCCCCGGAATTAAATACAAAAGGCACAATGCTGACTTAAGGACAAGAAGACTGACTCTTCTTACTGACTATGTTTTGAACCACTCCTGTGACACTAGTTACAGATTCCGATGCGTCACTTCAGGTTTACTGTATCCCTCTGACCTTCTTGTTGACGATGAAATACCGAAATTGCATCGCAATTAAATACAAAAGGCACAATGCCGAGTTAAGTACAAGAAGACTGACTCTTCCTACTGTCTACGTTTTGAACCATTTCTGTGACACCAGTAATATATTCCGATGCTTCACTTCAGGTTAACTGTATCCCTTGGACCTTCTTATTGACGATGAAACAGAGAAATAGCATCGGAATTAAATACAAAAGGCACAATGCCGAATTAAGTACAAGAAGACTGACTCTTCCTACTGTCTATGTATTGAACCATTCCATTGACACTAGTTATAGATTCCGATGCTTGACTTCAGGTTTACTGAATCCCTTGGACCTTCTTATTGACGATAAAACACAGAAATTGCATCGGAATTAAATACAAAAAGCACAATGCCGACTCAAGTACAAGAAGACTGACTCTTCTTACTGTCAATGTTTTGAACCATTCCTGTGACACAAGTTATACATTCCAATGCTTCACTTGAGGTTTACTGTATCCCTCTGACCTTCTTATTGACGATGAAACACAGAGATTTTATCGGAATTAAATAGAAAATGCACAATGCCGAATTAAGTACAAGAAGACTGACTCTTCCTACTGTCTATGTTTTGAACCATTCCTGTGACACAAGTTATACATTCCAATGCTTCACTTGAGGTTTACTGTATCCCTCTGACCTTCCTATTGACGAAGACACACAGAAATTGCCTGGGAATTAAATAGAAAAGGCACAATGCCGACTTATGTACAAGAAGACTGACTCTTCTTAATGTGTATGTTTTGAACCATTCCTGTGACACTAGTTATAGATTCCGATGCTTGACTTCATGTTTACTGTATCCTTGGACCTTCTTATAGACGATGAAATACAGAAATTGCATCGGAATTAAATACAAAAGGCACAATGCCGACTTAAGTACAAGAAGACTCTATCTTCATACAGTCTATGTTTTGAAACATTCCTGTGACACTAGTTATAGATTCCGATGCTTCACTCCAGGTTTACTGTATCCCTTGGACCTTATTATTGACGATGAAACACAGAAATAGCATCGGAATTAAATACAAAAGGCACAATGCTGACTTAAGGACAAGAAGACTGAACCTTCTTACTGACTATGTTTTGAACCATTCCTGTGACACTAGTTATTGATTCCGATGCTTCACTTCAGGTTTACTGTATCCCTCTGACCTTCTTATTAACGATGAAACTCAGAAATTGCATCGGAATTATAAACAAAAGGCACAATGCCGAATTAAGTACAAGAAGACTGACTCTTCCTACTGTCTATGTTTTGTACCATTTCTGTGACACTAGTTATATATTCCGATGCTTCACTTCAGGTTTACTGTATCCCTTGGACCTTATTATTGACGATGAAACACAGAAATAGCATCGGAATTAAATACAAAAGGCACAATGCCGAATTAAGTACAAGAAGACTGACTCTTCCCACTGTCTATGTTTTGAACCATTCCATTGACACTAGTTATAGATTCCGATGCTTGCCTTAAGGTTTACTGAATCCCTTGGACCTTCTTATTGACGATAAAACACAGAAATTGCATCGGAATTTAATACAAAAGGCACAATGCCGACTCAAGTACAAGAAGACTGACTCTTCTTACTGTCTATGTTTTGAACCATTCCTGTGACACTAGTTATAGATTCCAATGCTTCACTCCAGGTTTACTGTATCCCTTGGACCTTCTTATCGACGATGAAACACAGAAATTGCATCGGAATTCAAAACAAAAGGGACAATGCCGACTTAAGGACAAGAAGACTGACTCTTCTTACTGACTATGTTTTGAAGCATTCCTGTGACACTAGTTATAGATTCCGATGCTTCACTTCAGGTTTACTGTATCCCTCTGACCTTCTTATTGACGAAGACACACAGAAATTGCCTCGGAATTAAATAGAAAAGGCACAATGCCGACTTAAGTACAAGAGGACTGACTGTTCTTAATGTCTATGTTTTTAACCATTCCTGTGACACTAGTTATAGATTCCGATGCTTCACTCTAGGTTTACTGTAAACCTTGGACCTTCTTATTGACGATGAAACACAGAAATTGCATCGGAATTAAATACAAAAGGCACAATGACGACTTAGGGACAAGAAGACTGACTCTTCCTTCTGACAATGTTTTGTACCATTCCTGTGACACTAGTTATAGATTCCGATGCTTCACTTCAAGGTTTACTGTATCCCTCTGACCTTATTCACAATGAAACACAGAAATTGCATCGGAAATAAATACAAAAGGCACAATACCGACTGACTCTTCTTACTGTCTATGATTTGAACAATTCCTGTGACACTAGTTATAGATTCCGATGCTTCACTTCAGGTTTACTGTATCCCTCTGACCTTATTCACGATGAAACACAGAAATTCCATCGGAATTAAATACAAAAGGCACAAAGCCGAATTAAGTACAAGAAGACTGACTCTTCCTACTGTCTATGTTTTGAACCATTTCTGTGACACTAGTTATATATTCCGATGCTTCACTTCAGGTTTACTGTATCCCTTGGACCTTCTTATTGACGATGAAACACAGAAATTGCATCGGAATTAAATACAAAAGGCACAATGCCGACTTAAGTACAAGAAGACTGTATCTTTATACTGTCTATGTTTTGAAACATTCCTGTGACACTAGTTATAGATTCCGATGCTCACTTCAGGTTTACTGTATCCCTCTGACTTTCTTATTGACGATGAAACACAGAAATTGCACCGGAATTAAATACAAAAGGCACAATGCCGGCTGAAGGACACGAAGACTGACTCTTCTTACTGACTATGATTTGGACCATTCCTGTGACACTAGTTATAGATTCCGATGCTTCACTTTAGGTTTACTGTATCCCTCTGACCTTCTTATTGACGAAGACACACAGAAATTGCCTCGGAATTAAATAGAAAAGGCACAATGCCGACTTAAGTACAAGAAGACTGACTCTTCTTACTGTATATGTTTTGAAACATTCCTGTGACACTAGTTATAGATTCCGATGCTTCACTTCAGGTTTACTGTATCCCTCTGACTTTCTTATTGACGATGAAACACAGAAGTTAAACCGGAATTAAATACAAAAGGCACAATGCTGACTTAAGGACAAGAAGACTGACCCTTCTTACTGACTATGTTTTGAACCATTCCTGTGACTCTAGTTATAGATTCCGATGCTTCACTTCAGGTTTACTGTATCCCTCTGACCTTCTTATTGACGATGAAACTCAGAAATTGCATCGGAATTAAATACAAAAGGCACAATGCCGAATTAAGTACAAGAAGACTGACTCTTCCTACTGTCTATGTTTTGATCCATTTCTGTGACACTAGTTATATATTCCGATGCTTCACTTCAGGTTTACTGTATCCCTTGGACCTTATGATTGACGATGAAACACAGACATAGCATCGGAATTAAATACAAAAGGCACAATGCCGAATTAAGTACAAGGAGACTGACTCTTCCTACTGTCTATGCTTTGAACCATTCCATTGACACTAGTTATAGATTCCGATGCTTGACTTCAGATTTACTGAATCCCTTGGACCTTCTTATTGACGATAAAACACCGAAATTGCATCGGAATTTAATACAAAAGCACAATGCCGACTCAAGTACAAGAAGACTGACTCTTCTTACTGTCTATGTTTTGAACCATTCCTGTGACACTAGTTATAGATTCCAATGCTTCACTTCAGGTTTACTGTATTCCTCTGACCTTCTTATTGACGATGAAACACAGAAATTGCCTCGGAAATAAATTGAAAAGGCACAATGCCGACTTAAGTACAAGAAGACGGACTCTTCTCAATGTCTATGTTTTGAACCATTCCTGTGACACTAGTTATAGATTCCGATGCTTCACTTTAGGTTTAGAGTATCCCTTGGACCTTCTTATTGACGATGAACACAGTAATTGCATCGGAATTAAATAGAAAAGGCACAATGCCAACTTAAGTAGAAGAAGACTGACTCTTCTTACTGTCTATGTTTTGAACCATTCCATTGACACTAGTTATAGATTCCGATGCTTCACTCCAGGTTTACTGTATCCCTTTTACATTCTTATTGACGATGGACACTGAAATTGCATCGGAATTAAATACAAAAGCCAAAATGCCGGCTTAAGTACAAGAAGACTGACTCTTCCTACTGTCTATGTTTTGAACCATTCCTGTGACACTAGTTATAGATTCCGATGCTTCACTTCAGGTTTACAGTATCCCTCTGACCTTATTCACGATGAAACACAGAAATTGCATCGGAATTAAATACAAAAGGCACAATACCGACTGACCCTTCTTACTGTCTATGTTTTGAACAATTCCTGTGACACTAGTTATAGATTCCGATGCTTCACTTCAGGTTTACTGTATGCCTCTGACCTTCTTATTGACGATGAAACATTGAATTTGCATCGGAATTAAATACAAAAGGCACAATGCCGACTTAAGTACAAGAAAACTGACTCTTCTTACTGTCTATGTTTTGAACCATTTCTGTGACACAAGTTATAGATTCCGATGCTTCACTTCAGGTTTGCTGTATCCCTCTGACATTCTTATTGACGATGAAACATAGAAATTGCATCGGAATTAAATACAAAAGGCACAATGCTGACTTAAGTACAAGAAAACTGACTCTTCTTACTGTCTATGTTTGATCCATTCATGTGACACTAGTTATAGATTCCGATGCTTCACTTGAGGTTTACATTATCCCTCTGAACTTCTTATTGACGATGAAACACAGACATTGCATCCGAATTAAATAGAAAAGGCACAATGCCGAATTAAGTACAAGAAGACTGACTCTTCTTACCGTCTATGTTTTGAACCATTCCTGTGACACTAGTTATAGATTCCGATGCTTGACTTCAGGTTTACTGTATCCTTGGACCTTCCTATAGACGATGAAATACAGAAATTGCATCGAAATTTAATACAAAAGGCACAATGCCGACTCAAGTTCAAGAAGACTGACTCTTCTTACTGTCTATGTTTTGAAACTTTCCTGTGACACTAGTTATAGATTCCGATACTTCAAATCAGATTTACTGTATCCCTCTGACTTTCTTATTGACGATGAAACACAGAAGTTGCAACGGAAATAAATACAAAAGGCACAATGCTGACTTAAGGACAAGAAGACTGACTCTCCTTACTGACTATGTTTTGAACCATTCCTGTGACACTAGTTACAGATTCCGATGCTTCACTTCAGGTTTACTGTATCCCTCTGACCTTCTTGTTGACGATGAAACACAGACGTTAAACCGGAATTAAATACAAAAGGCACAATGCCGACTTAAGTACAAGAAAACTGACTCTTCTTACTGTCTATGATTTGAACCATTTATGTGACACAAGTTATAGATTCCGATGCTTCACTTCAGGTTTGCTGTATCCCTCTGACATTCTTATTGACGATGAAACATAGAAATTGCATCGGAATTAAATACAAAAGGCACAATGCTGACTTAAGTACAAGAAAACTGACTCTTCTTACTGTCTATGTTTGAACCATTCATGTGACACTAGTTATAGATTCCGATGCTTCACTTGAGGTTTACATTATCCCTCTGAACTTCTTATTGACGATGAAACACAGACATTGCATCGGAATTAAATAGAAAAGGCACAATGCCGACTTAAGTACAAGAAGACTGACTGTTCTTAATGTCTACGTTTTGAACCATTCCTGTGACACTAGTTATAGATTCCGATGCTTCACTCTAGGTTTACTGTAACCCTTGGACCTTCTTATTGACGATGAAACACAGAAATTGCATCGGAATTAAATACAAAGGGCACAATGCCGACTTATTTACAAGAAGGCTGACTCTTCTTACTGTCTAAGTTTTGAACCATTCCTGTGACACTAGTGATAGATTCCGATGCTTCACTCCAGGTTTACTGTATCCCTTGGACCTTCTTATTGACGATGAAACACAGAAATAGCATCGGTATTAAATACAAAAGGCACAATGCCGAATTAAGGACAAGAAGACTGTATCTTCTTACTGCCTATGATTTGAACCATTCCTGTGACACTAGTTATAGATTCCGAAGCTTCACTTCAGGTTTACTGTATCCCTCTGACCTTCTTACTGACGATGAAACACAGAAATTGCATCGGAATTAAATTCAAAAGGCACAATGCCGACTTAAGTGCAAGGAGACTGACTCTTCTCACTGTCTATGTTTTGAACCCTTCCTGTGACACTAGTGATAGATTCCGATCCTTCACTCCAGGTTTACTGTATCCCTTGCACATTCTTATTGACGATGAAACACAGAAATTGCATCGGAATTAAATAGAAAAGGCACAATGCCGAATTAAGTACAAGAAGACTGACTTTTCTTACTGACTATGTTTTGAACCATTCGTGTGACACTAGTTATACAATCCGATGCTTCACTTCAGGTTTACTGTATCCCTTGGACCGTCTTATTGACGATGAAACACAGAAATTGCATCGGAATTAAATACAAAAGGCACAATGCCGACTTAAGTGCAAGAAGACTGACTCTTCCTTCTGTCAATGTGTTGATCCATTCATGTGACACTAGTTATAGATTCCGATGCTTCACTTCAGGTTTACTGTATCCCTCTGACTTTCTTATTGACGATGAAACACAGAAGTTAATCCGGAATTAAATACAAAAGGCACAATGCTGACTTAAGGACAAGAAGACTGACCCTTCTTACTGACTATTTTTTGAACCATTCTTGTGACTCTAGTTATAGATTCCGATGCTTCACTTCAGGTTTACTGTATCCCTCTGACCTTCTTATTGACGATGAAACTCAGAAATTGCATCGGAATTAAATACAAAAGGCACAATGCCGAATTAAGTACAAGAAGACTGACTCTTCCTACTGTCTATGTTTTGATCCATTTCTGTGACACTAGTTATATATTCCGATGCTTCACTTCAGGTTTACTGTATCCCTTGGACCTTATGATTGACGATGAAACACAGACATAGCATCGGAATTAAATACAAAAGGCACAATGCCGAATTAAGTACATGGAGACTGACTCTTCCTACTGTCTATGCTTTGAACCATTCCATTGACACTAGTTATAGATTCCGATGCTTGACTTCAGATTTACTGAATCCCTTGGACCTTCTTATTGACGATAAAACACCGAAATTGCATCGGAATTTAATACAAAAGGCACAATGCCGACTCAAGTACAAGAAGAGTGACTCTTCTTACTGTCTATGTTTTGAACCATTCCTGTGACACTAGTTATAGATTCCAATGCTTCACTTCAGGTTTACTGTATCCCTCTGACCTTCTTATTGACGATGAAACACAGAAATTGATTCGGAAATAAATAGAAAAGGCACAATGCCGACTTAAGTACAAGAAGACGGACTCTTCTCAATGTCTATGTTTTGAACCATTCCTGTGACACTAGTTATAGATTCCGATACTTCACTTTAGGTTTAGAGTATCCCTTGGACCTTCTTATTGACGATGAACACAGTAATTGCATCGGAATTAAATAGAAAAGGCACAATGCCAACTTAAGTAGAAGAAGACTGACTCTTCTTACTGTCTATGTTTTGAACCATTCCATTGACACTAGTTATAGATTCCGATGCTTCACTCCAGGTTTACTGTATCCCTTTTACATTCTTATTGACGATGGACACTGAAATTGCATCGGAATTAAATACAAAAGCCAAAATGCCGGCTTAAGTACAAGAAGACTGACTCTTCCTACTGTCTATGTTTTGAACCATTCCTGTGACACTAGTTATAGATTCCGATGCTTCACTTCAGGTTTACTGTATCCCTCTGACCTTATTCACGATGAAACACAGAAATTGCATCGGAATTAAATACAAAAGGCACAATACCGACTGACCCTTCTTACTGTCTATGTTTTGAACAATTCCTGTGACACTAGTTATAGATTCCGATGCTTCACTTCAGGTTTACTGTATGCCTCTGACCTTCTTATTGACGATGAAACATTGAATTTGCATCGGAATTAAATACAAAAGGCACAATGCCGACTTAAGTACAAGAAAACTGACTCTTCTTACTGTCTATGTTTTGAACCATTTCTGTGACACAAGTTATAGATTCCGATGCTTCACTTCAGGTTTGCTGTATCCCTCTGACATTCTTATTGACGATGAAACATAGAAATTGCATCGGAATTAAATACAAAAGGCACAATGCTGACTTAAGTACAAGAAAACTGACTCTTCTTACTGTCTATGTTTGAACCATTCATGTGACACTAGTTATAGATTCCGATGCTTCACTTGAGGTTTACATTATCCCTCTGAACTTCTTATTGACGATGAAACACAGACATTGCATCGGAATTAAATAGAAAAGGCACAATGCCGAATTAAGTACAAGAAGACTGACTCTTCTTACCGTCTATGTTTTGAACCATTCCTGTGACACTAGTTATAGATTCCGATGCTTGACTTCAGGTTTACTGTATCCTTGGACCTTCCTATAGACGATGAAATACAGAAATTGCATCGAAATTTAATACAAAAGGCACAATGCCGACTCAAGTTCAAGAAGACTGACTCTTCTTACTGTCTATGTTTTGAAACTTTCCTGTGACACTAGTTATAGATTCCGATGCTTCAATTCAGGTTTACTGTATCCCTCTGACTTTCTTATTGACGATGAAACATAGAAATTGCATCGGAATTAAATACAAAAGGCACAATGCTGACTTAAGTACAAGAAAACTGACTCTTCTTACTGTCTATGTTTGAACCATTCATGTGACACTAGTTATAGATTCCGATGCTTCACTTGAGGTTTACATTATCCCTCTGAACTTCTTATTGACGATGAAACACAGACATTGCATCGGAATTAAATAGAAAAGGCACAATGCCGACTTAAGTACAAGAAGACTGACTGTTCTTAATGTCTACGTTTTGAACCATTCCTGTGACACTAGTTATAGATTCCGATGCTTCACTCTAGGTTTACTGTAACCCTTGGACCTTCTTATTGACGATGAAACACAGAAATTGCATCGGAATTAAATACAAAGGGCACAATGCCGACTTATTTACAAGAAGGCTGACTCTTCTTACTGTCTAAGTTTTGAACCATTCCTGTGACACTAGTGATAGATTCCGATGCTTCACTCCAGGTTTACTGTATCCCTTGGACCTTCTTATTGACGATGAAACACAGAAATAGCATCGGTATTAAATACAAAAGGCACAATGCCGAATTAAGGACAAGAAGACTGTATCTTCTTACTGCCTATGATTTGAACCATTCCTGTGACACTAGTTATAGATTCCGATGCTTCACTTCAGGTTTACTGTATCCCTCTGACCTTCTTACTGACGATGAAACACAGAAATTGCATCGGAATTAAATTCAAAAGGCACAATGCCGACTTAAGTGCAAGGAGACTGACTCTTCTCACTGTCTATGTTTTGAACCCTTCCTGTGACACTAGTGATAGATTCCGATCCTTCACTCCAGGTATTACTGTATCCCTTGCACATTCTTATTGACGATGAAACACAGAAATTGCATCGGAATTAAATAGAAAAGGCACAATGCCGAATTAAGTACAAGAAGACTGACTTTTCTTACTGACTATGTTTTGAACCATTCGTGTGACACTAGTTATACAATCCGATGCTTCACTTCAGGTTTACTGTATCCCTTGGACCGTCTTATTGACGATGAAACACAGAAATTGCATCGGAATTAAATACAAAAGGCACAATGCCGACTTAAGTGCAAAAAGACTGACTCTTCCTTCTGTCAATGTGTTGATCCATTCATGTGACACTAGTTATGGATTCCGATGCTTCACTTCAGGTTTACTGTATCCCTTGGACCTTCTTATTGACGATGAAACACAGAAATTGCATCGGAATTAAATAAAAAATGCACAATGCCGACTTAAATACAAGAAGACTGACTCATCCTACTGTCTATGTTTGAACCATTCCATTGACACTAGTTATAGCTTCCGATGCTTCACTTCAGGTTTACTGTTTCACTTGGACCTTCTTATTAACGATGAAACAATGAAATTGCATCGGAATTAAATACAAAAGGCACAATGCCGACTTAAGTACATGAAGACTGATTCTTCTTACTGACTATGTTTCGAACCATTCCTTTGACACTAGTTATAGATTCCGATGGTTCACTTCAGAATAGAATAGAAAAGGCACAATGCCGACTTAAGAACAAAGAGACTGACTCTTCATACTGTCTATGTTTTGAACCATTCCTGTGACACTAGTTATAGAGTCCGATGCTTCACTCCAGGTTTACTGTATCTCTTGGACCTTCTTATTGACGATGAAACACAGAAATTGCATCGGAATTAAATAGAAAAGGCACAATGCCGACTTAAGTACAAGATGACTGACCCTTCCTACTGTCTATATTTTGAACCATTCCTGTGACACTAGTTTTAGATTCCGATGCTTCACTTCAGCTTTACTGTATCCCTCTGACCTTCTTATTGACGATGAAACACAGAAATTGCATCGGAATTAAATACAAAAGGCACAATGCCGACTTAACAATAAGAAGACAGACTCTTCTTACTGACTATGTTTGAACCATTCCATTGACACTAGTTATAGCTTCCGATGCTTCACTTCAGGTTTACTGTTTCACTTGGACCTTCTTATTAACGATGAAACAATGAAATTGCATCGGAATTAAATACAAAAGGCACAATGCCGACTTAAGTACATGAAGACTGATTCTTCTTACTGACTATGTTTCGAACCATTCCTTTGACACTAGTTATAGATTCCGATGGTTCACTTCAGAATAGAATAGAAAAGGCACAATGCCGACTTAAGAACAAAGAGACTGACTCTTCATACTGTCTATGTTTTGAACCATTCCTGTGACACTAGTTATAGAGTCCGATGCTTCACTCCAGGTTTACTGTATCTCTTGGACCTTCTTATTGACGATGAAACACAGAAATTGCATCGGAATTAAATAGAAAAGGCACAATGCCGACTTAAGTACAAGAAGTCTGACTCTTCTCACTGACTGTGTTTTGAACCATTCCTGTGACACTAGTAATACAATCCGATGCTTCACTTCAGGTTTACTGTATCCCTTGGACCGTCTTATTGACGATGAAACACAGAAATTGCATCGGAATTAAATAGAAAAAGGCACAATGGCGTCTTAAGTACAAGAAGACTGACTCTTCCTACTGTCTATGTTTTGAACCATTCCTGTGACACTAGTTTTAGATTCCGATGCTTCACTTCAGCCTTACTGTATCCCTCTGACCTTCTTATTGACGATGAAACACAGAAATTGCAGCGGAATTAAGTTCAAAAGGCACAAATCCGACTTATGTACAAGAAGACTGACTCTTCCTACAGACTAGGTTTTGAACCATCCCTATGACATTAGTTAGAGATTCCGATGCTTCACTTCAGGTTTACTGAATCCCTTGGAACTTCTTATTGACGACAAAACACAGAAATTGCATCGGAATTAAAAACAAAAGGCACAATGCCGACTTAAGTACAAGAAGACTGACTGTTCTTACTGTCTATGTTTTGAACCATTCCTGTGACAGTAGTTATAGATTCCGATTCTTCACACCAGGTTTACTGTATCCCATGAACATTCTTATTGACGATGAAACACCGAAATAGCATCGGATTTACATAAAAAAGGCACAATGCCGACTTAAGTACAAGAAGACTGACCCTTGTTACTGACTATGTTTTGAACCATTCCTGTGACACTAGTTATAGATTCAGGTTTACTGTATCCCTCTGACCTTCTTATTGACGATGAAACACAGAAATTGAATCGGAATTAAATACAAAAGGCAGAATGCCGACTTAAGTACAAGAAGACTGACTCTTCTTACTGTCTATGATTTGAACCATTCCTGTGACACTAGTTATAGATTCCGATGCTTCGCTCCAGGTTTACTGTATCCCTTGGACCTTCTTATTGACGATGAAACTCAGAAATTGCATCGGAATTAAATACAAAAGGCACAATGCCGACTATAGTACAAGAAGACTGACTCTTCTCACTGACTATGTTTTGAACCATTCCTGTGACACTAGTTATAGATTCCGATGCTTCACGTCAGGTTTACTGTATCCCTTGGACCATCTTGTTAACGATGAAAAACATAAATTGCATCGGAAGTAAATACAATAGTCACAACGCCTACTTAAGTACAAGAAGACTGACTCTTCCATCTGTCTATGTTTTGATCCATTCCTGTGACACTAGTTACGGATTCCGATGCTTCACTTCAGGTTTACTGTATCCCTTGGACCTTCTTATTGACGATGAAACACAGAAATTGCATCGTAATTAAATACAAAAGGCACAATGCTGACTTAAGTACATGAAGACTGATTCTTCTTACTGGCTACGTTTTACACCATTCCTGTGACACTAGTTATAGATTCCGATGCTTCACATCAGGTTTACTGCATCCCTTGGACCATCTTATTAACGATGAAAAACATAAATTGCATCGGAAGTACATACAATAGTCACAACGCCTACTTAAGTACAAGAAGACTGACTCTTCCATCTGTCTATGTTTTGATCCATTCCTGTGACACTAGTTACGGATTCCGATGCTTCACTTCAGGTTTACTGTATCCGTTGGACCTTCTTATTGACGATGAAACACAGAAATTGCATCGGAATTAAATACAAAAGGCACAATGCCGACTTAAGTACAAGAAGACTGACTCATCCTACTGTCAATGTTTGAACCATTCCATTGACACTAGTTATAGCTTCCGAAGCTTCACTTCAGTTTTACTGTTTCCCTTGGACGTTCTTATTAACGATGAAACAATGAAATTGCATCGGAATTAAATACAAAAGGCACAATGCCGACTTAAGTACATGAAGACTGATTCTTCTAACTGTCTATGATTTGAACCATTCCTGTGACACTAGTGATAGATTCCGATCCTTCACTCCAGGTTTACTGTATCCATTGCACATTCTTATTGACGATGAAACACAGAAATTGCATCGGAATTAAATACAAAAGGCACAATGCTGACTTAATTACAAGAAGACTGATTCTTCTTACTGACTACGTTTTATACCATTCCTGTGACACTAGTTATAGATTCCGATGGTTCACTTCAGGTTTACTGTATCCCTTGGACCTTCTTATTGACGATGAAACACAGAAATTGCATCGGAATTAAATACAAAAGGCACAATGCCGACTTATTTACATGATGGCTGACTCTTCTTACTGTCTATGTTTTGAACCATTCCTGTGACACTAGTGACAGATTCCGATGCTTCACTCCAGGTTTACTGTATCCCTTGGACCTTCTTATTGACGATGAAACACAGAAATAGCATCGGAATTAAATACAAAAGGCCCAATGCCGAATTAAGGACAAGAAGACTGTATCTTCTTACTGCCTATGATTTGAACCATTCCTGTGACACTAGTTATAGATTCCGATGCTTCACTTCAGGTTTACTGTATCCCTCTGACCTTCTTACTGACGATGAAACACAGAAATTGCATCGGAATTAAATTCAAAAGGCACAATGCCGACTTAAGTGCAAGGAGACTGACTCTTCTTACATACTATGTTTTGAACCATTCCTGTGACACTATTTATAGATTCCGATGCTTCACTTC
Source organism: Schistocerca serialis cubense (assembly GCF_023864345.2). NCBI lineage: Eukaryota > Metazoa > Arthropoda > Insecta > Orthoptera > Acrididae > Schistocerca > Schistocerca serialis. The sequence goes on from NC_064644.1 coordinate 640,556,970, forward strand.
AGGTTTACTGTAACCGTTGGACCTTCTTATTGACGATGAAACACAGAATTTGCATCGGAATTAAATACAAAAGGCACAATGCCGACTTAAGTACAAGAAGACTGACTCATCCTACTGTCGATGTTTGAAACATTCCATTGACACTAGTTATAGCTTCCGAAGCTTCACTTCAGTTTTACTGTTTCCCTTGGACGTTCTTATTAACGAAGAAACAATGAAATTGCTTTGGAATTAAATACAAAAGGCACAATGCCGACTTAAGTACATGAAGACTGATTCTTCTTACTGTCTACGATTTGAACCATTCCTGTGACACTAGTGATAGATTCCGATCCTTCACTCCAGGTTTACTGTATCCCTTGCACATTCTTATTGACGATGAAACACAGAAATTGCATCGGAATGAAATACAAAAGGCACAATGCCGACTTAAGGACATGAAGACTGTATCTTCTTACTGCCTATGTTTTAACTATTCCTGTGACACTAGTTACAGATTCCGATGCCTCACTTCAGGTTTACTGTATCCCTCTGACCTCCTTATTGACGATGAAACACAGAAATTGCATCGGAATTAAATTCGAAATGCACAATGCCGACTTAAGTGCAAGGAGACTGACTCTTCTCACTGTCTATGTTTTGAACCCTTCCTGTGACACTAGTTATAGGTTCTGATGCCTCACTTCAGGTTTACTGTATCCCTTGGATCTTCTTATTGACGATGAAACACAGAAATTGCATCAGAATTAAATACAAAAGGCACAATGCCGACTTAAGTACATGAAGACTGATTCTTCTTACTGTCTACGATTTGAACCATTCCTGTGACACTAGTGATAGATTCCGATCCTTCACTCCAGGTTTACTGTATCCCTTGCACATTCTTATTGACGATGAAACACAGAAATTGCATCGGAATGAAATACAAAAGGCACAATGCCGACTTAAGGACATGAAGACTGTATCTTCTTACTGCCTATGTTTTAACTATTCCTGTGACACTAGTTACAGATTCCGATGCCTCACTTCAGGTTTACTGTATCCCTCTGACCTCCTTATTGACGATGAAACACAGAAATTGCATCGGAATTAAATTCGAAATGCACAATGCCGACTTAAGTGCAAGGAGACTGACTCTTCTCACTGTCTATGTTTTGAACCCTTCCTGTGACACTAGTTATAGGTTCTGATGCCTCACTTCAGGTTTACTGTATCCCTTGGATCTTCTTATTGACGATGAAACACAGAAATTGCATCAGAATTAAATACAAAAGGCACAATGCCGACTTAAGGACAAGAAGACTGACTCTTCTTACTGACTATGTTTGGACCATTCCTGTGACACTAGTTATGGATTCCGATGCTTCACTCCAAGTTTACTGTATCCCTTGGACCTTCTTATTGACGATGAAACACAGAAATTGCATCGGAATTAAATACAAAAGGCACAATGCCGACTTAAGTACAAAAAGACTGACTCTTCTTACTGACTATGATTTGAACCATTCCTGTGACACTAGTTATAGATTCTGATGCTTCACTTCAGGTGTACTGTATCCCTCTGACCTTCTTATTGACGATGAAACACAGACATTGGATAGGAATTAAATAGAAAAGGCATAATGAGGACTTAAGTACAAGAAGACTGACTCTTCTTCCTGTCTATGTTTTGAACCATTCCTGTGACACTAGTTATAGATTCCGATGCTTGACTTCAGGTTTACTGTATCCCTTGGAACTTCTTATTGACGATGAAACACAGAAATTGCATCGGAATTTAATGCAAAAGGCACAATGCCGACTCAAGTACAAGAAGACTGACTCTTCTGATTGTCTATGTTTTGAAACTCTCCTGTGACACTAGTTGTAAATTCCGATGCATCACTTCAGGTTTACTGAATCGATCTGACCTTCTTATATACGATGAAACACAGAAATTGCATCGGAATTAAATACAAAATGCACAATGCCGACTTAAGTACAAGAAGACTGTCTATGTTTGAACCATTCCATTGACACTAGTTATAGCTTCCGATGCTTCACTTCAGAATTACGGTTTCCCTTGGACCTTCTTATTAACGATGAAATAATGAAATTGCATCGATATTAAATACAAAAGGCACAATGCCGACTTAAGTACATGAAGACTGATTCTTCTTACTGACTATGTTTCGAACCATTCCTTTGACACTATTTATAGATTCCGATGGTTCACTTCAGAATAGAATTGAAAAGGAACAATGCCGACTTAAGTACAAAAAGACTGACTCTTCATACTGTCTATGGTTTGAACCATTCCTGTGACACTAGTTATAGATTCCGATGCTTCACTTCAGGTTTACTGTATCCCTCTGACCTTCTTACTGACGATGAAACACAGAAATTGCATCGGAATTAAATTCAAAAGGCACAATGCCGACTTAAGTGCAAGGAGACTGACTCTTCTCACTGTCTATGTTTTGAACCCTTCCTGTGACACTAGCTATAGATTCCGATGCATCACTTCGTTATTACTGTATCCCTCTGACCTTATTGACGATGAAACACAGAAATTGCATCGGAATTAAATAGGAAAGACACAATGCCGACTTAAGTGCAAGGAGACTGACTCTTCTCACTGTCTATGTTTTGAACCCTTCCTGTGACACTAGTTATCGATTCTGATGCTTCACTTCAGGTTTACTGTATCCTTTGGACCTTCTTATTGACGATGAAACACAGAAATTGCATCGGAATTAAATAGAAAAGGCACAATGCCGACTTAAGTACAAGAAGACTGACTCTTCTTACTGACTATGTTTTGAACCATTCGTGTGACACTAGTTATACAATCCGATGCTTCACTTCAGGTTTACTGTATCCCTTGGACCGTCTTATTAACGATGAAACACAGAAATTGCATCGGAATTAAATACAAAAGGCACAATGCCGACTTAAGTGCAAAAAGACTGACTCTTCCTTCTGTCAATGTGTTGATCCATTCCTGTGACACTAGTTATGGATTCCGATGCTTCACTTCAGGTTTACTGTATCCCTTGGACCTTCTTATTGACGATGAAACACAGAAATTGCATCGGAATTAAATAAAAAAGGCACAATGCCGACTTAAGTACAAGAAGACTGACTCATCCTACTGTCTATGTTTGAACCATTCCATTGACACTAGTAATAGCTTCCGATGCTTCACTTCAGGTTTACTGTTTCCCTTGGACCTTCTTATTAACGATGAAACAATGAAATTGCATCGGAATTAAATACAAAAGGCACAATGCCGACTTAAGTACATGAAGACTGATTCTTCTTACTGACTATGTTTCGAACCATTCCTTTGACACTATTTATAGATTCCGATGGTTCACTTCAGAATAGAATTGAAAAGGAACAATGCCGACTTAAGTACAAAAAGACTGACTCTTCATACTGTCTATGGTTTGAACCATTCCTGTGACACTAGTTATAGAGTCCGATGCTTCACTCCACGTTTACTGTATCCCTTGGACCTTCTTATTGACGATGAAACACAGAAATTGCATCGGAATTAAATTGAAAAGGCACAATGCCGACTTAAGTACAAGATGACTGATCCTTCCTGCTGTCTATGTTTTGAACCATTCCTGTGACACTAGTTTTAGATTCCGATGCTTCACTTCAGCCTTACTGTATCCCTCTGACCTTCTTATTGACGATGAAACACAGAAATTGCAGCGGAATTAAGTTCAAAAGGCACAAATCCGACTTATGTACAAGAAGACTGACTCTTCCTACAGACTAGGTTTTGAACCATCCCTATGACACTAGTTAGAGATTCCGATGCTTCACGTCAGGTTTACTGAATCCCTTGGAACTTCTTATTGACGACAAAACACAGAAATTGCATCGGAATTAAAAACAAAAGTCACAATGCCGACTTAAGTACAAGAAGACTGACTGTTCTTACTGTCTATGTTTTGAACCATTCCTGTGACAGTAGTTATAGATTCCGATTCTTCACACCAGGTTTACTGTATCCCTTGAACATTCTTATTGACGATGAAACACCGAAATAGCATCGGATTTAAATAAAAAAGGCACAATGCCGACTATAGTACAAGATGACTGACTCTTCTCACTGACTATGATTTGAACCATTCCTGGGACACTAGTTATAGATTCCGATGCTTCACTTCAGGTTTACTGTATCCCTTGGACCATCTTATTAACGATGGAAAACATAAATTGCATCGGAAGTAAATACAAAAGGCACAATGCCGACTTAAGTACAAGAAGACTGACTCTTCCTACTGTCTATGTTTTGAACCATTCCTGTGACACTTGTTATAGATTCCGATGCTTCACTTCAGGTTTACTGTATCCCTCTGACTTTCGTATTGACGATGAAACACAGAAATTGCACCGGAATTAAATACAAAAGGCACAATGCCGAATTAGGACAAGAACACTGACTCTTCTTACTGTCTATGTTTTGAACCATTCCTGTGACACTAGTTATAGATTCCGATGCTTCACTTTCGGTTTACTGTATCCCTCTGACTTTCTTATTGACGATGAAACACAGAAATTGCACCGGAATTAAATACAAAAGGCAAAACGCCGACTTAAGGACAAGAAGACTGACTCGTATTAGTTACTATGCTTTTAACCATTCCTGTGACACTAGTTATAGATTTAGATGCTTCACTTCAGGTTTACTGTATCCCTCTGACCTTCTTATTGACGATGAAAGACAGAAATCGCCTCGGAATTAAATAGAAAAGGCACAATGCCGACTTAAGAACAAGAAGACTGACTCTTCATGCTGTCTATGTTTTGAACCATTCCTGTGCCACTAGTTATAGATTCCGATGCTTCACTCCAGGTTTAGTGTATCCCTCTGACCTTCTTATTGACGATGAAACACCGAAATAGCATCGGATTTAAATAGAAAAGGCACAATTCCGACTTAGGTACAAGAAGACTGACTCTTGTTACTGACTATGTTTTGAACCATCCCTGTGACACTAGTTATAGATTCCGATGCTTCACTTCCGGTTTACTGTATCTCTTTTACCTTCTTATTGACGATGAAACACATAAATTGCATCGGAATTAAATAGAAAAGGCACAATGCCGGCTTAAGGACAAGAAGACAGACTCTTCTCACTGACTATGTTTTGAACCATTCCTGTGACACTAGTCATAGATTCCGATGCTTCACTTCATGTTCACTGTATCCCTCTGACACTCTTATTGACGATGGAACACAGAAATTGCATCGGAATTAAATAGAAAAGGCACAATGCCGACTTAAGTACAAGATGACTGACTCTTCCTACTGCCTATGTTTTGAACCATTCCTGTGACACTAGTTTTAGATTCCGATGCTTCACTTCAGCTTTACTGTATCCCTCTGACATTCTTATTGACGATGAAACACAGAAATTGCATCGGAAGTAAATACAAAAGGCACAATGCCGACTTAAGTACAAGAAGACTGACTCTTCCTACTGTCTATGTTTTGAACCATTCCTGTGACACTTGTTATAGATTCCGATGCTTCACTTCAGGTTTACTGTATCCCTCTGACTTTCGTATTGACGATAAAACACAGAAATTGCACCGGAATTAAATACAAAAGGCACAATGCCGAATTAGGACAAGAACACTGACTCTTCTTACTGTCTATGTTTTGAACCATTCCTGTGACACTAGTTATAGATTCCGATGCTTCACTTTCGGTTTACTGTATCCCTCTGACTTTCTTATTGACGATGAAACACAGAAATTGCAACGGAATTAATTACAAAAGGCACAATGCCGACTTAAGTGCAGGAAGACTGATTCTTGTTACTGTCTATGTTTTGAACCATTCTTTCCACACTAGTTATAGGTTCTGATGCTTCACTTCCGGTTTACTGTATCTCTTTTACCTTCTTATTGACGATGAAACACATAAATTGCATCGGAATTAAATAGAAAAGGCACAATGCCGGCTTAAGGACAAGAAGACAGACTCTTCTCACTGACTATGTTTTGAACCATTCCTGTGACACTAGTTATAGATTCCGATGCTTCACTTCATGTTCACTGTATCCCTCTGACACTCTTATTGACGATGGAACACAGAAATTGCATCGGAATTAAATAGAAAAGGCACAATGCCGACTTAAGTACAAGATGACTGACTCTTCCTACTGCCTATGTTTTGAACCATTCCTGTGACACTAGTTTTAGATTCCGATGCTTCACTTCAGCTTTACTGTATCCCTCTGACATTCTTATTGACGATGAAACACAGAAATTGCAGCGAAATTAAATATAAAAGCACAATGCCGACTTAAGTACAAGAAGACTGACTCTTCTTACTGTCTATGTTTTGAACCACTCCTGTGACGCTAGTTACAGGTTCCGATGCTTCACTTCAGGTTTACTGTATCCCTTGGACATTCTTATTGGCGATGAAACACAGAAATTGCATCGCAATTAAATAGAAAAAGCACAATGCCGACATAAGTACAAGAAGACTGATTGTTCTTACTGACTATGTTATCAACCATTCCTGTGATTCTAGTTATAGATTCCGACGCTTCACGTCAGGTTTACTGTATCCCTCTCACCTTCTTATTGACGATGAAACATGGAAATTGCATCGGAATGAAATAGAAAAGTCACAATGCCGACTTAAGTACAAGAAGACTGACACATCTTACTGACTATGTTTGAACCATTCCTTTGACACTAGTTATAGATTTCGATACTTCATTTCAGGTTTACTGTATCCCTTTGGCCTTCTTATTGACGATGAAACACAGAAATAGCATCGGAATGAAATACAAAAAGCACAATACCGACTTAAGTACAAGAAGACTGACTCGTCTTACTGACTATGATTTGAACCATTCCTGTGACACCAGTTAGAGATTCCGATGCTTCAATTCAGGTTTATTGTATCCCTCTGACCTTCGTATTGACGATGAAACACAGTAATTGCATCGGACTTAATTTGAAAAGGGCACAATGATAACTAAAGTACAAGAAGACTGACTCTTCTAACTGTCTATGTTTTGAACCATTCCTGTGACACTAGTTATAGATTCCGATGCTTCACTTCTGGTTTACTGTATCCCTTGGACCTTCTTATTGACGATGAAATACAGAAATTGCATCGGAATTAAATACAAAGGGCACAATGCCGACTTAAGTAGAAGATGACCGACCCTTCTTACTGACTATGTTCTGAACCATTCATGTGACAAAAGTTCTAGATTCCGACGCTTCACTTCAGGTTTACTGTATCCCTCTGACCATCCTATTGACGATGAAACACAGAAATTGAATCGGAATTAAATACAAAAGGCACAATGCCGACTTAAATACAAGAAGACTGACTCTTCTTACTGACTATATTTTGAACCATATCTGTGACACTAGTTATAGATTCCGATGCTTCACTTCAGCTTTACTGTATCCCTTGGACCTTCTTATTGACGATGAAACACTGAAATAGCATCGGAATTAAATAGAAAAGACACAATGCCGAATCAAGTACAAGAAGACTGGCTCTTCTAACTGACTATGATTGGAACCATTCCTGTGACACTAGTTATAGATTCCGATGATTCATTTCAGGTCTACTGTGTCCCTCTGACCTTCTTATTGAAGATGAAACACAGAAATAGCATCGGAATTAAATACAAAAGGCACAATGCTGACTTAAGTACAAGAAGACTGACTCTTCTTAGTGTCTATGTTTTGAACCATTCCTGTGACGCTAGTTATAGATTCTGATGCTTCACTTCAGGTTTACTGTATCCCTTGGACCTTCTTATTGATGACGAAACTCAGAAATTGCATCGGAATTATATAGAAAAGGCACAATGCCGACTTATGTACAAGAAGACTGCCTCTTCCTACTGTCTATGTTTTGAACCATTCCTGTGACACTAGTTATGGATTCCGATGCTTCACTTCAGGTTTACTGTATCCCTTGGACCTTCTTATTGACAATGAAACACAGAAATTGCATCGGAATTGAATACAAAAGGCACAATGCCGACTTATGTACAAGAAGACTGATCTTAATACTGACTATATCTTGATCCATTCCTGTGATACTAGTTATAGATTCCGATGCTTCACTTCAGGTTTACTGTATCCCTTGGATCTTCTTATTGACGATGAAACACAGAAATTGCATCGGAATTAAATCCAAAAGGCACAATGCCGACTTAAGTACAAGAAGACTGACTCTTCTTACTGACTATGATTTGAACCATTCCAGTGATACTAGTTGTAGATTCCGATGCTTCACTTCATGTTTACTGTATCCCTCTGACCTTCTTATTAACGATGAAACACCGATATTGCATCGGAATTAAATAGAAAAGGCACAATGCCGACTTAAGTACAAGAAGACCGACTCTTCCAACTGTCTATGTTTTGAACCATTCCTGTGACACTAGTTATAGATTCCGATGCTTCACCTCAGGTTCACTGTATCCCTCTGACCTTCTTATTGACGATGAAACACAGAAATTGCATCGGAATTAAATAGAAAAGGCACAATGCCGTCTTAAGTACAAGCAGACTGACTCTTCTTAGTGTGTATGTTTTGAACCATTCCTGTGACGGTAGTTACAGATTCCGATGCTTCACTTCAGTCTTACTGTATCCCTTGGACCTTCTTATTGACGATGAAACACAGAAATTGCATCGGAATTAAATACAAAAGGCACAATGCCGACTTAAGTACAAGAAGACTGACTCTTCTTACAGACTATGTGTTGAACCATTCTTGTGACACTATTTGGAGATTCCGATGCTTCTCTTCAAGTTTACTGTATCCCTCTGACCTTCTTAATGTCGATTAAACACAGTAATTGCATCGGAATTAAATTGAAAAGGGCACAATGCCGACTTAAGTACAAGAAGACCGACTCTTCTTACTGTCTATGTTTTGAACCATTCCGGTGACTCTAGTTATCGATTCCGATGCTCCACTTCAGGTTTACTGTATCTCTTGGACCTTCTTATTGACGATGAAACACAGCAGTTGCATCGGAATTAAATACAAAAGGCACAATGCCGACTTAAGAACAAGAAGACTGACTCTTCTTACCGACTATGTTTTGAACCATTCCTGTGACACTAGTTATAGATTCCGATGCTTCACTTCAGGTTTACTGTAACCCTCTGACCTTCTTATTGACGATGAAACACAGAAATATCATCGGAAATAAATACAAAAGGCACAATACGGTCTGAAGTACATTTAGACTGAATCTTCCTACTGTCTAAGTTAAGAACCATTCCCGTGACACTAGTTATAGATTCCGATGCTTCATATCAGGTTTACTGTATCCCTTGGACCTTCTTAATGACGATGAAACACAGATAGTGCATCGGAATTAAATACAAAAGCCACAATGCCGACTAAAGTACAAGAAGACTGACTGTTCTTACAGTCTATGTTTTGAACCATTCCTGTGACAGTAGTAATAGATTCCGATTCTTCACACCAGGTTTACTGTATCCCTTGGACCTTCTTATTGACGATGAAACACCGAAATAGCATCGGATTTAAATAGAAAAGGCACAATTCCGACTTAGGTACAAGAAGACTGACTCTTGTTACTGACTATGTTTTGAACCATCCCTGTGACACTAGTTATAGATTCCGATGCTTCACTTCCGGTTTACTGTATCCCTTTTACCTTCTTATTGACGATGAAACACATAAATTGCATCGGAATTAAATACAAAAGGCACAATGCCGGCTTAAGGACAAGAAGACAGACTCTTCTCACTGACTATGTTTTGAACCATTCCTGTGACACTAGTTATAGATTCCGACGCTTCACGTCAGGTTTACTGTATCCCTCTCACCTTCTTATTGACGATGAAACATAGAAATTGCATCGGAATTAAATAGAAAAGTCACAATGCCGACTTAAGTACAAGAAGACTGACACATCTTACTGACTATGTTTGAACCATTCCTTTGACACTAGTTATAGATTTCGATGCTTCATTTCAGGTTTACTGTATCCCTTTGGCCTTCTTATTGACGATGAAACACAGAAATAGCATCGGAATGAAATACAAAAGGCACAATACCGACTTAAGTACAAGAAGACTGACTCGTCTTACTGACTATGATTTGAACCATTCCTGTGACACCAGTTAGAGATTCCGATGCTTCAATTCAGGTTTATTGTATCCCTCTGACCTTCGTATTGACGATGAAACACAGTAATTGCATCGGACTTAATTTGAAAAGGGCACAATGATAACTAAAGTACAAGAAGACTGACTCTTCTTACTGTCTATGTTTTGAACCATTCCTGTGACACTAGTTATAGATTCCGATGCTTCACTTCTGGTTTACTGTATCCCTTGGACCTTCTTATTGACGATGAAATACAGAAATTGCATCGGAATTAAATACAAAGGGCACAATGCCGACTTAAGTAGAAGATGACCGACCCTTCTTACTGACTATGTTCTGAACCATTCATGTGACAAAAGTTCTGGATTCCGACGCTTCACTTCAGGTTTACTGTATCCCTCTGACCATCCTATTGACGATGAAACACAGAAATTGAATCGGAATTAAATACAAAAGGCACAATGCCGACTTAAGTACAAGAAGACTGAGTCTTCTTACTGACTATGTTTTGAACCATATCTGTGACACTATTTATAGATTCCGATGCTTCACTTCAGCTTTACTGTATCCCTTGGACCTTCTTATTGACGATGAAACACTGAAATAGCATCGGAATTAAATAGAAAAGACACAATGCCGAATCAAGTACAAGAAGACAGGCTCTTCTAACTGACTATGATTGGAACCATTCCTGTGACACTAGTTATAGATTCCGATGATTCATTTCAGGTCTACTGTGTCCCTCTGACCTTCTTATTGAAGATGAAACACAGAAATAGCATCGGAATTAAATACAAAAGGCACAATGCTGACTTAAGTACAAGAAGACTGACTCTTCTCAGTGTCTATGTTTTGAACCATTCCTGTGACGCTAGTTATAGATTCTGATGCTTCACTTCATGTTTACTGTATCCCTTGGACCTTCTTATTGATGACGAAACACAGAAATTGCATCGGAATTAAATAGAAAAGGCACAATGCCGACTTATGTACAAGAAGACTGCCTCTTCCTACTGTCTATGTTTTGAACCATTCCTGTGACACTAGTTATGGATTCCGATGCTTCACTTCAGGTTTACTGTATCCCTTGGACCTTCTTATTGACAATGAAACACAGAAATTGCATCGGAATTGAATACAAAAGGCACAATGCCGACTTATGTACAAGAAGACTGATCTTCATACTGACTATATCTTGATCCATTCCTGTGATACTAGTTCTAGATTCCGATGCTTCACTTCAGGTTTACTGTATCCCTTGGATCTTCTTATTGACGATGAAACACAGAAATTGCATCGGAATTAAATACAAAAGGCACAATGCCGACTTAAGTACAAGAAGACTGACTCTTCTTACTGACTATGATTTGAACCATTCCAGTGATTCTAGTTGTAGATTCCGATGCTTCACTTCATGTTTACTGTATCCCTCTGACCTTCTTATTAACGATGAAACACCGATATTGCATCGGAATTAAATAGAAAAGGCACAATGCCGACTTAAGTACAAGAAGACCGACTCTTCCAACTGTCTATGTTTTGAACCATTCCTGTGACACTAGTTTTAGATTCCGATGCTTCACCTCAGGTTCACTGTATCCCTCTGACCTTCTTATTGACGATGAAACACAGAAATTGCATCGGAATTAAATAGAAAAGGCACAATGCCGTCTTAAGTACAAGCAGACTGACTCTTCTTAGTGTGTATGTTTTGAACCATTCCTGTGACGCTAGTTACTGATTCCGATGCTTCACTTCAGTCTTACTGTATCCCTTGGACCTTCTTATTGACGATGAAACACAGAAATTGCATCGGAATTAAATACAAAAGGCACAATGCCGACTTAAGTACATGAAAACTGACTCTTCTTACAGACTATGTGTTGAACCATTCTTGTGACACTATTTGGAGATTCCGATGCTTCTCTTCAAGTTTACTGTATCCCTCTGACCTTCTTATTGTCGATTAAACACAGTAATTGCATCGGAATTAAATTGAAAAGGGCACAATGATGACTTAAGTACAAGAAGACAGACTCTTCTTACTGTCTATGTTTTGAACCATTCCGGTGACTCTAGTTATCGATTCCGATGCTCCACTTCAGGTTTACTGTATCTCTTGGACCTTCTTATTGACGATGAAACACAGCAGTTGCATCGGAATTAAATACAAAAGGCACAATGCCGACTTAAGTACAAGAAGACTGACTCTTCTTACCGACTATGTTTTGAACCATTCCTGTGACACTAGTTATAGATTCCGATGCTTCACTTCAGGTTTACTGTAACCCTCTGACCTTCTTATTGACGATGAAACACAGAAATATCATCGGAAATAAATACAAATGGCACAATACGGTCTGAAGTACATTTAGGCTGAATCTTCCTACTGTCTAAGTTAAGAACCATTCCCGTGACACTAGTTATAGATTCCGATGCTTCATATCAGGTTTACTGTATCCCTTGGACCTTCTTAATGACGATGAAACACAGATAGTGCATCGGAATTAAATACAAAAGGCACAATGCCAACTTAAGTACAAGAAGACTGACCCTTCCTATTGTGTATGTTATGGACCATTCCTGTGACACTAGTTATAGATTCCGATGCTTCACTTCAGGGTTACTGTATCCCTCTTACCTTCTTTTTGACGATGAAACACAGAAATTGCATCGGAATTAAATAGAAAAGGCACAATGCCGACTTAAGTACAGGAAGACTGACTCTTATTACTGACCATACCTTGATCCATTCCTGTGACACTAGTTATAGATTCCGATGCTTCACTTCAGGTTTACTGTATCCCTTGGACCGTCTTATAGACGATAAAACACAGCAATTGCATCGGAATTAAATACAAAAGGGACAATGCCTACTTAAGTTCAAGGAGACTGACTCTTCTTACTGACTATGTTTTGAACCATTCCTGTGACACTAGTTATAGATTCCGATGCTTCACCTCAGTTTCACTGAATCCCTCTGACCTTCTTATTGACGATGAAACACAGAAATTGCATCGGAATTAAATAGAAAAGGCACAATGCCGTCTTAAGTACATGAAGACTGACTCTTCTTACTGACTATATCTTGAACCATTCCTGTGACACTAGTTATAGATTCCGATGCTTCACCTCAGTTTCACTGAATCCCTCTGACCTTCTTATTGACGATGAGACACATAAATTACATCGGAATTAAATACTAAAGGCACAATGACGACTTAAGTACAAGACGGCTGGCTCTTTCTATTGTGTATGTTCTGAACCATTCCTGTGAGACTAGTTATAGATTCCGATGCTTCACTTCAGGGTTACTGTATCCCTCTGACCTTCTTTTTGACGATGAAACACAGAAATTGCATCGGAATTAAATAGAAAAGGCACAATGCCGACTTAAGTGCAGGAATACTGACTCTTCGTACTGACTATATCTTGAACCATTCCTGTGACTCTAGTTATAGATTCTGATGCTTCACCTCAGTTTCACTGAAACCCTCTGACCTTCTTATTGACGATGAAACACAGAAATTGCATCGGAATTAAATACTAAAGGCACAATGCCGACTTAAGTACTAGAAGGCTCACTCTTCTAACTGACTGTTTTGAACCATTCCTGTGACACTAGTTATAAATTCCGATGCTTCACTTCATGTTTACTGTATCCTTCCGACCTTCTTATTGACTATGAAACACAGAAACTGCATCGGAATTAAATACAAAAGGCACAATGCCGAATTAAATGCAAGAAAGCTGACTCTTCTTACTTTCTATGTTTTGAACCATTCGTGTGACACAAGTTATAGTTTCCGATGCATCTCTCCAAGTTTACTGTATACCTTGGACCTTCTTATTGACGATGAAACACAGAAATTGCATCGAAACTAAATACAAAAGGCACAATGCCGACTTAAGTACAAGAAGACTGAATCTTCTTGCTGCCTATGTTTTGAACCATACGTGTGACACTAGTTATGGATTCCGATGCTTCATTTCAGGTTTACTGTATCCCTTGGACCTTCTTCTTGACGATTAAACACCGATATTGCCTCGGAATTACATACAAAAGGCACAATGCCGACTTAAGTACAAGAAGACTGACTCTTCCTACTGTCTATGTTTGATTCGTTCCATTGACACTAGTTATAGACTCCGATGCTTCACTTCATGTTTACAGTTTCCCTTGGACCTTCTTATTGACGACTTATCAATGAAATTGCATCGGAATTAAATACAAAAAGCACAATGCCGACTTAAGTATATGAAGACTGACTCTTCTCACTGACTATGTTTTTAACCACTCCTGTGACACTAGTTGTAGATTCGGATACTTCACTTCAGGTTCACTGTATACCTTGGACCTTCTTAGTGACGATGAAACACAGAAATTGCATCGGAATTAAATACAAAAGGCACAATGCCGACTTAAGTACAAGATGGCTGTCTCTTCTTACTGTCTATGATTTGAACCATTCCTGTGACACTAGTTATAGATTCTGATGCTTCACTTCAGGTTTACTCTATACCTTGGACCTTCTTATTAACGATGATACACATAAATTGCATCGGAATTAATTACAAAAGGCACCATGCCGACTTAAGTACAAGAAGACTGACTCTTCCTACTGTCTATGTTTGGAACCATTCCTGTGACACTAGTTATAGATTCTGATGCTTCACTTCAGGTTTACTGAATCCCTTGGACCTTCTTATTGACGATGAAACACAAAAATTGCATCGGAATTAAATACAAAAGGCACAATGCCGACTTAAGTACAAGAAGACTGACTCTTCGTACTGTCAATTTTTTGAACCATTCCTGTGACACTAGTTATAGATTCCGATGCTTCACCTCCGGTTATCTGTATTCCTCTGACCTTCTCATTGACGATGAAACACAGAAATTGCATTGGAATTAAATTGAAAAGGCACAATGCCGACTTAAGTACAAGAAGACTGACCCTTCCTACTGTCTATGTTTCGAACCATTCCCGTGACGCTAGTTACAGGTTCCGATGCTTCACTTCAGGTTTACTGTATCCCTTGGACATTCTTATTGGCGATGAAACACAGTAATTGCATCGCGATTAATTAGAAAAAGCACAATGCCGACATAAGTACAAGAAGACTGATTGTCCTTACTGACTATGTTATCAACCATTCCTGTGATTCTAGTTATAGATTCCGACGCTTCACCTCAGGTTTACTGTATCCCTCTCACCTTCCTACTGACGATGAAACACAGAAATTGCATCGGAATTAAATAGAAAAGTCACAATGCCGACTTAAGTACAAGAAGACTGACTCATCTTACTGACTATGTTTGAACCATTCCTGTGACACTAGTTATAGATTCCGATGCTTCACTTCAGGTTTACTGTATCCCATTGGCCTTCTTATTGACGATGAAAACAGAAATAGCATCGGAATGAAATACAAAAGGCACAATACCGACTTAAGTACAAGAACACTGACTCATCTTACTGACTATGATTTGAACCATTCCTGTGACACCAGTTAGAGATTCCGATGCTTCATTTCAGGTTTATTGTATCCCTCTGACCTTCGTATTGACGATGAAACACAGTAATTGCATCGGACTTAATTTGAAAAGTGCACAATGCCGACTTAAGTACAAGAAGACTGACTCTTCTTACTGTCTATGTATTGAACCATTCCTGTGACACTAGTTATAGATTCCGATGCTTCACTTCAGGTTTACTGTATCCCTTGGACCTTCTTATTCACGATGCAATACAGAAATTGCATCGGAATTATATAGAAAAGGCACAATGCCGACTTAAGTAGAAGATGACCGACCCTTCTTACTGTCTATGTTCTGAACCATTCATGTGACAAAAGTTCTAGATTCCGATGCTTCACTTCAGGTTTAGTGTATCCCTCTGACCATCCTATTGACGATGAAACACAGAAATTGAATCGTAATTAAATACAAAAGGCACAATGCCGACTTAAGTACAAGAAGACTGACTCTTCTTACCGACTATGTTTTGAACCATATCTGTGACACTAGTTATAGATTCCGATGCTTCACTCCAGCTTAACTGTATCCCTTGGACCTTCTTGTTGTCGATGAAACACTGAAATAGCATCGGAATTAAATAGAAAAGGCACAATGCCGAATGAAGTACAAGAAGACTGACTCTTATAACTGACTATGATTGGAACCATTCCTGTGACACTAGTTTTAGATTCAGATGATTCACTTCAGGTCTACTGTGTCCCTCTGACCTTCTTATTGAAGATGAAACACAGAAATAGCATCGGAATTAAATACAAAAGGCACAATGCTGACTTAAATACAAGAAAACTGACTCTTCTTACTGACTATGTTTTGAACCATTCCTGTGACACTAGTTATAGATTCCGATGCTTCACTTCAGGTTTACTGTATCCCTTGGACCTTCTTATTGATGACGAAACACAGAAATTGCATCGGAATTAAATAGAAAAGGCACAATGCCGACTTATGTACAAGAAGACTGACTCTTCATACTGACTATATCTTGATCCATTATTGTGACACTAGTTATAGATTCCGATGCTTCACTTCAGGTTTACTGTATCCCTTGGATCTTCTTATTGACGATGAAACACAGAAATTGCATCGGAATTAAATACAAAAGGCACAATGCCGACTTAAGTACAAGAAGACTGACTCTTCTTACTGACTATGATTTGAACCATTCCAGTGATACCAGTTGTATTTTCCGATGCTTCACTTCATGTTTACTGTATCCCTCTGACCTTCTTATTAACGATGAAACACCGATATTACTTCGGAATTAAATAGAAAAGGCACAATGCCGACTTAAGTACAAGAAGACCGACTCTTCCAACTGTCTATGTTTTGAACCATTCCTGTGACACTAGTTATAGATTCCGATGCTTCATCTCAGGTTCACTGTATCCCTCTGACCTTCTTATTGACGATGAAACACAGAAATTGCATCGGAAATAAATAGAAAAGGCACAATGCCATCTTAAGTACAAGCAGACTGACTCTTCTTAGTGTCTATGTTTTGAACCATTCCTGTGACGCTAGTTACAGATTCCGATGCTTCACTTTAGGTTTACTGTATCTCTTGGACCTTCTTATTGACGATGAAACACAGAAGTTGCATCGGAATTAAATACAAAAGGCACAATGCCGACTTAAGTACAAGAAGAGTGACTCTTCTTACCGACTATGTTTTGAACCATTCCTGTGACACTAGTTATAGATTCCGATGCTTCACTTCAGGTTTACTGTATCCCTCTGACCTTCTTATTGACGATGAAACACAGAAATTGCATCGGAAATAAATACAAAAGGCACAATACGGACTGAAGTTCATGTAGACTGAATCTTCCTACTGTCTAAGTTATGAACCATTCCCGTGACACTAGATATAGATTCCGATGCTTCATATCAGGTTTACTGTATCCCTTGGACCTTCTTAATGACGATGAAACACAGATAGTGCATCGGAATTAAATACAAAAGGCACAATGCCAACTTAAATACAAGAAGACTGACCCTTCCTATAGTCTATGTTTTGAACCATTCCTGTGACACTAGTTATAGATTCCGATGCTTCACTTCAGGTTTACTGTATCCCTCTGACCTTCTTTTTGACGATGAAACAAAGAAATTGCATCGGAATTAAATAGAAAAGGCACAATGCTGACTTAAGTACAGGAAGACTGACTCTTCTTACTGACTATATCTTGATCCATTCCTGTGACACTAGTTATAGATTCCGATGCTTCACTTCAGGTTTACTGTATCCCTTGGACCTTCTTATTGACGATGAAACACAGCAATTGCATCGGAATTAAATACAAAAGGGGCAATGCCTACATAAGTACAAGAAGACTGACTCTTCTTACTGACTATGTTTTGAACCATTCCTGTGACACTAGTTGTATATTTCTATGCTTCACTTCAGGTTTACTGCATCCCTAGGACCTTCTTATTGATGATGAAACACAGAAATTGCATCGGAACTAAATACAAAAGGCACAATGCCGACTTATGTATAAGATGACTGACTCTTCCTACTGTCTATGTTTTGAACCATTCCTGTGACATTATTTATGGATTCCAATGCTTCACTTCAGGTTTACTGTATCCTTTGCACCTTCTTATTGGCGACGAAACACAGAAATTGCATCGGAATTAATTAGAAAAGGCACAATGCATACTTAACTACAAGAAGACTGACTCTTCTTACTGTCTATGTTTTGAACCATTCTTGTGACACTAGTTATAGATTCCGATGCTTCACCTCAGGTTCACTGAATCCCTCTGACCTTCTTATTGACGATGAAACACAGAAATAGCATCGGAATTAAATAGAAAAGGCACAATGCCGTCTTAAGTACAAGCAGACTGACTCTTCTTAGTGTCTATTATTTGAACCATTCCTGTGACGCTAGTTACAGATTCCTATGCTACACTTCAGGTTTACTTTATCTCTTGGACCTTCTTATTGACGATGAAACACAGAAATTGCATCGGAATTAAATACAAAAGGCACAATGCCGACTTAAGTACAAGAAGACTGACTCTTCTTTCTGACTGCTTTGAACCATTCCTGTGACACTAGTTACAGATTCCGATGCTTCACTTCAGGTTAACTGTAACCCTCCGATCTTCTTATTGACTATGAAACACAGAAACTGCATCGGAATTAAATACAATAGGCACAATGCCGACTTAAGTGCAAGAAAGCTGACTCTTCTTACTGTCTATGTTTTGAACCATTCGAGTGACACTAGTTATAGTTTCCGATGCTTCTCTCCAGGTTTACTGTATACCTTGGACCTTCTTATTGACGATGAAACACAGAAATTGCATCGAAACTAAATACAAAAGGCACAATGCCGACTTAAGGACAAGAAGACGGAATCTTCTTACTGCCTATGTTTTGAACCATTCGTGTGACACTAGTTATGGATTCCGATGCTTCAATTCAGGTTTACTGTATCCCTTGGACCTTCTCATTCAAGATTAAACACCGATATTGCCTCGGAATTAAATACAAAAGGCACAATGCCGACTTAAGTACAAGAAGACTGACACTTCCTACTGTCTATGTTTGAACCATTCCATTGACACTAGTTATAGACTCCGATGCTTCACTTCATGTTTACTGTTTCCCTTGGACCTTCTTATTGACGACTAATCAATGAAATTGCATCGGAATTAAATACAAAAGACACAATGCCGACTTAAGTACAAGAATACTGACTCATCTTACAGTCTATGATTAGCACCATTCCTGTGACACTAGTTATAGATTCCGATGCTTCACGTTAGGTTTACTGTATCTCTTGGACCTTCTTATTGACGATGAAACACAGAAGTTGCATCGGAATTAAATACAAAAGGCACAATGCCGACTTAAGTACAAGAGGAGTGACTCTTCTTACCGACTATGTTTTTAACCACTCCTGTGACACTAGTTGTAGATTCGGATGCTTCACTTCAGGTTTACTGTATCCCTTGGACCTTCTTAGTGACGATGAAACACAGAAATTGCATCGGAATTAAATACAAAAGGCACAATGCCGACTTAAGTACAAGATGGCTGACTCTTCTTACTGTCTATGATTTGAACCATTCCTGTGACACTAGTTATAGATTCCGATGCTTCACTCCAGGTTTACTCTATACCTTGGACCTTCTTATTGACGATGAAACACAGAAATTGCATCGGAATTAAATACAAAAGGCACAATGCCGACTTAAGGACAAGAAGACTGATTCTTCTTACTGCCTATGTTTTGAACCATTCCTGTGTCACTAGTTATAGACTCCGATGCTTCACTTCAAGTTTACTGTATCCCTCTGACCTTCTTATTGACGATGAAACACAGAAAATGCATCGGAATTGAATACAAAAAGCACAATGCCGACTTAAGTGCAAGAAGACTGACTCTTCTTATTGTCTATGTTTTGAACCATTCCTGTGACACTAGTTATAGATTCCGATGCTTCACACCAGGTATACTTTATCCCTTGGACCTTCTTAATGACGATGAAACACCGAAATTGCAACGGAATTAAATAGGAAAGGCACAATGCCGACTTAGGTACATGAAGACTGACTCTTGTTACTGACTATGTTTTGAACCATTGCTGTGACACTAGTTATGGATTCCGATGCTTCACTTCATTTTTACTGTATACCTTGGACCTTCTTATTAACGATGAAACACAGAAATTGCATCGGAATTAAATACAAAAAGTACAATGCCGACTTAAGGACAAGATGACTAACTCTTCTTACTTACTATGCTTTGAACCATTCCAGTGACACTAGTTATAGATTCCGATGCTTCACTTCATGTTCTCTGTATCCCTCTAACCCTCTTATTGACGATGAAACACAGAAATTGCATCGGAATTAAGTAGAAAAGGCACAATGCCGACTTAAGTACAAGAAGACTGACTCTTCTTACTATCTTTGCTTTGAACCTTTCCTGTGACACTAGTTATAGATTCCGATGCTCCACTTACGGTTTACTGTTTCTCTTGGACCTTCTTATTGACGATGAAACACAGAAATTGCATCGAAATTAAATACAAAAGGCACAATGCCGACTTAAGTACAAGAAGACTGACTCTTCTTACTGACTATGTTTTGAACCATTCCAGTGACACTAGTTATAGATTCCGATGCTTCATTTCAGATTTACTGTATCCCTTGGACCTTCTTAATGGCGATGAAACACAGATAGTGCATCGGAATTAAATACAAAAGGCACAATGCCAACTTAAATACAACCAGACTGACTCTTCCTACTGTCTATGCTTTGTAACATTCCTGTGAAACTAGTTATAGATTCCGATGCTTCACTTCAGGTTTACTGTATCCCTCTGACCTTCTTTTTGACGATGAAACACAGAAATTGCATCGGAATTAAATAGAAAAGGCACAATGCCGACTTAAGTACAAGAAGACTGACTCTTCTTTCTGACTGTTTTGAACCATTCCTGTGACACTAGTTATAGATTCCGATGCTTCACTTCAGGTTTACTGTATCCCTCCGACCTTCTTATTGACTATGAAACACAGAAACTGCATCGGAATTAAATACAAAAGTCACAATGCCGACTTAAGTGCAAGAAAGCTGACTCTTCTTACTGTCTATGTTTTGAACCATTCGTGTGACACTAGTTATAGTTTCCGATGCTTCTCTCTATGTTTACTGTATACCTTGGACCTTCTTATTGACGATGAAACACAGAAATTGCATCGAAACTAAATACAAAAGGCACAATGCCGACTTAAGGACAAAGAGACTGAATCTTCTTACTGCCTATGCTTTGAACCATTCGTGTGACACTAATTATGGATTCCGATGCTTCAATTCAGGTTTACTGTATCCCTTGGACCTTCTGATTCAAGATTAAACACCGATATTGCCTCGGAATTAAATACAAAAGGCACAATGCCGACTTAAGTACAAGAAGACTGACACTTCCTACTGTCTATGTTTGAACCATTCCATTGACACTAGTTATAGACTCCGATGCTTCACTTCATGTTTACTGTATCCCTTGGACCTTCTTATTGACGACTATTCAATGAAATTGCATCGGAATTAAATACAAAAGGCACAATGCCGACTTAATTACATGAAGACTGACTCTTCTTACTGACTATGTTTTAACCACTCCTGTGACACTAGTTGTAGATTCGGATGCTTCACTTCAGGTTTACTGTATCCCTTGGACCTTCTTAGTGACGATGAAACACAGAAATTGCATCGGAATTAAATACAAAAGGCACAATGCCGACTTAAGTACAAGATGGCTGACTCTTCTTACTGCCTATGATTTGAACCGCTCCTGTGACACTAGTTATAGATTCCGATGCTTCACTCCAGGTTTACTCTATACCTTGGACCTTCTTATTGACGATGAAACACAGAAATTGCATCGGAATTAAATACAAAAGGCACAATGCCGACTTAAGGACAAGAAGACTGAATCTTCTTACTGCCTATGTTATGAACCATTCCTGTGTCACTAGTTATAGACTCCGATGCTTCACTTCAAGTTTACTGTATCCCTCTGACCTTCTTATTGACGATGAAACACAGAAAATGCCTCGGAATTAAATACAAAAAGCACAATGCCGACTTAAGTGCAAGAAGACTGACTCTTCTTAGTGTCTATGATTTGATCCATTCCTGTGACTATAGTTACAGATTACGATGCTTCACTTCAGGTTTACTGTATCCCTTGGACCTTCTTATTGACGATGAAACACAGAAATTGCATCGGAATTAAATACAAAAGGCACAATGCCGACTTAAGTACAAGAAGACTGACTCTTCTTACTGACTGCTTAGAACCATTCCTGTGACACTAGTTATTGATTCCGATGCTTCACTTCAGGTTTACTATATCCCTCTGACCTTCTTATTGACGATGAAACACAGAAAATGCATCGGAATTAAATACAAAAGGCACAATGCCGACTTAAGGACATAAAGACTGACTCTTCATACTGACTATGTTTTGAACCATTCCGGTGACACTAGTTATAGATTCCGATGCTTCACTTCATGTTCACTGTATCCCTCTGACACTCTTATTGACGGTGAAACACAGAAATTGCTTCGGAATTCAATAGAAAAGGCACAATGCCGACTTCAGTACAAGAAGCCGGACTCTGCTTACTGTCTATGTTTTGAACCATTCGAGTGACACTAGTTATAGATTCCGATGCTTCATTTCAGGTTTACTGTATCCCTTGGACCTTCTTAATGACGATGAAACACAGCCAGTGCATCGGAATTTAGTACAGAAGTCACAATGCCAACTTCAGTACAAGAAGACTGACTCTTCCTACTGTCTATGTTTTGAACCATTCCTGTGACACTAGTTGTAGATTCCAATGCTTCATTTCAGGTTTACTGTATAGCTTCGACCTTCTTAATGACGAAGAAACACAGACAGTGCAGAGGAATTAAATACAAAAGTCACAATGCCAACTTAAGTACAAGAAGACTGACTCTTCCTACTGACTATGTTTTGAACCATTCCTGTGACATTAGTTATGGATTCCGAAGCTTCACTTCTGGGTTACTGTATCCTGTGGACCTTATTATTGACGATGAAACACATAAATTGCATCGGAATTAAATACAAAACACACAATGCCGACTTAAGTACAAGAAGACTGACTCTTCTTACTGTCTATGTTTTGAACCATTCGAGTGACACTAGTTATAGATTCCGATGCTTCATTTCAGGTTTACTGTATCCCTTGGACCTTCTTAATGACGATGAAACACAGCCAGTGCATCGGAATTTAGTACAAAAGTCACAATGCCAACTTAAGTACAAGAAGACTGACACTTCTTACTGCCTATTATTTGAACCATTCCTGTGACACTAGTTGTAGATTCCGATGCTTCACTTCAGATTTACTGTATCCCTAGGACCTTCTTATTGACGATGAACCACAGAAATTGCATCGGAACTAAATACAAAAGGCACAATGCCGACTTAAGTATAAGAAGACTGACTCTTCCTACTGTCTATGTTTTGAACCATTCCTGTGACATTAGTTATGGATTCCGAAGCTTCACTTCTGGGTTACTGTATCCCGTGGACCTTCTTATTGACGATGAAACACAGAAATTGCATCGGAATTAAATACAAAAGACACAATGCCGACTTAAGTACAAGAAGACTGACTCTTCTTACTGACTGCTTTGAACCGTTCCTGTTACGCTAGTCTTAAATTCCGATGCTTCACTTCAGGTTTACTGTAACCCTCTGACTTTCTTTTTGACTATGAAACACAGAAATTGCATCTGAATTAAATAGAAAACGCACAATGCCTACTATGGTACAAGAAGACTGACTCTTCTTACTGACCATATCTTGATCCATTCCTGTGACACTAGTTATTGATTCCGATGCTTCACTTCAGGTTTACTGTATCCCTTGGACCTTCTTGTTGACGATGAAACACAGAAATTGCATCGGAATTCAATACAAAAGGTACAATGCCTACTTAAGTACAAGAAGACTGACACTTCTTACGGACTATGCTTTCAACCATTCCTGTGACAGTAGTTGTAGATTCCGATGCTTCACTTCAGGTTTACTGTATCCCTAGGACCTTCTAATTGACGATGAACCACAGAAATTGCATCGGAACTAAATACAAAAGGCACAATGCCGACTTAAGAATAAGAAGACTGACTCTTCCTACTGTCTATGTTTAGAACCATTCCTGTGACATTAGTTATGGATTCCGAAGCTTCACTTCAGGGTTACTGTATCCTTTGGACCTTCTTATTGACAATGAAACACAGAAATTGCATCGGAATTAAATAGAAAAGGCACAATGCCGACTTAAGTACAAGAGGACTGACTCTTCTTACTCACTATGCTTTGAATCATTCCTGTTACACTAGTTATAGATTCCGATGCTTCACTTCAAGTTTACTGTATCCCTCTGACCTTCGTATTGACGATGAAACACAGAAATTGCATCGGAAATAAATTCAAAATGCACAATACCGACTTAAGTACATGTATACTGAATCTTCCTACTGTTTATGTTTGGAATCATTCCTGTGACACTAGTTATAAATTCCGATGCTTCATTTCAGGTTTACTGTATCCCTTGGACGTTCTTAATGACGATGAAACACACATAGTGCATCGGAATTAAAGACAAAAGGCCCAATGCCGACTTAAGTACAAGAAGACTGACTCTTCCTACTGTCTATGATTTGAACCATTGCTGTGACACTAGTTATAGATTCCGATGCTTCACTTCAGGTTTACTGTATCCCTCTGACCCTCTTATGGACGATGAAACACAGTAATTGCATCGGAATTAAATGGAAAAGGCACAATGCCGACTTAAGTACAAGAAGACTGACTCTTCTTAATGTCTATGTTTTGAACCATTCCTGTGACACTAGTTATAGATTCCAATGCTCCACTTCAGGTTTACTGTATCACTTGGACATTCTTATTCAGGATGAAACACAGAAATTGCATCGAAATTAAATACAAAAGGCACAATGCTGACTTAAGTACAAGAAGACTGACTCCTCTTACTGACTATGATTTGAACCATCGCTGTGACACTAGTTATAATTTCCGATGCTTCATTTCAGGTTTACTGTATCCCTTCGACCTTCTTAATGACGATGAAACACAGATAGTCCATCGGAATTAAATACAAAAGGCACAATCCCAACTTAAGTACAAGAAGACTGACTCTTCCTACTGTCTATGTTTTGAACCATTCCTGTGACACTAGTTATAGATTCCGATGCTTCCCTTCAGGTTTAGTGTATATCCCTGACTTTCTTTTTGACGATGAAACACAGAAATTGCATCGGAATTGAATAGAAAAGGCACAATGCCGACTTAAGTGCAAGAAGACTGACTCTTCTTACTGACTATATCTTGATCCATTCCTGTTACAGTAGTTATTGATTCCTATGCTTCACTTCAGGTTTACTTTACCCCTTGGACCTTCTGATTGACGATGAAACACAGAAATTGCATCGGAATTAAATACAAAAGGTACAATGCCTACTTAAGTACAAGAAGACTGAGTCTTCTTACTGACTATGCTTTGAACCATTCCTGTGACACTAGTTCAGATTCAGATGCTTCACTTCAGGTTTACTGTATCCTTAGGACCCTCTTATTGGCGACGAAACACAGAAATTGCATCGGAATTAAATAGAAAAGGCACAATGCCTACTTAAGTACAAGAGGACAGACTCTTCTTACTGTCTATGTTTTGAACCATTCCTATGTTACTAGTTATAGATTCCGATGCTTCACCTCAGGTTCACTGTATCCCTCTAACCTTCTTATTGACGATGAAGCATAGAAATTGCATCGGAATTAAATAGAAAAGGCACAATGCCGACTTCAGTACAAACAGACTGACTCTTCTTAGTGTCTATGTTTTGAACCATTTCTGTGACGCTAGTTACAGATTCCGATGCTTCACTTCAGGTTTGCTGTATCCCTTGGACCTTCTTATTGACGATGAAACACATAAATTGCATCGGAATTAAATACAATAGGCACAATGCCGACTTAAGTACAAGAAGTACTCATCTTACTGACTGCATTGAACCGTTCCTGTGACACTAGTTATGGATTCCGATGCTTCACTTCAGGTTTACTGTATCCCTTGGACCTTCTTATTGACGATGAAACACAGAAATTGCATCGGAATTAAATACAAAAGACACAATGCCGACTTAAGGACAAGTAGACTGACTCTTCTTACTGACTATGTTCTGAACCATTCCGGTGACACTAGTTATAGATTCCGTTGCATCACTTCATGTTCACTGTATCCCTCTGACCCTCTTATTGACGGTGAAACACAGAAATTGCATCGGAATTAAATAGAAAAGGCACAATGCCGACTTAAGTACAAGAAGACTGACTCTTCTTACTGTCTGTGTTTGAACCATTCCAGTGACACTAGTTATAGTTTCGGATGCTCCACTTCAGGTTTACTGTATCCCTTGGACCTTCTTAATGACGATGAAACACAGATTGTGCATCGGATTTAAATACAAAAGGCACATTGCCAACTTAAGTACAAGAAGAATGACTCTTCTTACTGACTATGTTTTGAACCATTCCTGTGACACTAGTTATAGATTGCGATGCTTCACTTCTGGTTTAATGTATCTCTTAGACCGTCGTATTGATGATGAAACACAGAAATTCCATCGGAATTAAATACAAAAGGCACAATGCCGACTTACGTACAAGAAGACTGACTCTTCATACTGACTATGTTTTGAACCATTCCTGTGACACTAGTTATGGATTCCGATGCTTCACTTCAGGCTTACTGTATCCCATGGACCTTCTCATTGACGATGAAACACAGAAATTGCATCGGAATTAGATACAAAAGGCACAATGCCGACTTAAGTACAACAAGACTGACTCTTCTTACTGACTACACCTTGATCTATACCTGTGACACTAGTTACAGATTCCGATGCTTCACTTCAGGCTTACTGTATCCCTCTGACCTTCTTATTGACGATGAAACACAGAAATTGCATCGGAATTAAATACAAAAGGCACAATGCAGTCTTAAGTACAAGCAGACTGACTCTTCTTAATGTGTATGTTTTGAACCATTCCTGTGACACTGGTTAAAGATTCCGATGCTTCACTTCAGGTTTACTGTATCCCTTGGACCTTCTTAATGACGATGAAACACAGAAATTGCATCGAAAATAAATA
Source organism: Schistocerca serialis cubense (assembly GCF_023864345.2). Taxonomy (NCBI): domain Eukaryota; kingdom Metazoa; phylum Arthropoda; class Insecta; order Orthoptera; family Acrididae; genus Schistocerca; species Schistocerca serialis. The sequence goes on from NC_064644.1 coordinate 640,584,398, forward strand.
CAAAAGGCACAATGCCGACTTAGGTACAACAAGACTGATTCTTCTCACTGGATATGTTTTGAACCATTCCTGTAACACTAGTTATAGATTCCGATGCTTCACTTCAGGCTTACTGTATCCCTCTGACCTTCTGATTGACGATGAAACACTGGAATTGCATCGGAATTAAATACAAAAGGCACAATGCCGACTTAAGAAGACTTACCCTTCTTACTGACTATGATTTGAACCATTCCTGTGACACTAGTTTTGGATTCCGATGCTTCACTTCAGGTTTACTGTATTCCTTGGACCTTCTTATTGACGATGAAACACAGAAATTGCATCGGAATTAAATACAAAAGGCACAATGTCGACTAAAGTACAAGAAGAATGACTCTTCTTACTGACTATTTCTTGATCCATTCCTGTGACACTAGTTATAAAATCCGATGCTTCACTTCAGGATTACTGTATCCCTTGGACCTTCTTATTGACGATGAAACACAGGAATTGCTTCGGAATTAAATACAAAAGGCACAATGCCGACTTAAGTACAAGAAGACTGACTCTTCTTACTGACTATGATTTGAACCATTCCTGTGACACTAGTTGTAGATTCCGATGCTTCACTTCAGGTTTATTGTATCCCTCTGACCTTCTTATTAACGATGAAACACAGATATTGCATCGGAATTAAATACAAAAGGCACAATGCCAACTTAAGTACAAGCAGACTGACTCTTCTTACTGACTAAGTTTTGATCCATTCCTGTGACACTAGTTATAGATTCCGATGCTTCACCTCAGGTTCACTGTATCCCTCTGACCTTCTTATTGACGATGAAACACAGAAATTGCATCGGAATTGAATAGAAAAGGCACAATGCCGTCTTAAGTACAAGCAGACTGACTCTTCTTAGTGTCTATGTTTTGAACCATTCCTGTGACACTAGTTAAAGATTCCGATGCTTTACTTCAGGTTTGCTGTATACCTTGGACCTTCTTAATGACGATGAAACACAGAAATTGCATCGGAAATAAATACAAAAGGCACATTACCGACTTAAGTACATGTAGACTGAATCTTCCTACTGTCTATGTTTTGAACCATTCCTGTGACACTAGTTATAGATTCCGATGCTTCATTTCAGGATTACTGCATCCCTCGGACTTTCGTAATGACGATGAAACACAGATAGTGCATCGGAATTAAATACAAAAGGTACAATGCCAACTTAAGTAGAAGAAGACTGACTCTTACTACTGTCTATGTTATGAACCATTCCTGTGACAATAGTTATAGTTTCCGATGCTTCACCTCAGGTTCACTCTATCCCTTGGACCTTCTTATTGACGATGAAACACAGAAATTGCAACGGAGTTAAATCCAAAAGCACAATGCCGACTTAAGTACAAGAAGACTGACTCTTCTTACTGACTGTTTTGAACCATTGCTGTGACACTAGTTATAGATTACAATGCTTCACTTCAGGTTTACTGTATCCCTCTGACCTTCTTATTAACGATGAAACACAGATATTGCATCGGAATTAAATACAAAAGGCAAAATGCCGACTTAAGTACAAGAAGACTGACTCTTCTTACTGACTACGTTTTGAACCATTCCTGTGTCACTAGTTATAGATTCCGATGCTTCACTTCAGGTTTACTGTATCCCTTCGACCTTCGTATTGACGATGAAACACAGAAATTGCATGGGAATTAAATACAAAAGGCACAATGCCCAATGAAGTACAAGAAGACTGACTCTTCTTACTGACTATGTTTTGAACCATTCCTGTGATACTAGTTATGGATTCCGATGCTTCACTTCAGGTTTACTGTATCCCTTGGACCTTCGTATTGACGATGAAACACTGAAATTGCAACGGTATTAAATACAAAAGGCACAGTGCCGACCTAAGTACGAGAAGACTGACTCCTCTTACTGACTATACCTTGATTCATCCTGTGACACTAGTTTTAGATTCCGATGCTTCACTTAAGGTTTACTGTATCCCTTGGACCTTATTATTGACGATGAGACACAGAAATTGCATCGGAATTAAATACAAAAGGCACAATGCCGACTAAAGGACAAGAAGACTGGATCTTCATACTGCCCATGTATTGAACCATTCCTGTGACTCTAGTTATAGATTCCGATGCTTCACTTCATGTTTACTGTATCCCTCTGACCTTCTCATTGACGATGAAACACAGAAATTGCATCTGAATTAAATACAAAAGGCACAATGCCGACTTAAGTGCAAGAAGACTGACTCTTCTTACTGTCTGTGTTGTGAACCATTCCTGTGACACTAGTTATAGATTCCGATGCTTCACACAAGGTTTACTGTATCCCTTGGACCTTCTTATTGACGATGAAACACCGAAATTGCATCGGAATTAAATAGAAAAGGCACAATGCCGACTTAGGTACAAGACGACTGTCTCTTCTTACTGTCTATGTTTGAACCATTTTCTGTGACACTAGTTATGGATTCCGATGCTTCACTTCAGGTTTACTGTATCCCTTGGACCTTCTTATTGACGATGAAACACAGAAATTGCATCGGAATGAAATACAAAAGGCACAATGTCGACTTAAGTACAAGAACACTGACTCTTCTTACTGACTATATATTGATCCATTCCTGTGACACCAGTTATAGATTCGGATGCTTCACTTTAGGTTTACTGTATACCTTGGACCTTCTTATTGACGACGAAACACAGAAATTGCATCGGAATTAAATACAAAAGGCACAATGCCGACTTACATACAAGAAGACTGACTCTTCTTACTGACTATTATTTGAACAATTCCTGTGACACTAGTAGTAGATCCCGATGCATCACTTCAGGTTTACTGTATCCCTTGGACCTTCTTACTGACGATGAAACACAGAAATTGCATCGGAACTAAATACAAAAGGCACAATGCCGACTTAAGTATAAGAAGACTGAATCTTCCTACTGTCTATGTTTTGACCCATTCCTGTGACATTAGTTATGGATTCCGATGCTTCACTTCAGGGTTACTGTATCCTTTGGACCTTCTTATTGGCGACGAAACACAGAAATTGCATCGGAATTAAATACAAAAGGCACAATGCCGACTTAAGGAGAAGTAGACTGACTCTTCTTACTGACTATGTTCTGAACCATTCCGGTGACACTAGTTATAGATTCCGTTGCATCACTTCATGTTCACTGTATCCCTCTGACCCTCTTATTGACGATGAAACACAGGAATTGCATCGGAATTAAATACAAAATGCACAATGCCGACTTAAGTACAAGAAGACTGACTCTTCTTACTGACTATGATTTGAACCATTCCTGTGACACTAGTTGTAGATTCCGTTGCTTCACTTCAGGTTTATTGTATCCCTCTGACCTTCTTATTAACGATGAAACACAGATATTGCATCGGAATTAAATACAAAAGGCACAATGCCAACTTAAGTACAAGCAGACTGACTCTTCTTACTGACTATGTTTTGATCCATTCCTGTGACACTAGTTATAGATTCCGATGCTTCACCTCAGGTTCCCTGTATCCCTCTGACATTCTTATTGACGATGAAACACAGAAATTGCATCGGAATTGATTAGAAAAGGCACAATGCCATCTTAAGTACAAGCAGACTGACTCTTCTTAGTGTCTATGTTTTGAACCATTACTGTGACACTAGTTAAAGATTCCGATGCTTCACTTCAGGTTTGCTGTATCCCTTGGACCTTCTTATTGACGATGAAACACAGAAATTGCATCGAAAATAAATACAAAAGGCACAATGCCGACCTAAGTACAACAAGACTGACTCTTCTTACTGGATATGTTCTGAACCATTCCTGTGACACTAGTTATAGATTCCGATGCTACACTTCAGGTTTAGTGTATCCCTCTGACCTTCTTATTGACGATGAAACACAGAAATTGCATCGGAAATAAATACAAAAGGCACAATACCGACTTAAGTACATGTAGACTGAATCTTCCTACTGTCTATGTTTTGAACCAATCCTGTGACACTAGTTATAGATTCCGATGCTTCATTTCAGGATTACTGCATCCCTCGGACCTTCTTAATGACGATGAAACACAGATAGTACATCGGAATTAAATACAAAAGGTACAATGCCAACTTAAGTAGAAGAAGACTGACTCTTCCCACTGTCTATGATTTGAACCATTCCTGTGACACTAGTTATAGTTTCCGATGCTTCACCTCAGGTTCACTCTATCCCTTGGACCTTCTTATTGACGATGAAACACAGAAATTGCAACGGAGTTAAATACAAAAGGCACAATGCCGACTTAAGTACAAGAAGACTGACTCTTCTTACTGACTGTTTTGAACCATTCCTGTGACACTAGTTATAGATTACGATGCTTCACCTCAGGTTCACTCTATACCTTGGACCTTCTTATTGACGATGAAACACAGAAATTGCAACGGAGTTAAATACAAAAGGCACAATTCCGACTTAAGTACAAGAAGACTGACTCTTCTTACTGTCTGTGTTTGAACCATTCCAGTGACACTAGTTATAGTTTCGGATGCTCCACTTCAGGTTTACTGTATCCCTTGGACCTTCTTAATGACGATGAAACACAGATTGTGCATCGGATTTAAATACAAAAGGCACATAGCCAACTTAAGTACAAGAAGAATGACTCTTCTTACTGACTATGTTTTGAATCATTCCTGTGACACTAGTTATAGATTGCGATGCTTCACTTCTGGTTTAATGTATCTCTTGGACCGTCGTATTGATGATGAAACACAGAAATTTCATCGGAATAAAATACAAAAGGCACAATGCCGACTTACGTACAAGAAGACTGACTCTTCTTACTGACTATGTTTTGAACCATTCCTGTGACACTAGTTATGGATTCCGATGCTTCACTTCAGGCTTGCTGTATCCCATGGACCTTCTCATTGACGATGAAACACAGAAATTGCATCGGAATTAGATACAAAAGGCACAATGCCGACTTAAGTACAACAAGACTGACTCTTCTTACTAACTACATCTTGATCTATACCTGTGACACTAGTTACAGATTCCGATGCTTCACTTCAGGTTTACTGTATCCCTTGGACCTTCTTATTGACGATGAAACACAGATATTGCATCGGAATTAAATACAAAAGAAACAATGCCAACTTAAGTACAAGAAGGCTGACTCTTCTTACTGTCTATGTTTTGAACCGTTCCTGTGACACTAGTTATAGGGTCCGATGCTTCACTCCAGGTTTACTGTATCCCTTGGACCTTCTTGTTGACGATGAAACACAGAAATTGCATCGGAATTAAATAGAAAAGGCACAATGCCGACTTAAGTACAAGAAGACTGACTCTTCCTACTGTCTATGTTTTGAACCATTCCTGTGACACTAGTTATAGATTCCGATGCTTCACCTCAGGTTCACTGTATCCCTCTGACCTTCTTATTGACGATGAAACACAGAAATTGCATCGGAATTAAATACAAAAGGCACAATGCCGACTTAAGAAGACTTACCCTTCTTACTGACTATGATTTGAACCATTCCTGTGACACTAGTTTTGGATTCCGATGCTTCACTTGAGGTTTACTGTATTCCTTGGACCTTCTTATTGACGATGAAACACAGAAATTGCATCGGAATTAAATACAAAAGGCACAATGTCGACTTAAGTACAAGAAGAATGACTCTTCTTACTGACTATATCTTGATCCATTCCTGTGACACTAGTTATAAATTCCGATGCTTCACTTCGGGATTACTGTATCCCTTGGACCTTCTTATTGACGATGAAACACAGGAATTGCATCGGAATGAAATACAAAAGGCACAATGCCGACTTAAGTACAAGAAGACTGACTCTTCTTACTGACTATGATTTGAACCATTCCTGTGACACTAGTTGTAGATTCCGATGCTTCACTTCAGGTTTATTGTATCCCTCTGACCTTCTTATTAACGATGAAACACAGATATTGCATCGGAATTAAATACAAAAGGCACAATGCCAACTTAAGTACAAGCAGACTGACTCTTCTTACTGACTATGTTTTGATCCATTCCTGTGACACTAGTTACAGATTCCGATGCTTCACCTCAGGTTCACTGTATCCCTCTGACCTTCTTATTGACGATGAAACACAGAAATTGCATCGGAATTGAATAGAAAAGGCACAATGCCGTCTTAAGTACAAGCAGACTGACTCTTCTTAGTGTCTATGTTTTGAACCATTCCTGTGACACTAGTTATAGATTCCGATGCTTCACTTCAGGTTTAGTGTATCCCTCTGACCTTCTTATTGACGATGAAACACAGAAATTGCATCGGAAATAAATACAAAAGGCACAATACCGACTTAAGTACATGTAGACTGAATCTTCCTACTGTCTATGTTTTGAACCATTCCTGTGTCACTAGTTATAGATTCCGATGCTTCACGTCTGGTTTACTGTATCCCTTCGACCTTCGTATTGACGATGAAACACAGAGATTGCATCGGAATTAAATACAAAAGGCACAATGCCCAATGAAGTACAAGAAGACTGACTCTTCTTACTGACTATGTTTTGAACCATTCCTGTGATACTAGTTATGGATTCCGATGCTTCACTTCAGGTTTACTGTATCCCTTGGACTTTCGTATTGACGATGAAACACTGAAATTGCATCGGTATTAAATACAAAAGGCACAGTGCCGACCTAAGTACGAGAAGACTGACTCCTCTTACTGACTATACCTTGATTCATCCTGTGACACTAGTTATAGATTCCGATGCTTCACTTCAGGTTTACTGTATCCCTTGGACCTTATTATTGACGATGAGACACAGAAATTGCATCGGAATTAAATACAAAAGGCACAATGCCGACTAAAGGACAAGAAGACTGGATCTTCTTACTGCCCATGTATGGAACCATTCCTGTGACTCTAGTTATAGATTCCGATGCTTCACTTCATGTTTACTGTATCCCTCTGACCTTCTCATTGACGATGAAACACAGAATTGCATCTGAATTAAATACAAAAGGCACAATGCCGACTTAAGTGCAAGAAGACTGACTCTTCTTACTGTCTGTGTTTTGAACCATTCCTGTGACACTAGTTATAGATTCCGATGCTTCACACAAGGTTTACTGTATCCCTTGGACCTTCTTATTGACGAAGAAACACCGAAATTGCATCGGAATTAAATAGAAAAGGCACAATGCCGACTTAGGTACAAGACGACTGTCTCTTCTTACTGTCTATGTTTGAACCATTTTCTGTGACACTAGTTATGGATTCCGATGCTTCACTTCAGGTTTACTGTATCCCTTGGACCTTCTTATTGGCGGCGAAACATAGAAATTGCATCGGAATTAAATACAAAAGGCACAATGCCGACTTAAGGACAAGCAGACTGACTCTTCTTACTGACTATGTTCTGAACCATTCCGGTGACACTAGTTATAGATTCCGTTGCATCACTTCATGTTCACTGTATCCCTCTGACCCTCTTATTGACGGTGAAACACAGAAATTGCATCGGAATTAAATAGAAAAGGCACAATGCCGACTTAAGTACTAGAAGACTTACTCTTCTTACTGTCTGTGTTTGAACCATTCCAGTGACACTAGTTATAGATTGCGATGCTTCACTTCTGGTTTAATGTATCTCTTGGACCGTCGTATTGATGATGAAACACAGAAATTTCATCGGAATTAAATACAAAAGGCACAATGCCGACTTACGTACAAGACGACTGACTCTTCTTACTGACTATGTTTGAACCATTCCTGTGACACCAGTTATGGATTCCGATGCTTCACTTCAGGTTTACTGTATCCCATGGACCTTCTCATTGACGATGAAACACAGAAATTGCATCGGAATTAGATACAAAAGGCACAATGCCGACTTAAGTACAACAAGACTGACTCTTCTTACTGACTACATCTTGATCTATACCTGTGACACTAGTTACAGATTCCGATGCTTCACTTCAGGTTTACTGTATCCCTTGGACCTTCTTATTGACGATGAAACACAGATATTGCATCGGAATTAAATACAAAAGAAACAATGCCGACTTAAGTACAAGAAGGCTGACTCTTCTTACTGTCTATGTTTTGAACCGTTCCTGTGACACTAGTTATAGTGTCCGATGCTTCACTCCAGGATTACTGTATCCCTTGGACCTTCTTATTGACGATGAAACACAGAAATTGCATCGGAATTAAATAGAAAAGGCACAATGCCGACTTAAGTACAAGAAGACTGACTCTTCCTACTGTCTATGTTTTGAACCATTCCTGTGACACTAGTTATAGATTCCGATGCTTCACCTCAGGTTCACTGTATCCCTCTGACCTTCTTATTGACGATGAAACACAGAAATTGCATCGGAATTATATACAAAAGGCACAATGCCGTCTTAAGTACAAGCAGACTGACTCTTCTTAATGTGTATGTTTTGAACCATTCCTGTGACACTAGTTAAAGATTGCGATGCTTCACTTCAGGTTTACTGTATCCCTTGGACCTTCTTATTGACGATGAAACACAGAAATTGCATCGAAAATAAATACAAAAGACACAATGCCGACTTAAGTACAAGAAGAATGACTCTTCTTACTGACTATATCTTGATCCATTCCTGTGACACTAGTTATAGATTCAGATGCTTCACTTCGGGATTACTGTATCCCTTGGACCCTCTTATTGACGATGAAACACAGGAATTGCATCGGAATTAAATACAATAGGCACAATGCCGACTTAAGTACAAGAAGACTGACTCTTCTTACTGACTATGATTTGAACCAATCATGTGACACTAGTTGTCGATTCCGATGCTTCACTTCAGGTTTATAGTATCCCTCTGACCTTCTTATTAACGATGAAACACAGATATTGCATCGGAATTAAACACAAAAGGCACAATGCCAACTTCAGTACAAGCAGACTGACTCTTCTTACTGACTATGTTTTGATCCATTCCTGTGACACTAGTTATAGATTCCGATGCTTCACCTCAGGTTCACTGTATCCCTCTGACCTTCTTATTGACGATGAAACGCAGAAATTGCATCGGAATTGATTAGAAAAGGCACAATGACGTCTTAAGTACAAGCAGACTGACTCTTCTTAGTGTCTATATTTTGAACCATTACTGTGACACTAGTTAAAGATTCCGATGCTTCACTTCAGGTTTGCTGTATCCCTTGGAACTTCTTATTGACGATGAAACACAGAAATTGCATCGAAAATAAATACAAAAGGCACAATGCCGACCTAAGTACAACAAGACTGACTCTTCTTACTGGATATGTTCCTAACCATTCCTGTGACACTAGTTATAGATTCCGATGCTACACCTCAGGTTTAGTGTATCCCTCTGACCTTCTTATTGACGATGAAACACAGAAATTGCATCGGAAATAAATACAAAAGGCACAATACCGACTTAAGTACATGTAGACTGAATCTTCCTACTGTCTATGTTTTGAACCATTCCTGTGACACTAGTTATAGATTCAGATGCTTCACTTCGGGATTACTGTATCCCTTGGACCCTCTTATTGACGATGAAACACAGGAATTGCATCGGAATTAAATACAATAGGCACAATGCCGACTTAAGTACAAGAAGAATGACTCTTCTTACTGACTATATCTTGATCCATTCCTGTGACACTAGTTATAGATTCCGATGCTTCATTTCAGGATTACTGCATCCCTCGGACCTTCTTAATGACGATGAAACACAGACGGTGCATCGGAATTAAATACAAAAGGTACAATGCCAACTTAAGTAGAAGAAGACTGACTCTTCCTACTGTCTATGATTTGAACCATTCCTGTGACACTAGTTATAGTTTCTGATGCTTCACCTCAGGTTCACTCTATCCCTTGGACCTTCTTATTGACGATGAAACACAGAAATTGCAACGGGGTTAAATACAAAAGGCACAATGCCGACTTAAGTACAAGAAGACTGACTCTTCTTACTGACTGTTTTGAACCATTCCTGTGACACTAGTTATAGATTACGATGCTTCACTTCAGGTTTACTGTATCCCTCTGACCTTCTTATTAACGATGAAACACAGATATTGCATCGGAATTAAATACAAAAGGCACAATGCCGACTTAAGTACAAGAAGACTGACTCTTCTTACTGACTATGTTTTGAACCATTCCTGTGTCACTAGTTATAGATTCCGATGCTTCACTTCAGGTTTAATGTATCCCTTGGACCTTCTTATTGACGATGAAACACAGAAATTGCATCGGAATGAAATACAAAAGGCACAATGCCGACTTATGTACAAGAACACTGACTCTTCTTACTGACTATATATTGATCCATTCCTGTGACACTAGTTATAGATTCCGATGCTTCATTTCAGGTTTACTGTATCCCTTGGACCTTCGTATTGACGATGAGACACAGAAATTGCATCGGAATTAAATACAAAAGGCACAATGCCGACTAAAGGACAAGAAGACTGGATCTTCTTACTGCCTATGTTTTGAACCATTCCTGTGACACTAGTTATAGATTCCGATGCTTCACTTCATGTTTACTGTATCCCTCTGACCTTCTCATTGACGATGAAACACAGAAATTGCATCTGAATTAAATACAAAAAGCACAATGCCGACTTAAGTGCAAGAAGACTAACTCTACTTACTGTCTGTGATTTGAACAATTCCTGTGACACTAGTTATAGATTCCGATGCTTCACTTCCGGTTTACTGTATCCCTTGGACCTTCTTATTGACGATGAAACACCGAAATTTCATCGGAATTAAATAGAAAAGGCACAATCCCGACTTAGGTACAAGACGACTGTCTCTTCTTACTGTCTATGTTTTGAACCATTTTCTGTGACACTAGTTATGGATTCCGATGCTTCACTTCAGGTTTACTGTATCCCTTGGACCTTCTTATTGACGATGAAACACAGAAATTGCATCGGAATGAAATACAAAAGGCACAATGCCAACTTATGTACAAGAACACTGACTCTTCTTACTGACTATATATTGATCCATTCCTGTGACACTAGTTTTAGATTCGGATGCTACACTTCAGGTTTTCTGTATACCTTGGACCTTCTTATTGACGACGAAACACAGAAATTGCATCGGAATTAAATACAAAAGGCACAATGCCGACTTACGTACAAGAAGACTGACTCTTCTTACTGACTATGATTTGAACAATTCCTGTGACACTAGTTGTAGATCCCGCTGCTTCACTTCAGGTTTACTGTATCCCTCTGACGTTCTTATTAACGATGAAACACAGTTTTTGCATCGGAATTAAATACAAAAGGCACAATGCTGACTTAAGTACAAGAAGACTGACTCTTCTTACTGACTATGTTTTGAACCATTCCTGTGACACTAGTTATAGATTATGATGCTTCACTTCAGGTTTACTGCATCCCTTGGACCTTCGTATTGACGATGAAACACAGAAATTGCATCGGAATTAAATAGAAAAGGCACAATTCCGTCTTAAGTACAAGCAGACTGACTCTTCTTAGTGTCTATGTTTTGAACCATTCCTGTGACGCTAGTTAAAGATTCCGATGCTTCACTTCAGGTTTACTGTATCCGTTGGAGCTTCTTATTGACGATGAAACACAGAAATTGCATCGGAATTGAATACAAAAGGCACAATGCCTACTTAAGTTCAAGATGACTGGCTCTTCTTACTGAGTATGTTTTGAACCAGTCCTGTGAGACTAGTTGTGGATTCCGAGGCTTCACTTCAGGTTTACTGTATCCCTAGGACCTACTCATTGACGATGAAACACAGAAATTGCATCGGAACTAAATACAAAAGGCACAATGCCGACTTAAGTATAAAAAGACTGACTCTTTACTGCTGTCTATGTTTGAACCATTCTGTGACATTAGTTATAGATTCCGATGCTTCACTTCAGGGTTACTGTATCCTTTGGACCTTCTTATTGGCGACGAAACACAGAAATTGCATCCTAATTAAATAGAAAATGCACAATGCCGACTTAAGTACAAGAAGACTGACTGTTCTTACTGTCTATGTTTCGAACCATTGCTGTGACACTAGTTATAGATTCCGATGCTTCACCTCAGGTCCACTGTATCCCTCTGACCTTCTTATTGACGATGAAACACAGATATTGCATCGGAATTAAATACAAAAGCAAAATGGCGACTTAAGTACAAGAAGACTGACTCTTCTTACTGACAGTTTTGAACCATTCCTGTGACACTAGATATAGATACCGATGCTTCACTTCAGGTTTACTGTATCCCTCTGACGTTCTTATTAACGATGAAACGCAGATATTGCATCGGAATTAAATACAAAGGGCACAATGCCGACTTAAGTACAAGAAGACTGACTCTTCTTACTGACTATGCTTTGAACCATTCCTGTGACACTAGTTATAGATTCCGATGCTTCACTTCTGGTTTACTGTATCCCTTGGACCTTCGTATTGATGATGAAACACAGAAATTTCATCGGAATTAAATACAAAAGGCACAATGCCGACTTTCGTACAAGAAGACTGACTCTTCTTACTGACTATGTTTTGAACCATTCCTGTGACACTAGTTATGGATTCCGATGCTTCACTTCAGGTTTACTGTATCCCATGGACCTTCTTATTGACGATGAAACACAGAAATTGCATCGGAAATAGATACAAAAGGCACAATGTCGACTTAAGTACAAAAAGACTGACTCTTCTTGCTGACTATATCTTGTTCCATTCCTGTGACATTAGTTATAGATTCCGATGCTTCACTTCAGGTTTACTGTATCCCTTGGACCTTCTTATTGACGATGAAACACAGAAATTGCATCGGAATTAAATACAAAAGAAACAATGCCGAATTAAGTACAAGAAGGCTGACTCTTCTTACTGTCTATGTTTTGAACCGTTCCTGTGACACTAGTTATAGAGTCCGATGCTTCACTCCTGGTTCACTGTATCCCTTGAACCTTCTTATTGACGATGAAACACAGAAATTGCATCGGAATTAAATAGAAAAGGCACAATGCCGACTTAAGTACAAGAAGACTGACTCTTCCTACTGTCTATGTTTTGAACCATTCCTGTGACACTAGTTATAGATTCCGATGCTTCACCTCAGGTTCACTGTATCCCTCTGACCTTCTTATTGATGATGAAACACAGAAATTGCATCGGAATTAAATACAAAAGGCACAATGCCGTCTTAAGTACAAGCAGACTGACTCTTCTTAATGTGTATGTTTCGAACCATTCCTGTGACACTAGTTAAAGATTCCGATGCTTCACTTCAGGTTTACTGTATCCCTTGGACCTTCTTATTGACGATGAAACACAGAAATTGCATCGAAAATAAATACAAAAGGCACAATGCCGACTTAAGTACAACAAGACTGACTCTTCTCACTGGATATGTTTTGAACCATTCCTGTAACACTAGTTATAGATTCCGATGCTTCACTTCAGGCTTACTGTATCCCTCTGACCTTCTTATTGACGATGAAACACAGAAATTGCATCGGAATTAAATACAAAAGGCACAATGCGGACTTAAGGAGACTTACCCTTCTTACTGACTATGATTTGAACCATTCCTGTGACACTAGTTTTGGATTCCGATGCTTCACTTCAGGTTTACTGTATTCCTTGGACCTTCTTATTGACGATGAAACACAGAAATTGCATCGGAATTAAATACAAAAGGCACAATGTCGACTTAAGTACAAGAAGAATGACTCTTCTTACTGACTATATCTTGATCCATTCCTGTGACACTAGTTATAGATTCCGATGCTTCACTTCGGGATTACTGTATCCCTTGGACCTTCTTATTGACGATGAAACACAGGAATTGCATCGGAATTAAATACAAAAGGCACAATGCCGACTTAAGTACAAGAAGACTGACTCTTCTTACTGACTATGATTTGAACCATTCCTGTGACACAAGTTGTAGATTCCGATGCTTCACTTCAGGTTTATTGTATCCCTCTGACCTTCTTATTAACGATGAAACACAGATATTTCATCGGAATTAAATACAAAAGGCACAATGCCGACTTAAGTACAAGAAGACTGACTTATCTTACTGACTATGTTTTGAACCATTCCTGTGTCACTAGTTATAGATGCCGATTCTTCACTTCTTTTTTACTGTATCCCTTGGACCTTCGTATTGACGATGAAACACAGAAATTGCATGGGAATAAAATTCAAAAGGCACAATGCCCAATGAAGTACAAGAAGACTGACTCTTCTTACTGACTATGTTTTGAACCATTCCTGTGACACTAGTTATAGATTCCGATGCTTCACTGCAGGTTTACTGTATCCCTTGGACCTTATTATTGACGATGAGACACAGAAATTGCATCGGAATTAAATACAAAAGGCACAATGCCGACTAAAGGACAAGAAGACTGGATCTTCTTACTGCCTATGTTTTGAACCATTCCTGTGACACTAGTTATAGATTCCGATGCTTCACTTCATGTTTACTGTATCCCTCTGACCTTCTCATTGACGATGAAACACAGATATTGCATCTGAATTAAATACAAAAGGCACAATGCCGACATAAGTGCAAGAAGACTGACTCTTCTTACTGTCTGTGATTTGAACCATTCGTGTGACACTAGTTATAGATTCCGATGCTTCACTTCCGGTTTTCTGTATCCCTTGGACCTTCTTATTGACGATGAAACACCGAAATTTCATCGGAATTAAATAGAAAAGGCACAATCCCGACTTAGGTACAAGACGACTGTCTCTTCTTACTGTCTATGTTTTGAACCATTTTCTGTGACACTAGTTATGGATTCCGATGCTTCACTTCAGGTTTACTGTATCCCTTGGACCTTCTTATTGACGATGAAACACAGAAATTGCATCGGAATGAAATACAAAAGGCACAATGCCAACTTATGTACAAGAACACTGACTCTTCTTACTGACTATATATTGATCCATTCCTGTGACACTAGTTTTAGATTCGGATGCTACACTTCAGGTTTTCTGTATACCTTGGACCTTCTTATTGACGACGAAACACAGAAATTGCATCGGAATTAAATACAAAAGGCACAATGCCGACTTACGTACAAGAAGACTGACTCTTCTTACTGACTATGATTTGAACAATTCCTGTGACACTAGTTGTAGATCCCGATGCTTCACTTCAGGTTTACTGTATCCCTCTGACGTTCTTATTAACGATGAAACACAGTTTTTGCATCGGAATTAAATACAAAAGGCACAATGCTGACTTAAGTACAAGAAGACTGACTCTTCTTACTGACTATGTTTTGAACCATTCCTGTGACATTAGTTATAGATTATGATGCTTCACTTCAGGTTTACTGTATCCCTTGGACCTTCGTATTGACGATGAAACACAGAAATTGCATCGGAATTAAATAGAAAAGGCACAATGCCGTCTTAAGTACAAGCAGACTGACTCTTCTTAGTGTCTATGATTTGAACCATTCCTGTGACGCTAGTTAAAGATTCCGATGCTTCACTTCAGGTTTACTGGATCCGTTGGAGCTTCTTATTGACGATGAAACACAGAAATTGCATCGGAATTAAATACAAAAGGCACAATGCCGTCTTAAGTACAAGCAGACTGACTCTTCTTAATGTGTATGTTTTGAACCATTCCTGTGACACTAGTTAAAGATTCCGATGCTTCACTTCAGGTTTACTGTATCCCTTGGACCTTCTTATTGACGATGAAACACAGAAATTGCATCGAAAATAAATACAAAAGGCACAATGCCGACTTAAGTACAACAAGACTGACTCTTCTCACTGGATATGTTTTGAACCATTCCTGTAACACTAGTTATAGATTCCGATGCTTCACTTCAGGCTTACTGTATCCCTCTGACCTTCTTATTGACGATGAAACACAGAAATTGCATCGGAATTAAATACAAATGCACAATGCGGACTTAAGAAGACTTACCCTTCTTACTGACTATGATTTGAACCATTCCTGTGACACTAGTTTTGGATTCCGATGCTTCACTTCAGGTTTACTGTATTCCTTGGACCTTCTTATTGACGATGAACCACAGAAATTGCATCGGAATTAAATACAAAAGGCACAATGTCGACTTAAGTACAAGAAGAATGACTCTTCTTACTGACTATATCTTGATTCATTCCTGTGACACTAGTTATAGATTCCGATGCTTCACTTCGGGATTACTGTATCCCTTGGACCTTCTTATTGACGATGAAACACAGGAATTGCATCGGAATTAAATACAAAAGGCACAATGCCGACTTAAGTTCAAGAAGACTGACTCTTCTTACTGACTATGATTTGAACCATTCCTGTGACACTAGTTGTAGATTCCGATGCTTCACTTCAGGTTTATTGTATCCCTCTGACCTTCTTATTAACGATGAAACACAGATATTTCATCGGAATTAAATACAAAAGGCACAATGCCGACTTAAGTACAAGAAGACTGACTTATCTTACTGACTATGTTTTGAACCATTCCTGTGTCACTAGTTATAGATTCCGATTCTTCACTTTTTTTTACTGTATCCCTTGGACCTTCGTATTGCCGATGACACACAGAAATTGCATGGGAATTAAATACAAAAGGCACAATGCCCAATGAAGTACAAGAAGACTGACTCTTCTTACTGACTATGTTTTGAACCATTCCTGTGATACTAGTTATCGATTCCGATGCTTCACTTCAGGTTTACTGTATCCCTTGGACCTTCGTATTGACGATGAAACACTGAAATTGCATCGGTATTAAATACAAAAGGCACAGTGCCGACCTAAGTACGAGAAGACTGACTCCTCTTACTGACCATACCTTGATTCATTCCTGTGACACTAGTTATAGATTCCGATGCTTCACTGCAGGTTTACTGTATCCCTTGGACCTTATTATTGACGATGAGACACAGAAATTGCATCGGAATTAAATACAAAAGGCACAATGCCGACTAAAGGACAAGAAGACTGGATCTTCTTACTGCCTATGTTTTGAACCATTCCTGTGACACTAGTTATAGATTCCGATGCTTCACTTCATGTTTACTGTATCCCTCTGACCTTCTCATTGACGATGAAACACAGATATTGCATCTGAATTAAATACAAAAGGCACAATGCCGACATAAGTGCAAGAAGACTGACTCTTCTTACTGTCTGTGATTTGAACCATTCGTGTGACACTAGTTATAGATTCCGATGCTTCACTTCCGGTTTTCTGTATCCCTTGGACCTTCTTATTGACGATGAAACACCGAAATTTCATCGGAATTAAATAGAAAAGGCACAATCCCGACTTAGGTACAAGACGACTGTCTCTTCTTACTGTCTATGTTTTGAACCATTTTCTGTGACACTAGTTATGGATTCCGATGCTTCACTTCAGGTTTACTGTATCCCTTGGACCTTCTTATTGACGATGAAACACAGAAATTGCATC
The DNA here is from genome assembly GCF_023864345.2 of Schistocerca serialis cubense. Taxonomy (NCBI): domain Eukaryota; kingdom Metazoa; phylum Arthropoda; class Insecta; order Orthoptera; family Acrididae; genus Schistocerca; species Schistocerca serialis. Next base: position 640,601,891 of record NC_064644.1, read on the forward strand.
GGAATGAAATACAAAAGGCACAATGCCAACTTATGTACAAGAACACTGACTCTTCTTACTGACTATATATTGATCCATTCCTGTGACACTAGTTTTAGATTCGGATGCTACACTTCAGGTTTTCTGTATACCTTGGACCTTCTTATTGACGACGAAACACAGAAATTGCATCGGAATTAAATACAAAAGGCACAATGCCGACTTACGTACAAGAAGACTGACTCTTCTTACTGACTATGATTTGAACAATTCCTGTGACACTAGTTGTAGATCCCGATGCTTCACTTCAGGTTTACTGTATCCCTCTGACGTTCTTATTAACGATGAAACACAGTTTTTGCATCGGAATTAAATACAAAAGGCACAATGCTGACTTAAGTACAAGAAGACTGACTCTTCTTACTGACTATGTTTTGAACCATTCCTGTGACATTAGTTATAGATTATGATGCTTCACTTCAGGTTTACTGTATCCCTTGGACCTTCGTATTGACGATGAATCACAGAAATTGCATCGGAATTAAATAGAAAAGGCACAATGCCGTCTTAAGTACAAGCAGATTGACTCTTCTTAGTGTCTATGTTTTGAACCATTCCTGTGACGCTAGTTAAAGATTCCGATGCTTCACTTCAGGTTTACTGGATCCGTTGGAGCTTCTTATTGACGATGAAACACAGAAATTGCATCGGAATTAAATACAAAAGGCACAATGCCGTCTTAAGTACAAGCAGACTGACTCTTCTTAATGTGTATGTTTTGAACCATTCCTGTGACACTAGTTAAAGATTCCGATGCTTCACTTCAGGTTTACTGTATCCCTTGGACCTTCTTATTGACGATGAAACACAGAAATTGCATCGAAAATAAATACAAAAGGCACAATGCCGACTTAAGTACAACAAGACTGACTCTTCTCACTGGATATGTTTTGAACCATTCCTGTAACACTAGTTATAGATTCCGATGCTTCACTTCAGGCTTACTGTATCCCTCTGACCTTCTTATTGACGATGAAACACAGAAATTGCATCGGAATTAAATACAAATGCACAATGCGGACTTAAGAAGACTTACCCTTCTTACTGACTATGATTTGAACCATTCCTGTGACACTAGTTTTGGATTCCGATGCTTCACTTCAGGTTTACTGTATTCCTTGGACCTTCTTATTGACGATGAACCACAGAAATTGCATCGGAATTAAATACAAAAGGCACAATGTCGACTTAAGTACAAGAAGAATGACTCTTCTTACTGACTATATCTTGATTCATTCCTGTGACACTAGTTATAGATTCCGATGCTTCACTTCGGGATTACTGTATCCCTTGGACCTTCTTATTGACGATGAAACACAGGAATTGCATCGGAATTAAATACAAAAGGCACAATGCCGACTTAAGTTCAAGATGACTGACTCTTCTTACTGACTATGATTTGAACCATTCCTGTGACACTAGTTGTAGATTCCGATGCTTCACTTCAGGTTTATTGTATCCCTCTGACCTTCTTATTAACGATGAAACACAGATATTTCATCGGAATTAAATACAAAAGGCACAATGCCGACTTAAGTACAAGAAGACTGACTTATCTTACTGACTATGTTTTGAACCATTCCTGTGTCACTAGTTATAGATTCCGATTCTTCACTTCTTTTTTACTGTATCCCTTGGACCTTCGTATTGACGATGACACACAGAAATTGCATGGGAATTAAATACAAAAGGCACAATGCCCAATGAAGTACAAGAAGACTGACTCTTCTTACTGACTATGTTTTGAACCATTCCTGTGATACTAGTTATCGATTCCGATGCTTCACTTCAGGTTTACTGTATCCCTTGGACCTTCGTATTGACGATGAAACACTGAAATTGCATCGGTATTAAATACAAAAGGCACAGTGCCGACCTAAGTACGAGAAGACTGACTCCTCTTACTGACCATACCTTGATTCATTCCTGTGACACTAGTTATAGATTCCGATGCTTCACTGCAGGTTTACTGTATCCCTTGGACCTTATTATTGACGATGAGACACAGAAATTGCATCGGAATTAAATACAAAAGGCACAATGCCGACTAAAGGACAAGAAGACTGGATCTTCTTACTGCCTATGTTTTGAACCATTCCTGTGACACTAGTTATAGATTCCGATGCTTCACTTCATGTTTACTGTATCCCTCTGACCTTCTCATTGGCGATGAAACACAGAAATTGCATCTGAATTAAATACAAAAGGCACAATGCCGACTTAAGTGCAAGAAGACTGACTCTTCTTACTGGCTGTGATTTGAACCATTCCTGTGACACTAGTTATAGATTCCGATGCTTCACTTCCGGTTTTCTGTATCCCTTGGACCTTCTTATTGACGATGAAACACCGAAATTTCATCGGAATTAAATAGAAAAGGCACAATCCCGACTTAGGTACAACACGACTGTCTCTTCTTACTGTCTATGTTTTGAACCATTTTCTGTGACACTAGTTATGGATTCCGATGCTTCACTTCAGGTTTACTGTATCCCTTGGACCTTCTTATTGACGATGAAACACAGAAATTGCATCGGAATGAAATACAAAAGGCACAATGCCAACTTATGTACAAGAACACTGACTCTTCTTAGTGACTATATATTGATCCATTCCTGTGACACTAGTTTTAGATTCGGATGCTACACTTCAGGTTTTCTGTATACCTTGGACCTTCTTATTGACGACGAAACACAGAAATTGCATCGGAATTAAATACAAAAGGCACAATGCCGACTTACGTACAAGAAGACTGACTCTTCTTACTGACTATGATTTGAACAATTCCTGTGACACTAGTTGTAGATCCCGATGCTTCACTTCAGGTTTACTGTATCCCTCTGACGTTCTTATTAACGGTGAAACACAGTTTTTGCATCGGAATTAAATACAAAAGGCACAATGCTGACTTAAGTACAAGAAGACTGACTCTTCTTACTGACTATGTTTTGAACCATTCCTGTGACACTAGTTATAGATTATGATGCTTCACTTCAGGTTTACTGTATCCCTTGGACCTTCGTATTGACGATGAAACACAGAAATTGCATCGGAATTAAATAGAAAAGGCACAATGCCGTCTTAAGTACAAGCAGACTGACTCTTCTTAGTGTCTATGTTTTGAACCATTCCTGTGACGCTAGTTAAAGATTCCGATGCTTCACTTCAGGTTTACTGTATCCGTTGGAGCTTCTTATTGACGATGAAACACAGAAATTGCATCGCAATTGAATACAAAAGGCACAATGCATACTTAAGTTCAAGATGACTGGCTCTTCTTACTGAGTATGTTTTGAACCATTCCTGTGAGACTAGTTGTAGATTCCGAGGCTTCACTCCAGGTTTACTGTATCCCTAGGACCTACTCATTGACGATGAAACACAGAAATTGCATCGGAGCTAAATACAAAAGGCACAATGCCGACTTAAGTATAAAAAGACTGACTCTTTACTGCTGTGTATGTTTGAACCATTCTGTGACATTAGTTATAGATTCCGATGCTTCACTTCAGGGTTACTGTATCCTTTGGACCTTCTTATTATTGTTGACGAAACACAGAAATTGCATCCTAATTAAATAGAAAATGCACAATGCCGACTTAAGTACAAGAAGACTGACTGTTCTTACTGTCTATGTTTCGAACCATTGCTGTGACACTAGTTATAGATTCCGATGCTTCACCTCAGGTCCACTGTATCCCTCTGACCTTCTTATTGACGATGAAACACAGATATTGCATCGGAATTAAATACAAAAGCAAAATGGCGACTTAAGTACAAGAAGACTGACTCTTCTTACTGACAGTTTTGAACCATTCCTGTGACACTAGATATAGATACCGATGCCTCACTTCAGGTTTACTGTATCCCTCTGACGTTCTTACTAACGATGAAACGCAGATATTGCATCGGAATTAAATACAAAGGGCACAATGCCGACTTAAGTACAAGAAGACTGACTCTTCTTACTGACTATGCTTTGAACCATTCCTGTGACACCAGTTATAGATTCCGATGCTTCACTTCTGGTTTACTGTATCCCTTGGACCGTCGTATTGATGATGAAACACAGAAATTTCATCGGAATTAAATACAAAAGGCACAATGCCGACTTTCGTACAAGAAGACTGACTCTTCTTACTGACTATGTTTTGAACCATTCCTGTGACACTAGTTATGGATTCCGATGCTTCACTTCAGGTTTACTGTATCCCATGGACCTTCTTATTGACGATGAAACACAGAAATTGCATCGGAAATAGATACAAAAGGCACAATGTCGACTTAAGTACAAAAAGACTGACTCTTCTTGCTGACTATATCTTGTTCCATTCCTGTGGCACTAGTTATAGATTCCGATGCTTCACTTCAGGTTCACTGTATCCCTTGGACCTTCTTATTGACGATGAAACACAGAAATGGCATCGGAATTAAATACAAAAGAAACAATGCCGAATTAAGTACAAGAAGGCTGACTCTTCTTACTGTCTACGTTTTGAACCGTTCCTGTGACACTAGTTATAGAGTCCGATGCTTCACTCCTGGTTCACTGTATCCCTTGAACCTTCTTATTGACGATGAAACACAGAAATTGCATCGGAATTAAATAGAAAAGGCACAATGCCGACTTAAGTACAAGAAGACTGACTCTTCCTACTGTCTATGTTTTGAACCATTCCTGTGACACTAGTTATAGATTCCGATGCTTCACCTCAGGTTCACTGTATCCCTCTGACCTTCTTATTGACGATGAAACACAGAAATTGCATCGGAATTAAATACAAAAGGCACAAAGCCGTCTTAAGTACAAGCAGACTGACTCTTCTTAATGTGTATGCTTTGAACCATTCCTGTGACACTAGTTAAAGATTCCGATGCTGCACTTCAGGTTTACTGTATCCCTTGGACCTTCTTATTGACGATGAAACACAGAAATTGCATCGAAAATAATTACAAAAGGCACAATGCCGACTTAAGTACAACAAGACTGACTCTTCTCACTGGATATGTTTTGAACCATTCCTGTAACACTAGTTATAGATTCCGATGCTTCACTTCAGGCTTACTGTATCCCTCTGACCTTCTTATTGACGATGAAACACAGAAATTGCATCGGAATTAAATACAAAAGGCACAATGCGGACTTAAGAAGACTTACCCTTCTTACTGACTATGATTTGAACCATTCCTGTGACACTAGTTTTGGATTCCGATGCTTCACTTCAAGTTTACTGTATCCCTTGGACCTTCTTATTGACGATGAAACACAGAAATTGCATCGGAATGAAACACAAAAGGCACAATGCAGACTTATGTACAAGAACACTGACTCTTCTTACTGACTATATATTGATCCATTCCTGTGACACTAGTTATAGATTCGGATGCTTCACTTCAGGTTTACTGTATACCTTGGACCTTCTTATTGACGACGAAACACAGAAATTGCATCGGAATTAAATACAAAAGGCACAATGCCGACTTACGTACAAGAAGACTGACTCTTCTTACTGACTATGATTTGAACAATTCCTGTGACACTAGTTGTAGATCCCGATGCTTCACTTCAGGTTTACTGTATCCCTCTGACGTTCTTATTAACGATGAAACACAGATATTGCATCGGAATTAAATACAAAAGGCACAATGCTGACTTAAGTACAAGAAGACTGACTCTTCTTACCGACTATGTTTTGAACCTTTCCTGTGACACTAGTTATAGATTACGATGCTTCACTTTCGGTTTACTGTATCCCTTGGACCTTCGTATTGACGATGAAACACAGAAATTGCATCGGAATTAAATAGAAAAGGCACAATGCCGTCTTAAGTACAAGCAGACTGACTCTTCTTAGTGTCTATGTTTTGAACCATTCCTGTGACGCTAGTTAAGGATTCCGATGCTTCACTTCAGGTTTACTGTATCCGCTGGAGCTTCTTATTGACGATGAAACACAGAAATTGCATCGGAATTGAATACAAATGGCACAATGACTACTTAAGTTCAAGATGACTGGCTGTTCTTACTGAGTATGTTTTGAACCATTCCTGTGACACTAGTTGTAGATTCCGAGGCTTCACTTCAGGTTTACTGTATCCCTAGGACCTTCTCATTGACGATGAGACACAGAAATTGCATCGGAACTAAATACAAAATGCACAATGCCGACTTAAGTATAAGAAGACTGACTCTTTACTGCTGTCTATGTTTGAACCATTCCTGTGACATTAGTTATAGATTCCGATGCTTCACTTCAGGGTTACTGTATCCTTTGGACCTTCTTATTGGCGACGAAACACAGAAATTGCATCCTAATTAAATAGAAAATTCACAATGCCGACTTAAGTACAAGAAGACTGACTGTTCTTAATGTCTATATTTCGAACCATTGCTGTGACACTAGTTATAGATTCCGATGCTTCACCTGAGTTCCACTGTATCCCTCTGACCTTCTTATTGACGATGAAACACAGAAATTGCATCGGAATTAAATAGAAAAGGCACAATGCCGTATTAAGTACAAGCAGACTGACTCTTCTTAGTGTCTATGTTTTGAACCATTCCTGTGACGCTAGTTACAGATTCCGATGCTTCACTTCAGGTTTACTGTGTCCCTTGGACCTTCTTATTGACGATGAAACACAGATATTGCATCGGAAATAAATACAAAAGGCAAAATGGCGACTTAAGTACAAGAAGACTGACTCTTCTTACTGACAGTTTTGAACCATTCCTGTGACACTAGATATAGATTCCGATGCTTCACTTCAGGTTTACTGTATCCCTCTGCCGTTCTTATTAACGATGAAACGCAGATATTGCATCGGAATTAAATACAAAAGGCACAATGCCGACTTTCGTACAAGAAGACTGACTCTTCTTACTGACTATGTTTTGAACCATTCCTGAGACACTAGTTATGGATTCCGATGCTTCACTTCAGGTTTACTGTATCCCATGGACCTTCTTATTGACGATGAAACACAGATATTGCATTGGAATTAGATACAAAAGGCATAATGCCGACTTCATTCAAAAAGACTGACTCTTCTTGCTGACTATATCTTGTTCCATTCCTGTGACACTAGTTATAGATTCCGATGCTTCACTTCAGGTGTACTGTATCCCTTGGACCTTCTTATTGACGATGAAACACAGAAATTGCATCGGAATTAAATACAAAAGAAACAATGCCGAATTAAGTACAAGAAGGCTGACTCTTCTTACTGTCCATGTTTTGAACCGTTCCTGTGACACTAGTTATAGAGTCCGATGCTTCACTCCAGGTTCACTGTATCCCTTGAACCTTCTTATTGACGATGAAACACAGAAATTGCATCGGAATTAAATAGAAAAGGCACAATGCCGACTTAATTACAAGAAGACTGACTCTTCCTACTGTCTATAATTTGAACCATTCCTGTGACACTAGTTATAGATTCCGATGCTTCACTTCATGTTCACTGTATCCCTCTGACCTTCTTATTGACGATGAAACACAGAAATTGCATCGGAATTAAATACAAAAGGCACAATGCCGTCTTAAGTACAAGCAGACTGACTCTTCTTAATGTGTATGTTTTGAACCATTCCTGTGACACTAGTTAAAGATTCCGATGCTTCACTTCAGGTTTACTGTATCCCTTGGACCTTCTTATTGACGATGAAACACAGAAATTGAATCGAAAATAAATACAAAAGGCACAATGCCGACTTAAGTACAACAAGACTGACTCTTCTCACTGGATATGATTTGAACCATTCCTGTAACACTAGTTATAGTTTCCGATGCTTCACTTCAGGCTTACTGTATCCCTCTGACCTTCTTATTGACGATGAAACACAGATATTGCATCGGAATTAAATACAAAAGGCACAATGTCGACTTAAGAAGACTTACCCTTCTTACTGACTATGATTTGAACCATTCCTGTGACACTAGTTTTGGATTCCGATGCTTCACTTCAGGTTTACTGTATTCCTTGGACCTTCTTATTGACGATGAAACACAGAAATTGCATCAGAATTAAATACAAAATGCACAATGTCGACTTAAGTACAAGAAGAATGACTCTTCTTACTGACTATATCTTGATCCATTCCTGTGACACTAGTTATAGATTCCGATGCTTCACTTCGGGATTACTGTACCCCTTGGACCTTCTTATTGACGATGAAACACAGGAATTGCATCGGAATTAAATACAAAAGGCACAATGCCGACTTAAGTACAAGAAGACTGACTCTTCTTACTGACTATGATTTGAACCATTCCTGTGACACTAGTTGTAGATTCCGACGCTTCACTTCAGGTTTATTGTATCCCTCTGACCTTCTTATTAACGATTAAACACAGATATTGCATCGGAATTAAATACAAATAGCACAATGCCGCCTTAAGTACAAGAAGACTGACTCTTCTTACTGACTATGTTTTGAACCATTCCTGTGTCACTAGTTATAGATTCCGATGCTTCTCTTCTGGTTTACTGTATCCCTTGGACCTTCGTATTGACGATGAAACGCAGAAATTGCATGGGAATTAAATACAAAAGGCACAATGCCCAATGAAGTACAAGAAGACTGACTCTTCTTACTGACTATGTTTTGAACCATTCCTGTGATACTAGTTATGGATTCCGATGCTTCACTTCAGGTTTACTGTATCCCTTGGACCTTCGTATTGACGATGAAACACTGAAATTGCATCGGTATTAAATACAAAAGGCACAGTGCCGACCTAAGTACGAGAAGACTGACTCCTCTTACTGACCATACCTTGATTCATTCCTGTGACACTAGTTATAGATTTCGATGCTTCACTTCAGGTTTACTGTATCCCTTGGACCTTATTATTGACGATGAGACACAGAAATTGCATCGCAGTTAAATACAAAAGGCACAATGCCGACTAAAGTACAAGAAGACTGGATCTTCTTACTGCCTATGTTTTGAACCATTCCTGTGACACTAGTTATAGATTCCGATGCTTCACTTCATGTTTACTGTATCCCTCTGACCTTCTCATTGACGATGAAACACAGAAATTGCATCTGAATTAAATACAAAAGGCACAATGCCGACTTAAGTGCAAGAAGACTGACTCCTCTTACTGTCTATGTTTTGAACCATTCCTGTGACACTAGTTATAGATTCCGATGCTTCACACAGGGTTTACTGTATCCCTTGGACCTTCTTATTGACGATGAAACACCGAAATTGCATCGGAATTAAATAGAAAAGGCACAATCCCGACTTAGGTACAAGACGACTGTCTCTTCTTACTGTCAATGTTTTGAACCATTTCTTGTGACACTAGTTATGGATTCCGATGCTTCACTTCAGGTTTACTGTATCCCTTGGATCTTCTTATTGACGATGAAACACAGAAATTGCATCGGAATGAAATACAAAAGGCACAATGCCGACTTATGTACAAGAACACTGACTCTTCGTACTGACTATATATTGATCCATTCCTGTGACACTAGTTATAGATTCGGATGCTTCACTTCCGGTTTACTGTATACCTTGGACCATCTTATTGACGACGAAACACAGAAATTGCATCGGAATTAAATACAAAAGGCACAATGCCAACTTACGTACAAGAAGACTGACTCTTCTTACTGACTATGATTTGAACAATTCCTGTGACACTAGTTGTAGATCCCGATGCTTCACTTCAGGTTTACTGTATCCCTCTGACGTTCTTATTAACGATGAAACACAGATATTGCATCGGAATTAAATACAAAAGGCACAATGCTGACTTAAGTACAAGAAGACTGACTCTTCTTACTGACTATGTTTTGAACCATTCCTGAGACACTAGTTATAGATTACGATGCTTCACTTCCGGTTTACTGTATCCCTTGGACCTTCGTATTGACGATGAAACACAGAAATTGCATCGGAATTAAATAGAAAAGGCACAATGCCATCTTAATTACAAGCAGACTGACTCTTCTTAGTGTCTATGTTTTGAACCATTCCTGTGACACTAGTTAAAGATTCCGATGCTTCACTTCAGGTTTACTGTATCCGTTGGAGCTTCTTATTGACGATGAAACACAGAAATTGCATCGGAATTGAATACAAAAGGCACAATGCCTACTTAAGTTCAAGATGACTGGCTCTTCTTACTGAGTATGTTTTGAACCATTCCTGTGACACTAGTTGTAGATTCCGAGGCTTCACTGCAGGTTTACTGTATCCCTAGGACCTTCTCATTGACGATGAAACACAGAAATTGCATCGGAACTAAATACAAAATGCACAATGCCGACTTAAGTATAAGAAGACTGACTCTTTACTGCTGTCTATGTTTGAACCATTCCTGTGACATTAGTTGTAGATTCCGATGCTTCACTTCAGGGTTACTGTATCCTTTGGACCTTCTTATTGGCGACGAAACACAGAAATTGCATCCTAATTAAATAGAAAATTCACAATGCCGACTTAAGTACAAGAAGACTGACTGTTCTTACTGTCTATGTTTCGAACCATTGCTGTGACACTAGTTATAGATTCCGATGCTTCACCTCAGGTCCACTGTATCCCTCTGACCTTCTTATTGACGATGAAACACAGAAATTGCATCGGAATTAAATAGAAAAGGAACAATGCCGTCTTAAGTACAAGCAGACTGACTCTTCTTAGTGTCTATGTTTTGAACCATTCCTGTGACGCTAGTTACAGATTCCGATGCTTCACTTCAGGTTTACTGCGTCCCTTGGAAATTCTTATTGACGATGAAACACAGATATTGCATCGGAATTAAATACAAAAGGCAAAATGGCGACTTAAGTACAAGAAGACTGACTCTTCTTACTGACAGTTTTGAACCATTCCTGTGACACTAGATATGGATTCCGATGCTTCACTTCAGGTTTACTGTATCCCTCTGACGTTCTCGTTAACGATGAAACGCAGATATTGCATCCGAATTAAATACAAAAGGCACAATGCCGACATAAGTACAAGAAGACTGACTCTTCTGCCTGAATATGTTTTGAACCATTCCTGTGACACTAGTTATAGATTCCGATGCTTCACTTCTGGTTTACTGTATCCCTTGGACCGTCGTATTGATGATGAAACACAGAAAATTCATCGGAATTAAATACAAAAGGCACAATGCCGACTTTCGTATAAGAAGACTGACTCTTCTTACTGACTATGTTTTGAACCATTCCTGTGACATTAGTTGTAGATCCCGATGCTTCACTGCAGGTTTACTGTATCCCTCTGACGTTCTTATTAACGATGAAACACAGATATTGCATCGGAATTAAATACAAAAGGCACAATGCAGACTTAAGTACAAGAAGACTGACTCTTCTTACTGACTATGTTTTGAACCTTTCCTGTGACACTAGTTATAGATTACGATGCTTCACTTTCGCTTTACTGTATCCCTTGGACCTTCGTATTGACGATGAAACACAGAAATTGCATCGGAATTAAATAGAAAAGGCACAATGCCGTCTTAAGTACAAGCAGACTGACTCTTCTTAGTGTCTATGTTTTGAACCATTCCTGTGACGCTAGTTAAGGATTCCGATGCTTCACTTCAGGTTTACTGTATCCGTTGGAGCTTCTTATTGACGATGAAACACAGAAATTGCATCGGAATTGAATACAAATGGCACAATGCCGACTTAAGTACAAGCAGACTGACTCATCTTACTGACTATGTTTTGATCCATTCCTGTGACGCTAGTTACAGATTCCGATGCTTCACTTCAGATTTACCGTGTCCCTTGGACCTTCTTATTGACGATGAAACACAGTTATTGCATCGGAATTAAATACAAATGTCAAAATGGCGACTTAAGTACAAGAAGACTGACTCTTCTTACTGACAGTTTTGAACCATCCCTGTGACACTAGATATGGATTCCGATGCTTCACTTCAGGTTTACTGTATCCCTCTGACGTTCTTATTAACGATGAAACGTAGATATTGCATCGGAATTAAATACAAAAGGCACAATGTCGACTTAAGTACAAGATGACTGACTCTTCTTACTGACTATGATTTGAACCGTTCCTGTGACACTAGTTGTAGATTCCGATGCTTCACTTCAGGTTTATTATATCCCTCTGACCTTCTTATTAACGATGAAACACAGATATTGCATCGGAATTAAATACAAAAGGCACAATGCCGACTTAAGTACAAGCAGACTGACTCTTCTTACTGACTATGTTTTGATCCATTCCTGTGACACTAGTTATAGATTCCGATGCTTCACTTCTGGTTTACTGTATCCCTTGGACCTTCGTATTGACGACGAAACACAAAAATTGCATCGGAATTAAATACAAAAGGCACAATGCTGACTCAAGTACAAGAAGACTGACTCTTCCTACTGCCTATGTTTCAACGAATCCTGTGGCATTAGTTATTGTTTCCGATGCTTCACTTCAGTTTTACTGTATCCTTTCGACCTTCCTATTGGCAACGAAACACAGAAATTGCATCGGAACAAAATACAAAAGGCACAATGCCGACTTAAGTACAAGAAGACTGACTCTTATTACTGTCTATGTTTGAACGAATCCTGTGACATTAGTTGTAGATTCCGATGCTTCACTTCAGGTTTACTGTATCCTTTGGACCTTCCTATTGGCGACGAAACACAGAAATTGCATCGGAATTAAATAGAAGAGGCACAATGCCGACTTAAGTACAAGCAGACTGACTCTTCTCACTGGATATGTTTTGAACCATTCCTGTGACACTAGTTATAGATTCCGATGACTCACTTTAGGTTCACTCTATCCCTTGGACCTTCTTATTGACGATGAAACACAGAAATTGCAACGGAGTTAAATACAAAAGGCTCAATGCCGACTTAAGTACAAGAAGACTGACTCTTCTTACTGACTGTTTTGAACCATTCCTGTGACACTAGTTATAGATTACGATGCTTCACTTCAGGTTTACTGTATCCCTCTGACCTTCTTATTAACGATGAAAGACAGATATTGCATCGGAATTAAATACAAAAGGCACAATGCCGACTTAAGTACAAGAAGACTGACTCTTCTTACTGACTATGTTTTGAACCATTCCTGTGTCACTAGTTATAGATTCCGATGCTTCACTTCTGGTTTGCTGTATCCCTTGGACCATCGTATTGACGATGAAACACAGAAATTGCATGGGAATTAAATACAAAAGGCACAATACCCAATGAAGTACAAGAAGACTGACTCTTCTTACTGACTATGTTTTAACCATTCCTGTGACACTAGTTATGGATTCCGATGCTTCACTTCTGGTTTCCTGTATCCCTTGGACCTTATTATTGACGATGAAACACAGAAATTGCATCGGAATTAAACACAAAATGCACAATGCCGACTAAAGGACAAGAAGACTGGATCTTCTTACTGCCTATGTTTTGAACCATTCCTGTGACACTAGTTATAGATTCCGATGCTTCACTTCAGGTTTGCTGTATCCCTCTGACCTTCTCATTGACGATGAAACACAGAAATTGCATCTGAATTAAATACAAAAGGCACAATGCCGACTTAAGTGCAAGAAGACTGACTCTTCTTACTGTCTATGTTTTGAACCATTCCTGTGACACTAGTTATAGATTCCGATGCTTCACACAAGGTTTACTGTATCCCTTGGACCTTCTTATTGACGATGAAACACCGAAATTGCATCGGAATTAAATAGAAAATACACAATGCCGACTTAGGTACAAGAAGACTGTCTCTTCTTACTGTCTATGTTTTGAACCATTCCTGTGACACTAGTTATGGATTCCGATGCTTCACTTCAGGTTTACTGTATCCCTTGGACCTTCTTATTGACGATGAAACACAGAAATTGTATCGGAATTAAATACAAAAGGCACAATGCCAACTTAAGTGAAAGAACACTGACTCTTCTTACTGACTATATATTGATCCATTCCTGTGACACTAGTTATAGATTCGAATGCTTCACTTCAGGTTTACTGTATACCTTGGACCTTCTTATTGACGACGAAACACAGAAATTGCATCGGAATTAAATACAAAAGGCACAATGCCGACTTAAGTACAACAAGACTGACTCTTCTTACTGACTATGATTTGAACAATTCCTGTGACACTAGTTGTAGATCCCGATGCTTCACTTCAGGTTTGCTGTATCCCTCTGACGTTCTTATTAACGATGAAACACAGATATTGCATCGGAATTAAATACAAAACGCACAATGCTGACTTAAGTACAAGAAGACTGACTCTTCTTACAGACTATGTTTTGAACCATTCCTGTGCCACTAGTTATAGATTACGATGCATCACTTCCGGTTTACTGTATCCCTTGGACCTTCGTATTGACGATGAAACACAGAAATTGCATCGGAATTAAATAGAAAAGGCACAATGCCGTCTTAAGTACAAGCAGACTGACTCTTCTTAGTGTCTATGTTTTGAACCATTCCTGTGACGCTACTTAAAGGTTCCGATGCTTCACTTCAGGTTTACTGTACCCGTTGGACCTTCTTATTGACGATGAAACACAGAAATTGCATCGGAATTGAATACAAAAGGCACAATTCCTACTTAAGTACAAGATGACTGGCTCTTCTTACAGAGTATGTTTTGAACAATTCCTGTGACACTAGTTGTAGATTCCGAGGCTTCACTTCAGGTTTACTGTATCCCTAGGACCTTCTTATTGACGATGAAACACAGAAATTGCATCGGAACTAAATACAAAAGGCATAATGACGACTTAGGTATAAGAAGATTGACTCTTTACTGCTGTCTATGTTTGACCCATTCCTGTGACATTAGTTATAGATTTCGATGCTTCCCTTCAGGGTTACTGTATCCTTTGGACCTTCTTATTGGCGACGAAACACAGAAATTGCATCGGAATTAAATAGAAAATGCACAATGCCGACTTAAGTACAAGAAGACTGACTGTTCTTACTGTCTATGTTTCGAACCATTGCTGTGACACTAGTTATAGATTCCGATGCTTCACCTCAGGTCCACTGTATCCCTCTGACCTTCTTATTGACGATGAAACACAGAAATTGCATCGGAATTAAATAGAAAAGGCACAATGCCGTCTTAAGTACAAGCAGACTGCCTCTTCTTAGTGTCTATGTTTTGAACCATTCCTGTGACGCTAGTTACTGATTCCGATGCTTCACTTCAGGTTTACTGTGTCCCTTGGACCTTCTTATTGACGATGAAACACAGAAATTGCATCGGAATTAAATACAAAAGGCAAAATGGCGACTTAAGTACAAGAAGACTGACTCTTCTTACTGAATGTTTTGAACCATTCCTGTGACACTAGATATAGATTCCGATGCTTCACTTCAGGTTTACTGTATCCCTCTGACGTTCTTATTAACGATGAAACGCAGATATTGCATCGGAATTAAATACAAAAGGCACAATGCCGACTTAAGTACACGAAGACTGACTCTTCTTACTGACTATGTTTTGAACCATTCCTGTGCCACTAGTTATAAATTGCGATGCTTCACTTCCGGTTTACTGTATCCCTTGGACCTTCGTATTGACGATGAAACACAGAAATTGCATCGGAATTAAATAGAAACGGCACAATGCCGTCTTAAGTACAAGCAGACTGACTCTTCTTAGTGTCTATGTTTTGAACCATTCCTGTGACGCTACTTAAAGATTCCGATGCTTCACTTCAGGTTTACTGTACCCGTTGGACCTTCTTATTGACGATGAAACACAGAAATTGCATCGGAATTGAATACAAAAGGCACAATTCCTACTTAAGTCCAAGATGACTGGCTCTTCTTACTGAGTATGTTTTGAACAATTCCTGTGACACTAGTTATAGATTCCGATGCTTCACTTCAGGCTTACTGTATCCCTCTGACCTTCTTATTGACGACGAAGCACAGAAATTGCATCGGAATTAAATACAAAAGGCACAATGCCTACTTAAGAAGACTTACTCTTCTTACTGACTATGTTATGAACCATTCCTGTGACACTAGTTTTGGATTCCGACGCTTCACTTCAGGTTTACTGTATCCCTTGGACCTTCTAATTGACGATGAAACACAGAAATTGCATCGGAATTAAATACAAAAGGTACAATGTCGACTTAAGTACAAGATGACTGACTCTTCTTACTGACTCTATCTTGATCCATTCCTGTGACACTAGTTATAGATTCCGATGCTTCACTTCGGGTTTACTGTATCCCTAGGACCTTCATATTGACGATGAAACACAGAAATTGCATCGGAACTAAATACAAAAGGCACAATGCCGACTTAAGTATAAGAAGACTGACTCTTTACTGCTGTCTATGTTTCGAACCAATGCTGTGACACTAGTTATATATTCCGATGCTTCACCTCAGGTCCACTGTATCCCTCTGACCTTCTTATTGACGATGAAACACAGAAATTGCATCGGAATTAAATAGAAAAGGCACAATGCCGACTTTAGTACAAAATGACTGACTCTCCTTACTTACTATGATTTGAACAATTCCTGTGACACTAGTTGTAGATTCCGATGCTTCACTTCTGGTTTACTGTATCCCTTGGACCGTCGTATTGATGATGAAACACAGAAAGTTTATCGGAATTGAATACAAAAGGCACAATGCCGACTTACGTACAAGAAGACTGACTCTTCCTACTGACTATGTTTGAACCATTCCTGTGACACTAGTTATGGAATCCGATGCTTCACTTAAGGTTTACTGTATCCCATGGACCTTCTTATTGACGATGAAACACAGAAATTGCATCGGAATTAGATATAAAAGGCACAATGTCGACTTAAGTACAAGATGACTGACTCTTCTTACTGACTCTATCTTGATCCATTCCTGTGACACTAGTTATAGATTCCGATGCTTCACTTGTGGTTTACTGTATCCCTTGGACCTTCGTATTGACGACGAAACACAAAAATTGCATCGGAATTTAATAGAAAAGGCACAATGCCGACTTAAGTACACGAAGACTGACTCTTCCCACTGTCTATGTTTTGAACCATTCCCGTGACACTAGTTATAGATTCCGATGCTTCATCTCAGGTTCACTGTATCCCTCTGACCTTCTTATTGACGATGAAACACAGAAATAGCATCGGAATTAAATTGAAAAGGCACAATGCCGTCTTAAGTACAAGCAGACTGACTCTTCTCACTGGATATGTTTTGAACCATTCCTGTGACACTAGTTATAGATTCGGATGCTTCACTTCAGGTTTAGTGTATCCCTCTGACCTTCTTATTGACGACGAAACACAGAAATTGCATTGGAATTAAATACAAAAGGCACAAGGCCGACTTAAGTACAAGAAGACTGACTCTTCTTACTGACCATGATCTGAACAATTCCTGTGACACTAGTTGTAGATCCCGATGCTTCACTTCAGGTTTACTGTATCCCTCTGACGTTCTTATTAACGATGAAACACAGATATTGCATCGGAATTAAATACAAAAGGCACAATGCTGACTTAAGTACGAGAAGACTGACTCTTCTTACTGACTATGTTTTGAACCATTCCTGTGACACTAGTTATAGATTACGATGCTTCACTTCTGGTTTACTGTATCCCTTGGACCTTCGTATTGACGATGAAACACAGAAATTGCATCGGAATTAAATAGAAAAGGCACAATGCCGTCTTAAGTATAAGCAGACTGACTCTTCTTAGTGTCTATGTTTCGAACCATTCCTGTGACGCTAGTTAAAGATTCCGATGCTTCACTTGTGGTTTACTGTATCCGTTGGACCTTCTTATTGACGATGAAACACAGAAATTCCATCGGAATTGAATACAAAAGGCACAATGCCTACTTAAGTACAATATGACTGGCTCTTCTTACTGACTATGATTTGAACCATTCCTGTGACACTAGTTGTAGATTCCGATGCTTCACATCAGGTTTATTGTATCCCTCCGACCTTCTTATTAACGATGAAACACAGATATTGCATCGGAATTAAATACAAAAGGCACAATGCCGACTTAAGTACAAGCAGACTGACTTTTCTTACTGACTATGTTTGATCCATTCCTGTGACACTAGTTATAGATTCCGATGCATCACTTCTGGTTTACTGTATCCCTTGGACCTTCGTATTGACGACGAAAGACAAAAATTGCATCGGAATTAAATACAAAAGGCACAATGCTGACTCAAGTACAAGAAGACCGACTCTTCCTTCTGACTATGTTTGAACGAATCCTGTGACATTAGTTATTGTTTCCGATGCTTCACTTCAGGTTTACTGTATCCTTTCGACCTTCCTATTGGCGACGAATCAGAGAAATTGCATCGGAACGAAATACAAAAGGCACAATGCCGACTTAAGTACAAGAAGACTGACTCTTTCTACTGTCTATGTTTGAACGAATCCTGTGACATTAGTTGTAGATTCCGATGCTTCACTTCAGGTTTACTGTATCCTTTGGACCTTCCTATTGGCGACGAAACACAGAAATTGCATCGGAATTAAATAGGAAAGGCACAATGCCGACTTAAGTACAGACAGACTGACTCTTCTCACTGGATATGTTTTGAACCATTCCTGTGACACTAGTTATAGATTCCGATGCTTCACTTCAGGTTTAGTGTATCCCTCTGACCTTCTTATTGACGATGAAACACAGAATTTACATCGGAAATAAATACAAAAGGCACAATACCGGCTTAAGTACATGTAGACTGAATCTTCCTACTGTCTATGTTTTGAACCATTCCTGTGACACTAGTTACAGATTCCGATGCTTCATTTCAGCATTACTGCATCCCTTGGACCTTCGTAATGACGATGAAACACAGATAGTGCATCGGAATTAAATACAAAAGGTACAATGCCGACTTAAGTAGAAGAAGACTGACTCTTCCTACTGTCTATGTTTTGAACCATTCCTGTGACACTAGTTATAGATCCCGATGCTTCACTTTAGGTTCACTCTATCCCTTGGACCTTCTTATTGACGATGAAACACAGAAATTGCAACGGAGTTAAATACAAAAGGCACAATGCCGACTTAAGTACAAGAAGACTG
This sequence comes from Schistocerca serialis cubense, assembly GCF_023864345.2. Taxonomy (NCBI): domain Eukaryota; kingdom Metazoa; phylum Arthropoda; class Insecta; order Orthoptera; family Acrididae; genus Schistocerca; species Schistocerca serialis. The sequence continues at coordinate 640,620,990 of NC_064644.1, forward strand.
ACTCTTCGTACTGACTGTTTTGAACCATACCTGTGACACTAGTTATAGATTACGATGCTTCACTTCAGGTTTACTGTATCCCTCTGACCTTCTTATTAACGATGAAACACAGATATTGCATCGGAATTAAATACAAAAGGCACAATGCCGATTTAAGTACAAGAAGACTGACTCTTCTTACTGACTATGTTTTGAACCATTACTGTGTCACTAGTTATAGATTCCGATGCTTCACTTCTGGATTACTGTATCCCTTGGACCTTCGTATTGACGATGAAACACAGAAATTGCATGGGAATTAAATACTAAATGCACAATGCCCAATGAAGTACAAGAAGACTGACTCTTCTTACTGACTATGTTTTGAACCATTCCTGTGACACTAGTTATGGATTCCGATGCTTCACTTCAGGTTTACTGTATCCCTTGGACCTTCGTATTGACGATGAAACACTGATGTTGCATCGGTATTAAATACAAAAGGCACAGTGCCGACCTAAGTACGAGAAGACTGACTCCTCTTACTGACTATACCTTGATTCATTCTTGTGACACTAGTTATAGATTCCGATGCTTCACTTCAGGTTTACTGTATCCCTTGGAACTTATTATTGACGATGAAATACAGAAATTGCATCGTAATTATATACAAAAGGCACAATGCCGACTAAAGGACAAGAAGACTGGATCTTCTTACTGCCTATGTTTTGAACCATTCCTGTGACACTAGTTTTAGATTCCGATGCTTCACTTCAGGTTTACTGTTTCCCTCTGACCTTCTCATTGACGATGAAACACAGAAATTGCATCTTAATTAAATACAAAAGGCACAATGCCGACTTAAGTGCAAGAAGACTGACTCTTCTTACTGTCTATGTTTTGAACCATTCCTGTGACACTAGTTATAGATTCAGATGCTTCACACAAGGTTTACTGTATCCCTTAAACCTTCTTATTGACGATGAAACACCGAAATTGCATCGGAATTAAATAGAAAAGGCACAATGCCGACTTAGGTACAAGAAGACTGTCTCTTCTTACTGTCTATGTTTTGAACCATTCCTGTGACACTAGTTATGGATTCCGATGCTTCACTTCAGGTTTACTGTATCCCTTGGACCTTCTTAATGACGACGAAACACAGAAATTGCATCGGAATTAAATACAAAAGGCACAATGCCGACTTAAGTACAAGAACACTGACTCTTCTTACTGACTATATATTGATCCATTCCTGTGACACTAGTTATAGATTTGGATGCTTCACTTCAGGTTTACTGTATACCTTGGACCTTCTTATTGACGACGAAACACAGAAATTGCATCGAAATTAAACACAAAAGGCACAATGCCGACTTAAGTACAAGAAGACTGACTCTTCTTACTGACTATGATTTGAACAATTCCTGTGACACTAGTTATAGATCCCGATGCTTCACTGCAGGTTTACTGTATCCCTCTGACGTTCTTATTATCGATGAAACACAGATATTGCATCGGAACTAAATACAAACGGCACAATGCTGACTTATGTACAAGAAGACTGACTCTTCTTACTGACTACGTTTTGAAAAATTCCTGTGACACTAGTTATAGATTACGATGCTTCACTTCCGGTTTACTGTATCCCTTGTATTGACGATGAAACAGAAATTGCATCGGAATTAAATAGAAAAGGCACAATGCCGTCTTAAGTACAAGCAGACTGACTCTTCTTAGTGTCTGTGTTTTGAACGATTCCTGTGACGCTAGTTAAAGATTCCGATGCTTCACTTCGGGTTTACTGTTTCCGTTGTACCTTCTTATTGACGATGAAACACAAAAATTGCATCGGAATTGAATACAAAAGGCACAATGCCTACTTAAGTACAAGATGACTGGCTCTTCTTACTGAGTATGTTTTGAACCATTCCTGTGACACTAGTTGTAGATTCCGAGGCTTCACTTCAGGTTTACTGTATCCCTAGGACCTTCTTATTGACGATGAAACACAGAAATTGCATCGGAACTAAATACAAAAGGCACAATGCCGACTTAAGTATAAGAAGACTGACTCTTTACTGCTGTCTATGTTTGAACCATTCCTGTGACATTAGTTATAGATTCCGATGCTTCACTTCAGGGTTACTGTATCCCTTGGACCTTCTTATTGGCGACGAAACACAGAAATTGCATCGGAATTAAATAGAAAATGCACAATGCCGACTTAAGTACAAGAAGACTGACTGTTCTTACTGTCTATGTTTCGAACCATTGCTGTGACACTAGTTATAGATTCCGATGCTTCACCTCAGGTCCACTGTATCCCTCTGACCATCTTATTGACGATGAAACACAGAAATTGCATCGGAATTAAATAGAAAAGGCACAATGCCGTCTTAAGTACAAGCAGACTGATTCTTCTTAGTGTCTATGCTTTGAACCATTCCTGTGACGCTAGTTACAGATTCCGATGCTTCACTTCAGGTTTACTGTGTCCCTCGGACCCTCTTATTGACGATGAAACACAGAAATTGCATCGGAATTAAATACAAAAGGCAAAATGGCGACTTAAGTACAAGAAGACTGACTCCTCTTACTGACTGTTTTGAACCATTCCTGTGACACTAGATATAGATTCCGATGCTTCACTTCAGGTTTACTGTATCCCTCTGACGTTCTTATTAACGATGAAACGCAGATATTGCATCGGAATTAAATAGAAAAGGCATAATGCCGACTTAAGTACAAGAAGACTGACTCTTCTTACTGGCTATGTTTGAACCATTCCTGTGACACTAGTTATAGATTCCGATGCTTCACTTCAGGTTTACTGTATACCATGGTCCTTCTTATTGACGATGAAACACAGAAATTGCATCGGAATTAGATACAAAAGGCACAATGCCGACTTAAGGACAAGAAGACTGGATCTTCTTACTGCCTATGTTTTGAACCATTCCTGTGACACTAGTTATAGATTCCGATGCTTCACTTCAGGTTTACTGTATCCCTCTGACCTTCTCATTGACGATGAAACACAGATATTGCATCTGAATTAAATACAAAAGGCACAATGCCGACTTAAGTCCAAGAAGACTGACTCTTCTTACTGTCTATGTTTTGAACCATTCCTGTGACACTAGTTATAGATTCCGATGCTTCACTTCAGGTTTACTGTATCCGTTGGACCTTCTTATTGACGATGAAACACAGAAATTGCATCGGAATTGAATACAAAAGGCACAATGCCTACTTAAGTACAAGATGACTGGCTCTTCTTACTGAGTATGTTTTAACCATTCCTGTGACACTAGTTGTAGATTCCGAGGCTTCACTTCAGGTTTACTGTATCCCTAGGACCTTCTTATTGACGATGAAACACAGAAATTGCATCGGAACAAAATACAAAAGGCACAATGCCGACTTAAGTATAAGAAGACTGACTCTTTACTGCTGTCTATGTTTGAACAATTCCTGTGACATTAGTTATAGATTCCGATGCTTCACTTCAGGGTTACTGTATCCCTTGGACCTTCTTATTGGCGACGAAACTCAGAAATTCCATCGGAATTAAATAGAAAATGCACAATGCCGACTTAAGTACAAGAAGACTGACTCTTCTTACTGTCTATGTTTCGAACCATTGCTGTGACACTAGTTATATATTCCGATGCTTCACCTCAGGTCCACTGTATGCCTATGACCTTCTTATTGACGATGAAACACAGAAATTGCATCGGAATTAAATAGAAAAGGCACAATGCCGACTTAAGTACAAGATGACTGACTCTTCTTACTGACTCTATCTTGATCCATTCCTGTGACACTAGTTATAGATTCCGATGCTTCACTTCTGGTTTACTGTATCTCTTGGACGTTCGTATTGACGACGAAACACAAAAATTGCATCGGAATTAAATAGAAAAGGCACAATGCCGACTTAAGTACACGAAGACTGACTCTTCCTACTGTCTATGTTTTGAACCATTCCTGTGACACTAGTTATAGATTCCGATGCTTCATCTCAGGTTCACTGTATCCCTCTGACCTTCTTATTGACGATGAAACACAGAAATTGCATCGGAATTAAATAGAAAAGGCACAATGCCGTCTTAAGTACAAGCAGACAGACTCTTCTCACTGGATATGTTTTGAACCATTCCTGTGACACTAGTTATAGATTCGGATGCTTCACTTCAGGTTTAGTGTATCCCTCTGACCTTCTTATTGACGACGAAACACAGAAATTGCATTGGAATTAAATACAAAAGGCACAAGGCCGACTTAAGTACAAGAAGACTGACTCTTCTTACTGACCATGATCTGAACAATTCCTGTGACACTAGTTGTAGATCCCGATGCTTCACTTCAGGTTTACTGTATCCCTCTGACGTTCTTATTAACGATGAAACACAGATATTGCATCGGAATTAAATACAAAAGGCACAATGCTGACTTAAGTACGAGAAGACTGACTCTTCTTACTGACTATGTTTTGAACCATTCCTGTGACACTAGTTATAGATTACGATGCTTCACTTCCGGTTTACTGTATCCCTTGGACCTTCGTATTGACGATGAAACACAGAAATTGCATCGGAATTAAATAGAAAAGGCACAATGCCGTCTTAAGTATAAGCAGACTGACTCTTCTTAGTGTCTATGTTTCGAACCATTCCTGTGACGCTAGTTAAAGATTCCGATGCTTCACTTGTGGTTTACTGTATCCGTTGGACCTTCTTATTGACGATGAAACACAGAAATTCCATCGGAATTGAATACAAAAGGCACAATGCCTACTTAAGTACAATATGACTGGCTCTTCTTACTGACTATGATTTGAACCATTCCTGTGACACTAGTTGTAGATTCCGATGCTTCACATCAGGTTTATTGTATCCCTCCGACCTTCTTATTAACGATGAAACACAGATATTGCATCGGAATTAAATACAAAAGGCACAATGCCGACTTAAGTACAAGCAGACTGACTTTTCTTACTGACTATGTTTGATCCATTCCTGTGACACTAGTTATAGATTCCGATGCATCACTTCTGGTTTACTGTATCCCTTGGACCTTCGTATTGACGACGAAAGACAAAAATTGCATCGGAATTAAATACAAAAGGCACAATGCTGACTCAAGTACAAGAAGACCGACTCTTCCTTCTGACTATGTTTGAACGAATCCTGTGACATTAGTTATTGTTTCCGATGCTTCACTTCAGGTTTACTGTATCCTTTCGACCTTCCTATTGGCGACGAATCAGAGAAATTGCATCGGAACGAAATACAAAAGGCACAATGCCGACTTAAGTACAAGAAGACTGACTCTTTCTACTGTCTATGTTTGAACGAATCCTGTGACATTAGTTGTAGATTCCGATGCTTCACTTCAGGTTTACTGTATCCTTTGGACCTTCCTATTGGCGACGAAACACAGAAATTGCATCGGAATTAAATAGGAAAGGCACAATGCCGACTTAAGTACAGACAGACTGACTCTTCTCACTGGATATGTTTTGAACCATTCCTGTGACACTAGTTATAGATTCCGATGCTTCACTTCAGGTTTAGTGTATCCCTCTGACCTTCTTATTGACGATGAAACACAGAATTTACATCGGAAATAAATACAAAAGGCACAATACCGGCTTAAGTACATGTAGACTGAATCTTCCTACTGTCTATGTTTTGAACCATTCCTGTGACACTAGTTACAGATTCCGATGCTTCATTTCAGCATTACTGCATCCCTTGGACCTTCGTAATGACGATGAAACACAGATAGTGCATCGGAATTAAATACAAAAGGTACAATGCCGACTTAAGTAGAAGAAGACTGACTCTTCCTACTGTCTATGTTTTGAACCATTCCTGTGACACTAGTTATAGATCCCGATGCTTCACTTTAGGTTCACTCTATCCCTTGGACCTTCTTATTGACGATGAAACACAGAAATTGCAACGGAGTTAAATACAAAAGGCACAATGCCGACTTAAGTACAAGAAGACTGACTCTTCGTACTGACTGTTTTGAACCATACCTGTGACACTAGTTATAGATTACGATGCTTCACTTCAGGTTTACTGTATCCCTCTGACCTTCTTATTAACGATGAAACACAGATATTGCATCGGAATTAAATACAAAAGGCACAATGCCGATTTAAGTACAAGAAGACTGACTCTTCTTACTGACTATGTTTTGAACCATTACTGTGTCACTAGTTATAGATTCCGATGCTTCACTTCTGGATTACTGTATCCCTTGGACCTTCGTATTGACGATGAAACACAGAAATTGCATGGGAATTAAATACTAAATGCACAATGCCCAATGAAGTACAAGAAGACTGACTCTTCTTACTGACTATGTTTTGAACCATTCCTGTGACACTAGTTATGGATTCCGATGCTTCACTTCAGGTTTACTGTATCCCTTGGACCTTCGTATTGACGATGAAACACTGATGTTGCATCGGTATTAAATACAAAAGGCACAGTGCCGACCTAAGTACGAGAAGACTGACTCCTCTTACTGACTATACCTTGATTCATTCTTGTGACACTAGTTATAGATTCCGATGCTTCACTTCAGGTTTACTGTATCCCTTGGAACTTATTATTGACGATGAAATACAGAAATTGCATCGTAATTATATACAAAAGGCACAATGCCGACTAAAGGACAAGAAGACTGGATCTTCTTACTGCCTATGTTTTGAACCATTCCTGTGACACTAGTTATAGATTCCGATGCTTCACTTCAGGTTTACTGTTTCCCTCTGACCTTCTCATTGACGATGAAACACAGAAATTGCATCTTAATTAAATACAAAAGGCACAATGCCGACTTAAGTGCAAGAAGACTGACTCTTCTTACTGTCTATGTTTTGAACCATTCCTGTGACACTAGTTATAGATTCAGATGCTTCACACAAGGTTTACTGTATCCCTTAAACCTTCTTATTGACGATGAAACACCGAAATTGCATCGGAATTAAATAGAAAAGGCACAATGCCGACTTAGGTACAAGAAGACTGTCTCTTCTTACTGTCTATGTTTTGAACCATTCCTGTGACACTAGTTATGGATTCCGATGCTTCACTTCAGGTTTACTGTATCCCTTGGACCTTCTTAATGACGACGAAACACAGAAATTGCATCGGAATTAAATACAAAAGGCACAATGCCGACTTAAGTACAAGAACACTGACTCTTCTTACTGACTATATATTGATCCATTCCTGTGACACTAGTTATAGATTTGGATGCTTCACTTCAGGTTTACTGTATACCTTGGACCTTCTTATTGACGACGAAACACAGAAATTGCATCGAAATTAAACACAAAAGGCACAATGCCGACTTAAGTACAAGAAGACTGACTCTTCTTACTGACTATGATTTGAACAATTCCTGTGACACTAGTTATAGATCCCGATGCTTCACTGCAGGTTTACTGTATCCCTCTGACGTTCTTATTATCGATGAAACACAGATATTGCATCGGAACTAAATACAAACGGCACAATGCTGACTTATGTACAAGAAGACTGACTCTTCTTACTGACTACGTTTTGAAAAATTCCTGTGACACTAGTTATAGATTACGATGCTTCACTTCCGGTTTACTGTATCCCTTGTATTGACGATGAAACAGAAATTGCATCGGAATTAAATAGAAAAGGCACAATGCCGTCTTAAGTACAAGCAGACTGACTCTTCTTAGTGTCTGTGTTTTGAACGATTCCTGTGACGCTAGTTAAAGATTCCGATGCTTCACTTCGGGTTTACTGTTTCCGTTGTACCTTCTTATTGACGATGAAACACAAAAATTGCATCGGAATTGAATACAAAAGGCACAATGCCTACTTAAGTACAAGATGACTGGCTCTTCTTACTGAGTATGTTTTGAACCATTCCTGTGACACTAGTTGTAGATTCCGAGGCTTCACTTCAGGTTTACTGTATCCCTAGGACCTTCTTATTGACGATGAAACACAGAAATTGCATCGGAACTAAATACAAAAGGCACAATGCCGACTTAAGTATAAGAAGACTGACTCTTTACTGCTGTCTATGTTTGAACCATTCCTGTGACATTAGTTATAGATTCCGATGCTTCACTTCAGGGTTACTGTATCCCTTGGACCTTCTTATTGGCGACGAAACACAGAAATTGCATCGGAATTAAATAGAAAATGCACAATGCCGACTTAAGTACAAGAAGACTGACTGTTCTTACTGTCTATGTTTCGAACCATTGCTGTGACACTAGTTATAGATTCCGATGCTTCACCTCAGGTCCACTGTATCCCTCTGACCATCTTATTGACGATGAAACACAGAAATTGCATCGGAATTAAATAGAAAAGGCACAATGCCGTCTTAAGTACAAGCAGACTGATTCTTCTTAGTGTCTATGCTTTGAACCATTCCTGTGACGCTAGTTACAGATTCCGATGCTTCACTTCAGGTTTACTGTGTCCCTCGGACCCTCTTATTGACGATGAAACACAGAAATTGCATCGGAATTAAATACAAAAGGCAAAATGGCGACTTAAGTACAAGAAGACTGACTCCTCTTACTGACTGTTTTGAACCATTCCTGTGACACTAGATATAGATTCCGATGCTTCACTTCAGGTTTACTGTATCCCTCTGACGTTCTTATTAACGATGAAACGCAGATATTGCATCGGAATTAAATAGAAAAGGCATAATGCCGACTTAAGTACAAGAAGACTGACTCTTCTTACTGGCTATGTTTGAACCATTCCTGTGACACTAGTTATAGATTCCGATGCTTCACTTCAGGTTTACTGTATACCATGGTCCTTCTTATTGACGATGAAACACAGAAATTGCATCGGAATTAGATACAAAAGGCACAATGCCGACTTAAGGACAAGAAGACTGGATCTTCTTACTGCCTATGTTTTGAACCATTCCTGTGACACTAGTTATAGATTCCGATGCTTCACTTCAGGTTTACTGTATCCCTCTGACCTTCTCATTGACGATGAAACACAGATATTGCATCTGAATTAAATACAAAAGGCACAATGCCGACTTAAGTCCAAGAAGACTGACTCTTCTTACTGTCTATGTTTTGAACCATTCCTGTGACACTAGTTATAGATTCCGATGCTTCACTTCAGGTTTACTGTATCCGTTGGACCTTCTTATTGACGATGAAACACAGAAATTGCATCGGAATTGAATACAAAAGGCACAATGCCTACTTAAGTACAAGATGACTGGCTCTTCTTACTGAGTATGTTTTAACCATTCCTGTGACACTAGTTGTAGATTCCGAGGCTTCACTTCAGGTTTACTGTATCCCTAGGACCTTCTTATTGACGATGAAACACAGAAATTGCATCGGAACAAAATACAAAAGGCACAATGCCGACTTAAGTATAAGAAGACTGACTCTTTACTGCTGTCTATGTTTGAACAATTCCTGTGACATTAGTTATAGATTCCGATGCTTCACTTCAGGGTTACTGTATCCCTTGGACCTTCTTATTGGCGACGAAACTCAGAAATTCCATCGGAATTAAATAGAAAATGCACAATGCCGACTTAAGTACAAGAAGACTGACTCTTCTTACTGTCTATGTTTCGAACCATTGCTGTGACACTAGTTATATATTCCGATGCTTCACCTCAGGTCCACTGTATGCCTATGACCTTCTTATTGACGATGAAACACAGAAATTGCATCGGAATTAAATAGAAAAGGCACAATGCCGACTTAAGTACAAGATGACTGACTCTTCTTACTGACTCTATCTTGATCCATTCCTGTGACACTAGTTATAGATTCCGATGCTTCACTTCTGGTTTACTGTATCACTTGGACGTTCGTATTGACGACGAAACACAAAAATTGCATCGGAATTAAATAGAAAAGGCACAATGCCGACTTAAGTACACGAAGACTGACTCTTCCTACTGTCTATGTTTTGAACCATTCCTGTGACACTAGTTATAGATTCCGATGCTTCATCTCAGGTTCACTGTATCCCTCTGACCTTCTTATTGACGATGAAACACAGAAATTGCATCGGAATTAAATAGAAAAGGCACAATGCCGTCTTAAGTACAAGCAGACAGACTCTTCTCACTGGATATGTTTTGAACCATTCCTGTGACACTAGTTATAGATTCGGATGCTTCACTTCAGGTTTACTGTATACCTTGGACCTTCTTATTGACGACGAAACACAGAAATTGCATCGGAATTAAATACAAAAGGCACAAGGCCGACTTAAGTACAAGAAGACTGACTCTTCTTACTGACTATGATTTGAACAATTCCTGTGACACTAGTTGTAGATCCCGATGCTTCACTTCAGGTTTACTGTATCCCTCTGACGTTCTTATTAACGATGAAACACAGATATTGCATCGGAATTAAATACAAAAGGCACAATGCTGACTTAAGTACGAGAAGACTGACTCTTCTTACTGACTATGTTTTGAACCATTCCTGTGACACTAGTTATAGATTACGATGCTTCACTTCCGGTTTACTGTATCCCTTGGACCTTCGTATTGACGATGAAACACAGAAATTGCATCGGCAATAAATACAAAAGGCACAATACCGGCTTAAGTACATGTAGACTGAATCTTCCTACTGTCTATGTTTTGAACCATTCCTGTGACACTAGTTACAGATTCCGATGCTTCATTTCAGGATTACTGCATCCCTTGGACCTTCGTAATGACGATGAAACACAGATAGTGCATCGGAATTAAATACAAAAGGTACAATGCCAACTTAAGTAGAAGAAGACTGACTCTTCCTACTGTCTATGTTTTGAACCATTCCTGTGACACTAGTTATAGATTCCGATGCTTCACTTTACGTTTACTGTATCCCTTGGACCTTCTTATTGACGATGAAACACAGAAATTGCATCGGAATTAAATACAAAAGGCACAATGCCGACTTAAGGACAAGAAGACTGGATCTTCTTACTGCCAATGTTTTGAACCATTCCTGTGATACTAGTTATAGATTCCGATGCTTCACTTCAGGTTTACTGTATCCCTCTGACCTTCTCATTGACGATGAAACACAGAAATTGCATCTGAATTAAATACAAAAGGCACAATGCCGTCTTAAGTCCAAGAAGACTGACTCTTCTTACTGTCTATGTTTTGAACCATTCCTGTGACACTAGTTATAGATTCCGATGCTTCACTTCAGGTTTACTGTATCCGTTGGACCTTCTTATTGACGATGAATCACAGAAATTGCATCGGAATTGAATACAAAAGGCACAATGCCTACTTAAGTACAAGATGACTGGCTCTTCTTACTGAGTATGTTTTGAATCATTCCTGTGACACTAGTTGTAGATTCCGAGGCTTCACTTCAGGTTTACTGTATCCCTAGGACCTTCTTATTGACGATGAAACACAGAAATTGCATCGGAACTAAATACAAAAGGCACAATGCCGACTTAAGTATAAGAAGACTGACTCTTTATTGCCGTCTATGTTTCAACCATTCCTGTGACATTAGTTATAGATTCCGATGCTTCACTTCAGGGTTACTGTATCCTTTGGACCTTCTTATTGGCGACGAAACTCAGAAATTGCATCGGAATTAAATAGAAAATGCACAATGCCGACTTAAGTACAAGAAGACTGACTCTTCGTACTGTCTATGTTTCGAACCATTGCTGTGACACTAGTTATATATTCCGATGCTTCACCTCAGGTCCATTGTATCCCTCTGACCTTCTTATTGACGATGAAACACAGAAATTGCATCGGAATTAGATAGAAAAGGCACAATGCCGACTTAAGTACAAGGAGACTGACTCTTCTTACTGACTATGATTTGAACAATTCCTGTGACACTAGTTGTAGATTCCGATGCTTCACTTCTGGTTTACTGTATCCCTTGGACCGTCGTATTGATGATGAAACACAGAAAGTTTATCGGAATTGAATACAAAAGGCACAATGCCGACTTACGTACAAGAAGACTGACTCTTCTTACTGACTATGTTTTGAACCATTCCTGTGACACTAGTTATGGATTCCGATGCTTCACTTAAGGTTTACTGTATCCCATGGACCTTCTTATTGACGATGAAACACAGAAATTGCATCTGAATTAGATACAAAAGGCACAATGCCGACTTAAGTACAACAAGACTGACCCTTCTTACTGACTATATCTTGATCCATTCCTGTGACACTAATTATAGATTCCGTCGCTTCACTTCAGGTTTACTGTATCCCTTGGACCTTCTTATTGACGATGAAACACAGAAATTGCATCGGAATTAAATACAAAAGATACAATGCCGAATTAAGTACAAGAAGGCTGACTCTTCTTACTGTCTATGTTTTGAACCGTTCCTGTGACACTAGTTATAGATTCCGATGCTTCACTTCGGGTTTACTGTATCCCTTGGACCTTCTTATTGACGATGAAACACAGAAATTGCATCGGAATTAAATACAAAAGGCACAATGCCGACTTAAGTACAAGAAGACTGACTCTTCTTACTGACTATGATTTGAACAATTCCTGTGACACTAGTTGTAGATCCCAATGCTTCACTTCAGGTTTACCGTATCCCTCTGACGTTCTTATTAACGATGAAACACAGATATTGCATCGGAATTAAATACAAAAGGCACAATGCTGACTTAAGTACAAGAAGACTGACTCTTCATACTGACTATGTTTTGAACGTTATTTTAAATCCGTCTTGATTGCAAATTTTTTATTTTTTATTTATTTATTTTTTTTTATTATTCATATGACCGGTTTCGGTTCATTCAGAACCATCTTCTGATCTGATATTTAAGTTACAGGAGTAACCCGTCCAATTCAGCAACTTTCACATGCTACGTCAAGACGGATTTAAAATAACATAAAATCACTGATTGCTGTTATCCCATAAGACATTATGTCTGTTTTTGCAAAACTATGTTTTGAACCACTCCTGTGACACTAGTTGTAGATTCAGAGGCTTCACTTCAGGTTTACTGTATCCGTTGGACCTTCTTATTGACGATGAAACACAGAAATTGCATCGGAATTAAATAGAAAAGGCATAATGCCGACTTAAGTACAAGATGACTGGCTCTTCTTACTGAGTATGTTTTGAACCATTCCTGTGACACTAGTTGTAGATTCAGAGGCTTCACTTCAGGTTTACTGTATCCCTAGGACCTTCTTATTGACGATGAAACACAGAAATTGCATCGGAACTAAATACAAAAGGCACAATGCCGACTTAAGTATAAGAAGACTGACTCTTTACTGCTGTCTATGTTTGAACCATTCCTGTGACATTTGTTATAGATTCCGATGCTTCACTTCAGGGTTACTCTATCCTTTGGACCTTCTTATTGGCGACGAAACACAGAAATTGCATCGGAATTAAATAGAAAATGCACAATGCCGACTTAAGGACAAGAAGACTGACTGTTCTTACTGTCTATGTTTCAAACCATTGCTGTGACACTAGTTATAGATTCCGATGCTTCACCTCAGGTCCACTGTATCCCTCTGACCTTCTTATTGACGATGAAACACAGAAATTGCATCGGAATTAAATAGAAAAGGCACAATGCCATCCTAAGTACAAGCAGACTGATTCTTCTTAGTGTCTATGTTTTGAACCATTCCTGTGACGCTATTTTACAGATTCCGATGCTTCACTTCAGGTTTACTGTGTCCCTTGGACCTTCGTATTGACGATGAAACACAGAAATTGCATCGGAATTAAATACAAAAGGCAAAATGGCGACTTAAGTACAAGAAGACTGACTCTTCTTACTGACTGTTTTGAACCATTCCTGTGACACTAGATATAGATTCCGATGCTTCACTTCAGGTTTACTGTATCCCTCTGACGTTCTTATTAACGATGAAACGCAGATATTGCATCGGAATTAAATACAAAAGGCACAATGCCGACTTAAGTACAAGAAGACTGACTCTTCTTACTGACTATGTCATGAACCATTCCTGTGACACTAGTTATAGATTCCGATGCTTCACCTCAGGCTTACTGTATCCCTCTGACCTTCTTATTGACGACGAAACACAGAAATTGCATCGGAATTAAATACAAAAGGCACAAAGCCTACTTAAGAAGACTTACTCTTCTTACTGACTATGTGTTGAACCATTCCTGTGACACTAGTTTTGGATTCCGATGCTTCACTTCAGGTTTACTGTATCCCTTGGACCTTCTAATTGACGATGAAACACAGATATTGCATCGGAAATGAATACAAAAGGCACAATGCCTACTTAAGTACAATATGACTGGCTCTTCTTACTGAGTATGTTTTGAACCATACCTGTGACACTAGTTGTAGATTCCGAGGCTTCACTTCAGGTTTACTGTATCCCTAGGACCTTCTTATTGACGATGAAACACAGAAATTGCATCGGAAATAATACAAAAGGCACAATGCCGACTAAAGTATAAGAGGACTGACTCTTTACTGCTGTCTATGTTTGAACCATTCCTGTGACATTAGTTATAGATTCCGATGCTTCACTTCAGGATTACTGTATCCTTTGGACCTTCTTATTGGCGACGAAACACAGAAATTGCATCGGAATTAAATAGAAAATGCACAATGCCGACTTAAGTACAAGAAGACTGACTGTTCTTACTGTCTATTTATCGAACCATTGCTGTGACACTAGTTATAGATTCCGATGCTTCACCTCAGGTCCACTGTATCCCTCTGACCTTCTTATTGACGATGAAACACAGAAATTGTATCGGAATTAAATAGAAAAGGCACAATGCCGTCTTAAGTACAAGCAGACTGACTCTTCTTAGTGTCTATGTTTTGAAGCATTCCTGTGACGCTAGTTACAGATTCCGATGCTTCACTTCAGGTTTACTGTGTCCCTTGGACCTTCTTATTGACGATGAAACACAGAAATTGCATCGGAATTAAATACAAAAGGCAAAATGGCGACTTAAGTACCAGAAGACTGACTCTTCTTACTGACTGTTTTGAACCATTCCTGTGACACTAGATATAGATTCCGATGCTTCACTTCAGGTTTACTGTATCCCTCTGACGTTCTTATTAACGATGAAACGCAGATATTGCATCGGAATTAAATACAAAAGGCACAATGCTGACTCAAGTACAAGAAGACTGACTCTTCCTACTGACTATGTTTGAACGAATCCTGTGACATTAGTTATTGTTTCCGATGCTTCACTTCAGGTTTACTGTATCCTTTTGACCTTCCTATTGGCGACGAAACACAGAAATTGCATCGGATCGAAATACAAAAGGCACAATGCCGACTTAAGTACAAGAAGACTGACTCTTCCTGCTGTCTATGTTTGAACGAATCCTGTGACATTAGTTGTAGATTGCGATGCTTCACTTCAGGTTTACTATATCCTTTGGACCTTCGTATTGGCGACAAAACACAGATATTGCATCGGAATTAAATAGAAAAGGCACAATGTCGACTTAAGTCAAGAAGACTGACTGTTCTTACTGTCTATGTTTCGAACCATTGCTGTGACACTAGTTATAGATTCCGATGCTTCACCTCAGGTCCACTGTATCCCTCTGACCTTCTTATTGACGATGAAACACAGAAATTGTATCGGAATTAAATTGAAAAGGCACAATGCCATCTTAAGTACAAGCAGACTGACTCTTCTTAGTGTCTATGTTTTGAACCATTCCTGTGACACTAGTTATAGATTCCGATGCTTCACCTCAGGTTCACTGTATACCTCTGACCTTCTTATTGACGATGAAACACAGAAATTGCATCTGAATTAAATAGAAAAGGCACAATGCCGTCTTAAGTACAAGCAGATTTACTCTTCTCACTGGATATGTTTTCAACCATTCCTGTGACACTAGTTATAGGTTCCGATGCTTTACTTCAGGTTTAGTGTATCCCTCTGACCTTCTTATTGACGATGAAACACAGAAATTGCATCGGAAATAAATACAAAAGGCACAATACCGGCTTAAGTACATGTAGACTGAATCTTCCTACTGTCTATGTTTTGAACCATTGCTGTGACATTAGTTACAGATTCCGATGCTTCACCTCAGGTTTACTGTGTCCCTTGGACCTTCTTATTGACGGCGAAACACAGAAATTGCATCGGAATTAAATACAAAAGGCAAAATGGCGACTTAAGTATAAGAAGACTGACTCTTTACTGCTGTCTATGTTTGAACCATTCCTGTGACATTAGTTATAGATTCCGATGCTCCACCTCAGGTCCACTGTATCCCTCTGACCTTCTTATTGACGATGAAACACAGAAATTGCATCGGAATTGAATACAAAAGGCACAATGCCTACTTAAGTACAAGATGACTGGTTCTTCTTACTGAGTATGTTTTGAACCATTCCTGTGACACTAGTTGTAGATTCCGAGGCTTCACTTCAGGTTTACTGTATCCCTAGGACCTTCTTATTGACGATGAAACACAGAAATTGCATCGGAACTAAATACAAAAGGCACAATGCCGACTTAAGTATAAGAAGACTGACTCTTTACTGCTGTCTATGTTTGAACCATTCCTGTGACATTAGTTATAGATTCCGATGCTTCACTTCAGGGTTACTGTATCCTTTGGACCTTCTTATTGGCGACGAAACTCAGAAATTGCATCGGAATTAAATAGAAAATGCACAATGCCGACTTAAGTACAAGAAGACTGACTCTTCGTACTGTCTATGTTTCGAACCATTGCTGTGACACTAGTTATATATTCCGATGCTTCACCTCAGGTCCACTGTATCCCTCTGACCTTCTTATTGACGATGAAACACAGAAATTGCATCGGAATTAAATAGAAAAGGCACAATGCCGACTAAAGTACAAGGAGACTGACTCTTCTTACTGACTATGATTTGAACAATTCCTGTGACACTAGTTGTAGATTCCGATGCTTCACTTCTGGTTTACTGTATCCCTTGGACCGTCGTATTGATGATGAAACACAGAAAGTTTATCGGAATTGAATACAAAAGGCACAATGCCGACTTACGTACAAGAAGACTGACTCTTCTTACTGACTATGTTTTGAACCATTCCTGTGACACTAGTTATGGATTCCGATGCTTCACTTAAGGTTTACTGTATCCCATGGACCTTCTTATTGACGATGAAACACAGAAATTGCATCGGAATTAAATACAAAAGGCACAATGCCGACTTAAGTACAAGAAGACTGATTCTTCTCACTGACTATGATTTGAACAATTCCTGTGACAGTAGTTGTAGATCCCAATGCTTCACTTCATGTTTACCGTATCCCTCTGACGTTCTTATTAACGATGAAACACAGATATTGCATCGGAATGAAATACAAAAGGCACAATGCTGACTTAAGTACAAGAAGACTGACTCTTCTTACTGACTATGTTTTGAACCACTCCTGTGACACTAGTTAAAGATTACGATGGTTCACTTCCGGTAATCTGAATCCCTTGGACCTTCGTTTTGACGATGAAACAAAGAAATTGCATCGGAATTAAATAGAAAAGGCACAATGCCGTCTTAAGTACAAGCAGACTGACTCTTCTTAGTGTCTATGTTTTGAACCATTCCTGTGACGCTAGTTAAAGATTCCGATGCTTCACTTCAGGTTTACTGTATCCGTTGGACCTTCTTATTGACGATCAAACACAGAAATTGCATCGGAATTAAATAGAAATGGCACAATGCCGACTTAAGTACAAGATGACTGGCTCTTCTTACTGAGTATGTTTTGAACCATTCCTGTGACACTAGTTGTAGATTCAGAGGCTTCACTTCAGGTTTACTGTATCCCTAGGACCTTCTTATTGACGATGAATCACAGAAATTGCATCGGAACTAAATACAAAAGGCACAATGCCGACTTAAGTATAAGGAGACTGACTCTTTACTGCTGTCTATGTTTGAACCATTCCTGTGACATTAGTTATAGATTCCGATGCTCCACCTCAGGTCCACTGTATCCCTCTGACCTTCTTATTGACGATGAAACACAGAAATTGCATCGGAATTAAATAGAAAGGGCACAATGCCGTCTTAAGTACAAGCAGACTGATTCTTCTTAGTGTCTATGTTTTGAACCATTCCTGTGACGCTAGTTACAGATTCCGATGCTTCACTTCAGGTTTACTGTGTCCCTTGGACCTTCTTATTGACGATGAAACACAGAAATTGCATCGGAATTAAATACAAAAGGCAAAATGGCGACTTAAGTACAAGAAGACTGACTCTTCTTACTGACTGTTTTGAACCATTCCTGTGACACTAGATATAGATTCCGATGCTTCACTTCAGGTTTACTGTATCCCTCTGACGTTCGTATTAACGATGAAACGCAGATATTGCATCGGAATTAAATACAAAAGGCACAATGCCGACTTAAGTACAAGAAGACTGACTCTTCTTACTGACTATGTTTTGAACCATTCCTGTGACACTAGTTATAGATTCCGATGCTTCACTTCAGGTTTACTGTATCCCATGGTCCTTCTTATTGACGATGAAACACAGAAATTGCAACGGAATTAGATACAAAAGGCACAATGCCGAATTAAGTACAAAAAGACTGACTCTTCTTACTGACTATATCTTGTTCCATTCCTGTGACACTAGTTATAGATTCCGATGCTTCACTTCAGGTTTACTGTATCCCTTGGACCTTCTTATTGACGATGAAACACAGAAATTGCATCGGAATTAAATACAAAAGAAACAATGCCGAATTAAGTACAAGAAGGCTGACTCTTCTTACTGTCTATGTTTTGAACCGTTCCTGTGACACTAGTTATAGAGTCCGATGCTTCACTCCAGGTTCACTGTATCCCTTGGACCTTCTAATTGACGATGAAACACAGATATTGCATCGGAATTAAATACAAAAGTCACAATGCTGACTCAAGTACAAGAAGACTGACTCTTCCTACTAACTATGTTTGAACGAATCCTGTGACATTAGTTATTGTTTCCGATGCTTCACTTCAGGTTTACTGTATCCTTTCGACCTTCCTATTGGCGACGAGAGACAGTAATTGCATCTGAACAAAATACAAAAGGCACAATGCCGACTTAAGTACAAGAAGACTGACTCTTCCTACTGTCTATGTTTGAACGAATCCTGTGACATTAGTTGTAGATTCTGATGCTTCACTTCAGGTTTACTGTATCCTTTGGACCTTCGTATTGGCGACGAAACACAGATATTGCATCGGAATTAAATAGAAAAGGCACAATGACGACTTAAGTACACGAAGACTGACTCTTCCTACTGTCTATGTTTTGAACCATTCCTGTGACACTAGTTATAGATTCCGATGCTTCATCTCAGGTTCACTGTATCCCTCTGACCTTCTTATTGACGATGAAACACAGAAATTGCATCGGAATTAAATAGAAAAGGCACAATGCCGTCTTATGTACAAGCAGACTGACTCTTCTCACTGGATATGTTTTGAACCATTCCTGTGACACTAGTTATAGATTCGGATGCTTCACTTCAGGTTTACTGTATACCTTGGACCTTCTTATTGACGACGAAACACAGAAATTGCATCGGAATTAAATACAAAAGGCACAATGCCGACTTAAGTACAAGAAGACTGACTCTTCTTACTGACTATGATTTGAACAAAATCCTGTGACACTAGTTGTAGATTCCGATGCTTCACTTCTGGTTTACTGTATCCCTTCGACCGTCGTATTGATGATGAAACACAGAAAGTATATCGGAATTGAATACAAAAGGCACAATGCCGACTTACGTACAAGAAGACTGACTCTTCTTACTGACTATGTTTTGAACCATTCCTGTGACACTAGTTATAGATTACGACGCTTCACTTCCGGTAATCTGGTTCCCTTGGACCTTCGTTTTGACGATGAAACACAGAAATTGCATCGGAATTAAATAGAAAAGGCACAATGCCGACTTAAGTACAAGAAGACTGACTCTTCTTACTGACTATGTTTTGAACCACTCCTGTGACACTAGTTATAGATTACGATGCTTCACTTCCGGTAATCTGGTTCCCTTGGACCTTCGTTTTGACGATGAAACACAGAAATTGCATCGGAATTAAATGGAAAAGGCACAATGCCGTCTTAAGTACAAGCAGACTGACTCTTCTTAGTGTCTATGTTTTGAACCATTCCTGTGACGCTAGTTAAAGATTACGATGCTTCACTTCAGGTTTACTGTATCCGTTGGGCCTTCTTATTGACGATGAAACACAGAAATTGAATCGGAATTGAATACAAAAGGCACAATGCCTACTTAAGTACAAGATCACTGGCTCTTCTTACTGAGTATGTTTTGAACCATTCCTGTGACACTAGTTGTAGATTCCGAGGCTTCACTTGAGGTTTACTGTATCCCTAGGACCTTCTTATTGACGATGAAACACAGAAATTGCATCGGAACTAAATACAAAAGGCACAATGCCGACTTAAGTATAAGAAGACTGACAGTTTACTGCTGTCTATGTTTGAACCATTCCTGTGACATTAGTTATAGATTCCGATGCTTCACTTCAGGGTTACTGTATACTTTGGACCTTCTTATTGGCGACGAAACACAGAAATTGCATCGGAATTAAATAGAAAATGCACAATGCCGACTTAAGTACAAGAAGACTGACACTTCTTACTGTCTATGTTTCGAACCATTGCTGTGACACTAGTTATATATTCCGATGCTTCACCTCAGGTCCACTGTATCCCTCTGACCTTCTTATTGACGATGAAACACAGAAATTGCATCGGAATTAAATAGAAAAGGCACAAAGCCGACTTAAGTACAAGAAGACTGACTCTTCTTACTGACTATGATTTGAACAATTCCTGTGACACTAGTTGTAGATTCCGATGCTTCACTTCTGGTTTACTGTATCCCTTGGATGGTCGTATTGATGATGTACACAGAAATTTCATCGGAATTGAATACAAAAGGCACAATGCCGACTTACGTGCAAGAAGACTGACTCTTCTTACTGACAATGCTTTGAACCATTCCTGTGACACTAGTTATGGATTCCGATGCTTCACTTCAGGCTTACTGTATCCCTCCGACCTTCTTATTGACGATGAAACACAGAAATTGCATCGGAATTAAATACAAAAGGCACAATGCCTACTTAAGAAGACTTACTCTTCTTACTGACTATGTTTTGAACCATTCCTGTGACACTAGTTTTGGATTCCGATGCTTCACTTCAGGTTTACTGTATCCCTTGGACCTTCTTATAGACGATGAAACACAGAAATAGCATCGGAATTAAATACAAAAGAAACAATGCCGAATTAAGTACAAGAAGGCTGACTCTTCTTACTGTCTATGTTTTGAACCGTTCCCGTGACACTAGTTATAGAGTCCGATGCTTCACTCCAGGTATACTATATCCCTTGGACCTTCTTATTGACGTTGAAACACAGAAATTACATCGCAATTAAATACAAAAGGCACAATGCTGACTTAAGGACAAGAAGACTGAATCTTCTTACTGCCTATGTTTTGAACCATTCCTGTGACACTAGTTATAGATTCCGATGCTTCACTTCAGGCTTACTGTATCCCTCCGACCTTCTTATTGACGATGAAACACAGAAATTGCATCGGAATTAAATACAAAAGGCACAATGCCTACTTAAGAAGACTTACTCTTCTTACTGACTATGTTTTGAACCATTCCTGTGACACTAGTTTTGGATTCCGATGCTTCACGTCAGGTTTACTGTATCCCTTGGACCTTCTACTTGACGATGAAACACAGAAATTGCATCGGAATTAAATACAAAAGGCACAATGTCGACTTAAGTACAAGATGACTGACTCTTGTTACTGACTCTATCTTGATCCATTCCTGTGACACTAGTTATAGATTCCGATGCTTCACTTCGGGATTACTGTATCCCTTGGACCTTCTTATTGACGATGAAACACAAAAATTGCATCGGAATTAAATACAAAAGGATCAATGCCGACTTAAGTACAAGAAGACTGACTCTTCATACTGACTATGATTTGAACCATTCCTGTGACACTAGTTGTAGATTCCGATGCTTCACTTCAGGTTTATTGTATCCCTCTGACCTTCTTATTAACGATGAAACACAGATATTGCATCGGAATTAAATTCAAAAGGCACAATGCCGACATAAGTACAAGCAGACTGACTCTTCTTACTGACTATGTTTTGATCCATTCCTGTGACACTAGTTATAGATTCCGATCCTTCACTTCTGGTTTACTGTATCCCTTGGACCTTCGTATTGACGACGAAACACAAAAATCGCATCGGAATTAAATACAAAAGGCACAATGCTGACTCAAGTACAAGAAGACTGACTCTTCCTACTGACTATGTTTGAACGAATCCTGTGACATTAGTTATTGTTTCCGATGCTTCACTTCAAATTTACTGTATCCTTTCGACCTTCCTATTGGCGACGAAAGACAGAAATTGCATCGGAACAAAATACAAAAGGCACAATGCCGACTTAAGTACAAGAAGACTGACTCTTCCTACTGTCTATGTTTGAACGAATCCTGTGACATTAGTTATAGATTCCGATGCTTCACTTCAGGTTTACTGTATCCTTTGGACCTTCCTATTGGCGACGAAACACTGAAATTGCATCGGAATTAAATAGAAAAGGCACAATGCCGACTTAAGTACAAGAAGACTGACTCTTCCTACTGTCTATGATTTGAACCATTCCTGTGACACTAGTTATAGATTCCGATGCTTCACCTCAGGTTCACTGTATCCCTCTGACCTTTTTATTGACGATGAAACACAGAAATTGCATCGGAATTAAATACAAACAAGATGACTGACTCTTCTTACTGACTCTATCTTGATCCATTCCTGTGACACTAGTTATAGATTCCGATGCTTCACTTCGGGTTTACTGTATCCCTTGGACCTTCTTATTGACGATGAATCACAGAAATTGCATCGGAATTAAATACAAAAGGCACAATGCCGACTTAAGTACAAGAAGACTGACTCTTCTTTCTGACTATGATTTGAACAATTCCTGTGATACTAGTTGTAGATCCCAATGCTTCACTTCAGGTTTACCGTATCCCTCTGACGTTCTTATTAACGGTGAAACACAGATATTGCATCGGAATTAAATACAAAAGGCACAATGCTGACTTAAGTACAAGAAGACTGACTCTTCTTTCTGACTATGATTTGAACAATTCCTGTGACACTAGTTGTAGATCCCAATGCTTCACTTCAGGTTTACCGTATCCCTCTGACGTTCTTATTAACGATGAAACACAGATATTGCATTGGAATTAAATACAAAAGGCACAATGCTGACTTAAGTACAAGAAGACTGACTCTTCTTACTGACTATGATTTGAACCACTAGTTGAACACTAGTTATAGATTACGATGCTTCACTTCCGGTAATCTGAATCCCTTGGACCTTCGTATTGACGATGAAACACAGAAATTGCATCGGAATTAAATAGAAAAGGCACAATGCCGTCTTAAGTACAAGCAGACTGACTCTTCTTAGTGTCTATGTTTTGAACCATTCCTGTGACGCTAGTTAAAGATTCCGATGCTTCACTTCAGGTTTACTGTATCCGTTGGACCTTCTTATTGGCGACGAAACACAGAAATAGCATCGGAATTAAATACAAAAGAAACAATGCCGAATTAAGTACAAGAAGACTGACTCTTCTTATGGTGTATTCCATCGGAATTAAATAGAAAATGCACAATGCCGACTTAAGTACAAGAAGACTGACTCTTCTTACTGTCTATGTTTCGAACCATTGCTGTGACACTAGTTATATATTCCGATGCTTCACCTCAGGTCCACTGTATCCCTCTGACCTTCTTATTGACGATGAAACACAGAAATTGCATGGGAATTAAATAGATAAGGCGCAATGCCGACTTAAGTACAAGGAGACTGACTCTTCTTACTGACTATGATTTGAACAATTCCTGTGACACAAGTTGTAGATTCCGATGCTTCACTTCTGGTTTACTGTATCCCTTGGACCGTCGTATTGATGATGAAACACAGAAATTTCATCGGAATTGAATACAAAAGGCACAATGCCGACTTACGTACAAAAAGACTGACTCTTCTTACTGACTATGTTTTGAACCATTCCTGTGACACTAGTTATGGATTCCGATGCTTCACTTCAGGTTAACTGTATCCCATGGAAATTCTTATTGACGATGAAACACAGAAATTGCATCGGAATTAGATACAAAAGGCACAATGCCGACTTAAGTACAACAAGACTGACTCTTCTTACTGACTATATCTTGATCCATTCCTGTGACACTAGTTATAGATTCCGATGCTTCACTTCAGGTTTACTGTATCCCTTGGTCCTTCTTATTGGCGATGAAACACAGAAATAGCATCGGAATTAAATACAAAAGAAACAATGCCGAATTAAGTACAAGAAGACTGACTCTTCTTATGGTGTATGTTTTGAACCGTTCCTGTGACACTAGTTATAGAGTCCGATGCTTCACTCCAGGTTTACTGTATCCCTTGGACCTTCATATTGACGATAAAACACCGAAATTACATCGCAATTAAATACAAAAGGCACAATGGTGACTTAAGGACAAGAAGACTGAATCTTCTTACTGCCTATGTTTTGAACCATTCCTGTGACACTAGTTATAGATTCCGATGCTTCACTTCAGACTTACTGTATCCCTCTGACCTTCTTATTGACGATGAAACACAGAAATTACATCGGAATTAAATACAAAGGATACAATGCCTACTTAAGAAGACTTACTCTTCTTACTGACTATGTTTTGAACCATTCCTGTGACACTAGTTTCGGATTCCGATGCCTCACTTCTGGTTTACTGTATCCCTTGGACCTTCGTATTGACGACGAAACACAAAAATTGCATCGGAAATAAATAAAAAAGGCACAATACCGGCTTAAGTACAAGTAGACTGAATCTTCCTACTGTCTATGATTTGAACCATTCCTGTGACACTAGTTACAGCTTCCGATGCTTCATTTCAGGATTACTGCATCCCTTGCACTTTCGTAATGACAATGAAACACAGATAGTGCATCGGAATTAAATACAAAAGGTACAATGCCAACTTAAGTAGAAGAAGACTGACTCTTCTTACTGGATATGTTTTGAGCCATTCCTGTGACACTAGTTATAGATTCCGATGCTTCACCTCAGGTTTACTGTATCCATCTGACGTTCTTATTGACGATGAAACACAGAAATTGCATCGGAAATAAATACAAAAGGCACAATGCCGACTTAAGTATAAGAAGACTGACTATTCCTACTATCTATGTTTTGAACCGTTCCTGTGACATTAGGTATGGATTCCGATGCTTCACTTCAGGGTTACTGTATCCTTTGGCAGCTTAACACAGAAATTGCATCGGAATTAAGTAGAAAAGGCACAATGCAGTCTTAAGTGCAAGATGACTGACTCTTCTCACTGTCTATGTTTTGAACCATTCCTGTGACACTAGTTATAGATTCCGAAGCTTCACCTCAGGTTCACTCTATCCCTTGGACCTTTTTATTGACGATATAACACAGAAATTGCATCGGAATTAAATACAAAAGGCACAATGCCGACATAAGTACAAGAAGACTGACTCTACTTACTGATTGTTTTGAACCATTCCTGTGACACTAGTTATAGATTCCGATGCTTCACTTCAGGTTTACCGTATCCCTCTGACCTTCTTATTAACGATGAAACACAGATATTGCATCAGAATTAAATACAAAAGGTACAATGCCGACTTAAATACAAGAAGACTGAGTCATCTTACTGACTATGTTTTGAACCATTCCTGTGACACTAGTTATACATTCCGATGCTTCACTTCTGGTTTACTGTATCCCTTGGACCTTCGTATTGACGATGAAACACAGAAATTGCATCGGAATAAAATACAAAAGGCACAATGCCGACTTAAGTACAAGAAGACTGACTCTTCTTACTGACTATGTTTTGAACCATTCCTGTGACACTAGTTATGGTTTCCGATACTTCACTTCACGTTTACTGTATCCATTGGACCTTCGTATTGACGATGAAACACTGAAATTGCATCGGTATTAAATACAAAAGACACAATACCGACCTAAGTACAAGAAAACTGACTCCTCTTACTGACTATATGTTGATCCATTCCTGTGACACTAGTTATGGATTCCGATGCTTCACTTTAGGTTTACTGTATCCCTTGGACATTCTTATCGACGATGAAACACAGAAATTGCATCGGAATTAAATACAAAAGGCATAATGCCGACTTAAGTACAAGAAGGCTGACTCTTCTTACTGTCTATGATTTGTACCATTCCTGTGACACTAGTTATCGACTCCGATGCTTCACACAAGGTTTACTGTATCCCTTGGAAGTTCTTATTGATGATGAAACACCGAAATTGTATCGGAATTAATTAGAAAAGGCACAATGCAGACTTAGGTACAAGAAGACTGTCTCTTCTTACTGTCTATGTTTGAACCATTCCTGTGACACTAGTTATGGATTCCGATGCTTCACTTCACTTTTACTGTATCCCTTGGACCTTCGTATTGACGATGAAACTCAGAAATTGCATCGGAATTAAATACAAAAGGCACAATGCCGACTTAAGTATAAGAAGACTGACTCTTTACTGCAGTCTATGTTTGAACCATTCCTGTGACATTAATTATAGATTCCGATGCTTCACTTCAGGGTTACTGTATCCTTTGGACCTTCTTATTGGCGACGAAACACAGAAATTGCATCCGAAGTAAATAGAAAATGCACAATGCCGACTTAAGTACAAGAAGACAGACTCTTCTTACTGTCTATGTTTCGAACCATTCCTGTTACACTAGTTATAGATTCCGATGCTACACTCCTGGTATACTGTATCCCTTGGACCTTATTATTGACGATGAAACACAGAAATTGCATCGGAATTAAATACAAAAGGCACAATGCCGACTTAAGGACAAGAAGAATGGATCTTCTTACTGCCTATGTTTTGAAATATTCCTGTGACACTAGTTTTTGATTCCGATGCTTCACTTCAGGTGTACTGTATCCCTCTGACCTTCTCATTGACGATGAAATACAGAAATTGCATCTGAATTAAATACAAAAGGCACAATGCCGACTTAAGTGCAAGAGGACTGACTCTTCTTACTGTCTATGTTTTGAACCATTCCTGTGACACTAGTTGTAGATTCCGAGGCTTCACTTGAGGTTTACTGTATCCCTAGGACCTTCTTATTGACGATGAAACACAGAAATTGCATCGGAACTAAATACAAAAGGCACAATGCCGACTTAAGTATAAGAAGACTGACTGTTTACTGCTGTCTATGTTTGAACCATTCCTGTGACATTAGTTATAGATTCCGATGCTTCACTTCAGGGTTACTGTATACTTTGGACCTTCTTATTGGCGACGAAACACAGAAATTGCATCGGAATTAAATAGAAAATGCACAATGCCGACTTAAGTACAAGAAGACTGACACTTCTTACTGTCTATGTTTCGAACCATTGCTGTGACACTAGTTATATATTCCGATGCTTCACCTCAGGTCCACTGTATCCCTCTGACCTTCTTATTGACGATGAAACACAGAAATTGCATCGGAATTAAATAGAAAAGGCACAAAGCCGACTTAAGTACAAGAAGACTGACTCTTCTTACTGACTATGATTTGAACAATTCCTGTGACACTAGTTGTAGATTCCGATGCTTCACTTCTGGTTTACTGTATCCCTTGGATGGTCGTATTGATGATGTACACAGAAATTTCATCGGAATTGAATACAAAAGGCACAATGCCGACTTACGTGCAAGAAGACTGACTCTTCTAACTGACAATGTTTGAACCATTCCTGTGACACTAGTTATGGATTCCGATGCTTGACTTCAGGTTTACTGTATCCCATGGACCTTCTTATTGACGATGAAACACAGAAATTGCATCGGAATTAGATACAAAAGGCACAATACCGACTTAAGTACAACAAGACTGACTCATCTTACTGACTATATCTTGTTCCATTCCTGTGACACTAGTTATAGATTCCGATGCTTCACTTCAGGTTTACTGTATCCCTTGGACCTTCTTATAGACGATGAAACACAGAAATAGCATCGGAATTAAATACAAAAGAAACAATGCCGAATTAAGTACAAGAAGGCTGACTCTTCTTACTGTCTATGTTTTGAACCGTTCCTGTGACACTAGTTATAGAGTCCGATGCTTCACTCCAGGTATACTATATCCCTTGGACCTTCTTATTGACGTTGAAACACAGAAATTACATCGCAATTAAATACAAAAGGCACAATGCTGACTTAAGGACAAGAAGACTGAATCTTCTTACTGCCTATGTTTTGAACCATTCCTTTGACACTAGTTATAGATTCCGATGCTTCACTTCAGGCTTACTGTATCCCTCCGACCTTCTTAT
Organism: Schistocerca serialis cubense; assembly: GCF_023864345.2. Lineage (NCBI taxonomy): Eukaryota > Metazoa > Arthropoda > Insecta > Orthoptera > Acrididae > Schistocerca > Schistocerca serialis. The sequence continues at coordinate 640,649,505 of NC_064644.1, forward strand.
TGACGATGAAACACAGAAATTGCATCGGAATTAAATACAAAAGGCACAATGCCTACTTAAGAAGACTTACTCTTCTTACTGACTATGTTTTGAACCATTCCTGTGACACTAGTTTTGGATTCCGATGCTTCACGTCAGGTTTACTGTATCCCTTGGACCTTCTACTTGACGATGAAACACAGAAATTGCATCGGAATTAAATACAAAAGGCACAATGTCGACTTAAGTACAAGATGACTGACTCTTGTTACAGACTCTATCTTGATCCATTCCTGTGACACTAGTTATAGATTCCGATGCTTCACTTCGGGATTACTGTATCCCTTGGACCTTCTTATTGACGATGAAACACAAAAATTGCATCGGAATTAAATACAAAAGGATCAATGGCGACTTAAGTACAAGAAGACTGACTCTTCATACTGACTATGATTTGAACCATTCCTGTGACACTAGTTGTAGATTCCGATGCTTCACTTCAGGTTTATTGTATCCCTCTGACCTTCTTATTAACGATGAAACACAGATATTGCATCGGAATTAAATTCAAAAGGCACAATGCCGACATAAGTACAAGCAGACTGACTCTTCTTACTGACTATGTTTTGATCCATTCCTGTGACACTAGTTATAGATTCCGATCCTTCACTTCTGGTTTACTGTATCCCTTGGACCTTCGTATTGACGACGAGACACAAAAATCGCATCGGAATTAAATACAAAAGGCACAATGCTGACTCAAGTACAAGAAGACTGACTCTTCCTACTGACTATGTTTGAACGAATCCTGTGACATTAGTTATTGTTTCCGATGCTTCACTTCAAATTTACTGTATCCTTTCGACCTTCCTATTGGCGACGAAAGACAGAAATTGCATCGGAACAAAATACAAAACGCACAATGCCGACTTAAGTACAAGAAGACTGACTCTTCCTACTGTCTATGTTTGAACGAATCCTGTGACATTAGTTATAGATTCCGATGCTTCACTTCAGGTTTACTGTATCCTTTGGACCTTCCTATTGGCGACGAAACACTGAAATTGCATCGGAATTAAATAGAAAAGGCACAATGCCGACTTAAGTACAAGAAGACTGACTCTTCCTACTGTCTATGATTTGAACCATTCCTGTGACACTAGTTATAGATTCCGATGCTTCACCTCAGGTTCACTGTATCCCTCTGACCTTTTTATTGACGATGAAACACAGAAATTGCATCGGAATTAAATACAAACAAGATGACTGACTCTTCTTACTGACTCTATCTTGATCCATTCCTGTGACACTAGTTATAGATTCCGATGCTTCACTTCGGGTTTACTGTATCCCTTGGACCTTCTTATTGACGATGAAACACAGAAATTGCATCGGAATTAAATACAAAAGGCACAATGCCGACTTAAGTACAAGAAGACTGACTCTTCTTTCTGACTATGATTTGAACAATTCCTGTGATACTAGTTGTAGATCCCAATGCTTCACTTCAGGTTTACCGTATCCCTCTGACGTTCTTATTAACGGTGAAACACAGATATTGCATCGGAATTAAATACAAAAGGCACAATGCTGACTCAAGTACAAGAAGACTGACTCTTCTTTCTGACTATGATTTCAACAATTCCTGTGACACTAGTTGTAGATCCCAATGCTTCACTTCAGGTTTACCGTATCCCTCTGACGTTCTTATTAACGATGAAACACAGATATTGCATCGGAATTAAATACAAAAGGCACAATGCTGACTTAAGTACAAGAAGACTGACTCTTCTTACTGACTATGATTTGAACCACTAGTTGAACACTAGTTATAGATTACGATGCTTCACTTCCGGTAATCTGAATCCCTTGGACCTTCGTATTGACGATGAAACACAGAAATTGCATTGGAATTAAATAGAAAAGGCACAATGCCGTCTTAAGTACAAGCAGACTGACTCTTCTTAGTGTCTATGTTTTGAACCATTCCTGTGACGCTAGTAAAAGATTCCGAAGCTTCACTTCAGGTTTACTGTATCCGTTGGACCTTCTTATTGGCGACGAAACACAGAAATAGCATCGGAATTAAATACAAAAGAAACAATGCCGAATTAAGTACAAGAAGACTGACTCTTCTTATGGTGTATTCCATCGGAATTAAATAGAAAATGCACAATGCCGACTTAAGTACAAGAAGACTGACTCTTCTTACTGTCTATGTTTCGAACCATTGCTGTGACACTAGGTATATATTCCGATGCTTCACCTCAGGTCCACTGTATCCCTCTGACCTTCTTATTGACGATGAAACACAGAAATTGCATGGGAATTAAATAGAAAAGGCGCAATGCCGACTTAAGTACAAGAAGACTGACTCTTCTTACTGACTATGATTTGAACAATTCCTGTGACACAAGTTGTAGATTCCGATGCTTCACTTCTGGTTTACTGTATCCCTTGGACCGTCGTATTGATGATGAAACACAGAAATTTCATCGGAATTGAATACAAAAGGCACAATGCCGACTTACGTACAAAAAGACTGACTCTTCTTACTGACTATGTTTTGAACCATTCCTGTGACACTAGTTATGGATTCCGATGCTTCACTTCAGGTTAACTGTATCCCATGGAAATTCTTATTGACGATGAAACACAGAAATTGCATCGGAATTAGATACAAAAGGCACAATGCCGACTTAAGTACAACAAGACTGACTCTTCTTACTGACTATATCTTGATCCATTCCTGTGACACTAGTTATAGATTCCGATGCTTCACTTCAGGTTTACTGTATCCCTTGGTCCTTCTTATTGGCGATGAAACACAGAAATAGCATCGGAATTAAATACAAAAGAAACAATGCCGAATTAAGTACAAGAAGACTGACTCTTCTTATGGTGTATGTTTTGAACCGTTCCTGTGACACTAGTTATAGAGTCCGATGCTTCACTCCAGGTTTACTGTATCCCTTGGACCTTCATATTGACGATAAAACACCGAAATTACATCGCAATTAAATACAAAAGGCACAATGGTGACTTAAGGACAAGAAGACTGAATCTTCTTACTGCCTATGTTTTGAACCATTCCTGTGACACTAGTTATAGATTCCGATGCTTCACTTCAGACTTACTGTATCCCTCTGACCTTCTTATTGACGATGAAACACAGAAATTACATCGGAATTAAATACAAAGGGCACAATGCCTACTTAAGAAGACTTACTCTTCTTACTGACTATGTTTTGAACCATTCCTGTGACACTAGTTTCGGATTCCGATGCTTCACTTCTGGTTTACTGTATCCCTTGGACCTTCGTATTGACGACGAAACACAAAAATTGCATCGGAAATAAATAAAAAAGGCACAATACCGGCTTAAGTACAGGTAGACTGAATCTTCCTACTGTCTATGATTTGAACCATTCCTGTGACACTAGTTACAGCTTCCGATGCTTCATTTCAGGATTACTGCATCCCTTGGACTTTCGTAATGACAATGAAACACAGATAGTGCATCGGAATTAAATTCAAAAGGTACAATGCCAACTTAAGTAGAAGAAGACTGACTCTTCTTACTGGATATGTTTTGAGCCATTCCTGTGACACTAGTTATAGATTCCGATGCTTCACCTCAGGTTTACTGTATCCATCTGACGTTCTTATTGACGATGAAACACAGAAATTGCATCGGAAATAAATACAAAAGGCACAATGCCGACTTAAGTATAAGAAGACTGACTATTCCTACTATCTATGTTTTGAACCGTTCCTGTGACATTAGGTATGGATTCCGATGCTTCACTTCAGGGTTACTGTATCCTTTGGCAGCTTAACACAGAAATTGCATCGGAATTAAATAGAAAAGGCACAATGCAGACTTAAGTGCAAGATGACTGACTCTTCTCACTGTCTATGTTTTGAACCATTCCTGTGACACTAGTTATAGATTCCGAAGCTTCACCTCAGGTTCACTCTATCCCTTGGACCTTTTTATTGACGATATAACACAGAAATTGCATCGGAATTAAATACAAAAGGCACAATGCCGACTTAAGTACAAGAAGACTGACTCTACTTACTGATTGTTTTGAACCATTCCTGTGACACTAGTTATAGATTCCGATGCTTCACTTCAGGTTTACTGTATCCCTCTGACCTTCTTATTAACGATGAAACACAGATATTGCATCAGAATTAAATAGAAAAGGTACAATGCCGACTTAAATACAAGAAGACTGACTCTACTTACTGATTGTTTTGAACCATTCCTGTGACACTAGTTATAGATTCCGATGCTTCACTTCAGGTTTACTGTATCCCTCTGACCTTCTTATTAACGATGAAACACAGATATTGCATCAGAATTAAATAGAAAAGGTACAATGCCGACTTAAATACAAGAAGACTGAGTCATCTTACTGACTATGTTTTGAACCATTCCTGTGACACTAGTTATACATTCCGATGCTTCACTTCTGGTTTACTGTATCCCTTGGACCTTCGTATTGACGATGAAACACAGAAATTGCATCGGAATAAAATACAAAAGGCACAATGCCGACTTAAGTACAAGAAGACTGACTCTTCTTACTGACTATGTTTTGAACCATTCCTGTGACACTAGTTATGGTTTCCGATACTTCACTTCACGTTTACTGTATCCATTGGACCTTCGTATTGACGATGAAACACTGAAATTGCATCGGTATTAAATACAAAAGACACAATGCCGACCTAAGTACAAGAAGACTGACTCCTCTTACTGACTATATGTTGATCCATTCCTGTGACACTAGTTATGGATTCCGATGCTTCACTTTAGGTTTACTGTATCCCTTGGACATTCTTATCGACGATGAAACACAGAAATTGCATCGGAATTAAATACAAAAGGCATAATGCCGACTTAAGTACAAGAAGGCTGACTCTTCTTACTGTCTATGATTTGTACCATTCCTGTGACACTAGTTATCGACTCCGATGCTTCACACAAGGTTTACTGTATCCCTTGGAAGTTCTTATTGATGATGAAACACCGAAATTGTATCGGAATTAATTAGAAAAGGCACAATGCAGACCTAGGTACAAGAAGACTGTCTCTTCTTACTGTCTATGTTTGAACCATTCCTGTGACACTAGTTATGGATTCCGATGCTTCACTTCACTTTTACTGTATCCCTTGGACCTTCGTATTGACGATGAAACACAGAAATTGCATCGGAATTAAATACAAAAGGCACAATGCCGACTTAAGTATAAGAAGACTGACTCTTTACTGCAGTCTATGTTTGAACCATTCCTGTGACATTAATTATAGATTCCGATGCTTCACTTCAGGGTTACTGTATCCTTAGGACCTTCTTATTGGCGACGAAACACAGAAATTGCATCCGAAGTAAATAGAAAATGCACAATGCCGACTTAAGTACAAGAAGACAGACTCTTCTTACTGTCTATGTTTCGAACAATTGCTGTGACACTAGTTATATATTCCGATGCTTCACTTCCGGTTCACTGTATCCCTTGGGCCTTCGTATTGACGATGATACACAGAAATTGCATCGGAATTAAATACAAAAGGCACAATGCCGACCTAAGTACGGAAGACTGACTCCTCTCACTGACTATAACTTGATCCATTCCTGTGACACTAGTTACAGATTCCGATGCGTCACTTCAGGTTTACTCTATCCCTTGGACCTTCTTATTGACGATGAAACACAGAAATTGCATCGGAATTAAATACAAAAGGCACAATGCCGACTTAAGTACAAGAAGGCTGACTCGTCATACTGTCTATGTTTTGAACCATTCCTGTTACACTAGTTATAGATTCCGATGCTACACTCCTGGTATACTGTATCCCTTGGACCTTATTATTGACGATGAAACACAGAAATTGCATCGGAATTAAATACAAAAGGCACAATGCCGACTTAAGGACAAGAAGAATGGATCTTCTTACTGCCTATGTTTTGAAATATTCCTGTGACACTAGTTATTGATTCCGATGCTTCACTTCAGGTGTACTGTATCCCTCTGACCTTCTCATTGACGATGAAACACAGAAATTGCATCTGAATTAAATACAAAAGGCACAATGCCGACTTAAGTGCAAGAGGACTGACTCTTCTTACTGTCTATGTTTTGAACCATTCCTGTAACACTAGTTATAGATTCCGATGCTTCACACAAGGTTTACTGTATCCCTTGGACCTTCTTATTGACGATGAAACACCGAAATTGCATCGGAATTAAATAGAATAGGCACAATGCCGACCTAGGTACAAGAAGACTGTCTCTTCTTACTGTCTATGTTTTGAACCATTCCTGTGACACTAGTTATGGATTCCGACGCTTCACTTCAGGTTTACTGTATCCCTTGGAGCTTCCTATTGACGATGAAACACAGAAATTTCATCGGAATTAAATACAAAAGGCACAATGCCGACTTAAGTTCAAGAACACTGACTCTTCTTACTGTCTATATATTGATCCATTCCTGTGACACTAGTTATAGATTCTGATGCTTTACTTCAGATTTACTGTATATCTTGGACCTTCTTATTGACGATGAAACACTGAAATTGCATCGAAATTAAATACAAAAGGCACAATGCCGACTTATGTACAAGAAGACTGACTCTTCTTACTGACTATGATTTGAACCATTCCTGTGACACTAGTTGTAGATCCCGATGCTTCACTTCAGGTTTACTGTATCCCTCTGACGTTCTTATTAACGATGAAACACAGATATTGCATCGGAATTAAATACAATAGGCACAATGCTGTCTTAAGTACAAGAAGACTGACTCTTCTTACTGACTATGTTTTGAACCATTCCTGTGACACTAGTTATAGATTCCGATGCTTCACTTCCGGTTTACTGTATCCCTTGGACCTTCGTATTGACGATGAAACACTGAAATTGCATCGGAATTAAATATAAAGGGCACAATGCCGACTTAAGTACAAGAAGACTGACTCTTCTTACTTACTATGCTTTGAAGCATTCCTGTGACACTTGTTATGGATTCCGATGCTTCACTTCAGGTGTACTGTATCCCTTAGACCTTCGTATTGACGATGAAACACAGAAATTGCATCTGAATTAAATACAAAAGGCACAATGCTGACTTAGGTACAAGAAGACTGACTCTTCTTACTGACTATATCTTGATCCATTCCTGTGACACTAGTTATAGATTCCGATGCTTCACTTCAGGCTTACTGTATCCCTTGGACCTTCTTATTGACGATGAAACACAGAAATTGCATCGAAAATAAATACAAAAGGCACAATGCGGACTTAAGTACAACAAGTCTGACTCTTCTTACGGGTATGTTTTCAACGATCCCTGTGACACTAGTTATAGATTCCGATGCTTCACTTCAGGTTTACTGTATCCCTCTGACCTTCTTGTTGACGATGAAACACAGAAATTGCATCGGAAATAGATACAAAAGGAACAATACCGACTTAAGTACATGTAGACTGAATCTTCCTACTGTCTATGTATTGGACCATTCCTGTGACACTAGTTATAGATTCCGATGCTTCATTTCAGGATTACAGTATCCCTTGGACCTTCTTAATGACGATGAAACACAGATAGTGCACCGGAATTAAATACAAAAGGCACAATGCCAACTTAAGTACAAGAAGACTGACTCTTCCTACTGTCTATGTTTTGAACCATTCCTGTGCCACTAGTTATGGATTCCGATGCTTCACTTCAGGTGTACTGTATCCCTTAGACCTTCGTATTGACGATGAAACACAGAAATTGCATCTGAATAAAATAGAAAAGGCACAATGCCAACTTAAGTACAAGAAGACTGACTCTTCTTACTGACTATACCATGATCCATTCCTGTGACACTAGTTATAGATTCCGATGCTTCACTTCAGGTTTACTGTATCCTTTGGACCTTCTTATTGGCGAAGAAACACAGAAATTGCTTCGGAATTAAATAGAAAAGGCACAATGCCAACATAAGTACAAGAAGACTGACTCTTCTTACGGGTATGTTTTCAACGTTTCCTGTGACACTAGTTATAGATTCCGATGCTTCACCTCAGGTTCACTCTCTCCCTTGGACCTCCTTATTGACGATGAAACACAGAAATTGCATCGGAATTAAATACAAAGTGCACAATGCCGACATAAGTACAAGAAGACTGACTCTTCATACTGATTGTATTGAACCATTCCCGTGACACTAGTTATATATTCCGATGCTTCACTTCACGTTTACTGTATCCCTCGGACCTTCGTATTGACGATGAAACACTGAAATTCCATCGGTATTAAATACAAAAGGCACAATGCCGACCTAAGTACAAGAAGACTGACTCCTCTTACTATCTATGTTTTGAACCATTCCTGTGACACTAGTTATAGATTCCGACGCTCCACTTCAGTTTTACTGTATTCCTTGTACCTTCTTATTGACGATGAAACACAGAATCTGCAACGGAATTAAATACAAAGGGCACAAAGCCGACTTAAGAACCAGAAGACTGACCCTTCTTACTGACTATACCTTGATGCATTCCTGTGACACTATTTATAGATTCCGATGCTTCACTTCAGGTTAACTGTATCTCTTGGACCTTCTTATTGACGATGAAACACAGTTATTGCATCGGAATTAAATACAAAAGGCACAATGCCGACTTAAGTATAAGAGGACTGACTCTTCTTACTGACTATGTTTTGTACCATTCCTGTGACACTAGTTATAGATTCCGATGCTTCACTTCTGGTTTACTGTATCCCTTGGACATTCGTATTGACGATGAAACACAGAAATTGCATCGGAAGTAATTACAAATGGCAGAATGCTGACTTAAGTACAAGAAGACTGACTCTTCTTACTGACTATGCTTTGAACCATTCCTGTGACACTAGTTATAGATTCCGATGCTTCACTTCAGGTTTACTGTATCCCTTGGACCTTCTTATTGACGATGAAACACAGAAATTGCATCAGAATTAAATACAAAATGCACAATACCGACATAAGTACAAGAAGACTGAATCTTCTTACTGACTATGTGTTGAATCTTTCCTGTGACACTATTTAGAGATTCCGATGCTTCCCTTCAGGTTTACTGTATCTCTCTGACCTTCTTATTGACGATGAAACACAGTAATTGCATCGGAATTAATTTGAAAAGGGCACAATGCCGACTTAAGTACAAGAAGACTGACTCTTCTTACTGTCTATGTTTTGAACCATTCCTGTGACACTAGTTATAGATTCCGATGCTTCATTACAGGTTTACTGTATCTCTTGGACCTTCTTATTGACGATGAAACACAGATATTGCATCGGAATTAAATACAAAAGGCACAATGCCGACTTAAGTACAAGAAGACTGACTCTTCTTACTGACTATATCTTGATCCATTCCTGTGACACTAGTTATAGATTCCGATGCTTCACTTCAGGTTTACTGTATCTCTTGGACCTTCTTATTGACGATGAAACACAGAAATTGCATCGGAATTAAATACAAAAGGCACAATGCCGACTTAAGTATAAGAAGACTGACTCTTCTTACTGACTATATTTTGTACCATTCCTGTGACACTAGTTATAGATTCCGATGCTTCACTTCTGGTTTACTGTATCCCTTGGACCTTCGTATTGACGATGAAACACAGAAATTGCATCGGAAGTAATTACAAATGGCAGAATGCCGACTTAATTACAAGAAGACTGACTCTTCTTACTGACTATGCTTTGAACCATTCCTGTGACACTAGTTGTAGATTCCGATGCTTCACTTCAGGTTTACTGTATCCCTCTGACTTTCTTATTGACGATGAAACACAGAAATTGCATCGGAAATAAATACAAAATTCACAATACCGACTTAAGTACACGTAGACTGAATCTTCCTACTGTCTATGTTTTGAACCATTCCTGTGAAACTAGTTATAGATTCCGATGCTTCATTTCAGGTTTACTGTATCCCTTGGACCTTCTTAATGACGATGAAGCACAGATAGTGCCTCGGAATAAAATACAAAAGGCACAATGCCGACTTAAGTACAAGAAGGATGACTCCTCTTACTGTCTATGTTTTGAACCATTCCTGTGACACTAGTTATAGATTCCGATGCTTCACTCCACGTTTACTGTATCCCTTGGACCTTCTTATTGACGATGAAACACAGAAATCGCATCGGAATTAAAAACAAAAGGCACAATGCCGACTTAGGGACAATAAGACTGAATCTTCTTACTGCCTATGCTTTTGTACCATTCCTGTGACACTAGTTATAGATTCCGATGCTTCACTTCAGGTTTACTGTATCCCTCTGACCTTCTTATTGACGATGAAACATAGAAATTGCATCGGAATTAAATACAAAAGGCACATTGCCGACTTAAGTGGAAGAGGACTGACTCTTCTTACTGTCTATGTTTTGAACCATTCCTGTGACACTAGTTATAGATTCCAATGCTTCACACAAGGTTTACTGTATCCCTGGGACCTTCTTATTGACGATGAAAAACAGAAATTAGATCGGAATTAAATACAAAAGGCACAATGCCGAATTAAGTACAAGAATACTGACTTTTCTTACTGACTATTTCATGATCCATTCCTGTGACACTAGTTATAGAATCCGATGCTTCACTTCAGGTTTACTGTATCCCTTGGGCCCTCTTATTGACGATGAAACACAGAAATTGCATCGGAATTAAACACAAAAGCACAATGCCGACTGAAGTACAAGAAGAGTGACTCGTCTTACCGACTATGTTTTAACCATTCCTATGACACTAGTTATAGATTCCGATGCTTCACTTCTGGTTTACTGAATCCCTTGGACCTTCGTATTGACGATGAAACACAGAAATAGCATCGGAATTAAATACATAAGGCACAATGTCGACTTAAGTACAAGAAGACTGACTCTTCTTACTGACTATATCTTGATCCATTCCTGTGACAATAGTTATTGATTCCGATGCTTCACTTCAGGTTTACTGTATCCCTTGGACCTTCTTATTGACGATGAAACACAGAAATTGCATCGGAATTAAATACAAAAGGCACAATGCCTACTTAAGTACAAGAAGACTGACTCTTCTTACAGACTATGATTTGAACCATTCCTGTGACACTAGTTGTAGATTCCGATGCTTCACATCATGTTTACTGTATGCCTCTGACCTTCTTATTAACAATGAAACACAGATATTGCACCGGAATTAAATATAAAAGTCACAATGCCGACTTAAGTACAAGAAGACAGACTCTTCTTACTGACTATGTTTTGTACCATTCCTGTGACACTAGTTATAGATTCCGATGCTTCACTTCTGGTTTACTGTATCCCTTGGACCTTCGTATTGACGATGAAACACAGAAATTGCATCGGAATTAAATACAAAAGGCACAATGCCAACTTAAGTACAAGAGGACTGACTCTTCCTACTGTCTATGTTTTGAACTATTCCTGTGACACTAGTTATAGATTCCGATGCTCCACTTCAGGTTTGCTGTATCTCTTGGACCTTCTTATTGACGATGAAACACAGAAATTGCATCGAAATTAAATACAAGAGGCCCAATGCCGACTGAAGTACAAGAAGACTGACTCTTCTTACTGACTATGCTTTGAACCATTCCTGTGAGACTAGTTATAGATTCCGATGCTTCGCTTCAGGTTTACTGTATCCTTCTGACCTTCTTATTGACGATGAAACACAGAAAGTGCATCGGAATTAAATACAAAAGGTACAATGCCTACTTAAGTACAAGAAGTCTGACTCTTCTTACTAACTATGGTTTGAACCCTTCCTGTGACACATGTTGTAGATTCCGATGCTTCACTTCAGGTTTACTATATCCCTAGGACCTTCTTATTGACGATGAAACATAGAAGTTGCATCGGAACAAAATAAAAAAGGCACAATGCCGACTTATGTATAAGAAGACTGACTCTTCCTACTGTCTATGATTTGAACCATTCCTGTGACACTAGTTATAGATTCCGATGCTTCACTTCAGGTTTACTGTATCCTTCTGACCTTCTTATTGACGATGAAACACAGAAATTGCATCGGAATTAAATACAAATGGCACAATGACGACTTAACTACAAGAAGACTGATTCTTCTTACTGACTATGTGTTGAACCATTCCTGTGACACTATTTAGAGATTCCGATGCTTCACTTCAGGTTTACTGTATCCCTCTGACCTTCTTATTGACGATGAAACACAGTAAATGCAACGGAATTAAATTGAAAAGGGCACAATGCTGACTTAAGTACAAGAAGACTGACTCTTCTTACTGTCTATCTTTGAACCATTCCTGTGACACTAGTTATAGATTCCGATGCTCCACTTCAGGTTTACTGTATCTCTTGGACCTTCTTATTGACGATAAAACACAGAAATTGCATCGAAATTAAATACAAAAGGCACAATGCCGACTTAAGTACAAGAAGACTGACTCTTCTTACTGACTATGCTTTGAACCATTCCTGTGACATTAGTTATAGATTCCGATGCTTCACTTCAGGTTTACTGTATCCCTCTGACCTTCTTATTGACGATGAAACACAGAAATTGCATCGGAATTAAATACAAAAGGCCCAATGCCGAGTTAAGTGCAAGAGGATTGACTCTTCTTACTGTCTATGTTTTGAACCTTTCCTGTGACACTAGTTATAAATTCCGATGCTTCACACAAGGTTTACTGTATCCCTTGAACCTTCTTATTGACGATGAAACACCAAAAGTGCATCGGAATTAATTAGAAAAGGCACAATGCGGCTTAGGTACAAGAAGACTGTCTCTTCCTACTGTCTATGTTTTGAACCATTCCTGTGACACTAGTTATGGATTCCATTGCTTCACTTCCGGTTTACTGTATCCCTTGGACCCTCTTATTGACGATGAAACACAGAAATTGCATCGGAATTAAATACAAAAGGCACAATGCCGACTTAAGTACAAGAAGACTGACTCTTCTTACAGACAATGCATTGAACCATTCCTGTGACACTAGTTACAGATTCCGATGCTTCACTCCAGGTTTACTGTATCCCTTGGACCTTTTTATTGCCGATGAAACACAGAAATTGCATCGGAATTCAATACAAAAGGCACAATGCCGACTTAAGTACAAGAAGACTGACTCTTCTTACTGACTATGTTTTGAACCATTCCTGTGACACTAGTTGTAGATTCCGATGCTTCACTTCAGGTTTACTGTATCCCTTGGAGCTTCTTAATGACGATGAAGCACAGATAGTGCCTCGGAATAAAATACAAAAGGCACAATGCCGACTTAAGTACAAGAAGGCTGACTCCTCTTACTGTCTATGTTTTGAACCATTCCTGTGATACTAGTTATAGATTCCGATGCTTCACTCCACGTTTACTGTATCCCTTGGACCTTCTAATTGACGATGAAACACAGAAATCGCATCGGAATTTAATACAAAAGGCACAATGCCGACTTAGGGACAATAAGACTGAATCTTCTTACTGCCTATGTTTCGTACCATTCCTGTGACACTAGTTATAGATTCCGATGTTTCACTTAAGGTTTACTGTATCCCTCTGACCTTCTTATTGACGATGAAACACAGAAATTGCATCGGAATTAAATACAAAAGGCACAATGCCGACTTAAGTGGAAGAGGACTGACTCTTCTTACTGTCTATGTTTTGAACTATTCCTGTGACACTAGTTATAGATTCCGATGCTTCACACAAGGTTTACTGTATCCCTCGTACCTTCTTATTGACGATGAAACACAGAAATTACATCGGAATTAAATACAAAAGGCACAATGCCGAATTAAGTACAAGAAGACTGACTTTTTTTACTGACTATTTCTTGATCCATTCCTGTGACACTAGTTATAGAATCCGATGCTTCACTTCAGTTTCACTGTATCCCTTGGACCTTCTTATTCACGATGAAACACAGAAATAGCATCGAAATTAAATACAAAAGGCACAATGCCGACTTAAGTACAAGAAGACTGACTCGTCTTACTGACTATGTTTTAACCATTCCTGTGACACTAGTTATAGATTCCGATGCTTCACTTCTGGTTTATGAATCCCTTGGACCTTCATATTGACGATGAAACACAGAAATTGGATCGGAATTAAATACATAAGGCACAATGGTGACAAGTACAAGAAGACTGACTCTTCTTACTGACTATATCTTGATCCATTCCTGTGACAATAGTTATAGATTCCGATACTTCACTTCAGGTTTACTGTATCCCTTAAACCTACTTATTGACGATGAAACACAGAAATTGCATCGGAATTAAATACAAAAGGCACAATGCCTACTTCAGTACAAGAAGACTGACTCTTCTTACTGACTATATCTTGATCCATTCCTGTGACACTATTTATAGATTCCGATGCTACACTTCAGGTTTACTGTATCCCTTTGACCTTCTTATTGACGGTGAAACACATAAATTGCATCGGAATTAAATACAAAAGGCACAATGCCTGCTTAAGTACTAGAAGACTGACTCTTCTTACTAACTATAGTTTGACCCCTTCCTGTGACACATGTTGTAGATTCCGATGCTTCACTTCAGGTTTACTATATCCCTAGGAACTTCTTATTGACGATGAAACATAGAAGTTGCATCGGAACAAAATAAAAAAGGCACAATGCCGACTTATGTATAAGAAGACTGACTCTTCCTACTGTCTATGATTTGAACCATTCCTGTGACACTAGTTATAGATTCCGATGATTCACTTCAGGTTTACTGTTTTCCTTGGACCGTCTTATCGATGATGAAACACAGAAATTGCATCGGAATTAAATACAAAAGGCACAATTCCGACTTAAGTACAAGAAGACTGACTCTTCTTACTGACTATGTGTTGAACCATTCCTTTGACACTATTTAGAGATTCCGATGCTTCACTCCAGGTTTACTGTATCCCTCTGACCTTCTTATTGACGATGAAACACAGTAAATGCATCGGAATTAAATTGAAAAGGGCACTATGCTGACTTAAGTACAAGAAGACTGACTCTTCTTACTGTCTATCTTTTGAACCATTCGTGTGACACTAGTTATAGATTCCGATGCTCCACTTCAGGTTTGCTGTATCTCTTGGACCTTCTTATTGACGATGAAACACAGAAATTGCATCGAAATTAAATACAAGAGGCCCAATGCCGACTGAAGTACAAGAAGACTGACTCTTCTTACTGACTATGCTTTGAACCATTCCTGTGAGACTAGTTATAGATTCCGATGCTTCGCTTCAGGTTTACTGTATCCTTCTGACCTTCTTATTGACGATGAAACACAGAAATTGCATCGGTATTAAATACAAAAGGCACAATGCCGACTTAACTACAAGAAGACTGATTCTTCTTACTGACTATGTGTTGAACCATTCCTGTGACACTATTTAGAGATTCCGATGCTTCACTTCAGGTTTACTGTATCTCTTGGACCTTCTTATTGACGATAAAACACAGAAATTGGATCGAAATTAAATACAAAAGGCACAATGCCGACTTAAGTACAAGAAGACTGACTCTTCTTACTGACTATGCTTTGAACCATTCCTGTGACACTAGTTATAGATTCCGATGCTTCACTTCAGGTTTACTGTATCCCTCTGACCTTCTTATTGACGATGAAACACAGAAATTGCATCGGAATTAAATACAAAAGGCACAATGCCGACTTAAGTGCAAGAGGATTGAGTCTTCTTGCTGTCTATGTTTTGAACCATTCCTGTGACACTAGTTATAGATTCCGATGCTTCGCTCCAGGTTTACTGTATCCCTTGGACCTTCTTATTGACGATGAAACACAGAAATTGCATCGGAATTCAATACAAAAGGCACAATGCCGACTTAAGTACAAGAAGACTGGCTCTTCTTACTGACTATGCTTCGAACCATTCCTGTGACACTAGTTATAGATTCCGATGCTTCACTTCAGTTTCACTGTATCCCTTGGACCTTCTTATTCACGATGAAACACAGAAATAGCATCGGAAATAAATAGAAAAGGCACAATGCCGACTTAAGTACAAGAAGACTGGCTCATCTTACTGACTATGCTTTGAACCATTCCTGTGACACCAGTTATAGATTCCGATGCTTCACTTCCGTTTCACTGTATCCTTGGACCTTCTTATTGACGATGAAACACAGAAATTGCATCGGAATTAAATAGAAAAGGCACAATGTCGACTTAAGTACAAGAAGACTGACTCTTCCTACTGTCTATGTTTTGAACCATTCCTGTGACACTAGTTATAGATTCCGATGCTTCACTTCAGGTTTACTGTATCCTTCTGCCCTTCTTATTGACGATGAAACACACAAATTGCATCGGAATTAAGTACAAAAGGCACAATGCCGACTTAAGTACAACAAGACTAACCCTGCTTACAGTCTATATTTTGAACCATTTCTGTGATACTAGTTATAGATTTCGATGCTTCACTTCAGGTTTACTGTATCCCTTGGACCTTCTTATTGACGATGAAACACAGAAATTGCATCGGAATTAAATACAAAAGGCACAATGCCGACTTAAGTACAAGAAGACTGACTCTTCTTACTGACTATGATTTGAACCATTCCTGTGACACTAGTTATTGATTCTGAAGCTTCATTTCAGGTTTACTGTATCCCTAGGACCTTCTTATTGGCGATGAAACACAGAAAATGCATCGGAATTAAACACTAAACGCACAATGCCGACTTAAGTACAAGAAGACCGACTCATCTTACTGTCTTTGTTTAGAACCATTCCTGTGACACTAGATATAGATTCCGATGCTTCACTCCAGGTTTACTGTATCCCTTGGACCTTCTTATTGACGATGAAACAAAGAAATTGCACTGGAAGCAAATACAGAAGCACAATGCCAACTTCTGTACAAGAAGACGGACTATTCTTACAGACTATGTTTTGAACTATTCCTGTGACACTAGTTATAGATTCCGATTCTTCACTTCAGGTTTACTGTATCCCTAGGACCTTCCTGTTGACGATGAGACACAGAAATCGCATCGGAATTAAATAGAAAAAGCACAATGCCGACTTAAGTACAAAAAGACTGACTCTTCCTACTCCCTATGTTTTGAACCATTCCTGTGACTCTAGTCTTTTATTCCGATGCTTCACTTGAGGTTTTCTGTCTCCCTCGGACCTTCTTATGGACGATGAAACACAGAAATTGCATTGGAATAAAATACAAATGGCACAATGCCGACTTAAGTACAAGAAGACTGAATCTTCCAACTCTCTATGTTTTGAACCATTCCTGTGACACTAGTTTTTTATTCCGATGCTTCACTTGAGGTTTACTGTATCCCTCGGACCTTCTTATGGACGATGAAACACAGAAATTGCATCGGAATAAAATACAAAAGGCACAATGCCGAGTTAAGTACATGAAGACTGACTCTTCCCACTGTCTATGATTTGTACCATTCCTGTGACACTAGTTATAGATTCCGATGCTTCACTTCAGGTTTACTGTATCCCTTGGACCTTCTTATTAACGATGAAACACACAAACTGCATCGGAATTAAATACAAAAGGCACAATGCCGACTTAAGTACAAGAAGACTGACTCTTCCTACTGACTACGTTTTGAACCATTCCTGTGACACTAGTCATAGATTCCGATGCTTCACTTCAGGTTTACTGTATACCTCTGACCTTCTTATTGACGATGAATCAAGGAAATTGCATCGGAATTAAATACAAAAGGCACAATGCCGACTTAAGAACAAGAAGACTGACTTATCTTACTGTCTATGTTTTGAACCATTCCTGTGACACTAGTTATAGATTCCGATGCTTCACTCCAGGTTTACAGTATCCCTTGGACCTTCATATTGACGATGAAACACAGAAATTGCATCGGAATTAAATACAAAAGGCACAATGCCGACTTAACTACAAGAAGACTGACTCTTCTACTGTCTATGATTTGAACCATTCCTGTGTCACTACTTATAGATTTCGTTGCTTCACTTCAGGTTTACTGTATCCCTCCGACCTTCTTATTGTCGATAAAACACAGAAATTACATCGGAATTAAATACAAAAGGCACAATGCCGACTTAAGTACAAGAAGACTGACTCTTCTTACCGGCTAAGTTTTGAACTATTCCTGTGTCACTAGTTATATATTCCGATGCTTCACTTCAGATTTACTGTATCCCTCTGTCGTTCTTATTGACGATGAAACACAGAAATTGCGTCGGAATTAAATACAAAAGGCACAATGCAGAATTAAGTACAAGAAGACTGACTCTTCCTACTGTCTATGTTTTGAACCATTCCTGTGACACTAGATATAGATTCCGATGCTTCACTCTAGGTTTACTGTATCCCTTGGACCTTCTTATTGACGATGAAACACAGAAATTGCATCGGAATTAAATAAAAAATGCACAATGCCGACTTAAGAACAAGAAGACTGACTCTTCTTACTGTCTATGCTTTGAACCATTCCTGTGACACTAGTTACAGATTCAGATGCTTCACTCCAGGTTTACTGTATCCCTTGGACCTTCTTATTTACGATGAAACACAGAAATTGCATCGGAATTAAATACAAAAGGCACAATGCCGACTTAAGTTCAAGAAGACTGGCTCTTCTTACTGACTATGCTTTGAACCATTCCTGTGACACTAGTTACAGATTCCGATGCTTCACTTCAGTTTCACTGTATCCCTTGGACCTTCTTATTGACGATGAAACACAGACATTTCATCGGAATTAAATAGAAAAGGCACAATGCCGACTAAGTACAAGAAGACTGGCTCTTCTTACTGGCTATGCTTTGAACCATTCCTGTGACACTAGTTATAGATTCCGATGCTTCACTTCAGTTTCACTGTATCCCTTGGACCTTCTTATTGACGATGAAACCCAGAAATTGCATCGGAATTAAATAGAAAAGGCCCACTGCCGACTTAAGTACAACAAGACTGACTCTTCCTACTGTCTATGATTTGAACCATTCCTGTGATACTAGTTATAGATTTTGATGCTTCACTTCAGGTTTACTGTATGCCTTGGACCTTCTTATTGCCGACGAAACACAGAAATTGCATTCGAATTAAATACAAAAGGCACAATGCCGACTGAAGTACAAGAAGACTGACTCTTCTTACTGATTATGATTTGAACCACTCCTGTGACACTAGTTATAGATTCTGATGCTTCACTTCAGGTTTACTGTACCCCTTGGACATTCTTATTGGCGTGAAACACAGAAATTGCATCGGAATTAAATACAAAAGCACAATGCCGACTTAAGTACAAGAAGACGGACTCTTCTTACTCACTATGTTTTGAACCATTCCTGTGACACTAGTTATAGATTCCGATGCTTCACTTCAGGTTTACTGTAACCCTTGGACATTCCTATTGACGATGGGACACAGAAATCGCATCGGAATTAAATAGAAAAAGCACAATGCTGACTTAAGTACAAAAAGACTGTCTCTTCCTACTCTCTATGTTTTGAATCATTCCTGTGACACTAGTTTTTTATTCCGATGCTTCACTTGAGGTTTTTTGTATCCCTCGGACCTTCTTATGGACGATGAAACACAGAATATGCATTGGAATAAAATACAAATGGCACAATGCCGACTGAAGTACAAGAAGACTGAATCTTCCAACTCTCTATGCTTTGAACCATTCCTGTGACACTAGTTATCGAATCCGATGCTTCTCTTCAGGTTTACTGTATCCCTCTGACCTTCTTATTGACGATGAAACACAGAAATTGCATCGGAATTAAATAGAAAAGGCACAATACCGACTAAAGTACAAGAAGACTGACTCTTCCTACGGTCTATGTTTTGAACCCATCCTGTGACACTAGTTATAGATTCCGTGACGATGAAACACAGAAATTGCATCGGAATTAAATAGAAAAGGCACAATAACGACTAAAGTACAAGAAGACTGACTCTTCCTACTGTCTATGTTTTGAACCATTCCTGTGACACTAGTTATAGATTCCGATGCTTCACTTCAGGTTTACTGTATCCCTTGGACCTTCTTATTAACGATGAAACACACAAATTGCATCGGAGTTAAATACTAAAGGCACAATGCCGACTTAAGTACAAGAAGATTGACTCTTCCTACTGACTACGTTTTGAACCATTCCTGTGACACTAGTCATAGATTCCGATGCTTCACTTCAGGTTTACTGTATCCCTCTGACCTTCTTATTGACGATGAATAAAGGAAATTGCATCGGAATTAAATACAAAAGGCACATAGCAGACATAAGTATATGTAGACTGACTTTTCCTAATGTCTGTGATTTGAACCATTCCTGTGACACTAGTTATAGATTCCGATGGTTCATTTCAGGCTTACTGTATCCCGTGGACCTTCTTATTGACGATGAATCAAGGAAATTGCATCGGAATTAAATACAAACGGCACATAGCAGACATAAGTACATGTAGATCGAATTTTCCTAATGTCTATGATTTGAACCATTCCTGTGACATTAGTTATAGATTCCGATGGTTCATGTCAGGTTTACTGGATCCCTTGGACCTTCTTATTGACGATGAAACAAAGAAATTGCATCGGAATTAAATGCAAAAGGCACAATGCCGACTTAAGTACAAGAAGACTGACTCTTCCAACTCTCTACGTTTTAAACCATTCCTATGACACTAGTTGTAGATTCCGATGCTTCACTTCAGGTTTACTGTATCACTCTGACCTTCTTATTGACGATGAAACACAGAAATTGCATCGGAATTAAATAGAAAAGGCACAATGCCGACTTAAGTACAAGAAGACTGACTCTTCTTACTGACTATGTTTTGAACCATTCCTGTAACACTAGTTGTAGATTCTGATGCTTCACTTCAGGTTTACTGTATCCCGTGGACCATCTTATTTGCGATGAAACACAGAAATTGCATCTGAATTAAATACAAAAGGCACAATGTCGACTTAAGAACAAGAAGACTGACTTATCTTACTGTCTATGTTTTGAACCATTCCTGTGACACTAGTTATAGATTCCGATGCTTCACTCCAGGTTTACAGTATCCCTTGGACCTTCATATTGACGATGAAACACAGAAATTGCATTGGAATTAAATACAAAAGGCACAATGCCGACTTAAGTACAGGAAGACTGACTCTTCTTCTGTCTATGTTTTGAACCATTCCTGTGTCACTACTTATAGATTTCGTTGCTTCACTTCAGGTTTACTGTATCCCTCCGACCTTCTTATTGTCGATAAAACACAGAAATTACATCGGAATTAAATACAAAAGGCACAATGCCGACTTAAGTACAAGAAGACTGACTCTTCTTACCGTCTAAGTTTTGAACCATTCCTGTGTCACTAGTTATAGATTCCGATGCTTCACTTCAGATTTACTGTATCCCTCTGTCGTTCTTATTGACGATGAAACACAGAAATTGCGTCGGAATTAAATACAAAAGGCACAATGACGAATTAAGTACAAGAAGACTGACTCTTCCTACTGTCTATGTTTTGAACCATTCCTGTGACACTAGATATAGATTCCGATGCTTCACTCTAGGTTTACTGTATCCCTTGGACCTTCTTATTGACGATGAAACACAGAAATTGCATCGGAATTAAATAAAAAGTGCACAATGCCGACTTAAGAACAAGAAGACTGACTCTTCTTACTGTCTATGCTCTGAACCATTCCTGTGACACTAGTTACAGATTCAGATGCTTCACTCCAGGTTTACTGTATCCCTTGGACCTTCTTATTTACGATGAAACACAGAAATTGCATCGGAATTAAATACAAAAGGCACAATGCCGACTTAAGTTCAAGAAGACTGGTTCTTCTTACTGACTATGCTTTGAACCATTCCTGTGACACTAGTTACAGATTCCGATGCTTCACTTCAGTTTCACTGTATCCCTTGGACCTTCTTATTGACGATGAAACACAGACATTTCATCGGAATTAAATAGAAAAGGCACAATGCCGACTTAAGTACAAGAAGACTAACTCTTCCAACTGTCTATGATTTGAACCATTCCTGTGATACTAGTTATAGATTTTGATGCTTCACTTCAGGTTTACTGTATGCCTTGGACCTTCTTATTGCCGACGAAACACAGAAATTGCATCCGAATTAAATACAAAAGGCACAATGCCGACTGAAGTACAAGAAGACTGACTCTTCTTACTGACTATGTTTTGAACCATTCCTGTGACACTAGTTATAGATTCTGATGCTTCACTTTAGGTTTACTGTACCCCTTGGACCTTCTTATTGGCGTGAAACACAGAAATTGCATCAGAATTAAATACAAAAGCACAATGCCGACTTAAGTACAAGAAGACGGACTCTTCTTACTGACTATGTTTTGAACCATTCCTGTGACACTAGTTATAGATTCCGATGCTTCACTTCAGGTTTACTGTAACCCTTGGACATTCCTATTGACGATGGGACACAGAAATCGCATCGGAATTAAATAGAAAAAGCACAATGCCGACTTAAGTACAAAAAGACTGTCTCTTCCTACTCTCTATGTTTTGAATCATTCCTGTGACACTAGTTTTTTATTCCGATGCTTCACTTGAGGTTTACCGTATCCCTCTGACCTTCTTATTGACGATCAAACACAGAAATTGCATCGGAATTAAATAGAGAAGGCACAATACCGACTTAAGTACAAGAAGACTGACTCTTACTACTGTCTATGTTTTGAACCATTCCTGTGACACTAGTTATAGATTCCGATGCTTAACTTCAGGATAACAGTATCCCTTGGACCTTCATATTGACGATGAAACACAGAAATTGCATCGGAATTAAATACAAAAGGCACAATGCCGACTTAAGTACAAGAAGACTGACTATACTTACTGACTATGTTTTGAACCATTCCTGTGACACTAGATATAGATTCCGATGCTTCACTCTAGGTTGACTGTATCCCTTGGACCTACTTATTGACGATGAAACACAGAAATTGCGACGGAATTAAATACTAAAGGCACAATGCCGAATTAAGTACAAGAAGACTGACTCTTTTTACTGTCTATGTTTTGAACCATTCCTGTGACACTAGATATGGATTCCGATGCTTGTCTCTAGCTTTACTATATCCCTTGGACCTTCTTATTGACGATGAAACACAGAAATTGCATCGGAATTAAATAAAAAATGTACAATGCCGACTTAAGAACAAGAGGACTGACTCTTCTTACTGTCTATGCTTTGAACCATTCCTGTGACACTAGTTACAGATTCCGATGCTTCTCTCCAGGTTTACTGTATCCCTTGGACCTTCTAATTGACGATGAAACACAGAAATTGCATCGGAATTCAATACAAAAGGCACAATGCCGACTTAAGTACAAGAAGACTGGCTCTTCTTACTGACTATAATTTGAACCATTCCTGTGACACTAATTATAGATTCCGATGCTTCACTTCAGATTCACTGTATCCCTTGGACCTTCTTATTGACGATGAAACACAGAAATGGCATCGGAATTAAATAGAAAAGGCACAATGCCGACTTAAGTACAAGAAGACTGGCTCTTCTTACTGACTATGCTTTGAACCATTCCTGTGACACTTGTTATAGATTCCGATGCTTCACTTCAGTTTCACTGTATCCCTTGGACCTTCTTATTGACGATGAAACCCAGAAATTGCATCGGAATAAAATAGAAAATGCCCAATGCCGACTTAAGTACAAGAAGACTGACTCTTCCAACTGTCTATGATTTGAACCATTCCTGTGATACTAGTTATAGATTTTGATGCTTCACTTCAGGTTTACTGTATGCCTTGGACCTTCTTATTGCCGACGAAACACAGAAATTGCATCCGAATTAAATACAAAAGGCACAATGCCGCCTGAAGTACAAGAAGACTGACTCTTCTTACTGACTATGCTTTGAACCATTCCTGTGACACTAGTTATAGATTCCGATGGTTAACTTCAGATTCACTGTATCCCTTGGACCTTCTTATTGACGATGGAACACAGAAATTGCATCGGAATTAAATACAAAAGACACAATGCCGACTTAAGTACAAGAAGACTGGCTCTTCGTACTAACTATGCTTTGAACCATTCCTGTGACACTAGTTATAGATTCCGATGCTTCACTTCCGTTTCACTGTATCCTGGGACCTTCTTATTGACGATGAATGACAGAAATTGCATCGGAATTAATTAGAAAAGGCACAATGCCGACTTACGTACAAGAAGACTGTCTCTTCCTACTGTCTATGGTTTGAACCATTCATGTGACACTAGTTATAGATTCCGATACTTCATTTCAGGCTTACTGTATCCTTCTGCCCTTCTTATTGACGATGAAACACAGAAATTGCAACGGAATTAAATACAAAAGGCACAAGTCCGACATAAGTACAAGAAGACCGAGTCATCTTACTGCCTTTGTTTTGAACCATTCCTGTGACACTAGTTATAGATTCCGATGCTTCACTCCAGGTTTACTGTATCCCTTGGACCTTCTTATTGACAATGAAGCAAAGAAATTGCATCGGAATCAAATACAAAAGCACAATGCCGACTTAAGTACAAGAAGACGGACTCTTTTTACTGACTATGATTTGAACCATTCCTGTGACACTAGTTATAGAGTCCGATGCTTCACTTTGTGTTTACAGTATCCCTTGGACCTTCCTATTGACGATGAGACTCAGAAATCGCATCGGAATTAAATAGAAGGAGCACAATGCCGACATAAGTACAAAAAGACTGACTCTTCCTACTCTCAATGTTTGGAACCATTCCTGTGACACTACTTTTTTATTCCGATGCTTCACTTGAGGTTTACTGTATCCCTCGGACCTTCTTATGGACGATGATACACAGAAATTGCATCGGAATAAAATACAAAAGGCACAATGCCGACTTAGGTACAAGAAGACTGATTCTTCCAACTCTCTATGTTTTGAACCATTCCTGTGACACTAGTTATCGAATCCGATGCTTCTCTTCAAGTTTACTGTATCCCTCTGACCTTCTTATTGACGATGAAACACAGAAATTGCATCGGAATTAAATAGAAGAGGCACAATACCGACTTAAGTACAAGAAGACTGATTCTTCCTTCTGTCTATGTTTTGTACCATTCCTGTGACACTAGTTATAGATTCCGATGCTTCACTTCAGGTTTACTGTATCCCTTGGACCTTCTTATTAACGATGAAACACACAAATTGCATCGGAATTAAATACAAAAGGCACAATGCCGACTTAAGTACAAGAAGACTGTCTCTTCCTACTGACTATGTTTTGAACCATTCCTGTGACACTAGTTATAGATTCCGATGCTTCACTTCAGGTTTGCTGTATCCCTCTGAGCTTCTTATTGACGATGAAACACAGAAATTGCATCGGAATTAAATACAAAAGGCACAAAGCAGACATAAGTACATGTAGACTGACTTCTCCAATTGTCTATGATATGAACCATTCCTGTGACACTAGTTATAGATTCCGATGGTTCATTTCCGGTTTACTGTATCCCTTGGACATTCTTATTGACGATGAAACACAGAAATTGCATCGGAATTAAATACAAAAGCCACAATGCCGACTTAAGTACAAGAAGACTGACTCTTCCAACTGTCTACGTTTCGAACCATTCCTGTGACACTAGTTATGGATTCCGATGCTTCACTTCAGGTTTACTGTATCCCTCTGACCTTCTTATTGACGATGAAACTCAGAAATTGCATCGGAATTAAATACAAAAGGCACAATGCCGACATAACTACACGAAGACTGACTCTTGTTACTGACTATGTTTTGCACCATTCCTGCGACACTAGTTATAGATTCCGATGCTTAACTTCAGGATAACTGTATCCCACTGACCTTCTTAGTGACGATGAAACACAGAAATTGCATCGAAATTAAATACAAATGGCACAATGCCGACTTAGGTACAAGAAGACTGACTCTTCTTACTGACTATGTTTTGAACCATTCCTGTGACACTAGTTATAGATTCTGATGCTTCTCTTCAGGATTACTGTATTCCTTGGACCTTCTTATTGGCGATGAAACACAGAAAGGGCATCGGAATTAAATACAAAAGGCACAATGCCGACTCAAGTACAAGAACACTTACTCATCTTACTGTCTATATTTTGAACCATTCCTGTGACACTAGTTATAGTTTCCGATGCTTCACTCCAGGTTTACTGTATCCCTTGGACCTTCATATTGACGATGAAACACAGAAATTGCATCGGAATTAAATACAAAAGGCACAATGCCGACTTAACTACAATAAGACTGACTCTTCTTCTGTCTATGCTTTGAACCATTCCTGTGTCTTTGGTTATAGATTTCGATGCTTCACTTCACGTTTAGTGTATCCCTTGGACCTTCTTATTGACGATGAAACACAGAAATTGCATCGGAATTAAATACAAAAGGCACAATGCCGACTTAAGTACAAAAGACTGACTCTTCTAACTGACTATGTTTTGAACCATTCCTGTGACACTAGTTATAGATTCCGATGCTTCACTTCAGGTTTACTGTATCCCTCTGACCTTCTTATTGACGATGAAACACAGAAATTGCATCGGAATTAAATAAATTATGCACAATGTCGACTTAAGAACAATAAGACTGACTCTTCTTACTGTCTATGCTTTGAACCATTCCTGTGATACTAGTTACAGATTCACATGCTTTACTCCAGGTTTACTGTATCCCTTGGACCTTCTTATTTACGATGAAACACAGAAATTGCATCGGAATTAAATACAAAAGGCACAATGCCGACTTAAGTACAAGAACACTGGCTCTCCTTACTGACTATGCTTTGAACCATTCCTGTGACACTAGTTATAGATTCCGATGCTTCACTTCAGTTTCACTGTATCCCTTGGACCTTCTTACTGACGATGAAACCCAGAAATTGCATCAAAATTAAATAGAAAAGGCCCAATGCCGGCTTAAGTACAAGAAGACTGACTCTTCCCACTGTCTATGATTTGAACCATTCCTGTGACAATAGTTATAGTATCCGATGCTTCACTTCAGGTTTACTGTATCCTTCTGCCCTTCTTATTGACGATGAAACACAGAAATTGCATCGGAATTAAATATAAAAGGCACAATGCCGACTTAAGTACAAGAAGACTGACCCTGCTTACTGTCTATGTTTTGAACCATTAATGTGATACTAGTTATAAATTCTGATGCTTCACTTCAGGTTTACTGTATCCCTTGGACCTTCTTATTGGCGATGTAACACAGAAATTGCATCGGAATTAATTACAAATGCACAATGCCGACTTAAGTACAAGAAGACGGACTCTTCTTACTGACTATGTTTTGAAGCATCCCGTGTCACTAGTTATAGATTCCGATGCTTCACTTCAGGTTTACTGAATCCCTTGGACATTCCTATTGACGATGAGACACAGATAACGCATCGGAATTAAATAGAAAAAGCACAATGCCGACTTAAGTACAAAAAGACTGACTCTTCCTACTCTCTATATTTTGAACCATTCCTGTGACACTAGTTTGTTATTCCGATGCTTCACTTGACGTTTACTGTATCCCTCGGACCTTCTTATGGACGGTGAAACACAGAAATTGCATCGGAATAAAATGCAAAAAGCACAATCCCGACTTAAGTACAAGAAGTCTGAATCTCCCAACTCTCTATGTTTTGTACCAATCCTGTGACACTAGATATAGTTTCCGATGCTTCACTTCAGGTTTACTGTATCCCTCTGACCATCTTGTTGACGATAAAAAACAGAAATTGCATCGGAATGAAATAGAGAAGGTACAATACCGACTTAAGTACAAGAAGACTGACTCTTCCTACTTTCTATGTTTTGAACCATTCCTGTGACATTAGTTATAGATTCCGATGCTTCACTTCAGGTTTACTGTATCCCTTGGACCTTCTTATTGGCGATAAAACACAAAAATTGCATCGGAAGTAAATACAAAAAGCACAATGCAGAATTAAGTACAAGAAGACTGCCTCATCTTGCTGTCTATGTTTTAAACCATTCCTGTGACACTAGTTATAGATTCCGATGCTTCACTTCAGGTTTACTGTATCCCTTGGACCTTCTTATTAACGATGAAACACACAAATTGCATCGGAATTAAATACAAAAGGCACAATGCCGACTTAAGTACAAGAAGACTGACTCTTCTTACTGTCTATCTTTTGAACCAATCCTGTGACACTAGTTACAGATTCGGATGCTTCACTCCGGGTTTACTGTCTCCCTTGGACCTTCTTATTGACGATGAAACACAGAAATTGCATCGGATTTAAATACAAAAGGCACAATGCCGACTTAAGTACAAGAAGACTGGCTCATCTTACTGACTATGCTTTGAACCATTCCTGTGACACTAGTTGAAAATTCCGATGCTTCACTTCAGGTTCACTGTAACCCTTGGACCTACTTATTGACGATGAAGCACAGAAATTGCATCGGAATTAAATAGAAAAGGCACAATGACGACCTAAGTACAGGAAGACTGACTCTTCATACTGTCTATGCTTTGAACCATTCCTGTGACACTAGTTATGGATTCCGATGCTTCACTTCAGGTTTACTGTATCCCTCTGACCTTCTTATTGACGATAAAACACAGAAATTGCATCGGAATTAGATACAAAAGGCACAATGCCGACTTAAGTACAAGAAGACTGTCTCTTCCTACTGACTATGTTTTGAACCATTCCTGTGACACTAGTTATAGATTCCGATGCTTCACTTCAGGTTTACTGTAACCCTCTGAGCTTCTTATTGACGATGAAACACAGAAATTGCATCGGAATTAAATACAAAAGGCACAAAGCAGACATAAGTACATGTAGACTGACTTTTCCTATTGTCTATGATATGAACCATTCCTGTGACACAAGTTATAGATTCCGATGGTTCATTTCAGGTTTACTGTATCCCTTGGACATTCTTATTGACGATGAAACACAGAAATTGCATCGGAATTAAATACAAAAGCCACAATGCCGACTTAAGTACAAGAAAACTGACTCTTCCAACTGTCTACGTTTCGAACCAATCCTGTGACACTAGTTATAGATTCCGATGCTTCACTTCAGGTTTACTGTATCCCTCTGACCTTCTTATTGACGATGAAACACAGAAATTGCATCGGAATTAAATACAAAAGGCACAATGCCGACTTAACTACACGAAGACTGACTCTTGTTACTGACTATGTTTTGAACCATTCCTGCGACACTAGTTATAGATTCCGATGCTTAACTTCAGGATAACTGTATTCCACTGACCTTCTTAGTGACGATGAAACACAGAAATTGCATCGAAATTAAATACAAAAGGCCCAATGCCGAGTTAAGTGCAAGAGGATTGACTCTTCTTACTGACTATGTTTTGAACCATTCCTGTGACACTAGTTATAGATTCTGATGCTTCACTTCAGGTTTACTGTATCCCTCTGACCTTCTTATTGACGATGAAACACAGAAATTGCATCGGAATTAAATACAAAAAGGCACAATGCCGACTTAACTACACGAAGACTGACTCTTGTTACTGACTATGTTTTGAACCATTCCTGCGACACTAGTTATAGATTCCGATGCTTCACTCCAGGTTTACTGTATCCCTTGGACTTTCCTATTGACCATGAAACACAGAAATTGCATCGGAATCAAATACAAAAGGCACAATGCCGACTTAAGTACAAGAAGACTGGCTCTTCATACTGCCTAAGTTTTCAACCATTCCTGTGACGCTAGTTATAGACTCCGAAGCTTCACTTCAGTTTCACTGTATCCCTTGGGCCTTCTAATTGACGATGAAACACACAAATTGCATCGAAATAAAATACAACATTCACCATGCCGACTTAAGTACAAGAAGACTGACTCTTCTTACTGTCTATGATTTGAACCATTCCTGTGACACTAGTTACAGATTCCGATGCTTCACTCCAGGTTTACTGTCTCCCTTGGACCTTCTTATTGACGATGATACACAGAAATTGCATCGGATTTAAATACAAAAGGCACAATGCCGACTTAAGTACAAGAAGACTGGCTCATCTTACTGACTATGCTTTGAACCATTCCAGTGACACTAGTTGAAAATTCCGATGCTTCACTTCAGGTTCACTGTAATCCTTGGACCTACTTATTGACGATGAAACACAGAAATTGCATCGGAATTAAATAGAAAAGGCACAATGCCGACCTAAGTACAAGAAGACTGACTCTTCATACTGTCTATGTTTGAACCATTCCTGTGACACTAGTTATGGATTCCGATGCTTCACTTCAGGTTTACTGTATCCCTCTGGCCTTCTTATTGACGATAAAACACAGAAATTGCATCGGAATTAAATACAAAAGGCACAATGCCGACTTAAGTACAAGAAGACTGTCTCTTCCTACTGAATATGTTTTGAACCATTCCTGTGACACTAGTTATAGATTCCGATGCTTCACTTCAGGTTTACTGTATCCCTCTGAGCTTCTTATTGACGATGAAACACAGAAATTGCATCGGAATTAAATACAAAAGGCACAAAGCAGACATAAGTACATGTAGACTGACTTTTCCTATTGTCTATGATATGAACCATTCCTGTGACACTAGTTATAGATTCCGATGGTTCATTTCAGGTTTACTGTATCCCTTGGACATTCTCATTGACGATGAAACACAGAAATTGCATCGGAATTAAATACAAAAGCCACAATGTCGACTTAAGTACAAGAACACTGACTCTTCCAACTGTCTACGTTTCGAACCATTCCTGTGACACTAGTTATAGATTCCGATGCTTCACTTCAGGTTTACTGTATCCCTCTGACCTTCTTATTGACGATGAAACACAGAAATTGCATCGGAATTAAATACAAAAGGCACAATGCCGACTTAACTACACGAAGACTGACTCTTGTTACTGACTATGTTTTGAACCATTCCTGCGACACTAGTTATAGATTCCGATGCTTAACTTCAGGATAACTGTATCCCACTGACCTTCTTAGTGACGATGAAACACAGAAATTGCATCGAAATGAAATACAAAAGGCACAATGCCGACTTAGGTACAAGAAGACTGACTCTTCTTACTGACTATGTTTTGAACCATTCCTGGGACACTAGTTATAGATTCTGATGCTTCTCTTCAGGTTTACTGTATCCCTTAGACCTTCTTATTGGCGATGAAACACAGAAAGAGCATCGGAATTAAATACAAAAGGCACAATGCCGACTCAAGAACAAGAAGACTTACTCATCTTACTGTCTATGTTTTGAACCATTCCTGTGACACTAGTTATAGATTCCGATGCTTCACTCCAGGTTTACTGTATCCCTTGGGCCTTCATATTGACGATGAAACACAGAAATTGCATCGGAATGAAATACAAAAGGCACAATGCCGACTTAACTACAATAAGACTGACTCTTCTTCTGTCTATGCTTTGAACCATTCCTGTGTCACTGGTTATAGATTCCGATGCTTCACTTCACGTTTACTGTATCCCTTGGACCTTCTTATTGACGATGAAACACAGAAATTGCATCGGAAATAAATAAATAATGCACAATGTCGACTTAAGAACAATAAGACTGACTCTTCTTACTGTCTATGCTTTGAACCATTCCCGTGACACTAGTTACAGATTCAGATCCTTCACTCCAAGTTTACTGTATCCCTTGGACCTTCTTATTTACGATGAAACACAGAAATTGCATCGGAATTAAATACAAAAGGCACAATGCCGACTTATGTACAAGAAGACTGGCTCTTCTTACTGACTATGCTTTGAACCATTCCTGTGACACTAGTTATAGATTCCGATGTTTCACTTCAGTTTCACTGTATCCCTTGGACCTTCTTATTGACGATGAAACACAGAAATTGCATCGGAATTAAATAGAAAAGGCACAATGCCGACTTATGTACAAGAAGACTGGCTCTTCTTACTGACTATGCTTTGAACCATTCCTGTGACACTAGTTATAGATTCCGATGCTTCACTTCAGTTTCACTGTATCCCTTGGACCTTCTTACTGACGATGAAACCCAGAAATTGCATCGGAATTAAATAGAAAAGGCCCAATGCCGGCTTAAGTACAAGAAGACTTACTCTTCCCACTGTCTATGATTTGAACCATTCCTGTGACAATAGTTATAGATTCCGATGCTTCACTTCAGGTTTACTGTATCCTTCTGCCCTTCTTATTGACGATGAAACACAGAAATTGCTTCGGAATTAAATATAAAAGGCACAATGCCGACTTAAGTACAAGAAGACTGACCCTGCTTACTGTCTATGTTTTGAACCATTAATGTGATACTAGTTATGAATTCTGATGTTTCACTTCAGGTTTACTGTATCCCTTGGACCTTCTTCTTGGCGATGTAACACAGAAATTGCATCGGATTTAATTACAAAAGCACAATGCCGACTTAAGTACAAGAAGACGGACTCTTCTTACTGACTATGTTTTGAACCATCCTGTGACACTAGTTATGGATTCCGATGCTACACTTCAGGATTACTGAATCCCTTGAACATTCCTATTGACGATGAGACACAGATATCGCATCGGAATTAAATAGAAAAAGCACAATGCCGACTTAAGTACAAAAAGACTGACTCTTCCTACTCTCTATACTTTGAACCATTCCTGTGACACTAGTTTGTTATTCCGATGCTTCACTTGACGTTTACTGTATCCCTCGGACCTTCTTATGGACGGTGAAACACAGAAATTGCATCGGAATAAAATACAAAAGGCACAATCCCGACTTAAGTACAAGAAGACTGAATCTCCCAACTCTCTATGTTTTGTACCAATCCTGTGACACTAGATATAGTTTCCGATGCTTCACTTCAGGTTTACTGTATCCCTCTGACCATCTTGTTGACGATGAAAAACAGAAATTGCATCGGAATGAAATAGAGATGGTACAATACCGACTTAAGTGTAAGAAGACTGACTCATCCTACTGTCTATGTTTTGAACCATTCCTGTGACACTAGTTATAGATTCCGATGCTTCACTTCAGGTTTACTGTATCCCTTGGACCTTCTTATTAACGATGAAACACACAAATTGCATCGGAATTAAATACAAAGGGCACAATGCCGACTTAAGTACAAGAAGACTGACTCTTCTTACTGACTATGTTTTGAACCAATACTGTGGCACTAGTTATGGATTCCGATGTTTCACTTCAGGTTTACTGTATCCCTCTGACCTTGTTATTGACGATGAATCACAGAATTTGCATCGGAATTAAATACAATAGGCACAACGCAGACTTAAGTACATGTAGACTGACTTTTCCTAATGTCTATGTTTTGAACCATTCCTGTGACACTAGTTATAGATTCCGATGGTTCATTTGAGGTATACTATATCCCTTGGACCTCCTTATTGACGATGAAACACAGAAATTGCATCGGAATTAAATACAAATGCACAATGCCGTCTTTAGTACAAGAAGACTGACTCTTCCAACTGTCTACGGTATGAACCATTCCTGTGACACTAGTTATAGATTCCGATGCTTCACTTCAGATTTACTGTATCCCTGTGACCTTCGTATTGACGATGAAACACAGAAACAGCATCGGAATTAAATCGAAAAGGCACAATGCGGACTTAACTACAAGAAGACTGACTCTACATACTGACTATGTTTTGAACCATTCCTGTGACACAAGTTATAGATTCCGATGCTTCACTTCACATTTACTGTATCCCTCTGACCTTCTAATTGACGATAAAACACAGAAATTACATCGGAATTAAATACATAAAGCGCAATGCCGACTTAAGTACAAGAAGACTGAATCTTCCTACTGTCTATGTTTTGAACAATTCCTGTGACACTAGATATAGATTCCGATGCTTCACTCTAGGTTTACTGTATCCCTTGGACATACTTATTGACGATGAAACACAGAAATTGCATCGGAATTAAATAAAAAATGCACAATGCCGACTTAAGTACAAGAAGACTGACTCTTCTTACTGTCTATCTTTTGAACCATTCCTGTGACACTAGTTACAGATTCCGATGCTTCACTCCAGGTTTACTGTATCCCTTGGACTTTCCTATTGACGATGAAACACAGAAATTGTATCTGAATTAAATACAAAAGGCACAATGCCGACTTAAGTACAAGAAGACTGGCTCTTCTTACTGCCTATGCTTTGAACCATTCCTGTGACGCTAGTTATAGACTCCGAAGCTTCACTTCAGTTTCACTGTATCCCTTGGGCCTTCTAATTGACGATGAAACACACAAATTGCATCGGAATAAAATACAACATTCACAATGCCGACTTAAGTACAAGAAGACTGACTCTTCTTACTGTCTATGTTTTGAACCATTCCTGTGACACTAGTTATAGATTCCGATGCTTCACTTCAGTTTCACTGTATCCCTTGGACCTTCTTACTGACGATGAAACCCAGAAATTGCATCGGAATTAAATAGAAAAGGCCCAATGCCGGCTTAAGTACAAGAAGACTGACTCTTCCCACTGTCTATGATTTGAACCATTCCTGTGACAATAGTTATAGATTCCGATGCTTCACTTCAGGTTTACTGTATCCTTCTGCCCTTCTTATTGACGATGAAACACAGAAATTGCTTCGGAATTAAATATAAAAGGCACAATGCCGACTTAAGTACAAGAAGACTGACCCTGCTTACTGTCTATGTTTTGAACCATTAATGTGATACTAGTTATGAATTCTGATGTTTCACTTCAGTTTTACTGTATCCCTTGGACCTTCTTCTTGGCGATGTAACACAGAAATTGCATCGGATTTAATTACAAAAGCACAATGCCGACTTAAGTACAAGAAGACGGACTCTTCTTACTGACTATGTTTTGAACCATCCTGTGACACTAGTTATGGATTCCGATGCTACACTTCAGGATTACTGAATCCCTTGAACATTCCTATTGACGATGAGACACAGATATCGCATCGGAATTAAATAGAAAAAGCACAATGCCGACTTAAGTACAAAAAGACTGACTCTTCCTACTCTCTATACTTTGAACCATTCCTGTGACACTAGTTTGTTATTCCGATGCTTCACTTGACGTTTACTGTATCCCTCGGACCTTCTTATGGACGGTGAAACACAGAAATTGCATCGGAATAAAATACAAAAGGCACAATCCCGACTTAAGTACAAGAAGACTGAATCTCCCAACTCTCTATGTTTTGTACCAATCCTGTGACACTAGATATAGTTTCCGATGCTTCACTTCAGGTTTACTGTATCCCTCTGACCATCTTGTTGACGATGAAAAACAGAAATTGCATCGGAATGAAATAGAGATGGTACAATACCGACTTAAGTGTAAGAAGACTGACTCATCCTACTGTCTATGTTTTGAACCATTCCTGTGACACTAGTTATAGATTCCGATGCTTCACTTCAGGTTTACTGTATCCCTTGGACCTTCTTATTAACGATGAAACACACAAATTGCATCGGAATTAAATACAAAGGGCACAATGCCGACTTAAGTACAAGAAGACTGACTCTTCTTACTGACTATGTTTTGAACCAATACTGTGGCACTAGTTATGGATTCCGATGTTTCACTTCAGGTTTACTGTATCCCTCTGACCTTGTTATTGACGATGAATCACAGAATTTGCATCGGAATTAAATACAATAGGCACAACGCAGACTTAAGTACATGTAGACTGACTTTTCCTAATGTCTATGTTTTGAACCATTCCTGTGACACTAGTTATAGATTCCGATGGTTCATTTGAGGTATACTATATCCCTTGGACCTCCTTATTGACGATGAAACACAGAAATTGCATCGGAATTAAATACAAATGCACAATGCCGTCTTTAGTACAAGAAGACTGACTCTTCCAACTGTCTACGGTATGAACCATTCCTGTGACACTAGTTATAGATTCCGATGCTTCACTTCAGATTTACTGTATCCCTGTGACCTTCGTATTGACGATGAAACACAGAAACAGCATCGGAATTAAATCGAAAAGGCACAATGCGGACTTAACTACAAGAAGACTGACTCTACATACTGACTATGTTTTGAACCATTCCTGTGACACAAGTTATAGATTCCGATGCTTCACTTCACATTTACTGTATCCCTCTGACCTTCTAATTGACGATAAAACACAGAAATTACATCGGAATTAAATACATAAAGCGCAATGCCGACTTAAGTACAAGAAGACTGAATCTTCCTACTGTCTATGTTTTGAACAATTCCTGTGACACTAGATATAGATTCCGATGCTTCACTCTAGGTTTACTGTATCCCTTGGACATACTTATTGACGATGAAACACAGAAATTGCATCGGAATTAAATAAAAAATGCACAATGCCGACTTAAGTACAAGAAGACTGACTCTTCTTACTGTCTATCTTTTGAACCATTCCTGTGACACTAGTTACAGATTCCAATGCTTCACTCCAGGTTTACTGTATCCCTTGGACTTTCCTATTGACGATGAAACACAGAAATTGCATCTGAATTAAATACAAAAGGCACAATGCCGACTTAAGTACAAGAAGACTGGCTCTTCTTACTGCCTATGCTTTGAACCATTCCTGTGACGCTAGTTATAGACTCCGAAGCTTCACTTCAGTTTCACTGTATCCCTTGGGCCTTCTAATTGACGATGAAACACACAAATTGCATCGGAATAAAATACAACATTCACAATGCCGACTTAAGTACAAGAAGACTGACTCTTCTTACTGTCTATGTTTTGAACCATTCCTGTGACACTAGTTACAGATTCCGATGCTTCACTCCAGGTTTACTGTCTCCCTTGGACCTTCTTATTGACGATGAAACACAGAAATTGCATCGGATTTAAATACAAAAGGCACAATGCCGACTTAAGTACAAGAAGACTGGCTCATCTTACTGACTATGCTTTGAACCATTCCTGTGACACTAGTTGAAAATTCCGATGCTTCACTTCAGGTTCACTGTAACCCTTGGACCTACTTATTGACGATGAAACACAGAAATTGCATCGGAATTAAATAGAAAAGGCACAATGCCGACCTAAGTACAAGAAGACTGACTCTTCATACTGTCTATGTATTGAACCATTCCCGTGACACTAGTTATAGATTCCGATGCTTCACTTCCGGTTTACTCTATCCCTCTGCTCTTCTTATTGACGATGAAAAACAGAAATTGCATCGGAATTAAAAACAAAAGGCAGAATGCCGACTTAAGTACAAAAAGACTGACTCTGCTTACTGTCTATGATTTGAACCATTCCTGTGATACTAGTTATAGATTCCGATGCTTCACTTCAGGTTTACTGAATCCCTTGGACCTTCTTATTGGCGATGAAACACAGAAATTGCATCGGATTTAAATACAAAATGCACAATGCCGACTTAAGTACAAGAAGACGGACTCTTCTTACTGACTATGTATTGAACCATTCCTGTGACACTAGTTATGGATTCCGATGCTTCACTTCAGGTTTACTGTATCCCTCTGACCTTCTTATTTACGATGAAACACATAAATTGCATCGGAATTAAATTCAAAAGGCACAATGCCGACTTAAGTACAAGAAGACTGACTCTTCATACTGTCAATGATTTGAACCATTCCTGTGACACTAGTTATAGATTCCGATGCTTCACTCCAGGTTTACTGTATCCCTTGGACCTTCTTATTCACGATGAAACACAGAAATTGCATCAGAATTAAATTGAAAAGGCACAATGCCGACTTAAGTACAAGAAGACTGACTCTTCTTAATGACTATGTTTGGAACTATTGCTGTGACACTAGTTATAGATTCCAATGCTTCACTTCAGGTTTACTATATCCCTTGGACCACCCTATCGACGATGAGACACAGAAATCGCATCGGAATTAAATAGAAACGGCACAATGCCAACTTAACTACAAGAAGACTGACTCTTCTTACTGACTATATTTTGAACCATTCCTGTGACACTAGTTATAGATTCCGATCCTTAATTTCAGGATTACTGTATACCACTGACATTCTTAGTGACGATGTAACACAGAAATTGCATCGGAATTAAAAACAAAAGGCAGAATGCCGACTTAAGTACAAAAAGACTGACTCTGCTTACTGTCTATGATTTGAACCATTCCTGTGATACTAGTTATAGATTTCGATGCTTCACTTCAGGTTTACTGAATCCCTTGGACCTTCTTATTGGCGATGAAACACAGAAATTGCATCGGATTTAACTACAAAATGCACAATGCCGACTTAAGTACAAGAAGACTGACTCTTCTTACTATCAATGTTTTGAACCATTCCTGTGACACTAGTTATAGATTCCGATGCTTCACTCCAGGTTTACTGTATCCCTTGGACCTTCTTATTCACGATGAAACACAATAATTGCTTCGGAATTAAATACAAAAGGCACTATGACGACTTAAGTACAAGAAGACTGACTCTTCTTACTGTCTATGTTTTGAACCATCCCTGTGACACTAGTTATGGATTCCGATGCTTCACTCCAGGTTCACTGTATCCCTTGGACCTTCTTATTGACGATGAAACACAGAAATTGCATCGGAATTAAATACAATAGGCCCAATGCCGACTAAAGTACAAGAAGACTGACTCTTCCTACTATCTATGTTTTGAACCATTCCTGTGACACTAGTCATAGATTCCGATGCTTCACTTCAGGTTTACTGTATCCCTCTTACCTTCGTATTGACTATGAAACACAGAAATTGCATCGGAATTAAATACAAAAGTCACAATACCGACTTAAGTACAAGAAGACTGACTCTTCCTACTGTCTATGTTTTGAACCATTCCTGTGACACTAGTCATAGATTCCGATGCTTCACTCCAGGTTTACTGTATGCCTTGGACCATCTTATTGACGATGAAACACTGAAATTGCATCAGAATTAAATAGAAAATGCACAATGATGACTTAAGTACAAGAAGACTGACTCTTCTTACTGATTATTTTTTGAACCATTCCTGTGACGCTAGTTATAGTTTCCGATGCTTCACTTCAGGTTTACTGTATCCCTTGGACCTTCTTATTGACGTTGAAACACAGAAATTGCGTCGGAATTAAATAGAAAAGGCACAATGCCGACTTAAGTACAAGAATACTGACTCATCTTACTGTCTATATTTTGAACCGTCCCTGTGACACTAGTTATTGATTCCGATGCTTCACTCCAGGTTTACTGTATCCCTTGGACCTTCTTATTGACGATGAAAAACAGAAATTGCATCGGAATTAAATACAAAAAGCACAATGCCGGCTTAAGTACAAGAAGACTGACTCTTCTTACTGACTATGTTGTGAACCATTCCTGTGACACTAGTTATAGATTCCGATGCTTCACTTCAGGTTTACTGTATCCCTCTGACCCTCTTATTGACAATGAAACACAGAAATTGCATCGGAATTAAATACAAATGGCACAATGCCGAATTGAGTAGAAGAAGATTGACTCTTCTTACTGTCTATGTTTTGAACCATTCCTGTGACACTAGTTATGGACTCCGATGCTTCACTCCAGTTTTACTGTATCCCTTGGACCTTCTTATTGACGATGAAACACAGAAATTGCATCGGAATTAAATACAAAAGGCACAATGCCGACATAAGTACTAGAAGACTGACTCTTCCTACTGTCTATGTTTTGAACTATTCCTGTGACACTAGTTATGGATTCCGATGCTTCACTTCAGGTTTACTGTAACCCTTGGACTTTCTTATTGACGATGAAACACAGAAATTGCATCGGAATTAAATACAAAAGGCACAATGAGTACTTAACTACAAGAAGACTGACTCTTCTTACTGACTATGCTTTGAACCATTCCTGTGACTCTAGTTATAGTTTCCGATGCTTAACTTCATGATTACTGTATCCCTCTGACCTTCTTAGTGACGATGAAACACAGAAATTGCATCGGAATTAAATACAAAATGCACAATGACGACTTAAGTACAAGAAAACTGACTCATCTTACTGTCTATGTTTTGAACCGTCCCTGTGACGCTAGTTATTGATTCCGATGCTTCACTCCAGGTTTACTGTATCCCTTGGACCTTCTTATTGACGATGAAACACAGAAATTGCATCGGAATTAAATACAAAAAGCACAATGCCGACTTAAGTACAAGAAGACTGACTCTTCTTACTGACTATGTTTTGAACCATTCCTGTGACACTAGTTATAGATTCCGATGCTTCACTTCAGGTTTACTGTATCCCTCTGACCCTCTTATTGACGATGAAACACAGAAATTGCATCGGAATTAAATACAAATGGCACAATGCCGAATTGAGTACAAGAAGATTGACTCTTCTTACTGTCTATGTTTTGAACCATTCCTGTGACACTAGTTATGGACTCCGATGCTTCACGCCAGGTTTACTGTATCCCTTGGACCTTCTTATTGACGATGAAACACAGAAATTGCATCGGAATTAAATTCAAAATGTACAATGCCGAATGAGGGAAAAGAAGTCTGACTCTTCTTACTGTCTATGTTTTGAACCATTAATGTGACACTAGTTATAGATTACGATGCTTCACTCCAGGTTTACTGTATTCCTTGGACCTTCTTATTGACGATGAAACAGAGAAATTGCATCATAATTAAATAGAAAAGGCACAATGATAACTTAAGTACAAGAACACTGACTCTTCTTACTGACTATGTTTTGAACCATTCCTGTGACACTAGTCATAGATTCCGATGCTTCACTTCAGGATTACTGTATCCCTCTGACCTTTTTATTGGCGATGAAACACAGAAATTGCATCGGAATTAAATACAAAAGGCACAATGCCGACTTAAGTACATGTAGACTGACTTTTCCTACTGTCTATGCTTTGAATCATTCCTGTGACACTTGTTATAGATTCCGATGGTTCATTTCTGGTTTACTGTATCCCTTGGACCTTCTTAATGACGATGAAACACAGAAATTGCATCGGAATTAAATACAAAAGGCACAATGCCGACTTAAGTACAAGAAGACTGACTCTTCCAACTGTCTATGTTTTGAACAATTTCTGTGACACTAGTAATAGATTCCGATGCTTCACTTCAGGTTTTCTTTATCCTTCTGACCGTCGTATTGATGAAGAAACACAGAAATTGCATCGGAATTAAATAGAAAAGGCACAATACCGACTTAAGTACAAGAAGACTGTCTATGCTTTGAACCATTCCTGAGACTCTAGTTATAGATTCCGATGCTTAACTTCATGATTACTGTATCCCTCTGACCTTCTTAGTGACGAGGAAACACAGAAATTGCATCGGAATTAAATAAAAAAGCACAATGCCGACTTAAGTACAAGAAAACTGCCTCATCTTACTGTCTATGTTTTGAACCGTCCCTGTGACGCTAGTTATAGATTCCGCTGCTTCACTACAGGTTTACTGTATCCCTTGGACCTTCTTATTAACGATGAAACACAGAAATTGCACCGGGAATTAAATACAAAAGGCAACAATACCGACTTAAGTACAAGAAGACGGACTCTTTTTACTGACTATGTTTTGAACCATTCCTGTGACACTAGTTATAGATTCCGATGCTTCACTTCAGGTTTACTATATCCCTTGGACCTTCCTATTTACGATGAGACACAGAAATCGCATCAAAATTAAATAGAAGAAGCACAATGCGGACATAAGTACAAAAAGACTGACTCTTCCTACTCTCTATGTTTTGAACCATTCCTGTGACACTAGTTTTTTATTCCGATGCTTCACTTGAGGTTTACTGTATCCCTCGGACCTTCTTATGGACGATGAAACACAGAAATTGCATCGGAATAATATACAAAAGGCACAATGCCGAGTTAAGTACAAGAAGACTGACTCTTCCTACTGTCTATGATTTGTACCATTCCTGTGACACTAGTTATAGATTCTGATGCTTCACTTCAGGTTTACTGTATCCCTTGGACCTTCTTATTAACGATGAAACACACAAACTGCATCGGAATTAAATACAAAAGGTACTATGAAGACTTAAGTACAAGAAGACTGTCTCTTCCTACTGACTATGTTTTGAACCATTCCTGTGACACTAGTTATAGATTCCGATGCTTCACTTCAGGTTTACTGTATCCCTCTGAGCATCTTATTGACGATGAATCACAGAAATTCCATCGGAATTAAATACAAAAGGCACAAAGGAGACATAAGTACATGTAGACTGAATTTTCCAAATGTCTATGATATGAACCATTCCTGTGACACTAGTTATAGATTCCGATCTTTCATTTCAGGTTTACTGTATCCCTTGGACATTCTTATTGACGATGAAACACAGAAATTGCATTGGAATTAAATACAAAAGGCACAATGCCGACTTAAGTACAAGAAGACTGACTCTTCCAACTGTCTACGTTTCGAACCATTCCTGTTACACTAGTTATAGATTCCGATGCTTCACTTCAGGTTTACTGTATCCCTCTGACCATCTTATTGACGATGAAACACAGAAATTGCATCGGAATTAAATACAAAAGGCACAATGCCGACTTAACTACATGAAGACTGACTCTTCTTACTGAATATGTTTTGAACCATTCATGCGACACTAGTTATAGATTCCGATGCTTAACTTCAGGATAACTGTATCCCACTGACCTTCTTAGTGAGGATGAAACACAGATATTGCATCGAAATTAAATACAAAAGGCACAATGCCGACTTAGGTACAAGAAGACTGACTCTTCTTACTGACTATGTTTTGAACCATTCCTGTGACACTAGTTATAGATTCTGATGCTTCTCTTCAGGTTTACTGTATCCCTTGGACCTTCTTATTGGCGATGAAACACAGAAAGAGCATCAGAATTAAATACAAAGGCACAATGCCGACTTAAGTACAAGAAGACTGACTCATCTTACTGTCTATGTTTGAACCATTCCTGTGATACTAGTTATAGATTACGATGCTTCACTCCAGGTTTACTGTATCCCTTAGACCTTTTATTGACGATGAAACACAGAAATTGCATCGGAATTAAATAAATAATGCACAATGCCGACTTAAGAACAATAAGACTGACTCTTCTTACTGTCTATGCTTTGAACCATTCCTGTGACACTAGTTACAGATTCAGATGCTTCACTCCAGGTTTACTGTATCCCTTGGACCTTCTTATTTACGATGAAACACAGAAATTGCATCGGAATTAAATGGAAAAGGCCCAATGCCGACTTAAGTACAGGAAGACTGATTCTTCCTACTGTCTATGATTTGAACCATTCCTGTGACACTAGTTATAGATTCCGATGCTTCACTTCAGGTTTACTGTTTCCCTCTGACCTTCTTATTGACGATGAATCACAGAAATTGCATCGGAATTAAATACAAAAGGCACAAAGCAGACTTAAGTACATGTAGACGGACTTTTCCTAATGTCTATGTTTTGAACCATTCCTGTGACACTAGTTATAGATTCCGATGGTTCATTTCAGGTATACTGTATCCCTTGGACCTCCTTATTGACGATGAAACACAGAAATTGCATCGGAATTAAATACAAATGCACAATGCCGACTTTAGTACAAGAAGACTGACTCTTCCAAATGTCTACGTTATGAACCATTCCTGTGACACTAGTTATAGATTCCGATGCTTCACTTCAGATTTACTGTATCCCTCTGACCATCTAATTGACGATACAACACAGAAATTGCATCGGAATGAAATAAAAAATGCACAATGCCGACTTAAGTACAAGAAGACTGACTCTTCTTACTGTCTATCTTTTGAACCATTCCTGTGACACTAGTTACAGATTCCGATGCTTCACTCCAGGTTTACTGTATCCCTTGGACCTTCCTATTGACGATGAAACACAGAAATAGCATCGGAATTAAATACAACATTCACAATGCCGACTTAAGTACAAGAAGACTGACTCTTCTTACTGTCTATGATTTGAACCATTCCTGTGACACTAGTTACAGATTCCGATGCTTCACTCCAGGTTTACTGTCTCCCTTGGACCTTCTTATTGACGAAGAAACACAGAAATTGCTTCGGAATTTAATACAAAAGGCACAATGCCGACTTAAGTACAAGAAGACTGGCTCATCTTACTGACTATGCTTTGAACCATTCCTGTGACACTAGTTACAGATTCAGATGCTTCACTCCAGGTTTACTGTATTCCTTGGACCTTCTTATTTACGATGAAACACAGAAATTGCATCGGAATTAAATACAAAAGGCACAATGCCGACTTAAGTACAAGAAGACTGGCTCTTCTTACTGACTATGCTCCGAACCATTCCTGTGACACTAGTTATAGATTCCGATGCTTCACTTCAGTTTCACTGTATCCCTTGGACCTTCTTACTGACGATGAAACCCAGAAATTTCTTCGGAATTAAATAGAAAAGGCCCAATGCCGGCTTAAGTACAGGAAGACTGATTCTTCCTACTGTCTATGATTTGAACCATTCCTGTGACACTAGTTATAGATTCCGATGCTTCACTTCAGGTTTACTGTATCCTTCTGCCCTTCTTATTGACGATGAAACACAGAAATTGCATCGGAATTAAATGTAAAAGGCACAATGCCGACTTAAGTACAAGAAGACTGATCCTGCTTACTGACTATGTTTTGAACCATTAATGTGATACTAGTTATAAATTCTGATGCTTCACTTCAGGTCTACTGTATCCCTTGGACC
This sequence comes from Schistocerca serialis cubense, assembly GCF_023864345.2. Taxonomy (NCBI): domain Eukaryota; kingdom Metazoa; phylum Arthropoda; class Insecta; order Orthoptera; family Acrididae; genus Schistocerca; species Schistocerca serialis. The sequence continues at coordinate 640,694,319 of NC_064644.1, forward strand.
TTCTTATTGGCGAAGAAACACAGAAATTGCATCGGAATTAAATACAAAAGCACAATGCCGACTTAAGTACAAGAAGACGGACTCTTCTTACTGACTATGTTTTGAATCATCCTGTGACACTAGTTATAGAGTCCGATGCTTCACTTCTGGGTTACCGTATTCCTTGGATATTCCTATTGACGATGAGACACAGATATCGCATCGGAATTAAATAGAAAAAGCACAATGAAGACTTAAGTACAAAAAGACTGACTCTTCCTACTCTCTATATTTTGAACCATTCCTGTGACACTAGTTTGTTATTCCGATGCTTCACTTGACGTTTACTGTTTCCCTCGGACCATCTTATGGACGGTGAAACAAAGAAATTGCATCGGAATAAAATACAAAAGGCACAAACCCGACTTAAGTACAAGAAGACTGAATCTCCCAACTCTCTATGTTTTGTACCAATCCTGTGACACTAGATACAGTTTCCGATGCTTCACTTAAGGTTTACTGTATCCCTCTGACCATCTTATTGACGATGAAAAACAGAAATTGCATCGGAATTAAATGGAGAAGGTACAATACCGACTTAAGTACAAGAAGACTGACTAATCCTACTGTCTATGTTTTGAACCATTCCTGTGACACTAGTTATAGATTCCGATGCTTCACTTCAGGTTTTCTGTATCCCTTGGACCTTCTTATTAACGATGAAACACACAAATTTCATCGGAATTAAATACAAAAGTCACAATGCCGACTTAAGTACAAGAAGACTGACTCTTCTTACTGACTATGTTTTGAACCAATCCTGTGACACTAGTTATAGATTCCGATGCTTCACTTCAGGTTTACTGTATCCCTCTGACCTTCTAATTGACGATAAAACACAGAAATTACATCGGAATTAAATACATAAGGCGCAATGCCGACTTAAGTACAGGAAGACTGAATCTTCTTACTGTCTATGTTTTGAACCATTCCTGTGACACTAGATATAGATTGCGATGCTTCACTCTAGGTTTACTGTATCCCTTGGACATACTTATTGACGATGAAACGCAGAAATTGCATCGGAATTAAGTAAAAAATGCACAATGCCGACTTAAGTACAAGAATACTGACTCTTCTTACTGTCTATCTTTTGTACCATTCCTGTGACATTAGTTACAGATTCCGATGCTTCACTCCAGGTTTACTGTATCCCTTGGACCTTCCTATTGACGATGAAACACAGAAATAGCATCGGAATTAAATACAACATTCACAATGCCGACTTAAGTACAAGAAGACTGACTCTTCTTACTGTCTATGATTTGAACCATTCCTGAGACACTAGTTACAGATGCCGATGCTTCACTCCAGGTTTACTGTCTCCCTTGGACCTTCTTATTGACGAAGAAACACAGAAATTGCATCGGAATTAAATGCAAAAGGCACAATGCTGACTTAAGTACAAGAAGACTGGCTCTTCTTACTGACTATGCTTTGAACCATTCCTGTGACACTAGTTGAAAATTCCGATGCTTCACTTCTGGTTCACTGTATCCCGTTCACCTTCTTATTGACGAAGAAACACAGAAATTGCATCGGAATTAAATACAAAAGGCACAATGCCGACTTAAGTACAAGAAGACTGACTCTTCATACTGTCTATGTTTTGAATCATTCCTGTGACACTAGTTATTGATTCCGATGCTTCACTTCCGGTTTACTGTTTCCCTCTGCTCTTCTTATTGACGATGAAAAAGAGAAATTGCATCGGAATTAAATACAAAAGGCAGAATGCCGACATAAGTACAAAAAGACTGACTCTGCTTACTGTCTATGATTTGAACCATTCCTGTGATACTAGTTATAGATTTCGATGCTTCACTTCAGGTTTACTATATCCCTTTGACCTTCTTATTGACGATGAAACACAGAAATTGCATCGGATTTAAATACAAAATGCACAATGCCGACTTAAGTACAAGAAGACGGACTCTTCTTACTGACTATGTTTTGAACCATTCCTGTGACACTAGTTATGGATTCCGATGCTTCACTCCAGGTTTACTGTATCCCTTGGACCTTCTTATTGGCGAAGAAACACAGAAATTGCATCGGAATTAAATAGAAAAGGCACAATGCCGACTTAACTACAAGAAGACTGACTCTTCTTACTGACTATATTTTGAACCATTCCTGTGACACTAGTTATAGATTCCGATGCTTAATTTCAGGATTACTGTATACCACTGACATTCTTAGTGACGATGAAACACAGAAATTGCATCGGAATTAAATACAAAAAGCACAATGCCAACTGAAGTACAAGAATACTGACTCATCTTACTGTCTATGATTTGAACCGTTCCTGTGACACTAGTTATAGATTACGATGCTTACCTCCAGGTTTACTGTATCCCTTGGATACTCTGATTGACGATGAAAAAAAGAAATTGCATCGGAATTAAATACAAAAAGCGCAATGCCGACTTTAGTACAAGAAGACTGACTCTTCTTACTGACTAAGTTTTGAACCATTCTTGTGACACTAGTTATAGAATCCGATGCTTCACATCAGGTTTACTGTATCCCTCTGACCTTCCTATTGACGACGAAACACAGAAATTGCATTGGAATTAAATACAAAAGGCACAATGCCGAATTAAGTACAATAATACTGACTCTTCTTACTGTCTATGCTTTGAACCATTCCTGAGACACTAGTTATAGATTCCGATGCTTCACTCCAGGTTTACTGTATCCCTTGGACCTTCTTATTGACGATGAAACACAGAAATTGCAATGGAATTAAATACAAAAGGCACAATGCCGACTTAAGTAAAAGAAGTCTGACTCTTCTTACTGTCTATGTTTTGAACCATTCCTGTGACACTAGTTATAGATTCCGATGCTTCTCTCCAGGTTTACTGTATGCCTTGGACCATCTTATTGACGATGAAACACAGAAATTGCAACAGAATTAAATAGTAAAAGCACAATGATGACTTAAGTACAAGAAGACAGACTCTTCTTACTGATTATGTTTTGAACCATTCCTGTGACACTAGTTATAGTTTCCGATGCTTCACTTCAGGTTTACTGTATCCATTGGACCTTCTTATTGACGTTGAAACACAGAAATTGCATCGGAATTAAATAGAAAAGGCACAATGCCGACTTAAGTACAAGAATACTGACTCATCTTACTGTCTATGTTTTGAACCGTCCCTGTGACACTAATTATTGATTCCGATGCTTCACTCCAGGTTTACTGTATCCCTTGGACCTTCTTATTGACGATGAAACACAGGAATTGCATGGGAATTAAATACAAAAAGCACAATGCCGACTTAAGTCAAAGAAGACTGACTCTTCTTACTGACTATGTTTTGAACCATTCCTGTGACACTAGTTATAGATTCCGATGCTTCACTTCAGGTTTACTGTATCCCTCTGACCCTCTTATTGACGAAGAAACACAGAAATTGCATCGGAATTAAATACAAATGGCACAATGCCGAATTGAGTACAAGAAGATTGACTCTTCTTACTGTCTATGTTTTGAACCATTCCTGTGACACTAGTTATGGACTCCGATGCTTCACTCCAGGTTTACTGTATCCCTTGGACCTTCTTATTGACGATGAAACACAGAAATTGCATCGGAATTAAATTCAAAAGGTACAATGCCGAATGAAGTAAAAAAGTCTGACTCTTCTTACTGTCTATGATTTGAACCATTAATGTGACACTAGTTATAGATTACGATGCTTCACTCCAGGTTTACTGTATCCCTCTGACCTTCTTATTGACGATGAAACACAGAAATTGCATCGGAATTAAATACAAAAGGCACAATGCCGACTTAAGTACAAGAAGACTGACTCTTCTTACTGTCTATGTTTTTAACCATCCGTGTGACACTAGTTATGGATTCCGATGCTTCACTCCAGGTTCACTGTATCCCTTGGACCTTCTTATTGACGATGAAACACAGAAATTGCATCGGAATTAAATACAATAGGCTCAATGCCGACTAAAGTACAAGAAGACTGACTCTTCCTACTGTCTATGTTTGAACCATTCCTGTGACACTAGTCATAGATTCCGATGCTTCACTTCAGGTTTACTGTATACCTCTTACCTTCGTATTGACTATGAAACACAGAAATTGCATCGGAATTAAATACAAAAGGCACAATACCGACTTAAGTACAAGAAGACTGACTCTTCTTACTGACTATGTTTTTAACCATTCCTGTGACACTAGTCATAGATTCCGATGCTTAACTTCAGGATTACTGTATCCCTCTGACCTTTTTATTGACGATGAAACACAGAAATTGCATCGGCCTTAAATACAAAAGGCACAATGCCGATTTAAGTACAAGAAGACTTACTCTTCTTACTGTCTATGTTTTGAACCATCCCTGTGACACTAGTTATAGATTCCGATTCTTCACTCCAGGTTTACTGTATGCCTTGGACCATCTTATTGACGATGAAACACAGAAATTGTATCAGAATTAAATAGAAAATGCACAATGATGTCTTAAGTACAAGAAGACTGACTCTTCTTACTGATTATTTTTTGAACCATTCCTGTGGCGCTAGTTATAGTTTCCGATGCTTCAGTTCAGGTTCACTGTATACCTTGGACTTTCTTATTGACGTTGAAACACAGAAATTGCGTCGGAATTAAATAGAAAAGGCACAATGCCGACTTAAGTACAAGAAGACTGACTCATCTTACTGTCTATGTTTTGAACCATCCCTGTGACACTAGTTATAGATTCCGATGCTTCACTTCAGGTTTACTGTATCCCTCTGACCCTCTTATTGACGATGAAACACAGAAATTGCATCGGAATTAAATACAAATGGCACAATGCCGAATTGAGTACAAGAAGATTGACTCTTCTTACTGTCAATGTTTTGAACCATTCCTGTGACACTAGTTATGGACTCCGATGCTTCACTCCAGGTTTACTGTATCCCTTGAACCTTCTTATTGACGATGAAACACAGAAATTGCATCGGAATTAAATACAAAAGTCACAATGCCGACTTAAGTACATGTAGACTGACTTTTCCTACTGTCTATGTTTTGAACCATTCCTGTGACACTTGTTATAGATTCCGATGGTTCATTTCTGGTTTACTGTATCCCTTGGACCTTCTTATTGACGATGAAACACAGAAATTGCATCGGAATTAAATACAAAAGGCACAATGCCGACTTAAGTACAAGAAGACTGACTCTTCCAACTGTCAATGTTTTGAACAATTCCTGTGACACTAGTTATAGATACCGATGCTTCACTTCAGGTTTACTTTATCCCTCTGACCGTCGTATTGACGAAGAAACACAGAAATTGCATCGGAATTAAATAGAAAAGGCACAATGCCGAGTTAAGTACTAGAAGACTGACTCTTCCTACTGTCTATGTTTTGAACAACTCCTGTGATATGAGTTATAGATTCCGATGCTTCACTTCAGGTTTACTGTATCCCTTGGACTTTCTTATTGACGATGAAACACAGAAATTGCATCGGAATTAAATACAAAAGGCACAATGCCGACTTAACTACAAGAAGACTGACTCTTCTTACTAACTATGCTTTGAACCATTCCTGTGACTCTAGTTATAGATTCCGATGCTTAACTTCATGAATACTGTATCCCTCTGACCTTCTTAGTGACGATGAAACACAGAAATTGCATCGGAATTAAATACAAAAGGCAAAATACCGACTTAAGTACAAGAAGACTGACTCTTCTTACTGACTATGTTTTTAACCATTCCTGTGACACTAGTCATAGATTCCGATGCTTAACTTCAGGATTACTGTATCCCTCTGACCTTCTTATTGACGATGAAACACAGAAATTGCATCGGCCTTAAATACAAAAGGCACAATGCCGACTTAAGTACAAGAAGACTTAATCTTCTTACTGACTATGTTTGAACCATTCCTGTGACACTAGTTATAGATTCCGATGCTTCACTCCAGGTTTACTGTATGCCTTGGACCATCTTATTGACGATGAAACACAGAAATTGCATCAGAATTAAATAGAAAATGCATAATGATGACTTAAGTACAAGAAGACTGACTCGTCTTACTGATTATTTTTTGAACCATTCCTGTGACGCTAGTTATAGTTTCCGATGCTTCACTTCAGGTTTACTGAATACCTTGGACCTTCTTATTGACGTTGAAACACAGAAATTGCGTCGGAATTAAATAGAAAAGGCACAATGCCGACTTAAGTACAAGAATACTGACTCATCTTACTGTCTATGTTTTGAACCATCCCTGTGACACTAGTTATTGATTCCGATGCTTCACTCCAGGTTTACTGTATCCCTTGGACCTTCTTATTGACGATGAAACACAGAAATTGCATCGGAATTAAATACAAAAAGCACAATGCCGACTTAAGTACAAGAAGACTGACTCTTCTTACTGACTATGTTTCGAACCTTTCCTGTGACACTAGTCATAGATTCCGATGCTTCACTTCAGGATTACTGTATCCCTCTGACCTTCTTATTGACGATAAAACACAGAAATTGCATCGGAATTAAATGCAAAAGGCACAATGCCGACTTCAGTACATGTGACTGACTTTTCCTACTGTCTATGTTTTGAACCATTCCTGTGACACTTGTTATACATTCCGATGGTTCATTTCTGGTTTACTGTATCCCTTGGACCTTCTTATTGACGATGAAACACAGAAATTGCATCGGAATTAAATACAAAAGGCACAATGCCGACTTAAGTACAAGAAGACTGACTCTTCCAACTGTCTATGTTTTGAACAATTCCTGTGACACTAGTTATAGATTCCGATGCTTCACTTCAGGTTTACTTTATCCCTCTGACCGTCGTATTGACGAAGAAACACAGAAATTGCATCGGAATTAAATAGAAAAGGCACAATGCCGACTTAAGTACAAGAAAAATGACACATCTTACTATCTATGTTTTGAACCGTCCCTGTGACGCTAGTTATAGATTCCGCTGCTTCACTACAGGTTTACTGTATCCCTTAGACCTTCTTATTAACGATGAAACACAGAAATTGCATCGGAATTAAATACAAAAGGGACAATACCGACTTAAGTACAAGAAGACTGACTCTTCTTACTGACTATGTTTCGAACCTTTCCTGTGACACAAGTCATAGATTCCGATGCTTAACTTCTGGATTACTGTATCCCTTGGACCTTCTTATTGACGATGAAACACAGAAATTGCATCGGAATTAAATACAAAAGGCACAATGCCAACTTAGGTACAAGAAGACTGACTCTTCTTACTGACTATGTTTTGAACCATTCTTGTGACACTAGCTATAGAATCCGATGCTTCACTTCAGGTTTACTGTATCCCTTAAACCTTCTTACTGACGATGAAACACAGAAATTGCATCGGAATTAAATACAAAGGCACAATGCCGACTTAAGTACATGAAGACTGACTCTACTAACTGTCTATGTTTTGAACCGTTCCTGTGACTCTAGTTATAGATTCCGATGCTTCACTTCAGGTTTACTGTATCCCTCTGACCTTCTTATTGACGATGAAACACAGAAATTGCATCGGAATTAAATACAAAAGGCACAATGCCGACTTAAGTACAAGAAGACTGATTCTTCTTACTGTCTATGTTTTGAACCATTCCTGTGACACTAGTTATAGATTCCGATGCTTCAATTCAGGTCTACTCAATCCCTTGGACCTTCTCATTGACGATGAAACACAGAAATTGCATCGGAATTAAATACAAAAGGCACAATGCCGACTTAAGTACATGTAGATTGACGTTTCCTACTGTCTATATTTTGAACCATTCCTGTGACACTAGTTATAGAATCCGATGGTTCATTTCAGGTTTACTGTATCCCTCTGACCTTCTTAGTGACGATGAAACACAGAAATTGCATCGGAATTAAATACAAAAAGCAAAATGCCGACTTAAGTACAAGAATACTGACTCATTTTACTGTCTATGATTTGAACCGTCACTGTGACACTAGTTATAGATTCCGATGCTTCACTCCAGGTTCACTGTATCCCTTGGACCTTCTTATTGACAATGAAACACAGAAATTGCTTCAGAATGAAATAGAAAATGCACAATGATGACTTAAGTAGAAGAAGCCTGACTCTTCTTCCTGACTATGATTTGAACCGTCCCTGTGACACTAGTTATAGATTCCGATGCTTCACTCCAGGTTTACTGTATCTCTTGGACCTTCTTATTGAAGACGAAACACAGACATTGCATCGGAATTAAATACAAAAGGCACAATGTCTACTTAAGTACATGTAGACTGACTTTTCCTACTGTCTATGCTTTGAACCATTCCTGTGACACTACTTTAGGATCCGATGCTTAACTTCAGGATTACTTTAACCCTTGGTCCTTCTTATTGACGAAGAAACACAGAAATTGCATCGGAATTAAATACAAAAGGCACAATGCCGACTTAAGTACAAGAAGACTTACTCTTCTTACTGTCTATGTTTTGAACCATCCCTGTGACACTAGTTATGGATTCCGATGCTTCACTCCAGGTTAACTGTATCCCTTTGTCCTTCTTATTGACGATGAAACACAGAAATTGCATCGGATTTAAATACAAAAGGCACAATGCCGACTTAAGTACAAGAAGACTGACTCTTCTTACTGACTATGATTTGAGCCATTCCTGTGACACATAAATTTCGATGATTCACTTCAGGTTTACTGTATCCCTTGGACCTTCTTATTAACGATGAAACACCGAAATTGCATCGGAATTAAATACAAAAGGCACAATACCGTCTTAAGTACAAGAAGACTGACTCTTCTTACTGACTATGCTTTGAACCATTCCTGTGACTCTAGTTATAGATTCCGATGCTTAACTTCATGAATACTGTATCCCTCTGACCTTCTTAGTGACGATGAAACACAGAAATTGCATCGGAATTAAATACAAAAAGCACAATGCCGACTTAAGTACAAGAAAACTGACTCATCTTACTATCTATGTTTTGAACCGTCCCTGTGACGCTAGTTACAGATTCCGCTGCTTCACTACAGGTTTACTGTATCCCTTGGACCTTCTTATTAACGATGAAACACAGAAATTGCATCGGAATTAAATACAAAAGGGACAATACCGACTTAAGTACAAGAAGACTGACTCTTCTTACTGACTGTGATTTGAACCATTCCTGTGACACTAGTCATAGATTCCGATGCTTAACTTCAGGATTTCTGTATCCCTCTGACCTTCTTATTGACGATGAAACACAGAAATTGCATCGGAATTAAATACAAAAGGCACAATGCCGACTTAAGTACAAGAAGACTTACTCTTCTTACTGTCTATGTTTTGAACCATCCCTGTGACACTAGTTATGGATTCCGATGCTTCACTCCAGGTTAACTGTATCCCTTTGTCCTTCTTATTGACGATGAAACACAGAAATTGCATCGGATTTAAATACAAAAGGCACAATGCCGCCTTAAGTACAAGAAGACTGACTCTTCTTACTGACTATGATTTGAGCCATTCCTGTGACACATAAATTTGGATGATTCACTTCAGGTTTACTGTATCCCTTGGACCTTCTTATTAACGATGAAACACCGAAATTGCATCGGAATTAAATACAAAAGGCACAATACCGACTTAAGTACAAGAAGACTGACTCTTCTTACTGACTATGCTTTGAACCATTCCTGTGACTCTAGTTATAGATTCCGATGCTTAACTTCATGAATACTGTATCCCTCTGACCTTCTTAGTGACGATGAAACACAGAAATTGCATCGGAATTAAATACAAAAAGCACAATGCCGACTTAAGTACAAGAAAACTGACTCATCTTACTATCTATGTTTTGAACCGTCCCTGTGACGCTAGTTACAGATTCCGCTGCTTCACTACAGGTTTACTGTATCCCTTGGACCTTCTTATTAACGATGAAACACAGAAATTGCATCGGAATTAAATACAAAAGGGACAATACCGACTTAAGTACAAGAAGACTGACTCTTCTTACTGACTGTGATTTGAACCATTCCTGTGACACTAGTCATAGATTCCGATGCTTAACTTCAGGATTTCTGTATCCCTCTGACCTTCTTATTGACGATGAAACACAGAAATTGTATCTGAATTAAATACAAAAGGCACAATGCCGACTTAAGTACAAGAAGACTGACTCTTCCTACTGTCTATGTTTTGAACCATTACTGTGACACTAGTTATAAATTCCGTTCCTTCACTTCAGGTTTACTGTATCCCTTGGACCTTCTTACTGACGATGAAACACAGAAATTGCATCGGAATTAAATACAATACTCACAATGCCGACTTAAGTACCAGAAGTCTGACTCTTCTTACTGACTATGTTTTGAACCATTCCTGTGACACTAGTTATAAATTCCGTTGCTTCACTTCAGGTTTACTGTATCCCTTGGACCTTCATATTGACGATGAAACACAGAAATTGCATCGGAATTAAATACAACAGGCTCAATGCCGACTAAAGTGCAAGAAGACTGACTCTTCCTACTGTCTATGTTTTGAACCATTCCTGTAACACTAGTCATAGATTCCGATGCTTCACTTCAGATTTACTGTATTCCTCTTACCTTCGTATTGACTATGAAACACAGAAATTGCATCGGAATTAAATACAAAAGGCAAAATACCGACTTAAGTACAAGAAGACTGACTCTTCTTACTGACTATGTTTTTAACCATTCCTGTGACACTAGTCATAGATTCCGATGCTTAACTTCAGGATTACTGTATCCCTCTGACCTTCTTATTGACGATGAAACACAGAAATTGCATCGGCCTTAAATACAAAAGGCACAATGCCGACTTAAGTACAAGAAGACTTAATCTTCTTACTGACTATGTTTGAACCATTACTGTGACACTAGTTATAGATTCCGATGCTTCACTCCAGGTTTACTGTATGCCTTGGACCATCTTATTGACGATGAAACACAGAAATTGCATCAGAATTAAATAGAAAATGCATAATGATGACTTAAGTACAAGAAGACTGACTCGTCTTACTGATTATTTTTTGAACCATTCCTGTGACGCTAGTTATAGTTTCCGATGCTTCACTTCAGGTTTACTGAATACCTTGGACCTTCTTATTGACGTTGAAACACAGAAATTGCGTCGGAATTAAATAGAAAAGGCACAATGCCGACTTAAGTACAAGAATTCTGACTCATCTTACTGACTATGTTTTGAACCATCCCTGTGACACTAGTTATTGATTCCGATGCTTCACTCCAGGTTTACTGTATCCCTTGGACCTTCTTATTGACGATGAAACACAGAAATTGCATCGGAATTAAATACAAAAAGCACAATGCCGACTTAAGTACAAGAAGACTGACTCTTCTTACTGACTATGTTTTGAACCTTTCCTGTGACACTAGTCATAGATTCCGATGCTTCACTTCAGGATAACTGTATCCCTCTGACCTTCTTATTGACGATAAAACACAGAAATTGCATCGGAATTAAATGCAAAAGGCACAATGCCGACTTCAGTACATGTGACTGACTTTTCCTACTGTCTATGTTTTGAACCATTCCTGTGACACTTGTTATAGATTCCGATGGTTCATTTCTGGTTTACTGTATCCCTTGGACCTTCTTATTGACGATGAAACACAGAAATTGCATCGGAATTAAATACAAAAGGCACAATGCCGACTTAAGTACAAGAAGACTGACTCTTCGAACTGTCTATGTTTTGAACAATTCCTGTGACACTAGTTATAGATTCCGATGCTTCACTTCAGGTTTACTTTATCCCTCTGACCGTCGTATTGACGAAGAAACACAGAAATTGCATTGGAATTAAATAGAAAAGGCACAATGCCGACTTAAGTACAAGGAAACTGACACATCTTACTATCTATGTTTTGAACCGTCCCTGTGACGCTAGTTATAGATTCCGCTGCTTCACTACAGGTTTACTGTATCCCTTGGACCTTCTTATTAACGATGAAACACAAAATTGCATCGGAATTAAATACAAAAGGGACAATACCGACTTAAGTACAAGAAGACTGACTCTTCTTACTGACTATGATTTGAACCAATCCTGTGACACTAGTCATAGATTCCGATGTTTAACTTCAGGATTTCTGTATCCCTCTGACCTTCGTATTGACCATGAAACACAGAAATTGCATCGGAATTTAATACAAAAGGCACAATGCCGACATAAGTACAAGAAGACTGACTCTTCTTACTGACTATGGTTTGAATCATTCCTGTGACACTAGTCATAGATTCCGATGCTTAACTTCTGGATTACTGTATCCCTTGGACCTTCATATTGACGATGAAACACAGAAATTGCATCGGAATTAAATACAAAAGGCACAATGCCAACTTAGGTACAAGAAGACTGACTCTTCTTACTGACTATGTTTGAACCATTCTTGTGACACTAGCTATAGAATCCGATGCTTCACTTCAGGTTTACTGTATCCCTTAAACCTTCTTACTGACGATGAAACACAGAAATTGCATCGGAATTAAATACAAAGGCACAAAGACGACTTAAGTACAAGAAGACTGACTCTACTGACTGTCTATGTTTTGAACCGTTCCTGTGACTCTAGTTATAGATTCCGATGCTTCACTTCAGGTTTACTGTATCCCTCTGACCTTCTTATTGACGATGAAACACAGAAATTGCATCGGAATTAAATACAAAAGGCACAATGCCGACTTAAGTTCAAGAACACTGACTCTTCTTACTGTCTATGCTTTGAACCATTCCTGTGACACTAGTTATAGATTCCGATGCTTCAATTCAGGTCTACTCTATCCCTTGGACCTTCTTATTGACGATGAAACACAGAAATTGCATCGGAATTAAATACAAAAGGCACAATGCCGACTTAAGTACATGTAGATTGACGTTTCCTACTGTCTATATTTTGAACCATTCCTGTGACACTAGTTATAGAATCCGATGGTTCATTTCAGGTTTACTGTATCCCTCTGACCTTCTTAGTGACGATGAAACACAGAAATTGCATCGGAATTAAATACAAAAAGCACAATGCCGACTTAAGTACAAGAATACTGACTCATTTTACTGTCTATGATTTGAACCGTCCCTGTGACACTAGTTATAGATTCCGATGCTTCACTCCAGGTTCACTGTATCCCTTGGACCTTCTTATTGACAATGAAACACAGAAATTGCATCAGAATGAAATAGAAAATGCACAATGATGACTTAAGTAGAAGAAGCCTGACTCTTCTTCCTGGCTATGATTTGAACCGTCCCTGTGACACTAGTTATAGATTCCGATGCTTCACTCCAGGTTTACTGTATCTCTTGGACCTTCTTATTGAAGACGAAACACAGACATTGCATCGGAATTAAATACAAAAGGCACAATGTCTACTTAAGTACATGTAGACTGACTTTTCCTACTGTCTATGCTTTGAACCATTCCTGTGACACTACTTTTGGATCCGATGCTTAACTTCAGGATTACTTTAACCCTTGGTCCTTCTTATTGACGAAGAAACACAGAAATTGCATCGGAATTAAATACAATAGGCACAATGCCGACTTAAGAACAAGAAGACTTACTCTTCTTACTGTCTATGTTTTGAACCATCCCTGTGACACTAGTTACGGATTCCGACGCTTCACTCCAGGTTAACTCTATCCCTTTGTCCTTCTTATTGACGATGAAACACAGAAATTGCATCGGATTTAAATACAAAAGGCACAATGCCGACTTAAGTACAAGAAGACTGACTCTTCTTACTGACTATGATTTGAGCCATTCCTGTGACACATAAATTTCGATGATTCACTTCAGGTTTACTGTATCCCTTGGACCTTCTTATTAACGATGAAACACCGAAATTGCATCGGAATTAAATACAAAAGGCACAATACCGACTTAAGTACAGGAAGACTGACTCTTCTTACTGGCTATGTTTTGAACCATTCCTGTGACACTAGTCATAGAATCCGATGCTTAACTTCAGGATTACTGTATCCCTCTGACCTTCTTATTGACGATGAAACACAGAAATTGCATCGGAAATAAATACAAAAGGCACAATGCCGACTTAAGTACAAGAAGACTGACTCTTCTTACTGTCTATGTTTTGAACCATCCCAGTGACACTAGTTATAGATTGCGATGCTTCACGCCAGGTTTAGTGTATCCCTTGGACCTCCTTATTGACGATGAAACACAGAAATTGTATCGGAATCAAATACAAAACTCACAATGCCGACTTAAGTACCAGAAGTCTGACTCTTCTTACTGACTATGTTTTGAACCATTCCTGTGACACTAGTTATAGACTCCGATGCTTCAGATCAGGTTTACTGTAACCCTCTGACCTTCTTATTGACGATGAAACACAGAAATTGCATCGGAATTAAATACAAATGACACAAAGCCGACTTAAGTACAAGAAGACTGACTCTTCTTACTGTCTATGTTTTGAACCATTCCTGTGACACTAGTTATAGATTCCGATGCTTCAATTCAGGTCTACTGTATCCCTTGGAGCTTCTTATTGACGATGAAACACAGAAATTTCATCGGAATTAAATTCATAAGGCACAATGCAGACTTAAGTACAAGAAGACAGACTCTTCTTACTGACTTTGTTTTGAACCATTCCTGTGACACTAGATATAGATTCCGATGCTTCACATCAGGTTTACTGTATCCCTCTGACCATATTAGATACGATGAAACACAGAAATTGCATCGGAATTAAATACAAAAGGCTCAATGCCGACTTATGTACATGTAGATTGACGTTTCCTAATGTCTATGATTTGAACCATTCCTGTGACACTAGTTATAGAATCCGATGGTTCATTTCAGGTTTACTGTATCCCTCTGACCTTCTTAGTTACGATGAAACACAGAAATTGCATCGGAATTAAATACAAAAATCACAATGCCGACTTAGGTACAAGAATTCTGACTCATCTTACTGTCTATGATTTGAACCGTCCCTGTGACACTAGTTATAGATTCCGATGGTTCACTCCAGGTTTACTGTATCCCTTGGTCCTTCTTACTGACGATGAAACACAGAAATTGTATCGGAATTTAATACAAAACTCACAATGCCGACTTAAGTACCAGAAGTCTGACTCTTCTTACTGAAAATATTTTGAACCATTCCTGTGACACTAGTTATAGATTCCGATGCTTCACATCAGGTTTACTCTATCCCTCTGACCTTCTTATTGACGATGAAACACAGAATTTGCATCGGAATTAAATACAAAAGGCACAATGCCGACTTAAGTACAAGAAGACTGACTCTTCTTACTGACTTAGTTTTGAACCATTCCTGTGACACTAGTTATAAATTCCGATGCTACACTCCAGGTTTACTGTATCCCTTGGACCTTCTTATTGACGATGAACCACAGAAATTGCATCGGAATTAAATACAAATGGCACAATGCCGACTAAAGTACAAGAAGACTGACTCTTCTTACAGTCTATGTTTTGAACCATTCCTGTGACACTAGTTATAGATTCCGGTGCTTCACGCCAGGTTTACTGTATCCCTTGGACCTTCTTATTGACGATGAAACACAGAAATTGCATCAGAATTAAATAGAAAAGGCACAATGCCGACTAAAGTACAAGAAGACTGACGCTTCTTACTGACTGTGTTTTGAACCATTGCTGTGACACTAGTTATAGATTCCGATGCTTCACTTCAGGTTTACTGTATCCCTTGGACCTTCTTATTGACGATGAAACACAGATATTGCATCGGAATTAAATAGAAAAGGAACAATGCCGACTTAAGTACAAGAAGACTGACTCTTCTTACTGTTTATGTTTTGAACCATTCCTGTGACACTAGTTTTGGATTCCGATGAATCACTTCATGTTTACTGTATCCCTTGGACCTTCTTATTGACGATGAAACACAGAAATTGCATCGGAATTAAATACAAAAGTAACATTGCCGACTTAAGTACAAGAAGACTGACTCTTCTTACTGACTGTGACTTGAACCGTTCCTGTGATACTAGTTGTAGATTCCGATGCTTCACTTCAGGTTTACTGTATCCCTTGGACCTTCTTATTGACGATGAATCTCAGAAATTGCATCGGAATAAAATACAAAAGGCACAATGCCGACTTAAGTACAAGAAGACTGACTCTTCCTACTGTCAATGCTTTAACCATTCCTGTGACACTAGTAATACATTCCGATGCTTCACTTCAGTTTTACTGTATCCCTCTGATCTTCTTATTGACGATGAAACACAGAAATTGCATCGGAGTTAAATACAAAAGGCACAAGTCCGACTTAAGTACAAGAAGATTGAATCTTCTTACTGTCTATGTTTTGAACCATTCCTGTGACACTAGTTATAGATTCCGATGCTTTACTCCAGGTTTAATGTATCCCTTGGACCTTCTTATTGACGATGAAACACAGAAATTGCATCAGAATTAAATAGAAAATGCTTAATGATGACTTAAGTACAAGAAGCCTGACTCTTCTTCCTGACTATGATTTGAACCGTCCCTGTGACACCAGTTATAGATTCCAATGCTTCACTCCAGGTTTACTGTATCTCTTGGACCTTCTTATTGAAGATGGAACACAGAAATTGCATCGGAATTAAATACAAAAGGCACAATGCCAACATTAGTACAAGAAGACTGACTCTTCTTTCTGACTATGTTTTGAACCATTCCTGTGACACTAGTTATAGATTCCGATGCTTCACTTCAGGTTTACTGTATCCCTCTGACCTTCTTATTGACGATGAAACACAGAAATTGCATCGGAATTAAATACAAAAAGCGCAATGCCGAATAAAGTACAAGAAGACTGACTCTTTTTCCTGTCTACGTTTTGAACCATTCCTGTGACACTAGTTATAGACTCCGAGGCTTCACTCCAGGTTTACTGTTTCCCTTGGACCTTCTTATTGACGATGAAACACAGAATTTGCATCGGATTTAAATACAAAAGGCACAATGCAGACTTAAGTACAAGAAGACTGAATCTTCTTACTGTCTATGTTTTGAACCATTCCTGTGACACTAGTTATAAATTCCGATGCTTCACTTCAGGTTTACTATATCCCTTAAACCTTCTTATTGACGATGAAACACAGATATTGCATCGGAATTAAATAGAAAAGGCACAATGCCGACTTCTACATCTACATCTACATTGATACTCCGCAAGCCACCCAACGGTGTGTGGCGGAGGGCACTTTACGTGCCACTGTCATTACCTCCCTTTCCTGTTCCAGTCGCGTATGGTTCGCGGGAAGAACGACTGTCTGAAAGCCTCCGTGCGCGCTCTAATCTCTCTAATTTTACACTCGTGATCTCCTCGGGAGGTATAAGTAGGGGGAAGCAATATATTTGATACCTCATCCAGAAACGCACCCTCTCGAAACCTGGAGAGCAAGCTACACCGCGATGCAGAGCGCCTCTCTTGCAGAGTCTGCCACTTGAGTTTATTAAACATCTCCGTAACGCTATCACGGTTACCAAATAACCCGGTGACAAAACGCGCCGCTCTTCTTTGGATCTTCTCTATCTCCTCCGTCAACCCGACCTGGTACGGATCCCACACTGATGAGCAATACTCAAGTATAGGTCGAACGAGTGTTTTGTAAGCCACCTCCTTTGTTGATGGACTACATTTTCTAAGCACTCTCCCAATGAATCTCAACCTGGTACCCGCCTTACCAACAATTAATTTTATATGATCATTCCACTTCAAATCGTTCCGTACGTACACTCCCAAATATTTTACAGAAGTAACTGCTACCAATGTTTGTCCCGCTATCATATAATCATACAATAAAGGATTCTTCTTTCTATGTATTCGCAATACATTACATTTGTCTATGTTAAGGGTCAGTTGTCACTCCCTGCACCAAGTGCCTATCCGCTGCAGATCTTCCTGTATTTCGCTACAATATTCTAATGCAGCAACTACTCTGTATACTACAGCATCATCCGCGAAAAGCCGCATGGAACTTCCGACACTATCTACTAGGTCATTTATATATATTGTGAAAAGCTATGGTCCCATAACACTCCCCTGTGGTACGCCAGAGGTTACTTTAACGTCTGTAGACTTCTCTCCATTGATAACAACATGCTGTGTTCTGTTTACTAAAAACTCTTCAATCCAGCCACACAGCTGGTCTGATATTCCGTAGGCTCTTACTTTGTTTATCAGGCGACAGTGCGGAACTGTATCGAACGCCTTCCGGAAGTCAAGAAAAATAGCATCTACCTGGGAGCCTGTATCTAATA
The DNA here is from genome assembly GCF_023864345.2 of Schistocerca serialis cubense. Lineage (NCBI taxonomy): Eukaryota > Metazoa > Arthropoda > Insecta > Orthoptera > Acrididae > Schistocerca > Schistocerca serialis. The sequence continues at coordinate 640,712,674 of NC_064644.1, forward strand.
TTTTCTGGGTCTCATGAACAATTAAGGCAAGTTGGGTCTCACACGATCGCTGTTTCCGGAATCCATGTTGATTCCTACATAGTAGATTCTGGGTTTTGCAGAAATGACATGATACGCGAGCAAAAAACATGTTCTAAAATTCTACAAGAGATCGACGTAAGAGATATAGGTCTATAGTTTTGCGCATCTGCTCGACTCAAGTACAAGAAGGTGACTCTTCTTACTGTCTATGTTTTGAACCATTCCTGTGACTCTAGTTATAGATTCCGATGCTTCACTTCAGGTTTACTGTATCCCTCTGACCTTCTTACTGACGATGAAACACAGAAATTGCATCGGAATTAAATACAAAAGGCACAATGCCGACTTAAGTACAAGAAGACTGACTCTTCTTACGTTCTATGTTTAGAACCAATCCTATGACACTAGTTATAGATTCCGATGCTTCAATTCAGGTCTACTGTATCCCTTGGACCTTCTTATTGACCATGAAACACAGAAATTACATCGGAATTAAATACAAAATGCACAATGCCGACTTAAGTACAAGAAGACTGACTCTTCCTACTGTCTATGTTTAAAACCATTCCTGTGACACTAGTTATAGATTCCGATGCTTCACTCCAGGTTTACTGTATCCCTTGGACCTTCTTATTGACGATGAAACACAGAAATTGCATCGGAATTAAATACAAAAGTAACATTGCCGACTTAAGTACAAGAAGACTGACTCTTCTTACTGACTATGACTTGAACCGTTCCTGTGACACTAGTTATAGATTCCGATGCTTCACTTCAGGTATACTGTATCCCTTGGACCTTGTTATTGACGATGAAACACAGAAATTGCATCTGAATTAAACACAAAAGGCACAATGCCGACTTAAGTACAAAAAGACTGACTCTTCTTACCGGCTATGTTTTGAACCATTCCTGTGACACTAGTTATAGATTCCTATGCTTCACTTCAGGTATACTGTATCCCTCTGACCTTCTTATTGACGACAAACACAGATATTGCATCGGAATTAAATACAAAAGGCACAATGCCGACTTCAGTACAAGAAGACTGATTTTTTTGACTGACTATGTATTGAACCATTCCTGTGACACTAGTTATAGATTCGGAAGCTTCACTTCAGGTTTACTGTATCCCTCTGACCTTCTTATTGACGATAAACACAGAAATTGCATCGGAATAAAATAGAAAAGGCACAATGCCGACTTAAGTACAAGACGACTGACTTTTCTTACTGTCTATGTTTTGACCCGTTCCTGTGACACTAGTTGTAGATTCCGATGCTTCACTTCAGGTTTACTGTATCATTTGGACCATCTTATTGACGATGAAACACAGAAATTGCATCGGAGTTAAATACAAAATGCACAATGCCGACTTAAGTACAAGAAGACTGACTCTTCTTACTGACTATGCTTTGAACCATTCCTGTGACACTAGTTATAGATCCCGATGCTTCACTTCAGGTTTACTGTATCCCTGTGACCTTCTTATTGACGAGGAAACACAGAAATTGCATCGGAATTAAATAGGTACGCCACAGTGCCTACTTAAGTACGAGAAGACTGACTCTTCTTACTGGCTATGATTTGAACCATTCCTGCGACACTAGTTATAGATTCCGATGCTTGACTTCGGTTTTACTGTATCCCTTGGACCTTCTTATTGACGATGAAACACAGAAATTGCATCGGAATTAAATACAAAAGGCAAAATGCCGACTTCAGTACAAGAACACTGACCCTTCCTACAGTCTATGTTTTGAACCATTCCTGTGACACTAGTTATAGCTTCCGATGCTTCACTTAAGGTTTACTGTATCCCTTGGACCCTCTTATTGACGACGAAACACAGAAATTGCATCGGAATTAAATACAAAAGGCACAATGCCGACTTCAGTACAAGAAGACTGATTTTTTTTACTGACTATGCTTTGAACCATTTCTGTGACACTAGTTATAGATTCCGATGCTTCACTTCAGGTTTACTGTATCCCTTGGACCTTCTTATTGACGATGAAACAAAGAAATTGCATCGGAATTAAATACAAAAGGCACAATGCCGACTTAAGTATAGGAAGACTGACCCTTCCTACTGTCAATGTTTTGAACCATTCCTGTGACACTTGTTATAGATTCCGATGCTTCACTTCAGATTTTCTATATCCCTCTGATCTTCTGATAGACGATGAAACACAGAAATTGCATCGAAAATAAATACAAAAAGAACAATGCCGACTTAAGTACAAGAAGACTGACTCTTCTTACTGTCTATGTTTTGAAGCATTCTTGTGACACTAGTTATAGATTCCGATGCTTCACTTCAGGTATACTGTATCCCTTGGACCTTCTTATTGACGATGAAACACAGAAATTGCATCGGAATTAAATACAAAAGGCACAATGCCGACTTCAGTACAAGAAGACTGATTTTTTTTACTGACTATGTTTTGAACCATTCCTGTGACACTAGTTATAGATTCGGATGCTTCACTTCAGGTTTACTGTATCCCTCTGACCTTTTTATTGACGATAAACACAAAAATTGCATCGGAATAAAATAGAAAAGGCACAATGCCGACTTAAGTACAAGAAGACTGACCATTCTTTCAGTCTATGTTTTGAACCATTCCTGTGACACTAGTTATAGATTCCGATGCTTAACTTCAGGATTACTGTATCCCTTGGACCTTCTTATTGACGATGAAACACAGAAATTGCATCGGAATAAATACAAAAGGCACAATGCCGACTTAAGCACAAGAAGACTGACTCTTCTTGCTGTCTATGTTTTGAACCATCCCTGTGACACTAGTTATAGATTCCGATGCTTCACTCCAGGTTAACTGTATCCCTTGGTCCTTCTTATTGACGATGAAACACAGAAATTGCATCGGATTTAAATACAAAAGGCACAATGCCGACTTAAGTACAAGAAGACTGACTCTTTTTACTGATTATGATTTGAGTCATTCCTGTGACACTTAAATTCCGATGATTCACTTCAGGTTTACTGTATCCCTTGGACCTTCTTATTGACGATGAAACACAAAAATTGCATCGGAATTAAATACAAAAGGCACAATGCCGACTTAAGTACAAGAAGACTGACTCTTCTTACTGTTTATGTTTTGAACCATTCCTGTGACACTAGTTTTGGATTCCGATGCATCACTTCAGGTTTACTGTTTCCCTTGGACCTTCTTATTGACGATGAAACACAGAAATTGCATCGGAATTAAATAGAAAAGGCACAATGCCAACTAAAGTACAAGAAGACTGACTCTTCTTTCAGTCTATGATTTGAACCATTCCGGTGACACAAGTTATAGATTCCGATGCTTCACTCCAGGTTTACTGTATCCCTTGGACCTTCTTATTGACGATGAAACACAGAAATTGCATCAGAATTAAATACAAAAGGCACAATGACGACTTAAGTACAAGAAGACTGACGCTCCTTGCTGACTATGTTTTGAACCATTCCTGTGACACTAGTTATAGATTCCGATGCTTCACTTCAGGTTTACTATATCCCTTAAACCTTCTTATTGACCATGAAACACAGAAATTGCATCGGAATTAAATAGAAAAGGCACAATGCCGACTTCTACATCTACATCTACATTGATACTCCGCAAGCCACCCAACGGTGTGTGGCGGAGGGCACTTTACGTGCCACTGTCATTACCTCCCTTTCCTGTTCCAGTCGCGTATGATTCGCGGGAAGAACGACTGTCTGAAAGCCTCCGTGCGCGCTCTAATCTCTCTAATTTTACACTCGTGATCTCCTCGGGAGGTATAAGTAGGGGGAAGCAATATATTCGATACCTCATCCAGAAACGCACCCTCTCGAAACCTGGCGAGCAAGCTACACCGCGATGCAGAGCGCCTCTGTTGCAGAGTCTGCCACTTGAGTTTATTAAACATCTCCGTAACGCTATCACGGTTACCAAATAACCCGGTGACAAAACGCGCTGCTCTTCTTTGGATCTTCTCTATCTCCTCGGTCAACCCGACCTGGTACGGATCCCACACTGATGAGCAATACTCAAGTATAGGTCGAACGACTGTTTTGTAAGCCACCTCCTTTGTTGATGGACTACATTTTCTAAGCACTCTCCCAATGAATCTCAACCTGGTACCCGCCTTACCAACAATTAATTTTATATGATCATTCCACTTCAAATCGTTCCGTACGCACACTCCCAGATATTTTACAGAAGTAACTGCTACCAATGTTTGTCCCGCTATCATATAATCATACAATAAAGGATTCTTCTTTCTATGTATTCGCAATACATTACATTTGTCTATGTTAAGGGTCAGTTGCCACTCCCTGCACCAAGTGCCTATCCGCTGCAGATCTTCCTGTATTTCGCTACAATATTCTAATGCAGCAACTTCTCTGTATACTACAGCATCATCCGCGAAAAGCCGCATGGAACTTCCGACACTATCTACTAGGTCATTTATATATATTGTGAAAAGCTATGGTCCCATAACACTCCCCTGTGGTACGCCAGAGGTTACTTTAACGTCTGTAGACTTCTCTCCATTGATAACAACATGCTGTGTTCTGTTTACTAAAAACTCTTCAATCCAGCCACACAGCTGGTCTGATATTCCGTAGGCTCTTACTTTGTTTATCAGGCGACAGTGCGGAACTGTATCGAACGCCTTCCGGAAGTCAAGAAAAATAGCATCTACCTGGGAGCCTGTATCTAATATTTTCTGGGTCTCATGAACTATTAAGGCGAGTTGGGTCTCACACGATCGCTGTTTCCGGAATCCATGTTTATTCCTACATAGTAGATTCTGGGTTTTGCAGAAATGACATGATACGCGAGCAAAAAAATGTTCTAAAATTCTACAAGACATCGACGTAAGAGATATAGGTCTATAGTTTTGCGCATCTGCTCGACTCAAGTAGAAGAAGGCTGACTCTTCTTACTGTCTATGTTTTGAACCATTCCTGTGACTCTAGTTATAACTAGATTCCGATGCTTCACTTCAGGTTTACTGTATCCCTCTGACCTTCTTACTGACGATGAAACACAGAAATTGCATCGGAATTAAATACAAAAGGCACAATGCCGACTTAAGTACAAGAAGACTGACTCTTCTTACGTTCTATGTTTAGAACCAATCCTATGACACTAGTTATAGATTCCGATGCTTCAATTCAGGTCTACTGTATCCCTTGGACCTTCTTATTGACCATGAAACACAGAAATTACATCGGAATTAAATACAAAATGCACAATGCCGACTTAAGTACAAGAAGACTGACTCTTCCTACTGTCTATGTTTAAAACCATTCCTGTGACACTAGTTATAGATTCCGATGCTTCACTCCAGGTTTACTGTATCCCTTGGACCTTCTTATTGACGATGAAACACAGAAATTGCATCGGAATTAAATACAAAAGTAACATTGCCGACTTAAGTACAAGAAGACTGACTCTTCTTACTGACTATGACTTGAACCGTTCCTGTGACACTAGTTATAGATTCCGATGCTTCACTTCAGGTTTACTGTATCCCTTGGACCTTGTTATTGACGATGAAACACAGAAATTGCATCTGAATTAAACACAAAAGGCACAATGCCGACTTAAGTACAAAAAGACTGACTCTTCTTACCGGCTATGTTTTGAACCATTCCTGTGACACTAGTTATAGATTCCGATGCTTCACTTCAGGTATACTGTATCCCTCTGACCTTCTTATTGACGATAAACACAGATATTGCATCGGAATTAAATACAAAAGGCACAATGCCGACTTCAGTACAAGAAGACTGATTTTTTTGACTGACTATGTATTGAACCATTCCTGTGACACTAGTTATAGATTCGGATGCTTCACTTCAGGTTTACTGTATCCCTCTGACCTTCTTATTGACGATAAACACAGAAATTGCATCGGAATAAAATAGAAAAGGCACAATGCCGACTTAAGTACAAGACGACTGACTTTTCTTACTGTCTATGTTTTGAACCGTTCCTGTGACACTAGTTGTAGATTCCGATGCTTCACTTCAGGTTTACTGTATCATTTGGACCATCTTATTGACGATGAAACACAGAAATTGCATCGGAGTTAAATACAAAATGCACAATGCCGACTTAAGTACAAGAAGACTGACTCTTCTTACTGACTATGCTTTGAACCATTCCTGTGACACTAGTTATAGATCCCGATGCTTCACTTCAGGTTTACTGTATCCCTGTGACCTTCTTATTGACGAGGAAACACAGAAATTGCATCGGAATTAAATAGGTACGCCACAGTGCCTACTTAAGTACGAGAAGACTGACTCTTCTTACTGGCTATGATTTGAACCATTCCTGTGACACTAGTTATAGATTCCGATGCTTGACTTCGGTTCTACTGTATCCCTTGGACCTTCTTATTGACGATGAAACACAGAAATTGCATCGGAATTAAATACAAAAGGCAAAATGCCGACTTAAGTACAAGAAGACTGAGCCTTCTTACAGTCTATGTTTTGAACCATTCCTGTGACACTAGTTATAGATTCCGATGCTTAACTTCAGTTTTACTGTATCCCTTGGACCTTCTAATTGACGATGAAACACAGAAATTAGATCGTAATTAAATAGAAAATGCACAATTCCGACTTAAGTACATGAAGACTGATTCTTCTTACTGCCTATGCTTTGAACCATTCCTGTGACACTAGTTATAGCTTCCGATGCTTCACTTCAGGTTTACTGTATCCCTTGGACCCTCTTATTGACGACGAAACACAGAAATTGCATCGGATTTAAATACAAAATGCACAATACCGACTTAAGCACAAGAAGACTGACTCTTCTTACTGTCTATGTTTTGAACCATTCCTGTGACACTAGTTATAGATTCCGATGGTTCACTTCAGGTTTACTGTATCCCTCTGACCTTCTTATTGACGATGAAACACAGAAAATGCATCGGAATTAAATACAAAAGGCACAATGTCGACTTCAGTACAAGAAGACTGATTCTTTTTACTGACTATGTTTTGAACAATTCCTGTGACACTAGTTATAGATTCGGATGCTTCACTTCAGGTTTACTGTATCCCTCTGACCTTTTTATTGACGATAAACACAGAAATTCCATCGAAATAAAATAGAAAAGGCACAATGCCGACTTAAGTACAAGAAGACTGACCATTCTTTCAGTCTATGTTTTGAACCATTCCTGTGACACTAGTTATAGATTCCGATGCTTAACTTCAGGTTTACTGTATCCCTTGGACCTTCTTATTGTCGATGAAACACAGAAATTGCATCGGAATTATATACAATAGGAACAATGTCGACTTAAGTACAAGTAGACTGACTCTTCCCACTGTCTATGCTTTGAACCATTCCTGTGACACTAGTTTTAGATTCCGATGCTTAACTTCAGGATTACTGTATCCCTTGGACCTTCTTATTGACGATGAAACACAGAGATTGCATCGGATTTAAATACAAAAGGCACAATGCCGACTTAAGTACAAGAAGACTGACTCTTCTTACTGATTATGATTTGAGCCATTCCTGTGACACTTAAATTCCGAGGATTCACTTCAGGTTTACTGTATCCCTTGGACCTTCTTATTGACGATGAAACACAAAAATTGCATCGGAATTAAATACAAAAGGCACAAGGCAGAATTAAGTACAAGAAGACTGAATCTTCTTACTGTCTATGTTTTGAACCATTCCTGTGACACTAGTTATAAATTCCGATGCTACACTCCAGGTTTACTGTATCCCTTGGACCTTCTTATTGACGATGAAACTCAGAAATTTCATCGGAATTAAATACAAAAGGCACAATGCCGACTAAAGTACATGAAGACTGACTCTTCTTACAGTGTATGTTTTGAACCATTCCTGTGACACTAGTTATAGATTCCGGTGCTTCACTCCAGGTTTACTGTATCCCTTGGACCTTCTTATTGACGATGAAACACATAAATTGCATCAGAATTAAATAGAAAGGGCACAATGCCGACTAAAGTAGAAGAAGACTGACGCTTCTTACTGACTATGTTTTGAACCATTGCTGTGACACTAGTTATAGACTCCGATGCTTCACTCCAGGTTTACTATATCCCTTGGACCTTCTTATTGACGATGAAACACAGATATTGCATCGGAATTAAATAGAATAGGAACAATGCCGAGTTAAGTACAAGAAGACTGACTCTTCTTACTGTTTATGTTTTGAACCATTCCTGTGACACTAGTTTTGGAATCCGATGCATCACTTCAGGTTTACTGTTTCCCTTGGACCTTCTTATTGACGATGAAACACAGAAATTGCATCGGAATTAAATAGAAAAGGCACAATGCCAACTAAAGTACAAGAAGACTGACTCTTCTTTCAGTCTATGATTTGAACCATTCCGGTGACACAAGTTATAGATTCCGATGCTTCACTCCAGGTTTACTGTATCCCTTGGACCTTCTTATTGACGATGAAACACAGAAATTGCATCAGAATTAAATAGAAAAGGCACAATGCCGACTTAAGTACAAGAAGACTGACGCTCCTTGCTGACTATATTTTGAACCATTCCTGTGACACTAGTTATAGATTCCGATGCTTCACTTCAGGTTTACTATATCCCTTAAACCTTCTTATTGACGATGAAACACAGAAATTGCATCGGAATTAAATAGAAAAGGCACAATGCCGACTTCTACATCTACATCTACATTGATACTCCGCAAGCCACCCAACGGTGTGTGGCGGAGGGCACTTTACGTGCCACTGTCATTACCTCCATTTCCTGTTCCAGTCGCGTATGGTTCGCGGGAAGAACGACTGTCTGAAAGCCTCCGTGCGCGCTCTAATCCCTCTAATTTTACACTCGTGATCTCCTCGGGAGGTATAAGTAGGGGGAAGCAATATATTCGATACCTCATCCAGAAACGCACCCTCTCGAAACCTGGCGAGCAAGCTACACCGCGATGCAGAGCGCCTCTCTTGCAGAGTCTGCCACTTGAGTTTATTAAACATCTCCGTAACGCTATCACGGTTACCAAATAACCCGGTGACAAAACGCGCTGCTCTTCTTTGGATCTTCTCTATCTCCTCCGTCAACCCGACCTGGTACGGATCCCACACTGATGAGCAATACTCAAGTATAGGTCGAACGAGTGTTTTGTAAGCCACCTCCTTTGTTGATGGACTACATTTTCTAAGCACTCTCCCAATGAATCTCAACCTGGTACCCGCCTTACCAACAATTAATTTTATATGATCATTCCACTTCAAATCGTTCCGTACGCACACTCCCAGATATTTTACAGAAGTAACTGCTACCAATGTTTGTCCCGCTATCATATAATCATACAATAAAGGATCCTTCTTTCTATGTATTCGCAATACATTACATTTGTCTATGTTAAGGGTCAGTTGCCACTCCCTGCACCAAGTGCCTATCCGCTGCAGATCTTCCTGTATTTCGCTACAATTTTCTAATGCAGCAACTTCTCTGTATACTACAGCATCATCCGCGAAAAGCCGCATGGAACTTCCGACACTATCTACTAGGTCATTTATGTATATTGTGAAAAGCAATGGTCCCATAACACTCCCCTGTGGCACGCCAGAGGTTACTTTAACGTCTGTAGACGTCTCTCCATTGATAACAACATGCTGTGTTCTGTTTGCAAAAAACACTTCAATCCAGCCACACAGCTGGTCTGATATTCCGTAGGCTCTTACTTTGTTTATCAGGCGACAGTGCGGAACTGTATCGAACGCCTTCCGGAAGTCAAGAAAAATAGCATCTACCTGGGAGCCTGTATCTAATATTTTCTGGGTCTCATGAACAAATAAGTCGAGTTGGGTCTCACACGATCGCTGTTTCCGGAATCCATGTTGATTCCTACATAGTAGATTCTGGGTTTCCAGAAATGACATGATACGCGAGCAAAAAACATGTTCTAAAATTCTACAAGAGATCGACGTAAGAGATATAGGTCTATAGTTTTGCGCATCTGCTCGACTTAAGTACAAGAAGGCTGACTCTTCTTACTGTCTATGTTTTGAACCATTCCTGTGACTCTAGTTATAGATTCCGAAGCTTCACTTCAGGTTTACTGTATCCCTCTGACCTTCTTATTGACGATGAAACACAGAAATTGCATCGGAATTAAACACAAAAGGCACAATGCCGACTTAAGTACAAGAAGACTGACTCTTCTTACGTTCTATGTTTTGAACCAATCCTATGACACTAGTTATAGATTCCGATGCTTCAATTCAGGTCTACTGTATCCCTTGGACCTTCTTATTGACCATGAAACACAGAAATTACATCGGAATTAAATACAAAATGCACAATGCCGACTTAAGTACAAGAAGACTGACTCTTCCTACTGTCTATGTTTAAAACCATTCCTGTGACACAAGTTATAGATTCCGATGCTTCACTCCAGGTTTACTGTATCCCTTGGACTTTCTTATTGACGATGAAACACAGAAATTGCATCTGAATTAAACACAAAAGGCACAATGCCGACTTAAGTACAAGACGACTGACTTTTCTTACTGTCTATGTTTTGAACCGTTCCTGTGACACTAGTTGTAGATTCCGACGCTTCACTTCAGCTTTACTGTATCATTTGGACCTTCTTATTGACGATGAAACACAGAAATTGCATCGGAGTTAAATACAAATGGCACAATGCCGACTTAAGTACAAGAAGACTGACTCTTCTTACTGACTATGCTTTGAACCATTCCTGTGACACTAGTTATAGATCCCGATGCTTCACTTCAGGTTTACTGTATCCCTCTGACCTTCTTATTGACGAGGAAACACAGAAATTGCATCGGAATTAAATAGATACGTCACAGTGCCTACTTAAGTACGAGAAGACTGACTCTTCTTACTGGCTATGTTTTGAACCATTCCTGTGACACTAGTTATAGATTCCGATGCTTGACTTCGGTTCTACTGTATCCCTTGTACCTTCTTATTGACGATGAAACACAGAAATTGCATCGGAATTAAATACAAAAGGCAAAATGCCGACTTAAGTACAAGAAGACTGAGCCTTCTTACAGTCTATGTTTTGAACCATTCCTGTGACACTAGTTATAGATTCCGATGCTTAACTTCAGTTTTACTGTATCCCTTGGACCTTCTAATTGACGATGAAACACAGAAATTAGATCGTAATTAAATAGAAAATGCATAATTCCGACTTAAGTACATGAAGACTGATTCTTCTTACTGTCTATGTTTTGAACCATTCCTGTGACACTAGTTATAGCTTCCGATGCTTCACTTCAGGTTTACTGTATCCCTTGGACCCTCTTATTGACGACGAAACACAGAAATTGCATCGGATTTAAATACAAAAGGCACAATACCGACTTAAGTACAAGAAGACTGACTCTTCTTACTGTCTATGTTTTGAACCATTCCTGTGACACTAGTTATAGATTCCGATGCTTCACTTCAGGTTTACTGTATCCCTTGGACCTTCTTATTGACGATGAAACACAGAAATTGCATCGGAATTAAATACAAAAGGCACAATGCCGACTTAAGTACAGGAAGACTGACCCTTCCTACTGTCAATGTTTTGAACCATTCCTGTGACACTTGTTATAGATTCCGATGCTTCACTTCAGGTTTACTGTATCCCTCTGATCTTCTTATTGACGATGAAACACAGAAATTGCATCGAAAATAAAAACAAAAGGCACAATGCCGACTTAAGTACAAGAAGACTGACTCTTCTTACTGTCTATGTTTTAAAGCATTCTTGTGACACTAGTTATAGCTTCCGATGCTTCACTTCAGGTTTACTGTATCCCTTGGACCCTCTTATTGACGACGAAACACAGAAATTGCATCGGATTTAAATACAAAAGTCACAATACCGACTTAAGTACAAGAAGACTGAATCTTCTTACTGACTATGTTTTGAACCATTGCTGTGACACTAGTTATAGATCCCGATGCTTCACTTCAGGTTTACTGTATCCCTCTGACCATCTTATTGACGAGGAAACACAAAAATTGCATCGGAATTAAATAGATACGCCACAGTGCCTACTTAAGTACGAGATGACTGACTCTTCTTACTGGCTATGTTTTGATCCATTCCTGTGACATTAGTTATAGATTCCGATGCTTGCCTTCGGTTTTACTGTATCCCTTGGACCTTCTAATTGACGATGAAACACAGAAATTGCATCGGAATTAAATACAAAAGGCACAATGCCGACTTCAGTCCAAGAAGACTGATTTTTTTTACTGACTATGATTTGAACCATTCCTGTGACACTAGTTATAGATTCGGATGCTTCACTTCAGGTTTACTGTATCCCTCTGACCTTCTTATTGACGATAAACACAGAAATTGCATCGGAATAAAATAGAAAAGGCACAATGCCGACTTAAGTACAAGACGACAACTTTTCTTACTGTCTATGATTTGAACCGTTCCTGTGACACAAGTTGTAGATTTCGATGCTTCACTTCAGGTTTACTGTATCATTTGGACCTTCTTATTGACGATGAAACACAGAAACTGCATCGGAGTTAAATACAAAAGGCACAATGCCGACTTAAGTACAAGAAGACTGACCCTTCTTTCAGTCTATGTTTTGAACCATTCCTGTGACACTAGTTATAGATTCCGATGCTTAACTTCAGGTTTACTGTATCCCTTGGACCTTCTTATTGACGATGAAACAGAGAAATTGCATCGTAATTAAATAGAAAATGCACAATGCAGACTTAAGTACATGAAGACTGATTCTTCTTACTGTCTATGCTTTGAACCATTCCTGTGGCACCAGTTATAGCTTCCGAAGCTTCACTTCAGGTTTACTGTATCCCTTGGACCCTCTTATTCACGATGAAACACAGAAATTTCATAGGAATTAAATACAAAAGTCACAATACTGATTTAAGTACAAGAAGACTGACTCTTCTTACTGTCTATGCTTTGAACCATTCCTGTGACACTAGTTATATATTCCGATGCTTCACTTCAGCTTTACTGTATCCCTTGGACCTTCTTATTGTCGATGAAACACAGAAATTGCATCGGAATTAAATACAAAAGGCACAATGCCGACTTAAGTACAAGACGACTGACTCTTCTTACTGTCTATGTTTTGAACCATTCCTGTGACACTAGTTATAGATTCCGATGCTTCACTTCAGGTTTACTGTATCCCTTGGACCTTCTTATTGACGATGAAACACAGAAATTGCATAGGAATTAAATAGAAAAGGCACAATGCCGACTTAAGTACAAGACGACTGACTTTTCTTACTGTCTATGTTTTGAACCATTCCTGTGACACTAGTTATAGATTCCGATACTTCACTTCCGGTTTACTGTTTCCCTTGGACCTTCTCATTGACGATGAAACACAGAAATTGCATCGGATTTAAATACAAAAGGCACAATACCGACTTAAGTACAAGAAGACTGGCTCTTCTTACTGACTATGTTTTGAACCATTCCTGTGACACTAGTTATAGATTGCAACGCTTCACTTCATGTTTACTGTATCCCTCTGACCTTCTTATTGACGATGAAACACAGAAATTGCATCGGAATTAAATACAAAAGGCACATTACCGACTTAAGTACAAGAAAACTGACCCTTCTTACTAACTATGTTTCGGACCATTCCTGTGACACTAGTCATAGAATCCGATGCTTAACTTCAGGATTACTGTATCCCTCTGACCTTCTTATGGACGATGAAACACATTAAATTGCATCGGAATTAAATACAAAAGACACAATGCCGACTTAAGTACAAGAAGACTGACTCTTCTTACTGACTATGTTTTGAACCATTCTTGTGACACTAGCTATATATTCCGATGCTTCACTTCAGGTTTACTGTAGCCCTTAAACCTTCTTATTGACGATGAAACACAGAAATTGCATCGGAATTAAATACAAAAGGCACAATGCCGACTTAAGTACAAGAAGACTGACTCTACTGACTGTCTATGCTTTGAACTATTCCTGTGACTCTAGTTATAGATTCCGATGCTGCACTTCAGGTTTACTGTAGCCCTCTGACCTTCTTATTGACGATGAAACACAGAAATTGCATCGGAATTAAATACAAAAGGCACAATGCCGACTTAAGTACAAGAAGACTGACTCTTCTTACTGTCTATGTTTTGAACCATTCCCGTGACACTAGTTATAGATTCCGATGCTTCAATTCAGGTCTACTGTATCCCTTGGACCTTCTTATGGACGATGAAACACAGAAATTGCATCGGAATTAAATACAAAAGGCACAATGCCGACTTAAGTACAAGAAGACTGACTCTTCTTACTGACTTTGTTTTAAAGCATTCCTGTGACACTAGTTATAGATTCCGATGCTTCACATCAGGTTTACTGTATCCCTCTGACCATCTTATGTACGATGAAACACAGAAATTGCATCGGAATTAAATACAAAATGCACAATGCCGACTTATGAACATGTAGATTGACTTTTCCTACTGTCTATGATTTGAACCATTCCTGTGACACTAGTCATAGAATCCGATGTTTCATTTCAGGTTTACTGTATCCCTCTGACCTTCTAAGTGACGATGAAACAAAGAAATTGCATCGGAATTAAATACAAATAGCGCAATGCCGAATAAAATACAAGAAGACTGACTCTTCTTCTTGTCTACGCTTTGAACCATTCCTGTGACACTAGTTATAGAATCCGATACTTCACTCCAGGTTTACTGTATCCCTTGGACCTTCATATTGACGATGAAACACAGAAATTGCATCGGATTTAAATTCAAAAGGCAAAATGCCGACTTAAGTACAAGAAGACTGACTCTTCTTACTGCCTATGCTTTGAACCATCCCTGTGACAGTAGTTATAGATTCCGATGCTTCACTCCAGGTTTACTGTGTCCCTTGGACCTACTTATTGACGATGAAACACAGAAATTGCATCGGAATTAAATACAATAGGAACAATGTCGACTTAAGTACAAGTAGATTGACTCTTCCTACTGTCTATGTTTTGAACCATTCCTGTGACACTAGTTTTAATTGCGATGCTTAACTTCAGGATTACTGTATCCCTTGGACCTTCTTATTGACGATGAAACACAGAAATTGCATCGGAAATTAATACAAAAGGCACAATGCCGACTTAAGTATAAGAAGACTGACTCTTCTTACTGTCTATGTTTTGAACCATCCCTGTGACACTAGTTATTGATTCCGATGCTTCACTCCAGGTTAACTGTATCCCTTGGTCCTTCTTATTGACGATGAAACACAGAAATTGCATCGGATTTAAATACAAAAGGCACAATGCCGACATAAGTACAAGAAGACTGACTCTTCTTACTGATTATGATTTGAGCCATTCCTGTGACACTTAAATTCCGATGATTCACTTCAGGTTTACTGCATCCCTTGGACTTTCTTATTGACGATGAAATACAAAAATTGCATCGGAATTAAATACAAAAGGCAGAATGCAGAATTAAGTACAAGAAGACTGACTCTTCTTTCAGTCTATGTTTTAACCATTCCTGTGACACTAGTTATAGATTCCGATGCTTAACTCCAGGTTTACTGTATCCCTTGGACCTTCTTATTGACCATGAAAAACAGAAATTACATCGGAATTAAATACAAAAGGAACAATGCCGACTTAAGTACAAGAAGTCTGACTCTTCTTACTGACTATGACTTGAACGGTTCCTGTGACACTAGTAATACATTCCGATGCTTCACTTCAGGTTTACTGTATCCCTCTGATCTTCTTATTAACGATAAACACAGATATTGCATCGGAATAAAATAGAAAAGGCACAATGCCGACTTAAGTACAAGTCGACTGACTTTTCTTACTGTCTAAGTTTTGAACCATTCCTGTGACACTAGTTGTAGATTCCGATGCTTCACTTCAGGTTTACTGTATCATTTGGACCTTCTTATTGACGATGAAACACAGAAATTGCATCGGAGTTAAATACGAAAGGCACAATGCCGACTTAAGTACAAGAAGACTGACTCTTCTTACTGACTATGTTTTGAACCATTCCTGTGACACTAGTTATAGATCCCGATGCTTCACTTCAGGTTTACTGTATCCCTCTGACCTTCTTAGTGACGAGGAAACACAAAAAAGTGCATCGGAATTAAACAGATACGCCACAGTGCCTACTTAAGTACGAGAAGACTGACTCTACTTACTGGCTATGTTTTGTAACATTCCTGTGACACTAGTTATAGATTCCGATGCATGACTTCGGTTTTACTGTATCCCTTGGACCTTCTTATTGACGATGAAACACAGAAATTGCATCGGAATTAAATACAAAAGGCACAATGCCCACTTAAGTACAAGAAGACTGACTCTTTTTACTGACTATGTTTTGAACCATTCCTGTGACACTAGTTATAGATTGCAACGCTTCACTTCAAGTTTACTGTATCCCTCTGACCTTCTTATTGACGATGAAACACAGAAATTGCATCGGAATTAAATACAAAAGGCACAATGCCGACTTAAGTACAAGAAGACTGACTCTTCTTACTGACTATGTTTTGAACCATTCCTGTGACACTAGTCATAGATTCCGATGCTTAACTTCAGGATTACTGTATCCCTTGGACCTTCTTATTGACGATGAAACACAGAAATTGCATCGGAATTAAATACAAAAGGCACAATGCCGACTTAAGTACAAGAAGACTGACTCTTCTTACTGACTATGTTTTGAACCATTCTTGTGACACTAGCTATAGATTCCGATGCTTCACTTCAGGTTTACTGTATCCCTTAAACCTTCTTATTGACGATGAAACCCAGAAATTGCATCGGAATTAAATAGAAAAGGCACAATGCCGACTTAAGTACAAGAAGACTGTTTCTACTGACTGTGTATGCTTTGAACCATTCCTGTGACTCTAGTTATAGATTCCGATGCAGCACTTCAGGTTTACTGTAGCCCTCTGACCTTCTTATTGACGATGAAACACAGAAATTGCATCGGAATTAAATACAAAAGGTACAATGCCGACTTAAGTACAAGAAGACTGACTCTTCTTACTGTGTATGTTTTGAACCATTCCTGTGACACTAGTTATAGATTCCGATGCTTCAATTCAGGTCTACTGTATCCCTTGGACCTTCTTATTGACGATGAAACACAGAAATTGCATCGGAATTAAATACAAAAGGCACAATGCCGACTTAAGTACAAGAAGACTGACTTTTCCTACTGTCTATGATTTGAACCATTGCTGTGACACTAGTCATAGAATCCGATGGTTCATTTCAGGTTTACTGTATCCCTCTGACCTTCTTAATGACGATGAAACACAGAAATTGCATCGGAATTAAATACAAAAAGCGCAATGCCGAATAAAGTACAAGAAGAATGACTCTCCTTCCTGTCTGCGTTTTGAACCATTCCTGTGACACTAGTTATAGACTCCGATGCTTCACTCCAGGTTTACTGTATCCCTTGGACCTTCTTATTGACGATGAAACACAGAAATTGCATCGGATTAAATACAAAAGCCACAATGCCGACTTAAGTACAAGAAGACTGACTCTTCTTACTGACTATGTTTTGAACCATCCCTGTGACAGTAGTTATAGATTCCGATGCTTCACTCGAGGTATACTCTGTCCCTTGGACCTACCTATTGACGATGAAACACAGAAATTGCATCGGAATTAAATACAATAGGAACAATGTCGACTTAAGTACAAGTAGACTGACTCTTCCTACTGTCTATGTTTTGAACCATTGCTGTGACACTAGTTTTAATTCCGATGCTTAACTTCAGGATTACTGTATCCCTTGGCCCTTCTTATTGACGATGAAACACAGAAATTGCATCGGATTTAAATACAAAAGGCACAATGCCGTCTTAAGTACAAGAAGACTGACTCTTCTAACTGATTATGATTTGAGCCATTCCTGTGACACTTAAATTCCGATGATTCACTTCAGGTTTACTGCATCCCTTGGACCTTCATATTGACGATGAAATACAAAAATTGCATCGGAATTAAATACAAAAGGCACAACGCAGAATTAAGTACAAGAAGACTGACTCTTCTTACTGACTATGTTTTGAACCATTGCTGTGACACTAGTTATAGATTCCGATGCTTCACTTCAGGATTACTGTATCCCTTGGACCTTCTTACTGACGATGAAACACAGATATTGCATCGGAATTAAATAGAAAAGGAAAAATGCCGACTTAAGTACAAGAAGACTGACTCTTCTTACTGTTTATGTTTTGAACCATTCCTGTGACACTAGTAATAGATTCCGATGCTTAACTCCAGGTTTACTGCATCTCTTGGACCTTCTTATTGACGATGAAACACAGAAATTACATCGGAATTATATACAAAAGGAACAATGCCGACTTAAGTACAAGAAGACTGACTCTTCTTACTGACTATGACTTGAACCGTTCCTGTGACACTAGTTATAGTTTCCGATGCTTCACTTCAGGTTTACTGTATCCCTTGGACCTTCTTATTGACGATGAAACACAGAAATTGCATCGGAATTATATACAAAAGGCACAATGCAGACTTAAGTACATGAAGACTGACTCTAATTACTGTCTATGATTTGATCCATTCCTGTGACACTAGTTATAGTTTTCGATGCTTCACTTCAGGTTTACTGAATCCCTTGGACCTTCTTATTGACGATGAAACACAGAAATTGCATCGGAATTAAATACAAAATCACAATACCGACTTAAGTACAAGGAGACTGACTCATCTTATTGTCTATGTTTTAAACCATTCCTGTGACACTAGTTATAGATTCCGATGCTTCACTTCAGGTTTATTGTATCCTTTGGACCTTCTTATTGTCGATGAATTTCAGAAATTGCATTGGAATAAAATACAAAAGGCACAATGCCGACTTAAGTACAAGAAGACTGACTCTTCCTACTGTCAATGTTTTGAACCATTCCTGTCACACTAGTAATACATTCCGATGCTTCACTTCAGGTTTACTGTATCCCTCTGATCTTCTTATTGACGATAAACACAGATATTGCATCGGAATAAAATAGAAAAGGCACAATGCCGACTTAAGTACAAGACGACTGACTTTTCTTACTGTCTAAGTTTCGAACCATTCCTGTGACACTAGTTGTAGATTCCAATGCTTCACTTCAGGTTTACTGTATCATTTGGACCTTCTTATTGACGATGAAACACCGAAATTGCTTCGCAGTTAAATACAAAAGGCACAATGCCGACTTAAGTACAAGAAGACCGACTCTTCTTACTGACTATGTTTTGAACCATTCCTGTGACAATAGCTATAGATCCCGATGCCTCACTTCAGGTTTACTGTATCCCTCTGACCTTCTTATTGACGAGGAAACACAGAAATTGCATCGGAATTAAATAGATACGCCACAGTGCCTACTTAAGTACGAGAAGACTGACTCTACTTACTGGCTATGTTTAGAAACATTCCTGTGACACTAGTTATAGATTCCGATGCTTGACTTCGGTTTTACTGTATCCCTTGGACCTTCTTATTGACGATGAAACACAGATATTGCATCCGAATTAAATACAAAAGGCACAATGCCGACTTAAGTACAAGAAGACTGACCCTTCTTACAGTCTATGTTTTGAACCATTCCTGTGACACTAGTTATAGATTCCGATGCTTAACTTCAGGTTTACTGTATCCCTTGGACCTTCTTATTGACGATGAAACACAGATATTGCATCGTAATTAAATAAAAAATGCACAATGCCGACTTAAGTACATGAAGACTGATTCTTCTTACTGTCTATGTTTTGAACCATTCCTGTGACACTAGTTATAGCTTCCGATGCATCACTTCAGGTTAACTGTATCCCTTGGACCCTCTTATTGACGATGAAACACAGAAATTGCATCGGAATTAAATACAAAAGGCACAATACCGACTTAAGTACAAGAAGACTGACTCTTCTTACTGTCTATGTTTTGAACCATTCCTGTGACACTAGCTACAGATTCCGATGCGTCACTTCAGGTTTACTGTATCCCTTGGACCTTCTTATTGACGATGAAACTTAGAATTTGCATCGGAATTAAATAAAAAAGGGACAATGCCGACTTAAGTACAAGAGGACTGACCCTTCGTACTGTCAATGTTTTGAACCATTCCTTTGACACTTGTTATAGACTCCGATGCTTCACTTCAGGTTTACTGTATCCCTCTGATTTTCTTATTGACGATGAAACACAGAAATTGCATCGAAAATAAATACAAAACGCACAATGCCGACTTAAGTACAAGAAGACTGACTCTTCTTACTGTCTATGTTTTGAACCATTCCTGTGACACTAGTTATAGATTCCGTTGCTTCACTTCAGGTTTACTGTATCCCTTGGACCCTCTTATTGACGATGAAACACAGAAATTGCATCAGAATTAAATACAAAAGGCACAATACCGTCTTAAGTACAAGAAGACTGACTCTTCTTACTGTATATGTTTTGAACCATTCCTGTGACACTAGTTATAGATTCCGATGCTTCACTTCAGGTTTACTGTATACCTCTGACCCTCTTATTGACGATGAAACACAGAAATTGCATAGGAATTAGATACAAAAGGCACAATGCCGACTTAAGTACAAGAAGTCTGACTCTTTTTACTGACTATGTTTTGAACCATTCCTGTGGCACTAGTTATAGATTCCGATGCTGCACTTCCGGTTTACTGTATCCCTTGGACCTTCTCATTGACGATGAAACACATAAATTGCATCGGAATTAAATACAAAAGGCACAATGCCGACTTAAGTACAAGAAGACTGACTCTTCTTACTGACTATGTTTTGAACCTTTCCTGTGACACTAGTTATAGATCCCGATGCTTCACTTCCGGTTTACTGTATCTCTCCGACCTTCTTATTGACGAGGAAACACAGAAATTGTTTCGGAATTAAATAGAAACGCCACAATCCCTACTAAAGTACAAGAAGACTGACTCATCTTACTGGCTATGCTTTGAACCATTCCTGTGACACTAGTTATAGATTCTGATGCTTGACTTCCGTTTTACTGTATCCCTTGGACCTTCTTACTGACGATGAAACACAGAAATTGCAACGGAATTAAATACAAAAGGCACAATGCCGACTTAAGTACAAGAAGACTGACCCTTCTTAATGTCAATGATTTGAACCATTCCTGTGACACTTGTTACAGATTCCGATGCTTCACTTCAGGTTTGCTGTATCCCTCTGACCTTCTTGTTGACGATGAAACACAGAATTTGCATCGGAATTAAATACAAAAGGCACAATGCCGACTTAAGTACAAGAAGACTGACTCTTCTTACTGACTATGTTTTGATCCATTCCTGTGAAACTAGTTACAATTGCAACACTTCACTTCAGGTTTACTGTATCCCTCTGACCTTCGTATTGCCGATGAAGCACAGAAATTGCATCGGAGTTAAATACAAATGTCACAATGCCGACTTAAGTACAAGAAGAGTGACACTTATTACTGTCTATGATTTGAACCATTCCTGTGACACTAGTTATAGATTCCCATGCTTCACTCCATGTTTACTGTATCCATTGGACCTTCTTATTGACGATGAAACACAGAAATTGCATCGGAATTAAATAGAGAAGGCACAAAGCCGACTTAAGTACAAGAAGACTGACTCTTCTTACCAACTATGTTTCGAACAATTCCTGTGTCACTAGTTATAGATTCCGATACTTCACTACAGGTTTACTGTATCCCTTGGACCTTCTTATTGACGGTGAAACACAGAAATGGCATCGGAATTAAATACAAAAGGCAAAATGCCGACTTAAGTACAAGAAGACTGACCCTTCTTACTGTCTATATTTTGAACCATTCCTGTGACACTAGTTATAGATACCGATGCTTCATTTCAGGTTTACTGTATCCCTCTGACCTTCCTATTGACGATGAAACACAGAAATTGCATCGGAATTAAATACAAAAGGCACAATACCGACTTAAGTACAAGAAGACTAACACTTCGTACTGTCTATGTTTTGAACCATTCCTGTGACACTAGTTATAGATTCCGATGCTTCACTCCAGGTTTACTGTATTCCTTGGACCTTCTTGTAGATGATGAAACACAGTAATTGCATCGGAATTAAATACAAAAGGCACAATGCCGACTTAAGGACAAGAAGACTGACTCTTCTTACTGACTATGTTTTGAACCATTCCTGTGACACTAGTTACAGATTCCGATGCTTCACCCCAGGTTTACTGTATCCCTTGGACCTTCTTATTGACGATGTTACACAGAAATGGCATCGGAATTAATTAGAAAAGGCACAATGCCGACTTAAGTACATGAAGACTGCCTCTTCTTCTTTGTCTATGCTTTAAACCATTCCTGTGACACTAGTTATAGAATCCGATGCTTCACTTCAGGTTTACTGTATCCCTTGCACCTTCTTATAGACGATGAAACAAAGAAATTGGTTCGGAATTCAATACAAAAGGCACAATGCCTACTTAACCACAGGAAGACTGACTCTTCTTACTGACTATGCTTTGAACCATTCCTGTGACACTAGTTATAGATTCCGATGCTTCACTTCAGGTTTACTGTATCCCTCTGACCTTCTTATTGACGATGAAACACAGAAATTGCATCGGAATTAAATACAAAAGGCACAATGCCGACTTAAGTACACGAAGACTGACTCTTCTTACTTTCCATGTTTTGAACCATTCCTGAGACACTGGTTATAGATTCCGATGCTACACTCCAGGTTTACTGTATCCCTTGGAGCTTCTTATTGACGATGAAACACAGAAATTGCATCGGAATTAAATACAAAAGGCACAATGCCGACTTAAGGACAAGAAGACTGACGCTTCTCTCTGACTATGTTTTGAACCATTCCTGTGACTCTAGTTATAGATTCCGATGCTTCCCTTCAGGTTTACTGTATCCCTCTGACCTTCTTATTGACGATGAAACACAGAAATTGCATCGGAATTAAATACAAAAGGCACAATGCCGACTTAAGGACAAGAAGACTGACTCTTTTTCCTATTCATGCTTTGAACCATTCCTGTGACACTAGTTATAGATTCCGATGCTTCACTGCAGGCTTACTGTGTCCCTTAGACCTTCTTATTGACGATGAAACACAGAAATTACATCGGAATTAAATACAATAGGCACAATGCCGACTTGAGTACAAGAAGACTGACTCTTCCTACTGTCTATGTTTTGAACCATTCCTGTGACACTAGTTATAGATTCCGATGCTTCACTTCAGGTTTACTGTATCCCTTGGACCGTCTTATTGACGATGAAACACAGATATTGCATCGGAATTAAATACAAAAGGCACAATACCGACTTAAGAACAAGAAGACTGACCCTTCTTACTGACTATGCTTTGAACCATTCCTGTGACACTAGTCATAGATTCCGATGCTTAACTTCAGGATTACTGTATCCCTGTGACCTTCTTATTGACGATGAAACACAGAAATTGCATCGGAATTAAATAGAAAAGGCACAATGCCGACTTAAGTACAACAAGACTGACTCTTCTTACCGACTATGTTTTGAACCATTCCTGTGACACTAGTTATAGATTCCGATACTTCACTACAGGTTTACTGTATCCCTTGGACCTTCTTATTGACGATGAAACACAGAAATGGCATCGGAATTAAATACAAAAGGCAAAATGCCGACTTAAGAACAAGAAGACTGACCATTCTTACTGTCTATGTTTTGAACCATTCCTGTGACACTAGTTATAGATTCCGATGCTTCATTTCAGGTTTACTGTATCCCTCTGACCTTCCTATTGACAATGAAACACAGAAATTGCATCGGAATTAAATACAAAAGGCACAATGCCGACTTAAGTACAAGAAGACTGACACTTCGTACTGTCTATGTTTTGAACCATTCCTGTGACACTAGTTATAGATTCCGATGCTTCACTCCAGGTTTACTGTATGCCTTGGACCTTCTTGTAGACGATGAAACACAGAAATTGCATCGGAATTAAATACAAAAGGCACAATGCCGACTTAAGGACAAGAAGACTGACTCTTCTTACTGACTATGTTTTGAACCATTCCTGTGACACTAGTTATAGATTCCGATGCTTCACCCCAGGTTTACTGTATCCCTTGGACCTTCTTATTGACGATGAAACACAGAAATTGCATCGGAATTAAATAGAAAAGGCACAATGCCGACTTAAGTACAAGAAGACAGTCTCTTCTTCTTTGTCTATGCTTTAAACCATTCCTGTGACACTAGTTATATTTTCCGACGCTTCACTTCAGGTTTACTGTATCCCTTGCACCTTCTTATTGACGATGAAACAAAGGAATTGGTTCGGAATTCAATACAAAAGGCACAATGCCGACTTAACTACAGGAAGACTGACTCCTTCTTACTGACTATGCTTTGAACCATTCCTGTGACACTAGTTATAGATTCCGATGCTTAACTTCAGGATTACTGTATCCCTCTGACCTTCTTTGTGACGATGAAACACACAAATTGCATCGGAATTAAATACAAAAAGCACAATGCCACCTTAAGTACAAGAATACTGACTCATCTTACTGTCTATGATTTGCACCATTCCTGTGACACTAGTTATAGATTCCGATGCTTCACTCCAGGTTTACTGTATCCCTTGGACCTTCTTATAGACGATGAAACACAGAAATTGCATCGGAATTAAATACAAAAGGCACAATGCCGACTTAAGGACCTGAAGACTGACTCTTCTTACTGACTATGTTTAGAACCATTCCTGTGACACTAGTTGTAGATTCCGATACTTCACTTCAGGTTTACTGTATCCCGCTGACCTTCTTATTGACCATGAAACACAGAAATTGCATAGGAATGAAATACAAAAGGCACAATGCCGACTTAAGTACAAGAAGACTGACTCTTCTTACTGTCTATGTTTTGGACCATTCCATTGACACTAGTTATAGATTCCGATGCTTCACTCCAGGTTTACCGTATCCCTTGGACCATCTTATTGACGATGAAACACAGAAATTGCATCGGAATTAAATAGAAAAGGCACAATGCCGACTTAAGTACAGGAAGACTCAATCTTTTTACTGACTATGTTTTAAACCATTCCTGTGACACTAGTTATAGATTCCGATGCTTCACTTCAGGTTTGCTGTATCCCTTGGACCTTGTTATTGACGATGAAACACAGAAAGTGCATCGGAATTAAATACAAAAGGCAAAATGCCGACTTAAGGACAAGAAGACTGACGCTTCTCTCTGACTATGTTTTGAACCATTCCTGTGACTCTAGTTATAGATTCCGATGCTTCACTTCAGGTTTACTGTATCCCTCTGACCTTCTTATTGACGATAAAACACAGAAATTGCATCGGAATTAAATACAAAAGGCACAATGCCGACTTAAGGACAAGAAGACTGACCCTTTTTACTATCCATGCTTTGAACCATTCCTGTGACACTAGTTATTGATTCCGATGCTTCACTGCAGGCTTACTGTGTCCCTTAGACCTTCTTATTGACGATGAAACACAGAAATTACATCGGAATTAAATACAATAGGCACAATGCCGACTTGAGTACAAGAAGACTGACTCTTCCTACTGTCTATGTTTTGAACCATTCCTGTGACACTAGTTATAGATTCCGATGCTTCACTTCAGGTTTACTGTATCCCTTGGACCGTCTTATTGACGATGAAACACAGATATTGCATCGGAATTAAATACAAAAGGCACAATACCGACTTAAGAACAAGAAGACTGACTCTTCTTACTGACTATGCTTTGAACCATTCCTGTGACACTAATCATAGATTCCGATGCTTAACTTATGTTTTGAACCATTCCTGTAACACTAGTTATAGATTCCGATGCTTCACTTCAGGTTTACTGTACACCTTGGACCTTCTTATTGACTATGAAACACAGAAATCGCATCGGAATTAAATACAAAAGGCACAATGCCGACTTAAGTACAAGTAGACTGACTCTTCCTACTGTCTATATTTTGAACCATTCCTGTGACACTAGTTATAGATTCCGATGCTTCACTTCAGGTTTACTGTATCCCTCTGACCTTATTGCCGATGAAACACAGAAATTGCATCGGAATTAATCAAAAAGGCACAATGCCGACTTAAGTACAAGAAGACTGTCTCTTCTTCTTTGTCTATGCTTTAAACCATTCCTGTGACACTAGTTATAGATTCCGACGCTTCACTTCAGGTTTACTGTATCCCTTGCACCTTCTTATTGACGATGAAACAAAGAAATTGGTTCGGAATTCAATACAAAAGGCACAATGCCGACTTAACTACAGGAAGACTGACTCTTCTTACTGACTATGTTTGAACCATTCCTGTGACACTAGTTATAGATTCCGATGCTTAACTTCAGGATTACTGTATCCCTCTGACCTTCTTAGTGACGATGAAACACAGAAATTGCATCGGAATTAAACACAAAAAGCACAATACCGACTTAAGTACAAGAATACTGACTCATCTTACTGTCTATGATTTGCACCATTCCTGTGACACTAGTTATAGATTCCGATGCTTCACTCCAGGTTAACTGTATCCCTTGGACCTTCTTATAGACGATGAAACACAGAAATTGCATCGGAATTAAATACAAAAGGCACAATGCCGACTTAAGGACAAGAAGACTGACTCTTCTTACTGACTATGTTTAGAACCATTCCTGTGACACTAGTTATAGATTCCGATACTTCACTTCAGGTTTACTGTGTCCCGCTGACCTTCTTATTGACCATGAAACACAGAAATTGCATCGGAATTAAATACAAAAGGCACAATGCCGACTTAAGTACAAGAAGACTGACTCTTCATACTGTCTATGTTTTGGACCATGCCATTGACTCTAGTTATAGATTCCGATGCTTCACTCCAGGTTTACCGTATCCCTTGGACCATCTTATTGACGATGAAACACAGAAATTGCATCGGAATTAAATAGCAACGGCACAATGCCGACTTAAGTACAGGAAGACTCAATCTTTTTACTGACTATGTTTTAAACCATTCCTGTGACACTAGTTATAGATTCCGATGCTTCACTTCAGGTTTGCTGTATCCCTTGGACCTTGTTATTGACGATGAAACACAGAAAGTGCATAGGAATTAAATACAAAAGGCAAAATGCCGACTTAAGTACACGAAGACTGACTCTTCTTACTTTCTATGTTTTGATCCATTCCTGTGACACTGGTTATAGATTCCGATGCTACACTCCAGGTTTACTGTATCCCTTGGAGCTTCTTATTGACGATGAAACACAGAAATTGCATCGGAATTAAATACAAAAGGCACAATGCCGACTTAAGGACAAGAAGACTGACGCTTCTCTCTGACTATGTTTTGAACCATTCCTGTGACTCTAGTTATAGATTCCGATGCTTCACTTCAGGTTTACTGTATCCCTCTGAAATTCTTATTGACGATGAAACAAAGAAATTGCATCGGAATTAAATACAAAAGGCACAATGCCGACTTAAGGACAAGAAGACTGACCCTTTTTACTATCCATGCTTTGAACCATTCCTGTGACACTAGTTATAGATTCCGATGCTTCATTGCAGGCTTACTGTGTCCCTTAGACCTTCTTATTGACGATGAAACACAGAAATTACATCGGAATTAAATACAAAAGGCACAATGCCGACTTGAGTACAAGAAGAGTGACTCTTCCTACTGTCTAGGATTTGAACCATTCCTGTGACCCTAGTTATAGGTTCCGATGCTTCACTTCAGGTTTACTGTATCCCTTGGACCGTCTTATTGACGATGAAACACAGATATTGCATCGGAATTAAATACAAAAGGCACAATACCGACTTAAGAACAAGAAGAGTGACTCTTCTTACTGACTATGCTTTGAACCATTCCTGTGACACTAGTCATAGATTCCGATGCTTAACTTCAGGATTACTGTATCCCTCTGACCTTCTTATTGACGATGAAACACAGAAATTGCATCCGAATTAAATACAAAAGGCACAATGCCGACTTAAGTACAAGAAGACTGACTCTTCTTACTGTCTATGTTTTTAACCATCCCTGTGACACTAGTTATAGTTTCCGATGCTTCACTCCAGGTTTACTGTATCCCTTGGTCCTTCTTATTGACGAAGAAACACAGAAATTGCATCGGAATTAAATACAAAAGGCACAATGCCGACTTAAGTACAAGAAGACTGACTCTTATTACTGACTGTGTTTTGGACCATTCCTGTGACACTAGTTATAGTTTCCGATGCTTCACTCCAGGTTTACTATATCTTGGACCTTCTTATTGACGATGAAACACAGAAATTGCATCGGAATTAAATAGAAAAGGCACAATGCCGACTTAAGTACAAGAAGACTGACGCTTCTTACTGACTATGCTATGAACCATTCCTGTGACACTAGTTATAGATTCCGATGCTTCACTTCAGGTTTACTGTACACCTTGGACCTTCTTATTGACTATGAAACACAGAAATCGCATCGGATTTAAATACAAAAGGCACAATTTTGACTTAAGTACAAGAAGACTGACTCTTCCTACTGTCTATATTTTCAACCATTCCTGTGACACTAGTTATAGATTCCGATGCTTCAATTTAGGTTTACTGTATCCCTCTGACCTTGTTGCCGATGAAACATAGAAATTGCATCGGAATTAAATACAAAAGGCACAATGCCGACTTAAGGACAAGAAGACTGACCCTTCTTATTATCTATGTTTTGAACCAGTCCTGTGACACTAGTTATAGATTTCGATGCTTCACTTCAGGTTTACTGTTTCCCTTGGACCTTCTTATTGACGATGAAACACAGAAATTGCATCGGAATTAAATACAAAAGGCTCAATGCCGACTTATGTACAAGAAGACTGACCTTTCCTACTGTCTATGTTTTGAACCATTTCTATGACACTAGTTATAGAGTCCGATGCTTCACTTCAGGTTTACTGTATCCCTTGGAGCTTCTTATTGACGGCGAAACACAGAAATTGCATCGGAATTAAATACGAAAGGCACAATGCCAACTTAAGTTCAAGAAGACTGACTCCTCTTACTGACTATGTTTTGAACCATTCCCGTGACACTAGTTATAGATTCCGATACTTCACTTCAGGTTTACTGTATCCTTCTGACCTTCTTATTGACGATGAAACACAGAAATTGCATCGGAATTAAATAGAAAAGGCACTATGCCGACTGAAGTACAAGAAGACTGACTCTTCTTCCTGTCTATGCTTTGAACCATTCCTGTGACACTAGTTATAGATTCCGATGCTTCACTTCAGGTTTACTGTATCCCTTGGACCTTCTTATAGACGATGAAACACAGAAATTGCATCGGAATTAAATACAAAAGGCACAATGCCGACTTAAGGACAAGAAGACTGGCTCTTCTTACTGACTATGTTTAGAACCATTCCTGTGACACTAGTTATAGAGTCCGATACTTCACTTCAGGTTTACTGTGTCCCGCTGACCTTCTTATTGACCATGAAACACAGAAATTGCATCGGAATTAAATACAAAAGGCACAATGCCGACTTAAGTACAAGAAGACTGACTCTTCTTACTGCCTATGTTTTGGACCATTCCATTGACACTAGTTATAGATTCCGATCCTTCACTTCAGGTTTACCGTATCCCTTGGACCATCTTATTGACGATGAAACACAGAAATTGCATCGGAATTAAATAGAAAAAGCACAATGCCGACTTAAGTACAGGAAGACTCAATCTTTTTACTGACTATGTTTTAAACCATTCCTGTGACACCAGTTATAGATTCCGATGCTTCACTTCAGGTTTGCTGTATCCCTTGGACCTTGTTATTGACGATGAAACACAGAAAGTGCATCGGAATTAAATACAAAAGGCAAAATGCCGACTTAAGTACACGAAGACTGACTCTTCTTACTTTCTATGTTGTGAACCATTCCTGTGACACTGGTTATAGATTCCGATGCTACACTCCATGTTTACTGTATCCCTTGGAGCTTCTTATTGACGATGAAACACAGAAATTGCATCGGAATTAAATACAAAAGGCACAATGGCGACTTAAGGACAAGAAGACTGACGCTTCTCTCTGACTATGTTATAAAACCATTCCTGTGACTCTAGTTATAGATTCCGATGCTTCACTTCAGGTTTACTGTATCCCTCTGACCTTCTTAGTTACGATGAAACACAGATATTGCATCGGAATTAAATACAAAAAGCACAATGCCGACTTAAGTCCAAGAATACTGCCTTATCTTACTGTCTATGTTTTGAACCGTCCCTGTGACACTAGTTATAGATTCCGATGTTTCACTCCAGGTTGACTGTATCCCTTGGACCTTCTTATTGACGATGAAACACAGAAATTGCATCGGAATTAAATACAAAAGGCACAATACCGACTTAAGAACAAGAAGAGTGACTCTTCTTACTGACTATGCTTTGAACCATTCCTGTGACACTAGTCATAGATTCCGATGCTTAACTTCAGGATTACTGTATCCCTCTGTCCTTCTTATTGACGATGAAACACAGAAATTGCATCCGAATTAAATACAAAAGGCACAATGCCGACTTAAGTACAAGAAGACTGACTCTTCTTACTGTCTATGTTTTGAACCATCCCTGTGACACTAGTTATAGTTTCCGATGCTTCACTCCAGGTTTACTGTATCCCTTGGTCCTTCTTATTGACGAAGAAACACAGAAATTGCATCGGAATTAAATACAAAAGGCACAATGCCAACTTAAGTACAAGAAGACTGACTCTTCTTCCTGACTATGATTTTAACCATTCCTGTGACACTAGTTGTAGATTCCGATGCTTCACTTCTGGTTTACTGTATCCCTTGGACCTTCTTATTGACGATGAAACACAGAAATAGCATCGGAATTAAATACAAACGACACAATGCCGACTTAAGTACAAGAAGATTGACTCTTCCAACTGTCTATGTTTTGAACCATTCCTGAGACACTAGTTATAGATTGCGATGCTTCACTCCAGGTTTACTGTATCCCTTCGACCATCTTATTGACGATGAAACACAGAAATTGCATCGGAATTAAATACAAAATGGACAATGCCGACTTAAGTACAAGAAGACTGACTCTTCCAACTGTCTATGATTTGAACCATTCCTGTGACTCTAGTTATAGATTCCGATGCTTAACTTGCGGATTACTGTATCCCTCTGACCTTCTTAGTTACGATGAAACACAGAATTTGCATCGGAATTAAATACAAAAAGCACAATGCCGACTTAAGTCTAAGAATACTGCCTCATCTTACTGTCTATGTTTTGAACCGCCCCTGTGACACTAGTTATAGATTCCGATGTTTCACTCCAGGTTGACTGTATCCCTGGGACCTTCTTATTGACGATGAAACACAGAAATTGCATCGGAATTAAATACAAAATGCACAATGCCACTTAAGTACAAGAAGACTGACCCTTCTTACTGACTATGTTTTGAACCATTCCTGGGACACTAGATATAGATTACGTTGCTTCACTTCAGGTTTACTGTATCCCTCTGACCTTCTTATTGACGATGTAACACAGAAATTGCATCGGAATTATATACAAAAGGTACAATGCCGAATTAAGTACAAGAAGACTGACTATTCTTACTGTCTATGCTTTTAACCATTCCTGTGACACTAGTTATAGACTCCGATGCTTCACTCCAGGTTTACTGTATCCCTTCGACCTTCTTATTGACGATGAAACACAGAAATTGCATCGGAATTAAATACAAAAGGCACAATGCCGACTTAAGTACAAGAAGACTGACTCTTCTTACAGTCTATGATTTGAACCATCCCTGTGACACTAGTTATAGATTCCGATGCTTCACTGCAGGTTTACTGTGTCCCTTAGACCTTCTTATTGACGATGAAACACAGATATTACATCGGAATGAAATACATTAGGCACAATGCCGACTTAAGTACAAGAAGACTGACTCTTCCTACTGTCTATGCTTTGAACCATTCGAGTGACACTAGTTATAGATTCCGATGCTTCACTTCAGGTTTACTGTATCCCTTGGACCGTGTTATTGACGATGAAACACAGAAATTGTATCGGAAATAAATACAAAAAGCACAATACCGACTTAAGAACAAGAAGACTGACTCTTCTTATGGACTATGCTTTGAACCATTCCTGTGACACTAGTCATAGATTCCGATGCTTAACAACAAGATTACTGTATCCCTCTGACCTTCTTATTGACGATGAAACACAGAAATTGCATCCGAATTAAATACAATAGGCACAATGCCGACTTAAGTACAAGAAGTCTGACTCTTCGTACTGTCTATGTTTTGAACCATCCCTGTGACACTAGTTATAGTTTCCGATGCTTCACTCCAGGTTTACTGTACACCTTGGACCTTCTTATTGACTATGAAACACAGAAATCGCATCGGAATTAAATTGAAAAGGCACAATGCCGACTTAAGTACAAGAAGACTGACTCTTCCTACAGTCTATATTTTGAACCATTCCTGTGACACTAGTTATAGATTCCGATGCTTTAATTTTGGTTTACTGTATCCCTCTGACCTTATTGCCGATGAAACACAGAAACTGCATCGGAATTAAATACAAAAGGCACAATGCCGACTTAAGGACAAGGAGACTGACCTTTCTTACTATCTATGTTTTGAACCAGTCCTGTGACACTAGTTATAGATTCCGATGTTTCACTTCAGGTTTACTGTTTCCCTTGGACCTTCTTATTGACGATGAAACACAGAAATTGCATCGGAATTAAATACAAAATGCACAATGCCGACTTATGTACAAGAAGACCAACTCTTCCTACTGTCTATTTTTGAACCATTTCTGTGACACTAGTTATACAGTCCGTTGCTTCACCTCAGGTTTACTGTATCCTTCTGACCTTCTTATTGACGATGAAACACAGAAATTGCATCGGAATTAAATAGAATAGGCAGTATGCCGACTTAAGTACATGACGACTGACTCTTCT
The DNA here is from genome assembly GCF_023864345.2 of Schistocerca serialis cubense. Taxonomy (NCBI): domain Eukaryota; kingdom Metazoa; phylum Arthropoda; class Insecta; order Orthoptera; family Acrididae; genus Schistocerca; species Schistocerca serialis. The sequence continues at coordinate 640,745,811 of NC_064644.1, forward strand.
TACTGTCTATGCTTTGAACCATTCCTGTGACACTAGTTATAGATTCCGATGCTTCACTTCAGGTTTATGTATCCCTTACACCTTCCTATTGACGATGAAACACAGAGATTGGTTAGGAATTCAATACAAAAGGCACAATGCCGACTTAACAACAAAGAGACTGACTCTTCTTACTGACTATGCTTTGAACCATTCCAGTGACACTAGTTATAGATTCCGATGCCTAACCTCAGGATTGCTGTATCCCACTGACCTTGTTAGTGACGATGAAACACAGAAATTGCATCGGAATTAAACACAAAAAGAACAATGCCGACTTAAGTACAAGAATACTGACTCATCTTACTGTCTATGTTTTGAACTGTCCCTGTGACACTAGTTATAGATTCCGATGTTTCACTCCAGGTTGACTGTATCCCTTGGACCTTCTTATTGACGATGAAACACAGAAATTGCATCGGAATTAAATACAAAACGCACAATGCCGACTTAAGTACAAGAATACTGACCCATCTTACTGACTATGTTTTGAACCATTCCTGTGACACTAGTTATAGATTCCGTTGCTTCACTTCAGGTTTACTGAATCCCTCTGACCTTCTTATTGACGATGAAACACAGAAATTGCATCGGAATTAAATACAAAAGGCACAATGCCGACTTAAGGACAAGAAGACTGACCCTTTTTACTATCCATGCTTTGAACCATTCCTGTGACACTAGTTGTAGATTCCGATGCTTCACTGCAGGCTTACTGTGTCCCTTAGCCGTTCTTATTGACGATGAAACACAGAAATTACATCGGAATTAAATACAATAGGCACAATGCCGACTTGAGTACAAGAAGACTGACTCTTCCTACTGTCTATGTTTTGAACCATTCCTGTGACACTAGTTATAGGTTCCGATGCTTCACTTCAGGTTTACTGTATCCCTTGGACCGTCTTATTGACGATGAAACACAGATATTGCATCGGAATTAAATACAAAAGGCACAATACCGACTTATGAACAAGAAGAGTGACTCTTCTTACTGACTATGCTTTGAACCATTCCTGTGACACTAGTCATAGATTCCGATGCTTAACTTCAGGATTACTGTATCCCTCTGACCTTCTTATTGACGATGAAACACAGAAATTGCATCCGAATTAAATACAAAAGACACAATGCCGACTTAAGTACAAGAAGACTGACTCTTCTTACTGTCTATGTTTTGAACCGTCCCTGTGACACTAGTTATAGTTTCCGATGCTTCACTCCAGGTTTACTGTATCTCTTGGTCCTTCTTATTGACGAAGAAACACAGAAATTGCATCGGAATTAAATACAAAAGGCACAATGCCAACTTAAGTACAAGAAGACTGACTCTTCTTCCTGACTATGATTATAACCATTCCTGTGACACTAGTTGTAGATTCCGCTGCTTCACTTCAGGTTTACTGTATCCCTTGGACCTTCTTATTGACGATGAAACACAGAAATAGCATCGGAATTAAATACAAACGACACAATGCCGACTTAACTACAAGAAGACTGACTCTTCCAACTGTCTATGTTTTGAACCATTCCTGTGACTCTAGTTATAGATTCCGATGCTTAACTTCCGGATTACTGTATCCCTCTGACCTTCTTAGTTACGATGAAACACAGATATTGCATCGGAATTAAATACAAAAAGCACAATGCCGACTTAAGTCCAAGAATACTGCCTCATCTTACTGTCTATGTTTTGAACCGTCCCTGTGACACTAGTTATAGATTCCGATGTTTCACTCCAGGTTGACTGTATCCCTTGGACCTTCTTATTGACGATGAAACACAGAAATTGCATCGGAATTAAATACAAAATGCACAATGCCGACTTAAGTACAAGAAGACTGACCCTTCTTACTGACTATGTTTTGAACCATTCCTGTGACACTAGTTATAGATTACGTTGCTTCACTTCAGGTTTACTGTATCCCTCTGACCTTCTTATTGACGATGAAACACAGAAATTGCATCGGAATTATATACAAAAGGTACAATGCCGAATTAAGTACAAGAAGACTGACTATTCTTACTGTCTATGCTTTTAACCAATCCTGTGACACTAGTTATAGACTCCGATGCTTCACTCCAGGTTTACTGTATCCCTTCGACCTTCGTATTGACGATGAAACACAGAAATTGCATCGGAATTAAATACAAAAGGCACAATGCCGACTTAAGTACAAGAAGACTGACTCTTCTTACAGTCTATGATTTGAACCATCCCTGTGACACTAGTTATAGATTCCGATGCTTCACTGCAGGTTTACTGTGTCCCTTAGACCTTCTTATTGACGATGAAACAAAGAAATTACATCGGAATGAAATACAATAGGCACAATGCCGACTTAAGTACAAGTAGATTGACTCTTCCTACTGTCTATGCTTTGAACCATTCGAGCGACACTAGTTATAGATTCCGATGCTTCACTTCAGGTTTACTGTATCCCTTGGACAGTGTTATTGACGATGAAACACAGAAATTGTATCGGAAATAAATACAAAAAGCACAATACCGACTGAAGAACAAGAAGACTGACTCTTCTTATGGACTATGCTTTGAACCATTCCTGTGACACTAGTCATAGATTCCGATGCTTAACTTCAAGATTACTGTATCCCTCTGACCTTCTTATTGACGATGAAACACAGAAATTGCATCCGAATTAAATACATAAGGCACAATGGCGACTTAAGTACAAGAAGTCTGACTCTTCTTACTGTCTATGTTTTGAACCATCCCTGTGACACTAGTTATAGTTTCCGATGCTTCACTCCAGGTTTGCTGTACACCTTGGACCTTCTTATTGACTATGAAACACAGAAATCGCATCGGAATTAAATCGAAAAGGCACAATGCCGACTTAAGTACAAGAAGATTGACTATTCCTACTGTCTATATTTTGAACCATTCCTGTGACACTAGTTATAGATTCCGATGCTTCAATTTTGGTTTACTGTATCCCTCTGACCTTATTGCCGATGAAACACAGAAATTGCATCGGAATTAAATACAAAAGGCACAATGCCGACTTAAGGAGAAGAAGACTGATCCTTCTCACTATCTATGTTTTGAACCAGTCCTGTGACACTAGTTATAGATTCCGATGCTTCACTTCAGGTTTACTGTTTCCCTTGGACATTCTTATTGACGATGAAACACAGAAATTGCATCGGAATTAAATACAAAATGCACAATGCCGACTTATGTACAAGAAGACCAACTCTTCCTACTGTCTATTTTTGAACCATTTCTGTGACACTAGTTATACAGTCCGTTGCTTCACCTCAGGTTTACTGTATCCCTTGGACCTTCTTATTGACGATGAAACACAGAAATTGCATCGGAATTAAATAGAATAGGCAGTATGCCGACTTAAGTACAAGATGGCTGACTCTTCTTACTGTCTATGCTTTGAACCATTCCTGTGACACTAGTTATAGATTCCGATGCTTCACTTCTGGTTTATGTATCCCTTGCACCTTCCTATTGACGATGAAACACAGAAATTGGTTAGGAATTCAATACAAAAGGCACAATGCCGACTTAACAACAAGGAGACTGACTCTTCTTACTGAGTATGCTTTGAACCATTCCAGTCACACTAGTTATAGATTCCGATGCCTAACCTCAGGATTGCTGTATCCCACTGACCTTGTTAGTGACGATGAAACACAGAAATTGCATCGGAATTAAACACAAAAAGAACAATGCCGACTTAAGTACAAGAATACTGACTCATCTTACTGTCTATGTTTTGAACTGTCCCTGTGACACTAGTTATAGATTCCGATGTTTCACTCCAGGTTGACTGTATCCCTTGGACCTTCTTATTGACGATGAAACACAGAAATTGCATCGGAATTAAATACAAAACGCACAATGCCGACTTAAGTACAAGAAGACTGACCCATCTTACTGACTATGTTTTGAACCATTCCTGTGACACTAGTTATAGATTCCGTTGCTTCACTTCAGGTTTACTGTATCCCTCTGACCTTCTTATTGACGATGAAACACAGAAATTGCATCGGAATTAAATACAAAAGGCACAATGCCGAATTAAGTACAAGAAGACTGACTCTTCTTACTGTCTATGATTTAACTATTCCTGTGACACTAGTTATAGACTCCGATGCTTCACTCCAGGTTTACTGTATCCCTTCGACCTTCTTATAGACGATGAAACACAGAAATTGCATCGGAATTAAATACAAAAGGCACAATGCCGACTTAAGTACAAGAAGACTGACTCTTCTTACTGTCTATGATTTGAACCATCCCTGTGACACTAGTTATAGATTCCGATGCTTCACTGCAGGTTTACTGTGTCCCTTAGACCTTCTTATTGACGATGAAACACAGAAATTACATCGGAATGAAATACAATAGGCACAATGCCGACTTAAGTACAAGAAGACTGACTCTTCCAACTGTCTATGTTTTGAACCATTCGAGTGACACTAGTTATAGATTCCGATGCTTCACTTCAGGTTTACTGAATCCCTTGGACCGTGTTATTGACGATGAAACACAGAAATTGCATCGGATATAAAAAGAAAAGGCACAATGTCGACTTAAGTACAAGCAGACTGACGCTTCTCACTGACTATGCTTTGAACCATTCCTGTGACACTATTAATAGATTCCGATGCTTAACTTCAGGATTACTGTATCCCTCTGACCTTTTTATTGACGAAGAAACACAGAAATTGCATCGGAATTATATACAAAAGGCACAATGCCGACTTAAGTACAAGAAGACTGACTCTTATTAATGACTATGTTTGGATCATTCCTGCGACACTAGTTATAAATTCCGATGCTTCACTTCGGGTTTACTGTATCCCTTGGACCATCTTATTGACGATGAAACACAGAAATTGCATCGGATATAAATAGAAAAGGCACAATGTCGACTTAAGTACAAGAAGACTGACGCTTCTCACTGACTATGCTTTGAACCATTCCTGTGACACTAGTTATAGATTCCGATGCTTCACTTCAGGTTTACTGTACACCTTGGACCTTCTTATTGACGATGAAACACAGAAATTGCATCGGAATTAAATACAAAATGCACAATGCCGACTTATGTACAAGAAGACCAACTCTTCCTACTGTCTATTTTTGAACCATTTCTGTGACACTAGTTATACAGTCCGTTGCTTCACCTCAGGTTTACTGTATCCCTTGGACCTTCTTATTGACGATGAAACACAGAAATTGCATCGGAATTAAATAGAATAGGCAGTATGCCGACTTAAGTACAAGATGGCTGACTCTTCTTACTGTCTATGCTTTGAACCATTCCTGTGACACTAGTTATAGATTCCGATGCTTCACTTCTGGTTTATGTATCCCTTGCACCTTCCTATTGACGATGAAACACAGAAATTGGTTAGGAATTCAATACAAAAGGCACAATGCCGACTTAACAACAAGGAGACTGACTCTTCTTACTGAGTATGCTTTGAACCATTCCAGTCACACTAGTTATAGATTCCGATGCCTAACCTCAGGATTGCTGTATCCCACTGACCTTGTTAGTGACGATGAAACACAGAAATTGCATCGGAATTAAACACAAAAAGAACAATGCCGACTTAAGTACAAGAATACTGACTCATCTTACTGTCTATGATTTGAACTGTCCCTGTGACACTAGTTATAGATTCCGATGTTTCACTCCAGGTTGACTGTATCCCTTGGACCTTCTTATTGACGATGAAACACAGAAATTGCATCGGAATTAAATACAAAACGCACAATGCCGACTTAAGTACAAGAAGACTGACCCATCTTACTGACTATGTTTTGAACCATTCCTGTGACACTAGTTATAGATTCCGTTGCTTCACTTCAGGTTTACTAAATCCCTCTGACCTTCTTATTGACGATGAAACACAGAAATTGCATCGGAATTAAATACAAAAGGCACAATGCCGACTTAAGGACAAGAAGACTGACCCTTTTTACTATCCATGCTTTGAACCATTCCTGTGACACTAGTTGTAGATTCCGATGCTTCACTGCAGGCTTACTGTGTCCCTTAGACCTTCTTATTGACGATGAAACACAGAAATTACATCGGAATTAAATACAATAGCCACAATGCCGACTTGAGTACAAGAAGACTGACTCTTCCTACTGTCTATGTTTTGAACCATTCCTGTGACACTAGTTATAGGTTCCGATGCTTCACTTCAGGTTTACTGTATCCCTTGGACCGTCTTATTGACGATGAAACACAGATATTGCATCGGAATTAAATACAAAAGGCACAATACCGACTTATGAACAAGAAGAGTGACTCTTCTTACTGACTATGCTTTGAACCATTCCTGTGACACTAGTCATAGATTCCGATGCTTAACTTCAGGATTACTGTATCCCTCTGACCTTCTTATTGACGATGAAACACAGAAATTGCATCCGAATTAAATACAAAAGACTCAATGCCGACTTAAGTACAAGAAGACTGACTCTTCTTACTGTCTATGTTTTGAACCGTCCCTGTGACACTAGTTATAGTTTCCGATGCTTCACTCCAGGTTTACTGTATCTCTTGGTCCTTCTTATTGACGAAGAAACACAGAAATTGCATCGGAATTAAATACAAAAGGCACAATGCCAACTTAAGTACAAGAAGACTGACTCTTCTTCCTGACTATGATTATAACCATTCCTGTGACACTAGTTGTAGATTCCGCTGCTTCACTTCAGGTTTACTGTATCCCTTGGACCTTCTTATTGACGATGAAACACAGAAATAGCATCGGAATTAAATACAAACGACACAATGCCGACTTAACTACAAGAAGACTGACTCTTCCAACTGTCTATGTTTTGAACCATTCCTGTGACTCTAGTTATAGATTCCGATGCTTAACTTCCGGATTACTGTATCCCTCTGACCTTCTTAGTTACGATGAAACACAGATATTGCATCGGAATTAAATACAAAAAGCACAATGCCGACTTAAGTCCAAGAATACTGCCTCATCTTACTGTCTATGTTTTGAACCGTCCCTGTGACACTAGTTATAGATTCCGATGTTTCACTCCAGGTTGACTGTATCCCTTGGACCTTCTTATTGACGATGAAACACAGAAATTGCATCGGAATTAAATACAAAATGCACAATGCCGACTTAAGTACAAGAAGACTGACCCTTCTTACTGACTATGTTTTGAACCATTCCTGTGACACTAGTTATAGATTACGTTGCTTCACTTCAGGTTTACTGTATCCCTCTGACCTTCTTATTGACGATGAAACACAGAAATTGCATCGGAATTATATACAAAAGGTACAATGCCGAATTAAGTACAAGAAGACTGACTATTCTTACTGTCTATGCTTTTAACCAATCCTGTGACACTAGTTATAGACTCCGATGCTTCACTCCAGGTTTACTGTATCCCTTCGACCTTCGTATTGACGATGAAACACAGAAATTGCATCGGAATTAAATACAAAAGGCACAATGCCGACTTAAGTACAAGAAGACTGACTCTTCTTACAGTCTATGATTTGAACCATCCCTGTGACACTAGTTATAGATTCCGATGCTTCACTGCAGGTTTACTGTGTCCCTTAGACCTTCTTATTGACGATGAAACAAAGAAATTACATCGGAATGAAATACAATAGGCACAATGCCGACTTAAGTACAAGAAGATTGACTCTTCCTACTGTCTATGCTTTGAACCATTCGAGTGACACTAGTTATAGATTCCGATGCTTCACTTCAGGTTTACTGTATCCCTTGGACCGTGTTATTGACGATGAAACACAGAAATTGTATCGGAAATAAATACAAAAAGCACAATACCGACTGAAGAACAAGAAGACTGACTCTTCTTATGGACTATGCTTTGAACCATTCCTGTGACACTAGTCATAGATTCCGATGCTTAACTTCAAGATTACTGTATCCCTCTGACCTTCTTATTGACGATGAAACACAGAAATTGCATCCGAATTAAATACATAAGGCACAATGGCGACTTAAGTACAAGAAGTCTGACTCTTCTTACTGTCTATGTTTTGAACCATCCCTGTGACACTAGTTATAGTTTCCGATGCTTCACTCCAGGTTTGCTGTACACCTTGGACCTTCTTATTGACTATGAAACACAGAAATCGCATCGGAATTAAATCGAAAAGGCACAATGCCGACTTAAGTACAAGAAGATTGACTATTCCTACTGTCTATATTTTGAACCATTCCTGTGACACTAGTTATAGATTCCGATGCTTCAATTTTGGTTTACTGTATCCCTCTGACCTTATTGCCGATGAAACACAGAAATTGCATCGGAATTAAATACAAAAGGCACAATGCCGACTTAAGGAGAAGAAGACTGATCCTTCTCACTATCTATGTTTTGAACCAGTCCTGTGACACTAGTTATAGATTCCGATGCTTCACTTCAGGTTTACTGTTTCCCTTGGACATTCTTATTGACGATGAAACACAGAAATTGCATCGGAATTAAATACAAAATGCACAATGCCGACTTATGTACAAGAAGACCAACTCTTCCTACTGTCTATTTTTGAACCATTTCTGTGACACTAGTTATACAGTCCGTTGCTTCACCTCAGGTTTACTGTATCCCTTGGACCTTCTTATTGACGATGAAACACAGAAATTGCATCGGAATTAAATAGAATAGGCAGTATGCCGACTTAAGTACAAGATGGCTGACTCTTCTTACTGTCTATGCTTTGAACCATTCCTGTGACACTAGTTATAGATTCCGATGCTTCACTTCTGGTTTATGTATCCCTTGCACCTTCCTATTGACGATGAAACACAGAAATTGGTTAGGAATTCAATACAAAAGGCACAATGCCGACTTAACAACAAGGAGACTGACTCTTCTTACTGAGTATGCTTTGAACCATTCCAGTCACACTAGTTATAGATTCCGATGCCTAACCTCAGGATTGCTGTATCCCACTGACCTTGTTAGTGACGATGAAACACAGAAATTGCATCGGAATTAAACACAAAAAGAACAATGCCGACTTAAGTACAAGAATACTGACTCATCTTACTGTCTATGTTTTGAACTGTCCCTGTGACACTAGTTATAGATTCCGATGTTTCACTCCAGGTTGACTGTATCCCTTGGACCTTCTTATTGACGATGAAACACAGAAATTGCATCGGAATTAAATACAAAACGCACAATGCCGACTTAAGTACAAGAAGACTGACCCATCTTACTGACTATGTTTTGAACCATTCCTGTGACACTAGTTATAGATTCCGTTGCTTCACTTCAGGTTTACTGTATCCCTCTGACCTTCTTATTGACGATGAAACACAGAAATTGCATCGGAATTAAATACAAAAGGCACAATGCCGAATTAAGTACAAGAAGACTGACTCTTCTTACTGTCTATGATTTAACTATTCCTGTGACACTAGTTATAGACTCCGATGCTTCACTCCAGGTTTACTGTATCCCTTCGACCTTCTTATAGACGAAGAAACACAGAAATTGCATCGGAATTAAATACAAAAGGCACAATGCCGACTTAAGTACAAGAAGACTGACTCTTCTTACTGTCTATGATTTGAACCATCCCTGTGACACTAGTTATAGATTCCGATGCTTCACTGCAGGTTTACTGTGTCCCTTAGACCTTCTTATTGACGATGAAACACAGAAATTACATCGGAATGAAATACAATAGGCACAATGCCGACTTAAGTACAAGAAGACTGACTCTTCCAACTGTCTATGTTTTGAACCATTCGAGTGACACTAGTTATAGATTCCGATGCTTCACTTCAGGTTTACTGAATCCCTTGGACCGTGTTATTGACGATGAAACACAGAAATTGCATCGGATATAAAAAGAAAAGGCACAATGTCGACTTAAGTACAAGCAGACTGACGCTTCTCACTGACTATGCTTTGAACCATTCCTGTGACACTATTAATAGATTCCGATGCTTAACTTCAGGATTACTGTATCCCTCTGACCTTTTTATTGACGAAGAAACACAGAAATTGCATCGGAATTATATACAAAAGGCACAATGCCGACTTAAGTACAAGAAGACTGACTCTTATTAATGACTATGTTTGGATCATTCCTGCGACACTAGTTATAAATTCCGATGCTTCACTTCGGGTTTACTGTATCCCTTGGACCATCTTATTGACGATGAAACACAGAAATTGCATCGGATATAAATAGAAAAGGCACAATGTCGACTTAAGTACAAGAAGACTGACGCTTCTCACTGACTATGCTTTGAACCATTCCTGTGACACTAGTTATAGATTCCGATGCTTCACTTCAGGTTTACTGTACACCTTGGACCTTCTTATTGACTATGAAACACAGAAATTCGCATCGGAATTAAATACAAAAGGCACAATGCCGACTTAAGTACAAGAAGACTGACTCTTCCTACTGTCTATAATTTGAACCATTCCTGTGACACTAGTTATAGATTCCGATGCTTCAATTTAGGTTTACTGTATCCCTCTGACCTTACTGCCAATGAAACACAGAAATTGCATCGGAATAAAATACAAAAGGCACAATGCCGACTTAAGGACAAGAAGACTGACCCTTCTGACTATCTATGTTTTGAACCAGTCCTGTGACACTAGTTATAGATTCCGATGCTTCACTTCAGGTTTACTGTTTCCCTTGGACCTTCTTATTGACGATGAAACACAGAAATTGCATCCGAATTAAATACAAAAGGCACAATGCCGACTTATCTACAAGAAGACTAACTCTTCCTACTGTCTATGTTTTGAACCATTTCTGTGACACTAGTTATAGAGTCCGTTGCTTCACTTCAGGTTTACTGTATCCCTTGGGCCTTCTTATTGACGGTGAAACACAGAAATTGCATCGGAATTAAATACGAAAAGCACAATGCCAACTTAAGTTCAAGAAGACTGACTTTTCTTACTGACTATGTTTTGAACCATTCCTGTGACACTAGTTATAGATTCCGATGCTTCACTGCAGGTTTACCGTATCCTTCTGACCTTCTTATTGACGATGAAACACAGAAATTGCATCGGAATTAAATAGAAAAGGCAATATGCCGACTTCAGTACAAGAAGACTGACACTTGTTACTGTCTATGCTTTGAACCATTCCTGTGACACTAGTTATAGATTCCGATGCTTAACTTCAGGATTACTGTATCCCTCTGACCTTCTTAGTGAAGATGAAACACAGAAATTGTATCGGATTGAAATACAAAAAGCACAATGCCGCCTTAAGTACAAGAATACTGACTCATCTTATTGTCTATGATTTGCACCATTCCTGTGACACTAGTTATAGATTCCGATGCTTCACTTCAGGTTTACTGTATCCCTTGGACCTTGTTATTTACGATGAATCACAGAAATTGCATCGGAATTAAATACAAAAGGCACAATGCCGAGTACAAGAAGACTGACTCTTCTTACTGTCTATAATTTGAACCATTCCAGTGACACTAGTTATAGATTCCGATGCTTCACTTCAGGTTTACTGTATCCCTCTGACCTTCTTATTGACGATGAAACACAGAAATTGCATCGGAATTAAATACAAAAGGCACAATGCCGACTTAAGTACAAGAATACTGACTCATCTTACTGTCTATGATTTGCACCATTCCTGTGACACTAGTTATAGATTCCGATGCTTCACTTCAGGTTTACTGTTTCCCTTGGACCTTCTTATTGACGATGAAACACCGAAATTGCATCGGAATTAAATTAAAAAGGCACAATGCCGACTTATGTACAAGAAGACCGAATCTTCTTACAATCTATAATTTGAACCGTTCCAGTGACACTAGTTATAGATTCCGATGCTTCACTTCAGGTTTACTGTATCCCTAGGACCTTCTTATTGACGATGAAACACAGAAAGTGCATCGGAATGAAATACAAAAGGCACAATGCCGACTTAACTACAAGAAGACTGACTCTTCTTACTGACTATGCTTTGAACCATTCCTGTGACTCTAGTTATCGCTTCCGATGCTTAACTTCAGGATTACTGTATCCCTCTGACCTTCTTAGTGACGATGGAGCACACAAATTGGATCGGAATTAAATACAAAAAGCACAATGCCGACTTAAGTACAAGAATACTGACTCATCTTCTTGTCTATGAATTGCACCATTCCTGTGACACTAGTTATAGATTCCGATGCTTCACTTCTAGTTTACTGTATCCCCCTGACCGTCTTATTGACGATGAAACACAGAAATAGCTTCCGAATTAAATAGAAAAGCACAATGCCGACTTAAGTACTAGAAGACTGACTCTTCTTACTGTCTATAATTTGAACCATTCCAGTGACACTAGTTATAGATTCCGATGCTTCACTTTATGTTTACTGTATCCCTTGGACCTTGTTATTGACGATGAAACACAGAAAATGCATCGGAATTAAATACAAAAGGCACAATGCCGACTTAAGTACAAGAAGACTGACTCTTCCAACTGCCTATGTTTTGAACCATTCCTGAGACACTAGTTATAGATTCCGAAGCTTCACTTCTAGTTTACTGTATCCCCCTGACCGTCTTATTGACGATGAAACACAGAAATTGCTTCCGAATTAAATAGAAAAGCACAATGCCGACTTAAGTACTAGAAGACTGACTCTTCCTACTGTGTATGTTTTGAACCATTCCTAAGACACTTGTTATAGATTCCGATGCTTCACTTTAGGTTTACTGTATCCCTTGGACCTTCTTATTGTCGGTGAAACACAGAAATTGCATCGGAATTCAATACAAAAGGCACAAGGCCGACTTAAGAACAAGAAGACTGACTCTTCTTAGTGTCTATGTTTTGAACCATCCCTGTGACACTAGTTATAGATTCCGATGTTTCACTTCAGGTTTACTGTATCCCATGGACCGTGTTATTGACGATGAAACACAGAAATTGCATCGGAAATAAATACAAAAAGCACAATACCGACTTAAGAACAAGAAGACTGACTCTTCTTATGGACTATGCTTTGAACCATTCCTGTGACACTAGTCATAGATTCCGATGCTTAACTTCGGGATTGCTGTATCCCTCTGACCTTCTTATTAACGATGAAACACAGAAATTGCATCCGTATTAAATACAAAAGGCACAATGCCGACTTAAGTACAAGAATACTGACTCATCTTACTGTCTATGATTTGCACTACTCCTGTGACACTAGTTATAGATTCCGATGCTTTTTGTATTTAATTCCGATGCAATTTCTGTGTTTCATCGTCACTAACAAGGTCAGTGGGATACAGTAATCCTGATGTTAGGCATCGGAATCTATAACTAGTGTCACTGGAATGGTTCAAAGCATAGTCAGTAAGAAGAGTCAGTGATCTTGTAGTTAAGTCGGCATTGTGCCTTTTGTATTGAATTCCGAACACTAGTTATAGATTCCGATGCCTAACTTCAGGATTTCTGTATCCCACTGACCTTGTTAGTGACGATGAAACACAGAAATTGCATCGGAATTAAATACAAAAAGCACAATGCCGACTTAAGTACAAGAATACTGACTCATCTTACTGTCTATGATTTGCACCATTCCTGTGACACTAGTTATAGATTCCGATGCTTCACTTCAGGTTTACTGTTTCCCTTGCACCTTCTTATTGACGATGAAACACAGAAATTGCATCGGAATTTAATACAAAAGGCACAATGCCGACTTAAGTACAAGAAGACTGACTCTTCTTACTGTCTATAATTTGAACCATTCCAGTGACACTATTTATAGATTCCGATGCTTCACTTCATGTTTACTGTATCCCTTGGACCTTCTTATTGACGATGAAACACAGAAAATGCATCGGAATTAAATACAAAAGGCACAATGCCGACTTAAGTACAAGAAGACTGACTCTTCCTACTGCCTATGTTTTGAACCATTCCTGAGACACTAGTTATAGATTCCGATGCTTCACTTCTAGTTTACTGTATCCCCCTGACCGTCTTATTGACGATGAAACACAGAAATTGCTTCCGAATTAAATAGAAAAGCACAAAGCCGACTTAAGTACTAGAAGACTGACTCTTCCTACCGTCTATGTTTTGAACCATTCCTAAGACACTTGTTATAGATTCCGATGCTTCACTTTAGGTTTACTGTATCCCTTGGACCTTCTTATTGTCGATGAAACACAGAAATTGCATCGGAATTCAATACAAAAGGCACAAGGCCGACTTAACTACAAGAAGGCTGACCCTTCTTACTGACTGTGTTTTGAACCATTCCTGTGACACTAGTTATAGATTCCGTTGCTTCACTTCAGGTTTACTGTATCCCTCTGACCTTCTTATTGACGATGAAACACAGAAATTGCATCGGAATTAAATACAAAAGGCACAATGCCGAATTAAGTACAAGAAGACTGACTCTTCTTACTGTGTATGATTTTAACCATTCCTGTGACACTAGTTATAGACTCCGATGCTTCACTCCAGGTTTACTGTATCCCTTCGACCTTCTTATTGACGATGAAACACAGAAATTGCATCGGAATTAAATACAAAAGGCACAATGCAGACTTAAGTACAAGAAGACTGACTCTTCTTACTGTCTACGCTTTGAACCATCCCTGAGACACTAGTTATAGATTCCGATGTTTCACTTCAGGTTTACTGTATCCCGTGGACCGTGTTATTGACGATGAAACACAGAAATTGCATCGGAATTAAATAGAAAAGGCAGTATGCCGACTTAAGTACAAGAAGACTGACTCTTGTTACTGTCTATGCTTTGAACCACTCCTGTGACACTAGTTATAGATTCCGATGCTTCACTTCAGGTTTACTGTATCCCTTGCACCTTCTTATTGACGATGAAACACAGAAATTGGTTCGGAATTCAATACAAAAGGCACAATGCCGGATTAATTACAAGAAGACTGACTCTTCTTACTGTGTATGATTTTAACCATTCCTGTGACACTAGTTATAGACTCCGATGCTTCACTCCAGGTTTACTGTATCCCTTCGACCTTCTTATTGACGATGAAACACAGAAATTGCATCGGAATTAAATACAAAAGGCACAATGCAGACTTAAGTACAAGAAGACTGACTCTTCTTACTGTCTACGCTTTGAACAATCCCTGTGACACTAGTTATAGATTCCGATGTTTCACTTCAGGTTTACTGTATCCTGTGGACCGTGTTATTGACGATGAAACACAGAAATTGCATCGGAAATAAATACAAAAAGCACAATACCGACTTAAGAACAAGAAGACTGACTCTTCTTATGGACTATGCTTTGAACCATTCCTGTGACACTAGTCATAGATTCCGATGCTTAACTTCGGGATTGCTGTATCCCTCTGACCTTCTTATTAACGATGAAACACAGAAATTGCATCCGTATTAA
This sequence comes from Schistocerca serialis cubense, assembly GCF_023864345.2. Classification (NCBI taxonomy): domain Eukaryota; kingdom Metazoa; phylum Arthropoda; class Insecta; order Orthoptera; family Acrididae; genus Schistocerca; species Schistocerca serialis. The sequence continues at coordinate 640,761,258 of NC_064644.1, forward strand.
ATACAAAAGGCACAATGCCGACTTAAGTACAAGAAGTCTGACTCTTCTTAGTGTCTATGTTTTGAACCATCCCTGTGACACTAGTTATAGTTTCCGATGCTTCACTCCTTGTTTACTGTATCCCTTGGTCCTTCTTATTGACGAAGAAACACTGAAATTGCATCGGAATTAAATACAAAAGGCACAATGCCGACTTAAGTACAAGAAAACTGACTGTTATTAATGACTATGTTTTGGACCATTCCTGTGACACTAGTTATAAATTCCGATGCTTCACTTCGGGTTTTCTGTATCCCTTGGACCATCTTATTGACGATGAAACACAGAAATTGCATCGGAATTAAATAGAAAAGGCAGTATGCCGACTTAAGTACAAGAAGACTGACTCTTGTTACTGTCTATGCTTTGAACCACTCCTGTGACAATAGTTATAGATTCCGATGCTTCACTTCAGGTTTACTGTATCCCTTGCACCTTCTTATTGACGATGAAACACAGAAATTGGTTCGGAATTCAATACAAAAGGCACAATGCCGACTTAACTACAAGATCACTGACTCTTCTTACTGACTATGCTTTGAACCATTCCAGTGACACTAGTTATAGATTCCGATGCCTAACCTCAGGATTACTGTATCCCACTGACCTTGTTAGTGACGATGAAACACAGAAATTGCATCGGAATTAAATACAAAAAGCACAATGCCGACTTAAGTACAAGAATACTGACTCATCTTACTGTCTATTATTTGCACCATTCCTGTGACACTAGTTATAGATTCCGATGCTTCACTTCAGGTTTACTGTTTCCCTTGGACCTTCTTATTGACGATGAAACACAGAAATTGCATCGGAATTAAATACAAAAGGCACAATGCCGACTTATCTACAAGAAGACTAACTCTTCCTACTGTCTATGTTTTGAACCATTTCTGTGACACTAGTTATAGAGTCCGTTGCTTCACTTCAGGTTTACTGTATCCCTTGGGCCTTCTTATTGACGGTGAAACACAGAAATTGCATCGGAGTTAAATACGAAAAGCACAATGCCAACTTAAGTTCAAGAAGACTGACTTTTCTTACTGACTATGTTTTGAACCATTCCTGTGACACTAGTTATAGATTCCGATGCTTCACTGCAGGTTTACCGTATCCTTCTGACCTTCTTATTGACGATGAAACACAGAAATTGCATCGGAATTAAATAGAAAAGGCAATATGCCGACTTCAGTACAAGAAGACTGACTCTTGTTACTGTCTATGCTTTGAACCATTCCTGTGACACTAGTTATAGATTCCGATGCTTAACTTCAGGATTACTGTATCCCTCTGACCTTCTTAGTGAAGATGAAACACAGAAATTGTATCGGATTGAAATACAAAAAGCACAATGCCGACTTAAGTACAAGAATACTGACTCATCTTATTGTCTATGAATTGCACCATTCCTGTGACACTAGTTATAGATTCCGATGCTTCACTTCAGGTTTACTGTATCCCTTGGACCTTGTTATTTACGATGAATCACAGAAATTGCATCGGAATTAAATACAATAGGCACAATGCCGAGTACAAGAAGACTGACTCTTCTTACTGTCTATAATTTGAACCATTCCAGTGACACTAGTTATAGATTCCGATGCTTCACTTCAGGTTTACTGTATCCCTCTGACCTTCTTATTGACGATGAAACACAGAAATTGCACCGGAATTAAATACAAAAGGCACAATGCCGACTTAAGTACAAGAATACTGACTCATCTTACTGTCTATGATTTGCACCATTCCTGTGACACTAGTTATAGATTCCGATGCTTCACTTCAGGTTTACTGTTTCCCTTGGACCTTCTTATTGACGATGAAACACCGAAATTGCATCGGAATTAAATTAAAAAGGCACAATGCCGACTTATGTACAAGAAGACCGAATCTTCTTACTGTCTATAATTTGAACCTTTCCAGTGACACTAGTTATAGATTCCGATGCTTCACTTCAGGTTTACTGTATCCCTAGGACCTTCTTATTGACGATGAAACACAGAAAGTGCATCGGAATGAAATACAAAAGGCACAATGCCGACTTAACTACAAGAAGACTGACTCTTCTTACTGACTATGCTTTGAACCATTCCTGTGACTCTAGTTATCGCTTCCGATGCTTAACTTCAGGATTACTGTATCCCTCTGACCTTCTTAGTGACGATGGAGCACACAAATTGGATCGGAATTAAATACAAAAAGCACAATGCCGACTTAAGTACAAGAATACTGACTCATCTTCTTGTCTATGAATTGCACCATTCCTGTGACACTAGTTATAGATTCCGATGCTTCACTTCTAGTTTACTGTATCCCCCTGACCGTCTTATTGACGATGAAACACAGAAATAGCTTCCGAATTAAATAGAAAAGCACAATGCCGACTTAAGTACTAGAAGACTGACTCTTCTTACTGTCTATAATTTGAACCATTCCAGTGACACTAGTTATAGATGCCGATGCTTCACTTTATGTTTACTGTATCCCTTGGACCTTGTTATTGACGATGAAACACAGAAAATGCATCGGAATTAAATACAAAAGGCACAATGCCGACTTAAGTACAAGAAGACTGACTCTTCCAACTGCCTATGTTTTGAACCATTCCTGAGACACTAGTTATAGATTCCGAAGCTTCACTTCTAGTTTACTGTATCCCCCTGACCGTCTTATTGACGATGAAACACAGAAATTGCTTCCGAATTAAATAGAAAAGCACAATGCCGACTTAAGTACTAGAAGACTGACTCTTCCTACTGTGTATGTTTTGAACCATTCCTAAGACACTTGTTATAGATTCCGATGCTTCACTTTAGGTTTACTGTATCCCTTGGACCTTCTTATTGTCGGTGAAACACAGAAATTGCATCGGAATTCAATACAAAAGGCACAAGGCCGACTTAACTACAAGAAGACTGACCCTTCTTACTGACTGTGTTTTGAACCATTCCTGTGACACTAGTTATAGATTCCGTTGCTTCACATCAGGTTTACTGTATCACTCTAACCTTCTTATTGACGATGAAACACAGAAATTGCATCGGAATTAAATACAAAAGGCACAATGCCGACTTAAGTACAAGAAGTCTGACTCTTCTTAGTGTCTATGTTTTGAACCATCCCTGTGACACTGGTTATAGATTCCGATGTTTCACTTCAGGTTTACTGTATCCCATGGACCGTGTTATTGACGATGAAACACAGAAATTGCATCGGAAATAAATACAAAAAGCACAATACCGACTTAAGAACAAGAAGACTGACTCTTCTTATGGACTATGCTTTGAACCATTCCTGTGACACTGGTCATAGATTCCGATGCTTAACTTCGGGATTGTTGTATCCCTCTGACCTTCTTATTAACGATGAAACACAGAAATTGCATCCGTATTAAATACAAAAGGCACAATGCCGACTTAAGTACAAGAATACTGACTCATCTTACTGTCTATGATTTGCACTACTCCTGTGACACTAGTTATAGATTCCGATGCTTTTTGTATTTAATTCCGATGCAATTTCTGTGTTTCATCGTCACTAACAAGGTCAGTGGGATACAGTAATCCCGAGGTTAGGCATCGGAATCTATAACTAGTGTCACTGGAATGGTTCAAAGCATAGTCAGTAAGAAGAGTCAGTGATCTTGTAGTTAAGTCGGCATTGTGCCTTTTGTATTGAATTCCGAACACTAGTTATAGATTCCGATGCCTAACTTCAGGATTTCTGTATCCCACTGACCTTGTTAGTGACGATGAAACACAGAAATTGCATCGGAATTAAATACAAAAAGCACAATGCCGACTTAAGTACAAGAATACTGACTCATCTTACTGTCTATGATTTGCACCATTCCTGTGACACTAGTTATAGATTCCGATGCTTCACTTCAGGTTTACTGTTTCCCTTGCACCTTCTTATTGACGATGAAACACAGAAATTGCATCGGAATTTAATACAAAAGGCACAATGCCGACTTAAGTACAAGAAGACTGACTCTTCTTACTGTCTATAATTTGAACCATTCCAGTGACACTAGTTATAGATTCCGATGCTTCACTTCATGTTTACTGTATCCCTTGGACCTTCTTATTGACGATGAAACACAGAAAATGCATCGGAATTAAATACAAAAGGCACAATGCCGACTTAAGTACAAGAAGACTGACTCTTCCAACTGCCTATGTTTTGAACCATTCCTGAGACACTAGTTATAGATTCCGATGCTTCACTTCTAGTTTACTGTATCCCCCTGACCGTCTTATTGACGATGAAACACAGAAATTGCTTCCGAATTAAATAGAAAAGCACAATGCCGACTTAAGTACTAGAAGACTGACTCTTCCTACTGTCTATGTTTTGAACCATTCATAAGACACTTGTTATAGATTCCGATGCTTCACGTTAAGTTTACTGTATCCCTTGGACCTTCTTATTGTCGATGAAACACAGAAATTGCATCGGAATTCAACACAAAAGGCACAAGGCCGACTTAACTACAAGAAGGCTGACCCTTCTTACTGACTGTGTTTTGAACCATTCCTGTGACACTAGTTATAGATTCCGTTGCTTCACTTCAGGTTTACTGTATCCCTCTGACCTTCTTATTGACGATGAAACACAGAAATTGCATCGGAATTAAATACAAAAGGCACAATGCCGAATTAAGTACAAGAAGACTGACTCTTCTTACTGTGTATGATTTTAACCATTCCTGTGACACTAGTTATAGACTCCGATGCTTCACTCCAGGTTTACTGTATCCCTTCGACCTTCTTATTGACGATGAAACACAGAAATTGCATCGGAATTAAATACAAAAGGCACAATGCAGACTTAAGTACAAGAAGACTGACTCTTCTTACTGTCTACGCTTTGAACCATCCCTGTGACACTAGTTATAGATTCCGATGTTTCACTTCAGGTTTACTGTATCCCGTGGACCGTGTTATTGACGATGAAACACAGAAATTGCATCGGAATTAAATAGAAAAGGCAGTATGTCGACTTAAGTACAAGAAGACTGACTCTTGTTACTGTCTATGCTTTGAACCACTCCTGTGACACTAGTTATAGATTCCGATGCTTCACTTCAGGTTTACTGTATCCCTTGCACCTTCTTATTGACGATGAAACACAGAAATTGGTTCGGAATTCAATACAAAAGGCACAATGCCGAATTAAGTACAAGAAGACTGACTCTTCTTACTGTGTATGATTTTAACCATTCCTGTGACACTAGTTATAGACTCCGATGCTTCACTCCAGGTTTACTGTATCCCTTCGACCTTCTTATTGACGATGAAACACAGAAATTGCATCGGAATTAAATACAAAAGGCACAATGCAGACTTAAGTACAAGAAGACTGACTCTTCTTACTGTCTACGCTTTGAACCATCCCTGTGACACTAGTTACAGATTCCGATGTTTCACTTCAGGTTTACTGTATCCTGTGGACCGTGTTATTGACGATGAAACACAGAAATTGCATCGGAAATAAATACAAAAAGCACAATACCGACTTAAGAACAAGAAGACTGACTCTTCTTATGGACTATGCTTTGAACCATTCCTGTGACACTAGTCATAGATTCCGATGCTTAACTTCGGGATTGCTGTATCCCTCTGACCTTCTTATTAACGATGAAACACAGAAATTGCATCCGTATTAAATACAAAAGGCACAATGCCGACTTAAGTACAAGAAGTCTGACTCTTCTTAGTGTCTATGTTTTGAACCATCCCTGTGACACTAGTTATAGTTTCCGATGCTTCACTCCTTGTTTACTGTATCCCTTGGTCCTTCTTATTGACGAAGAAACACTGAAATTGCATCGGAATTAAATACAAAAGGCACAATGCCGACTTAAGTACAAGAAAACTGACTGTTATTAATGACTATGTTTTGGACCATTCCTGTGACACTAGTTATAAATTCCGATGCTTCACTTCGGGTTTTCTGTATCCCTTGGACCATCTTATTGACGATGAAACACAGAAATTGCATCGGAATTAAATAGAAAAGGCAGTATGCCGACTTAAGTACAAGAAGACTGACTCTTGTTACTGTCTATGCTTTGAACCACTCCTGTGACACTAGTTATAGATTCCGATGCTTCACTTCAGGTTTACTGTATCCCTTGCACCTTCTTATTGACGATGAAACACAGAAATTGGTTCGGAATTCAATACAAAAGGCACAATGCCGACTTAACTACAAGATCACTGACTCTTCTTACTGTCTATAATTTGAACCATTCCAGTGACACTAGTTATAGATTCCGATGCTTCACTTCATGTTTACTATATCCCTTGGACCTTCTTATTGACGATGAAACACAGAAAATGCATCGGAATTAAATACAAAAGGCACAATGCCGACTTAACTACAAGAAGACAGACTCTTCTTACTGACTATGCTTTGAACCATTCCTGTGACTCTAGTTATAGATTCCGATGCTTCACTTCAGTATTACTGTATCCCTCTGACCTTCTTAGTGACGATGAAACACAGAAATTGCATCGGAATTAAATACAAAAAGCACAATGATGACTTAAGTACAAGAATACTGTCTCATCTTATTGTCTATGAATTGCACCATTCCTGTGACACTAGTTATAGATTCCGGTGCCTCACTTCAGATTTAATGTATCCCTTGGACCTTGTTATTTACGATGAATCACAGAAATTGCATCGGAGATAAATACAAAAGGCACAATGCCGACTTAAGTACAAGATGACTGACTCTTCTTACTGTCTATAATTTGAACCATTCCAGTGACACTGGTTATAGATTCCGATGCTTCACTTCATGTTTTACTGTATCCCTCAGACCTTCTTATTGACGATAAAACACAGAAATTGCATCGGAATCAAATACAAAAGGCACAATGCCGACCAAAGTACAAGAATACTGACTCTTCCTACTGTCTATGTTTTGAACCATTCCTGAGACACTAGTTATAGATTCCGATGCTTCACTTCAGGTTTACTGTATCCCTTGCACCTTCTTATTGACGATGAAACACAAAAATTGGTTCGGAATTCAATGCAAAAGGCACAATGCCGACTTAACTACAAGAACTCTGACTCTTCTTGCTGACTATGCTTTGAACCATTCCAGTGACACTAGTTATAGATTCCGATGCCTAACTTCAGGATTTCTGTATCCCACTGACCTTGTTAGTGACGATGAAACACAGAAATTGCATCGGAATTAAATACAAAAAGCACAATGCCGACTTATGTACAAGAATACTGACTCATCTTACTGTCTATGATTTGCACTACTCCTGTGACACTAGTTATAGATTCCGATGCTTCACTTCAGGTTTACTGTTTCTCTTGGACCTTCTTATTGACGATGAAACACAGAAATTGCATCGGAATTAGATACAAAAGGCACAATGCCGACCTAACTACAAGAAGACAGACTCTTCTTGCTGACTATGCTTTGAACCATTCCTGTGACTCTAGTTATAGATTCCGATGCTTCACTTCAGGATTACTGTATCCCTCTGACCTTCTTAGTGACGATGAAACACAGAAATTGCATCGGAATTAAATACAAAAAGCACAATGCCGACTTAAGTACAAGAATACTGACTCATCCTATTGTCTATGAATTGCACCATTCCTGTGACACCATTTATAGATTCCGGTGCTTCACTTCAGATTTAATGTATCCCTTGGACCTTGTTATTTACGATGAATCACAGAAATTGCATCGGAGATAAACACAAAAGGCACAATGCCGACTTAAGTACAAGAAGACTGACTCTTCTTACTGTCTATAATTTGAACCATCCCTGTGACACTAGTTATAGATTCCGATGTTTCACTTCAGGTTTACTGTATCCCGTGGACCGTGCTATTGACGATGAAACACAGAAATTGCATCGGAAATAAATACAAAAAGCACAATACCGACTTAAGAACAAGAAGACTGACTCTTCTTATTGACTATGCTTTGAACCATTCCCGTGACACTAGTCATAGATTCCGATGCTTGACTTCAGGATTACTGTATCCCTCTGACCTTCTTATTGACGATGAAACACAGAAATTGCATCCGTATTAAATACAAAAGGCACAATGCCGACTTAAGTACAAGAAGTTTGACTCTTCTTACTGTCTATGTTTTGAACCATCCCTGTGACACTAGTTATAGTTTCCGATGCTTCACTCCTGGTTTACTGTATCCCTTGGCCTTTCTTATTGACGAAGAAACACTGAAATTGCATCGGAATTAAATACAAAAGGCACAATGCCGACTTAAGTACAAGAAAACCGACTCTTATTAATGACTATGTTTTGGACCATTCCCTTGACACTAGTTATAATTTCCGATGCTTCACTTCGGGTTTACTGTATCCCTTGGACCATCTTATTGACGATGAAACACAGAAATTGCATCGGATATAAATAGAAAATGCACAATGTCGACTTAAGTACAAGAAGACTGACGCTTCTCACTGACTATGCTTTGAACCATTCCTGTGACACTAGTTATAGATTCCGATTCTTCACGTCATGTTTACTGTACACCTTGGACCTTCTTATTGACTATGAAGCACAGAAATCGCATCGGAATTAAATACAAAAGGCACAATGCCGACTTAAGTACAAGAAGACTGACTCTTCCTACTGTCTATATTTTGAACCATTCCTGTGACACTATTTATAGATTCCGATGCTTCAATTTAGGTTTACTGTATCCCTCTGACCTTATTGCCGATGAAACACAGAAATTGCATCGGAATTAAATACAAAAGGCACAATGCCGACTTAAGGACAAGAAGACTGACCCTTCTTACTATCTATGTTTTGAACCAGTCCTGTGACACTAGTTATAGATTCCGATGCTTCCCTTCAGGTTTACTGTTTCCCTTGGACCTTCATATTGACGATGAAACACAGAACTTGCGTCGGAATTAAATACAAAAGGCACAATGCCGCCTTATGTACAAGAAGACTAACTCTTCCTACTGTCTATGTTTTGAACCATTTCTGTGACACTAGTTATAGAGTCCGTTGCTTCACTTCAGGTTTACTGTATCCCTTGGGCCTTCTTATTGACGGTGAAACACAGAAATTGCATCGGAATGAAATACGAAAGGCACAATGCCAACTTAAGTTCAACAAGACTGACTCCTCTTACTGACTATGTATTGACCCGTTCCTGTGACACTAGTTATAGATTCCGATGCTTCACTTCAGGTTTACTGTATCCCTTGGACCTTGTTATTTACGATGAATCACAGAAATTGCATCGGAATTAAATACAAAAGGCACAATGCCGACTTAAGTACAAGAAGACCGACTCTTCTTATTGTCTATAATTTGAACCATTCCAGTGACACTAGTTATAGATTCCGATGCTTCACTTCAGGTTTACTCTACCCCTTGGACCTTCTTATTGACGATGAAACACAGAAAGTGCATCGGAATTAGATACAAAAGGCACAATGCCGACTTAACTACAAGAAGACAGACTCTTCTTACTGACTATGCTTTGAACCATTCCTGTGACTCTAGTTATAGATTCCGATGCTTCACTTCAGTATTACTGTATCCCTCTGACCTTCTTAGTGACGATGAAACACAGAAATTGCATCGGAATTAAATACAAAAAGCACAATGATGACTTAAGTACAAGAATACTGTCTCATCTTATTGTCCATGAATTGCACCATTCCTGTGACACTAGTTATAGATTCCGGTGCTTCACTTCAGATTTAATGTATCCCTTGGACCTTGTTATTTACGATGAATCACAGAAATTGCATCGGAGATAAATACAAAAGGCACAATGCCGACTTAAGTACAAGATGACTGACTCTTCTTACTGTCTATAATTTGAACCATTCCAGTGACACGGGTTATAGATTCCGATGCTTCACTTCATGTTTTACTGTATCCCTCGGACCTTCTTATTGACGATAAAACACAGAAATTGCATCGGAATCAAATACAAAAGGCACAATGCCGACCAAAGTACAAGAATACTGACTCTTCCTACTGTGTATGTTTTGAACCATTCCTGAGACACTAGTTATAGATTCCGATGCTTCACTTCAGGTTTACTGTATCCCTTGCACCTTCTTATTGACGATGACACACAAAAATTGGTTCGGAATTCAATGCAAAAGGCACAATGCCGACTTAACTACAAGAACACTGACTCTTCTTGCTGACTATGCTTTGAACCATTCCAGTGACACTAGTTATAGATTCCGATGCCTAACTTCAGGATTACTGTATCCCACTGACCTTGTTAGTGACGGTGAAACACAGAAATTGCATCGGAATTAAATACAAAAAGCACAATGCCGACTTAAGTAAAAGAATACTGACTCATCTTACTGTCTATGATTTGCACTACTCCTGTGACACTAGTTATAGATTCCGATGCTTCACTTCAGGTTTACTGTTTCTCTTGGACCTTCTTATTGACGATGAAACACAGAAATTGCATCGGAATTAGATACAAAAGGCACAATGCCGACCTAACTACAAGAAGACAGACTCTTCTTACTGACTATGCTTTGAACCATTCCTGTGACTCTAGTTATAGATTCCGATGCTTCACTTCAGGATTACTGTATCCCTCTGACCTTCTTAGTGACGATGAAACACAGAAATTGCATCGGAATTAAATACAAAAAGCACAATGCCGACTTAAGTACAAGAATACTGACTCATCTTATTGTCTATGAATTGCACCATTCCTGTGACACCAGTTATAGATTCCGGTGCTACACTTCAGATTTAATGTATCCCTTGGACCTTGTTATTTACGATGAATCACAGAAATTGCATCGGAGATAAATACAAAAGGCAGAATGCCGACTTAAGTACAAGAAGACTGACTCTTCTTACTGTCTATAATTTGAACCATTCCAGTGACACTGGTTATAGATTCCGATGCTTCACTTCATGTTTTACTGTATCCCTCGGACCTTCTTATTGACGATGAAACACAGAAATTGCATCGGAATCAAATACAAAAGGCACAATGCCGACATAAGTACAAGAATACTGACTCTTCCTACTGTCTATGTTTTGAACCATTACTGTGACACTAGTTATAGATTCCCATGCTTCACTCCAGGTTTACTGTATCCCTTGAACCTTCTTATTGACGGTGAAACACAGAAATTGCATCGAAATTAAATACGAAAGGCACATTGCCAACTTAAGAACAAGAAGACTGACTCTTCTTCCTGACTATGTTTTCAACCATTCCTGTGACACTAGTTGTAGATTCCGATGCTTCACTTCAGGTTTACTGTATCCCTTGGACCTTCTTATTGACGATGAAACACAGAAATAACATCGGAATTAAATACAAAAGACACAATGCCGACTTAAGTACAAGAAGACTGACTCTTCCAACTGTCTATGTTTTGAACCATTCCTGAGACACTAGTTATAGATTCCGATGCTTCACTTCAGGCTTACTGTATCAACCTGAGCGTCTTATTGACGATGAAACACAGAAATTGCATCCGAATTAAATAGAAAAGGCACAATGCCGACTTAAGTACTAGAAGACTGACTCTTCCTACTGTCTATGTTTTGAACCATTCCTAAGACACTTGTTATGGATTCCGTTGCTTCACTTCAGGTTTACTGTATCCCTCTGACCTTCTTATTGACGATGAAACACAGAAATTGCATCGGAATTAAATACAAAAGCCACAATGCCGAATTAAGTACAAGAAGACTGACTCTTCTTACTGTCTATGCTTTTAACCAATCCTGTGACACTAGTTATAGACTCCGATGCTTCGCTCCAGATTTACTGTATCCCTTCGACCTTCTTATTGACGATGAAACACAGAAATTGCACCGGAATTAAATACAAAAGGCACAATGCCGACTTAAGTACATGAAGACTGACTCTTCTTACTGTCTATGCTTTGAACCATCCCTGTGACACTAGTTATAGATTCCGATGCTTCACTGCAGGTTTACTGTGTCCCTTAGACCTTCTTGTTGACGATGAATCACAGAAATTACATCGGAATTAAATACAATAGGCACAATGCCGAATTAAGTACAAGAAGACTGACTCTTCTTACTGTCTATAGTTTGAACAATTCCAGTGCCACTAGTTATAGATTCCGATGCTTCACTTCATCTTTACTGTATCCCTTGGACCTTCTTATTGACGATGAAACACAGAAATTGCATCGGAATTAAATACAAAATGCACAACGCCGACTTATGTACAAGAAGACTGACTCTTCTTACTGTCTATGCTTTGACCCATTGCTGTGACACTAGTTATAGAGTCCGATCCTTCACTTCAGGTTTACTGTATCCCTTGGACCTTCTTATTGACGGTGAAACACAGAAATTGCATTGGAATTAAATACGAAAAGCACAATGCCAACTTAAGTACAAGAAGACTGACTCTTCTTACTGACTATGTTTTGAACCATTCCAGTGGCACTAGTTATAGATTCCGATGCTTCACTTCAGGTTTGCTGTATCCCTTAAACCTTCTTATTGACGATGAAACGCAGAAATTGCATGGGAATTAAATACAAAAGACACAATGCCGACTTAAGTACAAGAAGACTGACTCTTCCAACTGTCTATGCTTTGAACCATTCCTGTGACGCTAGTTATAGATTCCGATGCTTCACTTCAGGTTTACTGTATCCCTCTGATCGTCTTAGAGACGGTGAAACACAGAAATTGCATCCGAATTAAATACAAAAGGCACAATGCCGACTTAAGTACAAGAAGACTGACTCTACTTACCGTCTATGTTTTGAACCGTCCCTGTGACCCTAGTTATAGATTCCGATGTGTCACTCCAGGTTAACTGTATCCCTTGGACCTTCTTATTGACCATGAAACACAGAAATTGCATCGGAATTAAATACAAAATGCACAATGCTGACTTAAGTACAAGAAGACTGACTCTTCTTACTGACTATGTTTTGAACCATTCCTGTGACACTAGTTATAGATTCCGTTGCTTCCCTTCCGGTTTACTGTATCCCTCTGACCTTCTTATTGACGATGAAACCCAGAAATTGCATCGGAATTAAATACAAAAGGCACAATGCCGAATTAAGTACAAGAAGACTGACTCTTCTTACTGTCTATGCTTTTAACCATTCCTGTGACACTAGTTATAGACTCCGATGCTTCACTCCAGGTTTACTGTATCCCTTCGACCTTCTTATTGACGATGAAACACAGAAATTTCATCGGAATTAAATACAAAAAGCACAATGCCGACTTAAGTACAAGAATGCTGACTCATCTTACAGTCTATGATTTGCACCATTCCTGTGACACTAGTTATAGATTCCGATGCTTCACTTCAGGTTTACTGTTTCCCTTGGACCTTCTTATTGACGATGAATCACAGAAATTGCATCGGAATTAAATACAAAAGGCACAATGCCGACTTATGTACAAGAAGACTGACTCTTCCTACTGTCTATGTTTTGAACCATTTCTGTGACACTAGTTATAGAGTCCGATGCTTCACTTCAGGTTTACTGTATCCCTTGCACCTTGTTATTTACGATGAATCACAGAAATTGCATCGGAATTAAATACAAAAGGCACAATGCCGACTTAAGTACAAGAAGACTGACTCTTCCAACTGTCTATGTTTTGAACCATTCCTGTGACACTAGTTATACAGTCCGATGCTTCACTTCAGGTTTACTGAATCCCTCTGACCGTCTTATTGACGATGAAACACAGAAATTGCATTCGAATTAAATAGAAAAGGCACAATGCCGACTTAAGTACTGGAAGACTGACTCTTCCTACTGTCTATGTTTTGAACCATTCCTGTGACACTAGTTATAGATTCCGTTGCTTCACTTTAGGTTTACTGTATCCCTCTGACCTTCTTATTGACGATGAAACACAGAAATTGCATCGGAATTAAATACAATAGGCACAATGCCGACTTAAGTACAAGAAGACTGACTCTTCATACTGTCTATAATTTGAACCATTCCACTGACACTAGTTATAGATTCCGTTGCTTCACTTCAGGTTTACTGTATCCCTCTGACCTTCTTATTGACGATGAAACACAGAAATTGCATCGGAATTAAATACAAAAGGCACAATGCCGAATTAAGTACAAGAAGACTGACTCTTCTTACTGTCTATGCTTTTAACTATTCCTGTGACACTAGTTATAGACTCCGATGCTTCACTCCAGGTTTACTGTATCCCTTCGACCTTCTTATTGACGATGAAACACAGATATTGCACCGGAATTAAATACAAAAGGCACAATGCCGACTTAAGTACATGAAGACTGACTCTTCTTACTGTCTATGCTTTGAACCATCCCTGTGACACTAGTTATGGATTCCGATGCTTCACTTTAGGTTTACTGTATCCCTTAAACCTTCTTATTGACGATGAAACGCAGAAATTGCATGGGAATTAAATACAAAAGACACAATACCGACTTAAGTACAAGAAGACTGACTCTTCCAACTCTCTATGTTTTGAACCATTCCTGTGACGCTAGTTATAGATTCCGATGCTTCACTTCAGGTTTACTGTATCCCTCTGACTGTCTTAGTGACGATGAAACACAGAAATTGCATCCGAATTAAATACAAAAGGCACAATGCCGTCTTAAGTACAAGAAGACTGACTCTTCTTACCGTCTATGTTTTGAACCGTCCCTGTGACCCTAGTTATAGATTCCGATGTGTCACTCCAGGTTAACTGTATCCCTTGGACCTTCTTATTGAAGATGAAACACAGAAATTGCATCGGAATTAAATACAAAATGCACAATGCCGACTTAAGTACAAGAAGACTGACTCTTCTTACTGACTATGTTTTGAACCATTCCTGTGACACTAGTTATAGATTCCGTTGCTTCCCTTCAGGTTTACTGTATCGCTCTGACCTTCTTATTGACCATGAAACACAGAAATTGCATCGGAATTAAATACAAAAGGCACAATGCCGAATTAAGTATAAGAAGACTGACTCTTCTTACTGTCTATGCTTTTAACCATTCCTGTGACACTAGTTATAGACTCCGATGCTTCACTCCAGGTTTACTGTATCCCTTCGACCTTCTTATTGACGTTGAAACACAGAAATTTCATCGGAATTAAATACAAAATGGCACAATGCCGACTTAAGTACATGAAGACTGACTCTTCTTACGGTCTATGCTTTGAACCATCCCTGTGACACTAGTTATAGATTCCGACGCTTCACTGCAGGTTTACTGTGTCCCTTAGACCTTCTTATTGACGATGAAACACAGAAATTACATCGGAATTAAATACAATAGGCACAATGCCGACTTAAGTACAAGATGACTGACTCTTCTTACTGTCTATAGTTTGAACCATTCCAGTGACACTAGTTATAGATTCCGAAGCTTCACTTCTTGTTTACTGTATCCCTTGGACCTTCTTATTGACGATGAAACACAGAAATTGCATCGGATTTAAATACAAAAGGCACAATGCCGACTTAAGTACAAGAAGACTGACTCTTCCAACTGTCTATGTTTTGAACCATTCCTGTGACACTAGTTATACATTCCGATGCTTCACTTCAGGTTTACTGAATCCCTCTGACCGTCTTATTGACGATGAAACACAGAAATTGCATTCGAATTAAATAGAAAAGGCACAATGCCGACTTAAGTACTGGAAGACTGACTCTTCCAACTGTCTATGTTTTGAACCATTCCTGTGACACTAGTTATACATTCCGATGCTTCACTTCAGGTTTACTGTATCCCTCTGACCTTCTTATTGACGATGAAACACAGAAATTGCATCGGAATTAAATACAATAGGCACAATGCCGACTTAAGTACAAGAAGACTGACTCTTCATACTGTCTATAATTTGAACCATTCCACTGACACTAGTTATAGATTCCGTTGCTTCACTTCAGGTTTACTGTATCCCTCTGACCTTCTTATTGACGATGAAACACAGAAATTGCATCGGAATTAAATACAAAAGGCACAATGCCGAATTAAGTACAAGAAGACTGACTCTTCTTACTGTCTATGCTTTTAACTATTCCTGTGACACTAGTTATAGACTCCGATGCTTCACTCCAGGTTTACTGTATCCCTTCGACCTTCTTATTGACGATGAAACACAGATATTGCACCGGAATTAAATACAAAAGGCACAATGCCGACTTAAGTACATGAAGACTGACTCTTCTTACTGTCTATGCTTTGAACCATCCCTGTGACACTAGTTATAGATTCCGATGCTTCACTTCAGGTTTACTGTATCCCTTAAACCTTCTTATTGACGATGAAACGCAGAAATTGCATGGGAATTAAATACAAAAGACACAATACCGACTTAAGTACAAGAAGACTGACTCTTCCAACTCTCTATGTTTTGAACCATTCCTGTGACGCTAGTTATAGATTCCGATGCTTCACTTCAGGTTTACTGTATCCCTCTGACTGTCTTAGTGACGATGAAACACAGAAATTGCATCCGAATTAAATACAAAAGGCACAATGCCGTCTTAAGTACAAGAAGACTGACTCTTCTTACCGTCTATGTTTTGAACCGTCCCTGTGACCCTAGTTATAGATTCCGATGTGTCACTCCAGGTTAACTGTATCCCTTGGACCTTCTTATTGAAGATGAAACACAGAAATTGCATCGGAATTAAATACAAAATGCACAATGCCGACTTAAGTACAAGAAGACTGACTCTTCTTACTGACTATGTTTTGAACCATTCCTGTGACACTAGTTATAGATTCCGTTGCTTCCCTTCAGGTTTACTGTATCGCTCTGACCTTCTTATTGACCATGAAACACAGAAATTGCATCGGAATTAAATACAAAAGGCACAATGCCGAATTAAGTATAAGAAGACTGACTCTTCTTACTGTCTATGCTTTTAACCATTCCTGTGACACTAGTTATAGACTCCGATGCTTCACTCCAGGTTTACTGTATCCCTTCGACCTTCTTATTGACGTTGAAACACAGAAATTTCATCGGAATTAAATACAAAATGGCACAATGCCGACTTAAGTACATGAAGACTGACTCTTCTTACGGTCTATGCTTTGAACCATCCCTGTGACACTAGTTATAGATTCCGACGCTTCACTGCAGGTTTACTGTGTCCCTTAGACCTTCTTATTGACGATGAAACACAGAAATTACATCGGAATTAAATACAATAGGCACAATGCCGACTTAAGTACAAGAAGACTGACTCTTCTTACTGTCTATAGTTTGAACCATTCCAGTGACACTAGTTATAGATTCCGATGCTTCACTTCTTGTTTACTGTATCCCTTGGACCTTCTTATTGACGATGAAACACAGAAATTGCATCGGATTTAAATACAAAAGGCACAATGCCGACTTAAGTACAAGAAGACTGACTCTTCCTACTGTCTATGTTTTGACCCATTTCTGTGACACTAGTTATAGAGTCCGATGCTTCACTTCAGGTTTACTGTATCCCTTGGAACTTCTTATTGACGGTGAAACACAGAAATTGCATTGGAATTAAATACGAAGGGCACAATGCCAACTTAAGTACAAGAAGACTGACTCTTCTTACTGACTATGTTTTTAACCATTCCAGTAGCACTAGTTATAGATTCCGATGCTTCACTTCAGGTTTACTGTATCCCGTAAACCTTCTTATTCAAGATGAAACGCAGAGATTGCATCGGAATTAAATACAAAAGACACAATGCCGACTTAAGTACAAGAAGACTAACTCTTCCAACTGTCTATGCTTTGAACCATTCCTGTGACGCTAATTATAGATTCCGATGCTTCACTTCAGGTTTACTGTATCCCTCTGACCGTCTTAGTGACGATGAAACAGAGAGATTGCATCCGAATTAAATTGAAAAGGCACAATGACGACTTAAGTACTAGAAGACTGACTCTTCCTACTGTCTATGTTTTGAACCATTCCTAAGACACTTGTTATAGAAACCGATGCTTCACTTCAGGTTTACTGTATCCCTTGGACCTTCTTATTGTCGATGAAACACAGAAATTGCATCGGAATTCAATACAAAAGGCACAAGGCCGACTTAACTACAAGAAGACTGACTCCTCTTACTGACTGTGCTTTGAACCATTCCTGTGACTCTAGTTATAGATTCCGATGCTTAACTTCCGGATTACTGTATCCCTCTGATTTTCCTAGTGATGATGAAACATAGAAATTGCATCGGAATTAAATACAAAAGGCACAATGCCGACTTAAGTACAAGAAGTCTGACTCTTCTTACTGTCTATGCTTTGAACCATTCCTGTGACACTAGTTATAGATTCCGATGCTTCACTTCAGGTTTACTGTATCCCTTGCACCTTCTTATTGACGATGAAACACAGAAATTGGTTCGGAATTCAATACAAAAGGCACAATGCCGACTTAACTACAAGAAGACTGACTCTTCTTACTGACTATGCTTTAACCATTCCAGTGACACTAGTTATAGATTCGGATGCTTAACTTCAGGATTACTGTATCCCACCGACCTTGTTAGTGACGATGAAACACAGAAATTGCATCGGAATTAAATACAAAAAGCACAATGTCGACTTAAGTACAAGAATGCTGACTCATCTTACAGTCTATGATTTGCACCATTCCTGTGACACTAGTTATAGATTCCGATGCTTCACTTCAGGTTTACTGTTTCCCTTGGACCTTCTTATTGACGATGAAACACAGAAATTGCATCGGAATTAAGTACAAAAGGCACAATGCCGACTTATGTACAAGAAGACTGACTCTTCCTACTGTCTATGTTTTGAACCATTTCTGTGACACTAGTTATAGAGTCCGATGCATCACTTCAGGTTTACTGTATCCCTTGCACCTTGTTATTTACGATGAAACACAGAAAAAGCATCGGAATTAAATACAAAAGGCACAATGCCGACTTAAGTACAAGAAGACTGACTCTTCCAACTGTCTATGTTTTGAACCATTCCTGTGACACTAGTTATACATTCCGATGCTTCACTTCAGGTTTACTGTATCGCTCTGACCTTCTTATTGACCATGAAACACAGAAATTGCATCGGAATTAAATACAAAAGGCACAATGCCGAATTAAGTATAAGAAGACTGACTCTTCTTACTGTCTATGCTTTTAACCATTCCTGTGACACTAGTTATAGATTCCGATGTGTCACTCCAGGTTAACTGTATCCCTTGGACCTTCTTATTGAAGATGAAACACAGAAATTGCATCGGAATTAAATACAAAATGCACAATGCCGACTTAAGTACAAGAAGACTGACTCTTCTTACTGACTATGTTTTGAACCATTCCTGTGACACTAGTTATAGATTCCGTTGCTTCCCTTCAGGTTTACTGTATCGCTCTGACCTTCTTATTGACCATGAAACACAGAAATTGCATCGGAATTAAATACAAAAGGCACTATGCCGAATTAAGTATAAGAAGACTGACTCTTCTTACTGTCTATGATTTTAACCATTCCTGTGACACTAGTTATAGACTCCGATGCTTCACTCCAGGTTTACTGTATCCCTTCGACCTTCTTATTGACGTTGAAACACAGAAATTTCATCGGAATTAAATACAAAATGGCACAATGCCGACTTAAGTACATGAAGACTGACTCTTCTTACGGTCTATGCTTTGAACCATCCCTGTGACACTAGTTATAGATTCCGACGCTTCACTGCAGGTTTACTGTGTCCCTTAGACCTTCTTATTGACGATGAAACACAGAAATTACATCGGAATTAAATAAAATAGGCACAATGCCGACTTAAGTACAAGAAGACTGACTCTTCTTACTGTCTATAGTTTGAACCATTCCAGTGACACTAGTTATAGATTCCGATGCTTCACTTCTTGTTTACTGTATCCCTTGGACCTTCTTATTGACGATGAAACACAGAAATTGCATCGCATTTAAATACAAAAGGCACAATGCCGACTTAAGTACAAGAAGACTGACTCTTCCTACTGTCTATGTTTTGACCCATTTCTGTGACACTAGTTATAGAGTCCGATGCTTCACTTCAGGTTTACTGTATCCCTTGGAACTTCTTATTGACGGTGAAACACAGAAATTGCATTGGAATTAAATACGAAGGGCACAATGCCAACTTAAGTACAAGAAGACTGACTCTTCTTACTGACTATGTTTTTAACCATTCCAGTAGCACTAGTTATAGATTCCGATGCTTCACTTCAGGTTTACTGTATCCCGTAAACCTTCTTATTCAAGATGAAACGCAGAGATTGCATCGGAATTAAATACAAAAGACACAATGCCGACTTAAGTACAAGAAGACTGACTCTTCCAACTGTCTATGCTTTGAACCATTCCTGTGACGCTAATTATAGATTCCGATGCTTCACTTCAGGTTTACTGTATCCCTCTGACCGTCTTAGTGACGATGAAACAGAGAGATTGCATCCGAATTAAATTGAAAAGGCACAATGACGACTTAAGTACTAGAAGACTGACTCTTCCTACTGTCTATGTTTTGAACCATTCCTAAGACACTTGTTATAGATGCCGATGCTTCACTTCAGGTTTACTGTATCCCTTGGACCTTCTTATTGTCGATGAAACACAGAAATTGCATCGGAATTCAATACAAAAGGCACAAGGCCGACTTAACTACAAGAAGACTGACTCCTCTTACTGACTGTGCTTTGAACCATTCCTGTGACTCTAGTTATAGATTCCGATGCTTAACTTCCGGATTACTGTATCCCTCTGATTTTCCTAGTGATGATGAAACATAGAAATTGCATCGGAATTAAATAGAAAAGGCACAATGCCGACTTAAGTTCTGGAAGACTGACTCTTCCTACTGTCTATGTTTTGAACCATTCCTGTGACACTAGTTATAGATTCCGTTGCTTCACTTTAGGTTTACTGTTTCCCTCTGACCTTCTTATTGACGATGAAACACAGAAATTGCATTGGAATTAAATACAAAAGGGACAATGCCAACTTAAGTACAAGGAGACTGACTCTTCTTACTGTCTATGTTTGAACCATTCCTGTGACACTAGTTATAGATTCCGATGCTTCACTTCAGGTTTACTGTATCCCTCTGACCTTCTTATTGACGGTGAAACACAGATATTTCATCGGAATTAAATACGAAAGGCACAATGCCAACTTAAGTACAAGAAGACTGACTCTTCTTCCCGATTATGTTTTGAAAAATTCCTGTGACACTAGTTGTAGATTCCTATGCATCACTTCAGGTTTACTGTATCCCTTGGACCTTCTTATTGACGATGAAACGCAGAAATTGCATCGGAATTAAATACAAAAGACACAATGCCGACTTAAGTACAAGAATACTGACTCATCTTACAGTCTATGATTTGCACCATTCCTGTGACACTAGTTATAGATTCCGATGCTTCACTTCAGGTTTACTGTTTCCCTTGGACCTTCTTATTGACGATGAAACACAGAAATTGCATCGGAATTAAATACAGAAGGCACAATGCCGACTTATGTACAAGAACACTGACTCTTCCTGCTGTCTATGTTTTGAACCATTTCTGTGACACTAGTTATAGAGTCCGATGCTTCACTTCAGGTTTACTGTATCCCTTGGACCTTGTTATTTACGATGAATCACAGAAATTGCATCGGATTTAAATACAAAAGGCACAATGCCGACTTAAGTACAAGAAGACTGACTCTTCCAACTGTCTATGTTTTGAACCATTCCTGTGACACTAGTTATAGATTCCGATGCTTCAATTCAGGTTTACTGTATCCCCCTGACCGTCTTATTGACGATGAAACACAGAAATTGCTTCCGAATTAAATGGAAAAGGCACAATGCCGACTTAAGTACAAGAAGACTGACACTTCTTACTCTCTATGCTTTTAACCATTAATGTGACACTAGTTATAGACTCCGATGCTTCACTCCAGGTTTACTGTATCCCTTCGACCTTCTTCTTGACGATGAAACACAAAAATTGCATCGGAATTAAATACAAAAGGCACAATGCCGACTTAAGTACAAGAAGACTGACTCTTCTTACTGTCAATGCTTTGAACCATCCCTGTGACACTAGTTATAGATTCCGATGCTTCACTGCAGGCTTACTGTGTCCCTTAGACCTTCTTATTGACGATGAAACAATGAAATTGCATCGGAATTAAATACAAAAGGCACAATGCCGACTTGAGTACAAGTAGACTGACTCTTCTTCCTGACTACGTTTTGAATCATTCCTGTGACACTAGTTGTAGATTCCGATGCTTCACTTCAGGTTTACTGTATCCCTTGGACCTTCTTATTGCCGATGAAACACAGAAAGAGCATCGGAATTAAATACAAAAGACACAATGCCGACTTAAGTACAACAAGACTGACTCTTCCAACTGTCTATGCATTGAACCATTCCTGTGACACTAGTTATAGATTCCGATGCTTCAATTCAGGTTTACTGTATCCCCCTGACCGTCTTATTGACGATGAAACACAGATATTGCTTCCGAATTAAATAGAAAAGGCACAATGCCGACTTAAGTACTAGAAGACTGACTCTTCCTACTGTCTATGTTTTGAACCATTCCCAAGACACTTGTTATAGATTCCGATGCTTCACTTCAGGTTTACTGTATCACTTGGACCTTCTTATTGTCGATGAAACACAGAAATTGCATCGGAATTCAATACAAAAGGCACAAGGCCGACTGAACTACAAGAAGACTGACTCTTCTTACTGACTATGCTTTGAACCATTCCTGTGACTCTAGTTATAGATTCCGATGCTTAACTTCCGGATTACTGTATCCCTCTGACCTTCTTAGTGATGATGAAACACAGAAATTGCATCGGAATTAAATACAAAAAGCACAATGCCGACTTAAGTACAAGAATACTGACTCATCTTACTGTCTATGTTTTGAACCGTCCCTGTGACACTAGTTATAGATTCCGATGTATCACTCCAGGTTGACTGTATCCCTTGGACCTTCTTATTGACAATGAAACACAGAAATTGCATCGGAATTAAATACAAAAGGCACAATGCCGACTTAAGTACAAGAAGACTGACTCTTCCTACTGTCTATGCTTTCATCCTTTATTGTGACACTAGTTATAGATTCCGATGCTTCACTTCAGGTCTACTGTATCCCTTGGACCGTGTTATTGACGATGAAACACAGAAATTGCTTCGGAATTAAATACAAAAAGCACAATACCGACTTAAGAACAAGAAGACTGACTCTTCTTATGCACTATGCTTTGAACCATTTCTGCGACACTAGTCATAGATTCCGATGCTTAACTTCAGGTTTACTGTATCCTTCTGACCTTCTTATTGACGATGAAACACAGAAATTGCATCCAAATTAAATACAAAAGGCACAATGTCGACTTAAGTACAAGAAGACTGACTCTTCATACTGTCTATAATTTGAACCATTCCAGTGACACTAGTTATAGATTCCGATGCTTCACTTCATGTTTACTGTATCCCTTGGACCTTCTTATTGACGATGAAACACAGAAATTGCATCGGAATTAAATACAAAAGGCACAATGCCGACTTAAGTACAAGAAGACTGTCTCTTCCTACTGCCTATGTTTTGAACCATTAATGTGACACTAGTTATAGATTCCGATGCTTCACTCCAGGTTTACTGTATCCCTTGGACCGTCTTATTGACGATGAAACACAGAAATTGCATCGGAATTAAATACTAAAGGCACAATGCCAACTTAAGTACAAGAAGACTGATTCTTATTACAGACTATGTTTTGAACCATTCCTGTGACACTATTTATAGATTCCGATGCTTCACTTCAGGTTTACTGTATCCCTCTGACCTTCTTATTGACGACGAAACACAGAAATTGCATCGGAATTAAATACAAAAGGCACAATGCCGACTTAAGTACAAGAAGACTCACTCTTCTTACTGTCTATGTTTGAACCATTACTGTGACACTAGTTACAGATTCCGATGCTTCACTTCAGGTTTACTGTATCCCTCTGACCTTCTTATTGACGGTGAAACACAGAAATTACATCGGAATTAAATACGAAAGGCACAATGCCAAATTAAGTGCAAGAAGACTGACTCTTCTTCCTGATTATGTTTTGTACCATTCCTGTGACACTAGTTGTAGATTCCGATGCTTCACTTCAGGTTTACTGTATCCCTCTGACCGTCTTATTGACGATGAAACACAGAAATTGCATCCGAATCAAATAGAAAAGGCACAAAGCCGACTTCAGTACTAGAAGCCTGACTCTTCCTACTGTCTATGTTTTGAACCATTCCTAAGACACTTGTTATAGATTCCGATGCTTCACTTCAGGTTTACTGTATCCCTTGGACCTTCTTATTGTCGATGAAACACAGAAATTGCATCGGAATTCAATACAAAAGGCACAAGGCCAACTTAACTTCAAGAAGACTGACTCCTCTTATTGACTATGCTTTGAACCATTCCTGTGACCCTAGTTATAGATTCCGATGTTTCACTCCAGGTTGACTGTATCCCTTGGACCGTCTTATTGACGATGAAACACAGAAACTGCATCGGAATTAAGTACAAAATGCACAATGCCGCCCTAAGTACAAGAAGACTGACTCTTCTTACTGAATATGTTTGAACCATTGCTGTGACACTAGTTATAGATTCCGTTGCTTCACTTCAGGTTTACTGTATCCTTCTGACCTTCTTATTGACGATGAAACACAGAATTTGTATCGGAATTAAATACAAAAGGCACAATGCAGAATTAAGTACAAGAAGACTGACTCTGCTCACTGTCTATGTTTGAACCATCCTTGTGACACTAGTTATGGATTCAGATGCTTCACTGCAGGCTTACTGTGTCCCTTAGACCTTCTTAGTGACGATGAAACACAGAAATTACATCGGAATTAAATACAATAGGCACAATGCCGACTTGAGTACAAGAAGACTGACTCTTCTTCCTGACTACGTTTTGAACCATTCCCGTGACACTAGTTGTAGATTCCGATGCTTCACTTCAGGTTTACTGTATCCCTTGGACCTTCTTATTGACGATGAAACGCAGAAATTGCATCGGAATTAAATACAAAAGACACAATGCCGACTTAAGTACAAGAAGACTGACTCTTCCAACTGTCCATGTTTTGAACCATTCCTGTGACGCTAGTTATAGAATCCGATGCTCCACTTCAGGTTTACTGTATCCCTCTGACCGTCTTATTGACGATGAAACACAGAAATTGCATCCGAATCAAATAGAAAAGGCACAATGCCGACTTCAGTACTAGAAGCCTGACTCTTCCTACTGTCTATGTTTTGAACCATTCCTAAGACACTTGTTATAGATTCCGATGCTTCACTTCAGGTTTACTGTATCCCTTGGACCTTCTTATTGCCGATGAAACACAGAAATAGCATCGGAATTAAATACAAAAGACTCAATGCCGACTGAAGAACAAGAAGACTGACTCTTCCAACTGTCTATGCTTTGAACCATTCCAGTGACACTAGTTATAGATTCCGATGCTTCATTTCAGGTTTACTGTATCCCCCTGACCGTCTTATTGACGATGAAACACAGAAATTGCTTCCGAATTAAATAGAAAAGGCACAATGCCGACTTAAGTACTTGAAGACTGACTCTTCCTACTGTCTATGTTTTGAACCATTCCTAAGACACTTGTTATAGATTCCGATGCTTCACTTCAGGTTTACTGTATCCCTTGGACCTTCTTATTGTCGATGAAACACAGAAATTGCATCGGAATTCAATACAAAAGGCACAAGGCCGACTTAACTACAAGAAGACTGACTCTTCTTACTGACTATGTTTTGATCCATTCCTGTGACACTAGTTATAGATTCCGATGCTTCACTTCAGGTTTACTGTATACCTCTGACCTTCTTAGTGACGATGAAACACAGAAATTGCATCGGAATTAAATACAATAAGCACAATGCCGACTTAAGTACAAGAATACTGACTCATCTTACTGTGTATGTTTTGAACCGTCCCTGTGACACTAGTTATAGATTCCGATGTTTCACTCCGGGTTGATTGTATCCCTAGGACCTTCTTATTGACGATGAAACACAGAAATTGCATCGGCATTAAATACAAAAGGCACAATGCCGACTTAAGTACAAGAAGACTGACTCTTCTTACTGTCTATGCTTTGAACCATCCCTGTGACACTAGTTATAGATTCCGATGCTTCACTGCAGGTTTACTGTGTCCCTTACACGTTCTTATTGACGATGAAACACAGAAATTACAACGGAATTAAATACAATAGGCACAATGCCGACTTAAGTACAAGAAGACTGACTCTTCCTACTGTCTATGTTTTGAACCATTCCTGTGACACTAGTTATAGATTCCGATGCTTCACTTCAGGTTTACTGTATCTCTTGGACCTTCTTATTGTCGATGAAACACAGAAATTGCATCGCAATTCAATACAAAAGGCACAAGGCCAACTTAACTACAAGAAGACTGACTCCTCTTACTGACTATGCTTTGAACCATTCCTGTGACCCTAGTTATAGATTCCGATGTTTCACTCCAGGTTGACTGTATCCCTTGGACCGTCTTATTGACGATGAAACACAGAAATTGCATCGGAATTAAATACAAAATGCACAATGCCGACTTAAGTACAAGAAGACTGACTCTTCTTACTGACTATGTTTTGAACCATTGCTGTGACACTAGATATAGATTCCGTTGCTTCACTTCAGGTTTACTGTATCCCTCTGACCTTCTTATTGACGATGAAACACAGAAATTGCATCGGAATTAAATACAAAGGGCACAATACCGACTTAAGAACAAGAAGACACACTCTTATTACTGGCTATGCTTTTTACCATTCCTGTGACACTAGTCATAGATTCCGATGCTTAACTTCAGGATTACTGTATCCCTCTGACCTTCTTATTAACGATGAAACACAGAAATTGCATCAGAATTAAATACAAAAGGCACAATGCCGACTTAAGTTCAAGAAGACTGACTCTTCTTACTGTCAATGTTTTGAACCATCCCTGTGACACTAGTTATAGTTTCCGATGCTTCATTCCAGGTTTACTGTATCCCTTGGTCCTTCTTATTGACGAAGAAACACAGAAATTGCATCGGAATTAAATACAAAAGGCACAATGCCGACTTAAGTACAAAAAGACTGACTCTTCCTACTGTCTATATTTTGAACCATTCCTGTGACACTAGTTATGGATTCCGATGCTTCACTTCAGGTTTACTGTATTCCTCTGACCTTATTGCCGATGAAACACAGAAATTGCATCGGAATTAAATACAAAAGGCACAATGCCGATTTAAGGACAAGAAGACTGACCCTTGTTACTATCTATGCTTTGAACCATTCCTGTGACATTAGTTATAGATTCCGATGCTTCACTTCAGGTTTACTGTTTCCCTTGGACCTTCTTATTGACGATGAAACACAGAAATTGCATCGGAATTAAATACAAAAGGCACAATGCCGACTTATGTACAAGAAGACTGACTCTTCTTACTGACTATCTTTTGAACCATTCCTGTGACACTAGTTATAGGTTCCGATGCTTCACTCCAGGTTTACTGTATCCCTCTGACCTTCTTATTGACGGTGAAACACAGAAATTGCATCGGAATTAAATACGAAAGGCACAATGCCAACTTATGTACAAGAAGACTGACTCTTCTTCCTGATTATGTTTTGAACCATTCCTGTGACACTAGTTGTTGATTCCGATGCTTCACTTGAGGTTTACTGTATCCCTTGGACCTTCTTATTGACGATGAAACGCAGAAATTGCATCGGAATTAAATACAAATGACACAATGCCGACTTAAGTACAAGAAGACTGACTCTTTTTACTGTCTATGATTTTAACCATTCCTGTGACACTAGTTATAGACTCCGATGCTTCACTCCAGGTTTACTGTATCCCTCTGACCTTCTTATTGACGGTGGAACACAGATATTGCATCGGAATTAAATACCAAAGGCACAATGCCGACTTAAGTACAAGAAGACTGACTCTTCTTACTGTCTATGCTTTGAACCATTCCTGTGACACTAGTTATAAATTCCGATGCTTCACTTCGGGTTTACTGTATCCCTTGGACCATCTTATTGACGATGAAACACAGAAATTGCATCCGAATTAAATAGAAAAGAAACAATGCCGACTTAAGTACTAGAAGTCTGACTCTTCCTACTGTCTATGCTTTGAACCATTCCTAAGACACTTGTTATAGATTCCGATGCTTCACTTCAGGTTTACTGTATCCCTTGGACCTTCTTATTGTCGATGAAACACAGAAATTGAGTCGGAATTCAGTACAAAAGGCACAAGGCCGACTTAACTACAAGAAGACTGACTCCTCTTACTGACTATGCTTTGAACCATTCCTGTGACTCTAGTTATAGATTCCGGTGCTTAACTTCCGGATTACTGTATCCCTCTGACCTTCTTAGTGACGATGAAACACAGAAATTGCATCGGAATTAAATACAAAAAGCACAATGCCGACTTAAGTACAAGAATACTGACTCATCTTACTGTCTATGTTTTGAACCGTCCCTGTGACCCTAGTTATAGATTCCGATGTTTCACTCCATGTTGACTGTATCCCTTGGACCTTCTTACTGACGGTGAAACACAGAAATTCCATCCGAATTAAATACAAAATGCACAATGCCGACTTAAGTACAACAAGACTGACTCTTCCTACTGTCTATATTTTGAACCATTCTTGTGACACTAGTTATCGATGCCGTTGCTTCACTTCATGTTTACTGTATCCCTCTGACCTTCTTATTGACGATGAGACACAGAAATTGCATCGGAATTAAATACAAAAGGCACAATGCCGAATTAAGTACAAGAAGACTGACTCTTTTTACTGTCTATGATTTTAACCATTCCTGTGACACTAGTTATAGACTCCGAAGCTTCACTCCAGAATTACTGTATCCCTCTGACCTTCTTATTGACGGTGAAACACAGAAATTGCATCGGAATTTAATACCAAAGGCACAATGCCAACTTAAGTACAAGAAGACTGACTCTTCTTTCTGATTATGTTTTGAACCATTCCTGTGACACTAGTTGTAGATTCCGATACTTCACTTGAGGTTTACTGTATCCCTTGGTCCTTCTTATTGACGATGAAACGCAGAAATTGCATCGGAATTAAATACAAATGACACAATGAAGACTTAAGTACAAGAAGACTGACTCTTCCAACTGTCCATGTTTTGAAACATTCCTGTGACACTAGTTATAGACTCCGATGCTTCACTTCAGGTTTACAGTACACCTTGGACCTTCTCATTGACTATGAAACACAGAAATCGCATCGGAATTCAATACAAAAGGCACAATGCCGACTTAAGTACAAAAAGACTGACTCTTCCTACTGTCTATATTTTGAACCATTCGTGTGACACTAGTTATAGATTCCGATGCTTCACTTCAGGTTTACTGTATCCCTCGGACCTTATTGCCGATGAAACACAGAAATTGCATCGGAATTAAATACAAAAGGCACAATGCCGACTTAAGTACTAGAAGCCTGACTCTTCCTACTGTCTATGCTTTGAACCATTCCTAAGACACTTGTTATAGATTCCGATGCTTCACTTCAGGTTTACTGCATCCCTTGGATCTTCGTATTGTCGATGAAACACAGAAATTGCATCGGAATTCAGTACAAAAGGCACAAGGCCGACTTAACTACAAGAAGACTGACTCTTCTTACTGACTATGTTTTGAACCGTTCTTGTGACACTAGTTATCGATGCCGTTGCTTCACTTCAGGTTTACTGTATCCCTCTGACCTTCTTATTGACGATGAGACACAGAAATTGCATCGGAATTAAATACAAAAGGCACAATGCCGAATTAAGTACAAGAAGACTGACTCTTTTTACTGTCTATGATTTTAACCATTCCTGTGACACTAGTTATAGACGCCGATGCTTCACTCCAGGTTTACTGTATCCCTTCGACCTTCTTATTGACGATGAAACACAGATATTGCTCCGGAATTAAATACAAAAGGCACAATGCCGACTTAAGTACAAGAAGACTGACTCTTCTTACGGTCTATGCTTTGAACCATCCCTGTGACACTAGTTATAGATTCCGATGCTTCACTGCAGGTTTACTGTGTCCCTTAGACCTTCTTATTGACGATGAAACACAGAAATTACATCGGAATTAAATACAATAGGCACACTGCCGACTTAAGTA
Organism: Schistocerca serialis cubense; assembly: GCF_023864345.2. Classification (NCBI taxonomy): domain Eukaryota; kingdom Metazoa; phylum Arthropoda; class Insecta; order Orthoptera; family Acrididae; genus Schistocerca; species Schistocerca serialis. The sequence continues at coordinate 640,791,585 of NC_064644.1, forward strand.
CAAGAAGACTGACACTTCCTACTTTCTATGTTTTGAACCATTCCTGTGACACTAGTTATAGATTTCGATGATTCACTTCAGGTTTTCTGTATCCCTTAGAGCGTCTTATTGACGATGAAACACAGAAATTGCATCGGAATTAAATACAAAAGGCACAATACCGTCTTAAGAACAAGAAGACAGACTCTTCTTACTGACTATGCTTTGAACCATTCCTGTGACACTAGTCATAGATTCCGATGCTTAACTTCAGGATTACTGTATCCCACTGACCTTCTTATTGACGATGAAACACAGAAATTGCTTCCGAATTAAATACAAAATTCACAATGTCGACTTCAGTACAAGAAGACTGACTCTTCTTACTGTCTATGATTTGAACCATCCCTGTGACACTAGTTATAGTTTCCGATGCTTCACTCTAGGTTTACTGTATCCCTTGGTCCTTCTTATTGACGAAGAAACACAGAAATTGCATCGGAATTAAATACAAAAGGCACAATGCCGACTTAAGTACAAGAAGACTGACTCTTATTACGGACTATGTTTTGGACCATTCCTGTGACACTAGTCATAAATTCCGATGCTTCACTTCGGGTTTACTGTATCCCTTGGACCATCTTATTGACGATGAAACACAGAAATTGCATCGGATATAAATAGATAAGGCACAATGCCGACTTAAGTACAAGAAGACCGACTCTTCTTACTGTCTATGTTTTAAACCATTCCTGTGACACTAGTTATAGATTCCGATGCTTCACTCCAGGTTTACTGTATCCCTTGGACCTTCTTATTGACGATGAATCCCAGAAAATGCATCGGAATTAAATAGAAAAGGCACAATGCCGACTTAATTACAAGAGGACTGACGCTTCTTACTGACTATGTTTTGTACCATTCCTGTGACACTAGTTATAGATTCCGATGCTTCACTTCAGGTTTACTGTACACCTTGGACCTTCTTATTGACTATGAAACACAGAAATCGCATCGGAATTAAATACAAAAGGCACTATGCCGACTTAAGTACAAGAAGACTGACTCTTCCTACTGTCTATATTTTGAACCATTCCTGTTACACTAGTTATAGATTCCGATGCTTCACTTCAGGTTTACTGTATCCCTCTGACCTTATTGCCGATGAAACACAGAAATTGCATCGGAATTAAATACAAAAGGCACAATGCCGACTTAAGTACAAGAAGACTGACTCTTCTTACTGACTATGTTTTGAACCATCCCTGTGACACTTGTTATAGTTTCCGATGCTTCACTCCAGGTTTACTGTATCCCTTGGTCCTTCTTATTGACGAAGAAACACAGAAATTGCATCGTTTAAATACAAAAGGCACAATGCCGACTTAAGTACAAGAAGACTGACTCTTATTACTGACTATGTTTTGGACCATTCCTGTGACACTAGTTATAAATTCCGATGCGTCACTTCGGGTTTACTGTATCCCTGGGACCATCTTATTGACGATGAAACACAGAAATTGCATCGGATATAAATAGAAAAGGCACAATGTCGACTTAAGTACAAGAAGACTGACTCTTCTTACTGTCTATGCTTTGAACCATTCCTGTGACACCAGTTATAGATTCCGATGCTTCACTCCAGGTTTACTGTATCCCTTGGATCTTCTTATTGACGATGAAACACAGAAATAGCATCGGAATTAAATAGAAAAGGCACAATGCAGACTTAAGTACAAGAGGACTGACGCTTCTTACTGACTATGTTTTGAACCATTCCTGTGACACTAGTTATAGATTCCGATGCTTCACTTCAGGTTTACTGTACACCTTGGACCTTCTTATTGACTATGAAACACAGAAATCGCATCGGGATTATATACAAAAGGAACAATACCTACTTAAGTACAAAAAGACTGACTCTTACTACTGTCTATATTTTGAACCATTCCTGTGACTCTAGTTATAGATTCCGGTGCTTAACCTCCGGATTACTGTATCCCTCTGACTTTTTTAGTGACGATGAAACACAGAAATTGCATCGGAATTAAATACAAAAAGCACAATGCCGACTTAAGTACAAGAATACTGACTCATCTTACGGTCTATGTTTTGAACCGTCCCTGTGACCCTAGTTATAGATTCCGATGTTTCACTCCATGTTGACTGTATCCCTTGGACCTTCTTACTGACGGTGAAACACAGAAATTGCATCCGAATTAAATACAAAATGCACAATGCCGACTTAAGTACAACAAGACTGACTCATCTTACTGACTATGTTTTGAACCATTCTTGTGACACTAGTTATCGATGCCGTTGCTTCACTTCAGGTTTACTGTATCCCTCGGACCTTATTGCCGATGAAACACAGAAATTGCATCGGAATTAAATACAAAAGGCACAATGCCGACTTAAGTACTAGAAGCCTGACTCTTCCTACTGTCTATGCTTTGAACCATTCCTAAGACACTTGTTATAGATTCCGATGCTTCACTTCAGGTTTACTGCATCCCTTGGATCTTCGTATTGTCGATGAAACACAGAAATTGCATCGGAATTCAGTACAAAAGGCACAAGGCCGACTTAACTACAAGAAGACTGACTCTTCTTACTGACTATGTTTTGAACCGTTCTTCTGACACTAGTTATCGATGCCGTTGCTTCACTTCAGGTTTACTGTATCCCTCTGACTTTCTTATTGACGATGAGACACAGAAATTGCATCGGAATTAAATACAAAAGGCACAATGCCGAATTAAGTACAAGAAGACTGACTCTTTTTACTGTCTATGATTTTAACCATTCCTGTGACACTAGTTATAGACTCCGAAGCTTCACTCCAGAATTACTGTATCCCTCTGACCTTCTTATTGACGGTGAAACACAGAAATTGCATCGGAATTTAATACCAAAGGCACAATGCCAACTTAAGTACAAGAAGACTGACTCTTCTTTCTGATTATGTTTTGAACCATTCCTGTGACACTAGTTGTAGATTCCGATACTTCACTTGAGGTTTACTGTATCCCTTGGTCCTTCTTATTGACGATGAAACGCAGAAATTGCATCGGAATTAAATACAAATGACACAATGAAGACTTAAGTACAAGAAGACTGACTCTTCCAACTGTCCATGTTTTGAAACATTCCTGTGACACTAGCTATAGACTCCGATGCTTCACTTCAGGTTTACAGTACACCTTGGACCTTCTCATTGACTATGAAACACAGAAATCGCATCGGAATTCAATACAAAAGGCACAATGCCGACTTAAGTACAAAAAGACTGACTCTTCCTACTGTCTATATTTTGAACCATTGGTGTGACACTAGTTATAGATTCCGATGCTTCACTTCAGGTTTACTGTATCCCTCGGACCTTATTGCCGATGAAACACAGAAATTGCATCGGAATTAAATACAAAAGGCACAATGCCGACTTAAGTACTAGAAGCCTGACTCTTCCTACTGTCTATGCTTTGAACCATTCCTAAGACACTTGTTATAGATTCCGATGCTTCACTTCAGGTTTACTGCATCCCTTGGATCTTCGTATTGTCGATGAAACACAGAAATTGCATCGGAATTCAGTACAAAAGGCACAAGGCCGACTTAACTACAAGAAGACTGACTCTTCTTACTGACTATGTTTTGAACCGTTCTTGTGACACTAGTTATCGATGCCGTTGCTTCACTTCAGGTTTACTGTATCCCTCTGACTTTCTTATTGACGATGAGACACAGAAATTGCATGGGAATTAAATACAAAAGGCACAATGCCGAATTAAGTACAAGAAGACTGACTCTTTTTACTGTCTATGATTTTAACCATTCCTGTGACACTAGTTATAGACGCCGATGCTTCACTCCAGGTTTACTGTATCCCTTCGTCCTTCTTATTGACGATGAAACACAGAAATTGCTCCGGAATTAAATACAAAAGGCACAATGCCGACTTAAGTACAAGAAGACTGACTCTTCTTACGGTCTATGCTTTGAACCATCCCTGTGACACTAGTTATAGATTCCGATGCTTCACTGCAGGTTTACTGTGTCCCTTAGACCTTCTTATTGACGATGAAACACAGAAATTACATCGGAATTAAATACAATAGGCACACTGCCGACTTAAGTACAAGAAGACTGACACTTCCTACTTTCTATGTTTTGAACCATTCCTGTGACACTAGTTATAGATTCCGATGCTTCACTCCAGGTTTACTGTATCCCTTGGACCTTCTTATTGACGATGAATCCCAGAAAATGCATCGGAATTAAATAGAAAAGGCACAATGCCGACTTAATTACAAGAGGACTGACGCTTCTTACTGACTATGTTTTGAACCATTCCTGTGACACTAGTTATAGATTCCGATGCTTCACTTCAGGTTTACTGTACACCTTGGACCTTCTTATTGACTATGAAACACAGAAATCGCATCGGAATTAAATACAAAAGGCACTATGCCGACTTAAGTACAAGAAGACTGACTCTTCCTACTGTCTATATTTTGAACCATTCCTGTTACACTAGTTATAGATTCCGATGCTTCACTTCAGGTTTACTGTATCCCTCTGACCTCTTTGCCGATGAAACACAGAAATTGCATCGGAATTAAATACAAAAGGCACAATGCCGACTTAAGTACAAGAAGACTGACTCTTCTTACTGTCTATGTTTTGAACCATCCCTGTGACACTTGTTATAGTTTCCGATGCTTCACTCGAGGTTTACTGTATCCCTTGGTCCTTCTTATTGACGAAGAAACACAGAAATTGCATCGTTTAAATACAAAAGGCACAATGCCGACTTAAGTACAAGAAGACTGACTCTTATTACTGACTATGTTTTGGACCATTCCTGTGACACTAGTTATAAATTCCGATGCGTCACTTCGGGTTTACTGTATCCCTGGGACCATCTTATTGACGATGAAACACAGAAATTGCATCGGATATAAATAGAAAAGGCACAATGTCGACTTAAGTACAAGAAGACTGACTCTTCTTACTGTCTATGCTTTGAACCATTCCTGTGACACCAGTTATAGATTCCGATGCTTCACTCCAGGTTTACTGTATCCCTTGGACTTTCTTATTGACGATGAAACACAGATATAGCATCGGAATTAAATAGAAAAGGCACAATGCAGACTTAAGTACAAGAGGACTGACGCTTCTTACTGACTATGTTTTGAACCATTCCTGTGACACTAGTTATAGATTCCGATGCTTTACTTCAGGTTTACTGTACACCTTGGACCTTCTTATTGACTATGAAACACAGAAATCGCATCGGGATTAAATACAAAAGGAACAATACCTACTTAAGTACAAAAAGACTGACTCTTACTACTGTCTATATTTTGAACCATTCCTGTGACTCTAGTTATAGATTCCGGTGTTTAACTTCCGGATTACTGTATCCCTCTGACTTTTTTGGTGACGATGAAACACAGAAATTGCATCGGAATTAAATACAAAAAGCTCAATGCCGACTTAAGTACAAGAATACTGACTCATCTTACTGTGTATGTTTTGAACCGTCACTGTGACCCTAGTTATAGATTCCGATGTTTCACTGCATGTTGACTGTATCCCTTGGACCTTCTTATTGACGATGAAACACAGAAATTGCATCCGAATTAAATACAAAATGCACAATGCCGACTTAAGTACAACAAGACTGACTCTTCTTACTGACTATGTTTTGAACCATTCTTGTGACACTAGTTATCGATGCCGTTGCTTCACTTCAGGTTTACTGTATCCCTCTGACCTTCTTATTGACGATGAGACACAGAAATTGCATCGGAATTAAATACAAAAGGCACAATGCCGAATTAAGTACAAGAAGACTGACTCTTTTTACTGTCTATGATTTTAACCATTCCTGTGACACTAGTTATAGACTCCGATGCTTCACTCCAGGTTTACTGTATCCCTTCGAACTTCTTATTGACGATGAAACACAGAAATTGCTCCGGAATTAAATACAAAAGGCACAATACCGACTTAAGTACAACAAGACTGACTCTTCTTACGGTCTATGCTTTGAACCATCCCTGTGACACTAGTTATAGATTCCGATGCTTCACTGCAGGTTTACTGTGTCCCTTAGACCTTCTTATTGACGATGAAACACAGAAATTACATCGGAATTAAATACAATAGGCACACTGCCGACTTAAGTACAAGAAGACTGACACTTCCTACTTTCTATGTTTTGAATCATTCCTGTGACACTAGTTATAGATTCCGATGCTTCACTTCAGGATTACTGTATCCCACTGACCTTCTTATAGACGATGAAACACAGAAATTGCTTCCGAATTAAATACAAAATTCACAATGCCGACTTAAGTACAAGAGGACTGACTCTTCTCACTGTCTATGCTTTGAACCATCCCTGTGACACTAGTTATAGTTTCCGATGCTTCACTCCAGGTTTACTGTATCCCTTGGTACTTCTTATTGACGAAGAAACACAGAAATTGCATCGGAATTAAATACAAAAGGCACAATGCCGACTTAAGTACAAGAAGACTGACTCTCCTTACTGTCTATGCTTTGAACCATTCCTGTGACACTAGCTATAGATTCCGATGTTTCACTCCAGGTTTACTGTATCCCTTGGACCTTCTTATTGACGATGAAACACAGAAATAGCATCGGAACTAAATAGAAAAGGCACAATGCAGACTTAAGTACAAGAGGACTGACGCTTCTTACTGACTATGTTTTGAACCATTCCTGTGACACTAGTTATAGACTCCGATGCTTCACTTCAGGTTTACTGTACACCTTGGACCTTCTCATTGACTATGAAACACAGAAATCGCATCGGAATTCAATACAAAAGGCACAATGCCGACTTAAGTACAAAAAGACTGACTCTTCCTACTGTCTATATTTTGAACCATTCGTGTGACACTAGTTATAGATTCCGATGCTTCACTTCAGGTTTACTGTATCCCTCGGACCTTATTGCCGATGAAACACAGATATTGCATAACAATTAAATACAAAAGGCACAATGCCGACTTAAGGACAGGAAGACTGACCCTTCTTACTATCTATGCTTTGAACCATTCCTGTGACACTAGTTATAGATTCCGTTGCTTCACTTCAGGTTTACTGTATCCCTTGGACCTTCTTATTGACGATGAAACACAGAAATTGCATCGGAATTAAATACAAAAGGCACAATGCCGACTTAAGTACAAGAAGACTGACTCCTCTTACTGACTATGCTTTGAACCATTCCTGTGACTCTAGTTATAGATTCCGGTGCTTAACTTCCCGATTACTGTATCCCTCTGACCTTCTTAGTGACGATGAAACACAGAAATTGCATCGTAATTAAATACAAAAAGCACAATGCCGACTTAAGTACAAGATTACTGACTCATCTTAGTGTCTATGTTTTGAACCGTCCCTGTGACCCTAGTTATCGATTCCGACGTCTCACTCCATGTTGACTGTATCCCTTGGACCTTCTTATTGACGATGAAACACAGAAATTGCATCCGAATTAAATACAAAATGCACAATGCCGACTTAAGTACAACAAGACTGTCTCTTCTGACTGACTATGTTTTGAACCATTCTTGTGACACTAGTTATCGATGCCGTTGCTTCACTTCAGGTTTACTGTATCCCTCTGACCATCTTATTGACGATGAGACACAGAAATTGCATCGGAATTAAATACAAAAGGCACAATGCCGAATTAAGTACAAGAAGACTGACTCTTTTTACTGTCTATGATTTTAACCATTCCTGTGACACTAGTTATAGATTCCGATGCTTCACTCCAGGTTTACTGTATCCCTTCGACCTTCTTATTGACTATGAAACACAGAAATTGCTCTGGAATTAAATACAAAAGGCACAATGCCGACTTAAGTACAAGAAGACTGACTCTTATTACTGACTATGTTTTGGACCATTCCTGTGACACTAGTTATAAATTCCGATGCTTCACTTCGGGTTAACTGTATCCCTTGGACCATCTTATTGGCGATGAAACACAGAAATTGCATCAGATATAAATAGAAAAGGCACAATGTCGACCTAAGTACAAGAAGACCTACTCTTCTTACTGTCTATGTTTTGAACCATTTCTGTGACACTAGTTATAGATTCCGATGCTTCACTTCAGGTTTACTGTATCCCTGTGACCTTATTGCCGTTGAAACACAGAAATTGCATCGGAATTAAATTTAAAAGGCACAATGCCGACTTAAGGACAAGAAGACTGACCCGTTTTACTATCTATGTTTTGAACCATTCCTGTGACACTAGTTATAGATTCCGATGCTTCACTTCAGGTTTACTGTTTCCCTTGGACCTTCTTATTGACGCTGAAACACAGAAATTGCATCGGAATTAAATACGAGAGGCACAATGCCAACTTAAGTACAAGAAGACTGACTCTTCTTACTGACTATGTTTTGATCCATTCGTGTGACACTAGTTGTTGTGTCGGTAACTGGGCCGACACCGTGAAGTTGAGATGGCTGAAAAGGCAAGCTAGACTAACGCTGTAGCCGATAGGGCACGCAAGGCTAACGCAGACGGGCGTGAAGTCTGGAACATGAGAACTTATAAATGAATAAGAAGAAAAGTATGTAGTTGCTTATTACTTATCTTTTTATTAGTCCTTGGAATACATCTCTCTTGAATACTCGTAAGCTATAGGCACTGATACAAATGGCGCCTTGCTAGTTCGTAGCCATTTACTTAGCTGATGGATATTCTGTCTCTCGGCTGATGAGAGAGAAAGGCTTCGTACGTCTGGTCGGTAGCTAAGTTCTCGTACAACTGGGGCGAGTCCACTCTCGTATCACGAGACCTGCCTTGGTGGTGGCGCTAGGTCTGCGATCACAGTGGCGACACGCGGGTCCGACATGTACTACATGGACCGCGGCCGATTTAAGCTACCACCTAGCAAGTGTGGTGTCTGGCGGTGACACCACATTCCTCCCCCGCAAATCGGCGAACGGTCGTGTGATAAGGCTTCCGCCCGCCGTGGGGAGGACCACATGTTGACGTAGGCGATGAGGTGGGGAGCCTAACAACAGGCGAGGCTGTGCCACCCGCACCCGGCCATTCGGTCCGAGGGGAGCTAGGAAACGCCTGAAAAACTAGTCCAGGGTGCACGTCAACATGCGGTGTATGCGCCCGTAAAGTGACAGGAGGGACCGAAGGGTCGACCTCCATTGCGTCGGGGTAGCCGACGCGCGATGACGTCATGTGGTCCGGAGCGGGCGGGAGTTCCATGGCGGAGGACAGCTGGTCACGGGAAGCGATCGGCGGCGCGTGACCCTGGGAGGCGCTTGGCGGCTGCAACGAAGCGTCGAATGCGGGCGGCGCCGGCGGGAGAACAAGCGGCGGCGGCGGCGGCTGCTGCCGCTGCGGCTGCGGCGGCGCGTCGCCATGGGGCAAAATGGAAGGCATCGTCGGTAACACCTGGGGATGAGGCGAGCCAGTAGATGGGTCCCCAGGGCGCTGACCGGACGGCACCGTCGCTGAAAGCAGACGGGGAGCGGCAGAACCCGAGCGACGACAGAGGCGCAGCTGATTGAGATGCCGACGCACCTCACCAGAGGCCCCCAAAACCAAATACATCGCGCGGCCGAGGCAGCGAAGAATGCGCCCTGCGAGCCAACGCCGCGAACCTCGATAGTTGCGATAAAATACAACGTCGCCTGGAGCCAAAGCAGGAGTCTGCCGCTGCACAGGAACCTGATGCGGCGGATGCAGCAAAGACATCAAGGTGCGATGAGGACGACCGTGGAGCAACGCAGCCGGCGAGCGACCATCTCGAGGCTGAGAGCGATACGAAGACAAAAAGAGCAACAATGCGTCCTCCCGAGAATGCGACTCTTTCAATTTCAACATCTGTGACTTGAAAGTCCGGACCAATCGTTCAGCGGCACCGTTGGACTGAGGCGAAAACGGCGCGGATGTCAGATGTTGAATACCATTGGCCTGGCAGAATGGCTGAAATTCTGCGGACATGAATTGTGGGCCATTGTCGGAAACAATAGTCTGCGGAAGACCTTCAATGCAAAAGATAGCAGACAACGCTTGGATGGTGGCGGAGGACGTCGTGGAAGACATCCGGACAACAAAAGGAAAATTACTGAAGGCGTCGACCAGAACCAACCATCGAGCATTCCAGAATGGACCAGCAAAATCAATGTGCAAGCGTTGCCAAGGGGAAGTGGCTTTTGGCCACGCAAAGACTTTCCGCGGCGGTGCGGACTGTTGTTCGGCACACGCCGGGCACGAAGAACACATATTCGTAATCGCAGCATCGATTCCGAACCAAGTACAGTGCTGACGAGCAAGTTGTGTCGTTCGCACTATACCCCAATGTCCTTGGTGAAGAAGCCGTAAAACAGAGGACTGTAACGAACGTGGGACCACGACTCTGGACTGATCATTATCAGAACGCAACAACAAAACACCACGTCGAACAAAAAGTCTCTCCTTGTGAGCAAAAAATCGGCGAACCAACGGATCCTCGATGCGAGACTTTGACAAAGGCCATTGCGTAGCAACAAAACGGAAAACAGTAGCAAGGACAGGGTCAGCAGCTGTGGCTGTAGCGACACGACGAAAATCAATCGGAAACGATTCGACCACTTAATCGGTTTCCGAATCAAGGAACATGCAAGCAAGTTCGGAAGAATCGAATGCTTTATCCTCAGCAACAGGCAAACGGGACAACGCATCGGCGTTTCCGTGCTTAGCAGTGGACCGATACAAGATATCGTAGCGGTACTGCGAGAGGAAATTAGACCAGCGAATGAATTTCTGCGCTGTACGTGGAGGTACAGGCTTGGTCGGATGAAAAAGCGATGTCAAAGGTTTGTGGTCTGTGATGATGGTAAAGTGACGACCATACAAGAAATCATGGAACTTAGTAACACCAAACACGAGAGCCAAAGCTTCTTTCTCTATCTGTGAATAATTTCTTTGCGCAGACGAGAGCAATTTGGACGCAAAGGCAATAGGGCGATCATGGGAGCCAACTTTGTGCGCAAGCACAGCACCGATCCCGAAATCCGATGCATCCACCATCAACAAAAGGGGTTTCTGGGGATCGAATGGCGTAAGGCAAGTATTAGAAAGGAACGCCGATTTCAACTGGCGAAAGGCGCGTTCACATTCCGCCGTCCAGACGAACGGAACACCTTGACGGCGTAAGCGATGAAGCGGAGCTGAAATGGAAGAGGCATTGCGCACAAATTTATTGTAATAATTAATTTTACCCAACACACTCTGTAGCTGTTTCACATTTTGAGGGGAAGGCAATTCTTGTATGGCACGGAGGTGCTCTGGACTCGGATGTATGCCTTGGGCATTAATGACATGTCCCAGGTAAGGTAAGTCACGAGCAAAAAACACACATTTGTCCTTCCTCAAGCGAAGACCATTTTGCCGCAAGACCTGAAATAATGTTCGTAAGTTCGCAAGATGATCTTCTTCTGTCTGTCCGGAGATCACTATATCGTCCAGATAGTTTGCTGCAGTAGGGACCGACGCACAAATAGTCTGTAAATATTGCTGAAACAAGGCAGGGGCGGATGCACACCCGAATGGCAGTCTTTTGAAGCGGTACAATCCAAGATGCGTGTTAACCACCAATACGCGCTGGGATTCGTCGTCCACCGGTATTTGCAAGTACGCATCGGCTAGGTCCAACTTTGAAAAATATTTTCCCGGGCACAGTTTTGCAAAAAGATCGTCCGGGCGGGGCAAAGGAAAAGTAGCAGTCACTAGCTGTGGATTCACTGTGGCCTTGAAGTCCACGCAAAGTCTCAATTTTCCGGAAGGTTTTGGCAAAATTACTAAGGGTGAGGCCCAGAGAGAAGCTTGCACACGTTCAATTACACCCTGTGATTCGAGATCGTGTAACGTTCTTGCGACCTCATCACGCAATGCGTGGGGAACATTGCGCGCCCTGAAAAATTTCGGTTGCGCGTTTACCTTCAGTTCTAAATGTGCTTCATAGTTTTTAGCGCAACCTAAGCCCGGTGCAAAAATGTCTGCAAATTCGTCACACAGCCGAGAAACACTGTCTGTAGGCACAGTCTGATTCACTGATAGGACCTGATTTACAATAGACATGTTAAACAACTGAAATAAATCTAGACCAAACAAGTTCACGTCAGAAGAAGAACGAAGAACGTAAAATGACACAAGTTTTGTTTGTCCCTTGCATGTTGCAAGAAGGCTGCACTGTCCTAACACAGGAATTGTCTGTCCGGAATATGTAGTTAGCTTAACATTTGCGGAACGCAACGGAGGTTTGCCCAGTTGTTTGTACGTGTCGTGATTGAGCAATGAAACTGCAGCTCCGGTATCGAGCTGGAATGGTATCACTTTGCCTTCAAAGTCTAAGTCCACAAAAAGTTTATTGTTCTGCTGACGACAAGAGCGACTGTTTTGTGCAATTGGAACAGACACTGGTACAGAATCACTTGCTAATTGACGTGATTTCCGGCGACGTCGACGCACAGATTTTGTGGGACGAACACAGTTACTGTTAGAGAAAGTGTCACTGGACGAAGTGAAATTAACGACATGAATGTCCATAGGCGAAGGTCCACGAGCCTGAGTGTCCTCGGTTCGATTCCGGCGCGAAGCAAAGGGCCTGGAATGATTGTGATTGTCTGATCTGAGCTTTTTCTGGCAAACACTTTGAACATGTCCTTTCTTATTGCAGAAAAAGCAAATTGCTTGGCGTGACGGGCAATGTTCACGCGAATGTCTAGTAGCACACCGCGGGCACGATTTCACTACATTTGTGGGCTGGCGCGGCACACGTGGCTTAGCGCGCGGCGGCAGCTGCGTTTGTTTGTGCGATGGCAGTTGTGCGGACGTGCGCGAGGCCCGGTTACCGGGCCGCACAGCGCGTCCAGCGGGCCGGTTAATGTTACACACGACTGGCGAAGTTTCAAAAGATTCCTGAGCACAGTCAAGTGTGTCCTGTCTATCCAATATGTCTATCACTTGTTGAAGGGAGGGATTAACTAGTTTCAAAATTTGCTCCCGTATGCGAACATCAGAAAGGTTCTGTGCAATTGCATCACGCACCATTGTATCTGAATAAGAAAGACCACAGTCACATTCAAAGGCACAGTCCCTAGTAAGTCCTTGCAATGTTGCTACCCACTCCCTATTAGTCTGACCGGCCGTACGTTTTGTACGAAAGAACGTATACCGTTTTGCAACCACATTAACTGTTTCTTTGAAATAGGCATCTAATGCAGACAAAATTTCCTCGTAGGACAGAGTTGCTACGTCGCGTCGGGGAAACAATTTCACTATCACACGGTATGTGGACACACCGACACAAGAAAGCAAAAACGGCTGCCGCTCATTACCTTGAATTCTGTAGGCAGCGAGGTGAAAGTTGAACTGGCGAGACCATTCGTGCCACGTCTCATCGGCTGCCACGTATGGTCGAAAGGGAGGTGCAACAGCGTTTAGTGGCAGCGGTAGCGAAGAAGCGGCGGCGGCCGCATCGGTTTGAATGGTACGTTGACCCTGGACGAGCTGTCCAAGGGCATCCAGTAACGCCTGCGTCTGCTGATTCTGCAAGCGATAAAATTCGGACAGTACATCTGGAGAATGTGGCGAAGCCATTACACAATTAAATGTAAGCAATCAGAAAGAAACTTTATCTCGTCGCCAATGTTGTGTCGGTAACTGGGTCGACACCGTGAAGTTGAGATGGCTGAAAAGGCAAGCTAGACTAACGCTGTAGCCGATAGGGCACGCAAGGCTAACGCAGACGGGCGTGAAGTCTGGAACATGAGAACTTATAAATGAATAAGAAGAAAAGTATGTAGATGCTTATTACTTATCTTTTTATTAGTCCTTGGAATACATCTCTCTTGAATACTCGTAAGCTATAGGCGCTGATACAAATGGCGCCTTGCTAGTTCGTAGCCATTAACTTAGCTGATAAATATTCTGTCTCTCGGCTGATGAGAGAGAGAGGCTTCGTACATCTTTTCGGTAGCTAGGTTCTCGTACAACTGGGGCGAGTCCACTCTCGTATCACGAGACCTGCCTTGGTGGTGGCGCTAGGTCTGCGATCACAGTGGCGACACGCGGGTCCGACATGTACTACATGGACCGCGGCCGATTTAAGCTACCACCTAGCAAGTGTGGTGTCTGGCGGTGACACCACACTAGTTATAGAATCCGATGCTTCACTTCAGGTTTACTGTATCCCTCTGACCTTCTTATTGACGATGAAACACAGAAATTGCATCAGAATTAAATAGAAAAGGCACAATGCCAACTTAAGTACAAGAAGACTGACTCTTCTTACTGTCTATGCTTTGAACCATTCCTGTCACACTAGTTATAGATTCCGATGCTTCACTTCAGGTTTACTGTATCCCTTGCACCTTCCTATTGACGATGAAACGCAGAAATTGTTTCGGAATTCAATACAAAAGGCACAATGCCGACTTAACTACAAGAAGACTGACTCTTCTTACTGACTATGCTTTGAACCATTCCAGTGACACGAGTTATAGATTCCGATGCTTAACTTCAGGATTACTGTATCCCACTGACCTTGTTAGTGACGAAGAAACACAGAAATTGCATCGGAATTAAATACAAAAAGCACAATGCCGACTTAAGTACAAGAATACTGACTCATCTTACTGTCTATGATTTGCACCATTCCTGTAACACTAGTTATAGATTCCGATGCTTCACTTCAGGTTTACTGTTTCCCTTGGACCTTCTTATTGACGATGAAACACAGAAATTGCGTCGGAATTATATACAAAAGGCACAATGCCGACTTATGTACAAGAAGACTGACTCTTCCAACTGTCTATGTTTTGAACCATTTCTGTGACACTAGTTATAGAGTCCGATGCTTCACTTCAGGTTTACTGTATCCCTTGGACCTTGTTATTTACGATTAATCACAGAAATTGCATCGGAATTAAATACAAAAGGCACAATGCCGACTTAAGTACAAGAAGACTGACTCTTCTTACTGTCTATAATATGAACCATTCCAGTGACACTAGTTATAGATTCCCACGCTTCACTTCAGGTTTACTGTATCACTTGGACTTTTTATTGACGATGAAACACAGAAATTGCATTGGAATTAAATACAAAAGGCACAATGCCAACATAAGTACAAGAAGACTGACTCTTCTTACTGTCTATGTTTGAACCATTCCTGTGACACTAGTTATAGTTTCCGATGCTACACTTCACGTTTACTGTATCCCTCTGACCTTCTTATTGACGGTGAAACACAGAAATTGCATCGGTATTAAATACGAAAGGCACAATGTCAACTTAAGTACAAGCAGACTGACTCTTCTTCCTGACTATGCTTTGAACCATTCCTGTGACACTAGTTATAGATTCCGATGCTTCACTTCAGGTTTACTGTATCCCTTGGACCTTCTTATTGACGATGAAACACAGAAATTGCATCGGAATTCGATACAAAAGGCACAAGGCCGACTGAACTACAAGAAGACTGACTCTTCTTACTGACTATGCTTTGAACCATTCCTGTGACACTAGTTATAGATTCCGATGCTTAACTTCAGGATTACTGTATCCCTCTAACCTTCTTAGTGACGATGAAACACAGAAATTGCATCGGAATTAAATACAAAAAGCACAATGCCGACTTAAGTACAAGAATAGTGACTCATCTTACTGCCTATGTTTTGAACCGTCCCTGTGACATTAGTTATAGATTCTGATGTTTCACTCCAGGTTGACTGTATCCCTTGGACCTTCTTATTGACGATGAAACACATAAATTGCATCGGAATTAAATACAAAAGGCTCAATGCCGACTTAAGTACAAGAAGACTGACTCTTCTTACTGACTATGTTTTGAACCATTCCTGTAACACTCGTTATAGATTCCGTTGCATCACTTCAGGATTACTGTATCCCTCTGACCTTCTTATTGACGATGAAACACAGAAATTGCATCGGAATTAAATACAAAAGGCACAATGCCGAATTAAGAACAAGAAGACTGACTCTTCTTACTGTCTATGCTTTTAACCATTCCTTTGACAGTAGATATAGACTCCGATGCTTCACTCCTGGTGTACTGTATCCCTTCGACCTTCTTTTTGACGATGAAACACAGAAATTGCATCGGAATTAAATACAAAAGGCCCAATGCTGACTTAAGTACAAGGAGACTGACTCTTCTTACTGTCTATGTTTTGAACCATCCCTGTGACACCAGTTATAGTTTCCGATGCTTCACTCCAGGTTTACTGTATCCCTTGGTCCTTCTTATTGACGATGAAACACAGAAATTGCATCAGAATTAAATACAAAAGGCACAATGCCGACTTAAGTACAAGAAGACTGACTCTTATTACTGACTACGTTTTGGACCATTCCTGGGACACTAGTTATAAATTCCGATGCTTCACTTCGGGTTTACTGTATCTCTTGGACCATCTTATTGACGATGAAACACAGAAAATGGTTCGGAATTCAATACAAAAGGCACAATGCAGAATTAAGTACAAGAAGACTGACTCTTCTTACTGTCTATGTTTTGAACCATTCCTGTGACACTAGTTATAGATTCCGATGCTTCACTCAAGGTTTACTATATCCCTTGCACCTTCTTATTGACGATATAACTCAGAAATTGCATCGGAATTAAATACAAAAGGCACAATGACGACTTAAGTACCAGAAGACTGTCTCTTCTTACTGTTTATGTTTTGAACCATTCCTAAGACACTAGTTATAGATTACGATACTTCACTCCAGGTTTACTGTATCCCTTGGACCTTCTTATTGACGATTAAACACAGAAATTGCATCGGAATTAAATAGTAAAGGCACAATGCCGACTAAAGTACAAGAACACTGACTCTTCTTACTGTCTATGCTTTGAACCATTCCAGTGACACTAGATATAGATTCCGATGCTTCACTTCAGGTTTACTGTATCCCTCTGACCTTCCTATTGACGATGAAACACAGAAATGGCATCCGAAATAAATACAAAAGGCACAATGCCGAATTAAGTACAAGAAGACTGACTCTTCTTACTGTCTATGTTTAAAACCATTCCTGTGACACTAGTTATAGATTCCGTTGCTTCACTCCAGGTTTACTGTATCCCTTGGACCTTATTATTGACGTTGAAATGCAGGAATTGCATCGGAATTAAATAGAAAAGGGACAATGCCGGTTTAAGTACAAGAAGACTGACTCTTCTTACTGTCTATGATTTGACCCATTCCTGTGACACTACTTATAGATTCCGATGCTTCACTTCAGGTTTACTGTATCCCTTGGACCTTCTTATTGACGATGAAACACAGAAATTGCATCGGAATTAAATACAAAAAGCACAATACCGACTTAAGTACAAGAAGACTGACTCTTCTTACTGTCTATGATTTGAACCATTCCTGTGACACTAGTTACAGATTCCGATGCTTCACTTCAGGTTTACTGTATCCCTTGGACCTTCTTATTGACGATGAAACACAGAAATTGCATCGGAGTAAAATACAAAATGCACAATGCCGACTTATGTACATGAAGACCGACTCTTAATACTGACTATGTTTGGAACCATTCCTGTGACACTAGTTATATATTCCGATGCTTCAGTTGAGGTTTATTGTATCCCTTGGACCTTCTTATTGACGATGAAACACAGAAATCGCATCGGAATTAAATACAAAATGCACAATGCTGACATAAGTACAAGAAGGTTGACTCTTCTTACTGTCTATGTTTTGAACCATTCCTGTGACACTATTTATAGATTCCGATGCTTCACTCCAGGTTTACTGTATCCCTTGGACCTTCTTATTGACGATGACACACAGAAATTGCATCGGAATTAAATACAAAAGGCACAATGCCGACTTAAGTACAAGAAGACTGACTCTTCTTACTGTCTATAATTAAACCATTCCTGTGACACTAGTTATAGATTCCGATGTTTCACTTCAGGTTTACTGTATCCCTCCGGGCTTCTTATTAACGATGAAACACAGAAATTGCATCGGAATTAAATAGAAAATGCACAATGCCGACTTAAGTACAAGAGGACTGACTCTTCTTACTGTCTATGATATGAACCATTCCTGTGACACTAGTTGTAGATTCCGATGCTTCACCTCAGGTTTAGTGTATCCCTTGGACCTTCTTGTTGACGATGAAATACAGAAATTGCATCGGAATTAAATACAAAAGACACAATGCCGACTTAAGTACAAGTAGACTGACTCTTCCAAATGTCTATGTTTTGAACCATTCCTGTGACACTAGTTATAGATTCCGATGCTTCATTTCAGGTTTACTGTATCCCTCTGACCATCTTATTGACGATGAAACACAGAAATTGCATCCGAATTAAATAGAAAAGGCACAATGCCGACTTAAGTACTAGAAGACTGACACTTCCTACTGTCTATGCTTTGAACCATTCCTAAGACACTATTTATAGATTCCGATGCTTCACCTCAGGTTTACTGTATCCCTTTGACCTTCTTATTGACGATGAAACACAGAAATTGCATCGGAATTAAATACAAAAGGCACAATGCCGACTTAAGTACAAGGAGACTGACTCTTCTTATTGTCTATGTTTTGAACCATCCCTGTGAAACTAGTTATAGATTCCGATGCTTCACTGCAGGTTTACTGTGTCCCTTGGACCTTCGTATTGACGATGAAACACAGAAATTACATCGGAATTAAATACAATTGGCACAATGACGACTTAAGTACAAGAAGACTGACTCTTCCTACTAACTATGTTTTGAACCATTCCTGTGACACTAGTTATACATTCCGATGCTTCACTTCAGATTTACTGTATCCCTTGGACCGTCTTATTGACGATGAAACACAGAAATTGCATCGGAATTAAATACAAAAGGCACATTACCGACATAAGGACAAGAAGACTGACTCTTCTTACTGACTATGCTTTGAACCATTCCTGTGATACTAGTCATAGATTCCGATGCTTAAGTTCAGGATTACTGTATCCCTCTGACCTTCTTATTCACGATGAAACACAGAAATTGCATCCGAATTAAATACAAAAGGCACAATGCCGACATAAGTACAAGAAGACTGACTCTTCTTACTGTCTATGTTTTGAACCATCCCTGTGACACTAGTTATAGTTTCCGATGCTTCACTCCAGGTTTACTGTA
This sequence comes from Schistocerca serialis cubense, assembly GCF_023864345.2. Taxonomy (NCBI): domain Eukaryota; kingdom Metazoa; phylum Arthropoda; class Insecta; order Orthoptera; family Acrididae; genus Schistocerca; species Schistocerca serialis. The sequence continues at coordinate 640,810,808 of NC_064644.1, forward strand.
TCCCTTGGGCCTTCTAATTGACGATAAAACACAGAAATTGCATCAGAATTAAATACAAATGGCACAATACCGACTTAAGTACAAGAGGACTGACTCTTATTACTGACTATGTTTTGTACCATTCCTGTGACACAAGTTATAAATTCCGATGCATCACTTCGGGTTTACTGTATCCCTTGGACCACCGTATAGACGATGAAACACAGAAAATGGTTCGGAATTCAATACAAAAGGCACAATGCAGAATTAAGTACAAGAAGACTGACCCTTCTTACTGTCTATGTTTTGAAGCATTCCTGTGACACTAGTTATAGATTCCGATGCTTCACACCAGGTTTACTGTATCCCTTGGACCTTCTTATTGTCGATGAAACACAGAAATTGCATCGGAATTAAATACAAAAGGCACAATGCCGACTTAAGTACAAGAAGACTGTCTCTTCTTACTGTTTATGCTTTGAACCATTCCTAAGATACTAATTATGGATTACGATGCTTCACTTCAGGTTTGCTATATTCCTTGGTCCTTCTTATTAACGATTAAACACAGAAATTGCATCGGAATTAAATACAAAAGGCACAATACCGACTAAAGTACAAGAAGACTGACTCTACTTACAGTCTATGCTTTGAACCATTCCTGTGACACTAGTTATAGATTCCGGTGCTTCACTGCAGATTTACTGTATCCCTTTAACCTTCTTATGGACGATGAAACACAGGAATGGCATCAGAATTAAATAGAAAAGGCACAATGCCGACTTAAGTACAAGAAGACCGACTCTTCCTACTGACTATGTTTTGAACCATTCCTGTGACACTAGTTATAGATTCCGATGCTTCAGTTGAGGTTTGTTGTATCCCTTGGACCTTCTTATTTACGATGAAACACAGAAATCGCATCTGAATTAAATACAAAAGGCACAAAGCCGACATAAGTACAAGAAGACTGACTCTTCTTACTGTCTATGTTTTGAACCATTCCTGTGACACTAGTTATAGATTCCGATGCTTCACTCCAGGTTTAATGTATCCCTTGGACCTTCTTATTGACGATGAAACACAGAAATTGCATCGGAATTAAACACAAAAGGCACAATGCCGACCTAAGGACAAGAAGACTGAATCTTTTTACTGACTATGCTATGAACCATTCCTGTGACACTAGCTATAGATTCCGATGCATCACTTCAGGTTTACTGTATCCCTCTGACCTTCTTATTGACGATAAAACACAGAAATTGCATCGGAATTAAATATAAAAGGCACAATGCTGAATTAAGTACAAGAAGACTGACTCTTCTTACTGTCTATGTTTTGAACAATTCCATTGACACTAGTTATGGATTGCGATGGTTCACTTGAGGTTTACTGTATCCCTTGGTCCTTCTTATTGAAGATGAAACACAGAAATTGCATCGGAATTAAATACAAAAGGCAAAATGCCGACTTAAGTACACGAAGACTGACTCTTCTCACTGCCCATGATTTTGAACCATTCCTGTGACACTAGTTATAGATTCCGATGCTACACTCCAGGTTTAATGTATCCCTTGGACATTCTTATTGACGATGTAACACAGAAATTGCATCGGAATTAAATACAAAAGGCACAATGCCGACTTAAGTACAGGAAGACTGACTCTTCCAACTGTCTATGATTTGAACCATTCCTGTGACACTAGTTATAGATTCCGATTCTTCACTTCAGGATTACTGTATCCCTCCGACCGTTTTATTGACGATGAAACACAGAAATTGCATCGGAATGCAATACAAAAGGCACAAGGCCGACTTATCTACAAGAAGACTGACTCTTCTTACTGACTATGCTTTGAACCATTCCTGTGACACTAGTTATTGATTCCGATGCCTAACTTCAGGATTACTGTATCCCTCTAACCTTCTTAGTGACGATGAAACACAGAAATTGCATCGGAATTAAATACAAAAACCACAATGCCGATTTAAGTACAAGAGTACTCACTCATCTTATTGTCCATGTTTTGAACCGTCCCTGTGACACTAGTTATAGATTCCAATGTTTCACTCCAGGTTGACTGTATCCCTTGGACCTTCTTATTGACGATGAAACACAGAAATTGCATCGGAATTAAATACAAAAGGCACAATGCCGACTTAAGTACAAGAAGACTGACTCTTCTTACTGACTATGTTTTGAACCATTCCTGTGACACTAGTTATAGATTCCGTTGCTTCACTTCAGGTTTACTCTATCCCTCTGACCTTCTTATTGACGATGAAACTCAGAAATTGCATCGGAATTAAATACAAAAGGCACAATGCCGAAATAAGTACAAGAAGACTGACTCTTATTACTGTCTATGCTTTTAACCATTCCTGTGACACTAGTTATAGACTCCGATGCTTCACTTCAGGTTTACTGTATCCCGTAAACCTTCTTATTGACGATTAAAACGCAGAAATTGCATCGGAATAAAATACAAAAGACACAATGCCGACTTAAGTACAAGAAGACTGACTCTTACAACTGTCTATGTTTTGAACCACTCCTGTGACGCTAGTTATAGATTCCGATGCTTCACTTCAGGTTTACTGTATCCCTCTGACCGTCTTAGTGACGATGAAACAGAGAAATTGCATCCGAATTAAATAGAAAAGGCACAATGACGACTTAAGTACTAGAAGACTGACTCTTCCTACCGTCTATGTTTTGAACCATTCCTAAGACACTTGTTATAGATTCCGATGCTTCACTTCAGGTTTACTGTATCCCTTGGACCTTCTTATTGTCGATGAAACACAGAAATTGCATCGGAATTCAATACAAAAGGCACAAGGCCGACTTAACTACAAGAAGACTGACTCCTCTTACTGACTGTGCTTTGAACCATTCCTGTGACTCTAGTAATAGATTCCGATGCTTAACTTCCGGATTACTGTATCGCTCTGACCTTCTTAGTGACGATGAAACACAGAAATTGCATCGGAATTAAATACAAAAGGCACAATGCCGACTTATGTACAAGAAGAGTGACTCTTCCTACTGTCTATGTTTTGACTCATTTCTGTGACACTAGTTATAGAGTCCGATGCTTCACTTCAGGTTTACTGTATCCCTTGGACCTTCTTATTTACGGTGAAACACAGAAATTGCATCGGAATTAAATACGAAAGGCACAATGCCAACTTAAGTACAAGAAGACTGACTCTTCTTACTGACTATGTTTTGAACCATTCCTGTGACACTAGTTATAGATTCCGATGCTTCACTTCAGGTTTACTGTATCCCTCTGACCTTCTTATTGACGATGAAAAACAGAAATTGCATCGGAATTAAATAGAAAAGGCACAATGACGACTTAAGTACAAGAAGAGTGACTCTTCTTACTGTCTATGTTTTGAACCATTCCTGTGAGACTAGTTATAGATTCCGATGCTTCACTTCAGGTTTACTGTATCCCTTGCACCTTCTTATTGACGATGAAACACAGAAATTGGTTCGGAATTCAATACAAAAGGCACAATGCCGACTTAACTACAAGAAGACTGACTCTTCTTACTGACTATGCTTTGAACCATTCCAGTGACACTAGTTAAACATTCGGATGCTTAACTTCAGGATTACTGTATCCCACCGACCTTGCTAGTGACGATGAAACACAGAAATTGCATCGGAATTAAATACAAAAAGCACAATGCCGACTTAAGTACAAGAATACAGACTCATCTTACAGTCTATGATTTGCACCATTCCTGTGATACTAGTTATAGATTCCGATGCTTCACTTCAGGTTTACTGTTTCCCTTGGACCTTCTTATTGACGATGAAACACAGAAATTGCATCGGAATTAAATACAAAAGGCACAATGCCGACTTAAGTACAAGAAGACTGACTCTTCCAACTGTCTATGTTTTGAACCATTCCTGTGACACTAGTTATACATTCCGATGCTTCACTTCAGGATTACTGTATCCCTCTGACCGTCTTATTGACGATGAAACACAGAAATTGCATCCGAATTAAATAGAAAAGGCACAATGCTGACTTAAGTACTGGAAGATTGACTCTTCCTACAGTCTATGTTTTGAACCATTCCTATGACACTAGTTATAGATTCCGTTGCTTCACTTTAGGTTTACTGTATCCCTCTGACCTTCTTATTGACGATGAAACACAGAAATTGCATCGGAAATAAATACAAAAGGCACAATGCCGACTTAAGTACAAGAAGACTGACTCTTCATACTGTCTATAATTTGAACCATTCCAGTGACACTAGTTATAGATTCCGATGCTTCACTTCATGTTTACTGTATCCCTTGGACCTTCTTATTGACGATGAAACACAGAAATTGCATCGGAATTAAATACAAAAGGCACAATGCCGACTTAAGTACAAGAAGACTGACTCTTCCTACTGTCTATGTTTTGAGCCATTAATGTGACACTAGTTATAGATTCCGATGCTTCACTCCAGGTTTACTGTATCCCTTGGACCTTCTTATTGACGATGAAACACAGAAATTGCATCGGAATTAAATACAAAAGGCACAATGCCGACTTAAGTACAAGAAGACTGACTCTTCTTACAGACTATGTTTTGAACCATTCCTGTGACACTATTTATAGATTCCGATGCTTCACTTCAGGTTTACTGTATCCCTCTGACCTTATTGACGATGAAACGCAGAAATTGCATCGGAATTAAATACAAAAGGCACAATGCCAACTTAAGTACAAGTAGACTGACTCTTCTTACTGTCTATGTTTGAACCATTCCTGTGACACTAGTTATAGATTCCGATGCTTCACTTCAGGTTTACTGTATCCCTCTGACCTTCTTATTGACGGTGAAACACAGAAATTTCATCGGAATTAAATACGAAAGGCACAATGCCAACTTAAGTACAAGAAGACTGACTCTTCTTCCTGATTATGTTTTGAACTATTTCTGTGACACTAGTTGTAGATTCCGATGCTTCACTTCAGGTTTACTGTATCCCTTGGACCTTCTTATTGACGATGAAACGCAGAAATTGCATCGGAATTAAATACAAAAGACACAATGCCGACTTAAGTACAAGAATTCTGACTCATCTTACAGTCTATGATTTGCACCATTCCTGTGACACTAGTTATAGATTCCGATGCTTCACTTCAGGTTTACTGTTTCCCTTGGACCTTCTTATTGACGATGAAACACAGAAATTGCATCGGAATTAAACACAAAAGGCACAATGCCGACTTATGTACAAGAAGAGTGACTCTTCCTACTGTCTATGTTTTGAACCATTTCTGTGACACTAGTTATAGAGTCCGATGCTTCACTTCAGGTTTACTGTATCCCTTGGACCTTGTTATTTACGATGAATCACAGAAATTGCATCGGAATTAAATACAAAATTCACAATGCCGACTTAAGTACAAGAAGACTGACTCTTCCAACTGTCTATGTTTTCAACCATTCCTGTGGCACTAGTTATACATTCCGATGCTTCACTTCAGGTTTACTGTATCCCTCTGACCGTCTTATTGACGATGAAACAAAGAAATTGCATCCGAATTAAATAGAAAAGGCACAATGCCGACTTAAGTACTGGAAGACTGACTCTTCCTACTGTCTATGTTTTGAACCATTCCTGTGACACTAGTTATAGATTCCGTTGCTTCACTTTAGGTTTACTGTATCCCTCTGACCTTCTTATTGACGATGAAACACAGAAATTGCATCGGAATTAAATACAAAAGGCACAATGCCGAATTAAGTACAAGAAGACTGACACTTCTTACTGTCTATGCTTTTAACCATTCCTGTGACACTAGTTATAAACTCCGATGCTTCACTCCAGGTTTACTGTATCCCTTCGACCTTCATATTGACGATGAAACACAGAAATTGCATCGGAATTAAATACAAAAGGCACAATGCCGACTTAAGTACAAGAAGACTGACTCTTCTTAGTGTCTACGCTTTGAACCATCCCTGTGACACTAGTTATAGATTCCGATGCTTCACTGCTGGCTTACTGTCTCCCTTATACCTTCTTATTGACGATGAAACACAGAAATTGCATCGGAATTAAATACAAAAGGCACAATGCCGACTTGAGTACAAGAAGACTGACTCTTCTTCCTGACTACGTTTTGAATCATTCCTGTGACACTAGTTATAGATTCCGATGCTTCACTTCATGTTTACTGTATCCCTTGGACCTTCTTATTGACGATGAAACACAGAAATTGCATCGGAATTAAATACAAAAGGCACAATGCCGACTTAAGGACAAGAAGACTGACTCTTCCTACTGTCTATGTTTTGAACCATTAATGTGACACTAGTTATAGATTCCGATGCTTCACTCCAGGTTTACTGTATCCCTTGGACCTTCTTATTGACGATGAAACACAGAAATTGCATCGGAATTAAATACAAAAGGCACAATGCCGACTTAAGTACAAGAAGACTGACTCTTCTTACAGACTATGTTTTGAACCATTCCTGTGACACTATTTATAGATTCCGATGCGTCACTTCAGGTTTACTGTATCCCTCTGACCTTATTGACGATGAAACACAGAAATTGCATCGGAATTAAATACAAAAGGCACAATGCCAACTTAAGTACAAGAAGACTGACTCTTCTTACTGGCTATGTTTGAACCATTCCTGTGACACTAGTTATAGATTCCGATGCTTCACTTCAGGTTTACTGTATCCCTCTGACCTTCTTATTGACGGTGAAACACAGAAATTTCATCGGAATTAAACACGAAAGGCACAATGCCAACTTAAATACAAGAAGACTGACTCTTCTTCCTGATTATGTTTTGAACCATTTCTGTGACACTAGTTGTTAATTCCGATGCTCCACTTCAGGTTTACTGTATCCCTTGGACCTTCTTATTGACGATGAAACGCAGAAATTGCATCGGAATTAAATACAAAAGACACAATGCCGACTTAAGTACAAGAAGACTGACTCTTCCAACTGTCTATGCTTTGAACCATTCCTGTGACACTAGTAATAGATTCCGATCCTTTAATTCAGGTTTACTGTATCCCCCTGACCGTCTTATTGACGATGAAACACAGAAATTGCTTCCGAATTAAATAGAAAAGGCACAATGCCGACTTAAGTACTAGAAGACTGACTCTTCCTACTGTCTATGTTTTGAACCATTCCTAAGACACTTGTTATAGATTCCAGTGCTTCACTTTAGGTTTACTGTATCCCTTGGACCTTCTTATTGTCGATGAAACACAGAAATTGCATCGGAATTCAATACAAAAGGCACAAGGCCGACTGAACTACAAGAAGACTGACTCTTCTAACTGACTATGCTTTGAACCATTCCTGTGACTCCAGTTATAGATTCCGATGCTTAACTTCCGGATTACTGTATCCCTCTGACCTTCTTAGTGACGATGAAACACTGAAATTGCATCGGAATTAAATACAAAAACCACAATGCCGACTTAAGTACAAGAATACTGACTCATCTTACTGTCTATGTTTTGAACCGTCCCTGTGACACTAGTTATAGATTCCGATGTTTCACTCCAGGTTGACTGTATCCCTTGGACATTCTTATTGACGATGAAACACAGAAATTGCATCGGAATTAAATACAAAAAGCACAATGCCGACTTAAGTACAAGAAGACTGACACTTCTTACTGTCTATGCTTTGAACCATCCCTGTGACACTAGTTATAGATTCCGATGCTTCACTGCAGGTTTACTGTGTCCCTTAGACCTTCTTATTGACGATGAAACACAGAAATTACATCGGAATTAAATACAATAGGCACAATGCCGACTTAAGTACAAGAAGACTGACTCTTCCTACTGTCTATGTTTTCAACCATCATTGTGACACTAGTTATAGATTCCGATGCTTAACTTCAGGTTTACTGTATCCCTTGGACCGTGTTATTGACGATGAAACACAGAAATTGCATCGGAATTAAATACAAAAAGCACAATACCGACTTAAGAACAATAAGACTGACTCTTCTTATTGAGTATGCTTTGAACCAATACTGTGACACTAGTCATAGATTCCGATGCTTAACTTCAGGATTACTGTATCCTTCTGACCTTCTTACTGACGATGAAACACAGAAATTGCATCCAAATTAAATACAAAAAGCACAATGCCGACTTAAGTACAAGAAGACTGACTCTTCAAACTGTCTATAATTTGAAGCATTCCAGTGACACTATTTATAGATTCCGATGCTTCACTTCATGTTTACTGTATCCCTTGGACCTTCTTATTGACGATGAAACACAGAAATTACATCGGAATTAAATACAAAAGGCACAATGCCGACTTAAGTACAAGAAGACTGACTCTTCCTACTGTCTATGTTTTGAACCATTAATGTGACACTAGTTATAGATTCCGATGCTTGACTCCAGGTTTACTGTATCCCTTGGACCTTCTTATTGACGATGAAACACAGAAATTGCATCGGAATTAAATACAAAAGACACAATGCCGACTTAAGTACAAGAAGACTGACTCTTCCAACTGTCCATGTTTTGAACCATTGCTGTGACACTAGTTATAGATTCCGTTGCTTCACTTCAGGTATACTGTATCCCTCTGACCTTCTTACTGACGATTAAACACAGAAATTGCATCGGAATTAAATACAAAAGGCACAATACCGACTGAAGAACTAGAAGACAGACTCTTATTACTGACTATGCTTTGAACCATTATTGTGACAATAGTCATAGACTCCGATGCTTAACTTCAGGATTACTGTATCCCTCTGATCTTCTTATTGACGATGAAACACAGAAATTGCATCGGAATTAAATACAAAAGGCACAATGCCGACTTCAGTACAAGAAGACTGACTCTTCCAACTGTCTATGTTTTGAACCATTCCTGTGACACTAGTTATACATTCCGATGCTTCACTTCAGGTTTACTGTATCCCTCTGACCGTCTTATTGACGATGAAACACAGAAATTGCATCCGAATGAAATACAAAAGGCACAATGCCGACTTAAGTACTGGAAGACTGACTCTTCCTACTGTCTATGTTTTGAACCATCCCTGTGACACTAGTTATAGATTCCGATGCTTCCCTGCAGGTTTACTGTGTCCCATAGACCATCTTATTGACGATGAAACACAGAAATTACATCGGAATTAAATAGGCACAATGCCGACTTAAGTACAAGAAGACTGACTCTTCCTACTGTCTATGTTTTCAACCATTATTGTGACACTAGTTATAGATTCCGATGCTTCACATCAGGTTTACTGTACCCCTTGGACCGTGTTATTGACGATGAAACACAGATATTGCATCGGAATTAAATACAAAAAGCAGAATACCGACTTAAGAACAAGAAGACTGACTCTTCTTATGGACTATGCTTTGAACCATTCCTGTGACACTAGTCATAGATTCCGATGCTTAACTTCAGGATTACTGTATCCTTCTGACCTTCTTATTGACGATGAAACACAGAAATTGCATCCAAATTAAATACAAAAGGCAAAATGCCGACTTAAATACAAGAAGACTGATTCTTCATACTGTCTATAATTTGAACCATTCCAGTGACACTAGTTATAGATTCCGATGCTTCACTCCAGGTTTACTGTATCCCTTGGACCTTCTTATTGACGATGAAACACAGAAATTGCATCGGAATTAAATACAAAAGGCACAATGCCGACTTAAGTACAAGAAGACTGACTCTCCCTACCGTCTATGTTTTGAACCATTAATGTGACACTAGTTATAGATTCCGATGCTTCACTCCAGGTTTACTGTATCCCTTGGACCTTCTTATTGACGATGAAACACAGAAATTGCATCGGAATTAAATACAAAAGGCACAATGCCGACTTAAGTACAAGAAGACTGATTCTTCCTACTGTCTATGTTTTGAACCATTAATGTGACACTAGTTATAGATTCCGATGCTTCACTCCAGGTTTACTGTATCCCTATGACCGTCTTATTGACGGTGAAACACAGAAATTGCATCCGAATCAAATAGAATACGCATAATGCCGACTTAAGTACTAGAAGCCTGACTCTTCCTACTGTCTATGTTTTGAACCAATCCTAAGACACTTGTTATAGATTCCGATGCTTCACTTCAGGTTTACTGTATCCCTTGGACCTTCTTATTGTCGATGAAACACAGAAATTGCATCGGAATTCAATACAAAAGGCACAAGGCCAACTTAACTACAAGAAGACTGACTCCTGTTACTGACTATGCTTTGAGCCATTCCTGTGACCCTAGTTATAGATTCCGATGTTTCATTCCAGGTTGACTGTATCCCTTGGAGCGTCTTATTGACGCTGAAACACAGAGACTACATCGGAATTAAGTACAAAATGCACAATGCCGACTTAAGTACAAGAAGACTGACTCTTCTTACTGACTATGTTTTGAACCATTGCTGTGACACTAGTTATAGATTCCGTTGCTTCACTTCAGGTTTACTGTATAACTCAGACCTTCTTATTGACGATGAAACACAGAAATTGCATCCGAATTAAATACAAAAGGCACAATACCGACTTAAGAACAAGAAGACAGACTCTTATTACTGAGTATGCTTTTAACCATTCCTGTGACACTAGTCATAGATTCCGATGCTTAACTTCAGGATTCCTGTATCCCTCTGACCTTCTTATTGACGATGAAACACAGAAATTGCATCGGAATTAAATACAAAATGCACAATGCCGACTTAAGTACAAGAATACTGACTCATCTTACTGTCTATGTTTTGAACCGTCCCTGTGACACTAGTTATACATTCCGATGTTTCACTCCAGGTTGACTGTATCCCTTGGACCTTCTTATTGACGATGAAACACAGAAATTGCATCGGAATTAAATACAAAAGGCACAATGCCGACTTAAGTACAAGAAGACTGACACTTCTTACTGTCTATGCTTTGAACCATCCCTGTGACACTAGTTATAGATTCCGATGCTTCACTGCAGGTTTGCTGTGTCTTTTAGACTTTCTTATTCACGATGAAACACAGAAATTACATCGGAATTAAAAACAATAGGCACAATGCCGACTTAAGTACAAGAAGACTGACTCTTCCTACTGTCTATGTTTTCAACCATCATTGTGACACTAGTTATAGATTCCGATGCTTCACTTCAGGCTTACTGTATCCCTTGGACCGTGTTATTGACGATGAAACACAGAAATTGCATCGGAATTAAATACAAAAAGCACAATACCGACTTAAGAACAATAAGACTGACCCTTCTTATGGACTATGCTTTGAACCATTCCTGTGACACTAGTCATAGATTCCAATGCTTAACTTCAGGATTACTGTATCCTTCTGACCTTCTTATTGACGATGAAACACAGAAATTGCATCCAAATTAAATACAAAAGGCACAATGCCGACTTAAGTACAAGAAGACTGACTCTTCACACTGGCTATAATTTGAACCATTCCAGTGACACTAGTTATAGATTCCGATGCTTCACTTCATGTTTACTGTATCCCTTGGACCTTCTTATTGACGATGAAACACAGAAATTGCATCGGAATTAAATACAAAAGGCACAATTCCGACTTAAGTACAAGAAGACTGACTCTTCCTACTGTCTATGTTTTGAACCATTAATGTGACACTAGTTATAGATTCCGATGCTTCACTCCAGGTTTACTGTATCCCTTGGACCTTCTTATTGACGATGAAACACAGAAATTGCATCGGAATTAAATACAAAAGGCACAATGCCGACTTAAGTACAAGAAGACTGACTCTTCTTACAGACTATGGTTTGAACCATTCCTGTGACACTATTTACAGATTCCGATGCTTCACTTCAGGTTTACTGTATCCCTCTGACCTTCTTGTAGACGATGAAACACAGAAATTGCATCGGAATGAAATACAAAAGGCATAATGCCGACTTAAGTACAAGAAGACTCACTCTTCTTAGTGTCTATCTTTGAACCTTTCCTGTGACACTAGTTATAGATATCCGATGCTTCACTTCAGGTTTACTGTATCCCTCTCACCTTCTTATTGACGGTGAAACACAGAAATTTCATCGGAATTAAATACGAAAGGCACAATGCCAAATTAAGTACAAGAAGACTGACTCTTCTTCCTGATTATGATTTGAACCATTCCTGTGACACTAGTCGTAGATTCCGATGCTTCACTTCAGGTTTACTGTATCCCTTGGACCTTCTTATTGACGATGAAACGCAGAAATTGCATCGGAATTAAATACAAAAGACACATTGCCGACTTAAGTACAAGAAGACTGACTCTTCCAACTGTCCATGTTTTGAACCATTGCTGTGACACTAGTTATAGATTCCGTTGCTTCACTTCAGGTTTACTGTATCCCTCTGACCTTCTTATTGACGATTAAACACAGAAATTGCATCGTAATTAAATACAAAAGGCACAATACCGCCTTAAGAACAAGAAGACAGACTCTTATTACTGACTATGCTTTGAACCATTCCTGTGACACTAGTCATAGATTCCGATGCTTAACTTCAGGATTACTGTATCCCTCTGACCTTCTTATTGACGATGAAACACAGAAATTGCATCGGAATTAAATACAAAAGGCACAATGCCGACTTCAGTACAAGAAGACTGACTCTTCCAACTGTCTATGTTTTGAACCATTAATGTGACACTAGTTATAGATTCCGATGCTTCACTCCAGGTTTACTGTATCCCTTGGACCTTCTTATTGACGATGAAACACAGAAATTGCATCGGAATTAAATACAAAAGACACAATGCCGACTTAAGTACAAGAAGACTGACTCTTCCAACTGTCCATGTTTTGAACCATTGCTGTGACACTAGTTATAGATTCCGTTGCTTCACTTCAGGTATACTGTATCCCTCTGACCTTCTTACTGACGATTAAACACAGAAATTGCATCGGAATTAAATACAAAAGGCACAATACCGACTGAAGAACAAGAAGACAGACTCTTATTACTGACTATGCTTTGAACCATTATTGTGACAATAGTCATAGACTCCGATGCTTAACTTCAGGATTACTGTATCCCTCTGACCTTCTTATTGACGATGAAACACAGAAATTGCATCGGAATTAAATACAAAAGGCACAATGCCGACTTCAGTACAAGAAGACTGACTCTTCCAACTGTCTATGTTTTGAACCATTCCTGTGACACTAGTTATACATTCCGATGCTTCACTTCAGGTTTACTGTATCCCTCTGACCGTCTTATTGACGATGAAACACAGAAATTGCATCCGAATGAAATACAAAAGGCACAATGCCGACTTAAGTACTGGAAGACTGACTCTTCCTACTGTCAATGTTTTGAACCATCCCTGTGACACTAGTTATAGATTCCGATGCTTCCCTGCAGGTTTACTGTGTCCCATAGACCATCTTATTGACGATGAAACACAGAAATTACATCGGAATTAAATAGGCACAATGCCGACTTAAGTACAAGAAGACTGACTCTTCCTACTGTCTATGTTTTCAACCATTATTGTGACACTAGTTATAGATTCCGATGCTTCACATCAGGTTTACTGTACCCCTTGGACCGTGTTATTGACGATGAAACACAGATATTGCATCGGAATTAAATACAAAAAGCAGAATACCGACTTAAGAACAAGAAGACTGACTCTTCTTATGGACTATGCTTTGAACCATTCCTGTGACACTAGTCATAGATTCCGATGCTTAACTTCAGGATTACTGTATCCTTCTGACCTTCTTATTGACGATGAAACACAGAAATTGCATCCAAATTAAATACAAAAGGCAAAATGCCGACTTAAATACAAGAAGACTGATTCTTCATACTGTCTATAATTTGAACCATTCCAGTGACACTAGTTATAGATTCCGATGCTTCACTCCAGGTTTACTGTATCCCTTGGACCTTCTTATTGACGATGAAACACAGAAATTGCATCGGAATTAAATACAAAAGGCACAATGCCGACTTAAGTACAAGAAGACTGACTCTCCCTACTGTCTATGTTTTGAACCATTAATGTGACACTAGTTATAGATTCCGATGCTTCACTCCAGGTTTACTGTATCGCTTGGACCTTCTTATTGACGATGAAACACAGAAATTGCATCGGAATTAAATACAAAAGGCACAATGCCGACTTAAGTACAAGAAGACTGATTCTTCCTACTGTCTATGTTTTGAACCATTAATGTGACACTAGTTATAGATTCCGATGCTTCACTCCAGGTTTACTGTATCCCTATGACCGTCTTATTGACGGTGAAACACAGATATTGCATCCGAATCAAATAGAAAACGCATAATGCCGACTTAAGTACTAGAAGCCTGACTCTTCCTACTGTCTATGTTTTGAACCAATCCTAAGACACTTGTTATAGATTCCGATGCTTCACTTCAGGTTTACTGTATCCCTTGGACCTTCTTATTGACGATGAAACACAGAAATTGCATCGGAATTAAATACAAAATGCACAATGCCGACTTAAGTACAAGAATACTGACTCATCTTACTGTCTATGTTTTGAACCGTCCCTGTGACACTAGTTATAGATTCCGATGTTTCACTCCAGGTTGACTGTATCCCTTGGACCTTCTTATTGACGATGAAACACAGAAATTGCATCGGAATTAAATACAAAAGGCACAATGCCGACTTAAGTACAAGAAGACTGACACTTCTTACTGTCTATGCTTTGAACCATCCCTGTGACACTAGTTATAGATTCCGATGCTTCACTGCAGGTTTACTGTGTCTTTTAGACTTTCTTATTGACGATGAAACACAGAAATTACATCGGAATTAAAAACAATAGGCACAATGCCGACTTAAGTACAAGAAGACTGACTCTTCCTACTGTCTATGTTTTCAACCATCATTGTGACACTAGTTATAGATTCCGATGCTTCACTTCAGGTTTACTGTATCCCTTGGACCGTGTTATTGACGATGAAACACAGAAATTGCATCGGAATTAAATACAAAAAGCACAATACCGACTTAAGAACAATAAGACTGACTCTTCTTATGGACTATGCTTTGAACCATTCCTGTGACACTAGTCATAGATTCCAATGCTTAACTTCAGGATTACTGTATCCTTCTGACCTTCTTATTGACGATGAAACACAGAAATTGCATCCAAATTAAATACAAAAGGCACAATGCCGACTTAAGTACAAGAAGACTGACTCTTCACACTGGCTATAATTTGAACCATTCCAGTGACACTAGTTATAGATTCCGATGCTTCACTTCATGTTTACTGTATCCCTTGGACCTTCTTATTGACGATGAAACACAGAAATTGCATCGGAATTAAATACAAAAGGCACAATTCCGACTTAAGTACAAGAAGACTGACTCTTCCTACTGTCTATGTTTTGAACCATTAATGTGACACTAGTTATAGATTCCGATGCTTCACTCCAGGTTTACTGTATCCCTTGGACCTTCTTATTGACGATGAAACACAGAAATTGCATCGGAATTAAATACAAAAGGCACAATGCCGACTTAAGTACAAGAAGACTGACTCTTCTTACAGACTATGGTTTGAACCATTCCTGTGACACTATTTACAGATTCCGATGCTTCACTTCAGGTTTATTGTATCCCTCTGACCTTCTTGTAGACGATGAAACACAGAAATTGCATCGGAATGAAATACAAAAGGCATAATGCCGACTTAAGTACAAGAAGACTCACTCTTCTTAGTGTCTATCTTTGAACCTTTCCTGTGACACTAGTTATAGATATCCGATGCTTCACTTCAGGTTTACTGTATCCCTCTCACCTTCTTATTGACGGTGAAACACAGAAATTTCATCGGAATTAAATACGAAAGGCACAATGCCAAATTAAGTACAAGAAGACTGACTCTTCTACCTGATTATGATTTGAACCATTCCTGTGACACTAGTCGTAGATTCCGATGCTTCACTTCAGGTTTACTGTATCCCTTGGACCTTCTTATTGACGATGAAACGCAGAAATTGCATCGGAATTAAATACAAAAGACACAATGCCGACTTAAGTACAAGAAGACTGACTCTTCCAACTGTCCATGTTTTGAACCATTGCTGTGACACTAGTTATAGATTCCGTTGCTTCACTTCAGGTTTACTGTATCCCTCTGACCTTCTTATTGACGATTAAACACAGAAATTGCATCGGAATTAAATACAAAAGGCACAATACCGCCTTAAGAACAAGAAGACAGACTCTTATTACTGACTATGCTTTGAACCATTCCTGTGACACTAGTCATAGATTCCGATGCTTAACTTCAGGATTACTGTATCCCTCTGACCTTCTTATTGACGATGAAACACAGAAATTGCATCGGAATTAAATACAAAGGCACAATGCCGACTTCAGTACAAGAAGACTGACTCTTACAACTGTCTATGTTTTGAACCATTCCTGTGACACTAGTTATACATTCCGATGCTTCACTTCAGGTTTACTGTATCCCTCTGACCGTCTTATTGACGATGAAACACAGAAATTGCATCCGAATTAAATACAAAAGGCACAATGCCGACTTAAGTACTGGAAGACTGACTCTTCCTACTGTCTATGTTTTGAACCATCCCTGTGACACTAGTTATAGAGTCCGATTCTTCCCTGCAGGTTTACTGTGTCCCTTAGACCATCTTATTGACGATGAAACACAGAAATTACATCGGAAATAAATACAATAAGCACAATGCCGACTTAAGTACAAGAAGACTGACTCTTCCTACTGTGTATGTTTTCAACCATTATTGTGACACTAGTTATAGATTCCGATGCTTCACTTCAGGTTTACTGTATCCCTTGGACAGTGTTATTGACGATGTAACACAGAAATTGCATCGGAATTAAATACAAAAAGCAGAATACCGACTTAAGAACAAGAAGACTGACTATTCTTATGGACTATGCTTTGAACCACTCCTGTGACACTAGTCATAGATTCCGATGCTTAACTTCAGGATTACTGTATCCTTCTGACCTTCTTATTGACGATGAAACACAGAAATTGCATCCAAATTAAATACAAAAGGCAAAATGCCGACTTAAATACAAGAAGACTGATTCTTCATACTGTCTATAATTTGAACCATTCCAGTGACACTTGTTATAGATTCCGATGCTTCACTTCATGTTTACTGTATCCCTTGGACCTTCTTATTGACGATGAAACACAGATATTGCATCGGAATTAAATACAAAAGGCACAATGCCGACTTAAGTACAAGAAGACTGACTCTTCCTACTGTCTATGTTTTGAACCATTAACGTGACACTAGTTATAGATTCCGATGCTTCACTCCAGGTTTACTGTATCCCTTGGACCTTCTTATTGACGATGAAACACAGAAATTGCATCGGAATTAAATACAAAAGGCACAATGCCGACTTAAGTACAAGAAGACTGACTCTTCCTACTGTCTATGTTTTGAACCGTTAATGTGACACTAGTTATAGATTCCGATGTTTCACTCCAGGTTGACTGTATCCCTTGGACAGTCTTATTGACGAAGAAACACAGAGACTACATCGGAATTAAGTACAAAAAGCGCAATGCCGACTTAAGTACAAGAAGACTGACTCTTCTTACTGACTATGTTTTGAACCATTGCTGTGACACTAGTTATAGATTCCGTTGCTTCACTTCAGGTTTACTGTATCCCTCAGACCTTCTTATTGACGATGAAACACAGAAATTGCATCGGAATTAAATACAAAAGGCACAATAACGACCTAAGAACAAGAAGACAGACTCTTATTACTGACTATGCTTTGAACCATTCCTGTGACACTAGTCATAGATTCCGATGCTTAACTTCAGGATTACTGTATCCCTCTGACCGTCTTATTGACGATGAAACACAGAAATTACATCGGAATTAAATACAAAAGGCACAATGCCGACTTAAGTACAAGAAGACTGACTCTTCCAACTGTCTATGTTTTGAACCATTCCTGTGACACTAGTCATACATTCCGATGCTTCACTTCAGGTTTACTGTATCCCTCTGACCGTCTTATATACGATGAAACACAGAAATTGCATCCGAATTAAATAGAAAAGGCACAATGCCGACTTAAGTACTGGAAGACTGACTCTTCCAACTGTCTATGTTTTGAACCATTCCTGTGACACTAGTTATAGATTCCGTTGCTTCACTTCAGGTTTACTGTATCCCTCTGACCTTATTATTGACGATGAAACACAGAAATTGCATCGGAATTAAATACAAAAGGCACAATGCCGAATTAAGTACATGAGGACTGACACTTCTTACTGTCTATGCTTTTAACCATTCCTGTGACACCAGTTATAGACTCCGATACTTCACTCCAGGTTTACTGTATCCCTTGGACCTTCTTATTGACGATGAAACACAGAAATTGCATCGGAATTAAATACAAAAGGCACAATGCCGACTTAAGTACAAGAAGACTGACTCTTCTTACTGTCTATGCTTTGAACCATCCCTGTGACACTAGTTATAGATTCCGATGCTTCACTGCAGGCTTACTGTGTCCCTTAGACCTTCTTATTGACGATGAAACACAGAAATTACATCGGAATTAAATACAATAGGCACAATGCCGACTTGAGTACAAGAAGACTGACTCTTCTTCCTGACTACGATTTGAACCATTCCTGTGACACTAGTTGTAGATTCCGATGCTTCACTTCAGGTTTACTGTATCCCTTGGACCTTCTTATTGACGATGAAACACAGAAATTGCATCGGAATTAAATACAAAAGACACAATGCCGACTTATGTACAAGAAGACTGACTCTTCCAACTGTCTATGCTTTGAACCATTCCTGTGACACTAGTTATAGATACCGATGCTTCACTTCAGGTTTACTGTATCCCCCTGACCGTCTTATTGACGATGAAACACAGAAATTGCTTCCGAATTAAATAGAAAAGGCACAATGCCGACTTAAGTACTTGAAGACTGACTCTTCCTACTGTCTATGTTTTGAACCATTCCTAAGACACTTGTTATAGATTCCGATGCTTCATTTCAGGTTTACTGTATCCCTTGGACCCTCTTATTGTCGATGAAACACAGAAATTGCATCGGAATTCAATATAAAAGGCACTAGGCCGACTTAACTATAAGAAGACTGACTCTTCTTACTGACTATGCTTTGATACATTCCTGTGACTCTAGTTATAGATTCCGATGCTTAACTTCCGGATTACTGGATCCCTCTGACCTTCTTAGTGACGATGAAACACAGAAATTGCATCGGAATTAAATACAAAAAGCACAAAGCCGACTTAAGTACAAGAATACTGACTCATCTTACTGTCTATGTTTTGAACCGTCCCTGTGACACTAGTTATAGATTCCGATGTTTCACTCCAGGTTGACTGTATCCCTTGGACCTTCTTATTGACAATGAAACACAGAAATTGCATCGGAATTAAATACAAAAGGCACAATGCCGATTTAAGTACACGAAGACTGACTCTTCTTACTGTCTATGCTTTGAACCATCCCTGTGACACTAGTTATAGATTCCAATGTTTCACTGCAGGTTTACTGTGTCCCTTAGACCTTCTTATTGACGATGAAACACAGAAATTGCATCCAAATTAAATACAAAAGGCACAATGCCGACTTAAGTACGTTAAGACTGACTCTTCATACTGTCTATAATTTGAACCATTCCAGTGACACTAGTTATAGATTCCGATGCTTCATTTCATGTTAACTGTATCCCTTGGACCTTCTTATTGACGATGAAACACAGAAATTGAATCGGAATTAAATACAAAAGGCACAATGCATACTTAAGTACAAGAAGACTGATTCTTTCTACTGTCTATGTTTTGAACCATTCCTGTGACATTAGTTATAGATTCCGATGCTTCACTTCAGGTTTACTGTATCCCTCTGACCGTCTTATTGACGATGAAACACAGAAATTGCATCCGAATCAAATAGAAAAGGCACAATGCCGACTTAAGTACTAGAAGCCTGACTCTTCCTACTGTCTATGTTTTGAACCATTCCTAAGACACTTTTTATAGATTCCGATGCTTCACTTCAGGTTTATTGTATCCCTTGGACGTTCTTATTGTCGATGAAACACAGAAATTGCCTCGGAATTCAATACAAAAGGCACAAGGCCAACTAAACTACAAGAAGACTGACTCCTCTTACTGACTATGCTTTGAACCATTCCTGTGACCCTAGTTATAGATTCCGATGTTTCACTCCAGGTTGACTGTATCCCTTGGACCGTCTTATTGACGATGAAACACAGAAATTGCATCGGAATTAAATACAAAATGCACAATGCCGACTTAAGTACAAGAAGACTGACTCTTCTTACTGACTATGTTTAGAAACCATTGCTGTGACACTAGTTATAGATTCCGTTGCTTCACTTCAGGTTTACTGTATCCCTCTGACCTTCTTATTGACGATGAAACACAGAAATTGCATCGGAATTAAACACAAAAGGCACAATACCGACTTAAGAACAAGAGGACAGACTCTTATTACTGACTATGCTTTGAACCATTCCTGTGTCACTACTCATAGATTCCGATGCTTAACTTCAGGATTACTGTATCCCTCTGACCTTCTTATTGACGATGAAACACAGAAATTGTATCGGAATTAAATACAAAAGACACAATGCAGGCTTAAGTACAAGAAGACTGACTCTTCTTACTGTCTATGATTTGAACCATCCCTGTGACACTAGTTATAGTTTCCGATGCTTCACTCCAGGTTTACTGTATCACTTGGTCCTTCTTATTGACGAAGAAACACAGAAATAGCATCGGAATTAAATAGAAAAGGCACAATGCAGACTTATGTACAAGAGGACTGACGCTTCTTACTGACTATGTTTTGAACCATTCCTGTGACACTAGTTATAGACTCCGATGCTTCACTTCAGGTTTACTGTACACCTTGGACCTTCTTATTGACTATGAAACACAGAAATCACATCGGAATTAAATACAAAAGGCACAATGCCGACTTAAGTACAAAAAGACTGACTCTTCCTACTGTCTATACCTTGAACCATTCCTGTGACACTAGTTATAGATTCCGATGCTTCACTTCAGGTTTACTGTATCCCTCTGACCTTATTGCCGATGAAACACAGAAATTGCATCGGAATTAAAAATAAAAGGCACAATGCCGACTTAAGGGCAAGAAGACTGACCCTTCTTACTATCTATGCTTTGAACCATTCCTGTGACATTAGTTATAGATTCCGATGCTTCACTTCATGTTTACTGTTTCCCTTGGACCTTCTTATTGACGATGAAACACAGAAATTGCATCGGAATTAAATACAAAAGGCACAATGCTGACTTATGTACAAGAAGACTGACTCTTCTTATTGACTATGTTTTGAACCATTCCTGTGACACTAGTTATAGATTCCGATGCTTCACTTCAGGTTTACTGTATGCCTCTGACCTTCTTATAGACGATGAAACACAGAATTTGCATCGGAATTCAATAGAAAATGCACAATGCCGACTTAAGTACAAGAAGACTGACTCTTCTCACTGTCTATGCTTTGAACCATTCCTGTGACACTAGTTATAGATTCCGATGCTTCACTTCAGGTTTACTGTATCCCTCTGACCTTCTTATTGACGGTGAAACACAGAAATTGCATCGGAATTAAATACGAAAGGCCCAATGCCAACTTAAGTACAAGAAGACTGACTCTTCTTCCTGATTATGTTTTGAACCATTCCTGTGACACTAGTTGTAGATTCCGATGCTTCACTTGAGGTTTACTGTATCCCTTGGACCTTCTTATTGACGATGAAACGCAGAAATTGCATCGGAATTAAATGCAAATGACACAAATCCGACTTAAGTACAAGAAGACTGACTCTTCCCACTGTCCATGTTTTGAACCATTCCTGTGACACTAGTTATAGATTCCGATGCTTCACTTCAGGTTTACTGTATACCTCTGACCTTCTTATTGACGATGAAACACAGAAATTGCATCGGAAATAAATAGAAAATGCACAATGCCGACTTAAGTACAAGAAGACTGACTCTTCTTACTGTCTATGCTTTGAACCATTCCTGTGACACTAGTTATAAATTCCGATGCTTCACTTCGGTTTTACTGTATCCCTTGGTTCATCTTATTGACGATGAAACACAGAAATTGCATCGGAATTCAGTACAAAAGGCACAAGGCCGACTTAACTACAAGAAGACTGACTCTTCTTACTGACAATGCTTTGAACCAATCCTGTGACTCTAGTTATAGATTCCGATGCTTAACTTCCGGATTACTGTATCCCTCTGACCTTCTTAGTGCGATGAAACACAGAAATTGCATCGGAATTAAATACAAAAAGCACAATGCCGACTTAAGTACAAGAATACTGACTCATCTTACTGTCTATGTTTTGAACCGTCCCTGTGACACTAGTTATAGATTCCGATGTTTCACTCCAGGTTGACTGTATCCCTTGGACCTTCTTATTGACGATGAAACACAGAAATTGCATCGGAATTAAATACAAAAGGCACAATGCCGACTTAAGTACACGAAGACTGACTCTTCTTACTGTCTATGCTTTGAACCATCCCTGTGACACTAGTTATAGATTCCGATGCTTCATTTCATGTTTACTGTATCCCTTGGACCTTCTTATTGACGATGAAACACAGAAATTGAATCGGAATTAAATACAAAAGGCACAATGCATACTTAGGTACAAGAAGACTGATTCTTCCCACTGTCTATGTTTTGAACCATTACTGTGACATTAGTTAAAGATTCCGATGCTTCACTTCAGGTTTACTGTATCCCTCTGACCGTCTTATTGACGATGAAACACAGAAATTGCATCCGAATCAAATAGAAAAGGCACAATTCCGACTTAAGTACTAGAAGCCTGACTCTTCCTACTGTCTATGTTTTGAACCATTCCTAAGACACTTGTTATAGGTTCCGATGCTTCACTTCAGGTTTACTGTATCCCTTGGACCTTCTTATTGTCGATGAAACACAGAAATTGCATCGGAATTGAATACAAAAGGCACAAGGCCAACTAAACTACAAGAAGACTGACTCCTCTTACTGACTATGCTTTGAACCATTCCTGTGACCCTAGTTATAGATTCCGATGTTTCACTCCAGGTTGACTGTATCCCTTGGACCGTCTTATTGACGATGAAACACAGAAATTGCATCGGAATTAAATACAAAAGGCACAATACCGACTTAAGAACAAGAAGACAGACTCTTAATACTGACTATGCTTTGAACCATTCCTGTGACACTAGTCATAGATTCCGATGCTTAACTTCAGGATTAATGTATCCCTCTGACCTTCTTATTGACGATGAAACACAGAAATTGCATCGGAATTAAATACAAAAGACACAATGCCGACTTAAGTACAAGAAGACTGACTCTTCTTACTGTCTATGATTTGAACCATCCCTGTGACACTAGTTATAGTTTCCGATGCTTCACTCCAGGTTTACTGTATCACTTGGTCCTTCTTATTGACGAAGAAACACAGAAATTGCATCGGATATAAATAGAAAAGGCACAATTTCGACTTAAGTACAAGATGACTGACTCTTCTTACTGTGTATGTTTTTAACCATTCCTGTGACACTAGTTATAGATTCCGATGCTTCACTCCAGGTTTACTGTATCCCTTGGACCTTCTTATTGACGATGAAACACAGAAATAGCATCGGAATTAAATAGAAAAGGCACAATGCAGACTTATGTACAAGAGGACTGACGCTTCTTACTGACTATGTTTTGAACCATTCCTGTGACACTAGTTATAGACTCCGATGCTTCACTTCAGGTTTACTGTATACCTTGGACATTCTTATTGACTATGAAACACAGAAATCGCATCGGAATTAAATACAAAAGGCACAATGCCGACTTAAGTACAAAAAGACTGACTCTTCCTACTGTCTATATTTTGAACCATTCCTGTGACACTAGTTATAGATTCCGATGCTTCACTTCAGGTTTACTGTATCCCTCTGACCTTATTGCCGATGAAACACAGAAATTGCATCGGAATTGAATACAAAAGGCACAATGCCGACTTAAGGACAAGAAGACTGACCCTTCTTACTGACTATGTTTTGAACGATTCCTGTGACATTAGTTATAGATTCCGATGCTTCACTTCAGGTTTACTGTTTCCCTTGGACCTTCTTACTGACGATGATACACAGAAATTGCATCGGAATTAAATACAAAAGGCACAATGCCGACTTATGTACAAGAAGACTGACTCTTCTTACTGACTATGTTTTGAACCATTCCTGTGACACTAGTTATAGATTCCGATGCTTCACTTCAGGTTTACTGTGTACCTCTGACCTTCGTATTGACGATGAAACACAGAAATTGCATCGGAATTAAATAGAAAAGGCACAATGCCGACTTATGTACAAGAAGACTGACTCTTCTTACTGACTATGTTTTGAACCATTCCTGTGACACTAGTTATAGATTCCGATGCTTCACTTCAGGTTTACTGTGTACCTCTGACCTTCTTATTGACGATGAAACACAGAAATTGCATCGGAATTAAATAGAAAAGGCACAATGCCGACTTAAGTACAAGAAGACTGACTCTTCTTACTGTCTATGCTTTGAACCATTCCTGTGACACTAGTTATAGATTCCGAAGCTTCACTTCAGGTTTACTGTATCCCTCTGACCTTCTTATTGACGGTGAAACACAGAAATTGCATCGGAATTAAATACGAAAGGCACAATGCCAACTTAAGTACAAGATGACTGACTCTTCTTCCTGATTATGTTTTGAACCATTCCTGTGACACTAGTTGTAGATTCCGATGCTTCACTTGAGGTTTACTGTATCCCTTGGACCTTCTTATTGACGATGAAACGCAGAAATTGCATCGGAATTAAATACAAATGACACAATGCCGACTTAAGTATAAGAAGACTGACTCTTCCCACTGTCCATGCTTTGAACCATTCCTGTGACACTAGTTATAGATTCCGATGCTTCACTTCAGGTTTATTGTATACCTCTGACCTTCTTATTGACGATGAAACACAGAAATTGCATCGGAATGAAATAGAAAATGCACAATGCCGACTTAAGTACAAGAAGACTGACTCTTCTTACTGTCTATGATTTGAACCATCCCTGTGACACTAGTTATAGTTTATGTTGCTTCACTCTAGGTTTACTGTATCCCTTTGTCCCTCTTATTGACGAAGAAACACAGAAATTGCATCGGAATTAAATACAAAAGGCACAATGCCTACTTAAGTACAAGAAGACTGACTCTTATTACTGACTATGTATTGGACCATTCCTGTGACACTAGTTATAAATTCCGATGCTTCACTTCGGGTTTACTGTATCCCTTGGACCATCTTATTGACGATGAAACACAGAAATTGCATCGGATATGAATAGAAAAGGCACAATGTCGACTTAAGTACAAGAAGACCGACTCTTCTTACTGTCTATGTTTTGAACCATTCCTGTGACACTAGTTATAGATTCCGATGCTTCACTCCAGGTTTACTGTATCCCTTGGACCTTCTTATTGACGATGAAACCCAGAAAATGCATCGGAATTAAATAGAAAAGGCACAATGCCGACTTAATTACAAGAAGACTGACTCTTATTACTGACTATGTTTTGGACCATTCCTGTGACACTAGTTTTAAATTCCGATGCTTCACTTCGGGTTTACTGTATCCCTTGGACCATCTTATTGACGATGAAACACAGAAATTGCATCGGATATAAATAGAAAAGGCACAATGTCGACTTAAGTACAAGAAGACTGACTCCTCTTACTGTCTATGTTTTGAACCATTCCTGTGACACTAGTTATAGATTCTGATGCTTCACTCCAGGTTTACTGTATCCCTTGGACCTTCTTATTGACGATGAAACACAGAAATAGCATCGGAATTAAATAGAAATGGCACAATGCAGACTTAAGTACAAGAGGACTGACGCTTCTTACTGACTAAGATTTCAACCATTCCTGTGACACTAGTTATAGACTCCGATGCTTCACTTCAGGTTTACTGTACACCTTGGACCTTCTTATTGACTATGAAACACAGAAATCGCATCGGAATTAATTACAAAAGGCACAATGCCGACTTAAGTACAAAAAGACTGACTTTTACTACTGTCTATATTTTGAACCATTCCTGTGACACTAGTTGTAGATTCCGATGCTTCACTTTAGGTTTACTGTATCCCTCTGACCTTATTGCCGATGAAACACAGAAATTGCATCGGAATTAAATACAAAAGGCACAATGCCGACTTATGTACAAGAGGACTGACGCTTCTTACTGACAATGATTTGAACCATTCCTGTGACACTAGTTATAGACTCCGATGCTTCACTTCAGGTTTCCTGTACACCTTGGACCTTCTTATTGACTATGAAACACAGAAATCTCATCGGAATTAAATACAAAAGGCACAATGCCGACTTAACTACAAAAAGACTGCTTTTACTACTGTCTATATTTTGAACCATTCCTGTGACACTAGTTATAGATTCCGATGCTTCACTTTAGGTTTACTGTATCCCTCTGACCTTATTGCCAATGAAACACAGAAATTGCATCGGAATTAAATACAAAAGGCACAATGCCGACTTATGTACAAGAAGACTGACTCTTCTTACTGACTATGTTTTGAACCATTCCTGTGACACTAGTTATAGATTCCGATGCTTCACTTCAGGTTTACTGTGTACCTCTGACCTTCTTATTGACGATGAAACACAGAAATTGCATCGGAATTAAATAGAAAAGGCACAATGCCGACTTAAGTACAAGAAGACTGACTCTTCTTACTGTCTATGCTTTGAACCATTCCTGTGACACTAGTTATAGATTCCGATGCTTCACTTCAGGTTTACTGTATCCCTCTGACCTTCTTATTGACGGTGAAACACAGAAATTGCATCGGAATTAAATACGAAAGGCACAATGCCAACTTAAGTACAAGAAGACTGACTCTTCTTCCTGATTATGTTTTAAACCATTCCTGTGACACTAGTTGTAGATTCCGATGCTTCACTTGAGGTTTACTGTATCCCTTGGACCTTCTTATTGACGATGAAACGCAGAAATTGCATCGGAATTAAATACAAATGACACAATGCCGACTTAAGTACAAGAAGACTGACTCTTCCCACTGTCCATGTTTTGAACCATTCCTGTGACACTAGTTATAGATTCCGATGCTTCACTGCAGGTTTATTCTATACCTCTGACCTTCTTATTGACGATGAAACACAGAAATTGCATCGGAATGAAATAGAAAATGCACAATGCCGACTTAAGTACAAGAAGACTGACTCTTCTTACTGTCTATGATTTGAACCATTCCTGTGACACTAGTTATAGATTCCGATGCTTCACTGCAGGTTTACTGTATCCCTTGGACCTTCTTATTGACTATGAAACCCAGAAAATGCATCGGAATTAAATAGAAAAGGCACAATGCCGACTTAATTACAAGGGGACTGACGCTTCTTACTGACTATGTTTTAACCATTCCTGTGACACTAGTTATAGATTCCGATGCTTCACTTCAGGTTTACTGTACACCTTGGACCTTCTTATTGACTATGAAACACAGAAACCGCATCGGAATTAAATACAAAAGGCACTATGTCGACTTAAGTACAAGAAGACTGACTCTTCCTACTGTCTATATTTTGAACCATTCCTGTGACACAAGTTATAGATTCCGATGCTTCACTTCAGATTTACTGTATCCCTGGGACCGTCTTATTGCCGATGAAACACAGAAATTGCATCGGAATTAAATTTAAAAGGCACAATGCCGACTTAAGGACAAGAAGACTGACCCTTCTTACTATCTATGTTTTGAACCATTCCTGTGACACTAGTTACAGATTCCGATGCTTCACTTCAGGTTTACTGTTTCCCTTGGACCTTCTTATTGACGATGAAACACAGAAATTGCATCGGAACTAAATACATAAGGCACAATGCCGACTTAAGTACAAGAAGACTGACTCTTATTACTGACTATGTTTTGGACCATTCCTGTGACACTAGTTACAAATTCCGATGCTTCACTTCGGGTTTACTGTATCCCTTGGACCATCTTATTGACGATGAAACACAGAAATTGCATCGGATATAAATAGAAAAGGCACAATGTCGACTTAAGTACAAGAAGACTGACTCTTCTTACTGTCTATGTTTTGAACCATTCCTGTGACACTAGTTATAGATTCCGATGCTTCACTCCAGGTTTACTGTATCCCTTGGACCTTCTTATTGACGATGAAACACAGAAATAGCATCGGAATTAAATAGAAAAGGCACAATGCAGACTTAAGTACAAGAGGACTGACGCTTCTTACTGACTATGTTTTGCACCATTCCTGTGACACTAGTTATAGACTCCGATGCTTCACTTCAGGTTTACTGTACACCTTGGACCTTCTTATTGACTATGAGACACAGAAATCGCATCGAAATTAAATACAAAAGGCACAATGCCGACTTAAGTACAAAAAGACTGACTTTTACTACTGTCTATATTTTGAACCATTCCTGTGACACTAGTTATAGATTCCGATGCTTCACTTTAGGTTTACTGTAACCCTCTGACCTTATTGCCAATGAAACACAGAAATTGCATCGGAATTAAATACAAAAGGCACAATGCCGACTTATGTACAAGAAGACTGACTCTTCTTACTGACTATGTTTTGAACCATTCCTGTGACACTAGTTATAGATTCCGATGCTTCACTTCAGGTTTACTGTATACCTCTGACCTTCTTATTGACGATGAAACACAGAAATTGCATCGGAAATAAATAGAAAAGCCACAATGCCGACTTAAGTACAAGAAGACTGACTCTTCTTACTGTCTATGCTTTGAACCATTCCTTTGACACTAGTTATAGATTCCGATGCTTCACTTCAGGTTTACTGTATCCCTCTGACCTTCTTATTGACGGTGGAACACAGAAATTGCATCGGAATTAAATACGAAAGGCACAATGCCAACTTAAGTACAAGAAGACTGACTCTTCTTCCTGATTATGTTTCGAACCATTCCTGTGACACTAGTTGTAGATTCCGATGCTTCACTTGGGGTTTACTGTATCGCTTGGACCTTCTTATTGTCGATGAAACACAGAAATTGCATCGGAATTCAATACAAAAGGCACAAGGCCGACTTAACTACAAGAAGACTGACTCCTCTTACTGACTATGATTTGAACCATTCCTGTGACTCTAGTTATAGATTCCGGTGCTTAACTTCCTGATTACTGTATCCCTCTGACTTTCTTAATGACGATGAAACACAGAAATTGCATATGAATTAAATACAAAAAGCACAATGCCGACTTAAGTACAAGAATACTGACTCATCTTATTGTCTATGCTTTGAACCGTCCCTGTGACCCTAGTTATAGATTCCGATGTTTCACTCCATGTTGACTGTATCCCTTGGACCTTCTTATTGACGACGAAACACAGAAATTGCATCCGAATTAAATACAAAATGCACAATGCCGACTTAAGTACAACAAGACTGACTCTTCTTACTGACTATGTTTTGGACCATTCTTGTGACACTAGTTATCGATGCCGGTGCATCACTTCAGGTTTACTGTATCCCTCTGACCTTCTTATTGACGATGAGACACAGAAATTGCATCGGAATTAAATACGAAAGGCACAATGCCAACTTAAGTACAAGAAGACTGACTCTTCTTCCTGATTATGTTTCGAACCATTCCTGTGACACTAGTTGTAGATTCCGATGCTTCACTTGAGGTTTACTGTATCGCTTGGACCTTCTTATTGTCGATGAAACACAGAAATTGCATCGGAATTCAATACAAAAGGCACAAGGCCGACTTAACTACAAGAAGACTGACTCCTCTTACTGACTATGGTTTGAACCATTCCTGTGACACTAGTCATAGATTCCGATGCTTACCTTCAGGATTACTGTATCCCACTGACCTTCTTATTGACGATGAAACACAGAAATTGCTTCCGAATTAAATACAAAATTCACAATGCCGACTTAAGTACAAGAAGACCGACTCTTCTTACTGTCTATGTTTTGAACCATCCCTGTGACACTAGTTATAGTTTATGTTGCTTCACTCTAGGTTTACTGTATCCCTTTGTCCTTCTTATTGACGAAGAAACACAGAAATAGCATCGGAATTAAATACAAATGGCACAATGCCTACTTAAGTACAAGAAGACTGACTCTTATTACTGACTATGTTTTGAACCATTCCTGTGACACTAGTTATAAATTCCGATGCTTCACTTCGGGTTTACTGTATCCCTTGGACCATCTTATTGACGATGAAACACAGAAATTGCATCGGATATAAATAGAAAAGGCACAATGTCGACATAAGTACAAGAAGACCGACTCTTCTTACTGTCTATGTTTTGAACCATTCCTGTGACACTAGTTATAGATTCCGATGCTTCACTCCAGGTTTACTGTATCCTTTGGACCTCCTTATTGACGATGAAACCCAGAAAATGCATCGGAATTAAATTGAAAAGGCACAATGCCGACTTAATTACAAGATGACTGACTCTTATTACTGACTATGTTTTGGACCATTCCTGTGACACTAGTTTTAAATTCCGATGCTTCACTTCGGGTTTACTGTATCCCTTGGACAATCTTATTGACGATGAAACACAGAAATTGCATCGGATATAAATAGAAAAGGCACAATGTCGACTTAAGTACAAGAAGACTGACTCTTCTTACTGTCTATGTTTTGAACCATTCCTGTGACACTAGTTATAGATTCCGATGCTTCACTCCAGGTTTACTGAATCCCTTGGACCTTCTTATTGACGATGAAACACAGAAATAGCATCGGAATTAAATAGAAATGGCACAATGCAGACTTAAGTACAAGAGGACTGACGCTTCTTACTGACTATGTTTTGAACCATTCCTGTGACACTAGTTATAGACTCCGATGCTTCACTTCAGGTTTACTGTACACCTTGGACCTTCTTATTGACTATGAAACACAGAAATCGCATCGGAATTAAATACAAAAGGCACAATGCCGACTTAAGTACAAAAAGACTGACTTTTACTACTGTCTATATTTTGCACCATTCTTGTGACACTAGTTATAGATTCCGATGCTTCACTTCAGGTTTACTGTATCCCTCTGACCTTATTGCCGATGAAACACAGAAATTGCATCGGAATTAAATACAAAAGGCACAATGCCGACTTATGTACAAGAGGACTGACGCTTCTTACTGACAATGTTTTGTACCATTCCTGTGACACTAGTTATAGACTCCGATGCTTCACTTCAGGTTTCCTGTACACCTTGGACCTTCTTATTGACGATGAAACACAGAAATAGCATCGGAATTAAATAGAAAAGGCACAATGCAGACTTAAGTACAAGAGGACTGACGCTTCTTACTGACTATGTTTTGAACCATTCCTGTGACACTAGTTATTGACTCCGATGCTTCACTTCAGGTTTACTGTACACCTTGGACCTTCTTATTGACTATGAAACACAGAAATCGCATCGGAATTAAATACAAAAGGCACAATGCCGACTTAAGTACAAAAAGACTGACTTTTACTACTGTCTATACTTTGAACCATTCCTGTGACACTAGTTATAGATTCCGATGCTTCACTTCAGGTTTACTGTATACCTCTGACCTTCTTATTGACGATGAAACACAGAAATTGCATCGGAATTAAATAGATAATGCACAATGCCGACTTAAGTACAAGAAGACTGACTCTTCTTACTGTCGATGCTTTGAACCATTCCTGTGACACTAGTTATAGATTCCGATGCTTCACTTTGGTTTTACTGTATCCCTTGGACCATCTTATTGACGATGAAACACAGAAATTCCATCGGAATTCAGTACAAAAGGCACAAGGCCGACTTAACTACAAGAAGACTGACTCCTCTTACTGACTATGCTTTGAACCATTCCTGTGACTCTAGTTATAGTTTCCGGTGCTTAACTTCCGGATTACTGTATCCCTCTGACCTTCTTAGTGACGATGAAACACAGAAATTGCATCGGAATTAAATACAAAAATCACAATGCCGACTTAAGTACAAGAAGACTGACTCATCTTACTGTCTATGTTTTGAACCGTCCCTGTGACCCTAGTTATAGATTCCGATGTTTCACTCCATGTTGACTGTATCCCTTGGACTTTCTTATTGACGATGAAACACAGAAATTGCATCCGAATTAAATATAAAATGCACAATGCCGACTTAAGTACAACAAGACTGACTCTTCTTACTGACTATGTTTGAACCATTCTTGTGACACTAGTTATCGATGCCGTTGCTTCACTTCAGGTTTACTGTATCCCTCTGACCTTCTTATTGACGATGAGACACAGAAATTGCATCGGAATTAAATACAAAAGGCACAATGCCGAATTAAGTACAAGAAGACTGACTCTTTTTACTGTCTATGATTTTAACCATTCCTGTGACACTAGTTATAGACTCCGATGCTTCACTCCAGGTTTACTGTATCCCTTCGACCTTCTTATTGACGATGAAACACAGAAATTGCTCCGGAATTAAATACAAAAGGCACAATGCCGACTTAAGTACAAGAAGACTGACTCTTCTTACGGTCTATGCTTTGAACCATCCCAGTGACACTAGTTATAGATTCCGATGCTTCACTGCAGGTTTACTGTGTCCCTTAGACCTTCTTATTGACGATGAAACACAGATATTACATCGGAATTGAATACAATAGGCACACTGCCGACTTAAGTACAAGAAGACTGACACTTCCTACTTTCTATGTATTGAACCATTCCTGTGACACTAGTTATAGATTTCGATGCTTCACTTCAGGTTTTCTGTATCCCTTAGAGCGTCTTATTGACGATGAAACACAGAAATTGCATCGGAATTAAATACAAAAGGCACAATACCGACTTAAGAACAAGAAGACAGACTCTTCTTACTGACTATGCTTTGAACCATTCCTGTGACACTAGTCATAGATTCCGATGCTTACCTTCAGGTTTACTGTATCCCACTGACCTTCTTATTGACGATGAAACACAGAAATTGCTTCCGAATTAAATACAAAATTCACAATGCCGACTTAAGTACAAGAAGACCGACTCTTCTTACTGTCTATGATTTGAACCATCCCTGTGACACTAGGTATAGTTTATGTTGCTTCACTCTAGGTTTACTGTATCCCTTTGTCCTCCTTATTGTCGAAGAAACACAGAAATTGCATCGGAATTAAATACAAAAGGCACAATGCCTACTTAAGTACAAGAAGACTGACTCTCATTACTGACTATGTATTGGACCATTCCTGTGACACTAGTTATAAATTCCGATGCTTCACTTCGGGTTTACTGTATCCCTTGGACCATCTTATTGACGATGAAACACAGAAATTGCATCGGATATAAATAGAAAAGGCACAATGTCGACTTAAGTACAAGAAGACCGACTCTTCTTACTGTCAATGTTTTGAACCATTCCTGTGACACTAGTTATAGATTCCGAGGCTTCACTCCAGGTTTACTGTATCCCTTGGACCTTCTTGTTGACGATGAAACCCAGAAAATGCATCGGAATTAAATTGAAAAGGCACAATGCCGACTTAATTACAAGAAGACTGACTCTTATTACTGACTATGTTTTGGACCATTCCTGTGACACTAGTTTTAAATTCCGATGCTTCACTTCGGGTTTACTGTATCCCTTGGACCATCTTATTGACGATGAAACACAGAAATTGCATCGGATATAAATAGAAAAGGCACAATGTCGACTTAAGTAAAAGAAGACTGACTCTTCTTACTGTCTATGTTTTGAACCATTCCTGTGACACTAGTTATAGATTCCGATGCTTCACTCCAGGTTTACTGTATCCCTTGGACCTTCTTATTGACGATGAAACACAGAAATAGCATCGGAATTAAATAGAAATGGCACAATGCAGACTTAAGTACAAGAGGACTGACGCTTCTTACTGACTATGTTTTGAACCATTCCTGTGACACTAGTTATAGACTCCGATGCTTCACTTCAGGTTTACTGTACACCTTGGACCTTCTTATTGACTATGAAACACAGAAATCGCATCGGTATTAAATACAAAAGGCACAATGCCGACTTAAGTACAAAAAGACTGACTTTTACTACTGTCTATATTTTGAACCATTCCTGTGACACTAGTTATCGATTCCGATGCTTCACTTTAGGTTTACTGTATCCCTCTGACCTTATTGCCGATGAAACACAGAAATTGCATCGGAATTAAATACAAAAGGCACAATGCCGACTTATGTACAAGAGGACTGACGCTTCTTACTGACAATGTTTTGAACCATTCCTGTGACACTAGTTATAGACTCCGATGCTTCACTTCAGGTTTACTGTATACCTCTGACCTTCTTATTGACGATGAAACACAGAAATTGCATCGGAATTAAATAGAAAATGCACAATGCCGACTTAAGTACAAGAACACTGACTCTTCTTACTGTCTATGCTTTGAACCATTCCTGTGACACTAGTTATAAATTCCGATGCTTCACTTCGGTTTTACTGTATCCCTTGGACCATCTTATTGACGATGAAACACAGAAATTGCATCGGAATTCAGTACAAAAGGCACAAGGCCGACTTAACTACAAGAAGACTGACTCCTCTTACTGACTATGCTTTGAACCATTCCTGTGACTCTAGTTATAGATTCCGGTGCTTAACTTCCGGATTACTGTATCCCTCTGACCTTCTTAGTGACGATGAAACACAGAAATTGCATCGGAATTAAATACAAAAAGCACAATGCCGACTTAAGTACAAGAATACTGACTCATCTTACTGTCTATGTTTTGAACCGTCCCTGTGACCCTAGTTATAGATTCCGATGTTTCACTCCATGTTGACTGTATCCCTTGGACCTTCTTATTGACGATGAAACACAGAAATTGCATCCGAATTAAATATAAAATGCACAATGCCGACTTAAGTACAACAAGACTGACCCTTCTTACTGACTATGTTTTGAACCATTCTTGTGACACTAGTCATAGATTCCGATGCTTACCTTCAGGATAACTGTATCCCACTGACCTTCTTATTGACGATGAAACACAGAAATTGCTTCCGAATTAAATACAAAATTCACAATGCCGACTTAAGTACAAGAAGACCGACTCTTCTTACTGTCTATGATTTGAACCATCCCTGGGACACTAGTTATAGTTTATGTTGCTTCACTCTAGGTTTACTGTATCCCTTTGTCCTTCTTATTGACGATGAAACACAGAAATTGCATCGGAATTAAATACAAAAGGCACAATGCCTACTTAAGTACAAGAAGACTGACTCTTATTACTGACTATGTATTGGACCATTCCTGTGACACTAGTTATAAATTCCGATGCTTCACTTCGGGTTTACTGTATCCCTTGGACCATCTTATTGACGATGAAACACAGAAATTGCATCGGATATAAATAGAAAAGGCACAATGTCGACTTAAGTACAAGAAGACCGACTCTTCTTACTGTCTATGTTTTGAACCATTCTTGTGACACTAGTTATAGATTCCGATGCTTCACTCCAGGTTTACTGTATCCCTTGGACCTTCTTATTGACGATGAAACCCAGAAAATGCATCGGAATTAAATAGAAAAGGCACAATGCCGACTTAATTACAAGAAGACTGACTCTTATTACTGACTATGTTTTGGACCATTCCTGTGACACTAGTTTTAAATTCCGATGCTTCACTTCGGGTTTACTGTATCCCTTGGACCATCTTATTGACGATGAAACACAGAAATTGCACCGGAATTCAGTACAAAAGGCACAAGGCCGACTTAACTACAAGAAGACTGACTCCTCTTACTGACTATGCTTTGAACCATTCCTGTGACTCTAGTTATAGATTCCGGTGCTTAACTTCCGGATTACTGTATCCCTCTGACCTTCTTAGTGACGATGAAACACAGAAATTGCATCGGAATTAAATACAAAAATCACAATGCCGACTTAAGTACAAGAAGACTGACTCATCTTACTGTCTATGTTTTGAACCGTCCCTGTGACCCTAGTTATAGATTCCGATGTTTCACTCCATGTTGACTGTATGCCTTGGACCTTCTTATTGACGATGAAACACAGAAATTGCATCCGAATTAAATATAAAATGCACAATGCCGACTTAAGTACAACAAGCCTGACTCTTCTTACTGACTATGTTTTGAACCATTCTTGTGACACTAGTTATCGATGCCGTTGCTTCACTTCAGGTTTACTGTATCCCTCTGACCTTCTTATTGACGATGAGACACAGAAATTGCATCGGAATTAAATACAAAAGGCACAATGCCGAATGAAGTACAAGAAGACTGACTCTTTTTACTGTCTATGATTTTAACCATTCCTGTGACACTAGTTATAGACTCCGATGCTTCACTCCAGGTTTACTGTATCCCTTCGACCTTCTTATTGACGATGAAACACAGAAATTGCTCCGGAATTAAATACAAAAGGCACAATGCCGACTTAAGTACGAGACGACTGACTCTTCGTACGGTCTATGCTTTGAACCATCCCAGTGACACTAGTTATAGATTCCGATGCTTCACCGCAGATTTACTGTGTCCCTTAGACCTTCTTATTGACGATGAAACACAGATATTACATCGGAATTGAATACTATAGGCACACTGCCGACTTAAGTGCAAGAAGACTGACACTTCCTACTTTCTATGTTTTGAACCATACCTGTGACACTAGTTATAGATTTCGATGCTTCACTTCAGGTTTTCTGTATCCCTTAGAGCGTCTTATTGACGATGAAACACAGAAATTGCATCGGAATTAAATACAAAAGGCACAATACCGACTTGAGAACAAGAAGACAGACTCTTCTTACTGACTATGCTTTGAACCATTCCTGTGACACTAGTCATAGATTCCGATGCTTTCCTTCAGGATTACTGTATCCCACTGACCTTCTTATTGACGATGAAACACAGAAATTGCTTCCGAATTAAATACAAAATTCACAATGCCGACTTAAGTACAAGAAGACCGACTCTTCTTACTGTCTATGATTTGAACCATCCCTGTGACACTAGTTATAGTTTATGTTGCTTCAATCTAGGTTTACTGTATCCCTTTGTCCTTCTTATTGACGAAGAAACACAGAAATTGCATCGGAATTAAATGCAAAAGGCACAATGCCTACTTAAGTACAAGAAGACTGACTCTTATTACTGACTATGTATTGGACCATTCCTGTGACACTAGTTATAAATTCCGATGCTTCACTTCGGGTTTACTGTATCCCTTGGACCATCTTATTGACGATGAAACACAGAAATTGCATCGGATATAAATAGAAAAGGCACAATTTCGACTTAAGTACAAGAAGACCGACTCTTCTTACTGTCTATGTTTTGAACCATTCCTGTGACACTAGTTATAGATTCCGATTCTTCACTCCAGGTTTACTGTATCCCTTGGACCTTCTTATTGACGATGAAACCCAGAAAATGCATCGGAATTAAATACAAAAGGCACAATGCCGACTTAAGTACAAAAAGACTGACTTTTACTACTGTCTATATTTTGAACCATTCCTGTGACACTAGTTATAGATTCCGATGCTTCACTTTAGGTTTACTGTATCCCTCTGACCTTATTGCCGATGAAACACAGAAATTACATCGGAATTAAATACAAAAGGCACAATGCCGACTTATGTACAAGAGGACTGACGCTTCTTACTGACAATGTTTTGAACCATTCCTGTGACACTAGTTATAGACTCCGATGCTTCACTTCAGGTTTCCTGTACACCTTGGACCTTCTTATTGACGATGAAACACAGAAATAGCATCTGAATTAAATAGAAAAGGCACAATGCAGACTTAAGTACAAGAGGACTGACGCTTCTTACTGACTATGTTTTGAACCATTCCTGTGACACTAGTTATAGACTCCGATGCTTCACTTCAGGTTTACTGTATACCTCTGACCTTCTTATTGACGATGAAACACAGAAATTGCATCGGAATTAAATAGAAAATGCACAATGCCGACTTAAGTACAAGAAGACTGACTCTTCTTACTGTCTATGCTTTGAACCACTCCTGTGACACTAGTTATCAATTCCGATGCTTCACTTCGGTTTTACTGTATCCCTTGGACCATCTTATTGACGATGAAACACAGAAATTGCATCGGAATTCAGTACAAAAGGCACAAGGCCGACTTAACTACAAGAAGACTGACTCCTCTTACAGACTATGCTTTGAACCATCCATGTGACTCTAGTTATAGATTCCGGTGCTTAACTTCCGGATTACTGTATCCCTCTGACCTTCTTAGTGACGATGAAACACAGAAATTGCATCGGAATTAAATACAAAAAGCACAATGCCGACTTAAGTACAAGAATACTGACTCATCTTACTGTCTATGTTTTGAACCGTCCCTGTGACCCTAGTTATAGATTCCGATGTTTCACTCCATGTTGACTGTATCCCTTGGACCTTCTTATTGACGATGAAACACAGAAATTGCATCCGAATTAAATATAAAATGCACAATGCCGACTTAAGTACAACAAGACTGACTCTTCTTACTGACTATGTTTTGAACCATTCTTGTGACACTTGTTATCGATGCCGTTGCTTCACTTCAGGTTTACTGTATCCCTCTGACCTTCTTATTGACGATGAGACACAGAAATTGCATCGGAATTAAATACAAAAGGCACAATGCCGAATGAAGTACAAGAAGACTGACTCTTTTTACTGTCTATGATTTTAACCATTCCTGTGACACTAGTTATAGACTCCGATGCTTCACTCCAGGTTTACTGTATCCCTTCGACCTTCTTATTGACGATGAAACACAGAAATTGCTCCGGAATTAAATACAAAAGGCACAATGCCGACTTAAGTACGAGACGACTGACTCTTCGTACGGTCTATGCTTTGAACCATCCCAGTGACACTAGTTATAGATTCCGATGCTTCACTGCAGGTTTACTGTGTCCCTTAGACCTTCTTATTGACGATGAAACACAGATATTACATCGGAATTGAATACAATAGGCACACTGCCGACTTAAGTGCAAGAAGACTGACACTTCCTACTTTCTATGTTTTGAACCATACCTGTGACACTAGTTATAGATTTCGATGCTTCACTTCAGGTTTTCTGTATCCCTTAGAGCGTCTTATTGACGATGAAACACAGAAATTGCATCGGAATTAAATACAAAAGGCACAATACCGACTTAAGAACAAGAAGACAGACTCTTCTTACTGACTATGCTTTGAACCATTCCTGTGACACTAGTCATAGATTCCGATGCTTTCCTTCAGGATTACTGTATCCCACTGACCTTCTTATTGACGATGAAACACAGAAATTGCTTCCGAATTAAATACAAAATTCACAATGCCGACTTAAGTACAAGAAGACCGACTCTTCTTACTGTCTATGATTTGAACCATCCCTGTGACACTAGTTATAGTTTATGTTGCTTCAATCTAGGTTTACTGTATCCCTTTGTCCTTCTTATTGACGAAGAAACACAGAAATTGCATCGGAATTAAATACAAAAGGCACAATGCCTACTTAAGTACAAGAAGACTGACTCTTATTACTGACTATGTATTGGACCATTCCTGTGACACTAGTTATAAATTCCGATGCTTCACTTCGGGTTTACTGTATCCCTTGGACCATCTTATTGACGATGAAACACAGAAATTGCATCGGATATAAATAGAAAAGGCACAATTTCGACTTAAGTACAAGAAGACCGACTCTTCTTACTGTCTATGTTTTGAACCATTCCTGTGACACTAGTTATAGATTCCGATTCTTCACTCCAGGTTTACTGTATCCCTTGGACCTTCTTATTGACGATGAAACCCAGAAAATGTATCGGAATTAAATAGAAAAGGCACAATGCCTACTTAATTACAAGAAGACTGACTCTTATTACTGACTATGTTTTGGACCATTCCTGTGACACTAGTTTTAAATTCCGATGCTTCACTTCGGGTTTATTGTATCCCTTGGACCATCTTATTGACGATGAAACACAGAAATTGCATCGGATATAAATAGAAAAGGCACAATGTCGACTTAAGTACGAGAAGACTGACTCTTCTTACTGTCTATGTTTTGAACCATTCCTGTGACACTAGTTATAGATTTCGATGCTTCACTCCAGGTTTACTGTATCCGTTGGACCTTCTTATTGACGATGAAACACAGAAATAGCATCGGAATTAAATAGAAATGGCACAATGCAGACTTAAGTACAAGAGGACTGACGCTTCTTACTGACTATGTTTTGAACCATTCCTGTGACACTAGTTACAGACTCCGATGCTTCACTTCAGGTTTACTGTACACCTTGGACCTTCTTATTGACTATGAAACACAGAAATCGCATCGGAATTAAATACAAAAGGTACAATGCCGACTTAAGTACAAAAAGACTGACTTTTACTACTGTCTATATTTTGAACCATTCCTGTGACACTAGTTATAGATTCCGATGCTTCACTTCAGGTTTACTGTTTCCCTTGCACCTTCTTATTGACGATGAAACACAGAAATTGCATCGGAATTAAATACAAAAGGCACAATGCCGACTTATGTACAAGAAGACTGACTCTTCCTACTGTCTATGTTTTGAACCATTTCTGTAACACTAGTTATAGAGTCCGATGCATCACTTCAGGTTTACTGTATCCCTCTGACCTTCTTATTGACGATGAAAGACAGACATTTCATCGGAATTAAATACAAAAGGCACAATGCCGACTTAAGAACAAGAAGACAGACTCTTCTTACTGACTATGCTTTGAACCATTCCTGTGACACTAGTTATAGATTCTGATGCTTAACTTCAGGATTACTGTATCCCACTGACCTTCTTATTGACGATGAAACACAGAAATTGCTTCCGAATTAAATACAAAATTCACAATGCCGACTCAAGTACAAGAAGACTGACTCTTCTTACTGTCTATGATTTGAACCATCCCTGTGACACTAGTTATAGTTTCCGATGCTTCACTCTAGGTTTACTGTATCCCTTGGTCCTTCTTATTGACGAAGAAACACAGAAATTGCATCGGAATTAAATACAAAAGGCACAATGCCGACTTAAGTACAAGAAGACTGACTCTTATTACTGACAATGTTTTGGACCTTTCCTGTGACACTAGTTATAAATTCCGATGCTTCACTTCGGGTTTACTGTATCCCTTGGACCATCTTATTGACGATGAAACACAGAAATTGCATCGGATATAAATAGAAATGGCACAACGTCGACTTAAGTACAAGAAGACCGA
Organism: Schistocerca serialis cubense; assembly: GCF_023864345.2. Lineage (NCBI taxonomy): Eukaryota > Metazoa > Arthropoda > Insecta > Orthoptera > Acrididae > Schistocerca > Schistocerca serialis. The sequence continues at coordinate 640,852,309 of NC_064644.1, forward strand.
CTCTTCTTACTGTCTATGTTTTGAACCATTCCTGTGACACTAGTTATAGATTCCGATGCTTCACTCCAGGTTTACTGTATCCCTTGGACCTTCTTATTGACGATGAAACCCAGAAAATGCATCGGAATTAAATAGAAAAGACACAATGCCGACTAAATTACAAGAGGACTGACGCTTCTTACTGACTATGTTTTGATCCATTCCTGTGACACTAGTTATAGATTCCGATGCTTCACTTCAGGTTTACTGTACACCTTGGACCTTCTTTTTGATTATGAAACACAGAAATCGCATCGGAATTAAATACAAAAGGCACTATGCCGACTTAAGTACAAGAAGACTGACTCTTCCTACTGTCTATATTTTAAACCATTCCTGTGACACTAGTTATAGATTCCGATGCTTCACTTCAGGTTTACTGTATCCCTCTGACCTTTTTGCCGATGAAACACAGAAATTGCATCGGAATTAAATTTAAAAGGCACAATGCCAACTTAAGGACAAGAAGACTGACCCTTCTTACTATCTATGTTTTGAACCATTCCTGTGACACTAGTTATAGATTCCGATGCTTCACTTCAGGTTTACTGTTTCCCTTGCCCCTTCTTATTGACGATGAAACACAGAAATTGCATCGGAATTAAATACAAAAGGCACAATGCCGACTTATGTACAAGAAGACTGACTCTTCCTACTGTCTATGTTTTTAATCATTTCTGTGACACTAGTTATAGAGTCCGATGCTTTACTTCAGGTTTACTGTATCCCTCTGACCTTCTTATTGACTATGAAAGACAGACATTGCATCGGAATTAAATACAAAAGGCACAATGCCGACTTAAGTACAAGAAGACTGACTCTTCTTACTGTCTATGTTTTGAACCATCCCTGTGACACTAGTGATAGATTCCGATGCTTCACTCCAGGTTTACTGTATCCCTTGGTCCTTCTTATTGACGAAGAAACACAGAAATTGCATCGGAATTAAATACAAAAGGCACAATGCCGACTTAAGTACAAGAAGACTGACTCTTATTACTGACTATGTTTCGGACCATTCCTGTGACACTAGTTATAAATTCCGATGCTTCACTTAGGGTTTACTGTATCCCTTGGACCAATTTATTGACGATGAAACACAGAAATTGCATCGGATATGAATAGAAAAGGCACAATGCCGACTTAAGTACAAGAAGACTGACTCTTCTTCCTGATTATGTTTCGAACCATTCCTGTGACACTAGTTGTAGATTCCGATGCTTCACTTGAGGTTTACTGTATCCCTTGGACCTTCTTATTGTCGATGAAACACAGAAATTGCATCGGAATTCAATACAAAAGGCACAAGGCCGACTTAAATACAAGAAGACTGACTCCTCTTACTGACTATGATTTGAACCATTCCTGTGACTCTAGTTATAGATTCCGGTGCTTAACTTCCTGATTACTGTATCCCTCTGACTTTCTTAGTGACGATGAAACACAGAAATTGCATCGGAATTAAATACAAAAGGCACAATGCCGAATTAAGTACAAGGAGACTGACTCTTCTTACGGTCTATGCTTTGAACCATCCCTGTGACACTAGTTATAGATTCCGATGCTTCACTGCAGGTTTACTGTGTCCCTTAGACCTTCTTATTGACGATGAAACAAAGAAAATGCATCGGAATTAAATAGAATAGACACAATGCCGACTTAATTACAAGAGGACTGATGCTTCTTACTGACTATGTTATGATCCATTCCTGTGACACTAGTTATAGATTCCGATGCTTCACTACAGGTTTACTGTACATCTTGGACCTTCTTATTGACCATGAAACACAGAAATCGCATCGGAATTAAATACAAAAGGCACTATGCCGACTTAAGTACAAGAAGACTGACTCTTCCTACTGTCTATAATTTAAACCATTCCTGTGACACTAGTTATAGATTCCGATGCTTCACTTCAGGTTTACTGTATCCCTCTGACCGTTTTGCCGATGAAACACAGAAATTGCATCGGAATTAAATTTAAAAGGCACAATGCCAACTTAAGGACAAGAAGACTGACCCTTCTTACTATCTATGTTTGAACCATTCCTGTGACACTAGTTATAGATTCCGATGCTTCACTTCAGGTTTACTGTTTCCCTTGCACCTTCTTATTGACGATGAAACACAGAAATTGCATCGGAATTAAATACAAAAGGCACAATGCCGACTTATGTACAAGAAGACTGACTCTTCCTACTGTCTATGTTTTGAACCATTTCTGTGACACTAGTTATAGAGTCCGATGCTTCACTTCAGGTTTACTGTATCCCTCTGACCTTCTTATTGACGATGAAAGACAGACATTTCATCGGAATTAAATACAAAAGGCACAATGCCGACTTAAGAACAAGAAGACTCTTCTTACTAACTATCCTTTGAACCATTCCTGTGACACTAGTCATAGATTCTGATGCTTAACTTCAGGATTACTGTATCCCACTGACCTTCTTATTGACGATGAAACACAGAAATTGCTTCCGAATTAAATACAAAATTCACAATGCCGAATTAAGTACAAGAAGACTGACTCTTCTTACTGTCTATGTTTTGAACCATCCCTGTGACACTAGTTATAGTTTCCGATGCTTCACTCCAGGTTAATGTATCCCTTGGTCCTTCTTATTGACGAAGAAACATAGAAATTGCATCGGAATTAAATACAAAAGGCACAATGCCGACTTAAGTACAAGAAGACTGACTCTTATTACTGACTATGTTTTGGACCATTCCTGTGACACTAGTTATAAATTCCGATGCTTCACTTAGGGTTTACTGTATCCCTTGGACCAATTTATTGACGATGAAACACAGAAATTGCATCGGATATGAATAGAAAAGGCACAATGCCGACTTAAGTACAAGAAGACTGACTCTTCTTACTGTCTAAGCTTTGAACCATTCCTGTGACACTAGTTATAGATTCCGATGCTTCACTTCAGGTTTACTGTATCCCTCTGACCTTCTTATTGACGGTGAAACACAGAAATTGCATCGGAATTAAATACGAAAGGCACAATGCCAACTTAAGTACAAGAAGACTGACTCTTCTTCCTGATTATGTTTCGAACCATTCCTGTGACACTAGTTGTAGATTCCGATGCTTCACTTGAGGTTTACTGTATCCCTTGGACCTTCTTATTGTCGATGAAACACAGAAATTGCATCGGAATTCAATACAAAAGGCACAAGGCCGACTTAACTACTAGAAGACTGACTCCTCTTACTGACTATGATTTGAACCATTCCTGTGACTCTAGTTATAGATTCCGGTGCTTAACTTCCTGATTACTGTATCCCTCTGACTTTCTTAGTGACGATGAAACACAGAAATTGCATCGGAATTGAATACAAATAGCACAATGCCGACTTAAGTACAAGAATACTGACTCATCTTATTGTCTATGTTTGAACCGTCCCAGTAACCCTAGTTATAGATTCCGATGTTTCACTCCATGTTGACTGTATCCCTTGGACCTTCTTATTGACGATGAAACACAGAAATTGCATCCGAATTAAATACAAAATGCACAATGCCGACTTAAGTACAACAAGACTGACTCTTCTTACTGACTATGTTTTGAACCATTCTTGTGACACTAGTTATCGATGCCGTTGCATCACTTCAGGTTTACTGTATCCCTCTGACCTTCTTATTGACGATGAGACACAGATATTGCATCGGAATTAAATACAAAAGGCACAATGCCGAATTAAGTACAAGACGACCGACTCTTTTTACTGTCTATGATTTTAACCATTCCTGTGACACTAATTATAGACTCCGATGCTTCACTCCAAGTTTACTGTATCCCTTCGACCCTCTTATTGACGATGAAACACAGAAATTGCTCCGGAATTAAATACAAAAGGCACAATGCCGACTTAAGTACAAGGAGACTGACTCTTCTTACGGTCTATGCTTTGAACCATCCCTGTGACACTAGTTATAGATTCCGATGCTTCACTGCAGGTTTACTGTGTCCCTTAGACCTTCTTATTGACGATGAAACAAAGAAAATGCACCGGAATTAAATAGAAAAGACACAATGCCGACTTAATTACAAGAGGACTGACACTTCTAACTGACTATGTTTTGATCCATTCCTGTGACACTAGTTATAGATTCCGATGCTTCACTTCAGGTTTACTGTACACCTTGGACCTTCTTATTGACTATGAAACACAGAAATCGCATCGGAATTAAATACAAAAGGCACTATGCCGACTTAAGTACAAGAAGACTGACTCTTCCTACTGTCTATAATTTAAACCATTCCTGTGACACTAGTTATAGATTCCGATGCTTCACTTCAGGTTTACTGTATCCCTCTGACCGTTTTGCCGATGAAACACAGAAATTGTATCGGAATTAAATTTAAAAGGCACAATGCCAACTTAAGGACAAGAAGACTGACCCTTCTTACTATCTATGTTTGAACCATTCCTGTGACACTAGTTATAGATTCCGATGCTTCACTTCAGGTTTACTGTTTCCCTTGCACCTTCTTATTGACGATGAAACACAGAAATTGCATCGGAATTAAATACAAAAGGCACAATGCCGACTCATGTACAAGAAGACTGACTCTTCCTACTGTCTATGTTTTGAACCATTTCTGTGACACTAGTTATAGAGTCCGATGCTTCACTTCAGGTTTACTGTATCCCTCTGACCTTCTTATTGACGATGAAAGACAGACATTTCATCGGAATTAAATACAAAAGGCACAATGCCGACTTAAGAACAAGAAGACAGACTCTTCTTACTGACTATGCTTTGAACCATTCCTGTGACACTAGTCATAGATTCTGATGCTTAACTTCAGGATTACTGTATCCCACTGACCTTCTTATTGACGATGAAACTCAGAAATTGCTTCCGAATTAAATACAAAATTCACAATGCCGAATTAAGTACAAGATGACTGACTCTTCTGACTGTCTATGATTTGAACCATCCCTGTGACACTAGTTATAGTTTCCGATGCTTCACTCTAGGTTTACTGTATCCCTTGGTCCTTCTTATTGACGAAGAAACACAGAAATTGCATCGGAATTAAATACAAAAGGCACAATGCCGACTTAAGTACAAAAAGACTGACTCTTATTACTGACAATGTTTTGGACCATTCCTGTGACACTAGTTATAAATTCCGATGCTTCACTTCGGGTTTACTGTATCCCTTGGACCATCTTATTGACGATGAAACACAGAAATTGCATCGGATATAAATAGAAAAGGCACAATGTCGACTTAAGTACAAGAAGACCGACTCTTCTTACTGTCTATGTTTTGAACCATTCCTGTGACACTAGTTATAGATTCCGATGCTTCACTTCAGGTTTACTGTACACCTTGGACCTTCTTATTGACTATGAAACACAGAAATCGCATCGGAATTAAATACAAAAGGCACTATGCCGACTTAAGTACAAGAAGACTGACTCTTCCTACTGTCTATATTTTAAACCATTCCTGTGACACTAGTTATAGATTCCGATGCTTCACTTCAGGTTTACTGTATCCCTCTGACCTTTTTGCCGATGAAACACAGAAATTGCATCGGAATTAAATTTAAAAGGCACAATGCCAACTTAAGGACAAGAAGACTGACCCTTCTTACTATCTATGTTTGAACCATTCCTGTGACACTAGTTATAGATTCCGATGCTTCACTTCAGGTTTACTGTTTCCCTTGCCCCTTCTTATTGACGATGAAACACTGAAATTGCATCGGAATTAAATACAAAAGGCACAATGCCGACTTATGTACAAGAAGACTGACTCTTCCTACTGTTTATGTTTTGAATCATTTCTGTGACACTAGTTATAGAGTCCGATGCATTACTTCAGGTTTACTGTATCCCTCTGACCTTCTTATTGACGATGAAAGACAGACATTGCATCGGAATTAAATACAAAAGGCACAATGCCGACTTAAGTACAAGAAGACTGACTCTTCCTACTGTCTATGTTTTGAACCATCCCTGTGACACTAGTTATAGTTTCCGATGCTTCACTCCAGGTTTACTGTATCCCTTGGTCCTTCTTATTGACGAAGAAACACAGAAATTGCATCGGAATTAAATACAAAAGGCACAATGCCGACTTAAGTACAAGAAGACTGACTCTTATTACTGACTATGTTTTGGACCATTCCTGTGACACTAGTTATAAATTCCGATGCTTCACTTAGGGTTTACTGTATCCCTTGGACCATCTTATTGACGATGAAACACAGAAATTGCATCGGATATAAATAGAAAAGGCACAATGCCGACTTAAGTACAAGAAGACTGACTCTTCTTCCTTATTATGTTTTGAACAATTCCTGTGACACTAGTTGTAGATTCCGATGCTTCACTTGAGGTTTACTGTATCCCTTGGACCTTCTTATTGACGATGAAACGCAGAAATTGCATCGGAATTAAATACAAAAGACACGATGCCGTCTTAAGTACAAGAAGACTGACTCTTCCAACTGTCCATGTTTTGAACCATTCCTGTGACGCTAGATATAGATTCCGATGCTTCACTTCAGGTTTACTGTATCCCTCTGACCGTCTTATTGACGATGAAACACAGAAATTGCATCCGAATTAAATAGAAATGTCACAATGCCCACTTAAGTACTAGAAGCCTGACTCTTCCTACTGTCTATGCTTTGAACCATTCCTAAGACACTTGTTATAGATTCCGATGCTTCACTTCAGGTTTACTGTATCCCTTCGACCTTCTTATTGTCGATGAAACACAGAAATTGCATCGGAATTCAATCCAAAGGCACAAGGCCGACTTAACTACAAGAAGACTGACTCCTCTTACTGACTCTGCTTTGAACCATTCCAGTGCCTCTATTATAGATTCCAGTGCTTAACTTCCGGATTACTGTATCCCTCTGACCTTCTTAGTGACGATGAAACACAGAAATGCATCGGAATTAAATACAAAAAGCACAATGCCGACTTAAGTACAAGAATACTGACTCATCTTACTGTGTATGTTTTGAACCGTCACTGTGACCCTAGTTATAGGTTCCGATGTTTCACTCCATGTTGACTGTATCCCTTGGACCTGCTTATTGACGATGAAACACAGAAATTGCATCCGAATTAAATACAAAATGCACAATGCCGACTTAAGTACAACAAGACTGACTGTTCTTACTGACTATGTTTAGAACCATTCTTGTGACACTAGTTATCGATGCCGTTGCTTCACTTCAGGTTTACTGTATCCCTCTGACCTTCTTATTGACGATGAGACACAGAAATTGCATCGGAATTAAATACAAAAGGCACAATGCCGAATTAAGTACAAGAAGAGTGACTCTTTTTACTGTCTATGATTTTAAACATTCCTGTGACACTAGTTATAGACTCCGATGCTTCACTCCAGGTTTACTGTATCCCTCTGACCTTCTTATTGACGATGAAACTCAGAAATTGCATCGGAATTAAATACAAAAGGCACAATGCCGACTTAAGTACAAGAAGACTGACTCTTCTTACTGTCTATAATTAAACCATTCCTGTGACACTAGTTATAGATTCCGATGTTTCACTTCAGGTTTACTGTATCCCTCTGACCTTCTTATTAACGATGAAACACAGAAATAGAATCGGAATTAAATAGAAAAGGCACAATGCCGACTTAAGTACAAGAGGACTGACTCTTCTTACTGTCTATGTTTTGAACCATTCCTGTGACACTAGTTATAGTTTCCGATTCTTCACTCCAGGTTTACTGTATCCCTCTGACCTTCTTATTGACGATGAAACTCAGAAATTGCATCGGAATTAAATACAAAAGGCACAATGCCGACTTAAGTACAAGAAGACTGACTCTTCTTACTGTCTATAATTAAACCATTCCTGTGACACTAGTTATAGATTCCGATGTTTCACTTCAGGTTTACTGTATCCCTCTGACCTTCTTATTAACGATGAAACACAGAAATTGCATCGGAATTAAATAGAAAAGGCACAATGCCGACTTAAGTATTAGAGGACTGACTCTTCTTACTGTCTATGATTTGAACCATTCCTGAGACAGTAGTTATAGATTCCGTTGCTTCACTTCAGGTTTACTGTATCCCTCTGACCGTCTTATTGACGATGAAACACAGAAATTGCATGCGAATTAAATAGAAAAAGCACAATGCCGACTTAAGTACTAGAAGACTGACACTTCCTACTGTCTACGTTTTGAACCATTCGTAAGACACTTTTTATAGATTCCAATGCTTCACCTCAGGTTTACTGTATCCCTTGGACCTTCTTATTGACGATGAAACACAGAAATTGCATCGGAATACAATACAAAAGGCACAAGGCCAACTTAACTACAAGAAGACTGACTCTTCTTACTGACTATGCTTTGAACCATTCCTGTGACACTAGTTATAGATTCCGATGCTTAACTTCAGGATAACTGTATCCCTCTAGCCTTCTTAGTGACGATGAAACACAGAAATTGCATCGGAATTAAATACAAAAAGCACAATGCCGATTTAAGTACAAGAATACTGACTCATCTTATTGTCCATGTTTAGAACCTTCCCTGTGACACTAGTTATAGATTCCAATGTTTCACTCCAGGTTGACTGTATCCCTTGGACCTTCTTATTGACGATGAAACACAGAAATTGCATCGGAATTAAATACAAAAGGCACAATGCCGACTTAAGTACAAGAAGACTGACTCTTCTTACTGACTATGTTTTGAACCATTCCTGTGACACTAGTTATAGATTCCGTTGCTTCACTTCAGGTGTACTGTATCCCTCTGACCTTCTTATTGACGATGAAACTCAGAAATTGCATCGGAATTAAATACAAAAGGCACAATGCCGAATTAAGTACAAGAAGACTGACTCTTCTTACTGTCTATGCTTTTAACCATTCCTGTGACACTAGTTATAGACTCCGATGCTTCACTCCAGGTTTACTGTTTCCCTTCGACCTTCTTATTGACTATGAAACACAGAAATTGCATCGGAATTAAATACAAATGGCACAATGCCGACTTAAGTACAAGAAGACTGACTCTTCTTACTGTCTATGTTTTGAACCATGCCTGTGAAACCAGTTATAGATTCCGATGCTTCACTGCAGGTTTACTGTGTCCCTTGGACCTTCTTATTGACGATGAAACACAGAAATTACATCGGAATTAAATGCAGTAGGCACAATGCCGACTTAAGAACAAGAAGGCTGACTCTTCCTACTATCTATGTTTTGAACCATTCCTGTGACACTAGTTATACATTCCGATGCTGCACTTCAGATTTACTGTATCCCTTGGACCGTCTTATTGACGATGAAACACAGAAATTGCATCGGAATTAAATACAAAAGGCACAATACCGACATAAGGACAAGAAGACTGACTCTTCTTACTGACTATGCTTTGAACCATTCCTGTGACACTAGTCATAGATTCCGATGCTTAAGTTCAGGATTACTGTATCCCTCTGACCTTCTTATTCACGATGAAACACAGAAATTGCATCCGAATTAAATACAAAAGGCACAATGCCGACTTAAGTACAAGAAGACCGACTCTTCCTACTGACTATATTTTGAACCATTCCTGTGACACTAGTTATAGATTCCGATGCTTCAGTTGAGGTTTATTGTATGCCTTGGACCTTCTTATTGACGATGAAACACAGAAATCGCATCGGAATTAAATACAAAAGGCACAATGCCGACATAAGTACAAGAAGACTGACTCTTCTTACTGTCTATGTTTTGAACCATTCCTGTGACACTAGTTATAGATTCCGATGCTTCACTCCAGGTTTAATGTATCCCTTGGACCTTCTTATTGACGATGAAACACAGAAATTGCATCGGAATTAAACACAAAAGGCACAATACCGACCTAAGGACAAGAAGACTGACTCTTCTTAGTGACTATGCTTTGAACAATTCCTGTGACACTAGCTATAGATTCCGATGCATCACTTCAGGTTTACTGTATCCCTCTGACCTTCTTATTGACGATAAAAGACAGAAATTGCATCGGAATTAAATACAAAAGGCACAATGCCGAATTAAGTACAAGAAGACTGACTCTTCTTACTGTCTATGTTTTGAACAATTCCATTGACACTAGTTATGGATTGCGATGCTTCACTTGAGGTTTACTGTATCCCTTGGTCCTTCTTATTGAAGATGAAACACAGAAATTGCATCGGAATTAAATACAAAAGGCAAAATGCCGACTTAAGTACACAAAGACTGACTCTTGTTATTGCCCATGATTTTGAACCATTCCTGTGACACTAGTTATAGATTCCGATGCTACACTCCAGGTTTTACGTATCCCTTGGACATTCTTATTGACGATGAAACACAGAAATTGCATCGGAATTAAATACAAAAGGCACAATGCCGACTTAAGTACAGGAAGACTGACTCTTCCTACTGTCAATGATTTGAACCATTCCTGTTACACTAGTTATAGATTCCGATGCTTCACTTCAGGTTTACTGTATCCCTCTGATCTTCTTATTCACGATGAAACACGGAAATTGCATCGGAATTAAATACAAAAGGCACAATGCCGACTTAAGTACAAGAGGACTGACCCTTCTTACTGTCTATGATTTGAACCATTCCTGTGACACTAGTTGTAGATTCCGATGCTTCACCTCAGGTTTACTGCAACCCTTGGACCTTCTTGTTGACGATGAAACACAGAAATTGCATCGGAATTAAATACAAAAGACACAATACCGACTTAAGTACAAGAAGACTGACTCTTCCAACTGTCTATGCTTTGAAACATTCCTGTGACACTAGTTATAGATTCCGATGCTTCACTTCAGGTTTACTGTATCCCTCTGATTTTCTTATTGACGATGAAACACAGAAATTGCATCCGAATTAAATAGAAAAGGCACAATGCCGACTTAAGTACTAGAAGACTGACACTTCCTACTGTCTATGTTTTGAACCATTCCTAAGACACTATTTATAGATTCCGATGCTTCACTTCGGGTTTACTGTATCCCTTGGACCTTCTTATTGACGATGAAACACAGAAATTGCATCGGAATGCAATACAAAAGGCACAATGCCGACTTAAGTACAAGAAGACTGACTCTTCTTACTGACTATGCTTTGAACCATTCCTGTGACATTAGTTATAGATTCCGATGCTTAACGTCAGGATTACTGTATCCCTCAAATCTTCTTAGTGACGATGAAACACAGAAATTGCATCGGAATTAAATACAAAAACCACAATGCCGATTTAAGTACAGGAATACTGACTCATCTTATTGCCCATGTTCTGAACCGTCTCTGTGACACTAGTTATAGATTCCAATGTTTCACTCCAGGTTGACTGTATCCCTTGGAACTTCTTATTGACGATGAAATACAGAAATTGCATCGGAATTAAATACAAACGGCACAATGCCGAATTAAGTACAAGAAGACTGACACTTCTTACTGTCTATGTTTTTAACCATTCCTGTGACACTAGTTATAGACTCCGATGCTTCACTCCAGGTTTACTGTATCCCTTCGACCTTCTTATTGACGATGAAAGACAGAAATTGCATCGGAATTAAATACAAAAGGCACAATGCCGACTTAAGTACAAGGAGACTGACTCTTCTTACTGTCTATATTTTGAACCGTCCCTGTGAAACTAGTTATAGATTCCGATGCTTCACTGCAGGTTTACTGTGTCCCTTGGACCTTCTTATTGACGATGAAACACAGAAATTACATCGGAATTAAATACAATAGGCACAATGCCGACTTAAGTACAAGAAGACTGACTCTTCCTACTAACTATGTTTTGAACCATTCCTGTGACACTAGTTATAGTTTCCGATGCTTCACTCCAGGTTTACTGTATCCCTTGGTCCTTCTTATTGACGATGAAACACAGAAATTGGATCAGATTTAAATACAAAAGGCACAATACCGACTTAAGTACAAGAAGACTGACTCTTATTACTGACTATGTTTTGGACCATTCCTGTGACACTAGTTATAAATTCCGATGCTTCACTTCGGGTTTACTGTATCCGTTGGACCACCTTATTGACGATGAAACACAGAAAATGGTTCGGAATTCAATACAAAAGGCACAATGCAGAATTAAGTACAAGAAGGCTGACCCTTCTCACTGTCTATGTTTTGAACCATTCCTGTGACACTAGTTATAGATTCCGATGCTTCACTCCAGGTTTATTGTATCCCTTGGACCTTCTTATTGACGATGAAGCACAGAAATTGCATCGGAATTAAACACAAAAGGCACAATGCCGACCTAAGGGCATGAAGACTGACTCTTCTTACTGACTATGCTTTGAACCATTAATGTGACACTAGCTATAGATTCTGATGCATCACTTCAGGTTTACTGTATCCCTCTGACATTCTTTTTGACGATAAAACACAGAAATTGCTTCGGAATTAAATACAAAAGGCACAATGCCGAATTAAGTACAAGAAGACTGACTCTTCCTACTCTCTATGTTTTGCACAATTCCATTGACACTAGTTATGGATTCCGATGCTACACTCCAGGTTTAATGTATCCCTTGGAAATTCTTATTGACGATGAAACACAGAAATTGCATCGGAATTAAATACAAAAGGCACAATGCCGACTTAAGTAGAGGAAGACTGGCTCTTCCTATTGTCAATGTTTTGAACCATTCCTGTTACACTAGTTATAGATTTCCGATGCTTCACTTCAGGTTTACTGTATCCCTCTGATTTTCTTATTGACGATGAAACACAGAAATTGCATCGGAATTAAATACAAAAGGCACAATGCCGACTTAAGTACAAGAAGACTGAAACTTCTTACTGTCTATCTTTTGAACCATTCCTGTGACACTACTTATGGATTCCGATGCTTCGCTTCAGGTTTACTGTATCCCTTGGAACATCTTATTGACGAAGAAACACAGAAATTGCATCGGAATTAAACACAAAAGGCACAATGCCGACTTATGTACAAAAAGACTGATTGTTCTTCCTGACTATCTTTTGATCCATTCCTGTGACACTAGTTATAGATTCGGATGCTTCACTTCAGGTTTACTGTATCCCTCTGACCTTCTTATTGACAATGAAACACAGAAATTGAATCGGAATTAAATAGAAAAGGCACAATGCCGACTTAAGTACAAGACGACTGACTTTTCTTACTGGCTATGATTTGAACCATTCCTGTGACACTAGTTACAGATTCCGATGCTTCACGTCAGGTTTACTGTATCCCTTGGAACTTCTTATTGACGATGAAACACAGAAATTGCACCGGAATTAAACACAAAAGGCACAACGCCGACTTATGTACAAGAAGACTGACTCTTCTTACTGAGTATGTTTTGAACCATTCCTGTGACACTAGTTATAGATTCGGATGCTTCACTTCAGGTTTACTGTATCCCTCTGAACTTCTTATTGAAGATGAAACACAGAAATCGCATCGGAATCAAATACAAAAGACACAATGCCGACCTAAGTACAAGAAGACTGACACTTCTTACTGTCTATGTTTTGAACCATTCCTGTGACACTAGTTATAGATTCCGATGCTTCACTCCAGGTTTACTGTATCCCTTGGACCTTCTTATTGACAATGAAACACAGAAATTGCATCGGAATTAAATAGAAAATGCACAATGCCGACTTAAGTACAAGACGACTGACTTTTCTTACTGGCTATGTTTTGAACCATTCCTGTGACACTAGTTATAGATTCCGATGCTTCACTTCAGGTTTACTGTATCCCTAGCACCTTTTTATTGACGATGAAACACATAAATTGCATCGGCATTAAATACAAAAGGCACAATGCCGACTTAAGTACAAGAAGACCGACTCTTCCTACTGTCTATGTTTTGAACCATTCCTGTGACACTAGTTATAGATTCCGATGCTTCACTTCAGGTTTACTGTATCCCTTGGACCTTCTTATTGACGATGAAACACAGAAATTGCATCCGAATTAAATACAAAAGGCACAATGCCGACTTAAATACAAGAAGACTGACTCTTCTTACTGTCTATGTTTTGAACCATCCCTATGACACTAGTTATAGTTTCCGATGCTTCACTCCAGGTTTACTGTATCCCTTGGTCCTTCTTATTGACGAAGAAACACAGAAATTGCATCGGAATTAAATACAAAAGGCACAATGCCGACTTTAGTACAAGAAGACTGACTCTTATTACTGACTATGTTTCGGACCATTCCTGTGACACTAGTTATATATTCCGATGCTTCACTTCGGGTTTACTGTATCCTTTGGACCATCTTATTGACGATGAAACACAGAAATTGTATCGGAATTAAATACAAAAGGCACAATGCAGAATTAAGTACAAGAAGACTGACACTTCTTACTGTCTATATTTTGAACCATTCCTGTGACACTAGTTATAGATTCCAATGCTTCACTCCAGGTTTACTGTATCCCTTGGACCTTCTATTTTGACGATTAATCACAGAAATTGCATCGGAATTAAACACAAAAGGCACAATACCGACTAAAGTACAAGAAGACTGACTCTTCTTACAGTCTATGTTTTGAACCATTCCTGTGACGCTAGTTATAGATTCCGGTGCTTCTCTTCAGGTTTACTGTATCCCTTGGACCTTCTTATGGACGATGAAACACAGAAATGTCATCAGAATTAAATAGAAAATGCACAATGCCGACTTAAGTACAAGAAGACTGACGCTTCTTACTGACTATGTTTTGAAATGTTCCTGTGACACTAGTTATAGATCCGATGCTTCACTTCAGGTTTACTGTATCCCTTGGACCTTCTTATTGACGATGAAACACAGATATTGCTTCGGAATTAAATACAAAAGGCACAATGCCGACTTAAGTACAAGAAGACTGACTCTTCATACTGTCTATGTTTTGAACCATTCCTGTGACACTAGTTATAGATTCCGATGCTTCACTTCAGGTTTACTGTATCCCTTGGACCTTCTTATTGACGATGAAACACAAAAATTGCATCGGAATTAAATAGAAAAGGCACAATGCCGACTTAAGTACTAGAAGACTGACACTTCCTACTGTCTATGTTTTGAACCATTCCTAAGACACTTGTTATAGATTGCGATGCTTCACTTAAGGGTTACTGTATCCCTTGGACCTTCTTATTGACGATGAAACACTGAAATCGTATCGGAATTCAATACAAAAGGCACAAGGCCGACTTAACTACAAGAAGACTGACTCTTCTTACTGACTATGTTTCGAACCATTCCTGTGACACTAGTTATAGATTCCGATCCTGAACTTCAGGTTTACTGTAT
Source organism: Schistocerca serialis cubense (assembly GCF_023864345.2). NCBI lineage: Eukaryota > Metazoa > Arthropoda > Insecta > Orthoptera > Acrididae > Schistocerca > Schistocerca serialis. The sequence goes on from NC_064644.1 coordinate 640,867,673, forward strand.
CCCTCTGACCTTCTTATTGACGATGAAAGACAGAAATTGCATCGGAATTAAATACAAAAGGCACAATTCCGAATTAAGTACAAGAAGACTGACTCTTCTTACTGACTATGTTTTGAACCATTCCTGTGACACTAGTTATAGATTCCGTTGCTTCACTCCTGGTTGACTGTATCCCTTGGACCTTCTTATTGACGATGAAACACAGAAATTACATCGGAATTAAATGCAGTAGGCACAATGCCGACTTAAGAACAAGAAGGCTGACTCTTCCTACTATCTATGTTTTGAACCATTCCTGTGACACTAGTTATACATTCCGATGCTGCACTTCAGATTTACTGTATCCCTTGGACCGTCTTATTGACGATGAAACACAGAAATTGCATCGGAATTAAATACAAAAGGCACAATACCGACATAAGGACAAGAAGACTGACTCTTCTTACTGACTATGCTTTGAACCATTCCTGTGACACTAGTCATAGATTCCGATGCTTAAGTTCAGGATTACTGTATCCCTCTGACCTTCTTATTCACGATGAAACACAGAAATTGCATCCGAATTAAATACAAAAGGCACAATGCCGACTTAAGTACAAGAAGACCGACTCTTCCTACTGACTATATTTTGAACCATTCCTGTGACACTAGTTATAGATTCCGATGCTTCAGTTGAGGTTTATTGTATGCCTTGGACCTTCTTATTGACGATGAAACACAGAAATCGCATCGGAATTAAATACAAAAGGCACAATGCCGACATAAGTACAAGAAGACTGACTCTTCTTACTGTCTATGTTTTGAACCATTCCTGTGACACTAGTTATAGATTCCGATGCTTCACTCCAGGTTTAATGTATCCCTTGGACCTTCTTATTGACGATGAAACACAGAAATTGCATCGGAATTAAACACAAAAGGCACAATACCGACCTAAGGACAAGAAGACTGACTCTTCTTAGTGACTATGCTTTGAACAATTCCTGTGACACTAGCTATAGATTCCGATGCATCACTTCAGGTTTACTGTATCCCTCTGACCTTCTTATTGACGATAAAAGACAGAAATTGCATCGGAATTAAATACAAAAGGCACAATGCCGAATTAAGTACAAGAAGACTGACTCTTCTTACTGTCTATGTTTTGAACAATTCCATTGACACTAGTTATGGATTGCGATGCTTCACTTGAGGTTTACTGTATCCCTTGGTCCTTCTTATTGAAGATGAAACACAGAAATTGCATCGGAATTAAATACAAAAGGCAAAATGCCGACTTAAGTACACAAAGACTGACTCTTGTTATTGCCCATGATTTTGAACCATTCCTGTGACACTAGTTATAGATTCCGATGCTACACTCCAGGTTTTACGTATCCCTTGGACATTCTTATTGACGATGAAACACAGAAATTGCATCGGAATTAAATACAAAAGGCACAATGCCGACTTAAGTACAGGAAGACTGACTCTTCCTACTGTCAATGATTTGAACCATTCCTGTTACACTAGTTATAGATTCCGATGCTTCACTTCAGGTTTACTGTATCCCTCTGATCTTCTTATTCACGATGAAACACGGAAATTGCATCGGAATTAAATACAAAAGGCACAATGCCGACTTAAGTACAAGAGGACTGACCCTTCTTACTGTCTATGATTTGAACCATTCCTGTGACACTAGTTGTAGATTCCGATGCTTCACCTCAGGTTTACTGCAACCCTTGGACCTTCTTGTTGACGATGAAACACAGAAATTGCATCGGAATTAAATACAAAAGACACAATACCGACTTAAGTACAAGAAGACTGACTCTTCCAACTGTCTATGCTTTGAAACATTCCTGTGACACTAGTTATAGATTCCGATGCTTCACTTCAGGTTTACTGTATCCCTCTGATTTTCTTATTGACGATGAAACACAGAAATTGCATCCGAATTAAATAGAAAAGGCACAATGCCGACTTAAGTACTAGAAGACTGACACTTCCTACTGTCTATGTTTTGAACCATTCCTAAGACACTATTTATAGATTCCGATGCTTCACTTCGGGTTTACTGTATCCCTTGGACCTTCTTATTGACGATGAAACACAGAAATTGCATCGGAATGCAATACAAAAGGCACAATGCCGACTTAAGTACAAGAAGACTGACTCTTCTTACTGACTATGCTTTGAACCATTCCTGTGACATTAGTTATAGATTCCGATGCTTAACGTCAGGATTACTGTATCCCTCAAATCTTCTTAGTGACGATGAAACACAGAAATTGCATCGGAATTAAATACAAAAACCACAATGCCGATTTAAGTACAGGAATACTGACTCATCTTATTGCCCATGTTCTGAACCGTCTCTGTGACACTAGTTATAGATTCCAATGTTTCACTCCAGGTTGACTGTATCCCTTGGAACTTCTTATTGACGATGAAATACAGAAATTGCATCGGAATTAAATACAAACGGCACAATGCCGAATTAAGTACAAGAAGACTGACACTTCTTACTGTCTATGTTTTTAACCATTCCTGTGACACTAGTTATAGACTCCGATGCTTCACTCCAGGTTTACTGTATCCCTTCGACCTTCTTATTGACGATGAAAGACAGAAATTGCATCGGAATTAAATACAAAAGGCACAATGCCGACTTAAGTACAAGGAGACTGACTCTTCTTACTGTCTATATTTTGAACCGTCCCTGTGAAACTAGTTATAGATTCCGATGCTTCACTGCAGGTTTACTGTGTCCCTTGGACCTTCTTATTGACGATGAAACACAGAAATTACATCGGAATTAAATACAATAGGCACAATGCCGACTTAAGTACAAGAAGACTGACTCTTCCTACTAACTATGTTTTGAACCATTCCTGTGACACTAGTTATAGTTTCCGATGCTTCACTCCAGGTTTACTGTATCCCTTGGTCCTTCTTATTGACGATGAAACACAGAAATTGGATCAGATTTAAATACAAAAGGCACAATACCGACTTAAGTACAAGAAGACTGACTCTTATTACTGACTATGTTTTGGACCATTCCTGTGACACTAGTTATAAATTCCGATGCTTCACTTCGGGTTTACTGTATCCGTTGGACCACCTTATTGACGATGAAACACAGAAAATGGTTCGGAATTCAATACAAAAGGCACAATGCAGAATTAAGTACAAGAAGGCTGACCCTTCTCACTGTCTATGTTTTGAACCATTCCTGTGACACTAGTTATAGATTCCGATGCTTCACTCCAGGTTTATTGTATCCCTTGGACCTTCTTATTGACGATGAAGCACAGAAATTGCATCGGAATTAAACACAAAAGGCACAATGCCGACCTAAGGGCATGAAGACTGACTCTTCTTACTGACTATGCTTTGAACCATTAATGTGACACTAGCTATAGATTCTGATGCATCACTTCAGGTTTACTGTATCCCTCTGACATTCTTTTTGACGATAAAACACAGAAATTGCTTCGGAATTAAATACAAAAGGCACAATGCCGAATTAAGTACAAGAAGACTGACTCTTCCTACTCTCTATGTTTTGCACAATTCCATTGACACTAGTTATGGATTCCGATGCTACACTCCAGGTTTAATGTATCCCTTGGAAATTCTTATTGACGATGAAACACAGAAATTGCATCGGAATTAAATACAAAAGGCACAATGCCGACTTAAGTAGAGGAAGACTGGCTCTTCCTATTGTCAATGTTTTGAACCATTCCTGTTACACTAGTTATAGATTTCCGATGCTTCACTTCAGGTTTACTGTATCCCTCTGATTTTCTTATTGACGATGAAACACAGAAATTGCATCGGAATTAAATACAAAAGGCACAATGCCGACTTAAGTACAAGAAGACTGAAACTTCTTACTGTCTATCTTTTGAACCATTCCTGTGACACTACTTATGGATTCCGATGCTTCGCTTCAGGTTTACTGTATCCCTTGGAACATCTTATTGACGAAGAAACACAGAAATTGCATCGGAATTAAACACAAAAGGCACAATGCCGACTTATGTACAAAAAGACTGATTGTTCTTCCTGACTATCTTTTGATCCATTCCTGTGACACTAGTTATAGATTCGGATGCTTCACTTCAGGTTTACTGTATCCCTCTGACCTTCTTATTGACAATGAAACACAGAAATTGAATCGGAATTAAATAGAAAAGGCACAATGCCGACTTAAGTACAAGACGACTGACTTTTCTTACTGGCTATGATTTGAACCATTCCTGTGACACTAGTTACAGATTCCGATGCTTCACGTCAGGTTTACTGTATCCCTTGGAACTTCTTATTGACGATGAAACACAGAAATTGCACCGGAATTAAACACAAAAGGCACAACGCCGACTTATGTACAAGAAGACTGACTCTTCTTACTGAGTATGTTTTGAACCATTCCTGTGACACTAGTTATAGATTCGGATGCTTCACTTCAGGTTTACTGTATCCCTCTGAACTTCTTATTGAAGATGAAACACAGAAATCGCATCGGAATCAAATACAAAAGACACAATGCCGACCTAAGTACAAGAAGACTGACACTTCTTACTGTCTATGTTTTGAACCATTCCTGTGACACTAGTTATAGATTCCGATGCTTCACTCCAGGTTTACTGTATCCCTTGGACCTTCTTATTGACAATGAAACACAGAAATTGCATCGGAATTAAATAGAAAATGCACAATGCCGACTTAAGTACAAGACGACTGACTTTTCTTACTGGCTATGTTTTGAACCATTCCTGTGACACTAGTTATAGATTCCGATGCTTCACTTCAGGTTTACTGTATCCCTAGCACCTTTTTATTGACGATGAAACACATAAATTGCATCGGCATTAAATACAAAAGGCACAATGCCGACTTAAGTACAAGAAGACCGACTCTTCCTACTGTCTATGTTTTGAACCATTCCTGTGACACTAGTTATAGATTCCGATGCTTCACTTCAGGTTTACTGTATCCCTTGGACCTTCTTATTGACGATGAAACACAGAAATTGCATCCGAATTAAATACAAAAGGCACAATGCCGACTTAAATACAAGAAGACTGACTCTTCTTACTGTCTATGTTTTGAACCATCCCTATGACACTAGTTATAGTTTCCGATGCTTCACTCCAGGTTTACTGTATCCCTTGGTCCTTCTTATTGACGAAGAAACACAGAAATTGCATCGGAATTAAATACAAAAGGCACAATGCCGACTTTAGTACAAGAAGACTGACTCTTATTACTGACTATGTTTCGGACCATTCCTGTGACACTAGTTATATATTCCGATGCTTCACTTCGGGTTTACTGTATCCTTTGGACCATCTTATTGACGATGAAACACAGAAATTGTATCGGAATTAAATACAAAAGGCACAATGCAGAATTAAGTACAAGAAGACTGACACTTCTTACTGTCTATATTTTGAACCATTCCTGTGACACTAGTTATAGATTCCAATGCTTCACTCCAGGTTTACTGTATCCCTTGGACCTTCTATTTTGACGATTAATCACAGAAATTGCATCGGAATTAAACACAAAAGGCACAATACCGACTAAAGTACAAGAAGACTGACTCTTCTTACAGTCTATGTTTTGAACCATTCCTGTGACGCTAGTTATAGATTCCGGTGCTTCTCTTCAGGTTTACTGTATCCCTTGGACCTTCTTATGGACGATGAAACACAGAAATGTCATCAGAATTAAATAGAAAATGCACAATGCCGACTTAAGTACAAGAAGACTGACGCTTCTTACTGACTATGTTTTGAAATGTTCCTGTGACACTAGTTATAGATCCGATGCTTCACTTCAGGTTTACTGTATCCCTTGGACCTTCTTATTGACGATGAAACACAGATATTGCTTCGGAATTAAATACAAAAGGCACAATGCCGACTTAAGTACAAGAAGACTGACTCTTCATACTGTCTATGTTTTGAACCATTCCTGTGACACTAGTTATAGATTCCGATGCTTCACTTCAGGTTTACTGTATCCCTTGGACCTTCTTATTGACGATGAAACACAAAAATTGCATCGGAATTAAATAGAAAAGGCACAATGCCGACTTAAGTACTAGAAGACTGACACTTCCTACTGTCTATGTTTTGAACCATTCCTAAGACACTTGTTATAGATTGCGATGCTTCACTTAAGGGTTACTGTATCCCTTGGACCTTCTTATTGACGATGAAACACTGAAATCGTATCGGAATTCAATACAAAAGGCACAAGGCCGACTTAACTACAAGAAGACTGACTCTTCTTACTGACTATGTTTCGAACCATTCCTGTGACACTAGTTATAGATTCCGATCCTGAACTTCAGGTTTACTGTATCCCTCTGACCTTCTTATTGACGATGAAAGACAGAAATTGCATCGGAATTAAATACAAAAGGCACAATTCCGAATTAAGTACAAGAAGACTGACTCTTCTTACTGACTATGTTTTGAACCATTCCTGTGACACTAGTTATAGATTCCGTTGCTTCACTCCTGGTTGACTGTATCCCTTGGACCTTCTTATTGACGATGAAACACAGAAATTGCATCGGAATTAAATACAATAGGCACAATGCCGACTTAAGTACAAGAAGACTGACTCTTCTTACTGCCTATGTTTTGAACCATTCCTGTGACACTATTTATAGATTACCATGCTACACTCCACGTTTACTGTATCAATTGGACCTTCTTATTCACGATGAAACACAGAAATTGCATCGGAATTAAATACAAAAGGCACAATTCCGAATTAAGTACAAGAAGACTGACTCTTCTTACTGACTATGTTTTGAACCATTCCTGTGACAATAGTTATAGATTCCGTTGCTTCACTTCAGGTTTACCGTATCCCTCTGACCTACTTATTGACGATGAAAGACAGAAATTGCATCGGAATGAAATACAAAAGGCACAATGCCGACTTAAGTACAAGAAGACTGACTCTTCTTACTGACTATGTTTTGGACCATTCCGGTGAGACTAGTTATAGATTCCGATGCTACACTTCAGGTTTACTGTATCCCTCTGACCTTCTTATTGACGATGAAACACAGAAAGTGCATCGGAATTAAATACAAAAGCCACAATGCTGATTTAAGTACAAGAAGACCAACACTTCTTACAGTCTATGCTTTGAACCAATCCTGTGACACTTGTTATAGATTCCGATGCTTCACTGCAGGTTTACTGTTTCCCTTGGACCTTCTTCTTGACGAAGAAACACAGAATTTGCATCGGAAATAAATACAAAAAGCACAATGCCGACTTAAGTACAACAAAACTTACTCTATCTACTGTCTATGTTTTGAACCATTTCTGTGACACTAGTTATAGAGTCCGATGCTTCACTTTAGAATTTACTGTATCCCTTGGACCTTGTTAATGACGATGAATCACAGAAATTGAGTCGCAATTAAATACAAAAGACACAATTCCGAATTAAGTACAAGAAGACTGACTCTTCTTACTGCCTATGTTTTGAACCATTCCTGTGACACTATTTATAGATTACGATGCTACACTCCACGTTTACTGTATCAATTGGACCTTCTTATTGACGATGAAACACAGAAATTGCATCGGAATTAAATACAAAAGGCACAATGCCGACTTAAGTACAAGAAGACTGAATCATCTTACTGTCTATCTTTTGAACCATTCCTGTGACACTAGTTATAGATTCGGATGCTTCCCTTCAGGTTTACTGTATCCTTCTGAACTTCTTATTGAAGATGAAACACAGAAATCGCATCGGAATCAAATACAAAAGGCACAATGCCGACTTAAGTACAAGAAGACTGACACTTCTTACTGTCTATGTTTGAATCATTCCTGTGACACTAGTTATAGATTCCGATGCTTCACTCCAGTTTTACTGTATCCCTTGGACCTTCTTATTGACGATGAAACACAGAAATCGCATCGGAATTAAATACAAAAGGCACAATGCCGACATAAGTACAAGAAGTCTGACTCTTCTTAGTGATTATAGTTTGAACCATTCCTGTGGCACTAGTTATAGATTCCGATGCTTCATTCCAGGTTTACTGTATCCCTTGGACCTTCTTATTGACGATGTAACACAGAAATTGCATCGGAATTAAATACAAAAGGCACAATGCCGACCTAAGGACAAGAAGACTGACTCATCTTACTGACTATACTTGGAACCATTCCTGTGACACTAGCTATAGATTCCGATGCTTCACTTCAGGTTTACTGTATCCCTCTGACAGTTCTTATTCACGATGAAGCACAGAAATTGCATCGGAATTAAATACAAAATGCACAATGCCGAATTAAGTACAAGAAGACTGACTCTTCTTACTGTCTATGTTTTGAACCATTCCATTGACACCAGTTATGGATTCCGATGCTTCACTTGTGGGTTACTGTATCCCTTGGTCCTTCTTATTGACGATGAAACACAGAAATTGCATCGGAATTAAACACAAAAGGCAAAATGCCGACTTAGGTACACGAAGACTGACTCTTCTTACTGCCTATGTTTTGAACCATTCCTGTGACACTAGTTATAGATTCCGATGCTACATTCCAGGTTTACTGTATCCCTTGGACATTCTTATTGACGATGAAACACAGAAATTGCATAAGAATTAAATACAAAAGGCACAATGCCAAATTAAGTACAAAAAGACTGACTCTTCTTTCTGTCTATGTTTTGAACCGTTCCACTGACACTAGTTATAGATTCCGATGCTTCACTCCAGGTTTACTGTATCCCTTGGACCTTGTTATTTACGATGAAACACAGGAATTGCATCGGAATTAAATAGAAATGCACAATGCCGACTTAAGTACAAGAAGACTGACTCTTCTTACTGACTATGTTTTGAACCATTCCTGTGACACTAGTTATAGTTTCCGATGCTTCACGTGAGGTTTACTGTATCCCTTGGACCCTCTTATTGACGATGAAACACAGAAATTGCATCGGAATTAAATACAAAAGGCTAAATACCGACTTAAGTACACGAAGACTGACTCTTCTTACTGTCTATGATTTGAACCATTCCTGTGACACTAGTTATAGATTCCGATGCTGCACTCCAGGTTTACTGTGTCCCTTGGACGTTCTTATTGACGATGAAACACAGAAATTGCATCGGAATTAAATACAAAAGGCACAATGCCGACTTAAGGACAAGAAGACAGACTCTTCTTACTGACTTTGTTTTGTACCATTCCTGTGACACTAGTTATAGATTCCAATGCTTCACTTCAGGTATGCTGTATCCCTAGGACCTTCGTATTGACGATGAAACAAAGAAATTGCATCTGAATTATATACAAAAGATACAATGCCGACTTAAGTACAATAAGACTGACTCTTCCTACTGTCTATGGTTTGAACCATTCCTGTGACACTAGTGATAGATTCCGATGCTTCACTTCAGGTTTACTGTATCCCTTGGACCTTCTTATTGACGATGAAACACAGAAATTGCATCGGAATTAAATACAAAAGGCATAAAGCCGACTTAAGTACATGAAGACCGACTCTTCCTACTGACTATGTTTTGAACCATTCCTGTGACACTAGTTATAGATTCCGATGCTTCACTTCAGGTTTACTGTATCTCTTGGACCTTTTTATTGACGATGAAACACAGAAATTACGTCGGAATTAAATACAAAAGGCACAATGCCGACTTAAGTACAAGAAGACTGACTCTTCCTACTGTCTATGTTTTGAACCATTCCTGTGACACTAGTTTTGGATTGCGATGCTTCACTTCATGTTTACAGTATCCCTCTGACCTTCTTATTGAAGATGAAACACAGAAATTGCATCGGAATTAAATGCAAATGGCACAATGCCAACTTAAGTACATGAACACTGACTCTTCCTACTGTCTATGCTTTGAACCATTCCTGTGACACTAGTTATAGATTCCGATGCTTTACATCAGGTTTACTGTATCCCTCTGACCTTATTGCCGATGAAACAGAGAAATTGCATCGGAATGAAATACAAAAGGCACAATGCCGGCTTAAGTACAAGAAGACTGACTCTTCTTACTGTCTATGATTTGAACCATTCCTCTGACAATAGTTATAGATTCCGATGCTTCACTCCAGGTTTACTATATCCATTGGACCTTCTTATTGACGATGAAACACAGAAATTGCATCGGAATTATATACAAAAGGCACAATGCCAACTTAAGGACAAGAAGACTGACTCTTCTTACTGACTATGTTTTGAACCATTCCTGTGACACTAGCTTTAGATTCCGATACTTCACTTCAGGTTTACTGTATCCCTCTGACCTTCTTATTGACGATGAAACACAGAAATTGCATCGGAATTAAATACAAAAGGCACAATGCCGGCTTGAGTACAAGAAGACTGACTCTTCTTACTGTCTATGATTTGAACCATTCCTCTGACAATAGTTATAAATTCCCATGCTACACTCCAGGTTTACTGTATCCCTTGGACATTCTTATTGACGATGAAACACAGAAATTGCATCGGAATTAAATACAAAAGGCACAATGCCGACTTTAGTACAGGAAGACTGACTCTTCCCACTGTCAATGTTTTGAACCATTCCTGTGACACTAGTTATAGATTCCGATGCTTCACTTCAGGTTTACTGTATCCCTCTGATCTTCCTAATACGATGAAACACAGAAATTGCATCGGAATTAAATACAAAAGGCACAATGCTGACTTAAGTCAAGAAGTCTGAATCTTCTCACTGTCTATCTATTGAACCATTCCTGTGACACTAGTTATAGATTCCGATGCTTCACTTCAGGTTTACTGTATCCGTTGCACCATCTTATTGACGATGAAACACAGAAATTGCATCGGAATTAAACACAAAAAGCACAATGCCGACTTATGTTCAAAAAGACTGACTCTTCTTACTGACTATGTTTTGAACCATTCCTGTGACAGTAGTTATAAATTCCGATGCTTCACTTCAGGTTTATTGTATCCCTCTGACCCTCTTATTGACGATGAAACACTGAAATCGTATCGGAATTCAATACAAAAGGCACAAGGCCGACTTAACTACAAGAAGACTGACTCTTCTTACTGACTATGTTTTGAACCATTCCTGTGACACTAGTTATAGATTCCGATCCTGAACGTCAGGTTTACTGTATCCCTCTGACCTTCTTATTGACGATGAAAGACAGAAATTGCATCGGAATTAAATACAAAAGGCACAATTCCGAATTAAGTACAAGAAGACTGACTCTTCTTACTGACTATGTTTTGAACGATTCCTGTGACACTAGTTATAGATTCCGTTGCTTAACTCCTGGTTGACTGTATCCCTTGGACCTTCTTGTTGACGATGAAACACAGAAATTGCATCGGAATTAAATACAATAGGCACAATGCCGACTTAAGTACAAGAAGACTGACTCTTCTTACTGACTATGTTTTGAACCATTCCTGTGACAATAGTTATAGATTCCGTTGCTTCACTTCAGGTTTACCGTATCCCTCTGACCTACTTATTGACGATGAAAGACAGAAATTGCATCGGAATGAAATACAAAAGGCACAATGCCGACTTAAGTACAAGAAGACTGACTCTTCTTACTGACTATGTTTTAAACCATTCCGGTGAGACTAGTTATAGATTCCGATGCTTCACTTCAGGTTTACTGTATCCCTCTGACCTTCTTATTGACGATGAAACACAGAAAGTGCATCGGAATTAAATACAAAAGCCACAATGCTGATTTAAGTACAAGAAGACCAACACTTCTTACAGTCTATGCTTTGAACCAATCCTGTGACACTAGTTATAGATTCCGATGCTTCACTGCAGGTTTACTGTTTCCCTTGGACCTTCTTCTTGACGAAGAAACATAGAATTTGCATCGGAAATAAATACAAAAAGCACAATGCCGACTTAAGTACAACAAAACTTACTCTATCTACTGTCTATGTTTTGAACCATTTCTGTGACACTAGTTATAGAGTCCGATGCTTCACTTTAGAATTTACTGTATCCCTTGGACCTTGTTATTGACGATGAATCACAGAAATGGAGTCGGAATTAAATACAAAAGGCACAATTCCGAATTAAGTACAAGAAGACTGACTCTTCTTACTGCCTATGTTTTGAACCATTCCTGTGACACTATTTATAGATTACGATGCTACACTCCACGTTTACTGTATCAATTGGACCTTCTTATTGACGATGAAACACAGAAATTGCATCGGAATTAAATACAAAAGGCACAATGCCGACTTAAGTACAAGAAGACTGAATCATCTTACTGTCTATCTTTTGAACCATTCCTGTGACACTAGTTATAGATTCGGATGCTTCACTTCAGGTTTACTGTATCCTTCTGAACTTCTTATTGAAGATGAAACACAGAAATCGCATCGGAATCAAATACAAAAGGCACAATGCCGACTTAAGTACAAGAAGACTGACACTTCTTACTGACTATGTTTGAATCATTCCTGTGACACTAGTTATAGATTCCGATGCTTCACTCCAGTTTTACTGTATCCCTTGGACCTTCTTATTGACGATGAAACACAGAAATCGCATCGGAATTAAATGCAAAAAGCACAATGCCGACATAAGTACAACAAGTCTGACTCTTCTTAGTGATTATAGTTTGAACCATTCCTGTGACACTAGTTATAGATTCCGATGCTTCACACCAGGTTTACTGTATCCCTTGGACCTTCTTATTGACGATGAAACACAGAAATTGCATCGGAAATAAATACAAAAGGCACAATGCCGACCTAAGGACAAGAAGACTGACTCATCTTACTGACTATACTTGGAACCATTCCTGTGACACTAGCTATAGATTCCGATGCTTCACTTCAGGTTTACTGTATCCCTCTGACAATTCTTATTGACGATGATGCACAGAAATTGCATCGGAATTAAATACAAAATGCACAATGCCGAATTAAGTACAAGAAGACTGACTCTTCTTACCGTCTATGTTTTGAACCATTCCATTGACACCAGTTATGGATTCCGATGCTTCACTTGTGGGTTACTGTATCCCTTGGTCCTTCTTATTGACGATGAAACACAGAAATTGCATCGGAATTAAACACAAAAGGCAAAATGCCGACTTAGGTACACGAAGACTGACTCTTCTTACTGCCTATGTTTTGAACCATTCCTGTGACACTAGTTATAGATTCCGATGCTACATTCCAGGTTTACTGTATCCCTTGGACATTCTTATTGACGATGAAACACAGAAATTGCATCAGAATTAAATACAAAAGGCACAATGCCAAATTAAGTACAAAAAGACTGACTCTTCTTTCTGTCTATGTTTTGAACCGTTCCACTGACACTAGTTATAGATTCCGATGCTTCACTCCAGGTTTACTGTATCCCTTGGACCTTGTTATTTACGATGAAACACAGGAATTGCATCGGAATTAAATAGAAATGCACAATGCCGACTTAAGTACAAGAAGACTGACTCTTCTTACTGACTATGTTTTGAACCATTCCTGTGACACTAGTTATAGTTTCCGATGCTTCACGTGAGGTTTACTGTATCCCTTGGACCCTCTTATTGACGATGAAACACAGAAATTGCATCGGAATTAAATACAAAAGGCTAAATACCGACTTAAGTACACGAAGACTGACTCTTCTTACTGTCTATGATTTGAACCATTCCTGTGACACTAGTTATAGATTCCGATGCTGCACTCCAGGTTTACTGTATCCCTTGGACCGTCTTATTGACGATGAAACACAGAAATTGCATCGGAATTAAATACAAAATGCACAATGCCGACTTAAGTACAAGAAGACTGACTCTTCTTACTGACTATGTTTGGAAACCATTGCTGTAACACTAGTTATAGATTCCAATGCTTCACTTCAGGTATGCTGTATCCCTAGGACCTTCGTATTGACGATGAAACAAAGAAATTGCATCTGAATTATATACAAAAGATACAATGCCGACTTAAGTACAATAAGACTGACTCTTCCTACTGTCTATGGTTTGAACCATTCCTGTGACACTAGTGATAGATTCCGATGCTTCACTTCAGGTTTACTGTATCCCTTGGACCTTCTTATTGACGATGAAACACAGAAATTGCATCGGAATTAAATACAAAAGGCATAAAGCCGACTTAAGTACATGAAGACCGACTCTTCCTACTGACTATGTTTTGAACCATTCCTGTGACACTAGTTATAGATTCCGATGCTTCACTTCAGGTTTACTGTATCTCTTGGACCTTTTTATTGACGATGAAACACAGAAATTACGTCGGAATTAAATACAAAAGGCACAATGCCGACTTAAGTACAAGAAGACTGACTCATCCTACTGTCTATGTTTTGAACCATTCCTGTGACATTAGTTTTGGATTGCGATGCTTCACTTCATGTTTACAGTATCCCTCTGACCTTCTTATTGAAGATGAAACACAGAAATTACATCGGAATTAAATGCAAATGGCACAATGCCAACTTAAGTACATGAACACTGACTCTTCTTACTGTCTATGATTTGAACCATTCCTCTGACAATAGTTATAGATTCCGATGCTTCACTCCAGGTTTACTATATCCATTGGACCTTCTTATTGACGATGAAACACAGAAATTGCATCGGAATTATATACAAAAGGCACAATGCCAACTTAAGGACAAGAAGACTGACTCTTCTTACTGACTATGTTTTGAACCATTCCTGTGACACTAGCTATAGATTCCGATACTTCACTTCAGGTTTACTGTATCCCTCTGACCTTCTTATTGACGATGAAACACAGAAATTGCATCGGAATTAAATACAAAAGGCACAATGCCGGCTTAAGTACAAGAAGACTGACTCTTCTTACTGTCTATGATTTGAACCATTCCTCTGACAATAGTTATAGATTCCCATGCTACACTCCAGGTTTACTGTATCCCTTGGACATTCTTATTGACGATGAAACACAGAAATTGCATCGGAATTAAATACAAAAGGCACAATGCCGACTTTAGTACAGGAAGACTGACTCTTCCCACTGTCAATGTTTTGAACCATTCCTGTGACACTAGTTATAGATTGCGATGCTTCACTTCAGGTTTACTGTATCCCTCTGATCTTCCTATTGACGATGAAACACAGAAATTGCATCGGAATTAAATACAAAAGGCACAATGCTGACTTAAGTCAAGAAGTCTGAATCTTCTTACTGTCTATCTATTGAACCATTCCTGTGACACTAGTTATAGATTCCGATGCTTCACTTCAGGTTTACTGTATCCGTTGCACCATCTTATTGACGATGAAACACAGAAATTGCATCGGAATTAAACAAAAAAAGCACAATGCCGACTTATGTTCAAAAAGACTGACTCTTCTTACTGACTATGTTTTGAACCATTCCTGTGACAGTAGTTATAAATTCCGATGCTTCACTTCAGGTTTATTGTATCCCTCTGACCCTCTTATTGACGATGAAACACAGAAATTGCATCGGAATTAAATAGAAAAGGCACAATGTCGACTTAAGTACAAGAAGACTGACTCTTCTTACTGTCTATGTTTTGAACTCTTCCTGTGACACTTGTTATAGATTCCGATGCTTCACTCCAGGTTTACTGTATCCCTTGGACCTTCTTATTGGCGATGAAACACAGAAATTGCATCGGAATTTAATAGAAAAGGCACAATGCCGACTTAAGTAAAAGAAGACTGACTCTTCTTACTGACTATGCTTTGAACCATTCCTGTGACACTAGTTATAAATTCCGATGCTTCACTTCAGGGTTACTGTATCCCTTGGACCTTCTTATTCACGATGAAACACAGAAATTGCATCGGAATTAAATACAAAAGGCACAATGCCGCCTCAAGTACAAGAAGACTGATTCTTCCTACTGTCAATGTTTTGAAGCATTCCTGTGACACTAGTTTTGGATTCCGATGCTTCACTTCAGGTTAACTGTATCCCTCAGACCTTCTTATTGACAATGAAACACAGATATTGCATCGGCATTAAATACAAAAGACACAATGCCGACTTAAGTACAAGAAGACTGACTCTCCTTACCGTCTATGTTTTGAACCATTCCTGTGACACTAGTTATAGATTCCGATGCTTCACTTCAGGTTAACTGTACCCCTCTGACCTTATTGCCGATGAAACACAGAAATTGCATCGGACTTAAATACAAAAGACACAATGCCAACTTAAGTACAAGAAGACTGACCGTTCTTACTGTCTATGTTTTGAACCATTCCTGTGACACTAGTTATAGATTCCGATGCTTCACTTCAGGTTTACTGTTTCCCTTGGACCATCTTATTGACGATGAAACACAGAAATTGCAACGGAATGAAATACAAAAGGCACAATGCCGACTTAAGTACAAGAAGACTGAGTCTTCTTACTGTCTATGTTTTGAACCATTTCTGTGACACTAGTTATAGATTCCGATGCTTCACTCCAGGTTTACTATTTCCCTTGGACCTTCTTATTGACGATAAAACAAAGAAATGGCATCGGAATTAAATACAAAAGGCACAATGCCGACTTAAGGACAAGAATACTGACTCTTCTTACTGACTATGCTTTGAACCATTCCTGTGACACTAGTTATAGATTCCGATGCTTCACTTCAGGTTTATTGTATCCCTCTGATCTTATTATTGACGATGAAACTCAGAAATTCAATCGGAATTAAATACGAAAGGTACAATGCCGACTTAAGTACAAGAAGACTGTTTCTTCTTAGTGTCTGTGTTTTGAACCATTCCATTGATACTAGTTATAGATTGCGATGCCTCACTCCAGGTTTACTGTATCCCTTGGACCTTCTTTTTGACGATGAAACACAGAAATTGCATCGTAATTAAATAGAAAAGACACAATGCCGACTTAAGTACAAGAAGACTGACTCTTCTTACTGTCTATGATTTGAACCATTCCTCTGACAATAGTTATAGATTCCGATGCTTCACTCCAGGTTTACTATATCCATTGGACCTTCTTATTGACGATGAAACACAGAAATTGCATCGGAATTATATACAAAAGGCACAATGCCAACTTAAGGACAAGAAGACTGACTCTTCTTACAGACTATGTTTTGAACCATTCCTGTGACACTAGCTATAGATTCCGATACTTCACTTCAGGTTTACTGTATCCCTCTGACCTTCTTATTGACGATGAAACACAGAAATTGCATCGGAATTAAATACAAAAGGCACAATGCCGGCTTAAGTACAAGAAGACTGACTCTTCTTACTGTCTATGATTTGAACCATTCCTCTGACAATAGTTATAGATTCCCATGCTACATTCCAGGTTTACTGTATCCCTTGGACATTCTTATTGACGATGAAACACAGAAATTGCATCGGAATTAAATACAAAAGGCACAATGCCGACTTTAGTACAGGAAGACTGACTCTTCCCACTGTCAATGTTTTGAACCATTCCTGTGACACTAGTTATAGATTCCGATGCTTCACTTCAGGTTTACTGTATCCCTCTGATCTTCCTATTGACGATGAAACACAGAAATTGCATCGGAATTAAATACAAAAGGCACAATGCTGACTTAAGTCAAGAAGTCTGAATCTTCTTACTGTCTATCTATTGAACCATTCCTGTGACACTAGTTATAGATTCCGATGCTTCACTTCAGGTTTACTGTATCCGTTGCACCATCTTATTGACGATGAAACACAGAAATTGCATCGGAATTAAACACAAAAAGCACAATGCCGACTTATGTTCAAAAAGACTGACTCTTCTTACTGACTATGTTTTGAACCATTCCTGTGACAGTAGTTATAAATTCCGATGCTTCACTTCAGGTTTATTGTATCCCTCTGACCCTCTTATTGACGATGAAACACAGAAATTGCATCGGAATTAAATAGAAAAGGCACAATGTCGACTTAAGTACAAGAAGACTGACTCTTCTTACTGTCTATGTTTTTAACTCTTCCTGTGACACTTGTTATAGATTCCGATGCTTCACTCCAGGTTTACTGTATCCCTTGGACCTTCTTATTGGCGATGAAACACAGAAATTGCATCGGAATTTAATAGAAAAGGCACAATGCCGACTTAAGTAAAAGAAGACTGACTCTTCTTACTGACTATGCTTTGAACCATTCCTGTGACACTAGTTATAAATTCCGATGCTTCACTTCAGGGTTACTGTATCCCTTGGACCTTCTTATTCACGATGAAACACAGAAATTGCATCGGAATTAAATACAAAAGGCACAATGCCGCCTCAAGTACAAGAAGACTGATTCTTCCTACTGTCAATGTTTTGAAGCATTCCTGTGACACTAGTTTTGGATTCCGATGCTTCACTTCAGGTTAACTGTATCCCTCAGACCTTCTTATTGACAATGAAACACAGATATTGCATCGGCATTAAATACAAAAGACACAATGCCGACTTAAGTACAAGAAGACTGACTCTCCTTACCGTCTATGTTTTGAACCATTCCTGTGACACTAGTTATAGATTCCGATGCTTCACTTCAGGTTAACTGTACCCCTCTGACCTTATTGCCGATGAAACACAGAAATTGCATCGGACTTAAATACAAAAGACACAATGCCAACTTAAGTACAAGAAGACTGACCGTTCTTACTGTCTATGTTTTGAACCATTCCTGTGACACTAGTTATAGATTCCGATGCTTCACTTCAGGTTTACTGTTTCCCTTGGACCATCTTATTGACGATGAAACACAGAATTTGCAACGGAATTAAATACAAAAGGCACAATGCCGACTTAAGTACAAGAAGTCTGAATCTTCTTACTGTCTATGTTTTGAACCATTTCTGTGACACTAGTTATAGATTCCGATGCTTCACTCCAGGTTTACTATTTCCCTTGGACCTTCTTATTGACGATAAAACAAAGAAATGGCATCGGAATTAAATACAAAAGGCACAATGCCGACTTAAGGACAAGAATACTGACTCTTCTTACTGACTATGCTTTGAACCATTCCTGTGACACTAGTTATTGATTCCGATGCTTCACTTCAGGTTTATTGTATCCCTCTGATCTTATTATTGACGATGAAACTCAGAAATTCCATCGGAATTAAATACGAAAGGTACAATGCCGACTTAAGTACAAGAAGACTGTTTCTTCTTAGTGTCTGTGTTTTGAACCATTCCATTGATACTAGTTATAGATTGCGATGCCTCACTCCAGGTTTACTGTATCCCTTGGACCTTCTTTTTGACGATGAAACACAGAAATTGCATCGTAATTAAATAGAAAAGACACAATGCCGACTTAAGTACAAGAAGACTGACTCTTCTTACTGACTATGATTTGAACCATTCCTGTTACACTAGTTATAGATTCCGATGCTTCACTTCAGGTTTACTGTATCCCTTGGACCTTCTTATTGACGATGAAACACAGAAATTGCATCGGAATTAAATAGAAAAGGCACAATGCCGACTTAAGTACAAGAAGACTGACTCTTCCTACTGTCTATGTTTTGAACCATTCCAGTGACACTAGTTATAGATTCCGATGCTTCACTTCAGGTTTACTGTATCCCTTGTACTTTCTTATTGATTGATGAAACACAGAAATTGCATCGGAATAAATACAAAAGGCACAATGCCAACTTAAGTACATGAAGACTGACTCTTCCTATTGACAATGATTTGAACCATTCCTGTGACACTAGTTATAGATTCCGATGCTTCACTTCAGGTTTATTGTATCCCTCTGACCTTCTTACTGACGATGCAACTCTGATATTCCATTCGAATTAAAAACAAAAGGCAAAATGCCAACTTTAGTACACGAAGACTGACTCTCCTTACTGTCAATGTTTTGAACCATTCCTGTGACACTAGTTATAGATTCCGATGCTTCACTGCAGGTTTACTATATCCCTCGGACCTTCTTATTGACGATGAAACAAAGAAAGTGCATCGGAATTAAATACAAAAGGCAATATGCCAACTTTAGTACACGAAGATTGACTCTTCTTACTGTCTATGTTTTGAACCATTCCTGTGACACTACTTATAGATTCCGATGCTTCACTCCAGGTTTACTGTATCCGTTGGACCTTCTTATTGACGATGAAACACAGAAATTTCATCGGAATTAAACACAAAAGGCACAATGCCGACTTAAGGACAAGAAGACTGACTCTTCTTACTGACTATGTTTTGAACCATTCCTGTGACACTAGTTATAGATTCCGATGCTTCACTCCAGGTTTACTGTATCCCTTGGACCTTCTTGTTGACGATGAAACACAGAAATTGCATCGGAATTACATAGAAAAAGCACAATGCCGACTTAAGTACAAGAAGACTGACTCTTCTTACTGACTATGTTTTGAACCACTCCTGTGACACTAGTTATAAATTCCGATGCTTCACTTCAGGGTTACTGTATCCCTTGGACCTTCTTATTGTCGATGAAACACAGAAATTGCATCGGAATTAAATACAAATCGCACAATGCCGACTTAAGTACAAGAAGACTGACTCTTCCTACTGTCAATGCTTTGAACCATTCCTGTTACACCAGTTTTGGATTCCGATGCTTCACTTCAGGTTAACTGTATCCCTCAGACCTTCTTATTGACAATGAAACACAGATATTGCATCGGAATTAAATACAAAAGGCACAATGCCGACTTAAGTACAAGAAGACTGACTCTTCTTACCGTCTATGTTTTGAACCATTCCTGTGACACTAGTTATAGATTCCGATGCTTCACTTCAGGAATACTGTATACCTCTGACCTTATTGCCGATGAAACACAGAAATTGCATCGGAATTAAATACAGAAGGCCCAATGCCGACTTAAGAACAAGAAGACTGACTCTTCTTACTGACTATGTTTGGAACCATTCCTGTGACATTAGTTATAGATTCCGATGCTTCACTTCAGGTTAACTGTATCCCTCTGACCTTCTTATTGACTATGAAACACAGAAATTGCATCGGAATTAAATACAAAAGCCACAATGCCGACTTAAGTACAAGAAGACTGACCCTTCTTACTGTCTATGTTTTGAACCATTCCTGTGACACTAGTTATAGATTCCGATGCTTCACTTCAGGTTTACTGTTTCCCTTGGACCTTCTTATTGACGATGAAACACAGAAATTGCATCGGAATTAAATACAAATGGCACAATGCCGACTTAAGTACGAGAAGACTGTCTCTTCTTACTGTCTATGATTTGAACCATTTCTGTGACACTAGTTATAGATTCCGATGCTTCCCTCCAGGTTTGCTATATCCCTTGGACCTTCTTATTGACGATGAAACAAAGTAATTGCATCGGAATTAAATACAAAAGGCACAATGCCGACTTAAGGACACGAAGACTGACTCTTCTTACTGACTTTGTTTTTGAACCATTCCTGTGACACTAGTTATAGGTTCCGATGCTTCACTTCAGGGTTACTGTATACCTTGGACCTTCTTATTGACGATGAAACACAGAAATTGCATCTTAATAAAATACAAAAGGCACAATGCCTACTTAAGTACAAGAAGACTGACTCTTCCTACTGTCAATGTTTTCAACCATTGCTGTGACACTACTTTTGGATTTCGATGCTTCACTTCAGGTTAACTGTATCCCTCAGACCTTCTTATTGACAATGAAACACAGATATTACATCGGATTTAAATACAAAAGGCACAATGCCGACTTAAGTACAAGAAGACTGACTTTTCTTACTGTCTATGTTTTGAACCATTCCTGTGACACTAGTTATAGATTCCGATGCTTCACTTCAGGTTTACTGTATCCCTCTGACCTTATTGCCGATGAAACACAGAAATTGCATCGGAATTAAATACGAAAGGCCCAATGCCGACTTAAGAGCAAGAAGACTGACTCATCTTACTGACTATGTTTTGAACCATTCCTGTGACACTAGTTATAGATTCCGATGCTTCACTTCAGATTTACTGTATCCCTCTGACCTTCTTATTGACTATGAAACACAGCAATTGCATCGGAATTAAATACAAAAGCCAGAATGCCGACTTAAATACAAGAAGACTGACCCTTCTTACTGTCTATGTTTTGAACCATTCCTGTGACACTAGTTATAGATTCCGATGCTTCACTTCAGGTTTACTGTTTCCCTTGGACCTTCTTATTGACGGTGAAACACTGAAATTGCATCGGAATTAAATACAAAAGGCACAATTAAGACTGAAGTACAAGAAGACTGTCTCTTCTTACTGACTATGTTTTGAACCATTCCTGTGACACTAGTTATAGATTCCGATGCTTCACTTCAGGTTTACTGTATCCCATGGACCTTCTTATTGACGATGAAACACAGAAATTGCATCGGAATTAAATAGAAAAGGCACAATGCTGACTTAAGTAAAAGAAGACTGACTCTTCTTACTGTCTATGTTTTGAACCATTGCTGTGACACCAGTAATGGATTCCGATGCTTCACTCCAGGTTTACTGTATCCCTTGGACCTTAATATTGACGATGAAGCACAGAAATTGAATCGGAATTAAATAGAAAGGGCACTATGCCGACTTAAGTACAAGAAGACTGACTCGTCCTACTGTCTATGTTTTGAACCATTCCAGTGACACTAGTTATAGATTACGATGCTTCACTTCAGGTTTACTGTATCCCTTGTACCTTCTTATTGATGATGAAACAGAAATTGCATCGGAATAAATACAAAAGGCACAATGCCAACTTAAGTACATGAAGACCGACCCTTCTTATTGCCAATGATTTGAACCATTCTTGTGACACTAGTTATAGATTCCGATGCTTTACTTCAGGTTTACTGTATCCCTTGGACATTCTTAATGACGATGAAACTCAGAAATTGCATCGGAATTAAATACAAAAGGCACAATGCATACTTAAGTACAAGAAGATTGACTCTTCTTACTGTCTATGATTTGAACAATTCCTGTGACAATAGTTAAAGATTCTGATACTTCACTCCAGGTTTACTATATTCCTTGGACCTTCTTATTGACGATGAAACACAGAAATTGCATCGGAATTATATACAAAAGGCACAATGCCGACTTAAGGACAAGAAGACTGACTCTTCTTACTGACTATGCTTTGAACCATTCCTGTGACACTAGTTATAGATTCCGATACTACACTTCAGGTTTATTGTATCCCTCTGACCTTCTTATTGACGATGCAACTCAGAAATTCCATTGGAATGAAATACAAAAGACAAAATTCCTACTTTAGTACACGAAGACTGACTCTCCTTACTGTCTATGTTTTGAACCATTCCTGTGACACTAGTTATAGATTCCGATGCTTCACTCCAGGTTTTCTGTATCCGTTGGACCTTCTTATTGACGATGAAACACAGAAATTTAATCGGAATTAAACACAAAAGGCACAATGCCGACTTAAGGACACGAAGACTGACTCTTCCTACTGATTGTGTTTTGAACCACTCCTGTGACACTAGTTATAGATTCCGATACTTCACTTCAGGTTGATTGTATCCCTCTGACCTTCCTATTGACGATGAAACACAGAAATTCCATCGGAATTAAATAGAAAAGGCACAATGTCGACTTAAGTACAAAAAGACTGACTCTTCTTACTGTCTATGGTTTGAACCTTTCCTGTGACACTAGTTATAGATTCCGATGCTTCACTCCAGATGTACTGTATCCCTTGGCCTTTCTTATTGACGATGAAACAGAGAAATTGCATCGGAATTAAATAGAAAAAGCACAATGCCGACTTAAGTACAAGGAGACTGACTCTTCTTACTCAATATGTTTTGAACCATTCCTGTGACACTAGTTATAGATTCCGATGCTTCACTTCAGGGTTACTGTATACATTGGACATCCTTATTGACGATGAAACACAGAAATTGCATCGGAATTAAATACAAAAGGCACAATGCCGACTTAAGTACAAGAAGACTGACTCTTCCTACTGTCAATGCTTTGAACCATTCCTGTGACACTAGTTTTGGATGCCGATGCTTCACTTCAGGTTACCTGCATCCCTCAGACCTTCTTATTGACAATGAAACACAGATATTGCATCGGAATTAAATACAAAAAGCACAATGCCGACTTAAGTACAAGAAGACTGACTCTTCTTACCGTCTATGTTTTGAACCATTCCTGTGACACTACTTATAGATTCCGATGCTTCACTTCAGGTATACTGTATCCCTCTGACCTTATTGCCGATGAAACACAGATATTGCATCGGAATCAAATACAAAAGGCCCAATGCCGACTTAAGAACAAGAAGACTGACTCTTCTTACTGACTATGTTTGTACCATTCCTGTGACACTAGTTATAGATTCCGATGCTTCACTTCAGGTTTACTGTATCCCTCTGACATTCTTATTGACTATGAAACACAGAAATTGAATCGGAATTAAATACAAAAGCCACAATGCCGACTTCAGTACAAGAGGACTGACCCTTCTTACTGTCTATGTTTTGAACCATTCCCGTGACACTAGTTATAGATTCCGATGCTTCACTTCAGGTTTACTGTTTCCCTTGGACCTTCTTATTGACGATGAAACACAGAAATTGCATCGGAATTAAATACAAAAGGCACAATGCCGACTTAAGTACAAGAAGACTGACTCTTCTTACTGTCTATGACTTGAACCATTCCTGTGACACTAGTTATAGATTCCGATGCTTCACTTCAGGTTTACTGTATCCCTCTGACCTTATTGCCGATGAAACACAGAAATTGCATCGGAATTAAATACAAAAGGCCCAATGCCGACTTAAGAACAAGAAGACTGACTCTTCTTACTGACTATGTTTGGAACCATTCCTGTGACATTAGTTATAGATTCCGATGCTTCACTTCAGGTTAACTGTATCCCTCTGACCTTCTTATTGACTATGAAACACAGAAATTGCATCGGAATTAAATACAAAAGCCACAATGCCGACTTAAGTACAAGAAGACTGACCCTTCTTACTGTCTATGTTTTGAACCATTCCTGTGACACTAGTTATAGATTCCGATGCTTCACTTCAGGTTTACTGTTTCCCTTGGACCTTCTTATTGACGATGAAACACAGAAATTGCATCGGAATTAAATACAAATGGCACAATGCCGACTTAAGTACGAGAAGACTGTCTCTTCTTACTGTCTATGATTTGAACCATTTCTGTGACACTAGTTATAGATTCCGATGCTTCCCTCCAGGTTTGCTATATCCCTTGGACCTTCTTATTGACGATGATACAAAGAAATTGCATCGGAATTAAATACAAAAGGCACAATGCCGACTTAAGGACACGAAGACTGACTCTTCTTACTGACTTTGTTTTTGAACCATTCCTGTGACACTAGTTATAGGTTCCGATGCTTCACTTCAGGGTTACTGTATACCTTGGACCTTCTTATTGACGATGAAACACAGAAATTGCATCTTAATAAAATACAAAAGGCACAATGCCTACTTAAGTACAAGAAGACTGACTCTTCCTACTGTCAATGTTTTCAACCATTGCTGTGACACTACTTTTGGATTTCGATGCTTCACTTCAGGTTAACTGTATCCCTCAGACCTTCTTATTGACATTGAAACACAGATATTGCATCGGATTTAAATACAAAAGGCACAATGCCGACTTAAGTACAAGAAGACTGACTTTTCTTACCGTCTATGTTTTGAACCATTCCTGTGACACTAGTTATAGATTCCGATGCTTCACTTCAGGTTTACTGTATCCCTCTGACCTTATTGCCGATGAAACACAGAAATTGCATCGGAATTAAATACGAAAGGCCCAATGCCGACTTAAGAGCAAGAAGACTGACTCATCTTACTGACTATGTTTTGAACCATTCCTGTGACACTAGTTATAGATTCCGATGCTACACTTCGGGTTTACTGTATCCCTCTGACCTTCTTATTGACTATGAAACACAGAAATTGCATCGGATTAAATACAAAAGCCACAATGCCGACTTAAGTACAAGAAGACTGACTCTTCCTACTGTCTATGTTTTGAACCATTCCAGTGACACTAGTTATAGATTCCGATGCTTCACTTCAGGTTTACTGTTTCCCTTGGACCTTCTTATTGACGGTGAAACACTGAAATTGCATCGGAATTAAATACAAAAGGCACAATTAAGACTGAAGTACAAGAAGACTGTCTCTTCTTACTGACTATGTTTTGAACCATTCCTGTGACACTAGTTATAGATTCCGATGCTTCACTTCAGGTTTACTGTATCCCATGGACCTTCTTATTGACGATGAAACACAGAAATTGCATCGGAATTAAATAGAAAAGGCACAATGCTGACTTAAGTAAAAGAAGACTGACTCTTCTTACTGTCTATGTTTTGAACCATTGCTGTGACACCAGTAATGGATTCCGATGCTTCACTCCAGGTTTACTGTATCCCTTGGACCTTAATATTGACGATGAAGCACAGAAATTGAATCGGAATTAAATGGAAAGGGCACTATGCCGACTTAAGTACAAGAAGACTGACTCGTCCTACTGTCTATGTTTTGAACCATTCCAGTGACACTAGTTATAGATTACGATGCTTCACTTCAGGTTTACTGTATCCCTTGTACCTTCTTATTGATGATGAAACAGAAATTGCATCGGAATAAATACAAAAGGCACAATGCCAACTTAAGTACATGAAGACCGACCCTTCTTATTGCCAATGATTTGAACCATTCTTGTGACACTAGTTATAGATTCCGATGCTTTACTTCAGGTTTACTGTATCCCTTGGACATTCTTAATGACGATGAAACTCAGAAATTGCATCGGAATTAAATACAAAAGGCACAATGCATACTTAAGTACAAGAAGATTGACTCTTCTTACTGTCTATGATTTGAACAATTCCTGTGACAATAGTTAAAGATTCTGATACTTCACTCCAGGTTTACTATATTCCTTGGACCTTCTTAATGACGATGAAACACAGAAATTGCATCGGAATTATATACAAAAGGCACAATGCCGACTTAAGGACAAGAAGACTGACTCTTCTTACTGACTATGCTTTGAACCATTCCTGTGACACTAGTTTTAGATTCCGATACTACACTTCAGGTTTATTGTATCCCTCTGACCTTCTTATTGACGATGCAACTCAGAAATTCCATTGGAATGAAATACAAAAGACAAAATTCCTACTTTAGTACACGAAGACTGACTCTTCTTACTGTCTATGTTTTGAACCATTCCTGTGACACTAGTTATAGATTCCGATGCTTCACTCCAGGTTTTCTGTATCCGTTGGACCTTCTTATTGACGATGAAACACAGAAATTTAATCGGAATTAAACACAAAAGGCACAATGCCGACTTAAGGACACGAAGACTGACTCTTCCTACTGATTGTGTTTTGAACCACTCCTGTGACACTAGTTATAGATTCCGATACTTCACTTCAGGTTGATTGTATCCCTCTGACCTTCCTATTGACGATGAAACACAGAAATTCCATCGGAATTAAATAGAAAAGGCACAATGTCGACTTAAGTACAAAAAGACTGACTCTTCTTACTGTCTATGGTTTGAACCTTTCCTGTGACACTAGTTATAGATTCCGATGCTTCACTCCAGATGTACTGTATCCCTTGGACTTTCTTATTGACGATGAAACAGAGAAATTGCATCGGAATTAAATAGAAAAAGCACAATGCCGACTTAAGTACAAGGAGACTGACTCTTCTTACTCAATATGTTTTGAACCATTCCTGTGACACTAGTTATAGATTCCGATGCTTCACTTCAGGGTTACTGTATACATTGGACATCCTTATTGACGATGAAACACAGAAATTGCATCGGAATTAAATACAAAAGGCACAATGCCGACTTAAGTACAAGAAGACTGACTCTTCCTACTGTCAATGCTTTGAACCATTCCTGTGACACTAGTTTTGGATGCCGATGCTTCACTTCAGGTTACCTGCATCCCTCGGACCTTCTTATTGACAATGAAACACAGATATTGCATCGGAATTAAATACAAAAAGCACAATGCCGACTTAAGTACATGAAGACTGACTCTTCTTACCGTCTATGTTTTGAACCATTCCTGTGACACTACTTATAGATTCCGATGCTTCACTTCAGGTATACTGCATCCCTCTGACCTTATTGCCGATGAAACACAGAAATTGCTTCGGAATCAAATACAAAAGGCCCAATGCCGACTTAAGAACAAGAAGACTGACTCTTCTTACTGACTATGTTTGTACCATTCCTGTGATACTAGTTATAGATTCCGATGCTTCACTTCAGGTTTACTGTATCCCTCTGACATTCTTATTGACTATGAAACACAGAAATTGAATCGGAATTAAATACAAAAGCCACAATGCCGACTTCAGTACAAGAGGACTGACCCTTCTTACTGTCTATGTTTTAAACCATTCCTGTGACACTAGTTATAGATTCCGATGCTTCACTTCAGGTTTACTGTTTCCCTTGGACCTTCTTATTGACGATGAAACACAGAAATTGCATCGGAATTAAATACAAAAGGCACAATGCCGACTTAAGTACAAGAAGACTGACTCTTCTTACTGTCTATGACTTGAACCATTCCTGTGACACTAGTTATAGATTCCGATGCTTCACTTCAGGTTTATTGTATCCCTCTGACCTTCTTACTGACGATGCAACTCAGAAATTCCATTGGAATTAAATACAAAAGGCAAAATGCCAACTTTAGTACACGAAGACTGACTCTTCTTACTGCCTATGTTTTGAACCATTCCTGTGACACTAGTTATAGATTCCGATGCGTCACTCCAGGTTTACTGTATCCGTTGGACCTTCTTATTGACGATGAAACACAGAAATTGCATCGGAATTAAACACAAAAGGCACAATGCCGACTTAAGGACAAGAAGACTGACTCTACTTACTGACTTTGTTTTGAACTACTCCTGTGACACTAGTTATTGATTCCGATACTTCACGTCAGGTTTATTGTATCCCTCTGACCTTCCTATTGACGATGAAACACAGAAATTGCATCGGAATTAAATAGAAAAGGCACAATGTCGACTTAAGTACAAGAAGACTGACTCTTCTTACTGTCTATGGTTTGAACCATTCCTGTGACACTAGTTATAGATTCCGATGCTTCACTTCAGGTTTATTGTATCCCTCTGACCATCTTACTGACGATGCAACTCAGAAATTCCATTGGAATTAAATACAAATGGCACAATGCCGACTTAAGGACAAGAAGACTGACTCTTCTTACTGACTATGTTTTGAACCATTCCTGCGACACTAGTTATAGATTCCGATGCTTCACTTCAGGTTTACTGTATCCCTCTGACCTTATTGCCGATGAAACACAGAAATTGCATCGGAATTAAATACAAAAGGCCCAATGCCGACTTAAGAACAAGAAGACTGACTCTTCTTACTGTCTATGTTTTGAGCCATTCCTGTGGCACTAGTTACAGATTCCGATGCTTCACTTCAGGTTTACTGTTTCCCTTGGACCTTCTTATTGACGATGAAACACAGAAATTGCATCGGAATTAAATACAAAAGGCACAATGCCGACTTAAGTACGAGAAGACTGACTCTTCTTACTGTCTATGTTTTGAACCATTTCTGTGACACTAGTTATAGATTCCGATGCTTCACTCCAGGTTTACTATATCCCTTGGACCTTCTTATTGACGATGAAACAAAGAAATTGCATCGGAATTAAATACAAAAGGCACAATGCCGACTTAAGTACAAGAAGACTGACTCTTCCTACTGTCAATGTTTTCAACCATTCCTGTGACACTAGTTTTGGATTTCGATGCTTCACTTCAGGTTAACTGTATCCCTCAGACCTTCTTATTGACAATGAAACACAGATATTGTATCGGAATTAAATACAAAAGGCACACTGCCGACTTAAGTACAAGAAGACTGACTCTTCTTACCGTCTATGTTTTGAACCATTCCTGTGACACTAGTTATAGATTCCGATGCTTCACTTCAGGTTTACTGTATCCCTCTGAACTTATTGCCGATGAAACACATAAATTGCATCGGAATTAAATACAAAAGGCCCAATGCCGACTTAAGAACAAGAAGACTGACTCTTCTTACTGACTATGTTTTGAACCATTCCTGCGACACTAGTTATAGATTCCGATGCTTCACTTCAGGTTTACTGTATCCCTTGGACCTTCTTATTGACGATGAAACACAGAAATTGCATCGGAATTAAATAGAAAAGGCACAATGCCGACTTAAGTGCAAGAAGACTGACTCTTCTTACTGTCTATGTTTTGAACCATTCCTGTGACACTAGTAATATATTCCGATGCTTCAATCAAGGTTTACTGTATCCCTTGGACCTTAATATTGACGATGAAGCACAGAAATTGAATCGGAATTAAATAGAAAAGGCACTATGCCGACTTAAGTACAAGAAGACTGACCCGTCCTACTGTCTTTGTTTTGAACCATTCCAGTGACACTAGTTATAGATTACGATGCTTCACTTCAGGTTTACTGTATCCCTTGTACCATCTTATTGATGATGAAATAGAAATTGCATCGGAATAAATTCAAAAGGCACAATTCCAACTTAAGTACATGAAGACCGACCGTTCTTATTGACAATGATTTGAACCATTCCTGTGACACTAGTTATTGATTCCGATGCTTTACTTCAGGTTTACTGTATCCCTTGGACAATTTTAATGACGATGAAACACAGAAATTGCATCGGAATTACATTCAAAAGGCACAATGCATACTTAAGTACAAGAAGACTGACTCTTCTTACTGTCTATGATTTGAACCATCCCTGTGACAATAAATATAGATTCTGATACTTCAGTCCAGGTTTACAATATCCCTTGGACCTTCTTATTGACGATGAAACACAGAAAGTGCATCGGAATTATATACAAAAGGCACAATGCCGACTTAAGGACAAGGAGACTGACTCTTCTTACTGACTATGCTTTGAACCATTCCTGTGACACTAGTTATAGATTCCGATACTTCACTTCAGGTTTATTGTATCCCTCTGACCTTCTTATTGACGATGCAACTCAGAAATTCCATTGGAATGAAATACAAAAGACAAAATTCCTACTTTAGTACACAAAGACTGACTCTTCTTACTGTCTATGTTTTGAACCATTCCTGTGACACTAGTTATAGATTCCGATGCTTCACTCCA
The DNA here is from genome assembly GCF_023864345.2 of Schistocerca serialis cubense. NCBI lineage: Eukaryota > Metazoa > Arthropoda > Insecta > Orthoptera > Acrididae > Schistocerca > Schistocerca serialis. The sequence goes on from NC_064644.1 coordinate 640,898,921, forward strand.
GGTTTACTGTATCCGTTGGAACTTCTTATTGACGATGAAACACAGAAATTTAATCGGAATTCAACACGAAAGGCACAATGCCGACTTAAGGACAAGAAGACTGACTCTTCTTACTGACTTTGTTTTGAACCACTCCTGTGACACTAGTTATAGAATCCGATACTTCACTTCAGGTTTATTGTATCCCTCTGACCGTCCTATTGACGATGAAACACAGAAATTCCATCGGAATTAAATAGAAAAGGCACAATGTCGACTTAAGTACAAGAAGACTGACTCTTCATACTGTCTATGGTTTGAACCTTTCCTGTGACACTAGTTATAGATTCCGATGCGTCACTCCAGGTTTACTGTATCCCTTGGACTTTCTTATTGACGATGAAACAGAGAAATTGCATCGGAATTAAATAGAAAAGGCACAATGCCGACTTAAGTACAAGAAGACTGACTCTTCTTACTGAATATGTTTTGAACCATTCCTGTGACACTAGTTATAGATTCCGATGCTTCACTTCAGGGTTACTGTATACATTGGACATCCTTATTGACGATGAAACACAGAAATTGCATCGGAATTAAATACAAAAGGCACAATGCCGACTTAAGTACAAGAAGACTGACTCTTCCTACTGTCAATGCTTTGAACCATTCCTGTGACACTAGTTTTGGATTCCGATGCTTCACTTCGGGTTAACTGTATCCCTCAGACCTTCTTATTGACAATGAAACACAGATATTGCATCGGAATTGAATACAAAAGGCACAATGCCGACTTAAGTACAAGAAGACTGACTCTTCTTACCGTCTATGTTTTGAACCATTCCTGTGACACTAGTTATAGATTCCGATGCTTCACTTCAGGTTTATTGTATCCCTGTGACCTTCTTATTGACGATGAGACTCAGAAATTCCATCGGAATTAAATACAAAAGGCACAATGCCGACTTAAGTACAAGAAGACTGACTCTTCCTACTGTCAATGTTTTCAACCATTCCTGTGACACTAGTTTTGGATTTCGATGCTTCACTTCAGGTTAACTGTATCCCTCAGACCTTCTTATTGACAATGAAACACAGATATTGTATCGGAATTAAATACAAAAGGCACACTGCCGACTTAAGTACAAGAAGACTGACTCTTCTTACCGTCTATGTTTTGAACCATTCCTGTGACACTAGTTATAGATTCCGATGCGTCACTCCAGGTTTACTGTATCCCTTGGACCTTCTCGTTGGCGATGAAACACAGAAATTGCATCGGAATTAAATAGAAAAAGCACAATGCCGACTTAAGTACAAGAAGACTGACTCTTCTTACTGACTATGTTTTGAACCATTCCTGTGACACTAGTTATAAATTCCGAAGCTTAACTTCAGTGTTACTGTATACCTTGGACCATCTTATTTACGATGAAACACAGAAATTATATCGGAATTAAATACAAATGGCACAATGCCGACTTAAGTACAAGAAGACTGACTCTTCCTACTGTCAATGCTTTGAACCATTCCTGTGACACTAGTTTAGGATTCCGATGCTTCACTTCAGGTTAACTGTATGCCTCAGACCTTCTTATTGACAATGAAACACAGATATTGCATCGGAATTAAATACAAAAGGCACAATGCCGACTTAAGGACAAGAAGACTGACTCTTCTTACTGACTATGCTTTGAACCATTCCCGTGACACTAGTTATAGATTCCGATGCTTCACTTCAGGTTTATTGTATCCCTGTGACCTTCTTATTGACGATGAGACTCAGAATGTCCATCGGAATTAAATACAAAAGGCACAATGCCGACTTAAGTACAAGAAGACTGACTCTTCCTACTGTCAATGTTTTCAACCATTCCTGTGACACTAGTTTTGGATTTCGATGCTTCACTTCGGGTTAACTGTATCCCTCAGACCTTCTTATTGACAATGAAACACAGATATTGTATCGGAATTAAATACAAAAGGCACACTGCCGACTTAAGTACAAGAAGACTGACTCTTCTTACCGTCTATGTTTTGAACCATTCCTGTGACACTAGTTATAGATTCCGATGCTTCACTTCAGGTTTACTGTATCCCTCTGACCTTATTGCCGATGAAACACAGAAATTGCATCGGAATTAAATACAAAAGGCCCAATGCCGACTTAAGAACAAGAAGACTGACTCTTCTTACTGACTATGTTTTGAACCATTCCTGCGACACTAGTTATAGATTCCGATGCTTCACTTCAGGTTTACTGTATCCCTTGGACCCTCTTATTGACGAAGAAACACAGAAATTGCATCGGAATTAAATAGAAAAGGCACAATGCCGACTTAAGTGCAAGAAGACTGACTCTTCTTACTGTCTATGTTTTGAACCATTCCTGTGACACTAGTAATGGATTCCGATGCTTCAATCCAGGTTTACTGTATCCCTTGGACCTTAATATTGACGATGAAACACAGAAATTGAATCGGAATTAAATAGAAAAGGCACTATGCCGACTTAAGTACAAGAAGACTGACTCGTCCTACTGTCTTTGTTTTGAACCATTCCAGTGACACTAGTTATAGATTACGATGCTTCACTTCAGGTTTACTGTATCCCTTGTACCTTCTTATTGATGATGAAATAGAAATTGCATCGGAATAAATTCAAAAGGCACAATTCCAACTTAAGTACATGAAGACCGACCCTTCTTATTGACAATGATTTGAACCATTCCTGTGACACTAGTTATTGATTCCGATGCTTTACTTCAGGTTTACTGTATCCCTTGGACATTTTTAATGACGATGAAACACAGAAATTGCATCGGAATTACATTCAAAAGGCACAATGCATACTTATGTACAAGAGGACTGACTCTTCTTACTGTCTATGATTTGAACCATCCCTGTGACAATAAATATAGATTCTGATACTTCACTCCAGGTTTACTATATCCCTTGGACCTTCTTATTGACGATGAAACACAGAAATTGCATCGGAATTATATACAAAAGGCACAATGCCGACTTAAGGACAAGGAGACTGACTCTTCTTACTGACTATGCTTTGAACCATTCCTGTAACACTAGTTATAGATTCCGATACTTCACTTCAGGTTTATTGTATCCCTCTGACCTTCTTATTGACGATGCAACTGAGAAATTCCATTGGAATGAAATACAAAAGACAAAATTCCTACTTTAGTACACGAAGACTGACTCTTCTTACTGTCTATGTTTTGAACCATTCCTGTGACACTAGTTATAGATTCCGATGCTTCACTCCAGGTTTACTGTATCCGTTGGACCTTCTTATTGACGATGAAACACAGAAATTTAATCGGAATTAAACACAAAAGGCACAATGCCGACTTAAGGACAAGAAGACTGACTCTTCTTACTGACTCTGTTTTGAACCACTCCTTTGACACTAGTTATAGATTCCGATACTTCACTTCAGGTTTATTGTATCCCTCTGACCTTCCTATTGACGATGAAACACAGAAATTCCATCGGAATTAAATAGAAAAGGCACAATGTCGACTTAAGTACAAGAAGACTGACTCTTCATACTGTCTATGGTTTGAACCTTTCCTGTGACACTAGTTATAGATTCCGATGCGTCACTCCAAGTTTACTGTATCCCTTGGACTTTCTTATTGACGATGAAACAGAGAAATTGCATCGGAATTAAATAGAAAAGGCACAATGCCGACTTAAGTACAAGAAGACTGACTCTTCTTACTGAATATGTTTTGAACCATTCCTGTGACACTAGTTATAGATTCCGATGCTTCACTTCAGGGTTACTGTATACATTGGACATCCTTATTGACGATGAAACACAGAAATTGCATCGGAATTAAATACAAAAGGCACAATGCCGACTTAAGTACAAGAAGACTGACTCTTCCTACTGTCAATGCTTTGAACCATTCCTGTGACACTAGTTTTGGATTCCGATGCTTCACTTCAGGTTAACTGTATCCCTCAGACCTTCTTATTGACAATGAAACACAGATATTGCATCGGAATTAAATACAAAAGGCACAATGCCGACTTAAGTACAAGAAGACTGACTCTTCTCACCGACTATGTTTTGAACCATTCCTGTGACACTAGTTATAGATTCCGATGCTTCACTTCAGGTTTACTGTATCCCTCTGACATTCTTATTGACTATGAAACACAGAAATTGCATCGGAATTAAATACAAAAGCCACAATGCCGACTTCAGTACAAGAAGACTGACCCTTCTTACTGTCTATGTTTTGAACCATTCCTGTGACACTAGTTATAGATTCCGATGCTTCACTTCAGGTTTACTGTTTCCCTTGGACCTTCTTATTGACGATGAAACACAGAAATTGCATCGGAATTAAATACAAAAGCCACAATGCCGACTTAAGTACAAGAAGACTGACTCTTCTTACTGTCTATGATTTGAACCATTCCTGTGACACTAGTTATTGATTCCGATGCTTCACTTCAGGTTTATTGTATCCCTCTGACCTTCTTACTGACGATGCAACTCAGAAATTCCATTGGAATTAAATACAAATGGCAAAATGCCAACTTTAGTACATGAAGACTGACTCTTCTTACTGTCTATGTTTTGAACCATTCCTGTGACACTAGTTATAGATTCCGATGCGTCACTCCAGGTTTACTGTATCCCTTGGACCTTCTTGTTGACGATGAAACACAGAAATTGCATCGGAATTAAATAGAAAAAGCACAATGCCGACTTAAGTACAAGAAGACTGACTCTTCTTACTGACTATGTTTTGAACCATTCCTGTGACACTAGTTATAAATTCCGATGCTTCACTTCAGGGTTACTGTATACCTTGGACCTTCTTATTTACGATGAAACACAGAAATTGCATCGGAATTAAATACAAATGGCACAATGCCGACTTAAGTACAAGAAGACTGACTCTTCCTACTGTCAATGTTTTGAACCATTCCTGTGACACTAGTTTTGGATTCCGATGCTTCACTTCAGGTTAACTGTATCCCTCAGACCTTCTTATTGACAATGAAACACAGATATTGCATCGGAATTAAATACAAAAGGCACAATGCCGACTTAGGTACAAGAAGACTGACTCTTCTTACCGTCTATGTTTTGAACCATTCCTGTGACACTAGTTATAGATTCCGATGCTTCACTTCAGGTATACTGTATCCCTCTGACCTTATTGCCGATGAAACACAGAAATTGCATCGGAATTAAATACAAAAGGCCCAATGCCGACTTAAGAACAAGAAGACTGACTCTTCTTACTGACTATGTTTTGAATCATTCCTGTGACACTAGTTATAGATTCGATGCTTCACTTCAGGTTAACTGTATCCCTCTGACCTTCTTATTGACTATGAAACACAGATATTGCATCGGAATTAAATACAAAAGCCACAATGCCTACTTAAGTACAAGAAGACTGACCCTTCTTACTGTCTATGTTTTGAACCATTCCTGTGGCACTAGTTATAGATTCCGATGCTTCACTTCAGGTTTACTGTTTCCCTTGGACCTTCTTATTGACGATGAAACACAGAAATTGCATCGGAATTAAATACAAAAGGCACAATGCCGACTTAAGTACGAGAAGACTGACTCTACTTACTGTGTATGTTTTTAACCATTTCTGTGACACTAGTTATAGATTCCGATGCTTCACTCCAGGTTTACTATATCCCTTGGACCTTCTTATTGACGATGAAACAAAGAAATTGCATCGGAATTAAATAGAAAAGGCACAATGCCGAACTAAGGACAAGAAGACTGACTCTTCTTACTGACTATGCTTTGAATCATTCCCTTGACACTAGTTATAGATTACGATGCTTCACTTCAGGTTTATTGTATCCCTGTGACCTTCTTATTGACGATGAAACTCAGAAATTCCATCGGAATTAAATACAAAAGGCACAATGCCGACTTAAGTACAAGATGACTGACCCTTCCTACTGTCAATGTTTTCAACCATTCCTGTGACACTAGTTTTGGATTTCGATGCTTCACTTCAGGTTAACTGTATCCCTCAGACCTTCTTATTTACAATGAAACACAGATATTGTATCGGAATTAAATACAAAAGGCACACTGCCGACTTAAGTACAAGAAGACTGACTCTTCTTACCGTCTATGTTTTGAACCATTCCTGTGACACTAGTTATAGATTCCGATGCTTCACTTCAGGTTTACTGTATCCCTCTGACCTTATTGCCGATGAAACACCGAAATTGCATCGGAATTAAATACAAAAGGCCCAATGCCGACTTAAGAACAAGAAGACTGACTCTTCTTACTGACTATGTTTTGAACCATTCCTGTGACACTAGTTATAGATTCCGATGCTTCACTTCAGGTTTACTGTATCCCTCTGACCTTCTTATTGACTATGAAACACAGAAATTGCATCGGAATTAAATACAAAAGCCAGAATGCCGACTTAAGTACAAGAAGACTGACCCTTCTTACTGTCTATGTTTTGAACCATTCCTGTGACACTAGTTATAGATTTCGATGCTTCACTTCAGGTTAACTGTATCCCTCAGACCTTCTTATTGACGATGAAACACTGAAATTGCATCGGAATTAAATACAAAAGGCACAATTCCGACTGAAGTACAAGAAGACTGACTCTTCTTACTGACTATGTTTTGAACCATTCCTGTGACACTAGTTATAGATTCCGATGCTTCACTTCAGGTTTACTGTATCCCTTGGACCTTCTTATTGACGATGAAAAACAGAAATTGCATCGGAATTAAATACAAAAGGCACAATGCCGACTTAGGTACAAGAAGACTGACTCTTCTTACTGTCTATGTTTTGAATCATTCCTGTGACACTAGTAATGGATTCCGATGCTTCACTCCAGGTTTTATGTATCCCTTGGACCTTAATATTGACGATGAAACACAGAAATTGAATCGGAATTAAATAGAAAGGGCACTATGCCGACTTAAGTACAAGAAGACTGACTCGTCCTACTGTCTATGTTTTGAACCATTCCAGTGACACTAGTTATAGATTACGATGCTTCACTTCAGGTTTACTGTATCCCTTGTACCTTCTTATTGATGATGAAACAGATATTGCATCGGAATAAATTCAAAAGGCACAATGCCAACTTAAGTACATGAAGACCGACCCTTCTTATTGACAATGATTTGAACCATTCCTGTGACACTAGTTATAGATTCCTATGCTTTACTTCAGGTTTACTGTATCCCTTGGACATTCTTAATGACGATGAAACACAGAAATTGCATCGGAATTAAATACAAAAGGCACAATGCATACTTAAGTACAAGAAGACTGACTCTTCTTACTGTCTATGATTTGAACCATCCCTGTGACAATAGTTATAGATTCTGATACTTCACTCCAGGTTTACTATATCCCTTGGACCTTCTTATTGACGATGAAACACAGAAATTGCATCGGAATTATATACAAAAGGCACAGTGCCGACTTAAGTACAAGAAGACTGACTCTTCTTACCGTCTATGTTTTGAACCATTCCTGTGACACTACTTATAGATTCCGATGCTTCACTTCAGGTATACTGTATCCCTCTGACCTTATTGCCGATGAAACACAGAAATTGCATCGGAATTAAATGCAAAAGGCCCAATGCCGACTTCAGAACAAGAAGACTGACTCTTCTTACTGACTATGTTTGAACCATTCCTGTGACACTAGTTATAGATTCCGATGCTTCACTCCAGGTTTACTGTATCCGTTGGACATTCTTATTGACGATGAAACACAGAAATTTAATCGGAATTAAACACAAAAGGCACAATGCCGACTTAAGGACAAGAAGACAGACTCTTCTTACTGACTTTGTTTTGAACCACTCCTGTGACACTAGTTATAGATTCCGATACTTCACTTCAGGTTTATTGTATCCCTCTGACCTTCCTATTGACGATGAAACACAGAAATTCCATCGGAATTAAATAGAAAAGGCACAATGTCGACTTAAATACAAGAAGAGTCATTTGAACCTTTCCTGTGACACTAGTTATAGATTCCGATGCTTCACTCCAGGTTTACTGTATCCCTTGGACTTTCTTATTGACGATGAAACAGAGAAATTGCATCGGAATTAAATAGAAAAGGCACAATGCCGACTTAAGTACAAGAAGACTGACTCTTCTTACTGAATATGTTTTGAACCATTCCTGTGACACTAGTTATAGATTCCGATGCTTCACTTCAGGGTTACTGTATTCATTGGACATCCTTACTGACGATGAAACACAGAAATTGCATCGGAATTAAATACAAAAGGTACAATGCCGACTTAAGTACAAGAAGACTGACTCTTCCTACTGTCAATGCTTTGAACCACTCCTGTGACACTAGTTTTGGATTCCGATGCTTCACTTCAGGTTAACTGTATCCCTCAGACCTTCTTATTGACAATGAAACACAGAAATTGCATCGGAATTAAATACAAAAGGCACAATGCCGACTTAAGTACAAGAAGACTGACTCTTCTTACCGTCTATGTTTTGAACCATTCCTGTGACACTACTTATAGATTCCGATGCTTCACTTCAGGTATACTGTATCCCTCTGACCTTATTGCCGATGAAACACAGAAATTGCATCGGAATTAAATGCAAAAGGCCCAATGCCGACTTCAGAACAAGAAGACTGACTCTTCTTACTGACTATGTTTGAACCATTCCTGTGACACTAGTAATAGATTCCGATGCTTCACTCCAGGTTTACTGTATCCGTTGGACATTCTTATTGACGATGAAACACAGAAATTTAATCGGAATTAAACACAAAAGGCACAATGCCGACTTAAGGACAAGAAGATTGACTCTTCTTACTGACTTTGTTTTGAACCACACCCGTGACACTAGTTATAGATTCCGATACTTCACTTCAGGTTTATTGTATCCCTCTGACCTTCCTATTGACGATGAAACACAGGAATTGCATCGGAATTAAATAGAAAAGGCACAATGTCGACATAAGTACAAGAAGACTGACTCTTCCTACTGTCAATGATTTCAACCATTCCTGTGACGCTAGTTTTGGATTCCGATGCTTCACTTCAAGTTAACTGTATCCCTCAGACCTTCTTATTGACAATGAAACACACATATTGCATCGGATTTAAATAGAAAAGGCACAATGCCGACTTAAGTACAAGAAGACTGACTCTTCTTACTGAATATGTTTTGAACCATTCCTGTGACACTAGTTATAGATTCCGATGCTTCACTTCTGCGTTACTGTATACATTGGACATCCTTATTGACGATGAAACACAGAAATTGCATCGGAATTAAATACAAAAGGCACAATGCCGACTTAAGTACAAGAAGACTGACTCTTCCTACTGTCAATGCTTTGAACCATTCCAGTGACACTAGTTTTGGATTCCGATGCTCCACTTCAGGTTAACTGTATCCCTCAGACCTTCTTATTGACAATGAAACACAGATATTGCATCGGAATTAAATACAAAAGGCACAATGCCGACTTAAGTACAAGAAGACTGACTCTTCTTACCGTCTATGTTTTGAACCATTCCTGTGACACTACTTATAGATTCCGATGCTTCACTTCAGGTATACTGTATCCCTCTGACCTTATTGCCGATGAAACACAGAAATTGCATCGGAATTAAATACAAAAGGCCCAATGCCGACTTCAGAACAAGAAGACTGACTCTTCTTACTGACTATGTTTGAACCATTCCTGTGACACTAGTTATAGATTCCGATACTTCACTTCAGGTTTACTGTATCCCTCTGACATTCTTATTGACTATGAAACACAGAAATTGCATTGGAATTAAATACAAAAGCCAATATGCCGCCTTAAGTACAAAAGACTGACTCTTCTTACTGGCTATGCTTTGAACCATTCCTGTGACACTAGTTATAGATTCCGATGCTTCACTTCAGGTTTATTGTATCCCTCTGACCTTCTTATTGACGATGAAACTCAGAAATTCCATCGGAATTAAATACAAAAGGATCAATGCCGACTTAAGTACAAGACGACTGTTTCTTCTTACTCTCTTTGTTTTGAACCATTCCATTGACACTAGTTATAGATTCCGATGTTTCACTCCAGGTTTACTGTATCCCTTGGACCTTTTTATTGACGATGAAACACAGAAATTGCATCGTAATTAAATAGAAAAGGCACAATGCCGAATGAAGTACAAGAAAACTGACTCTTCTTACTGACTATGTTTTGAACCATTCCTGTGACACTAGTTATAGATTCCGATGCTTCACTTCAGGTTTATTGTATCCCTCTGACCTTCTTATTGACGATGTAACAAAGACATTCCATTGGAATTAAATACAAAAGGCAAAATGCCAACTTTAGTACACGAAGACTGACTCTTCTTACTGTCTATGTTTAGAACCATTCCTGTGACACTAGTTATAGATTCCGATGCTTCACTCCAGGTTTACTGTATCCGTTGGACATTCTTATTGACGATGAAACACAGAAATTTAATCGGAATTAAACACAAAAGGCTCAATGCCGACTTAAGGACAAGAAGATTGACTCTTCTTACTGACTTTGTTTTGAACCACTCCCGTGACACTAGTTATAGATTACGATACTTCACTTCAGGTTTACTGTATCCCTCTGACCTTCCTATTGACGATGAAACATAGAAATTGCATCGGAATTAAATAGAAAAGGCACAATGTCGACTTAAGTACAAGAAGACTGATTCTTCCTACTGTCAATGATTTCAACCATTCCTGTGACGCTAGTTTTGGATTCCGATGCTTCACTTCAGGTTAACTGTATCCATCAGACCTTCTTATTGACAATGAAACACTGATATTGCATCGGAATTAAATACAAAAGGCACAATGCCGACATAAGTACAAGAAGACCTACTCGTCCTACTGTCTAAGTTTTAAACCATTCCAGTGACACTAGTTATAGATTCCGATGCTTCACTTCAGGTTTACTGTATCCCTTGTACCTTCTTATTGATGATGAAGCACAGAAATTGCACCGGAATAAATACAAAAGGCACAATGCCATCTTAAGTACATGAAGACCGACTCTTCTTATTGACAATGATTTGAACCATTCCTGTGACACTAGTTATAGATTCCGATGCTTTACTTCAGGTTTACTGTATCCTTTGGACATTCTTAATGACGATGAAACACAGAAATTGCATCGGAATTATATACAAAAGGCACTTAAGGACAAGAAGACTGACTCTTCTTACTGACTATGCTTTGAACCATTCCTGTGACACTAGTTATAGATTCCGATGCTTCACTTCAGGTTTATTGTATCCCACTGACCTTCTCTTTGACGATGCAACTCAGAAATTCCATTGGAATAAAATACAAATGGCAAAATGCCAACTTTAGTACACGAAGACTGACTCTACTTTTTGTCTATGTTTTGAACCATTCCTGTGACACTAGTTATAGATCCCGATGCTTCACTCCAGGTTTACTGTATCCGTTGGACCTTCTTATTGACGATGAAACACAGAAATTGAATCGGAATTAAACACAAAAGGCACAATGCCGACTTAAGGACAAGAAGCCTGTCTCTTCTTACTGAGTTTGTTTTGAACCAGTCCTGTGACACTAGTTATAGATTCCGATACTTCACTTCAGGTTTATTGTATCCCTCTGACCTTCCTATTGACGATGAAACACCGAAATTGCATCGGAATTAAATAGAAAAGGCACAATGTCGACTTAAGTACAAGAAGACTGACTCTTCTTACTGTCTATGGTTTGAAGCTTTCCTGTGACACTAGTTATAGATTCCGATGCTTCACTTCAGGTTTACTGTATCCGTTGGACCTTCTTATTGATGATGAAACACAGAAATTTAATCGGAATTAAACACAAAAGGCACAATGTCGACTTAAGGACAAGAAGACTGACTGTTCTTACTGACTTTGTTTTGAACCACTCCTGTGACACTAGTTATAGATTCCGATACTTCACTTCAGGTTTATTGTATCCCTCTGACCTTCCTATTGACGATGAAACACAGAAATTCCATCGGAATTAAATAGAAAATGCACAATGTCGACTTAAGTACAAGAAGACTGACTCTTCTTACTGTCTATGGTTTGAACCTTTCCTGTGACACTAGTTATAGATTCCGATGCTTCACTCCAGGTTTACTGTATTCCTTG